>NC_135532.1:115888661-118388661 GCF_045843805.1 Urocitellus parryii | reverse complement strand
TTTTCTATGTAAACATTTACAGCAATTGTGACTAGAGAGTTTTATTTCCATTTCTTATCTGTAGGCAATTTATTATTGTTTAGTCTTTTGTATCACTGCACTGGCTTAATTGGGTAGAAATGTATATCTTGCTTTTAAGTCTTATTAAGCATTCATCATACTTCATGATTAAATATATTAGTTTTATGTTTATTTGTAGATTTCTTTATGAAGTTAGGAAATTTTCTTTTCTAGTTTTCAGAGAGTGACCATAAATGGATGTGAAGCTTTGTCATATATTCTACATTTATTGATACAACTTCCTAGTTCTTTTTTTTAGTTTGTTAATAGAGAATTGCATTAATTTTCAAATGTTGAATCAGATTTAATTCCTTTTATAAGTCCCAATTGGTTGTGATGTTTTGTCTTTTGAAATAGTTATTAACTGCACTCCATTCACTAATTTTGGTTTCAGGATTTTCATGTCTATGTTCTTAAGGTATATGTGTAGTTTTCACTTCCTGTCTGGTTTGACTGCAGAGTTATTTTCATAAGAGGAGCTGCTCCTTTTTTTTGTAAGAGCTCATGTAGAATTGATATCATTTCCACCTTTGCACTCGGCAGGGTTTGAGAGGGAACCACCTGGGCCTGGAGTTTTCTTTGGAGTGTTTTGCATTACAGATTCAATTTCACTAATAGTTATAGAATATTTCAGGCCGTCCATTTCTTAAGTTTTTATAGTTGATGTGGAAATTGTTAAATTTATGGGCAGAGCCTTCCAACGTATTTGCTATTCCGTGAATGTTCCTGGCTCTGCATGGATCTGACATTTCAGACCTTTGGTAAGTTTTGTGTTCCTCTTTTCATCTTGGTGAGTTCAGCAGCTTTACTGGTCTTTTCAAAGACCCGGCTTTTGGCTTTGTTAATTTTCTGTATTGTCTGTTTTCAATTTTATTGATTTTTGCTTTTTCTTCTGGTTTGTTCTTTTTTGTTTTCTGGTTTAAGGTAAAGCTTAGGTTCTTGAATGGAGACCTTTCTTTTTGTCTGAGCATTTACTGCTATAAATCCCCTTCTAAACAGTGTTTCAGCCACAAATCAAAACTTCGTATGCTAAATTCTCATTTTTTCTCTCAGTGAAAATGTTTTCTAATTTCCCATGAGAGTTCCTCTTTGACCCATGGGTTATTTACAAGTACAGTGTTCACTTCCAAATAATTGGGGATTTTCCAGATATCTGTTTTTGATTTCTAGTTTAATTCTGTTATGGTTGTGGAACATATTTTGTATGATTGCATGTCTTTTAAACTTCAAATTTATTAAGATTGGTTTTATGGTCCAGAATGTTTCTCTTAAATGTGAATGCCCCATCTGCAATTGAAAAGAAATGTATATCCCAGTGTTGTTGGGGAAAGTTCTAGAAGTAAAACTAGATTGAGTTGGCTAAGAAGTTGTACACCTTTACTGATTTTCTGTCTTGTTTTGCTGTTTACCACGGAGTACTGAAATCAACCAGCATGATTTTGGAATCATCTTTTTCTCCTTTTGGTTTTATCAGTTTCTTTGTGCATCTGGACGTTCTATTGCTATGTGACAAGCACCACAAATGGAGCCGCTTGGAACAGCACTCCTTGCTTATCTCCCAGTTTGGGAGAGTCAGAGGGCCAGGCACGATCACTGGTGTCCTCTGACCAGAGTCTCCCCAGTCAAGCCCAGGCCTCACTGGTGTCCCCTGATCAGGGTCTCCCCAGACAAGTCCAAGGCTCAGCTCCTGGGGCTCAGTAACTGAATCCCCCACCCACCGTCCTCCCACCCCAGGCCCTTTCCTAGGTCTCGTGGCTGGACACGTGTCTGCAGAATCAGAGGACACTCTTCAGGGAAGGACCCGTCACTCCTACTAGGCAATTTCTTTGGTTAAATCAGACCCTGGGAAGGAAATTTCCCTCTTGATCAGCTCAAGGTTGAGGCCAACCTGGAAGCCCAGCACATCTGCAGAGGCCTTGGTGGCCTCAGAGTGGCCCGAAGACAGGACAACGCCTTATTGGTTGCAGGCTCCTGCTGGCTCAGGCGCCTGGGCCAGGCCACATACAGCCCCGCCACAGCCCAGAGTGCTGCCCTCATGACCTGGCAAGTTGTCACGTGCTCCTGTGAATGGCGCCCTCAACATCAACTCTGAATTCTTTGATGTTTGTAAGAGCCACTGCTTCCCATTTGTGGTCACAGGTGCATCGTTGCCGACTTTGGTTTTTAAACCATTGAAGAATTAAATTTAGCATATATTATTTGTGTCTCCAGTTAGTCTAACCAAAATAAGGGAAAAAGACTATTTGCCCTTTTTTTTTTTTGGTGCTGGGGATTGAACCCAGGGCCTTATGCATGCAAGGCAAGCACTCTACCAACTGAGATATATCCTGAGCCCTACCATTTGTGTTTAATACAATTATTGATAGATTTAGATTCACCATTTTGTCTTCTGATTTTTTTCTTCAAATATTTATATCTTTTGTAGATTTTAATCATTTTTATTCCACTTAAATTACCTAGTATCTTTTCATCTATCTTTTGTATTATGTTTTAGTAACCCATGTAGGATGTATGTGTGTGTGTGTGTGTGTGTGTAAACACAAATATGTACACACACATTTGGGTATAAGTGTATATATATACATGAATGCATATATGTGTAACACAGTATATGCTTTAATCAGCTTTCTCACTGCTATGACTAAAGAACCAGACCAGCACAATCCTAGGAGGAGGAAAGGTTTGTTTACGGCTCCTGGTTTCAGAGGTCTTAGTCCATAGAAGGCTGGCTCCATTCCTTGGGGCTCCAGGTGAAGCAGAAAACCATGGTGGGAGAGTGTGGCCAAGGGAAGCAGCTCACATGGCGATCACCAGGCAGAGAGAGACTCCACTCTCCATATACAAATTCGATACCCCATAGTCACTCCCCAATTCCCACCACCAGTTACATTTCACCTGGCTCCAGTTACCAGTTAATCCCATCAGGGATTAATTTGCTGATTAGGCTAAGGCTATAACCCAATCATTTCTCTTCCAGACCTTCTGCATTGTCTCACGTGTGAGCTTTCAGGGGACACCACACCTAAACCATAACAGAACATAAATACACATACACCCATATACATGTGTGCGTATATGAATCTCCCCATCTCCCTCCTTATCTGACAGCCTTCCAGAATTGCAGCTTTCCAACTCCAAATACAATGCAGAAGTACAGTAACCAGATAGGTCTCTCTACCTATTTCCTGCTCTTTACATTATGGTTATTATGTGTATTTCACCTTATGCACTGAAAGCCCCACAAGAACTTTAGTAATTTTGCTTTTTAATCATTCATATTAGAAAAGCAAGGGGAGAAAAACAGCCCACTTTAATTGAACCTACTTGTTATTTCTGTCCTTTCATTCTAGAAACTCCCTGTTTGCTTCTCATATTTTCCTTCAGCCTAAGGAACTTCCTATGGTATTTCTTTTAGCCAAAATATCTTGGAAAAATAATTAGTTTTTGTTCCTCCAAGACTGCCTTTATTTTTTAAGGATCCTTTCTTGTTACAGAATTTTAAATAAGACTCTTGACAATTCTTTTTTCTCCATGAGCTTCCGTCTTCCAATTTCTCATGAGAAATGATGAAAATCTTTTAAATAATCATTCCCTTAGAATTATGCATAGTTTTTCATTGGCTGGTTCCATGATTTTTTTACTTTGTTTTTCAACAGCTTTATTAAAATATATCTAAGCATGATTTTCTCTAAGTTTATTATGTTTAGAGTTTGGTGACTTTCGTGAATCTGTAAATTTATCTTTCACCAAATTTGGGGAGTTTTCAGTCACTATTTTAAAATATCCTCTTTCTGGGAATCCAGTGATACCAGTTTAGACATTTTGACATCATCCCCACAGGTCCCTGAAGCTCTGTTCACATTTTCCATCTTTCCCACTCTGTTCTTCAAATCGGATGCTTTTCATGAACCCACATTGACGTCACTGGCTCTGTCACCACCAGGCAGCTGGCTAGCATCCAAAGACAATTTTAATTCAGATACTGTATTTTCAGTAAAAATTTATGTATTTTAATATGTTTTTTTTTGCTAAGAATTTTTATATTTCCATTTATTTCAAGATATTTCAGAGACCCACCTATGGTGCATAATTAAAATAGCTTCTTTAAAGTCTACATCTGATAATTCCAACTTCTGAGTAATCTTAAAATCTTCATCAACTCCCTGATTTTTCCACTGACAAGTGGTTAGGTATTTTGTTTAAACTTTTTTTCTACTGAATGATTTTGTATGCTCTTGTGGATGTTTTAAACGAAGTGAGAGATCTTGTTCCATTTTGATCCTTAGGAGATGGCGGGTTGTCTTGATTGACAAGCCATCTACCCATTTACAGCTCAGACTAAGTCTGTCCTGCTTTCCTTATATGTTGTTGCCAATTTGAATTCAGTTTTTTAAAAACCTTTGGCATAATGTTTGGTTCGTTTTCTCAGGGGTTACTCTGGGACTCAGTGGCTTTCATGTGATAATGCCTTTCTGGGGACTTCAGGTGGAAGGGGAATCTCTTCTCCAGCTCTATTCTCATGGACTCCCCTCCCCCTCTCCCATTTCCAGGGAGTTATTTCTTAGTTTCTTTGACCAGAACAATAGCTCTTCCTTCCAGGTTTTTATTTTAAATTTTTAAAATTTATTTGTTCTAATCACTTATACATGACAGCAGAATGCTCTTCATTTCATTGTACACAAATGGAGCACAATTTTTCACTTCTCTGGTTGTACGTGAAGTAGGGTCCCATCATTCATGCAATCATACATGTAACTAGGGTAATGATGTTCTTCTCATTCCACCACCTTTCCTATCCCCATGCCCCATCCCCTCTCCTCCTTCCCCTTTGCCCCATCCAAAGTTCCTCTCTTCTTCCCTTGCCCCCTGAGCATTATGCATCAGCACCCACTTATCAGAGAAAACATTTGGCCTTTGTTTTTTTGGGGATTGGCTTACTTTGCTTAGCATGATAGTCTCTAACTCCATCCATTTACTTGCAAATGCCCTAATTTTATTCTCTTTTTTTTTTTTTTTTTACTACATGCACATCAGATAGAGCACTAATCTCCAGGATATATAAAGAACCCAAAAAACATAACACCAAAAAAGCAAACAACCCAATCAATAGACTAAGAAACTGAACAGACACTTCTCAGAAGATACGCAATTAATCGACAAATATGAAAAAAATTTCAACATCTTGAGTAATTAGAGAAATGCAAATCAAAACTACTCTAAAATTTCATCTCTCTCCAGGCAGAATGGCAGTTATTAAGAATACAAGCAACAGTAAGTGTTGGCGAGGATGTGGGGAAAAGGCTCACTCATACATTTCTGGTGGGACTGCACATTGGTGCAACCACTCTGGAATGTAGTATGGAGAGTCCTCAAAAAACTTGGAATGGAACCACCATTTGACCCAGTTATCCCACTCTTCGATCTATATCAGGGTTTTGATGACTCTGGATGTCATATAATTTTGAGTCTAAGGCTGCAATTGGGCAACACAACCAGGTACAACAGTAATAAAAGGATTTTTCCATGATCATCTGACCACAGTGAACCCACTCCTGGATTCATCAGCCTGAGCAAAAAATTAAGCCTTTAGGTGCCGGTACCTCCTCCTGGGTCAATAGTGCAGATCCAGGTCTGGGGCTGGCCTTTCCTCCAGACTGGGAGTGGGGGAAAATGAATGAAAAAAGAATAGGGATGTCCCTAGTACTCTCTGGCAAGCCAGCTGCCCTGTCCTAAGATCACTCAGGGCACCCTGTGGGGGACCCACAGACTCATGCCTCTGGCAATAGAACAAAAGGCACCCACAGCCATCAGAGTGAACGCGCAGCAGAACCTCCAGTCAAAGTCAGTAAATGGAACTACATCAGCAAAGAAACAATGAAATTGAAATGGCGACCCGCAGACTGGGATAGTACCCTTAACCCCGTGTTTGAGGTGGGGTTAGTGTCTGACATTCAACAAGGACTCCTGCAACTCAATAGCTGTAAAGCAGCTAACCTGGTTAAAAAATGGTCAAGGGAACCCAAAGACTCTCTCTAGAGAAGACATAAAAATGTCCAACTGATAACATGAAAACAGTCCCAACATTGCTAATTAGAGTTATGAGAGCTAAAACCACTAAGAGATATCATTTCATGCCCATGAGAATGGATATTGTGAACAAGATTTAAAACATTTGAAGAGGGTGAGGTGAAAAGGGAGCTCTGGTGCACAGTAGTGGAGACGCAGATTGGTACAGCCATTATGGAAACCAGTATGGATGTTCCTGAGGAAATTTGAAAAATAACTACCAGATGACCCGGTATTCCTCTAGGAGAGGAAATCACCACCTTGTAAAAATGTCTGTGCTCCATGTTTATCACACAACTCTTCTCAATAAAAATGCAAACATTAAAAATGTATTTATTATATAAAAATATATTTTTAAATAAAATATATTTTATTGTAATGTTGTGAACAACCAATAAAAATTAAAAAAAGAAAAAATATATATATTTTATAAAAATTAATAAAATAAAATATGGAAACAACCTAAGTGACTGTTGATGGGTGAATGGATGAGGAAAATGTGGTAGAGACAATGGAGTACTATTCAGCCTTTACAAAGGAGATTGTGCCATTGCTACAACCCAGTTGGACCTGGAAGGCATCATGCTAAGGGAAGTCAGCTAGGCACAGAAGAAAAATAGTGCTGATCTCATTCACCTCATCCACATGTGGAGCCTTTAAGACACAAACAGGCCAAGTATACAGAAAGACAATAAAATAATAGTTCTAGGTCGGGGAGGGAAGGTGCAGGTCCAAGGACACAAAGTTGCAGAGCGGGAGGATCCTAGAAATCTAATATACACAGGAGGACTGCACTCAGATGACTGTTTTAGGGATTTTTGTTAAATACATTCTAGCAGCTTTTGTCTTGCAAAAAACTTAAAAATATGAGATTTTATATATATGCTAATTTCCTCATAATAGTAACTCCATATGTGGATGAGGTGAATGAGATCAGCACTATTTTTCTTCTGTGCCTGGCTGACTTCACTTGGCATGATGACTTCCAGGTCCAGCCGAGTTGTTTTACTATCTGTGTGTATCCCACAGCAGAATCTGTAAATCTCTAATACATAAAGTGTGGGGTGTTGTGTGGCACAATGATGGATGACTAACGCAGCATTGCAAAGAACAACAGCAATCAGTTTATGTTGGCCTAAGTTATCGTTGGTGTTTAATAAGCCTTTGTGAGCAGGAGAAACTATGCACTGAGAATTTTCCACTTTAGTATCACATTTACAACTCAACTTCTCCAAAGTATCTTAGGAAGTTTTAGTCCTTGGAAAGAGGCCCAGAATTCCAGGTTCTCAAAAATATTCCTTTAGTTGATACAAATATAAAATATCAATACTAGTTTGAATTAAAGAAAAAAAAGGAAGAATTTAACATCTTCTAAGTTTAACTGGATTTTTCTATTGAGTTGGACAGAAAGGAGGAAAAAAAAAGCCCAGGCCTGTCTTGAACCATGGCTTTAACTGCTTATTAAAATATTAATTGCACTTAAAGTAATCATAAAAGCAGCCTTAATAATTCAAGAAACTCAAAACTTGGATGTTATTTCCTCTCTGCATAATTCAGTGATGATTTTTCAATTGTTCATGAAAAATTTGGGCTGGTTTTATGAGAAAACAATTCCTTTTATTCTTGTTTAATAATCAGGTCTTGACTCCAACTGTATTTCATTGTGCTTTAATGTTGAAAATTTATGTTTTGCTCACAGATTCTGCCAAAGCACTGCTTCCTTTAATTGCCACTCTTGCTCCTCAACACTGACAAATTCTACTTTGTCACATAAAGCCCATGTGCCACGATTTGCTGGCAAAACCAGACCATCAGCCTGGATTTGTCTAACAGTTGCATTTTCTTTAAGGCAGTGATCATAGCCACACTTTAGGACAAGGCATTCCACGATTTTCAGCAGCCTTCTAAGCAAGGTGACTGGGCCTTACAGGAGGCGTAGAATCAATCTGTAGCCCAGTCAGCGTGTGCGAGGTGAGGATGATGGGGCTCCTGGCCCAGCCACACATAGTCATGAAGAATAACCATGAAGCCTGCTTGGGAAACGGAAGGGACCTTCATGCTTACCATCACTTCAAGACTGACATAAATCCCCCCCTCTCCGCTTCTTTTAAGCAAGACTTGCCCTGGGTAGAGCACGCATAATATGTCATTCCAAAGTTGCTGCCTCTGTAATTTAGAAATGTGATTGAAATGGAAAACTTTCCATCCTCATAAGGCACCAAATCCTAACTAAATTGTCATTTAACACAAAAGGAAATGTACTTATGTAACAATCACACTGGGACTTCTGGACCTGAGCCCGCTGTGGTGGCATGATCTCCCCCAAACACCAACGCATGCTCATAATGTAACAGAAAGAGGCCAAGCTTAGAAGTGGTGGCCTTCGGGTGTAGTGCCAATTCTACACCAATTCTACACCAGCCACCACAGCATTTAAGGTAAAGGGAAGAAAGGGACTCACAAATGACCCACAAATCCAGTTTTCACCGTTTCCCCCCCCCCCAAAGATCTTTTTTAGAGCTAATAATAAACAAGCCAAATGTCTAACTTCATTTTAATTTTCAGAAAAAAAATCTCTTTCTGCTCACTTCTGGAAATACACACAAGGAGTGAACTGGTCGTGAGGACCCAGGCTGGAGGGGACATACACCAATGTGTCAGCTTTGCTGCATCTGAGACAAAAGACCCAGCAAGAACAATTTTAGAGTGGAGAAATTTGGGAGCTCATGGTTTCTGAGGTCCCAGTCCACAGCCAGCCAGCTCCATTCCTCGGGACTCAAGGTGAGGCAGAATATCATGGCGGAAGAGTATAGCAAAGGGAAGCAGCTCACATAATGATCAGAAAGCAGAAGAGAGACACTCCACTCACTAGATACAAAATATATGCCCCAAAGTCACTCTCCCAATGACCCACCTCCACACACTACATGCCTTCAGTTCCCATTCAGTTAAGTCACTGATTGGGTTAAGGCTCTTGCTTTGTCTCATGCGTGGGCTTTTGGAGGACACCTAATATCTGAACCATAACACAAGGATGTGGGATGCTCATAATTTGGAGACAACTACCATATCATGTGCTTTTCCTGAAACTGATGAAGTATATTTAGACACGATGTGTCTGTACACGGTCATTCTGATAGTCCCAGTTGCTAATAGATCTACACGTGGCCATATTGGACCAAATTTTCCTCTTTTACTACTGACTTCAAAACCTCTTTATGTTGAACTTAAATCAAAGTAGATCAAGGACCTTGGCATTAGGCCAGAGACCCTGTGCCTGTTAGAAGAATATGTAGACCCAACTTTCCATCATGTTGGCTTAGGAACCAAGTTCTTCAATAGGACTTCTGAAGTGCAAGAAGTAAAGTCAAGAATCAATAAATGGGATGGATTCAAACAAAATCTTCACAGCAAAGGAAGCAATCAACAACATGAAGATAAATCCTATAGAATGGGAGAAAATCTGTCACCTGCACCTCGGATAGAGCATTAATCTCCAGGGAATACAAAGAATACAAAAAACTTAAAAAGAAAAAAAAAATAATCAAATAACCCAATCAATAAATGGGAGAAGGAACTGAACAGTCACTTCAAAGAAGAAATATAAATGGTCGAAATATAGATGAAAAAATGTTCAACATCTCTAGTAATTAGAGAAATGCAAATATTTTACCTCACCCTAGTCAGAATGGCAATAATCAAGAATATAAGCAACAATAAATGTTGGTGAGGATGTGAAGGAAAAGGTACATTCATACATTGCTGTTGGGACTGAAAATTGGTGCAACCACTCTGGAAAGCAGTATGAAGATTCCTTAGAAAACTTGGAATGGAACCACCATTTGACCCAGTTATCCCACTCCTCAGTATATACCCAAAGGACTTAAAATCAACATACTACAGTGACATAGCCACATCAATGTTCATAGCAGCTCAATTCACAGTAGCTAAGCTATGGAATCAACCTAGGTACTTTTTAATAGATGGATGGATAAAGAAAATGTGGTGTATACACACAATGGAATATTACTCAGCCATAAAAGATGAGGAAATTATGGCATTTGCCAATAAATGAATGGAACTGGAGACTATCATGCTAAGTGAAATAATCCATTCCCCCAAAACCAAAGACAGAATGTTTTCTCTGATATGCAGATGCTAATACACAACAAGGGGTGGTGGTGAGAAGAATAGATAAAGGAGAATGGAGGGGGGGTGAGAATAGGAAGGACAGTGGAATGAAACAAAATAACTTTCCTATCCTTATATATGAACAACAATCAGTAAATCTCTATCATGTACAACCATAAGAATACGGACCCTAACTAGAATAAGTTGTGCCCATGTATGTGTAATATGTCAAAATACACCCCACTGTCATGTGTATTTAAAAAGAATAAAAAAAAGACTTCTGTGTTGAGACTTAGTGGATTATTACCTGCTTACACGTATAGTGCCACCTGCCAGTGTTGACCTAGGGTTGTGCCTGATGCTCATGCCAGTGTCTATATGTTGCATAACAGGAAAGAGCTCATGAAACACTTTGAATTTACAATCTTTGGAAAAACCATCTTTGCCCTGAGTGAGAGGTGGTTCTCATTAAGGGGCACAGAGCTCTTGTCGCGACTCTGAGGTCATGTATATGTGGTATTTGGAGAGTCGTAGGAGCTCTGTGACAGACGGAGCTGCAAAAGGAGATGGCCAAATTAAAACTTGAGACACATCTTATATTTTGGTGGGAAATGAGCTAAAAACAGAGCCATTTCAGAAGCTGAAAAGGGAGGTAGGCCCTGGGAAGGTGAGGCAGAACTTTTCCAACAATGGCCCTTATTCTTGACAACTTTAATTTTTGTGTATTTTTGGAAGGTCTACTTAGACCAGAGCATACTGATTATTTCTTTTTTTTTTCTTTTTTTTTTTTATTGGTTGTTCAAAACATCTGATTATTTCTATTCCAATGTCAGTGTCAGGCAAAAGAGGCTCAGGAATGGGCCACATTTTTGGTCACATTGCATTTGTCTTTTAGTAGGATTTTATCAACAGATTTGTAACTCAAATTTTACTCTAAAAATTCCTTAATAGACAAAGGGAGCCATAGGCTGCATTTCTTTTAAAGCAGTAGCAGGCAAGGGCACTTTAGTTCTGTGCATGTTTTCTCACACATCTGCAGATAATTAGGTAAACATTTGTTCCAATGGGAGAAAGCCCACA
Source organism: Urocitellus parryii (assembly GCF_045843805.1). NCBI lineage: Eukaryota > Metazoa > Chordata > Mammalia > Rodentia > Sciuridae > Urocitellus > Urocitellus parryii. The sequence goes on along the minus strand of NC_135532.1, from coordinate 118,377,324 downwards.
ATCCCTTTGGCTATTTCACTCGAGTGATGAATCTCGATGAAAGAATCTGGCAGCAAAAGGATTTTACCCCAAACAATTCCTTCATTTGACTTGACTGCAGCCCCTTGCCAGGGACTGCAGCAGATCTGCCGAGAGCCAATCCTGACGGAGACGGAGCCAAGGCGTGCAGTTGGAACGCTGGCCCACAAGGTCAGTGCGGCACTGCAGGGAGCTCGGTGCTCCGTCCTGCGCCCCAGAAGACGCGTGGCACTCCACAGTGATCTTTCCAAGGCTCCTGCAGACTGGTGTTGCCCCCCCCCCCGCCCCTGCCGCCCCAACCCAATTCTCAGAAGGCAGCAGCTGTGAATTACAGCAGAGCTCTGCTCAGAGGGCAGTTGACCGAGTTCTTTGAGGTCAGGAATGTGACTTTGGTTATCTGTGGCTCTCCGTGACCTCTCTGCAAACCAGCCTGTGTTCATAGTTAGTAACTGATTGGTATTTTTCATTTTAATTAGTTTTCTTTCCTCTTAGAAATGGGAGGCTGTACCTGGGCTCCCTGGTCCTGTGGATGGATATGGTACCCCTGCCTCTTGCGCTTGGGCTTCAGCTTACAAACTGGTCTCAAGTGCCTCCATTTGCTGGTGGCTTATGATGAATGGAAATCTATTTTTAATGCATCTGCACTGGAAAAACCAAAGGATATGGACTCTGCAGGCAAAGAAATGTCCATCTGAGGACCTGATAATGCAGGTGGCTGCTGTCATGTAACAAAATTCCAACCCACAAAAAATTTGGAAGTGATAAACTTGGTGTTCTTAGATTAGTATGTGGAAGGCATTGAAAAAAATCTTACCCAATATCATTATTCAGGGACCAGGAAACACGTTCCTCTGTCACGCAGGACTTCTCACACTTGCAATCTCCCAACGACATGACAGTATGTCTACAGACCCTTCAGTTTGACAAATGCCGAGTTTCAGGTTTGACCAAAATGTATGGACTATAGAGAGATCTGTGGAGACCTTATGCACACACATAACCCACAACTCCGGGGCCCAAGTCAAATCCTCCTAGGGGGATGGAGTCTTGGGGTAAATGATCTGAGCAGTACATGTTCACAAAAGTATTTCCCAACCTTTTCACGTGTCGTTTGTACAATTTTATAATTTATTTTTTTGGAAAAAAATAGCCAATACTTCTCTATTGCTCTTGCCAGTAAAATTACACAATGAAGTCAAACAGCTCAGCATGTATCTTAACATGTGTCTATTTATTCCCTAATTTGAGGGAAGGCGTCCCAGTTGGATGCCTCTCTTCAGGCCTCAGGGCGGCTCTGATAGTGGGAGATTACTTGATGGATGTCCCTCACGTCCAGCCACATGACCAAGATGCATGGCTGTGGGCCAAGTGCTTGTCTGAGCTGCCCCTCCCATTGCCACGTCTCCACGAGCCAAAAATTTGGTTAACCATTTTTCATGTCTACAACTGTCCAATAGCAAAGAAAAAAAAAAAAAACCTGATAAAACTTGTTATGTGAGTCAGTAGAGTTGATGATTTGGCTGGAAGGTTTCTCATAGCAACAACAAAAACAAACTCAGGAGAAAATTAACATTTTGTTAGTAAGTCCTTTTTTATGCTAAAAACCTCAATTCTCTGAGGTTCAGAGAGGTTTGTGGGCCAGTGCAGGGAAAGTGGGCAGGCAGAGGGCTGTCCAGGCTGCTGGCAGCTCCTCTCCGGGCCTGGCACGAAGGGAGGGCGTCTTAGATCTCACATCCACCGAAGCCCAGACAAAACCCGTCTCCCTAGAGTTTGCCACGCCTCCCTAGTGGCAGCCAAACCCAAGTGAAGGAAAGTCCAGAACCAAGGTATCTACTCAGCAGATTGTGACCTAGTGTCCCTGTTCCCCATTTCTACAGTAGTGCTGTGCAGCTGCTCTCTGTCACTGCTGCTTTGTCTGTTGCTCTGAAATGTTTTAAGACATGAGATATGATTTCCAGTTTCCAGTATCTACAGATGATAGATATCTGGATGATTTGAAGCAATTTTCTTTCTGATAAGAACTGAAAAACTCAAATAAGCAATTTAAAAACTCTTCTTAAAAACTAGGAAGAGCTGACAGTAAAGAAATACTGGATGGCATTGAAAACAGGAATGCAGGGGAATAAGATCCGGAGCAGGATTTGTTCCAAGGACCTCGTGACCTCAGCAAATCTGAGCTTAGATTTTGAAAGTGTCTTTAGTAATTGGGACAAAAATTAAAGTCGTATATCTTCTTGAAGTGGGAGGCACATAGACACTCTTGAAACCCCATGGAGACTCCAGCATCACTCCATAAACCAGAGGATCCTCCGCACCCCCTCCAGCCTGGGATCATGCCACAAGGAAATGAATTTCCAGTTTTGAACATGAACATGTGGGGTTTCCGGCTGGTGAAGCAGAAGCAAAGGCAAATATGTTCTCTCTGGAGGAAGATGCTTTTGTCACAATAATCTTGAAAGAAAAAAAATACTTGGGAATCAATTTAACAAAAGAGTTGAAAAACCTCTACAATGAAAACTATAGGACACTAATGAAGAAAATTGAAGAAGATCTTAGAAGATGGCAACATCTTCCATGTTCCTGGATAGGCAGAATAAATATTACCAAAATGGCAATATTTAATAGGATTAAAAGCAAAAGCACTATACAGAATTAATGCAATTCCTATTAAAATTCTAATGATGTTCCCCATATATAGAAAACACAGTCATGACATTCATTTGAAAAAAGTAAGAGACCCAGAATAGCCAAAGCAATCTTTAGCAAGAAAAGTGAAGCAGGTGGTATCATTATACCAGAACTCAAATTATACTGCAGAGCTATAGTAACAGAAAGACAGGGTATTGGCACTGTTGTAGGGACAAACGAGGCAAGGCACCAAAGATAGCAGGAAACAGTTTTATTTGGCTGCAGCCGGGTTCAGAGGGCACAGCTTTTGCTGTAATCAATTAATCCCCTGAACCCCGAGTTCAGGGAGTTTCAGAGTTTTATACCCAGCATGTAAGGGGAGGGGCTCAGAAGTTCATAGTCTGCAGAAGTTCACATAAAAGCAGCTTTTTCTTTCACTGTTTTGGGCAAGTTAATTCTTCAAGGACAACATCTGAGAAGGAGAGAGCTTCTTCTCCCCTTTCTTTCCTCCCCCTGCCAGCTGTTACCATGGAGCACATTTGTAACTTATCTTAAAAATGTAGACATCTCTGTGAAGCCCAGCTCAAGGCCAGAGGCCTTGTTTGCACATTTCTTCAAACTACTAGTACTAGTGTGAAAAACTAGTAAGGGGGTGTCCAGCACCTGGAGTGCTGGTATCTTCTCAGCCAGTGGCCAAGTAAACAGAGTGACAGGAAAATAGGAAGTTTATCTACATTGGACTCTTTCTCAGAGACTCTTTTGCTGACAGTCCTAAAATCAGCCATGGTGAAGAGGGTTTTTCTGTGGAGAAAGGGGGTGCCACTTCAGCACAAAACAGATACGAAGACCAATGGAACAGAACAGAAGATACAGACAAATCCACATAAATACAGTTATCTCATAGTAGTCAAAGACACCATAAACATACATTGGAGAAAAGATAGCCCCTTCAACAAATGGTTCTAGGAAAATGAAAATCCGTATGTAGAACAAAATTTGACCCCTATCTCTCACACTGCACAAAACTCAAGTAGATTAAGGACCTGAGCATTAGACCAGAGACCCTGTGCCTTCCTGAAGAAAACATTGGCCCAACAACTCTCCAGCATGTTGGCATAGGAGCTGACTTCTTTGACAAGACTCCTAAAGCACAAGAAGTTAAATAAAGAATCAATAAATGGGATGGAATCAAACAAAATCATCTTCACAGCAAAGGAAACAATGAAGAACATGAAGTGAGAGCCTAAGGGAGGAAATCTTGGCCACCTGCACCTCAGATAGAGCATAAATCTACAGGATATACAAAGAACACACATAAAAAAATGAACATAAAAAAACAAAAACCAAACAAACAAAAAATAACCCAGTCAATAAGTGGGCAAAGGAACTGAACAGGCACTTCACAGAAGAGATAGGGTCAATAAATACATGAAAAAATGTTCAACTTCTCTAGCAATTAGGGAAATGCAAGTAAAACTACACAGAGATTCCACCTCACTCTAGTCACAATGGAAATCATCAAGAATACAAGCAACAATAAATGTTGGCAAGGATGTGGGGGAAAGGCACACTCATACGTTGCTGGTGGGCCTGAAAATTAGTACAACCACTCTGGAAAGCAGTATGGAGATTCCTCAGAAAACTTGGGATGGAATCACCATTTGACCCAGTTATCCCATTCCTCAGTTTATACCCAAAGGGCTTAAAATCAGCATACTACAGTGATGAAGCCACATCAATGTTTATAGCAGCTCAATTCACAATAGCTAAACTATGGGACCAACCTAGGTGCCCTTCAACAGATGAATGGATAAAGAAAATGTGGTTTATATACACAATAGACTATTAGCCTAAAAGAAGAATGAAATTATGGCATTTGCCAGTAAATGAATGGCACTGGAGACTATCAAGCTAAGCAAAATAAGCCAATCCCATAAAACCAAAGGCTAAATATTTCTCTCAGATATGTGAATACTACACACAATGGGTGGGAGGGAAGAGAAGAAGCTCACTGGATTAGACAAAGGGGAATGAAGGGAAGGGAGGGAGGTGGAATAGGAAAAAGAAAAGTTATATCTGATTCATTCTACTATGTTCATATTAGTACATGACCAGTTTAAATCCACATCATGTACAACCACAATAATGGGAAGTCCCACTCCATGTATGTGTGATGTATCAAAAAATCACTATACTGTCCTGTGTAACTAAAAAGCACAAATAAAAAAAACACTAGAAGGCATGCGGTTGTTCTGGTGCTGGCTTGGCAGAAGGAGGGGCGCTTGCCTCCCTGCCTGTTTTCTTTGGGGGTCAGAATGTGAAAGTCACACTGAAAGGCTAAAGCAAGCCGTGGAGCTCACTTCCAGGGGTGGGGTTAGGTGACCAGTTCCCCAGCTGGGGATTGTGCTGTGAAGGGTGGAGGGCCAGGTCCCCTGTCACCATGAGGCCTTGGACCTAATGATCTGTGGGGCTACTAGGTGCAATCTTTCAACAACTCGCCAGCGAAAGCAGCATATTGAACTCACAAGGTAAAGAAATACCAGTCTAATGATTTAGCTGTCCACATTGTGAATTTGCAAACTGGAGATTTCTTTATGCTTCATGCTGAAAGTATTCCTCAATGTTAGAATTCTTCAAATGTATTAAAGGGTATAAATTGATAACAGACTTCCTCTTATCCTGACCTTACTCTACCAGATTTCCTTCTTACCTTTCTGTTTCCACAGTATGGCCCATGTACATATGCTCACACAGCTCCTGGCTGGACAAAACGATGGCTTACCAAGTACACTGTGACCTGCCTTTTCCAGATATTCAGAATTCTGTTTTATTGATATATTTGTTGCCAGCTAATCCCACCTGGATTTGGATGTCTTCACAGAGGTGTTCCTATTTCATATTCTATAAGACATTGTAGCATTCCAGTTGCTAATGAAATTTGCCACAGTATATTTAACTGGCTCAACTTGCTAAGCATGTTCTGGGCAGAAAGGGGAACACCTAACCTCTAAAAGTCGTCCTGCTATAGCTTAGGAGGGCAAAAGGGAATTTGCTTCTTAGACGCATAAGGCAGAAAAATAAAGTGGGTGACAGATTTCCTTCTCATGAAGACTGCATTAATAGATGAATTTGGGTGAATAAAAAATACCTTATGAACACATTTAAAAGATTCCATGGGGTGGTTTGAGGTATGTGGCAGTGAAAAGTGAGTTTGTTAAGCTTCCCTCAGTGGATTCTGGTTTTCTTCCATCTTTCCTTCCTTACTTTTTATTCCTTGGCAGTGTGGAGAAGTGATCTAGGACCTCGTGCACTCCACCTCCGAGTTCTCCCCCAGCTCTTTCTCTTTTAATATCAAATAAAAGGACAATTTCAGCTATAGTAGTTTCACTCTGGAACAATTATCTTTATAATGCATTGAAAAATCCTTATGTTCTATTTTAAGGCAAAACCATGTTAGTTCTTGTTGCCCATCCTTTCCCAAGTCCAGGAGTCCAGGGAGGTACAGTCAAGGCTATCTTGCAGAATGAGGCCCTACTGCATACCAAGTTTTAATTTCAATTTACTGGCTGCTCTTGATTTGGGTAGTCACAAAGACAACATTGATTTAGAAGTTCTTAAAGTTATAGTAGCAGCAGCTTCCCAATGATACCAGATTTTTACTGCTGTCTAAGACATTGCTACAAATTTAGTTGGTTACAACAATGCAACTAAAGTCCTGGCTACTATGTTTTCCTTGGCCATGACAAATGATGCTTAAATCAATCACTTCAGTTTCTGTGGGCCAGGAGCCTGGCACAATAACAATCTCAGAGATGTTAAAATCAAGGAATCAGTAATCAGTAATCTCACCAAGGGGTTTGAATATGGAAAAATCTGCTTCCAAGGTTATTTAGGTTGCTGAGGAATCTAGTTCTTTGCGACTATAGAGCAAAGTGTCATTTTTGTGCTAGCTGTTGGTTGGGAACCAATATCAGCTTCTGGAACCAACCCTCCTGTCCTTGCCACAAGGCCCCCGGCACCCTCACCCTCTGAATCCTTTTCTTTAGGAAGAAGGAACCCAGTCCCTTTGAAGGGCCCACCTGATCAGGTCAGGCCCACCTGAGAGTCTCCAAGTAAACTGATTCACTCAAGGTAAACTGAGGTGGGACTTCCTTACAACTTATATGTTCCTCATATAAAGCAACCTAATCATAGTGTGAAGTTCACCGTAGTCATGGTCTCACTCACTCAAGGGGAGGAGATTATTCAGAGTGTGTACATCTTGGGGACAGGATCTCAGAGTTCTCAAAACTCATTCCTGACACACTGCCATTTAAGACCTTGTTGTTCTACCGTCCCTCATCACTTGAGCAACTTAGAGTTAAGGGATGAACTATTCAGCACACAATCATGGCACTTAAGACGGCAGATCTTGGCAGAACTCGAAAGTAAGCTACACGGAGATGAGACTGGGCGGGAGGGCGTGCAACGTTTAGTTGTCAGACCTGCATGGGGTGACCTGATCCTGCCTCGTGCACGCAGGTTCCACTTAACTTTTGTAGCCAATTATAGGAAAATCATCACCCTGTCCCACTGCAGGACCACTGCTGACTGTGGAAGAGTCCGCTTTCCTTTGGAACATACCGTCAAGATTCCTTGGGTGTCAGTGACAGAAAACCTAGTCCAACATGGCTCAGGAAGAGATTCTGGCTCGCTTGACTGACTGGCCAGGAGACACCACAGGGAGCTGGGTTCACTCTTTGACTCACTTATGCCTCATGCTGGGTTCATTCCGAGACGGGCAATTACCCCATCAAAATGCATGTGGGGCACATCCACTCCCAGCGGAAAAAGAAAATCTGTTTTTTTTTCCCCCTGTGGCTAAAACAGTTCTGAAGAGGACAAAGTAGCTTTTCCATATAGCAGTAGAGGAGGGTGTTTAAATGTCCCTGTAAACGCTTTGGATGTATGTGACTTGCATTACCCATGTAGTACATGCCCAAGAAAATATTAGACAAGCAACAAAAGATCAAATGACCATTTAAGTGCCAGAATTAAATTGATCCAGAAGATGATTTCTAACACAAAAAAGGAAAAACGAGGAGGAGGAGGAAAGGAACGAGGCAGGGGAGGAGAAGTTGTGCTTCACCGAAATCCTGGTTTGAATTTTGTCTATTGATTAATCCACGTATGACCTGAGCATACTGCATTGTGTTTCTGAGCTTTGGTTCCTTTAAGTCGTGGGGACAGAGCTTTTCTCCTAGTGTCCTGGTGACTAAATGCAGCAAAGTTAAGCTGTTTACATAGCACACGGCTCAGAAAGCACTGAATGCCAGTCATCCTCACTGAGCCTGATACCTAGCAGATGCCCAGATACACTCTTTCATTTGTACTCTGCTCTCTTATCTGGCTGCAGGTTTTACTCGTTAATTTATTCAAGTCAGGATCCGACCCAGAATCTGTGGGGCCTATGGCTCAGACAATGGTAAGGGTCTTTTAGAGAAAACATGCAGAGGCTTCTGGTCCAGGAGGGCTGAATAGAGGTGCCCAAGTATGACCCTGCCCCAGGAGAGCCAGGGCAGCAAAGGAAAAGCCATATTTCAAAGAGAATGACAGGGAGGACTTGGCAAATCATCAGGAAGTGACAGGACCCTAAACAACACTTTTGGAAAGGCAGCCCAGGAAAATGAACAAAGACAATTGTGATTTCAACCCAGCTCATTGTCCAGGGGAACTCCATGTCACTTGGGAAAGGTCAGTGGAAACACCACAGTTCCCACCCCAGCCGCAGACTGGCATGGCTAACTGCAGGCTTCAAACCCAGTCTGCAGTCGGGGAACTACTCTGCCTGGGGGGCGGGCAGTAGAATGAATCGGACATCACTTTCCTATGCTCACACATGAGGATCTGTCCAGTGTGACTCCACATCATGTACAACCACAAGAATGGGATCCAATTATAATGGGTTGCACTCTTTGTAGGTATAATATGCCAAAATACACCCTACTGTCACGTATATCTAAAAACGAATTAAAGAAAAACAAAAACACAACCAACACAAAACAACAGGAAACTCATATTGGGCCCTCTCAGAGCCCCCAGAACCTTAGCTACTAGATGTCACCCTGCCTCAGAGGCCAGCAGTCAGCTCCGTGAGGCTGAAAGAAGTCTTAGGCCAGTGTGTGCCTCACAGGGCAGAGGACAGGATCGTCTGTGTCCTGTTGGGTGACCTGATCCTGCCTTGCACAGGTTCGACTTAACTTTTGTAGCAAAAGTATAGGAAAATGATCACCCTGTCCACAAAATCAGCTTCAGGCTCAGTGGCTGTCAGAGCCACAAGCCCCAGCCCCACCTGCACTTGCCACCTGGGAACTAGGCAGCTGCCCTCCTCAGCTCAGGGTCTGCTGAAGGCCCTGGAATCCCCTATTCCTGCCCCTTCCGATAGGGGGGCAGTCCCATCCATATCCCACAGCTCCAGGAATGCTGCCACCAGAGTCCCAAATCCTGGAAGCACATGTACCCACTCCACAGACACTGGGGAAGTTCTCCTCCCTGGCCTGGATTGGAGCTGCAGCTGCGGTGCTCAAAGCCCAGCATCACCCCTGTCTCTCAGGACTGAGGAGGTGCCCATTCTTGCCACATCTCTAGGAAGGGCGACCAGCACAGGGATCCTTGGCTCTATCTGTAGGCGCCCTGCATGGTCCAGGGAAGCTCTCCTCCATGCTCTGGACTTCCAGGAATGTGGCTACCAGCACCGCAGACCCTCAACTCACTTGCACCTGCCCTAAAGGACCTGGGAAAGACCTTTTCTGCAGCCCCTGGCCTGGGGATTAGAGTTTGTGGTGCCAAACCCCTGGAGAAGTTCCTCTCTGGGCCTCAGATAGAATGGCTATCCCCAAAATCAAAAACAAAAGCTGGAGGTGTGCAGGAAGGGGAATGCTTAGACCCTGTGGGATGAACATTAGGAGAGACATCAGAGAAACATCATGGAGATCCCTGAAAACTCAGTATAGAACTAACAGCATTTTGTGATCCCACATACTTATCTCTCATGTTTATTGGAACACTTTTGACAATAACTAGGTTGTGAAATCAACCTAGCTATCCATCAGTGGGGGAATGGATTAAAAAAAATTCCTTAGACATACAATGGAATATTACTCAGCCATAAGAAAGAATCAAATCAATCTTGTCATCTACAGTAACATGGATGGATCTGGAGGTCATCATAAGGGAAATAAGACACTGAAGGACAAATACCACGTGTTTCCATTCCATGCATGTCTATCTTGCGGAAGAGTCAAATAGAATTGGTCACCAGAGACTGGCAAGGGTAAGAAGGAAGGGAGACAGGAGGTAAAGAGGACCACCACAGAACAGGACAATTAGTTTTCTAGTGCAGTAGGGTTATTATTGCTTAAAACAATATTTTTTTTTTCTAGAAAAGGGCAAAAAGTTCTCTACACTTAACAATTATGCTTGTAAGAGATGGGAGTGCTGACTGCGTGGGTTTCTTTATCACACATGAATGCAGGAACTGGATTATGGCAGTGTGCCCCATGAAGAGGTACAAGGATCGAATTTCAATAAAAACCTGAAGAGGGTTCAAGACGGCAGGCAGGAGAGGCTGCCTTCCAGCTGCTCCTGGGCTCGGGATCCACGCTGCAGGCTGCTGCTCCTCAACGAGGGGGGTGAAGCAGGGATTTTGCTCAAATTGGACATTTGGAGTGTTTTAGAGACTGTGAAAGTTGGTGCCTTGAACAAGGAAGGTACACTGGAGCCAAGCCCGTGGTGTGGCAGCAGCGCTGGCTCAGCACAGAGGGGCGCAGGGACACAGAGGGAAACAGGATGTGCTGAGAGCCATAGCCAAGTAGGAATGACGCATGGCAATTTCCTTGTCAGCCTACCCAATGTTGCTTAGAGGGAGGACTCTCCATTGTGGAAATGGGCTTGCCTTGGACCCAGGTCATTTGCAATGACATTGCATGAATGTTTGAGAGTTTTGGTTTGAAAGGTGACCTTGCTCAGGGATTAGGGCGGCTGGGGGGGGGGTTTAGGGTGGATCCTGTTGGATTAGGGTGGCTCCAGGTTTAGGGTGGATCCTGCTGGGAATAGGGCATATCCTGCTGCCTCAGGCTCCCACTCCTTGAGTTCCCGTAGAGTTCTCTCGGGGTTCTGAGGGTATTTGGTACGCAGAGCCCGGTGGAGGGTATAATTTTCCCAGAACGTGCATGTAGAGTGCCGGTGAGAGTTCGGGAATAAAGAGTTGCTGTTGGAATCTACAAGGCTTGTGTGGTGGCTCGGTTATTTTGTGCCCAGTCAGACTGTGGCAAGGATGGACAGGTTTGGTTCAGAAACACCCGAAATCAGAAAAGCAGCTGCACTAAGCTGATGCAGAGGCTGCACTGAGTGCTGGTACCCGAGAAGTGCCCCTGTCTCCCACTGGCTGGGAGCCAAGTCATCCTGCGGAGACCACAGCAAATGGCACCACACTGTCCCCAAAGCACCTTCTACGTGGCCTTGGTATACTAGCAGAACAGGAGTGAAATAGCCCAGAGAAGACCCTACCCAGGGGGATTCGAGTTGGAAAAGTGAAGGGGAGGCCCCCCCTTCTCCTCAGGACCAGCTAAAGTGACTGGAATCTGAGAAGGTGAATGACCACACTGGGCACTAGGCCCGGAAGACCATGCTCCTGAGCAGCAGTGTGCAGGACTGGCTGCCCCCCCCCCCCCCCCCCCCCCGTAATTCTTGGGAGGCTCCAGACAGCAGCAGAGATAGGCACGGCCAGGCCCCAGGGGTGTCCTTTCTCATCACTTGTAATTAATGGAGTGCTGGAAATTCTAGCTAGGATCAGGCAAGAGAGGGAAATAAAAGAGGTAAAAACAGGAGGAAGTCAAAGCATCACCACTGGCAAATGATATGGTACTAAGAAGATCCGAAAGTCCACCAGAAGACTGTAGAGCTAATGACCAGGGGTGTCAAAGTAGCAGGTTGCAAAAATAACAACAAAATCAATAGCTTTCCAATATTATCAACAATGAACATGCTGAGAAAGAAATCAGAAAAATAATCCCATTTACAATAACCTCAAAAAATTACCAAGTAATAAATCTAACCAAGGATAAGAAAGACCTCTACAATAAAACTATAAAACATTGGAAAAAAACTGAAGACCCAAGAAGTCTTCAGGACTTTCTTTTTTCATTGGCAGCATTTATATTGCTAAAATGACCATACAACAAAAAGCAATATACAGATCAGTACACTTCCCATTAAAAACCAATGACATTCTTCACATGACTAGAAAGAAGCAGTCCTAAAATTCCACTGGAAGAATAAAAGACCCAGAATAGCCAAAGCAAATCTAAGCCAAAAAACACAATGCTGAGGTTTGCACAATAGCCGACTTCAAATTATACAACAGAGCTTTAGTAGCAAAAGGTGCAGGGTAATAGCACAAAAACAGACACACAGACCAACGACACAGAAGAGAAGACACAGAGACAAACCCACCCAGATACAGTCATCTGTTCCTTGACAAAGGATCAAAAGCATACATTAGAGCTGAGTATGGTGTGCACGCCTATAATCCCAGAGGCTCAGAGGCTGAGATAGGAGGATCTTGAATCCAAAGCCAGCCTTAGCAAGTTAGCAAGGCCTTAAGCAACTCAGCAAGATCCTGTCTCTAAATAAAATACAAAACAAGGTTGGGGATGTGGCTCAATGATTAATCACCCCTGGGTTTCATCCTCGTTAATCCTGCCCCCAACCATCCCCGCCCCCCCCAAAAAAAAATTGGAAAAAAGACTTTTTCCATAAATGGTGCTGGGAAAACCGGTTATCTGTATGTAGAAGAATGAGACTAGACCCTCTCTCTCACCCTGCACAAAACTCAACCCAGAATGAATCGAAGGCCTCAGAATTAGACCAGAAGCTATGCAACTACTAGAAGAAAACACAGGGTTAACACTCTGACCTAAGCACAGGCATTAAAGCTCAGAAAATATTGTCAAGAGTTAATAAATAGGATGGCATTAAATTAAAAAGCTTCTGCACAGCAAAGGAAGTTAAGAATGTGAGGAGAGGGCCCACAGAGAGGGAGGACATCTTTGCCAGCTGCTCTTCTGACAGAGGATTAATATCTACAACACTTAAAAACTCAAAAACCTTACCTGCCAAAAAACTAAGTTAGTAAATAGGCAGATGGAAGAGCTTTACACTGGTGGTAAGGCTACAATTAATACAACTTTGGTGGAAAATCAGTGTGGAGATTCCTTGAGAGTTTAGGACTAGAACCACCACATGGCCCAGCTGTACCCTCCTCAGTATTTACCCTACAGAATCACAGTGATCACACTGCAGAGACAGGCACACCCAGGTTTATAGCAGCAGGATTCACAACAGCCAAACTATGGAACCAGCCGAGGTGTCCATCAATGGATGAACAGATAAAGAAAACATGGTGTATATACACAAGGGAGTTTCATTCAGCCATAAATAAGAAAGAAATTATGTCATTTGCAGGAAAATGGATGGACCCTGACACCATTATTTTAAATGAAAAAAACCAGACTCAGGGGGTCAAAGGTCTTTATGTTTTTTCCTGTCTGGAAGCTCTTTTCTCATGTCCATATTCCAACGAACAATCTAAGGGCTCAGAGCTCCCACTGCAGTTGGGCCACAGTGGGAGGCTTCTCTTGCCACCGCGGAGCTGCAGAGCAGGGGACCCTCAAAACCACCGTACGGCCATTACTTACGAGAGGGAGGAGTAGAAGCAGCATGAGGGCAAGAAAGGGGCAAACACACCCAAAGATCACCCAGGTCCTGCTCGTTGAAATAAGGGCACCATGGGTTTTAAGTTTTATTTTATTTTATTTATTTTTTTAGTAATTGGGATTTAATTTCTTTTTTTAAAATTTTTTTATTAGTTGCTCAAAACATCACAATGATCTTGACATATCATACATTTGATTCAAATGGGGTACGTAATCTTATTTTTCCACATGTACAGATTGCAGGATCACATTGGTTATACAGCCACGTTTCTAGGTTTTAAATTGATAATTAAGAAAGTCTGTTAGGGAGCACAGAGGCCACGCGGTCCTGGGCCACCATGGTCAGTGTGCTTCAGTCCCTGATGAGGCAATGACCTTGGCTTCCGAGGATTTTAAGAAATGTCATTTGGCATCCTACTGATTTTAGAACAGCAGGCCCAAAAGATTAGATCACAAAACTACAGAATTTAGATTTATTCTTTATTTTGCATTTAATCTTTCCAACATTTGGTTGAATCTATTTATATACGTCTAATATAGGGGGACCTGGAGGAAAGAATTTTTAGGCAAGTCCTCTTTTTTTTTTTTTTTTTTTTTTGGTATGGGGGATTGAACTCAGGGGGCACTTGACCACCTAGCCACATCCCCAGCCCTGTTTTATTTAGAGACAGGGTCTCACCGAGTTGCTTAGTGCCTCACTTTTGCTGAGGCTGACCTTGAACTCCTGATCCTCCTGCCTCAGCCTCCTGAGCCCACTGGGATTACAGGCTTGTGCCATTGCACCTGGCCTAGGCAAGTTCTCTTCAAGGCAGACTTTTCCTTCCTAAGGTTATGCCCTGACTATTTGCTTGGTTCATGCACCATTACCTTGACCCATCCGTGGTGGCTAGAGTGGAACCCCCAGACTTAACACATACACCAGGGTTTACAGCAGTGTAGGCAAGAAAGGGCCAGCGGGGGTCGCTCTTTCTCAAGGGCAGGCAGACAGATACTTGGGGAATTGTGGATTTTCCCCTAAAGTCAGATGAGACTAATAGGTTACTGATGTTCACCAAAATATAGAAAAATATGGAGCAGGCCAAGGCAAGAGAACTCCGCCCAGGGCCAGGCATGTCTGCATGCTCTGAAGGGGAACGACATTCACAGCTGATGGTCCCAACATCCAGCCTGCATCCCTGACGTTGTCATGAAACACTAATTTGCTGAAGCATGACTTCTACAGTGCCTTCCCCACACACCCACACACCCACACTGTCAAACCAAATCAAGGCAAGCAGTGAGCTGGTCTCAAGGAAACGTCTGGAACTTATTCTCTCTTGATCAGCCTCTTTTTTTCCTAAGTGTGCATGTGCTCTTTTAAAAAATCATCTAGGATTTTTTTTTTGTCAAGCAGACTGATCTATAATTCAATAAATCCACCTTCTTTCCCTTCTGAAAACTAGAGAAATATTTTCCATTCTTCAGTCTCCTGGCACCTCTCCCGTTTTCCATGGTTTCCATGATTAACCACAGGGGTTCAGCAATTACTGTCCTACCCCTTTCTGTTCCCCGAGACCCAGGCCAAGATCGTCACAGCAGCTAGGATCCCCTTGGGACCTCTCCTATTTCCCGGGCTAGATTCCACTGATGCTTCACTTCTCCTGGGCCTGCGACTCGGCAGATGGAAGTCAAAGGTCACATCTCCTGCCAGGTCTTTGGAAGCCCCTACCTGAACGTCAGGTCAGACTTTCAGGCAGGACTGAGAAACACGCTGCCTGCACTGAGTGCTTCCTCACGGTGGTGAGGATCCACGTCAGCTACCAAAGCACACTGACCATGGCCGCCCAGGCCCTCGTCTCCTCAGTGCTCCCTAACAGACTTTCTTAATTACCAATTTACAACTTAAAATCCCTGGTGCCCTTATCTCAAGGAACAAGACCTAGGTGACCTTTGGGTGTGTTTGCCCCTTTCTTGCGTCATGCTGTTTCTACTCCTCCCTTTTACTCCCCGTTACTTAAATAACGGCCACATGGTAATTTTGAGGGTCCCCTGCTCTGCAGCTCCGTGGTGATAGGAGAAGCCTCCCACTGTGGCCCAACTGCAGTTGGATTGTACATTGGAATATGGACGTGAGAAAAGAGCATCTGGGTCCAACATTCGAACACACACAAGCGTTTGATGCTGTTTTTTTCCATTAATGTTGCTGACCTCAGACTGAAAATGTTTCCATAAGGAAATTTGATTTTAAAGTGTCCAAGACCCGAATGTCGCTTTAAGAACAGCTTCCTCTCACCCTCCCCAAGCTGGCCCTGCAAGTGGTACACAGAGCCGATGTGAGGTCACACACAGGACGTGAGGCCAGGCTTGGGCCCCAAAGCCCATCATAGCTGTTGCACAGGAGACTGTCACTCAAGGGTTCTGGGGGAAACGCCCTGAAAACTGAAAATATAGGAAGAGGACTCGTGATGCCCCAAGTGAAAATATGTCCCAATAGCTATAAAGCCTTGGTTCTTGTCATTTGAAGTAGTACAGTAAAAACATACCGTTTCCCCCCCCCCTCTCTTTTATTAAAAAGTTTTGTTTTTCTAAAAAAAAAAAAAAAAAAAACTTGGAAATAATTTCAGGCAGTTAGAAATCAAAATATCAGCTTCATAGCTGTCAGAAAGGGGCTTATGCATGACAAGAAAAGACTTAAGACAGATCTCGAGACTCAGGACCTACTCTCTTTCCTCTTTCCAGCTGCATTCAGGAAGGGCTGTGAAAGGGTCACAGGTCACAAGCATCCCCAGCAACTGAGGCCTCCCCACAGCGATGCTCATGGTGACCTCCCTGGGCCTTACTTAAAAGGAAGGGGCTCGAGAAGCCTGCGGTTTTTTATTTTGAATTCATCTACCTGGTGAATCCACTCCAGCTGGGGGTGGTGAGTTAAGGGTGGAACAAGAAACTCGTGCTTAGGAAAAATCCTTTCTTAAGGAAATGGAAAAGTAGAGAATTGTCTCCATCCGAAGACTGCTTGTCACATTTTAGCTCAGGATATTCAACTCCTTCCAGAACTCCAGCTGGCAGCAGAGAGAGCAACATCTCTCTCTGCAGTAAGAAGTCCAGCCACAGTAACAATGCCTTCCACTCTCTAGATGCTCACTACATCAGAACAAATCTGTGATCCAAACCCCCTCCCCAAACTGACTGCTCTCCTAATAGGTAACCAGGTGGAATCCTTGATGACACTCAGGCTGAAATTCTTCCCCTGGGAGATCATTTTAACTATTAAAAAATCTCTATCACTATCTGTCATTCATCTCTATCACCTCTCTGTGTCTGTCTGTCCATCCTTCTATCCACCCATGAAAGAAGAGGAGCAGTGATAGAATTTGAAGGCAGGGGACTCCTCTGGTCGAACTGGCCTTAGCCTGGGCTCCACGAAGCAAGTGGGTTTTTCATCCTCTTGGTTGGGTGTCAGGGGTGTTTTTTTAGGGAAGAATGAGAAAGACTTTCTAAAAATAAATGCACAAACCATAAGTATAGCACTCAGTGGATTTTTATTAAGAAATCGTGCTCTTAACAACCAGGTAATATAATTTAAAATTTTAACAGAATCATAAACACCCAAAAGTGTACATTTACATAAATTGGTACAGTGAGTTTTCACAGTTGACCACGTGAGTGACCAATACCAGATCAAATGCCAGAATACTACCCGTCCTTGCAATCTTGTGGTTTCTTTGGATGGGCCCCTACCCAAAAGTAACTCTCTGAATTTCTAGAATTTATTAATTGTGCTCACATTGTACTTGTTATGAAGGCAGTCATATGGCGTCCTCTGGGGCATAGTTTCTTTTGCTTAACATCACTCCTGTGCCATGGACCCATATTCCTGTGTGTTTGCAACTAGTGTCCTGTGCTACGTTGTGTGGCTGGGCTACAGTGCTTCCCATGTTGATGGCACCTGGCTGGCCTACAGTGTGGAGCCTTTACCATCAGCAGTGATGTGGACATTTTTGTCCACATCTTCTGTTTATGTCTGGAGTGAATTTCTGGGTCAGCGGGTGTCCCTTGGTTTGACTTCTGGAAAGGCTAGGGATTTCCTACCATCAGTATTCTAAGCTGGGTCAGGTAACCCCCCAAAAGCCACACCCTGATTCTCCCCTCCTCCCTGTTCCTTCTGCTCTGCAAACTTTTGCCTGGGTACAGAGCTCATTTGTCAGTCACTTCAGCTCACCTGCCTGCTCCCCAGCCCAAATAGCTTAAAGGAGCACCAGGTTCTGCATATCATGCTGCTGTCACACAGTGTCTCTGAGGATCTTCTTTTTTTTTTTTTTTTTTTTTGAAGCGGGAAACAAAGCTTTATTTAAAAAAGCTGCCAGCGTCCCATGTGCCCTGCTAGCAAGCGGGTCGACCCACGTGTCTCACTGGAACCGGGCGCCCTCTGAGGATCTTCTGAACAATACCTTCTTTAAGTGTGAAGATTCTTGTGTGCGTTTGCAGACCATTCTTTTTTAAAAAATATATATTTTTTTGTTATTGATGGCCTACAACAGAAAGAAGATATCAGAAGCACGTTGGTTCCAGAGAGTGGAAATCAGGCTGAAGTTTTTACAGTGTGTGTAGAACAAATGATTCTGTTTAAGGCTGAAGGAGAAAAACAAAACAAAAAAAAAACTAAACTCTCAAGACACCAGAAGTTTATTTTATCTGACGTGATTAGCAGTAAGTAGAATTCCTACACTGTCCGTTTCTCTTACATCAGCCATGTTGCTGACTTTCTATAATCATCTGAAACAAGCTTTATAAACCTCGTGCCAGAAAGCCCATGTGCCTGTTTCAGCAAACGTAGGGCAGTGTATCTTTCTGTTGGACAAGAGGCTGACACAAGGTTGACTCCCTGTTGTGACATGGTACTGAGCTGTGCCAAGTATGATCATATTTTAGAACTTGGAGTCAATGAGATAAGCTCACTAAGTTCCTTATCCAGTTTACTAGGTTTTAAATGGGGCTTTATTCTTGCATTATAAAAGTGATCTAAACACTATGTGAGTAAACAAAGTACACACAGAGGTTTCCTCATGGCTGTGCTGTAACTAAGTTGACGTTTTTATATTTCCCCTTTCTACCAACTAGGTGGCTCTTCTCTCTGCATAGTGTCCCTGTTTTACTTTTCCTTGCTAAGGCCTTCTCATGTCCTCATCTCAAATTTGCGACTGTTTCCTCCTTCTCTCCAGTATGTGTAGCAGGTAAAATACATAAACATTGGGTGGGTGGGTGGATGGCTAGCTGTGTGAGGTACCCATGCTGCACCAATTAGCCATGGAGGGGAGAGGACCTGGGGACCAATGGGGGTTAGGCACTGCCACTTATGGCTGTCCCTAACACAGGGCCACTGTCCTGAGAAAGGACTGTGGATGTGCCAGGTACCATGACCAAGGTTCCTAACACATTCTTAGCCGTTGCTCTCCCCTCCTCCCTGCTCCTTCTGCTCTGCAAACTTTGCCTGGGTACAGAGCTCATCTGTCAGTCACTTCAGCTCACCTGCCCTCTCTCCAGCCCAAATGACTTAAATGAGCACCAGGTTCTGCATATCATGCTGGCACCAGACCCAGAACATTCCAGAATGAATGTTCTATTACTCTACACCTCTGTCTTGTGGACTGCTCTTTTCCCTGTATGTGTTATTTCAGAACAATGAAATGCATGCAAATATTTCTTTGTATATAATATTGATTGGACATAAGACACACATGCAGTTTCACTATGATCAAAACTTCCCTTATTTTTAATATAAAGCAAATTCATTTGTAAGGATATTTTAAAAGACAATATGCAAAAGCACATAGAGGAAAGCCAGCCTTCCTCTCATTTCTGGTCTCCGTATCCCAGTTCTCTTCCTGACAGGTGACTTCTTTTCCCAGTACCAGCTGTATTCCTGCAGAGATAGCCTTCATAAAATACGCACGCACACATGCTTTCCTTAAAACAGTAGCCAGCTGTGCATCCTGGTATTTCCTACTTTTTTCATTAATAATATAAATTGAATATTTATTCTAAAAATTAAATAAACTCAGAAATGTTTATAATTAGAATTTACACAAGGAACACTGTTTATAGGTTTCTGATTTGGGTTCTAATTGATTCTATCTAATCCTGATAAAGTGCATCCTTTTAAGGAGGAATTAGTTTAAGCCATTATTGATAATTTGTACCTAGGTTTTTATATACTGTTTTCTTGTCACAATAATATTTTTAATCAAAGGTATTTCTGTTCACTAGTCACCTGCTATCTAGAGGCCATACATTTAAAATTTTTTTTGTATTACTACTACATTTCCAAACATTATACTCTTTAAAAATATGCTTTCTATTCCCCAAGTCTAGACATCAACTGATATTTTTGCATTATAAATGGTTTGGCTCTTTTGCTCCATCTCTCCTATTAATTCCCATTTATAGCCTTTCAGTATAACTATGTTAGAACTTTAGTTAAACTGAAACCAAGTTTTACCTTATTATTATTTTACAAGACATTTTTGCTGAGTCAAACGATGTTCTGAGTATTATTTGTCTTATCCTGCATGGTAAATAAATGTTCGTGTTCTCATTTGCTTAGTTTCTATGAGTCCCTAGAGAGTTCTCTCCCAGCTGCTTAAATCTGTCAAGTGTCTTTTAATGCTTTCTGTGTACTGAGACCCATCAGGGCCACACTGACCTTGGGGGTCGCTCTTCTGGGCCCTCTGAGCTGCTCTCACAGCTGGTATTGGTTCTCTCTGGGCTTCTACATCACTCCCCTCCACAGAGCGTCCTGTTTTCTGTGCATTTTCTCTCTCTTCCTTGGGCTTAGCAAGCCCTGCATTTAGAAAGAAGTGCACAGTAGGCAAACATTGTGAGTGTTTGAAAATACAAATCCAGCTTCCATGTTTGAATGACAGTTGGTGGATCTAGCATTTAAGTGGCAGATTGTTTCCACTGAGGATATTGAAGGTCTTGCTCCAAATTCTGTCCCCTCTCATTTTAGTTTTGCTGCTGAAATGATAATGCTATTTGATTTTCCAATCCTCCACTCAATAACCTGTTTTCTATTTCTAGAAGTGTTTTGACTTTTGCCTCTTTTACCTCTCTGGAGTCTAATTTCGTCATGATGTGCTTTTTGGTTTATTTTGTTCTGTGTGCTGAGCATGTGATCACCCCTTCAATCTGGAGAGTTTTGTCTTCTGTTCTGGAAACCATTATATTATTCCTAAGATGATCTTTCTCTCCTTTGTTTCTCCTTTATCTTTTGGGCCCCCTATGACTTGGTATACTGGGGTCTTCTATATTAACCCTATAACCTTCTCAAACAATTTAGTTCTTTTGTATCTTGGTTCCAGTTTTCTAAGACATTTCTACCACTTTACATTCCAAATCTGCTGTTGCATTTCTGAATTTAGTTTTTCTACATTTAATAGTGTTAAAGCTCTTACTTGGCTCTTTTTAAATAGCCTTTCGTTATTTTTAGCTAGTCATTTCTGCTTTAGGACTGCTATACACCCTCTGACCTTTCTGAGGATGTTATTGGTATATTTTTGGAAGTTTTCTTATGCTCCTTGGGTGCTTCCTTTCCTCTGGGCCCTGGTTGTTATTTCTGGCCCCCTCCCCACACACCTGGTGATACTTGGCTGTACTCATGCTCCGAGAGGCAGGTGGAGCAGCTGTGTCAGGGCAGTTGGTTGCCTGGCAACCTCACGGGGCAGCAAGGCAGCTTCTCCCATGCTTGCAGCAGGGGCTGTTTACCTGGGCTGTTGGGCTCACAGTGGGGAGTGCAAGGACACTGCCCGCAGTGGCATTGGCTCTGCCTGCAGAGTAGCAGGTTTTCTCTCTGTCCCTGGGTGTTGGGCTTCTGCTTTGGCCTCGAGTTCTGCAGTCACGTTGGCGGTCAGGTCCTGAGGCTTCCTGGGGTCCCCTGATGACGATATTAGACTCCAAGACAAACTGGCCCAGTTCACTGCCAGCCCCAGCGGTGCCTGTGCCTGAGGCCCCCGCATTGCTTCCTCCGTCTGTTTGCTACTTACTTGAATTTTCCAATTACCTATTGACATTTCCTGAGTTCTATCTTCTCCCCCCTTTCTCACGTTGGCCCTTATTCTTTAATGGTTAAATATTAAAGGTCTCTGGATGGAAAAAACTGCTTATGTGGTGAATATGTGTTTAATTGAAATTGTCGGGAATAGTGAGGAGGCCACCAAGAGCCAAGGGCAGCTGTGCAGAGCCGTGCACGGCTGGGCTCATACCGCTTGCTGCACGGCTGGGCTCATACCGCTTGCTGGCCACCGGTGGCCCGTGGTAGATGAGCTAAGCCTGGGTTTTACATTTTTAAAGGGCTATACAACTAAACAAACAAAATGAGGGCTGTGTGATAGGGACCATATATGGTCAACAAAGCCCCGAACAATTATCATTTGGCTTTTTGCCCAAAGATATTACCAACCCTTTCCTAAGCCGTGGTTCTTTATCTGGGAGTTTTAAAGACATACTTATGAGCAGGTTTCACTCTGGGCCATGGAGCAAAAGGGTTAAGCCGGGCACAGTGTCACAGGCCTATAATCCCAGCAGCTCTGGAGGCTGAGGCAGGAGGATCGCAAATTCAAAGCCAGCCTTAGCAAAAGTGAGGTGCTAAGCAATTCAGGAAGATCCTGTCTCTAAATAAAATACAAAATAGGGCTGGAGATGTGCTCAGTGGTCAGTGCCCCTGAGTTCAGTCCCCAGCACCAAAACAAACAAAAAACAAAAAGGTTAGACCAGGAATGGGATGATTCTAATATGCAGCCAGACTAGAGGAGGACACGTCCCCACCAAGCAAACAGCATCATTCCCACCACCAAATATCACCACTGGCAGTGCCAACTACAGACACCGGAAGCTTATAGGACATATTTAGTTATCGGATGAACTTCCATGCTTCTCTTTTGCTACTTACTTCCTGTGTATTTCTGGCATTATTGTTTGTGCACATAAACTGTTTCCCAGGCCTCATGATTAAAGCCTTCGGTGATTAAAGTCTGCAATGCCTCCCTTCCCTATTCCAAAGAATAATTTCTTTTATTATATTCTTTTTTAGCTGATTCTTTTCTCCACCTGTCTAAATACTATAGTGCATGGCTTTTTCAGGGTTTTCCAGTTTTAGACATTTTCTAGTACCTTCCCGCCAGGGAACATAAGGCCTTTTCTCCTTCACCCCCCACCCCCACCCCCACCCCCAGTACACTGGAGAGCTTCCCTGGTCGCTCCATTAATGACTTTCATCAGAACAGCCTTCATGCTGCTGAGAGCATCAGTCCATAAAGGCTGTCCACAGCTGGGTGATATTTTCTTACAGCTGATTATGTTCTCACACAACTTTATGTTCCTCTTAAAGTTGATGACGAATTTGCTTTTTTAAAAATTTGTGTTTTAACTGATATGAAAAAACATGAAAATCGTACATGTTAAGGGGGGTACCATGTAAAGTTTTGGTACATGATGCAGTGTGTAAGGTTTAAATCAGTTTAAATATATCTATCTCGTCAAACATTGTTTCTTTATGGTGAAAATATGAAAAATCCTTTCTTCTTCTTCTTTTTTTTTTTGGTACCAGGGATTGAACCCAGGGGTGCTTTACCACTGAGCCACATCCCCAGCCCTTTTTATTTTTTGAGACAGGGTCTCACTTAGCTGCTTAGGGCCTTGCTAAGTTGCCAAGGCTGGCTTTGAACTCGAGATCCTCTGCCTCAGCCTCCTGAGTCACTGGGATTGCAGGTGTGTGCCACCGTGCCCAACTGTGGTAGTTTTTTGAAGTTCACAGCACTTTCTTGTGAATTTTGCTTTTGACCCCTTTCCTTAGTTTTATAAAAAATATTATTTTTCTTATACAAATGATCACCACCCTGTCTAGATCTTCTCTTGTGCAGATGGAACATGTTCTGTCAACCTCATGTTTGTGGAAGTTTCTCTCAGGACCTGAGCTGGGAGCTACTTCCACCAGGCATGTGGTTATCACCACGGACTCCATCTTCCTCTGGAGATGCCTTTGCCTCTATCTGTGCAGCCCCGTTTTCTAGACCCACATGTCCTCTTGGTTGGTTTAAGATTTCATTTTGGAGCCTATCCAGTGACCTTCTGGGGATGAAGCCCTGAAATACCACAGATGCTTGATGTCTGCGGATGTCACCACCCCATGTGCACATTACTTATGTTTGCTTGCAGATGGAATTCTAGCTTGGAAGTTATTACCCTTCACATTTTGATGGCATCATTCCATCTCATCCAACTTCCGGTTTTGCTGTTTGAGCAGTATGAAGTCATCTTATTGCTTACATTTGTGGTGTGGCAGATTTATTTCCAAAACATGGATGCAGAGTACCTGGGTCACAGGGGCTTTCCTACCTGTCATGGTCCCACCCTCCCCGTGAGCTGTGAGTGCCTCTGCATGAACCAGGGTGGCTAAGGATTGGCTTGAGGCTGGGCTAGAAAAGCAGCGCCATCTGCCTCTTGGAGGAATGCTTATTTATGGGGCCCTGTGGGAATGCAGAGGCCTGGGGGACTCTATCCATGGTCCCTGCTGAGTGTCCAGCTGAGCGCCAATCAAATGCTGAATACACGAGTCAATGGGGCTGCAGCTAACCTGTCCATCTGTTGACCATTTCTAGCTGTTGCACCTTCCCAGCTGAAGTCCTGGACATGGCAGAGCAGAAACAAGACATCTTACCTTGTGCTTGTGTCTGGCACTCGGTGTCCTGATCCATTCTCGTTCTTGCTTCCTTATGTCTGGCCTGGGCTCCTGCTGCTTTTACATTCACCCCTTAAATTGAGGCTGACATTGTTCTCTGGTGCTAGTACTGGGCCCTGCTCCTCAGCCTCTGTCTACTGTCACTTCTTGGAATGGATTTGCCTGGCCACTCAATGACCCAGCTAGTTGGCCTGGCCTCTGCAACTTTCTCAGGATTGTCCAACTGACCTGTGCGTCTACCGGATTTGACCTGGACCTGCCCAGTAAAGTCAAACCAGACTGGCAGCCAGAGGGGAAGTGCAGCTTCTTGGTTTGCAAGGTGATTTGTTGGGCCCTGATGAAATCTGTTTTATTCCTGGTGAAATCTGTTTTATTCCCTTAAGCACACATGTTAATGACTTTTCATGCTTAATTATGAGCATTCAATGAGTTCTGTGATACCTTATTTTAGTTTTCTTTGGGAATGAGTTATTTAATTTGAGGAAACAATTAGATGCAAAATAAATAATTTTTAGCCTTAAAATATTTAAGATATGAAATGTCTTAGGACAGGGGCATGCAAATGGGCGCCTGTGTGTGTGTGCGCGCGCACACACACACACACACACACACACACACACTATTTAACAGAAGCTAGTTGACAGTAGAAACAAAGTAATTACAAGTTTGCCTGTTATTATTTTTGCTACTTTACTGGTTCCTGCAAAATTTGATGTTTAGGTGAAACTTAAAACCATATTTGTTGAGAAGATGTCCACTTCTCATGGAAAAAAAAAAGTTTTCATAACAAATCTAAGAGATTCTATTTACTTGCAATTTGAATATTAA
The DNA here is from genome assembly GCF_045843805.1 of Urocitellus parryii. NCBI lineage: Eukaryota > Metazoa > Chordata > Mammalia > Rodentia > Sciuridae > Urocitellus > Urocitellus parryii. The sequence goes on along the minus strand of NC_135532.1, from coordinate 118,352,385 downwards.
TTGAGGATCCTTCTCTCTTTTTCTTTCTTTTTTGCTACCCAGGATTGAACCCAGGGGCACTTAAGCACTGAGCCACATCCTCAGCCCTTTTGTTTATTTATTTATGATTTTTAAATTTTGAGACAGGGACATGAACCATGCAAATAATGAGAAGAGAAAGACTGGGTAAGATGTAGAAGGCTTCATTGGTAAATAGCAGTAAGATCGGAAAACCAAAGAGAAATCAGTAGAGAGGGAAGAGAAGATGAGGGAGGGGAGATACAGATCAAGGAAAGAAGGAAGAAAGGAGGGAGAAGAGAGGAGTAGGGATATGGAGACAAAGAGAGGAGGAGGAAGGGGAGGTAGAGAATAAAGAGGGAGGGAGGTAGAGATGAGGAAGGAGGAGAGAGGGAGAGAAAAGGAGGAGGAGAGGAGAGAGTGAGCCGTGGACTATATTGCAAGGGCTAAGGTTTTTGGTACACCAGCACTGGGGAGTAGGTGAGTGTTGAGAGCCACAGCCAAGTTGGGATGGCGCCTAGCATTTTGCCAGTACTTTTGAGTTCTCGCGGAGTTCCCGTTGAGTTCTGGTTGAGCTCTCGCGGGGATTCCTGGAGAGTTCGAGTTGGTTGGTGAAGTTCCAGTGGAGGGAGTTCCGGTTGGTGTAGGGTGTTCCTGGAGGAGCCGTGTGGGTGGTGTTGGGGAGAGTTGGGGAGTGTGCGTGGAGTGCTGGGGGAGTTCGGAAATAAAGTTTGTTCCTGCTCGAGTGGCTCGTGATTTGTGCCCAGCCAGATTGCGGCAGGTGAGGCTGCCCCCCCCCCACACACTTTTGGAGAGGATGATGGGATGGTATAAAGAAAGGTGGATCTCAGATGAAAGAGGGAAGCTTGCAGGATAGTAACCATGTATAGGGAGGGTGAGGTCAGTTCCATGTCATAGAACAATTACTTCCCAATACCCTGGAGCACTCTCTGGTTCCCCATTTATTCTAACTAAAACGCCCCAGCTCAGGCAATAAATTCTAGATCATCTTACAAAAATGACCCTTGGAAGGACTGCTAGCAGGAGGGGAAGGGTAGGAATTTGGATGAAGGGAGAAACTTGCTCAAAGTACACAGAAATGAGACCCACAAAGTGGAGGGTAATGGCTGGGGGAGAGGATGTGGAGATCCTGGGGACCCAGGGGCCTCAGCATGTAAGATGAAATGCCATTTGCCTGCTTTAAGGAGTCCATCAATCTGTTTGTGGACAGACTCTGAGACTCTCTGGAAAGAATTCATCTAGGCCAAGGTTTACCTCACTTCTATTTCAAGAAGGGCGAGTGGACTGCTGAGTCTTCCTGTGTGGAAACAGCAGCACTCCCCAAGTTTGGGATATTTACTTGCTAAAAAATTATTTAACTTTGCCCGGAGATTTATCACTTATTTCTCTTCATCAGGTTGTCTACACTTTAGAACAACCACTAGTTGGAATGTAGTTTTTTTTTTTTCTTATTAAAAAAAAAAAAGATTTCCATGAACTATATTCCTGCTTTGCTTTTCCTCATTTTAATTAATTCAAAGAAGGTCCCCTAAACTCAGCAGGTGATGGAAGAGAAGTTCTGCCAGTTTTATAATCTTGCTTCAGGATAGCGGTGCTAAATGGAATAGGAGACCACACACATAGACCACACCCGCCCAAGATGCTGTCAAGCACACACTCTTTATTGTGCAAGTGGAGCTTAATAATTGCTGCCACATGCCTTTAGACATATGCCACATGCATAAGCATTTCCCCACTACTTGATGGAGAAGATGGCTGAGGCAGGTCACATGCCTCTTAGAGCTTGCCAGGGAGGTGTTTGGCATGCTATGGCAGAACCCATATCTGTCCCCTCTGGGGGGGGGGCCTCCTTCTCACCTGTGGTGTGTGTGATGTCGTTCTTGAGCCTGCATGAGTCTGTTGGAAGGAGTTTGGGGGATTCCAGTGCATAGATCTTATTCTTCATGTGCAATCTTTATATGCAATCACATGTTTTCAACTTCCTGAATTTTAGTAATGTCATGCTGAAGTCAAAGTTGTCTGAGCTTCATTTAAAACACAGGAGACATGAGAAAGCCCTTCAGGATTTAGTCACAGAAATCCAACAAAAAGAAATGGCTTCATTGCACTGAGGAGAATAAATCAAGTGAATTTAGACAATGCAACTTCCAGGTTCTTTGGGCTAGTTACAGTCACAAGACAGAAGGAAATTTCCAGCCAGGCTAGAATAATGACTCAAAGAAGGAATTAAACCAAATCCAAAGCCCCCAGTGACTCTTGATTAAGGTACTTTCCAGCATATGTGGGCACATAGGCAGGTTGAAGGCACAGCGTTTCCTGGTACAGGTGCTGGCCAGGGGGCAGTGCAGTCCACAGTGGGAATTCACCGGACACCTGCTGCTTAGAGGGCTCAGGATAAAGATGCCGAAAGGACCTGGAGCCCAAGAATACTGTGAAACTGAGCAACTCCTGGGGGACTGTTGATGTAGGAAACAACTCTGGAGAGAATAGTTGAGGCACAAATGTTTGAAGCCCTAGACTCTAGAGGAAAATTACTTTCTGTGTAGAAAATCACTGCTGAGGGCCATTACCAAGTAGGTATGACGCATCGTAATCCTTGCCAGTGTACCCCATGTTAAATGGACTTGCCTTGGAAATTTGCTGCGACCTTGCTTGTGTGTTTGAGAAAGGTGATCCTGCTCAATCACCAGGGTGGATCCAGGATTAGGGTGTATTCCTGCAGGAAGTATCTCCGTCCTTGGGTTTAGGGCTTGACAATAGGAGTTTTAGGGAAGTTGAGGTTGAAGATTATTGCTGCTGGGATTAGGGTGTTCCTGATGCTTGTTCCCGTTGAGTTCTCGTGAGATTCAGATGGGATTTGAAAAAAGCCTCGTGGAGTAGGATTTGGGATCGGACATATTGGAATTGCCCCTGAATGTGTGTGGAGGCTGGTGTGAGATCGGGAATAAAGAATTGCTGTTTGAACCTACAAAGCTGTGGTGCCTCCTGATTCTGGTGCCCCCCAAGACATCGGCAAATCACTATTTAGGAACATTTCTTAATTTATGGCAGAATGGTGTTAATCTGCTTTATGCTTTATGGAATCAAGGTGGTGGTTAATGAGCACGAAATAAACACAGGTCTGTTCTGTTAGGTGATATAGCGGCTGAGACGGGAGGGACGGGAGTGTGCGCTGGTGCGGATGCCCTCCCTGCCTCTGCAGCCTCACTGAGACCAACCTCTCTCAGGGCAGCTGGGCAGAGGGCACTGTGGAGAGGAGGCCTGCCACTCCTCCAGCCAGCTGCCGCAGACAGGGCACTGTGGGGGAGGGAGCCCTGCTTGGGGAAGCACCTTCAGGGATGGAGGTGCTGTCTGTCGGGGTGCACTGCTGGACCTCTCTGTGAGCGTTTCTCAGTAAAGCCTGGGCCTTTCATGCTGCCTCTGGGTGCTTTCTTCAGTCTTGTGACCACTGTCCCATCAGGCACAAGTGGGCTGTGGATGGGACACTTATTCACCCCCCCCCCCCATGTTTTGTCACCTCCCTGTCCCCAGAAGCCTTGAGCTTCTCTTCTTTTCTGTAACCCAGGATGCTACATAAGCTTTCATAATCTGGTCCTTCTTTGAGCCTCATATTTTTGAGGGACTCCCACACATGCATGTAAGTAAAATTGCTTTTCTTCTGTTAATCTGCTTTCTGTCAATTTAATTCTTAGCTCAGGCAAAGAACTTAGAGGGTAGAGGGAGCAGCGCCCCCCCCCCATCCCCCCCGGGTCTTAGGAAAGATGGACTAAAGCTGACGGGATGGAAGTCATTAGATTAATTTGGCCCCATTGACAAGCACAACTTGATAAGATCTGGGATGATTTTATTGCAGATCTATAATAAATTATGCTCCTCCATGCCTCAAACCTTCCTGCAGTCGTGTAAGCCAGAGAATAAACTCTGCTATGTATTTCTTGATAGTGACATAATCTCATGAGAGTTTAACCTCTGTGGTATGTTGTTGGCTTAAACTGAAAGTCATGTGAGCCAATCCATCAGAGAAAAAGCAACATCCCACATGACATGAGGGTTTCCTTGGTCACGCTGCCTGCTTGGCCAAACACAATTGAAAATTAGATGGTCTCCACGTCTTAGTTTACTTGTTGAAAAGTGTTTAGGATTAACAAAACTATTCATTGTATTTGTTCCAAGGAAGAAAATAAGTTGAGCCAACTTATTTGAGGTATCCTTAGGATATATGTTCTTTTAAAAAGTCTGCTTAGCATTATGGGGGAAATCTGTCTAGAATTTGTTTCCTGTCAAACATGTTATTGCAATTTTGTTGAAAACCAGCCCATGAAGACAGACAGCACTAAGAACAATGAGCAGCTTCAGAAGGAGAGCTTGGAACCATCTTATGACCCCAAAAGTTTTGTGTTAAGTTGTGTTTTAAAAAGAGACAAAGATTGTTTCTCACTAAAGTAAAGCAAGAGAAATCTAACTGGATAAATGAGAACCAAGTCTTCTTTCTTAGGCAAAAACATGATGTTTCTCCTCTTATCTCTTCCATGAAGAATCCAAGAATTCCTAGAAAAAGTCAAGCACACCCCATCAATTTCACATACCTAGGAGGGGGTCCACACAGGGTGTCTGATTGGCTTTACTCATAGGTTGGTGTTTTGTAAGTGCAAAAGCCCATTAATAGGGGGATGGTGTGGGGGCTGGGGATGCAGCCTGGAGGTAGAGGGCTTGCTTGCCTGGCGTGTGAACTCCTGGGTTCAATCCCCAGCACTGCCATAAGGCGTGGGATGGTTCAGTTCATTACATTCATCTACGTGATGGAAAATTTAGTGGCCTTAAGAAGGATGAACAAGATCCACGTATCTTGATATGGAATGTGCTCCAGTGGTCATGTTTGGTGAAAATCAAGGCACCAACAACACATATATATCTGCTACTATTTGTGATTTACAAAGGGGATGGGAGATGATAACAGAGCGGTCTGTGGGAAGAAGTGCTGGGTGCAGGGCCCCAGGGAAGAGGAACAATTGGATCATCATACAGTCTTTTTCACTGTTTATATATTTAAGTCTGTGGTGATATTTCTTATTTAAACAAAAATATCATTGAAAATATAAACCACATGTGCATCTTCGGACCCTCGTCTGGGCCAAATCCATGCCTTTAAGCACTGTCTTGCTCTATACTCTAGTGTAGAGGAGGCTGGGCCATTCACAGAATTTTAAAGATTGTCCAGTTATACCGTCTTTGTCAGTGGTTTGAAGGTGTTTCTGCCAGAGTGGAAGATTCTTGCCCAGGATCAATTACCTTCTTAGTACCAAAATCAGACATCAGGCTTTGGCCTCTAGGGGGCGCTCCTCTCACCCCAGGCTCTCTAGGATGGCTGTCAGTGTCACCCTCCTCTGTTACTCCTCCAGGGTGCTGTTTGCTGGACCCTCTGCACTTCATGTCCTGGGGCATCCTGCCCAGCTTTTAGGCATCTGCTAACTAGAATAACAAAATCATAAAATGTTTTAACTTGGGCCTCTTTAATTTGAGGTCTATGGCAGGGCTTCAGGAAATCTTGGACCTTATAAACACCAAGAACTGGAGCTGACTTTTCCATGAGCTCTGATGCCAAGGACAAGGAACACTTTCATACCTGGAAGAGACCTCAAGCCATCAGGTCTGACCCTTCTCAGACACACACGCCTCCACCACAGCCTGCTTTCCTTCTTTTTGTTAGAACACATCTGAGCTGGGGCATCATCACCAACAGCAGTAAAACTCACTTGAACATTGAGTTCTAGGTTAGAGCATTAGAGTGAATTTCATCCCTTTCAGTTGAAATTTTATAGGGCATTTAAAAAATGTTAGCTTGCCTTAGATGATATTAAAAAATAGAAGTATTAAGGAAGTTTTGATGGAATAAAAAACATTATTTATTTAAGAAATACATAGTACTGGTCTGGGGATGTGGCTCCGTGGTTGAGAACTTTGGTATACCTGAAGTCCTGGGTTCAATTCCAAGCACTGGGGAGGAGGGAAAGGAAAGAAATATATTGTGCTTACTCTCTGCTATGCTAGGCACAGTCTAAAGGCTTGATAATGATGAGCTCACTTGATGTAATTAAGTGCTATTCTTATCCCCACTTCAGGTCAGGAAGCTAAAGCACAGACAGATGATGGACACCTGAAGCCATTCACTCAATAGGGCAGAAATAAGATGTGGCCCTGGCTGGGCAGTCTGGATCCTGCATGTATGTTCTTACACTCTATGCTTTGCTCTCTTCCTGTTATGAAAGAATATTCTATTTCATGTTAGAGAAGACGATCATTGTCAGGCATCTCCATACACCTCACATTGACCTTAGGGATAAAATATAATTATCTCTAAATTTCCCTTTCTTTTGTATTTTTTAATTCTGACAAACAATGTATAAAACATGTTCCCCTCCCGTCATCCAAGTGAGGTACAGGAAAATTCAGGATTCAGTATCTGCCTCAGAGCCTGCTGAAACCATTCGCCAGACAATCCTCAAACTGCCTGGCCCACGCCTTCCTCCCACACCACATGGGTTTTGTTTAGCTTTTGTTTTTACTGCATTAGAGAGCTTCTATATTCTATGTGATCTACTCTACTGACTGTGTAACTTAGAATTGGGACATCTTTTCTAATTTTTCCTGCTTGATTTTTCTAGATTTGACAGGTATGTGTTAGTCTATTATTATTAGCATGTATCTGTCTTTTTCTTCATGCATTTCCTCCAGGATCTGCTCTAAAAAGTAGCTGATGTATTATTTGAGGTATAGATTTTATCATGTATTTCATTATACATTTTAGATGTCAGCATTTAAAAGTCTCGTTTTCTTGGTTTCATTCCATATTCTTCAAACTGAATTATGTCTCATCTAGAATCAAGATTGTGTTTCTTGCTATCTGTTTAAATTTTTATCTATCCTCATGTCATCTGAACCATCATCTTTTCTAAGTCTTCTTATTTTGGATATTTCCATGAATGTAGTTTAGAGTTTTATTTTTCTTTGTATACAATCTGAATTGTTTAATAGACATGAAATCCTATTTATGTCTAATCCAACAACCGATACTCTTGGTCTTGGGTGTGCTGTCTTATATTTATTTTATGCCTATGTTTTTGCATATGTGAGTATCTGGGTGTACGCATACACACAAACACACAGGTGTGTAGAATTCTCCTTTTTTGTCATTTCTTTGGTATTCAGGAATGGCTTATCATTTCCAGTTGTTCCCTTTACTAAGCTTACTTCCTTTAATCCTAATGACTTTATGAAAAAGGAGATGTTGGCAAAGTACGTGATAACAACACAACCACGTCCAGGGAAGTGCCGTGGAAGAACCAGGGTCCCAGGGGACAGCCCACGCCCTGCAGGGTCTGAGGAGTGACGAGGCTCATAGTGCTACAAAAACCTCTTCTGCAGTGGCTGATCTTTTCCATTTTCCCATGAACTTCAAACTGGGTCATTTTCTAAACTTGGCCTTGGATTTTAGAGATGGTGCTTGCTATGGTTTGGATGTGGACGGTTCCTCAAGCTCACATGCTTGAAAGCATGGCCCCAACACATCAGGGTTCCCAGGGACAGCCCTGAGGCGACGACTGGATCAAGAGACTGTGCCTTATCGGTGAGTTAGTGCATTTGGTGGAGTAAGCTATGGGTAGGCTATGGGGAGGTGGTAGAACTGGGGGCGTGTCCTGGAGGGGCCCCTTCCTTCCTGGTACTCTCTGCTTTCTGGCTGCCGTGAACTGAGCACTGTTCCTCCACCTTGTCCTTCCACCATGATGCTCTGCCTCACCTCTGACCCAGAGCAGTGGAGCCACCAGCCATGGACTGGACCCTCTGCAGCCACAAGCCAAAAGAAACCTTTCCTCCTCCAGATTGTTCATGTCAGATAGTTTGGTCACAGCAGCAAACACCTGCCTCATGCAATCTGCCTGGGTGTGTCTAACTGCATCCTGTCTGAAGCCTCTGTGTCACATACAGGTCACCAATTATTCGATGACTAGAATTAAAAATCTCTATATCATATTAAAAGGCTGTTGTGTTGAAGCCCCTTGGGGGGAAACATTTTTAAACTAATATTAAGAAAAAGACAAGTAATCCACAAAATGCCAGCAATTAGACAGTATTGCAACTATTTTTGAGCTTATCAGTGTTGGGTCACACTACCTGGAAACTAAGGAAAAACAGATGACGCTACATTAAAAGACAGTTAAGTGCCAGGACCAGCTATTTGGGAGGCTGAGGCTACAGGATCATGAATTTCAGCCCAATCTGGGTGACTCTGTAAGACCCTTAACATAAAAATTAAAAAGAGCTGGGGTATATCTCAGTGATAGAGCACCCCTGGGTTTAATCCCCAGTATTGCAAAGTAAGAAATTTGGGGCAAACAAATGAGTAAGAAGAAATCATTTAATTTCTTACTGAATGGCTAAAGGCTAAACTGTGAATTGGCATACTAATACAGAAAAACTTACTGTCAATTGTAAAACGATTCTTAAAAGACCAGATAGTAAATATTTTAGGCTCTGTGGGCCATAAGGTATCAGTTGTGAGAACTCAGCCCTATGGTTGGAGCGCTGGGCTCCTAGTGGGGGACGGAGAGAAAGACATTTGAAAAGATAATAGCTAAGCATCTCCCCCAAGTTGTGAAGTGCACAAACCCCAGAGCTGAAAACCCAGAGAGACTTAACAGAGCCATAGAGCAAAGGAAAGGAGGGAGGGAGGGCAGGTGGGGGCAAAGGCCCAGGCATCTGTTCAATCACTGTCAGAAACCAAAGTATAAAAGAAAAAACACCAAGCCATCCCGTGCAGGGTGCAAAGCGTGGCAGCAGACTTCTTGTTAGAAATGATCCAAGCCAGAAGACAATGAAATGGCATCTTTAAGATGAAGAGGGGAAAAATTAAAACCCAACCAAACACTATCAACCCCCCCCCAAATTTGGGCCCAGTTAATACACTACTGACAAGTAAAGGAGAAATAAAGATTTTTCACACAAATGAAAACCAGGAAAATTCATGATCAACAAAATCGTACTATAAGAAATGATTCATAAAGTTTTTTGGGCTGCAGAACAATATTAGACAGACATTTGGATCTACACAAGGAAATAAAAATATATATTGAAAATGGCAACAATGAAGGTAAATATGAAGTGTGATTTTAAAGACAAATGAGTCACAATGGATTGTGTGCAGACAAGGTACACATGTCTATGGAGCTTGCTGTAATATTTGATTATTGAGAAGTTCTGTCAGGGTTTGTTTTGACTCAAGATCATTATTTAGCATATAATCGCTCAACCACCCATGACCCATCCAACAACCCAACCAACAAAATCCTTCTCAAGACCTTCATGTTAAAAACTGCCCGAGTACCTAGGGAAGAATCGGCTGTGGTCCAGCTTCCAAGGATGACTTAACAGCTATTGTGAGTCTGACATTCTTTATGTCTTAGAGAAAAGTGAGCTAAATCTCCCAAATTTGATCCACCACAGAATTGAACACTTGTTTGCAACCAGACATTTTCCCAAAAGGGCCCTGTATTCATGTTATCATCATTTACTTTCTTCCATATAAACCATGTGCCAGTTCTTTTTTATTGTTGTTGATTTTGTTTTTTTTTGTTTGTTTGTTTTTTGTAAAATCAGACTCTTTTGAGAGGGAGGAGGGAAGATATGAGAGAGAGGGGGGGGAATATGAGGGAGGGAGGAGAGAGGAAGAAACAGGAGGGGACAAAAGCAGAAAAAAGCTATTTTTATTTCGTTGTATAATTTTTGTAGTATGGGGAAGAAATAGATTTGTAAAATGAAAGCAGTTTATATTTTCTTACACGTGTTCTAATAACTTTTTTCTGTGAATATAAATGGACTATTATATGTCTAGGTTAAAACTAGCATTTAACTTAGTTTCCATGTGTTTCTGGGTTAGACTGTGGGTGAAAGTCGTCTGCCACAAAAACTTTGTGGTGCTTAGTAAACACGAATTTGATACAGCCAGAGTGAGGTCATGTGGCTCTGCAGAACCCCTTCCCTCCAACAGATCAGCCGTTCTCACGCTCCCTTCCCATCCCACAAGCCTCCATAGACTTGGACCCGCAGAGACATACAACAACACAAAATAAAGATAATGAGGGTTTTAAACAGCTCTGCATTTCTTTTGATTCTCATTGTGATTACTGAACAATATTTGGAAGACTATTCTTTCGTTGTGTCTTTTGGTGTCGAGGACGAAATGAAATTACCTGGGCTCTTGGGGTTCTCCTTGTTCATGTCCCAAAGGTTTCCTTTGCCTCTACCAGAAAGCAGGCCCCAAATGACATCTCTTCTTCTCACTACCAGAAGAGATTCTTTTCCATACCAGATCGAGATCACTAGTGACAGAAATGATGAAGAGGAATTAAAAGGTCATCTAAAGTCACTTGTGACTAAGTTGCTAGCTTCTCTCAGTTCTCTATGGTTCAGTTTTAAGGGTGACAGCATTTGTAGAATATACCCATTATTCTGATTAACACATTATTTCTAAAACATGTTTTTACAATGTGATTAATCAATACTCAGGTCAAGAATAGGGCACTGATCCACTAACCATCCCACTTTCTGCTTCTGTCAATTTATCTTCTCTCCGCCCTCCCTGACCCCCCACCCCTTAGCTCTCTATGTATATAGTGGAGCTGGGCATCGAATCCTGGGCCGCTGGTGCTGGGCAATCCCCTGCCGCTGGGCTTATCCCCAGCCCCTGGTTTTCATTGCTGACGTTGAATCCTGCCATCCTGACCTGTGACCCAATGGGGTCGTTCCGGGCCTGGCTCCTTTAGCCCATATAGTTTGAGAGGGCACCAGCGGCTGCGTGCTGAGGAGCTTCCTAGGTCTCCCTGGAGTGCCCTATGTGTCACACCAACACAGCGCCACCTAGCCTTCCTCAGCCCCTATGCCCTCCGCCTATTGCCCACCCACCTCTGTCCAGCTCAGGTGCGATGCTGAGTCGTGATCCTGACTGGGGACACCTCATCCATGCTCAAGTTCAGGGGAAAGTTCTCAACAGTTCACCTCTATTTATGAATTTTACTTCATTTTTTTGATAAATATTATTTACCAATTTAAGTGAATTCCTATCTTTAATTTTAATTTTTTTGCATTCCATAAAATACCTTTTTTTCTACTTTGCCTAGAAGCTTCCCGCCGACCCCTGTGGGTCTTAGATTTTATAAAACAATTTTTCTGAATTTATCTAGACTTACTTACAGTAATGTTTTGTTCCTATGTATTGGTCTCTTCAATCAACTTTTTAAAAAAATATTTCATTTGTTCTTTTTAGATAGATGTGTCAGTATAGTGTATTTTGGCACAAATACATGGAGTGTGACTTCCAATCCATGTGATTGTCATGATGTGCAGATACACTGGTTGGGTGTTCATATATGAACATAGGAAAGTGATGTCTGATTCATTCACTGTCTTTCCTATTCCCATCCCCCTCCCTTGTCTTCATTCTTTTTCTCTAATCCAATAACTTTTGTTCTTCCTGTCCCCTATCCTTTGTTGTGAGTTAGCATCTCCATATCAGAGAGAACTTCTAGACTTTTTTTTTTTTTGGTGTTGGGGGGATTGGCTTATTTGATTTAGCATAATCGTCTATAGTTCCATCCATTTACCAGCAAGTGCCATAATTTCATTCTTCTTTATGGCCGAGTATATGTATCACATTTTTTTTATCCATTCATCTGTTGAAGGGCACCCAGGTTGGTTTCATAGCTTAGCTCTTGTGGATTGAGCTGCCATAAACAGTGATGTGGCTGTATCACTGTAGTATGCTATCTATAATCAAGTTTTGATATTAACTTTTTGTGTGTGTATATGTCTGCAAGGGATTGAACCCAGGGGTGCTTAACCACTGAGTCACATACCCAGTCTATTGGTTTTTTTTTTTTTCTTTTTTGAGACAGGGTCTCACTGAGTTGCTTAGTGCCTTGCTTTTGCTGAGGCTGGCTTTGAACTTGCAATCCTCCTGCTTCAGCCTCCCAAGCTGCTGGGATTACAGGTGTGTGCCACCAAGCCCAACTTGATACTGACTCTTTATTGCATGTATGTTTTGTAGTTCATGTATTTTGTCATTTTCTTCATTTTCCATTCTTTTTTAGTTGTCTTATTCTTACCTTTACTTTCCTTCTTATTCTTCGACTTTGTTTGGTATCTCTTTCTAACTTCTTAAGATAAATCCCTCCACTGTGGACTTTTCAGAGGTTTCACTTTGCAAATATGTGAATTTAAATTATAATGTTCCCTGAAAGCAGAGTAGGAGCTGATGTCTCTCCAACGTCACATTTCAGTACTGAACTCCTAGCCAGGTGATAGATAATCCAGTTACTTATGTGGTGTGTACGGTGTATGTTGATGTGCTCTGAGCTAAGTGACTGTCCATGCACTAGGTGGCATTTAGGAAGGAGGGCCTCTGTGCACTGCTCCAGCAAGGAGTATCACAGGGAGGGAGACAAGGTCCCTGTGCTCCTCAGGTCCTAGTGAGGGGAGAGGGAGGCGGGCCTAGCACAAGCTGTGAAGGACACTCTAGCCTCAGGGAAGAGCAAGGCCAAGGACCACGGTAGTCTAAAAGGACAGAGAACGGGCAGGGCCTACTGTGAACATGAGTGTGTCAAAATAAACATGTGCAAAAGGATGGGACTCTTAGTGATTCTGCAGCTACAGTTTCTGAGTTTGTATTACAGTCTCTTTGGGTCAATCAGTGGGCACTTATGGGGCAAGAATCACAACAAAACTGTCACGAAGCTCTTTCTACTAATACTTTTCTTTGAAAATTCAGAAGTAAGAATCATTTTTGCTACATTTTCTTCAGTAAAATTTTATGGGAAATGTAGCTTTGAGTCTTGTTGGCTTATTATGCTTTTGGCTTCTGTAGAGTTGGAGATTATTTAATGGCTGAAAAAGACCTGGTTTCCACAAACAAAACCAAATGGAAACTGGTGGGCAGAAGCAGGCCGTCTTCCCACAGCCCTTCTATGAAAGGCAATGAATTTAGTTTTTATTTAATGCAGATGTGCCTTTGCTAACTTTCCATCTGAAGGTGTATTTGACGATGGCCTTACACACCCATGCACACAGAGGGACAACATTAGTATATATGACCTGGGTGGCCACTGGACACACATTGCCAGGTTTCTGTTCTCAAGGTTAAAAGGCTCAGGGGTCACTCCAGTTGAACTGGGCTGACTGGGCTGCACGAAATAACCACCCAAGAGACACAAACACCTTTTTCTTTGGGGTCGCTGTGATGGCTCCTCTGACCTTAAGGGTCCGCAGGAAGAGAGAGAGCGAGAGTTCGCGCTGACCCCTTTTATTGAGGAGAAGCTATTCAAACGAGGCAAGGGGTCAGGTTTCAGGGGGCTGAGTCTATCTTCATGATGTCCACTGTCAGCAGGTTGACTGACACCTGGGTAGGCCACACCCAAGGGCACAGTAAGAGAAGGGGACACACACAAGGCGCTTCCATGGAAGATTCTACCCTAAACAGGGCAGGGGGTTATGTTACAAAGGAACAGGTGAGCATAGCTCCACCCATGGGACTGTAGCAAGACACACCCATGCAGGAGACACTGACCTTCCAACCCAAGAAGTGTGGGGAAAGCTCTGCCACATTTCTGTGACTGAGCGCCTCAGCACCCAGCCGGGGAGTGTGACTCAGTCACGCGTAAGGTTGGTCTCCCACAACGCATGGCCAAGGAGACCAGGATCTCTTGGAAGTGGCAGAGACACTGACGAAATAACGTTCTCCCTTAGTAAAGAGTCTTCACTGTTCTCTTGGCCTCAGAGGAAGGGCTTGCAACATTTGTCTACGACTTCAGGAAGTGGAGTGTGCTCTCTTATTATTGCAGTCTTGGAAATATTGTAAAAAAACTTCAACTTTTCATGTCATGCCAGAAAAACCACTGCCTCAACCAATGCCCAAAGTGATGCAAATAAACCCTGAACAACTTCTGCAGGGGGATCTGAACTCCCTGCTACAACTGCCGGCTGTGTGCTTTTTAGCCTGGTCCTTCCCTGATTAAGCGACCTAAGTGAAGGCTGCTCTTTCTCACTCATGGAAAGGAATGCACTGCTGTCAAACTTGGGGTGCAGTTTTTAGAATGTCCTCTATGGTGCATGACTTTTGCCCTTGAAAGAAAAGCAAACAGCTAAAATGATTGGAAGCTGATTTGGGGAAGAGAGTGGATGACCAGTCAAGTGGAATATTGTTGTGAAAGGGTAAAGTTTCTAAGCTGGAAAGCTTGAATTAAAATGTAAAAGATTAGGTATTATTAAATTCCTCTGTTACACCCAGATTCCTGAGATAGTTAAAACAACGCCCTACTGGCCATTTAGCCTAGGGCCCTGTGCAGTTTGTCACAGGGCCCGAACCACCCTGCCCGACCTGTTCCGGCCAATAAATGTGCTAATCACGTCTCAGAGTTGTTGTTCAATTTTCCCATGCCTCCTGATGACTTGTTCTGATGTATGCAAAGCCCACCGCCCTCTCCAGAAAGTGTACTTAAGCTCTGCTTTGACCTCTGCTCTGGGCTCTGGGCTGCTCTCCCTTCTTGAGTGAGCACAGAGCCCCAGCGTGCTGGAATGGATCCCCAATAAATCCCCTTTTGCCAATTGCATGGAGCCAGACTCTTGTGTGGTCTCTTTCTCCAACGCTCCACCGGACCCTTACAGTTGTTGTTTCATAAAAATAGGAAGAGATTTTAAAATCATTTAGCTGACTTTCTAGCACCACGGGGGTTGTGCTTCCTAGAAAAGAGATCCTGAAATGCTTTGATTAGCGACTACATTATTGGAATTTAGACTCCAAAGTGCCAACATTTTGATCTGTATCACAATCATAACGAAAGTATGGAGAGTTAGCCTGCAAGAAGCTCAGTTTACCATGGCTCCACAGGAGGAATCCTTTGAGCATGGAGACCGTATTCCTGACCACAGTGTAAGGCAGGGATGATTTACACTTTGCTCTTCAGAATGGGAAACATGCAGGTGTGCAGCGTAGGAAGTGAACTCCATTCCAGGCACAGAAGCAGAGTCGGGAAGTACCTTTGAGGAGGTGTGTGGGAGACAGGGGATACATCATCTGGCCCAAGCCACGTTCTCAGGTGAGCAATAGGGATCTGTGGGCACACTGAGGCTAAATTTGGATTTGAGTGGCAGGTGAAGAAGGTCTGATTTAATTATGGTCAGGGTCCTCACTGAAGGCTTTTGAGTAGTCACGGTGCAGAGGAAGTAGGACATCGGGTAGATTCACCAGGAGCCAAGGAACTGGAGAGAGGAGACAGCTGAAGCAGGCCAACCAGGGCTTCAAGGCCAGAGGGAAGGGAGATCAAAGTAGTCTGGAAATATCCTATATTCTGTAAGTTTTCCCATTATTTATTCATGCATTAGAAATAAAGTAAGAACACTTAACTTCTGTAAGGCAACCCCAGCAGTTAAAAATGGGTCTTAGTATGCCCCAAATATGGTTTGTAAAAAATCGATCTGTTTTGATCATTAGACAATGTATCCAAGAATCAAAACGTCACATTGTATCCCAATAAATAGGGATCATTATGTCAAAAGAAAAATAAAGACAAAAATAAGATTAAAAATTTAAGATAGTATTTTATTATTGAAACTTTTTTGTTTTAAATGCCAGAGACTGAAGACAGCCCCTCCCTAGCACTCAATTCTAGGCATGATGCTCAAGGCTGTGAAGGAAGAAAAGACAGGGCAGGTGCCTTCGCCTGGATAAGAAGAGTGCAAGGCTAAGTTCCAGGGAGAGGTAAGATGCAAGACGGATGGGAGATCATAAAACTGTTCACAGAAACTCTGTGGGAAAAGTGGCCACAGAGGCCCAGAGGGAGGGAGGATTCTGTCATGCGTTTTAAAATTTTCTGTTTCGTGAAAGACACAGAAATCTGGAAACATGTTTTTGCAGAAAAAAAGACATCTTTTTCTTTCTTCCTTCCTTTCTTTCTTTTTTAGCTCATACAAATATGTCATTTATTTTCATTATGTTGGGTATACTCTAAGTAAAGATAAAAATCTTAATAAATGTTAACAGTTTGTACCTGAAGAAAAGAAGTTAAAAGTATGTTAAGATATAAAATAAAAATAAAATACTGTGTCTCTTCAAGAAGTAGCAAAGTACTGCATGAACTCTCCAGACCAAGTGCCTGATTCTGAATCCTAGTGCCAACCCTTACCAACTGTGTGAGTTGGGGGAATGACAGGACTTTTTCCTGTGTTTTCTTTTCCTTGGCTGTAAAGGGGGGCTACAGTAATATTTATTGACAGTGTAAATGGTTTTGAGGTGAAACCGGACACTCACACACACGTGTACACAGGTAACCTCCTTAAGGCGAAGAGGCGAGACCATTGCTCATGACTGTTTCATGGATGTTGGCAGAACACACGTGATGCCTGGGACAGAACAAAGCCTTTTTACTGATGGACAGTAGGCAGCGTGGCCATCAAGTTTGCATCACCCTGGTCCCCAAGCCCTGAGATGGGGAAAGGGCACTCTTCAGAGGATCTAGAGAGATGGTCCACACAGTGGGTTTGCCTGGCAGCGAAGGGATTCAGGGCTCCAGGAAGAGGTAGTAAGCAGGCGGCTCTTTATCCCAGTGGGAGATGCTACCTGCCCAGCGTTTGCTTACTGCAAATGCTCACCCAAGAACTGGTTTGCACAGAGCATATATCAAGGAGACCTCACAGGATACTATACACAGATTAAGTGTTCTCAGTGACACTATTGTCTTTGCCACGGACTCGTCCACATATTCTAAAATGAAGAGCTTTGAAAGCATAAATATCATGGAATAAACTTAAGGTTTGGGTATTTCAATATTTATTATATATTTAAGTAAATTTCAGAGAGCTGTGTTTTATATTAACACATAGTTCTCAGAGAAATACTTTGAGAAATTTGACTTTGTTTTGATCAGTAGCACTTAACTGCTTTGGGTCCATTAATCTCTTTAACAGAAGTCTAAACACTATATATTAATAACATTTTGTTCAGTAACACAAAGCATAACAGTTGGAACATAGAGCTGACTCTCCTCGCTCTGATGGTGGGTGGCTGAGGTGCTGGAAGCTGCGACCATCATTTACACACAGTATGTGATGTCTGGGTGTTTCCCTTTGATGACCACGTTGTTTAAGACTTCAGGGTTTGGCATGTTTCAGAAATATGTAGAAATGGAAAATCATCAGAAAAATGAGATGTATTTTACCAGAGAAGGATAGAGACATATTCCGTATAAATATGAAATGAAAAGAAAGCTTGGGACCACTTAGGAAGGAGGAAATACAAAGGACAAAAAAATAGCAAATTAAAAAAAAAAAAAACTAAAAACAATTTTAAAAATTTGAGGGCTTCAGTAGTTAAATCTCCAAAAAATATAATATTAAGGAAAATTTTTACAGAAAAGACAAGTAAATAACTGTGACCAAGAAAGACTATTAAAATGACTTCTTTTTAGAACTTGATTTTTTTTGAATGAGATTATTAAAAGTGAAAGACGATTTCCATAAATTTTAACAAAAGTGATGATATTAGGAACAAATATAACTTCTTATTAGGACTGAGGAATGGGTTGAGGAAATGGCTTTGGCAGAGAAGAGACTGGCTGGAGTCACAACTTCAACTGTGCCGACAGTGTTTTGCCCCTGGCCTGCTCTCTGGTTTCAGTTCTTTCCTGTGGTTAGGTTTAAGTGGCTTCTCTGGTCTGAGCCACACTGCTTTTAAACTGACTCATCATTAATTACGCTTCTTGGATACCTTGTGCTGGAAATCAGAATCCCAAGAAATGTGCCCAGTTGGAGTTGAAGCCTCTCTGGCTGAGCGGGAGGAAACACGGTTTATGAATGTGTTTTTAAGCCATCAGTGAGTTGGGTTTCTGACATCCCTTACGTAACTGAATAAAACACCCTGTACTGTTTTCATTTACACTTGGAAAGTATGATAAGTGCAAACTAGAGAGCCAAATTATGTAAACCAAACTTGAAAAGCAAATGGAAGAAACTGGGGTTGCATTAAACCAAAACACTTCTGCACAGCAAAGGAAACAACGAATAACATAAGGCAGTGTATGGATTGGGAAGAGCTATTTGCAAACCACGCAGAAGATAAGGGGTTAATACTGAAAATATATAAGAAGCTCACAAAACTCAATAGCCAACAAAAATCGAGAAATCGAGAAACACGATGGGCTAAGGACCTGAATAAATATTTCTCTAAAAAAGACATGAAAATGTTCTGTTCACTGGGTTTATGAAAAGGTGCTCAATGTCATTCATCACCAAAGGAATGCAAATGAAACCTACAAAGAGTGGTCACTTAAGACCTGTTAGGATGGCTATTATCAGAAAGATAAGAGATAGCAAGCATGGTCAAGGATGCGGAAAAAGGGAACTTTGGACCACTGCTGATAGGGAATGTAAATTGATGTAGCTATTATGAAAACCAGTATGAAGTTTCTAAAAAAAATAAAATAAAATAAAAAGTACTACATAGCCCAGCAATGCTTCTTCTGGATTATATGCCAGAAGAAATGAACTCAACTCCTTGTAGAAATGTCTGCATCTCCATGTTCTCTGCAGCATTATTCACCATAGGCAAGATATGGTAACAGTCCAAGTGTCCATCAACGGATAGCTGGATAAAGAAATGGTGGTGTTCAGCCTTAGAAAGGAGAGCCTCCTACTTGAAAGAATATGGGTGAACCTGGAAGACAGGCTAAACAAAATGAGCCAGACTTAGAGAAGTAGAGCATGATCTCACTCAAGTGTGAAATCTTAACAGCTGATCAAAAACATGGAAAGAGAGACTAAGGCGGTGGTTACCAGGGGTCATAAGGGGAGAGGAGAAAATGGGGAGATGGAGGTCACAGAGTATGAATAAATCTCGAGATATGATGTCTAGCCTGGTAATTAAAGTTAGTAATTCTGTATTGAATGCTGAAAATTTTCTAAGAGAGCAAATTCTAGGTCCTCCTACCAAAAAGGTGGTGGTGGTGGGAGGATAACTGTGTGAGATGCTGCACCCTGCATCCATGCTTTGGCTTCCCCATCCCAACCACTTATTATGTATATCAAAACACTGTTACATGCCTTAAATAGATATGATTTAAAACAACCACCAAAAGAACTTGAAGCTATGTCCATGGTTCAGTGGGTTTTGTTCTGTGACTTACACTTTGTTCCAGGTTCTTTTTAGAGCTCTTCTGTCTGAATTAGCTGAGCCCTGAGTGTCAATGAGATTGCTACTGTCAATTTTTAAAAAACAGTACCAGAAAGCAATAGGGGAGCGGGCACGTCCCTGGGTGCCGATCACTGGATGCTCAGGATCCCTGTGTGAATCACTTCTTATGAAGGTGGTTCATGTATTATTGGGTGCATGGGACTTAATATAATTTCTAAAACTTTGCTTGCACTCTTGATAGACTAAAGCTTAAACAAAAGGCAAAATTACAAACAACAACAAAAAAATATTCCTCATGTCACAAGGCCCAGATGACACAAAATCAAAAGGCAGACATTATGGCTGTGCGGGCAGAGGAGTGTGCTGGTGTGCTGTTCTGAGCGGGGCAGCCTTCCTGCAATCCCTTTCGCATCTCCGCATCTCTGGCAGCTACTTCTTCTCCTGCAGTAGTTGAGGGGCAGGGTCTATGCGGCTCCAGCCCCAGAGCGTCTTGTAATGTGGGCCTCTCTTGCCCTGCTGTATAGACCAGGACTGAACAATAGGCCCAATTTGTGCCAAACAGATTTCCTCTCCCTCATAGGATTAGGCCCCTGAGAAACAGGTAGTGAGATGGAACATGTAGGAGTGCAACAAATAATGTGTCATGTAGACAAAGCAATAAATCATCTTCAATTATTTATAGTATCATGAAGTTGCAATTTTAAATCAACAACATGCAGGCTGGGGATGTGGCTCAAGCGGTAACGCATTTGCCTGGCATGCACGGGGCACTGGGTTCGATCCTCAGCACCACATAAAAAATAAAATAAAGATGTTGTGTCTGCTGAAAACTGAAAAATAAATATTAAAAAATTCTCTCTTCTCTCTTAAAAAAAAAAAGATCAACAACATGCTTTCTATAAATGGTCTTATTCCATTTTGATCTAGTTGAAAGTTTTAAAGTTCAACCATTTTGGCATTTTTGATTCAACTTCAACTAGCTAAGGATATTTTTTATGCTGTTTTTGGTTGTTAAATGTTGTATTTTTAAAAATACCAATACCAGTGCAGATGGTTTAAAAAAGAATCCCAACAGCATGAAAAAAACCCAGTGAAGAGTGATCCCCATTTCCTTCTGATCTCCCCCACGTGCAGCCCTCTGCAGGGGTGAGCCCTGTTTACAGCTCCTAAGTGTCACAGGGCTGCACACCTGACACGGGTGTTCACAGCTGCACCATCTTACCCACACAGTGGCGCACTTGGGCATCGCCTCTTCTTCTCACCAGTTAACATAAGGTGGAGTTGGTTTCATGTCGTTTCCTGTAGCTCCTTCTTATCAGTCGTGTGTGGTATTCTAATACTGCCATACTGCAATAAATAAATGACTCCATGCTCACGTCTTTATGCATGTGTCATAGGGATTCTGTAAGAAAATTTTCTGGAAGTAGAATTTCACTGCAGGGGATTTTTATGTACAAGAAAATTTGGAGGAGAAATGATTGGGCTATAGCCTTAGCCTAACAATGAATCAATCCCTGATGGGATTAGTTGAGTGTTAACTAGAGGCAGGTGGGCTGTGGCTGGAGGAGGTGATTATTGGGGTGTAGCTTTGGGATATAAGTTTGTGTCTGGTGAGTGGAATCTCTGTCTCTGTCTCCTGGTCACCATGATGTGAGCCGCTTTCCTCTACCACCCTTTCCCACCATGATGTTCAGCCTCACCTGGAGCCCCAAGGAATGGAGCCGGGTCCTTTATCCCAGCTGACTAAAACAGCTGACTAAAACGCCAACTCTGGGTCACAATGTGTATTCTTCATTAAAACACGGTCTAACCAACTTAAATCTGTGCCAGACTGATAGTTAAAATGTCAAGGCTTTTTCTTGTAGTATTAAAGAACATTTCTCTTATTACCGGGAAATTGATTTTTTTTTTCAGACATTTAAAGGTCATTTTCTTTTGTTTGTCTGTTCATGTTCTTGGCTCATTCTTCTATTGGGTTCATATTACTTTAAAAATAAAACAATTCTTGAAAGTGCTATGTCAAGGAAAGAAATCCTGTTCAGGCAAAATTTTGGAGATGGAAAAGACATCTCAAAGTTTTCAATGACTTTACCAGAAAACAAGAATTTCCCCTCCTGGCTCCCTTTATACTACATTCTGTGAGAGATCCACACAAGTCTATGTGACTTATCATCAATATTCTTGTGACCTATGTTTCCAATTATTGGCCTCAAGTCTACATTAAAAACTTCAGAAGTTCTGATATAGTGTGAAAGAAAAAGCCAACCAAAATATTTTGTGTTTCAGAGGTAGTCCTAAGAGGGCTAGCCCGTAATGAAGATATAATAAAGTTTAGCCAATTTTAATTTATGTCTGACAGTTGAAAATTATGCATAAATATATTTAAAAATGGAATTTGGAATTGAAGTCCATACACATAAATGTACAAACACTTTTATTTAAATTAATTTTTTTTAAAAAAGAGAGAGGAGAGAGAGAGAATTTTTTAATATTTATTTTTCAGTTTTCAGTGGACATAACATCTTCATTTTATTTTTATGTGGTGCTGAGGATCGAACCCAGGGCCCCGCGCATGCCAGGCGAGCACTTTACCTCTTGAGCCACATCCCCAGCCCCTTAAATTAATTTTTAAGGTCAATCAAATATGGTCTCAGAAAAACCAATCTACCAAACAGGAGTTGGTTGCTTTTGTCCAAGGAATGTGTTTCACGGGAGAAGATGCTTGAACTTTCTGAGGTTTAAAATATAGGCTAAAATCCAAAATAATGTTCATCGGAGGTGTGAATCTGAGCTCAACAACTTTGTGATTCTTTCTGCCAATATGTTGTTATAAAATTATGGGATCCTCTACTTGCACTTCGGTAAGCACAGGACTGGTGGCGGACACCCCAGGAATGTGAGATGTTGAACTAAATGAGCTCTAAAATTCTGTGCTTATGTGAGCAGGAACCTCAGGGGGATTCAATCCAAGATCTGACACATGTCCCTGTGGGACAGTTAGCAACAGTCTTTGGAAACTCTTCCTCCATAGAAGAGGCCACTGGTGTCCTCATAGATGTTCTTTCTGTGGGATCTAGAACGTCCACCCTGTCCTCACTTAAGGAGCATTGCTGTCAATCAAGTGAAAACCTGGGAACCATTTCTTGTAAGTGGAGTTTAACTGGCAACCTTTAAAAGGATGGCAAAACTGGAAGCAGCCTAGAGGCATGTCGACTGTGATTTTCCTCCCCTAAGAAGTGGCTTGGTGTGGAATCCAAGAGTAGGACTGCTGAGTCTGATGTTTTCCCTGTAATAAAACATTTGATATTATTAACTACATGTGGAGAATCCAATGAATTGGATAATCCTTTATGCATTTTAAAGTAAAATATATATCTTTTCAGACTCTTAATAGTTTCTACTTTCATGCTTATGCAAAATTTGGCCTCAATCCACCATTCGATTTCCTGTGCTCTATCCCTGTGTGCCGACTCTAAGAAACTGAACGTTCCCTTGGAAAAGTGTGATTCAAGTGGCCCCAGGCTACATGTGTGGCCATCATACCAGCAGAGACCACAGAAAAATAATAATATTTTAATTTCCAATGAGAGTTGGTTTGGGTGGGCTCAACACACTCAGATGGATGGCTTATTACGTCTACACACCAGTCGCAGTGTGCATTCTTCTGTCCTCCTTCCCATTTCTTCCCATGTCTCTGTCCTCTGCCTGGTCTCCTGGGCCCCGATGCACCTTCACTCTCCATTTCCCTTCTTTGCTGTTCTAAGTGACCTGGAACCTCTCTGACTGTTCTAGGGGCAGCATCCTGAGATAACTCAGGGGAACAGCTTCTTGACTGAGCTGCTGAGCAGAGATTGTCTCAAAGGAGTTTATATCTGAGGTTTGCTGGAGTGGTTGGAACTGTTCTTGTGCGTTCAAGTAAAGTGCCTAAAGAGAAATTTTTTTTTTTATCAAAGTAAAACCACTTCTTATTTCCCTCCATTCCATTTTCTTCCCTGAAGTCATTTCATGTCTTTTTAAATTAATTTTTATTTGTATTAATTAGTTATACATGACAATAGAATGCATTTATGCACTTTGATATACATAGATGGGATATAACTTCTCATTCTTCTGAGTGCACATGTTGCAGAATCATATTGGTCATGCAGTCACATATATACTTATAGTAATAGTGTCTGTTTCATTCTACCATCTCTCCTATCCCTACATTCCCTCCTCTCCCCACTTCACTTCCCTCTACCTAATCTAAGGTAACACTATTCTTCACAATAATGCCCACCGACATATTGTGAATTAGTATCTGCATATTAGAGAAAACATTTGGCCTTTGTTTTTTTGGGATTGGCTTATTTTGCTTAGCATGATATTCTCCAACTCCATCCATTTACTGGCAAATGCCATAATTTCTCTCTTCTTTAAAGCTAAGTAATATTCCATTGAGTATATATTTCACATTTTCTTTATTCATCTATTGAAGGACACCTAGGCTGGTTCCATAGTTTAGCTATTGTGAATTGAGCTGCTATGAACATTGATGTGGCTGCATTACTGTAGTATGCTGATTTTAAGTCCTTTGGGTATAAACTGAAGAGTGGGTTAACTGGGTCAAATGGTGGTTTCATTCCCAGTTTTCTGAGGAATCTCCATACTACTTTCCAGAGTGGTTGCACCAATTTGCAGTCCCACCAGCAGTGTATGAGTGTACAGTTTTCACCACTTCCTTGCCAGCATTTATTGCTGCCTGTATTCTTGATGATTGCCATTCTGACAGGAGTGAGATGAAATCGTAGAGTAGTTTTGACTTGCATTTCTCTAATTGTTAGAGATGTTGGACACTTTTTCATATTTGTTGATAAATTGTGTTTTTTCTTCTGTAAAGTGTCTGTTCAGTTCCTTATCCCTTTTATTAATTGGGTAATTTGTTTTTGGCTGTTAATTTTTTTTAGTTCTTTCTATATCCTAGGGATTAATGCTTTATCAGAGGTGCATGTAGTAAGAATTTTCTCCCAACCTGTAGGCTCTCTCCTTTGCTGAGAAGAAGCTTTTAAATTTGAATCCATCCCATTTATTAATTCTTGATTTTATTTCTTGTGCTTTAGGAGTCTTGTTCAGGAAGTCAGATCCTAGGCCGAAGACATGGTGAAGACTTGAGCCTACTTTTTCTTCTATGAGGGCACAAGGTCTCTGTTCTAGTGCCTGAGTCTTTGATCCACTTTGAGTTGATTTTTTGTGCAGGGTGAGAGATAGAGGTTTAATTTTGCTACACATGGATTTCCAGTTTTGCCAGCATCATTTGTTGAATAGGCGATCTTTTCTCCAGTGAGTATCTTTTTAAAACAACAATCTTATTATTGCTCCTGTGTGGAGGCTTCCTCTGGTTCTCGTTGGTGCCATAGGGAAAAGCTTGAGTTCACATACCAAGGACTTCACGGTTGTCTCTGGTCCTGTCATTTCTCTTCTCCACAGACTTACTCCCCTCCTGGTCCTATGGTGGGGAGGAAGGAGCCATCACTAAGAACATGGGCTCTGGAACTTGATTCTTCTTGTTGCATCTGTGTGGCCTCCAGCAAGCTGCTAACCTTCTAGGCCTCTGAGATTTCACGTGCTCTTCGGGATAATAAAGGAGCTGACTCATGAGGTGCTGTGAAGATTCCCGAGAGATCACCCGTGAGGGAGCTTGGGTCTGATGCAGTTAGGGCTTGGTAAGCGTCCCCTGTGACGAGCTTTATTTCAGTTCTCTTAAGATCCATAGTCTGCCTCCAGGTTACTGTGCCTGTCTGTTTCTTCCTCGAACTTTCTCTTCTCTTTAATTATCATGGTTATCTGTAAAATTTTTTACTTCCCCTTTATTCTAGTCAAGGTTTTCAAGAGAAAGAGCTGGACATACAAATGAAGAGAATTATTACAAGGAATTGACTCATATGGTCATGAGGTTGGTAAAGACCCAAGATCTGCAGGAGGGCATTGACACAAAAGCACGTGCACACACAGACTGACACACACACAGAGACGCAAATATCAGGTGGAGTCCCTGTTCAAAAGCAGCAAGGTAGAAGGCACTGTCCCCTTCTCAAGGGAGGCTCAGCCTCTTCTTGGCTGGGAGGCTCTTTACCTTGTGGCCTGTGAGCTCCCTGAGCACAGAGAGGTGCTTGTTTTCCATTGTATTTAGAGGACCTGGAACATAGTAAGGTTTCAGTAAATGTGGTTAGTCAATCATTTAAGTGATTAATTTATGTGATGTTTATGTGACTAATCAATTATTATGTGCTTAGTCCATGAATTGAAAATTATAAGCCATTTCCATTTCTGACAATATAGATATTCAAGAATCCAAAGTGCTAGATAAAATACTTTGTAGTAAGTGAACTACCTAGAAACAGAGACCATTCTATTTATACTTATGGGGGCTAGTTAATCATAATTATGGATTCTGGATCTGATCCCCAAATGACTGTGGTGGAAAGTATCTAGCAGGACATGCTGATGCTTATTGGTCAAAGGCATCATGCATTGGAAATTAAATCCAGGATTTATATTCTATTGCAAAATGAGCATAAACAAGCTAGATTTCAGTTTACCTTGGCAACTACTCAATTTGATTTATTCCAATGTATTTACATATAAAGTCAACTAAGAAACACCCAGCATCAAAAAATAAACATCATCTTATAATCCTAGGCTCAAAACGTCCTCCCCCTTTGCCAAGACTGCTCTCTTTAACAATTCTTCGAAGATACACGCCCACCCACGTACGATATATAGACGTGTATGCGTATGTGTGTGTATTTTAAACTGCCCTCAAAACCTTGCTTGCTGTCAAGGCCTGTTAGATGAGCTGTGCT
Source organism: Urocitellus parryii (assembly GCF_045843805.1). NCBI lineage: Eukaryota > Metazoa > Chordata > Mammalia > Rodentia > Sciuridae > Urocitellus > Urocitellus parryii. Next base: position 118,326,297 of record NC_135532.1, on the reverse strand, counting down.
TTTGTTTTCTCTTGGCTTTAGAACTTTAAAGGTGACAGTTCTCATCATCGACGTTAGTTGAGTGTTATAATGTTAATGAGAGCACCGATGTCATCGTTGGGAAAAAAGGCCTTGCAAGGCTTTGGTGGCTACCCTTGTGTATTATGATCAACATCTAACTTTGTCACGGTTGTTCTGCTTAAAGACGCCTTCTTTCATTTGCAGGTAAATGGACGGAGTTGGAGAACTTCATGCCGAGAGAAATAAGCCAATCCCAAAACACTAAAGGCCAAATTTTCTCTGATATGCCGGTGCTGATCCATAATGCAGGGAAGTTGGGGATTGGGCCCAGAGGAGTCAGGGGAAGTGGGGTTTGGGGTGAGAAGGGTGGAGCATTAGATGGGCATACCCTGTGTGCGTGTATGACTGCATGAATGGCATGACTGTGTCGTGTACAGCCAGAGGAATGAGAAGCTGTGTTCAAGTTGACGTGCACTCTGCTGTTGTGCATAACTAATTAGAACAAATAAAAGGAAAAAAAGAAAAATAAAGACGCCTTCTTTAGTCTACACTGGATTCGTTGACACTGGACCTGTGGCTGCAGCGCAGCACCTCACCCCTGATCCATGGAACAGGGGTGTTTCCCCCACAAGGCACACCACAGCCTCCGGCCCTGGGGGCCACTCAACAGCGCTCTAGCCTCATGTGGGGACCAGTGTAGGCAGCAGGGTCACCAACAGAGAGCTGCAGGTGAAGGGGGAGCGTTGCCCTGCCCGACCCTCACTGGGAATGTGTGTGTCGTGACTTCAGTTTTTCCACCTCTGCATGTGTGTGTAAAGGACCCAAATATTGCTGCAAATATCATGGGGGAGGGGGTTTCCAAGAAATTTTGTTAAATAGGCCAATGTGCAAATATAGACTCTGTGAGGATCCACTTTACTAATGTCTGTGGCTGTTTCTCAAAGGTTTTCGGAAAGATTTAGATAAACATTGCAGTAAGTCTTATAAGCACTTATGTGTGACTTCTATAACAAAAAGTCCCAACACACTGTAACATATGATGTACACAGGTGTGCGAAGTTTGTTGGAATTTCGCTTCACAGGAGGCTGAATTTGGCTGCTTATCTTCAGAATGGGGATGGGTATAGTCCATGGCTTTCAAAATTATAGTACAATTGTTTTTATTTATTTTTTATTTATTTTTTTAATATTTATTGTTTTTTTTTAGTTCTCGGCGGACACAACATCTTCGTTGATATGTGGTGCTGAGGATCGAACCTGGGCCGCAAGCATGCCAGGTGAGCGAGCTACCGCTTGAGCCACATCCCCAGCCCCACAATTGTTTTTAAAATTCAATCAAAAAGCGGTCACGCATCATCCCAATTTTATTTTTAATTAATTAATTTATTTTTTGGTACCAGTGAATGAACCCAGGGGTGCTTATCGACTGCGCCACATCCCCAATGCTTTTTATTTTGAGACAGGATTTGCTAAGTTGCTTAGGGCATCACCAAGTGGCTGAGGCTGCTTTGAACTTTCTATCCTCCTGCCTCAGCTTCCTGAGCCACTGGGGTTACAGGAGATCATCCTTTTGTTCAAAGCTCTTTCACTAGGCCCCAACAGACAAGGCTGAAATTAAAAATGGATTCAGTTATGAACTGAGCTCTTCATCTGACCCTCCAAGAAGTCAAGGTTAGATAGTATCAAAATGTCCCAAATTGGCCAGTTTTAATCCATCTCATAATGTATCCTTCTGTCTTAATCTTCTCCAAAAGAAAGAATGTAGGCCAGCACAGTGGAAGCACAGTGGCGGGTGGGACAGCGAGAGTCCCAGGGGCAGGCGGAGGGCAGCTCAGGGTGTGAAGGTTAGTTGACTTGGAGCTGGTCTCTCCTGGAGATCTGTGATCAGAAGGAGGACAGGGTCCCATCCATGCTGCAAAAGCGTCCTCTGGCTGCTTGGTGCAAAGTGAGGTGATGGTGGCAGGAGACCTGGGCCAGGAGGCCTTGTTCCCAGCCTAGTAGAGGGTGGCAGTGGAGTAGGGGACATGGCAAAGGAATGTCTTGGGAATGGAGCTGGCAAGCTGTGCTGTGTATCTGGTATCCAGTGGGCTCAGAAAGAGAATCAGAACAGTGAATCAGCTGCTCAGATGTGTGAAACCCCTTCCCCATACAGAGCCCAATACCAGCTTATAACCCCCAGTTGTCCTGGCATCTAGGCCAAGATGGGTGCTTAGAATGGAGCTCAAAGGGGCATGGCGTAAGATGCAGCTCAGCAGGGACCAAGCAAGGTGATGGGTGCAGAAGGAGGAGCTTTATGTGGAAGGAGATCATAGGTATGATCACTACTCACATGTTCTTAGATTTTTCCCTAATTATCATTTTTGTAATAGGAGTTGTGTTTTATGAATGACAGGATGGTCAGATTTAAGGATTATGGAAACTGAACTCCTCCCACAAAGGTGTGTGTAAGTACGTCTTCATTAAACTCTGACGAAACACGCATCTTTTCCAGGTGATCAAAGCTTTCTTGACTGGATATCTATTTTGCTGGCTATAGGCTGCCCAGCTAAATTGTAACTTTGTTGGTTATAAAGAAAGAAGAGAATGTTAAATGATTCTTGGTGGATTCGTATAAAATAAGTTGGCCAAAACCACCTGAGAGTCTGTTTTCCAGCGCAGCTTCTCATATGCGGAAATCCACAGATGGGCACAGAGAACCTGTCAATGAGAACACTCTGCTAAGGGTTTGCCCGCATCAGCCTTCAAATTTCTTGTAATAAAGTAACATCTGAAAAGAATATTTTAATATTTTCACTGAGAACTTACCAAATTTCACTGTAGGCTCCTAAAATTTGCAGTACTGTGTTGAGGGCCACAGCCGAGTCGGGATGACTCATGGCATTTTTGCCAGAAGTGGTGGTTGAGAGGTGATGCCAGCGAGTTCTTGCGGAGTTCCCGTTGAGTTCCAGTTGAGCTCTCGAGAGTTCCCATTGGTTGGGGAAGTGCCAGAGGAGGGATATTTCCGGTTGCTTGTTCCTGGACTAGCCGCGTGGCGTTGGGGAGAATTCTCGGGGGAGCGTGTGTGGAGTGTGCTGGTGGAGTTCAGAAATAAAGTTTGTTCCTGCTTCAGTGGCTCATGATTTGTGCCCAGCCAGACTGCGGCAGTACTGAGTCTGGCCATTTGTTACCCACATCATTTGAGTGGGCGTGCAGTAACTTTCTCCTAAGTCCACGTGGCCAGAGCGCACATTCATGAGCCTGCAGAGGCCCAGTGTCTTGATTCATGGACCTATTAAGTAAGAAATTTGTGGTTTTCTTTCAGCAAGTAAAGAGAAAGGGAAAAAGGCATACAGCCTGAACAAAAACAGTGTCTTTCAATGTTTCTTTTTCCTCGTGGATTTCTCTATCCTCTGTAACAGATACCTTCCGTGAGTGTTTTCTAAAGGATGCTGGCTAGCCAGTGGAACTTTCCATTAGCTTTTTTGCTTGCCAGAATTATTCAGACCTCCTGACATGATGTGTGCTCGCCCAATAATAACAAACTGTACCTCTGAAATTTTAGCTGCATGTAGAAAAGCAGCTTAAGTCATATATTTACCTTGCCGCTTGTGTTTAACCTGACTCCTGCTCTCCTTCCTTTTTCAGGAATTTTAAGATTGATTATTTGGAAACGAACTGGAGAAGAAGTATCAGCAAATTGACCAAGAGCTGGACTGGAGAAACAGCAGCTCTCTGGCCTTCAGTTTCAGACATGGGCTGGAGGTAGGAAAACTGATCCCATGTGGAGCCTCAGGTGACTTGAACAGCAGTTGGGAAGTGAATGGAACCCTTGTGGGATTTCCTTCTCACCCTCCATCCTTTTCGTCTTTCCTTTTCTCCTGGGAATGTTTCCCAGCTCTTTCACAACAGGCTGTATTGTCCAACTCCTTATCTTTGCCCCCCGCACCTGGAATGCACTTCTTTTTTTCTATAATATTTTTGTTTTCATTGGTGCATTTTAATTACAGAGAATGGTGGATTTCACTGTAGCTTATTGATACATGCATATAAAATAATCTGATCAATTTTCCTGCCCAATTCCTTTGCCTTCCTTCCCCTGATCCTCTTCCTTGACCTTGTTGGTCTTGCTTTTACATCCACGATGCCCTTTTCTGCCCGCACTAGCTACCCCCGCTGGCTGGCGAGCATCCCCGACTGACTAGCAGAGAAGACATACTCTACCACTCTCAGGCTGCCTCACTTCACTTACATGAGGCTCTCCAGTTCCATCCCTTTCCCTGTGAATGACTTACTTTTGTCCTTTATTATGGCTGAATAAAACTCCACTGTATATATACCCCACCCCAAGTGTCTAGCCACAGATGAGTTGGTAAGGAAAATGTGGACCGTTTCATCAAGATCTCAGGTTCTCCCAGCACGTCCTCCCAGCCATCATGAGCTTGCTGAAATCTCGGCACACCACAAAAAGCCTTGGATGTGAACTGATTGGTGTTCCCTGCCTCACTCAGGCCCCTTAGGTGTGGCTCAGTGTGATACAGACTCCTCTATTCCTCCCATGCTCCCCTTCCCTACCCCACTATGAATCAGCCTCCTTATATCAGAGAAAATATTCAGCATTTGTTTATTTGGGATTGGCTAATTTCACTTACCATTATCTTCTTTAACTCCATCCATTTATCTGAAAATGCCATGATTTTAGTTTCTTTTATTGCTGAGTAAAATTCCATTGTGTATATATGCCACGTTTTTTAATCCATTCACCTATGGAAGGGCATCTAGGTTGGTTCCACAGTTTAGCTATTGTAAATTGTGCTGCTATAAACACTGATGTGGCTGTGTCCCTGTAGTATGCTGTTTTTAAGTTTTTTGGGTATAGACCAAGGACAGGGATTGCTGGGTCAAATGGTGGTTCCATTCCTAATTTTCCAAGAAATCTTCATACTGCTTTCCATATTGGTGCACCAGTTTGCAGTCCCACCAGCAATGTATGAGTGTACCTTTTCCCCCACATCCTGGCCAACACTTATTGTTGTTTGTCTTCATATTAGCTGCCATTCTGACTGGAGTGAGATGAAATCTTAGAGTGGTTTTGATTTGCATTTCTCGAATTGCTGGAGATGATGAACATTTTTTCATGTATTTGTTGATTGATCATATATCCTCTTCTGAGAAGTGTCTGTTCAAGTCTTTGGCCCATTTATTGATTGGGTTATTTATTTATTTTTGGTGCTTAGCTTTTGGAGTTCTTTATATACCCTAGAGATTAGTGCTCTATCTGATGTGTGAGGGGTAAAGATTTGCTCTCAAGATGTAGGCTCTCTATTCACCTCACAGATTGTTTCTTTTGCTGAGAAGACATTTTTTAGTTTGAAGCCATCTCATTTATGATTCTTGATTTTAATTCTTGCACCAAAGGAGTCTTATTAAGGAAGTTGGGGCCTACTCGCATATGATGGAGATTATGGCCTACTTTTTCTTCTATTAGATGCAGGGTCTCTGGTTTTATCCCTAGGTACTTGATCCATTTTGAGTTGAGTTTTGTGCATGATGAGTGAGAGGGGTTTAATTTCATTTTGTTGGATATGGATTTCCAGTTTTCCCAGCACCATTTGTTGAAAAGGCTATCTTTTCTCCAATGCATGTTTTTGGCACATTTGTCTAATATAAGATAGTTGTAATTTTGTGGGTTAGTCTCTGTGTCCTCTATTCTGTACCATTGATCTACCAGTCTGTTTGGGTGCCAATACTATGTTGTTTTTGTTACTATTGCTCTGTAGTATAGTTTAAGGTCTTGGATGTTCTGTTCATGGTTTCTTGCTATCTTCACTGTGTGATCAACTTCATCTTCCAGATTGTATACTTTGTTTTCATTATCTGATGTTCTTTCTTCCAAGTGATCTAGTCTGTTGATTATGCTTTCTATTGAGTTTTTTATTTGACTTATTGTATCCTTCATTTTAAGGATTTATGGTGGTTTTTTTTTCAGATTCTCTATCTCTCTCTTGAAGTAATCTTTTGCTACCTGTATTTGCTCTCCTATCTCTTTATTGGAGTGATCAATTTTGCATGTATTTGCTCATTTGGGTCATTCTTTAATTCATAGATCATTTTAATTATGAACCTTCTGAACTCCTTCTCTGATGTTTCATCAACTTTGTTGTCCATGGGTCCTGTTATTGTAGTGTCCTGGTTTGTTTCTGGCACTTTCCTCCCTTGTTTTTTCATGTTGTCTATGTGCCTTCCTTTCTTGAAGCATGGATCTGAGATATTACAGTTTCTACTGTATATTCTTGTAGTACCCATGCAGAGTGTCTGTACCTCACCTTGATGTTGGGCTTCCAGGTCCTGCTGGTGTCCCTCAGTGTATGCTACTGCTACTAAAGGTGATGGTGGCAATAGCCAAGGTAACTCGAGATAATAGTTAAGGTGCTCCAAGGTGGAAGCAATGTCTTACAGAGATGGGGCTGAAAGGGTGGGGAAGGAACTTGTATAACAAGTTTTATAGAATTTTGAATACATCCTCAAAAAGCTTATTAAACTAATGGCATGGTGTTTAAAATCTTGGCACACAAAGAGCTAATAGTGGAATGGAAAGAAAATGTATTAGCCTTGGTGAAGATTCTTGGCTCAATGATTAAGATCCACAGAAGCCCTGGGGAAACTGCATATGTATTCTCTTAAGTATTCTTTCTTAATCGTTTTTTTTTTAATAATATATCATGGAGGTACATGATGGTGAGATTCACTGTGGTATATTCATATATGTACATAGGAAAGTTAGGTCAGATTTGTTCCACTGTCTTTCCCTCTCCCATCCCTCCTCCCTTCCCTTTATTCCTCTGTGTCTACTCCACTGATCTTCTCTTTTTTATCCCAACCCTCTTTTTTAGATTAGCTTCCCAATATCAGAGAAAACATTCAACCTTTGGCTTTTTGGGATTGGCTTGTTTCACTGAGCATGATATTCTCCAGTTCCGTCCATTTACTGGCAAATGCCATGATGTCATTCTTTTTTATGGCTAACACTCCATTGTGTGTGTGTGTGTATATCTATCTATCTATATCTATATCTATCTATATATATCTATATATCTATATCTATATCTATATCTATATCTATCTATCTATCTATCTATCTATCTATATATATATATATATATATATATATATCTCACATTTTCTTTATCAATTCATCTGTTAGAGGGAACCTAAGTTTGTTCCATAGCTTGGCTATTGTTAATTGAGCTGCCATATACATCAATGTGGCTGTGCCACTATAGTATGCTGATTTTAAATTCTTTGGATAAATACCTAAGTGTCAGATAGCTGAGTCATATGGTGAGTCTATTACAAATTTTCTGAGGAATCTCCAAACTACTTTCCAGAGTGTTTGCACCAATTTTTAATCCAATAATGTATGACTGCACCTTCTCTCCACATCCTCATCAACATTTATTGTTACTTGTATTCTTGATAATTGCCATTCTGACTGGAGTGAGATCGAATCTCAGTGAGTAATAATTTGCATTTCTCCAATTGACAGAGATGTTGAACAGTTTTCATATGTTTGTATTTATTCTTTTGAAAAAAATGCTTATCCTCATTTATTGATTGAGTTGTTAGTTTTTTGTATATTCTGGATATTGATGCCCTATCTGAGGAGCATGTGGCAAAGATTTTCTCCCATTCTGTGTGCTCTCTCTTTCATGCTCTTATTTTTTTCCTGTGAAGAAGCTTTTAATTTGATACATCCCACTTATCAATATTTTATTTTACATGTTGTGCTTTAGGAGTCTTGTTGAGAAAGTTGGTTCTTGAACCAACATGTTGGAGTGTTGAGCCTGTACTTTCCTCTAGTAGACACAGAGTTTCTGGTCTAATTTCCAGGTCTTTGATCCATTTGGAGTTGACTTTTATGCAGGATGAGAGATGGGGTTAAATTTCACTCTGCTACATATGGATTTCCAGTTTTCCTAGCACCATTTATTAAGAAGATTATCCTTTCTCTAACACACCTTTGTACCAGGTAACTGTATTTATGTGGGTTTGTCTCTCTGTGTTCTACTCTTTTCCATTGGTTTTCATGCCTATTTTGGTGCCAGTACCATGCTGTTTTTGTTTCTATAGCTCTGTAGTATAATTTAAGGCCTGGTATTGTGATGCCTCCTATTTCACTTCTTCTAACTTATAATTGATTTGGCTATTTTTGGGTCTCTTACTTTTCCAAATGAATTTCATAACTGCCTTTTCTAGTTCTACTAAGAATGTCATTGGGATTTTTATGGAAATTGCATTGAACCTGTATAGCACTTTGGGTAGCATGACCATCTTGACAAAATTAATTCTGTTTATCCAAGAACATGGGAGGTCTTTCCATTGTCTAAGGTCTTCTTCAATTTCTTTAGTGTTCTATAATTCTCATTTTAGAGGTACATTACCTCTTTTGTTAGAATTGATTCCCAAATATTTTATTATCATTTTTTTGAAGCCATTATGAATAGGAAGTTTTCTTAATTTCTTTTTCAGCAGATTCACTATTGGAATACAGGAAAGCAATTGATTTGTAGATTCTGATTTTGTATCCTACTTTTTTTCTGAATTCATTTATGAGTTCTAGAAATCTTCTGGGGGATTTTTTTGGATCTTTTAAACAAAGGATGAGCAAATAGAGATAATTTAAGCCCTCTTTCCCCCTAGTTGAATCCCTTTGATTTCCTCCTCTTGCCTGATTGCTCTGGCTAGAGTTTCAAGGACTATGCTAAATAGAAGTGGCAAGAGTGGGAATCCTTGTCTTCCTCCTGATTTTCAAGGAAATTTTTTCAGTTTTTCTCAATTTTTAAATTTGATTCCTGACTTATTCTGTTATCTATTCATCCTTCAAATGTGTATTATTTAATCTCCAGGTGTTAGAGTGGTTTCTGGTTTTTATTGTTGATTTCTAATTTCATTCCATTATTATATGATAGAATGCAAGGTATTTTGTTTTGTATTTGCTAAGATTTGCTTTGTGACCTAAGATATGGTCTGTTTTAAAAAATGTTACATGTTCTGCCAAGAAGAAAATATATTCAGTCATTGGTGGATGAAATATTTGGTAGACTATTTTTAGGTTTTTATTATTAATCGTAGCTTTTAGTTCTGTAAAGTCTTTATTAGTTTGTCTGGATGATCTATTCAGTGGTGAGAGTGGGGTGTTAAAGCCATCCTACTGTATTGTGTATATTGGGAAGGGTTTGTTTGATCTACGTAGATGTTCAATTGTTTGAGCATAAATATTTATGATCATTATATCTTTTTTTTTTATTATTATTTTTTATTGGTTGTTCACAACATTACAAAGCTCATGACATATCATATTTCATACATTAGATTGAAGTGGGTTATGAACTCCCAATTTTACCCCAAATGCAGATTGCAGAATCACGTCGGTTACACATCCACAATTTTACATAATGCCCAATTAGTAATTGTTGTATTCTGCTACTTTTCCTATACCCTACTATCCCCCCTCCCCTCCCCTCCCATCTTCTCTCTCTACCCCATCTATTGTAATTCATTTCTCTCCTTGTTAATTTTCCCATTCCCCTCACAACCTCTTATATGTAATATTGTATAGCAATGAGGGTCTCCCTTCATTTCCATGCAATTTCAATTTCCCTTTCCCTCCCATCTCATGTCTCTGTTTAATGTTAATCTTTTCTTCCTGCTCTTCCTCCCTGCTCTGTTCATAGTTGCTCTCATTATATCAAAGAAGACATTTGGTATTTGTTTTTTAGGGATTGACTAGCTTCACTAAGCATAATCTGCTCTAGTGCCATCCATTTCCCTGCAAATTCTATGATTTTGTCATTTTTTATTGCTGCATAGTACTCCATTGTGTATAGATGCCACATTTTTTTTATCCATTCATCTATTGAAGGGCATCTGGGTTTGTTCCACAGTCTAGCTATTGTGAATTGTGCTGCTATGAACATCGATGTGGCAGCATCCCTGTAGCATGCTCATTTAAGGTCTTCAGGGAATAGTCCCAGAAGGGCAATAGCAGGGTCAAATGGTGGTTCCATTCCCAGCTTTCCCAGGAATCTCCAAACTGCTTTCCAAATTGGCCGCACCAATTTGCAGTCCCACCAGCAATGTACAAGAGTACCCTTTTCTCCACATCCTCGCCAGCACTTGTTGTTGTTTGACTTCATAGTGGCTGCCAATCTTACTGGAGTGAGATGGTATCTTAGGGTGGTTTTGATTTGCATTTCTCTGACTGCTAGAGATGGTGAGCATTTTTTCATGTACTTGTTGATTGATTGTAAATCCTCCTCTGAGAAGTGTCTGTTCAGGTCCTTGGCCCATTTGTTGATTGGGTTATTTGCTATCTTATTGTCTAATTTTTTGAGTTCTTTGTATACTCTAGATATTAGGGCTCTATCTGAAGTGTGAGGAGTAAAAATTTGTTCCCAGGATGTAGGCTCCCTATTTACCTCTCTTATTGTTTCTCTTGCTGAGAAAAAACTTTTTAGTTTAAGTAAGTCCCATTTGTTGATTCTTGTTATTAACTCTTGTGCTATGGGTGTCCTATTAAGGAATTTGGAGCCCGACCCCACAATATGTAAATCATAGCCAACTTTTTCTTCTATCAGGCAAAGAGTCTCTGATTTGATATCAAGCTCCTTGATCCATTTTGAGTTAACTTTTGTGCATGGCGAGAGAAAGGGATTCAGTTTCATTTTGTTGCATATGGATTTCCAGTTTTCCCAACACCATTTGTTGAAGATGCTATCCTTCCTCCATTGCATGCTTTTAGCCCCTTTATCAAATATAAGATAGTTGTAACTTTGTGGATTAGTCTCTGTGTCCTCTATTCTATACCATTGGTCCACCCGCCTGTTTTGGTACCAGTACCATGCTGTTTTGGTCACTATTGCTCTGTAGTATAGTTTGAAATCTGGTATCGCTATACCGCCTGATTCACACTTCCTGCTTAGAGTTGCTTTTGCTATTCTGGGTCTTTTATTTTTCCATATGAATTTCATGATTGCTTTATCTATTTCTTCAAGAAATGCCTTTGGGATTTTGATTGGCATTGCATTAAACCTATAGAGAACTTTTGGTAATATCGCCATTTTGATAATGTTAGTTTGGCCTATCCATGAACAGGGTATATTTTTCCATCTTCTAAGGTCTTCTTCTACTTCTCTCTTTAGGGTTCTGTAGTTTTCATTGTATAAATCTTTCACCTCTTTTGTTAGGTTGATTCCCAAGTATTTTATTTTTTTGGAGGATATTGTGAATGGAGTGTTTTTCCTCATTTCCGTTTCAGAAGTTTTGTCGCTGATATACAGAAATGCCTTTGATTTGTGTGTGTTGATTTTATATCCTGCCACTTTGCTGAATTCATTTATTAGTTCTAGTAGTTTCTTTGTAGATCCTTTTGGGTCTTCTAGGTATAGAATCATGTCATCTGCAAATAGTGATAATTTAAGTTCTCCTTTTCCTATTGTTATGCCTTTAATTTCTTTTGTCTGTCTAATTGCTCTGGCCAGTGTTTCGAGAACTATATTGAATAGAAGTGGTGATAGAGGGCATCCCTGTCTTGTTCCAGATTTTAGAGGGAATGCCTTTAACTTTTGTCCATTCAGAATGATGCTAGCCTGAGGCTTAGCATAGATAGCTTTTACAATGTCAAGGTAAGTTCCTGTTATCCCTAGTTTTTCTAATGTTTTGAACATAAAGGGGTGCTGTACTTTGTCGAATGCTTTCTCTGCGTCTATCAAGACGATCATATGGTTCTTATCTTTAAGTCTATTGATGTGGTGAATAATATTTATTGATTTCCGTATATTGAACCATCCTTGCATCCCAGGGATGAATCCTACTTGATCATGGTGCACAATTTTTTTGATGTGTTTTTGTATTTGATTTGCCAGAATTTTATTGAGGATTTTTGCATCTAGGTTCATTAGAGATATTGGTCTGTAGTTTTCTTTCTTTGAGGTGTCTTTGTCTGGTTTCGGAATCAGGGTGATGTTGGCCTCATAGAATGAATTTGGAAGAGCTCCCTCTTTTTCTATTTCCTGAAATAACTTGAAAAGTATTGGTATTAATTCTTCTTTAAAGGTTTTGTAAAACTCCGCTGTATACCCATCTGGTCCTGGGCTTTTCTTGGTTGGTAGTCTTTTGATGGCTTCTTCAATTTCATCCATTGATATTGGTCTGTTCAAATTGTGTGTATCCTCCTGACTCAGTCTGGGCAAATCATATGACTTAAGAAATTTATCGATGTCTTCACTATCTTCTATTTTATTGGAATATAGGTTTTCAAAATAATTTCTAATTGTCTTCTGTATTTCTGTAGCATCTGTTGTGATATTGCCTTTTTCATCCCGTATGTTAGTAATTTGAGTTTTCTCTCTTCTTCTCTTCGTTAGCATGGCTAAAGGTCTGTCGATCTTATTTATTTTTTTGAAGAACCAACTTTTAGTTTTGTTAATTTTTTCAATAGTTTCTTTTGTTTCAATTTCATTGATTTCCGCTCTGATTTTAATTATTTCTTGCCTTCTGCTACATTTGCTGTTGTTTTGCTCTTCCTTTTCTAGGGCTTTGAGATGAAGTGTGAGCTCATTTATTTGTTGGTTTTTTCTTTTTTTGAGGAATGACCACCAGGCAATGAATTTTCCTCTTAAAACTGCTTTCATTGTGTCCCATAGATTCCGATATGTTGTGTCTGTATTTTCATTTATCTCTAAGAATTTTTTGATTTCCTCCTTTATGTCTACTGTAACCCATTGATCATTCAGTAACATATTGTTCATTTTCCATGTGATGCAGGATTTTTCCTTCCTTCTTTTATCATTGATTTCCAGTTTCATTCCATTATGATCAGATAAAATGCATGGTATTATCTCCACCCCTTTATATTTACTGAGGGTTGCCCTATGGCATAATATATGGTCTATTTTTGAGAAGGATCCATGTGCTGCTGAGAAAAAAGTATATCCATTTGATGATGGTTGATATATTCTATATATGTCAGTTAAGCCTAGGTTATTGATTGTGGTATGGAGTTCTATAGTTTCTTTATTCAACTTTTGTTTGGAGGATCTGTCCATTGGTGAGAGAGGTGTGTTGAAGTCACCCATAATTATTGTGTTTTCGTCTATTTGGTTCCTGAACTTGAAGAGAATTTGTTTTATGAATATCGCAGTGCCATTATTTGGTGCATAAATATTGATAATTGTTATGTCTTGTTGGTGAATGGTTCCTTTTAACAGTATATAGTGTCCTTCTTTATCCCTTTTGATTAACTTAGTCTTGAAGTCGATTTTATTCCATATGAGGATGGCCACCCCTGCTTGCTTACGAGGACCGTGTGCGTGGTATATTTTTTCCCATCCTTTCACCTTCAGCCTGTGTATGTCTTTTCCAATCAGATGTGTCTCCTGGAGGCAGCATATTGTTGGATTTGTTTTTTTAATCCATGATACCAGCCTATGTCGCTTTATTGGAGAGTTTAAGCCATTAACATTCAGAGTTACTATTGATATATGCTTTGTACTTCCATCCATGTTTGATTATTTATCCTTTTTTAAAAAAATTTAGTTTGTTTCTCCATGATTATCTTTCCCCTCACCCTCTGTCTTTACCGAGGCACTTCCCTCTGATGGTTTTGGTTATTGTTTTTCATTTCTTCCTCGTGTAGTGTTTTGCTCAAAATGCTTTGCAATGCTGGTTTTCTGGCTGCAAATTCTTTTAACTTTTGTTTATCATGAAAGATTTTTATTTCGTTGTCATACCTGAAGCTTAATGTTGCTGGATACAGAATTCTTGGTTGGCATCCATTGTCTTTCAGTGTTTGAAATACATTGTTCCATGACCTTCTTGCTTTCAGTGTCTGTGATGAAAAATCTGTTGTTAATCTTATTGGTTTACCCCTGAATGTAATCTGTCTCTTTTCTCTTGTAGCTTTTAATATTTTCTCTTTGTTCTGTATATTGGATATCTTCATAACAATGTGTCTTGGCGTTGGTCTACTGTGATTTTGTGTGCTCGGTGTCCTGAATGCATCTTCAATTTGTATATCTGTTTCCTTTTTTATTTCTGGAAAGTTTTCTGTAATTATTTCATTCAGCAGGTTACTCATTCCCTTGGTTTGAATCTCTGTACCTTCTTCTATCCCGATGACTTGTAAATTTGGTTTTTTTATGTTATCCCATAACTCTTGGATGTTTTTCTCGTGATTTTTTACCAGCCTTTCTGAGTTGGCTAGACTCTTTTCAAGATGATATATTTTGTCTTCAGTATCTGACGTTCTGGCTTCTACTTGCTCCACTCTGTTAGTGATACTCTCAATTGAGTTTTTAATTTGGTTTATCGTTTCCTTCATTTCTAGAATTATTGTTTGATTATTTTTTATAATCTCTATCTCCTGATAAAGATGCTTAACTTCTTCTTTTATCTGTTTATGTAACTCATTCTCAATGTGTTCTTTTGCTGCTTGAATTTGCTGTCTCGTATCCTCTTTAAGGTTCCATTCCATCTGTCTAAGGTGTTCCTTGAGTTCTTTATATGAACATTTTTCCGATGACTCTAGGTCCTCCTGAATATTTAGGCTGTCCTGCATTGTTTGTACTCCTTTTCTTCCTTGCTTTTTGAAGCTGCTCATGTTACTTCTTGTTCTGTTTGACTGCTGAGTTACTGTTTACTCCTATAAATTTATTTGATGCTTGGGAGGAAAGGTATTAGAAGGGAAGGGAAGAAGTCACTGTAGCCGCAGGATTCAATGAAGTTATCTCCTCCGCCGCAGTCTGATGACATCAGTTCTCTGCCATGGTGGTATCTCTTGCAAATGGCGACAGTTCGTTTCCCTTTGCCGGGTGACCAATGCAATGGGTGGGTCCTTACTGTCTCTCCCAAACCCCGTTTGAAACCTGTGGCCACCACCTATGAAGGCTCGGTTGCCATTACCTCCGTAGGATCAGAAGGGCCGACCAGTTGTTTCAGCCGGATGGATTAGTGCTGAGTCACAGCTGTTTGTCTGCGGGAATCAGGCGAATGGGAGCTTGAATTCAGCCGATCCGTGCTCAGTGTGTGTTCTGAGAGGTCCAGATTGATCACCCCAGATCCACGTCAGCTCAGCATTGCTTAGTGATCCTGAGCAAACAGATTTAGGCTGTTTACGACTCCCTATGCCTGCACAGCTGAAGAGGTCAGAGACTTGATCTCTCCGCGCCCGCCTCCATGTTGGAATCCCTGTCTAACCATTCTCTGTCTTGCTTGCTCAAAAATAAAATTTGCTCCTTGAATAAAGAACAAGAAGTCAGTCCAGTTGAATTTCACTGAGCATTTTGGAAATAGAGAGGTTTTCAGAATTGCAGAGAGAACAAGGATCATGCTCACTAGGTGAGCTAAGTGCTTGCTGATTGTGTTATGAATTCAATAAAGTAAATGATGCGACCCCATACAAAATTTGATGACATGATTCTCTTTTTTTAGAATCTTTACCTTCACAACATACTCATTAATGTGAATATTACATTTAAATTTATATTTTACACTGATTTATGACACTGTAAAACTAATACAATTTGACTTCAGATTAGGTCAATATCGTAATGAACTAAGTGAAGATTTTTCACATTGTAGCAACTGTGACATTATAATCAAACACTAAAGAATTATGAAAATGAGTCAATTGCTACCTTTTAAAATATCTCCTTCATCCTATAGGAATTATTTATGTGTCTATAAGAAGTATTTTTTTCACATTGACCTAATATTAAATTCTAATATCACTTTGTATTATTTATAAGAATCCTTGCTGGTCAAAACACCTACTTTGAATGTCAGATGTAGAGATGGGTTTAGAAGCCATTGAGTTGAGTTCCTAAGGATGAAAGTGGGACTCAGTGGTTAGGAAGGAAAGGGCTGGGGACGTGACCTTGGGAACAGAGGGGAAGGTCCTGAGCATGAGGGAGATTTAAGTACCATCTTGCGGGAGATGAGCATGGTAGGGAGCCCTCCCTGAGAGCCCTCTCTACACCCTTTTACCTGCCGGAAGAGAAACCCTCTTTCATTCATCCCTAGACCAGAGTCTGCCACTGACTACTTTCATCATTAACAAAGAGGAACGATAGCAAGCTTGAGAGAGGGTGTCCCAGTTTGACCGGGCCAATATATCTTCAGGAGATTGATACAACATCCCAGAGTCGACAAGACCTTCTCACTGCCGAAGCACTTTGGGGCATGAAAGCTTATGCCTGCAGACTTTCAGTATAGAGAAAACTCTGCTCGTTCACTGTGACCAGAGTGAAAGACAACAGCTACTGGATTTCTTTTACCACCGGCATGGCCTGTAATTCCCTAAGTCCTTGCAAACTTTTTGAATAAAACTGACCCATTCCCTTTATTCTACTATTTCTTTGTTCTTTTCCCAACACCTTTAAAGGGAACTGAAAATGGGAACTGAAGCATCAACAGTTCAGTTCCCAACATTAATTGGAAAATGAAAACGGTAAAAAGTTAATTTGGGGCAGAAATTAGAATATGGGGAAAATGAAACTTTAAAAACTCTTATTAAATTTTTTAAATTCGATTAAATTTTTGAAACTAAATTAAAAATCTTCCAGTGTGTTGATTGTTCAATATTAAGCACTGGGAGAGGAAGAAAAGAAGCAGAGATTAGAACAAAGCCATTTCAGATGCTTCTCTTGTCTCATCGTTACCACTCAGGCACTGATCCTTCATGGTCTACCTCACATCTGACCTTCTTTCCATGATTAATTCATAGAACAGAGTTTGATCGCCTACTATGTTCTATGTCCCTGTTGTTGATTGGCTAAGTCAGAATTAATTTAATATTTGATCTTGGACACTTCATATCATCACCTGAGCCTGGACTTCCACAGCTATGAAGGACATTGGCGGAGGGGGCTGTAGATGACACAGGAGGGCCTAAGGATGCCTCTCTCAGGTCTGAGTCTGTGGCAGACGTCCTGCTTCCAGCAGGCTGTGGCTTCTGCTGTGCCCATGCCTGACAGTGTTTCTTACTACAGTGCTCCAAGAACCTAACAATTAAAGGTGTCGCTCCCGGCATACCTTGGCTTCAATATAAGGAGCTTTCATTTGAATATAAATTTTCTGTTTCTCTGATAGGAAAGCTTCTTAAAGGGGTACCAGGAGTTTGCCCCCCTACCCCTCACCATTTTTACTGCCTATTCTTGATTCTTTATTGTCCTGTAATTCCTTATTGTCCTGGGTTCCTGTCACCCTCTTGGTTGTGGTTTGACCACAGTTGAAACATTAACTAGATTAGCTTACTCTGGCTTTAATGGTTTTACTGTATCTGTATTGTATTTTTGTTATAAACTGCTTCAAACTTGCTTTGCAAAATATCCAGATCTAAGCGTTGTGAATTAACTTTTCCGTGATCATCCTTAGTGACCTGTGTAATCAGGCTCCAGACTCCTATGGTGTCAGTGTCAGCTCAGAGCACCCAGGTGTTGGAGTGTGGGTGGAGTTAGAAGGCAACACAGTGCATGAGATGGCCGGCATTCATTTTGGGGAATATGTGGATTTGTGAATCATGGAGGGATCTTGTTCATCATTGCTTCTTATGTAAGTCTCCTGTAAACAGCAGAAAGAAAATGCATAGAGAACAGAGGGGAATACCAAGTTTCCAAATATTGTTCTCTAGAGAAAGGTTTTTCAGAAGGTCTGTGGTAGGAATGCTGGAAAGTGTCCTCTCCAAGGCCACCACCATGCTGTGAGTGCTTAGGAAGGGAACCAAAAGGAAAAGTACATTATAAGAAGGGAGAGGGGCCAGAATTCTAGAACCCAGGATGGTAGAGAGAGGTGCTGACAAAGAGCAATGTTTGCAAGCTTAGGTACAGGCATGCCGAGGCCAACAAACAAGAACTTATGGAAAGAACAAATCCTCCACCTATACTAAAAGCAACAAATTCAGTGCTGATGGGAGAAATTAGCAAATTTCAAGGAATCTGCCCTATTCTTCTTTTGATGGATCAGTTGCTTTGAGTCCAAACATTTGCACCGCTTCTTTTGTCAAGGTGTTTACTGAGGAATTGTGTCTACTGAATTGTAAGACCATTTAATTTTCCTGTTCCTGTGGTTGTTTACTTCAGAGGCTGTATGAGGAAATCAGCACCGTGGGCAGCAACTTTTCATCCTTTGTACTTCTACAGGGCAAGGGGTGTTTCCTTCTATTCTTCAAAGTTAGACTTTTTCTTCAATAACTCCTGAGAGTTCTTAAATTGCAGAAAACTATTCAACCCATTTCCTACTTTTTTGGAAAAATTGTATTCACATAAATGATAATTCCACTTAATTTTTATGATTCAAACAACCCAGGGAATTCCTATGCACTGAACTGAACCATCTTTATGAAGTTATTTCTTAATTTACACTCAACTGAAGTCAAATAGATGTTTAACTAAAATGGAGAAGATGATCTTGGAAGTCACAAAGAAGCCTGTTTACAGGTGGAGATGGCTGGGATTACAGAGCACATGAAACAACTCATTTGAGCTTGCATTAGTATGGTCAGTTCCCACCTTCCAAACTGATTGTATTTCAAAAATTCATCCCAGAAGTCAACTGCTGGGAGCTTAGAATACAGTTCTTCTTAAACCATGCATCCTGTGTACTGCCCAGATTCCCATACCAGCTCTTGAGAGCCTCCTTTTTAAAATTTTTTTTAAATTATTGGTTGTTCAAAACATTACAAAGCTCTTGACATATCATATTTCATACATTTGATTCAGGTGGGTTATGAACTCCCATTTTTACCCCGATACAGATTGCAGAATCACATTGGTTACACATCCACGTTTTTACATATTGCCATTCTAATGACTGTTGTATTCTGCTACCTTTCCTATCCTCTACTTTTTAAAAAAGGCATACCAGAAATGTACATGGATATGAACAGCATTCAGAAGACAGCTATCATGCACAATGGTGCCTTCTGAAACAGCAAGTGCCATCAAGGGAGTCCAGAATATTCTGGAACATCTTCTTGAAATGAGACTCTGGGTTAATACCAAAGTTTCCAGAGCCTACACTGCTCTTGGAAGCTCTCTGGAGTGTCCCTTACCCTTCTTACCAGTGTGCAAGGCCTCCTGCATCCCCTGGCTGGTGGCTCTTTTCTTCCAGTGGCCAAGAGCACCATCAGGTGGAGTGCTTTCTGTGCTGCCGTCTCCCTGGTTCTTTGTCTTCTGTCTCTGTGCTTTAGGGACCTTTGTGATTGCACTGGGCCTGTCTCAGGACAGTGGGGAGCTGAAACTTTAAACCTCCATCCTTTTGTTCCAATGAAAGAAAATTTAAATTCAGACACTGAAAAATCACCCAAGACGATTTTATTATAAGTGAAGGTGAAGGGGAGGTGAAGTGAGAGGAAAATAAAGCAGGGCAGGGCTCAAGCAGAGAGCATTCCCAAGAGATGGAGTGGGTCGTCTCTGGGCAGAGAATGACAAGGGGGACAGAGCTGCTTCCACATTGATTATTGTTTGACATTCACCTTGAGAACTGGGGACTACCTTCTCACTCTTTGTCCTCCTCCTTCACATTAGAGAGTAGACTTTTTGACATTAGTTGGTCCTTTCCAGAATTGTCATGGTGGCCACTCTATGCAGGGGGGCTTCATCTACAAGTCAATTCCATGTTAATGTGGGCTTTGGGGACAGTAACTGGTCAGATGTTACCTTGGTGCACCTGTACTGCTAAAGGAATCTCCCTTCCCAGACACATGGAGACACCTACAGCTGTAACTCCTAACTTCATATCCACCTCGATGGAGCCTGTCAAAAGGCAATCCCATTAATACTTTTATTTTGATGTATTTCCCCAATTAACTCCTTTTGCTTGTTTCTTCTCTACAAATTAATGGCCCCCAAGTAGTTGGAAGAAGACTCTGAAAGTGACTTCAAGAGAGCCTATGACCTTGCCATGCATTTTGCTGGTCATTACTAACTACTCCCTAACGGGTCTATGTGGGTGATCAGGTCAACCAATAAGCAACCTTAATCCCACCTGTGACTTATTCCCCGTTGTGTACAACATTACTGCTCACAGTTGCAGAGTCAGGATGTGGACTTCTGCTTGTCTCTGGAACTATCCAGTGAAGTTGAATCTGCTAATATTCAATGACTTTGTGATTTCGTTTCTAGGAGAAAACATAGCCAGGTTTAAGGGAATTTATATAAGACAGCTGCAGCACTGTTTGATAGTCAAACGTTGAAAAACAATCTAAACGTCTCTCAGTAGGAAAAGGGATGAGTTATGGTCAGGCTGGGGCATCCACATGGTATTTCTCAATAACACCAGTTGCAAGAAGACATTTACTCCCTGGTCCAGTTATGTAAAATTTAAAAGCTAGAAGACGTATTTCCTGGTCTCCCTGAATGAGCAAATACTCCTTCCATGAGCTGCGGTGTGTTCAGACTCTCCCTCGGCTCTCCAATCTGTGTTTATGCCTACTCACAGGCCACAGCCGCCTCTGTAGCAGGGTTTGGGAAACTGCCCAGGAGTGGCCTGCCTGTCTGTAGGCAGAGTTTTATTAGAACAGAGACAGCCCATTACTTTACTTAATGCCTGTGGTTGCTTTGATGACATATGGCAAAGTTGGGTGGCTGTAACAGAAGACCAGATGCCCTTCAAGTCAAAGCATTCACCACTGGACCTTTAAGAAAGGCACATTAGTGCCACAAATCAATGAGTTGACACCATTGGTTCCACTCAGGTATTGGGCTGGTCCCTAGAGATACAACAATGTACAATGGTCCCACTTTCAAGGAGGTTAGACTAGTAGAGAAAGAGATGCAAACTGTAAGTTCAATAAAATGTCTTATACCCTAGGAGAAAAGTTGTTTATAACATGATAAAGTGGGAGAGGATACTTTTTCCTCTGGAAGGATGGATAAGTGAAGGTTAACATGAAAGGCACCAGGTTTAAAATAGTCAGTGCCGTGAGCTCCTTATTGTGTTTATACTTGTATGCTGTGTCCTTGTTTAGTCACTTTTTTTTTGCCACTGTGACCAAAAGACCTGGCAAGAACAATTTTAGAGGAGGGAAAGTTTATTTTGGCTCAAGGTTTCAGTAGTCTCATTCCATGGACAGATGGCTCCATGGCTCTGGGTCCAAGGTAAGGCAGAACATCATGGCAGAAAAGTGTGGTGGAGGGAAGGAGCTCAGGACATGGCACCAGGAAGCACAGAGAGAGAGACAGCCCCACTCTAGAGGGACACAGTATGTACCCCACAGGCACCCCCTGATGACCCAGCCTCCAGGCATACCCAGCTGCCTGGGTGACCACCCAGGTCCCTATCAGGGACGAGCACACTGGCTAGGTTAAGACTCTCATAACACAACCATTTTTACCTCTAAGCCTTCTTCATTTTGTCACACATTAGCTTTCAGGGGACTCCTCATATTGAAACCATACTGTCCTCATCCTTTGATACTGCATGAATGACAATAAAGAAATTAAAGTAGGAAATGAAGCCAGAAAAAGGGCATTCAGAAGAGGAGAAAACTCAAAGTGTATTCAATACTGAAAGATGAGTAGCATTAGTTTATACATTTTTTTGCAAGTTAATATTTCAAAAATAATAGTTTTTCTGATTATCTGCATTATTTTTATTTCGCTGAAAATATAAAACTGTCATTTTACCAGATACATGGCCATTTGCTTCCCCTAACACTAACTATAAATAAGGTGAATAATAAAAGGTTTCTAAAATTATTTTGGTTTAGCGTTCCTGCTAATGTTTTCTGGAACATATATGCCTGTAAATTGTAATGTGATTTACTTACAGTGTGCCAAAATAACTTATAAAAAAACAAATCTCCTTTGTTGATGACAGAACATTTATTTTCCTTGGTGCATCCTTAGGGCAAAAAAGTGTAGATAAATTGTCATTTTTCATCATTATTCAATATTATTTAATCACTTCCACAGGCCTATTTAGTTCTCTGCTGACCATGTTATTTGGTTAATCATGTTTCCCAAAAGGGTCATTACAGTTAATTTGCCTCTTAATATCTTTCAGAGGAAAAAAATCACTTTTATCTGTCTCTAAAAAATAATATTTTATTTATTTATTTTTGCTCTGCTTTCTTTGATCATTTAGTGTCTTCGTGTTATTTCTTTTTTCTCTCAAGAGTTATGCCAAGGATGAGTTGGGACCTTGCCTAGAACAAACAGTCTTCGCCCAATTACAAAATTATTACCTGCTCTCCTTTCCTGGATATATTTTCCCCCTAAGGTTTTAGCTCTCATGGAAAGTTTGAATATAAGTGTGTTTTTAGGATTAATTCATGATGCTATCACAAGCTTCTTAAAATCCTTTTTGTCCTTTGTCTGGTGGGGCCTCACCAGACTAATAGTTTACTGTGGGCCTGGAATTTCTCGCTTAGTTTTATGCTGTATAGCAGCAGCATGAAATTTCATTAGCAAACCGAAAGCGGACTTTCGTCTTTTTATGAAATGCCCATTTAAACTCGTTTCATAGCGCGCCTGTGGTTTTTATTCGGCCTCAGTAACAGTTTTTCTTCTGCTATTAATGCCTTTCTTAATGAGATGCAAGAATCAACACTATTAGTTGATGGAATTAAGCCAGATGTCCTTGATCACCACCAAGGGGCATTGGCTCTGGGGCATTGGGCAGTGTCCCCTTCCAGATGGCCTTACTCTTGGGGCAGACTAACCCCTAGCCTCTAGTGATGGTCACAGGGAGAGGGACTTTATAAAGACTTCTGCAACATTGGAGAGGATTGGGCTCACATGAGTATTAGAGAGTCCTGACACTGTTGTGGTGACACCATTGGACATTGAAACTCTTACTGAAAAAATGATAACTTTTCTCTTAATTGTGGATTGCTTCAGAAGCCTGTGACCTTTTATGTTTAAAAGCACTTACTAAGAGCAGCAAATTTTACACCACAATTTTTGGCGCATATAGTTATATACACACACACATATTTATATATGTGTGTGTGCGCGTGCACTCATGTGTGTGTGTGTGTGTGTGTGTGTGTGTGTGTGTGTGTGTACTGGATGGCTTTGAGTTTGCAATCTTCCTGCCTTAGCCAACACATAGCTGGGATTTCAGGCTGCATCAGGCCAGGTTCCAGACTTCTTATTTGCCAGATCCTCCATTTGCAGGAAAATTGAAATATTACTGAAATGAGCCACTATAGCCAATGTGTGACTTTTGCTAGATTTTCTGTGGATATTTGCTTGATGAATCTTGTTTAACTCACAGAGGGTTGGAGGTCAAGGGGCTGAACTAAATATTAGGATTTATGGGCTATTACTGTTTGTTAATTTCTTCATATGAATTTTGGAATTGGTCTGTTGATTAAAAAACACCAAAAGCAAAACAAAAAAATCAAAGAAACTAGGTTTTACTTTTTGGGGGATAACTATAGATGTGTAGATTAATTTAGGGAAAATTAACAATTTTTTTATGGCCAATTTTGTCTAAGAACTGGGTAGGCTTTTGTCTTTCAGGACCATTCTCAAGTTTTCATCTTAGAAGGTTTTCACTTTTCTTGCTAAACATTCTGCTGTTATATTTCTTTGAAAATATTATATCCACTCTCTTACATTATATTTTAAAAATCATTATTCTTTGAATCCTGTTTCTATTTCTAGCAGACCTCTTACAGTCTTCAGGGGTATAGACTTTGACTGTCCTGGCTCTTCAATCTCTATAACCCTGTCCTGTGAGTCTTGATGCTTTCTCTACAGGTTCTATAATGTACCTTTTCTTTCACTTCTTACTTTCACCTTTCTCTTCCCCTTCTCTTTGTCCATTCCCTTCCCTTCTTCTGTCTAGGAGGAGGCTAGAAACCAGAGATCATCTTCTTGGCCAATTTGTGTCCCTATTAAGCTTGATGCTGGAATTTGTATTTTACAGGTATATTTGTAATGACTTGAAAAGATCTACCTGCTGCCTTTCCCCGTTTTGCAATGTTGGGAAGCAAACCCAGGGCTTTGTGCAGACTTTCCCACTGAGCTGCCTCTCCAGCATTTTCTAATAGTTTTAATCCACTGGATATTACATATTACTAAATATTGCTTCAACAATGCTGCTAATCACATATCAGTGCAGATCCAGGCCTCGTGCAGGTCTTTCTGTGCTCAGACAAGTGGGCTATCTCAACTTAGTGGATAGACTATTTAGGTATTTACTTTTGACACGCTTTAAAATTTTGGATAATATCCTTTGTCTTGCTCTATAAACAGAAGCTTAATTTATTATTTTTTTGTGGGGAGTGGGTAAATTAGTATAAAACATGGGACTGGAAAGATCACTAACAGAATCTTCATAACTAACAACCAACAGGTTACGTTAGAACTTATTTCTTCTATGATCCAGAGCTGTGAGACTAAATGATCCCTCACTGCATGCTCCAGTAATGGTCTGATCCAACGTCCTCTCTTCACTGGGAGGAAACCGAGTCCTCGAGAAGGCAGCTGGCCATGCCCACATGCAGTAGTTAGTTAGCAGTGGATGCCAACTGGAAGGCAGGCCCTTCACTTCCTGCACGTGTTGAGGCTTCTCAGAGTAACCTGCCTCTTAACCAGCCATTCTGCTTAGGACAGGAATCCCAGAATATGTGTCTACCAAAGAGTAGCTGGACTTCCCCCAGGGCAGGACTCCAGTGAACACAGTTAATAGAATGTCAGTTTGTACTTCTTGACATAGGCAAACTCTAACTTATAATTCCAAGATTTTTAAAAATTCTGGGGTAAAATATGTACTAACCTACGTATCTTGATTACTATCAACCTAAAATAGTTGAATAAGTCTTAAATGGATACCTGAACTTATTCACCATTTATTTGGATGGTGCAGAAGATGTGTTCTCTCATATTTGTAGATTGGATGATTTGCTTACATACAATTCAACCACAGGGAGGTCAAGGTCTCCTTTTCCCCACAATGCTCCTTGAAGGCATATCCATCTGTTTGAGAGCCACCTTCTTCACTACGGAAACAACTTGTGTAGTAAACTGTTTCCAAGCATTTGGATTGTGGCAAATATGCAGCAAATCCGTGTTTTAAAAAAGAACCTGTGATTTTATTGAAAATGAGTTCAGGCCCACATGAATAACAGAGAAAGCTATCATTGCTGGACAGCTCTGAAGGCCTTTAAGGTCAATGAGAGTCCCATGGTAGATTCTTTATAAATTCGATCTTTGTTTAAGTCTTTCCTGAGTATCATATCTGTCTCTGCCTATGGCAGATTTTTCTAGGGAAAACAAAACAAAACAAAACAAAAACCCTTGGGTAGTTTTCCATGAGGCGGGGAACAGAGAGAACACATGAGAAGCACACATCATATAGCTTGCCAACCGGTAATAAGTGCTTTGGAGGAAAGCAGACGGGAGGGAGAGAGCATTGTGGGGAGGGTCCTGGCTCTCTGCAGGGGGTGCAGGAGGCCTCCAGGAAGCTGGTGTTCTGAACCCTGGAAGCAATGGCAGGAGCTGTTGCTGAGATGTCTGGGGCAGAGGGCCTGTTTGTGCACACAGGGCAGCAACGATGCGGACACTTCTCCCTCAGGCCCCTCGCTTTGAAGAGGGCCCTCAAAGGGGTGACCCAGGGCTGGCAGCCAGCTTCTTTTCTGGGCAGGATGCCCCTGAGTGAACTGGAATGTGCCTCCACTCCCGACAGGAATCACCATCCGTGAGGTGAGGAATGGGTTGCATCTTGATATTCAAAGAACAATAGTGAGGAGCAAAGGAGTCTCCAGCCTTCAGACTCCATCATCTCGTCTGATATTGATTAGAAATCTTCTTGATGTTCTGCTGACCCGAGACAGTGAATCACAGCCCAGATTCCAGTCCCTCCTCTTCCAAAGGACAGATTATTCTCTTTCTGGTGGCTAAATATTATGAAGCACTGGAGACGAATCATATGTTACCTTAAATACACACGACTAACAAAAAAATGAAGCTGTCTGTTCTGTAACCTTATTTATTTCCTTTGGAAGCAATAAACATTTCTCCCTTGGCCTTGAAGCATATCATTTGGAGCTTTGCCTAATGATAAGAGGATATTGTGCCAGCCTGCGTCTATGTCCTTCTTGTCAAAGTTTGCTCAGATAATGAGCTTTGCTAGCTCTGAGGCTCTGAAAGTTCCTGCTCTGGGAACAACAGCAGACAGAGTCCCCAGAACAGTAACAAAGAGCCCATGGGGAGATGGGACCACGGAATGCTTCCTTTGGCTACAGAAAAGACTGATTTGATTTGATGAAGATTGTGAATTCTTGAAGGCCACAAAAATGGTTATTAAAAGCTCTGGGTTTCTTTGATTTTCTTTTTACTGTGGTGCTGGGTAAAGAACCCCAGGCCTGAGGCAAACCAGGCAGGTTTTCTCCATGGGCTAACCCCCTCCCCCTCCACTGGCTTTGATCTTATCAAGTAATTAGGACTGGAAAATATCACCCTCTAGAAGCTTCATGCCTAAGTACACTAGCAATTTCCTCCTTAAACTGAAGGCCAACCTCAAAGATTTTGAAAAAGTTGGACATCAAAGAGAATATAAGTCTCATTTTTTAATTTCTCTGGCAAACAGAGTTATACTGGACCCCTGTGAAGTCGGAGTGACCTACAGACTGGATGCTTCCTATTAATCATTTACTACTTTTCAATAAGAGCAACGTGCCCAGAGTCACAAGCCTGCCTTGGGTTTCTTGGGATGGCTCTTGGAGGGTTGTACTATTGCTAACCTATGTTGGAGCTCTTACATTACTCAGCCTGGTAGGGGAGGTAGAGTCAGCCCATCATGGCTCTGAAGGAAGGGACAGTGGTGGGTGGGGAAGAGGGACTTTGGCAGACCTCATTCTACATGAAAGCTGTGGAGATGCAACAGAGAAGATGACTACAGTGATCTTGGCTTCAAAACCATATTTGAGCCAGGTGCAGTGGCACACACCCGTCATCTCAGCTGCTTGGTGGGTAAATCAGAGTCCAAGTCCAACCTGGACAATGTCCCTTCAGGCGTTGGTAGCACCTCTCTCCTTGATGACCCAATATCAAAGTCATGTTTGTCTACCGTCCCCTCTCAGTGGCTATGGTTTTCATCTAGACAGGATGCTGCTCACTAGACAGACGTTCCTGCATCCCTCAATTGTGGTTATCTTAAAGATGGAGGACACTTCAAGTATTTATGACCTAATTAAATTCAGTGTGCAGGATTTTTGAAACCCTTTCAGAGGAACCTAATTTTAACCATATCCCGGTTTTTCTTTCTTTTCTTTTTTTTTTTTTTAATGAGAGATAATTTGTGGGTAATGAGGCGTTCTAAAACACTCACCCTGCTAATGAAAAGGCACAGGGAAGGAATTTGTGCTGAGCCTGAGGCTTGGAAGGGAGCAGAGGGAGAGGAGGACTTTCCAGGGGCACAAGGCACATTTACAAGGTCGCAACCTGCTGACTGATTTCAGATGTAGGAGCAGGGAGTGTGGGTAGGGAGACTGTCGCCGTCTGTGATGGGCTAGGACAGCTCCATGGCACCTTGGAGTGCCACCTCCCTTCTGACTCTCCTTGGACACGTGTGTCGGTGGTAGATTTGATCTGTGGGAATGTTTGTCCCCATGTGCAGCTGGTGACGTAAAACGCTCAATTATCACAGCATGGCGCGTCACCGTCTCTTTCTTTTTCCCGTTTTGATTACATTTGCGATCACGGTCTGAATTCACTGAGAAGTGCCCAGAATGACTTCAGGTCTCTGGTCCCAACCTGGATTCTTGTGCTGTAGTTAGTGCAGATGCCTTTAGAGAGCATTAGGTCTCAAATAACAAAAGCAGTCTGATGTTTGGGAGCTCTTGCTAGCCAAAGCAGTTGAGGAACATCTGGGGACAAGCTGTGCTTTCTGTGCCATCTTGGGGTGGGACTGGATGGGAAATGGCTCGCTGCCCCAGGGCTTCCCCAGAGTCCCTCACCACGCAGCCCAGGTGGCCTGGCCTCCTTTCCATTCTCCACCTGGACACACATCCACCCCCATCATCCTCCTAGATTTGACCGTCTTTCATTCAGAGGAATCTCAGAGAGGTCATGGGTCTCCATGCTGTGAGGGATTTTAAGAGAAACAAGCCTGCAACCGTTTTAAAGGAGCATCTTACTAGAATGATGGGTTCCAAGGAGCTGACTGGGAAGCATTTCTTGGGCAGTGCCAGGCCTGCCCACCTGAGCCCTGGAAGACATCAGCTAGTCTCTGAAGGAAGGACAGGCGGCATGTTCCTATTATGAAAGTCTGGAATCTGAAATGCCAAGTCTGAAACTGAGTGCCAACATGATAGTACCAGTGACCCCGTGTGACTGCCAGAGTTGACGGGCAGGCACAATGAGAGTCCTATATAAGTCATCTTCCAGCCATGAGAATGAATTTCATGTTCACACTGAGGTGCCATCTCCAAGATATCTGGTTGTATATACACAAATACTCCCCCCCCAAAAAAATCCAAATCTGAAACACTTTTGGTCCTCAGCATTTCAGATAAGGGACATTCGACTTGTACATAAGTTGGAAGAAAATTCACAGGACATCAACTTTGTATGGAAAAACGAGCTGCTTACGTCTTGCTGTTCTTTTTGATGTAGTTATTTTTTCCTTTGTTGTTAGTCCTAGAATGTTTTGTTAAAGAGGATATCTATGTTTTTAGGATGCCTGAATGAAAATTCTCTTTAAAGATCATTGCTGTGGTGGGAGAGGTGGGGTGGGACACTACAGCAGGAGTTCTCTGCTCTGGAGATGGAAGATCTGTGCAGGGAGCCCCACGGGGGGACGGCATCATCCCCTGTGACTATGTCCAGCTGCTGCAGTGCCCCCGTCAATCCCTGGCTTCCACAGATACTCGCTGCTCTGGGGCCTGGCCTACTGTGCTCTCCACAAAGGACCTGTCCTGCTCACAGTCCCTTGAAAGGAGAGCCTGCAGTGCTTCACCAGCAGCGCTTCACCAGCAGCTCAGCTGAAGGTCCAGAGAGCAGCTGTCCTGTCTGAATGCCACACACTGGTGCCGAGGGGCCTTAGAAGACCAACCGCTGATGAAATCCCTTGTGTACGAGGTAACCACATCTCACCATCTCTTCACTGGCAATGCTGCATCAAAGGCTTCGGAGGGAAGATCTGACCTATATTCAGGCTTCTTCGACTTTGAATGCAGCCCACGTTTTCCAGAAGGAAATCGATATGGTTTGAGGGTAGATTCAAATAACATATTTCATTTCCAAAGCAGCGCTTAGAGGATTCAAAGGGCTTCATTTAAAACTTTGTAAAATCTTATTCTTTCTGTCTTTTTAGTTGTTCTTATTCATTAATTTGACAAATATTGATGGACCACTTATTATGAGCCAGGTGTAGTTATAAATTGTTGGAGATATCAAGCTACCTCAGCTCTGAAGAACTCCATAATTTGGAGGTGACAGTCTCTTGAAGAAATGATCTGAAATACAATGTGACCATTAGTGTAGAGAGACTGTGGACTGTGTTCATTGCTTCACTGAGGAGCCTCCTCACAAAGGGCATAGAAATTAGACAAGTGAGCAAGGACCTTGGTGGCTGCAGGGTGACAGGTGCACAGGTATGGGCCCTGACGGCCTGTGCTTCCGTGGTACTATAACCTTGTAGCCTGTGTGCACACCGTGTCCAGCACGAATGCACTTAGCATCTGACTTGATCAGCAGTTGGAGCAACATGAAGTGGGCTGGAGGCTTTTGTGTTTGACTTATAATCATGATGTTTGCCAGCAGTGGTTGATATTTCTATTGTTCTTTTACTGGTTTCTTTTGGTTTTATGTTTTACTTGCATTTAAGTTGATTGTCTCAAGCTTTAGCCTGTGAAAGAATCAACCTGAGTCGGTAAAACGCATGTGAACTGAGTTTTCTCAAGGGGCTGATTGCGCCTGAGAACCTGTATTTTAAAAAGCTGAGAAAAAGCCCAGAGTGATTTCCAGTAAAGTTGTCAGAAAGTTACACTTTGGAAAGCACTGCATTAGAGAGGCTAGAGCGTCGTGGAGTTTGGGTTCCATGCTATAACAGGGTCACCTGGGCTCCTCCATGGGGAAGAGACTCAGGCACCAGGGTGGCAACAGGGGCCCAGCAGGGGAGAGACGGGGTGGTTTGCATCAGGGATGTTTTGTGCTGTTAGTAAAAAGTGGTCACAGTCTGAATGTATTTAGCCAAATACAGTTTCTTAGAAATTGAATATAGTTTGTGAAAGAAAGAATAAATAATGGCTGCAAGATATGATTCAAGTACTTCCAAAGATTTTTTTTTTTTAAACTGAGATGATTAAAATGGGGGAAGGATTTGGCTGGGGAAGGAATAGCAATTAAGTGGTTATTTCTTCATATGCTAAGTCTGAGCTGTATTGAATATTTAAATGGGTGCTGGGTAGACGGATATGAGTCTAAAGTGTAGGACAGAGGGCAAGATATGAGATATAAAAGTACAAGAAGAAGAATACTTCATAATACCACCTTCTAGAAATCGACACTGTTAACTGCTGTTTGCTTTCTCCTAGCCTTGTTATGCAGGTATATCATTTGAATAGAAAACATATTAAAAAAATATACAGCTCTAGTTAGAAATGATGACATCTTATTTTCTCATTTGATTTGGAAAGACATTGTTGCAACTCAGAAAATGACAAGAGTCCTTCTTTCATAGTGACCTCTGTGCATAATTTGGGATGCGCAGGTCACAAGTATCTGCCAGATGGGCTTGGCTGTGTCTATAGCTGCCACTTGGAAGAATCTGGATGGCCTTTTACCTGGACCAGCCTCTGACTTCAGAGGCACTGTTTGTTGCCACATCCTTTCCAACCGAGACTGAAGATAGATAGATGAGGATGCAAGACTGGACAGTGTCCGAAAGAAAACACTTTCTGCCCTCAACTACAAATTAGCTTGTGCCACAAACACTATTCTGTTGCTAAATTTCTTTTAATATAATTCAGGCACTGAGGACAACAATTCCTTGCAAACCTTCTGAAGCAGCAGTTATAGTGAGCTCCCAGTGCAGGTGGAGAGGTATCAGCCTGACCTTTGCCACCTGCACAAGCTTCTTCACCAAGAGACTGCTTCGAGTAGCGCAGGGACTCCCTGTCCTTCTCGAATTTGAACCTCAGTCGAAGTCTCCTGGAGAGGTGCTTAAATCCGGAATCCTAAGCCCCACCTTGGAAGTTTTGACTCACTAGGTTTGGGTGGGGCCCAGGAATCTGCAAGTTCCCAGATGCTGCTGCTGCTGGCTTAGTGACCACCCTTTGGAAAACACTGGTTTTGAGGATGAGGACAGCATCTACTTTATGAATTTGTGGTGAAGGTTAGATGAGTTGATGACTACAAAGTACCCAGGATGAGATTGGCACATAGTGCGTAAGATTGCAGGAGCAAAGTATACCAGAGCCAAAGTCTTGTTTTCAAGTTAGGACAATTATGGGTCACTGGAAAAAGTCCCCTTTTAATGTCTGCAGTTTCATCAGTGTTTATGCTGAGGGTGTGATGGCAAGTAATAACAAATTGCATGAAGCAGAGTTAGGAGCACCAAGTTGGAGTCACCTGTCTGTCTTTTCCTGGCACTGTGACACCTGTTGACAATGGTAAAATGACAAACACCTCACACGTGGTCCTGCTTCTGCTGCCAAGCTGCCGATTGGGACTCATTTCTCTTGGACACTTGCTTTTCTTGCCTTTCATCACGTGGTTGGTGTGACTGTCTACACTGAAAGATGAGGTTTCCTGATATGGAAGCATCTAGGTGATTCTACAGCTATCTCACCTGAGACCTTCTGCTTGATCACCCCAGAGCCATGAAATTTGACATTTTGAGTTGCAGGAATGATTTCGGCCTTTATGATGCTAATATAATTTTCTTAGCGTTTCATATTGCAATGTGATTTAAGTAAAAATCGCCCTCAAATTTAGGTTCCCTGTATAACTGTCTTTTTCTCCTACCTAACACAAAACTAAGGGTTGCTCTGATGGGAATCTCGGACCACAGGGTGGATTGGTGACACCAATGGGCCTGCTGTGATGGTTCTCCAAGTCCCATGGGGTCTCCTATGGCTCACTCTGTTTTTGACATAATTCTGGATAAAATTCAACACTCACATTGATTCATCCAGCTCTCTAGGAATATTTTTACTCATCTTCTTCACGGATGTGTTTACTTCACTCTATTTTAGCAATCCGCTTTCATTCCAATACTTTGGATCTTTAGTTATACTTGTTTTTCGCTGAAAGTTTGAATTTGATCAGGCCCTTGAGCTGCTCAGTTGCTCCCCGCCCTGGCCCCATGCAGCCTGGAGTCCCCTGTTCTCATGTTCCTCCGCCTGAGCCTGCCGGGTGCTCCTCTCACCCTCCTTCTCCTAACTCCTCAGCCCCTTCCCTTGGCACTGTCAATCTTAAACCAGTGCCTCCCAAACTTTCCTGTCCCCTTGGATTTCCCAGGGCTGAAAAAGGCCCAAGGTGGGTTGATTGGCATCATGACAAACGTGTGGTTCACAGTCACAGCCGAGCCCCGACACGCCTCGGCACAGCCTGCACTGCCAGCCACCCACGTGAGTCACGGCATGTCCTGCGCCACCAGGGAGCGGCAGCAGGACCTCATTCTGAAGTGATGACTGACATTCCTCCAGAGGAGAGTCCCAGGGAGGCAGCTAATGGACCGATGACATGAGTCATGCAGGGCACGATGGTTGTGATTTCACTAAGCCTCAGTTTCCACCGCCAAATTTTCTCTGCCACCACTCAGCAACGTGGCAGCCGGATTTCTGGACTCTGATTTGAGAAATGCAGCTTTCTCCGGCTCTTTATGTCTTGTTGTTTCATTTCAGCAAAAGGATTGTTTAAAAGCCACTAGACATCAAGCAAACTCTGGACCACAGGTGCGAGGCCTGCAGCCTCTGTATGGCCAGCCACTGGGTGCACCTGTGCTGGCCGCCAGGCTCTTGATGAATTCCTCTTGCCTAATTCAGTTTCCAAACTAAAGCCGCAGTACTATGTTTGGGATCCCCTTCCCTGAAAAAATCTTGGAGAAATTGTCATTTCTTTCTCAGATGACCAGCCTTCTTCATTTTCCCAGGATTAAAGATTTTCTCAAAATGTAGAACTCACAAGGCTAACTCCTGAATCACCCTGGGAAAACCTGGGTGAATTGGTCACCCTGCTTATGGCTCATTCTTCCCTCTTGTCCCCAAGCTCACTTTATCAGAAAGGTATCATTTTCACAGTCTTGAGAAACAGCGTTTTCCAGGGACCTCTCTCGAGTTAGCCTGTTCTCCTGTGGCACTGCTGACTTTAAATATTTTAGTGCATTTATAAAAACTATAAAAGTTGTCCTGAGTTTCTATCACATGTGCCCCTTGCAAACACCCTGTCCCCCAGCGCTTCACTTTCCTCACACTGGGAACTCAGCTCCCGCTGTGGGAGGCGTGCACGGAGCCCAGGCCCCAGCGCAGCCCTCCCACGGTCCCTTCCTCCACTCATTCTGCCCTCTTCCTGCCACCACCTCTGGCTGAGAGGTGCGTCCTAAAGAAGGACATCTTGCCAGATGGTTCTCCTTTCTCTGTACCATTCTACAGTGTCTCCTGAGGCACTTCCGCTGCCTGTGGCCTGATCCTTTCCTTTAGGCTCTCTTTCCTAATGCAGGAGTGGTTGGCTCTGTGTACTCTCCCCTCCTGTGGGAGGGGAGCATGTCCCCTCATGTGGGGGGGAAGTGTGTCCTGCTGTAAGCCTCACTCCACAGCACTCCCCCCTTGTCCTCTCTCATCAGCAGGTCAGTGTCCCCCGCACACCTTGACCACCGTTGTTTCTTTCATGCGTGAAGCTGTGTCCTCCCCTATGTTTCATCATTGTGATCTGTTTAGTGGGCCCCAGGGACCTTGAGGAGTAGAGAAAACTGCAATTATTGGTTATCTTCACTAGAACCATCACTTTGGGAAAAGATGCCAATTATACTTTTTTTTTTCAAATTCTTCATGAATATTTATCTTGTCCCTTCACTTGGGTGCAGGTGGTGTTTTGGGGACCCATGCAGAGGCAGGCTTCTAGAGGACTCTGTGGGGACTCACATGTCAACCAACCTGGAGATCAACTAACACAGCTTCCCCCTCAACCAACCTGGAGATCAACTAAGTACAGATTTCGAACGGGTTTGTCACTTTTGTCCATTCTGCTACTTGTCTGTTTCCAGAAAGGGAAAAAACAAACCAAACCAACCAACAAACAAAACAAAACATCTTATCACTGTAATTAACAGTTGAAAACTTTTTTAAACACTGGTGGAGAGTTTTTTTGCAAGACTTCAGTGGTCTTGCATTAAGCATTTTTTCCCATCAGTTAAAAAAAAATAGCTTTTAAAATCCAAGCTTCTCTTTTTAAAAATGCAGACTTCTCTTTATCCTAAGGAAAACATTTCATGGAAAATCAGTGAAGTGTTTCTGATTTAAGAAACTCAAGAGATGACATTCTCTCTCTTAGACACTCAGCATTTCAACTTAAAAGAAGACCATGACAATTTATTCTTATTTCTTTGTGACTTGCAAATAGACCCCATAAGAAAGGATTGTTTTCCCCCCCTGTGTAGTTGAATACACATCTTGAATTTAATTAAGCTGTTATGATTAAAAAAATCTAATTTTCCCCCTGTATGTCTGAGTTTTGTGGGTTTTCATACTAGCTTTCTTAACGTCAAATCCTTCTGCACACTTATTACTGCATGATGTGGTTCTGCAAAACTCCATCAAAGGCTGAGCTCCGTGGATAATGAGACTCCCCCCGTTCTTCAGACTACATTAGTGGAGCTGAAGGTTTGTTTTGTTTGGCTGGGCAAACGGCAAG
This sequence comes from Urocitellus parryii, assembly GCF_045843805.1. Lineage (NCBI taxonomy): Eukaryota > Metazoa > Chordata > Mammalia > Rodentia > Sciuridae > Urocitellus > Urocitellus parryii. The sequence goes on along the minus strand of NC_135532.1, from coordinate 118,291,456 downwards.
GAATACTTTAACTAACTCTGAGATTGCAAACTTTGCAAATCCAATGACACTAAAAATAAATGTAAAAGAGTTCTTTCCCTGTAAAATTACTATCACCCGAATGAATCATTCCTCAATATGTTCAATGTATCAACTCTTCTTGAGTGCCTGTGGTGTCCCAGGTGCTGGACATGAAGGTGAAATACAGAGCCCTTCCTTTGAAGAGCTCCCTGTCATCACTCCCCATGTGATGGTGACCACTCATGTGCTGGAGTTTTGGGAATACACTCCGATTCAGTTGTCCCCGTAAGTTCGACCATATTTTGGTACTATGATTATTGGATTATGGTAGACAGGCAGAGTTTCATCTGAAACATAATTAGAACTTTGACTCAATACTTTCCATAGGGGATCCACTCCTTGGGCCCCCAGGACAAGCATGTTTGATTTGATTATACATTTTTTCATGAATTCCTTCCTTTGCCTTTCTTCTTCTTCTGCCTAGTTCCTTTTAGAAATATTAAACAAAGCTGACCATCGGAATATACATGGCACTGAGGAGAGTGGCAGGTCCCAAACTTCTGGGTTTTCTTTCCACCTTTCTTATCTTCCACCCTTAGTCTCCTTTTCTACATCTTACACCCATCCTGGACTTTCTTCTGCTGTGTCCATGTGAAGTGACATTTCCATGATTAGGGAGCCATTTAGGTACTGGCCCCACAAGGCATCTCTGCCTCTGATCTCTTCTGAGTTCAGTTTAGAGCCGCCTGAATTTGAATCCTGTTCTGACCCTTGTCCACTCGCTATAGGACTTGGGGAAATTACTTAACCTCCAGATGCCACAGTCAGTATTCATGTCAAAAGTGAGCTTGGTGACAGGCAAAGCTTGTAGGTTTGTTAAGGAAGATTACATGAGTTAATGCAGAGAAGTGGACTAAATGATGATATAAAACACATGGGGTCAGATGGGGTAGAGAGAGAAGATGTGAGGGAAGGGGAGGGGGGATAGTAGAGGATAGGAAAGGTAGCAGAATACAACAGTTACTAATTGGGCATTATGTAAAATTGTGGATGTGTAACCGACGTGATTCTGCAATCTGCATTTGGGGTAAAAATTGGGAGTTCATAACCCACTTGAATCTAATGTATGAAATATGATATGTCAAGAGCTTTGTCATGTTGTGAACAACCAATTAAAAAAAAAAAAAACACATGGGGTCATTACCAGGCCTGATTTAGTGTGGTGTACATATATGTATTCTTGTGTGTGTGTGTGTGTGTGTGTGTGTGTGTGTGTATCTATCTATCTGTCTATATGTATATGATATGTGTGTATATATGCTTATTTGTAGGTGTATGTATATGCATGTTATATGTGCATACACATGTGTATATTTATGTGTGTGTGATAACATTTGTCAATTTGGACTATTATAACACCACAGGCTGAGTAATTTAAACAACAAAATTTATTTCTCACAGTATTGGTAGAAGATGTGTCTTTGGACTCTAGGAAGTTCAAGGTCAAGGTGCCAATAGACCTGGTGTCTGGTGAGGTGCTGCTTGCAAGTTTGCAGACGGCTGTGTCCTGGTATGGTAGAAAGCAGACGAGGAGGGCAAGTGTCTCTTATGAGGACACTAATCCCATTCCTGAGGGCTCCTCCCTGGAGACCCAGTCCCCTCTGAAAAGCCCCACCAGCACCCTCACATAAGCGTGCTGACACACGGGGGTCTTACCCACCCTCTGCCCTCACCCTGTCTGTTCACTGCCCACACCACACACTTGCTGGCAGGCCATCTCTCTGGGGCAGACCTTTAGTGGACTCCTCTTCACTGTGTCACAGTCTATCTCCTCACCATGGAGAGCACTCCGTGGGGGCCAGCCCTGCCCGGTGCTGGCACCTTGGCTTCGACTCCCTTGCTCAGTGTGCTCTGGTTACTTCCCTGATGGCTGTTGGAAGGAATCAAACCCCTTTCCACCTGAACCCTTCAGGTGGCTACGCCTGAGCAATTCTTCCCTAAGCCTTCATGCCCCTCCATGGGTCTCATTCTTCAAGTATCAGCTGAGATATGACCCTGAGGGGAAGAGTTTCTGACCACCCTGTCAGAAGTAACCCATCCATTCCAGCCTCCTTCCTTTTTACCACAGTTCCCAGTACAGCTTGCTCATCAAACCCCAGAACAGTGTGGCCTGGGGAAGAGGGAGTCAGGAAGAAGGCACCACGTGGATGGCACTGATCCCGTCCCAGTGCATCCTTCCTAGTGACAGGACAATCCCTGGAAAGGAAGCAAACATCATCCATGACAAGACCGTCCCTTCCCTGGGGAGGAGACATCCATCAACCCTCAATGGCAGACCCTGGGAGGAAGCCATGGCACTGAGCCTTCCCCAAGTAAATCCTTCCCCAGTGACAGAACAACGGGACCCTGAAGGGAAAGAGATAAGCACTGACCCCAGACCCTCTCTTCTTCTCCAAGTAACAACATTGCCCAGTCAAAACAAATTTCAAACTCTTACAACCTGTTTCCTGAGTGCCCAAACTGACACGCTGTGTCCATAATCAAGTCACCTCTCAGTGTAACACAGGTAAGCACAGACTCCCCCCTTGGCCCGTAGCTCATTTTCCACCTGGAAAGTGAGTACACCAGATGCGTGATTTCCTAGCTGAATAAGGGCTGTGCTGATCCGTGAGTTGTGCACCGGGCTCATTCATTTTGTGCTAGCTCTCTGTCCAGTGCACATTCATATGCATAATCTGCTCTCTTGCCCTAGAATGAGGGGCGTGGTAGGAAAGGGACTTTGCCTCTTTTATTCACCATTCTAATAGATACCCATTCAATGAATAGTGTTAGGAGGGAGAAAGAAGGAAAGGAGAGGAGAAGCAGGAAGGAGGGAGAAAAAATTAATGCATCTGTATTTTCAAGATGTTACTAAAACTTCAGACCTCATCAAAATGGATCTCCTTTGAAAGGAAAAATGGACATCTATTGCTAGGGAGTAAGATATTAGGGACAACAGGGCTGGGAAAAGGGAGTCAGGAAGAAGGAATCACATTGATGGCATTAATCCTGCCCTAGTACATCCTTCCTAGTGACAGGAAGGATTGCCTCTCATGTGTGAAGCCTGGGTTTGAAGAAAAGACAAAAGCAGTAACTGCACTGTGTCAGCAGCAGGTTACCTGCAAGATGAGGTGATTGACCCGCGGTTGCCAGTGTGGGGGAGTACAGGTCTGGTCCTGCATCAGAGGGACTGGATGCCCGAGGAATGTGCTAGGTGAGGTGCACATCTGTCATGAGTGCAGATGACCAGGAAGCAGTGAGGCTGTCTCTGGAGCCAGCAAACAAGCCAACGTGGGGACCATGACACTCCTGCTTTAACAGTGCTTTAACAGTGACCTCTGGCACCCTTGACACAACAGGGCTGGGTGATGGGAAAGAGTTTAAGCATGTGACAGTTGGAGGCACAGACAGGAAGCACACACACACACAGTTGAGGGTTATTGCAGCCACCTCCAGATTGAGACACCCCTTTTGGGGTTGCTGGCTCTTCTTTAAAGGAAACCTGGCAAGGGGTGGGTATGGGAAGGCCCGTAGGAGTGACATCAGTCTGGTGACCTCAAGATGGGTTCTGGTGGGTGGGCTGGTCCCTCTCAGAATCCTCAGGCTGATCTGGTCTACAGTATCGGAGCAGTAGATGGAGCTGGGAAGTCCCTAAACTATAGGTTCCTCAAAATATCCTCTCTCTCATGATTTCACCTATTGTTTAGTTAATTAACAGTGCACAGGTAGGTTTACAGATTGCCCAGGAATTGGGGAGTAACAGGCCTGGGCGAGACGGGCTCAGGGAGAGACAGGCTGGGAATGAAGACAGAGCTGCTGATTAAAGTCTTCCTTCCCATCCTTCCTTCAGGTCTCCTTCCTGCTGACTCCTTCTACCCTGCTCCAGCCACACCCATAGTAATATTACTTTGGTTACTTCCATCTTTCGATCTTATAAGCCATGCCAACACTTAACATATATGGGTTCCCAGTAGGAATGAAGTTGTATCTGTAAAAGTGGCTTCTCCATGGTACAGAGTGCACACAGATTTTTAATTTGAGCAGCTATTGCTAAATCAGCCTTCTCAGAGTTTGTTTCAACTTTTACTCCCAGAAGGAATATAGAAAATATCTCCTTTTTCATATACCACTGCCAGCAGTTTTTCTTTTGTTTTGCTGGATTTTAATCAAACTGTGATTTTTGCCAATCTGACAAGAAGAAAATATCTCTAACTGAATGTCTTTGACATCTGTGAGGTTTGGGTTTTATATATGTATTCTCTTCTGAAGATGTTGTTCGTGACCTTTACTGACATTTCAGTTGGGCTGTCGATCCTTCCTTACTGATTTGTAACAGATTATAACCTATTAATAAGGTCGACACGCTGTGATAGGAGTTGCACATATATCTCCCCAGTTTTGCTTTTTATAGATTTTTTTTCTTGGCTGTGATGACTTTTTTTTTTTTTTGGAAGTTGTATTTATCAATCCTTTATTTGGCTTCTGGGTTTCTATCAAATTTAGAAAAACATTCTTCAAGTTTATTTTAAAATCATTCCCATGTTTTCATCTGTATATTTGAATTTTATGCTGTTTAGGACAACATTTATGAAATAAATCATTTTTTTCTTTACTGACTTGAGATATCACCTCCATTAAAGACCAAATCTCTTTATGCATTTGGTCTTTCCCAAATACTGGTTTGCATTATTATAACTATGTGTGCATTTTATAAAGATGTATGCCATACATATGTAAATGCCCATATATTGTCTGAATTGTTATAGTTTCCTAATGGCTTAACTTCTGATGAATTGAATCCTTCAATACTCTTTCTTTTATCACTTTCCTAAGATTTTTCTTTATTAGTTTTGTAGAGGAACTTAAATGAGCTTTTTTTTTTTCTGTTTAGCTTGTTGTGCTGTATACCACATGGTATTAAATATTCCTTCCTGAGGCTATAGACTGTCTGTTCCCATCTTCTTTGGCATCTTGTAGGAGCAACTGAAAATCATATTCTATGTGTGTATATTTTTGCTGATATTGTAATTAGAGTTATTTTCTAATATTGCATCTTCCAACTGGCTGTTCTTGTTTATTCATTTATTTGGTGAATTCTATTGTTATATTTTTCTTTTGGCTCTCTTTGATTTTCTTTTAGGAACACCAGGTTTTTAACCAAGATGTGCACCTGAATAATCTGTGCTATAAAAAAGAATGCAAATGCTTGATTCCCATCCCTAGAGACACAGTAAGCCTGTGGGTGCTCTGAACGTCTTTATTGTATACAAGTTCTCAGACCTAACTAGCACAAAAACATTATTTTAAAATAAGAAAACACAAGCTAAGAATACTGAGTCCTGGCTGGTTGGCATTAGAGATAACTGTAAAATAGGGAATCCATGATTTTCTGAGTATTAACTCTGTTCTTCACGAGTGTATGCATGACAACATGGCACTCTTCCCCACTCCCTCACATCTGTCCTTTTTTCCCAGAAGGGAAGTACTAATGATGTGATCTCAAGATCTGAAAGCAGTATGGAGATTCCTGGGAAAGCTGGGAATGGAACCACTATTTGACCCAGCTATTGCCCTTCTCAGACTATTCCCTGAAGACCTTAAAAGAGCATGCTACAGGGATACTGCCACATCGATGTTCATAGCAGCACAATTCACAATAGCTAGACTGTGGAACCAACCCAGATGCCCTTCAATAGATGAATGGATAAAAAAAATGTGGCATTTATACACCATGGAGTATTACGCAGCACTAAAAAATGACAAAATCATGGAATTTGCAGGGGAATGGATGGCACTAGAGCAGATTATGCTTAGTGAAGCTAGCCAATCCCTAAAAAGAAATACCAAATGTCTTCTCTGATATAATGAGAGCAACTATGAACAGAGCAGGGAGGAAGAGCAGGAAGAAAAGATTAACATTAAATAGAGACATGAGATGGGAGGGAAAGGGAGAGAAAAGGGAAATTGCATGGAAATGAAGGGAGACCCTCATTGCTATACAAAATTACATATAAGAGGTTGTGAGGGGAATGGGAAAATCAACAAGGAGAGAAATGAATTACAGTAGATGGGGTAGAGAGAGAAGATGTGAGGGAAGGGGAGAGGGGATAGAAGGGGATAGGAAAGGTAGCAGAATACAACAATTACTAATTGGGCATTATGTAAAATTGTGGATGTGTAACTGACATGACTCTGCAATCTACATTTGGGGTAAAAATTGGGAGTTCATAACCCACTTCAATCTAATGTATGAAATATGATATGTCAAGAGCTTTGTAATGTTGTGAACAACCAATAAAAAAAGATCTGCATGTAAACAAAGCCTACGTAACATGCTCTGCAAACCTGCTTTTTAAAATTAATGTGTTAGTCTTATGAGAATTTGTTAGCATTTCTTTGTATTAATGATAATGGTATGACCTTTCTATTTTGAAGCAGATTTTATATGAAAATGAAGGGAGGAAAGAATTGGAGGAGGTCAAATGTATGCACATATGGGACTATTCCACTGATCTATGAAATTAATATGTTAATAATTTTTAAAAAATCTTACAAAGGAAACCCATATTGCTCAGCTGCTTGCTTGAACACAGGTTTTGCCATGTTACAAATGCTTTTGAAAACAAATTTCACCTAGAAACAGTTTTTTGATATACAACTGCAAAGACCACTCAGCAAAGTTCTAGTATCTGCACAAATTTTCCCAGTTCTAAAGTTCTTTAAAACTATTGTTTTGCTAAGAGGAGAGACAGGAATAGACACCTTTGCAGTGCTGCAAGTAAACTGCTAGGGAAGAAGTAACTGCAGGACCTTGGGGATTCCCCCTCTTTTTAACGTTTTTATTAGTGCATGTAGTTCATGTAATAGTGGGGTTCGTTTTGACATATCCTTTATGCATATACTACAGTTTGCTCCATTTCAGTCCCCAGTACTTCTCCTGCCCTCCCCTCCTCCCTCCCTGATCCCTTCCTCTGTTCTATTGGTCTTCCTTCAATTTAGTTTTAATTGGTGTATTCTAGTCAGGGATGAAACCTGAATGCATTGTGATGTATTTCTATGTGCACAAAGCATATGTTGGTCTACCTCACTCCCTAGTTCTTTCCCTTTCCCTCCACTCCTCTCTCCCCACTGGTCCCTTAAAGCTACTGTACTGATTCTCCTTCTATTTTCGTGGGACTCCCTACATTTTGTGTTCCTTTTTTCTCTGAAGCTTCCACAGAGGAGAGAAAACTTTGACCTTTTTTCTAAGTCTGACTCATGGTGACAAAAGCAAATACTTAAACATTATCATGGGAAAGGGAATTCAGGAACCCCATCCCATTTCACAAAATAGCCATGATAAAGCCAATTCTGTTTAGGTGAATCTTGAAGAATGGGATTAATGTCATATAAGGGTGCGTCTTCTCTGTTAACTGTCCTTTTATTATTTTCTTGTTGAATATTAATTGCCCAATAAAATAATAATAGTCAAATAGAAAAACATGGTATATGTGCAAAAGATAAATGGAACTAAATTAATTTACAACAGAAAAATTTATGTAGAGAGGGAAGCACAGTAAAAGTGCTTGATTCCAGTGCTGAGTAATTTTCTGTTGTTTCTTTTTATGTATTAGTTTTCTCAAGCTGCCATGCCAGAATCCCATGGGCAGGTGACTTAACAGAAATTTATTTTCTCATGGTTCTGGGAGCTAGAAGTCCAGGATCAACAGTTGAGAGACTTGGTTCCTGGCGAGGGCTCTCTCCTTGGCTCACGGATGGACCCATCTTGTGTGTCCTCATAGGGTTTCCTCTGTGCACGTTGGGGCCGGAAGGCCTGGCTCAGCTGTTCCTTACTCTCATAAGATGTCAGTCCTATCTGATTAGAGAGCTACCCTTATCGTCACACTTAAATTTAATAACCTCCTTCAAAGTCACACCTGTCTCCTCAATTACCTATCTCCAAAGGCAGTCACATTAGAGGTGGGGCTTCAATATATGAATTCTGGGGAGAGGTGAAAATAATTCAGTCTATCGTTTCTCGGTTGCTTTCTGCCTGTAAAATCTTAACTCGTCTTTTGTGCTACTAATCATGTCCTCGATCTGCTGTGGATTGGATGGTTTGAGAATGATTGGTCCCTTCCAACTCATGGTGAGGTTTACTCCCCATTGAGAGGTGTTCATGGAGTAGAAGTTTAATTTGAAAGTGACATTCAGAGATGGGGCCTTTGGAAGTGGTTAGGACTGGATGAGCTTGTTGGGGTTGAGCCTCCATGACTGAATCTTGGTGGCTTTATAAGAAGAGAGAGCAAGACATACTTACACATATGTGCACTCTTCCTGTCCCTTGCCACATAATGGGCCACCTCAGGACTCTGCCAGCAAGTACGTCATCACCAGATGCGTCATCACTTCTTGACCGTTCACCTTAAGAAACATGAGCCAAAACAAGTCTCCTTTTTTTTTTTTTACAAAGTGGCTTGCCTCAAGCATTTCATTATAGTAATAAAATACAGAATAATGTGTGGATCTCCAAAGATGGGTTAAACTAGTGTGATGGAAGAAGAAATATCTTAAATCTTAAAGGCAGAATAAATCCTTCTAAAATGCTTTGTCCAAGTTCACTGAATAGTCACACTATAAATATTATGAAAAAGCTCTGGCCAGACATGGAAGAGTCTAATTTAAAAATTCCTCCACAAAACAGCAACAGTAGCATAAGTAAAGCTTGTATTTTGGCATCTGGCCTTTACTTGGTAAGCCCTCCATAAATCATAGAACAGGAGAAGGGCTTCCCACAAAGCTGTGATCAGGTGCAGGCTCAGGGGAAATTATTGTTCACGACGGGAGTTCCAAGCAGTTCTTGACTCTTCCTGGAGCTTGACTCCTAAGTTCTGGAAAGCTGTTAACAGTCCTTCCAATTTGAATGTCAAATGTCTGTTAAAGTTTCCTTAGATTTATTCTCTTCTGGCAGATCATTTTGTTCCAAGCCTATTTATAGACAAAATTAAACTATAGTAGGGGCTGTGAATGGTGCTTTGGGCTCTTTGTTCTCTCCGTAATGGAGTCAAAGGTGACAGAAAGCAGCTGAGTTGGTGGGCGAATCACCCCATCTATTGGCTTCAGGCTTCTGAAGAAACAACTAAGAATTCTTGCCCCAGGAGGCAGGAGAGGGGCTTCCTGGGCTTCAGTCTCTGCAGAAAATTCTGCAGGGGAAGTAGCTCTTGTGAGTCTGCTTTATCTAAAATCAGGGCAGCCCTGGGTCAGTGTTGGGTTGGGAATCAAAGTCTGGCCTCCTCAATGGGGCAAGCTCAATATGTCAGCATGTAGTGAGACCTGCCTCAGAGGTTTGTTCCTGTTGCAAGAATCTCCTTGGGACAGGTCCCTTATCCCTGCTGGCCCACAAATTCTCCCCAAGAGACATTCTTGCAACTCTAGAACCACTTAAAAAAAAAATTCTGTGACACTAGTCTCCACTCTCATTTTATTCTTAACATTTTAGAAATGCATTTATTAGTTACATATGTAATTCTTTTTGTTTATATTCTTAATGCAAGTGACCTTTTACTTCATAATTTCTATATGTAACAATTTATTCTCACAAGTAATTCTTTCATATCATTTATCTGTAAAAGGAGTTAGCACAAATTCTTTTTATAGGGAAACAGGAGGAAATCTGGAAAGAATTGCTTCTCAAATTCTGTTTGTTGCCTAAGGAATAGAAAAAAAACCTGATTTACCCTATTTTATTCAACAACAAGTAAGTAACAGATTTATTTGGTGAATAGTTATCTACTACATCCAATGTGCCAGATACTACTATCTCCTTTTGCTCTTTATTCCACAAATACAATTCTCCATTTTGTTGTAAATGCACATTGATTTGACAAAATTGAAAGAATATCTCCTGCTTAAAATCCAATCTTGGGCTCCTTCAAGAAAGCTATACACATCTATGTTCCAAATGCCTCTTATTGCCCACTAATTTCAGAGGATAAACAGGTATAATAGCTTTTGGGCAAGCCTTTGCACCCTGATTTAAAGCTTTGCATGTTTGATCTAAAAATTAGGGTGCTTTTGTGTTTAGACCATGAAACAGTACACTGAGACTTCTATAAGATAAGAAGTGTAGAAATTTACAAAAATAAAATAGCAGAATACAACATACACTAGTATGGCAGTAGGTAAAAAAGTGGATGTGTAACCGATGTGAATCTGCAATATGTATATGGGGTAAAAATGGGAGTTCATAATCCGCTTGAATCAAATGTATGAAATATGATATGTCAAGAGCTTTGTAATGTTTTGAACAACTAATAATAAAAAAATTTAAAAAAATAAAATAGAAATCAATAGAAATAATACCAAAATTTTTTGAGCTTGAAAAATTCATGTTTAGACAAATATAGAGTAATTTTTTTCTTTTATCAGAGAAATATCTCCTTCCTGTTTATCTGTGTTGTTTTTTATGGTGTTCACCCTCCTTGTGATTAGTTTTAGGGCTTGCTTCTGGATAGTTTTGTAAAAATTTCAGTCTTGAAAGATTTTTGGTGATAAAATTATTCTCCTTTAAAATGTTATAAAACTGGGACTGGGGATGTGGCTCAAGCGGTAGCACGCTCGCCTGGCATGTGTGTGGCCTGGGTTTGATCCTCAGCATCACATACAACCAAAGATGTTGTGTCCGCCGAAAACTAAAAAATAAATATTAAAAAAAAATTCTCTCTCTTAAAAAATGTTTAAAATGTTATAAAACAAGTTGAGAATACACCTATATAAATGGGATACTTGGAAATATTTATTTTCATGAACACTAGCTGTACAATAATGGCATATGATGTACATCTCCCCTAGTTTTGAAACTTTATTTCAATTCATCCTTTGTTGCTTTACTCATTAAAAAATCATTTGTCGTACATCTTTTATGCCACCATACATTGATTTCTGTGCCATGCTGGAGAATGTCTGAGGTTAATGAAATATAGTTTCTACCTTAAGACCCATTGAGAAAGAAGCTATGTAGACATATTAATTGCAATTGCAAAGTAGGACATGTTTTAGGGAGTGGCAGTGAAGCTGGGGATAGAAGGACAGTTAGGTACATGTTTGGGAGGCAAGGTGGTTGGAAGCATCCCTGTGGGGCAGGATATAAACTAAGAATAGGAAAGAATAGTATTTACTAAGAGAAATACTAGAGTTTTTTTAATGTATTCTTTCACTTGAAAAACATTTATTAAGTGTCTGCTTTTGCCAAACGTTGTGCCCAGTGACACAAAATATTACCAAAGCTCCTGTGTTTGAGGGGCAAGATGGCAGGAGATAACCTAGGACAAGTAAACAGGATCATCTATGAAATCTAGACTTTTATCCTAATACTAACAAAGAGGAATTGATGGCACTGCCAAGGACAGAACTGGATTTTTAACAGATCATAATGGGAGTAATTTGGAGGATAGTTTAGGGGGAGGAAAGAGAAGTAAAAAATATGGATCCCACTGAAGAAGCATTTCAGGAGTCCAGGGAGTATTGATTAAGGCCAAGTGACAGCCCAATGAAGAGAAATTATTTAACATACAACTAATAATAGAATCAATAGGGTTTAGTGAAAGGAAAGGAAAGAGTTTGGTACTTGGTGGATAAATGGACAATGTCATGATAGAGAAAATGGCTTTAAGAATAAACTGAAGGACAAATTAATTGTCTGGGGAATTACTGAGTTTAAAGTTTGTGTGGTACAATAAGCAATTAAATGTGAGTAAGTCAGATTGTCAGAGGAGAGGACAGGGTTAGAAATATGGAACTGAAATCCTATGTACATAGCTGATGGTTAAAAGATGCAAATGAATAATTTTGATGGGGAAACAGGAGAGCAAGAATAAAAGACAACTGATTGTGTGCAGGACTCGGTGGTGGATTAGTGCCTGATCCTATCCTAAGTATTGAATACCACTAAGGTAAGAAGTCACGGCTGTTCATGGTGTAAAGCAATGTTTTTTGTCTTTATAAAGATTTAATTCCAAAGTCATCTTGTAGTTGAGCAGACAGCACAAACATAGCATTACATTTCAAATTCAAGAAACATTTTATCAAATAGAAAAAGTGAGTTTGATTTTTTTTGAGAGCTAAAAAAAATCTTTAAGTACCATTTTTCCTGAAGAGACATTACATTATGTCTACATCTCTTTGAGAAATCTTTGCATGATCAAAAATTAAGTATTTTGGTCTAATTTTCAATTTTTAGTAATATTATTATGTAATTTTGTTCACAAATTACCTTCAGTTGCTTGGACGAAGTTTTTCTTATATAACCAAATAACTCTCAAGAATTTACTGGAGTGGTTTTAAACATATGTTAAATATTAACTTTTATTTCTTTTCTTTTTTTCCTCCTTTTCAACAAGTAGGCTGGTATACATGATCTTGTTTCAACAACTTTAAAAACAAATGGAAAATAAAAAGTTAAAACCCGATTGAAGACTTTGTGCCGTTTTCCAAGTAATTTTGAAATGTGGAAGGCATCAGGCAGGTACAGACATCAGGGTCTGAAATGATCTGTTCCCTTAATGGAAAGGATCTGTCTCGTCCTATAGGCCTAGGGCTAAGGTCCAGGCTCTGGAGGAACAACTGAGTGGAATGTCCATCTTTAGAGGTCTAATAACATAGCAATGACAGAAAAAGCAAGTGTGGGCTGTGTTACACACACCAGGCCAAGTGCTCTTGACTTCAGTTTGGTCTTTAATGCGTGTGAAGGCAGAGGCCCTTGGGAAGAAGCTTTGTCCATAGAAGCCTAATTTTAATGTTTAAAAGACACTTGGGATACTGAGATGAGTGCCCAGAAATCTACTTTTAGAGACAACATGTAAAATATGTTTTGTAGATTCTACCTACTCTTTCTGAAATACAAACAGAAACCGAATTTTGAAAAGTGAAATAATCTGCACAGACACAAGTTTACAATTATGCAACCAACATTCAGGTGTGCTTGCCTCTCAGAATGAACAAAAAAATAATGTTTTCAGTGCTTGTTACTGGATTGAAGATGTGGTTGAATGACTCCCACCCCAGGGCCCTTCCTCCACGCACAGGCCCCCACTGTCCTGAGGCTGGTGTGCACTCCCCCAGGGCACGCCCGTATGCTTGTGTTCTCCTGTGCCTGTGCCCCAGAAGTACATGAAATACAGTTGGTTTCATTTTGCATTTGAGAGCTGTAGAAATAACTTTTTTGATGCCTGTGTTTTTGCTCTTAACAGTAAATACTTTTGTCACTTAGAGAATCAGCTCATCTAGTTTTCCTGTTATTTAGTATTTTATTATAGTTATATCACACAACTTATTTTCATAAAGTGGATTTTCTGGATCTCAGACTATATTCAGGGCTCAGAGTTCTTGATTCCCACTTATTTCCTTATACCTGCGATTATCAAATTTAAAAATTTTAAATATTTCTTGAATTTCTTCCATGCTGTTTCATTATATGATAACCTATCTTTTTAATATGAAATGATATCTAGTTATTTCATTTCTCATTTATGTGATTGCTGATAGTTTTGAACATATTTTAACATTTATTTATTGACATTTTCTGTTTCTTCTGTGAACTGTCAAATTCTTTGTTAAATTTTTTTAGATTATCTTTTTATAACCTTTTAGAAATTCTATGTATATCTTTGATATTACTCTCTGTTTTTTACCTGTGTTGCAAAAATCTTCTGTCTGTGGTGTATCTTTTGATTTTGGATGTAAGGTATGCGTGAAGTTTGTTATGTCAAAAAATAGAGTGTCCTCAGTACTTTGTTCTGAGAAATTTTCCATTGTCAGGTGGAGGGAGAATCCAACTCATCCATCCTCACCCTCTGTCCCTCCAACTCCTGGAGCTCACCAAGGCTAATGTTCTCGTGCCTGTATCATTGTTTGTGTCAGTCATCACAGCAAGCAGCAGGTACCTGTGACCCCCACCTTTCTGAAACCACAGGAAGCTCTGCAAAATCTCCTGTGTTCTCGGTTGCTGCCCACCTTCCCAGCTCCTGAGGCACGTGACACTTTGCTACTTGTAACTCAGAGTTCATCTCTAGAGGAATTCCTCACAGCCACAAACTCTTCTGGAGATGTACTCTGTGCCTTCCTGAGCTGAGAGTAGCTCCCCTCAAGGGCGCTCATTGCCAGGCCAAGTGGTGTGGTGGCTGGGTGTCCCCTCTCACAGTCAGAGCATGCGTCTTTCTTGTTTTCCTGTTCTTTCTCTTTGTGCAAGTCTGCTTTAGGTCTCCCCCGCTGTTGTATAATGTGTTCTACAAATGTTTCTTGAATTTCTTCCTTGGTGTTTCATGATATGATAATGGATTATAAACTTGACATTCTAAGTTTCAAATGTTATTATTTGACATATGAGGTCCATTGATTTCTCTGTATTTATTTTCTATCCCGCCACCTTCGATCTCCCACTACATACAAATACATTTTTATTTGTATGTAGTGGGAGAAATATCTTATTGAAGGCATTACTCTCTGAGGTGTACTGTTTTTTCAAGCATCTTAATGTTCACCTATTGAATAGTAAGAAGCTTTTTCTATTTTTCTTTCTTTGTTTTTTGGTTTGTCACAATATAAAACATTTGTATCTTTGACTTCTACCCTTACCCCATGTTTGCTTTAGTCTGGTTATAGATGTTAATATATTTTAAAATGCTCATCTTCAATGCTTTCCCCAGTCATTGATTGGTTTGAGCTCACTCTGGCAAGAAGAGCTCAAGATGACGTTGGGTATGGAATCTCCTAAATTCTTAGATGTTGACATACATTTGTCATGATTGTATTTGATGGAAACTCGGTTGCATATGAAATCTTTTCCCATTTTTCTTTACTTAATATTTTTATAAAGGTTGAGTAGGTTTTATTGTTTGTTTTTTGGCTTTGAAACGTGTGATGGCAATCAAATTCCTTGAATTTGTAAATTTGAGATTCCTACTTTCTGTTTCGGAAGTCTGAAGGATTCCGTTGTTGTGTTTGAAATCAAATGATCTTACCAAGGGAAGTTCTTGGAGCTCACCACTGTGGGTTGATTTTTGCCAGATGCCAGAAGAAACCTCACAATGTAGATTTGGATGATTTTTTTTGATGTTTTCTGGCACTGTCAGACTGCGTATCAGTCCTGTTCCCTTGTTGCCTTTTCCTTTCTCAGTGACTCTGATAATAAGAATAGTGTTCCCACTTTTCACTCTTCCATTTCCACCACTTTTTCTTTAACTCTTTTTACCTTTTTTTGTAGGTCATTTTTGTTCTCTTGGTCAAGTTCCTGCTCTCTTTCAGCATTCCTTATTACATTTTCACTTAAAACTACGAACCCTTGAGCTTCCTGTAATGTAGCCTTAATTTCTAAGATAATTTATTTTTCTTCCATTGTTTTCCCTGAGTTAAATCAACTCTTTGTTTTAGGCTTCCCCTATTTCTTTGCCCTTTTCTGCTGTTTCTATTTTTAATTCAGGGTAGGGTTTTTTTTTTTATATCCTTAAATGTTTCCTTGGATTTGTTTATTTCTGATTGATTATTGCATTAGAATTTTTTCCTATCCTTTAGATTTTTATGGGTGGGTAGTGTGGGGTTGGGGAGAACCATCCTTAGTTGATACATTTGAAATTTTATTTCCTGACATTTTGCAGTATCTCTGTATGAATTTCACTTTTCTTTTGCTTATATTTATGATAATGGAGTATTACATAACAGCTAGTTTAATTATTCTCCATTTAGACATCAGAGTACAGATGTTTTAGGAAAATCTTGTCTATTTTGAGCAATTCAACTGCATAACACATACGAAGTATTTGGAGTAGGACTTGGAATATAGTAAATACTCAACAAATATACAGGATGCTTTTCTCATTAATTGGGTGGAGAGTTGGCAGTACAGTTAAGGGTCCTTGATCTAATGCAATATGTCTTTCCCTTCCATTGTCCTGTTCGGGTTCTCTAAAGGAACAGAGCCAACATACTGCTCATATACCTGTAGGAGGGGACTCATTAGGTTGATTGGCTCACGTGATCAGAGGCTGGACAGTCCCACAGTGGCTGTCTGCAGGCTGGAAAGTTGGAAAAACCAGGAGCTGCTCAGTGTAAGAAGCTGGAGCCTCAGAACAAGAGAGACGATGCAGCCCTGGTCTGAGGCTGAAAGCCTAGAAGCTCCCTGAAGAGTTACCAGCATGAGTCCACTTGCAAAGGCCCAAGAAACTGATGACCACGGGCCACAGCAGCAACGGAGGTGCATCCGCTGAGTAAGAACTCTTCTGCTGTTTGCTTCCTCTGGCCTCCCAGCCCACTGGACAGGGCTGCCTATAGGCAGGACAGGCCTCTCGCTTCACTGACCCACATGCCGACTGTCTCTGAACACGTCTTGACCCACACTCAGAAGTGTGTTTTACTAATTGTCTAGCAGTTCTCAATCCAGTCACATTGACAACCCAGATGAACCCTCACATAGGCCATGTTACTTTGTGGAAAGGGCCCAAATGACATTTAGACTTTACCACTTGCTTGTGACTTTTGACTAAGTAACTTGATTTCTCTGAGTCTCAAATTCCTTATAGACGATCTAGAAATATTTCCATTTGCCCTGCATATGTCCGTGTTTTCTTGAGGGCTATGTGAAGTAATAGGTGTGGGCATAATGTAGAGACTGCAAAATTCTACAGAAATATAAGAAGAAAACTTTAGTCTGCGGCCAGCATAGACTGTGTGAAGAGTTCGGTCGTGCAGGAAAATCCTCAGGGAGTTTAAATTAAAGACACAGACATCATTTTACCTTTAAACTAGCTCCAGAGGGCTCCTAGAACCCTCAGCCTCAAGCTCCCCTGGTGGGTAGCGAGGTTTTAAGGAAGAGGCTAGCGAGAGAGAGAGAGTGCACACACTAGGGAGAGGGCTTTTATTGGAGAACAAAGAATTCTGGGGAAAATCCCATCCAATGAAGGTCAAGGGGGGCAGTGTGGCAAGGTCAGGTGCGATGATTAGATCTTTGGGACAGTGGTGAGACATGCCTCCACACGGACAAGCTCTCGAACCCAAGAAGGGAGGGTTCTTCTGCCACATTAAAAGTGACTAAGCGCCTCACACCCAGGCCGGGGAGGAAACTCAGTCACGTGCAAGGATGGTCTCTCACTGGAAACCCTAGCACAAAGAATCTGGGTTACACAGGATGTTAAGTAGGGACGGGTACACAGGCATATAGGACTCTGCCTCATGTAACTAGAACATAGAGGCAACCCTTGGGTTTGGGTGATATGCAAGTCTTTGATGAGATATCAAGTTTCATTGGATTCATAAACTTGGTACTAAGCCACACTGGGTGGGAGCATCTGTCACCCTCCACTCTGCAAGGACTTCAGCATGAATGGGTACTTACAGGCAAACAGTAGACCATGGCACAGGTATGATGCCTCATCATCTCATGATTTTCTGCTCTTTCAGCCACCCCAACAACCATCCATCTCCCTGACATGGCAGACAGGGGTGTCTCTCTCTCTCTCCCCAGTGGTTTAGCTTCTGGTGTGATTCTCTCACCAGGTACTTTTATGTCTGGATCTCCACTAGCAGGTGACACGGAGCCCTCTCCTTGGTGTTTCTTCTCAGGCACAGGCGCACAGACAAGGAGTGCCTCTTCACTCCCCACCCCGTCAGTGCCACAATCTTCAGCTTTCTAAGAAAAGAACGTGCTCTCTAAGCTCATTTTTGTTTGGCCTTCTTCCTCTCACATGTCATCCAGGACAGAAGCGCTGATCTTCACAGCCTTTGGGGGAACCTACAACAAGTCCCTTTCAGAAAGGGCAGGGCCCTCGGGCGAGGGCAGCTCCCCAGGTTTCTTGTTTTTCATTTTCTGTTCCTACATGAAGCAAAGGCAGTCCCTAGATCGTCACCAGGACTATTAGGGAGGTGAATCTGGGGCAGGCAAACAGGACTCTTTTTCTGAGGTTTTTAACCCTTAAGAAACGCCCTTCTTGGACTATTCCCTGAAGACCTTAAAAGAGCATGCTACAGGGATGCTGCCACATCGATGTTCATAGCAGCACAATTCCCAATAACTAGACTGTGGAACCAACCCAGATGCCCTTCAATAGATGAATGGATAAAAAAAAAATGTGGCATCTATACACAATGGAGTACTATGCAGCAATAAAAAATGACAAAATCATAGAATTTGCAGGGAAATGGATGGCACTAGAGCAGATTATGCTTAGTGAAGCTAGTCAATCCCTAAAAAACAAATACCAAATGTCTTCTTTGATATAATGAGAGCAACTATGAACAGAGCAGGGAGGAAGAGCAGGAAGAAAAGATTAACATTAAATAGAGACATGAGATGGGAGGGAAAGGGAGAGAAAAGGGAAATTGCATGGAAATGAAGGGAGACCCTCATTGCTATACAAAATTACATATAAGAGGTTGTGAGGGGAATGGGAAAATCAACAAGGAGAGAAATGAATTACAGTAGATGGGGTAGAGAGAGAAGATGGGAGGGGAGGGGAGGGGGGATAGTAGGGGATAGGAAAGGTAGCAGAATACAACAATTACTAATTGGGCATTATGTAAAATTGTGGATGTGTAACTGACATGACTCTGCAATCTGCATTTGGGGTAAAATTGGGAGTTCATAACCCACTTCAATCTAATGTATGAAATATGATATGTCAAGAGCTTTGTAATGTTGTGAACAACCAATAAAAAAAATAAAATTAAAAAAAAAAGAAACAATAGGAAGGTTCTTTTGGACCATCTTGGTTTCCTCTCTTTTTGTAAGAATGTATATGATTGGAAAGTTTCTGGGGTGATTTGCCCAGAGTTTCTCCACACTGTCTGTTATGAGTGACTCATCAAGATGTCCCTTCTGGAAACACTCTTTTCTTGACTTCTGTGACTCCCTGCCCCTGGCTCTCCTCCTGACTTACACTCTCCTGTACTCTTCGTCTGGTTATTCCCACAGTATTGGGCCTGCCCACGGCAGGTCCTTGGAGCCATCTCTCTCTTCATGCAGCCTTTTACCCCCTGACTTCGTATAATCATCCATGTACCCATGAATACCAAACTTACATGTGTTACAGCTACCTGCCTTTCTCCTGGACTCTGGACTTGTGTATTCTCTTGTCCTCCTGGAGTGGCCATTCCATTAACCATCTCAAGTTCAGCATATCGGAAACAGATACTTACCTGCCTGCAGCTACTCCACCCTCCAGCTTACCTCCTCCCTTACTTCCCCCTTATCTAGAGTTGTTCAGCCAAAAACACTGGGGCCATTCTAGTCTCTCAGTCTTTGTAGAGAGAGAAGCTTGCCCAGAATTGTCGCCCTGGGTGGAGGGCTTTATGGTGGGTGTGGGTGCCAGAGAGGGCTTGCAGTGGCTAATTGTGCAGGTCAACTGGCTAGGCCACCGTCCTCTGATATTTGTTCAAACGTCAATCTAGATGTTGCTAGGAAGATCTATCTTTTAGATGAGATTAACACTGAAATTGGCAGAGTTTGCATAAACTGAGTGGTTCTCCATGATGTGGGCAGGCCTTGTTTACACAACTGAAGGGCTTCAGAGAATAAAGGCTGTGTTTCCTGGAGGAAGAGAACTCTCCCACACCCCTCCACACACACCATTCAGATTTCAAACTACACAGCAACACCAACCCTTTCCTGGGTCTTCAGTCTGCCAACTTGTTTTAATTTTCCAGCCTGCACAACTGCATGGGCCAATTAGTTAAGATCAATGAATCAATTTCTGTCTCTCTCTGTCTACACTCACACACACTCTCTCTCTCTCTCTCTCACACACACACACACACACACACACACACATCACATTTCTCTGAAAGCCCTAATACAGATTCTGGCAGGGGTGTGGGTGTGGGGAGGGGGACTGATCATATTCCTCCCCTCCTTTTCTTCTTCCAGCTCTAGAGTTTTCATGGTTGACTGACACTTCACTGAGGGTTGGTGGCTGGTAGAACTTCCAGTCCTGAAGCTGCTTTCACTTCTCTCTTTGTTCCTTGAAGGAACTGTTCTTCCTTGGCCTGTTCTTCCTCTCTGGGTTACTCTGCTACCCTCCCCTGATTCCTTTTGAAAACCTCACACTGACAGCACATCTGAAACTTTTTAGTGTTTTTCTTTTCTTTTGAATCTGTGTTTTTGCTTCTGTGTGGGCTAAAGGGAACGCAAAAGTAATAAAATTAAAAAAAAAAAAAAGAGTAGTCATTGGGTTGCTAGAGACAGCAGAGGGAAAAACACCCAAACACACAAAAGATATGCCTCCTCCTCAGCCACTAACCTACAGTAAAACAACAATCACCCCTGAAATATGCCTGGAGTCTTGCTTTGGGGTCTCATGAAACTGATTATAGTTATTCATCAAATTGCTGTGGGAAAGTATTTTTGAATATACAGCCTTATTTCCAAGAAATATTATCTGTTCTTGCTCTGTTTTCCTTTTAACATCATCTCTAAACACTAAATAATTATATCTTCTTATCTCAGAAGAATTCAGTGGAAACCACATTATACTCATTGCTCAATGGCCTAAATACTCTGGATTGTGTATGGCCTGACATGACCTTGGAATCTCGACCTCCGTTTCTACAGAAAACAGAAAATATTATTTACCTTCTAGCAGAATTGCAGCAGTATTTAGTATGTTGTTTTATTTATATAATCAGGTATGTTTTGATTTTGAGTTCAAAGATAAAGCCTCTGGAGCTATTTGATTAAGATTTGAGTTTAGAAAATAGCCTCTGTATCTATTTTGGTACTGTATCTTATCTAGAGATTAAACATTGGATAATCTAGTTTATCAAGATGTTTAGGTTGCTTTGAAAAAAGACAGAGGAACATAAAGAATTAAGATGGTGCTCCAAATTGCCACTTTAGAAATTTTAAGTGATTATAAACAGCTAATATCCCCAGGGTGCAGCCCAGATCTTACTCCTTAGGGTCCACCTGAACTCAAGAGGAGAACAGATAGTCACCAACCCCATGTCGCCTTTGAAACACTCCGTCTCAGAGCACCCAGTGCTTCCCACACTGTGAAGCTGCTCCAGGGTGAGCCGCCTCCTGCCACTTTCTCCTTGACTTCATATTCACCCAGGACACTGACTTTTGCGGTCTTTGCCAGGGTTTGTGTTCTGCTGCTGAACTCTTCAGAATCCTGGAAGTGATCTCATCTCTGGGTCAGCTGAATTGCC
This sequence comes from Urocitellus parryii, assembly GCF_045843805.1. NCBI lineage: Eukaryota > Metazoa > Chordata > Mammalia > Rodentia > Sciuridae > Urocitellus > Urocitellus parryii. The sequence continues at coordinate 118,270,246 of NC_135532.1, read as the reverse complement.
ATATGTGAGATTATCTTTCCACAGTAACTAGCCCTATCCTGCTGGCTTCTCCTTTCAAACCTTCTTTCTCCTCATCCAGGACTCCCTGGAGGAAGCTGGCCTCAGAATATATGGCAAGGAGTAGGAAGAGAGGAACAGGGAAAGAAAAACCGTGGACTGCACAGGGCTGGCTCTGAACAGGGAGTGCAGGCAGCTCTGGTCAGTCTCCTTGCAGGGGCATGTTCCACCTTGACTCGAGAAGAGGATGCTGGGGAGGGTTAGTGCCCGGGGCACACTAGCGGTGAGTTCTGATGCAGCCCTGAAGCAGCAGGCTGCGCACACCTGCTGGTTCTGGAAGTGAGGGTGCTGCATGGGGTGGGAGAGTGGGGCAGTGCCTCAAGGCCTCAAGAACCAGAGGGTTGCAAGCAGGCCTCAGATAAGCAGGTGTCTGGTCCAAAACCTGATGTGAAAGGTTGGAAAGCAGGGCAGGAGTCTACCCAAGAGTGGGTCTTAAAGGAGACTTGGAGGCCTGGCAGGTGTGCAGGTTTAACAGGTAATGATGCTTGAGCGCCAGCGACACTGTGCCCTACTGGGCCACACAGGATGCCTGTGCCTTGGGCATGAAGCCCTAGCATGGTGTCTTGGGCAGTGACTGTCAGAATCTTCCCACTGCCAACCCTCCAGCTGAAGTCTTCCTGGGTGACTCCAAAGTGATCTCTCCCCTTCACGTCTAATGGAATGCATAATTCCACACTCTTAATCACATTTGGAAAAAAAGGTTTGCTTCTCAATGTTTTCAAAATCATATACTTAAGGTCACTCTGGGCATAAACTTGAACAGATTAACTTGGAAAAATGTTTATGCATTTACTCAACAGATCCAATAACATTGGTTAAGCAAATTTTATGAAAAAATACAAGTATTGTATTTTGATATAGCAGGTTATTTTCATGAGTTATTTACTTTCTTAAATCCAGTTTTCCGGAAATTTAGAGTTGGTGTATTTTCACAGCTCAATGATTACCTGGGTATCTTCCCATTATGCAAAGAGAAACATTACCAATATTCCAGCATTTTCTCTTTTTCCATGTGCACTTGTTCCTTTTATTCTGTAGGGGTGTATTTGTGTTATTTTCACTTACCATGTTAGCCCATTTCCTGTGTCACTGAACAGTCTTTGGTGGCAGTGACTTTGTAAGTATCCCAGAGCTGTACCCATAGCTTTGATGTTCCCTTGTTGTACACCTACCATTAAACTGTGGTGTTGTAGTTTGCAGATAATATGTTTTTAAAATTTATTTTGTTAAATTTAACACCAAGTATCTTGTTTTTTTTTCTTTTCATGCTATTATAAATGGAGCTGTTCTCTTGATTTTATTTTTGGCTGGTTCATATTTTTATTTTTATGTGTGCATCTGTTCACTCACTCTCACTTTCACTGGTAGCCAGATCTGTGTTCCTGCAAACTGACAGCTGGATCAAGCATCTGCTGGGCCCCAGGTGGTCTCTCTGTCCAGGCTGGTCATCTGTGTTTTTCCTCAGAGGATGGAATTATCTTTTTTCTGTCCCTGGCAATGCTCATGGTTCATAGGTCAGTCATGAGAGATCACTTCTAGGCTTTTCTAGATAACAAAGCTAGAAAATTTTACGTATGTACCCACATGATTATTAAAAATCAAGCACATTATGGTTTTGTGAACACATCTCCACTTACTGTGCTTTTATATCCTCCTTGTTTTCATGAGGAGTGCAAATAAACGCAGTTTGTTTTCCACAATGAAGCTCTTTCAGATACTCTGAGCATCCTCTGGCCTCCCGTTCCCACTCATGGTCTCAAAACTCTCATATTAAGGTTTTCCCGACTAAGCCTGCTCTGAAAGTCTAAAATCATGCGAGTAGACATGAGCAGGAAGGTTTTGCCAAACTGCTTTTATTTAAGTGACAATTTAGAACACTACCAACCAGTACAGCTCCACCCCACACCATGTGGTTGGTCGGCATGGGCCACGTCCACAGTGGTGGTCCCATAGGCTCAAATCCCAGGACCTGGCAGCCGCCATTCTGTCTGTTGAACAGTCGATGATGTTCACACAGGAGACCTTGCCGATGGCACGTTGCTTAGACGTAGATTCTTACTTAGTAAGCAAAGTGTGGCTGCGCTGAGACTGCTTGGAATCCAGATGCTTTGAGATGAGCTCATCTTATGACTGGATATTTGACTGTTTCTTCAAAGCATTCCTGCTTCATTTCCATTCTATCTGTTATGGTTTAGAAGGAGGCATCCCTCAGAAGCTCACCTGTGAGACAATGAAAGAAGGTTCAGAGAAGAAGTGATTGGATTATGAGAGCCTTAACCAATCAGTGAGCTAATTCCCTGATAGGGATTAACTAGGTGGTGACCATAGGCAGATAGGGTATGGCTGGAGGAGGTGGGTCCCTGGGGACGTGACTTTGAGACATATATATCTTAATTATGCTCTCTATTCTCTCTTTCTGTTTTTTAAACTTTATTTTACTTATTTTTATTTATGTGATGCTGAGGATCCAACCCAGTGCCTCCCCTGTACCAGGCAAGTGCTCTACCACTGAGCCCCAGCGCCAGCCAAAGGTTTTATATTTTGAGCTGAGCTTAGTCTTTCTCTGCTTCCTGATCATCATGTCCTGAGCTGTTTCCCTCCACCGCACTCTTCAACCATGACATTCAGCCTCACCTTGAGCCCCGAGGAAGGGAGCCTGCTGTCTATGGATGGAGACCTCTGAAGCCGTGAGCCCCAGATAAACTTTTCCTCCTCTAAAATTGTTCTTGTCAGGTCTTTGGACACAGCAGTGAAAAAACTGACTAAAAACTACCTTTAGTGCCTCTGATTTAGCGGTGTCTCAGAACAGCTATAGCCTTTCAAAACACTATTTAAATGCATGATGATTTACCATACAAATAAATCTGAAAAATTTTTAACTCACATAGAATATTCTCTTCTACTTGCTAGACAGATAACAATTTCGTATGTGAAATTCTTCTTTTGATGAAAGATACTTTGGCCTGGGCCTGCCTCAAGGACATGATATGTTTCATCTGGGTTTATTTTTCTCTTTTGGAATTGTGTGTTATTTGAAAAGACGGTTTAAGAAACGAGGCCATTTGTTTCCATTTGTGCACATCCTAATCTGATAATTAATAACAGATTTTTTAAAAAGAGAAAGAAAACCATTCTCTTTTTCTTTCAAACTTTTCAAGCAACCCTTTTAATATGTTGGTCTCATTGAAAGATTTTCTATCGAAAAAAGTCACATTAAATTCCTGCTAGAATAACAATTCTTCAGCAAATCTATGGCTCAGACTCTTCTCCCCACCCCACCCCCCAAATGTAATGTCATTAAAATTTTTAAAATTAACAAAAATGGGTGGTGTGTACACTTTTAACACTTTTAATTTCCGACACAACTTGGAATACTTTGAATGATTTATTCACACTTCCAGGAATATTTTCTATGGATGGGTAGGAGGGCAAGAGGGCACGCCCACTTCATCAAACATAGTAGCTACATCTCCTCCCTCTTTAAAACCTCAAGAGTAGAATTGTGAGAGGGACATTTTTAAGAGAAAGTGTGGTAAATCAACAAATTATGTGGTCTGAAAAGAGCAAGCTTGAAACTCTTAAACTTTTCTATCATTTTCAGGTTGTTCTACCTCTTATAATTTTAAAGATCATAACTTTTATGTGATTTGGTGCTTAAGTGTTGTAGCCAATGAATGTTGTTGACCTTTATCCAGAGATATTGGAGTAGATCACTCATTTTCTTAACTGTCAACTTCTTAAATAATGGGTTATGACAAGGCACTTATATGTAACCTCTGACTCTCACCATTTTAAAACAGGATGGATGTTTAAGAAATTTTACCTAAATGGCACTTGTCTTCTTTAAGCCATGATTTCTTTAACCTGCTCAATTAGTGCTGTGTTAGTCAACTTCCATTACTATAACAACACACTTGAGAAATCAAGTTAAAAAGAGGAAAGGTTTATTTTAGCTCACAGTTTTGGATGCTTCTGTCCTTAATTGATTTTCCCTGTCACTCTTGGATCTGTGGCAAGGCAGCAGAACATGGCAGAGAGCACTTGGTAGAGAAAAGTATTCACCTCAGGGCTGGGACATGAGAGAAAAAAGGAGGGGAAAATTCTGGGGTCCCATGGTCCCCCAGAAGGGCATGCCGCTAGTGACCAGAAGACCTCTCAAAAGGTTCCCTTCTTCTACAGGTTTCACCATCTCTCAACAGCCCTGTGCTAGAATGAAGCCTTCAACACATAGGACATTTGGGGACATTCTGGACCCAAGCTATATTGGGAATGTGTCCTGTGTGTATTCATTTTGGAATGAGAAGTCATATTTCACCAAGGAACTTAAGTGTTTAATCTTTCCAGGACAAGAATTCATACTGAACTCCTTCCGTGATAGCCCTTTCTTTTCTTGCTCTAAGACTAGAAGAGAAGCTGGCCCTGTCTTAGCCATTTTGACCAACCACATCACCTACCATGGAGAGGGGAAAGTAATTTGCAGCTTGAGATCATTTAAGATTATCCTTTAACTACATGTGTATTGGTGTATGTCTAAAAATTAGTATCAAGATTTAAAAATTATTAAACAGAGGGAACTTAGAGATGATAGAAGAAAACCAATAGCTGAAAAGAGCCTGTTGATATTTGTGTGTGTTTTTTCATTTCCAATCAATTTTTACCAAAATTTCATATCTGAAAAAGCAAGAGTCCTAATATTTGTCATTACTCAATGCTGCTGTCTTTATTTTTAGGCTAAATCAGAATTATAATAGTTTCCTGGAGCTATTTATTATCTTTAAAAATCTAATGGCATATATTGTCTCCTTTTGAGTGAGAAATTCAGCCTCCAATACCAGAATAAGAAAACTGTCCTGGTGTTCTTTACATAGAGAAGACTCTCAAAGAGCCTGGAGATTTCATTGAAATAAAAGAAAAGATACTAACAATAAGTGTATCTGTATGTGTGCTTCTGCCTTAATTTTAATTAGCTTTAATGCCAGTGTCAAAACTGTCCCATTTGTGGAGTCTGAGACAGACTGGCAAATCAAAAAGAGCAGCTGATCTTCCCTGTGGTCCTTGTTAACATGAATGACACCGTCAAGGTCATGTCCACTCTATTGGGAAGGGAGTTGATCTCTGAGTTGTGGACGGTTTTCCAGTTGTGAGGATCATAGCACTAACTGTGCAGGATCCACGTGCGGACTTTAGACGCTGCCGTCGGCTCCACAGACAGTGACATATCCTTATCTTTAAGGTAATCCCTTATGAAATTTTAAAGAATGTCATTTGTATAAAACTTCAGTGGGAGACTTTACTGTTCTCCATTCTGATTTGTCCATTATTACAATAACATCACCAAAGTCTTTTTAGTCCTGTGATTTAAAAGTGGTCTCTGCTTTTCCTTCACACTTGCCTAAAGGTCCCTGCCATGAGCTCCAGAGTGTTCCAGAAGAAACGCGTAGACCTCGGCCACTTCAGGGACAGACTCACCCATGTGCGTGTGTCTGGTTTTGCCTGGATTAGGCTGAGGCCCCGGGTTCCTCCCACTGTGTGCAGATACCTGTTGGATGGGGGTGCCAGCACTGGGTGCAGACCCCGATGCTTCTTTATCAAATCACTGAGGAACCAGCTCAGATTGAGGGACACTGATGAGAACACTCGGTTGTGACCAGTGTTTAATTTTTAGTGAAAATAGAAGAACGTTCATCATTCTTCTTGATTATATCAACTCTGACAGCATACACTTTCACAGACTAAAAAAACTCCTCATTCCATTAAGTTCTCAGGATTCAGAAGTCCTAAAATACCTTAATGTCAAAAAATGAGCTTAGAAATCATCAAAAATTTTAAGAAAAATGACTTTATAAAAATCCAAGGCAGATTCTCTCGGTGGCGTTGGCAACACTGTTCAGAACATTGGTTAAATGTGAGGCCGAATGTCTTTCCTGTGTCCTGTCTTAATTACGGTGTGGCTGTTTGCCTAGCTTCAACAGGAAGCTGTGTTACTTCTTTACAGGATACAATTGAACAGATAGAATTTATAACCACAAAAGTACCAGAATTGCCACAGGTAAAGATGCGTCTGGTTGAAGGGGTGTGCAAAGCCCACCTTTGGGCATTGAGCAGAGTCCTGGGGCAGCAGTGGTGCCTGTAGGCTTCTGGTGCCTGCTGTGGTGTGTGGGTGCCCAGACTTCCCAGGCAGGGGAAGCACCAGTCTTTGCAGGAACACTGCACATCAGGGCATCTTAGAGGAAGAGAAGTGTCTCTCTGTTTATTTGTACTTCAGGCAGAACTTAGGGGATGCTTCCTCTAGCCCCACTTTGGAATATGTAAGGGCACAAAAAGACTGCTCGTTAATAAAAGTGATCAACTTTCTGTCCGGGGGCATTTTGCACAGTTTCAGGGAAGAATGAGATATCAAGCTGTAGTTTCATAGGAATCTAGTTTTCTTAACTAGTATCAAGTAAAATAACCATATTAAATAAAGTAGAGGCTGCCAAATAAACAAGGCATCACATTAGTAATACTGAATTAGAAACGGGCTAAGCCAATGCGAGTGGCAAGTCTTCCTCTGGGGAAGGGATTTTCCCACAGTGGAGACAGAGGGAAATGGCCAAGCTGCTGTCCCCCTCTCCCGGCACCCCCAGCACCTCACAGGAGGGTTGGGAAGACATTTCCTCAAGTAAACTTCATGAAGCTCAAACATTCTGTAAAGCACCCACTCCTCGGTAAATGAAGCCTGGAGTCCTGCCTCCCTGGCTTCTGAAATCCTGAGGAGAGATGGGTAGTGACCTTGGACCCTGACACATAGGAATGTCAATGAGCAAACTGTTGTTCCCCACCACAGTGACTAAGTGTGGTTGATTTGATAGCGTTTCTTGTTTCTTTGGGGGAGTTTTGCTTTAAGTATCTTCTTTCTTCTCTCCTCCTCTTCCTCCTCTTCCTCCTGCTTTCCTCCTCTCCCCTCCTCCTCCCCTCCCCTCCTCTTCCTCCTCCTCTTTTTTTTTTTTTTTTGAGCATATAGCTATTTTGAAATCTGGACATTATTTGCAAAGTGTTGCAATAGAGAAACAGGTATTTGCTCCTGTAAGGCAAGGCGCCCCTCTGAGTTTTCCTTTCACAGAGGCCTCACAGAGAGGGCCTCCACCTACAGAGGGCTTCCACCTGGACTCTCTTGGTTCAGCAAAGCTGTTTTGTCTGCTTCTATGAAGCACAGATCTGTTGGACACCTTCATAGTGGATCATTTAATCCTTGCTGCTGGATTTTCCCACCAAATTTGTTTCAGTAAAATTTCTTATTAAAAATAAGATCCATAACAAATGTTAGATCCATTCCTTCTCTATTCCCTTTGATAATAAATATCCACTTCTTGGTTTTGCTGTGAAATTTTTTGGTTTTTCTTAACAGTAGAGTTTCCAATTTTCTTGGCTGTGTTTCTAACAAAAATGGCCAGTTTTCTGGTTATATTCCTAGAGCCAGGAAGGAGAATAAGAGATGACAGATTATTTTCTCAAATATTTGATAGTTAATATTGTTTTTTTCTGCATCCAAAGGGCCCTTTTTTTTTCTGGGAAGAAAGAATAATTTTTGAGATTATACTGCCTCTTAGTGGTTCATTTAATATTTGTTTCATTTACGAACTGTTTTATAAAATAAGAAAAACCCTAATATTTTGCAATAATATATTTTTCAATCTTTTTACTTTATTAGGGCCCCAAAAGTGACAGTACTATGAATTATCTTGTGTTATATAACTTCATTGATTGAACACCCTGAAGCAACAATGGGTTCTAAAGAGTTTTCATATAGACCCATTCTCTCCTGTCCCCTGAAGCAGCAGTGGATGAATCTGTATGCAAAAGTGGGCTTTCACAAAACCTGAAGGAGCAGGACCCAGCCAGGTGGCGCAGGGGGCATGATTAGCTTGGGAAAAGTCTCCTCTCTAGGGATGTTGATTGTTCTGAATCAGGATATTACCAAGGTGATTTGTGATCTGGATTTTGGTGTCCTAAGAACAAATTTTACAAAATTAGAGAGCAGCTTAATGTTTACTTTTATACCTCTTCTTGTTAAATTGTCTGTGTGTGTGTGTGTGTGTGTGTGTGTGTGAGAGAGAGAGAGAGAGAGAGAGAGAGAGAGAGAGAGAACAGGGGACCACACCAGGAACTTCTTGGAAGAAAGAGGTGGTTAAGATTGGGGTTCAGTCATCAGGGAATTCATCAAGCACCATGACAAAGGGATGACTTCACTTTTGTCCCCTGATACTACCCAGCTCACATTGATGGATTGGATAATCAAAACTTTCAACTATTTCTCCTCCTTATTATGTGAGCTTTACAATGTGATGGAAGATGTTATGCCAAAAATAATGATTAAGAAAGTAAAAAAAAAAAGTCAGTTTCTAAAATGTGTGGGTTTGCTTTGCACAGCACGAGAACCCGTGATGGGGTGTCTGACTGAAGCTTTTGTGACCTGCGCTGGTTATACTTCTTGGCCCTGGGATCAGTAAAGAAAAGTATCAGCAAAGGTTTCCAGGAACCAGATAGCAATACTTTGTCCTCTGACACAGAAGAGAGAATTCCACACAGTGACAGGGCCAAGGAACATGACAGGAGAGTCTTGATTTAACTGAGTCAACCTGGATTAACGAGAATAAAACTTCCCCTCGTGGGCACATGTGAGTGGAAGTTTTCATTAGAGCAAGCACCTAGATGTTTCTTTGATATTTGGACCTTGTGATAATAAATTAATATCTTCCTAAAATATCTAGCTCTTTGGAGAATGGTCAGCATGTAGACCATGACTGTGAACAAAAAGCTAGGGGACATCATGGAGAAGGCCTAAGCAGAAGACGGGAGGGACTGGGAGATGGCACCCTGGGGTTCCCAGCATGGGTCCCAGAAGGGGCAGAGAGCCAGAGAGCTGAGAGGGTCATCCTGGGCACAGAGGGCAAACGACCTTCCTGGGCACCAGCAATCCTGTCCCCTGTTCATCCTGATGGCAGGCAAGTCATGTCTCCTGTCATGTTCCTTGGCCCTGTAATAAAACTATTACAACTGTAGTTCACAGCTCAATGGAGCTTCTGTCAATCTAACTTCATAACAAAATGAAAAATTGCAAGACCACAGGGGAAACGGTTAGTTAAAAACTACACAGTGGCCTGCGGAGGTAGCTCGGTACAGAGCCTGTGCCTAGCATGCTCAAGGCCCTGGGATCCATCCCCCGCACACAAAAAATCACGTTTTACAAGAAATAAAGAAAACATTTGAAGAATGACGGCAGCTCATTGAGGAGGCAGGTTATTTTAGGAAGTCAACTTGAACGCTATGTAACTCAGGCATAAGAAAATGCTTCCATTTGGGTGTTCAGTTCTATAAGTTGAGCAAATACACAGAGCAGCATGTGTACCTCCAAATCCAGTGGGCATTTCTGTTAGTTCAGAGGGTCCCTTGTGCCCTGGGCCCTTAACTCTCCCAGTCCCTGGCATAAGACACCACCCCTCTGCTAACTCCCCCTGGATATTGTCCCCAGCTCCTCGTGAATCTGGCCTCTGGGGCACCGTGCTGCTTTTGAGATCCACGCCTGTGTATGGGTTCATTTCTTTCCTGGCTGAGCAACGCCTCAGTGTGTGGCTGCTGTGGTCGCACCCCAGCAGCTGTCCCCTGGGATTGACCCCCATATTTATGCTGTGGCCACCCTTCTCCAGGGCTCTTCCCAGCTGTGATGAAGCAGAGCGAGGCTTCCTCCTGCGAGCAGGTTTGGCTGGAAGGTTCCTGTTTATGTCATATGAGGCAAAGAGGAAGGCAGGAGAGGAGGAAGAAAGGCGGAGGGAAGACGCCATGAGGTTGCCCTTTATGAGTGTTTCTTTAATGGAGTCACAACCTCTGCCCGAAAGCCTGAAATGGGTATGCATGGAGGCACTGGGAGATGGCACCCTGGGGTGCCGCGGAGGCATGGTTCTTCTCACCTCTCTCCTTCTCTCACCCAGGTGAGCGCCCTGCCACGCCCCAGCCTGCTGTAGGTCCCTAACCTCTTGGAACCTGTGAGTGAAACCTTTTCTGTTCCTTGCAGTTGTCTTCACCCCCTGGTGGTCTCACCTGACACAGGCGTGAACCCTGCAGACGGAGCCCTGCCCTGTCCAGGTTCTCAAGAGGATGACTATCTTAGTTTATAGTCTCTTTAGAGGGACCTCACACCCGCTAGAAAGAAACCATGGTGATGATGGTGTCATGTGCAGAAAGACAGTGTGATGCGCTGATGTGGAGAGGAACAGGGGCCAGGTGTGCTGTACTAGGCACTTGGACTTCATCCTAGGGAGCCCAATGGAGTGGCTCACTGCAGAGGTGTTTGGAGTCCACTGAGAGGTGCCCGGGGACTGACGGGTATTGGTGGGACTGAGGAGTAGAAGGCACTCAAGCCACCAGAGAGGCATGGGACACAGGTGCAGCATGGCAGGCCACACCCCTTCCTTGCCAGATAACGTCATGGAGGGCCCCCAGCTTCCCCAAAGCCTTTGGCTTCTCTTGGAGTGAGCAGTTAGCAAGAGTGCTTCTGCAAGCTAGCCATGGGACAAACATGTTCCAGTTCCTGGTGCTGGGGACAGATGGCCACAGCTATTGAAACTTGGAGGAATGGGTCAGCTTTACTACTTCTGCATTTTATGCATTTGACCTTTCTTCAACAGGGACCTCGAGGGCATGTGCCATGACAAGCAGCCTAGATGTCTTCAGAGGGACGGCGACTGAACCTGGGACCCAAGTGCCAAGTGGGTCCAGCTCTTTGGGTGGCTTCCAGGCCTTTGTACTCTTCTTTCTGCTTTCCAGACCTGGTGCCCTCAGGTCCCTCCTGTGGCTTCCCCAGTGAGCCTCCGACTGAGACCCAGGCCCCTTTGAGGGCGATGCTCCTGGTTATCTCTGAGTGGAGTCTCCTCCTTTCAGAGCACCAGTGTTCTCATTAGTTTGGACACTGATGGCAAGGACACTGACATCAAGGACATTCCCTGTTGGTCAGGCATGGTTACTCAGGTGACGTCACTGACAGTCACCTCTTGTGCATGTCTTTTCCCGTTATCTGTCAGACAAAATGAAGTGGGCACTAGACACATGATTTTTTCCTGAACTCTTAATTGAAAGTGCTTGGACCACAATTCCTGAAGCCTTATCATTATTGCATTTATTCTACAAAAGGCATTCATGGTTCAATCCATTTCGATTTGTGTGTGTGTGTCTGTGTGTCTGTGTGTGGGTGCATGTGTGTTACTTCGACTGTTCTTTACTTACCTTCTTTGTTCTTAAGAATCGTCTGGCCCTCTTCAGCCATTTCTTGCAATTCTAGTTTCCAGCCATTGTTGCTGTTGGTGGATTTCAGAACATTCCCCTGCTGCAGCCTCCTTAAACACTAATGAATTCATCATTACACAAGCCACTAGAATGTTCACTGAGTGCCTACTACCAGCAAAACACCACCTCCTCTGGAGAGCGGGTCCATAAACAAACACAAGGTGAAAACTTACAGGTAGTAAGACCAGCTCCTGGTTTTCAGGCTGCGTCCTGCCTCACGCCCATTGTTCTGATCTGATGAACCAGGTTTTACCCTCACAAGTGTCCCTGGCATGGTCAAGAATACAAAGGTAACTAGAACCTATGGTGACAGTTGTTTAAATTGTACCTGGGGGATGAAGGCAAGTCTTCCAAATGGGCTGTACTTGAGAACACGCCACGGTGAGGAGACCTTTGCCGCATAGGCAGAGGACAGCCAAGCCCAAGGGCATGAGAGGTGGAAAGCCCCAGTATCCTGGAGGGCTCTGCAAATTGGGGCTTGTGGTGTGATGACCCTAACACCCAGCCTGGATGTCCGTCAGCTCTTTGCCCACCCACTTACACCTGCAGGCTCCACGGAGCCTGCCCTGCGTCACCTGTGAAGCTTGAGATTGGGTGACACTACAGTTTGTAGTGCCTCTCTAGAGGTAGATGTTTTTTCCTACACACACTATCTGACACAAGGGATTTTACTCCCATGTCCGTCCACCACTGGACGTCCCCTGTAGTTTCTGGGGCTAAGAGCTCCAGGGATAAATTTCTCAGTCTCTTCACAGGTTCCTTAGATCCTGAGCCTCATACAGGCAACAATGTCCCAGTTCACTGCAGTCTGAAGAGTCTCCAGGGAGCGAGACCAGGAGAAAGGGCTCCCTCTGGAGAGGAGAAACCAGAGTCTCCTTTGATCACGATGCTTTCTGTCACTCTACATTGAAAATATGGTGCCGATTAGCAATGAGACTCCTTTTCCCTAAGTGAAAAAATGCCATGTGATGCTCTAGGGACAAGACCAATGTCAGAAAGCACACAGAAGCTTCCTGAAATGACCAGGTGTCAGATAACTGCAGGTTAGACCACCTGAGACCACTGTAGCCTATTTCGATGCCCAATGTCTTTTTTTTTTTTCCCCAAAAAGATCATACCAAGTGTTGGCATGGGTGTGGGGAGACTGTCACTTGGATGGATCTCAGAAGAATTAGACTAAGTGAAACAAGCCAGATATGAAATGAATGTCCCATTTATATGACATTTTAGAAAAGGTGAAACTGCAGACAGTGATCCGAGAGCTTGCTGTGTATGTGTGGTACAGCGACAGCCAGCAGGCTAAGAGTTCTATCAGCCATTAGAGTGGTGCTACCTGAATGTGTGTCTTTATCAAAACTCCTGCGAAAAGTAAGTATTCCAGTAGGTAAATTAGCCATCCATAGCCAGACTTAATTAAAATAATTAAATACACATGTTAAGATGACAGTACAATAGAAAACATTATTGAAAAAAGAGACATGAAAGAACTCAAGAAAATTTGAAATAGAAGAAAAATTATTTGGGGATTGAAGACTAAAATAGAAGCATGAAAAAATAATAAATGGATTCCGCAGAAGAATTATTTAAGAAAAAGAGAAAAAGCTAAAGCTGTATGATTTTAAAAATCAAAAAGACAAGAAAAAAGATAAAAATTATTTAAGGCCAAGTAATAAACATTAAAAAGGTTACTGAAGCAAAAGTGTAATTAAGAAAATCTTTCAAAATTAAAGATTTTTACTGAGAAAAAAAAATATATATATATAGTTTAAATAAAAAGGTTTAAAAACTCCAGGTTTGTTACTACTTGTTTAATTACATAAAATTAGAAATGCATATAGAAAAAAACTATTAAATAAAAATTAATAAAGGACTTAAGAGTGGCTTAAAATATGTCTTTGAAATTGTGTATTCAAATTACAAATTGTGTCCCTCCAAAATATCTATCAGAATGGTAAACTCAAGATATATTCTGGTATAATTAGTGTCATTTAAAATAGAAAATAAGAATCTTTTGACATTTAAACAGGTATATAACAATGAGTTCTAAAAGAGATTATCACTAAATATTTTGGACAATAAACTTCATCTCAGAAGAAAATGAAGTAACAAATATACTCAAAGAGAGTAATAAGTAATAAATGAATAAGTAAATAATAAGTAATAAATAAATAATAAAACCATAAAGCAATGCAAGAAAGACTAATGATTCTTCCAATAACCTTAGAAAGTTCTAGAACTGCAGAAGAGGCCCACTTCACCTTACTAAAAGAGGGCCACTGCCCATCTGACAAAGTACTATGCAGAGGAATCACCTGAAGCAGATGGCTTGCAGGATGATATTTGTCCTCAAGATATTTGTCTTCCTCTTGGTCATTAGGCCACTTGCCATGGCCCAGCGGAAAAGGCCCTGGCCTTATTAGGAGAGGAAAAAGGAGCTTCTCACTCTTGCTGATAAGGAATGACGGGAAATCTTGAGGATGGATCTTGAAGGTAGGAGAACAGAGAATGTGAAATACAGGATTGGCTAATCGAGAATCTGTTGACAGGAGGCCAAGCTTGTGTAACTCATGATAATGGCCTAAAAATAGCCCTCAAGTGGGGCTGGGATGACCTGTGAAATCTTGGATAAAATGGTTGCTGACATTTCATGGAAAAGCCTTGGTGGAAGGTTGAGATATGGATCAAAATATGCAGAGCCTCTTTATCAGTAACCCCGAAAAGTCTATCCAGAAGGGAAGTGGTGGTTTCCTAGGTCAAACCAGAGCATGTCACCAAAGAAACACTCCCCTGAGAGTCCTCAGATCCATGGGCCAATGTCAACTTTGTTAACTTTGTGTAAAAAAAAAAAAAAAAAATCCTCTTTTTTTTTTTTTTTCTCTGAAAAACATTTCTGGCTTTTCTAGTCCTTATTAATGTTTGAATTCTTATAGGATTTAAAACAATAGAAGTTGATAATTATTTATAACTTCTAAAGCAGATAGAGCCCTGACTTAGAAAATGGGATAATCCAACTTGGACATTTTCTAGTGTGGCAATTTATTCAATCAGATTTTCTGGCTTTAGTGTCCTTATAGGTGAGGAGTTTCTGATCCCTGATCCCTGATCCCTGTGAATTCTTAACAACGCAACATGCAACAAACATATAACAGTACATGTGAGGTAACTTACTACTGCCACAGAATTTCAAAATTTTACTTTTCAAAAAATTATCCAGTAACAAGCCAGAAATGCTAAAGAGCCTGGGTATGATAAGCAGAATTTTTCATCAGTGATAAGAAGTATAAAGCTAATGCCTGTTCTTCTAGATTTTTTTTCTTCCAGGAAGGAAATGAATATATTGAATGTGAAAAACAGAAATATCCAGCTTTTTAATAATGTGATAACACAATGATATAAATTTTTGGAATTAAGTTGAAGAAATAATGAAAGCAAATGAAATTTTTGGAATGAAGCCTATCAAGAAAATAAAACAGAATTATGAAATATGCTATCTTCAGATTTTTTTTCAAGAAATAGGTATAATTAAAAACAATTAGATAAAGTAAAAATGATGTCAAAATAGTGATGGTTTTTAAATGTGCTTGTTTTTATTTTGAAACTCCAAATATTGAGATTCCTCCAAAAACAATAATAATGCAACATTTTATGCATTAAAGTGTAGATAGTCTCACTTGGAATTGATTTTTCTAATGCACATCTAAAAAATTTCTTTACTTATTTTTTTTTTAAATTTCCTTTACTGACTTTTTTTCTTTTTTGTATGCATTCAGCATGTTATTTTTCTCTGGATAGCTATATTTTGTGTGTGTATGTGGAAAACAAGATCTTATATAAAGACTAAAGTACTTTCTTCTAGACAATTTATAGTTTTAACTCTACCATGTAGGTTTATGATACACTTTGTTAGCTTTGTGTAAAAACAAACTATCCATTGTCTCATTAAATTGTTGTTTTACCTGCTGTGGTTTGGATGCTGAATGTCCTCCTGTCTTTCCAACTCTGTTAAGTTCTTTAGGCCCTGGGATGCGCCAGGGTCCCCTGGTGTTAAAAATGATTAAACCAAGATGGCGGCAGTCATGTCCACCCAGGTCCCTGTGAGGCTTCCGTTCATCCTCACATGCAGGCTGGTCATGTCCACAATAATCTGTACTTCACAGCCATACATACAAATGTTCTTTCCTCTGTTACATTAAGAGAAAATACCTCTTCACTTTCTAGTGTGCTGGAACATTGAACAAACTAGTGACCTTTTAATTTCATCTGCCTATTAATAACCCTTATATCTAGTTTCCTGGGTTTAAGATTAGTACTCTGTTATGAGAATTATAAACTGAACAAAAATATTAATTAATTTAATGCATCTTTTTCTCTTTTTTCCAATTATTTGCTTTACTTTCATTTTATTATATTTTGTAATTATTATTATTTTATTTGTTCTCATCAGTTATACATGATAGTAGTATGTATTTAGACACACATATATGGAGTATAAATTCTCATTCTTCTGGTTGTACATGTTGTAGAATTGTATTGGTCGTGTAATCACATATGCACATAGGATAGTAATGTCCGATTTATTCTTTCCTATTCCCATCCTTTCTCTCTTCCCTTTATTCTTCTTTGTCTAAGCCAAAGTACTTCTATTTTTTCCTAACCAACCCCCCCCTACCCCACCCCTTATTGTGAATTAACATCTGCATATCAGAGAAACATTCTGCCTTTGGTTTTATGGGTTTGGCTTATTTCACTTAGCGTGATAATCTCCAGTTCTAATCAATTTTCATCTGATCACAATCACTAGAGAGTTAAGAAGATGTGAAATATTTTAATCACAAATGGGAGTTTTTCAAAGGCCTTTTGTGAAATAAATATAAGGTTATATAAAATACGTATAAATGCTGAGAAAGTAGACTGAAATATTTTGATGATGTCAGAAGGAGAAAGGAAAGAAGAATGTGTTTAGGATGCAAATTTAGAAAAACAAACAGAAGGAGGGTTAGATTGCAGCTTGTAGGGTCCTGGGTGTCAGTATACCTGGTGGCTTTGGTCCTGGGCTCCATGTAGTACTGCACTCAGGGAAGAACCTTCCACATCTCTGGAGCAGGTGGGCACAGCAGAGGGCAGCCTGGGAACATCTCAGTGGCTCAGCATCTTTCTCCCTGGCACAGGTGACTGGAGAGAGAAGCAGATGATGCTCCTTGCTCCTGGGATATCATCACAGGCTTCTTTAGAGAGTTTTAAAGGTGATGCCCCTCTTATAAGAACAAATCCGAGCTACCTCCAGGGTCACTGGTCATCCTGGTACATCAAGAGGGCCCATTTTCAAAGACAGTGGCATGAGTTCCCCCATGATGGCTTGAACTCGACCTATTTCCAAATGCCTCTTAGACCACTCCTCACAGGACATCATACTTTCTGTTGATTCACTTCTATGCCGTCTGCTCAAGCTTCCATTTTGTGCTCCTTAAAATATCCCATTACTCCAAGTTGCTCTATGAGTGTGTAAGGTTGGAAAAATTCTACACCATAGACTCCTTTCTTGGAGAATTACTATTTGTGTCACTGTTTAGACTATCAGCATTTTCTAAACTCATCTGATGCCATGTAAAACCAATAAATATTTAGCACTAATAATGTATGGGATACATGATACTTAAGTTCAGGATGGATACATTGATGAAAATAGAGATTGCATATGGTTTCCAAGGTGTCAAATGCATAAGAGCTCAATAAAGGTGGAGTGATTACTATGAAGCTTGGCTAAAAGTCCTGCCCTGTCCTGAGCAATGCAGATCCAAGGCACAGACCATACCTGGACCTGTGACCTGCTGCTGAGTGACCCTGTGGGAGTTCAGACGGTTGTTTCATCTCTTTCCTTTATGTGGTAAGACATTTGGAGCAAGTGGACAGGGTGGTGAGGATCCAGGTGAGCACAGGGGTTGGCCACAGCCCACAGGACACTCAGGCACCCCAGTTTCTGGAAGGGTGGGCAGGAGGCACCACCTCTGGTGCTCAGTTCCAGGAGTGTACACCTGCTGACCCAGGACACCCCTTTGGTACTCAGGGGTCTCTCTGAGTGCTTTGATGGTCTGCTGGACAGCATGTGCCATCAGAATCCTGGCCATCTACCTTGTGACCTCTTCACCTCCCTGGAGCCAGGGAGTTTCAAGTCGCAAGATCTCTGTACCCTGACCCAAGGTCCTGTCACCCACCCACCTCATTTTCTACAGACCCCTGATAAGGCTAGGGAAGAGTCTCTCACTGGAGAACTTTAGCCCCAAACAACATGTCTCAACAATCTGAATCCACAGGAAACTGCGGCTTTCCCCCTGGCTCTGGGTCTTCCAGGAAAACTGTTGCCCTCTGAGGAAGCATGAAGGCCAGTGGACAAGATGCTCAGGAGAAGGAGTGCGGTAGGGTAGATGGCAGATTGGTGAGGGTCCCCGCTGTCACCAGGCCTTCCCAGGTGCCACCTATTATTCTGTGTCCAAATGCTCTGCCCTGAACAGAGCATGGGTTCTGGGACCGTCCAGATCAGGAGGCAGGTTCTGGTCCAGCCAGTGCCAAGGGTTCCTCTCTCAAAATTGGCTCGACCCATGGTAAGCAATGAATTCCAGAAAGGAGGTGGTTTTCCTGCCACCATGGTGCCAGCACATTCCGGGTCTGAGGGGGAGGCTGGAGACCTGATCTCTCACAAATAGTGAATGACATATGTCAATGGAAAGGGGCCCCAAAGTTGATGAAATGAGCTAAGACTGTCTTCCACAGGTCTCTTCACCTCAGTTTCTAACACTCAGGGGTGAGGGGCTTTAAACATGGCTGTCAAACACTGTACGCACCTTCCATCAAGGTGTGAGGTTTATGTCTCCTGCCTGGGAATCTGGATAGACTGGGATAGGAGGGAGGTGACAGGTGACCTCCACAGCTGCCCTGACTGCCAGGCAATGAGGCTTCTGCCTTGCCCTCTGGAACCCTGCACTGGGGCCACAAGCCCTCCAGTTATGTGTTCAACTATCCTGAGGCTGCACACCTGGGGAGCACAGCTGCAGGATGAGGACACATCTGTGCGTTCTGATTGACAGTCCTGCTGAACTCAGTATGCAAGACATCTCAGCCCAGGTGCCACACAGGGGAAGGAGGCTCCCCATAATTCTAGTCCCCAGCTTCAAGTCCCACTCATGTCTTTGAGTCTAGCTAGATGAGATACCAGAGAACATGGAGCTCCCCCACCCCGTACTCTGCCCCAATTTCTGACCCAACAGAACCCGTCAACCATGATCAATCGATGTTTTTCAGGACTAAGTGTTGAGGCGGATTGATGTTCAGCAGTAGTGTCCAAAACAGATTTGGATGATGGTGGAAGCCCCTCCCACTCCTGTACTGGAAAAGCTTAGGTCCTTGAGGGGAAAATGCATATCTGCTTATTCCAGTTTACGCCACTTAATTGTTTGTTTCATTTTTCACTTTTTTTTTATGTTTAAGACTGAGCTCTGTGACATAAGGGGACAGGTTGCATTTGCAGAATGCATTTGCTGTTTGGTTCTCTGCCAAAACAAAACACCTGGGAAACAATGTGTATTTCTTTTCTATCATAAGTAAAACAATCTTCCATGTATGGGACTAAAGTAGGGTAAAAAGTGGCAATTTTTGAGACACAACTGTTACAGTTTATGAGAATCAGTTGTTTACATGGTGTCAGGCAACAGAAACACACAACTTATTATCTGTATCAGGCACTTCTCCAGACTCTGCACCCTCCCATCCATCCAGCCAGCCTGCCAGCCACCTGACACAGGGGGCAAAAGACAGACAGCTGATTATCAAAGAAAAGGAAATAAGTAGATAGCACTTCCCCTGCCTGGTAGCTAACACCTCCAGGAGAGGGGAAGGAGCACACTTTCCAACTCAGGCAGTCACCCCCTGGACAGCTCTTTCCCTGCCTTCTGGTCTTTTCCTACCTTTTGGTCAAGTAGGCTTGAGAAGAAAGGAAACCTATGATTTATCACGGGGAGACACCCCATTTCTGGAGGGTCCCAGCTCTGGGCCCCCTCCTCTCCAGGAGTCTCTTTCTCTCTGCAGATGTGGCGGGCCCTGGTTCAGTGTGTCTTATGTCTTTTTAAGGAGAGCAGCACAAGTTTTGATTCAGTAGAACTGGCTTCATTATTTGATCATGTTCCCTCTTGTTTAGTTCATGACTGTAGTGAAACATTTTGATTCCCTTACCTTCCATTCTGGGTGTGTCCTACAAGCATTTCTTGGTGGTTCCCTTGGGGATTCCACTTAACATGAGAAAGAGGTTCTGCTCTGGAGTGAATTTATGGCAACATGACTGTCAGTAGTGAACAGAAGGCTGCTGTACCTCCAGGACCTCCCCTCAGCTACTGAAGCAACAGTGTTTCATTTGGTACTTACTCAATACCATAGAATAAATTGGGGTGTTTTGATACATGATCCTCTTACATCTTGTAGAAAACCAAAGTAGTCCTAGCATTTATAATTGTCATGAATTTTCTTTACCAGAGAACTTTCTGTTTTCATCAGGATCTGAGTTCCTGTTTAATGTCCTTCAGTGTGACCTGAAGGACTCCCCTCACACAGGGCACATCTAGCACGGACCAACTCCCTGGGCCCTTGTGTATGCCTGCTATGGTTTGACTCTGGTTTCACTCCAAAATTCCTGTTGCCAGTCAGCCTCAATGTAACAGTACCAAGAGCTGATTAGGCCAGGACACCCCACCCCAGGGATGGATGTGCACAGAGCTTCTCCAGCACACACAAGGACATGAGTCAGCTCCTAGCACTGCATGCATGCATGCACGTGTGTGCGCGCGCACACACACACACACAGACACACACACACACACAAGTACATTTGTCAAGGTGAGCACAATGACACGTGGCTGTGTTTTAATTAGCCTCTTTGTCTCTGTGGCCAAAATACCCCTAAGAACAACTTGGAGGAGGAAAAGCTTCTCTGGGGCTGACAGTTGCAGAAGTCTTCATTCCTAGATGGCTTACCCCACTGCTCTGCCCAAGTGGAGGCCATCTACCATGGGGCGAGGGCCCAGTGGAGGAAAGCTGCTCGGTTCAGGGCAGCAATGAAACAGAGACCTTGCATGCAAATGTGATGAGGTCTTTCAAGGCCACAAAGGTATTACAGATTTTCAGACTCAAAATGAAAAGACCACTGAGTGCCCTACAGCTTTTAATTTCTAAACAAGTGAATGTCAGTCTCCATAATCCCCCAAAGCAAAAGAGCTCCCGGAGTCCTTTCTTATTCTTTTTATGAAAGTAGGAAAGGTCCTGGAGGCCCCAAATTGAGATGACCACTGGGGTGATGCCCAGGTGTTCCTGGTCATTTCTTGCTCTGACCTCACAAGGTGCTGTGAGGAGGGGATTTCAGTTATATAAGCAAGTGGCTGCAGCCTTTTCATAGCAACAGAAAACCACCCCCACACTTGGTCAGAGTTAAATCCCATGGAGTCTCCAGACACAGGGTTCCTCTGAAGAATTGGCAAGGTCGTCCCTCTGCCCACATGAGTGACACACATCTGTCCCTTCCAGGCCCTGAGCTGTTGCCATGGCCTTTGTTCCCACACAGGAGGTTCTTTAACAGTCAGCCATTCTGCTGCCAATTGCCTGACCAACTGGCTAGGTCAGTGAGAATGAAGCCAGACGTGCGGTGGGGAAACCTGATGGCCATCTCCATAGCACCTGGCTTTACAGGTTGGGCAGAATACTCATGTCCAGTCTCAGTCAGAAGGTGGCTATCCACTGGCCAGATGGCAGCTACAGCTCAGGAAGTGCTTGTCATTTCACGGGACTCTCTGTAAACTATGTCACATCATCCGTAGGCTTGTCTCTGAGTGCTGGGCCCCAGGCAGCTGCAGGAGCAGCCAAAGCATCTGTTTTGGTAGTTAAGCTAGTCACTGGCTCATGGTCCCCGGGGATCCTAGTGGGGACAGATCCTGAAGGTACCATTTCCACTAAGATCTGTTCATCCGTCCATTCTGGTTAGTGGGGTTTGCAAGCACCAAGTGAGATGGGCCCATTCAAGTAGCAGGTTACCTCTGGAGCATCAGCTGCAAGATGCCCCTTCTTTGCCAGTGTCCACTAGTAAGTGTGAAGCTGTCCTTTAAAACTGATCTATCTGATGGCTGGTGATCTAAGTGTCCAAAGTCAGAGAGGCTGGTGGCTCCTCTGGCAGTCTTCAGCTGCCACGGACTCCGATCCATAGGTGTGGAGGTTTCAGGCCCTGTGATTCCACCATGACGGCAGGCTGAAGGACATTCATGTGTCAATGTTCTTTAAGCCCTACTGGGCAAAGCCCTGCCCAGAGCTGGTGGCTGCATTGTTCACTTTGACTCAGGCTCCAAATCAAGGAGAAAACGTGTGTTATTTACCCACAGGAGGCTGTTGACCCCACTGTTACTAGCGGTGATGCAGGGAGCATGCTGGCTTGACTGTATCTTGAATAATTCTTTGACTTCTACCCAGGGGATTGTCCTTGTTATTCTCTCTGCCCTAAAGGACTTTCTGATCAGCTAGACTGCACTGTTACATTGTAACAGGGTGGGTCACAGAAATTACTGAATTAACAAAGTAAGGCACTGTTGTCAGTTAGTCTATTGCTTCCCAGCCCCCACCCTCTGTACTGGGGGATTAAACCCAGGGGTGCTGTACCACTGAGCCCTTTTTATTTTTGTTTTGAGACGGGGTCTTGCTAAGTTTCCCAGGTTGGCCTCAGACTTGTGATTCTCCTGCCTCAGCCTCCAATGCAGCTGGAATGAATTCCCAGCTGGGGGGGGCACACCCCCTCAGGCAGTGGTGACAGTTCCTGCCACAAGCAGCTAACATACCAATGCCCATAATGCTGAAGACCAAAGGCTCACCTATTAAGCAGATAAGCACCATGGGTCACCACATTCTTTTCCAAACCCCTAATGTTGTCAGCTTAATTTTTCCTTTGAAGTGATCTGGAAATACTGTCAGGTGTGCCGCAGTTTGCAAGAACCTTAGAAATATGTGAGCTCCTCTTATCTTAGGTTTAGAGGGTCCCTGACCTCTGACAGGAACCAAGAGACCCAGACTCTATTCCTAACTGCACCATTCAGTGGAGGCCTGACTTTCTCTGAGGTCCGTCCAGCAGGTGAGCACACCACCCAGGGCACTTCCGACTGCCCCACTGTGTCTCCATGTGGCCCTTTGGAGTGCCAGCCTCCCTTTCCACGAAGGCACTCACCCTGCAAGTCGACCTTGCTCAGATTCCTCTGGGGCTGATGTACCACTCTCTTGCTCCCTCTCAGGTGCCTTAAGCTCCATCTGAGTGTCCAGTTCTCAAGGATGACCCATCAGGTAAGTGGCTGTCAGTGAGGGAATCAAGTGCCACACATTCCCCTCTTTCTGCCTCAATCAGGGATGCCAGCTCTTCACACCCATGGTGGGGAATGACTTGTGTCTCTATTTCTCCAGAAATCCTTGATCTCTATATGTCTAGTCCTGAACCTCTGGGATGGTGTCTCTGCTCTGGCCAGATAATGGCTGGTCTCATCCCTCTTGTTCTATTGGACAACTCCAATATTTGGGCCGGTCGCTGGTGCAGGCTTCCTGTGTACTGGTTTTCAACCTGTCAGAGTCTGCTGAGACAGAAGGCTCAGACAGAAGGCTTGGGCAGCACAGTGGTTTACATGAAGCAAGTTTATTATTCATATTGGAAGCCAGGGACAACTGAAGCCAGGGATTTACTGTGAGCTGGTTCCTGAGGCTTATGAAAGTTGTCTGTGCATGCCTCACTTGCACCACAGCTGAGCAACCCCCAAAGTCACCTGCCTAGGTTACATATCCTGGAGGAAAAAGGAATCCCTGGATTAAAATGCTGAAGGACATCCATGTGTTAACTTCCTCTGATGTCTAACTCCGATATCATAGAAGTTGAATTGTTTTGGAGATAGGGCCTTCACAGAGATTACCAAGTTAAAGTTAGCATGTATTTTCCAATCCAGTATGACTACCATTCCTACGCAAGGGTGAACTCTGAACACAGAGATACACACAAAGACAACATGCAGCAAGAGGGAGAAGACCATCCAGAGAGTGCTGGACCTTCCTCATTACCTTCAAAAGGAACCGAGATTTTAGATTCCAATCTTCCAGAATCATGAGACAATCATTTTTGTTGTTTAAGCCACTCAGCAGTATTAGCAAAATAAGGTACTCCTCTATTATTTTCCAAGAGAGATTTTGTAGAATTTTTTCCTTCTCCTGCCTGCAGATACCTGGCCCTCTCAAGCAAGCACCTAAATGTGTTTTGCAACGTACCTCTTCTGCCAAGATTGCAAATGGAGGTGGAAGCTGTTTCAAAGGTGATGGGGTTATCTGATGTTGCGAGGCTGTGGGAAAGGTGAAGTGATGAGAGTAATCCCCTCCTTCCCAACTCCCTCGCTTGCTTGCACCTACCCACACACATTCCACAGGCACGTTCCTGCTCAGTCCCTGTTGGTGGCCCCTCCTGGGGTTATTTGCATTTTCATCAAAGATCAGATTAGCTTTGTAAAGGAGCATGTTAACTGCTGTGTGCTGCTGTGTCATCATGTCCCCGTCTGGGTCACTTATGAAGAACAGAAATTTAATGAGCTCAGGTTCTGGAGACTGGAAACAGTGTCCAGGAGCCCACTTCGGTGGGTGAGGACCTTCTTGCCACATGACCCCAAGGCAGAAGGCAGGGTGACAAAGCACCAGGGAGAGATGAGGGAAGGGGTGGGACTGTGCTTCTCAGAAACTCACTCCTGTGACAGTGTCACTAGGCCCTCACCAGGACTTTGCCACCTCTGAAAGTTCCCCTCCTCAGTACTGTTGCATCAGGGATAAAGTGTCTGACGTGTAAACTTTAAGGAACATGCTTAAACATAGCAAGGAGGCTTAAACTAGAAGAATACAGTGAGGGAGATTCTGGTGGCATCCAAGCTCCTCAGGAAACAAGCTTGGGGGTGGGGGTCCACAGGGGACCCAGACCCTGAGAGGTGGGCAGGGAGCAGGGACAGGGGATGCCAGCGTCCTGCAGACCCCAGCCACTTCCAGCTCTGCCTGGCCCAGGCAGCCTCTGCCACTTTCAGAGAGAGCCAGGGCCGACCCCACCTCACTGCAGATCCAGTGGACGTGCCCACTCCTCCCACAGGCATGGGTGTCGGCCACCTGGCCTCTGCTGGGCTTTGCCTTGGAGAGTGTCCTGCCTGCTGGGCTGCTGGATGGGCAGAGCTCAGGCCCTCAGGCTCAGGGCTTGGCCTGTGGAGCTTGGCTTTGGCTGTGCGTCTGAAGCAGTGGGAGTGTCCCTGTATGGCCAGGGTTCTCTCCCAGCTGCTCCGTGTCACCAGTGGGCACCTGGGGCCCCTCCAATACCTCTTCCCCGCCTGCCTCCTCCAGGAGGAGGTCAGGGGTGTGACTGCCCGGAATCAGCTTAAGGATGGGCCACAGAATGATTCCTGGTCCAAGACAACGTCCTGAAAGCAAAGGGGTGTCCTTTACACCCAGAACAGTGGGGTCCACCATGCCTACCCCACGCAAGAAGGTCACCTTCCGTGCAGTACTCAGTCCTCCCCATTCTCTCGTGAGGTCTGCGTGGTTCATCCTTGCCTTGGGCCACCCTGTCTGGGTGTCCAGCGATGACCACTGTTCCTGCCTACTGTCAGGCAGCCTCTCCCAGCTCTTGCACTCACCGGGGCCTTTCCTTTGCCTGGAAGGAGCCACCTTTCCCCCTTCCCCACACAAACTCCCAGGGACACCTCTTCAGTCTCTTTTGACCTCTTTCACTCACACTTTTCTGTTCCATTGTATGATCTTTTCTCAGTAAAATTAACCATCTACCCCAGAACTGTCACATAAATAAAGGGAGAAGACAGTATGCACCATGCACAAGCACGGAATGGCTCTTCACGGTTCTGTCTCTTTATATCTGTTTTTTTTTTTTTGTTCTTGTTGTTAATTGCCTCAATGGTAATGGAAGAGATGGGTGGTGAATTTTCCATTTATGCTTTCTTACCTCCCAATTGTATTGCATGTGAATTACACCCTCTAAAAGTAGAGTGTTTTAAAAATATTTAAATCATGCTGAACATATTTCCAAGAGTCCCCCAATTTTTTGAAGATTTAACCAACTAGTAAAACATGCTGGTTTGCCGCAGTCTGGCTGGGCACAAATCACGAGCCACTGAAGCAGGAACAAACTTTATTTCTGAACTCCACCAGCACGCTCCACACATGCTCCCAGGAACTCCCCTGAACGCCACGTGGCTCCTCCAGGAACCAGCGACCGGAAAATATCCCTCCTCTGGCACTTCCCCAACCAATGGGAACTCTCCAGGAATGCCTGCGAGAGCTCAAGCGGAACTCAATGGGAACTCCGCCAAAACTCAAAAGTCATCATCTTAATGGCTCGCTGGCGTCACCTCTCAACCACTACTTCTGGCAAAAATGCCATGCGTCATCCCGACTCGGCTGTGGCCCTCAACACTGGTTATGACCTAACCTGTTTGTGATATATTTTATATTTTTTGTGCTTCCTGATTTTGATTGCTAATGGTGTTTGACTTTTTTGCATCTATGTTCAGGAGTGATAATAGGCTGTCATGTTCTTTGTAATTTTCTCGTTAGAATTTGCTGTTAACATTATACTGAACTTGTGAAATGAAGTAAGGAATGTGTCTTCTTCTTATGTTGTGGAAGATGTATTGAAATGTCATTATTTTTTACCTAAATAAATGTTGGCTGTGTCTTAGGTAGTGTTCCCCAGAAGTGGACCCTTATTAAAGGGACATGCACTAGTAATTTCTTGAGGTGCTGTCTTCAGGGTAATCTGTAAGGTAACTCAGGAAGTAGGAAGGGAAGGAGTTGAAGGCCCCTGGGGAGCAGCTTCAGCCTGACCACCTGGAAGGATTCTGGAGGGCCTGCTGCCCTAGGAGCTGGCTGAGTCTCAGGCAGTAGAGCTGAGGCTTCCATAGCACTGTACCCAGCAAAATGACTCTCAGGCCTGAGTGCTGGTCTCTGTGGCATGTAATTCAGGGCATCCTGATTCTTCATTATGTGATGTGTGGACACAGAGTACTGGTTTAGGATCACATTCTCCAGATTCCACAGGTTGCTGGGTGAAGCAAAGTGCACTAAAGCTAGGATGCACGCCCCCTGCCCCCGACCCCTGATTGTTTCACAGGTAGCTCAGAAGACCCTCCTGCACCAGCTCCCATGGTGTCCATCAGTTGACACGTGCTGCCATTCTGTCCTCTTGAATCTCTTCTAAATTTACCCCCTCCAATCATCTTATTCAGCATGGTGGCTGCTGGGGTAGCCTGCCTCTAGTTGGCTACCCAGTATACCTGCTCCCGGGCATTCTCCTGTATCTGACCCTTTTCTTGATTGAGTAAAAACTAGCTTGTGTCATCAACAGAATTCAATTTGAACTGAAAAATGCATAAACCTACGAGTCTAGAACACAAATATTTAAAAAATGCTGTAGGCTACCTGGGGGAATAAGACCATGTTCATGGCAGAATTGCTAGGTGGATTGAATTCTTCAGGTGCTCTCTACTCCATTTTCTTTCTTTTTTTTAAATTAAATTTGTTTTAATTAGTTATACATGACAGTAGAATGCATTTATGCACTTTGATATATTATACATAAATGGGGTATAATTTCTCATTTTCTGATTGTACATGTTTGTAGAATCACATTGGTCATGTGGTCATATATGTATATAAGGTAATCATGTCTGTTTCATTCAACTATCCTTTCTATCTCCTCCCCTCCCTGACCTCCCCTCTACCTAATTTAAGATAACTTTATTCTTCCCTAGTGCCCCATCCCCTTATTGTGAATTAGCATCCTCATATCAAAGAAAACTTTTGGATTGGCTTATATTGCTTAGCATGATACTCTCCAACTCCATTCATTTACCTGCAAATGCAATAATTTCATTCTTCATTAAAACTGAGTAATATTCCATCGACTATATATGCCACATTTTCTTTATCCATTAAACTATTAAAGGACACCTAGGTTGGTTCCATAGTTTAATTATTGTGAACTGAGCTTCTATAAATGTGGCTGTCTCACTGTTGTATGCTGATTTTAAGTCCTTTTGGGTATAAACCAAGGAGTGGGATAACTGGGTCAAATGGTGGTTCCATTCCAAGTTTTCTGAGGAATTGCCATACTGATTTCTATAGTGGTTGCTCCAATTTGCAGTCCCACCAGCAATGTATGAGTGTACCTTTTCCTTCACATACTCGTCAATGTTTATTGTCGCTGGTATTCTTGATAATTACCATTCTGACTGAAGTGAGAAGTAGTTTTGGTTTGAACTTTTTAAAAATTTATTTGTTGGTTGATTGTATTCTTCTTCTGTGAATTGTCTGTTCGGTTCCTTAGCCCATTCATTGACTGGGTTATATATACTTTTTTGGTGTTAAGTTTTTTTGAGTTTTTTATATATCCTAGAGATTAATGGTTTATCTAAGGTGCATGTGTAAAGATTTTCTCTCAATCTGTAGGCTGTTTCTTTACATTATTGATGGTTTCTTTTGCTGAGAAGAAGCTTTTTAGTTTGAATCCGTCCCGTTTATTGATTCTTGATTTTACTTCTTGTGCTTTAGGGGTCTTATTAAGGAAATCAGATCCTAGGCCAATATGGTGAAAATTTGGGCCTACTTTTTTTTCTAGTAGATGCAGGGTTTCTGTTCTAGTGCCTCAGTCTTTGATCCACATTGAGCTGAGTTTTGTGCAAGGTGAAAAATAGAGGTTTAATTTCATTTTGTTACCAACTACCCCATTCACAATAACTATATATATATATTATATATATATATATATATATATATATATACACACACACACACACACACACACACACACACACACACACTTCAAAATCAATCTAACAAAAGAGGTGAAAGACCTCTACAATGAAAACTATAGAACACTAAAGAAAGAAAGAAGCTTAAAAGATGGAAAGATCTCCCATGCTCATGGATAGGCAGAATTAGTATTGTCAAAATGGCCATACTACCACAAGCATTATACAGATTTAATGCAATTCCTGTTAAAATCCCAACAACATTCTTCATAGAAATAGAAAAAGCAATCATGAAGTTCATTTTGAAAACTAAAAGACATAGAATAACCAAAGCAATTCTTAGCAAGAAAAGTGAAGCAGGAGACATCACAATATCAGACTTTAAACTATACTACAGAGTTATAGTAACAAAACCAGCATGGTATTGGCTCAAAACAGACACGTAGATTAATGATACAGAATAGAAGCCACAAAGACAAATTCACACAAATACAGTTATCTCTACTGCATTTTCTACTCTCTCCCCTGCTTACCTTTAAGGGTCTTACTTCTCCAGAAAGCACATTTTTTTTCTTTTTTTTTTTTTGTTGTTAATGCTCTTGGTGTCATATCTAAGAATTCTTTGCCAAAACCAAAATCATAAAGATTTCCTCCTTGTTTTTTTCTTAAGAGTTTTATGTTTATAGCTTTTGTATTTAGGGTTTTGGTCCAATTTGAGTAAATTGCTGTACATGTTGTGGAGTAAGGGTCCATCTGCATTCCTTTGAATCTCTAGTGCCATGTGATAGGCTCTTCTTTCCTCACTGAATGGGTTTGGCATCTTTGTCAAAAGTCGGCTTACCATAAACATTGGGTTTATTTCTACACTCCTGATCTTATTCCTCTCCTTTATGTCTATCAGTATGCCAGTACAATACTTTTTTCATTATTGATATTTTGTAATAAGTTTTGGAGTTGGGAAATTTAAGTTCTCCAACTGTGTTTCTTTCTTCAAGATTGTTTTGGCTATTCGGAGTTCCTCGAATTTTCACATGAATTTGGAATCAGCTTATCAATATCTACAAAGAAGCCAGCTGAGACTCGGATAAAAATTGCATGAATCTGTCATTTACTTTGGGAAATATTGCCATTTCAACAATATTAAGACTTCCAACCCATGATTATCTTTCCATTTATTTAGGACTTTAATTATTCTCCTAACATAGTTTTGTAGTTTTCAGAGCATATGTTGGGCAATTACTTTGTAAACTCTTTTCCTAGATATTTTATTATTTTTATGTCATTTTAATTGGATTTTTAAAATTTAACTTTTACTCTTAATTGAGAAGATATAAAAGTACATTTGCTTTAATATGAGGATCATGTCCCCTTCAAACTTACTGAATTCGTTGATTTGTTCTAAGAGCTAAGAGTTTCTTTTTGAATCCTATGTTTTAGAAAGATCAAATTGTGCCATTGGAGAACAGGGACAGTTTCGTTTCTTACTTTCCAATCCATCTGCCTTTCTTTTTTTCTTTTTCTTGCCCAATTGCTTGGGTGTGGATTTATGGTACAGTGCTGAGTGAGATTGACAAGGGTGAATATTTATGTCTTAGTTGAACTCCTTCACATGGAGATGATTTAATCTACAATTTTCAGAAAATTTTGAGACTTTTCAGGGATAATTTCTTTCATTTTTCTGCTCCTTTTCTCTTATTTTGGAACTCTCA
The DNA here is from genome assembly GCF_045843805.1 of Urocitellus parryii. NCBI lineage: Eukaryota > Metazoa > Chordata > Mammalia > Rodentia > Sciuridae > Urocitellus > Urocitellus parryii. The sequence continues at coordinate 118,240,320 of NC_135532.1, read as the reverse complement.
TTGTACAGATGTTGGTGTTCCACATTTTCCAAGGGTTTGTTCATTTTTATTCATTTTTTTCCTCTCTGTTTTCAGTTTCAATAATTTCTATCAATCTATTTTCAGGTTGCTGATTCTTCTGCCAACAATTATTTTTCTTCTGAAAATAATTGTTGAGTAACTTCAGTATTATTTTTAATTTATGCTTTTCATTTCCAGAATTTCCATTTGTTTGTTTTTTATATAAAACTTTCTGTATTAATATTCTCTATTTGATAAGACATGATAATTATAACTTCTTTAACTTCTTACATATTTTCTCCTTTAATTTTTTGTACATAATTATAAGGGCTATTTTTAAGTCTTTGTTTGAGCCAACATCTGGGCTTTTCATGGGCAGTTTTGATCATTTCCTGTGCCTTTGTATGACTCTTGTCATTGTTGAAATCTGGACTTTTAAGTACTATATTGTGGCTTCTCTGAGTAATGGTTCTCTTCTCCCTCATTGAGGCTACTCTTACTGTTTGCTTGAGTGACTTGGCTAATTGTTTTATGAGGTCTGGGGTCCTGCAGTGTGCTTTCACTCCTCAGAGGGCTTAGGCTTGGCTGTCACTCTGGAATTACTAGGTTTTTTTTAGAGCTTTCTTGGATGGCTTCCTTTTCTGATCTCCCTGTTAAACTGTCTGACTTTGGGTACTCCCAGTTCATAGGCCCCACTAGTTGCTGACTGATTGCCATACTGCTGTGACAATCATAAACCACTTCACAGCCTGCTCCAACCAACTTAAGTAGGGGTAGTTGTTGGGTTTTTTTTTTTTTTTTGGTTTTTGAACCCAGGTGTGCTTAACCACTGAGTCATACCCCCAGCCCCTTTAATTTTTTTTTTCTTTTTTTTAGTCAGGTTCTCACTAAGTTGCTTAAGGCCTCGCTAAGTTGCTGAGGCTGGCTTTGAACTCGTGATCCTCTGGTCTGTGCCTCCCGAGCCCAGCAAGTGGGGGTAGTGTTTGATGACAAGCTTTGAGGTTTGCTCTGACTCTAGCAGAGCCTCTCTTAGCTCTTTTCCTGGTTTTAATAGAGCATTTGGCCTATAATTTAGCTTAACATTCTTATAATGCTGTCAGTCTCCTCTTGATTATTTACCATCAACATCTCCACTGTTTTGGGAGAATACTTAGTCTTGAGTTTCATGACATTCTCTTTCAAATAACAACCTTTTGGGATGGAAGATCTTTGGAGATCTTAGTACTCTCTTTAGTAGACAACAATTAATTTTTAATTCAGCATGATAAAAAATGTATAGGCCTATTCATTTTATCTTTGTTTTCAGTGTGAATTTTGACAATTCAGGTCTTCCAAGACTTTGATCCATTTCCTCCTCTGGTTTTCCCATTTGTGGGCACAGAGTTTTTTGTGTTATTCCTTTGTTGGCCTCTTGGTGTTCATGGGGTCAGTGGTGATTACTTCTTTTCATTCCTGATATTAATTTACACCTTCTCCTTTTTCCATGCTGACCTGACTGAACTTTATTAAACTTTTCAAAGCATGAGTTTTGGGTTCTATTTATTTTCTCAATTTTTTTTTTCTGGTTTTCCATTTTGTTGATTTCTGCTATAATTCATGTTACACTTTTTCTTCCACTTGCTAATTTAGTCCTATTTAGTTGCTTTTCTTTATCTAGTTCTCTAACACGGAATCTGAGATTGTTGATTTACAGTGTTATTTCCTTATTCCACATTGTATTCAATGCTACACGTTGCCCAGTAATTACTGCTTTTGCTACACTCCATAAATTTTGAAGTTGTATTTTCCTTTCATTTAGTTTGAAATCATTTTCTAGTTTCACCTGCATCTAGAAGTGTGTGGTTTAATTTCCAAATAGTTGAATTTCCCAGCTACCATCTGTAGGGCATGATGTAACATGTGGGACATTTTGCTTCAGAAAAGAGGAAACTAACTTGCTAACTTGCTACCTGCTTCCCAGTCCTGGGGCCACATGTGGCTAAGATAGCGCTTGGTGATCAGCCAGGAGACGGTGCTGTGGGTGGTGATGAAAAATCAGATGACCTCTAGGATAGGCTCAGAACCCTTCCGCCCCCGTGGACAGCTTGTGTCTCCCATTATGGCCTGTAGGATGGGTGTACACATGGACTCTCCCCACTCTGCTGACCTTTATCCTGATTGGCTCTGGTACATTATATTAGCTGTGTATGTTTTCTGATTAAACGAGATCCTGCTTTGACTGGTCTCCCTGGCTCGTCTGATTGTCCTCCGGCAAGGGAAGGCTGGGTTCGGGTGGCCAGTCAACCTTTGCCTTTCTTGGCTCTTCCTGGTTGGGGCGTGCTTTCCCCATCTCTCCAGCAGGTCAGGAGGAAACAGGGGGGCTAAGAACCCCGGACAACCATCCTGCTGTGGATTTCTGGGTTAATTCTGTTGTGATCCTAGAGCAGGCTCTGTATGACTCCCATTGTCCTTTCGAATTTGTTAGGTTGTCTATGGGGCAGAATGAGGTCCATCTTGGTGAATGTCCCATGTGAGCTCCAGAAGAGTATGCATTTTACTGTTATTGGATGCAGTATTCCACAAACATCACTGGTGTTCACTTGACTGGTAGTGTTGTTTAGTTTAACCACATCCTCATTTTCTCTCTGCTAGATCTTTTTATTACTAACAGAAAGAAATTAAAGCTTTTAATTGTAATAATTGATGTCATAATTTACCTTGAGATTCTATCATTTTTGGCCTTATCATTTTGATGCTGTTTTTAGGTTCACACACAGTCTTGATGATGCCACATATTACTTTTTTAAAAAACTTATTTACTGCATATGTTCTCCCGTGAGAGGTGAGGACGATGGAGTGGAAAGGATATACTTGCCTTGCTTAGGCCCATGCTGGCTCTCATTTATGTCCACTGGTGGTTATTCACCTGGGGATTATTTTTGTTTTCAGAACTTTTTCTAACATTCCTTGCAAAATGATTCTGCTGGTAACTCGTTGACTTAGTTCTGTTCATGTTACAATGCCTTTATTTTTCCTTCTTTGGATGCTATTTTTCTCAGTACCTGGTGTTTTCTAAGGGAAACTCCTTTTGCTTTCTCTCAGCAATTTAAAGATATCATTTTATTATCTTGGTGTCTATTGCTTAATATGAATATCATATCTTTTAATGTCGCTTCATTCAATAATAAGATGTTTTTCTCCCTTCCCCATTGGGTCCTTTTAAGATCCGTATTAATTTCGAATGCTGTGGAATGAGTTATCACAAGCTTTGTGGCTTAAAACAGCACACATGCTATTTTGGATTCTGTGGGCTGTGCTCAGGCAGCCATGGGGATGAGTTCAGTACTTTGGGACTTCCCTGGCCTTGAATCTGGGCGACAGCTTTCTGAGGCTTGGTCATCCAGATGCATTAGGCCATTTCCAGATCTCCTTCCCTGTGCCATAGAAGGGAGGCGCCTTGACTGGGAGCCACTCAGGATTTAAGCTGCTCAACTTCTTGCCCTGAGAGTCTGTCTCTTGGTTCCAACTGGCAACTGGGAACTCCTCCCCTACTGCGCCTCCTTTGCCCATCACGTCCCCAGCCAGTTCTCTGGTGATACGCTGCAGAAAACTCCTTGCTGTAAAAGGCTTGTGTGATGAGTTAGGCCCACCCACACAGTTCCCCTGTCTTGGGGTCACCTAACAGGGAAACTTAATTGTGTCTGCCAAGCTTCATCACAGCAGCACTGAGCTTGGTGCTCAACTGAACAGACAGGGCAGGTGTGTCTGGGTGGTCTAGATGCCTGGGTGGGAAAAAAGACGGGGCCAGCAAAGTTCATGTGAGTCTCACCTGGGTCAGGGAAGACTGGGCAGGAACTGTGCGCAAAACTCGGCCAATATTTCAAAAGTGGGTTGGATTTTCCATCACGCACCTGTGTGCTCATTCACACTCAGCTTCCTCTCAGGCTCTGCGAGTCCTCCTGCCTCTTTCTGTCCAGGCAGCCCTTTTCCTCTGCTGTTTCAGGGGTGACCTCTCTCCCTTTCAGTCTGGTGTTGAGGTAGGTGCTAAAGAAGTGTTGCAAGGAGAAATCATGGCCACAGGGTGACCTGGAGTGATGAAGGGCAACCACAACAGCTTCTGCTGAAAATGGAGTCCAGAGACCCAGCAGGAGCTTCAAGGGAAGACGCCGGTCCACTAAGAAATGTGAAGAAATGGTCTTAGGAGGATGAAAATTAGACCGACAGTCATAGGAAACTCCACAAAAAGTGGACAAATGCCTGGTTTTACCCATGTTTATATGCTTTTTGCCTAATACTGAACTTAGGCTATTCAAGGACATAATAAATGTTTAATGAATAAGTATATACTTCCCACATGATGATATAGCTATGTGGATCAAAAAACTTTTTGAGTTTAACATAAAACTGCATAAATGTTTCTTGGCTGGATAAATTAATTTTGGAATCTGGACAAGAGCAGCAGCTTGGACTCACAGTGCCCAATGCTCAGCCTATCCCAGTGGAATTTAATTCTCTTAATGCTCTGTGCATTAGGTATATGTATGGCTTGAGGTTGATTAGGTATGATCTAACTGGTTATGCTTCTTTTTTTTTTTAACTCTTGTCATTAATCTTCACAAAAGAATCATCAGAAAAATGGGTTTCATGTCTCCTCTTGTGCTCTGCTGAGGATTCGGGTGCAGTCTGCTAATGTCTCAGGACAGGGAAGAGCTCCTGCTGGCTGCGGGTGTTTGGAATGGCTGGCCGTGGATGCGCACCTGAGAGGACCTATCTGAATTCAGGGTCAAGTGCAGCTGCAGAAGCAGTTGCCACACTCACTGCTGATCTTGGAACCAGAGCTCAGCCTGTTGCTGCAATGTCCCATCTACCTTTGAGATGATAGAGTTTTCCATCTACCTTTGTCCTATTATTTAGTAACCAGTATATATGGGGTGACATGACATTGTCACTCTACAGAAGTGGGTGCCATGGGGTGCAAGGCTGTGAGCTTCGGACTGTCTTGTCTTCTCTTTGCTTATTACATCTACACACCCATCCCCCAAAACATTGAGGAACGCTGGAAAGTCGGGATCATAGATGCTATCGTGAAAATTATCTCACTCACGGTAATGCTTTTCCTGGGGAATTGGGATGCCTCATCTTAAGTCCATATGAACTTTCTTTAAGGTTGCAATTTAAAGAGAGACTGGGTTTCTTTTAGAATAAATTGACCAAATAATATTAATATGTTCAATTTAATTAATCATTAATATGTTTGCTTGAATCCATAGGAAGCAGAGGGAGATAGAATTTTTGTTAAGAATCTGTATCTGAAGATCATGACCATATATTGTGATAAGAATTATAGAAATGATATTGTCCAAATGGAAAATTTGAGAAACTTAAATAGTTTGGTATATTTGACTTTTTTAAAAAATAATTTTTAGTTATCAATGGACTTTTACTTTTGTTTATTTATATGTGGTGCTGAGACTAGAACCCAGGGTCTCACATAGGCTAGGCAAGCACCCCTGAGCCACAACCCCAGCCCTATATTGAACCTTTTTGATGTAACCTATTCTGGCATGTTCTCTTAAAACTTACATGTATATAGCAATTATATACATTTTGATGTGTATGTAGTGCTTTTACTATTTTAATGTTTTTCCCTTTCTAAGTAGTTCCCAAAGTTTCAGGTTTCAGAAAGTCTGTACATTCTGTGCATTACTGAGGACCTAAAAAAGCTTATTTATGTGGGCTACGTTCATCAGTGTTAACTGCATTGGAAATTAACCTCATTAGAACGATTTCACTTAATGGTAAACCCATCATAGGTTAACCCAAATGATATAGTTTCATTAAAATGTGCAACAGGAAAGACTTTATGACAGTGACATTTTTTCAGATTCCTCTGACGTGTCTCTTCCTGGAAGCTGGGTTCTCCTGCCTGCTTCAGCAGCTAGTCTGTTGTGAGAGCACCCCCCTCACCCCCCCACCCCGTGCTTATGAGCAAATTAGATTTTCCTAAGAGGCGGAAGAGTGATGGTATCCTATGTGCTTTCTGAACGTGTCTGAGACCCCCAAGGGTTGGGAGACCACACTTTGAGATCTGCCCTGGCTCTTACCTAGCATCAGTACTGCGTTGCTACATTTCAGGCCTCCTGTGTGAAAGTGTCAGGATTTGGATTCCAACCTAACACACTAGAACACCAGGCTCCCCTGCCAGGATACGCTGCCGTCGGGGGGCATGAGAATGATAGTGAGTAGGACGCTTAGGGAGAGGACAGTGATGGAGAACAAATGACCAGAGAGGAGAGAGCAGAGTGGCAAAGAAGGACAGGGATGTCCCCTGTGCTGCCAGAAGAGACCACAAGCTCTTGTGCTCTGTTCCTGACGTGCCTCCTACTGAAAGTTCAAAGCCACTGAGCCGTCCTGGACATGATGTGCTCTTTCCTATTAATTTCAAGGGTCCCACTCTGTTCACTGGACACTAGGAGAACAGGCAGATGAGCAATGTCACCCTACAGAGAACCTGCTCGTGCATCTTTAGACTGTGAAGTTGTGATAGTAGGAGCAAATGTGACTCCATTTTGTTTTATGACTTCATCCTGTAAAACAACCATGCCAAGTAGAAGAGTCATGACTGGGGCAAGATGTTCTTTTCCTTTTGCTATAGAAATCTTTAAGAACACGGAACTACCTAATGGGGTATTGTTTCTGTAACTAGGATAACGGGGCTCTGTTTCTGTAACTGGGATGACTGGGCTAACTGTGATTGGTTAGGCTTCCCTCTGCTTGACTGCACTGTCCTGCTTCTGTAACCTGGCTTGCTTGCATTGGCTAGACCCCCTGAACATCCCTTTTTCAGTTTTCAGGCTTATAAGGAGTGCCCTTGCAATTGTTCGGGGCTGATCAGGGGAACAGCTTTATGTTCTGGTCAGCTGCCACAGGTGAGTTTCAATAAAGGCTTGATTCGATTATATGTGAGTGGTCTGGAAGTCAGTTTATGAAACCCTGGGACGAAGCTTTAACTATAACATTTGGGAGCTCTTCCGGGATCCATTTCTTCCCTACCCTCACGCCAAATTTGCCTCCAACGATGGGTCTTTGGACCATGGCCCCAGAGTAGAGGGGAGCTCCTGAGAGACGTTCCTCAGCCTCTCACCGAGGACGACTCCAATCCATCCTAGGACGCTCTGAGAATCCTCCAGCTGGCCTGTCAGTTCTGGTGAGTCCACTCTTCTCTGGGGGAAAAGGTCAGATTGGACGCAGTTGCTTACACCTTCCCCGGGACAGGACGAGACGTTGTCACTGTCTCCCTGGAGGTCTCCCTGTGAGACCTCATCTGTCTGTATCTGGGGCCCACTGGAGGCCTCCCTGGGAGGCCTCATCTGTCTGGGGGCAGGACGAGACGTGGTCTCTGCCCCATTAGAGGTCTCCCTGTGCGACCTCAGCGATTGTTGCTTGTCCTGTCTGTTCTGCTGTTTATCATTTCTCCAGTGTCTTCTGCTGTTGGTCATTTGTCCAGTGTCAGTTTGCCAGCCGTTTGTTCTGTTTGTGGGGTCTCTGCCCCATTAGAGGTCTCCCTATGCGACCTCAGCGATTGTTGCTTGTCCTGTGTCTGTTCTGCTGTTTGTCATTTCTCCAGCGTTTTCTTGCTGTTTGTCATTTGTCCTGTGTCTGTTTGCCGGCCATTTGTCTTGTGTTTATCTATCCGAGTGTTGTGCGCGGGCCCTTTTCTTGTTCTCATAACCGCTCTTCTTTCATCAGGACTCCTTCCCTCCACCGACATCATGGGACAAGGAAGCGCTACAGAGCTCTCCACCTGGACCCCTTTAACTTGTTTCCTTAACAATTTTCAGGACTTTGTCTGTTGGTTTGTTTTTGTTTGTTCCCTTTGTGTTCTGTGTTAATTTCTACCTCAGTTTGTTTCTAATGGAAAAGAAATGGTTAAAACGGTTTTAACTGCGCTCACTACAGCTTGCATTAAAATGTAAAGTGCTGGCAACAGGACTAAAAGAATTGTCAAAGGTAAAAGCTAAAGGTAAAAAGAAAAAGGCATTCTAGAGATTGCCTTCATTTAGGAACTGGGCCAGGAGGCCAACTGGGTAAATCATGTCAGTTCCTATAGAGGACAGATTAAAACTAAAGTGTTTTATAAAATTATTATTCCTAAAGTGTATAACAAAAAGCATAATTTTGTCTAGGAAATTTGGCTTTTGTCTCTCAGTATTTGCAAGCATGAATAACTCCCAACTATTAAAAAATGGTCTAAAGATTTTTCAATGTCAGGCTAAAAGTTGGTGGCCGCGATCCAAGAAACCAGAAACAGCAGTTTAGAATGGGACCCCAACCTGGGGGACTCTCCCAAGGAGAACAATGAAGCTGCGTCTTTGGGAAGTTCCTCCAGGGAGAAATTAGCCCCCTTCGTTTGTCTATGTTCCCTCAACTCTTTTCAGCTTTCATGAACAGGACCACCTCAGGAAAAAGGTCAGAAAACTTTCAAAATTCTATATTTGTTAAACTCGTAATTTTGATCCAATATGCTTAGGTTAATATGTTTTTCTGATATACTCTGCTTTATTCGAAGGCCAATTTACAAGGGTTAACTCTCAATCTAATAGGTTTTTTTAAAAAAAATAAGCTACAAGGCTTTTGTTTGTCTGTTTGCTTTGTGTGGGTGCACCAGTGTACTGTCTGCATGTATTGCCATGTCTATATATTTGGTACAAATGAGCTCATAAATTTTTTAAAATTTTAAAAAATGGATCCAAATACTTTTGGTTAATATAATTTAAAAGGTTCAATTTAAATTGGGAAAATAGATAAAAGTACAAATGTCTTTAAAGTTACTAGTGCACAGTTTTGTTTCTAGATGGTTAAACAGCTGTTAAAATGTTAATGTCTATAAAGTGTCTAATATCCATTGTCTCTAGGATTTTTCTTTAACAGGGGAAAAAAGATTACTAATACTATTCAATGCACTTGTCTGATACCTTGTTTTTTTTTAAAAAAAGATACGTAAATTTTATCTAAACGTATATGAAATTAATCATGTATGTGTTTGTTAAAGATCTAATTGGTACAAAGTTAAAATGCTGACTGTTAAATATAATATCAAGTACTTTTAACTCCTCAAATTCCATAAGGTAAAATACTTAAACAGTGTTGGTGTTTTCATAAATTGGTAAACTAAAAAGGAAATTTGTAATCATTTTGTGAAATTATAAAAAAAAGGTTACTCTAAATTACAAAGTCCCAACAGGTATAATTCTACACACAAGGAGTTACGAGGTTTCAACTGTATTTCAATTAAAGTACTGTAAATAACAAGTATTTCATCTTATTAATATGGATTAATTTATCTAAATTCAAAAATTTATAAGGGTTATTTCAAGGTTAAAAAAAGGATCAATGGGTTAAAAAATTATTAAAAAGTTCTAAATATAAAAATATATTTAATGAAAAACATTTCCAGGTAAAAAGTCTTTATGTGGTAAAGTATAATTATAATACATCTAAGTAAACAACAAAAGGGTCTAATTAAGTTATATAAAGGTCTATAAATAAAAGACAAATATTAAAAGGTTTATATGTAACTAAGTCGGTTATATATGTAACACAAATAGTTAAAACTATTCAAGGTTGTTCCCTAAGGACAAATAATAATGTACTGATATATTTATATGTTAAAATGACAAAAACTTCTAAAAATATTAATTACATTATGTCTGTTAAGTTTTATCCCCTAGAACAAGTAATCTTGAAAAAATTAAGGTTTGTACATCTGTGGCTAAACAGCAACTGTTATTTTAAAGCATTGTCCTACATTACAAGTCTAGATTTTCCTTTAAAAGCTAACCTTGGTTAATATAAAAACATCAATAAAAGTGTGGTACATTACTCTTCTCTACAGATTAAATGTGTTCATATCTTTCAGGTAAACAAGTCTTTAAGGTAAAAGATTTAAAGAAACATTTTATCAAGCTGGTATCCTCCAAACTAAAATCATCTGTAATAGTAATTTAAACTTATAAAGATAATAGATTTTATTGGGGATTTATTTATATTATTTGTTGTTTTGTAACCAAATCTTATGTTACCTTTTACACTAAAATATAAAAATTTAAAGATATTTTTTAAAAGTAATGAGAGCCTAACCTATTAAAGATTAATATTATAAAACATTTTGCCTCTTAACACATGGAAAAAAATGTTAAGGGCTCTCAGCCTTTCCTTAATTAATGTTTCAGATATATGTCATGTTGTGCTACTAACATTCATACAGAGTCAAAAACAATATATGTAAACTTTATAAAATGATATCAAAAAGAGAGACAAAGATCAGCTTTAGATCTAAAACACTTTACCTAAGATTTGTAAAGAGATAAGGCTCTGCTTCCCACCTTACAGCATGTCAAAATAACTTCAAAGTAGGCCAGATTTCAGTTAATTTAAAGTTATATTCAAAGATTAATTTATTAAAAAATTACTGTGATCTCATATAGAAAATATAATGTATAGCTCAGCCAAAGTTCAAAATTATATACAAGCTAAATATGTTTTTATTATTGTTAATTTCAATTTGTATATTCATTAAAACTTAAAAAAAGTGAACACTACACTCAAAACAACTAAGAGACCTTTATTGTGACAATGTCTGATTAACACAAAAGAGAGAGAAAAAAAAGGAAAGTGAGAGAGAGAGAGAGAGAGGGAGAGAGACAGAGAGAGAGAGAGAGAGAGAGAGAGAGAGAGAGACAGAGACAGAGAGAGAGAGAAAGAGAGAGAGAGAGAGAGAAAGGAGAGAGCAAGAGAGGAAGACCTGACAAGAGAGAGTTTTTATAGCCAAAATCTAATGGGGTCTCTGGATCTGCAAACTGCCTTGTTGGTGTACAGTGATTGGATCCTACAGTAGATGCTAAGGTGTCATCTTCTGCCTTCAGGCAGATCTTCAGCATTACGTAAATTAATAAATAAAATAAGGATATCGTGTTATGTAAAAATTAACTGTAAAGTTATAAAGATTAAAGTTAAAGCTCAGCATTCTTACTTTAAAACTGGTAAAACTGACTTGCTGGATGTTTAAGGCCAAATTTAAATATTAAGGTTAAAATAAAGGGGCCAAAGAAACCAATATTTGGCTCTTGCCCTCTAAATCAGCCTGAACCCAGGACAGAGAAAAAGCTTTGCAACTCTGGGCCACATAACCTCCCGATAAGGGAGATTAATGAGACCAATGGAGAACAGAAAGCCAATGAGTGTCCATGCTGCAAAAGAGGAGGGTCATTTAAAAAGGAGACATGCCTGATGCTTCCAAGGGAGGCCATATGGTCAGCAAGACCTTGACCCATCCTAATGCAGATGACACTAACAGAGCTAAAATGCTGCTCACAGGTTCCCCAAGAATGTCCTCCAAGGAAACTCAGCTGACTCTTACCAATAGATAGAAAAAAGGTCAGTTTGACCAGCTTGGTCTTAAACACCTACCAAAAACAGTTAAAAACCAAAGCACAGCCATTCCTGGGCATTTAAAAAGAAACAACAGTTATTTTAATGTAACTTAACATGTACACTAGTGTTGGCATCCCCCAAAATAAGTAAGACTGGAGGCAACAAAAGAGAAATTCTTAGGCAAAAATGCCTGATAACTACCAATAAATACCAGAAGTTTCTATTCCGTTTAAGGCCTACAGATCTTCCTAACTTCCTACACAGGTAGATGTAATCGATGTTTATTAATATAATTATCTAGCCTTAAGTAACAAAAGGATCTTTACTGAACACAGTGGTCACGCCAAAAAGGTATTTTTACAAAAATCAGATGACATTAACTAATTTAACTAAATGTTGTGTCTACATTCCTGATAATTCTGAAAATGTTAAAGATTTATGCTCCCTAAAAAAGTGCCTTATTAGGCTTTGTTAGGCCTTGTTATGGGGACATTTTCTCAGGTCTTCTGCCTCCTGGTAAACTATTATTGATTTTTGTCAGTTTCATGATATTCATGGACAGGTTCCAGATGCTACAACTGCTATTTTATATTAATCTTACTTCGGCACTCATGTCTTTTTGTTTCTCTCATAGAAGTGCCCACCCCAGGTGAATTTACATCCTGTTCTTCCTGAGCAGATTTTTACCATGGACTCCTTGACCCACTCAGTTTCTAAAAAGGGACTCCAAACTGCATGCCCACTGCACATCGCCCCCTTTCAGCTGGAAGGAGCAAGAACGGTCATCACCCTTTTCCCTTATGGCAGTTGGAGGTCCCTAATATTAGAAAAAAAAAATACAGTCAACATAGATGTTCACCAATATGTCTAGCTCAGGAAGATGTACCTGGGAAACTTACTCCCAAGATCACCCTGGGTGATCTCCCAAAAAGAGACACTCGCTTCCACAACCCAACTTATAAGTGGGACAACTCCCCGTTCACCAAAAATTGTGCTTCCCAGGTCCCACTTCAAACTCCTTGCCTATATCTCCAAACTGTCAATAACTCTGAACTATGTAACCTACTATTTTGATGGAGTAAAAGGAAAAGAACACTGGACTTATTAAAAGGCCAGGCCCCACTGATTTATCAACATAGACTGGCTGCCCCCATTTTAGTTCCCCTCCTGGCTGGTTTTGGAAGTCCCTCAGCAGTCAAATAGATATAGATTTAGGAAAACTAAAATGGTCAATCTCCAAAATAAAGGTTTCACTAGACTCTCTGGCAGAAATAGTCTTACAAAACAGAAACTTCAGGCAATTGGTTCCCAAACGTATTCTCATGGTCCCCTTGGTTGACTACCATTATTTCAGCCATAGTTGGGCCCCTAGTCCTTCTCCTGATTGGTATTACTGTAGGACCCTGCCTCTTAAAATCCGTCCTAAACCATATACACACAAAAAAAAAATGTAGGTGAGGTCAGACTTATGGTCTTGCTAGCCCAGTTTTGTCCCTTAGACACAGAAGGTTGGAACAAAAATTGAGGCCTAATGATGTGCAAGATTGACATCAAACCTACTAAAACCAGTGGGGAATGTGATAGTAGGAGCAAATGTGACTGCATTTTTTTTTCATATTTTTCCTTTTTATTCAATTCTTCAGTGGCTCTGCATCTTCCATTTACTTTGAGTTATTTGGTAATTATAAATAGTTGACAACTGATAGCAAAGAAACAACACTTATCCATGGATAAACAAATTCTGTTTTGTGTAAGGACAATGAATTCCCTTTTCTCCCCCATCACCCAAAGCCAGTTTCACATCTATTTAAATATTCACTTCTGCATTCCTGATTCATCTATTTAAATGTAATAGGTTGGATTCTTCTTACATCCAGTGGCAATGACTTATTTCCTTCATTAATTAAAAAGTTGAATAAAATCTTTGATGCATGTCATTGTAAATTGATCTGAGCCATGATTTCTTTTTTTTCATTTATAATTTTATTTTTTTATTGGTTGTTCACAACATTACAAAGCACTTGACATATCATATTTCATACATTAGATTGAAGTGGGTTATGAACTCCCAATTTTACCCCAAATGCAGATTGCAGAATCACGTCGGTTACACATTCACAATTTTACATAATGCCCAATTAGTAATTGTTGTATTCTGCTACCTTTCCTATTCCCTACTCTCCACCCTCCTCTCCCCTCCCATCTTCTCTCTCTACCCCATCTACTGTAATTCATTTCTCTCCTTGTTGATTTTCCCATTCCCCTCACAACCTCTTATATGTAATTTTGTATAGCAATGAGGGTCTCCCTTCATTTCCATGCAATTTCCCTTTTCTCTCCCTTTCCCTCCCATCTCATGTCTCTGTTTAATGTTAATCTTTTCTTCCTGCTCTTCCTCCCTGCTCTGTTCATAGTTGCTCTCATTATATCAAAGAAGACATTTGGTATTTGTTTTTTAGGGATTGACTAGCTTCACTAAGCATAATCTGCTCTAGGGCCATCCATTTCCTTGCAAATTCTATGATTTTGTCATTTTTTATTGCTGCATAGTACTCCATTGTGTATAGTTGCCACATTTTTTTATCCATTCATCTATTGAAGGGCATCTGGGTTGGTTCCACAGTCTAGCTATTGTGAATTGTGCTGCTATGAACATCGATGTGGCAGCATCCCTGTAGCATGCTCTTTTAAGGTCTTCAGGGAATAGTCCAAGAAGGGCAATAGCAGGGTCAAATGGTGGTTCCATTCCCAGCTTTCCCAGGGATCTCCAAACTGCTTTCCAAATTGGCCGCACCAATTTGCAGTCCCACCAGCAATGTACAAGAGTACCCTTTTCTCCACATCCTAGCAAGCACTTGTTGTTGTTTGACTTCATAGTGGCTGCCAATCTTACTGGAGTGAGATGGTATCTTAGGGTGGTTTTGATTTGCATTTCTCTGACTGCTAGAGATGGTGAGCATTTTTTCATGTACTTGTTGATTGATTGTATATCCTCCTCTGAGAAGTATCTGTTCAGGTCCTTGGCCCATTTGTTGATTGGGTTATTTGTTATCTTATTGTCTAATTTTTTGAGTTCTTTGTATACTCTGGATATTAGGGCTCTATCTGAAGTGTGAGGAGTAAAAATTTGTTCCCAGGATGTAGGCTCCCTATTTACCTCTCTTACTGTTTCTCTTGCTGAGAAAAAACTTTTTAGTTTAAGTAAGTCCCATTTGTTGATTCTTGTTATTAACTCTTGTGCTATGGGTGTCCTATTAAGGAATTTGGAGCCTGACCCCACAATATGTAGATTGGAGCCAACTTTTTCTTCTATCAGACGCAGAGTCTCTGATTTGATATCAAGCTCCTTGATCCATTTTGAATTAACTTTTGTGCATGGCGAGAGAAAGGGATTCAGTTTCATTTTGTTGCATATGGATTTCCAGTTTTCCCAGCACCATTTGTTGAAGATGCTATCCTTCCTCCATTGCATGCTTTTAGCCCCTTTATCAAATATAAGATAGTTGTAACTTTGTGGATTAGTCTCTGTATCCTCTATTCTGTACCATTGGTCTACCCGCCTGTTTTGGTACCAGTACCATGCTGTTTTTGTCACTATTGCTCTGTAATATAGTTTGAAATCTGGTATCGCTATACCGCCTGATTCACACTTCCTGCTTAGAATTGCTTTTGCTATTCTGGGTCTTTTATTTTTCCATATGAATTTCATGGTTGCTTTATCTATTTCTACAAGAAATGCCGTTGGGATTTTGATTGGCATTGCATTAAACCTATAGAGAACTTTTGGTAATATCGCCATTTTGATGATGTTAGTTCTGCCTATCCATGAACAGGGTATATTTTTCCATCTTCTAAGATCTTCTTCTACTTCTCTCTTTAGGGTTCTGTAGTTTTCATTGTATAAATCTTTCACCTCTTTTGTTAGGTTGATTCCCAAGTATTTTATTTTTTTGGAGGATATTGTGAATGGAGTGTTTTTCCTCATTTCCGTTTCAGAAGTTTTGTCGCTGATATACAGAAATGCCTTTGATTTATGCGTGTTGATTTTATATCCTGCCACTTCGCTGAATTCATTTATTAGTTCTAGTAGTTTCTTTGTAGATCCTTTTGGGTCTTCTAGGTATAGAATCATGTCATCTGCAAATAGTAATAATTTAAGTTCTTCTTTTCCTATTTTTATGCCTTTAATTTCTTTCGTCTGTCTAATTGCTCTGGCCAGTGTTTCGAGAACTATATTGAATAGAAGTGGTGATAGAGGGCATCCCTGTCTTGTTCCAGATTTTAGAGGGAATGCCTTCAGTTTTTCTCCATTTAGGATGATGCTAGCCTGAGGTTTAGCATATATAGCTTTTACAATGTCAAGGTAAGTTCCTGTTATCCCTAGTTTTTCAAGTGTTTTGAACATAAAGGGATGCTGTACTTTGTCGAATGCTTTCTCTGTGTCTATCGAGATGATCATATGGTTCTTATCTTTAAGTCTATTGATGTGGTGAATAACATTTATTGATTTCCGTATATTGAACCATCCTTGCATCCCAGGGATGAATCCTACTTGATCATGGTGCACAATTTTTTTGATGTGTTTTTGTATTCGATTTGCCAGAATTTTATTGAGGATTTTTGCATCTAGGTTCATTAGAGATATTGGTCTGTAGTTTTCTTTCTTTGAGGTGTCTTTGTCTGGTTTCGGAAGCAGGGTGATGTTGGCCTCATAGAATGAATTTGGAAGAGCTCCCTCTTTTTCTATTTCCTGAAATAACTTGAAAAGTATTGGTATTAATTCTTCTTTAAAGATTTTGTAAAACTCCGCTGTATACCCATCCGGTCCTGGGCTTTTCTTGGTTGGTAGTCTTTTGATGGCTTCTTCAATTTCATCCATTGATATTGGTCTGTTCAAATTGTGTGTATCCTCCCGACTCAGTCTGGGCAAATCATATGACTTAAGAAATTTATCGATGTCTTCACTATCTTCTATTTTATTGGAATATAAGTTTTCAAAATAATTTCTAATTGTCTTCTGCATTTCTGTAGCATCTGTTGTGATATTGCCTTTTTCATCCCGTATGTTAGTAATTTGAGTATGTGACTGCATTTTGTTTTATGACTTCATCCTGTAAAACAACCATGCCAAGTAGAAGAGTCATGACTGGAGCAAGATGTTCTTTTCCTTTTGCTACAGAAACCTTTAAGAACACGGAACTACCTAATGGGGTTTTGTTTCTGTAACTTGGGTAACGGGGCTCTGTTTCTGTAACTGGGGTGACTGGGCTAACTGTGATTGTTTAGGCTTCCCTCTGCTTGACTGCACTGTCCCGCTTCTGTAACCTGACTTGCTTGCATTGGCTACACCCCCTGAACATCCCTTTTGCAGTTTTCAGGCTTATAAGGAGTGCCCTTGCAATTGTTCGGGGCTGATCAGGGGAACAGCTTTATGTTCTGGTCAGCTGCCACCGGTGTGCTTCAATAAAGGCTTGATTGGATTATATGTGAGTGGTCTGGAAGTCAGTTTATGAAACCCTGGGACGAAGCTTTAACTATAACAAATTGACCGAACTTATTGCTGGTCAGTATGTGCATCTTCTGAAAACTGGTACAATATGACCTTTTCTTTCTCAAATGCAAAATAAAATGATGGGGCACACATAAAATAGAAGCCATTTCATGCATTGGTTCCACTTTGCACATGCCTACATAGGAGGTGAAATGCCAGAGAAATGCTTGCAGGGTTCTGGTAGTGGTCAGTCAGCTTGCCCATGTTCAAGGGCGAGCCATTTGGTATCATCCTGACTCAATAACTCAAGTGATTACCAGGAGAAATAAAAATATTAACACACATCAGATAAACGATCATCACAGTTCTTGATATAACAGCATGGAGAAAGTTAGTACTCGGAAGTAACCCATTCTAATTATAGGCAGTGTAAGGCAGGAGAAACAGCCTGAGCTTTAAAACCAGCTAGATCTTTATTTTATTTGTATTTGTTCTTTTTAGACATACATGACAGTAGAGCTATTTTGACAAATTATACACACATGGAGTATAACGCAGGACCCCATTCTTGTGGTCATGCCTGTTATGGAGTGTCACTAGTCATGTATTCATCTATGAACATAGGAGAGTGATTCCTTCTCCTCTTTCCCATTCCCATCCCCACATCCTTCCCTTCATTCCCCTTTGTCTAGTACAATAAACTTCTATTCTTCCTTCTCCCCTCCCCTATTGTGTGTTAGCATCTGCATCTCAGAAAGAATATTCAGCCTTTGGTTTTTTGGGATTGGCTTATTTTACTTAGGAAAATATTGTCCATCCATTTACTGGCTAATCTCAGAATTTTATTTTTTTATGACTGAGTAATATTTCATTGTATATATTAGACTACATTTTTTTCTTCATTCATCTGTTGAAGGGCACCTAGGTTGGTTCCATAGCTTAGCTATTGTGAATTAAGCTGCTATAAAAAGCATGATGTGGCTGATTTTAAGTCCTTTGGGTATATTTCAAGGAGTGGTATAACTGGGTCAAATGGTGGTTCCATTTCAAGTTTTCTGAGGACTCTCCATACTGCTTTCCATAGTGGTTGCACCAATTTGCACTCCCACCAGCAATGTATGTGGGTACCTTTTCCCCCACATCCTTGCCAACATTTATTGTTGCTTGTATTCTTGATAATTTCCATTCTGACTAGAGTGAGATGGTATCTCAGAGTAGTTTTTATTTGCATTTTTCGAATTGCTAGAGATGTTGAACATTTTTTTCATATATTTGTTGGCCATTTGTATTTCTTCTGTGAAGTGGCTGTTTAGTTCCTTAGCCCCTAAATTGATTAGGCTGTGTGTGTGTGTGTGTGTGTGTGTGTGTGTGTGTGTGTGTTTTATGTAAAAGCAGTTAGATCTTGAGAATGTACTTAATTTTTTTGTGGTTCAGTGTCTCCAACTGCAAAGTGAGGAAGCTAATACATTATATTGCATGGTTGCCATGAAGCAGGAGGGCATGGGTTGCCAAACCCCATTTAATAATGTGGAGAGGCAGCTGGTAATTTAATAATGTGGAGAGGCAGCTGGTAATTTAATAATGTGGAGAGGCAGCTGGTAATTTCTTAGTTGAGAAGGGCTCAGGATCTGCTCCCGGAGAGGAGCTGTGAAAGATGAACCCAGGCCAGAAGCTGATGAATCTGAATGAGATTACTCTGGTTCTCAGCCGCCACACACCGCACTTTCTCTAGAACCAGCAGTAGCTCTGTGTTAGGCTGTGCAGGGGGACCTCTGCTGTGCCACTAGTGTTACTCCTGCTGTTCTTTGCATCTTTATGTTCACTTCCTGCTACGGAAAATCAATGTGCTCACTGTTTCAAACTTCTTTAGATGTTTTTATCAGTGCATTATGGTTATACCAATGGTGGGGCTCATACTGACATAGTCATATTTGCATGGATATAATTTGCTCCACCTCAGTTCCCCAAGACCTCCACTTTCCCTCCCACCCTTCCAATATTTCCCTTCCTCTACTGGACTTCCTTTTATTTATTTATTAGTTTTTAATTGGGTGATTTATAGATGTACATGAAGGCAGAGTTCACTGTGGTATATTTGTACATGTATATAGCATCTTTTGCTCCATCTCATTCTGTAATTCCTCCCTTTTCCCATCCACCCTCCCTTCTCTCCATTCCCTTCCTCTCCTCCCCTGACCTCCCACCCCTTCCCTTTTCCCCTTATGTTGCTCTGGCTTCCACATAGGAAAAACAACCATTCCATCCTTGACTTTCTGAGTCTGGCATATTTCACTCAGCATGACAGTCCCCATTTCCATCCATTTACCAGCAAATGACAAGATTTCACCCTTCTTTATGTTGGAGATAAATCCCATTGTATATGTGCACTGTATTTTCCTTTTTTATTCATCTGATGACAGGTATGTGGGCTGGTTTCATAACTTGGCTATGGTGAACTGAGCTACTATAAACATCAATGTGCCTGTATCACTATACTATGCTGATATTTTGTTCTGTTGGATAAATATCAAGGAGTGGTATAATTGGGTCATATGGTGGATCCATGCCTAGTTTTATGAGGAATTTCTATGCTCTCTGGAGTAGTTGGACTAATTTGAAGTTCCACCAACAGTATATGTGTGTACCTTTACCCCTACATACTCACCAGCACTTATCATTTGTATTCTTTTTTTTTTAGTTATAAGTGGACACAATATCTTTATTTTATTTTTTATGTGGTGCTGAGGATCAAACCCAGTGTCCCACGCATGCTAGGCGAGGACTCTACCTCTGAGTCACAACCCCAGCCCATATTATTTGTATTCTTAATGATTGCTTTTATGACTAAAGTGAGATGTAAAGTTTTGATTTGCATTTCCCTGATTGCTAGGAATGTTGAAGGTTTTAAAATGTTTGTGGGCCATTTGTATTACTTCTTTTGAGAAATATCTGTTTAGTTCTTTTGCTCATTAATTGATTGGGTTATTTGATTTTTGTGTCAGGTTTTCTGAGTTCTTTGTGTATGATGGATATTATTTCCTTGTCATAGGAGTGGATTGCAAGGATTCCCCCCCCCCACACACACACATTCTGTAGGTTCTCTCTTCATGCTCTTCTTTCCTTTGCTGTGCAGAAGCCTTTTAACTTGATGTCATTCCACGTATTAATTTTTGGCTTTATTTCTTGAGTTTTGGGGGTCTTGTTAAGGAAGTTGGTCTCTGTGCCAATGTTCTGGCTTGTTAACACTATGTTTTCTTCTAGGAGTTACAAAGTTTTTGTTCTAATTCCTTAACCATTAATTCACTGTGAGGTGACTCTTGTACAGGGAGAAAGAGGGGGATCTACTTTCATTCTTCTACACATGTATAACCAGTTTTTCCAGCAATGTTTATTTAAAAGGCTGTCTTTCCTTCAATGTCTATTTTTGGCTCCTTTACTGGGTATCGGATGACTGTGTGTAGGTGGGTTTGTCTCTGTATCTTCTATTCTATTCCATTGATATCTTAGTTGATACCAGTATCATGCTGTTTTGCTGCTATAGCTCTGTAGTATAATTTCAGATCAGGGATCCTGATCCCACAAATGTCATACTTCTTTCTCAGTATTGCTTTATCCACTCGGGTCTTCTACTCTTCCATATGAATGTCAGAATTTTTTTCTTCTAGTCCTGTGAAGACTGACATTGGTATTTGGATGGGTATTGCAGTGAATCTATAGAATACTTTTGATAAAGTGTCCATTTTGACAATATTAATTCTGTGTGTCCTGGAACATGGGAGGTCTTTCTATCCTCCAAGGTCTTCTTCAATTTCTTTCTTCAGTGTTCGATACTTTTCATTACAGAGTTCTTTTACCTCCTTGGTGGGACTTATTTCTAAGTAAATATTTTATTTTTCTGAGGGTCTTGTGAATGGATGGTTTTCCTAATTTTTTTCTCAGCAGATTCATTATTGGAGTGTGGAAACTATTTATTAATTGATGTTGATTTTGTATCCTGTCAACTTTTAGAATTTTGTTTATCAGCACTAGAAGTCTTCTGGTGGAGTTGTGGTGGCTTCTAGATGTTAGATCCTGTCATCAGCACACTGAGAAAATTTGACTTCCTTTTTTCCCCACTTATATCCCTCTAATTTTCTTTCCTTGCTGAGAGTTTTAGGAACTATATTGAATAGGAGTGTAGAGAGTGCACATGCTCACCTTTTTCCTGATTTTAGAGAAAATGCTTTCAGTTTCTTTCTGTTCAATATGATATTGGCCTTGGGTGTGTCTTACATATCCTCTTATTATGTTGAGAAAAGTTCCTTCCTTCCCTCATTTCTTTGGTGTTTTGACATAAATGGGTGCTGGATTTTGTCAAAGGTGTCTTCTGCATCTACTGCAATGATTCTGTAATTATTTTCCTCAGCTCTACTTCTGTGCTGAATCACATTTAGTGATTTGCATATATTGAAACAACCTTACTCCCCCCAGATGAAACCCACTTGATCGTGGTGTACAATCTTCTTAATGTGTCTTTGAATATATTTTGCTAGTGTTTATTAAGGATTTTAGTTCATCAGGAATGTTGATCTGTCATTCCCTTTTCTTCATGTGTCTTTGTCTGATTTTTGTATAAGGGTGACACTGCTTCATAGAATGAATTTGGGTGTATTCCTTTCTTTTCTACTTTTTTTTTTGGGGGGGGGCGTTTACTGGGGATTGAACTCAGGGGCACTCGACCACTGAGCCACATCCCCAGCCCCATTTTAATTTAATTAGAGACAGGGTCTCACTGAGTTGCTTGATGCCTCGCTAAACTGCTGAGGCTGGCTTTGAACTCGTGATGCTCCGGCCTCTGCCTCTAGAGCCACTGGATGTGGGAGGCCATCCTCTCACATGATTTGAGTTACCTCCCTGGCTGGGTGAGAGGCGCTTAGACACAGCTGTGTTAAAGCCTTCTCCCACCCTTTCCCTGGCCCGAGGGCTTGTCTGTGCAGAGGTGTGCCTGGCCACTGTCCTGAAGACCCAATTGTCACCCTTGACCTTGGGATGCTGCCCCCCTTAACTTTCATTGGATGGGATTTTCCCTGGAATTTTTTGTTCCCCAATAAAAGTTCACTCCCTGGCAAGCTCTCCCTCTCTGGCTAGCTCTTCTGTAAACCTTGCCACCGCATTAGGTGGCTGGAGGCGGGAGCTAGGAGAAGCCGTCTAGGAGCTGGTGTTAAAGGTAATGAGAGTCTGTCTCTTTAATTTAAAACTCCCTAGCAATTTCTTATGAACAGAACCTTCTTTCATGAAGCCAGCGCTGGTCGTGTGGCAGAACTGGAATTATAGGCCTCTGCCACCATGCCTGGCTCTTTCCTTTCTATTTTATGAAATAATTTCAGGAAGATTCACATTAGTTCTTTATAAAGGTCTGGTAAAACTGAACTTAGAATCCATCTGGTCCTGGGCTTTCCTTTTCCTTAAAAGACTTCCTCATAAGTCTTTTAATTGCTGCTTCGATATCATTGTTTGATGTTGGGAACCAGGAGGTTTCCTATATCCTCATGGTTTAATGTAGGTAGGTCATATGTGTTTTAGAAATTTGTCAATATCTTCTAGATTTTTCAATTTATTAGAATATACAATTTCAAAATAGTTCCCAATGTTTTTCTAGATTTCAGAAATGTCAGTTATGACTCCTTTTTCATCTCTGATTTTGTTGATTTGCATTTTCTCTCTTTGGGTTAGTTTGACTAAGGTTTTTTATCAATCTCATTTATCTTTTCAAAGGACCAACTCTGTTACATTGATTCTTGGTATTTTTTATTCTCAATTTTATTAATTTAGGCTGTGATCTCAATTATTTCCTGTCTTCTACTGATTTTGGAATCAGTCTGTTCTTGCTTTTCTAGGATATTGAGGCATAATATTAAATTGTTTATTTAAGACATTTCTGTGGATTTTTAAAAATGCAGACAATGATACAAACTTTCCTCTTAGAGTTGCCTTATTACTATCCCAGATATTTTGATATATTGTATCTCTGTTCTGTTTCTTTCTAAGAGTTTTTGAAATTTTCTCCTAATTTCTTGTATGCCCCATTTCTCATTCAAAAGCATATTATTAAATCTCCATGTATTAAGATGTTTTCTTTTTTTATATTGTTATTGATTTCCAATTTTATTCCATTATGATCTGATATGATGCAAGGAATTATCTCTATTTTTTGTATTTTCTAAGACTTGTATTGTGTCCTAAATTATGGTCCATATGGTCCACTTTAGAGAAAGTTGCATGTGCAGCTGAAAAGAAAATGAATTTGGTTGTAGATGGGTGAAATATGCTATAGAAGGCTATTAGGTCCATTTGATTAATTGTATTTTGTTGTAATTTTTTTCTTTCCTGAAGAATCTTTACTTAGTTTATGTCTGGAAGATCTACTGTGAGAGAAGTGGGTGAAATCTCCCAGTATTACTATATCCTACTCCACTTACATAGAGTAGGATTTGCTTTATATGCATAGATGCCCTAACATTTGGGTCATAAATATTCACGATCATTACATCTTGTTGAATGATTCCCTTAACCAGTATGAAAGGACCTGGTTGTATGTTGTGATTAATTATGGACTGAAATATTCTTTGCCAGATGTGAAAGTAGAGATTCATACTTACTTTTAGTCTCCATTTACATGCTATATATTTTTTCTGTCCTCTCACCTTCAGCCTGTAGATGTCCCTCCTATAAGGTGACTTTCTTTGTAAACAGCATAGGAATGGGTCTTGTTTTTTCTTAATCCATTCTGCCAATCTTTGACTTTTGAGAGGTGAGTTTAGACCATTTATATTCAGTGTTATTATAGAGATGATTTTTATTTCTTTACATTTTGATTTATTTATAATATTATTTTAGACTTAATGGTTCTTTGATTGACTAGTCTTGTAGAGTGGGATTCATCCATAGGTTGGCTCTGATATTTATTTTTTTGTGTCTTGTCAATAAAATATTTCACTGTTTCTTGAGTATGTTTTATAATAGTGGCTTAGTGGTTATGATTTCTTATCAAGGAAGGTTTTTTTCTCATCTTAAATTCTAGAGGATAATTTTTCTGGATATAACAATCTTGGTTGGTAGCTGTTACCTTTCAGGGCTTGGTATATATTATTCTAATGCTTTTAGGGCCTGGGTTGAGATATCAAAAGGTAGTCTAATTGGCTTACCTCTAAATGTGACCTGTTGTTTTTCTCTTGAAGCTTTTAAATTTTTTTCCTGGTTAGACATTATAATTATAATATGTTTTAGAGATGATTATTTTTTTATCTTGTATACTTGTATATCTTGTATTCTTGCAGTGGGATTTCCATCTCACTTGGAAAATTTTCTTCTGATATTATTTCATGGAAAAGCTTGTGCATTCCTTTCGTTTGCATTTTGGTGCCTTCTCCTATGTCAATGACTCCTTGATTTTGTCTCAATGTTTTCCAAGATTTTTTGAATATTGTTATGGTATCTTATCATCTTTTATTTATTGTCAGCTTTATTTTCAAAATCATATACTTTGTCTTTGAGGCCTGAGAATCTATCTTCAATGTGGTCTCATCTATTGGTAATGCTTTCAATTGAATTTTTAATTTGATTTATTGAGTCTTTCATTTCTAGGAATTCTATTTTTTTTCTTGAATTTCTCTCTTTATTGAAATGATATTTTATTCCCAGTATTCTAAGTTCATTCCTTACATCTTCTTTTATCTCACTAAATGTGTTAGGTTTGAACTTTCTAAACTCTTTACCCAACATTTCCTCCACTGTGATTGGATCAATTGTTGTGGGATGGATATCTGAGGTAGCTTGTTTCCTTGCTTTTTCTTTCTTTCTTTTTTTTTTTTGTAAATATGTCAATGTGCTGGGATGATGATCTCTTCTACTTTTATGCAAGTAACAGTTCTTTAGTGAGCCTCTTTCTCTTAGGTGCCCCAGGTTGAGAGAATATTCAAGTATCGACTCCCAAAGGATGCCCTTCCTGTGCCCAGTATCCAGCACCACTTTGTGACAAGATGCTACATCCTATTAACTGCAATCACTTTAGAACAAAGCCGTGTGCTGATAAACCTCAGAGTGGAAAAACTTGTTGAAAATGTTCTCCATTATTCCTCTAATCCAAGTATAAAATTGTAACAATGTTCTTCAATAGGTTGAGAAATTAGTTATTAAATAGAGTAAAATTATTATTACACTATATAGGGGCTGAAAGGGGAGAAGAGAAGCAATGGGCAAAGAAGCAAAAGAAAAAAAGAAAATATTGAAAGAAGTAATGGAATCTAAGATAAAAACAAGAAAAAAGTGGGAGTATATTTGAGGCAGATTCAGGTAACGCTAGAGGGAAAAGAGCCTAAGAGGAGCAAGTGTAACCTGAGACAGGCAAGCAGAGAGGAAGGGTGATTCCAGTTAATTATTTAAAATATCAGAAGGAATACAAATAATTGGGTTGAGGCCTGCAATACTGAATAATAAAGGAAGATCTATCAATTCAATACAAAAGGTCATAGCTGTGAGATCAAAAGTGACATTAGAGCTATTTGATATTTTTTGCTGAGGTGGGAAGATTTCTTATGAGTTCCTGATCTGGATTTCATCAGGAATTGCAACTTTAGAAGATGCTCACTGCTCCTTGGCTTTTCCTCTAAGTTTTCCTGGGTAGAAGTAGTGAGCACAGCAGCTCACCTCTGATGTGATTCTAGAAGGCTCCTTTTGATCTTTGATATGTCCAGGTACTCCTAGCTTTCTGGAGGGTCAGAGAGGTCCTAATTGTGACAGAGCAGCTGGGTTACTCCCTGTTCGAGGGTGCAGTCTTGTGTGCCTTCTGGTGAAAAACTCCATGTACCAGGGTGGTTAGATGCATCAGGGGCTCCCCATGTGCACTTCAGGGTGTGCAGGGTGTGGCAGTCTAAGGTAGAGATGCTGTGGCCTGGTTAATGTGGCACTGAGTGGCCCATGAGAGGTGTATGGCTGTGGCCCCTCTGGAGTGTGCAGGCTGCACACTGATCAGTGAGTGATGTCTGTGGGGTGCTCCTCTGTAAGCCCTTGGTGGGCCGTACTCCTGCTATTGATGCAGGAAGTTCTTTGCTGGCTGCTTTGGGGTTGTCCTCAGGGACTTCCTTCTGTGGGCTATGCACCTGAGGGAGAGGTGATTGGACTGGACCCTGGGACTCACAGCTGTGGCCCCTCCAAGAGATGCCAGGCACAGGAACTATGTCCCTGGTTGCTATAGTTTTCTTTCTGTCTTTCCTCTCCCTCACCTCTGAACTGGAGATTAAATACAGTAGCATCTGCCACTGAGCTACTCCCTGAGCCCTTTTAATTTTAAAAAATTTGAGGCAGAGTCTTGCTCAGTTGCTGTTGCTGGCATCTGACTCGCTATACTCCTAAGTTGCAGGGATGACAGGTGTGCCCCCATGCCTGACTCCAGGTTGCTATGGTGTGCTTACCAGCTGAGGCTTGTTAGCCTCAAGGCCCATGTTTGGAGGGTATTGCATCTGCTGGCTGTTTCTGTGGGGTATGGGGGTGCAGGGGGCAGGGCTTAGGGCTGTCGCTGGCTGCTGGGGAGTGCTGAGCACCTGTCCCCCTGCCAGGGCTTCTTTGTAGTGGTGGTGTCTAATGGCTGGCCAGCTGGCTGCAACTGTGGGACCTGTGGGCACAGCCTCTCTCTGGTCTGTGGCACAGAAGCCTCCACACTGGCTGCAGCTCTTGGGTTTTTTTTTTTTCTCATCCCTGTGCCTGGGGTCCAGTGTCCATTGCCTGAAGGTGGGGTAAACTTCGTGATTTAGTCTCCTCTAGGGAGACCAGCTGGCTGAGGACTCTACAGAATGGCTCCTGCCCAGCATGACTTTCAGTCCACAATTTGAACTAAGCCTTGAGATCTCCGTCACTGTCTCCCAATTTGACTTGGTTTGCTTCTCTTTGTAACTATGGATAAGGAAGTAACTGGGGCTTTCCCTCTTTGTCTTTCTCTCTTTGTTACCCCTGTCCTTGGCCCCACCCTGGTCAGGGTTCAGGGCCAAAAAATTCTGTTCTTATTTTCTGCCCCCATAACCAAACTCCACGTGCCTCCAAGACTCTAGCTGTCCAAGCTTGAGTTTAGAGCCCTGACAGTTGTCTACCTCTGCAGCCAGCTCTACTTGCATGGCTTAGCAGGGGTCGGGGCTGCTGCTTGGATCGGTCTGTCTTCTTCTCCAGAATAATTCTTACTATTTTTGTTTCATTTTGTCTTAATAGGGTACATTGTTTGAAAGCATAGGACTTATGACGTGCGAAGAATGGTTTTTCACAATAATGAGACTGGATGTTACAAAACCAATTTCAGATGAAAACGTTACGGTCCTCGATACAGCCTTTGGAGACATTCCGGTACGCCTGTACTTGCCAAAAAGGAAGTCGGAAAAGCAGAGACCAGCGGTGATTTTTCTCCACGGTGGTGCATTTGTCTTGGGAACTTGCAGTAAGTGCATTTTATTTATATGGCTGTGGGTTGGGCTTAGTGTAAACTGTGTGTTCATATTAAACTATGTTGTGTCTATATGTAGGATTGACAGAACATTTGTTTATGCAGCATTTATTTTTGTGACTATGTGAATGCATTTTACAGAGACATTGTGGACTATATCAGTCATGGTTCACTCACACTTCTTCATACACAGTGTGGCAAATAAAATAATAAAAATCATTAGATGAGATTTGGGTTTTATAAACTTTATCATCAAATATACTTCCATTGATAGTCTGGAATGGGAAGTTCAAATAGCCACCTTGAGTCTTAAATTACAAATTAGCAAAGGACCTGAATTCACTCTCAGAAAAACTCAGGTGAATCCAGAGTCAGGTCAATTCAGAAATGACACAACTAGTGGCTTCTGAGCAGTGGACACAGGGTTCAGGTTGGAGGCTCCCAGGCACCAGTAGTGTGGAAGCTCAGAATCTAACATCTGATTTGGCCACAAAATGAAAAGATGAAGTAGAAGTGAGTAATCAGCTCTTCTCTTAAAACCTGTGTACCCATCTAATATTTGGAGATAATTCCAAGGAATGATGTGGAGTTGCCAACACACACACAGACACACACACACACACAAACACACACACACATGTTTAGACCATTGATGAATGTTGGGAGGTCACTGCATGTCACAGGGTACAAGGGTTGTTATACTATGTACCTAGAAAGAAGATGTCAGAAACCAGGAAAAAGACTCATGTCCCCAGAGAACCTGCAGCCTAACTATTATATCCAAAAGTTTGGCTTCGTTTTCTGTCGATATGCAAGAAAGCTACTGTACTCAGATGGGTGGCCCATGACCGCAAGGTAAGCCTGTCCTGGGGTCGGGTATTGTGATCACAGTTTCAGACGTGAGGGAACAGACACAGAGGTTAAGTGGTTTTCTGAATCCTCTCATCAGTGGTTGGGGCAGTCACGAGGCCCAGGGCCTGCGGCAGGTCCACAGGCATGGCATGGGGTGGCACTGCTGGTGGGCAGTGTCTCTCACATGCTGTTACCCCTTCACCCCCAGGACCTCTGAACCCTCAATGCTCTCCAGGGCTCCCGGGTCCTTCCCTATCAGCTCTCCAGGTGTGAGTCCACAAGTTGGTGCCCATCACTTCACCTCTGCCCATCTCATATTATCAGCACCATAGCCATCAGTAATCCACATCTTTTTGATGATGACTTAGGAAAAGGCTTTTTTTGTTTTTTTAATCTTTTGGCAAACTTTGATCTTCTACTTGGCTTGGGACCCTGTTATCTCCAACTTCAGGATTGGATTTTATCAACACTTCTTCATTCTCCTACCTGACAGTGTGTGCTTTGGTGGACCCCATCTCTCCCCCCCTGTCCTTCCTGGACCCTGGTCACTGCCTACCACTCATCCTGTTCTTGGGCTCCTGGGCATACACTGCAGGTCTGTCTATGCCTCTATGATGAGTTCTTCAAGCTGTCATTGGAAAATGGCCACTGCCCCCTGCCCCACTGTAGGGCTCTTTACTCCTTTGGTCCCTGTAACAGAATTCCTTTCCTTACGTCCACCTCCTTTTCCCTCTGTCAAACTCGTGGGTTCTTTCTTTGTCCTGTGTAGTGCCCATGCTCCCCAGGATTCCTTCATCTCAGGTTTGACTCTGCTTTCACATGGTCCTCTACACTGTCCTCCTGTCCCTGCCCCCACCCCCACTCCGCATCTTCACCTATCACATTATTCCTGACATCAGTAAATTCAGCTGCTGACCAGGCCAAGGCACCTAAGAAGCCATAGATCAGCCAGCCTCAGCGGGAGCTTGTGGTCAACCCAGGGTGAGAAACACTTAAACGGGGTTAATGTAACATGAACTCAAGCGTAACAGAAATGGTCATCTCATCGTTACCTTCCAAGAATTTCAGAAAACCAATAAATAACAACGACCCTGACCTGAAGCCCCCAGAAAACCACCACCAACAAAACCCAGATTCCTTAGCTCATGTGTGTCCACGCACAGCTAGGAGCCTGGTCACACACTGTCTCTCAGCTCCAAGTCCAGTCACCGGCTCTGTCCACTCTGCTCTCTAGATTTCTTCTCTTTTTCTGTCTTAACCAAAAGACATAATTCATCATTCAGATTTCTTCCGGTTGCTTTTTCTCTGCTGGTTCACCCTCGTTCTTCGACTCTGTCACCTTCTTCAGGATTAAACCTTGGTAATATGGGAAGCTGACCATGTAACTTATTATTGAACTTTGATAATATCCACCACTTGTTGACAAAGAAATCTTAAGTGCACCACCCGAACTTGGACAGCCATACTCTGATTTCCCTGGGGTGCCTTACTTCCTACCCTCTTCCTCTCTAGACTTTATTTTGACTGTACTCACTGTATTTGCTTCCCTGAACTCTGGGTTCTCAGGAGCCTTTGCCTCTGAATCCACTTTTTCTCACCATGAATACATTTTCCTTTCCCATTTGATAGCAGTTATCACATCTTTGCCTTTTACATAGTGAACACCCAGTTAGTGCCTTTTGAATGAGTTAGTTCATACTGAGTCAGTATTTGACACTGATTTCTAGTAGGTTTTTATCTCCAGATTTTACCCAGCCTTCTAAATCTTTCCATTCTTTTAAGTACACAGTAATTAGATTTATTCCATAATTAATTGTCATAAGAATTAGTACAGTAGGTATATCCTGTCACTTGATATAGACTAAAATTTAAATGATCCCTTCTATCCAGAAAGATAACTTAAAATTTATCTACAAGATAATCAAATATGAATGTGTTCATGTAAGTGTCAGATAATTTGATAAAGGAAAAGTCTCACTTTTCTTTAATTGCCCTGAGAAGTGTACCTGGAATTAGGTCAACTAATGTCCCTTGATTGAAAAGGAAAAGGATACTGACTTGCAGTTCCTGAAAAAAATGAGCTATGATTGAACCTCCGAACCCATGAAAATCTTCATGCTGGATCTAATGTTATCTTCAAGTTATTCTGAGAGTTCTGGCTGATTCCAGTCAGAGTTTCAGGGACACCAGGGTCATGAGCGTGCCAGTTATAGATCAAGGCACACGCTTTCTTCTTCTCCTGCAAGTACTGAGAAAGCCAAGAGTCAACCTTGGGACGGTCCAATAGTGTGTCTACTACTGATATGTACTTAACTCTGTTAATGGACGCCCTTGAGTTAGATATCCACCCCCTCCTGGCAGTTTCCTGATGACACTGGGCAGAACACAGCAGGCATGATAGACCTGGGCATCCTCGGTGAATGGCACCCCTTGATGACTGTATCACAGAGAACCTGAAAGAAGGGTCCTGACAAAAGGCCACCTGAGCCAAGGGCCGTGTCCAGTTTCCTCCTTCATGGTGAACAATCTGGCATCCTCTGGGACTTGCTCAGGGATGACTGAGGAGTTGAGGATGAGGAGGGTTTTGATCCCAGACAGTGTCCTACCACATGGCAGCGGACGTGGGACCATCCTCCACCCCCTGCTCCTGGCCTGTGTTTCCACACTTCCCGAGCTGGGGAGGTGCCCATTGCTCTTGTTCACAGGTTGCCCACTTGAATTTCTTCCTTTTCAGAGCTGTCGGCTTATGATTCCACGAACAGATGGACGGCTAACAAACTCGGTGCTGTTGTTGTCGGAGCAGAGTAAGAGCGATTGTTCTCCCCAGCACAGGCCTCGCCTCACAGCACAGTGTCCTGTCCAGGGCCAGCCCCTCAGGCCTCAGGAGTGCCTGGTCTGGGATTGGGGTTTACATGGATTTTTATGAACAATATAATATCCAGGCCTCCTCGAAGGGGCTTAGTTCCACTTCACTGTGCCCTTGAGGGACCTCTGAGGGGCACCCTGGGGGGAGCATCTTTGCTAGCACAGCTGTGAAAACCCCTGGGAATGTAAAACTCAGGTTCTAGGATGACCCAGTTTAATCCCCAGGTCAGAGACTTGGGAGGGGAACTTAGTTTCCCATTTCCCATTTGGGAGTTTTTTGAGCTGATAAAAAAAACACCTGAAGTTTAAAGATGATCCCAATTGGAGGAGGATGATCCCTTAGGTGGGGAATGCTGGGACCCTGAGAGTCTCAAGCATGCTCAAATGAGGGTGCTTAGCACCCCACAACTTTCCCCGCAGTTCCAGATATGTTCCAGAAAAGCCAGCAAATGCCGGTCACTTTCTGACCCACGCTGTCCTCTGAAATCCTGATCTGAGGAGGAGGAACTTTTCCATCTCTGCTGCCCATATCATAGTGCAACATAGAGGTGCCTGCCTGATGGGAAGGATACAGTGGGGTTTCCTGGCTCCCTGGGGGTCTGAGGGGGTCGGTTGGAAGGTTCTAGTAGAATCAGTGCTGAAGCACTCATCACTACTGCCCTGTAGCAACCAGATGATCCCTGTGTGTTCAGAGCTATTTCTAATTTACAACAACAAGAAGAATATTCTCCCTTTCCTTCTATAATTTTAAACTAAAAGACCACTTTATCATTTTAAATAAACACTTCAAATGGTGATAGATGTTGATTCTGGTTTAAGAATTCTATCAGTGACTGATGGTATTTGCTGTTCTTTACCCTGAAGAACGCTGAGTGTAGCAGCTACATTTTTGATATGTTACTTTTTAAGATTACACTATAATTAGGGTATTTTGGACACAGATAATAATATAACAAAATTTCCAGGGCCATCTGGGCAATACTAAGTGTTCGGCATGGCATGCAAATAATTCACCAATTCTTATAAATATTAAGATTACTACTATAGTTAGAAATAGAAAATAAATTCCAATGAGCTATGCTCCTGTAATAGAAGACAGTGTGTGGCAGATACCTACGTGTTAAAACATGCTGTAATAATTGATCTTACAAATGAACTCAAGATGACCAAGCACCATCCCTTGCTATACTTCTTTTATATTTGATTTTGAATTAAGTTTTCGCACAGTGTTCATGATATGAAATGGGTCGTGCTAATTTGACCTAAACAAATTTCTAATGCCCAACGCTGACAGATCATTTATTTTCAGGGTTTCTGTGTTTTTTTTTTTCTAAAATCTCTACATGCTCCTATCAGTGGCTCTAAAAATTTTTGAGTTGTCAACTACACTGAGAAAGTGACAGAAGCCAAAGCGTGTCTCCATGAAACCCACACACGAAAGATTCACTGCTGAGAGCTCACATGTGACAGTGTGGGGTGGAGACCAGGATGACGTCTCCACCCCTCCCAGTGAGACCAGGAGTTCAGAGGCCCCATCCCAAAATCTGTTCTTATGTTAAGCAGGAGTTAGAAGCAAGCCCAGGTCTGGGTGGTGAGATTGACGGTCCACAACTGGGCCCAGATTGACTGGCCCTGTGGGTCCCATGGAGATGCCTGGACACACTGCCGAGAGCAGAGTCTAACCACGGGGTGTCCTGTTACCTTGGTTCCCCCTCTGCAGCTATAGACTAGCTCCTCAGTACCAGTTCCCAGTTTCCCTGGAAGACGCCATTTTTGTGGTCAAGTTCTTTCTTCAAGATGACATTCTTGCAAACTATGGAGTGGATCCCACCCGAATCTGTATTTCAGGAGACAGTTCTGGGGGTGTGTTGGCAACAAAAGTGACTGAGCTGGTAAGTCTTCCATGTCATGCATGTTCCTAGCACACACACCATGAGCACCACCCAAGAGAACCTGTCATTTCAGCTGCAATCTCTATGAAATGTTAAAATACACACCCCAAACTACTTTCTGTCCTTTTCGCATGATTGTATCTTCAGATAGATAAAACTTTAAAGGCATCAAGAGAATGAAATATAATGCTGCATAAGGCTCTATTTTTATCACTAATTTTATGGGGGAACACCCAGTAATGTCTAGGAACTACCATGTGATATGATAGGGAGTTTGTTTTTCTCCCTACGTAAACTGTAAAGTTTGCCAGGAATTTGGGATGATGGTAATTGGCGTGTTAAGCCCTGTAGGGTGTCATGACATAACGTTAGGCCATGTGTCATCCTCATTCAAAAGCATGACTACCGAGACAGAAGAGGAACTGGCCCTCAGGTTAAGCCCTGTCTGTGTGCAGCGGAACAATAACCAACCCTAGGTAGTATATCTGAAAAGTAAAGTCAATTCAACACACAATCTTAACCTCAAAACCATTTCTTAGTGGAACAAAGTTAGTATAGCAGAAACCTTTTAGTATACAGTCTTTAAATAAAAATGAAATACAATAAAGCCACCATGAGCCACCATGATCTCTTGGCCTCTTGTTAGGGTGGCCAGAGGAAAATGCACCTAATTCTGCTCCTCTGCCCCATCTCAGAGCCCCTCTGCCTCCTTAGCTTCAGAAACCCAGGTGGCTTCAAGGAGTTGAAGTGCATGAGATTTGGGCCATGGACTAAAACTGTCCTTGCTTGCATCTGGAAGCCCTCAGCAGCAGAAGAGCTTCCAACAACTGGGAGAAGGCAGACGATTCCTGGGAGACCCGCCCATGTGGAGGGCGGGTCGAGGGGTGAGACACTTGGGAAGTTATCCCCAGGTCCTGAAGCTGCGTGCGGGAACTCTGCATGCAACACTTTGGGTGATTTTAGCTTTTTGAAGATTATTTCTAGAGCACCATGAGTGTATGTCACCTTTCTCTAGGTGTTTTCATGCGTTTAGAAACCTTCCCCTCCTATTACAAAGCCACTATAAAACTCTCAGTAACATAAATCCTTAATACCAGCCCTCAACGGGGCTGGCCACACAATCTTGAAGCCAGCCCCACTGGGGACAACGCGTCTTTATTGAAGTGTTCAGAAACCAGCGGTGTGATGGGTACCTAAGTCATATGGCCATCGAGCAACACGGCCAGAGGCTGATCAGAGCCGGTTCAGCAGGGAGCAACTCTGAGCTGCACAGGGTCTGCACTATGACTGGAGTTGGGGGCTGGTTTCTAGACAAGAAGGACCTGTCCTGAAATAGCATCAACCCTTTCTATCCAGAGTGACTAAAAGGTCCCATGGAGACAAGGACAATTGCAGTTTTGCACTAAGGGCAGGGGGGATTAGGATGTTCCCTATCTAGTCTCCTTTGACTTTGTGCGTAATAACACTGCTGCCTAGCAGATCCTTCCCTTGCACTCAGGTCCTTATTGGTTGCCCAAGGGGTGACAATGCATGACCACTGTGTTTCCAGGGCTCTCTATGCCTCCCGGGCTCCATGCCCTTTAGTACCCCTGCTGCTTTGCTTTCTGGTTGGTTCCTCCTCTTGGACAGGGAGACTAAGCCAGCTTCTTCAATAGCCAAGGGTTATTGCCAGGAGCCTGCTTGTCACATGCCTGATACTGCTTTCCGAATACTTTTTTCTGATCACAAAGATGATAATGCTATTATCTTATTTGAAGAATAGAAGGATGAATAATTAATTCATTCATCCTTTCATTTTTCTCATTGCTATATATACATTGTATATATAAAATATGTCTTCTACATATTATATATATATATATATATATATATATATATATATATATATATATAAAATCCCACAAAAAACATGTAATTTATAGGCTATATGACACCAATAAATATAAAAAAGCCAGGCACAGTGGCACATGCCTGTAATCCCAGTGGCTTGGGAGGCTGAGGCAGGAGGATAACAAGTTCAAAGTCAGCCTCAGCAACTTATTGAGGCCTGAAGCAACTTAGCGAGACCCTGTCTCCAAATAAATAAATAAATAAATAAGGACCGGGGATGTGGATCAGTTGCTGGATTCAATCCCTGTCAACTTCCCCCATAAAAATAAATAAATATATAAAATTTAAAAAATAGAATATAAATAAATATATAATATAAAATAAATATATTCATGTTTCCATATAGATAATGGTAAAAATGGAAGGATGATGGATAGATAGGAAGATAGAAAGGTACACAGATATGAGGACAGCTCAGAGAGTATCAGGAATAAAGGAATTAAATATCTAGTGGAAGGAATAAAGAGGGTATCCATCCACCCAGCTGCGGAAGCTGGTGGGCAGCTGGGGCATTTGCTCCTGGGAGGTTGATCGTAGGTCCTCTCCCATAGGGCTAGGAAGGAAGAGGAAGCCACCTCTCAGCTGAGACCTCAGGAAAGAGCAGCCATGCACATTGAGTTCCACATCTTTCCCCAAACTTCAAATTGGCATAACTTACTCTCTTTCCATCACATGGCAGGATCTTTGTCCTGAAGGTGATTGCATACAGGACTATCCTTTCCTCTGGTATATTTCCTTTTGAATTAACATGTGAGTCATTAGTATTTTATCATTATACTTATTGTTTCTTTTCATTTAGCATAATTTAGTGAAAAAAAGTTTTTTAAACATAGATATCCTGTCATCTTCTCTAAGAATCTCATAATTACATTTATAGTTGGTCGTCATGTGTGTATATGCATGTGATTCTGTGTGTGGTTT
This sequence comes from Urocitellus parryii, assembly GCF_045843805.1. Lineage (NCBI taxonomy): Eukaryota > Metazoa > Chordata > Mammalia > Rodentia > Sciuridae > Urocitellus > Urocitellus parryii. The sequence goes on along the minus strand of NC_135532.1, from coordinate 118,204,532 downwards.
CTTTACTGATAAAACTGGAATGGCAACTTTTCATGCCTCCAAAATTGGGTGTGAATGTTATCAGAATAATGTTTCTAACCATAATTTACAATTTGTTTCATGAATTTATTTGCCTCCTGCTCCTGCAGTTTGAAAGTCTTTGATTCATTAATATTTTATTATTATTTTTTCCAGCTGCAGAATGATCCAGAATTCAAAAATAAAATTAAGGCACAAGCCTTAATTTACCCTGGCTTACAGATACTTGATACCTTCATGCCGTCTCACCAGGAAAACAAACACGGGCCGATTCTGTCCAGGGACCTGGCAATTAAATTGGGCTGCCAGTATTTGACCAAAGATAAGGCTCTGCCCCAGGCCATGAGGGAAAACCAGCACATGCCCCGAGAGTCCAGGCATCTGTTTAAATTTGTTAACTGGAGTGTCCTCCTTCCAGAGAAGTATAAAAAGAACCACGTGTACAAGGAGCCAGTTCTTGGAAAGCTTGACCCTTCATATCCAATTCTAATGGACAGCAGGGTGTCACCTCTGATAGCCGATGATTCTCAGCTGCAGAACTTGCCCTTGACCTACATCCTCACTTGTGAGCATGACATCCTGAGAGATGACGGGATCATCTATGTCACCCGGCTGCGCAAGGTCGGAGTTCAGGTCACTCACGACCACATAGAGGACGGATTCCATGGAGCCCTGTCACTCATAATGTCACCGTTTCATTTACGTTTAGGCTATCGGATACAGAACAAGTATATTAGTTGGTTAGAAGAAAATCTGTAAGTCTGAACAGTGCACGGAGCTGGCGAGTCAGCGTTATGATCCAGGGCTGTGGTGTGAAATATTGTGAGTTTAACAGACAGAAGGATGAGTTTGGGATAAACCTACATTGAAACTGGAAGAAAGGCTCTCATGTATCTTTCAGCCTAATCTTAGATCTTGATAAAGTGAAGACATTCACCTTATTATTCCCAGGAAATATCACTGACCCTGATAAGCTCTGAGGAAGGACCACGAGCAGATGTTCAAACCCTGAGTGTGGGTGGGTGAGCCAGGCTGGCCGCTCCTGGGCACTGGTCAGGGTGCTAGTGGTGTGTGGAGGGAGCTTAAGGCAGAAGAATCCCAGTGGCCCTTGTGTAGAGAGGGACGTCCACTTGACTGCAGAATCCCCCCCCCCCCCAAATTCGGTATTGTCCATGTGTTAACTGGACAATAACCTGTTAGGTTTTTTTCCCATTCATTTCATACTGTCTGCCTAATGCTAGGCTTTTTGCTCATAGCAGGAAAAGGTTAAAACCTGGGCTGTGGATCATCCCTACAGCCTAAATGGTTGAGCCTTAATCAAATTTTTTAGCAACTCAGACCCTGAAGTTCACTTCATGGATTGCTATGTGCAGTTAATGAGTCCAGAAACTTCCTTCGCCAACTGCGGGTGGCAGTCGGAATTGTTTATTCCGTTCTTCTGAATTTCCGGAATGAATCCTTCAACCTCCCAGAGGCTTTGGAACTAGCAGGACATTTAAGCTGAAGATCTTCAGACCCCTTTGCCTTCCAGTGATGCTGGGCCTCCCACGCCAGCCTAAGCCAACTGCACGATACCATGCACGGCCACAAGGGGGCACGACGAGCAAGGTCTGCTTTCTGGCCGTCCCTAGGATGCTGCGGTTTGCGAGGTGGTGTTTCCCCTGTTCTGTGCTTTTTCTTAAGGATGAATAAATTCGGTGTTGTGTAAGTGTAACCATATCTTGTGAGTTTTATTGATAACCCAATTCCAAAACACGTTATTGTTTAAAAATTTTACGTTGGTGTTTTTTATTTGTAAATAACACTAGGATTTATTATCGCCATATTAGTACAGGCACATAAGTTGATAAGCCTTGTTCCCCAGTATCATCATCATCATTATTATTAATATAATATTTTCAGCATCTCAATTATTTGCTTTTTGGTCATCCCAAAGATAAGCTTTAGCAGATTTCACCATGTAAGGCTCGTCCCTGGAATTCAAATACTAAGCAAGTGCATTACATCTAGAAAGTATTGACAGGTAGTTTTTTTTGTTATGCTTCGTCACATGTTATGTGAGCAGCTATGCAGCAACTCTGTTTGTTTCATTTCTAAAACAGAAGTGACATTGATTAGCTCACTTTGAACCAGAACTAGAATATATCCATTTGCCTGAATTAACTACCAGTCATGTAAATCATGTGAGCCAGTAGTGTGTGCTATCTGCTCACTTGAGTTCATAGCTCAATTTCTGCTCTGTAAGCATTGTCCACCAGGAAGTATGTAGGCAAACTCTAGCCTCCCTGCATATGCTGGCCTCTCAGTTCATTCACAAAACTCTGTTGAAGAGTTCAGTTTTCAAAAAACCCCAAGCTTGGAGAATGGGCAAGATCACTGAGGCACTATCTAGTTCATAAAGCAAACATTTTGAAGTAGATTCTTTAAACATTAAACATTCACAGAAAGTCAAAAGGAAAACAAGAATGTTGGAATTAAATATGAATTTTGTTAGTTCAGTCACCACTCAGATGATTGATCTTTCTGTTAGTGTGTATAATTGAACATCAGTTATGTAACATTTTTATAGAGTTGTCAAATAGTCAAACAAGCATTTAAATGTTGATAGTTACAGAGAAGTTTGTAAAGGTGTAAGATTAAAAAAAATCTCGACGATTTCAAAAATAGAGGGAGTAGTCAATACTTGAGATTTAAAGGGGTCATAAAGAACCTTACATTGGAAAAAACAAAACCAAAAAGCCTAGTAGTGTACTGAGCACTAAAATAGTTGAAAACTTGATCAATGGCCTGTGTAAAAATGCACAGAAGCAGATAAGTTCATAGCCAATTTTATCTCATTTAAAATCAGTTTATGCAAGTGTTCATGGAAGAATTTTGAGAAAGTTAGAAAGACAATAAAATTTATTGTTTGAATTCAGCATAAGTTACCAAGCTATAATAATGATTATAACAAAGTTGTATTATAAATACAGATGAAAAATTCTACATAAAATTTTATCAAGAGAAATCAACCATAAGCTAAAAGAATGTCACTCTGTGACCAAGCAGGTTTTATTCCAGAAATTCCAGGGTGTCTTAATCAGGAAATACATCCAGACACTTAAAAACTAACAGAGAAAAGTAATATATATATATATATATATATATATATATATATATATATACCATATATATGGTAGATATTTAATAAAATCCATATTATTCCTAATTAAAATAAAACTTTAAGGAAAATAGATGGTGAAAACTTAAATAGGAAAAGTTAATTGAAAATCTCCAACAGTAGGTATTTCAAAAATAATGAAACACTGAAAATTACTAACTAAACTCAGGATGCCTAACACTATTAACTAACTAAAAGGATGCCCAGCAACATTACTATTTAGCCTGGACATGAGAGTTGTCATAAAAGTAGAAATACAAGGAAAACAATATTGTGTGCATACACTTGGAGATAACAATAAAACATTTCTTATTTGCTGATGGTATAGTTATTTACCAGCTGAAGAGCTTAGCATACGTGAGCTAACAACAGACTATGGCAATGGAGTTTATTTGAAAATTCAGTATTAAAAGATAGTATTTCTCTGCTCTTGCAATAGAAACATAAAAATGGCATGAGAAATATTCTATTAGCAGAAGAAAAAATAAAGAGGCAAAACATTTAGGACAGGGCATAACTCATTTAAGGGAAATGTCTTCTTACAAGATGAAAACTCTGAATAGAAAACATTAAATGTTTTCAGGTAGAAGAGATACTTTCATAAACCATTCCTTTCTCTTCAGATTAGCATAAATATTATCAAATTCAAGTCTAACCCATGGTATAGATATTTTTTTGTGTGTGTGTTGGATAAAACAATTTTAAAAGTACAGAAAAAAGAAAACTTCAAAAACATTTAGGAAAATAGCCTGCAAATAGTGAAGATGAAAATAAAACCTATACTACAAGTCGGAAAACATCAAGCACAGTAAAGATCACACTATCCTCCAACTGGAGGACACATGAACATCATGCTGGATTGCAGGGCAGCAGATCTCTGTAGAGCTGTTGGTGTGGACATATTCATAGTTTTTTCTGTGCAATAGTTTTGACAGTTTTTATGCTGGTACAAACACATGCACCAAAAAGAGTAGGTCTTTTAAAGACAGTGCAAGAGTCAACACAGAGTGTCATTGTAAGCAGCATGTACCTCGGTCACTCTGAAGGCCCCTTCCTGAGCCTGGAGATGCAGCTGACTACCTTTGCTGGGCCTGGTGTTGAGGGAAGCAAATGTTAGGACCTAACGCAATTTCTGCTAAACTTTTCGAGTCACATGGGAGAAGAAGCTGACTTTCCATGTGACCTCATGTATAGCAGGAGGCTACCTCTCAGGTAGCTAGAAAGTGAATCTTTACATTAACCCATTAACCACCTTTTTTTTTTTTTTTTTTTTTGGTGGTGGTGCATGAATATTGGATCTAGGGCCTTTTGTATGCTAGGCAAGCACACCACTGCCAGGTAGATCCCGGGCCCCTTGCCAACTGTATCTTCAAGAATTGGGTAAAGAAAGGAATGGAATATGGTCCCAATGTCAAGAAGCCCCTAGATTACCATAGGCTTGGGTTGATGCACTTCCTTATGATAAGAAAGATACACAGTGAATATTATAAGATCACAACTGTGAAGTTTCTTTATAAATTGGATTTGACTACATATTAATACATAACAGCTGATGAATAGTAAATTTTTAAAACTGTTTAATATTTTTTTAATTGTTCTAATATAAAGTCACATAAACAAATCAGTGTTGGTTCTTTCCAGAACAAACAGGCAGTGGAACAGAACAGAGAATATAGAATCCCAGTGTACATGACCCATTGTGGGGAACATTGTGTAGGTTCAATTGATGGCTACGAGAAAGAAACCAAGTGGAACCCAATTTTATATGAATAATGAAAATAAATTAATAGCTATAAATGGTAGAAATAATAAACTAGGATTCTATAAAAAAATATTACAAGAAATGAGCTGGCCATCTGTTTGCCTTGCCCTCTGGTGAGAAGGTTGCAGGGTTCAGGCGTGGCCAACCATTGGTGTCCAGTGAAAGGCCCCTTCCTGGGAAGTCCTCATCTTCCAAGGGGTTTTAAGGACTCAGCACCAAGAGCCAGGTAGTGGTCTTGGCAGCATTTCTCCTGGGAGGTCGTATAGCAGTGTGATTTCAGTGAGCGACTTCAGGCCTCACCTCTGCTTACCGCTTCAGGACAGCTGGCCTCTGCAGAGGAAGACACAGTGGCTCAAGACAACACCGGCCAGTGGTGCTTTAAAACCACCTCTGTTCTTTCGATGCATTCTTTCACTTTTCCCTTTGTCCTGGGCCTTGATATCTCCAAAATGCTCCTGGCTTCTTCTGACTTCCAGCAGCTCCTACGGGGAAACACCAGTGCTGGGGATCTAGTGTGGTTCCTGAGTTGTCAGCATTTCAACGCACGTTGGCAAGGAGAGACTGAAGGACGTGTTCTGGGTAACTCTAGGGCAAGCAGCACCTGCTCTCCCTCCTGGACCAGGTAGAACCATGACTCTGAGGAGGGCGAGGTGACATCATCTGCCCCCTGCTGTTAGGAGTGTTCTGTGGTCCTTGCTGGGTTTCCCTTTAGGCTTATGCAGTGTTGAATCATCTCCTGTGTGTGGTAAATCACCTGTCCCCAGCCACCAGGGTGGACTGCAGGCATGGGACAGGAAATGCAGGGTAACTGTACCCATTAGCTGGATCTTGTCACTGTGAGCCCCACTCCCCGATCACAGACTTTTTAGGCAACATCAGTGGCAAGCATTAAGAATCTCAGGAATTTCCAGATAACAAATTAAAAATCATCATATGGATGCTTCTGGGATGGAAGGTTTTCTGGCTCTAATTTTAGAATGTATCAGACATGGAAATCTGTTTCTATATTCAAGTCATTGAAACATCCCACCGAATGAGCAATTGAAATGTCCATTTACAAGACACAGACTGTCCACTTAAAGGAACTCTGGTGATGAGATTCAGCTGTAGGTAAGAGACAGTCTAGGCAATGTCCATAACGGTCATCAGCTATGCCGGATTATGCCAGTTTCCACTCTCTGAGTTAAGGTTGAAGGCACTGGGATGGCACAGCTGGCTGACTTTGCCAACTGGGAGTTATAGGAAGAAGAACAAATGTGTGGGAGGAACAGGACTCAGATTCTTCTTTAAGTTCCTTAGGATTGTGCTGAATGATGCCCAGAGCCCTTTACAAATCATGTGCTCTCTTGGTTCCTGAGGGCTTAGAGCAAAGGCTATTCTGAACATATTACCTGCTGACTTTTTTCATGGTTGAAAGATGAAACTTTAAACACCCCCTAGTAGTTTTCACTTTTGAGGTTTCAACTTAAGTCCTGAGATGGTGCCTCTATGTGGTATGAGACGAGGGCCTAGCTTCATTCTTGTGCATGTGGACACACAGTTTGCTGAGCATCACTGAACTCAGTCCCTTCCCCATTGTACCCTGTTACCATTTTTGTTGCAGATCAGTCGACCATAGATTGGACATTTATTTCTGGTGACCTGTCTGTTCTGATCACTATAGACTTGAAGCATATTTTGAAACCAGGTTTCTTGATGCTTCTAGTTTTGTTCCTTTTGCAAATGATTGCTTTGGCTATTTCACATCTTTTGTGGTTTCATATAAATTTTTGGATTATTGTTTCAATTTCTGTAAAAAAATGTTATTGGAAGTTTGACAGAGCTGATGTTGAATCTGAGTTCCTTTGAATAGTATAGACATTTTTACAATTTTAATTTTTCTATTTCATAACTATCTTAATTTTTATTTCATCTTCAATTTCTTTCATCAATATTTTAACATTTCTGTGCACAAAACTTTCACCCTCTTGGTTGAATTGATTCGTAATTATTTCGTTTAATTTTTGATGTTATTGTAAATGGGTTATATTCTTGATTTATTTTTAGGTAGTTTGTTGTTAGTATATAGAAACACAACTAATTTTTGTATGTTGATTTTGTATTCTGCAACTTAGCTAATTTGTTTATTCTAACAGTTATTTGGTGAAGTCTTGAAGGTTTTCTGCCTGTAAAATCACATTACTTGCAAACAGAAGCAATTTTGCCACTTTTTTTTTCCAATTTGCCAGCCCCATTATTTCTTTTTCTGGCCCATGTTTTTTGGCTAAGACCCTGAGTACTATATTGAGGAGATACGGTGAGAGTGAGTTTCCTGTCTTGTTCCTGATCTTGGAGGAACAGCGTCTAGCTCCTGATCCTTGAGTGTGGTGTTCACTCATTATTGGGGTGCAGCCTTCCACAGCTAGTTCTGTGGCAATTTGGGTCGTGAATGATGTTGGAGTTTGTTAGATGCTAGGAAAGCCCAGGGGAGGGAAGCCTCTTGCTGGGAGCCTGGACGATGAATTTCTGGATACAGCCACAAAATACCAGCAATGAGAGCAAAACAAGATGGGAGTGCATCAAAGCCAGCTTCTGTACAGCTAGGGACACAGTCAACAGGCAGAGGGACAGTCCATAGGACAGGAGCAAACCCTGATAGATGGTAGGCTGTGGTGGGGAGCAGGGCGGTTCTCCAGACAGCCCTTGACTGTCCTTCTCAAGATGTCAGTGCTGGGAATGAACCACTGGAGACAGGAGGACCTGGCCAGAGCAGCCTGGCCTCTGATCCAGTCTCACCTAGAAACAGAATAACCCCGGAGGGCTGCTTTCTGGACCCTTTCAGCTGCAGTATAAACAAGACCTGTGAATCCAGACTCCACCCTCCCGGCAGCTCTCTGGACCTCTGGGGAATGAGCTTGCAATGACTTCCCGCCTCTGGTGTCCCTTGCTCCTTGTGTGCGAGCAATAAACCTGCTTGGTGGAATTCGCTGCAGCCGAGTGCACACGTCTTACACACTCAGACACAGCAACCAGCTTCATCCAACCAGCACTGAGCAGGACTCCGTCTGACAGATGAGGCTTCCTGAGAGGCAGAGGTAACACCCCCACACAGCCCAGGGTGGGCACATGAGCCCGGAAGCACAGAAGCTGCCTGGTTTGTAGGGGGAGAGGGATGCATGGGGTTAAGCCAGCCCCCCTCTCATGGACATGATGAGCTGGCTGCATGCGATAGGCAGAGAGAGGGACATGGAAATAGTGAGGAGCAAGGCTTAGCTCCCTGGTGGGGGACACTTACAGGACCATCCCTTACTGGGACCAGAGAGCTTGGGAAGGGAGTATTCTGATGCATCAGAGGCATCAGAGGCATGAAGAAGGTCTCTGAGGCATCTGAGAGGAGAACATGTGCCAGTCTCACAGGGAAGGAAACACACTATCTAAAGAACAGGTGTGGAGAAAGGCTAGAGAGTCTGGCTGGCTGACTTGTTTGACAAAAGGACATTGGAGAACCAAGGGCTTTGGCTGAATGGGGTAGGTAGGGGTGAGTCCAAAGCCTCCAGGTCTCCACTGGAGGCCAACTCCCCTATGCTACTATGAAGATAAAGGAGAATTAAGACTTTCCTGTGGTTCTTGGATACCAGAACCCACATGATGATATTTCTTCCCTTAGGGAAGAATTATAATGCCAATGTTCGGTGGTTTAGTGAAGAATGTGGTGACCTATTATGTTTTATCTGTGGGGCAGGGCTCTTGGGGTGCTAGTGACCAGGGCTCCCATTGCTGAATGCATTAGAACCATTGATATCTTCGTTGCTTGAGCTGCAGAACATCATCATCTCCTCTTGAGGGGATATACCCCTTCACCGTTGGGAATTGAGTGGATATGTCCACGCCTGTCTGCCATCTATGCCACCCAAGCCCCAATGGCTTATTCAGTAAAAGTAGTGCTGACTGAATGACTGTATGTTGGTTTGTTAATTCAGGACTTGTGATGACCCCCTCTGTCACCATGTAGTAGCTCCGTTTGGCTCAAAAAGGCATCAGGGCATGGAAATCAACGATGGGCCATCTGAGCCTGGTCAGGAAAGCAGAGTAGTATTCCAGACACCATCAGACAAAGCTTGTTGTTCTTGGTGGTGCACAATAAAAAGATGGAGGCCGGGGTGGCAGACCCCTTCAGGAAGTGGAGATAGCACATAGCTCCCAGGGTTGCTTTGCACCTTCGTCAAGGTGACACACAAAGCCACCATGATTGATGGTCACTCTTTCCATCAGAAGGCCTTGCGAGACACTTCACAATCCTTGGCCAAGACAGTGCCTTCCAAGCCCTTAGGGCTGCTGGTCTGATGGATCACAGGTGCTGCTTCTATGCAGGGTGGAATCTGTAATTACAGAGAACTACCACTAGGGTGCACTAGTCTGTTGGATTTGGGACATGTCATTCTCCTGAGACAGTCACCAGATAAGCCTCTTTGAAGGACAAATCCTTGCTTGCTCTTGGGCCCTGGCAGAGACAGACCATCTTGACAAGAGCCTCCACATGTGGCACTATAATCTGAACTGTCCACTATCACTTGGATTCTCGCAAAGCCCACTGATAAAACTGGACTGGCCAAATGGAAACAGTGATTAAAGATCATGCCCAGCCCGGACCTTGATGGACCAATTGTCTCCATAAACAAATGACTTGATGACCAGAAGGGACCTTTGGCCCCTGCTGGCTACTAAGCGACAGGCCTACTGCCAGAAATGCCTGGTTTCCTAAAAGCTCTGCAGAAGAAAAGGCAGACAGTTCTGCAGGGCTGTGTCCATCATTCAGCTAGTGCATGATCATCTTTTGACAAGACTGGACATGGACCTTCTGCCCAGTGGCCCAGGCTCCATGCAGTGGTCATGGTCTGCAGTCCTCCCTTACCATCATGTCTTGCCTCCTTTTCATCAGCAGTGGACTGTGACCAGCAGCTCTGCATCTAGTGTGGAGAGGGCAACTGTTAAAGGACCCCCTGTGTGGGGACAGGGGTATGGGGCAGCTGCTGTGGGGAGGCACACATATGGACACTAGGACTATCTCTACCTCTTTTAGAGGAACTTCTGTTACTTCTTTTGATGCAGCGTAGGACCTCACTCTCACCAAAGCACATCCTTCAGTGTCCCAGAACATGGCAGTGGGTACATTCTCAGGGAACATGATGGATTTCCATGCATCTTGTGACCTTGAGGCCAACAGAGTCCTTGAAAAATGGAAGAGCTTTCACACAGCAACTGAAGGGAAGGCCGAGGCTGGTGGGGTGGTTCCTGCATCTGGTGACTCCAGGAACAGCACACGCTGAACCCCAGCACAAGGGGCACACAGCTCCACAGCACTAGAGAAACCCTGGGCTTGGCAGGGTGCAGAGGAACCCTGGGCCTGGTCAGCCTGAGCCCAGGAAACGCCCATCCCAGTTTCCCAACTGCTTTCTCCGTCTCCCTGTGGAGTGCTTGTCTTCAGTTTGGTCTGTGGGTCAGGCAGCTGTAGGACTTCCAATAGGATCCACTGATTCTAATCTGGAGGCAGTGCTTCTGCTACTTGTCCCCAGTTACGGATCTCATAAGAAAGGGTCTGATACCAAGGAGGAGCTGGGTACTAAAGTCTGTATTGTAATTCTGGAGGCATCTGATTCTTCCTTTCAGTGGACAACATTATGGGACTCACAGGTTTCCACGGGACACACCCTCCCAACCTGGACTGGACAAAAGGTCTTGTTCCAGCACCAAGAGCATTATGTACCCACAGAGCTCGGAAACAGGCAGGCTGGGTTTCCAGGCCAACTAACCTTGACCTCTATCCAGTAGGTAAGGAGCTCCGGCCTGGGGGACACTCGCCTGCCACAAGACTGTGACTAGAAGCAGAAGGCCCTCCTTCATCTCCCCGATGCTGTAGCTCCCACAGATGACCTAGAGTGTTGGGGCTGCCATCTCAGATGGGGTTCTCTCACAGACCGTGACCCTCATCCTGCCAGAGGTGAGCTACATCAGCACTCCTAATGCCACAGTGACACCAACAGAGCCCGGGTCCTGGCTCAGCCAGAGAGGACCTGGCACTCACCACATGGGACAGGGAGAGAAGTGCTCTGCTGAATTTAGTTGACTTTGTACCAAATACTACAACCACAACTGAAGCAAGACCTGCTTGGTCTCATGGGCTGTATTGAAGCACGAGTGCCTTTGTCTGTGCCAATGAGCAGGTCCCTGCAGAGAAGATGATAAGGCACCTGGATGGTGCTAGGGCACCTTGTAGGGGATTCATGTTTGCTGATGTTACTGCTAAAGATCAGATCAGCTTCTTTGAAGGAAGGAAGTTTAATTATAAAAATAGAATTAGGGGAGATTCCTGTAGCATCCAAACTCTGCAGAACCAGAAGCTGGGGGTTGGGGGGTGGGTCTACAGGGGATCCAGATGCTTAGAGGTGAGTAGGGAACAGGGACAGGGGATGCCAGCCCTGCAGACCCCAGCCACTTCCTAGCTCTGCCTGCCTCAGCCTGAATGCCATCCTGGCCCAGGCAGCCTCTGTCACCTTCAGAGAGTGGTCGACCCCACCTCACTGCAGACCCAGCGGTCATGCCCACTCCTCCCACAGGTATGACTGTCGGCCACCTGGCTTCTGCTGGGCTTTGGCTTGGAGAGTGTCCCGCCTGCTGGGCTGTTGGGTGGGCAGAGCCCAGGCCCTCAGGCTCTGGGATCAGCCTGTGGAGCTTGGCTTTGGCTGTGTGTCTGAGGCAGCAGGAGTGTCACTGTCCAGGGCTCCCACCCAGCTTCTCTGTGTCACCTGTGGGCACCTGGGGCCCCTTCAGTATATCTTTCCCACCTGCCTCCTCCAGGAAGAGGTCAGGGGTGTGACTGCCCGGGATCAGCTTTAGGATGGGCCACAGAATGATTCATGGTCCAAGCCAAGGTCCTGAAACTGAAGGGGTGTTCTTAACACCCAGAACAGCGGGGTCCACCATGCCTACCCCACGCAAGGGGGTCTGTCCCAGAGCTGCGACTGAGTCATGGTCTCTGAGCTGTCCCACTCCTGGGAACGCTCTTAAATTAAAATAAGAAATGGATCTAAATACTTTTTACTTTACATAACTTAAAAAAAGAAGTTCAGTTTGAACTGGGTAAACAGATAAAAATAAAAATGTCTTTAAAATTACTACCTCATGGTTTTCTAGGTGGTCAATTAATAAAGTGTTAATTTCTATAACATGTCTAAAATGTAATATCTCTTGCTTCTAGGATTTTTCTTCAACAGGAAATAGATGATTAATGCTGATAACTACATTTGTTTGATATCTTGATTTTTGAAGTTAAAAATGAGTAAATTAGATTTAACATAAATGTAATTAGATAAAAAAAACTGACATAAGTTATAAAATTTCTTGTGTCTGTTAAGTTTTATTATTTAGAGACTAGTTATGCATGTGTTTGTTAAAGGAAACATTTGATTAACTTCCAAAGTTAAAGTGCTAAAATATCAACTGCTAAATATAAAATAAAGCACTCTTAACTGAAATATATTTAAACATTATATATTTTCATAAATTTCATATGTATTTTCATAAATTGGTAAATGGAAAAAAGGTTTGAGATTGCTTTGCTTCTGTGTCTTCACTAGAAACATGATTGCAAGGAGTTAAGACTCTGTCAGGTGTGATTTATATACAAAGAATGTAAGAGGTTTCAGTTGGATTTCAATTAAAGTACTATAGAAACAAAAGTAATTCATCTTATTAAGGTGAAGTAATTTGTTTGAATTCAAAAATTTTATAAAGATTGTTTCAAAATATAAATTTGGAAAGAGGTCAGTAACTATGAAAGAGATATAAGAAAGTTTTAGTTACAAGGTATATTTTAATATGGAAAGTTAAAGGAAATGTTTTTGGATAAAAAGTTTTGTTTTTGTTTTTGTCTGGTAAAGTAAATGTTTATAAAATGTCTAAATAAAATACAAAAGATTTGTGGAGGATACATTTCAAAAAGTTTATATGTAACTAAATTTGTTATGTATAATTAACACAATCATCTGAAGTTTTTAAAGCTTTTTCCTCCTTTAAAAAGAAAGTTTCTAATCTTGGAGGCTAGATTAGAGGCAGTGGGAGCTTTTCCTCTTTTTATAGGCATCTGTTAACATTTTAAGAGGCTAATTCAGCTTCCTAAAAAAGGGGCTGAAAGAGGGAAGGAAAATGGACCCTATCCCCAGACACAAGTCAAAAATTAATGTACTAAATAAATCAAAGTTTAAATCTCCCTGTGTTAAAGTAATAAGGATTTGTTAGTTCATTATTCTGCTCTCAACTAACAAGATAATTTCTTGTGTCTGTTAGTTTTATTATTTAGAGAAACTAGTCTTTAAAAAAATGAAGGTTCATACAATTCGGGTTAGGCAACAACTGTTATTTTAGACAGTTGTTTATTATTAAGTCAAAATTTTTCTTTAAAAACTAAATGTGGTTAATATAAAAACATCAGTGTAATTGTGGTGCTGCTACCGGCTTCTTTATATTCTAAAAGAATTCATATACAAGAATTCATATACAAGATTTAAAAGAACATTTTATCAACCTGGCGTTCTTCAGACTGAAGTTCTCAGTGAAGATGGTCTCTTACAGACTTACATAAAAGTAACAAATTTAGTTGAAAATTTATTTGTCATTTAATATTTTGTAATTAGATAAAACAAAGTGACATAAGTTATAAAATTTTGTGTTACTCTTTACACTGGGATGGAAATGTAAATACATTTTTAAAAGAAAATATAGAGAGCCTGGTTTATTTAAAGTTTAACAACATGGGGTGTAAAGACATTTTGCCACTCTCCCACAGAATGGGGTTAAAAGCTCTCGTAAGTTGTTTGATTCATGTTTCAGAAGTAATGTTAAATTATATTTGCGGATTCATATAGACTCAAAAAATGTGTAAAACTTTATAAATGATACCAAAAATAAAGAGACAAAGATCAGTTTCAAAACTAAAATAACCTGGGCCTGGGATTATGGCTCCGTTGGTAGAACACCTGCCTAGCATGTATGAGGCACTGGGTTCGATTTTCAGCATCACATAAAAATAGAGGTATTGTGTCCATCTACTAGAAAAAAAGTATTTAAAATAAAAAATAAAATACCTTACCTAAGGTTTGTCAAGAGGCCACCTCACCTGAATTAGGACTGTGCCTCTCACCTTATTCCATGTTAAGATAACCACTCAAGTTCATTTAAAGTTAGATTCAAAAGATAGATTTTTGTTATAAAATTGCTGTAATCTTAAAACAATCAGGAAATAAAATATATAATATTTGAGATTGCAAAAAATTATGTTCCTTGGTTCATAGCTATTGTTCAAACTAAATATGTTTTTACTCGTTAATTTTACTTGTATTTTCTTTGTAAACCTTATAATTATTGCCTGTTAGTGCCTTACGTAAGTTCAACTTTCTGCCGCAGGCTTCCCGGCCCCGGGCGGAGCGGGCTGGCTGAGCTCTGCTCCTGCCGCTGCGCTGCTGTCGCCAAGCACTGCCTGCCGCACCCCTGCTGAGCGCTTCCCTGCTGGGCTGTCAGTGCACGCCGGCTTGCAATCTTGCAACCCGGTTGGCACAAAAACACAAGCCAGTCAAACTGAGACAAAGTTTTATTTTGTGAGAGGCCGTGTGCGTCCCCTAACAAGTGGGTCCACCACGTGTGTTCTACCTGAGCCGGGGGCACTCCACTTCCCCTGGAACACCCTCCTACCATCCTTTCCCAACCAATGGGAACTCTCCCATTACAAGAGTGACATGAGTAACCTGAGTCCTGAAACGGGCCCAGGTAAACAGCAGGAGACAATTACCATAATAATGTAACTTAACATAATCATAATTTGAATGGCTGGCTGGCAGTCACTAAACCCAAAGGTGCCTGTATCAATATTTTTGCTGTGGCTCCTAGCAACTTTCAATATAATAACCCAGGTTAATTTAAGATAATAGGCCATCACCTATAGGATAAACGAGGTATAATGTTGACTTTAGTATTTATGCAGACCTCATTTCATAATTTCGTTGCTCAGCTCATTATTAAAGACAAAAGTCAAGCCATCAATTGGCAGGAACCGAGTGTTCTGTCCTTGTGGTTGCCTTTTCAATTCAACCATAACATTGGCTTTGACAGTCCTCACATGCCTGACAGGTGGCTCTTGATGATTTTCTTGGCCAAGTAAAATATGCTCAACAAGTTATTTCCTCTGTGTATTGCTTTTGCTGTGCTGGGCCATCCTCTACGGATCAAAACTGAGAATGCTGCAGCTTACAACAGTTCTTTTAACAGTTTTGTGAAGAACATCATGTGGTTCACCAACCAGTTCTCCCTTATAATCCTCGAGGCCAGGCCATTGTAGACCAGGCTCACTTGTCCCGGAATACCTGACGCATCAGGTTGAGCAGAGTCAGACAGCAGAGAGGCCCTAAGTCTCCAGCCACCATGTTTGTGGCTCTGCTGTCTCTACTAAGCTGTGAGGTGAGTAGGGCTCATGGGGAAACTTACTAGACTATTTCCCAGATCCCCCTTTAGTAACCCAGCTGTGTGGACTGGAGAATTCAGTCCAGTAGTTCCTAATGATGCTCATATGATGGGAGGTTTTTTTAGATACACATACTATACCTATTCATTCAATTGGATTGAGCTATACTAGATATAGTGGAATTTATCCACATGTTGGTCCCACGATGAACATGCTTGCTGCTTAAAAGTAACCTCATAGGAAAAGATAGCATATGGGGGAGCCAGAGTAGTCAGTCTCACTGGCCCCTGGGACTTAAAACTGTATGCCCATTCAGTTAAAAACTGGGACGCCCCAATGACAAGACAGTGTTTCCCATGGAGCAGTCTTCAGTAAGTACCCTATTGCTGTCATCATACTACATCAGAATTGGGTACTTTTCCTAAATAGAAGGAATGGGCAAACACTTTGCCAGTGTGGTATAAAGTCCCTGGCATTCGTGAATCTATCTTGGATTGGTCTCCAGAATTGATGGGAGCAGCTACATCAGGATTCTCTGACTCCTGGAGAATTTTTCAGTACTGTCCTGACTTTTCATTGGTGGTGGTATGCAAAAAGATCCAATCATACAGGCAGCCCTAGAGCTGGCTTTATTGACAAAAGCCATGAAAAATAAAGAATAATATGTAAAGAACCTGTCTCATTTTTCCTGAGGGTTCTCTCTCCTTCAAGAGACCTTTAACTTAAAATTAATTTTGATTCACAAGTTTACTTTGTAAATCTATTGTCTATAACATGGAATGTATGTTCTTAAGGTGATAGAGCCAAATGGTCATCCTGTATCAGCTCCAGAACCAAACCAAACACCAGCCTTACATCAAACCACAGACCAGGCACCAGCTACCATTAAACAAAGCTCCTTGGAGCATGTCCATGTGCTGACTGTCTCCTCTGTCCTGTTATCCTAAATCTTTCTTCAGGTTCCACTAGATTACCCCCTCTGGTCTCCCAACTTCTCAAGGATCTTTCTCTACAAGTATTTTCCTTCTTTTCCAATATATTTAAAAGCTCAAACTTTATTTAACTTTAACTTAAGCATAATATTATATCTAGGCCTTCTCATTTTAAAGTAAAAACAGATCAGGAAAGATAAAACTAATGAGCCATTCTTGACCGTATATGACATCCCTGGCCCATCACTAGTTGTCCTTTGGATACGGAACTTCAAGTGAGATCAGACGAGAGTCTTTCTGCACGTTCACACTGGAAATTCTCTTTAGGTCTCCTTTTGTCCTTTGTTCTGGTCATGCTCTTAACTAGGGCTGTTTGCCAATGACCTCTTTTTTTTTAAAAGAATAAATCTAAGGACATATTTTGTTGTTCTCATTTTAAATGACGGACTTTCATTATTTAAAACTCTTGCCAACTTTTATCTTAGAGAACTTCCTTCCCATGATGTCTATAAATAACACCTTCTCTGTTCTTCCCTCGCCTCTCTTCCATTCATTTTCATGTAAAGTGAACTCTTTCTCTGTGCACTCACACAAATTCGTATTTCTGGGGGGCAGGGAGGCTGTCCTTGGTTATTCTGTCTTTGATCTTACTCTGCCTGATCTTATGGCCTTGGCTCTGATTTATCTACTAAACACGCTCAGATCTGTACCTTCCATGAAGACCACTGTCCTGAGTTCACAATCCACATATCCAAATAGATTTCCCATGTGGATGTCCTGTCAGAGCCAGAAACTCTTCTGGGCCAGCCTGTTCTCTTACCTCTGTCTGTGTATTACCTGACACAATTACACACAGCTTCAGAGTGGTGTTTATGCTAGCATTTGTTGCTGGAGTATATACCTGGCCAGTTAGACTGGAAGCATTTTGGAATCTGAGACAATATGTGCTTTAAAAAAACAAAACAAAACAAACAAAAAAACTCTGGATTCCCAAAGCCCAGTATCACACCTACCTTTTCCCTTTCTCACTGTTTCTATCTTCTTCCTCCACCCTCCAGAATACCCCATGGTTTTACTGCCCCACCTCTTTTTAACCTACTTTATTAAATTAGCAACTTTCTTTAACTGGGCCCATTGTTTAACACAACCTCAGAGATTATCTCAACACATCTCTGAAGAGCAAATCTGGAGACTCAGCACATTAGCCCTGCACATCTGTAGAACCAGTCACTGAATACACATAGTTGACACAGGTATATTTGATTTATTTGCCTGAGAAGGGTGTGGGTGGATTCATCTTGTCTCTTCCCCTTTTATTTAGGCACCATTTGTTTCTATAGCAATTAGTCCAAAGAAATGCAATATGTCTGCAGATGCCCCATCAGATGAAGGAGGAAAGTAGGGTAAAAGGTGAGATTGGAGAGATGGCAGAGGCTGATCACAGAGGGGTACCGGGAGATTGTCTTATTCCACTGCAAGGGCATTGTGAGGGGATTAAAGAGTTTTAGTCACATTCTAATTGAAGTACCACTCTTCCAAATGGAGAGGAGACTGAAGGTGGGCAGAGCAGAAGAGAGCATTAAATAAAGAGCTGCAACATTCTGAGCAACAAAGGACTCTTGTGAATTAGGATGGTAACACTGAAAACGGCAAAAGGTGGACAGATCTGTGAGATAAAATGGGTAGAGGTGACGCGTCTGGGCACTTCTGGGTTTGGAGGAATATGAATAGAGAGGAGTCAAGGAAAGTGGGTGGGAAGATGGTTTCAGGATTTTGTGATGCATACAAGGAGAAACTAAATATAAGACCCTATTCAGAGGGTCTCACTCATAACAAATGCTTATGGAATACCAACAATGGCGATTTCTCAAAAGTGAATGGGTTCTGCTCCAAAGCAAGCTTCAGGAAGCTAAGTTGTGTTTGAAAGTGAAGACGGGGTTGGTCAAAAACCATCTGCTAGAAGGAAGCAGGTGAAATGAAAATGGGAGAGAGTCAATGACAGCCTGGGCGGCCCGTGACTGAAGTGCCGAGGTGAGGCACACCTGGCATCTCCTCTGCTGTCCAGGCGCTGACGTGGTTTGGTCTGATTTCCAGGGCTTTGGAGGCCTGAGCTGTGGTCACATGTGCACCATCAAGATGGCTGTCGGAACACTAGCTCCACATCCTCAAAAGCCACACCAACACTTCTTCCTTGGGTTAGCTTGTGGGAAGGTTAGCAGTCATCTCCTGAGCACCCCAGGACAGGGTTGTGGGTTCTGTTTACCTTTGTGTCAGTGACCGGAGTAAGTACAGCTGACGTTACCAGAGCACTTACTCTACACCAGGACTGTACTTTAAATTCTTATTCAACCCCCCAAAGTCATATGCTGTATTTCATGTGACAGCAGAGTTGGAGATCAGGAAACAGAGATTATATGAGGTTAAATAACTTTCCAAAGGTCATAGAATATATTATATATCCAGAAATGGGGTTGGTAACTACTGCGCACCCCTGGTTTTAGTGTGCTCCTGCCCAGCTGACTGGGTATTTCACCTGGATATGGGATTCCCATGAGCCTAGCACTGTTGAGTGATATATTCTGTTTAGGATGGGATGAACCCACAGTTTGGAGAGCAGGTGGATCAGCTGGGGCTTTTTGAAGGGCTCTTGCCTGGGTGGGAATCCTCCAGCTCCTGGCAAGGCGGGACCATGTGTCCTAGACACCACACACCCGTTCCTACTGGGATTTATTCATGGTGATCCATAGTTGTTCATTGATTATCTGTCTAGGAGTGGAATTGGTGCTGGGCGCGGCACAGAGTTGGTGGAAAGGGATATTAGTGGGGACAGCAAGCACAGTTTCTGTGAGGCGGGGGTACTCCCGGTTGAAAAGAACAGATGTGCTAAGTTTGCTGAACACGTCTTAGCACTGCAGTGTAAGGACTCCTCCAATAACAAGAGACTGCTTTGGACCTATCTGTCCTTCTGTGGATGATAGGCAGCTTGTATACTGGTGTGGGCAATAACCCCAATTGTTATGTTGTGGGTTGAATAACACACACCCAAGACAGAGGGTAGAGGGTAGGGTCTCCTGTGAACCAGGGGCTGCGTTGAGGACAGTGGCTGATGGAGGCTTGGGGTGGGAGCTGCAGTGAGGACCCCTGACAGGGACCTACCATTCTCAAGGAAGTTGCCATGCCCTGTGGATGGTCACAGGGCACTTGGGAAGAGTGCCTCAGACTGTCCGGAGTGGGCTTTAGTCCAAGCAGAGGCGACAATGGCCAATTCCTGCTTTGAATGAACTTTGAAGCACCTGAGACGTAGCACGACGCAGGCCTCCCTGGGCAGGGCATAGCTCAGAGACCACCCCTCTCTGACTTTGCTACCAACTTCCCCTCAGCCACCATGGTGGTTGTTGGTGAGCAAAGATTGTTGCAGAGGTGAAAATAGTTGGGGCCCAACTGTCACTCAAGCTTTTCAGGGTGCATAGAAGCTTTAGTGACCTGGTGCCAAGTTTCATTTGCACACACAGAGACAGAGGCGGTCAGTCTTAACCTGGTGTCGATAATTGAGAGAATATATAAGACATATGGTGATACCCTTAAGATTTAGACATGGTAACTGTACTGAAAATGTCCTTTTAAGCTCTAATTACTTTTTCAGTGTGATATAGACAGCTGAATAGCTCAGTAATTAAAAGACTATGAAAGCTCATCCAGATTCTAAGAATCTGTGTTTTTCTTTTCAGGTCTTTTGGTCACAGCCAGGCCAAGCTGACTACAACATCTGTTTGGATTTTTTGTCTAGATACATAATTTACCTGATCAAGATGTAGCTTCAAATCATTCAAACAGATTTTACAATTAAAAAAAAAAATCTTCTTGAATCCATTTTCCTTGTTTCATTTTTCTTTAGTGATAAATTTCACCACTGCCATGTTTGGTTTGTCTTCCCTGAATTCACCATTAGCTTTTTTTTTTTCAATTTTTTAAATTTTGTTTCCGATTTCTTCTTTGCATTCACATATACCTTTTATACTCTAAAGTTCGTCACACTAGGAACGCAGTTCTGTGCATTTTGAAGTGCACACATGGTGCGATTTTACCACAGTGGAGGCACAGAAGAGCTTGGTCCCCTGGAGCGGTTCACATTTCCCTTTGTACCCAAGATATTCCTTCACTTCTGTCCTCTGACAACTTCTCATCTGTCTTCTCATCAAGTCACCTTTTCTAAACTGTCCTGAGTGGGATCATGTAGTGAGCAGACATTAACTGCTTTTTTACTGTAAAATTTCCCATTTTCATGCCACGTTTCCCTTATAACTCATCTGTATTCTTTATATTGTTTTATATTCATTATTATTTTCCTTCTGTCTGGTCTAGTTCCGTCTCTTTTATTTCCCAGCATGGGGAGGGAACCCAAGGCCTGTGCATGACAAGCACTTGATCCCCTGAGTTATGGCCCCCCTTCAGTCTTCAATTTTGTGATGGTGTCCTTTGTTCATTTGCTTGATTTGGCCATTGTGTGTTATTAACTTATTTCTGAGTTTTATAATCTTGGTTTATGCTACTCTTTCATATTGCAGGTTACTGACTTCATGACTTTGGCTAAATTAAACAATTTCGATATAGTTTTCCTCTGTTTGTGGGGGTACATTGACTGTAGAAAGGTTATTTGCTTATTATTGTTGGCTCGTCAAAATTTGGAAGGATATTTGACTTTATTTTCTTTTTTGGTGTTTTTATTAGAGCATTAGAGTCATACACAACAGTGAGGTTGAATTTGAAGTCGTGGTACGTGTGTGGATCCTAAGTTGCTCCAATTCAGTCCCCGGAACGTCTTCCTTCCCTTCTCTCCTCCTCCCCTGCTCCCTGTCACTGCTGTACTGGTTTTCCATTGACTTATTTATTCTCACTTAGTGCTTTGTATAGGTAAAGGTGGAATTCACTGTGGTATACTCCTATATGTCCATGGCACCCCTTGGTCTACTTCACTTTGCAGTCCCTCCCTTTTCCCACCCCTCCATCCCTCCCCCTGAATCCCACCCCTCTTCTATTTTCCCCTTTATTTTGCTCTAGTTCTGCATATAAAACATTTGACCCTTGACTTTCTGGCCCACTTCACTTAGCATGATGTTCTCCAGTGAAATCGATTTACCAACATGTGCCATAATTTCACATTTCTTTATGGCTGAGTAAAACTCAATGGAGTATATTTATTATATTTTCTTTATCCATTCATCTGTTGATGGGCATCTGGGCTGGTTCCATAACTTGGCTACTGTGAATTGTGCTGCTATAAACACTGAAGTGTCTGTAATTGCAGTGTGCTGATTTTAGTTCTTTGGCTAAATACCAAGGAGTGAGAGAGCTGGGTCATATGGTGGTTCCTTTCCTATTTTTTTGAAGAATCTACATACTGCTCTCCAGAGTGGCTGTACTAATTTGCAGTCCCACGAACAAGTATGAGTGTACCTTCCCTCCACATTCTCACCAGCATTTGTTATGATTTATATTCTAGGTGATTGCCTTTCTTTTCTTTCTTTTTTCTTTTTAGAGAGAGGGGAGAGAGAGAGAGAGAGAGAGAGAGAGAGAGAGAGAGAGAGAGAGAGAGAATTTTTTAACATTTATTTTTTAGTTTTTCCGCAGACACAACATCTTTGTTTGTATGCCGTGCTGAGGATTGAACCCGGGCCGCATGCATGCCAGGTGAGCGCGCTACCGCTTGAGCCACATCCCCATCTCCAGCCCCTGGTGATTGCCTTTCTAACTGGAGCCAGAGAAACCTCAATGTAGTTTTGATTTGCATTTTCATGATTTCTAGGAATGTTGAATATTGTTTTCATATATTTGTTGACTATTGGCGTTTCTTTTTTAGAGGAATGTCTGTGAAATTCTTTTTCCCATTTATTGATTAGGCTATGTATTTTCATTTATTTTGGTCTTAACATTTTTGAGTTCTTCATATATTTTGGATGTTAATCCCCTGTTAGAAGATTCAACAGCAAATATTTTCTCCCATTCTGTAGACTCTCTCTTCATCTTCATATTTTCTTTGCTGTGCAGAAGCTTTTAAATTTAATTCTATTTATTGATGCTTGTTTTTTTTCTGGAGCTTTTGGGGTCTTGTTAAGGAAGTTGGTACCTGCACCAATATGTTGGAGTGTTAAGCCAACATTTTCTTCTTGAAGTTGCAAGTTTCTGACCTAACTTCCAGGTCTTTGATGCACTATGTATTGAGTTACTGTTGGAGTGGTTTGTGCATGGAGCAAAGTTTGATGTTACCTGGATGAGTTCTGAGTGTAGCTCAGCAGGAAGATCTCTACCCTGTGACTCTGTAGTGTCCCGATCACTTCCTAGCCTGTGTTAGAAAAAGGGGAAGAAAAAGATAACAAGAATAGAAGTGACTAATATGCAGTCTTAAAATAAATGTCTGTTGCCTACAATGACATCTGTAAGGTTAATCGCCTTACAAAGAGAAATAGTGGGTCAGGACTTAACATTACCAACAATGATAAAGCAATGAGGAGTCACAAACTTGATGTGGCATTAAGCAAGCGTATTTCACCTACATCATCCACCATATTAATAACCATGGCAACATGAATGGTGAAATTACATAACTCAGTAGTTAGATCAGAAAGTAAAATTGCACTTTCTTAAGTGAAGGGAAAATGAGTAAATGAAACATAATCACAGAGGAAGCCGGAGAGAGGTACCAGGTGACAGCCATAAAGGAGGAGGAGTAACAGATGAAAAAATAAAAGAGAGAGGAAGGGGGAACAAGAGAATGTGGCTATTAGAGCGGGAAGAAAGGAGAGAAGGTATAATAGGAGGAAGAAAAACAAAGGAAAGAGCAACCAAAAAATTAAACAAAACAAACCACTGAAAATCCTACCCCCACGTCAAAATGAGGAGGGACGTATATATACAGAAGGTGAAGAAATGAAATAAAAATTATATGGATATATATATATATATTTATTTATCTATATATTCAATATATATATATATATATATATATATATATATATATAAAACCTAGCAGTATGAGACAATGCACATACACAAGCTCACACACACACACACACACACACACACACACACAGAGAGAATGGAAAACGTAACAGAAGCAGGAAGTGGAAGAAAATTCTAACTGGAAAATTCATCATATTTCTGCTGAAATGGTCAAAATGCCTTTCTTTGCTCTTCTTCTTGGGCTGTGCACCCCCTGGATTGAGGACTGGGTGGTCAGACCGAACCTATTGTTCATACCACCTGCTGCCAGCTAGTGTGGCCTGGGCCTGAAGCTGGTGGTGGGTCCTCAGGGCTGTCTCAGGTACCGAGTAGGACCTCCTGGGGAGCCCTGGCGGCTGGGGGTGTGTGTGGGCAGAATAGAGGCTGCACTCTAGGGTGGGCGGATGTGGGATTCTGGATGGTAAGTTCCAGCTGCTGGGGCTTAGACTTGAGTGTCCTTTGGAACTTTGTGTCAGGAGGTATTTGAGGTTGCCCCTACTCCCTGTTGCTGGGAGATGATGACCTCTGCTGGGCGTCTGGGTCTCGGGGTCCTCCCAGAAATCCCCCTCATAGAATGAGGGATCTAACTTTCCACAGCCTCCCTGCAGTGGATCTGGGTTTCTCACTATCAGACCTGGAGTGCAGACATGCTGGTCCCACAGGTTTCTGGCCCCTTCCCAGCTGGTTGCATGAGCTACCAGAGACAAAGCCCCCATATCCCCAGCCTGGACTACCCTGAACGCAGTCCTCTGTGTGCATGTTTGGGCCAGGCACAATGACCTCCACAGCATGGGTGTGCTGGGACAGGGTAGCCATGCCCTTTGTGAGCTCCATCTCCCACTCCAAGAGCAGCTGAGCACCCTCAGCTCTCGGACCCAGCAGAATGATCCTGATTTCAACCTTCAGCTTGCCCCACTGTGTCTGCCTTTGGTCCTCCCAGGACCACTGCATCCTGTGCTTTCCTCTCTTTCTGCCTGCTCTCCTCCCCTCTGCAGTGAACTCAGCCAGGAAGCCAGCCCATCTTCAGCGTTTTATTTCTTGTCCGATGTTTCAAAATTCTGCATTTGTTTCGCTATGATTGTTTCACTGTCCAGTATTGAATCTCAGTGAATCCCCTCAGTCACCCAACTTGCTGAGAAGCAAGATGGGGCAACTGGAGAGGGTGCTTTCCTCTCCCCACCCCCTTCCCTCCCTCACCCCAGTTATTTTCTGATGTTCGTCCTTCACCTTCACTTCTAGAAGGTGGCCATGATTTTGGATATTCTCTAACTCTGTGGCTGCCCGCTGCGTCTTCTGTTTTCTTGTGAGATGTTCCCTCTTCTTCCCACAATTTCATCGGTTCCTTTCCCCATGCGTGGCTCAGTGTGGACTTTAGTTCATGATGTGCTCTTGGTGTGGAGTCCTGTCCTGGAGGAGGCTTTAGGTGATGAGGCTGAGAGACAGTGGAGCCCAGACTGCTCCAGGTCCAACTGCCTTTGCCTGTACTCAGTCACTGTTAGGAGACAGCATGTTTAACTGCTGTCTCAGATGTCAGCAGTGACTTCCAGTCAACACGTCTTGGTTAAGTGCTAGTCCTCCAACCGTTCTCTGGCTTCCTTCCTCCTGCCCAGGGCTCATGGCACACGGGCCTTGAGGTTCTAACTGGGTTGTTCCCGATTTTGACAGTGAGAGGGTTTGTGCAGACCTTATATTTTTGCCTCATATTTTGTTTTCGATTATGTTGTCCAGAGTTTTTTTTTATTTTATTTTCTCAGTTTCTCTGTGGGTTCTTAGGAGGGAGCTGGGGAGTTTCCAAAGGCTGTAGGTTTGTTCTGAGATTTTTTTTTTAAACCATATTTTCAGTAACTGATAGAAAAACAGACAAAAGCTAGTAAATCTGGAGAAATTTTAATATGGTTAAGTTCTGTTGAGGCCACTTTCTGGGTTGCAGACTGCCACATGTGTATCTCCACATGTGGACAAAAAGTCAGGTCACTCTCTGACTTCTTATAAGGACACTCATGCCATTGTGAGGACTCCGGTCTCAGGATCTAATGACTCCCCAAAGGGCCCCACCAAATGTCATCGCATCCAGATTAGGTTTCCACGTAAGCATTTTGGGGAAAAACTCTAATATTTAGTTCACAATATTTCACCCTGGAGTTATATGAAAAAATATATATATATATATATTTCGTATCTCAACAGCCTCAAGTCTTAACCCATCCAACATCAATTCTGAAGTCTAAAGCACAAAGTCTTATTTAAATATCGTCTAAATCAGCATGGGTGAGACTCAAGTCTATGGTTTGTCCTGAGGCAAATTGTCTCCTGTGAATCAGTGAAACCAAACAAGTTATATGTTTCCAAAATAAAATAATTGGATAGGCATAAGAAAGACATTCTTAATTCCAAAGGAAAAATAGGGGGGAAATTTGAAAACAGGTCCCAAGGAAGTGTAAAACCCAACAGGGCAAGTAGCACTGAACCTCAAGACTTGTGGACCATCCCCTTGGGCTCAGTCCTCTAGCTTCTAGGCCCAGTGGGTAGTGTTCCTGAGATGGCCCACAACATCACGCTCTTGGTCCCTGACCCTGTGCTGTCTCTCTGATTGGACCCCTTTCTGAGTTGGCCTTCTGGGGCTGGGGTCCTGTGCCTGCAGCCCTAGAAGCTCCTTCCTTTGAAATCTAGTTGGTAGCCACATCCTCTCTGCCCAGGGGCTCTGGGCCTGGGATGGGAGCGACAGCCAATGCTCTCTAAATCATCCAGGCTTCTTTCTTCCACTGTCTCGAGAATGACACCAGCTCTTGTTGAAAAGTCTGATCCACACTAGTCTTCCTATCAAATGGGAACGTGGCCACACAACCTTAGCATTCACATAGTTTTGCAATCTCAACAGGCTGAGATTTTTCAGATCTTCAAGACCTGCTTCCTTTGTGCATAACAATTTACTTTTAAGAAAAACTTCACCTCTTGCCTTTTACTATAAGGAGTCAAATAGGACCAGCCCACACTTGCAATAATTTGCAAAGAAATAGTCTCAGCTAAATGTCAAATTTCCTTATGTGCAAGTTCATCTTTTGCAAAACAGTAGAACACAAGCATAATTTAGCTGTCTTCTTTCTGCTTTATAACGAGAATCTACTTCTCTTCCTTTATCCACTAACACATTCCTCACCTCTGTGTGGATCCTCATCAGAATGGCCTTTGCCTCACATTTTCATCAGCACTATTTTCATGATCACCTAAGAAATTATCAACAAGACTTTCTCGAGCTAAGCTTTCTCTAACTAAGCTTTCTCTGCTGCTCTCTTCCATTACTTCTAAGTCCTCACCAAAATCACCTTTAAAGTTCTGTTCACAACAATATTTGTTTTTTTGCACATCCCTCCAAACCTTCCCAACCTCCATCTGTTGCTCCTGCAGGTTTATATATTTGCTATGGCAACGGCCCAGTTCTGTCTCAACTTGTTTGGGCTGCATGATGTTGTATGTGCCAACTTTGCTGGTCTGAGGAACACCTAGATAGCTGGCAAAACACATTTTTGGGACTGTCTCTAGAGGTGCCTCCAAAGGACAAAGGAATTTAAGTCAATACACTCAGTGAAGAAGATCTTCTTTCACTAAAAACATGACCTTGCATTATCCAATTTATTGAGTGTCTGAGTATAGCAAGCAGGCAGAGGAAGGGCACTTCCTTTTTGCATGGGACACCCATTTTCTCCTTCTCCTGGACATTGGAACTCCTACTTATCTGACCTTTGGACTCTTGGACTAATATTGGCCTTGTCCTTTGAAGCTCTTAATCTTCAGATCAGATTGGGGGTTACACTGCCAACTCCCTTAGTTCTCAAGGCTTCAAACCCAGACTGAAGGACACCACTCAATTTTCTGTTTCTCCAGCTTGCAGATGAGAGATGTGGGATTTCTTGACCCTCATAATCACTGGAACCAATTCCCTTTAAAAAAAAATCTTCTATTTTGTAACTATCTGTGTATCTATGATCTGTCAATCTATACTATTCCTGTTTTCTTAGAGAATGATGATAGATACAGTCTCCTATAACACAAATGCTGAAGGCCGAATGACTTATAAAATAGCTATTTATTTCTCATAGTTCTGGAGGCTGGATTCCAAGGTCAAGATTCCAGCAGGAGCAGTGTCTGGTGATGGCTCAGCTCTTGGTCCATGGATAGCTGAATTCTCACTGTATCCTTTCGTGGCAGAAGAAATGCTCTCTAGTCTCTCCTTATAGAGACCTGAATCCTTTCATGTGGCCTTTACCCTAAGAACCAATCACCTCTGGAAGGCCCAACTTCCATTGCATTATACAGACACCCATAATGTATTAATAACATGCATCTATACCATTATATGGACATGACTGGATCTGGATTTCCACTTATTAATTTTCAGAGCATTAAGTATAAAGACCTCTGAACCAGAGGATCCAGACAAAATCATCAGCTTTGGCAACACGTGATGATATAACTGCTGGTGGTGTTAGATCTTACTTTCTTATGCTGATATGAGGACAAGTGACACAATATATCTAATATGAAAAAGAGGATTAATTCACATTGTACCTTAAACTTGACATAAGTCATGTTTACTCCTCACGTGGCAATCCAAACTACCTGTATTTGTGATGCCATGTTCAAGGTGAGTTTCTGGTTCCTGTGGATCTTAACTACTTCTGTCTGGAAGTGGTGCATGTGACTTCCTTATCTGACCACTTTATCCAGCACTAGTCCTGCAATCTTGCTGATCTTCAAGGGATCTAAATATTTCACAGTCTGCATCATCTGCTCTGACAGAGTTTGGGCTTGGGTTAGGGTCAGGGCCGGAAGAAAGTCAGTAACTGCAGTTCTTCAACACAGGAAGCAGAGGCTTCCTGATGTGATATAAGACCACATTCAGAGAAAGAACACTGGGGATGAGGAAGCTTTCAACCACCAGGCTCAGATTCTTCTTCCAACCATTCTGTGTATAGAGCTTATGAAAAATGCAAATATGTGCTAGAGCAAGAAAACTTAACACAGTGGTGCTTCAATTCATGTAGCGGGAAGGCCCTGACATGGAACCAGGAGGTGTAGAGATGTTCACTGTGAACAGCAGAAATTAATTGCTCACAGTACTGAAGGCTGGGAAGGCCAAGATGGAGGTGCCAATAGGCTCCTTGCCTTGTGAGAGCTTGTTCTACTCCACCGATGGTAGCTTCTAGCTGCGTCCTCTGTGGCAGAGGGGCCAAAGCTTGCTGTGGTTTGCATGTGAGGTGCACCCCCAAAGCTCCTGTGTTGATTCAGAAATGTTCAGAGGTAAAATTTTGGATTGTGAGAGCTCTAACTTCATGTCCTTCCTAGTTTGAATGGACTGCCTGGGTGGTCACTCAGGCAGGTGGGCATGGCTGGAGGAGGTGGGTCACAAGGGGTGTGCCCTGAAAAGCTGCATCTTTCCTGTCTCCTTCTCCTTCTCTGGCTCTCTGCTCTTTGTTGTCAGGAATGGAGCATCTTCCTTCCACCACGTCCTTCCGCCATGATGTGCTGCCTCACCTTGGACCCAGAGCAATGGGGTCAGCCATCTATGGACTGCAACCTCTGAAACCCTGAGCCCCAAGTCCCATTCAGGAAGGCGCTGCCTAATCTCTTCCAAATCACTTCCCAAGGGTCTAACCTCTTACTATCAGCTGGAGGAGAGTGGTTTCAGCACATAAAATTGGGGGTGGGGGCATGAACATTCAGACCATAGTGAAGGGCACATGGATATTCAGTGAACAGAAAACGTCTCTGATATTGTTACTTGGTTTTGAATCACTTTGGCAAGCTACCTAATCTTCTTCATCTCAATTACTTATCTGGAATGAGAAATTAAAAGCCTAAGCCAAGGGAGATTTTAATGTGCTTTCATAGAGGACTGGACTGGCTTGTTCAACTTCCTGAACATTCCTTTGTCTCAGTTTCATACTCTGGTATGGTAATAACACTAGTTAGATGATAAAGTAAATTTGTGTGTGTATGTGTGTGTGTGTGTGTACTACCTGGAGTAGAGTAACTGCCAAAAGCTATTATCTATCCCCATGATTATTTTATAATTTTTGCATAACTAATTTATTTATTGGTAATTGTAACAAGAGAATTAAAGGAATATATAATACCTGTGATCATGGCCATCATATTTTGCAAAAAGCTCTCACTATTTTTTAAAATATTCCATTAGTCATCCCCTAATATAAGGTTTGATATTGATGAGGGTACTGGGTTTTTTATATTTTCCAGTGGCCATTTTAGATGAATAAAGTATTATACACCTACTGATAACGGAATCAATGTTGGCTTACTAACTATCTACCAACGTAATAAGGCTGATGCACTTGATAAAACTTGCAGACAATAAATATTATTTTTTGTTTCAAAGAGTTCTTTGTTTAGGTGCTGAGTATAATTATTTCTGAACTGCCTATGAAGTAACAAATTAAATAATGGATTGTATGAGGTAGTATGACAGGACTTATTTTAAAAATGATTATGAATGGGCAATCTAGCAGCAATAATTGTATTCAGGAAGTTTGTGTGATATTTCAGGACAGAGGTTAAACTCCAATATCTGAATTTTTTTTTTTTAAGAGAGAGTGAGAGAGGAGAGAGAGAGAGAGAAAGAATTTTTAATATTTATTTTTTAGTTCTCGGCGGACACAACATCTTTGTTGGTATGTGGTGCTGAGGATCGAACCGTTGGTATGTGGTGCTGAGGATCGAACCCGGGTCGCACGCATACCAGGCGAGCGCGCTACCGCTTGAGCCACATCCCCAGCCCCCAATATCTGAATGTTTGAAAATATTTTTTATTTGCTGTGTTGCCAAAGTAAAAAGATCAGAAGGAAAAAATTATGGGGGAAAAACATTTGCTTCTGATTGCAGGAGTCCTTGGGGCATATTACATTTACACACCTCTGCTGGATAATATTGAGGAGGCCTGGAGACCTGTGTGGCTGAACACAGAGGGAGAAACGGTACCAGATTTAGTAAGTTTAGATTTTTGTTAACTGTGTGAACACTTGACATTTAATTGAGAGAAAACAGAGGCTCGGTTTGGCTCAGTGACAGAGCATCTGCATAACAGGCACAAGGCGCTGGGTCTGGTCCCTTGCCCTGCTAAAGAAGTGAGGGGAGAATAATTGTCACGAGCCCTCCATAGGCTGTGTGTGGACTGTTGCACATCGTAGCCTCGTAAGGGATAGGTCTGGCATTGGGGACATCCCACGGCACCCCACAGGGATTGAACTTCCCCCTCAAGCTCTGCCAGAGATCTCACATAGCACCCAAGATGGGTGTGATCTTCCAAGATGTCAATCAACCTGCTGACTGCCAGACATGATAAAGTAAGACTCCGCCCTTGAGACCCTATCCCTGCCTTTGATGTACCCCTTGAATAAACCACCTGAGCCATTTTCCCTTTATCTAGTTCCAGAACCCATGTGGACTAGATCTATCACGGGCTTCGCATTCTGTAAATATATTTCTGAATATTTGTGTTTTGTTATTTAAAGTTTTAGGGTGGCTTGGATCCCC
The DNA here is from genome assembly GCF_045843805.1 of Urocitellus parryii. Classification (NCBI taxonomy): domain Eukaryota; kingdom Metazoa; phylum Chordata; class Mammalia; order Rodentia; family Sciuridae; genus Urocitellus; species Urocitellus parryii. The sequence continues at coordinate 118,173,627 of NC_135532.1, read as the reverse complement.
TGGGCAATAAGAACCTCCAATGAGACACTGGCCATTAACCTCCCAATAAATAATACCGTTTTATTATTTTTAATAAATTTCAACAGGCTTGAAAATTTTTATGATAACTTGCTTATTGTCAAACCTTTCTTTTATATAATTATTCATTCCTGTAGATCTCTCAAAGTATAATCATAGTGGAAATAATCAAGGGGTTTGAGTCTAAATATGAAACAACTATGCTGGTTGAGCAAAGAAAAAAGTCTGAGTTTCCTGGCGTGGATGCTGCCAGAGTAGGCAGTTTAGAAGCAGAAATCCAGAAACGGTAGGATGGAGTATGAGTGTGAGGAGTTGCAGAATTCTATGCAACTATCTGGAACTCCTGTGTAGAAATGCATGCTTCCTGCAACATCTAGAAAAACGGCAGGGAAACCGGACGCCCGGATCACCCAGCTTAGGAAGGCGAGCTGCTAAGGAGACAGGAGGTGCCCGGCAGGCTGCCCATCCTGTCCCTGGCTCCATGTGTTTTCTCTTCTACTGGCCATAATTACTTAGACACGAAACCATAGTTATCTCCTTTAAAATTCTCTGTAGAGAATTCTCCCTGCAGCATATAGAAGGACTTGATCAAATTGTGATTGTGTACATTTATTTGTTCCTTCCCTGGTTGAGACTCTAGATGACTTGATGATCTCCAGTTTCGTCCATTTTCCAGTGACTGAAGTCATTTCATCCTTCTTGATGGCTGATGGCAGTGCGTTGAGCAGTGCTGATTTTCTTTGGCTAATAAGTGGTCTGTGGGCCAAGAAGCTAGATGTAGCTCTGGGTGGGGTTTCTCCAATGTCTATCTAATTTCAGGTACTGAATTAAATGCAATGCTGTCTTGCTGAGGAAGGAGGAGGACTACACTATGGGGAATTTCTTGAATCTTTTGATACTGGGAATCCTCAGAGGTTGAATTTATGTGACCCTCCCAGACAGTGCTGAGGAGCCAGGAAAATAACGCTGTTAAAAGCTGTTGTGGGGACTGTGGCTGAGGCTCAGTGGCAGAGCGTTTGCCTAGCATGGGTGAGAAACTGGTTTCCATCCTCAGCAACACAAAAAAATAAATAAATAAAATAAAGGTATTGTGTCCATCTACAACTAAAAAGAATTATTAAAAAAGAAAGCTATTATGGAAACATCATGCTTCTTAGTAGGCAATTTTTTTTAACTTTTGAACTTTGATTTTAATTCTAATAATTGACAGGGCACTGTGTGATAATTCAATACACATATCCCATATGCAATGATCAAATCAGGGGAGTTGACATTCACATCTTCTGGACTTAGTTTTTGCCCTGCAGGTATAGAATATGGCCCCAGTGATGGGAGGTCACTTCCAAGATGTGGCTATAAAAGACCGACCTCTGTCTGCCTTTCCTCTGCTACTCTGATGACACACACTGTCCCGTTGTGAGACTCCTGGGAGAAGTGCCAGGTCGAGGGTCTGACCATGAGCTCCCTCCAACGACGACTATGAAACCAAGGCCCTTAACCTGACACCAAGGGACTGAATTTTACCAACAATAATGTCAGTGAGATTGAAAGTCCTTCCCCGGTTGAGACTCTAGATGATGTCAACGCCATGATCATTGGGTGGTGAGGGACCCAGAAACAGAATCCAGCTGAGCCTCACTGAATTTGAGGCCACACAATCTGTGGTGATTCATGTTCTTTTAGACACTGACATTAGGGGTAATTTGTTGAAGAGCAGAAGATATCTACTAAGGCTTTGTCTAAGCTGTCAGATTTACTGGTATAAAGTTGTTTCAAATTCTTTCACTCTAATTTTGAATTCATGAAAATATGGGGAATTTTAGACAAACCAGCTAATTATTAGGGTTCTTTTTTTTTTAAGAGTGAGGGAGAAAATTTTTGTGTTATCTAATGGCCATTTTAGGAAAATAAAATAGTTTAGGCATGAAACACATTAAAAATTTTATTATCCTGAATTTGAGAAATGTAATTGGGAAAGCTAAGTCAAGAATAGCTGTTGGGGAGATAAAATATAATTCATAAGTTTCCAAAGACAAATATTTAAATTCAACAATATCTAAACATATAACAATCATATAACAATAAGTAACAATAGATATAAGAAGCTTTTTTTTGGTACCAAAGTTTGAACCCAGGGGCTCTGAATCTTTTTAATTTTTTTTACTTTGAGACACTCACTAAAATAAACTAATAGTTCTTTTGTCCTGTTTTTACTATTAATATTTCTTTCTGCAGTTTTTTCATCAATTTTTATCATAATCATTGAAATTTTTGTTTGAGACGTTTTACTTCTCAGGTCTCATTTTGGTTATTTTACATACCTTTTATGTAATTCTTATTATTTTTACCTTGTTAATTAAGTCCCTGGACATATGAATGATAGTTGCCTTAAAACCAATATTTGCTAATTTGTTTCTGGGTCTATTTCTTATCACTGGAATTTTCTTCTAGTTCTGGGTCTCATTTTATCACTTTGTAGTTATAATGGGATGCTTAATATCATAACTATCTCAGTGTTGGCTGTCAGAATCCTGCTGTTTGGTTGTAAAGGCTGTTGGATTTTTGTTTAGCAAGCAGTTAAGTTTCTTAGGGGTCCATCTGTTTCCCTTAGGGCTTGGTTTCATGGTTTGTTACAGTCACAGAGCTTTGTTAAGCTGGGTCCACCCTACCAGGGTCTCTGTGTGACTCACTGGGGTGTTTTAGCTCAACAGGGCCTGGAAGTTCCTCCTTTATTCTTGTGGCCGTATTGCTGCTAAGCACATGCAGGTTGGTCTCCACAGACCCAGAGACCCAAGGGAGTTGAGGATATTTCACTCTCGGCTCATCTCTGTGGGGCCCTCCACCTGTAGTATCCTCCTGCCCCTGTTCCCTCCTCTCTGACCTCTGCTCCTGTGCATCACCTCAGTTTCTTCTTCCTACTCTGTGGTGAAGGACCTCCTGGAGGCAGGGAGCCTGGTCAGTTGTAGAGGTCAGCCTTGTTTTTCCGTCTCCTGTCAGTGATCAGAGTCCTGACTTCCTATGGCTCAATGTTGGGAAATTTGTATTGTACATATTGTTCTAAATTCTAATTATTTATGGCAAGGAGACAAAAAAGTAATACTAGTTCTAGTTTTAATTAAGATTTATGTCCTTTAGCACCCTGCCTTGGCATAGAAAAAGTGGTAAAAATGTGAGCTATTACCACAATCATAATATTATTATCACTTTTTCTATTGCAATTGCAGGGAGTGGCAGTGGTAATGGTGGTGCTGGAGGATTACAATCTTAGACAGCAGAGACAATGTCCATCAGGAAAGCCTCAACAATGCTGCCAATAATTTCAAAACATGTTTTTCAAAATGTTTCTTTTTTATTCTTTACACCAAAATATACTATTTGGAACACATTTGAAGTATCCTGTATTTTCCCCATGATCTTTCTGTAATGTTAAAATATTTTGTACTACATATTGCTCAGTAAGTGCTCATTTACTCAATGTCCATAATGAAATAAAGCTCTTGACAGGACCTTCTTACAGATGTCTTTCCTTGACAGGCTGTGGCCTGCACCCTGAATTTCACTACAGATACATAAATGACAGATTGCTTCTGTTGACTTAAAAACTAACCAACTGGGCTGGGGATGTGGCTCAAGCGGTAGCGCGCTCGCCTGGCATGCGTGCGGCCCGGGTTCGATCCTCAACACCACATACCAACAAAGATGTTGTGTCCGCCGAGAGCTAAAAAAATAAATAAATATTGAAAATTCTCTCTCTCTCTCTCTCTCTCTCTCTCTCTCTCTCTCTCTCTCTCTCTCCCCTTTCTCACTCTCTCTTTAAAAAAAAAAAACTAACCAACAGAATCTGTATTCAGAAACTTTGATAATACTGCAAAATGGTGCTTAAGAACTTTTCCTATTAAATTACACAATTTAGATGTTCCAAAAATGTGTATTTATTGTATTGCCAAGATAAAAAGACAGTGAATGGCTCTGAAGAAAGGAAGCTGTGTGCTAGTGTTGCTGCTGCTTGTGGGGTCTTTGAAGCCCAGTGTCTACTCACCTCTCCAGATATTATTTGGGAGCTGTGAGGAACAGAGTATGTCACAACATGTGAGAGCTATAGTGTTGTGGAGGGAAACGAGGGTCAGAACACTGAGATCTAGAAGCAACACATTATTAATGGCACCATGGCCCAGAGGGATAATTCCCAAAGACTGAGCCCTGAGTGCAGCCGGGCTTTCACTGTTATACATAAGCAAGTTTTGGGTACATCAAGGCAAGAGAGTTGCTGCCATTGTACTGGAGGGTGGTTAACAGCCCATGGACTCTTACTGTACTAAGGTCTTTTACTGCACTAAGCCTAAAGGGGGATTGCTGTGTGCCTGCTACTTTTTCTTTCCTGCTTCTGTTACAATAGGCATCTTGTTACAGGCACTTGCAGCCACTGCCAGCCTCTATGGTGAAATGTCAGAGGGCAGAGCTGTCCGCTCTTCAATGGCTGGTCCCATCTTGCCCTACAATAGTGGAATGGTACATATCAACCTAGAGCTACTTGCTCAAGAGAAAAAAAAAAAAAAACACCCGGACATTTAAAAAATTTATATAATTTCTTCTGTTCTGGAATTCTTGCTCTCAAGATTTGTTTCCTGTTTTGCATATTTTTGAATAATCTTAAGTGCAGAATGAAAATGGAGAATGTATGCAAGTAGTTTGTACTTTCAATATTAAATAGTACCAGTGCTGGCTGAGGCATCAAATAATATTCATAATATTCATGCTTCCAGAATGAATAATTTTTTTAAAGCATGAAAACATTTTAAGGTATGAAGTTTAGAAATTACAAATTGAGCACACTGTGGTTAGTTTGAATTTAGTAAGGTAATTCTTGTATTCATCCTTAAGGAGTTTTTCATAGAAGCATTTGTGTACAGGCTAATAATGCTCAAGGAAGAACTGCACAGGCCTGGTTTATAGCTGTACAAAGGGTTACTGACATGGTGACCAGACAGTAGATGCTTGCTCAACAGCTATGTCACCTCAGAGGGCCCTCTGGGTTTATGACTCTTCCTTTTGTGAGGCTAATTACTTGGAAATGAAGCAACACTCTCTTTCCTTCCACCTTCTCCCCTAGTGACTTGCTCCCTACATCAAACAATGTGAACAGCAGTCTTATGGGTGCCACACATTTTCTAGTAGAGCAGAAAAGCATTGCAAGTAAAGAAAAATATTTTCAGTGACCCTAAGCTGACTATTCAGTTTCTGGCTGCTCCGAGATTTGTTAACAAATAATACTGTGATCAATGTGTGTAATCCACTGTTGGCCCAGTTGTGGCCATATTGGCTCTTCTGAAAACTATTTTCTACATTTATCCCAGACAAAAAGGGTTATTTTAGTTAATATCAAGTTTCTCATCTTGATGTCTTTTTCAAAAACACTACTTTTCTCATGTCTACTCTTCATTATTTCTGGCGTCTGAAGTCTATCTCCTAATCACTCATTCCTCTCCTTTAATTTCCCTCCCCTGTAGCTACTGAAAGGCCCAGTGGCTGGCCCATAAAGGTCTATACCTGGTGAAGGAGATGGAACAACAATCCCCACGCAGAAAGGAAGAACAATGGATCCCCAGAGAGAAGGAAAAGGAGGGCTCTGGACTTTCACAGCAGCTTCCCGACTGACCGCAACCCAACCAACACATTCTGCTATGATTTAAGTTTTGTGGAACCCTAGAAAACTCAGACCCTATTGTAGGCAGTTTCTATTTTCCTCCTGAAAATGTGCCCCTCTGCTGCTTAGTCAAGCATCGCCGATCTGTCAGGTCTGTCCTGGTCCTTAGAGGTCTGTCCCTGTTTGGTTTACGTTTGCTTTCAGTTGGATTGCAGTTTCCAATTTCTAAATTACTGAACACATTAAATGGATTAAAAAAATGAATCTGAATCCCCTTCTCTCGCCATGCACAAAAGTTAACTCAAAATGGATCAAGGAGCTTGATATCAAATCAGAGACACAGCGTCTGATAGAAGAAAAAGTTGGCTACGATCTACATACTGTGGGGTCGGGCTCCAAATTCCTCAATAGGACACCCATAGCACAAGAGTTAATAACAAAAATCAACAAATGGGACTTACTCAAACTAAAAAGTTTTTTCTCAGCAAAAGAAACAATAAGAGAGGTAGATAGGGAGCCTACATCCTGGGAACAAATCTTTACTCCTCACACTTCAGATAGAGCCCTAATATCCAGAGTATACAAAGAACTCAAAAAATTAGACAATAAGATAACAAATAACCCAATCAACAAATGGGCCTAGGACCTGAACAGACACTTCTCAGAGGAGGACATACAATCAATCAACAAGTACATGAAAAAATGCTCACCATCTCTAGCAGTCAGAGAAATGCAAATCAAAACCACCCTAAGATACCATCTCACTCCAGTAAGATTGGCAGCCATTAGAAAGTCAAACAACAACAAGTGCTGGCGAGGATGTGGGGAAAAGGGTACACTTGTTCATTGCTGGTGGGACTGCAAATTGGTGCAACCAATTTGGAAAGCAGTATGGAGATTTCTTGGAAAGCTGGGAATGGAACCACCATTTGACCCAGCTATTCCCCTTCTCGGTCTATTCCCTAAAGACCTAAAAAGAGCATGCTACAGGGACACTGCTACATCGATGTTCATAGCAGCACAATTCACAATAGCAAGACTGTGGAACCAACCTAGATGCCCTTCAATAGATGAATGGATAAAAAAATGTGGCATTTATACACAATGTTGTATTACTCTGCATTAAAAAATGACAAAATCATAGAATTTGGAGGGATATGGAAGGCATTAAAGCAGATTAAGCTAAGTGAAGCCAGCCAATCCCTAAAAAACAAATGCCAAATGTCTTCTTTGATATAAGGAGAGTAACTAAGAACAGAGTAGGGATGAAGAGCATGAGAAGAAGATTAACATTAAACAGGGATGAGAGGTGGGAGGGAAATCGAGAGAGAAGGGAAATTGCATGGAAATGGAAGGAGACCCTCAGGGTTATACAAAATTACATACAAGAGGAAGTGAGGGGAAAGGGAAAAATAATACAAGGGGGAGAAATGAATTATAGTAGAGGGGGTAGAGAGAGAAGAGGGGAGGGGAGGGGAGGGGGGATAGTAGAGGATAGGAAAGGCAGCAGAATACAACAGACACTAGTATGGCAATATGTAAATCAATGGAAGAGTAACTGATGTGATTCTGCAAACTGTATAGGGGGTAAAAATGGGAGTTCATAACCCACTTGAATCAAAGTGTGAAATATGATATGTCAAGAACTATGTAATGTTTTGAACAACCAACAATAAAAAAAAAACTTAAAAAAATGATAATAACTACCAAACTATATTTAGAAAAAAAAAACACGGTTTCTTAACTTTAGATTCACAGAAATTCAATTTGTATGGTTCAAGGCCCTTACATAATGAAGATTTACAAGCATGAATTTGTGAGTTAATTGAGAGAGATAACTGTTAAAACTGGCAAGGATTTTCCTCTGATCATTTCATAATTAGACTCAATACCAAAATTGATTGTAGAGCACAGATTCAGAATAAGGAGAGGGAAATGATCTGAGGAAATCTACCATTAAGCGGCCATTATCTTACCCACTGTACTCCACTGAAGGGATACCAGCTGAGGATCTGTGAGACCCTTGTCACTTGACTCTCACTGGGCATACAAGGCACCAATTTAAGTATTCTTTGTTTTATATTTATTATACTTCTTGGTGGAATGCACAAAAGTTAGAGATTATAAAAACTCCTTGCTATTTGATTAACATATTTTATAATTTCCTCACCCAACTAGCTTCATCTCTTTAATTGTGGCATCTGATACCATTCTTAAGACAAAAATCATTGTTTATTAAGGAAAACACCTTGAGTTCAGTGTCTTATATATTAAGATGGAATAGAACAAACTGTAGCTAGATTTGATGAGGCTCACAGGGGACTTCCAGCCTAAGTCAACATAATTCACTTTTGTAAGACATCTATTTTAATATTACAGGGGCAGTTTATTCTGAAAATTTAAGAAAATAGTTATAAATCTGGAAGTAAAACAAGGAGATGTGAGTGAGTCAGGAAAAGTGAGCTTCAAAACTGGAAGACTAAGCCCTCAGACAGGAAGTGAAGAAGTAATAATCCTGCAGGTGACAGGTTCAGTGGGACTTTGAAGATTTTTTTTAAAGAAAACTAAGAATTCACACAAATATTTTTAATCCAATATACAGGATCTCACTATTCTTTATCAAGTTCCAAATTGCCCATACCAGACTTAGAAAGATACTCAATTTGGACTTGCAATTTGGGGGTTTAACTTCAAATCTCTTGGCCTGACAGCTATGAAAGAGTCTTTCAGAGCAGATGCAGCTGTCATGGAAGATATCATGTTAAACACCAAAAGCCATGATGAATTTATATATTTTTCTTTATATAAATTTTCCATTTCAGTTAATACTTAAACTCGTTATTTTCTGCAAAATATTTCATTGCAACAGGAACTTGATCTCCCACTCAGGACTGTGTTTCAGGAAGAAAGTTGAAAACTTAGTAGCCCATAGCCCTGAAGCATGACTAGGTCCTGAATCTCAGCTATTTCACATGGGGACATTGCCCATTTGGTTCTCGTTCATCCAATCTGATAATCTTTGCCTTTCTGCTGGAGAACTGGGTGGACCCCTAGTCAGTACAGTTGTGATGTCATTGGAATCATACGAATAATTTTTCTGTTGATTTTCTATGTAACTCAAGTTATTTCCCTCTATTTCTTTTGATTATCCATTATGCTAAATAAATATTTGTGTGCTCTAGTTAAATCTTCTATTAGTTTTCAAATATATTTGAAGTATTGTCTCAGTGGTGGCACTATGAGTTAAAATATATTCATCTTGGGGCTGGGGTTGTGGCTCAGGGGTAGAGCGCTCGTCTAGCACGTGCAAGGCCCTGGGTTCCAACCTCAGCACCACATAAAAATAAGTAAATAAGTAAAAGGCATTGTATCCAACTACAATTGAAAAATAAAAATATTTAAAATATATATATTCATCTTTAGAGCAACCTACTTCTGGCTACTAATGACTGAATTACAATAAAATATGGACACTTTCATGTAGTTAAACTCCATTTACTGCTTCCTCTTTCAGCTGCCAGTGCTATGTTTCTACATATCTAATAGATACAACAGTTCAGAAAAAAGACAGATATATAAATATACACACAAATAGGTTAAATGTAATACCCTGAAAACGACTGCTGTAAGAATATTGGGTAGATGTTAAAACTTCAGGCAAAGCAATGTTAAAATAAACAAATTTAGGGACAGAGAGGGATGTCTGCGTAATCCTTTATATCTGTGAATACATTTTACCGTTTCTATATTTCTCATTCCTTCCTGAGGATTTAATCTACCATGTTCTATCATTTCCATTCACCTGAAGGACTTCAGTAATATATAAAGGAAAGTTCTAAATCAGCAGTATCCCTTCATTTTTATTCATATAGTGATGATTTTGTTTTCCTTTCCTTTTAAGGGGTACTTTTTCTGAACTTACACCTAGAAAATTTTTTGATAAATTGTCACCTGGAATTCTGTATGCATTATTCCACTACTGGTTGGCTTTCATTATTTTGGATGAAAATTGGTATTATCTTCAAAAATAGACTTACAGATCTCATTTATAAATTAATAGACCTATAATTCTCATGTATAAATTAAGCATCTATTTTTGAAGGAATACATAGCGACAAACTATGATATGCACTTAAAATATATTTTATCACTTAAAATTGTGATTTAAAAATTATTATGATTCTAGTATACAGATGAAGAAACAAGTCAAGATATTGCTTAACTTAAAGTCAGTTAAACCTAAAGATAATATTTAAACCTGAAAGTTTACCTTAGAAACCCTTATTATTATTTACTTTGGTAATTAGAATAAACTAAAAATCTAATGGCAACAATTTTGTGCTCAAGATTTCAACTTTAATTTTATTTAAAGATTCTCTTTTAAAAAAGAAGATTATACACTATAATCAAATGCTAGGATGCAATATTGGTTCAATATATGCAAATCAATAATGTAATTCACCACCTAAGTAGAGTTAAAGACAAGAATTGTATGGTCACCTCAATAGATGTAGAAGAAGTCTTTGACAAAGTCCAGCATCCATTTATGCTAAAAATGATGGAGAAACTAGAGATGGAAGGGACTAACCTCAATATTATGAGGGAGACATATGATAAACACAAAGCCAACATCATACCGAAGAGAGAAAAACTGAAAGCATTTCCTCCAAAAACAAGATAAGAATGTGCAATCTCACCACTCCTATGCAACATGGTTCTTGAAACTCTAGCTATAGCAATCACACAAGAAAAGGAAACTAAAAGAATACAAATAGGAAGAAAGGAAGTCAAATTATCTGTTTGCTGATGAAATCATCCTATATTTAGAAGATATATTTAAAAAAAAAGCTCTCCACCAGTCTTAGAGAACTGATAAATGAGTTCAGCCAAGTAACAGGTAACAGCATTCATAAGTCAATAGTTTTTCTATCCTTCAATAATGAATCTCCTGAGAAAGCAATCTGGAAAACTATTCATGATAACCTCAAGAAAAAAATACTTGGTAATTAATCTAACTAAGGATGTGGAGGATTCTACAATGAAAACTATACAATACTGAAGTCAGAAATCTAAGACTTTAGAAGAAGGAAAGACCTTCCATATGCTCAGATAGGCAGAATTAATGTTGTCAAAATGGGTATACTACCAAACGTGTTACAGGTGCAATGCATTTACCATCAAAACACCAACAACATTTTCCATAGAACTAGAAAAAACAGTCCTAAGAATCATTTAGAAGAAAAAGAAGAATAGCTAAAGCAATCCTGAGCAAGAAGAGCAATGCTGGAGATATATCCCAGCACCTGCCCTCAAATTATACCACAGAGTAATGGTAACCAAAACCGCATGGCACTGGAATCAAATAGCCATGCAGATCAAGGGAACAGAATAGAAGATGCCAAGATAAACCCCCATACTTACAGCCCTCTGATCCTTGCCAAAGATGCCAGAAATAGATGGAGGAAAGGCAGCCTTTTAAACACATGGCGCTGAGCTCAGACGGCCTATTTGATTTTAAGCCCAACTGAAGGAGGGTGCAAAAGTCTGCTGTGCCCTGATAGAGAAACAGCTTGCAGCTGCGTGTGCCTGGAGGCCACAGCAGGTGGCTTCTGAGGTCTTAAGGCACACCATACAGCCCACATTGGGATGGATGCACAATTGAGTATCCTGCCCAGGACAAGTGCAGCCCAGACTGAGCATACTCGTGGCAGCAGGGCATATTGTCAGCCCTGCCTGCAGGCTGCACCTTAGGAGATTCAAGGTATTACCTGTGTCTAAACCATAGGCAAGTCCAAACCCTGAAGGTTAGGCACCTCAACTGCCCAGTTCTTAGGGCACTGTCACTCCAGCTATGAACTGTCCACTGTATCAGCCTGTGTGGACGGCGGTGGCCGTGGAGCTGAAGACAGCCACTGTGTGGCTTTATGCTGTACAGGACAAAGTGGCCAGTGAGCTGAGCCACACACTGGGTGATGAGTGCAAATGATACACCCCCTTGGTGACATATACTGACAGCTGTGCTGTGTATTGGGGTCAAGTTCTGTGGCAAGATCTCTGGGACCTAGGCCACTGGAATAGGTGATTTTAGGGCATGTTACTGGTCACGTCCTCTGATTAGCCCAGGGAATGGTGAAGCAGATGCTCCCACTGACCTGTGCCTTGATCACAGTAATGCCTACAACATGCAAATATGAAAACCATGTGAGACATGGTCAAACCAGGTGCCATGTGGAGTGACCTGGTGGATGTCCACCAGCCTGTGTGGCTTGTGCTCAGGGGGTATCCTCGTCCTCGATGCTTTGCAGCCACAGCCAGCCAGGTAATGTGTGGACATAGCTCTTTAGCATGATGTCAGGTTGACCATGTTGGCCCATTCCTGATGTTGAAGGGTTGTGTTTGCCTCAACGGTAGTTGAAACAACCACAAGCTTGCAGTTTGCCTGGCCTCATGGCCAAGTGTATCAGAGTGCTATCATCTGCACCCCAGCAGTGCTGATGGCTTTGTGTGGCCAGCTCATCACGATAGTGATCAAGGCGCCCATCTCACAGGTCAGAGGGTACAGTGAGGGGCAACTCAGTTACAGATTCCATGGAAGCTGCATGTCCCAGACCCCCACAGGCTGCAGGCACTGTAGAGATAATAGCCTGCTTCAGCACGGACTTGGGACTGCAGTCAACCCTCCTTCTATGAAGGGGTGGGCACAGGGTCTGTGGGCAGTTGTGATAGCTCTGAAGGAGTATCCCTGATGAGGGGAATGAGCTCCTGTGGAGGCATTGCTGCAGCGCACAGTGGCCCCAGTACTGGTCCAGGTGACCATAAAGGTTGTACCTAAGCCTGGGTTTGGGAAGCAAGGGGTTGGTCTCTTGCCTGCTCCCAAAGAACTGAATGGGGGGAAGCTGTGGAGTGGACACAGCCCTGGGCAGTAAAGGCAACCCCTCCACTAGGCAGCACTAACTCCACGGGGCAAAGGTATGTAATATGATCTCTTCATGACACCATGGGTGACCAGCGAATGTCCCCTACCCTCGTGAATGTGACTTGGCCAGATCCCCTAGATGGGACCAGATTTTAAAGGATGCGTTTGTTCTTTCCCTTTGGCCCATTATGAGTTCCTGCTTCCCATGCACACAAGCCTGCTAAAGTTCAAGACCAAGGGGCAGGAGTGTGACATCACTGCTAGGGAAGCCAGCACAGGTGGCCACTGTGCTTTCCCAATACTCAAATCTTGCATGCACGGCTTTGTTCTTTGGTTCATAGGTGTGACCTCGTCAACACCATTGTGAACCCGACACACGCCTACGCCAGAGTAGGAGACTCCTCTGCATGCTGGGGATGTGCCAAGTGCCCCTGACTTCTGCCTGACTACCCTGGCAAGTCCAGACTGTGCCCCTGAACAACTTAGGACTGCAGTCAACCCACCTTCTATGAAGGGCTGGGCACAGGGTCTGTGGCTGGGAAGGGCTTTCATTGCTACCTCAGTATGGGAGGAAATTGGTGTTGGTTTTTAGTAAACCTAGGCGGTGAGCTGGGTCTATCTTCTGGTTGTGTGTTACTCTTGTACTACTCTTGTGGCCAATGGTCGCAGGGCTTTGCCCTCCTTACCTTGGGGTCATGGTGGAAGACTCCAACCACGTGGACTGTATGGCAAGGAACCCTAAAGTGGTAGATTGTAGGGCAGGCCCAAGATGGCGATAGTCAGGCCCTCTCACTGAGCCTTCTGGTGAATTGTGTTTTCAGTAGGTAGTCAAAGTCATGAGTACCCTGATTCAGCATATGTACTCAAGGTCATAGACATTTGCTGTGAGCAGGAGCTTGCGACACCCTGTTGACACCATGCTTCTTTGTCTGGCCTGCCTATCAAAAAGGCCTATGGAAAGATCAGGGCCCAGGGCCTTCTGCTGCCTTGGAATGAAGCACGTCTACTATCCCAACTGTGCCTCGCTTCTTCCTTCACCGGCCAGAATCCCAGATCTGTTTCCCAAGGTCTGAGCCCTGAAGGACACCAAGCAATTGCTTCAGATGTTTCTAACTTACATAAAGGCCCAGGGCTTTCTGAAGTATGTCCACCTTTCTGTGAGTAAAATTTGAAATCATCATTGTGAAATTCGTGTTTCTTGACGTCTCCTTTGTTGTAATTGCTTCAGAGGATAAGCTGAGAGGAACTCGTGGGGAGAAGACTAGTGTGTATAATTCTGACCAATAGGCGTACAATACATGTTTTAGCATCTACACCCATACTTGGAGAGGGAAATGGTGCTAAATATAGCTAACAGAAGTGATCTATCTAAACAGTGGTCTACACAGATGTTAGAACTTAAAAAAAAAATAATAGATCCCAGAGACTGGCTGCTGTGAGGAGCTGCCAGAATTCCTGGGGATGGGTGGGCAAGAAGGGAGGAGCTATGATCAGGAGCTGGGTGTGTAGAAGGCTGCTGCACATGCAGCACTTTGGCCTCCTGAGGGCCCCACGTGGCTGCTGCCGAGAGCACTTCTGAGCATGGCGGACAGGCCTTGCTGGAATTCAGAAGATGCCAGAGCTGGAACTGTTTTTGACAATGTAGAGGCTTCTAAAAGAAACAGAAGTATCAGTTGAACTCTTCTTTTCTGTCTTCCAATCTCCCGCTGATGCCTGCCCCTGGTAGGAATTAGCAGAATCCAGAGGGCAACAAATTTGGGAAACACAGTTTACAGAAATCCATCTCCAGAATGAAAGACAGGAATGCAGAAAGGTGGGTTCAATCAGAGCTATAGAAATGATATTGCTCACTACTGAAAATTAAACTGAACATAAAATATGTTTTTGCAAATTGAGTACTCATTCAAACAACTAAACTTGACCTTGCATCATGCTGGTGATATTACAGTGGAGAGTGGATTTCTAGAGACCTTATTGAGTATCTGATTCAAGTGGGTGAATTTAAGGCAGAAACATCCCTTCTTGGTATGACTGATTATAGTAATATTTATGCTAATATTTTGAGAACTTATATTTTCATGTAAATCAAATGTCAGATAATGTCAGCAATCAAATTTTCATGGTACCAGGATCATAAAAAGCTACAGCTAATGGGTGGCAAAACAAATGAAAATTCAGACCATCTTGTTCTGAAGAGAATATAGAGGAACAAAGGTAGAATTTCACATTTAAGAAACAGATTCTCCTTTAGTAAAATGAAGTAATAACAGTGGAACCAGAAAATGAGCTGGACACTTTGGGTCAGTTAATTAAATTTTCTGAGCAGAATCTGGCTCGCTTTCAGTATGTGGATGGTGTCAGTTCATCAACCCTCATGAGGAAAGTTATAGGAGACAACCAAAAAATACCATTGATGCTAGCTGTAATTATTATTACTAATACTTTATTCAGTTGAAGTCACAGGATGATTGGAGTCCTCAAAGGAAAGATCTCAGGTGGCTCCCTTAAGGTACAACCATAATCTCCATCAATGACAAGTGAGACATTCAGTTGCTCAGGGTTGGGAAATATCATAAAAGGTCAATATCAGCACAGGAGAGTGGGATAAACCTGAAGGGCGTCAGTCAAGTGGGCATGATCCAGAATTTATCCATGGAACAATGCCCATTGGGACAGGTTGGTATTGACCACAGGTTTGTGGTACTCATTTTAAAGTCATTCTTAATATGATTACTAATTGGTTTTATATCCAAAATGAATGCATACGAAGTACCAAAGGTACTCATCAAATTTTACCCATTTTCTCAGAATGCTGCTTTAAAGATGAGTCATATGAAATGCTTTAAAGTATTTAATATTTTTTGTGTATCCGTTTTCTAATTTTGCAACAGTAGTATGTGTGATTTCAGTAATACACAAACAAACTGTCCACTTGAAAAACTACATGTAATTGTAAAAATAAAGAAATGGAGGGGGAATCTTGTGGTGTCAAATTTAAAAATCATTCATATTTTTCAAATCTGTACTTTCTCTGTATACTAAAATGAGTATCATTTTAGTCTAGCATCAATGAGTATATATAGTTCCAAGGTTTTCTCCTCTACTTTCATTCCCTGATTAAGGGAATCAGGACTCCTTGAAAAAAAATGATTAATTCCAGACAGGAAAGATGTATGAGAAGTAGAAAAAAGATATGGTAGGAAATACACAAAGGTGTCCACAGCATGGATCTCAGCAATGTGTGATGTTGTTGTTGTTGTTGTTGTTGTTATTTCCTTTTTGTTTTTCCACTGTAGAACACACACATACACCCCCCCCCCACACACACACACATGGTCTTGGGGCTCCATGTCTGTAAAAAGCTTTGAAATCTCTTAGCTACCTAAATTGTTCTCACTCTAATACTTCAAGTTATATGACTGTGGCCAAGTTACTTAGCCCTTTTAAAACTCATTTCACTCATTTATAGGGAAACAGTAATGTTGATCCTATAGATTTATCATTTGGACTCATTTAAAGTCTGTATGCAAGTCACTTAGCATAGGGCCAGGATGGTATAATAAATAATTAGTAAGTTTCACCATTACTGTTATCACTACTATCATCATTAGTTTTCATAACTCTCCTCTCAAGAAATTATCATAACGAATTGCCAGTATTTCCGATCTCTTACAGGTTACTGTGAATTCTGTAGAGGCAAAAAAGATGGCTATTTTGTTTCCTATGTTTTCAACACTTAAAAAAAATGTATGTTCATAGGATAGGGGCTGGAGCTCAGAGGTACAACACTTTTCCAGAATGCCTGGTTCCGAGGTCCTGCATTCAATCCCTAGTACCATGGGTGGGGAGAGGCGGTAAAAGTATGTTTATTTGTTTTTGCAAATTTCACAATGAGCTCTTTTATAAGATTCTGCATCCTGTATATTTCCTAAGAATATTTCATTAGGACTGAGGACACTTTTTCAACATGATTGCTCAATACATGCTTGCTGAAGCACAGGTAAGAGTGAGATCACTGATAGAACTTGCACAGATTTCCTGTAACTCATCAAATGCAGCACTCGCCCTCACCCAGATACATGCTGGGTAACTGTGTGGTTTAAACTTTATCGAGCTTCCTGTTGACCAGGTGCACACCTCTACATTCAGGATGTAAAGGCCAGCTCCTGGCTGTCACAGCTCAGTGGCAGGCACAGCGAGGGAGGCATCTTCTGTGTTCCTGAAGACAGGGAGGCCAAGAAGCAGCAGCATGGGAAGAAGGTCATGGTGCCTTCTTCTCCTGGGGGTCCTGGTCGCATATTGCATCTACACTCCGCTCCCAGAGAATATTGAGGAGCCAATGCCGATCAACACACCTCTGAAAGCTCTTGCACATTTGGTAAGCCTGCAATTTTTTGAATTTCAGATGGGCATGTGCCGCCATTTGATCCAAAGAAGTTCGTTTTCCAAGATTCTCTTCTTTCGATTGAGTGATTTATTCACCTTTTAAAATTAAGTACTCTGACTTTTCACTGTTCATTACTTAGAAACATAGGTTGTTCGTTTGCTGCTTGCTATTATTTTATATATTACAATCACATTCACAAGTATCAAGAACAGTGAGTGAGGGCCATTTGGGTAGGCATACTGAAAAGACGATTTACGTTTAGTAGCATTAATGTCACGATGCTAGCCGTCTTTTGAACTGCTCATCTCGAGTGTGGGCTAGTATTTAAATCTAATAAGGAAACCAGAGACTGACCATCTGCCTGTGTAGCCGCTATCCTGACAGACATACTGGCATTCTCCTTCAGGATTCAGTGGATAGAATGAGGGCATGTACACAAGTTCTGAAGGAATCCCTGCATAGGCAGCCTTGTGGACACATGCCCAGGGTGGCCACGATGGACATAATGTACAGAAATGGAAGGGGTGTCCCCGCTGCATCATGAGAACTGCCTGCTTGACAGAGCAGCCCGGTGTCCCCAGACAAGGAAGGTAGAGCACTCTCCTGCACCCTGGGTGGGTCTGCCCATATTTTTTTCCTTTATTCTTAAAGTTCTGTTTTTAGAACATTTTGCTTCCCACTTGTTCAACAACTGAAATCTGTTAGGCAAACAAGGTTTACTGTGGGAGATAAAATAATAAATTAAAATCAAATAAATGAATGATTTCAGGTCCTAGGAACTGACTTGAAAGAGAGAAGTTGGTGGGGAAAAGAGCAATAAGGGCAGATGTGAGGAGCAGGGCTCCTGTGTTTAGGATCAGTGAAGCCCACTCTGAAGAGGAGATGCCTCTTAGGGACTATGGGATGACACGAAGCCGGCAGCCTGAGCACTAAGGAGAGTTCTCCAGCAGAGACACCAAGCACAACCCATCCGCAAGTCCCAGAAGTCACTTAAAGCATTTGGGTGTAATGGGAAAGGCTGCAGTCTAATTTGAAGAGCCTCGGTGTCATGCCAGGCAGGGCAGCGTGGCCAATGTTAGTAAGAGGTGATTTAATTCTACATGTAATGTACAGCTGGGCAAGTTTCAAGAAGGGGACAATTCCTTCCTAATATTTGCTCTCTTACAATTCATCTGTTCTTTTTTCCTGATTAGTTTGGCTGGCTTCCCTCAAATGCTTGACAATCTTTGCGTATGTATTCACATATTTTATTAAAGAATTGTGTTATGAATAAAAAATAAAACTGTGGGATTTAGAATATTAGTTAAGTAAGTAGCCCCAGATTGCACAACTAGTTGTGCAATCTAGGGCTACTTTCTTAACTTCTCTGGGTTCATTTCCTCATCTTTCAGTGATATGATAATATTCCCTGCCCCATGCAGGCAAGCTGTCATATTACTGAGATTAAAGTGAAATGGAAAAGAACCAAAGTGAAGCTATTTGGTTCTGACCTGACTCCATTGTACGTTTGCTTACAATGTTCTCTTTTCAGCCTCCTGACAGCTGTATCCATGTCAACAGTACAGTAGGACCTTCCCGCATCCCTGACTGTGGCCCTGACGTAGAATAAAATGACTCTGAAATGTACAATCAAAACAATTCTCTCATGTAATCGAAATATCTGTCTCAACAGGGTCTTTCTGACCAACATGTGCCTCAATCCTTCTTGTGGGTCTTGCCTTTATAAACTCTGTACTTCCAAAATTCAGGTGCTGGGAGTTCTTTGAGGTGCTAGCCTGCTCTTCAAAGAACCCTTTGCCCCCTTTCGACTTGGTGCGGTGGTTGGTAGTTTTCATGCACTCCGTAACAAAAGCACATAGAGCCCTTGGAGCAGTGTCTTATTCTCAGGTAGAAGGGCAGACTGCAGGCAGGCTGGCCTGCCTCCTGGCCTCTCCTTCCTCCTGTCCATTCTTTCCCTCCCGACCTGCCCCCACCCCTGTGCATCAAGCCTAATAGGCCCCACACTGTCCAGCTACATAGCACCTCTGCTGGAGTTGGTTTTCCTTTTTAACATTTTTTTTTTTTAGTTAAATTCTTATGGGAGATGGTCTTTCTTTCAAAAGTCGGTTAAAATCCTGCCTCCTGGGTGAAACCTCCTTCCACCAGTGCTCTCAGCCGGCCGTTCTGGCCATGCACAGCTCGGCCACAGCGTGGTCAGGGCTTTGCAAGGCTCCTCTTTTGCACTGACCTGTGAGGTTCCTGAGAGAGGGTTCCTCTGTCTGGTCCATTGCTGGAGCCCTGAAGCTTCGATCCGATCTCACTTTATGGAAAGAGGACCAACTGGATGCTTTTCCTCCTTTTGACGACCAGTGTAGGCCAGCCTTGGCACCTCTGTTTCTTCTGAAAGGACAAAGGAGATTCTAGTGTGAGGATTTGGCTCCTTTCATTGGAGCTAATTAAGGATCAATGCAGACTGACGTGTTCAGAGATCTCTTTAGCCTTTGGAACTTGAATTGCAAAGATGTGTGTGAATTTCATTTTCAGGCTACATTTCTTGTCGAGTTTCTGGGATTTGATTTCTTCAAGCCCATGATGATATTTCTAGAAGTCCCACCAACTTCACATAAAAATGTCATTGTGACTGACACAAAATTCAACAACACTCCTGTCCGTGTGTATGTGCCCAGGAGGAAGTCAGATACCCTGAGAAGGAGTGTGTTTTACATCCACGGAGGGGGTTGGGTCTTGGGAAGTGCTGGTAAGTGATACAGTCCCTACCCAGGGCCTTCTGTGGGGGACACTGCCATCTCTCCCCAACTCTCTTGCTTTGACCTCCTGGAAAAGTTTTGCTCTTCCTTAAAGCTTCAAATCCCCCTTTCCCACGAATGCCTTTCTTCATCCACCCAGGTACAGTTGTGAGGCAAAAGCTCTCCTCCCTGCTGAGAAGACTTTAAGAATCATACTTTGCTGCTTCTGTCATTCTTCAAGTGGTATTATAGGGCCACCTCAAGGGTTAATTTGTTTATTCTCATATTTACAATTCTAAGAAGGCATCCTTGACCAGACAAAATTCTTCATGGAGCTTATATTCAAATGTGTAATCAGTTGATATGTTAATAATTCAGGCTATCATAGGACAGACACATCAAGATTGTGTGCAAAGATTACACATCTCTTGACATATAGATTTACAGTAAAAAAATGAAATATATTTAGAAGTGAAAGCATTTTAGAGATAAAAGACACAGTCTTGTGACTGAGAAAATCACTCAACCCACTTAGTCCCAGAGTACTGGATACTCACCTATTTACCCACCAGTGAATACAGATCCATGGGAGGAGTGGAGGCTGGACAGGGTCCAGGTCAAGAACTCTGAGCTCTAGAGAGGAAGAACATGTGGGTTCAAATGAGAATTGCTACCAGCTCCACCTCAGGCAGAGTTGGTCAACCCCTGTGGGGGGTTAGGAGAGCAGAGGAGGGAGAGAGAACCCACAATGGGAAGACTGTCCTGTGTCTACCAGGAGCCCGGAAGGGTGGGCACAGAACCCTGGGGACACTTTGGCAGTGTGAGGGTGGTTCTGAGGGGTAGCACAGCCTTGCATCTGTTTCCTGTTGCTCTAGAAGGTAGCTCCTGGACATGTCCCGGAAAGGAAAACAAACCCAGGGGCTTTGTCAACATAAAACCCTTCCTTTACCTGTCCATTCTCATAACCTGCTGTTATTCCTTTTATTTCAGCTTTCATAAGCTATGACCTGCTGTCAGAAAGGACAGCAGACAGACTGAATGCTGTCGTCGTATCGACCAAGTAAGAGCTGGGCTGTTCTGTACGGGGCTGATGCGCCCAGGGCGAGCCTCTCTGGGCCACGTGGCCTGGCCAGGCTGAGGCTCCTAGGGCACACTGAGCAGGCAATTAAGAGCAAAGGAGGGACCTACTCTGATTAGCACTGGGGAAAAGGTGTGTGTGTGTGTGTGTGTGTGTGTGTGTGTGTGTGAGTGTGTGTGTGTATAGGAGGTGGGGTTTTTGGGCAGAAAGGAAAGCAGAAAGTAAAGAGTTTTTTCACAAAAGTTCAAACTGTATAATCTACAGACTTAATGATTGGACTGGATTACCTTTCAATTTTAGGTCATAATCTTTAAGAATGAATGTCCCAAAGTCAGAGGATGTCTTTAAAGTACATCCTAATGGTTCCTTCCCCAGAGGGTCACTGTGAAGACTAAGAGATAACATCCCTGAACTTGACTCAGCCTGTGTCCAGCACCAGAGGAGGCTAAAACATTACATTTATTCTCAAATTGAACAAATGAAGTCAGTTCGTGTGAAATACCATGCTAGAACAACAGTCCATGTTTGAAAACAATGTTTGCAGCCAGTAGACTCATGGTAGAGCCCTATATAGCTATTTAAAATCAGAAAATGAAAGAAAAGTTAAGAAATAGCATTCATGACCATTTGTCAAGTTAAATCATATTACTAAATAGTGGCAACACAGAGATGCACAATTTCACTTGTAAGTGATCAAAATAACACCTTTTAAAAAAGAAATTAGGAAATCCAAGCCAACACTGGTTTGTATTTCAACTTTGCCTTTAAGGATGGTTTTCTTAATAATGGCAAGTCCAGAGACAAGCTATGCCTATGTTTGATTCACTGAGATAACTAATGATAACCACAAAAATTTAAAAGATAAGATCTTACATTTTATGCAAATTCATGCCTTGCCTTTAAATATACTCTTATATTAAAGGTAAATGGCAACTCTCACTCCAAAAAGATGGATAATTTAGGTTCTATTAAAATGGCCATATGGGGGCTAGAGCTGGGGCTCAGTGGCAGAGCGCTTCCCCTGGCATGTGTGAGGCACTAGGTTTGATTCTCAGCACCACATATAAATAAATAAAATAAAGGTCTATCAAAAATTACAAAAATATTTTTTTAAAATGGCCAATAAGCACAGGAAAATATGTTGCACATCAGTAGTCACTAAGGAAAAGCAAATCAAAACCACCCAGGATATAGCACTTCGAGTTGGATGGTTATAACAAAAAAGCAGACAATAACTAGTGTTGCCGAAACCTCTCTACTAGTCGGGATGCACACGGACAGTTTAGGAAATAGTTTGGGTGTTCTTAAAAATGTAAACCACAACCCCTTGCCCAGAACCTCCAATAGTAAATCTAAACACAAGAAATGAAAACATAGTTGTAGAAAACTTTTATGTTCAGAGCAGTAGCATCGAACCTCCACCCCCATGGAAATATTCAATGACCATCAGCTGGCATATGGACAAATAAGATGCAGTATATCCATATAGTGGAATGTGACACAGACATGCTATGCCATGGACACATCTTGGAAATGTTATACAAAGTAGAAGAACCAGGCACAAAAGCCATGTATTGGATCCATTATAATGAAATTTCCAGAATAGACAAATCTTTGGAAACAGAAAGCAGATTAATGATTGCCCAGGAATGGAGCTGAGGAGTCAGGGAAAATGAGAAATGACTACCAGTGAGTGCACGTTGGTTTCTTTTCTTTTCTTTCTTTCTGTTAGTGACTAAAATGTCTAAAATTGACTGTGGAAATGATTCACATCTCTTTTATATACTAAAAACCATTGAATTACACAATTTAAATAGGTAAATTCTTGGTGAATTTAGAATTATAACTCAAAATGATTATATTAAAAGTTAAGAACTTATGCTACTTAAAAGACATTAACCCAAGTCTTGAAGTGTCTTTTTATTTACATATGGTACATACATAAATGCTAAAATACATATATATATATATATATATATATATATATATATATATATATATATATTCTTATCTAAAATACATAAATACTATGGGGAGTATTGGAGAAATGAAATTGACCAAATTATGTACATGTGCCAATATGTCAATGAATCCTATTATTATGTATGATTATAGAGCAACAAAAATTTAATTTAAAAACTGAATATTTTAAGTACCACATACATATCCAGAGTGAATATTAAGTACATGGTATTAAATTGTACTTCACTTAACTTTAGATAACAACTGTCATTGTACAATGTAACTGTTAGTCACCTATATATTCAGACAACAGTGAACAGCTTTGGTATTTCTTTCCTTTGACTAAAATATAGTTTTATTTCATATAAGTTTAAAAAACCAAAAGATATAAACACCTGACTTTAAAAGACAGCTTACTGGAAAGGATATCTAAACCATCAATAAACAAATGAATAGTTAGTATATATCAGGGAAACATCAGTGAAATGCATTAGGTGGGACCTTCATCCCTGATGTTAGCACTAACCAGAGGGTGACAAGGACATGCATTAGCAGGCTCTGGTCATGATCACCTGGTACATTCCTGAGCAAAACCCTTTGACAATATAGAATAAGACTAAATATATATTAAAACTCCATAGCTGTCAACAATGCAGATAGATGTCACCAAAAAACATGTACTAGAATATTCAGAACAGCACTGTTTGTGAGAAGTCCAACTTCAAAGAACGCAAATCCTCAGAACCTTTTAAAAAATACTTATACTTTGTAAAATACTTTTAATCTACTTATCATGTATTTATTTGTGGCAAGAAGTCTGAACAGGACACCTAATTTCTTAAGCTTTTCTGTGCACAATACACCACTGTTGACCACAGGTACATGTTATGCATTGAGCCCCAGAACTTCTCATTTTGCTTGACTGAATCCACTGAAGAGTAACACCTGTTCCTCCCTCTCTACAGTGGCTGGCAAGCAGGGTTAGATTCTTTTACTTTATGAATTTGGTCTTTTCAGATGCGTGTGCTAGTGGAATCATGCCACATGGGCCCATCTGTGGCCAGCCTATCACATGCTACTGTAAAAATGAGCTGTGATCTATCTGCACAGTGCAGCACTGTGCAGGGAGAGGGAAACACCCAGCGGTGCAGAGGAGGCTCAAAGGAACACCCACCCAGGAAACCCAGGGCCCCCGTGCATGTGCTGAAGGTGTGCCTTTATATCAAGGGCAAGAACAGAACAATCAACCCATGCTCTAGTGTGGGTACTTGTTGAAGGGAAGAAACGGAAGGTGTGGGTGCTGGCAGGGTCCTGCTCCATGGCCTGAGTGCTGGCTAGGTGGCTGTTGTACCCTTTTGTGCACTTTGGGCACATATGTTACACTTTTATAAATTTTAAAAAGTGACATGAAAACCACATTTTCTCTGCACAGCTACAGATTAGCACCTAAGTATCACTTCCCAGTCCAGTTTGAAGACGTATATGATGCCTTAAAGTGGTTCCTGCGCAAAAATATTCTTGAAGAGTATGGCGTGGACCCTGGGAGGATTGCTGTGTCTGGAGATAGTGCAGGGGGGAATTTGGCTGCCGCAGTGGCACAACAGGTTTGGTGTGGCCATTTCTGTGTTTTTTATTTTTTTTCCCCTTAAATCATCTGCTTATAAACAGATTGAATACACATATTAAAATATGAATGTAAATGGAAAGGCAGCAATCTTGGGAAATATTAAAGAAATAATTGAAAAAAAAGCCTCAAACATCACTATACCAATTTATACTCCTGTCACAGTATTTTCTTGCTTAATGAAGTGACAGATTATCCCTTGATTGAAATTTTATCTGCATCAGTAAAATATTATACTAGTTAGATGAATGAGATAATGTATCATGCGTGCAGAAGTGATCTGACAAACCTTTTAGAGATCCTGCAGTATTCAGTGATCTTCAGGGGAGTCTTCCTCAGTTGCTGGAGTAATCACACCAGTTTTAGAAATTCATCAGCACACTCAGAGGTTCCTGTGAGATTTACAAAGCAGAAATATGAAAATGACAAGGGATTTCTTTGCATATATACTAAGATATATTTGTCCTTTATTGAATAATAGTAGTACAGTAATAATAGTAAATAGCATTTTAATCCCACACTATATATAGAAAGGACTCCATTTTTATAGCAAAGGGAACATACTGCTATTGATTGTTTAAAATCTAAACTATTTTTCAATGCAATGGTGAGAATAAGCAGAGTCCACTTATCAATTACATCTGTACTAGTTTAGATTTTATTAGCTGACATTTAATTATAAACTATGAACTTAAAGTAATTCAACAACATTGCTGTTATTCTTCTTGTTAGATAGATTTATATAAGTGTTTCAGCTTCTAGAGTTGAATGAATGGCATTTTCAGAAGGAGAGAATCTGCATTTGGGCTTTGCAACAACCACAATATAAAACAAATACTTGACACTGTAGAATTCTAATCCACTGTGGGTTTTGTAATGTGGTAGAAAAAGTACTTTATTAGACATTGGGAGATGTGATCTTTCTTGAGATGCAGTAATTTCCACATGTCATCTTGACTGGGTCCTTTAATCTCTCTGAGCATCCATTTCTCACTTATAAAGAAAAATGAACTTTTAAAACTTCAGAGAGTTGTTTTGAAAACCACATACATAAGTTTATATCAAAACTATTTGGCAACCTGTAATGTTATTTATAAATGGTCTCCAAAATGTCTAAATAGGTATTTAGTGAAAATGTAAATACATAACCACAATCTGCAAAAAATACTTGATTTCATCCAATAGCTGTATTTTATAGAGAAGTTTAAATATATATTTTATAGCATAATATGAATTTTACAAACATATAAAAGTACATTTTAAAGTGTACTTTTAATTTCAAAAAATAAAACATCTTGTAAAAGTCTTTTTATGGATCACTTTTCTGGCACAGTCTGGTCTCTGTACCCTCCTCTCTTCAGACCACTGATCTTTACAAACATGAGCGCATCAGCTTGAAATAGAAAATGGACGCCAATAAAACAGCACCTGTCCAAATCTCCCAAACCAGCCTGTCACTGCAGCATCACAGCCAAGTCAGAGTCCTTATTAAGTGATTCTTTCTCTCCATGGCACAACCAGTTGACATACTAGTATATTTTAATAAACTTTTACATTAACAGACAGGAAATGAGGTAGGACTTGCAGAATTCTTCTGGTGGTCACTCTTGGTAGAAAGACAGGACATTAAGCTGCCAATTCTTGATCAAATCCCTTTGCCTTATCTGTGAGGAGGATAGGATGGGTGTTTTCCACACGTTAAAAACATGCTTTAATTCAGGAACGTCTAGTTCTAGAAGCCCATTTTGAATATTTAAAATCTGTTGAGAGGGTATATTCCAGTCATTACTTTGTTGGAGGTTATTCATTCACATGTAGCCTGTATTTTTACAGTTGTTTTTGATTCTTTCAAATGAAAATAATGGGTGTTATCAATCTTAATTCCTCCTTAGCTCTTGGATGACCCAGATGTCAAGATCAGACTCAAGATCCAGTCTCTAATTTACCCTGGCCTGCAAACTCTGGATGTGGAAACGCCATCCTATCAGGACAACGCACACATGCCAGTTCTGCCCAAGTCTCTCGCGATCAGGTTCTATAGCAATTACATCACCAGTGACAGTGCCCTGAGGAAGGCCATGATGAGTAACCAGCACGTGCCGGTGGAGGCGGCCCCCCTCTTCAAGCTGGTCAACTGGAGCTCCTTGCTCCCCGAGAGGTTCCTCAAGGGACACGTGTATAAGGCTCCAACTTTCGGTAGCTCCGAGTTAGCCAGAAAGCACCCTGGATTCCTGGATGTGAGGGTCGCGCCCCTGCTGGCAGCAGACAGCAAGCTGCGGGACTTACCGCTGACCTACCTGGTCACCTGTCAGTATGACGTCCTGCGGGACGATGGGCTCATGTACGTGCGCCGCCTGCGGGACGCCGGGGTTCCTGTGACCCACAACCACTTGGAGGACGGCTTCCACGGAATCCTGTCCTTCCCTGTCCTGTCCTTCAAGATTTACTATAGGCTGGTGGATGAGTACATCGGGTGGCTGGATGAAAATCTATAGTAAAACATGGAGAGGTGGTTTTAAAAGGAAACCAAATCTCAAAACCTCAGAAAATCTGCAGCGGGTGGACTTGGCCTTTCTTGGAGTGGTCTATTTCAAGTTCACATGTAGTATGATTCTTACTGTGATGGATGGGCTACGATTTTCTTCCTTTCTTTTAGAGGCTTCACTCCATTTTTCCACATTGTCCAGTGCTATTTCTGGCATTTTTCCCTCCTACATTGTTAATCTTACTTTTTGAATATCTTGTTTTATTACATACTGTCATCTGGTGTGTGTTTTGGCGTCTATTCACAAGTACAGGAAGATAATAAAAGGAAACATTGCCATTGGGAGAAAGGTCAAGATTTTAATCAAAGAATATTTGTGATTTGAAGCACCTCAAGTGAGGTCCCCCTTTTCTCAGCACAGAGCCATTTATTACCCGTACCAATTGCTCTCCTCTGAAGCACCTCTAGAATCCAGCCAGCAAGGGTCACACTGCTCAGTGCTGATAATCATGGCAGTACTCTGAGGAATCAGCTGCTTTGTATTTGGGGAAAGGTAGAGAAATTGGAGTCCCCTAGAGACTGAAGAGGTCTTCAGAATGGACAGTGACTTAGTCATAGGCAAAGAATACACTGTGCAAGTAGCCGACCAGGAATAGAAAAACTACAGAAAAAAAAAAATCAATCTGTGAAAAGCCCATCCTGACATTACAGAGAGGAAGGCAAGACAAAATGGATTACCTCAAGCCTGGGTAGAATTATTGGCAGTGACTGTGAGCTATGTAATGCATCCAAATTAGGAGGAAGCACAGTCACAGGTGTTGAGGGGTGGTTCAAGGGCTCCCTGTAGGCACAGACCCCAGACTTTTCTCTGTGTCCTTTACCATCCTCGCTGCAGGCTCTTGTGTTTATACTTACAATTATTACACTTCTGAGTACCACTTGAATAGTCTAGGCAGAGAGGGGCTAAAGCCATAGGGGTACCTTTGAGGCCACTCCAATTTATCAGGAAAATGGCAGCGACCTTAGAAACTGCAAACAATAGATTCCTTATATTTTATTTCCCAGGACAGTGCCACACGAAATTTGGCCAAGCCAAAGTTTTGTAATTGGGAAAATTACCTTTTATTATGTGAAGAAATAAAATAAGAAGAAGTAATTAGCAGAATATGCCACATAGATCAATATCGATAACTTATTAAATACCTATTGTGGAATAATTATTTTCTGAATAAGTGGATAAGGTCATATTTAACAGGAAATGCAATGAATAAAGATATAAGTGGAATAATTATTTTCTGAATATGTGGATAAGGTCATATTTAACAGGAAATGCAATGAATAAGGATATAAATTGGGTGTGTGGTTCTAAATTTCTATACTGACTATAAAATGGTTCATTGTTTTGAAATAAACTCATGAATTAATCCATGTCTGGAACTTGACCTCTTTGCATCTCCTCCCTCCTTCTTTTTTTACTATTAGTTTTTCAAAACATTACATAGCTCTTGACATATCATATTTCATACATTTGATTCAAGTGGGTTATGAACTCCCATTTTTACCCCGTATACAGATTGCAGAATCACATTGGTTACACATCCACGTTTTTACATATTGCCATATTAGTGTCTGTTGTATTCTGTTACCTTTCCTATCCTCTACTATCCCCCCTCCCCTCCCCTCCCCTCCCATCTTCTCTCTCTACTCCATCTACTGTAATTCATTTCTCTCCCTTGTTTCTTTTTCCCTTTCCCCTCACTTCCTCTTATATGTAATTTTGTATAACAATGAGGATCTTCTTCCATTTCCATGCAATTTCCCTTCTCTCCCTTTCCTCCCTCCTTCTTTGGTAGGAAAAAGCAACACTAACATGATCACTTAAAGGAAACATCTTTTGGACCAGAGAGCTGTGCACTTAAAAGTCACCTATGATGTTTTCACATTAAACAAATAATTCCCACAATTAAAGTCAGGAAGGAATGAAGCAGGCCATAAAAGCAGGCCAGAGAGTTCATTTACTGAAATTATAAAATTAACATTTCCAAAGCTTGACCTATATCTTGATTAGGGTCATAACATTTTTAGATTAGCTATTTTTAATGAAATACAGTGCAATGATACAATTTCCAAACAGGGTGACTGCTTAGGGAGAAACCCTCCAACTTCCAAAGATCCAGCAATCCCACTATCAGGTATTTTCTCAAAATAACTTGAAACAGGTCCACAAAACAAGACTGCCACAGTTAAGTTCATTTCAGCAAAGAACTAGAGATCCCCAACTTTTTGTACTTTCCTTCTCTTCAAATCTAACAATTGAAAACTAGCACCTGAGCATACCACTTCCTCTGTTTTTAATAGCACAGAACATATTTGTCATGTGACCCCTTACAGGACCTGGGTGAGGGTAGGGGTTTGCCTTACTCCTGGCTGCCTGCAGACCATGCCCTACTTCCAGGCCTGTTCAGGTTCTGGGAACTACAGCCTGCAGGCCAAACTCAGATGGTGCCATGTTTTTGTATCACTCTGAGCTAAGAATGCTTTGTACATTATGGAGAATTTTTAAGAAAGAAGAGAAGGATGAAGAAATGGAAGGAGAAGGAGTGGAACATATTGATGCAGAACACATTTATTACGTGACCCTTTACAGCAAAAGCTTACTGCAGTCCATACCACAGCTGCCTGGTCTTGCAATCACATGATGGGTCTGGGTTTCTCCACCTCATGTCTCAGAAGGTCTTGTCTTTGAGTTCCCTGTTAATATTTCACTGTTACATTGGCAAGCCCAGGAAGCATCCAGACCCACAGCTATTAGGCATGCTTCCTCTAAGAATATTGTTTTCTCCTTGAATAAAATAGTTCCACGGGCATTCCAGAATGTGTCATGATCAGCAAGTGTGCCTCCTCCATA
Source organism: Urocitellus parryii (assembly GCF_045843805.1). Taxonomy (NCBI): domain Eukaryota; kingdom Metazoa; phylum Chordata; class Mammalia; order Rodentia; family Sciuridae; genus Urocitellus; species Urocitellus parryii. Next base: position 118,143,879 of record NC_135532.1, on the reverse strand, counting down.
ATCTCAGCATCAGACACGCATGTTCATTGGGTCCTTAATCTGGGCAGTGTTTGAGATAAATAGGACTTGAAGTTCATCAGCCATACCAACATTTCACCCGCCTCACTGTCATCCTGTGATTCCTTCTGCTCCTTACCAGAACCGTACTCTTGGACATTCCATCCACTCTCTTGTCTACTGCTTCTTTGTGGAAGTTCCAACCTGGAAGAAATCCCTCTCCCTACTGACTCTGCACATGACCCGTCTAGCTAAACATGGGGGAGGAAAAACCAAAAACAGGTTGAAATGCCCTCCTTTTAATCAAGACTGAAGACCTCAAGTGTGCACTTTTAATGATGTTGGCGTTCACGTTATGGATCTCTAGTCGTCAACTCTTTTGTTCTCTGCTGTATTCAAATATCCAACAGTTCTTTGCTACTTCTTCAAATGATAACCTTGTTTTCCATTTCACTAAGAAAATAGAAACTATTGAAGAAACAACTAAAGAAAACTTTCACAAACCTTGCATTGACCCCAGTGTCTCATCTGCTACTATCATAAGTGAGCCAAGTGTTTGTGCTTCACATTTGGATTGTCTCCCTCCACATGTCAGGAGGCTGCATCCTGTTTGGATTCCCAGAAATGGTTGCTATGGTAATTATCTCCTTTTAATCCTGCATCATGGGTCTTTCTCTCTCTACTGGATCATCCCCATTAATATATATTTCATTTTTACATATTTTTTAAAACAACAAAACTTTGTCAAGATCATTTTCTTACCCTTCTTCCTCCCAATGTCTCTACTTTCTTTTATAGAAATATTCTTGGGAAGAGTCTTTTATTTTGTCTCTACTACCTCTTTATATTCTTGTCATCAGTCATTTTTCATGAAACATTCAAGTTGTCTTAACAAACCATGACCTCTACATGGCTGCATTAAGGGTCAGTTTCCATCCTAATCTTCAGCACCTCTCTGCCTCTTCACCCTCTGCCTCTTCACCCCTCTTGACCCTCTGCCTCTTCACCCTCTGCCTCTTCACTTGGTTCCGGGTCATCCAGTTCTCCAGGATTCCCTTCTACTTCTCTGGCCTCGATTTCTCAATGGCATGTTCTACGTCTCTGTCTCTCTTCTCCAGGGAGAGTCCTTCCACTGGTGTCCCCAGTGGCCTGTGTGCTGAAAGCTCCAACTCAGAAATCCAGCTGGGACCTGGTCAGTTCCAGATTGCTGAGATGTACAAAGATAAACTAAAAATTTTGAATTTCTTCTGGAAATCACTGCCTCTCATAAACTTTCTTATTACTACAAATGGAACTCCAATATTCCTCTGGAAGCCAAGGCTGAGAGAACCTCAAAGTCAGAGATCGGTGTTTTTCCTTCTGTCATATACCAATGCAGCAGCAAATCCTTTTGGTTTTTATCTCTAAAATGTTTGGAAAACTCAACCATTTTTTAACCCACCACTGTTTTTTCAACTTTTAAGATTCCTATGGCACCCTGATTAGTCACTCTGCCTTAATCCTGTCCTCTTAGAGATTACTCTTAACACATAGGAAAAGATGATCTTTTAAAAATGGAATTCAGGACATAGCATTCCTCTGTTCAAAATACTCAAAAGGCTTGTCATCCAGGGCAGCTTGTCACCTGAAGTCCTCATAGTGACTGGGACCTACTGGGTCTTAGCCACAGTCTAAGCTAGTACTCATTTCCAATTTCATTTTATACCATGCATGCCTTCTGCTCTCTAACCAGTCTGGCCTCTTTTATATTCTTCAACTCCAGCTCAGAGTCTGGGTCTCTTTTCCTTTAGCACATTTCCCTCAGATAACTGTCTCCCCAAACATGACCATCTCTTTTAGGCCTTTCCTCCACACTCTACTTAAAATCGTATTCCACCTGCTCTGGCACACTGACCATACACAGTGCTAGCCTGGTTTCTCTTCTCCAAACAGGTCAAGTTTAATCCCATCTGTTTAATTGTTTCATAGGATTTATCACTAGGAGATGATCTTGTTATTTTATCCATCAGAATTGTCATTTAGTAGTAATCATTTGAAAACCTTATTATTTTTATTTCTTTACAAGAAGATAATAACATATAATTATATATACTATAAGTGAGAAACCTAGCAAGTAATTCAACTAACAAAGGAAGAAAAATCATTACAAAGATATCAGGTTAGAAATTTCCCTGAGAGTTTTTTCACAAATTGGCCACAATTAAAGATCAGATTTTTGGAATATTGCTTGCATTGCAAACATAATGTGAGGAGTTAGAACAAGTGTTGGAAGTGGCCTTGTTGTCAGTCATAGCCCCTTCTGTTCAGAGGGTCAGCACTCGTGGGGAACAGTGCTCCTTGCTCCTCTTCCATTTCAAAACAGAAAACGAGACCCACTTCTAATTAATAAAGCTTTACCCAGGGGGTAAAGGAGTACCAAGTTCTACTCCCTTTTGCTCTATGCATCCTAACACATTGGAAGCAACAGAGGGAACTTAGCCTATATTCATAAAGAAGAAATAACAGTTACTTTAATAACTCTACTTGCTTTCTATGAAAAGGAAGTATTTTCAGGGCATGGTGAGGAACTTTTCTCAAACAAATGTTCTTCGGCTGCAACAACAGTTTGGTAATCTCACTCTGCCAATGTTTATGCTTCTTGGCATTTCTGTGTACACAAATATCAGCAATAATCCCAGGTGTGGTTTTTAATTTAAATGCCTTTAAAGAGCAAGATATTTTGCTAAGTATTTATGATGAAGGAGCACACGAGGTAGAAGAGGACTTCTCAGACTTTCATGGGCTTTGCTCAGAGAACTTATTTCTGGGCTCCCACCCATTGTTTCTGATTGAGCAGGTCAGGTTTGGCACCCAAGCATTTGTATTTTCAAGTTCCTGGGTCATTGATGCTCTGGCTCCAAAGATCACAGGTCAGTGACTCTTGAAGGGAGGAGGCGTCATCCCAGGGGAACATCAGGGAGCTGAGCACTTGCCCTGACTTCTGAAGAGCAAAACAGAGTGTCCAGTGAAGAGGAAAGAATGGGAAACTGGAGGAGCACTGGGGAGAGCTCGAGGCAAAGCCATAGGATTCACTTCATCCGTTGGCCTCTTCCCTGAACAGAGCAGTGGCAGGAAGCTGGCGGGAAAGGAGAGGTCACCAGGAGCCTGGATGCCAAGCCACACACCCTGAGTGTTTCCACCAAACTCTAGAGGATCCATGGAGGACTTGCCCTGGCACCACACGTGATAGACACTTGTGGCCATCCTGTGGGGAATGGACTGCAGGGACACAGAAGGAAGCAGAATGAGGGCTTGGTCATTCCTGCAGCAATCCTGAAGCCTAGAAGCTGTGAGTACAGCTAGAAAAGTGTGTCCAAGGGAGGACACAGGAATTCCAAGGGGCGGGAAGTGGTCAGTTGTGGCAGTGCTGGGGTCAACAAGGAGCCGCTGAGAGAAGCCCTTGAGGGTCTGTGGCTCATGCTGGTCTCTTCTCTGCTCTCCTCTGCCCTCAGCGGCTCCTTGGATCAGAATGGGGGAATCAGAACCTCTTCTTCTGACACATGCAGCCGTCTCAGATCACTATCACCAGGGAACTTCAAGGCAGCCCAGAGAGCCACACTCCTAGCAATTGAATCTGAGTCTCTGGGGATGAGAAGCAAGCACCTGACTATTTTCTAACTCTTCCTGAGAATCCAGGGTACAGAGCATTAAGAAAGCTTTAGAGTGAGGAATACTCCTTTTCACGTCATAGATCCAGCCTTGTTTAAAAGTTCAGTCTCCCATTTCTAACATTTATCACTTAGAGGGCACTTAATGTCTGTCTTGCCTCACTTAGGGACTGTATGTCCTAGAGGAACCGAGATAAATGTCGTAGACCTAAATGAGTACAGAGATATGTGTGCCTACAGTCTAGTTCTCATGACTTCATAAGCTGATGGCAACTTTAGCCAATATTTGCCAGGGGAAAAAAAAAAAGGAGTGGAGATTGTGTGGGTTTCCAAGGTCACATGGCTAATCAGTGGCAGAGCAGAAAGTCATCCTCAACAGGCCAGCTTCCAACAAGGCTGTGTCACCAGTTGCTTTATGAGATAGAGGCTGTCCTGGCTCACTTAGGGAGGGGCCAGGAGAGGAGACTCTTGGGTCTTGGGAAAGAGATGAAGCATACAGCAGCTAACTACCTTGGTTACTATGGGGATGTCTCCAAGTTCCTGGGGTGGTCCCCAAGTCCCCAGCTCTGCTGAACAGCACTGAGCTCCTAGCAGGAGCTTTCACGATTCCTCTCACTGGATGTCAAGGAGAGACTGGTGAGGGCTGGAGTTATCTCCAGTGGCACCTGAACAATCTCATCCTCCTTGCCCCTAGGCCCCAGGGTTGGGCATGGTTATAAAATAAAACTATAAATAACACTTTTTGGAAAGCTTGAGATCCCTTAAAGTTCAAGCCTCTTATAATAGGCTGTAGAATTCTGGAAGGAGGCTGAGAGCGGGCCTTCAGAAACTTATTCCCAGTGTCTTTAAAACAAGGAACCTGTACCAATAGGTCTAGGGTTCTGAGGACGAGGTGTCCCCATATCAAAGCCTCCGTGTTTCACTTCAGGGCTGCTCTGTCTCTTTGACCCCCCAGGGACTCCTTTGGAGGTCTGATCTTCATGAGAGTCTGTCGCGACCCCTCGCCGGCAAGGGAAACACGACACAGGATTCTTCTTTCAGCAGTTTACTCAGGACCTTTGAAGCATGATGAGAAAACAGGAACAAGAAAGCAAGCGGTTGGTCTGCCCTAGCTTAAGTACCCAGCCCCGCCAATGAACTAGCACCACGCGGGAAAGTCTAATAGGTACAGCACAGCGGAAGCAGGCCAGAGCCCAGCCCCACAGCCTTACAAGGAGTTGTTTACCTCTAACAACTCTAACTGCTAACGAAGCGGAAGCAGAGACCAGCGCCATATTCAGGGTGCGGTCGCTGGCTCCCAACAAGAGTCTATCTCCTAAGTGAAGCACTGCTCGGTAGATTATCAGACACACACATACCTCATTTTGTGTCTTAATTGACAGTCTGCATATCTTCCTCCCAAGCCGGTCCTCAGATTTCCCAGAGGTCTGGACCCACCAACCTGTCTTCACAGGTGACTTGCTCTTTGGTACCCTCCCTTAGTGTGCTACCACGTGACCCAGCAAGCCTGCAGTCCCTGTGCTTCCGGAAGCTGAGAGACATGGTTCTGACTAATTCTGGAAGGCATTCCTGTATTAATTCATGTCAACCAAAAAGGAACTTAGCATCCTTTCAGACTAATCTGCTAAAGCTAAAAGTTACCTTCTTCTGATCCTGGGCATCCCCAGAAGTGTGCTCCCTGAGGACAGAACTCCTTCCCTAAAAAGTGGCTGGTCCCCTGCAGAGCTTACTGCATCTCAGATTCAAAGTGAGGCCTATAATCCTAGAGATTATCTCATGCGCGTGTGATAAAGATTTGCTCTCATTCTGTAGATTCACTATTCACCTCACTGGTTGTTTCTTTTGCTAAGAAGAAGCTTTTCAGTTTGAATCCATCCCATTTATTCATTCTTGATTTTATTTCTTAAGCTTTAGGAGTCTTATTAAGGAAGTTGGGCCTAATCTGACACGATGAAGATTTGGGCCTACTTTTTCTTCTGTTCGGCACAGGGTCTCTGGCTTAATTCCTGAGGATAGAAAAGATGGTGGAATGAGATTGACAACATTACTCTAAGTACATGTATGAAGACACGAATGGTGTGACCGCACTTTGTGTACAGAGACATGAAAAATTGTGCTCTATATGTGTAATATAAATTGTAATGCATTCTGCTGTCATGTGTAACAAATTAGAATAAATAAATAAATTTAAAAATAGTTTTAGGTTTAAATCAGGTTAAATTAATTTAGGTTTAAATTGATTAATCAGTACTGATTTCTATTATTTAAATCAAGAACCAAGTATGCATTCTTTGTAATTTTTTTAAAAATAAAGATACTAAGTGTAGACATCTCAAAAAAAAAAAGAAAGAAAAGAAAAGAAAAAAGAAAAAAAAAAGTGAGGCCTATAAAAGTCCTAAGGTCAGAAAGATGTTTTAAAATTCTCACTTCAGCAGGATTTCACGTGGGTTGACCTTTCAGGTAGAAAAGTTCAGATTTCAGTAACTAATTTCTCCTACATACTCTGAATCCCCAGGCTAAGATGCTTGGTTCCTATTTATAGATAAAATCGTCATTTTATATGTAAATTAATTACCAAATATGAATTTTAAATCTCAAATGTAAGAAAGGGTGATGAGATTAAATGACAATCCTGGGAGTGTAAGAGGCATCGTAACTGGCCAGAGCTCACATAGGGAACAATTAAGGGACAGGGAGCACCATACTTTCAGTGACACATCTCACTTGAATGTTTTTAAGGATATAGGTTTTCAGATGACTGGCACGTCTAACTGAACTAAATTTAAAAGTGACATAGCTTAACATATTAGCCAAATCTAACTTACACTAGGTCAAATGGTCAAATCATCTTCAGAGAATATCTTTTGAATTGACTTATTAAATTATTAAGAATTAATGCAAGTGTATATTTTCTTGATTTTCTAGAGAATGGTTTTCAGTGATTTAATTCCATCATGATCACACAGTGGTTATGACTTCTAAGTACATAATTATACACAAATATAATAACTACCTAAGGAAGACAGATCCAGTTAGAAGTCTTTCCCAAGATTCCAAATGATCTTCAGGTAAACAAAGAGGTGTCATAAATTCCAAACTTTGAGTCCATAATAAGACTCCTGGAGATGCAAGACCAACAAACATTTATTGTTAAAATATTGATCAATATAATAGCTATGACAATAAATAAGACATTAAGAGTTTTAGTTAATATTATTCAAATTTTCTCTTGGAAATAAAACATAATAGGGCATATTAATTAATGGAAAATAAGTGGATTGAAAACCATGACAATTTATTTCTCCAACATAATGTATGATTTCAACACAGTTTTTCTTCTATCTCTGGGAAGAAAATAAGAGGAGAAATATGTGCAGTCAAATGGGTTTACAGTTTTAGTGCTGTTTGCTGGTACTATGCAAAGAAATAGTGAGATTTCTTTCACAGTCAGGAGAAAAGATGATAAAGATTCAGTTCAGAGAAAGTAAATATTGAAACTTTCCAGTAGGGATAAAAGTGATTACAGAGGAAAAATTTTCTCATTTGTTCTTAGTCTGCCCCCTTGTGGTCTCCAGAAAATTGAACCCAACGTGAGCTAAAAATGGCAAACTTATATAACAGCCTTACAATACACATATAATATCGTTTCAGTATTGTTTTAAATGTGAATTCAGAGAAAAACACTTAAGCTCACTTAACAAAAAAAAATTAATTGAGAAATAAAAACCTCAAAACTATCTCTGAAAACATTAAGAAGGTATATAGCCTTTAATTCCTAAATTTTAAGCATGAAATTACTTATATGAATCATATATATATATATATATACATACAGTATATGGTTTATTAATTATATAAACTACATAAACTATTACCATATAATAGTTATAACTAATTATATAAACTTATACATATTTCATGATTTTTTATTTTTATAAACTTTGTAGAAATTGGAACTTTGTAGAAATTGTTAAAAAAAATGCTTTTTGCATTTATTTGATGTTCCATGAACATACTGTGAGAGATAAACTGAGTCATTGTCACCCAGAAGAGGAAGAGGCCCACAGGCCGTGTAGCTTATGAAACGGGAAATTGCTCTGTGGGGCTGCTGGAAGAAGATCTGGACTCCAGGGCAGACAGTGTCACTCCTTGATTTGCTTAAATGCTAACTGCCAGTCATTACAGGTTATAAAAGGTATCCAGTGATATCTGTCTCCTGGCATCTTTGGATAACCAATAGCTAAAAATTGCCTATGCATTTTAAGTTCTTATATTTTGAGTACTTAAGCAATCTCTGAACTACTGTATTATTAATCAATGTCATGTTTGACTTAGCTTTTATTACTTATTCCATGTTTCATTCTATCTTCTGCATTGGACAGAGGGCTTCCAGGAATTAAGGGGTATGCTGCTGTTGCATATGGATCTTTAGCTTCACAAGCTTGACAGGTACGTGGATACTTAAATGAAATAAATAAGAGATAGCATAAACACAGCCTCGTGATTAACTGCACTGCCACTTTCCAAGCAGTGCCCGAGGGTTCAGTGTGACCACAACCTTTAAAGAAAAGTTAGCATGCTATTTCAAAATCAAAAGCAAAGGAAAAACAGATGGGTACAATTTATGTCATACATACACACAAGCACACACATACACAGAAGTACATGCACACTCAGGTGCACGCACACACAATATCTTTGCCAGGACTTCTGCCCATAATTGCTTGATGATGCTGACAAGGCTCCCTCACTCCTTTGGACTTTATTTTCTCACCTGTAAAAAGATAGTTTAGGAGCTGGTCAGTATTTTTTTAAACTGAGATCTATAGATCTATTCTAAGGGATATAATTACTCTGGGGAAATTATTTAAGTATTTTTCCATAATTATGATAACCTAAACCTAAGTGTAAATTATGAATCATTTGGATGACCACCTTCTCACTGATGAGCACTGCTGTGAAACCAAAACTTGAATCAGAGGCTCTGTGTTTTGGGGGAGTTTCTTCAGTACACACTCAGCCAAATCTCTTCAGCTCCTAAAGGTATTTTTGATGGTCCACTAGGGCTCCCATTTGAGAAGCATTTTTCAAATTACTTCCAGTGTTCAATATTTATTTTATATTATAAATAATTTATATAGATATAATATTATATATTATATATAATATTCACTTGATTTGAAGGGAGCTGCCAGCAGAAGGCAGCATACTACCAAAGAAAAACTTGATTTTTATCTATGATTTTTAGGTGCTTGACTCTTATAAATGTATCCAAAGAAGCCAACCAATAAAAAAGATGGTAAGACATGTGATGTGGGAAGCCGAGCTGACCAGCGTCTGCAAAACAAAACTGTCCATGTCCAGGAAGGATTTGTTCAAATTTCCAGCAGAGTGATGGTGAGCTGTAGTGCTTTCTCCACGTTGTGCAGAAGGAATGTCATAAACTCTGAGGGAAAACAAAAGCCAAAGACATAAAGAGTGTCTGCACCATCAGAGACACTGCAGCATCGGGAACAGGAACCGCCCTCAGGAGAGCCCTTCATCAGCACCCGCTGCTCCAGAAGGGCTCAGAACAGCTCGCCTTGTACAAGACAAGGGACAAATGAAGGACCTGAGCACTGGCAGAGCAGTTGATCAAAACAGGTGGCTTGCCTATCAGTTTCAGCATGAGCATGCTCTGAAGGAACAGGTGGTTCAGATGCTGGACGAATCAGCTGGGAAACACCAGACTGTAGGAGTCGGGGGCAGGAGAAGCCTGCCGTCTGCTGAGCTGTGAAGATGCATTTATGTTGATCAGATTGTTACAGAGTCATCTACCAAAACAAATGATGCCTGCAAATGTCTCCATTAAAGCAGAGTTCCAGAGTCACAAATTTGTTATGTTCACTTTAAAAAAAATCAGAATTCCAAAACCTTCCAATGTAATTTTTCTTGCTTTTAAGATCCACTTGGTTAGTTATAGCACTATTTAATTGCTCTATTGGTTTTCCTTCCTTGATTTGATGATTTGAGTTTTATTTAATTTAATCTGATAATTTATGTATAGCATTATCATAAATTGATTACCAAAATATTTAATGGTTGTAATTTTTTCATGGAACAATTATCACTCATCTAAAACTCTTGATTGAATAAATATTATTGTAAAATATGTCACTTTCTATAATTACTCATGTATGTTTTATTTCTGAATGTATGATAGAGGGGATATACTTCTAATGAACATTGAAATTATGACTTTAATTTTAAAAAGAATTTTATATTTCTTTACAGGAGCATTTTTAAATTCTAAAATAGAGCTGTTTAGCTACATATATTCACTCCTGATCAAACATTGCCAAGATAAAAATAAAAACTCAGATAAAAAGAAAACTTTCCATCTAAGTTGGATGCATCCTTTCTTTATCAACAGTAATGGAAAAATAACCAGCTCGAACAACTTTGCAGGAAAGACATAATTAACCTAGAGGTCAAAACAAGCAGATGAACAGGCCCCATATTTTAGTCCAATGTTAGCACAAATCGAAAAGAAAGCAAACATCTCTCTCTTTGCTTTCAGAGTGCACAGGAGGAGAAGTGGCAGCTGGCTGTGCCTTCCAGAAGCCATCTATCACCCTCATGATGGCCTGACATGAAACTAGAGAGAAAAGCATGCCATTAACTCTGTAGAAGTGGGGGAGAGCCTGCCTTCTCCAATTGTTTCAGGTCTTTAGTTCTTTGATCAATTGTGAGTTGGCTTTTGTACAGGGTGAGATATATGGTCTCCATCTTCTGTGTATGGGTCTTCAGTTTTCCAGAATCTTTCATTGAAGACGCTGTGCTTTCTCCAATGTGTGTTTTGAGCATCAGTTGGCTGTAGATGTGAATTTATTTGTCAGAGGTCAAAACATGCCAAACCATTCCTAAATAGCCTTCAAAATAATGGCTGGCTTGCTCCACCAGGCCTGGGGGTTAGCAGGGTCTCTTAGGTGTCCCTGAGATGTCCTGTACATTTCCCTCTTGAGCAGATGGTTTATCCAGTAGATAAGCCTGGGGCTTTTGGCTGAGTCCTGCTAAATCCACAGCACACCCTTGGACCTTGTTCTTTGGCTCAGAGTGATGTCTCTACACTTTGATAATTTGTACAAAAGCCTTGTGATTATACCATCTCTATGTGCCACCTATACTATTAATTTTGTTATGTTTTTCTATTAATTTTTATTAAATTTATACTCTTAAAAAACAAACTATATCATAAATAGGAAACCAATAATTAGCTACCATTAATGTAACAGAAACAGTATACTAATAAATGCAATCTAAATAGTCTTGCTTATTAATGCTATAAACCAAATGCCTCATGTGCTCCTTTTTGAAGAGGTAATCACAAGTTTCAGAGAATATTAAAAACTTGACTATGTTTATCATGACATTTATCACAATAGGTGAAATATGGTATCAGGCTAGGTGTCCATTGAAAGATGAATGGATGGAGAAAATACAGTATAGGTAATAATTATTCAACCCAAAGAAGAATGAAATCCTGCCATTTGCAGTAAAATGGGTGGAACTGGAACAATATGCTCTCTCTCCTAAGGTAAAAAGCTGGGCTAGATGTAGAATAGTGATTGGAATAACAGAGGTTGGAAAGGGTGTGTGTGGTGGAGGGCGGATAAAGGGAGGTTGGATTATATCGGTTCACCCTATGTGCATAAGTGGAAATATCACACTGCAGCCCACTAAAATACAATAAAAACCTGCTAGTCAAAATAATTATTCAATATTTTTATTGACATGTATTAATTGTACATATTAATGGGATTCAGTGTGCTGTTTCCACATATGCATACAGTATGTGCTGATCAAACCCAACCTCCCATTTTCCACATCCTCCCCCAACTCTCCCAATATCTAGTATTCACTATTCTGCTTTCAGGATGGCTTATTTTAGCTTCTATATGAGACAGAACATGTGCTACTTGTCCTTCTGTGTCTGGCTCATTTTACTTGACAGAATGTCCTCCAGTTCCACCCATTTTTCTACAAATTACAAGATTTCATTCCTCTTTATGGCTGAATAATTTCCCATTGTGCATTATCTATACCACATTTCCTTTATCCACTCATCTTTTGATGGGCAGCTAGGCTGGCTCCAAATCTTGGCTATTGAAAAGAGTGCTGCAGTAAACAAGGGCATTGGGTTAGCTACTTGGCAAGCTGAGATCATCCACTACTGGAAACATACCCACAAGTGGGACAGGTGGACCACACAATATATATGTTTGCAGTTTTTTTTTTCAGAACTTTCATACTGTTCCCAGAATGTCTGTAGTAATTTAATTTCCACCAACAGTGTGTAAAAGTTTTTTTTTCTGCACATCCTTGACAGCATTTTAAAAATGTTTTCATAATAGCCATTGTAAGTAGGGATAGATAGGATCTCATTGTTGTTTTGATTTGCATTTCCTGAACATTCATGATATAGAGCATTTTTTCCATACAGTTGTTGGCTATTAATATCTCTCCTTCTGAGAAGTGTATATTGAGGTCATCTGGCCAGTTTTTAATTGATTTATATCTGTTAGGATTTTTTTTAGTTTGTTGTATACTGTGGATATTGAACTTGTGTCAGTTGAATAGTTGGCAAATGTTTTCTCCTATTCTGTAAATTGTTTCTATTCTGTCAATTGTTTTCTTCAATGTGCAGCTTGTCAGTTTGATGACATCTGACTTGTCCGTTGATTCTGTTTCCTATGTTTTTGAAATAGCATCTGGGAAATCATGGCCTATACCAACATCTTGAAATGTCTCCCTGTTTCCTTCCAGTTGTTTCAGGTCTTTAGATCTGTGATCAATTGTGAGTTGGCTTTTGTACAGGGTGAGACATACAGTCTCCATCTTCTGTGAATGGGTCTTCAGTGTTCCAGAATCTTTTATTGAAGAGGCTGTGCTTTCTCCAACCTGTGTTTTGGGCACCTTTGTTGAGAGTCAGTTGGCTGTAGATGTGTGAGTTTATTTGTCAGAGGTCAAAACATGTCAAACTGTTCCTAAATAGTCTTCAAAATAATGGCTTGCTTGCCCCACCAGGCCTGGGGGTTAGCAGGGTCTCTTAGGTGTCCTTGAGATGTCCTGTGTATTTCCCTCTTGAGCAGATGGTTTGTCCAGTAGATAAGCCCTCTACACCCTGGTCAGAGGAAAATTACACTTGCTAATTTTATCAAACATAGGCTAATTTATAATGATGCATTTATCTCACTTTCTGAATAAAATTCTTAAGAGGCTATAGATGAAATTCTATTTCCTAAGATATTTTTTTAACCTTTTATTATAAAGATTCTCAAGCCATCAGTAATATTTTATGCACTTCACTTCATAAGGCGCCAGGGCTGATGCTTCCCTTTCTAACATGCTCTGGTCATGTCAAGTAGTCAAGAGCACATTTTTTTTTTTTACATTTTTTTCTCAATGAAGGAAGCCTGGCAATTAACTATGCTTTTTATATCTTGGAGAAATATTTGTAACAAAATTACTCATCACTAGAACATTCTGAAAAAAATTTCCTGTAGTTTATATTTGAGGTTACTGTTCTTTTTTTGTTCAGTTAATTCCTCTTTTATTGTTCCTCTTGGGTTCGCTATTTAATGTTGTCATTTCTGCTCTTTCCCGTTTTCATAAGTAGTTTTACATTTAGAGTTAGAAACAATATTTGTTTTTTTTTCTATTATTTTCTATCTTGTGAACTTTCTCCAGCTCTTATTCTATTTAGTGACACATGATACCTTCTATTTTATCAGTTAAGCTGGTACTTTGTTTATTTGGAGACTCAAATGAGTTGATTTCACTTGCTTTCACTTTCAGTTACTTCTTTTGTTCTCTTTGTGGGCTTTACATAACACAGGTATTCATTTTGACATCATTATGAAAGCATGGCTTATAATTTGTTCTAATTCAGTCCCCAGCACTTCCCCTTTTCCTCTCCTCCTTCCTCCCCCTGCTACCTTCCCTCTATTCTTCTGATCTTTATGCTATTTTAACTAGTATCTTGTGGATTTCATGATGGTGAGATCCACTGTGGTGTGTTCATACATGTGCACAGGAGAGTTGGGTCAGACTCACCCTGTCTTTCCCTCCCCCCTCCTTCCCCCTCCCTTCATTCCCCTTTGTCTACTCCACTGATCTTCCTTCTATTTAATTTAATTTATTTATTATCTATTTATTTCTGGTTATCCCCTCCCTCCTTATTTTGGATTAGCTTCTGCACATCAGAGAAAACATTCCTCCACCTTGACTTTGGGGACTGGCTAATGTCACTCAGGGTGTTGACCTTCAATCCACCCACTCCCTGACACATGCCATGATGTCATTCTTCTTTTCCGCTGACTCCTGCTCTTTGGCTATTTCCTCTCTCTGGGTTCTTCTCCAGCTCTTTGGAGGGAGACTTACCAGCAGAAGTCGTTCTGTCTGATTTACAACTGGAGATATCAAGGTCAACACATGAGCCCTTAAGGGAGAGTTTGGTGAAGGGGGTACCTTCTGTGAAAGGTCCCATTTTTATTTTCAGATTTTTGTTTTTCCTTTTCTAGAATTTTCATAGGATCATATTCAAACAAAGGAGTTGAAAATATTTTACAGAGAATACCCATGGGTATATACTTGCCACCTAAATTTGACAATAAACAATTTATTTTTTCTGTGCCTGTTTCCTCAGCCTCTCTTCACTACCATATTTTATGCACCAATCCGTCGCAGGTTTGGTATATTTCAAAGTTGCACACATCGGTCATCTCATCTCTCCACCTTCTGGTGGGTGTTTCACTAACCAGAGGACAGGATTTATTTTTGTCCTTACTGTCTTTGAGATCAAGTTTACATACAATGGAATGCACAAAGTTTACGTCATCCATTGAGTTCTGACAATTGTACACACCTAGGAACTCCAGACTCTCTCCCTGTCAAAATGCAGAATGCACTGTCATCCCCAGAGGCTCCGTCCCATCCCTTTCTAGTGTGTCCCAGCCCCATGTCTACAGAAGGAATCTTTGCTTCGATTGTTCAAATCACAGTAGACTTGTATTTTCAGCTGTCAGAAATCTTTTCACATGCTCTAGTTTTCATTAGTGGTAAAATAATTATTTGGGTAAAATACTGTTAAATTTTAATAACAAATGTCAAAGTATTTTGTAGTCAAGAGGAGTCAAATGGCATGCACTATCTGATTCTACCCTCCCACCAACCTTATTTTATAGATGAAGAACTTGGAGCTACCTGAGGAGGAAGATAGGAATTGCAGCCCAGATCCAACCCCAGGGTTGTAACCTTCAGAGCCAGAGTTTCCCCCATTATCTCACACAATTTTCCAATTTTTTTACATGCAAAATGGGAATGTATAGGGTGATCATAAAATCTGGAAACATAGATAGCATTTAATAGAATGACCCTACTTGTTTTTCCTCCAGAATGTTCTAGAAATTAAGGTTGATGCAGTGACAATGAGAGACAAATCCCCAGGAGTGGCACAAGACAGATGTGTGAGCAGAGCTATGGGGTGCTGTGTGGGAGTGCTCAGGGAGATACTGCACGGCCTCCTGGTGTGCCCTTACACACCTGAGCACCTTCCATGTCAGTGCACGTCACTTGTTTCCATGTGACATTAGCAGCTCCTAATGTGTGCTCACATCTGTTCCCAAATTCCACAGGTGCTCTACAGGGTTCAGAATTCTGCCTCCTAAGATCATATGAAGGCAAATATCCTCTCTACAAGATGAACAATGTCTATTGGTGATTTCTACGTTACACCGTCTCTGCCACCATCCAGCAACTGTCTTGCATCAACCCATCCAACTGAAGAACAATCCGATTAGCTTCTTCATATGTCCCTAACCTGAGCCACTGTATTCTGGAAGTAGAGTGCTGAACAAATTGTCTTTTTTTTCTTTTAATTACTTGCCATATTATATAGTCTGTTTACATTGTGCCTAAAACTAAACACAAACTTTTCAAATTATAAAGTTACAAATTTACCATGTCTACTAGACTTATAAATTCCACAAAAACCATTGCATCATTCAATCTATTTCTTACTTGTTCTCATAAATTAGCCTCCTATATTGAGTGACTACATAAACTTATCTGCTAAAGGACAAGCATGTATCTTTTATTTTTAGGTGTGTGACTTTAAAGAGTCTTCAATGAATTTTTTTGAATAATTTTATAGAATTGACAAACACACAATAAATATTTATATTCTGTATTTCCCTGAAAGTTTAGCATTGATACAGACTTTTTTAGTGTTAAAATTTAACTTTCTGAAATGGCATGAATTCTCCATGTTATAGACTAACTGAAATGTTGAAGAGAAATTTTAGTTATAATGAATAAGATTGTCATTTAAATTTGAAAATTTTCATATATCAAGATCTAGAGAAAAAAGGGGGTGAAATTAAATGTTTGACTTGGCCTGAAAGTAAATTTAATAAGTTAATTTTAATACACTTTATTATGCTGCTACCTTGCCATATTGGGTTAGAAGGGTTGATGACCTCTCCCTAAGAAGCTGTGACCACTTCTGCCTAAACACAGAGTGCTGAACACACATGTACTTCTCTGCTTATCAAGGAATAACCCTCATAAGACAATGAAAGAATTGCATTATCTAAATCTTTCAGGAAAAGAGAACGAAAATGGAAAAAAAAAACGGCTCTCCGAGATTTTGGAAAATAGAAATATTTGAAAAAGCAGAGTAGCCTATGTCCATGAGAAACAAGGAAACCTGGCCACAGAAAGCCAGAGAGACTCGGAAGTTTAAGTCACAAGAAGTTGTAAAACTCAATGGTTGGATGAGGGATTAAAAGATAGAGTTGATGTAAAGATCTAAATTTATGGGAACCTATATTTTAAATTTCAGGATAAATTAAATTAAGTGGTCACCCATATGGGTAACAGCAGACCTATGGAAGACAGGTAACAACAATAACACAAAAATCCGAAAATTTACACATTGAACCCAAAGTTGTACTTCTTGATTCTAAATACATTGGCAGCAGGTATGCATGTTTCAACAAAATACTAACATTTATTTGTCTAAAATATATGAATAACTGAAGACAAAGCCAAAAGTTAATATTTGTTGATCTAACCAGCTTGAACATTGCTTATCATAATGTAACGCAAAATTCACTGGTTAGTATAATAATCCTCTGTTTGTTTTTGTGCATTACTATTTAGTCCAAACAGAAATAGTTACTTGACAATTGAGGAAAATTTCCAGTATGAAAACAGATTGGTGTGCAAAAGGCAGAAATTGGAAGGAAAGATAAGTCATGAAGCAGAAAAAAGTTTTTAAAATATATAATTGGCATGTTAATTACCACAAAAGGAGAACTGGTATCAAGTGATATAAGAACAGGACAAACTAAACAGAAAACGGGAGGCTGGAGGTGAAGCACAAAGGTAGAGCAAGTGCTTAGCATTTTGCCTAACACACATCTACATGGAGCATGGGTTCAATCTCCAGAACTGCCCCACCTTTGCCTCAAATATAGAATAGAGAACCAGAAAAAAATGCCTTGGAAAATAAACATATGGAATATAAGGTAGCATAAGTAAAAAATTCAATGGAAATGCTGGGAGGTAAAAGTACAGAAGTATCACATCATCACAAATACAGACAGAGCAGAAAAGAGAGCTAAATGGAAAATAACAGGAAAAAGATAAGAAAACTTGAGGATTAATTCAAGAGTTAATAACATCTGAATAAAAGGAATCATAAAAAGAGGAAGTAGAGAAGACAGGATGGAGGAGAAGGGTGTATGAGTTTGCCAGGACCGCCATAACAAATTACCACCAGCTTTGTGACTTAAATGACGACTTTATTTTCTCACGGTTATAGTATCTAGAAATCTGAGGTCAAAGGTCAAGAGGGAGGATTTGATTTCCAGATAATAAAGAGGTAACTACAGAGAGTATCTGAGTAGGAGGTGCTTAGACATCTGGGTTAACCTAACAGAGTTAGACATAGGAATCTTACATTTACAATTTTTCTAGTAATTCAAATATAAGAAAATAAAAACTAGAAGGTGGAGAAAATGTGTATAGTGTGTGTGATGAGCAATGTATCCTTTTAAAATGCAAATATGTTTCTTTTTTTTAATTAAAACCCTTCAGTGATTCTCCCTGCCCCCGCAGTCCTGCTGATCTCGGGGCAGCAGGGGACCAGCACACTGCCCCTTGCCCCTGTGTTCCAGGACCCTTGTTTCCTCTCACCTTACTTTGTCCCTTCTACATATGCTGCCTGGGTTCTCTTGAGCCCTCAGCCACATTTTACATTTAACAGAAATTAGGTCTCCATCCTCTTCCTACCCACACCCATGAGAAGCTCAGGCTAGGACATCCTGCGTGTCCTGAGCTGACACGTGCTCAAAGCTCTGCATGCACCTGGGTCTCCCATTAGCCTCCTTCTCCCTTCTGAATATTTCCACTTTTTCTTTCAGAAATCACAGCTGGTCAAAGTGAAATATCTTTAATCTCGAACCTCAACTCTACCCTGAAAGTCTCTTATTTTCTTGCACAAACTGGAACACACTGTTGCCAAGTTCTGGTTCTCCTGCCGCCTTTACAGTTGATGCATCCAGAGCACCAGTGGCCCCAAGTGGGGATTTCCATGGCCCCTGCCAGCCCTCCTCCTCCCACTTCTCCACAGTCCTCGCATTGTCCCTCCTGCCCTCCACACTGCTCTCACCTAGAGGTTCCTGAGCCGCTGCCCATGTTCCCTTCAGACAGTACCCCCTGGGTCACTGATGCTCCCCACATATACCCAGGGACTTAGCATCTGGACACCTCTCCAGGACTCCCTTCCAGGGCCCTCTCCACTCAGGACCTTGCCCTCCACTCTTGCAATGCCAGTTTCTCCACTGCATCTCAGTCAGCCATACCCACACTTCACTCACCAACTCATTTTCTAGGTCTGTTCATAAGCCTCTCATGTGTTCAGATCATCCTTCTTGGGTTCTCCACGCCAACAATTCTCCAAACTTAGCAGGATCTTAGAGCCCATGAGAACCTTATTTTTCTGTCTCACACCATCCTCATGAGCTCAGTCTTTTCTTTCCCCAATTAGACTCCATGCTGTGTCATTTGAGTCCTTTGCTCCTGGGCACTCTAACCTGTTTGCCCCTTCTCCTTACTCCCACCCTTCCCTGGCACCATCTTGATACCTGAACTGTCTCTTAGCCCAGCCCCTCACAGGCGCTCCCAGCCAGGGGAAGATCAACCCCTGCTGCCTGTTCTCTCAATCATGGCAACACCAAGGGACCCCCTCCTTCCTCTCCGCTGCTGTTCCTTGTGCATGAACACCTGCTGCACACCTTCCCCAGCCCACACTTCCCCTCATTCTCAGCTAGCAATGCATTTTACTGAAAATTCAGAAGCAAACAAGAGAACATCCCTTCACCTCACTATTTTGCCTAACACACATCTACACCTTTGGGCAACCCCTCTGTCTTCGATGATGTCCTAACTATGCATTCTTAAATAATGCAGACCCTGGCACAACCCCACCTCCACCAGGCTCCCGGCTCACAGCACTGTTCTAAAGCTGCCTCTCTGCAGCCTGGTCTTTCCCTCCCTTGTCTTGTCAGCAGAAATGGTTGTCAGAACTTGATGTTCCCTGTACCTCATCGCCAGTTCTGTTTTCTGGCTTTCTCAGTTTCCTTTGCTAATTTTTTCTCAAATGTTCCAAGAACTGGCACACATCAGGTTTCAATCCACAACCTCCTCTTCTTCTAGCTGTAAGTTATTCTTCAGATTTTTTTTTTAAGATGGCTTACTTATTATCTGCATCCTGATGGCTTCCAGATTTATATGCCACATCTATTTCTCTTCCCTGGACCCTAAAAATGTGCACAATTGGCAATTTCTTTTTTTTTTTTTTTAAAGAGAGAGTGAGAGGAGAGAGAGAGAGAGAGAGAGAGAGAGAGAGAGAGAGAGAGAATTTTTAATAATATTTATTTTTTAGTTCTCGGCGGACACAACATCTTTGTTTGTATGTGGTGCTGAGGATCGAACCCGGGCTGCACGCATGCCAGGCAAGCGCACTACCGCTTGAGCCACATCCCCAGCCCTGGCAATTTCATATAACTAATAAACAACAAAATATAACATAGCTGTTCTTCAACTCCTCCAAAGCTCAGTAAACAGAATCCTTCCCTCCAGTTACATGCTTCAAAAGCCTTGTATTAATCTTTTATTCCCCTTTCTTTCATAGATCACATCGAATCCATTAGCAATTTTAATTGGCTTCACTTTCCTGTTTCTTTTTCATTTATCATGTTTATTTGGACAGCATATATACATATGTACAATAATAGGCTTCACTTTCAAAATTATCCCCAAAAAATAATTTCATTCTTCATTATTTTTCCTTTATTTTCTATTGTTGGCATTGCTGGGGTGGAGAGCAGGGTCTCACACATGCTAGGCAAGGGCTCTACCACTGAGCTCCATTCCAAACCCTTTGGGGAGTGAGTTTAAACATGTTATTTATTAACCAAATATGATTTCATGTAGTCAGGCACTGTAAATGCAATGCTAACAGCAACAAATTTATTTTTATTTAGAAAATTAAGCAGGACATTTACTAAAGACTTTTAATGTATCTTTTTTTTTTCCTGCAGAGATGAGAGTTCAACAACAAAAAAGTTGATTTAAATGTTGTCATCGTTGACATAAAACATTTGGCTGAAGTCCCCATTTGTTTAAATAAATAAACAAAAATGTGGAATGCTTAAAGTCAGTAACATTTACTAGTGTGGACCATATGTCACTTGGCATTCTCAGTTGATATTCCAAAGAATTTATTCTAAAACTTGAAGAACAAATAAAAAAAGATGAAACAATATAAACATAAGGGGCTGGGGTTGTGCCTTAGTGGTAGAGCACTCGCCTAGCATGTGTAAGGCCCTGGGTTCGATCCTTAGCACCACATAAAAATAAATAAATAAAATAAAGATATTGTGTCCAACTATAACTAAAAAAATAAATATTTAAAAAAAATTAAAAAAACATAACATTCAATCAGTTCCATAGGATTTCCATTTAATTCACTAATATCTATTAAGCTCCATTGTGAGCCCTGCTCTGAGGGTTTCTCTGGAACTACAACATGGCGGCATCACCTGACCTTGTCCACACAGCAGGATGTGCGTTGGGCCCTGCAAAGATACAGGAACCTGCTAAGAGAAGGCTGAGTTTGAAGGCGAAGGACACAGTACAGAAGCATAGACAAGGTCAGGAAAGACTCTTCCTCTAGACAACAAAGATCCTATGATGCTGGGTGGAAATGCATGTACAGTCCTATCCACGTCTTTAAAAATACTGCTGCAAAATAAACCAGAAAGTGGTCATTATAAAATAGTTAATGGATTTCTATATGAATCTAACCAAGAGTCAACATCAAATCACTCACAGCTTTAACCATCAGTGTCATAAAAACAAACGTGCAGGAATTATATGCCTATTATTCAAGTTAAATCCACATGATCCTAGTGATGCACTTGACACTCTTCCCCACTCACACAGTCACATCCACAAACACACAGGTGAAGACGTGGGGCACACAACCATCAGGAACAAATATTTACAGAGAATAAATGCAGTTCTGTCCTAGATACTGAGGACGAGGTCACCACTGATTAATCAATCTGAAATACAACCCAAGTTGGGTCGTGGAAAACAGTCAATGGAAAGAACAGAACTCACACTGTGAAAAGAAAGGGGGTCTGCAGTGCCCCCACCATCGACAAATGCCTTCAACACCCCCGGAAGGATTTCTAAGCCACACCCCTTATCAATATTCTATGAGCAGCACCCATAAGTTTTCCTAAGAAAAGCTTCTATACAGTGACCCTTGTCCCTTCAAGGCCCTTTAAGGTTTCCAGGCCCAAGGGTTCAACCCAGCCAGGTGTTGGGGCAGCAGGGGTGGCAAGGAACTGCCTTGAGGCAGAGTCCCAGGTTCACAGGCTGGGGCCTGGCCTGTTCATGATCACACAGCTGCTCCCCTGGAACTGGCCACGGTGGGAATGCTCAGGAATCTGGCCTTGGAGGACTAGCATCAGGAGTAGAGTGATGCCATGGATGCAGGTGGGGACAGGCAGAGGAAAGGTGGAGGAAGGGTGTGGAGAGCAGAAGTGAGCTTCTGGGTTGGGGCCCTTGACTCAGTGACTGTGTATAAGAGGAAGCTTCCCTCACTGCTCCACCCATTTCTCTTTCTGATGAAAACCACCCTCCCATGACCAAGTGACCCTGTGATGCCCACCCCCCCTATTTAAGCGAGACCCCTGGTAGACCTGGTGAAAAGCGTGACCTTGAACAATAAGAACAGTCATTCAAAAATGGGAAGTTAGGGGGCTGGGGATGTGGCTCAAGCGGTAACACGCTCACCTGGCATGCACGGGGCGCTGGGTTTGATCCTCAGCACCACATAAAAATAAAATAAAGATGTTGTGTCCACCAAAAATTGAAAAATAAATATTTAAAAATTCTCTCTCTCTCTTCTCTCTCTCTCTCTCAAAAAAACCAAAATGGGAAATTAGGCTAAGGGTGTGAAGCGTAAGGCATACACATCCTGTGTAAGAGGAACACGGGAGGCCGTGAGGAATGGGCAAGCGGGGAGGCCACTAAGGAAGAGCTCACAGTGGGTCAATGGAGATGGTGGGTCAATGATGTCAGCAGAGAACTGAACAGAAGCCTCCAGTATCAAGATGTGCTAAAAAAGAAAAGAAGGAAAGAAGGGAGAGAGAGAGAGAAACTCAATCAAAACGAAGCCAGGTGGCCAAAAAAAGAAGAATCCTTAGGCACATATATTCCTAGGACAAGAACTATTATGAGGACTGCCTCAAATTGCAAAATTTCAGATAAACTGCTTGCAGAAGAACACTTGCCTGGCAACAGCTGTCTCTACCGAGGAGCTGACCTCCATAACCAGTGATCTTTTTTTTTCCAAAAGAGCTTACATGGGCTTTCTCCCTCTCTGACTCCTCCCACCCCTTCTTTTAAAAGCTTTTCCTTCACTGGCTGCAGTGGCACAAGCCTGTAATCTCAGAGGCTCCGGAGGAGTCTGAAGCAGGAGGATCATGAGTTCAAAGCCAGCCTCAGCAAAAGCGAGGTGCTAAGCAACTCAGTGAGACCCTGTCTCTAAACAAAATACAAAATAGGGCGGAGGATGTGGCTCAATGGTCAAGTGCCCCTGGGTTCAATCCTCAGTACCAAGACAAAAAAGAATTTTCCTTTCTTTCCCATGCCCCAACCTCTTGGGATATACTTATGGCCCACCACAAAACACCTCAGGGTCTCACTCAGTATTCCAGGTTTGCTTACAACTTACAGATGGCAGAGGCTTGCTTTTTCCAAATACACTCTTTGTTTTAAAAAGTTCTTCTCTCTGTAGCTCAATTAACTTTGATATATACATATACACAGACAGACAGACAGACAGACAGGTAGTTATAGAAAGAGAAATTTAGACAGAGATACTAGCTCCCATTCATGAATTGCTCAAGTTTTAAATTCTAGTTCCTTGATGATGACTCACGTACTTGCCTTCCTTTTTTTTTTTTTTTTAAATCAGTGACTGCATTCTTACCATCAGCCTCTTTTGCAATTACATATGGACTCACTAGAACATTATGGGGGAGATCATCTACCTAGTTGGTGTTTTCTGTTTTATAAAATCCCCAAACAACTCTACTATATAGGGCCAGTAAAAATCACAGATGCTCTATTTCAGCAAGTTTAGGGTAATGATATGAAGAAGAAATACATATTACAATCATGAACTGTGATCTCAAACATGTACATTCCTCATCTCAGAGTTGAACTGACATTACAGGTCATGCTTATTTCATGAGTTAAGAAATGATGCCCCTTCATCTAATTCACCGCAGAGAAAGCCAAGAAATTGCATCAGTAAGCAGACACCTTCTGCTTTTGCTCTGCAAGCACTAGTAATGGAATGCCATATCAAGTGTAGCAGAGACAGCACATCAAAGAATGGGAAATACAGTGCACTTGGAAGCCAAGAGCCACATAAGGATTTCACCCTTTTCTAAGTTCAGTATTTAGTATTTCAAATGTCAAATAGTGTTCAAGGAAATGTAAGTGAGATGAAGGCTTCCATTACAGGTCTCACCATGTCCTTAGGCCACTTCCTCTGTAGTTCCTGAGTGGTAACAGCATTTCAAGAAAATATGCTATGAAGTGAAATTTTCAAGGTGGGACTTTTTTTTTGTCTTATCTGTCTTTCCCCAGGATAATCAGTATGATACTAAACCATAAGAAGAATAATTTAAACATATCACTAATTTATCTCTTTGTTACCAAGTATATGTGTCTATTTATCTGCTTATGGAGGGGGTGAATAACATGCAGCAATTTTTTATAAAAAGGCTAGCATGTTGTAAATCACACTTACTTCTAAGGAAATTGCCAAATACAAGTAGTCTGTCATGAAGATCTTTGGCTCCATATTTAAGCAAGCCACACCACTTTGCCTTACTTGGAACTCAGATTTGAGAGGGCGAGACTAGCCACAAAGTTCATGTCCTTGGAATGAAAATATCACAGAGTCATTAGCTGTGGGATTTAAAGATAGAAGAGGTCAAGGAACAGGCTCTCATAGTACATGGGGGCTTAGCAACTATGAAACATAAGAAAATAAACTTTGAGGGAAAATAGAGAAATTCAAGCAAATAATATATCTATGAAACATTTGCATCAAATTTCAACTACTGATGGGTCATTTTGCTATGTGCATGCCATTATTCAGAAAAACTTATTCTATGTTCAGCTGATCCAATACTGCAGATTCAAAGTCCCAGTCCTCAGTGGATTCTCAACATAGATGTTATTAAATTGCATTTTTTTAGTCTGTAATATGATCTCTCAGGGATTTTTAAACCCCAGAGGAACTATGCAGATCCAAAAACATGCATTACAAATAAGTCCTGTCTGTTTAGCATAATTAACTATATCCCCAAACTTTAAAAGCCCTTTACCATGTAAGGCTTGATCTCTAGACCCCAGGAAGTGTGAGGTGAATTCTGTGCAGAGACATGGAAATATTGCTTCTGAGAAATGATAATTAGGTATTTCAAAACATCTTGCTCATTTGCTGTAACTCTAAAAGTTCCTCTCTTGTGTATTAAAATATAACTTATCATCATTTTTGTAAGGTCATGACCAGCATAGGTTTCCGCTTCCATCAGTTATCACAAGACTGGCCTGACCTGTGGTGGGGAGGGGGTAGGAAAACCAAGCCCTTAGTCCTGGTATGCTTTCAAGAATGTCTGCAGCAAGCATTCCAGAGGGAGGGATGCTCCTGTTCAGGAAGCTGTGAGGCTCAAGGATGGGTTCAGTGTAGCCCTTCAAGATGAAGAGCACCAGTTCTTCAAAAGAATACCTTTATCTCTGGTCCTAAGGTCTCTATTATTCTGACTATCTAAGATTGTGCCAGAGGAAGTTCCTTGGACATACAGGAGCAAAACTTCATTGTCAGTTCTGGGGATTGAACCCAGGGGTGTTCTACCACTGAGCTACAACCCCAGGACTGTTTAATTTTTATTGAGATGGAGTCTCATTAGATCACTGAAGCTGGCCTCCGACTTGCCCTCCTGCCTCAGTCACCTGATCTGCTGGGATTACATCTATGCACCACCACACCCAGCTGCAAAGAAGCATTTCTGAGGGACATTTTCCCTTCTTAGGTGGGCACCTTTGTAAGCACAACAGTGCAACAGACTTTTTCTAGTTTATTCTAGTCAACTCCACATGGCACTTATAAAACATTTATTGCCAGAGTTATCAAGATAACTCATTTTACATTGCATTTCTTTCTCTTTACAACACTTGCACAGTTTGAAATGAAGGACATTAAACTGACAGAAATAAAAACAGCCATATAAATGGCAGTCTATACAATAAAGACTATCAAGAGGATATCTTATTTGCTATTATGACTGCATCTCACAGCAATGTGTAACTTTAAACTAAGCCAGGTGCAAATCACGATGTACATAGTCATTTTCCCTCTGAGGCTTGTGTGGCAATTATTTATGTGATGGCATAAATAATACTCTTGAATTTCATGATTTAAGTAGGACATGCAATTTTAAATCATTTATCACTTTGCTCCTAAAAGGCATTGGAGCAGAATGATTATCCCTTCAGACTTAATGATTCTAATCAGAGTCATGTGTTCTCATCGGAAAGATATTTTATTATTCTATGTTCAGCTGATGAATGTGTGAAGGCGAGGAGGAACAAAATAAAGCCACACTCAACATTTATTTCAGATAGCTTTCTCTCCCTGTAGGCCTAGGTAGGCTATTTTACTCTCTCTGTATTCAGATACTTAAAAATAAAATTACTGCAGTCAGGAGTGAGGGATGTGCTGTCTTCTAATTAAATGAGTTAATGGGATGAAGAATGTGATTTCCTTCTGTCTTAGTGACGCTGTGAAGGAAGCCTTGGGGGTGCCCTTGGGGCCAGAGGGCTACAGGGAAAAGGAGGAAGGGGACAGAACTTTTGGACGCTCCTCAAGGCCTTATCATGACCACTAATGGCCATGCCATGGTCACCACCTGCCATCAGCTGCATCCAAGTAGGGCAGATTCCTTGTTTCTGGCTCATGAGTGCATGTCTGTGAGAAAGGGAGGACTGGTCCACGCTCTGGGATCGTCTGGTGTCCGTCAGGATCACTCACCTGCTTGTAGAGGAGGGACATCAGTGTGCTCAGCAAAGGGAGTGAGGAATTTTCCACTCCACAATGTTTCCACAAACATTTATTGGACTACTATCCATTTTTCAAGAAATCCTTGTTTCAAGACTCAAAAGGGTAAATGAGGCAAAGATGAGGGAGAAAATGTCCTAATACTGTTTGTTTTTTTAACTGAGCTATTCTCTTGTGGTTGAGACAGGGGACTCCTAGTCATTTTAGTGTTCTCTATGTGCACGGTAGTATCTGGTCAAGGGTAGTTTTTATTTATTTTTATTTTTTTAGATTTTAAAGCTCTTTCTTTGCATATTAAAAATATTGTGCATTTTAATAATTAAAATCATGAACAAAAAAATGTGGCTCTCTGACTAAATTGTACTTTACAGGCTGCATGAAGGGTAGTTTTTACAATGCACACTGGTTGAAAGAGTGATCTTTGACACTACGTGTGTGTGTGTGTTTGTGTGTGTGTGCACATATATACATATATATGTGTGTGAACATATACACATTTATCTCTAACTATACTTATTTGCCATACATAAACTCCTGGTTTGTCTATCTATTCCCATGAAGTAAATATTCCCATGATGTAAATATTCCCACCAAGACCAAGATCAACCTACCCCTTGCCATCAACTACCCTGAAACATTCCTGAAAACTCAGTCATAAGTTCTTACACAATGTCATGAGGGAGATCCAGCCACAGCCAGCTGCATACAGGGGTACTGCTTGTGAGTATAGATATCTGTTTATACAAGTGTCTTCTGAACCCTGGAGGGTTTTGTTCACATTACTTGGGACATTCAGAATAGCCATTTCCTCTCCTTGACCAGCATCACAACATAATCACTCAAGTCTCTTATCAACCACAGACATCATCAGCATTCTCTAAAAGCCAGATACAACTCACGAGGCCAAATTAGTACTCAAACAAAAATGCATACATTCCCTTTACATTTTAACTCACATAATTTAGAGTGTGCATTTATATTTGGCCTAGAAATTCCTGGGATATAAATACAATTAAAATTTTTTTGTATTATTTCATAATATGAAATATATATTTTTAGTGGCACAAAAAGTTTCATTATTTAGAGTACAACTAAAATTTCCATTTTTTTTTCTCAGCATCATAATAAAGAACTCACTTTCTAACTCACATCTTTATTTTCTCTCCAAAAGGATAAACTTTGGAAAAGGATAAACTTTGTAATTAAAGGTGAAAAAATATTTGAACCTTTTAATATCCAGAACAACTTTCTTGTTGTGTTGACATATTTTGGAAACATTTTAATATGCTTTTTTAAAAGATTTATAACATACTGTGGGAGCAAATGTAATGCTTAGCTAAAAATCTGCTTAATTTAAATACGAGTTTTCTCCAAGTGATTTAAAAAACATTTCTCTTCTCACCTCATCTCTGCTTTTTTAAATATATCAAAATTTACAAATGTCAGTCACCCAATATTTTTTTTTATTTTTAAGACTGAAGCAGCCACTGCATGTAGCTACATAAAACAACAGTGAATTTTTCCTATTTTTTAAAAAATAATATAAACTTTTTCAACTTAAATCACAGCATTGAGAGCCCTGTTTCCAGAAACATGGAGTCAACATAGGTTTCCTACTCCTCCTGCTAAGTACAACTAAAGCCCTGGACACACTGTCTAAACAGAGGAGAGCTGAAAGATGGAAAGCAGAAAATAGCAAGCTGCAATCTTCAGTAGCCAAGGAAGGAGCATTTTGGTGACTTCCCTTGGTTTTCTTTTTGTTCCGGATATGCCAGACTAGGAGCTAAGAAAACTGACAACCTGGTAATATAGACAGGCACAGACAACAAAAGAATTTCAGCCAAAGTCTGCTCTTTCTTATAGAGGGACAGGAAAAGGGCATCCCAGTAAGACTCACAGATAGCAACCACCCTCACTGAACCAAACACCACGGAAATAACTGACATATCCCGTCATAGCAGCAAAGGCTGAGTGGGAGCCCAGGTGTACTGAGGCACCTCAATGCCCCTACCATCCTGTGTCAGAGGAGATCAAGTAGAAAGCCAGGACTTTTATTCCCCCTGGGTGTCAGAGGGGACCAACAGCAGAGCATCAAGACTTGCATCACTACCCAGTGGTAACAAGCTCACCCCAACGCAGTGTTAGCAGAGCCCCAGGAGAGCAGCATCGGTGCATTACCTCTCCAGACAAGGAGAGAACAATCACGACAAAGGACTAGCATCCAGGAAGGACTAGCATCCAGAATACATAAAGAGCTCTCAACACTCAAGAATAAACAAAAGCCATATGGTCTAATTAAAATATGGGACAAACACATGAATAGTCAATTCACTGTAAAAGATATACAAATGGAAAATGAGCACATGAAATAAATTTGGTATCACTAATGATTAGGAAAGTGCAAATTCAATCCACAACCTGATACCACTGAATACCTGTCAGAGTAGTTAAAATAAAAAATGGCAGCCACACCCAATGCTGGTGAGAATGTAGAGGAACATGGATCACTTACAGATTGCAGGAAGAAATATAAACCGGAGCTGCCACATTGGAAAATGGTTGGACATTTCCTAAAACACAAGTTTGCGACTACCACTGGTGACACATGCCACAACCTGGGACTCTCCAGGGGATCATGAAGACTGAAGAAGCCTTTCCTAGGGGGTTGCGCACTTCGAGGTTCTGTTCATGTGACATTTTCAAAATCATGAAATTCTAGAGAAGGAGAAAGGATCAGTGTTGCTGGTTTTTAAGAAGGGGGCGGGGTGAGTAGGCGGTGGGCAACAGGGTGACCTGAGGGATCCTCGTGACAAGGCAATGACTGCATTGGGGTCCATGTCGTCATGGGATGTGCGTAGGACTGCAGTGTTGCAATGCCTAACAGCTGGGGAGCCAGAGGAGGAGTACGTGAGATCTCTCTTGTTCTATTTCTTACAATTACATGTGACCGTACAGTCACTTTAACTAAATGTTTAACTAAAAATATAACCATGCAACTGAACCTGCAAGTGTGAGGCACACCCTCTTACTTAAATTGGATATATTTGTGAGCAAAATTCCTAGTATTTGCTTCTTTGCCACTACTTTGGTGGAAACTCCTATTGGTCTTTTCTCTTGGCCAATAATTTGCTACTGTCCCCTCTTTCATGCTGTGTGATTGATACTGTGTTTCTTCTTTATTTCTTAGATGTCACACTACTGACTTTTATCTCAGAAAAATATAATTTTATGATTTTTTTTAACTTCACCAGGTCTTAAAAAATAACATAAAATTTTGTCTGAAAATTTAGAACTTTGTGTTACAAAACACATAAATGAGCTTTAGACATTTTGATTGTCAAAGAGTACCAATTTCTTAAAGGCACAGCAGGCAAAGTAGAATTAACGAAATATGTATAAATTCTGGCACAACCTTTTTCATCTGTGTAGGTAAAACAGTAGCTATAAAGTGGATGGGAGTAGCAGTCTGTCTAAACTAAAACAAATGTGCAACTGATCCATCAAAAGAAGAATAGGGCAGATTCCTTGAAATTTGCTAATTTCTCCCATCAGCACTGAATTTGTTGCTTTTAGTATAGGTGGAGGATTTGTTCTTTCCATAAGTTCTTGTTTGTTGGCCTCGGCATGCCTGTACCTAAGCTTGCAAACATTGCTCTTTGTCAGCACCTCTCTCTACCATCCTGGGTTCTAGAATTCTGGCCCCTCCCCCTTCTTATAATGTACTTTTCCTTTTGGTTCCCTTCCTAAGCACTCACAGCATGGTGGTGGCCTTGGAGAGGACACTTTCCAGCATTCCTACCACAGACCTTCTGAAAAACCTTTCTCTAGAGAACAATATTTGGAAACTTGGTATTCCCCTCTGTTCTCTATGCATTTTCTTTCTGCTGTTTACAGGAGACTTACGTAAGAAGCAATGATGAACAAGATCCCTCCATGATTCACAAATCCACATATTCCCCAAAATGAATGCCGGCCATCTCATGCACTGTGTTGCCTTCTAACTCCACCCACACTCCAACACCTGGGTGCTCTGAGCTGACACTGACACCATAGGAGTCTGGAGCCTGATTACACAGGTCACTAAGGATGATCACGGAAAAGTTAATTCACAACGCTTAGATCTGGATATTTTGCAAAGCAAGTTTGAAGCAGTTTATAACAAAAATACAATACAGATACAGTAAAACCATTAAAGCCAGAGTAAGCTAATCTAGTTAATGTTTCAACTGTGGTCAAACCACAACCAAGAGGGTGACAGGAACCCAGGACAATAAGGAATTACAGGACAATAAAGAATCAAGAATAGGCAGTAAAAATGGTGAGGGGTAGGGGGGCAAACTCCTGGTACCCCTTTAAGAAGCTTTCCTATCAGAGAAACAGAAAATTTATATTCAAATGAAAGCTCCTTATATTGAAGCCAAGGTATACAGGGAGCGACACCTTTAATTGTTAGGTTCTTGGAGCACTGTAGTAAGAAACACTGTCAGGCTTGGGCACAGCAGAAGCCACAGCCTGCTGGAAGCAGGACGTCTGCCACAGACTCAGACCTGAGAGAGGCATCCTTAGGCCCTCCTGTGTCATCTACAGCCCCCTCCGCCAATGTCCTTCATAGCTGTGGAAGTCCAGGCTCAGGTGATGATATGAAGTGTCCAAGATCAAATATTAAATTAATTCTGACTTAGCCAATCAACAACAGGGACATAGAACATAGTAGGCGATCAAACTCTGTTCTATGAATTAATCATGGAAAGAAGGTCAGATGTGAGGTAGACCATGAAGGATCAGTGCCTGAGTGGTAACGATGAGACAAGAGAAGCATCTGAAATGGCTTTGTTCTAATCTCTGCTTCTTTTCTTCCTCTCCCAGTGCTTAATATTGAACAATCAACACACTGGAAGATTTTTAATTTAGTTTTAAAAATTTAATCGAATTTAAAAAATTTAATAAGAGTTTTTAAAGTTTCATTTTCCCCATATTCTAATTTCTGCCCCAAATTAACTTTTTACCGTTTTCATTTTCCAATTAACGTTGGGAACTGAACTGTTGATGCTTCAGTTCCCATTTTCAGTTCCCTTTAAAGGTGTTGGGAAAAGAACAAAGAAATAGTAGAATAAAGGGAATGGGTCAGTTTTATTCAAAAAGTTTGCAAGGACTTAGGGAATTACAGGCCATGCCGGTGGTAAAAGAAATCCAGTAGCTGTTGTCTTTCACTCTGGTCACAGTGAACGAGCAGAGTTTTCTCTATACTGAAAGTCTGCAGGCATAAGCTTTCATGTCCCAAAGTGCTTCGGCAGTGAGAAGGTCTTGTCGACTCTGGGATGTTGTATCAATCTCCTGAAGATATATTGGCCCGGTCAAACTGGGACACCCTCTCTCAAGCTTGCTATCGTTCCTCTTTGTTAATGATGAAAGTAGTCAGTGGCAGACTCTGGTCTAGGGATGAATGAAAGAGGGTTTCTCTTCCGGCAGGTAAAAGGGTGTAGAGAGGGCTCTCAGGGAGGGCTCCCTACCATGCTCATCTCCCGCAAGATGGTACTTAAATCTCCCTCATGCTCAGGACCTTCCCCTCTGTTCCCAAGGTCACTTCCCCAGCCCTTTCCTTCCTAACCACTGAGTCCCACTTTCATCCTTAGGAACTCAACTCAATGGCTTCTAAACCCATCTCTACATCTGACATTCAAAGTAGGTGTTTTGACCAGCAAGGATTCTTATAAATAATACAAAGTGATATTAGAATTTAATATTAGGTCAATGTGAAAAAATACTTCTTATAGACACATAAATAATTCCTATAGGATGAAGGAGATATTTTAAAAGGTAGCAATTGACTCATTTTCATAATTCTTTACAGTGTTTGATTATAATGTCACAGTTGCTACAATGTGAAAAATCTTCACTTAGTTCATTACGATATTGACCTAATCTGAAGTCAAATTGTATTAGTTTTACAGTGTCATAAATCAGTGTAAAATATAAATTTAAATGTAATATTCACATTAATGAGTATGTTGTGAAGGTAAAGATTCTAAAAAAAGAGAATCATGTCATCAAATTTTGTATGGGGTCGCATCATTTACTTTATTGAATTCATAACACAATCAGCAAGCACTTAGCTCACCTAGTGAGCATGATCCTTGTTCTCTCTGCAATTCTGAAAACCTCTCTATTACCAAAATGCTCAGTGAAATTCAACTGGACTGACTTCTTGTTCTTTATTCAAGGAGCAAATTTTATTTTTGAGCAAGCAAGACAGAGAATGGTTAATCAGGAGGCAAGGGGAAGTACCTCTACAGTATGTCCATCAAAATAACCAACAACCTGGCTTTTGTTTTCATTATTAATGCCAAATGTTACACGGATCAAGCAAATTTATAAAATCCACAGTCAATGTGAATTGAGAGAAGCTGAGTAGTTGAATGACTAATTAGCAAATGAATGTTATTTTGATATTTCAGACAAACTCTCAATCAAAAAGATTATACCATAATCAATGGTTAAGAATTAAATTCAAATGCTTGAATTTCACATATCTTGGTTTTTATCAGGGAAGCAAAACAACAGTACTTTTACAGAAGCATTAATAAGTTATCACATGAATCATTAAAAAATCATTTAGCTGATAAAATTTGAGAATGAACTAAAAGATAAAAGGTGAGTTCCCTGTGTTTCTAGGTAAAATATTAATAGTTCAAGGAATTTGATTTTTTTTTTATACTGGGTGGAGCCCAGAGGTACTTAACCACTGAGTCTCACCTCCAGCCCTTTTTATTTTATTTTATTTTATTTTTGAGACAAGGTCTCACCAAGTTGATCCACCTGCCTCAGCCTCCTGAGTTTCTGGGATTGCAGGCACGCACCACCATGCCAAGCCACTTAATGTATTTTAATTCAGCAGAAAACAATATTCTGTTTTTTAGTTAAAGCATTGCTAATAGATATGACATAATAAGGAAAAACAATAATGTAGAATTTTGCATTACAAGTATAACTTAAATGATAGGGAGTTTGATCGTTAGACGAAGTAGATTCCTTTGCCTTGACTTTAGTGCCCATTTTGAATAGTCCCTATCCCTTGGGAAAGGAAATTTAGTTAATAAAATTTGCATGATTCCTGCTGCCTGGAGAATTGAGAGATAATCACAGACAACCTCTACTGTACTTTCCCTTTGCTGTTCCCTTTCGTTTTTTCCCCTTCATGAATCATTTCTTGGAAAGAGGAAGAGCCAGGCAGGCTTGGTTATGTCTACCCAGCACACCATCGCCCAAATACCCTCCTCGGTTTCACAGGACACCTTGGATCTGTTGCGTTCTTCTTTCCCCATAAGACTATGGAGGAAATTCCTTGAACCGATTGATCATCCTCCTCCTGCCCTGTGTGCGATTTCTTGAAGATCGTGGGACCTTGGGATGGTGTACTCTCCCCACAGACTCTCTGTGCTGTGGAAGGAAGTACCTCACAGTGTGCAGAGCAGCTGGCTGGCATCAGCTGCGGAGAAGCGCTGTCACAGTTTGTTACTGACTCTGTTTTTTTGCCTAAAATGTCTAATTCTTTTTAGAATCATCAGATTTGATAAACAATAGTCTTATATCCCATAATGAGTTGTAGTAATTCTTTTAAACTTACTTTTTCAGATCAAACCACATAAAATTGCCATATTTAAGGTCAAATTATTCAATATCAGTAGCATTTGGTTTTGACTTAATATTTTCTTCTTTACCCCGAGGAAGGCACAATAATGTTCAAAAGCTCAGAGTGAAGAATCAAACAAGCAAGGCCTCAAGTTATGGCCCACTCATTTCTTAGCTGTGTAATGGTGGATAATTTATTTAATCATTGTTGGGCTTCATTTTCTTCCCCTGAATATCCTAATAACTTTAACATCATGAAGTGCCTTAAACTCTTGCAGCTATTAAAGAACAGAGTACAGAGAGTAGGTGTTCAAAAGATGCTCGTGGAAGCTAATAAGTAGGGTGGTATTAGATTTAATTAATATTTTGGTTGTCTTTCCCACTTTTTTCCTCTGGAATTTGCTGATTGTGCTCTGCGTTGGTATTCCCAGCCCATTGCATTTCACTACTGTGAACATTGTAAGTTTTATGGGGTAGGGATCATTATTCCCATCTTCCAAACAAGGAAATTAAAATATGTACTTTTTTTTTTTTAAGATCTCATAACTAGTAAAAGGCAAAGTCAGGACAATGACCCCTTGGTCTTTTTACTCGTGCTGACTTTTACAAGGTCAATTTAAGAAAATGTTCTAGCATTGATGGCCTTGAATCCAAATTCTCATTCAAGAGCAAAGTCTGGGTTAGAAAGGTCTGACCTGGGCCGGGCTCTCACTCCTACCTTACTACCTCTGGGAGAGCAGGTTTTTCCTGCAAACTCAACTGCCCTTCCAACTCCCCTTGCTCCTCAAGCCATGAACTTCACTAGGTTGTTTCTAAAAAAGAAGACAGCAAAAACCAAAAACTTTGCCCCATTGAAACTGACTATGCTATTTGCGATCATTTCCGACGAGCTTTGTACTTCAGCAGGCGGAGCTAGCAATGCAAAAAGAAAAGATGGGGTCGTTCATTATGAAATTATGAAGAATTTCAAATACAGAATGTGACAGAAAAGCATTAGATTAAGTGTGTGGCCCCTCTGGGTGCAAGACCCTGTTGCTTCAGCAGTCAATGACACACCAGCTCTGCTCATGGGCCATGGCCCTGCATCTAACCTGGTCCCTGGACTGATTCCTTTTGTGTGCAAAATGACCAGAAGTACTGGATACCTCTCACAGGTCTTCAAGACGTACTGAGAACACCAGGAGTACTGGAGATCTTCCCTAAGTCTTTCCCCTGACTCACTCTCCTCCTCCAGTGACAATGTCCTAAGGGAAGGGGCCCCTGACAAGGTGGACTAAGCAGGGAAGCAGGTCACCAGGCTGAGTCTGGATGGCAGGCCTGTGGAAAAGGAGAAGTGCAAACCACTTCTGTGGTGGTCAGGAGGTGGGGAGGAGAAAGAGGAAGCTCTGGGGAACTCCCGCCTCCCCACAGAGGGAATTGCCCTATCTCCATTGGAAGGGTGGCAGAAACCTGTGAAATACGCCCAGGCGCCTTTGCTCCTCTGTGTTATTTTAGGTCTAAAATTAACAACACTGATGGTTTTGCAAATGCGCTTGCCCTTTTAAATTCATAGACAGGAATAATTTTTTAGCCTTTCTCTAAAGAAAAGAGAAAGTAGAAAAGTACCTGTCATTAATTCCCAGAACTTATTGTACACCTCAAGAAGAATGTTGTCACTCACTCTCACAGGAGTCAGAGGTCCGCAGGTGCTTTCAGTATGGAAGTGCAGAGGCTTAAACTTCAGTCACCCTTAGCTGATTCTGTGACCCTAGAAAAGTTAATGACCTCTCTGATCTCAGTTTTGCATTCTGTAAAATAAAAATAATAACAAACTCAGAGGCATACTCTAAGCATTTAACACACATAAAGGTTTTCAGTTCAATGCCTGGCTATCATAAAAACTCAACAAATTGAAGATATGTTATTTCAGATAAATAAACATGTTGTATATGTGTAAATATTTATACACATATGAATACACTTATATTTAATTCATGTATATAATTTTAAGTACATTTATATATATTTAAAGAATATTTGGGCTGGGGATATAGCTCCATTGGTGGAGTGCTTGTCTTGCATGCACAAGGCCTTGGGTTTAATCCCCACCACCACCACCACCACACACACACACACACACACAAAAAAAAAAAGAATATTTATGGTTTTTTTGAAGTTTCTCAGTTTAAGGCTCATAGAGCCTGGGGGAAGAGGAAATTCCTGGTTAGGAGGAGACATAATGAAGTTTCTTGTGGACTCCTGCTTATCACTGCTAACTCTACAATCAACTTGTATGGCACTCAAATTGAATTTCTACTGCCTGAACAGTTAGGCATTTCCTCAGCATAATCCCCAAGCTTCACATCAAGCAGACAGAGTGTTTACTTGATCATAAATCTAACATAATCCTCAGGAAAAGCCAGGTGTGCTTCCTGTCTGAAATGGAGGCAATGAGCTCCCGGTGCTACTCAGGCATTGATTGGGATGGATACATTGCAGTCTCTGGAGGTGGCTTTTATAGCACCTCTCTCCCTAATCCCTAGCCACCTGATGCATTTTTAATGTGTCTCTTGAACTTAATCACAGCAAGTAAAATGGAAAAAATAAAAAAAAGCTCTAGTGTCCCTTTTCTAGTACACTAACAGGATATAAGTATAGTCCCTTCAAAGTTTCCGTTTTATAGCTCCCTCAAAATTGTTGATAACAGTAGCTTAGTCATTGTATGCCCAACCTAGCATTCACCAAAAAATTGAGAATTGAAAAAAAAAAAACAGATGCAATTGTATACTCAATATAATGTGTTTACCATTCCTCATTGTCTAAGTCCACAAATAAATATGAAAATAAGGACTGCTTCTCCGTGACTTTGTTAGTGGATAAAATCAATCCGACTGTAGTGTTCTCCAAATCTGTTTGTCAAATGTGTTTTCTGCAAAATGAGTCATTTGTTCCGTGTCTCCACTCTGCAGAAATTTCCCTGCATGCATGTCTCTGACTTGGAGGTTTGACTGCATAAATTATCCCTGACTTTTGAATTATTAATCTTGGCTGCCTGATATGCAAATTAGACCCAACTAAGCATGTCTGGCCGCACTGCACTGGGTCAGAAGCTGTCTCCAGAGCTGGCCGAGGTTCTGTCAAGGGAGAGGCCATCCAGCAGAATGGTAAGCTGCTCTGCATCTCCTCCTCCCATATGCAGGGCAGGCTGCTGCTGGGGGCTTTGGGAAAAACTGCTCTGTGAGCCAAAGGGGTATAAGTCCTGTTTAGGGGAAGTGCTCTCAAGGAGAGGAAAACCAGCCAAAGAAACTAAAGGGAAGCCCTAATTGTTGCCTTTGCATTTTGATTATACAAAATTAAATGTCTTGTGTTAATTGCCAAATGGTAAGTTTATTTCATTTAGAAAGGTTTACTGTATTTACTGACATCTTGGTAACATATTGCAACAAAAATTAGTAATTGGATTCACTTGAATATGTATTATCACTTATAGAAAAAATTAAAGATCCTAAATCATATGAAACAGTTTATCATGCTTAGAAAGCAAAGTATTAGATGTAATTTTAAGGTATTTTAAAAATTAAATTTAGCCTTTATAGGTAATAAAATAAGATGATTCAAGAATATAACTTACTGAAGAAAAATTAAAAATTACAGAAATCATTGCTACTCTACCTATATGTAGTATATTTGTAAAGAAATTAATGTGCATACTATTTGATGTCATTCTATCACTTTTCAATAATTTAACTTCTGATGTAACGTATGGAATATATGAAAATTAAGTCACCAGTTAAATTATTGTATCTTTTTCAGTGTGAATATATATTTTCACTCAAATTGTAAGTTCACCTTATGGTAGCAGTAAAAAATTAAAATTCCACAAATTTCCTGTGTTTAATTTTGATGGTTGTAAGAAAATAATTTAAAGTCTAAGAAACTATCAGATATATATATATATATATATAT
This sequence comes from Urocitellus parryii, assembly GCF_045843805.1. Lineage (NCBI taxonomy): Eukaryota > Metazoa > Chordata > Mammalia > Rodentia > Sciuridae > Urocitellus > Urocitellus parryii. The sequence continues at coordinate 118,105,902 of NC_135532.1, read as the reverse complement.
ATATTTTAAATTTAGTTGTCAAAACTGTATGTTTCCAAAAGGATGAATATATTTAAAGTGAAAGAAATATTATCCCAAATTTAAAAATCAGTATTATTGATATGTTTATGAGAGTAAATTTGATATTGCTTCTAGTGTATTAATTCTAGCAGGTTTAGATAAGTATATTTTGGACTAAGAATTATTGACTTCACTTTAGTATACAACACTTTTTAAAGAAAAAGATCTGTTAAAAGAATTTAAACAGATCAGTTATAAGCTATTTATCACTAATTCCATTTCCAAGAGTACAACCACTAGACAGTGGAAGAGAATAGTAATTTTTTATGACAAAGTTTCCCTTTCAGTAGAGAGTTGTGCTTAAAGAAACAACTTACTTCTCCAATTTCTTCAATCATGATGGCCACATGAAAAACACACATACACATATCACGCAATTTGGAATATAACCGTGGCTCCTTGAGAAGATAAGCTGGCCTACGAATATTGGATCGCCTGCCTTTACAAAGCCATAATTTGTGAATATTATAGACTTAGAAAAAACTTTCCATTATTAAACAAAAGTATCAAAGAAACAAATAATAAAACATCATTAAAAATATCATCTCATTTTTATAAATGCAAATTCAAATAAAAATTAAAGTGTAGAATGGTACCCTAATATTATAAATGATGGGTTTAAAGATCTTTTTTCCATCATTTTTGCCTATTTGCATCGATAGGTATTATACAATTAGTATGTATTTCATACATACATTTTAAAAATATTTTTTAGTTGTAGATAGACACAATACCTTTATTTTATTTATTTATTTTTATGTGGTGCTAGGCAAGTGCTCTACAACCCAGCCCCATACATACATTTTTAAAGTTTTGTTTTTTTTTTTTAATGGGGCAACCACTCTATGAGAAGCAACATGCAGGTGTAAATTAATGGAGGAAAGGAACAGGTGAGTTTAGTCCCTCATTTCCTTACTCCACCCTGCAGTGCTCTATCCTTGCTAGCTCCCTCAATATCCAGCCTCTTTGGAAAGTAGAAGAGCTCCCCATCATTTCCATGAGGTCCCTAACTTGCCTGAGTGGTGGTCAGTGGCAATCTGGCTTCAAGTCACGCCTGTCCTCATAGACACAGTTTCCATTCATGATCGTCCAAACTTTCTGCTGCGCACAAGTTGCATAAACTACTGACAAAAGCCAGCACTTACTAGGCAGAAATAAGACCTGGTTCCTGGTTATGACTGGAAAAAGGAAATTCAAAACTGAAACTAATGAGTTTCTTGTCTGAAAGAAATTTTCTACTATCTTAATTTCAATTTTAAGTGTGCACCCCAACTTTTGGGTGCTCCTCAAATAACAAAGGGATTCAGATTGAGCCTTCAGACTGTCCAGCCATTTAAAACTTGGGCAAAGAAGGGTCAGTCACAAGGGAGTCTGCAGTGGGGACTGGAGGGACCAGATTGGCACATCATAGAAGACAGGGAACGCATGCTTCCAGGAGGCTGGGAACGGCAGCAGCAGCAGGAGAGTTGGAGCTAGTGAAAAAGACCACTGATCTGAAAAACAAGGAATATTAGCTTACACAGAGAAGTTCCTTGGCCCTTTTTCTATATTTCTAAGAATTAAAACTTAATATTATTGAATACATGCTGCTTTAGTATAAAAAAATGTTCAGAGACTAAAAGGAAAAAGGACATGAAAAAAACTATTTGGAATATCATTGTTAGGAATGAAACTACCAACACTTTGATGCAAATCTTTCGAATGTTTCTTAATTTCAGGTGTGAATTTTTAATTAAATGCCTTGGATTATTAAATGGATCCTAGAAGACACACACATTTTCTTTAAATATTTCAAAGCCATAGCTATTGGTACTACCATTTCCAATTTTTAATATCATTTATATTATACAGAGTGTCATATTTTGTAATGAAATACAGCAATTTGGGGTTTAGTTTTGTGGACATGCTACTTCTCTGAACTTGGAGGAGTTATTTATAAAACTCCCTGGTAAACAGTCAGATGTTTACAGTCCTATCTTCACTCAACAAGCATTTTCTGACCATCTACCATCTGCTAGTCACTGGGCCAGATGTAGAAGATAAACAATGAGTCAAAGTTGCGAGAGGTGCTAGGAAGTTCAACTTGCCCCCACAGCGCCAGGGGGAGAGGCTGGCTTAGAATGGGGGCCAGAGAGCTTGTTCTGGGAAACCCACACTTGATTTGAGTCCTGAAAGAAGTCTACATGTAAGATGAGGAATGTCACACAAGAGAGTCACTTCAGGAAGATGGCCATGGACCACTCTGTGTGTTCAAGAGCAGGTGGGAGGAGAGGTGAACATGGAGCACTAAGGCAGGCCAAGTGGCACCCAGGAGCCAGGTCATGGTGTGGGGTCCCCATCAATGATTCAGACTGCAGTCCTTGGACTGTGGAAAGTCGTTGAAGTCTAGGAGAGCAATGTGATTCTATTTTCAAGATTATGTGGCTATTATAGGGACAATAAATTGAAAAGGTCTGGAGAAGATGTAAGACAGTAAGAGCATGTGACATAATCCAAGATAGAGAGAACAGTGGCTTCGACTAGAATATGGTGTGTGGGTACAATGATGAACTTGAGAAACATCTGGAATGACAGGCAATAAGATGTGGGGAGTTGACTCATTACTGGGGTTAAATAAGGGATGACTTTGAGGTCGTTGCTTAGAGTTCTGTGGTGCACACTTGAGTCCATGATGACACAATTTTACTGAGATAGGTGGATATCTATCTGCAACACTGGTAAGGAAGTGGAAGAACTTAGCATAGGCTTTCTTTTTTTAAATTCTATTTAGTTATACATGAGAGTAGAATGTATTTTGACATGTTATACAAACATGTAGTATAACTTCTCATTCTTGTGGTTGTACATGATGTAGAGTTACACTGGTCGTTATTCATACACAAACATAGGAAAGTTATATGTGATTCATTCCACTGTCTTTCCTATTCCCAGAAACCTCCCAATTCCCTTCATTCCCCTTTGTCTACCCAACAAACTTCTGTTCTTCCCTCCTACCCCTGCTTATTGTGTGTTAGCATCCACATACCAGAAAGAACATTCGAGCTTTGGTTTTAGGGGATTGGCTTATTTCACTTAACATGATAGTCTCCAGTTCCATCTGTTTACTGGCAAGTGCCATAGTCTCATTCTTCTTTATGACTGAGAAATATTTCATTGGATATATGTACCACAATTTTCTGTATCCATTCATCTGTTGAAGGGAACCTAGGTTGGTTCCATAGCTTACTATTATGAATCGAACTGCTATAAACATTGATGTGGCTGTGTCATTGTAGTATGCTGATTCTAAGTCCTTTGGGTATGTACTGAGGAGTGGGATAACTGGGTGAAATGGTGGTTCTATTCCACGTTTTCTAAGGAATCCTCATACTGCTTTCCAAAGTGGTTGCACCAATGTGTAGTCCCACCAGCAATGTATGAGTGTGCCTTTTCCCCACATCCTCACCAACATTTATTATTACTTGTATTCTTGATAATTGCCATTCTGACTGGAGTGAGATGTAATTTGAGTAGTTTTAATTTGAATTTTTATAATTGCTAGAGATGCTTAATATTTTTTCATGTTTATTGACCAATCACATTCTTCTTCTGTGAAATGTCTGTTCAGTTCCTTTGCCCACTTACCAATTGGGTCATATGTTTTGTGTGTGTGTGTGTGATTTAGTTTTTTGAGTTCTTATATATCCTGAGATTAATGCTCTATCTGAGGTGCAGGTGGCAAAGATTTTTCTCCCATTCTGTAAACTCTTTCTTCATGTTCTTGATTGTTTCCTTTGCTCTGAAGAAGTTTTTTTGTTTGATTCCATTCCTTTTATCGAATCTCGATTTTATTTCTTACGCTTTAGGAGTCTTGTTGAGTGTTGAGAGCCATAGCCGAAGGGGCCCCAGCAAACTTTCAGCTGCCGACTGATGATTGGCTCACAGCGGCCCCAGCAACATCTAGCTGATTGGCTCCTCTGTGGTGATGCTCATTGGAGATGCTCATTGAGCTGTTTCCCCGCCCTTTCAGACTGCCAGCTGATGATTGGCTCACAGCGGCCCCAGCAACATCTAGCTGATTGGCTCCTCTGCGGTGATACTCATTGGGCTGTTTCCCTGCCCTTTCAGACCACGGAGCTGCTCATTGGGGGACTTCTTTTGCTCCGCCCACACGACCCAGCCAATCGGCCTCAAGAGCAGGAGGATTGGGGGAGTGGGAGAGGCTTGGGTGTTGGTGTGAGAGGCTTGTGGGAAGCTGGTGGTGGCAGTTGGGCTCTGAGGGTTTTTTCCTGAGGAGCTGTTTTGTTTGGCCTGTGTGGTTCTAAAAATAAAGTTAGCTTCTTTTGACAAGTGGCTCCTGAATTGTGCCCAGCCAGACTGCGGCAGTTGAGAAACTCAGTTCCTAAGCCAACTCAATAGAGATTTGGGCCTACTTTTTCTTCTATTAGGTATAGGGTCTTGGGTGTAAAGCCTAGGTCCTTGATCCACTTAGAGTTGAGTTTTGTGCACCGTGAGAGATAAGGGCTTAATTTACTTTTTCTACATATGGATTTCCAGTTTTCCCAGGACCATTTGTTGAAGAGGACATCTTTTCTCTAATGTACATTTATGGAACCTTTTTCTAGTATGACATAACTATATTTATGTGGGTCTGTCTCTGTGTTTTCTGTTCAGTACCGATGGTCTTCATGTCTGTTTTGGTGCCAGTGTCACTTAGCATAGGATTTAATGGCAGAGACGTTGGTGAGAAATAATACATGACAATGAGTATAAAAGCCAGAGCTTATAAAACAGGTCTGGGCTGGTTGTAAATCTAGGAGTTGTTGGTGGATGGCCAGCCATGGAAGGTCTAAAGTGGATGAGATTATCTAGGCCGAATGTAGAGAAGGAACCCCAGGGCTGAGCAGTGAACCTAGGATCTACCAGTTGAGCTACAAAAGAGCCTGCAGGGCACAGCCAGGGTAGAAGGAGGAAAACCAGGAGGCTGTGAGGGGACAGAAGGCGACAGGAGGGCGTTTTCTCCAATCCTGGTGTGAGAAGCAGCTGAGAAGTCAGAATAGAGCCTGAGGAAGAGGAGCCCTGTGGGGTGGCTGAGTGGGTGGGCACTAGGGCAGCTCCCAGGGTCCAGTGTCTCACACACACAGGGTGAGAGAAAGTAACAGGGTTTACTTGATTAGCACAAAGAAAGCAGAGCTCGGGAGGAGGGAGTGGTCCCAGGAGAGAGGCGCCCAAGCCCGCCCACCACAGGGGTTTGTGTGGATCTACAGGTTGGAAGTCCACCCTGCCCAACTGTGAGGACAGCTTCAGTGTATCCATGCAGCCTTTAGTCCCATCAAAATGTCAACCAGGCACTTTTCCTCTTCTGGAGTGTCACCGATCATCACATAGGTCCTGATTTTAAAGTAGCCTCTTTGTAAGTTTCTTAGCAAATATCTGCAGGGCTATTGTGCTCTCCTGTCTAAGAAGTGACCCAGGGCCCTGCTCCCTCTCCTCCCAGCCTTTAGGTAAGCCACTTGAATTGGAAGGAGGTCGTGCAACTTTTCCAGAAGCTTCTATGGTAGAAGATTCTACTGAATGTTTGATGCTGCTTCTTGATAAAAGCAGTTCAGATGCACTTATTATTTTGCTGTACTTACCCAAATTCTTCAATTGAAGGAATCATTTCATTGCCACTAAAACCTGCCGCAGTCCGGCTGCAGCAAAATAACCGGGGGGGTGACGAATAACTTGTGCACGTTGATACAGTAGGAATGGGAGCCATTTATTGTAGGGCAACAGAGCTATTTATACATTTTGCACAGCTTATCTTAATTAGCATAAACTAGATACATCAATCAACCAATAAGGAATCTCCACACTTTTGTTACTTCTCAAACCACTCCCTCTGACATTTTGCCAGGCACCATCCAGACTTGTTTACGAACTCTAACATTTGTCTGGCAAAATACCAGGTGTTATTTTTGACTTATTTACAGACCTTAACAATTCCCCCTTTTGTTTAATTTAAATAAAGACCATAGTGGTTTTTACAGAAACACCATAAATAACCTGCTACAAACAGAAAGTGAGGATACAAAATGTAACAATACCAAGCCACTTGATGGATCCATGCAAGAAGCCCTTGGAAAAATTACACCAGCAATGACACTGTTAGCAAAGATACCGAGTTACAATTTGTTGTACATTACAGTTTGTTGTCTCAGTCCAGGTAAAGCAGTGTCTCAATAGAATAACTCACAGTCCAGGTAAATCACAGTCCAGGTAAATTCTGCAGGCAGCTAGCTTAAATCACAGTCCAGGTAAGTTCTGCAGGCAGCTAGCTTGATCCGAAGTCTCGTCCGCTTTTCAGCCGAAATCTCCTCCGGTTTTCAGCAACACTGGAAATTCTTCCACCCTCATTTTCACTGGCACTGGGATGAAGGCAGGAACTCCGGATGGCTAAAGAAAATCTTGTAGCATTCTACTAAGAAAACAACCTTCTGAACAATTTAGTACATTATCTCAAGGTTTTGTTACATTTGAAATAAGCCTTAATAGTGCTCATTACTCATTAGCTTCCAGGTGTGGGAGAACCATTGTAGCTTAGTTATTGGCATTGAAAATGACCAAAAATCAGGGATGCTGGTAGCGTCTTCTGCTGGCTGTAGCGTCCCAGGCAGCCCCAGATGACCCTGGGGAGAGTCCAGGGAGTGTCCCGGACTCAAACTGCTACTGGGCACAGGGAGCAAGAGCCTGGGAGACTGTGCCTCCAGGTCAGGTCTAGATTTGCGCTCTCCGCAGTGGAAGGGCCGGTTGCCACCGCTTGGAAAGTACTTGCTGCACCGTGACCTGCTCCCGCACGTGGCAGCCGCCGCAACAATTCACGCACCCTCCGGTAACGAAAAGTATTAAGTAATAGCCTTTTGTTGCAACTTTTTTCCTGATAATCCTTTTTCTTCTGAACTTTCCTTTTCTTTTTCTTTCTGACTAGAGTTCCTGGGCTTTTATCAACACATGCCCTAATTATTCTTGGTTCCACTGGGGTACCTCTTTCCCTTATCAATTTACTTCTCACCCCTTCAATATTTTCATCACAAAGACCATACAATACACTGAGACAAAACAAGACACAAACATACTGTATCAATCTTTTCCATTTTCTCAAAATGGCCATTTTTCCTCTCTCTTTCCTTTCTCGCCCTATCTGCCTAGGGACGAGCGGATTGCTCCCGTCCTATCTATGGACGGGCAGCTTTTTTTTCGTCACTTACCCCCGAGTGTCCCGGGGCTCCCCGTAACGGGCCACCATCTGCCGCAGGGCGGCAGCAGCAAAATAACCGGGGGGGTGACGAATAACTTGTGCACGTTGATACAGTAGGAATGGGAGCCATTTATTGTAGGGCAACAGAGCTATTTATACATTTTGCACAGCTTATCTTAATTAGCATAAACTAGATACATCAATCAACCAATAAGGAATCTCCACACTTTTGTTACTTCTCAAACCACTCCCTCTGACATTTTGCCAGGCACCATCCAGACTTGTTTACGAACTCTAACATTTGTCTGGCAAAATACCAGGTGTTATTTTTGACTTATTTACAGACCTTAACAAAAACCTATTTAATAAGGAGTTGGTTTTTTATTTAGAATATTCAACCTTGAGATAAGTAAGATGTAATACTGAATAGTGGCAATCCAGCACATTTTTCAGATAACTCAAATTCTTTGAAATACCTTATCCAATCACAATCTGGTCTGATGACAAGGGAGAAAATGAAGAGTTAGCAAGATGTTTGAGATCTATTGAATTAGATTACTGTTTTCATGGTTTGTATTCAGAAGATAGCCCTGTGAAGATCTTTCACTAGCATCTGATCTCAACAAGTGTTGTGCTCTGAGTATTGGGGGCTTCAACAATACATGCATTGGGACTAACAGTACTAAGAGGCAGGTCCTTGGGGAACAGGTAAGTCATGAGGACTCTGCAGCATCAATGAGATCTCATCAAGGGGGATGCCTTGCACCACTGCTATGAGCATCAAAAGGCACCACCTTTGGAGCAAAGAGCAATGGTCAGCTCACCAGACATGGAAGCTGCTGGCACCTTGACCTTGGACTTCTCACCGTTCACACTGTGAGGAAAACATTTCTATTATTTATAGATTACCCACTATAAGGTATATTGCTATAGCAGCAGGGTTAGACTAAAATAGCAGATATTTAATTTTCCAAGCATCAGAGAAATTATGTGTCAAATGAAAAGAACACAAGTCCCTCTTTCATTATGTCACTGTAAGCATTAAATGAGATAATTCTTGGAAAGTAGTGCATCAGTGCCTGTCCCCGCTATCAGCTCTCAATAAACAGTAGGGACCATTATCATTAGTAAGATGCTCAGTTTCACATTGTAAATTTTGAAATAGTCTATTTTAAGATGGCAGTTGTAGACTGGAATTCTAACAATCCCTATTTCCTTCTCTAGGTTATGGTTCAATTCAGTTTAACTCAGCAGAGTTTGTTGGACAGCGATGATGTGCCAGGAACTGTGGTACGTTCTAGAAACAAAAGCAAATTAGACTCTCCTCTTCATTTCCTTTACCACACTCTGCTTTGGACTCTTACTGTTTGTTAAGCCCTCTGTGCACTTCTTTCTTAGGGCCTTTGAACATGCCCTTTCTTTGTCAGAAACACTCTTTTTCCAGATAGGGAAGTGGCTCTTTCCCTCGCCACTGAAATTTCTGTGTAAATGTAATCTCATACAGAAGCAGCTCCCTGATCATCATATGTAAGAATAGCTCACAGCCACCTTCTACCCCAAGCACTCTAAAATTTTTAGCGTTCCTCCTTTTTATTCATAGCATAAATTTATTTATTTCCTGACTTTCTAACTTTTTAAATTTTTATTTACTTGTTTCTTTTGGTACTGGAAATCAAGCTTAACCACTGAGCCACTTCCCCAACCCTTTTTATATTTTATTTTGAGCTGGGGTCTCACTGAATTGCTTAAGGGCTCACTAAGTTGTTGAGGCTGGCTTTGAACTTGTGATCCTCCTGCCTCAGCCTCCCAAGCCACTGGGATTACAGGCGTGCACCACAACGCCTGGCTATTTCCTAAAATTTCCCAAGAGAGTGAACTCTGAGATAGGAATTTTGCTTAGCTCACTGCTATCATTCCTCCAGTGTTCCTTTTGTTAACGGCGTTCTGCAGAGTCTTGTCCTGCGTCACATTCTCTTGTTTTGCCCTTGCATTTCCTGTCTTCTTCAGGCGTGGAATGAAACGTGCAAGGACTGGCTGGAGGTCCAGTCTGCCTTGGAGAAGTACTACCTCCCCATCTTTTACGGCTTTGAGTTCGTCGTGGGCATGCTCGGGAACACCACGGTGGTTTTCGGCTACCTCTTCTGTCTGAAGAACTGGAGCAGCAGTAACGTCTACCTGTTCAACCTGGCCATCTCGGACCTGGCCTTCCTGTGCACACTGCCCATGCTGATGCGAAGCTACGCCAAGGGAGCCTGGCAGTACGGCGAGGTGCTCTGCGTGAGCAACCGCTACGTGCTGCATGCCAACCTCTACACCAGCATCCTCTTCCTCACCTTCATCAGCGTCGACCGCTACCTGCTCATGAAGTTCCCTTTCCGGGAGCACCTTCTGCAGAAGAAGGAGTTCGCCGTCTTGATCTCCTTGGCCATCTGGGCGTTGGTCACCTTGGAGCTGCTGCCTATCCTCCATGTGATCGGCCCGGTCACCACGGAGGAGGGCACGAGCTGCATCGACTACGCCAGCTCGGGGGACCCGCGGTACAACCTCGTTTACAGCCTGTGCCTGACCTTGGTGGGGTTCCTGGCGCCGCTGGCCGTCATGTGCTTCTTCTCCTACAAGATCGCCATCTTCCTGCAGCAGCGGAGCCGGCAGCTGAGCGTGGCGCAGACGCTGGAGAAGCCCCTGGCGCTGGTGGTCCTGGCTGTGGTGGTCTTCTCCGTGTTCTTCACGCCCTACCACGTGCTGCGCAACGTGCGCATCGCCTCGCGCCTGGGCAGCGGGCAGGGCTGCACGCAGGTGGTCATCAGCTGCCTGTATGTGCTGTCGCGCCCGCTAGCCTTCCTGAGCAGCGCTGTCAACCCTGTCTTCTACTTCCTGCTGGGCGACCACTTCAGGGAGATGCTGGCCAGCAGGCTGCGGCAGGGCTGGAAGTCCCTCGCGGCGCTCAGAGGGTGACTTGGCTCTGCACAAGGCCACCGCTCCCAGCAAGCCGTCGGCGGCCTGGCTCCTCCGGACCCAGAGTCCATCAGGAGGGGCTCCGAACTGAAGCTCGAGAGGCGCGTGGCACCTGGACATGCGGTGGGAAGCAGGGGAGAAAGTACGGGGCTCTCCACCCATGAACCCAAGAGGTCCAGCCCCAGGTGCTCAAAGACTTCTCACCCGGAGCAAGCTTCTGGTGCCTGGAGTCAGGGGGCAGACCCGCAGCCACTGTGTTGGCCAAGTTCTCCGGTGATTCTCATTTGTACCATCCCAGACCTCGCCAAAGAGCAGATTAGATATATTCTGTCAGATGTCGTTTGTAGGAGTTGTGTTCTTAAGAAAACTTAAAGTAACAAGGATTCAGAAAGCAGTGTAATGAGTTCAAGCATATTTCCTTACACTGACCATGTGTTGAGGTGGATGTGTATTTAATCACTAATCACTCTTTTTTTGTTTGTTTGTTTTGTTTTGTTTAGATGGGTTATCAGTGGAAAGAACCTGAAGAGATAATTCAACAAAGGGAGAAAATAGATTTGTTTGTGCTTGGAAATTTAAGCAATCTTGGGAAATTTAAATTTAATAAAATTCCTTGGAATTGTATCAAAATACTAGAGAAATGCCAAGGATAGTTGCAAAAATTTCAGGTGTAGAACATAAAATGCCAACTGAGGAACCTAAAGCCAAATAAAACAGAACAAAAGTGAGTACATGGATTTTATGATGATCCTGCTGTTTTGGAATTTTATACTCCCCGTTTGACCACCAGTTCATGGAAACAGGACAAAGTTCATCAGGCTTTCTGCTCTTGATTAAAGAACCAACTTTAAAAAGTCTTACAATCCCAAAACCAGCAAATAAGAGGAAATGAAATGACAATCCTCTGTCCCTTGGGTTAGTTTTCTCTTTTGGAAAAAGGTCATGGTTTCTCTCCTCCCTTCTTTTGTTTTATAAGCGCTGGAATCATTTACAAGGAAGACGTTTTCTGGGAGACAGTGACTCACACATCCAGAGAAGGCTTGTTTTCATAGAACATTGCATAAGACCCTTGGAGGAAATGTTCTCTGTAAGACGTACCTTATGCAATTATAGAACATAAGGAATAATTATGTCCATGTTAACACATATCATCCCAGGAGGTTACGCACCATTCCATGCCACAAAACAGAGTAGGGTGTGGGGACGGGAACTTGTGCTGTGTTTGCTTTTAAAAGTCAAACAAGTATTACATAATCACTGATATGCAACTAAGTGTGACCACTGCCATGTGTCTGAGTTCCTTTCTTTGATGTCATTAGCTGTAAGGAGTAACATGAAGGATAAAATAAGCATTTTGAATTCAGGGTCATAAAATTCCTTTGCTTTTCCCATTCTGAAATACTCTGATGGCATTATATTCTATTATTTCAAAATCCTCAAATATTTCTGGTGAATCCTACTAGACCCCAAAACCTGAACTATTATAAAACACATTATTTGCTGTGAACTTAATATTTCTCTCTCTATATCTATCTATCTATCTATCTCATCTCTACCTATCTCTTTCTCTATCTCTTATTTCTATCTTTGCAGTGCTGGTGATCAAACCTTAGAGCCCTGTGCATACTAGGCAAGCACCATACAATTTGGCAAAACCCACAGCCCCTAAGAATTTATTTTATTACATAGCATCAGGATATAAGATATTTTGGTCATGTCTCGACTTTATCAATGTTAAAATTTTTCAATGTAATTTTATAAGTTATCTAAGAAACAGAACTCCTTAACTTCCTCATCAGAACACGTTACAGACAAGACCTTAGGAAAGAAGTATTTACTTATTTCTGCAAAACTAGCAACCTATAATTTAACTTTAACTTGTGCTTGATGTGTGGATTTCATTTTGTATACATAAAATAAAAATTTCTTTCCTCTACTGCCATTCCAATGAATGTCAAGAGTGGATTCTTTATGTTAATGCATTGAAATATTTTGTCAAACCGTAAACTTACATATATCTTGTAATTAAAAAGTTAAGAAACTGTATAGCACATTTCTTGATTCTTAATTGGTGCTCAAATCTATCATGTGGTAACTTAATCCTGAATAAACTAAAGGGTTCTACCCTAAAATTACAAGAGCTATTTCATCTGCTTTTTTACTAAGTAATTGTAGGAATTGTGACCAATTTTGGAAATTGTTTCTGGAGTTGTAGTTTACAAAGGAAATAACACTGAGCTTTTGTATCTTGACCTTTAATTGGCTTTCTGATGTCTTCAGAGGATGTCCAGTGTCCAGTAACCTGGACTCACCTGCTCCTCTTACCTTATCTCTGCACCTTGGGTGCACAATGTACTCTAGGAAGACTGCCCCCTCCACTCCTGTATTCAGAACCTTCTCTAGACCACCTTGTCGTTCTGCCTGCTCCCCCCTGTTCCACCCTGGCTGTTCCCTTCTGTTCCACCCTGGCTACATGTAAACCTCCCAAGCATCTGATAGGGTTCATCTCATCTGTTCATTGGTCATTCCTTCAAGCTTTCCCTTATGTCCACCCCAAATTTGGAAGTAAAACTTAGTACCCCTGGGGCTTTGGGCTACAAATAATTGCTGTTTTTATGAAATGCACTATTTTTTTAACCACCTATTATATTTGTTTCAATTTATGTCAAATCCAGAGTCCATGAGTTGAAAATCAGACCTATTTTTTGTTTGGTTTGTATTTGTTTCCCTAATACCCAGAAAGCTTTTTAAAATTACTGTTTATTATTCATGAGTGCATGTACAGAATAAACTGGAATTCGATGCTCCTTTAAATACACCTGGTCAAGCTATTTTCTGCCAACACTACTAAATAAGTGTTTCATGTGCATAACTGCAGGTACCTATACAAACACGGGTTCCAGATGCCATTCAGCTGCCCCTTATGTTTTCCTCTATATGTTTGAACATAGTTTTAAGGGATGCTTGGAATCCAGGTCTGCTAGAGTCACATCGGGGTCATTTGGGGGTTGTTCTCCATTGATTTCCTTTTTCTCTTACGCAGAGGTCGAACTTTCCTTTTGAATAACAAACAGCATATTCAAATGCAAAGTTTCCTAGACTTATTAACTCTATTTGCAGAAACAGAGGTTTGACCTAATTTCTAAAGATGGAAAATTATGATCCTTTTCATGCCCCATGTAAACCTATGTTGACAAATACTTAAAAATTAATGTCATGATGATGTGTGTATACGGTTCACAAGTATTAGCTTTATTGTGTAACTCACTAGGCTGCCAAGACCTTTGCCACACTGGCCTGTATCACCATCTTGCAGAAGAGCCTTGCGAAGGAGATTTCAAAGAAAGGGTCAGAGCTGGATCTGAAACTTAATTCTTTCTGATTCTGAAGAAATGTGACCTCAGTGACAATCTCTTCTGAAATGCCATCCAAGTGATTACCAACAGTTTTACCTCAAAGGCCTAAATGGGAAGGCTGTTTAGAGAACGTTATGTGCATCACTTTCAATGAGAGGAGACAAATATGAGTGGGGGGCGGGATTTTTGTTTTCTTCCTGAAAATGTTGTTTCCTTCACTTAAGCCTTAACTGTTGACACAGTAGAGCAATTGAAACCAATTTAATGGATGTAATTACAGAGTCACCCTTCATCCAAATTGTACTAAGCTTAAATATATAAAAGTTCATTTCAAAAACTTTTCATTTAAGTTCATCTGCAGTGAACTTTGATGTTATCAGGGTAGGGTAAAAGGATGGGGGGGAACCATCCTTAGATTTACTAACTGTTACTCAAGCGGTTGGCATCTCAACTCACAAAATACACACTTCCTGTGTTTTTTTTAACAGATCAGAAACTGAGTAATAAATATTTCTGTCAGTGTGCTGTTACATTGGTACAATCTATAGCACCTCTATGTAGAAATGAGAAATGATCACCTCAACTTTAGCCTTTACTGTGTTCACAACAGGACAGACTTTTTAGAGCAGTATGGGGACCACGCCAAGCACAGAGTCAAACAGGCAGGCTTATCTGGTCCAGGATCGAGCCCCTAGAGGATGAAGGGTGACTCTGAGCATAGCACAGTGTGGGTCACGTGGTGGTTTCTTCTGTCCCAACCCCCCAGGATAGCTGTCTGAGTTCCATGGAGCAATATGGATGTAAACTAATTCGAGATGAGTTGCTTCATTACAAGCTTTGCAAAATACCCCCTAAACCCCAAGACAGTCAAAACTGAAAATGAAGAAGAAAGATTCTCCCACACTTGATCTCAGAATATCAAGCTGTTTTGAGGTCTGAGTGGCACATGCGATGTTTGTAGTGATGGTGGCCCCTGTGAGAATCTGTGACCCCGCAGCAAAGTGGAAGCAGCCACTGGGAAGGAGAAAGGTGGTCAGTCAGAAGGCTCATGCTCAATGACCCCAGGAGAATGCCACAGAGAAGAATCCAGAACAGAAGCGGAAGCATGAACACGCAAGGCCAATGAGACCCATCTCTGTGCCACTATGATCTGGGTTTTTAAAGTGCCCCCAAATCTCAGATTTTGGAAGCATGGTCCCCAATACAGCAAGGCTCAGAAGTGGGGTTTGGAGGTAAGGATTAGGTCATGGGGCTCTAACCTCATCAGTGGATTAATCCATTTCAGGACTATAGGGTGATGACTGTAGGTAGGTGGGGAGTGGCTGGAGGAGGTAGGGTTCTGGGGACGTGGCCTTGGACTACATCTGACCCCGGCCCTTTAACCTCCCTCTTCCTGGCTGCCATGAGCTGAGACACTTTCCTCTAGCACAGCCTCCTGTCATGATATTCTGCCTCACCGAGGCCCAGAGCAGTGAAGTCCACCAGCCATGGACGGCTCCGCTGAAAATATGAGCCCAAAATAAGCTTCTCCTCTCCTAAGTGTTTCTTGTCAGGTATTTTGGTCACAGTGACGAAAAGCTGACTAACACAATGGTCTTACATAAACACACTCTTCACGTTATTTTAAACATGTTGAGTGGGCTGAGCATAAGCAAGAAAAAGCGTTGGTACTCGATGATTCCATTTGTGTCCACACATCGGTGGGCACAGAGAATTCTCCCTGTGTCCATCCTTCCATTGTTTCATTCCAGCTCATGTTTGCTTATCAAATTCTGTCTCAGGGACTGGGGAGGTGTGCTGAGCTCTGGCATGACTTGGGGCCTAAACACACACAGAACGACCAGGAAAACTGTATTGCAGAAACAGGCGGAATTCTGTGGCAGCCTTCCACATCCACAACAAGTCTACCTGTTCAACAAATATTCTCCAGATACCTGTGTTGGCAGAAATGTTGCTGCTGGTTAAGGTGTGAATAGTCAACATCACTGGCCTTCGGTTGGCGCAGGGTCTCATAGGAAAGCAGGCATACGGAGGTGCTCGGGCAAGCACATCTGCCCAGGGGTCAGAGTACATGGAAGAGGATCGTAACTGCAGGTCCCTGTGCTGGGGAGTGACTTGGAGGGGATTCTCGTCCTCCTCAGGGGGAGTCCAGGTCTGAAGCACCTGCTGGGGCATTTGCAGGGACACCAGATGAGGGAGCAGTTCCTTCACTGGTGCCCATTCTCAGTGGTGTCTCTCTTGGTGGTGAAGCCACACAGGCACTCGGGCTGTTCAGCCTGCAGTGAAGTGAATGTGGAATTATTCAAGGGTTCTCAAACTAGAGAAGGGTTTTGTTTTTTAAGAAGGCTCCAACAAAGACAGAAAATTAGTTTCACTGAAGAATCTAACAGATGACTTTATGTCCTTGGTCCTGCTCTCCCTCCTGGGCTGCTGTGCTGGCCCCGATGGTGCCTTCTTCCATCCTCCTCCTCTTCCCTCGACCCGTGCCTTCTCTCTAGGCTTGGCCTCTTCCCTGTGCTGCCTGCGCAGGTCTCCACATGTCTTTGCCTCTCTGTGCACCCTCTCATGAATATCAATTAATGAGGCCAGAACTGCACTCGCTGTGCTCCTCAACAGACTCGCCACCGTCTGCCCATGCTCTCGGGGACACAGGGATGCATCTTTCCCTTCCTCTTCTCCATGTCCTTATCCTGCCTTTTGTCCAATCTACCAGCTTCTGTCTCTAGTGTAGATTTGTCTCCTAAGTTCATTCCCCATCAGTCTTTCCTGGACATCATTCATGTGCCTATTATCTCTCCACGTTCAGGAACCACACAGGAAGTAGGGCAGTAGGTGGTGAAAGAGAAACACCCAAGTGATCCAAGAAGTCAAGGAAGTGAGTAAAGACTCACAGAGAGGCCAGCCTCCAGCTCACTCTCTGGGCTACCTCCATATCACGACCTCTGTGAACCTCTGGGCACAGGGTACAGTGCCACCCACAGACACACTTTATGTAATTCTGTGGTATAGGGAAGGTTGACTTCATCTTCCATTTAAAAAATTTATAGATGGCCTGACAGTAAAGAGAAACATTTTATCATGCTAATTATAACATTAAATAATTAAACTCCACCCCCCCAATACTGTGAATGGACCCAAGGCCCTCATGCATTCTGGGCAAGCACTTTACCACTGAGCCACATCCCCAGCCCCCTTGGCAGGGTTTCTTAAGGTATCTTAAGAGCCTTGCGGTCAACATCAACTGCAAAGCTCTCAAGCTATTTTCTTTTTTTTTTCAAACTCATGAAAAATTTCATGCCCCTCTGTAGGTGAACCATTTTCAATGCTTCTACATTTTCCAAAGCCCCCGAGAATGCAGACTTCTAAAGGTAAATGCCAGATGCACAAGTACCTGCACCTCATTGTGAATTGTAACAAGCAATCTCACTTTATAACTATGTTTTTTTTTTCTACTGAGGTATTGAAATAGCAATGAAGTATTGATTACAGATCAAGTATTCAGTATACAGTTTACTTATGATTTTTGATTTATTGGCATAAGTACACTTATCAGTAAAATTAATATTTCTTATGAATAGATAACTAATGTTTTTTTACTAATCATTGTTTATAACTATTCAAAAAATGATACTTGTTTTGATCTTTTACACCATGTCTGAATCACATTGTCCAAATTAGTCTTTGGCAAATACCAAGATTTAAATTAAACGGTATCTAAATATTTTAAAATGTTGTAAAATCAACCTTACTTCCCAGATAAGATATCATCTTTTATCAAGATTTGCTAATAAATCTTCAAGGTTAGGAGAAGGCAGAGAGAGCTCTAGCATGCCAGAGTTTCTGACCCAAGTAACAGAGGAAGTACCAAGGAAAGTTCACAGGTTATTTGAGCATTTAGGTTAGGACAGATTGATATTAAAGTTCCAGATAGCTTCTAGTAAGCCAGGCTTCATGAGGTCAGATTATATCTTCATTTATTAATACCTGAATCCTAAACCATGAAAATTCTGCCAAAACCACTCCATAGATAAGAACTCTCTAGAAAACATGGTTAATCTGTCTTACAGGCTGTGGGGTTACCATGTTTGCAGAAGTAGGCCAGGTCATCACTAGCCTTTTTCTTTCCTAGTTGCCTGTCCACTCCCTGAAATGGATCACAGGCAGCTGCTGAAATCTTCCCTTCCCAATCAATGACAAATAGATCAAAAAGCAGCTGTGAGAATCCTGACTCATTTCCAAATTCAGTTCCAGCACTCTCCAGCCTGGTTAGTTATGCTCTGTAAACATCACCAAACTCTGCTGAGTTGATTGTAAATAGATCTTGTCATGTTCAAATCACACATGGAATCAAGCTTGAGTCCATCCAGGGTCCAATTTATTTTCAAATCAGCATGATTCAAGTCACTTCTCATGTGAAAATACTCTTGACTTCAAATATTTTAATTTGTTAGAATATTGTGTTATTTTTATAACTTCTTATTGTTGTTTAAGGCATAAGGATCCACATTCAATGAGCTGGATAGTTCAGTTGTCAATGATTGTCTCTTTAGGCAAAGCACTGTTAAGAAACATTTCTTAAACATGTTTGCCTCTGCTTTCTCACATTTCTGGAAGGTATATATTGAGCCTTAGAGTAATGAAGATGAAGTTCATGTCATAATTCTAAAGGATTTGTGTGAATTTAAATATTGTAAGATTCCCATGAATAAAGGGAAGAGCTAAATAATCTCTATAACATCATACCACCAAACAAAAATGTGAAGTGATTGGACAATCCTGGGAACAGAAAAAAAAAAGGGGGGGGGGGTTGTAAATTGGGCAACAATTTGATCATGTAGAATTTGTTAAGGGAAAAGGATCAGAATTGTATTTTTTTTTGCTGTTATCTATAATATTGATACACTGAAAAGACCAAAGATCATTCATTTAGCGAAGTCACTGGGTAACCATTAGGAAGGTATTTGGGGAGGTATTTAATCATACAACTGAAATGGCTCTATTGGGAAACAGTCACTTAGGTTGTTAGCACGTATTACTCAGAAGCATGGTGGGCTTCTCATCTGATCTTTCACAATTTAGAAATACCTCATGGTTAAGAAATTATCTAAGATGGAGTTAACCACTTA
Organism: Urocitellus parryii; assembly: GCF_045843805.1. Taxonomy (NCBI): domain Eukaryota; kingdom Metazoa; phylum Chordata; class Mammalia; order Rodentia; family Sciuridae; genus Urocitellus; species Urocitellus parryii. The sequence continues at coordinate 118,087,186 of NC_135532.1, read as the reverse complement.
TCTGTGTACATTATCTAAAGATGATTGACATGTAGTTGTTTATTACTTTATAGTCTATAAATACTGATAAAGGATCACTGCCCTATTTGTTTTCAAATAATCTGACATTTTAGCTCTTTTTAGCAAAAAATGAAACATAATAAAAAGGTGGAATAGTAAGTAAACCCCAGTGTTGCTGTCACTTAGACAGCAACACTGTTTGTCAGCTGAGATCTTGTTTTTTCCTATTCGCTCTGAGCATCTGTGACCTTTGTCATATGTCTCTGCAGTGCCTCCCTGTATGCCTCTCCTGCTGAGTTTTGACCTCACCTGTGGATGCTGAACTTGGCCATGAATGTTTGTGGCCATGACACTAGTGTAGACTAAACTGTGCCATGGCTGAGTCTGACCAGTGGGTCCTACCATTTGCCCTGAGAAGGAAAGAACCCTCAGTCTACAGGGACTGACCAACTCACGGGCCAAACTGGAATGCAAGCCACACAGCTCCTTCACAAAATGGGCACAATGAGGACATTGTGCCTCATGGTGTTATTTTTGGAAAAGATACTATGTGATGAGCCTTATGTACTTGGCACAATAAGTGACCCTCACATGTTCTATCAAGACACTTTTCACATGCAAGAAATTTCCATGCATCTGTAAGAGTCCTCAGAGCTAAGATTAAACCAAATACAAGAACATCCCACAAAAGTGGAAGTGATCACATATTCTCTTCCACATGTTGTCGCACTAAACCCTTTGATCAGGGACAGCCTAGGATGGCAGGAGAAGCATGCCATGTAAAAAAGTAATTGTCAAGAGAGTCCCTTGTGACTGGTGTCTATTTGGTGTTTGGCATTGTGAAGATATTCACACATTTACTCCCTAGAGCAAACTTTAAAATCAGATGCTGCCAGCCTATTCCCAGATGAAGCAATGCAATGTCAGAAGTGTCTAATGAACACTGCAAGTAATGCATCTTTGTCCACTCAGTCTATTGCCAAGGTCAGGCTCTGAGATTGCACCCTGCTGTCCTATAAGAAGCAATCAAAAAAATGTAGATTTAATAAAAGAGGAACTCATCCTGACCTGTAGTTACAATTACATAGATGGAATCCCAGCTAGCATTTATTGAGTGCTTACTATTTGTGGGATCCAATGGCTCTCTATAAAGTCATTGTGTCCTCATATTTAATTATAAGCTGGATATGACTATCATTTTACAGATGTAGGGATGGGAATGTCCAAGGGCAAGTATCCTGCAAAGGTTGTGGAGTTAATAAATAAAAGAGCAGAATGGAAGGGGCGTGGACTCTGGCATCTCTAAGAAAATCAGCCTGTATGGACTTTCGAGGTGGCTGACTCAGCAGGTCCCTCCTACCACTCTGCTGCATTTCTCCTGTAAGCGTCTTTGCAGCAGCTGTCTGGGGAATGTCCTCCAGGGAGAATTGCCTGCATCAATTAGAGTATAAAAATCTAACTTAAAGGGAGAACAAAGATGGCATGAGTATTATAAGTTTTCTTCTTATTTTTGCAATACTACAGAATGCACAGCAGGTCAGCGTTTAGGCAGGTTGTCATGCATGAACCTAGCTCCAGCTGCACAACTCCTTTTCAAGGCCACCTTTCTAGGACTTAATGATAGCGTTGGGTCTCTTCAATTTTCCTCTCAGCATTCTTTAAACTGCTTCTAATAGCCAGAGCTTCTTCAAGCTAATTGAATGGCTTACCATTCACAAGTTCCTCTTAATGGAAAATAATAAAGTAAAAAGAGTTCTTCCATGGTGACTCCTAGCAGAATGTGCACGGTTGTAGGGACAACATTTACCATGATGTCAGCCACTCCAGGGCAGCAATAAGGAGCAGCTCTGGGAAGGCTTTCTCATTTTTATTTTACAATAAGTGGTATGAGCAAGTTTGTGAGGCCAAGGACACTTTCTTTCTGGATTTCTTTGCTATGCTAACTGGTCAAGGTCACGGCTAATGATGTTCTCATGACCCTGCACTTCCTGGACCAGTTTACTCAGAGCAGCTGAACAGGTTACTTGCTAGACCTAGGCTAAAATCTCCATAACCAAAATTGTCTCAACTCACAGGGCCAAAGAATAGGAACAAAATCAGTAGGAAACACACAATAAAACTGAATATACAGACACACTTCTACCATCTGCGCCACTAGATGAAGCAAGGCCACAGGCAATATTATTCAAAGAGACATACAAATGAAATTTGAATTATATGATGTTTTGAAAACAGATTTCCCTTACTTGCAAATGCCTTACGTCAATATTAAAATTAATTTGCAAACACTGGTGGAGACAGCAGTGTATTTGCTAGATAGGTTTGAGAAATTGTCTAAAAAATTTGTAATTTGTTCTAAGTAATATTACTTACACACTTAGGAAAATACATAATTACTATATTAGTTTCCCTCAACTTATACATCATATATCTTAATTTCTACATCATTATATGAGTCCAAACTAAAGTAACTTTTCATATACATTAGAAGCTTGAGCTTTAGGCACCTAAGGGAATGGTTGAGGCGAGTCGCAGGCTGAGGCTCCTGTTCAAGAGGGGAGTGGCCATGTCTCTATGCTAAAGAACAGCCAGGGATGGGGACCTAGCAAGTGTCAGGAACCAGAAGGCAAGCACTAGGTTACATGTCAGAGCCACCAAATGTCACCTACTGAGGCACCATGGCAGCCAGAGACAAGACAAGGCAGACAGCTTCCTAGTCGGGGTCAGAGGATGTGAACTTGTCATCTGGTAATTCACACAGCCAGGGGCAAGTTAGGAAGCCTCTCTCAGATTCATATTCCCAGTAGGGAAAATAATGCCCCTTTGGATGTCGTGACAAAAATTAAGTGAGAACATGAGTCTCTCCTGCCAGCCATGCCCGGGGAAACTTTGACGGCAGTGATTTTCCCTCAGCAAGGTCCAAACAGGCAAAATGGGTTCCAGGCGAATCCACTTCAGCCAGTTACCATGAGTGCTTTATGGCCTTGAGGTCATTGCAGCCTCTTTTGCTCAACTGAAAAGCTGTTGCTCAAAGTAGCTTGCTCTCTCCAGGAGACCAGCACTCAAAGAAGGAGCTGGCTACTGCTCTCCTGGACCTACCCAGGGAACAGACATTTAGAGAAAACTGCTGGTCTATCCCATAGTTCACTCCCCTTAGCTGGCGGATCCTCACAACTCCGTGAGACAGTGAAGTTCTATCCAAGTGATGTCCTAAGAGCCACCTGGCACAAAAAGTCAAAGGAAAAGCCAAACTTGGAAAGTTGTTATCAAGGTACAAAATGAGGTTTCTAACATGCAGTGTCTAAAACATGATCCAGCTTCACAAAATCAGAGATTCACAAAATGTGGATAGCAAATAACTAGCAAAAGAATACTTTGCTTAAATTATGAATTTGTGCTTTCAAATTTATAAAATATGAATAACTAAAAATTTTTAAAGATTTAAAATAACCCCAAACACTAAATTTTGCTAAATACAAATGAATTATTAAGACTCTGTGTTCTGACAAAACTAAAGCTGCATCTCTACTTTTGTTCTCTTGGTAAACATTAAAGCTCAGATGTTGAATTTTCTAAATTTAAACGAAAGTCTGCACTTAAAAGGTGTTGATAGTAACAGTGTGGGTGACCTTCTCAGAGTCCATCTAGATAAACCTCCCTTATTAGCTGGCTTGATCAGGAGTAAGGCCTCTGCCACCCAGCAGCGGTCGTGACCTCTAGATGGACACTTAGTCCCAGGCCCAACACCAGGGCCAGCCTGTGCCCTGACCTCAGCCCCCTCTGTAGGCCCAGATCCCACCTCAGCCGTGTCTCCTGGCCAGGCCGGCGTAGAACAAGCCACAATGGCAACCCAGGCTCAGGACTGACTCAGCCTTGTCCCAGCCCCAGGCCCAGGTCCAGCCCAAGACCCAGGGACCACTTCAGAGCTCATAGTTTTCTGTGGGTAGTACAGCATAGGATTCACATCTATGAAAAGCAAACACAAGATATTCTTAAAAGAGTAAGGGAATAGAGTGGAGTAGGGGTGGACTTGAGTTACTTATATTTTATTTCTTAAAATCCAGTAAAAATAAGGCAATACACACACACAGAGAGAGAGAGAGAGAGAGAGAGAGAGAGAGAGAGAGAGAGAGAGAGAGAGAGAGAGAGAGAGAGTAAATACATATGTGTGCACATGTATATTTTTTTTAATCTTGGCTTAGGCAGTACCATCTTTTTGTTTTCTGACTTGTTTCTATAGGTGAAATCTTAATAACTGAGCTTTTACCACATGTGCTTTGAGCTTTTTTTTTTTTTCAATGGCTGTACACAGACTTGGCCATGAGCAGGGAGTTTGCACCACGGTGGTGCTGATTCCTTTGCTACCCACTGCTCTGAGCGGTGGGGCAGTGAGGGGGCAGGGAGGCTGAAAGCTCCGTCTTCCGACACAACAGTCCCTGGAGGTGCCCTGGTTGTGCGAGGCTCCTGCCCTGGTGCCTGGCTGCCCGTGTGGTGGACTGAGTAAAGCACACTCTGATCCCCAGGACTTCTTCCTCTTGTGGCAGTTCCACTCACAGCTTGGCCATCTTTACATCTTAGAAATTTGCCCCTTCAATACCCTGTGCTTCTGCCACTCTGGCTCTTCCTCTAGTAAGCCCTGGCTTTCAATGACCCATGGGGACCACCAGGATCTAACCACAGGAACCGACATCACCTATTTAAGCTCCTTCCACTGCCCTTCTGACATCGTCCTTACCCAGACTCTGAAATTGCCATCAAAATCTTTTGGGAAGTTTGTGGGAAGCTTCATGTGTCACCCCCCGAAAATTATCCTACCACATCTCCTGCTCCGCTGTGTTCAGAAAGCACTTACTTTTGTTCTCTCTTAGAATCTGGAAACTTTAATCTTAGTTCCCAGCCCATGTCTCCAGGCTCTGAGCTGTGGGGCAGTGGAGGGGCATGTCCCCAGTATCTAGCCTCAGTCTCATGGATGTGAGGGTTTCCGCCTTGTCTCACTGGAGGTCACTGTGTATTCCTGTAGAAGGGTCCCTCCTCCCACTGCTGGACCCCAGGACCCCATACCTTCCCCACCTCGCCCCTAACTCAGGATGTCCAGGCTGGGCTGGGCCTGGCAAAGACAGTGGGCTGCCTCAGCTTCCCACTCACCTCCCTTCCCTCCTTCCCTCCCTCCTTCCTTCCTTCTCTCCTCTCTCACACTCTGCCTCTCTCTCTCTCTTTCAAGTCAAGGGTTAATCAGGGTTGGCGATGACAGGACTTTATACAGTAGCACCCTTAATTGGCAGTTTTGCTTTTCACCATTTCAGTTTTCTGAGGCCAACCACAGCCCCCAAATATTAATTGGTAATTTCCAGAATTAAATGACTCATGCGTTTTAAATGGCTTGCTGTCTGTGACGACCTCTCGCTCCATCCTGCCCGGTGAGAGTTTGCTGCGTTCACTGCATCTGTGCCTTAGACAATCACCTGGGCTGTCAAGTCAACTGTCATAACATCACAGTACTTGAGTTCGACACAGCAGCCCTACCGTCTGTCACAATGCCTAGACATTGACCTCCTAGTTTCCTCTGGTACTAAGGGCATTGTGTCGTCTCACACATGGCAAGAGCATGAGCTCGGCAGAGCACAAGCCTAATAGCTCCATCTTATCATGAGTTATTGTTGTTAATCTCTTACTGTACCTAACTTACAAATTAAATTTTATCATGTCTATATAGGAAAAATGCACATAGGTTTTGCCTCTGTCCCTGGTATAGCACCCAGCGGGTCTTGGAAAGATTGCAAGGAACATCGGGGGGCTTTTGTATTCTGCTTTGATCACACCTATGACTACAGAGACAACAGGCAGGAGTAGTTATTTTACACTTTGTAAAAAGTTCTGACACATCTAGCATCAGATTTCATGCTGTGAACACTAAAATCATCTTCTGTCCCTCTCCTTTTGCCCAAGACATCTTTTATTTCCAAAGTCATTTGCTCTAAGCAAGCTGCAAGCCATGCCACAGGTGGGCTTGGGGTGAGAAACTTTCATATTCAGAACAAATTACATACCCAGAAAGTTCAGGGGTGTAAAATGGACATTTCACAACTTCTGCATATCTGGTGACCACCTCACCCTCCTTTCTACCTGCTCTCCAGTTTCTGCTGAAATCCTAGGTGCAAGCCAGACAATTGAAATGAAATTGAGTTGCTAGTGAGGCTTCCACCTTCCTTTGGATGAATGGCCAACATAAATTAATTTGGAGGAGTCCATACTAATGTATTTTGAAGTGCAGATGCTCTACCTCTTTTTCTCTCCATCTGGTATTGGGGTCTGCTTGGTATCAACAGCCTCTAGCTCACAAGTGCCTGTTGCCATGGCAACCACATAACCCTGCACCCTCCCTCTTCCATGTCCCAGCAATCCACTCTGCATCCAGAACATCCCACCTGTAAATCAGGCCAGACCCCCGTTCAGCCTTCTGTGTTTCTCACCAGGACATGGAAAACTTTCTGAAGCCCTTCTCTGCTATTCCCAAAGTATGAGGAGCCTGGGATCTAGTGTATGTGGCCTTCTATGATTAATTATATTCTCCTCTTGCTAAACCATGATGACCGGATGAAGTGCGTGTGTCCGGAGAGGACAGATCCTCAAGACTTTCAATTCCCCGGCTTTCAGAGAGCCTGTGTCCTTGGTCCCTGCCAAAGCCCCCGGGCTCTGCATTCTACCATCCAGAGCGTGTAGGGGAGGGAGTCCTCACAAAATGCCGCCGTCTGAGTTTCCAGACTGTGGTTCCCTGTAAACACATTCTCCCCTGCACTTGCTAAACGCCCCCTCCTTCTGTGTGGGAAAGTACTCTTATCTCAGGAAGCTTTTCCCCAGCTTTCTCCCCAGACTCCTTGCTCAGCTGTCTCCAGAGGCCCAACCTTTTGTAACTCAAAAATCTTTTGTGATCTCAAAAACCTTGGCTCGCAGAAAGCTTGGCTGCAACTCCTGGCTTAACATCTCTCTTCAGGAAATCAGTGGATTTCCTTTTTCTCAGCTGCATTTGCGGTCCCTGGAGAGGAGCAAAAGCCATTCCCTGGCCAGGTGGAGATCAAGGCAGCAACCTGAGAGTATAGCAGGGAAACGCAGTGACCTCCTCTGAATTCCACCCACCGCAGAGACCAGCAGAGTGCCAGGCACTGGGTAGGGGCTGAAGAAGCTCAAATGCCCAGCTTTTTCTTGACTTTCTAAATAAGATCCTGCATTATTCTTAAGATCTCTAATGCTCACAGTAACCGTCAAACATCTCTCTCTTTTACCTATAGAACATTCTCCCAGAAAACACCAGTGTCTTTTTTCTCTAGATGGCATATGTTATAACCAGTTCCTAAGCTTATCAACATGCACATTTAAAGCAATACCAGTGCAGGTAAAGTATCAGTGCATCTTCTAACTCCTGCAACTGCACCATCCCAGTGACGTCACGTCCTCACATGCCCCATTGTTGGTGTGACCCACTGGTTCCCTGGCTGCTGCTGCACAGGCTGTGGCACGTGGCAGGTGTGGCCTCCCTGGGGATGTGGTTTGCTTGTTTCTGTCTGGCACCATGCCCTGTGGAGCTGATTTCATTACTTGCCCCCTGTGTCCTGAGCTTCAGGAGTGAGGCTGCCTGCCTCTTGGAGTGACACCTGCTCTCAGTTTGTGTGAGTTAGTGGAAAAAGCTGAGCCACAGGGACAGAGTCCCAACAGTGCTGTGGTCAAAGAGGTTCATGGCTTTCTTGTCTTTCTCACAGAAAACAGGTAGAGCAACACCAGTAGGTGACTCTGCCCCACCAGGTCACCAAGGGACCATTGCTCCTCCATCTTCTGTGTTATCATCCATATCTGCAAGGACCCCTGCACCTCCACAACCAGGTTAGGCCTTGCAGGGAGGAGAGAATGGAGACTCTTGAGAGTTTCCTATTGATTTATTTAGAAGAAAGATTCTTTTCATTTTAACACAAGTTTATAATTCAATCATTTTTGTGTCAGTAACTGCACATATTTCCTAAAGAAAAACTGAAGGCGTTGGTTAGCAGATAGGATAGCAAAACTTAATTCGAAATCATTAGGTGAGAGCTTCCTTTTTTTAAGGACCCAAAGTCGATATCACTTCCATTCCTTCCATAGACTAGAATTTAGTCCCACCACTAATTCTTGCTATAAGAGAAGATGAGAAGTATGGTTTCTAGTAGGTAGGCATGACTCTGGACTCTTAATAAAAAAAAAATAAACAGAGAATGCTGTAGTTCCAGAGCCTACAACCGGCTGTTGGGATTAGCAGCCAAAGCTCAGGGTCTTCTTCCTGATCCTGTGAGCAAGACCAAGCCTTTGAGCACAGGAAGCTCCAGTTCCGTGTTTATCAGCCTTGACACTTGATGCTGGGGGCCAGATACCTCTCCATGGGTGGATGGCGGGATGTTCTGGTCTGGTAGACATTTAGCTCCATCCCTCGGTTTTACTCACCTGGGGACAGTAGCACTCCCTATTCAACTGGGAACAACCAAACAGCACCTGCAGGAATCACCAAATGTCCCAGGAGTGGCTGGGGAGACATTCCAAAGGAGAACCACTGCTCAGCTGTAAGACAGTGGCCAGGGACGCTCTCTCTTTAAAGGCACAACCCCTTTGTTTTCAAACAAATGATCCCTGATGGTCAGAATTTTCTGTGGGAATTGGGTCAGTCCTACCCCCAAATCCTTTTACCCATTCAACAACCATCAAGTACATCCTAAGGGCTAATAACACTTCACGCTGACTGATAGGAAGAGGTGGAGATAAGTTAAAAACCATGTCCCTCAGAGCTTCATGGTCTCATAAAGAAGATAATGCACATAAATATTACTACAAGGGAGATAAGAAACCCAGTAGCGAGAATACATGACAGAAAGCAGGATCTGCTCCTCACACATCACCAGCTCCTTGGCCATGTTCCTGACACCCAGGGTGCCCTGCTGGCCCTCCTTGTCTGATTTGCTATCAGGATGACAGAGTTCACAGCCAAGCCTCAGGCTTTTCCTACACTTTGACTGTAGGATGCTTTTCCAGGAAACTTCTGGAGGCTTGTCACATTACTTCTGGTAAGTCCCACTTGCTCTCACGAGACATTTCCTGGAAAAAAAAAAAAAGGGAAATCCTGTGGTTGTCTGAAGATCTGCTGAAGACTCAAGTGCTTCATGCTTCATCGGAGCCATTTGGTTATGCATAAAAGAGATGCATGTAAAGTATCTTGGGACAGATAGGGGATGTGTCAAAAGGGCATGGAACACACACACACACACACACACACATACACACACACACCACAGAATATAATTCCTTCCATGTAGTTGCAGAATAACTTTAATAACTGGCTATGCAAATATCCACTACTCTGAATAGGTAACAAAAAATCCCACATTATGTACAACCATAAAGCCTCAATCAAAATAAAAATTCCATTTTCCAATTTGTCTTTTCTCACTTTAAAAATAGAACCACTTTGTTTATACTTGTTTTACTTATCTTGTTAGATGTTAGTGAGGCTAGCAAAGAATTTATAATAATAGCATTTTTTTAAAATATAGTCCTCTTTTTGTATCCAAATTTGAGTCTTTCTCTCCTATCCTTGATGTTTACACCTGGAGAAGGAGACTTTGTAAATAAAGTGGACATTACCAACCCTTTGCACTCTGAGTTGAGCCTTAATAAATCTTCCCAAGCCCCATGATTAGAGACTCTGCTTCCAGAGCAACTCCTGAATGAGCAAGGACCACAGGCTATTGTCAGAATCTTGGTGTGCCCTCAAGCTTAATGTTGTCATTGGAGGTGATTAGGTCTGGAGACCTCTGCCCTCAGGAATGGGCCTCCAGGGAGCATCCTGGGGCTTCTTCCCCCTGTGGCTACAGCAACAAGCTGCTGTCTCTGGATGGTGGACCCTTGCCCAACACCAAATCTCCAGGCTCCTTGATCTTGGACTTCTCATCCTACCTGACAGTGAGTGATGAATGTGTAAGTTTCCCAGGCTTCTAAATTTTCTGTAGACGCTTCAACAGACTAAGACACTACATAGCCTCTGCCCTGGGCCCCAGCAGTTCGGTACCCGGGTCAGCATGCGCCAACTGGTTTCTCTCTCTAAGGAAGGGTGTGAAGCAGAAGACCCATCAGGACCCTCAGATGACAAAATTTTCTGTTATGTGTGCAGTGAAGAAGACAAAGTTGATTTTAAGGCAGGATCACGGAGAATCCTCAGGGAACCAGTGTCGTACCCTGGATGTTTGGGTGTGTACATGAAGGCAGCAGCTCCAGCCATTTGTTATCCAGGAGCCCGAGAAGGTTAAAGGTCGCTGAGTGGACCCATGTGGCCAAGATGTGAGAGACAGCAGCAGGGCAGCCTTGTTAGCCTGGAGAGGATTTGTGGGTTTCCCATTAGTCGAGGGTCACTAGGCCTGGACTGTCTTACTGGCCCTCAATCCAGGAAGCCATCATTGAGGTGAGACAATCGCTGGAGCTGCGCAGAGGTGGAGAACCCTCTGCTGGAGAGCGGAGGACATACAGCACACGACTCCAGAGCCAGGACACTCCAAGAGGAGGCTTCACTTACAGGACTCCGAAGACCAGAGGCTGCAAGTTAATGAAAAAGATTATTATTCCTTTTCCCAATCCCATATCTCCATTTAGAGGACTTGGGAGCAGAAGAGGAAGACCAGAGTCCTAAGGCAGGAAAAGCTTTGAATTATAATATTCTGTCCAGTTTTCAAGTAAATGAATAGGACTCAACCAACCCACATGATTGTGAAGACGGACAGATGTCAGAAGGTATGTCTCAGCTAGGGGGTTCAAAGGGAGCATCATGAAGGCTGAGTTGAGACAATTCTGACTTCAGCAACCACCCAGAACCAAGCCTGGAAGGGAGAACAGGAACTCTCCCCCATGGGGAAGGCTACACTGTAGGACTAAGGTGGGCTGTGGGGATGGGGTCTGGGACCCACTGGAACGGTGACATGCCTGACCCTCTGACGATTGAGGTCCTGGTCCTCGTAGAACTGAGATTTTTAGTTCAAATGAGTCTTGAGAAATCTTGAAAAATCAGAAAGAGATATTAGTGGTATACTAAATGAGTGGCATAAATCTGACCAATAGTCTCAGTGTTGGCATGCCCCACGATGCCTGCAAGGGACAGCGGTTCTCACTGTGAGATTTAAGGAATGGCTATTCTGAAGCTGAAGGAAGTGACAGAATTGAGCTCTTACTTGTCCAGAGCAATTCTGGCTCCATCTGAAACCATGAATTGGGCTTTCTCCAGATCCCATCTACCTACCCGTCCAATATGGGTGCAGGGGTTGCCATTTGAAGGTATTTTAATGTTTAGATGATATGATGGTACTGGAGAGGAATCTGGGAAGGAAAAGCTGAATTCTTAGAGCGTTAAGACCATCTCAAGGAAGCAGAATTGGGGGTAAGGAGTGCCAGTTCTGAGGAACCTCTGCCTCGTTCGCTGTGCACTAGAAGCAGTTTCTCATCAGGCGGAGGCTGGCCTTCTCTGCTGGCCTCCTTCCAGGAGACTTGGAGAAGCCTGCATGCTTGGGAGTTCAGCTGAGGTTTAAAGTCAAAGAGTACATCTGATCCTCCCTGCTGACTTGGGAGAGCTTGGTTAGCTCTGTGTTCCCTCCCGTCTGTGGGCAGATGTCCCTGGAGCTGTAGGAGGAGAGGGAAGGCCCTACCACCCCTCCAGTGAAGCTCTGAGGAAGAGTTCTAGACCTGGGATTTCCAGGCTTTCGGGGCCATGAGAACTAATGGGTGAGATTTGTTTCGATTAGAAATTCTGATTCAAGTCATCAGTTTTCCTTTTAAAATTTTTCCAGGTGACTTCAGTGCTTAGAGTTCAGAACGTATTTTAATCAACCTATCTCCATTAGAATTCTGCTGATTCCCGTCAGTGTTACACAACAAATGTTGAGGTTGACCTAGAAATTGTAAGAGTGGTGTTTATGTTCTTAAAAATTAAACAACTGGAGACAGGGCGCCTGGGGTCTGCTAGTCTGTGGTCAAAGCTGCGGGCCTCTTCCTGAGCTAGAACTTTTATCCATGAAGTGGGCCACACAATAGGCTTCTGGAGTGTGTGGTGGACAGCCTTTGCAAGAGTGCCTTAGTGGGGACAGTCTCACATGTCCTCGTGTCCTAGACTGTCGGGCTCACAAGCTATGATGTTACGCTGGTTCCCTGCCAGGTTTTAGCCAGAACAGGCAAATGCCCTGTGAGGCCGTGCCACCCTCAGACCCCCGGTGCCCTCTTCAATGTGGGAGTAAAGTCCACCAGCGTGGGCCTCAGAGAGCTGGTGTAAGCAGAGACACAAGCAGGAATCTGGGGCTCCCCGGGGGTCAGAGCAACAGCAGCTGAGATTGTGCAACTGTAAATCAGCCTCTTCTCGGTGGAAACAGAGGACTACCAGAGGGTCTTTGGGAGGGTTTGGAGGTACAGGTGAGAGGGAGTGGAAAGGTGAACAAGCTGGTGAGGTTGACTCACCTCTGGCCATGGGAGAGCCCTGGTCCACGCCTGGCAGATGTGATCACAACTAGGGAACAGGGTTCTTCTTCCCCTGATCTGAGTGACGACGGCGTGAGTCGGAGCCAATCCAGTTGGAAGGCGTGATAAGGCAGATGACATTTACATCAAATGTGGCTCTTTGCCCTTAGGAAAATATTACCTGGTAGTCAGCCGGTGTGGAGATGATCCTACCATCGAACTGTGTGATAGGTCTGCCTGTCTCTTCTGTGCTCAGAACCAGAGAGACAGGACTGGCCAGCCTGTTCCAATCATGGACTACTCTGTAAATGCCCTGTTCAGGAACCTTCAACCTGACCCCTTCCAGACCTCCCCTTCCCCCCACCCCCCGGGAAGAGGGATAATAGATGTGTGTTGCTTTAAACCACTAAATGTGTGGTCATCTATTTGTGTAGCAGAAAAGGAAAATTAATACTTCATCTATGAACCACACTAGTTCTTGAACTTCACGATGAAGGAATCCTATAGTATTTACATCTTTGTGCTTAAGCTGCCGTCCCACGACAGTCTCTGATGTCTGTGTCTGTGTGGGTACAGGTAGACACAGTTGGCTCATCTTCAGTGAAGAGAACACTGCCCAGAGTCTCATTCCGCCACCATAGAGCTTTTCTATATATGAATAAAGATGTAGTAAACATTATTGCCTTTTAGTGGACATATGTTTGTATTTCTCTTGGGTATGAGTCTTCAGGAAAAACTTCCATGGAAACATCGCAGGTGTATGTTCTTCTCTCCTGGAAACATCCAAGCAGTTGTCCAAAGAAGTTGTGTTGTTCACCTAGCATACAATAGATCCCCGATTAACTTAACAAGTTCTTCTGTGCAGGCAGTAGCTTGAATTGAATGGAGTTTCTCTTCAGAATTTCCTAAAATAGACTCACCATCTACATGAAATTCCCAGAAATTTAAGCAATAAAAATTGGTGAATAGTTAACTAGTTACCACATTCAACATCGGCTGTTATATAAAGCAAAAAAAAAAAAAAAAGAAAAAGAAAAAAAAAAGCATATTTGTAGTGTTTGATAAGTGAATGCAAATGAGTTAACATGTATTTATAGATGAAAGATATAAATTTTAATTTGTCTTATATTCCACAAATATTTGGGAACTGGTCTTTCAGAGCTGGGTTTCATGATGACAAAAATGAAACATTTATTGGGGGGCATGGGGTTAACAGTAACTTGAAAATTCTTTTTTTTTTTTAACATCTAAAGAAGCTAGAGACTTGCCCAAGACTGCTCTAACTCGGTGATGAAAAGTAGGCAGGATGGTGGGTTTGCAGGACAGTGACAAGGAAAAGTGATGGTGCTGCAGGGGTGTCCAAAGGAGCTCTGCCTGCTCTCTGCGAGGATTACAGCTCATTTTATTACTCTATCATCTCTGAGTGAAAACATACACACACACACACACACACACACACACACACACACACACACACACACACACACACACACACACACTGCAAATAAGGCAAGGTTAAGAGACAAAACGCGTCTTCTGGCCGAGTGCTTATTTTGGAGGTTGTAATGAACTGATCTGCCATATGTCAGTAAGACGTGTGCTTTTACTGCCCCCCTGCGGTTTTCATCTGTCACTGCAACATCTCTGACCAAGAGAGAACATTTTTCATTAAATTCACTCAGCCTTCACATTTTAGAGGCTATTTGACAAGGGCAATCTGGAATAATGATATTTTATTTGAAATATTTTCTAAATGACAAAATAAAATATCAGGTGGACTATATGTGATCTGTTGAAGCATGTCCTCTCTGCACTGCTTTGCAAAAAATATTTTTGTTCTTTTGCAATTGATCTGTGACTCCACGAGATCTTAGACATCTGGTCAGTGTTTGGGCGGGGGGTGCGGTTAGTTCCTTAAAGACACTTCATTTCAGTAAACATTTTGAATGCAAGCTTCAGCCTTTTGTAAACATTTCTCCCCTCCCCGTGAACCTTCCTGGAGAATATTGGAGGGTGCAGGAAATTCCCTGGGCTTCCCTGAGGGCAACGGCTTTACCAGCCTGAATGTCTGATGTCCATGTTGCTGCCTCAGTTTCCCCTGGGATTACCAGTGCCCTGGGCCCCAGCTGAGCCTTCTTCCTCCCCTCCCTGCTACCCCTCACCAGCCTCTGGCTTAGGAAGTTGGTTGCAACTTCTGCTCCTGGTGTATTTATTCTTCAACGTGACCTTGAGGGGACTGCTCTAGGCCTCCTGCTTCTCCTGCCTTCTTTCCCAAGTGTGGGAGGCAAAACAAATGTCAGGGTATTTTCACACCAAGAGCCAGTCCATGCTGAGGCAGGTATCTTGGTCCATTTTTTATGCTGCTCTAAAAGAATACCTGAGACTGGGTAATTCATAATGAACAAAGTTGTTTTTTTTTTTTCTTACACTTGTGGAGGATGGAAAATCCAAGGTCGAGGGGTCCACATCTGGCCAGGACCTTCCTGTTGCTCATCCCATGGCAGAAAGTGGGAGGGCAAGGGAGCACGATGACAGAGACCCCGGAAGGCTGACCCCCTTCACCAGGAGCCCACTCGTGAGGACTGATGCACTGCAGATGGCAGCATAGGTCCCTTCTCCAGGGCGGCCCTCAGGTCCCTCTCACCTCTGAAGGCCCACTCTCGCTGCTGCTACAATATGATGGTCTCCTACACAGGGTTTGGGGGACACATTCAAAACACGAGAAAGGTGTGCACCCCCATCCCTCCTTTTGCTGAAAGCCCCCATTGCTCCAGTGCTGGCTGCATCAGAATCCCCTGGGAGCGAGACCCAGGCCTGGCTTCTGACTCTGTAGACTAGAAGAGCTCCAATGTCCGTCTGCTTGTTCAGGGACCACCCTTTAAAGCCTCTGTCCTAAACTAGCACTTCCCCTAATTGTTCACACTTCCCCTAATTGTTCACACCAAGTCCATGTCAAGTACTATAAAATACACAAAGGTAAACCTAAGGGGACCCAGGGACCTGTCAATGGAGATTGGCGTAAGTGTTCAGTATATTTTTCTTATTATGTCATTATGATAACAATATATGCAAATGCTATAGTGATTGTTTTGCTATAGTAATTTTAATTGATATAAAATAATTTTATAAAAACTACAACTAAAATAATTCCCAAATATCCTAATGATTGACTTCTGATAATACAATTCATAAATATAATGTTTAATGTTTGAAAGATTCCTAATCAAGATTTCAAATTCTGGATAGTTAACCTCAACAAAACCTTTATTCCCACGTGCACGTGATGAAAAATTATTTAACACAATGGTGGTTTGTTTACAGGCTGTGAAGGCTTTTCCTTTTCTTCAGCTGAAAAGTTTATTTTTGAAATTTCTGATAAGAATGGAAATTAATTGTAAACACAAGGAATTTGTGTGTGTGTGTGTGTGTGTGTGTGTGTGTGTGTGTGTGTGTGTATGTGTGGTGCTGGGGTCTGAACATGGAAAACAAAACGAAGTACTGAGCTTTGTTTTTCCTAAAACATGTATACATATTTGTGTGCACAAAAGTTTCAAACCAGTTAGGTAGACACCTACGAATGTGATAATATAGAGTAGAATATTTTCTTTCTTACCTCCGTCCTTCCTTCTCTCTTTCTCTTTCTAAGTGTGTGTGTGTGCATGTGTGTATGTATGATATTTACATATACATACATAATATTATATATATATATATTCTCTCCTTTCATTAAGGTCAGTTTAGCCATCAATGTTTTGTGATTTCCTACAAACAGTTCATATAAGTATTTCATTAGATCTACATCAAAGTATTTAAATTTGGGTCTATTATAATTGGAATGTTTTATTTCAAAGACCAATTGTTCACTAGTTCACTGATGGTATATAGGTAATCAACTGTCTTTTTATATCAATCTTCTATCTTTTAATCTTTCAGTGTGCCATCATTAGTTACAGAAACTTTTTGTCATTGAGATTTTTAAATAGGCAATCATGTCATTTGTGGATATAGTTGCTTTCTTTCTTTTAAATCTATATTTAGTCAAATTGTGTCCACTGATTTTTCTTATCTTATTGCAGAGGCACGATGTCTAGAAGGAGTCATGGAGGAGGTCATTCTTGCTTTGCTTCTGGTCACAGGGAGAAGCCCACAGTCTCTGACCATTAAGAATAGTGTTAGCTGTGCAGTTCCTGGGGGTTCCCTTACCAACTAGAGGAAGCTTCCTAGTCTTCCCAGTTTGCTGAGCATGTTTATAATGCATGGATACCGGATTATGTCAAATGCTTTTTCTGTTCCAATTAACATGGCTTTTCTTCTTTACCCAGTTGAAGTGGTAAATTACCTTGAACCACTATAAATATTGTGCCAACCATGTATACTTAGAAGAATTATCACTTGGTCACAGCATATAATTCCTTTTTGAATTGTTAGGTTTAATTTGCTGATACTTTTTGAGGATTTCTGCGTCTGTGTTCATGAGAGACATGAGTGTGTAATGCCACTTTTGGTTATATCTTTATCTGGTTTTGTTATTAATGTGATAATGGACTCATGGAAAGAGTTAGGAAACATTCCTTCTGCTCATATCTGAAAGAGATTGTGGAGAATTCACATGTTTCTTCTTCAGTGTTTGTAGAATTCTCTAGAGAAAACATTTTGTCTTGGTGCTTTCCTTTTGAGAAGTTTTTAGTTATTAATTCAATTTAAAGTATAAAGTGCTACACATTCTTGTGCTGCTATTTACCATTAACTAGTGTATACTTGTACACTATACATGATATTTACTTATGTTATATTCATTCAGCTATTTCTATATGTTTGTGATTACAATACCTATAACTATACTTAATCAAATTGTCATTTCTTCTTGAGTTTCATGGTTGGTGTTCCGGAAGGGATTGGCCTGTTTTATCTGTTATCTGTTTGTAATCTTATACTCTTCTGATCCTCAAGTTTCCATGGGAGTTTTGGTGGCAATTTCTCTTTGGGTTCAATACAATTAGATTCCCCTTTCCTCTGCCCTTGCTTAGCTTGGCAGGAGGTTCAGCAATTTCATTAGACTTTCCAGAAACAGCTTTTGATTTCATTGATATTCTCTGTTGTTTTCCTATTCTCAAATGTCATCAGTTTGTGCTGTAATTATTATTTCTCTCCTCCTGTTCACTTTTTGATTAGGTTGTTCTTTTCTGTCTCATTTTCTAGATGGACACTGAGGTTATTGATCTTTAGATCTTTCTCTTTCTGTTCTGATCCATGTGTTGGATCCTGTGAATTTCTTTCTACAAACAGTTTTCGCTGCATCTTATACATTTTGATAAGTTGTATTTTTCTTTTAATTTCATTTTGATGTCCTGTGAGTTTTCTTTGACTCATGGGTTATTTCTAACTGCTTCTTTTACTCAAGCTGCCAAATCTATGGGGTTTAGCTATGGACTCTGGAGCTGACTATTACAGCTATTTTTCTTTTTAGTCTTGAAAATTACCCTTGTTTTGATATCAGCATTGTCAGAAATTAACAGAGCTAATCCAATGTTCCGTTGACCAGTATTAGCATGAAAAACCTTTCTCCATTCCACTTTTAACTGGTCAGTCTTCATATTTAACCCGTTATGTCCCATCGTCCCATATGGGGGGACAGCTATAAAAATAAAATTGAGAACAGACATACCACATAGGTAAACTTTGAAGTAAGTATTTATATTTTCTTGAGAAAATTAATATGCATTTATTCATTAATATTCATTAATATTAATAATTATATCATTAACATTATTAATGATACTGAAATTATATGAGAAGCTCTAGATTATGATTTCTAACCTAGTGTTGATTTTGTTGACTATCCATAGAGTTGAAAACTTGGGACTTAATGGGTAAAGGTGGGTTTTTGTGTTCAGCACATTGACCACCGTGCGTGTGTGCGTGTGTGTGTGTGTGTGTGTGTGTGTGTTATGCCCACTCTGACAAACTGTGACTTTTAATTGACATGATTAGACAACTCACATTTAAAGTAATTGTGGTCATTTATTGTTGGATCGATATCTCCATGTTTATAACGGTTTTCAATTTTTTTCTTCTTTTTTCCCTGGGGGTCACACTCCTTTTCTGATCCCTCTGCTTTCCACTGGACCATTTACAGATTCCATCTAATCTCTCTTTTGTATTAAGTGTGCTTCTTTCCAAGCCTGTTTAGTGGTGCCTATCGTGCCCAGCATCCTTTCTTAATGAATGCAAATCTACCACCTTCTGCATGGTGCAGAGCGCTCCTGCAGGGCTCTCCTCACCCTCCCTCGATGGCCCTTTTGGAATTGCCTTATTGACCATGGTCACCATAGGCCATGACCCTCCAGTTCATTGTTATCATTACTTTAAACTGATATTAACTCAATTAAGAATGAAACATGTAACATTTTATTTTACTTTCGTTTTTTCCTTAACTGACTTTTTGTTTGTCCCCTTTACTGCCCTGGACATATCTATCATGGTTATTTTGGTGTTTATATCATGGTCACTTTAAATTTTCTTTCTGAAATTCAAACATCTGCATCTTACCTGCGCCTGATCCGCGTGCTGCTGTTCCTCTACAGACTTTGGGAGTGTGTTGGGGCACAGGGATGCTGCTGCTTCCTTCTTTTGTATGTCTTGTAATCTCTGTTGAAAGCCTGATGAGTGGCCTGCATGATTGGAATTTGGGAGAACAGCCCTTGACTGTGACTCAGGAACCTGGAGGGGCTCTGGGCGGCTCCACCTCTGCCCTGGCTGCAGGTGCCCGAGGCTTGATACTCTCTGCTCTCCTTGACTTTCTTTCCTCTGGACTTTGTGTTTCCTGAGCACCTGGGCCCCTGGGGTCTGCATCTCATAGCCCTTTTCAGATGGCATCCTCTGCTGTCACCTGGAGTCCTGTGGGTGTGGTGGTGAGGTGTGGGGGAGGGGAAGCCTTCAACTGTAGGAACTAAGTCTCAGCCTTTGTCTCTGGGCTGTGGCCTTTAGGAGTGCCTGCAGGTTACCTCTCCTCACCCTCTTAGTGAAGACAGAAGGCGAGAGGGTGCTGCAGTGGCAGGATCGCCCTTCTCCAGCTGGGGTACGGCTCAGCTGAAGTCTTTTGCATTGAACGTGTCTTCCAATGGATTAGCCTCTCCTTCCCCTGCCAGAGCCACAAGGGGTCTTCTTGGATCCTGGAGGTCAAACCCAGGAAGAGTGTTGGAGGCTTTCTAAGACTGTGACCCCCAGGACTTTCAACTAGAGCACGCTTAGCCACCAGCCATCCAGTGGGCTACCATGTGGGTGCTCTTCCAGCCTGCGGGCCTCTGGTGACCTCTGCTCCTGCTCAGCTGCTGCCCTGTAATTCTCCAGATTCACCTGTTTTATTTTCCCATTAGTTCTGCAGCCAATTACCACAAACATGGAGTTTCAAAACAATGCAGACTTATCATCTTGATGTTCTGGAAGTCAGAATTCTAAAATGAGTCACTATGGGCTAAAATCGATGGACAGGTAGGTTGCTTTCCTTCTGGACACTTCAAAGGAGAAGGTTGCTTTGTCTTCTCCACCTTCTGGAGGCCACTTGCACTCCTGGGGTGTCAGACTCAACCCCTTCTCGCCTGTTCCTGTGGGCCCAGGGGATCTGTGCAGTTCTCTCTGCCTCCATCTTCTGCCTTTGAGGACCCTGTGGTTATACTGGACCTAAGGGGGTCATCCCAAATGATCTCTTTGTCTAAGTAGCAGTTGACTGGCAAACACAGCTCCATCTCCTATCTCAATGCCCCTTTGCTGTGTGAAATAGAGTATGCACGGGTCCCAGGGTTAGCCCCTGTCCCCCGGGGGCCATCTTCCTGCCCACCCCACTTATCCTATGTCCAGCATCAGTGAGCTTTGAAAATCCAGTTCTCCAAGGACTCTGAGAACAGCTGTTGACTTCCAGGTTCTTGGCCTGTTTTTGTTCTAAAGATGGGTGATTATTTGGAGCCTCTTGTTACTCACGGGGCTGACAGCAGAATAGCGAGTGTGTCTTCCTACTAGAGACAGAGTTCCAAAGAGCACTCACTGGCTTTGTCTCCAGGAGTTTTAAGAGGGATGGGGAAAGGAGGTGTGTCTCCCTTAAAAACAGTTTAAAGAATTTAGAGCAAAATATAGAGCACAAAAGACCCATATTTCACAGAAGGATCCAGGGATTCTTTGAAAATAAGTCAAAAGGCAAGGGCTGCAGAGAGAAGGCTATTACTAAATTGTAATCTCCAACCACTCTCTCCTCCCAGGCCCCCTGCACTTGGGAAAACCCTTTTCTTTTGGTTGAATAAGCTGAAGACGTTTTAGTTATAAACATGTAAATGTCTGGTTTCTCTTGAAAACATAAGATGCCTTACAGTTTCTCTGAGGCAGAAGCTAAGCTTCAGAATGGCCCTGAACCCCAGAAATGATGGCCGTGCCGGCCATGGTAGGACACCTGGCCCTTCTTGCTTCATTCATGCTACTTGCCTATTACTGAGATCTATTGAACTTGAGGAACCCACTTGTGTAATGAATATATTTCCGTGAAGTATCGTGGCTCTTTTTAAGGAACATTTTCACCTGCAAACCAAACTAAACAAAACCTATTTAACCCTGTGTTAACTAATTAATCCAGTCTTGAAAATTGAAAGAAAGGAAGAAAAGAAAAATTTAGAGCACATTATTCTATAGAAATTAAAATATTTATATCTATCATTTAAACTACTTTATTCCCACAGTCAAATGTTTAAACACATGTCCAAAAGTCACAAATGTCATCTAATCCATGAGGATATTTTTTTTCTTTTTTTCTTAGTTTTGAAAATGGCCCACAGAGGATGAATTCCCAGACACTTGCTGAGATGGAGGTGGTGGGTCAGCTGCATAATGAGACTCAGGTGTCCAAGGGAGGCGACACCCTTTCATATGTGCATCATTATCACCAGGATCCACATTTCGGTCACTATGTTCACTCTTGCTTGAATGTTTTGAAAAATGTCGATGTAAATGTGTTCATTTCCTTCTGGCAAAAGCTCTCAAAGTGCCTTGACCTTGACAGCACAGGGCAGAGATGGCCGTGCCCTCAGGAAGTGTGATACCCTGTGAAGTTTCCAAGGTCTCCACAGGGTGCTGCCCAGCTGTTGTACCAGAAGGTGCCCATGGGCAGCTCAGATAGAGGCTGGCTTTTTCTTTGGGCCATATCTTACTTGTGTTCAATTGTTTTTCAAAGAGCAGAAGATTTAAAAATTTTAGAGTTTGTATTTCCAGGTTTTTTTTTTTTTTTAATTGGGAATCTATCTCCATCCATCAAAAGAACTCTGATCTTAAGAAAATTTCCATCTTGAGGAAGGAGCTGGAGGGATGCAATGATGTACTGTTTGGCAGAACTCCTGCCTCTCTCATGCCCCCGATCTGTGTGCTAGTGTCCCTGTGGCACCTCAACTGGCACTCCTGTCCTCTGCTGCTCATCTTTGGCTCAAGTCTCTGTAGCCCAGCCATCTTCTTATGTGGACCTGGGGAGGCCTGTGTAGGAGGCCTCTCCTTTACACTCGAGGCTCCCAGGCACGAGCTGTCAATCAAGGTTTAGAATCACTGGTATGCTCTGAAGTGTGGAGCCACATTTGAGAGGAAGTCTTGCAGCCAGATGATAGCTACCTCCTTTTGTGCTCTGCTTAATTATGCTATCAAAGTATTTTCAAAACCCAGTCAAGAGCCTTTGGGCTCAAGAAACACCAGAAACATTCAAGACCACAGCAATTTACAACAAGCTACTGAGTGTGCAAGTCGTACCACAGGGGACATTTCGGGAGGGGAGGAGATGAGTGGAGTGGGGGACAGGCACAGGCGGGAGTCCTGGGCTTTTTTCCTGCACTCTCTTCCCAAGTGTCTGCTTCTGGTTCTTTCTTAAGCATCCTCCTTTCTCTCTCTCTTTGTTCCATTGCTTTTTCTCTTCCAAGTTCCGCCCTCATAACACTGCTCCCTGGGCCTCCCACCTCGTGACGCTCACCAGCCACCATGGCCTGGCTCTGTCTGTAAGGGGTCTGTCTGTCCACCTGACCTTCTGAAACCAACCACACAATCACAGGACCACTGAACACAATGCCACGCAGCTTCTGGGTGGGCAGCCCGGGGAAGCACTTCTGGTCCTGTTAGCACAGCCGCTGACCTGTTAGCATCACAATCGTCACCAGTGCCTCCTCTTATCATGGCAGTGAACAGCGCTGCTAATGCGTCTTAGATGCTGTCTGTGCAGCAATCTTGTGAGCACTCCAGGTGGGATTCCTTTAATCCCAATTACAATTTACAAGGCAGACACTAGTTTGAAGGCAGTTTATGGATAAGGATGCTGAGCATGTCATATATGTTCAGCAGGGACTTGAAGGAAAGCTCCTCTGCCACCAGCCAAGGGTGGGATGAGCAATGACAGGCCTGACTGGAACAAACCATTTCCCTTTGGGCTTGCAAGACAGGAGGTTGCAGGGAAAGGCAGGGTGATCCCTTACTAAAACTGGCTTGCAATTTGCCTTGTCTGCATAGTTGTTAATTTCTTGGGTGCTTTAAGGCTGGTACAGTGAGCCTTCAGGACAGGAGGGATCCAGGGCCATGCTTTAAAATATACTCCTTCCCACCCCGCTTCCCTGCTCCCCGATCCCTGGCCACTTCTTCCTTTCCTCTCTTACCCTTTCTTGAACCCCTTCTGCTGCTAGCTTCTCACAAGTGACCTTCTGTTTCCCTCCTCTGAAGACTGAATTTCATAGGTGTATAAAAGGCTGGGCAGTGACCAGATTGGTGCATTCTTGAGAATGAGGATTCGCTGCCCACCTGAAATATCGGGGGAGTCACAGGTTTGTATGAAGACTTGGTATCTCAAGGCCAGTCACCCCAGGTGAATTGCAAGAATAAATGTAGGGTGCCATCTAAGGACCAGCAGCTACCCCCACGTCTAAGGTGGCACACTGGACACAGCAGAGAGGTCTGGGTACTGGGAGGGGCACTAAGCCTGGGGGGGACTTCAGTGGGCAAAGAGAACCTCGGGGAGAGTGAGCACAGGGGGTGGGACAAACTGTAGCAAACAAGAGGGTGTTGCTTCAGCTGCCACATTACTGATTACTCTTGGGTGCTATGAATCCATTTGTCCACATCCTGCAGAGGTTCTGCAAACACATGCACATTGGACACTGAAAACTACACACCCCAGATTTCCTCCCACCAAATGGGGGACTCTGCTCCTCCCTCCCTCCCTCCTTCCCTTCCGCCCTTCTTTCCTTCCTTCTCTGCTTCCCTCCTGTGAGAAGTGTTTATTGAGTCCCTTCCATGTGCCAGGGACTTTTTAGGAGCTAGGGATCAAGCAGTGAATAAAACTGTCATGTTCCCTGCACTCAAAGGGCTCCTGTACCAGAGCCGAGGACACACAGTAAGCAGAAGTCCTAGGTGGCATCTGTGGCCCACATCTGCCTGACACGAGCTGGGCTCATCCAGCCAGGCCTGGCAGAGGGTCCCCACCCTCAAGGTGCCCTTCAGCCCCTGGTGCTGCACTCACACAAGCCACCTCCCATATTCTTGCCTTTCTTTGTGGATGAATTACACTTTCTTCCCAATTCCCCAGACTTTCTTAAAAACTCATGTTCTTCTTCTCTCCTTCAGAAGACCATGGAGTCAGCTCTGCACCGTCACGGGACTGGAGGTCAGCATAGCACCCCTCAACATCTTAGATTGAAAAGTTGAATGAAGACAATTTTCCTTTCCTAAGGAAATTTGAAGTTAGAACCTAAATGAAGTAACTTCTGGGGATCCAGCCTGTCTGAATTCACTCCCGTCTTCATCTCGCCTGAGGCTGGCCTTCACTCCGTGTTTCCCCAGGTTTCAGCAGCAGCAGAATGGACCTCCTACCTTCTAGACAGCATCTGTTTATGGCCATGATAAGAGGGAACAAGGCCCTGAGCTGTCTCTTCCCTCACTCTGAGCTCACGCTTCTCCATTCCAGCTGTTTGCCAGCAGTTTTTATTAGTCAGCTTTCAACAAAGGGCAGCCTTGGGTGGCATTGTGACAGGATTTATAGGCAGGTGACAGACAACTGGAAGTCCATGGACCCGATCTCCCTAAAGGGATATTAAATAGGGAGGGAAAAGACTCCAAAGACAACTTAAGTAGCCAAAAAGAGCGGTATCTACCATTGCCTGGTGTTGAAATCCAGGCAGAACACGCCTATCCAGACTGACAACCCAAGACCTCAGAAAGCAGAGGCTGCTTGGAGCAAATTAATTGTGTTGCAAAAGAAAGCATTAAGTACTCCCCTATTATTAGAATTCTTAATATTTTATATTCTGTGTAGGGCAAGAGTGGGAGACCTTTCTCTATAAATGATTAGGGAAAGTTTTTTACATTTTTGAGACAGACTAAAATGTGTCCAGCTATGTGCTAATGGTAACCTAGTCTCTAAAAATAAATTCTGTGTCTGTTACTTACAATTGCAGCTTCATTGAGAGCCTATTTTACATGTTTTTTCCATGCCTAGAAAAAAAGAGGTGCGGTTCTTACTGCGAACACTTTTGAAAAATCTATTTGATGATTTTGTGGGACCGTAAAAGCGCTTAAGCATGACTCATGCGCTGTGGAGTCACCGACAGGATGGTACTGATTGTTTTTTAACTCCTCACAGATGTTGGAAAATTACAAATCCAGTGCTTCATAAAAATAAAAATACCACTGTACCTATGCCTGGATCCTGCCTTCATTTTAATGAATGAATTCTTTTTTAAAGCTTTGGACCTGAGTGTGTTTGGCTTTTTGAGGCAATGATTAACTAATGGAGCCAAACTACCAAAAACTGAAACTAACCCGGCTCTACTTCATGAGCAGCTACAAAAGAAAAAGAAGGGCTTGGCATTTCCCCCTAGTCCTCTCTTATTGCCTCTCTTATCCTCTATTTAATTGAAAGACAGTGAATGATGCACATTTGGGTGGACCGAGGAGAAGAAGACAGGGCAGATCTCCCTACGGTCCTCCCTATATTTTGTGCCTGGGGAAACTGTTGTCCAGAAGGCTGGAGAGATTTGCTACAGTGACAGATAATCAGGGAAACGCGACTGTGATCTGTGTTCTCCTGATCAGGATGCTAGGTGGGAGGAAAGATGTAAAAATAACAAAATTTTAGTAAATTAGAAAATTCTACACCAGATGCAATTTTCTATTAAATCCTGGGTGGAGCCGACATAACAGAGGAAGAACGGATTCCACCATCAGGAAAAAGAAAACAGGGAGGGGATGTTTTTCATTGTTGGGGATGGGGCCCACCTAGGGCTCCATGCATGCGAGACACACTCCATCATGGAGCTACATCCCCAGCCCAGATGGAATATTTCACTCTCACAAGTTGCTGATTATATACAGAAAATTCTGGAATGGCTAGAAAGAGAAGCCAGGACTTACTGGCAGTTGAGGGATTAAGCTTGCCCTGGCTACATGACCTGGTAGTGCCACCCACAGCCAAGAAAGCACACTCTCCGCAGAGTCCCAGACCCGGGGCATGTTCCCCTACTCAAACCCAGTCACAGCTACCAAGAATTGTCATTGGAAGCCACCAAAGCTAACTCAAAATGAGCTAAATCTTAAAGGAATTCTCAAAATGTTATCACAGAGTTTCCAAAAATAAGCCAGAGTGTTAAGCTCAAAGCAGATAGGAACTAAGGAAGACAGTACCAGGAGCATGGCCTCAAATATTCCTCAGGAAACAGTGAAATGAATTCTCTGGCCACAGCTGCAGGATGCCAGATAGCACCCTGCCCACCCTGGGCATCGCATGGCTCCATTGCCAGGACTGCCTCCAGAACTGTCTCCTGCAGCAGGAGAATTTCTTCTGTACCTGCATCACTTGCAATGTCAAGGTTGCATGTCCGAACCCTAAATATTGCAAAAGCTGCGAAAGTAACTGCTTGTCGTTCCTTACTCTCATGTCCATTGATAGCACTGAAGAGTTAGTCAGGGTGGTGTGTGCTGGTAATCCCAGCTGCATGGGAGGCTGAGGCAGGAGGATAATAAGTTCAAGGCCAGCCTCAGCAATTTAGTGAGTACCGGTCTCACAAATAAAGTTTAAAATAAAAAGGGGGCTGCAGGTGTAGCCCAGGAATAGAGCACTTGCCCTGGGTATAATCCATAGTATCACGTAAAACAAGAGCCAAGAGTGACTCTTTACCCCATTCCTTGCCCAAGAAAGGATGCGGGTGCATGTGACAGCAGCCGGTACTACCTGTGGCCAGCCTGGTGTGGCCCACTCCCATGGTCAGGCGGAAGGCTAGGCCACTTTGAAAGAACATTTACACAGTAGATACTTAGAGGAATAATGCACAGGAGCAGCTTCACCATCCAAAGGACATATGACAGAGGTCTCTACCAGCCAGCCTTCTGCAAGCCTTCCACTGCCCTGCCGTGTCACCTTGAGTGATCCTCCACCTCTGTTTCCTGTGTCATCTTATAAACAAGGAAATCGGCGATCTGAGGGTCCCTTCTAACCCCAGCATGAGAGAATCCAGGCACGGGGTGGCTCAGTCCTGCTGCCTTGTCAATCATATCCCCGTCAGATAAAGCAGGTTCCTGCAGACAGAGAAGAAAGACAACCAAGGTTGCTTTTTAAAAAATTACATTGTTCATGGGGCTGGGGATGTGGCTCAAGTGGTAACATGCTCGCCTGGCATTCGCAGGGCGCTGGGTTGGATCCTCAGCACCACATAAAAATAAAAAAAAAAATAAAGATGTTGTGTCCACCGAAAACTGAAAAATAAATATTAAAAAAATTTTCTCTCTCTCTCTCTTCTCTCTCTCACTCTCTCTCTCTTTAAAAAAAAATCACATTATTCATGCTTTGATCTAGAAAGGGAAAATTTAAAAAATCCATCTCAAGGATTACAATGATTCTGTCAACAACTGGATGGCAGGAATCCTACTCTGGAGAGGCCTCCCCAACATGGATTCACTGGTGAGATTTGTCCCGGTGAGGAAGGTGGACACCAGAGCACAGGGTAGGCCCCGAATGTGCCTGTCCTACATCATCAAGACGGCTGCTGTGGTCGTTTTGATGACACCCTGGGCATCGTCTGGCAGGTGTGACTTCTAGTGCCTAACTTACTGCTTTCTGTATGCTGAACGTTTATTCCTTAATCCCAAGAAACTCATAAGATGAGACAAAGTCATTTCTTTAAAAAAAACAAAACAAAACAAAACAACTTCAGACACCAGAGTGCCTGGTCATGACGTGCTATTAAGGAGGTTGTTCCCTTTTCTTGGATCTTGTATTTATTCCTTTTTCTTGTTTGCTACATGATTCCTGTAACACATGAAGACAGGGTGGGCTCACAGGGAAGGGAGTGAGAACACCAAGGAGATCTATTTCAGCAGCACTTTCTATTTGAACAATTTGATCAAAAAATCCATTCAATATTTAAAACCAAAACAGTGAAGCATTTGGCAACCTAAGCAAGCTCTCGGCAGCTGAGATATGCTGGTAGTCTTCCCACATCTGTCCTGCTGTGGGTAAAAGCTGGAATTCCATCTTCTAGCTCTGCCTGTTCATCTTGGGCATTCAGCCCAGATTAGCTAGATATTGGGTGTGGATGTCTGCAGTTTGAGATTTTCTTTTGAAAATCAATATTTACTTAATGACTCTTTTTCTTTTTAAAGGATAAAGTAATCTTCTGTTGTTTTTCTTTTCAGGGTGGGTCTGGTACTTTCTAATTATCAAATAGAAGCAGCTGAGATTCGAGAAGTTCACATGGATTTAAGATTAAACAGAGCATTTTGGTTCTTTTAAGGGGTTGAAACTATGGCTAATCAGAGCTTCTGATCACTCTTTTTTTCCCCAAAATACAGGGTCCTTTTATTTTGGGAGGTGATCTTGGGCGAATATAAGAATAACTCCAAGGCATTCAAATATGACTCTTTTTTTTCTTCCTTAGTGACACTCAGAGGGTGTCCTTAGTTTCCCAACCTGCATTCCACACACACCATTATGTATTTCAAACCAAGCCTAAGAAATGAATGGATTTAGCACTGACAAAAAAATTCCCTTAGCCTTCAGAAAACCAACGCAATTCATCCTGAGCCAAGATGAAAGTGATATTACAGTATTGCGCAGGCGGATAGACAACTTTTGTCAATTATTTTTAAAAAATCACTCCTTTAATTAGAAAAACATAAAAATTCAGCTTTAATTTTTTGTTGTTGTTGTAGTTTAAACAGCCAATTATCATCCTTTATTTTACAGAGCAGAGTGATTGTAGCCGTTGACCCTTCCACAGTAGGAAATAAAGCCCTGGAGAAAAAGTTAGCACGGAGGCAGTCTTGGCATCTGTGGTCAGTTTAGAAAACTAGGAAAGGCACATTAGAACAAAAAGAAAGGAAAAAAAATCTAAAAACTGAAGACAGAACCAGATGTCGACTACCAGACGTCGGTGGCGACAAGAGAGAACAACACATGTGGATTCAATGTTCTTTGCTCAGTCAGAACCTTAGAAAAACATTCTCTGAACGATCAGAAAAATGATGTTTGGCTGTAAACTACTGCCCAATACACCTCACTGCATTCCTCTGCCGGAGAAGTAGGAGGATGCAGAGGACAGGCCCTGAGGGGTGGCCCGACTTCCAGGACAAGAGCCAGAAGTCTCCAGTTGCAGGAGAACAGCCCTCCTCTCCTGGGGTGGGGGGGACGCCTTCCAAGACCCCCTTGGCTGCCTGACCCTGTATGCTGGGTTCTTCCTATTTGCACACACCAGTGATGAAGTTTAATTTATAAGTCAGGCACAGTCAGAGACTAACAATAACTACTAGCAAAAAAAAAAAAAAAAAAGAGAGAGAACAATTATAACACTATACTACAATAAAAGTTATTTCAAACTTGTGAGTTATTTATTCCTGGAATTTTCCACTCAGTAGTTCTGGTCCTGAGTTGACTGTGGGTAACTGAAACTGTGGAAAACAAAACCGCAGATCACATTGTACTGGGCTCCTCTAAATAGAGCTCATGCCTCATGGGCTCATCTCGCCATTAGCGTCACCACCACATTTAACTTGTCCAGGGGAAGATGGATCAGTCCATGACCTTGGTGTCAACTATTGAGAAAGTAATGAAACAAACCGAGTCACATGTTTATATAACTTGTATATAATCCCCCAGCTGGAAGCTTAAAAGTGGTTTGGTTTTGGCTGTGTCCATTTTCTTCTCCACAAGCCTATTCCTCTTCCATGATCCCTGAAGGCAATTCACAGCCAACCAGACTCTGAAACCTTTTTAGAAGGAATAAAAGGAAAATTCCAAAATGGATTTCTGAGCCTGCGACTCTCCATGATATTTTCTACCTTATCACTCTGTGATGCTGAATTTCAGTTGTCTGAGCCATTTTTTTTTTTTTTCCTCAATAGTGTTCCAACAAGTCCTGGGTCATGGTCTAAAGCCATACAGGGACCCAGCTCCTCGTCTGGGGTGGATTTCACAGTCTGCAGCATGGAGAAGAAAGGTAATAAGTAATCTACAACCATAAAGTACAGGTCAGCGCGAGAGACAGGAACTCTCAGGGAACTCTGAAACAGCATTGAGCACCTCGCCATGTGCTCCTGACCTGGCTTTGGGGTGAGGGATGGGAGAGGTGGGCCACAGTGTTCTCCCTTAAGAATGTGATGCTCCTGCTGAATCTGCTAGGACTGGAGCAAGTAAACCTGGGGAAGAAGTACGAGGACACACATTCTGGGTGGTGTGTGCAGCCCAAGCAAGGGACAGCTGGAACAGCTGGGGACGAGCAGGCTGCTGGCTCCGGCCTCAAGGCCTCGAAGGGTGCCAGACTCAAAGTAGGTCCCGGGCCCTGAGTGCTGGGCATAGCAAACATTGACACATTGACCACTGTTGCTCCAAGAAGCAATTTTAGACTGCAGAGGTGGGAGGAAGGTTGCTCAGGAGGTTTGGGTGTAGTCCAGGGACATGTGGGGAGGACTGGACAGGGCAGAGCCAACTCAGGTGGAGGAACAGGGCCCACTTTGAGGTGTAGTTTGGAAGAATACTGTACATGGTCCTTTGCCATGAGGAGTGAAGGGATCTAAGGAGAAAGACCCTGTGGTTGAAGGCACCCAGGGACTTGTGCCCCTTCCAATCTCGTGGTGGCAATAGGGGTGGTGAGAAGCAATACTTCTGGGGGTTCCATATTTAACTATCTGCATACTTAACTGACATCAGCATTTCTTCTACCCTTACTGTAATCTTTTATCATGTAAACAAATATAAATCCACATTTTCTTAATTATTTTAGCATTTTTAAATAGTTAACAACAATAATCGTGTTTCTTAGTGGCTTCGTTGATGACTTTCACTTTCTTCATTTGTTTTATTGCCTGAATAACTCACAACGGTCACATAATTACAGCTGGCCACATTTATGCAATAGACGCATCTCTGAACCTATTGCATAACAAATCCTTGCAAAACCCAGAATTCATTTCAACAAAACAGAGCTGGTATTTCTGTTCAGCACCTACACGGATGCCACTGTTGAGCAATAGCACAAACACAACTTGCAATTCACTACCATTTTCAAGTTAATAGCATTTTGAAATTGATAAAGAAAAAACCTTAAGATTGTATTTTAATAGTAATTTATACAAGTCAAATACACAAGAACAGTGACTCAGGAGTTGTTTTTTTTTTTTTTTAATTCTTTTTTGCACAATTGTGTGTTTGAGTAGAAAGCAAACTCTTACATTTGGTTAACAATCTTCATTTCCAAGGTTTGCATCCCCCATTCAGTCAAGGGGACCATATCCAGGCACCATGAGCCACTTATGACTGATACTAATTGCAGGAGAATTATTTAAGACAAAAATAAAGCCCACCCTCTGCTTGGCCAATTAAAGCCAATTATCTAAATTTCCAGATATTAAACAACATATAAATTATGATTTCTTTAAAATAATTTTTTTTCAAATAGTAAATTGGACCTAAATGTTCATCTGATTATCTCTGTGAGTTTCCATCTCATTCAGTCTTGGGAAACCTGACCATGGACAGATGCCAGTAGCCATCTGCAGATCTACTCTACCTTCTGTGGCCTCAGGGGTCCTGAGAGCTCTTTGTCCACCTAAGTTGTATACGAGATGGGGACTGAGAGGTGACTTCACCTTTTCCCTCAGCTCTATGGGACATAACTGACATTAGTTTTTTTTTTTTTAATTAAATGCTGAATGCAATAAGAGGTGCCAATATCCAGAGAGCAGTCCCTCAGGCCTGACCAGCCCCCTGCCTGGCACATCTTGGACCATGACCATCGGCCTCCACCTCTCTTTCCTCACGTAATGGGGCACAGAGGTCTTTCTTGTTCTGTTTCACAGTAATCAACTTCTTATTTGGCTCTTTCCAATGGCAAGAAGCATCTGTACTCCCTGATAAATGAGGACACTTACTCTCTCTTCTTCCCAGAGTGCTACTGAGGCA
The DNA here is from genome assembly GCF_045843805.1 of Urocitellus parryii. Classification (NCBI taxonomy): domain Eukaryota; kingdom Metazoa; phylum Chordata; class Mammalia; order Rodentia; family Sciuridae; genus Urocitellus; species Urocitellus parryii. The sequence continues at coordinate 118,055,232 of NC_135532.1, read as the reverse complement.
GGGAGAGCTCGTGAGGAAGGCTGCTCTCCTTTCTAAAGCTTCCACAGCCTGTCCTAAGACAGAAGCACGTCACAGAGCCCTGGCATGAAGAGCTGCTCACCCCTCCCTTCATCAAAAGTGGGCAGTGGGGGCAGGAGAGGGCTTCAGAAACCCTTTCTGTGAGGCGGTTTGTGGACCGGAGTGTAGGTACACATCCACCTAGACAGACTTATAAATATATGCTTGTTTACCCAGGTTAAAATTCTAACCCTTCTGAAGTCTGCCATTCATGAGAAGGTGTTTCAGTATTCATAAACTGGTTACAAATATGTGCTTATTTTCCAGGAAATGTAAGTAGAAAAGGCCCGCCCATAGGGTTAGAGAAAACCCTATCTGTGCAGAGGACATTTGATTCACTGTTCAAAATAAATTTACATCTCCTCCAGTACGACTCCTGTGTAGGTGCCAGGGCTGGTCAGAGGCTGGTTTCCCGTCCACATGGTGCTTTCTTTGCCTCTTGGCCAATAAAGGGGACTAGCACTGTGTGTCCATGGGCCCGGCTGTATCACAATTCATGATTAGGGGAAATGTGCATATTTATGTCTATTTATTTCCATAAATAAATGTCTGAGATTTTATATTCCTATTCATCTCCTTAAATTTATTAAAATATTATAGTTTTAATATAAATTAGAAAAAGTACATTAAAGAGAAAAATCAGTTTATAACTATGGGGTTCATTCCCCCCCAGGGTTATAGTCAGTGGTTTATAAGAATATAAAAGCCACCTCACAAAATCATGGATATTTACTCATTGCTGCTTTGGCTTTTCTGGGAAATACCTGCTCTCCTTTCATGCCACAGTGTGATTTTAGCTTGTGGTGAGGTCCATTAGAGGAGTCTAGACCCATCAAGAGCAGAAGATTTGAGTATCCAGAGTTTTTTTTTCTTTTTTCTTTTAGGTTCACAAAGGCCATTAAAGAGTACTTTAAGCCCTGAAAGCCTAATTTGATAGCTATAAAAATTACAAAAATTCATTAATTTGACCCTTAATTGTATAAAGCCAGTACTTCTCCAAGGAAGAAAAACAAGAGTTTTAACATGCACTTTGCTGTGATTCCTGAGTTTTTCCACTAGAATGTTACTAACAATGAGGTCAGGGGCAGCCTACTGCCTTGGTGTGTAAGCCAGCTCCACAGCATCCCACCCCACCATGGCACGGGAAGCAGAAGTGCTCACAGAACCTTCTGCTGCATGGTATCTCCAAGTGCTCGGCATTGACCACCAAGGTAGAGCTAACGAATTGCAAACCACGAGAGCTGCTTAGCCTAAAACACTTCGCCTAAAATCAAATCTATTCTCACGTAGACACAGCCACAGAAAAACAATAAGTGAGAGAAAAAGGGATTTGGTTCAAATAAGAATAATTACCTGTAAATAAAAGAGGGATCAGTTGTCAACCGAAAGAACAAAGACTTCTGTGCTCTTGAACTTCCATCACCACCTCCTTCCACACAATTCTAACCCCAAAACTGGAGACCAAGGAGGGCCTGAGTGGGAAACACTTCACGAGACAACCCATCATCTTGTGACTCCCATCACAGAGCCCATGCCTCTTTGAAGGCAGACACACAAGGATATTTCTATTACCTTAGTGCGATAAGCATCTTTGCAGTCACAGAGCTGGGGATTTCTACCAGCTTTTTAGCCACACCTACCACCAGTGGGCCAGCAGGGGCCCTAATACTACAGTATGTGAATCTTTTTTCAAGTTACACTGTGGTAGCAAGAAATTCAGAGTATTCTTTAAAAATACCAAGCATCTGAAAGAATTTCAGGTGTGTATCAACAGGACTCATCTGTAGACTGGACATCCAATCTCACTCTTTTTATTTTTTATGTAAGGATTAGATAATTGAGTTGTATTAGATATTCAAACACAGTATGAAACAAGCAGTAAAAAATTATTGAAGGATGCATATATTTTTTGTCTGATTTATTTTCATAGCACCCTGCAAGGATATAATGGCATGGAAAACTGCTCATGATATGATGTCACTCACAGGTTTCTATCATAAGGCAAAAAGTTAAGCATTGTAATGACAGTAAATTATACTTCTTTCCAATTTGGGGGGAAGATCTATAGGTATTTATATCTTTTTAAATTAATTTATTTATATATGACAGCAGAATGCAATACAATTCATATAACACATATAGATCACAATTTTTCATATCTCTGGTTGTATACAAAGTATATTCACATTAATTTTTGTCTTAATAAATGTACTTTGGATAATAATGTCCATCACATTCCATCATCATTTTGAATCCCCTTCCCCCTTCCTTCCCCTTCCACCCCTCTGCCCAATCTAGAGTTTGTGTATTCCTCCTATGATCCCCATCCCTACCCCACTATGAGTCAATCACCTTATATCAGAGAAAACATTCGGTATTTGATTTTTTGGGATTGGCTAAATTCACTTAGCATTAATTTCTTCAACTCCAACTCCATCCAGTTACCTGAAAATGCCATGATGTTATTCTCTTTTATTACGAGTAATATTCTGTTGTGTATATAAAACACATTTGTTTTATCCATTCATCTACTGAAGTGCATCTAGGTTGGTCCCATAGTTCAGCTATTGTGAATTGCGCTGCTATAAACATTGATATGGCTGTGTCCCTGTAGTATGCTGTTTTTAAGTCCTTTGGGTATAAACCAAGGAGAGGGATAGCTGGGTCAAATGGTGGTTCCATTCCAAGTTACTGCTTTCCATATTGGCTGCATCAATTTGCAGTCCTACCAGAAATGTTTGAGTGTACCTTTTCCCCCATATCACCAAGATTAATTGATTATTTTTACATTTATTTATTTATTGTTATTTGTATTCTTAATAGCTGCCATTCTGACAGGAATGAGATGATATCTTAGAGTAGTTTTGATTTGCATTTCTCTAATTGTTAGAGATGATGAACATTTTGTTGAATGATTGTATATCCTCTTCTGAAAAGTGTCTGTTCAGGACCATGGCCCATTTATTGATTGGGTTACTTGTGTGTGTGTGTGTGTGTGTGTGTATGTGTGTGTGTGTGTGTATGTGTGTGTGTGTTTAGCTTTTTGAGTTATTTATATACCCTAGAGATTAAGGCTCAATCTGATGTGTGAGGGGTAAAGATTTGCTGCTAAGATGTAGGCTCTCTATTTACTCACAGATTGTTTCTTTTGTTGGGAAGAAACTTTTTAGTTAGAATCCACCCTATTTATTGATTCTTGATTTTAATTCTTACACTATAGGAGTCTTATTAAGGAAGTTGGGGCCTAATCCAAAATGATGAAGATTAGGACCTACTTTTTCTTCTATTAGACACAGGGTCTCAGGTTTAATTTCTGAGTCCTTGATCCACTTTGAGTTGAATTTTGTGCATGGTGAGAGATAGGGGTTTAGTTTCATTTCATTGCATATGGATTTCCAGTTTTCCCAGAACTATTTGTTGAAGAGGCTATCTTTTCTCCAATGTATTTTTGGCACTTTTGTCTAATATAAGATAATTATAATTTCCAAAAACAGGCAAAGACACATCAAAGAAAGAAAACTTCAGATAAATATCTCTAATGAATATAGACGCAAAAATTTTATAAAATCCTGGCAAATCAAATACAACAACATTAAAAAATAGTGTACCATCACCAAGTGGGATTCATCCCAGGGATGCAAGGTTGGTTCAACATATGGAAATCAATAAATGTAATTCATTACATTAATAGATTTAAAGATAAGAATCACATGATCATCTCAATAGATACAGAAAAAGCATTTGACAAAATGTAGCACCCCTTTATGTTCAAAACACTAGAAAAACTAGGGATAACAGGAACATATCTCAACATCATAAAGGCTATTTATGCTAAGCCCCAGGCTAACATTATTCTAAATGGAAAAAAATATTGAAGGCATTCTCTCTAAAAACTGGAGCAAGACAGGGATGCCTTCTTTCACCACATCTATTCAACATAGTTCTTGAAACACTGGCCAGAGCAATTAGACAGATGAAATAGATTAAAGGAATACATATAGGAAAAGAAGAACTCAATTAGCACTATTTGCTGGTGATAAGATTCTATATGTAGAATACCCAAAAAGTTCCACCAGCAAACTTCTAGAACTAGTAAATGAATTCAGTAAAACAGCAGGATATAAAATCAGCACCCATAAATCAAAGGCATTTCTGTATCTCAGTGACAATTCTCTGAAAGGGAAATGAGGAAAACTATCACATTAACAATAGCATCAAAAAGATAATAAAATACTTGAGAATCAACTTAATGAAATAGGTGAAAGATCTTATACAATGAAAACTACAGAACCCTAAAGAAAGAAATCAAAGAAGACCTTAGAAGATGGAAAGGTCTACCTTGCTATTGGATAGGCAGAATTAATATTATAAAACTGACCATACTACCAAACGCACTATACAGATTTAATGCAATTCTGATCAAAATCCCAATGGAATTCCTCATAGAAACAGAAAAAGCAATCATAAAATTCATCTGGAAAAGTAAGAGATCCAGAATAGCTAAAGAAATCCTTAGCAGGAAGAGTGAAGCAGGTGGCATCTCTATATCAGACCTTAAACTATACTACAGAGCAATAGTAACAAAAACAACATGGTGTTGGCAACAAAACAGACTGGTAGACCAATGGTACAGAATAGAGGACACAGAGACTAACCCAATCTTACTCTTTAAGCAAAATATGTTGATATTCAAGAACTCAGTGTATACCTGTAATCCCAGCAACTTGGGAGGCTGAGGCAGGAGGACCACATGTTCAACCCTAGCCTCAGCAACTTAGCCAGGGCCTAAGTAACTTAGCAAGACCCTGTCTCAAAGTAAAATATAAAAAGTGCTGGGGATGTGGCTCTAGGGTCAAGCGCCCCTGGGTTTGATCCCTGATGCCAAAAAACAAACAAACAAAAACAAACAAACAAACAAAAAAACTCAGCATAAAATGTGGTATAATTCCAAGATTCCAAACAAGACAATGCCTGTGTCTATTTTCTGGATGAATAATGTATCAGACAGGCTTTTAAGCTATGTTAACAGAAAACTCAAATATTGGTAAAAAAAAAAAGAGAAAATTTCAATGTTTACTTAACAATGAATCTTAATATTGGCTTAAGACCACAATAATATCATCAAGTTTCTGAATATAACGGTTTGGGGGCTTATCCGTTTTAGTGTGTTATCTTTTAACTTTCATGTTCACTACCTTATGGCCCTAAAAGGGTTGCTGAGGCTCAGGAATAACTCTAGAAACAAGGCAGGAAGAGGCAAGGGTACCAAAAAAGGGGATTAAGGCCTCTTCCTTTCCACTTAAAGAGCTAGCTGACCAACTAAATCAGAAATAAGGTTAATGGCTTGATAGAGGTTTGCCACTTGAAAGGTTGCATACATTGGGTTTTTTTTTTCTATGTAGGATGGTAGAGTTAAAAGGGACTGCAGCTACTAACTTTCCTATGGCTCCTCCATCTCCTTTGCCCTGTTTGCCCACTGGGTTTGAACCATTGCCTCTCAAATGAGTATTTGAGATGTTCCTACTTTAACTAAGTCTACCTAGTCATAACAGGCTGCATCTTGAGGTCATTATTTCATGCTGAACATCAACGCATGTGAGAAAAATATACATATACAAATATGTAAAGCAGCACAGATAAATCCCACAAGCTTCATGTTGAGGGGAAAAAGACATAAGCGAGTGTGCCATGTGATCTCATTTACATAAGTTCAAAGGCAGCTGGAGTGAATCTATGGTGCTCAAAGTCAGATGGTGGCTTCTTCTGGGGAGAGTAGGGACTAGAAAGGGGTGTGATGGACTCTTTTAGGAAACTGAATTATTCTGTCTCTGGACTTAGGTCCTATTTGTACTGGTATATTTATTTTATGAAAATTTTATTATGAATACTTTTACATACATATGACACATTATACAATATATTTTATACCTATAATATACTTTTATATAATGTGCTCAGAACAAATGTAAATGCCATAATGAAATCATTTGCTTTGAATCATCACAATTATATAGTACAACCATAAGATACAGAGATTTTAATAGGTTTTATAGGGACCCAACTTCATATATCAACTGGATCGTATTTTTTGTTTCTCAGAATCAGACTGGTTTCATTACAATTTATTATTTAAGGTGAACAAAAAAATAAATCAATAAATAGATATATACACACATATACATTCACATGTTTATGGATGTCTGAGAAAGAATTGTAGTTTTGCTTTAAATATTTTTAATTTCCAGAGAATTTGCAGAAAACTTGACCAGTTTGGTTGTATGTCTTAAACTCCACTTCAAGAGGTATATGGACATGTTTTCCTGTGGAAATTTCTATATATAATTTCTATATATTTCTATATATATAATTTATATAAATTTATATATATATATATATAGAAATTTCTATATATATAATTATTGTATCTTCCATAAAAGGAGTGCTGGGTTTTTTTGCCAAGTTGAATTAAATTCAGACCATGGCGTTTCTGTGAATACTGTGACCATTGTATTACATGGTGCAAACACGGTTACTTATATATTCACTACAACATAAGTCTTAAAATATATTCATGACTTACATGGAAAAGGGCTAGAATTCAGTAGCCAGTGTCAGAATAAAAGCCCATTTTCTCCTACATTACGGGAAATAATGATTAAGTAGAATCTTCAGATAAATGTGCCTATTCATAAATATATAAACTAACAAGAAAACTATGTTTAACAAGATGTGGCAAGAGGAAAAACACTCCTAAATACTGTGTTTCACTCTGGACTCAGCACAGAATCTTGTATGAGTGAACTATCCAGGGAGAAAAACTATGACACGTATCATTTTACAAAATAGAACAAAGTGTTACGGATCGTGGGAAAGAAGAAAATGCTGAGGTATGAAATATGTTGGGTTGAATAGTTTTCTGTAAAAGATGGTGTAGGAGAAACCAAATAGAACTATAATTTGTTGCTATGAACTTTCTCTACTTAGTGAAATGCATGTTTAATCAACTGGACAGGGATGTCTTTCTTCTCAGCACAGCCCAAATTCATCCTTGACTCCTATAAATTATGAAGAAAAAGCAATCGTGTTTGGACAATTCTGGCTTTAAAAACTTCCCATTTGATGTCTGGGGAGTGGTTCTTAGTGGCCGGGATTCTGGAAGCAGCATCTTGACTTCTATCTCAAACTAGAAGAGTTTGGTGGAGTGAAGGAGAACCTTCCACCATTATACAAACCTTCAAAATAGTCCTCAGCAGCAGAAAATATACACATAAAATGATACTCTGTACCGCTGGCAGTTGGAAATCATTACGCACTGCCACAATTCAATGGTGCCCTTTTAATTGCACATGCTTAAGAAAAATACCACATTATAATTATATTTGACATTTTGAAGAGTCAAGAGTTCAAAACTGGAATGTGTTAGAGTGAGAAAAATTATAACCAAATACCTCCTATCTGGATGCAGCATCTTGGACAAGCACAATAATTCAGCTGGGAAATGCTGGAAAAACGATTCATTTCACTAGGGAATTTCCATTTTCTTTATTAAAAATACCATCTACACAGAAGAATGTATAATGCTATAAAATATCATTGACACAGAGTGTATATGTGTTCGCTTAAAAGGGTTTTAATAAAATGTATACCCACATGTCCACTGTTGAGGTTAAAAACTAGAGGGCTTGTGCCCTGTCTCCAATGTAGGACCATCACCCCTTCATGCAGACGTCCCGGCCATGCTGACTTTTATGATGATCTTCACATGTTTCCTTTGGTTTTAAATAAAGTTATCACGTGTGGATATATCCCTCCTGTGTTTGAACTTTATGAATTTAAAGGCTCCTTGATACCATCTGCTTTGCTGTGCTTCATTCCCTCTGAGGTTTGGGTAGAGTCATGGGGAGGAACCTTTCTTTATTTAGCTCCTCTGCTGGAAAGTATTGTATTTTCACATTATTCTATAATGCATTTTCCATTTTGTTTACATATGTAATTTTTTGTTGACATAACCATGCCTTTAGTTCACAAATGGAATCCCTGGATCAAATGTCATGTCTATTTAGCTTCCTACAGAACGACAGTCGAATTTTGAATGTGTTTGGACCACACTGTACATCATTTTGCCAGTGGACAGAAGTTCCTGTTGCTTCATGTATATGCCAGTGTGTGACGGTCTCAGATTTTAAATATTTTTTTCTAATGATTGGTTGAGGTGTGCAAACCTTGCTGGTTTTAACTTGCTTTATTATTGCTAGCAAAGTTGTGCATCTTTTTATGGTTATTAGCTAAAATTGCATTTTGTAGATGTTCTACTAGGCCCTTATCCAGTTTTCTATTGATTGCCATTTTCTTAGCAATTTCTGTGAGATTAAGTTAGTATATTTTGGGAGAGCAGTATTTTAATGATGATAAGGGGTGAAAATTCCCTTCTCAGATTTTTAAAAATTTCTTTCATGCTATTTTGATAAACACAGATTTTAGAATTTAACGTAGATGGATATTTCCATTTTTCCTATGAGACTTATATATTTTGCATTATGTTTATAAAAATCTTTCAAATTTTATGTAAAATAACTTTTTACACAAAAATCTTTAAGATGGCTCGGAGAACTTTTTTCAAAAAGAATTTTTATTTTGCCCTTTCATATTTAGTATACTAGGAGATAAGTTTTTAAATGTAAAGTGAGCTAGGGATTCAGTTTCTCTTTTTTTTCTCCTGGGAAAGCCACATATGATGTGATCCTATAATATATTAAAATAAATGTATACGATCCATGACTGTTCCTGGGTTTTCTACCTAGTTCTCCTGGTCTTCAGGCCCATCCCAGGCAAACACTGTGTTGTCAGGACACTCTGCTATTATCTGCCCTCATTGTCTCTTGTCCTAAAGATTTTCTTGGATAATCTTGCCTGTTAGACTACCAAATAATATTTGTATTGACAAAATGATAGGGATTTTTAAAATTTTGGTGATTAATTTGAGGAGCACTGACATCTTTGCCCTATACAGCCTTGAATCCTTAAACATGGTATTTGTATTTAGATCTCCTTGAAGTTGTTTCCCTAAGGTTTAATAATTTCACAGAAAAAAAATTCTTGCATATCTTTTGTAGATGCAACCTAGATTCTACAAGTCCTGGTGTGGTAAATGTCTTGTTTCAATTCAATTTCTTATATTGTCTATTATTGGTATAGAGAGAGCTGACTGATTTTCAGGAAATGGTATTGAATTCACTAAATTCCTCTCAACTTTTGAATTTATAAATAGGCTCTTATTTTATACTGGAGCCTGTCATTCACTCATTCTTCAGCTATTTAGTGAATAATCTGTCACGGGATTTATTAGAGGTGCTGTGGACATGGTAGCAAATATAAAAAATTAAATACATTTTGTAATATTTCAGGAGGTAATAAATACTGTGAAGAATAGTTAAGCAGTGAGAGGGAGAGCTGAAGTTGTGGGGCAGTTTGGGAATTTTGAGTAGCTGGGTAGGGAAGGACCCAGGAAAGTTTTCCACCTGGGTGAACACTTGAAGTTGAAATTTTCAACAAGCTGACACTTTCTTTATATAGTAACTATTTATTTATATTTTATTCATGCTATTATGAAAATCTCCTGATTTTGCTAACTTAAAGGTATTTAGTTATGAGACACTTTAAACTGTAAGCTATCCTGTACAACATGAATTGTAACATTTGATCATGAATGTATAATAAAGTACAACATAAAAAGTAAGACTACCATGAAAAATATTTTTCAATTCACATATGGCACAAAAAATCAAGCAAGTTATTCCTTTAAACATTATGATTAATACAAATATTATGTTGACATATTATAAACACAGTAGTACATTATTATTTATCAGTTAATAGATACCAAACAGAAATGTTAAAATGATGAATTTATTGAATCTGGTTTGCAAGAGCTAATTATTTTAGTGCTTCAGTTCCTTTTTTATTTTAGAAAGACTAATGTTTCAGCAACAAAATATCTTTTATTTGTGTACCAAACACTTTATACAATATTAACAATTGACAATTCTGATCTATGATTACTGGAATATGGAATAAGTAACATTTTTTTCAGATATTAATGATGGCAATTATTGGAAAAGATCTTTGACATTTCTATCTTTTCTTACTAAGTAATTATTATGCTAGATAGATTATTTCTTAGCTTCTTATGGCCAAACATGGGAATTTGAGCACAAGCTAATGAAGAACACAGTAGTCATAGAATCCAATACCTTAGTGTACGTGTACCTTAGTGTACAATAAATGTAGCCAAATCTTGAGAGCCAAGCATCATCTTCTAACCTGGTTATGAAAGATGACTGTAAACTCACAAAGGGTTTTGATCAACAGCACTAGGCTTTACTCTGACAATTGTTAATATCATTCTCTTATTTAACTATAGCATTTATTCAAAGAGGGCAGTGTGTCAGTATAATAAAAGAGAAAGAAGGACTATATTCTTGTTAATGAGAGTGAGTTCACAAGCTTTGCAAAAAAAGAGAGAGAGAGAGAGAGATAAAGAAAGAAAAAGAAAAAATCTTTGTGAAAGAGAAGATTCTATGATTAGCTACTATATAACTTTCTAAGACTTTCTAAATTTCTTATCTAAATGAATCAAATTTCATCTATTAGAATAATATGTTCATGGCAATATATTCAATTTTATTGTAAAAATAAGAAAGGAGATTTCATATACTCACATCTAATTTGAATTTCAAGTTTAATAGAATGTTTACCTATGAAGCCATGTTCAACTGCTTTGAGAGTACAGAGCATGATTCCAAATGTTTGAGTGATTTTTTTATTATAGAAAAAGTGTATTCACTTTTAGTGGGTTCCTCCATTATCAAATATTTGATCTCTGAAAAAATTTCTTATACCCCATTGAAGTACAAATTGAACCAAAGCCTTGGTTTAATTGTTCTTTAATATTTTCATTTTCAAACAATAAAATGAGACAATAGATTTTGTATTATTTGCAGAACATTTTCCTTGTTATAAGAAACACCTTGGTTAGCAAATTAATCCAATCTCCCTCAGAACATGTTTTGCAAATATTATATGAATTCACTGCATATTTATAAGCAGTCATATTTGAATGAAGGTAGGTGGTCTCTTTACCTACCATGAGCAGAAAGACAGGTAAATGTGCATTTCTTCCGTAGAGTAAAATGTGTGCATTTTATATGTTTTAACTGCAGGGACTGAGAATTAGCATATCTTATGAATCTATTTTTGCAGTTTTCACAGTTTTTTTAATTTATTTTTCAAAAATTTGAATTTATTGTTAACATATATAAAATAAATATTGTATGTCTGAATGGGGTAGCATGTAATGTTTCTATAAATGTGTACGCTGTCTGATACCCAAATCAGCTTTAATATACCTGTCTCCTCAAACTCTATTACTTTTTTTTTTTTCAAAATCCTCTCTTCTAGCTGTTTGGAATGTCTCTTATGTTGTTATTTATAGTCAGCCTACTGTGCAAAGCACACCAGGCCTTTTTATTGGGGGGTAGGGTTTATCTAGTTTTAATGCTCAGACACCAAGGACCCAAAGATTATAACTAAAGACCCATCAGAAGAACAGTTGGCATTGAAGACACTAAGCTCTCCCTCTAAGGATCATGGATACCTACACTCCAGGAACAAAGGCTACACAGGAGTGGAGATAGAGCCTTAAAAACAACAGCCTAGTGAAGGCAGCAAGTCCTTCCAAAAATGTTTCTTTTTATCTCTGTTAATAGCTGCAACTTGCTCATTTCTGCTCCTATAATCCTGCTTGCACAGCAGCTTGGGCAGGAACCAGAGCTTCCCAGAGAAAGGGGGACACACCACAGCTACTTGCAGGAGAACCTCTTGACACCCGGAAGTCTGTACTGTGTAGACACTGAACAAAGGGCTGTCTCCCCTCAGCCTTTGGAGAAGACTCCAAGGAGCCCACACCAGTGCTGAGTGAACCTGGCTCTTATGCATCTCCAAGTATAGGCCATAACTTCCCTTATTTTTCCGTAATTTCCATAACAGTAGGACTGGTTCTTATCAGTCCTACAGGATTCAAAGAGTCACTTCCCGGTAGGGAAATGGTCAATCTTCCTTGAAGAAAGAAAATTATCTGGATCTTTACAAAATCATTTATTTATTTATTTATTTATTTAAGTGTAGCGATCAGAGTTTAATGTATTGCACTGCTATGGTAGGTAATCAAAACTGTGATATTCTCATAAACACAGATATATAAATTGATGAAAAAATGGAGTGTTCAGAAATGAATAGGTATTTGGCCAATTTTTTTGGTAGTAAGATGTTTATTTCTATTCTTGTTAGTTCAGTTTAGTTATGAATGATCATTTGACATAATTACACAAGCACTGACTACAACCTGTTCCAGTTCAGTCCAGTGCTTCCTCTGTCCTCCTCCTCCCGCCTGAAGTCCTCCTCCCATCTCCCTCCTCCCCCTGCCCCTCCCATTCCCTTACCTGTACTTTACTAATCTTTCTACTATTTATTTTGGAGTTTTATTACGAATGCTTGTGACTGTGCATGAAGGTGAAAGTGACTGTGGTATTCATGTGTGTACACGGGAAAGTCACGTCAGATGCCTTCTTCTACTCTTCCCATCTCCTGTCCCTCCTCCCTCCCCTCAATCCCCTTCCTCCACTCCATAGATCTCTCTTCTGTTGTCATTAACTCCTCTACTTTTATTTTGTTTCTTTTTTTCCCCTTTGGTCTCTATGCTGCTAGCATATTTTACTTAACAGGAAGTTCTCCAGTTCCATCAATTTCCCAGATGCCTTAAGTTTATTCTTCTCTATGGCTGAGTAATATTCCAATACATACATACACACACACACACACACACACACACACACACACACACACATATATATATATATATACATATCACAATTTCTTTACACATTCATCTGTTGAAAGGGGCACCAAGGTTTGTTGCATAGCTTGGCTATTATGTTTATTGCTATGAACATTCATGGGCTGTATCACTATAGCATGTTGGTTTTAGATCTTTTGGATATATACCAAAGAGTGGGACAGCTGGGTTATATGGTGGTTCAATTCTTAGTTTTTTGAGGACTCTCCATACTACTTTCCAGAGTGGTGACACTAATCTCAAGTCCCACCAACAATATATGTATTTTCCCCATATTTATTGTTATTTTTGTTCTTGATCATTGTCATTCTGACTGAAATGAGATGAGATCTCAGGGTAGTTTTGATTTGCTTTTCCCTGATTTCTGGACATTTTCTCGTATTTTTGTTGGTCATTAGTATTTCTTCTTTTGAGGAGTGTCCATTCAGTTCTTTTGACAATTTGTTATGGGTTATTTGTTTTTTTCATTTGTTGTTTGTCTTGACAGTAAGTTATTTTAGTTCTTTATACATTCTACACCAGAAGTTCTGTTTCTAAGTCACTGTGACTTAGTACCCATTAACCCAGCGTCTCCACCCCCACCCCCAACCCCCAGGTCCTGGTAAGCACCACTCCACATTCAACTTCTAGAGGCCACGTTTCAGATCCAAGTGTGAATGAGATCATGCCGGGCATCACTTCTGCCCATTCAGTTCCAGGGCTGGGTCTGTGGGTGCTGGTGTGCTGGGGGCACGGGTGTCAAATCTGGTGCTCCCTCTTCCAGGTGGGAGGCAGCCCTCTCAGGGCTGGGCTGCCTAGGTGTGGGCGAAGAGTACCAGGGGCAGTCTGTCTCCTTACTTCCTTGGTCCTCCTGAAGGTGTGTGCTGAGAGAGGAGCTTGCTGCTGGACGTGGTGCTCCTGCAGGGAAATGAACCTGAGGGTCCCTATTCAGCCATCTGCTCTCTCTGCCTCTTTAGTTGCATGAATCTTAAGTTCAGTAAAACTAAACTAAGGAACCTCAAATTCATCTTCTGGTTTATTCTAATAAGCACTGATATTTATCATGGACTCTTTTCCTCTGCATTTTCTATTTTTCCCATTGAAGCTATCATGTGGATGTGGATGTGCTGCCCAAATCACAAAACAACTCTTTTCTTCCTCTTAACTGGGCTTCGTTTCCCTTCGTTTCCCTTCTGGCCCGATTTGCTACTTCATTCTACCATTTTATAACCCCAACTCTTCCAAAGACTCAGACGTGTGGGTCTTCATCAATTTTCTTCCACGAGGACTTGTTTTCAATATGACTAAGCTTTTACATCCTGAAAGTTAGTTTGCTGTTCAGCCCCATTTTAGTTTATTTTACATAAAAATGATCTTTTTGTCCTCCCCATAACTATTATCACCTCATCAAATATGTCCTCACAGATGCAGTAACAGAATTAAATGTCTTTTATCTGCACTGGCAGGAGGTTTCTGCAGGTCCTAAGAGAGCTCCCCAGGCCAATTAAGGCAGTGGCTTGTGTTTCTAACTCATTTCTCCTGGAACAGTGTTGGTTTCCTATGGGATCTCCCCCCCTCCCGACTCCTATATGAAATTGCCTTCCAAATGTCTTCACTCCACTTCTGCTTCTCTTCTGCTTTCTGGAATTTGATCCCTGACACTGAGTTGTAAGGGTTGCAAAGGGTGAGGAGAGAGTGGTGCCAACCCAGACCTCCCACAGCAGGTGGCACTCCTGTGCACTGTGCCTGTGGCTTTGTCCCAGGTTGGCATCCTGGGAGAACACCCTCCATTCCCTGATAGTGACCTCAGCACATCCACCTATACATGATGACTTAAATGCAAAGAGAGGCTAGTGGGAAGGACTCTGCCCAACTCCTGGTCCCGGGGCCTCCTCCCTCTCCCCAAGTTGCCACTCTACATGGGCATCCTCCCTGGCAATTTCCCTTTTTAGGTGCACAAACCTGATTGGTTATGAAAGGCATTGGAGAGGCTGGACTAACTTGATTCTTCAAAGCCAGAGCAGATCAAGGTGTCCTGGGGCTGCAGAGGGAAGCACAGGGTGGGGACATGCCCGGTGTGTGTCCCCTCTGGACTCCTAGATGCATGGACTATGATTTCCTGCATGAGCACAGCTCAGAGTTGCTTCCTGCCCCCAGCCCTTTCTCCTCCTGGCCCTGGTGAGGGCTTCTGAGGGCAGCAGTTGAGGACTTGCCCTCTTTTTTTCTGCTCTTTTCTAGCACTTTGGTCCTCACCTTGGATTTTCCCAGGAATCCTGCAAGATAGCAGAGTCTAAGGAACAGTGTCCACCCACATCCACCTCCTGGGCACTGCAAGAGGTCTTCAGACAAGGCAGTGCAGAAGCTCCATCCTGTGCCTGACTCACTTGAGGTTTGAAGGGTGAGGATGATAGGCATTCTGTTCACTGTGGGACACCGAACAGCAGTCCCAAGAAACACCCAGGGAGGCTGGCAAGGCCCTCAGAACACCGTGGCTGTGGCGGACGAGCAGGCAGCCTGCAGTCCTGGAAAGGCCCACCAAAGGCTTCAGTTCTGTCCATAATGTTTCATACTCTTGACTTGAGGGTGGAAAGAAATGTGCCCTTAGTCTTCTTTTTGACTTTTTATCTCTTATAGGCATCTATACCTGGATTTTTCTATTATCTAAGCTGATCATCTCTGCCTCTTGAATGGTAAATTTCCCCTTTAATGTTCTTTTTAAAAAAATATTTATTTTTTAATTATTGTTGGACACAATATCTTTATTTCACTTATTTATTTTTATGTAGTGCTGAGGATTGAACCCAGGGTCCTGCACATGCGAGGCGAGTGCTCTACCGCTGAGCCCTAGCCCCTGCCCTTAATGTTCTTTTTTTTTTATGTGTGTGTAGGGCTTCTTTGGAGAGACAAAATTTTCTTTTTTTTTAATTAATTTTTTTTAAATTTATATATGACAGCCGAATGCATTACAATTCTTATTGCACATATAGATCACATTTTTTTCATATCTCTGGTTGTAAACAAAGTATATTCACACAATTCATGTCTTCATACATGTGCTTTGGATAATGATGTCCACCACATTCCACCATAATTGCTAACCCCACGTCCCCTCCATTCCCCTGCCACCTCTCTGCCCTATCTAGAATTCATCTATTCCTCCCATGCTCCCCCTTCCTACCCCACTATGAATCAGCCTCCTTATATCAGAGAAAACATTCAGCATTTGTTTTTTTGGAATTGGCTAACTTCATCTTCTCCAACTCCATCCATTTAACTGCAAATGCCATGATTTTATTCTCTTTTATTGCTGTGTAATATTCCATTGTGTATAAAAGTCATAATTTGTTTACCCATTCATCTACTGAAGCACATCTAGGTTGGCTCCACAGTTTAGCTATTGTGAATTGGGCTGCAGTAAACATTTGATGTGGCTGTGTCTCTGTATTAGGCTGTTTTTAAGTCCTTTGGGTATAGATTGAGGAGAGGGATAGCTGGGTCAAATGGTGGTTCCATTCCCAATTTTCCAAGGAATCTCCATACTACTTTCCATAATGGCTGCACCAATTTGCAGTCCCACCAGCAATGTATGAGTGTACCTTTTTCCCCACATCCTTGTCAACACTTACTGTTGTTTGTCTTTATAATAGCTGCCATTCTGACTGGAGTGAGATGAAATCTTAGAGTCATTTTGATTTGCATTTCTCTAATTGCTAGAGATGATGTACATTTTTTCATATATTTGTTGATTGATTGTATATTATCTTCTGAGAAGTGTCTGTTCAGGTCTTTGGTTCATTTACTGATTGGGTTATTTGTGTTTTTTTGGTGTTTAGCTTTTTGAGTTATTTATATACCCTAGAGATCAGTGTTCTATCTTATGTGTGAGGGGTAAAGATTTGTTGCTAAGATGTAGGCTCTCTATTTACTCACAGATTGTTTCTTTTGTTGAGAAGAAACTTTTTAGTTAGAATCTATCCTATTTATTGATTCTTGATTTTAATTCTTGTATTGGGAGTTGGGGCCTAATCCTACATGATGGAGATTACGGACTATTTTTTTCTTCTATTAGATGCAGGGTCTCTGGTTTTATTGCTAGGTCCTTGATCCATTTTGAGTAGAGATTTGTGCATGGTGAGAGGGGTTTAATTGCATTTTGTTGCATATAGATTTCTAGTTTTCCCAGCACATTTGTTAAACATGCTATCTCCAATGCATGTTCTTGGCACTTTTGTCTAATATAATTGTAATTTTGTGGATAGGGCTCTGTGTCCTCTATTCTGTACCATTGGTCTACCAGTCTGTTTTGTTGCCAATACCATGTTGTTTTTGTTACTATTGCTCTGTAGTATAGTTTGAGGTCTGGTATAGAGATGCCACCTGCTTCACTCTTCCTGCTAAGGATTGCTTTAGCTATTCTGGTTCTCTTATTTTTCCAGATGAATTTCATGATTGCCTTTTCTATTTCTATGAGAAATTCCACTGGGATTTTAACCAGAATTGCATTAAATCTGTATAGTGCTTTTGGTAGTATGGTAATTTTGTTAATATTAATTCTGCCTATCCAACAGCAAGGCAGATCTTCCATCTTCTAAAGTCTTCTTTGATTTTTTTCATTAGGGTTCTTTAGTTTTCATTGTATAGATCTTTCAACTCTTTCGTTAGGTTGATTCCTGAGTATTTCATTTTCTTTTTGAGGCTATTGTAAATGTGATAGTTTCCTCATTTCTCTTTCAGAGGATTTGTCACTGATGTACAGAAATGCCTTTGATTTATGAGTGTTGATTTTATATCCTGCTACTTTGCTGAATTCATTTACTAGTTCTAGAAGTTTTCTGGTAGAACTTTTAGGCTCTTCTAGGTAAAGAATCATATCGCTGTAAATAGTGCTAATTTGAGTTCTTTTTCTCCTATGTGTATCTCTTTAATTTCTTTCATCTGTCTAATTGCTCTGGCCAGTGTTTCAAGAACTATGTTAAATAGAAGTGGAGAAAGAAGGAACCCCTGTCTTGTTCCAGTTTTTGGAGGGAATGTCTTCAATTTTTCTCCATTTAGAATGATGTTGGCCTGGGGATCAGTGTAGATAGCCTTTATGATGTTGAGATATGTTCCTGTCATCCCTAGTTTTTCTAGTGTTTTGAACATGATGGGGTGCTATATTTTGTCAAGTGCATTTTCTGCATCTATTGAGATGATCATGATTCTTATCTTTGAGTCTACTGATGTGATGAATTACATTTATTGAGTTCCCTATGTTGAACCAACCTTGCATCCCTGGGATGGATCCCACTTGATCATGGTGCACTGTCTTTTTGATATATTTTTGTAATCAGTTTGCTAGAACTTTATTGAGAAGTTTTGCATCTATGTTCATTAGCAATATTGGTCTGAATTTTTTTAAATGTGTCTTTGCCTGATTTTGGAATTAGGGTGATATTGGCTTCATAGATTGAGTTTGGAAATGATGCCTCTTTTTCTATTTCCTGAAATAAATTGAAGAGTATTGGTATTAGTTCTTCTTTAAAGGTCTTATACAACTTGGCTGTGTATCCATCTCAACCTGGGCTTTTCTTGATTGGTAGACTTTTGATGATCTTCTATTTTGTCACTTGAAGTTGATCTGTTTAAATTTTGTATATCATCCTGATTCAATTTAGGCAAATCATATGACTCTAGAAATTTGTCGATGCCTTCAATATTGTCTATTTCATTGGAATACAAGTTTTCAAATAATTTCTAATTATCTTCTGTATTTCTGTGGTGTCCATCATGATATTTTCTTTTTCATCACATATGTTAGTAATTTGAGTTTTTTCTCTCCTCTTTGTTAGCATGGCTAGGGGTCTGTCAATTTTATTTAGTTTTTCAAAGAACCAACTTTTTGTTTTGTCAATTTTTTCAATTGTTTCTTTTGTTTCAATTTCATTGATTTCAGCTGTGATTTTAATTATTTTCTATCTTCTGTTGCTTTTGGTGTAGATTTTTCTTTTTCTAGGGCTTTGAGATGTAATTTTAAGTCATTTATTTGCTGACTTTTTCTTCTTTTAAGGAATGAACTCCATGCAATGAAGTTTCCTCTTAGAATTGCCTTCATAGTGTCCCAGAGATTTCGAGATGTTGTATCTGTGTTCTCATTCACCTCTAAAATTTTTTAATCTCCTCCTTGGTATCTTCTGCAATCCATTGTTCATTCAGTAGCATATTAATTAGTCTCCAGGTGTTGGAGTAGCTTTTATTCCTTATTTTATCATTGATTTCTAATTTCATTCCATTATGATCTGATAGAATGCAGGGTAATATCTCTACTTTTTTATATTTGCTAAGAGTTGCTTTGTGGCATAATATATGGTCCATTTTAGAGAAGTATCCATGTGCTCCTGAGAAGAAAGTGTATTCTCTCATTGAAGGTTGTAATATTCTATATATGTCAGTTACGTCTAAGTTATTGATTGTATTATTGAGTTCTAGAGTTTCTTTGTTCAGCTTTTGTTTGGAAGATCTATCCAGTGGTGAGAGAGGTGTGTTAAAGACACCTAGAATGATTATGTTGTGGTCTATTTGAACTTGAGAAGAGTTTGTTTGATGAACATAAATGCTCCATTGTTCGGGGCATATATATTTATAATTTTCAAGTCTTGTTGGTGTATGGTTCCCTTGAGCAGTATGTAGTGGCCTTCTTTATCCTTTTTGATTGACTTTAGCTTGAAGTCTACTTCATTTGATATGAGGATGAAATCCTCTGCTTGCTTTCACAGTCCATGTGAGTGGTATGATTTTTCCCAACCCTTCACCTTCAGTCTGTGGATGTCTTTTGCTATGAGTCTTTGAAGGCAGCATATTGTTGAGTCTTTTTTTAAAAAAAATCCAATCTGCTAGTCTATGTCTTTTGATTGGTGAGTTTAGGCCATTAACATTCAGGGTTATTATTGAAATATGATTCGTATTCCCAGAGCTTTTTGTTTATTTTTGGTATTTAAGGTGACTCGGTTTCTCCTCTGATTAGATTTTCCTTTAGTGTAATTTCTCCCTCTGCTGATTTTCATCATTGCTTTTCATTTCCTTTTCATCGAATATTTTGCTGAGGATGTTCTATAGTGCAGGATTTCTAGTTGTATATACTTTTAACTTTTGTTTATCATGGAAGGTTTTTATTTCATCATCAAATCTAAAGCTTAGTCTTGCTAGATGTAAGATTCTTGGTTGGCATCCATTTTCCCTCAGAGCTTGGTATATGTTGTTCCATGATCTCGTGACTTTGAGGATCTGATTGAAAAATCTGCTGAGGTATGAATTGGTCTCCCCCTATATGTGATCTGATTTCTCTCTCTCTCTCTTGCGGCTTTTAAGATTTTGTCTTTATTCTGTATGGAAGGCATTTTCATTATAATGTGCCTTAGTGTTGATCTGATGTGATTTTGTACATCTGGTGTCCTGTAAGCCTCTTGTATTTGTTTTTCCAATTCAACTTTATGTTTGTGAAATTTTCTGAAATTATCTCATTGAAGAGATTGTGCATTCCTTTGGTTTGAATCTCTGTGCCTTCCTCTATCTCAACAACTCTTAAGATTTGTTCTTTTGATGCTGTCCCATAATTCTTGGATGTTCTGTTCATGGTTTCTTACTATCTTCACTGTGTGATCAACTTTATCTTCCAGATTGTATGTTTTGTCTTCATTATCTGATGTTCTTTCTTCCAGTGATCTAGTCTGTTGGTTATGCTTTCTATTGAGATTTTTATTTGGTTTATTATATCCTTCATTTCAAGGATTTCTGACTGCTTTTATTTTTCAGGGTCTCTATCTCCTTTTTGAAGTAATCTTTTGCTACCTGTATTTACTCTCTTATCTCTTTGTTGAAGTGATCAGTTTTGCCTGTGTTTGCTCATTTAGGTCATTCTTTAATTCACAGATTATTTTGATTATGAGCCTTCTCTGACATTTTATTAACTGCTCTGTCCATAGGTTCTGTTATTACAATGTCCTGGTTTGTTGGGGGCAATTTCCTCCCTTGCCTTTTCATGTTGTCTTACTTTCTTGCAGTGTGGATTCTAGACCTGGGTCCCATGTAAGTTGGTGAAGGCAGATCTGGTCAGGGCCTGAGCTCCTGCGGTACTCTGCTGGTCAGAAGGGGCAGTCCTGTGCTGGAGGCTGGGCTCTGGAGGGTGTCTCTGGTGGTGGGGTGGACCAGGGCCTATTGTGAGCCTTAGTCTGGTGAAGGCCAGCATGGACAGTCCAAGAGACAAAAGTTTTCTAAAGAACACATTGCTTTATTTCTCTCTGCTCACTCAATTTAAATCCTTTGTATTTATGGACATATTTTTTTTTTCTAACCAAACATTTCCTACCATTAGTTCAGTCTGGTGCTCAGCCAGTGCTCAAGAGGATGAGGCAGTATCCTCACACTCCCTGGTTCCGTAACCCCTGTCGGCCAGATTCCCCAGCCAGTGTATTCCTTTCCTTTGCCTGTTTCCCAGCTCCCTTTATGTGGAGTCTCGGGGTTCTGAAAGGATAGTGATTCCTCTTTCTTGTTAAGGCCACCTTGGGCTCACCTCAGTGAACTTGCCTTTCACATTCACCCATAGCTCAGAGTTGCCTCTGAGCCAAGTTTAAGTACCCTAGTAAATAAATGTACAGTGCTCATCAAAAAATTATTAGTGTGGACTTAACAGAAGATGTGAAGGAAAGTTGAAAGATGTAAAATGACTAGGTATTTATAAAACCATAAACATGTTTTATAAGACCATGTGAGTCAAGTCCTCTTTAATCCTGTGTATTCCTGAGGTTGGCTTCCTGTCCTTGAATCTTCTTCTGCCTGCATCAGAAGAACATAAAAGGCCAGGACCTTGCCCTTCAACACAGAAGCCTGTTGAGGCCTCACATGTGGACTTCTGTCTCCACATTCTCTTTTGTTCCCCATGGAGCATTTAATTTCTGGAGGACTTCATCCTGTTAGGACTTCATCCAACATGGTCTTACCTCCTTCAAAAAAAAAAAATCTTTAAACTTTCTGGTTTGTAAATCACTGCATACCCTCAGTGTTCTTATTAATATGTGTCCAGATTTTTCTTGTGTTCTTGCTTGGTTATGATGTTCTTCATGCTTTTTCTTTCTTTTCTTTTAGGTACTGGGGATTGAACCCAGGGACACTTGACCACTGAGCCACATCCCCAGACCTTTTTCTATTTTCTTTTGAGACAGAGCCTTGCTAAGTTGCTGAGGCTAGGCTTGAACATGTGATCCTCCTGCCTCAGCCTCCTGAACCACTGGGATTACAGTCGAGTGCCACTGTGCCTAGCTTCCTGCTGTTTCTCTCTAGCACTTGAGTTGAACTTTGGTTCACAGTTCAGGTCTGTCACCTGCAGGTGGGTTCCTGTCACCGGTCCTCTCAACTCTTTTGGTCTTAGGAGGAGAATAAAGAACAAAGGTTCGATGATAGGAAGCCACCCTCAGGAACTGACTGACAAGAGCACTTCACTTAAATGGTTTTATAAAATATGCTTACAAGTTTATAAATACCTATCATTTTACGTCTTTCAACTTTCCTTTGTATCTTTTGTTAACTGTACACTAATAATTTTTTGATGAGCATTTGTGAAAATAAAGAGCTTTGTCTGCAGTACATCTATTTACAAGTGTATTTAAACTTGGCTAGAAAGCAGTGCTTCTACCAAAGGGACTGCAGGAAACACAGTGAGCCTTGGGGACGTATTCACTCTTGTGTCTGTTTAATGGCTCCAGTTGCTAAAGCTTTGTAAATAGGAATGTGAGTGAAACAGGGTCCCAGACTTCAAGGCGCTGTGGGGCCCAAGCGGCAGACACACAGCAGGTCCCTCCACTTGCAGTGTGAAGAAGGCATGGTAGTCTGGGTGAGTGGGGGTGAGTCAGGGTGAATGGGGTGCTAACCCGGGCAACAGAGCTTGACACGACCAGCGCTGGTGTCCGCATCTTGGAGCGTGAGTCCACGTTTCCACCCTCAGTGTCAGGACAGGCACTCTGGGCGAAAGGTGGGCATGAACAGAGCACAAGGTCCGTCTTCCATTCAGACTTGTCAAGTGTGTGGTGCTGACCTTGGGTCCAACAGCCAGTGGAGACTTGTGAGGGTGTTAAGGACCCATGTGTTTTACTGAGGGCTCCAAAGTTTGTCCTGAAATTTTGGAATATAGTATATTTTTATTTGAGGGCAATGTCATCCTCTATGTGAGGGTGAGGGCCAGGGAAACAGAAGAGGAGCCCACTGCAGGGCAAAGACAGAATCCCATGGGATTGGGACTGCGCCATTGCTG
Organism: Urocitellus parryii; assembly: GCF_045843805.1. Lineage (NCBI taxonomy): Eukaryota > Metazoa > Chordata > Mammalia > Rodentia > Sciuridae > Urocitellus > Urocitellus parryii. The sequence goes on along the minus strand of NC_135532.1, from coordinate 118,032,007 downwards.
GGCCTTCTGGCTGTGTTGTGGTGGCAAGGAAAAGCAGCTTAGGGTCCTTCCAGAAGATTTCAGGGTGAAGGAAAAGCACCTTAATTATGAATAAAAATACTAAGACTGAAAGGAAATACTTACAGAACGAGATTACAGGAAAAGGCATTAAAAGATGAGTGGGCTCCGTTCCCCAATTTGCTCATGTTCTCTTGTAGGTCGGTGAGTTGGGTGTGTCCAACCCACACAGCCAGAGGCAGTCCAGAGCAAAGCCTGCCCCAAAATGTGTGGGGCTGCAGCAAACATGCAGAGATGGCCCTTCTACAGAGTGATCTGAATTACACTATAAAATCCAGGTGCCCACCAGGTACTGTGGTTCCTCAATGGAGAAGTGGAAGGAAGAGTTAGAAAGAGGTACTCACACACCCAGTCAGTGCACTTAAAGTGTCTTCTCAGGGTCCAGGCACCCGTCTGCCTGTTCAGGATGGAGACCATCTCCTGGCAGTCACATCCTTTCCCTTTCATTGAATGTGCTCTTCATGGCTAATCTCATGTTTCCCACCAGGAAGGAAAGTTAGCGAAGCTGGTGTCCTTCATAACGCCAGGGACTGGACCCAGGGATGCCTCGCCACTGAGCTACATCCCCGGGTCTGTCCCCCTTCCTTGCTCCCTCTCTCCCTCCTTCCCTCCCTTCCTTTCTTCCTTCATTCCTTCCTACCTTCCTTCCTTTCTCTTTTTTCTTTTTACTTAATTATTTATTTATTTATTTTAAAAATTTGAGACAGGGTCTCACAAAGTTGCTTAGGGCCTCATAAGTAAGTGAGGCAGGACTCAAACTTGCAATCCTCCTGTCTTAGTCTCCCAAGTCCCTGGGATTACAGGCACACACTGCCACATCCAACTCATGAAGTAATCTAGAAATTCTCTGTATCTCTCAGGAAACTCTCAGGGTACTTGAGCCAGGGGACATCTTGAGAGTTTTTACTATTGGAAACTCTGCTGCTTTGGGGGTCAGAGCAAACTCAAACCTCAGTGTCCCCCATGGGCACTCTGACCCTCTGACTGGACAAGCAATGGCCATAAAAGACACTCGTGGTTTGGGAGGGTGTCTCTGACACAAACTGCCTAGAGGTCTATACAGAGGGAACACAGCTGCAATGGGACACAAGGGGAGGCCACTGCCCTCTGCAGTTAGCAGCTCCAGCTGACCTGCCCTCAGTCACTGGGAGCAATGCCTGTTGCGTCTAGTTTCACGTAGAGACCAGATCTGAAGGCAGCATATTGGGATGGAGGGTAACAGGTTGCTTGGTTCCTGCAAGAACCCCCAGGAGCACAGAGTGCAGTGGTTCAATGCCTGCCCCCAGCACCAGGCCTTGGAGACTTCAGTATGTGACAAGTCACAGGTGCACAGACCACAGACTCAAAATACCTGAAGAGGATATATCCTGGGGAGGCCAGCATTCTGCCTTGACCTGTTACATGGGAAATACCTGGCAGGCTATATTCTGCCATAACCGGTTTGGCAAGAGCTGAGGGAATTTAAACAAGCAGGTCTACAACCCTCCACCCTCCTTCCCTACTGTATGTGGTAGATTCCAGCCTTAGAAAATGAGATCAGCAAAGCCCACTACCACCTGCCCCCACGTGCATGTCCAAGCTCTCAGCTACAAGGGATTTTTGACCCATTTTTTAAAATCTTCATCTATTCTGTATTTTCCCCCTTTGTTTAAAGTTTTAAAATTATTTTTCTTTCATTTTTTTATTTCATTGAATTTTTAGACTTTTTTCAGTTTCTTTTTCATTTTTATTTTTATTAATTCTTTTCCTCTTTATTACTCTTAAGTGTTTTAATTTTCATTTTTGTTTAATTTTTAGACATATCTTCTTTCTCTCCCTCTCTCTTTTTTTTCCTAAATCTAGTTCTGGGAGCAGAATCTGGGGTGTGGGGCGGTTGGGTGTGCGTTCAGCTGCTGAGCTACATGCCCAGCTGAGAGGAACAAAACTCAGCTCTGACACACCCCAGTCCTGCTCAAACCCTTATAGACACTTCCACTTATAGAAAAGGGAGGACAAGGGCTCCCAGATGTTGAACCAACCCCTCAGGGGCACAGCTAGTGGGGGGCTGAGGTTCAGCTCAACAATAGTTTCAAAGAGAGAAGACACAGTGGTTGCTGACAGCACATCTCCCAGGTTCCCTCTCTATTGTAGCAGCAGCCTGGTGCAGAGTGGGTAAGATTGAAGGAGAGTCCCACAGAGGGAGCTGGGACTCCAGTCCTGGCCCTCAAGGGCAGCACCTCACTCTGTACAGTGTTAAGGCGTAAGACTAGAGATTGTAGAACCAAACCTTGAAAAGGAAACACTCAACAAGTCAGAGAAAACCTCAGTTGAAACCTCAACAACAGACTAAATCAATCAGAAGCAATAATATCAGAGCTGATGGAGGAAGCAATAAAGAAAAAATAAGAAAAAAGAAAGAGATCTCTAGGATACCATCAAAAGACCTAATGTCCCAAATAATTAGCACCACAGAGGAAGAAGAGCTACATGCTAAGGGAATAAAAAGCAGATACCATGAAATAATAACAGAAAATGGCCCAAGTCTTTGGAAGGACATAGGCGCTCATACAGGAGACATTCCGAACCCCCAAAAGAAGGACCAGAAGCAAAACTCTCGACCACAGGATCTATTTAAATTGCAGAAAAAAAGAAAGACTATTAAAAACTGCATTAGGGAAATGTCAAGTTATATTTAAAGGTAAACCATTAGACTAACAGCACATTTCTCATCGGAAACTCTGAAGGGCAAAAGGTCACAGAATAACGTATTTCAAGTCCTGAAAGAAATTGCCAACCAAGATTATTGTATTCAGCAAGGTTATCCTTCAGAATTAAAGAAGATATAAAACCTTTCAAGATAAACTACGTGAATTCATGACCACTGGTGCAGCATTATTGAAGATGATTAAGGTTATCTTATATCCAGAAGAGAAAGAAAGATAAACAAAATTATAATACATAAAACGTCACTAAAAGAGTAGACACACAATGAGAAATGGGAAAGAATCAAACTATCAATTCAGTAAACCTTTTTTTTTTTTTTTTTTTTTTTTTGCCACTGTTGACCAAAAGACCTGACAAGAACAATGAAAGGACAAAAAGTTATTTGGCTCACAGTTTCAGAGGTCTCAGGATGGTCCACTCTGTATCTCCAGATCTGAGGTGAAGAAGAACATCATGACAGAAGAGTATGGCAAGGAAAGCAGCTCAGGGTGTGGTAATCAGGAAACAGAGGAAACAATGCTCACCAGACAAGATGCAAACCCCAAAGGAATGCCTTCAGCCATCCCCACCCCGTACAGTTACCACCCAGTTCATCCATACCAGTGGAGTAATGGCCTCATTAAGTTAAAGCTCACATAACCCAGTAATTTCACCTCTAAACTTTCTTTTGTTGCCTTACACATGAACTTCTAGGGAACAGCTCAGCTCTAGGAACCACAATAACTAATAAATTTCTAAGATAAATAAAAGCAGAAGAAATACACAGAGTATCCAAAACAAGCAGAATAAGATCAACAAAATGATAGGAACAATTATGTACCTTTGAATAATAACTGTGAATGTAAATAGCCTTAACTGTACAGTTAAAAGACACAAACTGGCTGGATGAATTTGAAAAAAAGACCCAACAGTACACTAATTACAAGAAACTTACCTCGCCTACTAATTCATACACAGACTGAAAGCAAAAGAATGGAAAGACACATTCCAAGGGAAGGGAATCTGAAAGCAAGCAGGAATAGCAGTAAGGTCCTTGCTTAGTATCTGGAGAGCCATCTTAAGTGACAGCCACTATTATAAGAAAAAATTTGCTTTCCTGCTCCAGACCATTTCTGAGAAAGGCTCACCACTTTCTCATACCAACCCACCCTTAACCACCTGTATTAGGACTTGACCAGATCTAATTTCTGAGCCTGCCCCATAAAAGTCACAGAACCCAAGCCTGTATTGCCTCTCTCCATCTATGAAGAGATGGTCTTTATTTGTCAGCTCTGACAAATATACTCTAATATGTATCTCTGCTTGGTCTTCGTCTTTCATTTCTCGCTCCCCCCTTCTCCCAGTTCCTTGCTTTCCTTCAGTAGCTATATTTGCATCTGACAAAATAGACTTTGAAACTAAATCCATTACAAGACACACAATAAGTCACTATGTATTTATTATAAAATACATTAAGAAGATATAATTATAAATATATATGCACCAAACATCGGAGCACCCAATTTTATAAAACAAATGCTACTAGACATAAAGAGAGAAACAGAGACCAATACTTCATTAGTGGGTGACTTCAATAACCCACCATCAATAAATAAAACTATTCAGACAAAAATGAACAAAGAAATAACAGTGAAATTAAACTATAGATCAAATGGACTTAATTTAGAGGGCTAAATGGACTTAATAGCCCTCTACAGCATATGCCATCCAAAAGCTGCAAAATACATGTTATATTCCCCAGCACATGGAGCTTTTTCCAAAACAGGCCACGTATTAGGCCATATAATGCATGTCAACAAGAAAATTTTAAAATGAAATTCTTTCAACTTATCAGATCACAGTGGAATGAAACTAGAAATCAAGAGCAATAGAAACTGCAGAAACTATACAAACATATGGAGACTAAATAACATGATTGAACAGAAATTCAACATCCTTTCATAATAAAAGTCCTGAAGAAATTAGGTATGGAAGGATCATACCTCAATGTAATAAAAGCTGCAAATGATAAACTCACAGCCAACTTCATTCTGATTGGGGAAAAACTAAAAGCATTTCCTCTAAGATAAGAAACAAGACAAGCCAGGGTGCATGTGTGTAATCCCAGTGGCTTGGGAGACTGAGGCAGGAGGATCATGAGTTCAAATCCAGTCTCAGCAAAAGCCAGGTGCTAAGAAACTCAGTGAGACCCTGTCTTAAATACATAAAATACAAAATAGGGCTGGCTCAGTGGTCAAGTGCCTCTGAGTTCAATTCCTGATACCTCTCCCTAAAAAAAAGAAACAATACAAGATAGTACTCTTATTTGATATAGTACTAGATATGCTAGCCAGAGCAATCAGGGAAGAAAAAGAAATAAAAGGCATACAAATAAGACAGGAGGAAGTGGGTGACTTCAATAACCCACCATCGGTAAATAAAATTACACATTTTCAGATGATTTTATGATTCTGTACATAGGAAACCCCAAAGGTTCCACAAAGAACTTTTTAAATAGATAAAAAAATTTAGTAAAGTAGCAAGATATAAAACCAATATACAAAAATAAGTAGCTTAGAAAGGAAAGTAGTTAAGAAAGAAATCAGGATATTACTATAATTCCATTCAAAATAGCCACACACACATATACCCAAAAAGGTACTTAGAAATAGACCTAACTGAGGACATGAAGCCTCTATGATGGATCTTACAGAACACTGAGGAAGTACATTGAAGAAGACGCTTTCTGGCAAGAGACTGCCCATGTTTATGGATTGGGGTACTGAATACTGTTAAAATGGCCATACTACACAAGACAATCTACAGATTCTGTGTAATACCCACTGACATTCTTCAGAGCACTAGGAAAAACAATTCTAAAATTTATATGGAAACACAAAAGACCTCAAATAGCCAAAGAGATCCTGAGCACAGACTGGAGGCAACACACTACTTGATTTCAAAACACAGTACAGAGTCATAGTAATAAAAACAGCATGGTATTGGCATGAAAACGTATCCATGCACCAATAGAACAGGATGGATAATCCAGAAATGAATCCACACATCTTTAGCCAACTGATTCTCCACAAGAGCACCAAAAGCACGAATTAGAGAAAGGACTGTCTCTTCCACAAATGGAGCTGGGGAAACTGGATATCCACGTTTGGAAGACCAAAATTTGAGCTCTTATCTCTCATCCCACAGAAAATTCAACTCATAATGAATCAAAGACTATACTGTAACAACTGAAACCTTGAAAGTACAAGGAGAAAAGATGGGGAAACACTTCACAATATGGGCACAGGCAGCCATTTCCTGAAGACACCAATAACCTAGGAAACAAAAGCAAGACAGATAAAGGGGGTAGCATCAAATTAAAACACTTCCACACAGCAAAGGAAACAACCAACAGAGTGAAAAAACAGCCTGCAGAATGGATGAAAGTCTTTGCTAGCTTAAGATTTAATATTCAGAATATATTTAAAAATAGAAAGACAAATAATATAGTTAACTTATGAGCAGACAATCTGAATAGATACTTCACAAAGGAGGAAGTACAAATGGAAATGTACATATGAAAATGCTCAGTATTGCTAGTCATCAGGGAAATTCAGATCAAAAATGCATCGAGACTCCATCTCATCCCAGTTAGAATGGTTATTATCAAACAAAACAAAAATAACAAATGCAGGCAAGACTGTGGAGAAAAAGGAAGCCATGCACACTCTTGTATAGCCACTATGAGAAAAGATATGGGATTTCCTCAAAAAACTGAAAATAATTACCTTTGATCCAGCTATACCAGTCCTGGGTATACCCTCAGAGGGAATGAACTCAGTATGCCAAAGAGACACCTGAGTGCCCCTGTTTATGGTGGTACTATTCACAACAGCCAAGATGTGGAACCAGCCTCGATGCACATCAAACATTGAATGGTGTGGAGAGTGGTGATTTGGACCATGGTCTTTGACTACCTCAGAGCTGTGGCTGTGCTTTTCCCTGTGGACTTTCTATGCAGAGGTGCAGGATGAGATTGCCCAGGAGCTAGGGTGATGCAAAGGTATGGAACAACAATGGTCTTGACCTTGAGCCCAGACACTGATTGGAGAAAAACTGAAAGCATTTCCTCTAAGATAAGAAACAAGACAAGCTAGGGTGCATGTGTGTAATCCCAGTGGCTTGAGAGACTGAGGCAGGAGGATCATGAGTTCAAAGCCAGTCTCAGCAAGACAGCAGTTCTGGGGATAGAGAAGTCTGAGCATAACAGGGCAACCACAATATCCTGCAAGTGCTATGACCTTCAACCCTGCCTGCCTTGCAGAAACTTTCCCACAAATAAGCTTTTGATGATTAAACCTGTATAATAAATGGGCTGTTCTGGCTCTGGGTCACGTTCCCCCATCAGAGGTCAGTGTCCCACCTGGTCCTAGCTTTCTCTTTGTAAATGCTTGTGTGTGTTTCTTAATTCCCCATTGTCCCTTGCCAGTCCTTAGGGTTCAGCTATGCGGGTCACAGCAGAATGGAGAAGAAAACATCGTGTATGTATTTACAATGGACTATTATTCATTCATAAACAAAATAAACCCTGTCATTTACAGAAAGATGGGTGGAGGCCATCATGTTAAATGAAATAAGCCAGACACAGAAATACTACTATTACATGTTTTCTCTCAAATGTAAAAGCAAAGCAACAGCCACAAATCCCTGACAGTAGAAGAAAGCCTATGTTGGACTGGGAAGGGGTGTGGGTGGGTGGGGGGAGTGGACAGATCAATGCTCCATCTACACTTGCATGGTGAGACCCACTCACTGGCACGATTAATAGGTGTGTTGATAATTATCATCATAATAACAATTTCATAAATCAAAGTCCATTTCCTCAATCCTTCCATCAAAGAATGAAGCTGTGCTGGCAACCCTAAGGGACTGGGCTCCAGTGTGAATCTTGGCATTGAGCTCATTCTGGTATCAAAGGCATAGGCTGTCTGACATAGTCACAACTACACAGGAGTTGAGAACAGGCTCCACCCCAACAGATCCCCAAACAGAGTAACTCAGTCTCCTTAAAAAAAAAAAAAAAGAGTAGAAGGCAAAATATATAAAAGAGGCAGGGATATTTTCTATATTTTCAGTATTATGAGGAATCACTTTATTTTATATTTTGCTTTTTCTCCCATTGTCCATGTAAGCAGGACACAGGGGTTTAAAAAGGAACCTTCAGCCAGGCGTGGTATCCCAGCGGCTTGGGAGGTTGAGACAAGAGGATTGCGAGTTCAAAGCCATCCTCAGCAACAGCAAGATGCTAAATAACTCAGTGAGACCCTGTTTCCAAAAATACAAAACAGAGTTGGGGATGTGGCTCAGTGATCCAGTGCCCCTGAGTTCAATCCCCGGTACAAAAAAAAAAAAAAAGGAACCTGCATAAAATTAAAACCTTTTTTCTAATGTTGTTTTAAAATCCAGAAGGCTGTTAATGTTCATTTTAGAAGTAAATCTTTTTTCCAGGCTTTTAGAAGTAGCTAGCACCTGGGCTGCATTAAAGAAGCCAGTCGCCTGGGACCTCAGTGGAGGCAAGGAAAGCTGAGCATGGGAGAGAAGAGAGAAGATGACCCTCAGTGACAGTCCAAGTCTTCTTCTCTGCCCTTCGTCTCCTGCTCTGGATTTGTGGCTTGTTTGGATTCAACATTTTCGAGGACTAGGTAGTATTTATGCATCTGCTATAACCTCCTCCGAAGCAGTTTTATCAGTTTTTTGGACTAACTTTCCTGTCTAGGTTTGTAGCCCCTGGTTGGTTCCTAGCATGACTGAGCTCATGGCCACTGGACCCCTTTAGAGCAACGTGCCTGCTAACAGGTGAAGCAGAGGGAGTACCGAGGGCCACGGGCTGGGTCACCCAGGTACTGGAGCCTTCCTCCCTGTCCTCCTGCAGAGCAGCAGCTTTGCCTGTGTCTGGTGAGCAGGGGCAATGATCTCTGAAAGACGCTGACTCTTCCTCTTGCCTGCTGGGTGCAAGGAGCAAGGGAGCCGGTGCAGGAAGGTTCCCACTACTTTGCTGGAAGTGGGACTCCCAGCACAGATCTTGAACCTTTTACAACTCTTACCTGCAGGCTGACAATGTACCCTGCCACCAGGTCTCCCTCCATTGCCACAAACCACTGTCATCCCCATGGCAATCGCGAGTGCAGTTCTGTGGACAAATCTCCTACAGCCAGCTGTGGCCCAGGAAGGAGCAGTTCTTAGCCCATGAATGCTGGGGCCCACCAGCAGCACATCCCTATGGGTCACTGTGTGGAGCAGAGGTCTCAGGAGGTTTCATGTCTGTTTTAAATGCATATTCTCTGGGCATTTAACCCTCCTTTCATCAACTATAAGGGCAATTCTGTCTTTTCTACTTAATACCAGCACCACTTTTTCTATGCTTCTAAAAGTCATCTGGATATGTGCAGCATCTCTTAGAGTGTAAATTCTGTATTCCAGGAGAAAGGGACAGGCAGGGTGGAGGAGAATATGAAATAGTTTAGCAGCCTGAGACCCATGAGAAATCTCCTTGGCCCTGCCAATATCTAATGGCTAGGTCTGAAGTTCTTCCAGGAAAACATCTCTTTTTTCCCCTAGCAGACACAGAATATCCCCATTTACAATGGGAAGAAATCATAGTTATTGATCTAGCAGCCAAAGAAGGAGGGTTGGGGAAGATCCTCAACCCATGGGCTTGTTGGGGAGTGAAATGTCTTTCTGGTCCCCGTAGCATCTTGGTAAGGGGGAATGATACCATCTCTGCAGGTTCAGCCTGCCCAGAGGAATCTGAAGGATCCAGGATTGTCATGCCTGGACACAAATGTATCAGGATTCCATTCTTTCCCAAACAGGATTCTGCACTCTGTAGAAGGAACAGACCTTGGCTTTCACTTAAACCTTTCTTGCAACTTGGCTACTTTGAAGATTAAGGGTATTTGCTACTTTCTTAGCACAGGATAAGCAAGACCCTCTGGCTTCCACACTAAAATTTAACTGCCTATTAAGGGCTCTCAATTTTTGTTTTCTTTCCCCAGAACTTCAAAGGACTTTAGAAATAGTTAAATTCCACTGGTCTCATATTTATCATTCTCTCCATATTTCTCCAACACCTGACACATCACACCAGCTCATGCATTCTCTGTTAATAGAGGATCCTGGTTCACCAATGCCGCAGGTCCCTGTGAACTTCCTACATGAAACACAAAGGAGTCCTATTGCCAGCTAGATTGCAGGTGACCCATTTCCAAATCACAGGTTAGTACTTGCTTTCTTGTACTTCCTTATTGTGGACCATCGCCTGTCTGTGGTGAATTTACCAAAAAGCAGATACTGAGATGGGAATCAACGCATATGCCTGTGTACCACAGGGGAGGAGAGCAGAATCCGGCAGGATTGGACAGGGGAGAATCCCATTCAAGAGCTCACTGGTCCTCTTCCACGGCAGTTCTGTGGAATCATACTGAGCTGGATCAAGGGGGGCAAGCACTTACAGATCTTCATTGATGAGCTAATCGACACTGCTGCCCCGGAGGAAGAGCTGCCTTGGACAAAGCAGCTTTCTCCAGTTCAGGGAATCCCAGGAGGCTGGACCTCAAAGCACCGTCTCCCAGCAGTCCTGACGGACGTGAGAGAAACAGTGCTTCCTTCCTGAAGAGCAATTTTGACAGTGCCTCACAGTGTGCACCATAAAATTCAAATAAAGTGTAGCTGAGCATTGAATGAGGTGCATGAAACTTCAGTTGTCTCCGGGATAACTGGCCTTTGGGAGTAGAATACAGAGCGTTTCTTAGTTCTGGCGAGGAGAAATTGTGCAAATCCAGAAGAGGAGGATTTCAACAAGACTTCTGTTGCCTTTTTTCCTTCTTATAATACACATTCCACTGAGTCTTTGCCTCTGCAGGACATTAGGAATGAGACATTCAGACTATAAGACATAGAGTAATTTTTATTTTTGAAAAAATAACTGTGGGAATATGTCTAACTGGTAATCCCTCCTCCCCAAAAGAAAAGATCAATTAATATCATAGAAATTTAGGAAAATATTTACTATAGGTAACTAAATACTTATAGCATTGCTATTTTTTTACTATGCTAATTTTAAAATTGATATGAGAGAATTCAAAGATTACTAGCGTAGTTTTGGTCTTTTATAATTAAAAATTACAGCAAAAATGTGCAAATCTAAAAATAAAGTATCAACTCCCTTACATTTTTTCATATTGGCACCATCTAATTTTTGCAATTATCTGACTTTACAGGCAGCTTCTATAATAATTCATTAATTATTAGAAATTAATTATTAACACTGAATGGAAACAAAAACCATGCAATTTAAGAATCCTCATTTTCAGATTAAAAAATGAGATTAGTTATGAATTTGAATTTCTGAAGTATATAGAACTTAGAGGAAGAAACTGGACTTGGGGAAAAGAGAGAGAATAAGACATTTGCCTCTGCAAATTAGGTTTCTTTTGCTGACCAGTAATCTCCTTTTATATTCAGTATTTCATAGTCTTTTCTGCTCATGTATTAACATTGCCAAAAATTCAAATCAAACTGTTGGAGAATAGTAGGCTTCTTTTGACTTAAGTCATCGAGGAGTGCCTAAGCAATTGACAACAAAGACAGAAGACAGAAAATCTAAAAGGAAAGTAAAATTTTTAAATACTTTGTACAATGATTCATATTCTTTCATATTTAGTGACTCATTTCATGGACAGTTTAAAAATCAATACAATGCAAATTTAAAGAAAGGACTCAAATTTGTTGAAAGTTTAACTTTTCTTCTCTTTCTTCCTCTACTTCTTCACCTTCTTTCTTTTTAGTAACAAAAGAAATCTACTGCAAATGAAAATGTGGTCAGTGAGCTCAGAAGAGAACTTAGGCTAAAACAAATATAATTCCTTGATGAGAAATGCATTAAGAGGCAAAAGAAAAAAAAGTTCCTGTATCAAAGGTAGACTTACTTTCTACATTTACAAAAGTGAGCCCCAAACAGCTCACACGTATCTTTAGCAAGAAATATTGTCTGTAAGATCCACAGTGGTGCAGATGACTCAGATAAAAACATTGCTTAATTATTCAAAGGCTGTAAAATCTGTGTTGACTTACAGTACAAAGAGCAAAGAGAATATCCAAGTTAATAAACTACCCAATAATCTCTACAAACGAATATGTTGCACCTGTTTATAAATTTGACTTCCAGAGTTCAAAGAAATATCAGGAAATGCCGCAGAGGCCCCTACTGTGATCTTGTGACTTCTCTCTCTCTCTCTCTACAGCCCCCCTGCCACTCCTCTGAGGCCAGTTTAAACCTAACCAGTTCCTAGATCTGACTTTTCCTGAAGCTCACCCATTGCTGATCAGTGTACTTTAGTTCTAGGTCTACCACCTCTCCACCCTCCTGCTCAACCTTCTTCACATTTCCAGGGTGCTCGCCTTTATTGACTGATTTAGTCTCAACTGTAGCGTGTGGCCCCTAGAGTCAGGGACTACGCTTTGGGCCTCTCTTGTGTCCCTGATAACACCTTCACCGCCGTCTCATTTTCCTCCTGCAATATGAGAGAGCATTCAAGTTTCCTTGTCCTGGGTGTGGCCGACTGAGGGACATGAAGGTCAGACAGCCAGTCTCAGGAGTGAATAGGACTCCTGGGCCAGTAACAGAGCAAGAGGTTGTGGGATAGATGTCTGGTAACTTTTTAATTTTTATGAAGGGATTTTAAAGATAAGAAATTTATTTCAGCAAAGCGTCCATGGTTTCCCTGTGATATTGGGACTCCTTCACCTCGTTCAGTTTCACTTGCCTTCAAACCATAAAACTCTGGCTTTCCTTTCTGCTGGTGTAATTTTTTTTTTAGAGAAAGAGGGAGAGAGAGAGAGAGAGAGAGAGAGAGAGAGAGAGAGAGAGACAGAATTTTAACATTTATTTTTTAGCTTTCGGCAGACACAACATCTTTGTTTGTATGTGGTACTGAGGATGGAACCCGGGCCGCAAACATGCCAGGCGAGTGCGCTACCCCTTGAGCCACATCCCCAGCCCAATTTTCTTTCGTTATTTATGCAGGATGGTTGCACATTTACTCTAAAGAAGAGAAGGAAAAGACATTTTGAAAGACCTGTGTCATTGAACCACCTATGCAGCTTTAATCTACTAAGAGCAGTCTCTCTCTGGGTGCCATGGATGCTGTTTATCTGTGGGTGAATTACCACTGGCCACACCCAGGGCAGACATCAAAGGGGCCCAAAGTCCCCCAACAGCAAGTGGCCGAGCTTTGTTGGAGCTTCTGGAAACTGGTTGATAAAAGTCTGTCAAAGCCAACAGTTGTGAGTATCCCAAGGACAGGAACGAATGTACTAGATGGCTCTGCACAAGACCCTTCCCTGTTGCAGTGTCAGCCCCGGTCAGAGTTGAATGACTACCTTCCTGCACATTAGTCTGAAGCATCCACCAGCATCCCTGTGTTTTGTTTGTTTGTTTGTTTACTTGCTTTTTTGTTTTTGTTTTGGTTTGGTTTTTAGGTTTGCTCTTTCTGGAGAAGTTCTCCCAAGGTACCATAAATGGGACCTGGAGACATTTATGTCCATGGAGTGTGGACACTGTTGGAGATCTGTGTGACCTGTTCTGAACAGGCCACCTCCCATCTTCTGCTTGGAAGTCCAGCCACCAGGTCCACTGTGTCACCGAAGCATCGCTGAGGCTCCCATGAGCAACTCTTACATGACGTTAGTCAGAACAGCCACAAGCTGGACACGGTCCTTCGCGGCTGCAGAGGACCACGTCCACAACCTGCAGGCCCCGCACTCGGGGGACTCCACTTGGCAGTAAAGCAAGATAAATTAATGATGCTCTCACAAACAGACCAAGCTGAGACCTGTCGTGCTGAGTGAGTGACGCAGTCCCCTGAGGGCATGTACTGCACCATCCTGTGTATACACAGTCCCATCCCAGGGTATAAGAGATCAGGGAACGCCCTGGGACGAGCTGGCAGGTGACAGGAAGGAAACCTGTGGAGTGAGGCACAGTCTAGATGCTGAAAGGCAATGGACAACCCAGGTGCGTTCTCTGGTCACACCTGAGCCAACTTACACATGAGATGTCCCCTTTTATAGGTCTCACAGGAAATGCTATAAGCAAACATTAAATTTTGGTTAACAATGCGTGCTGAAATTCGTAGAGCGAAGTGCGCCTGTCATTTTGAGAAGCACCACAAAGTTAGCTGTGTTCCACTGCTGGATTTCAGGAGGAGGACAGGGTGAATGTGCACTAAATACAGTATTAATGGCAAACAAGTGTGAGTCTGGGGGTGCTCACGTGCATTACTCTCAATCCTGTGCTATGTTTTTTTATTAGTTGCGCATAACAATACAATGATCTTAACATATCATGCATTTGAATCTAATGGGGTATAATTTCTCATTTTTCTGTGTGTACAGGTTGCAGAATCACATTGGTTTTACAGACACATATATATACAGCAAAAACAACAACAACAAAAAAAAAACAACCCTGTGCTATGTTTGACAGCTTCCCTACAGAGACAATGGGGAAATGGGAACACCGGCTAATTTTCTCACAGGTTTATACTTAGTGAGCCTTGTTAAATTTCCCCAAATTTGACTGCACCTACCATTCTTTGCTTATAGAAAATTTATAATTGAAAAGAACTCCCATATGTCTCGAGAGAACAAGGAGTCTGGGTATAGGAATATAAACATGGCAATGTTCTTATATAAACTATCTTTCAATTCTGTTTATAGAGTGACTTTATTAGTATTGAATGAAAAGTTCAAATGACTGTAAAGTAAGTTCAAATCAAATGGCCTATGAAGTAAGCCTAATTTTCCTTATGGGTTAAGATTTCCTAAATAAGATAGACTAGCTACCCCAAACTTTTGTTTTTAATGATCATAATCTCTAATAACCTCAAATGTTGAGGGCTCAGGCATGCTCTGGAGTAAGGACAAGCTCAGACATCTGCCTTGGCAATCAAAGTCCAAGCTCTTCACCTTGTAATCTCCTTCTGTGTGTGTGTGTGTGTGTGTGTGTGTGTGTGTGTGTGTTGGGGGTTGAACCCAGGGGTGTTTTACCACTGGGCTGTATCCCTGGCCTTTTGTCTCTAATTTTAATTTTATGCTTATTTATTTATTTAGAGACAGGGTCAGCTACATTGCTAAAGCTATCCTTGAACATGCCTCAGCCTTCCAAGTAGCTAGGTCCCTTACTCTTTCATAATCTCTTTAAAACTTCCCCTAAACTCCATAATAGAACATTGGTCAACTTTGTTTAAAGCATCTTTCATGAGTCGTATTTAAAATTAAGAACTTGATCATTTTAGAAAATTTGAAAAGAATGTGAGAGAGAATGAAATTCATATTTTATCAAAAGGGTAAATATTATATCAGTTTCCTTTTTAAAAAAAAGTTTGTTTTCACTTGGATCAGTTTTTGTGTATAATTTTGCATCAGTGTTTGATTTTTTTCCCTGTGATCTGAATATTTCAACGATATTATAATCATGATTACTTGATTAAATTCAATATTCAACTAAATGTCTTTCTGCCATTTCCCTATCATCCATTCATCTGGTCATTGATTACATGGCGTTTATTGAGTTCCTCTGTGCTCTAGATTCTACACCAGGTGCTGAGAAAACATGTCCAGCAAAGCAGGGGTCACTCTTCTGTCATCAAACTGACAGTCTCAGAGAGGCCAAAGATAGCTGTAAGAAAATACCCCAAATCAGTAAATAAGCACGAATTGTGCTCAGCACTGTAAAAGGCAAAATCTCACAGAGTTGTGGGAGAGGACATTTCAGATGGCCTCATATTCACTTGAGTTTTAGGAGACATGGCCACTACCGTGGTATACTTTTGGTATTAAGTCCACACTTCATTTTTCTGGTGTTTCAACAGCATTATAAATTAAGAAAGTGGAGATTTTAGTTTGCTGTATCTGCATTCCCAAGCAGAGTGAGTGCAGTTCACTGAACACAGCACTCGATAAATATGTATCTGAGGGAGTAATGCTTTTCTACATGTATTTGGTTTTATCTTGAAGTGTTCTTGTTTCTGTTGGTGTTTTTTGTTTTATTTTTGTACTCTCCTTCATTTCTTTCATTGCATGACATTCTTTATGAATATAAAGTCTAAGTGTAACTTATAAGGATAAATAGGAATAAAACAAATTGGGAGCCAGGCGCAGTGGTTCATGCCTGTAATCCCAGAAGCTCTGGAGGTTGAGGCAGGAGGATAGAGAGTTGAAGGCTATCCTCAGCAAAAGCAAGGTGCTAAGCAACTCAGTGAGACCCTGTCTCTAAATAAAATGGAAAATGGGCCTGGGGATGTGGCTCAGTGGTTGAGTGCCCCTGAGTTCAATCCTCAGCACCAAAAACAAAAAACAAAATGGGAACTCCAATAGATATTGCTAAAGTCCCATTCCTGAGACTTCTCCATCAACACATTTTTTTTCTCTATTTAACATTTTGTCAAAGTTAGTTTTCACAAATGAGAGCATCATGGTCTATGGTCTCATTCTCACCCAGTGTATTTACAAATGAGGTTTTAGTTATGTCCTTCTTTAAAAGAAATTCTTCAAAATATCTTACTTGTAACAGGAAGTAAGGTTTTTCATAAGAAATCAGAGGCTGCATAAATGTTTGGGATTTTCCTGTACTTTAGGGTACTAGAGATGCAATCCTCAGTAGTAATCAGTCTTTCTGGGAACCTACACAGCAAAGAAATCTGCTAGTGATAAACAGAAGATAAGCATGACCAAATTCTCAACAGTGTCCCTGTTGGATCTGCTCTTGCTCCACGGAGCACACTGAAGATGTGACCTTTACAGATAAAATTGGAATTATATTTGTGATGGGATATACTCGAGTTCCTCCTTATCCCAAAAGCATTGTTTTGGTTTGAATGGTTTCATGGCCTTAAAGGTAATTCACAGTCCAGAATGATATTGGATAAATGGGAAATATTAAAAACATATTTCAGCAATGTTGGCTCACAAAGATATTCTAGATTTCATTTCTTTAGTAATGCTCTAAAATAAAAGGCAGTGTGATTTATAGATATAATTTTTAAGCACATGGGAAAATCCTAAAGAAAAAGAAATGGCTAAATTTATTTCTCCTAATAGTTTGATATTCAAACTTCCATTTTATATTGAATAATGTTTGAAAAACGTTTTCTGTGCTTTAGTGAGAGATTAAAATCTTGATTTATCCTTAATGTGAGGGAATAAATCCTATTATATACACACTCTGTGCTTCTAGCAGATCTGAATCAATCTACATCCCTGGTGTCTCACAAGCCCAAGCTCCCTGGGGATGGAGAATGGGGGACAGGATGATGTCATGAGTAGGAGGCGTCCTTCTGTCTCTCCAAACTGAGTATTCAGAGTCACCACTCACGTAGTCTTCACTGTGCTGGTTTTTTATTTTGTTTTGCTTTCTTTGATTTTGTTTTGCTTTGTTAAATAGCACCCTTAGCCTTTGAGCCAGACTGGAAAGATCACGACTTGAAAATGAAATCAAAATTAGCCTTTTACTTCTACTTTAGGTTATTGGAAAAAAATGCAAAAGTTAAACTCCAAATCATCTCCCAATCAAACAAAATGATTGCTTTTTTCTTGAACGGTGATGTTTTCTCTGAGTCCGTCTGCTTCTCAGATGTCTTGCTCAAATGACTTGGAGATTGTAGTCCCCAGAAAGATCTAGTTTTACCAATCTGAATGAATCCTAGTGAAGCTGCTTCCTGACTGAGAAAGGTAGCTATTAAAATCCTAGCCCAGGGAGGCCGGAACAGGCCCAACGGAAAATGGGTGTTCAGGAAAGCAGGCCCGCTCACTGCCAGAGAAGGGGACATTTTAAAGCATTCCGAGGAAGCCAGAGATGCCACCAGAGTAACCAGTTGTGAGGAGCATCCATGACTCAGGAAAACCACCCTGAGTTTGCATTTTAGCTACTGCTGCTCTCAGACGATTTCCTCACAGCTCAAGAGAAGGTTGACCTGCTTGAGCTCACTCCCATTTCAGTGCCAAGATTGGTGCCAGAGGAATTCTACCTTCTCAGGTCTGACCTTCATCATCAGAAAAATGCACAAGTTTGATTTAGTGGTTGACAGATTCCAAAGCAGGATGATTACTGTAAAAATAAGCCTTCTGAAAAAAAAAAAAGACATTTTACTAACATTCAAACTATCTCCAATGGACATCCAGGAAGTCTTCCATCGGCCACTTAGGAAGATTCTTTATGTTTTCACACATACCAAGGAAGGTTAGTTCCTGAACACCTCTTGGTCTTCTGTGGGTAGAAGCAGGACAAAAAGTCTTTCTCAACCCTGGAAGTCTTAGGAATCGACTGGTTTGCATTCTAATCATGGCTTTCGTGGGGACAGTAGGACCATCTAAATGCACAATGTGATTATGTTTCTTTATTTTGCTTAAGAGTATCAGAGGTTCAGAATTGCATTAACTATCAACAATACCATAAATGGTCCACTGTAAGTCTGCCCGTTTATTTATTCATTAGGAAAAATGAAAAAGATAATACCTAAACCCAGACTATCTTATTACTAATAACTCATAATCATCCTGTCCAAACCTAAACCCAAATGATTACCTACTCATTCTTTTGTCAGAACTATTTCTTGAAAATTTGTTTCTCATTTTCTTGTTTTATAAATGTTAAGTATATGTCATATACATGTATGTTTAAAAATAATATTTTTATTTTGCAGGAATACTATTTTTAGTCTCCTAAAATGCTTTTATATTCAAACTGGCTACACTAAGATCTCTATCTACGGTTGTATTTAGATATAGTTTGCTGATTTCTTATTGCCACATAATATGCCACTGTGGCTAGATAGCACAACTCTTTCTTCTTCTAACAAAGCATTTGGGATGCTCACAGTTTGGTTGCTTTCCTGTGGAAGAAGGCACTGAGATTGATATTCTTGTGCAGGTGTCCAAGTGCCTGGCTTTCAACTATAAGCAGAATGTCTGAGTCATGGCATAGACACATGTTGAATTCTAGACAATGATAAACTGTTTCCAAAGAATTTGCCTCAATGTGCACTTCCACCGCTTTCACAGAGGAGGTAGTATTGATCTCTACCTTCTGTTCTGAGTAATGCAAGATTACTTAATTTTTGCCAGTCACATATTGGATATACCTATTCTTGATTTTAATCTTCTTTCAATTATCTTATGTGTTAAAATATATTTTTCTATATTGTTTTTTGGTACTGGGGATTGATCCTGGGACACTTAACCACTGAGCCACATCCCCAGCCTTTTTTATTTTTGAGGTAGTTGCAGAAACTGGTCTTGAACTTTTGATCCTCCTGCCTCAGTCTCTTAAGCTGCTGGGATTCCAGGTGTGCACCATGATCCAGATTGTTATTTTTAGAATATTTCCTTTAAGGTTTCTTTTGAGAACAATACTTGATATTAATGTGTTATAATTCACCATGTTTTCTTTCTTTCCTTCTGCATTTTTATATCTTTTCTAAGAAAAGCAGTCCTAAGATTTGAAATATTTTAGAATATAATTTCTTCAAAAAGTCTCAAAATTTTATTTTTGACCTTAATAAATATGAATAAATTCACCTTATGAATTGAAGCCACATTTCCCCTCCATATGGCTAACCAAGTGCTTTCAGCTCTATTTTGTAATGCTCTATTTTAGTCAGCTTTTTTCACTGCTGTGACTGAAAGATCGGACCAGAACAACTGTAGAGGAGGAAAAGTCTATGTGAGGGCTCAGGGTTTCAGAGGTCTCAGTCCATTGACCGCTGGCTTAATAAAATATTCCTCAGGGCTGGAGTGAGGCAGAACATCGTGGAGGAAGAGTGTGGCAGAGGGAAGCAGCTCACATGATGATCAGGAAGCAGAGAGACTCCTCTCTCCAGATACAAAATAAATACCGCATAGCCGCGCCCCCAATGCCTACCTCCTCCAGCCACACCCACCTGCCTCCAACTACCACTCAGTTAATCCCACCAGGGATTAATTCACTGACTAGGTTAAGGCTATGACCCAGTTATTTCTTCTCTGAACCTTCTTGTCTCACACATGACCTGTTGGGGGATACCACATATAAACCATAGCATAGACCATCCTGTTCCAAAGGATCCACAATGTCACCTCTTTCATATACCAAAGTTCCATTTATGATTGCACTCTTTCTTAAGTTCTGTTGATTGATTAGTCTCTCCATGCATCAATACTGTGCTCTTAGTTACTAAAGCTTCATGACAAGTATACTATCTGATAAAATGAGCCTTTCTTTCTCATTTTTCTTCTATGAAATCTCTTCATAATTCTTGGCCATTTTATCTTCCATATGTATTTTAGAATCATATTGTCAATTTTCAAAAATATCCCTGATGGGATTTTATCTAGAAATCACAGAATCCTCACCTCAATTTAGAAAAATTGACATCTTTACAATGTTGCATTTTCTATATTAGAACACAGTGTATTTGACCAGAAACTTAACTTTATTTAAAGTCTTTTGGATAAACTTTATACTTTGAGATGCATAATTCTTATATATCTTTTGTTTGATTTGTTCCAAGTTAAATTTTGATCCAGGTTAAACATGATGTTTTTAGGTTGTATATTCTAATTATTTTGGCCATACCTTGCTGTCTCTCCCTGATTTCCTAATCCTGGGTTCTTTTCCTGCCCACTCCTCTATCACGTTCTCTAATAGACAGAGTCTCATGCTTAGCTGACACATGTTAAATGAGAATCACCACCTCACCACACCGAGCTTCTCAAATCTTCCCTAGTGTAACTCACAGAGTACCAACATTTGTAGAATAAAGAAAAGTCAGCATTTGTCTTTTCTTCCTGTTTGGGAAAAAAAACTAGCAAAGAATTTTTCTAGTTTCTTCATGGGCAGAATGCCCCAGCCTCATCCATCTCAATCCCAATTTGCACTGTGTCCCAAAGGGTCCTTCAGCAATCCTGAGAACAAGTATTAGAATGGATAATTAAGTCTGAGGATTGTAACTTAGTGTGCTTCTGCTTGGAGATAAAAAGTACAAATTATTGCACAAGGTGTCTGAAAAGTGCAGTCGTAAATAAATGCTTAACATTGCTTATTCAAAGTTTCCCAAACTTATTTAACAATATGATGTTTTGATTATATGTTAAAATCCCTCAAGGTATTCTTTAGGAAGTGTGAGAGGAGAGAATGAGGAGTTTCTGTCTGATAACATGTCCAGTCTGCTCTGTGTGAGCACTGGTTTCTAGGGTCATGTCCATATTAACTCTTCACAGAACATGAAGAACACTGAATATATCTTTCCACTAAAACAATAGAAAGAAAAATTCTCCACTAGACACAATTCTTCCATTTTTTTTTATTAAATTGCTTCCGTTTTTTTCATTACCTCAAGAATATTAATGCCAGTGTATCCAGGCAACAATATGGGAACACTTATTATCTTATCAAACTTGGGTGATTAAATTGGTTGTCATATAAAAAAGAAATATATTAATACCAGGAAATGGCTTTCTTCTATCTAAATAGAGGGAAAAAATATCAAATGCCCTCTCACCAACTTCTCAGATTTCTGTAGACAATGGAGCAGGGGAGTGAGGGGTAGAGGTGGCCCAGTGGTAGGAAGTGGGCTTAGCTTGCACAAGGCTTTGGGATTGAGCCCAAGGCTCCTTCCAAAATCCAAGGCTCTGGCTGAAGAAGTGAGAGTTAGAAATGAAAGTCAGAGAGGTGGATGGGTACGGGAGAAACCAACCACAGAGCTGAAATTCTTTTGGTGTTTGTCTTTCCTTCATTTGGGGGAGGGGATGCTGGGAATGAAACCCAGGGCCTTGGGTACCCTAGCAAGTGTTCTATCACTGAGATGCATCCCCAGCTCTTCTAGGAACATCTCTAAGTACAAGCCTCCATAAAGTCCATTTAAATTTTTTAAAAATGTAAAAAAAAGTACATTCTCCACAACACCTGCCATCTTAGGTGCAGAGTATAGAGGCAGAAGGACATTTCCATTGTCATGCTGCTGTCACCTTCATCCAGCCATGGAACTCCTGCCACCTTGCAGAACTGAAACTCAAAACTGCTAAATAATAATCCCATATTCCCTTTTTTCTCAAAACCCGTTACTGTTGGTGGTGCACACCTGTAATCTCAGTGGCTCTGAGGCAGAGACAGGAGGATAGTGAGTTCAAACCAGCTTCAACAACTTAGTGAGGCCCTAAGCGACTTAGTGAGAGCTTGTGTCTAAATAAAATACAAAAATAAGGGCTGGGAATGTGGCTCAGTGGGAGAGTGCCCCTGAGTTCAATCCCCAGTACCAAAAAAAAAAAAAAAAAAAAAAAAAAACCTGTTATCATTCTTCTTATGAATCTGATAATTTAGGTGCCTCACCTAAGTGGAATCATGTACCCTTTGTCCTCTTTGGATTGACTTATTTTGAATAGCTTACGTAATGCCCTCAGTTTATCCATGTTATAGAAAACAACAGAATCTCCTTTTTAAGGTGAATATTCCATTGTACATATGCCATAATTTATTTACCCACTCATCTGGACATCAAGTAATCACCATGATCAAATATTAAATTATTCCACTAATATCTTTTATCTTTTGAGAGTTTTGTCATTTCAAGAATGGTTCATAAATGGGCTCATGCCATCTCTAACTTTTAGCGCTGGTTTTGTGTTTTGTTTTGTTTTTTTTCACTCAGCATGGATTTTCTGAGACTTTCCAAGTTGTTTATATCAGCGTTCGTTCCCTGTAACTGCCGAGTGGTGTTCTGTGGTGGACATGTAGCTTGATCAACGACTCACACACTGATGGACGTCTGGGCCACTTGGTGTTTGGAGCTAACGTAGTCAGGTCTGTTGCTGTATTATTTGGTTTTGGTTTGGTACACTGCTGCCCTTTTCTTGCCCTCCTGTGAGTTAATCAAACTTTTTTTAGAATTCCTTCTTGATTTATGTACAGTGTTTTCATGGTATATCTTTTGTATATTTTTCTTAGCAACTGCTGTCTATGGAATTTTTAAAATCAGTGTTCTCGATTGCACTTTAGGTTAACTATTGCTATTCTCATATCAAACATAAGAAACTAAGATTCAGAGTAGTACACACTCTGTTCAAGGTCACATAACCAGTACCTGTGAGCTCGTATCTGAGGCTCTGTCTGCGCGGGTCCAGAAGCTGCCCTCTGGCTGCCACTACATGCTGCTGGTCACTGGCGGAAGAGCAAGTTGAGAAGGTCAACCATGATGAGTCATCTTACTGGGAGGACAGCCATGAGATTAGGCAGCACTGTGGGCCCAAAATATCGTCACTTCAGGCTCTTGTTTTCTCCTCAGCCTCTTCTTTGGCCCTTCCTACCTGCTACACCCAAGTTGACTAGCATGTAGCCACCTCCACTGATCCTCTTAATCTCTCTGATGTAGGAGTACCATAGTCCCTTGTTCTCCAAGGTTTTATTTTCTGTGGTTTCAGCTATCCATAGTCAACCATAGCCCAAAAATACCGAATGGAAAATTCTAGAAATAAGTAACTCATAAGTTTTAAATTTTGCACCTTTCTGGAAAGTGTGAGAAATCTTTCTCTGTCCTGTTCTTTCCAACCAGGGACATAACTCATCCTTTGTCCAGTGTATACACATTGTATTTTCTACCCTCCCCCTAGTAACTATCCTGATTATCAGTACAACTATGGCGGCATCCCAGTGCTGTGTGCTTTGCAATGGTTCTAAAATACAAGAGCAGTAATACTGGCAATGCTGGTATGAAAAAGGGAAGCCATATAGTGCATCTTTTAGGTGAAAATTCTGGAATTGATAAGAAAAGAAAAGAAATTAAAGGTTGAGCTTGCCCACATCTGTAGTCCAATTAGATAATAAAATAGACTACATTTGCATCATTTATATTACAGTATATTATTTTTCTATATTATTATTAGTTATTGTTAAACTCTTAGTGTGCCTATTATAAATTAAACTTCTTCACAGACCTGTGTGTACAGAGAAGATACATTGTATATCGGGTGGGTACAATTTATAGCTCTGGCATCTCTGAGGGTCTTGGAGACTATCCCCAGTGGATTAAGGGATGACTTTAACTGTTTCCTTTGGCTTCTTCATGGTAGTTTGTTTAGATATTTCTTCTGGCCTGAATTCTGGCTTCTTATTTATATGTTTTGATTCCTATCTTGATTGTAAACCCTTTGAGGAAATTAACTAAGACATGATTCACCTTTGTCATATTTCCAGCCAGAATGATATCCAGAATGTAGTAGTTAATTTAGCAAATATTTATTGAGTTGGGAACTGAACCAGCATTCAGAAGCTCTGAGTGCATCTGAAAGAGAAATTAATAAGGACCACCCTAGATAATAATCAATACATTACCCACTTGGTAGGATGATATCTTTTAAGTGCGTTAAGGAGAAATCTTGAGGAGTAGACGAATCAGTAACAACTAGATCAATTGGATTCGTTAACAGGTGGGCATTTCCTCACTGCTACTGGAAAAATTCCTCAGATTGTGAAGATTTCATCTTTAAATTTGTGTGAAGTTCAAATTGTTGGTGCCAAAGGAGAAAGAGGGATATGTTTAACTTTTACTTAGATTATTATTGATCAAATGGTAAAATATCCCTTCCAAAATTGTCCCTCTAAATTCAGGACAATGACAAGCAAGGATGTGTTACCCAGTTCTATTTAAAACCCACGCCAAGGAAATAAAGGTCTTTTAGTTCACATAATGACCCCTTTATACATTGAAGCAGAGGTTAGCTTTATGGAATCATAAAAGTACATGCACAGTAACATAATCATCTCTCGTCCTAAAGCAACGATTATAAGCCATGATTTGTAGGAGTTTTAAACATCAATACTTTTCCAGAAGGACACACAAACGATTTATATTGCTCCACTCTCCCTTCTTAAGTGCTTCTCGAAGTCCATTTTCCCCACGAGTTACGGCTTCTCAAACAGAATGGAAGTACTATTGAGCATGCTTAATGCAATTCTATTTTTCAAAGATAAATTAAGTTTGGCTATTTGAACGTGACCAGTCAAAAAAAGGGACGATTGCATGAACTTATATATTTAATTTAAGCAGGAATAAATACACGCACAAATGATTCCTCACCTTTAAGCTTAAAAGTCATCAGTTTTCGAGTTAGAAGAGCCCTTGACCATCGCTCAGTGCTTCTCAGCTGAAATCGTCTGACTGTTCGAAATAGCAAACTGTGCGATGACCCAAGGTTCCTGAGTAAAGTGGGCACAGTGCCTCACAGTTGACAAAGTACATTTAGATAGCCATGAGAGGAGAGCTCAGATTTGAAGGGTGTAACCCCGGGCATTTCTGAATCTTCCTTATTAGTATCCAGTCATCTGTGACTCTCTATCCGCCTGTCATCCTGCACACTGTCCCCCCTCTCCTGCGCCAGTGACTTGTCACAGCCTCCTGCCACAGTGACACCAGTCACTGTGTTTGCCCTCCAACACTGTGGACTTCAAGGCCCACTTTGCCTTTCCCACTGTGTCCCCCCAGACAACCTCACTGAGCTGCTTTCCTCCTAGATGGCAGCCTTCGTGACATATTTTATAAAAGCTCTTGACTACCCGGCGTTTCCTGCGCACTTGTTCTCAGACACCTGCCCACGGCATTTTCTTTTTTCTTTTCTTTTTTTTTTTTAAAGATAGAGAGAGAGGAGGGAGAGCAAGAGGGGGGAGAGAGGAGGGAGAGAGAGAGAAAGAGAGAGAGAGAGAGAGAGAGAGAGAGAGAGAGAGAATTTTTAATATTTATTTTTTAGTTCTCGGCGGACACAACATCTTTGTTTGTATGTGGTGCTAAGGTTCGAACCCGGGCCACACGCATGCCAGGCGAGCACGCTACATCCCCAGCCCTCCCAAGGCATTTTCAATAAGACTTTCAACCTGCAGCCCCTTGGAGTCCCTGCGCGTGATCTAAGGATGCTCTTGCTGGCAGGATGATGGTGACTTGGGGCTCTTCCTTCCCATCTCAGTCTGTCTCTTTCACCTCTCTCTGTTCAACATGGAGAACTTCTAGGCACAAATATACAGAATTCCACTGGTTTTCTAAAAGCCTGAAAATTACTGTTTCCATGAATGAAACAGACAATTCCAGTTAGTTAAGTCACCAGTCACCACAGAGGAGCCAATCAGTTGGCAGCTAGAAGTTGCTGGGGCCGCAAAAAAAAAAAAAAAAAAAAAAAAACGATATTGTAGAATACCGGGTATTTGCCCACAATGCCGTAGAGAGAGACATTGGGCTAATGAATGCCATTCTCAAACCACCATAGAGGGTACTCCATTATCAAAAAACGAACAAGGACCAGGTGTTTATCCATGATATCACGGAGAAAGGCATCGGGCTCCGTGGCCAAAAAATGGACAGGGGGGCCCAATGCTCCAGGGCCTAAAACCACAAATATATGGAGCACTGGAGGAACCCAGCAACCCCTTCAGGGTAGTGCCCAGGACACATTGTCCATCAGATCCCTCATCAGACAAACCAGAGGGAGCGCAGGGTGAGGCAAAGAACCTCACCCCCTTGCTGGTACAAAGACCTCTCCACAGGTGTGGCTGTATACTGGACCGGTAGTCAGTGACGGGTAAGATCCAATTGCAATGGTACCAACCTAAGACAGGAGGCTGATGCCTTGAGGTCAGCTCATCCGATAACGGGTAAGGACCATATGTAGTATTGGACAACCTAAGGCAGGCACGGTCCCTAAGCCACATGCTTGTTGTTTAAACAGAGAGGGGGAGAAGTTGAGAGCCACAGCCGAAGAGGCCCCAGCAAACTTCCAGCTTCCAGCAAACTTCCAGCTGCCGGCTGATGATTGGCTCACAGCGGCCCCAGCAACATCTAGCCGATTGGCTCCTCTGCGGTGATGCTCATTGGGCTGTTTCCCTGCCCTTTCAGACCATGGAGCTGCCCATTGGGGGACTTTTTTGGCCCCACCCATGCGACCCAGCCAATCAGCCTCAAGAGCAGGAGGAGTGGGGGAGGTTGAGAGGCTTGTGGGAAGCCCGTGGTGGCAGTTGGGCTCTGAAGGTTTTTCCTGAGGAGCTGTTTTGTTTGGCGTGTGTGGTTCTAAAAATAAAGTTCATTTCTTTTGACAAGTGGCTTCTGAATTGTGCCCAGCCAGACTGCGGCACACCAGAATTCCGTGTTCATTTAGGGAGCACCTGGAGGAGCATAACTTCTAATTTGGGGTTGTCTTCAGGATAACTATTTTTCCTTCTTGGAAGCCCCTCATTCACCAGGCTTCATACCACATGTACCACTAGACCATAAGCTCACCGTGTCAGGGAATCTGTGTTTTTTTATTTGCAACCATTTCTCAGATGTCTAGAACAGCACCTGGTGCGTTGCAGGACTTGTGCATCATCAGCTGGAGACAGAGATCTTCAGCTTATCTGCTTCTTTTTTCCTGCCATGTTGAATGTGCCAAAAAAACATTCATGGCACAGTTGGCAAATGAATGGGTGAGTTTTACAAACAGGTATGTCTCAGTGTTTCAGGCTTGAGTACTCTACATTTTGCATAAGAAGCAAAACATGAGAAGTAGGTTCTAAGAATAGAGCACAAAGACAAAACATAGGTATTGAATCGCTGCGCTTCTTTTAAATCCCTAATAACTAACTCATTTTGTGTGAAAATGAAAATCGAATCTAAGTTTCTTTTCAATAGTATTTTTTTTTATTTTATGCATTCTTGGAGTTAAATTGTTTTAAGAGTTATACTTTTAAAGATGATTTTGATCAGCAAAAATAAAAGTCAACATATTCTCAAAGATGATTTTGTTTTATATCCCCTATGAGTTTTCATATTTTATCCCTAGGTAAATGATCTCCATGTCTTTTTGTTGTTGTTTTTTTTTTGAAAGTTAATTGAATGATAGAAAAGAGAAATTTCCCATCCCTATTAACACACATCAAGTTTTGAACAATATATGCTATCAAATATTGTAAACTGGTGGCCCCAAAGGAACTCTTTTGTGCCAGATTTGGAATTCCATATATCTGCTCATAAAAGAACATTTAAAACTGACTCAGGGCTTGTTGCCTGCTATCCAAAAAATGTAATCTAAGTGACCTTCATCTGTTTGTCCATAGTAGGAGGATGTTTATGCAATCACTTCAGTTTATTATAATAGTGTTCTTATTTTGAAAAGGCAATAGGAAGTAAAGGAAGTGATAGGAAGTAAAGTAAAGCAATTTTTATTTGCATTTAGAAATTTGTAAAAGAGTGTTGCTAAAAAGAGTTTTTATTAGGAAAAAAATGTCTAAAATTCCTGCCTTTTTATACAGGAGTGAACATAGAAAACTATGTGTTGATACTAAAGTTGAAAATCACAGGTTATATGCATTTTAAATTGCTGCAAAGACATAAAACCAAATCCCTGTCAACAGTGACCAGCTTTTAGCCTGAACTGGTGGTCCCTGCTGGTAAGCTAGTTGGGCACATATTCCTTGGCCAGAAAATTAAAGGGTACAAATAAAATGCCACAAATACGTCATGGCTGCATCTCACAAGAGAGGTGCGATGACCACATCTTTTTCTATTCTTAGATTTTGGGAAACAAAGTTTCAGGATCAAAACATACTGGAGCTAGCTGCACATTTCCAGTCCTGTGCTGTATTTGAAGGAAAGTGGTCTGACCTGTAAATCACACAGGTAGAAAGTATTTGCACCCAAGACACTTCAGCATCTGTGCGTCAGGTAGGAACTTATAATCCCTGTGAAGACAGCTGGACCTAGGTCTGTTTTCTGACTGCCTCAGGGACCCCAGGTGTCTCTGCACAGGGGTAGTTGACCTTGACCCTGCTGACCTCCAAGGTAGGATGATTTATTTCCATTATGAGGGTTGGCCCTGAGTCTCTCAGTTTGGTCAGAGTATCCCTGGCCACTATCCCTGGCCACTAACCCAACACTCGAAGCACCTGTCCTGCCATCTCCTGTGCTCCAGAGTAGCACACGGTACCCAAAGCCCAGGGGGACAGGTCACGTCTCCAGAGAACTTAAGGACACAGATCAACTCTAATACCAACACAGAACCCCAAAGTGATGTTAGGATGGTTTCATACACTTCCAAGACCCCAGAAATACAAACAAAGCATGAACACCAATAGATTAAAACAACCACCCTTAAGCTAGTTAAGTTTCTCTGTTGTACTTTACGTCTTGTTTTTCAGGCACTATTACAAATGGGCACATTTAACTACAGGTGTTTTACTAATATTTTGAGCTTTATTGATGTTTAAGATACCATTTGATAGATGCCATAGGGTTGATAGATAGCATAGGTTTGGCCTGACCCAAGCATCTGAAGGGCAATTTGGCTCAGCCTCTGAGCCCACCTGCTTCAAGTGCCCACCCATGCAGGAAAGTAGGCTTCAACTATGCATTTCTGCAGAGCTTGTCCTACTTCTAGGCGGGATCTGAAGCAGTCAACCACACAGAAACAGAGGAGAACCACAGTCACCAGAGGCCTGGGATGGAAGACATGGGGGACATTGGGCAGAGGGCATCATTGGGGAAACACTGGGGGCAATGGACAAGCAGCAGCCAGGAGCCACGCCAGCCCAAGACCAGGGGGGCAGCCCAGTCTTCTGGGAATCTGGAGAAGCCATTCCAGTGACAACGGGGTACCTTCAGTGAATGCAATAAGCCAGCTGCAGGCCCTGGGGTCAGCAGAGAGTTGAAGAGACCAGGACTGCACCTCATTATCCTCCTGAAAGCCACACTGTTGCAGCCTCTGGTGGAGAGTACACACGTCAGCTCTGGATTAACTCCTCACAAAACAGTCTTAAAACTAGAATCAGGAGACCGGCAGTGTGAACGTTCAATGATCTTACTCTGTTCTCAGATCATTTTAATGGATGGTTACACTAGGACATCGATTCAAAAGGAGGATGGTAGGAAAGGAATGTTCCCAAGAACAAACAGGCAGAGCATTGCACAAAGGCTGGAACTGAGCGTTAGTTTTTCTCCTGTGAACATCTTCTCCAGAATAGTTTCTGTTAGTAGACTGCTAACATTTTTGATTAATTCTTAAGAGCTCTTCATCTATTAAGATGGTGAATATTTATTTATTTATGCTAAATCTGTTCCTCATTCAATCTTTCTTTAAGCAGTTTCTTCCTGAGTTAGTGCTTAAGTTCTTTCTCATGAAATCATTTGGAATTATGCATTTCCTATAATGCTATTTTGACTCATGACTTTTTAATCTACCTGACATCTTTTGTGTATTCCTATGACAGACGTACCATCCAAAAACATAATTTGTTTTCCATTTATTAAAATCTAATATCTGTCAGCAAAATGCTGATGCTCTTTCCTTTGTTCTTTCTTTCCATCCTCCCCCCCTTACTTGTCTATGGGTGGAATACATTTTCATAGAGTGATTTCTAAGTTTTTGTTTTTTTTTCTTTGGTTTTTGTTGTGACATAGAAAATTGGGACATGCATGCTGGGTACCAAAACAAAAAGCCAAGATATGACAAAAAAGTGGGAGTTGATTGTGGAAAGGGAATTCCACGCAGAGCGGGGTCCCTGTGACAATGACGATGACACACTGAGGGTACATTTTAAAACTCTGTAGCAAGCCCATGGTGGGTGACAGAAAAGGAGGAAATGAGAACAGGATAGAGGAACCTGGAGAGGTCAGCAGAGGCCACTCCCAGAGGACTTCAGTCACTTTATGGACATGAGTCTTCATTCCAGGAGCAACTGGAAGGCACTGGGGAGCTGCATGGAAAAGGAATGATGTCATCCAACTTTGATTTGCAGAACATCTTTACTGCTGAGCCCATCGGGAGGTTCTGACAGTGTAAACGTGGGGACCTAGTTAGGAGGCTACTGCAGCAATTGCAGAGGAGGTTTAGGAAGCGGGAGGAGAATAAATAAAATCCGTATGGTTGTATGCTGATATGGACATAGGAGTTTGAAAGAGTCCTGAACCCCCAGGAGCACTCACGAAACCTTCAACCTACGAGCTGTTTCCAAAGAGCGAGGTCCATCCTAGAGTTGGTAAAGCCCTCTAGGCCAAGAGCCGCCTGGGCCTCCTGGCATTCAGATCACTTTTAACTGTGCTGCTCTTTCTCATGGGGGCTGATCCCCGCACCCTGCATCTGCCCAGCTCAGGATCAGCAGACTTTGACTGTGTCAGTCAACAGGAAGCCCGGAGGGACCACGGATGGGTGGGAGAGAGGTCCCCATTTCACAGCACCCAGGTGACTGGGTCTCCTTCCTCCTGGGACTGCAGCCTGGAATGACAAGCTGCCCGGCCCCTGCAGCCCAGCCTGGAGGATGGCTTCTCCCCTGCCACCAGCTCGAGGTTGCCTCCATATTTGATACTTGACCTTCCAGCTGTTCCTAACCTTTGTGTCACCAAATTTAAATCCTTAGAGCGATTTCTGTTTTTCTAGTTGGACTCTGAGCAATACAAACCTCAAATCTGAAACAAATAATTATGTTTAAGATCTACATTGCATGGGAGGCTGGGGCAGGAGGATCACAAGTTCAAAGCAGGCCTCAGCAACTTAGTGAGTACCTCTCAAAATAAAAAAATAAAAATGGGCTGGGGACATGGTTCAGTGGTTAAGCATCCCTGAGTTCAATTCCTAGTACCAAAAAAAAAAAAAAAAAAAAAATACCACCAAAACTATATTACAGATTTGGCTTTCTCTGCCCTTCAGTTTAAGGTACTTTTTACAGCTTAAGAGAAACAGTAGTGCCATAAGTTAAGCACTAAAGCTCTGCCTTTACTTTAGCTCATACATCTTTCTTTTTGGTGGAGGATACCAGGAGTGAACTGGTGCACTTAACTACTAAGCAACAACTGAGCCCTTTACATATTTTTTTAAATTTTATTTTGACACAAGGTCTTGCTAAGTTTCTTTGGGCCTCAGTAAGTTGTTGAGGCTGGCCTTGAACTTGTCACTCTCCTGCCTCAGCCTCACGAGTCACTGGGATTACATGGATGCCCTACTGTACCCAGTTTAAAGTTCTTTCTAAAACATAAGTCTTTTAAAAGAGTCCTTTTTATTTACCAAACCAGTGCAGAGGACAGTTTTGACATCAGACCTAGAATACTATAGCTTTAGGTCTGTCCTTTCTGAGAACCAAGTACAGACAGTAAGCATTATGAACCAAATGGGCTGTCCTACAATTTTTTTTTTCTCTTTCAAACTTACTTTGTATGGGGGTGGGGGTGGGGCAGTGGTACTAGGGATTGAACCCAAGAGCACTTAACCACTGAGCCACATCCCCAATCCTTTATAATTTTTTTATTTTTTTTTTAAATTTTGAGACAGGGTCTCACTAAGTTGCTTAGGGCCTCGGTAAGTTGCTGAGGCTGGCTTTAACTTTTGATCCTCCTGCCTTAGCCTCCTGAGCCCCTGGGATTACAGGCGTATGCCACTGTGCCCAGTTAAACAATATTTATATAAAATAAAAATATATGTTTTCAACCATCAGGCATTTATCATTTATCTTCTCAATAAGAGGCAAAATTGCATAGTTTTTACAATAATGATTTGATTTCATCTTGCTTGTCACAGTAAAAATTTAGAGACTGATATCCAGAGCAGTTGATCAAAATGCAGAAAGTCATCGCAGTAGATTCTAATGCCCCCTTATAACCTGCTTGCCGACACTGATCTATTTTACTTTTGGCATGCTTTAGACCAAATCTTGTGTGTGTGTGTGTGTGTGTGTGTGTGTGTGTGTGTGTGTGTCTCCTTTCTGGTCCACTTATGCCCGCTACTAACTGGACATTCAAAGGAAATGACATATTAGATCATGCAACTGGATGGAAAATAGCAATATTATAATTAAAATATTTCAACATATGGAGGCAAAATGGAATTGTCTAAGAGAATTAACATCACACTGAGAGACTCAGCCTGCCTTTGAAATAGTCTGGCATACTGAGCAGATTGAAGAAGTTTCTGAATCAGCTTTCTAAGTTGCATGCCACCAAAAGCAACTCTGGTTGAATTACTAAAATATATTTTGGAAGGAAATTTGTTCCCTACCATCTTCCATGAACGACGTTTTTAAAACTCGTTCAGTTAGACCAAGATGAACTTGGCCAAACCCCAGTCAGGAAGTATCCCTTCCATGGAAAAAGAGGAACCTACTATTTTGCCTCCGCAACATACTGCTGCTGAAGGGAGATGGACAATGTGGGGTCTGCAGGCCAGGGGACAACAGGGTTGTGCCTTAGCGCAGCCATCCAGTGGCCCTCTCCCCCTTGGGTAAATGCTTATGTCGAGGCATTTGAAGTATGGTGGATGCCTTGTGGGTACAGGTGACCCTGAGGAAGATGGCACCTGGAGGAGCCGCAGGGTGGAGCAGGTGCTTAGGCATGGCATCTCTCCAGACCATCCTGGGCCCCTCAGGCCTGGCCTGAAGCTCATGCTGGAAACGTGAGGAGCAGACAGACAGACTTGCCGGGCCAAGGTGCTGGCCTAGCAGGGGACACCGTGGGTGTCTGTCTGCCTCGGCTGCCGAGGCCGGGTCTCTAGCTCCTGTTGGGGCAGCAGCATTCTCCAGTCTTCAAATACGAATTCAAGATGGTTCTGAAATACCACTCGGCCCTGGGCCTTGTGGGCACCAGAGCAACAGTGTCTGAAGACATCCATGCCCCAGTCTTTACACCTCTGAATGTGCTTCCCGCCCGACCAGGTAGTGTGCAGACATGACAGACTTCAGGACAGGCTCAAAGCTGTGTGGTGTGAGTTCGTGAATCAGGGAAAGATATGACTATGCAAGAAGAAGGTAGGAGAGATGCAAGGAAGCCAGTTTGGAAGTCAAAGGAGGAAATGTGGGCAGCTTCCCGAAACCCAGAGAATCAAGGAAACCCGTCAGCCCTGGAGCCATGAAAGGAGGATGACCTTGCCACCATCCAGACTTTGTCCCATCTTGACTTTAGCCAAGTTCAGACTTCTAGGAAGCAAATTCAGCCACCAAGTTTAAGATAATTTGTTACAACAATGTAACGAGCTGAATCGTGTCCCCTATCCCAAATATACACTCCTACCTCCTAGCTCCTGCAACCTGTTCACGTGAACTTATTTGGAAAAACTATCTTTGTGAATATAAGTAAGGATCTTGGAGGATTATCCCAGTGGGTCTGGAACCCAGGGACATGTCCTTATCTGACACACATGGAAGATGGGCAGCGGAGGGAAGAACGGAGGCCAGGTGAAGCAGGAGGACACTGAGGTCACACAGCCTGAGTAAACCAAGGACGGTTCCCCAGAGGCCTTCAGAAGGATCAGGGCCAGCCACTCCAACTTCCTGCTTCCCAACTCTGGCATTGTAAAAGAATGGGTTTGATGTGTTAAGCCGCTGATCTCACAAGATTCGGGCAATCTTCCTAGAAACGAATACAGGCACATCAGAAACACCTGGGTAGAGCAACACCAGGAACACGGTAAAGCAAGCATCACCTGCCAGTGCTGCAGACCCCTGGCATCACGTGGGAGCTGCCCCAGCAGGGCACAAGCCCTCGCCAGCGCTGCCCCCTCGCACACAGGGGCACCCAGGGGTTCTTGGATGCGTCAGGAGAGGCATTGCTAAGCCACTCTGCCCAGGTGGTTCCTGCCACAGTGACCGTAGCATGGGTGGACCCTGAACATCCCTGGCTGGCTCCTGCAGGGCTCTGTTCCAGGGCCTCTGCCTGTGTTAACTGGTTTACTCTTTGCAAAATTTCTTAGGCAGGTAATAGTCACATTGCCACTTTCCAGATAAAGGAACAGAGTCACAGAGGGTTATGAAACTTTCCAGAGTTAAATTTGAGAATGCAGTCCTTGTCACTATATTATCATTGCCTCTCAGATAGCTGCTTTGAACCCCCAGTAATAACAAGAGTGATAACAGGGAATTTTTACAGGGTACTTAAGTACCAGACGCTGTTCTAACTGCTTTACAAATATTCATATCTTATCGCCAATATAGTGCTCCTTTGTGAAAGGGCTTATTGGCATCCAGTTTGCAGGAGGAGACACTGAAGCACTGAGGTTAAATGACTTGCTAATACCCACAGCAACAAAGGCAGGAGTTGAACTCAAGTCTCCAAAACCACACATGCTTTTAAGCAGGTAGCTGTGATGATGTTCAGGGAAGCTTTGCTTGTACTCTAAGTGTAAAACAAGGTCCGTGAAGTTCTTTTCTTTTCCATTAAAGCTTCAAATTCATCTGCTCTGTAAGTAAGTCTTGATATACCATATTGTTAAGACAGTCCCAACAATAACTGAGAAACTTAGAGAAAGCTAAAAAGCCCTAGGGAATCCATTACCGTCAATCAGTATGCTGCCATGCTCAGGTGATATAACAAGAAATACCACAGAGCAGCTATGGGCAAGGATTTTTTTAATCTAATAGATTAAGCATTGAATCAACAAGTTACTGCAAACCAGTTGTATGACTTACAACAAGTTACTTTGCTTCTAAATGTCTAATTTTTATTTACAAAATAGGAATAATAATACATACATACTTCACAGATTTATGGTGAGGATTAAATGAGAAAATGTATTGTAGGTTCTTATCAGAGTAAATTACAATAAGACTTAGAAATGCCAAGAACAATTTTTTAAAAAATTATTATTGTTAATTGTGTCAGAACATTTTCAGTCATCCACCAGGTCAGGCACGAATCCAGTTACATTGTATGCACCAATTTTCTGTGTTTGTGGAACTGTTGAATGACCTGGAAATGCAAATGTAAATAAAAGTTCTGTTTTCAATAAGCTCACAGTTTAAGGACTTTACTGTTTTTATAAACATCTCAATACCAAGTTTCAACAAGTAGAAACTGACAAAACGATCATTACTTTAATGGTACCAATAGTTTCAACTTTTAAAAGTAATTTCATGCATTTATCCAGAAAATACTTGCATTCCTCCCATGATCGAAGTACTGTGCTGAACACGGTTCACAGCACAGAAGTGACAAAGCACATTCCCTGTCAGAGGTAAGAGATCAACTGGGGATTTAGATAACTGCTCTGGGAGAGGTTTAGGCAAAATCCTGTGAGACAGAAGGAAAACCAGCCCAGTTTTACAACTGGACACTCCATTTGGAAAGTAGAAGTGTTCTACTTGGTCTTGTGACAGTACCATGATGTTGAGTGTGTGGTCTGCTGTGTATGAGAAGGTGTCACAGTGCCACAGAGGCCCTGCAAGTTGGTAGCTCCGGCGGGCAGTGGCTGGGGAGAATGCACAGTGTGTGCCCTGCTCCAGGTGCGAGGCCTTAGATCTAGACCTCGCTGCACCACTCTTACCCTCTGTAAAATAGAAATGGCCCCAACCCAGTGGCCGACATTTGAGCACTCTGCAGACTGTGATATTTTCTGGAAGGCAGTGCTTACAATTCATTTTATATTTATATTTATTTTAAAAAATCAAGATCTGTCTTCTGGAGGACCACCATCAGCAACCCACCTGCTTGGATCAGGGCGGAAGATGCAGCACCCACAAAGGCATTGGTATTGCTTTCCCATGAGCCTCATTCCTGAGAAGAAATTTTAGGATCACAGGTTCTCCCCAGGAAGCTCGATGGACAACAACAGCCCTGCAAGTGTGACTTGTTATTAGGTGGCCTGCTCCACTTCCCAACCTTAATGATAATAACGGTTTATGGAACACCCACCATCTGC
This sequence comes from Urocitellus parryii, assembly GCF_045843805.1. NCBI lineage: Eukaryota > Metazoa > Chordata > Mammalia > Rodentia > Sciuridae > Urocitellus > Urocitellus parryii. The sequence continues at coordinate 117,995,548 of NC_135532.1, read as the reverse complement.
CCTGAAGTGTGAACAGTCATATTCCAACTCCTCCATTGGCCCACTTACTCCTCAAAATGGTTTTATGATTTGGACGTTACTACTTCTCCCTGATTTACAGAGGGGGATGCTGAGGAACAGAGAGGGTAACTTACCGACTCTCACACACCAAGTGAATGGCAGAAGTGGGATTTGAACCTGAAGGTCTATCTCAACAACCTGTACTCCCACCCACCTACAATATGATTTTGTTAATAATGTTTCCTTGTTGGGTTCAGCTCTGCTTTATTCTTTCTAATGTTTAGTCTTTGTTATTTCCAGGGATTTGTCACAGATCCACTGAAGTCCTTAAAATCTTAGAATCATAAAATCTTAGATGCCGGGGATTTTTTTACAAATTAGCTGGATGACCAGTCAAATGCAATTTGTAGGTAGAGAATTTCAATTCCATGCCCACATACGGATATTCAAGCATTAAATACTTAAATTCAGAAATCAACTAGCATGTTTAACTGAGAGCTCTCTTATTTCAAGATGAAAATGTCTCAAATCTCTTCCCCATGTCTTCTACAAAACCACCGTATTTTCTATAACTCAGTTTTCTCTACTCCTTTATACAGACATGGCGCTTAGTAGTCACTTTCGAAAACACAGCACTCAGAAGTGCACAAAGCCTTCCAGTGGGGACGTGCCCAAAGTCGAGTGGGATGATCAAATCTCTGGACCACGGAGCTATGATTCTGTGAGTAGTGATTCACCACCGATGGCTCTGTGGCAGGTGTAGATGGCTGTGAGGCTGCCGTGTTAATAATGGAGAGGGCACACTGCTCAGTGACCTGGAAGTGGCCTTCCTCAGCTTCTGTCATTGTTCGAAATCATGTACATGCACCTATACACTCTTTCTCTCTCTTTCTCTCTCTCTCTCTCACACACTCACATACACACACACACACACACACACACACACACACACACACACACACACTTAGGACTTCAAGTTTTCAGAGACCATTCCAGCCTGACGTATTATCATTTTACAATTAAAATAATAACATAGTGCATTTTTGCTCAATAACTCCTTGAACTTCAGCTCCTTTTATAACCCTCTGTTTATAGTTAAGGTGATCCATGACTGATCTCAAAACTCTTGTAGAAGACGGTACGTATCCATTTCCTACTCCTAATTATCTTATTCTCTGTTATTCCTGATTCATCAAGTAACCCCCAAATCATTGTGTTGACTTTCCTGGAGATGTCATTCCTTTTGTACCCCATCTTTGCACTTCTTAATTTGTTAATTGTGTGTACTGGATAAATTGTATTTTCATCTGTGTCTTGGGATCAAACAAGACAATTATTTCTAAACTTCTACCTAGAATTTTGTTGGATTTATACATTCAAGTCATTGAACATCATCTTCTAGAATTTTCTCTTGGGAAATAAAGCCATAATTTATCCTGAACATTCACTTTATTTCATTATTTTACACAGGTTATTGACAATGGTGATGATAATACCTCTGAGGATGTAGTAGCTTGAGATAAAGTCTGCTTGGATGTTGAACTCCTAACTAAGTTAATCTGGGTGGGAGTCACTCACTATTTTACAGCTTTTCCCTCCTCTATTTTCATTGGTTCACGATAGTTGTACACAACGGTGGGATCTGTTGTGAGATAGCCACACTTGCACACACTATAACCATAGGAGTTGGCCAATATCACTCCCCAGTACTATTTCACAGCATCTGTAGTAAATACAAGTAACATGTGAAGGAGAGACTGGCCACTCTCAGGGAAGCAGGACTTTGCCACCACTCCCAGGGGTTCCAGCTGGGCCTGAGAGCTAAAGTGACACAGGATCAACCAAGAGAGAAAAGCTACCAAGGTTTTCCACATACATGGGAGCCCAGTGGGAAAATGAGGACTCAAGAGATTTTGCAAAACCTAATGCTTGTATACTAGGTTTTAAAGAGAAAGTCAATTTTGGAAAAGTGACCACAACCTATGAGGAGACCAAGGGAAACAGGGATGCCTGGGGGAGTTTTATCTCCAGTTTTTAGGAAGGAGGAGGTCAGAGCATTCCTCCTGCACCTACATGCTTCTCAAGCTACAAGCTCAAAATAATCCTTACGCCAAGGTGGCAATATTTAGGGTGGTACATTCTGCCCTGCTCACCGTCTTAATAAGGACTCACAAGATCACATTTATCTCAATGAACTCACCCTGCTCAGGATCTGAACCTTAACCTTGTAGAGCAAGAAACACCCTCAGTCAGCAAATCAAGACTCGCTCCCAGAGCACCAGGTAACCATTAACCAATTTGACAGAGGATGACCTGTGAAATCTGCACTGTCTGCCTCAGGGGAGATCAGACGTGGACAGAAGAGAGAGAAATAATTTCCCGACAATTGAATACAGCCGATCAGTAAGTCAACAGTGAGGTTCTGTAAGAACTTGGAATTGGATTTTTTTTTTTTAAAGGACAATTATACAGCAAAGTTAAAAACAGAATTACAAAATTTTATCAGTGACAAAATGGCTAGTAGGCTAGCAGGACTTGATCTCTTGGATCATCTGAAATATTAATACTGCTGAGTCAGGGGGCTGTATTGAGAAGTGTAAACTTGGGCCTTTGTTTCTCGTTATGGGCTGAAAGCTGAACTCCCTTCCCCCTCCATTAATATGTTAAATCCCTAACCTCTAACATGACTGTATTTGGAGATTGGACCTTTAGAAAGAGAATTAAGGTTAAATGAGGTCTAATAGTGGCTTCCTGAGCCATTTAGACTGGTGCCCCTAGGAAAGGAAGAGATGCCAAAGTGCTCACCAACTCACTCTCTCTGCCTCCCTCTCCCGCTGCATGTGTGCACAGAGAAAAGTCCATGTGAGCACAGTTGGGACACATCTGTCTACCAGTCTCTAGAACTGTGAGAAAATAAAGTTTTGTTGTTTTTGCTGCAGCCTCTGCTATTTTTCCGTGACAGGCAGAGCAGAAAAATACACCAAGCTTTCTCCAACCATCTCAGGGTTTAAGGTCCAGAAGCAGTTACATTTTCCAGCTAGCTCTCTGAGGCCACTGATTTCTGGGATCTGTTTTAACTCTTCCAAACTTTGCCCCCAAATATGATAGTCACTGCATAAGCTCATGTAAGATGAGGCTCTGGCCACTGAGGCCCTTTGTCCCACTTCTCCCCCCAGCTAATATGGCAATTGACACCCTGTCAATCACCGAGATTGCAAATGACAGCTTTAACAAATAGTTTGCTCTTGAACAACTCTTTGGTTCCTTTGGGGCCCACAGCTAGACTATTTTCACATCTTTTTTGCAATGACGTGACGCACGTGCCTGAGGTTAAACCATGAAACAAAAGTGAAATTGACGGGTATGATTTCCAGAGCTGCAAAATCCTCCCACTCACACAGTTTTCCATCCCCTTTTCCTCCCTCAGAGGAAATGGAGACAAACTCCAGAACCCAGGAAAGCAAAGTTTCGTCCCCAGAATCCACGTGGAGAATGTCTCGCTAACTAGGACATAGAGATTGAGCCATTATGTGTGCAAGAAGTGAAATTTTTGTGTGGTGAGTCTCTACCATTTGGAAGTTTTGGAAGTTTTGCTGATACAGGATCAAGTGCTGACTGGTTCAGATAGTGGCCCTGGGAACCTGTGTTCCTGAGTCAGAATCCTGAAACACGTGGCATTGACCTGGCGAGTGATGAGGAAACAGATACCTTAGCTGTAGACTGCTGGCCCCCCCCAGCCCCCTCCCGTTCAGTAACTTGTGCTAGAAGTGTGGTCTGTGGGAAAAAATGTTTCGGGCTGCTAAAATTTCAGTGTGTTTATTTTCACAGCATAATCTAGACACTCTGATTTACATAAATGTTCAGTTGTAAAAATTATATTTTTAACAAGAAAACATTTACAGTGGATATCCTTGCCCCCAAATTCCACTAGAACTGTGAAAATAACCTACATGACACCTGCATTCCCAGAAGGTGTTACTGAAAGAGATGAACCCAGGACCAAAGGTCTGGCACTTTTTTGAGCAAACAGTAAACATTGTAGCAATTCAGTCCATCCCAGGCAACTGCAGGACATGGACAGTGCATGGTCGGTTTACCTGCTTAGCTACCTTGGTTACAAGGAGAACCACTCAGTATCCCCAAACATTAACTAAGCCTTGCAACACGCTCTGCAAGATTGTTTTGCTATGATCAATTCCCATGGTAGGCTGCTTCCCTTCACAGACCAGTGGAAACAGAACGTGATCAATAGCCCCAATACATATACTTTTAAAACCCCCACAGTGATTTACCAAATGATAATGTGACATTTTACCATGATAGGAAGAAGATTATTTTTAAAAATAATCTTATTATTTTTTAAAATAATCTTGTTGCTGTGATCAAGACACCTGACAAGAACAACTTAATGGAGGAGGAACATTTATTTGGGACTGGTGGTTTCAGAGATTCAGTCCATGGTCAGTACCTTCATTGCTCTGGGCCCATGATAATGGAGCACGGTGGCAGAAGGACGTCATGGAGGACAGCTGTTCAGTTCATTGCAAGCAGGAAGCACAGGGGAGGGGGAAGCTAGGTGCACAAGGTATAACCACAAGGGCATCCAGAAACCCACTTCCTCCAGGCACACCCAGCTGCCTACAGATCCATCTGATGGCTCGATCCAGTGCCTAAATGACAGCTCTCAAGAGCCAATCATTGCACCTACTGTGCGAATACAGGAGTTTTTGGAGGATACCCCAGACCTAACCTGTAAAAGAGGCACTGGTCAAATATTTGTTGGGATGAGGTGAAACTTATTCCTGTTTCTGTCCTGACATAACAATATTGGGCAGGCCAACATGTATATATCCTAGAACTAAGCAAGAGACTTATTTTTTGTGTAGAAAATAGGGGGCTCTTTCTAGACAGGATACAAAACACAATGGATAAAGTTGACAAAATAATATCTACATTGAGGATATATGTATGTGTATTATGTACATATATACATACTCAAGGTCAAAAGACAAAATAAAAAACAAAGCTTGCAAAACACACACACATATAAAATATATTATTACTTAAGAAGTTTCAAGCTGGGTGTGGTGGTGCATGCCTAAAATTCCAGCAACTTGGGAGGCTGAGGAAGATGGCTTTCAAGTTCAAAGCCAGCCTGGGAAATTTACTGAGTCTCTGTCTCAAAATAAAAAAAATAAAAATAAACAGGGCTTGGAATGTAGCTCAGGCATAGAGCATTCCTGGGTTCAATCACCAGTGCAAAAAAAAAAGTTTTAAAAATCATTACAAAAAATCAATAGCAAATAAAAATGAGTCCAGACACAAGAGGCATTTGCAGAACTACTATGGAAAACAGGCAACACGTGAAACAGGCTCAGCCCTCATTATAACTAAAACACTTAAAACTCCAGTGAATCAGACTGTGCAAGTCAAAATGCTTTGGGATGGTATGGGGAGAGACACAGTCTTGCATGGTAATTTAAAACCAGGTAAGCCTTTGGGAAGCCTTACTGATAAGGCTTAGCACAGCAGGTCTGCAGGGCAGCCCTCCCTGCACAACACTGAGTAGAAGTGGCCAGAGAAAAACACTTGGCACCTGATTTTAGTTAAAAGACATCCCATCTTTTACCTGTAAATACATGTTACCTGTGAATTTTTCATAGATCTCCTTTATCAGAGTGAAACAAATTCCCTTGTATGCATAATCTGTTGAATACTTTTATGATAAAACAGAGTTTAAATTTTGTTGAGTGCTTTTCCTGAATCTATGATCACATGAAAATTTTAATTATGTTATATTTAATTAAATTTTTTAATTCTTTTTAGTTCTGTGCACCATGCAGGGTAGGAGGAGCCTCCAGCCTCCCCCAGCATTGAACCTCTGCCCCTGGGTGAAGCTGGGTGGAGTCGGTAGAGTGTGTGGGACAGAGGGAGCCCCCACCTCTCCACCACACTCACTATGAAGTTGGCCTCTGTGGTTTAGAGGTAGAGGGTATGGTTCAGCTAGGGGAGTGGTTTTCCTAGGCAGCCAATCACAGGAACATGGAGAGCAGTAGGGAACTTCCCTCTGCTGAGCTGGGGTGGGACAGGCAGGGGAGAGGACTGGACCACAGCACCTAATGTAGGAAAACGCCAGCCTTGGGACTCTGCCTTGGAATCACTGCCCCACATCACTTTAGCAATAAATATTGATACATGTGTGACTCCCTTCCCACCAAATTGAGCTCCTTAAGGACTTGTTCACCTAGGGATCCCACTAGAGGCCCAAATGCAACAAGTGAGGAAGAATGTTGCTGTGAATAACTGAAATCTCTAGAATTTTCAAAGAATACATTTGTCCCACAAAGCATCTTTGATGGCCCTGAAAAGAAGTGTTTTACTTCCAGCCATGAAAATGAGCCTACGTAGATGAAATGTTTGAAGAATACATAAAGCAGCCTTGTTATTCAATGCCATAGGGAAAGGAGCCACAGAAACGTAAAGATATTGTACACAATGTGGAAAGTCGGCCAGTTCCGAAGAGGAGCTTCAGGCCACAGTGCTCCCGTCCTACCTGTAGAACACAGCTGTCCTGGTGCATAAAATCAGCAAGTAATGGATCCATATCTACTTCAATTGACTTCACTGCCCAAGACACTTCCATTAAGCTCAGAGCCACTGCTGATGTCTTTCAGAACAGGAACAATTACTTGTGCAAAATTGCCCCAGAATAAAGCTATTAAGGTCTGTCTTGCCAGGTTAGTATTAAGTTTGCTGATCTGCATGTATAAGGCTTTGTAATCTTTCAAAAATAAAGAAAAGATAGTCTTGACCCAGAAATAAATACCTTTGCAGAGGAATTATAAAAGAGAGCATGAGAATTTTTTTAGAAAAAACTATCCTTTCTATGGATTCTTATTGAATAATAAACGTTTTTAAAATAATTTTAAAGTCAAATTTTATCTCTTTTGATAAAATTTGAGGAAAAGAACTTGGTATTAAATCTTATAACTCATCTAATCTAAGATGTTGTGAAGGGGATAAATGAAGGAAATATAACTGGAAGATAATATAACTGAATCAAATCCAGAAAACCAGTATTGGAGCCCACATAACTGGAAGGTATAAATTCCATTTGGTAAGACCATTTTTACCCTGTGTCCATGTGATGCTGTTTTGTTTATTATCTATTTATTCTATTCATTTCTTCATTATTTGTGGAATACCTACCTAGGGTCAGACACAGTGATAGGTTGAGGGGATAGGTAAGGAACAAGTAAATTCTTTTTTTCTTTTAAACTGTACTGGGGATTGAACTTAGGGGTGCTCTACCACTGAGCCTCTTCCCCAGCCCTTCTATTTTGTTTTTTATTTTAAGTCAGAGTCTCATTAAGTGGCTGAGGCTGGCCTCAAACTTGTGATCCTCCTGCCTCAGCCTCCTGAGTCACTGCGATTGCAGGCATGCGTCACTGCCCGGATACAGAAAAAATGAATTCTTGCTTTCATGGAGTTGATATTCCTGTAGGAAGATACAGATAATCAACAAAGAGCAAGAAAAGATATGCCAGGTATAAGGCTGTAGGCAAGACGGGAAAGAGAGAGAGGGAGGGCTTGAGATAGGGAGTTATTTAAATACAAATTATTGTGACCCCTTTGAAATGAGTGAAGCTGACACTCCCCTCTGGGCCTTCTCTCCAGTCTCTCCTCCCTTCCCTTCCCTCACTGCGGTTGTAGTTATCACCATTATGCAGGGGAGTTTCACATAATATATTTATTTATTGTGTTTTTCCAACTTTTTCCAAGAAGGACATTCAGCTGTGTTTTTAAATGATATTATCAGAAGATAAACATTGTGAGGAAATTTGCATAAAAGGAAAATGAAATGTGGTAAAGCAAGACGGAAGCATGCCGAGAAGTCCTGGCTTTGACCAGAATCCAGTCCCAGCTTTCTAGCAGACAGCGGGGGAAGTCAGCTCTGAGAGGGAAATACCACGGGGGCATCACTTTCGAGGTGTCTTGTGACTGACTGTGTGGGTCACCCTGGAGGGACATGGCAAAGCAGGCAGCAGCAACCTCCGAAGCACCCTGCTTCCCTGAGGAGCTGATCACTGAAGGAACCTGGGTGTGACATGCAAGCCTAAGCTCCTGGGGGTCACCATCACACCCAGGGGCCACCACACACCTAGGAAAGTGTTGCAAATAATAACTGCAGAGAAGAGAATTCACTGTGAGCTGATATCTAAAAATAATGTTTTGGAAGGATAACCTAATTTAAATATTGATCTGCTAAAACTGGGGATATAAGTGTGGGGGGGGAAGGCTATACAAGATCCAGTCACCAGGAAAGCAGCATAGAGTGTTGTCGGATGCCAACAGCCCCTGCCTTGGAGAGGGTGGGGAGTCACCCTGGCTTTGCAGGAGCTCCATCGTGCGCAGTAGTGGAAGAGAACACGGGGTCAGGTGGGAAATGCTTAGTTCTCAGCCTTTAAGCTTTCACCTACAGATTTAATTCCTTAAACTTCAGGTCCTGACCTGGGGTACACTGAGATAGTTCAAGAAGGGTGTGGATCTCTGGAGTTGTTTATGACTGCAAATGAATGGGCACAGGGGACTTTGCTGGGGAAAATGTCGGGCTCTTTCCGAGTTTTCTGAAAGGGATCATAACACCCTCACGCCAACAGCCAAAGGTCATCAGAAGGTATGCAACATCACCCTTCATCACCAGTTAGCCAAAGATGCTCTTTAGTCTGAGGAATGTCACTAGGCTTTAGCTGAACACTTTAGGGCCAAAGCATGGAGTGTTCTCCACTTCTGGCTAGTGGTGCACACCCATAACCCTACGACTCAGTAGCTCAGTGGTAAAGTGCCCCTGGGGTTCAATCCCTGGTGCTAAATATATATATATATATATATATATATATATATATATATATATATATATAATATATTTATATATTTTTAATAATTATCAATAAATATATAAGATATATAAATATATGAATATATAAATATTCATATATTCTTCTTAATATATAAAACATTAACATATTAATACAAAATATGTTAATATATAAACATGCATATCTTTTTATATATATATTATATATAAATATATAAAAATTCTCCAGTTCTGATAAGCAAAATGACTAAATCATAAAACTATGTTAAGAAAATGAGCTTGGAAATCTTAATTTGGTGATGAACAGAAAGCACCTGGAGTTTTTCATTTGCCCATATGAAATCAAAGCCGAAATCCTAAAACATGGGCAGGCAGAATCACCCCTCCCATCCCTTCTTCCACTCAGCTTGTTCTCCTAACTGGACGATTCAGGGCTCTATGAAGTCAATCCCTGTTCAGGGATTCTGTGTCACACTGGAACATCACCCTCCAGCGCGCAGCGCAGACTTTTATTATTATAACTGCCACATAATTTGAAGATTACCAAAAATCTCTATCACTAGAATTTAATTCATCTAATGGGGAAGCTAATGATCATAAGAGATGATAAAGCAACTTTCAAAGGCTTGGTAAAGTTGGTGATAGGAATAAAAGTCAATAAAGTCAGTATTAGGCAAACAGAAGAAATAAAATGAACTAAAATTGCATTAGTATTCAAAAAGTTCAGTTTCTTCCAAACCAAAATCTCTCGGCATATAAAATCTCATGTAAATCAAAACTAATTTACTCCACCAACTGGGTTTGTTTACTTCAGGGTATTTTACAACATTCTTCACATGTCTCCAATTACAAAAAAAAAAAACAACTAATTATCTTTAAATTAAAGCTTATCTGACAGCTGATTTTGCAATAAACTCATGAAAACAAATTTGTGTTTCCCCATTGCAATTCTATAAGATATGGAAACATCATAATATTGTGCTTAGATATGGCCGCATGTTCTTCTAGGATATAAAATTCTGTCCTTCTTGACTATACATCACCGTGTAAATTTAATTATAATCTTTAAAATGTAGAACTTGGAGGAATACATTGTGTGTGCTCGGCAAAGTCTACTGGCTTGGGAAACTTTCTGGGTTATTCCTGTTTCCATGGAGGCTGGTGGAAACAGAATAAGGGGATGTGTCTGCTGGCTTCTCCGCTCTCTGAGCTGCTCAAAGGCAGGGAAGGCTCTTGGGGCCACAAGGTGGCAAGGGCAGCTCTGACTGTGTCTAGATCCTGGTGGTGCCTGTGTGGCAGCCAGGGGACCCGTGGAGTGGTGTTACGCTCACTTACTGCATTACCCCATACAAACCTTTCTGTTCCTCCTACCCAGTACTTTTCCATCCAGCTCCATTGTATTCCAGGTCCAAGGGGCAGCATTACTGGTCAAGGCCCATGATGGCCAATTCAAGGGCATCTTCCTAGTGAAACCTTATCTATCTCGCCATATTCCCTCTTTGTCAGACCTGTGGAAACCTGTGTGTCATGTGTTTTTTATTTAGTCACCATTTAAAAAATATTTATTTGTTAAGCTACTGTGGCCTTGTATTCCTAGCTTCTCAGGTAACTCAGGTGAGTGTGTGTCAGTTGCCCAGAGTGGTGACCTTGGCTGTGGCGTCTCTGCACATGCACCTGAATCTCGTCACCAGCTCCACCCCACCCTGCCCCGGTTTCTCCCTGCCCCGTCCTCCCCCTCCCTTCCCAGTCCCAGGGGTGTCTCTTCTGCTCTCTTGACAGTTCTTTTCCTTTTCTTCTCCTGCTTCCACATGAGGGAAAACACATGATCCTCCTCTTTCAGCATGTGGCTTATTTTGCTGAACTTTATGTTTTCCAAATCCATCCATTTTTTCCGGCAGATGGACAAGAGGGCTCATGAAATATCTCTTCTTTTAGAGAAAATGTGTTTCAGGTTAAAGTATTTTCTAAAACGTTTTCAGAACTATTTAATGGCCCTGTGAGCAAACAGCAGTGTGCGTGAACAAGCGCCGCTTTGCTCCTCGCGGCCCTCAGTAGGTGGCCGGCCTTGGTGCTCCGCCTATGGAAACTTGGGCTGTTTACACCCCTTGCTTTCCAAATAAGCAATTTACTTCCACAAGATGTACCTCAGCTAGCTCATGCTCCTCCTACTTCTTGAAAGTCCCTCTGCTCTTTCTTTTCATATGTGGTCTCATCTCCCAAGATTCAGATAAAAGGTGTCTCCTGCCCTGCATCCTGTGGAAGCCAGATTTCTCTGCCAACCCCAGATGCTGCCTACAGGGCGAGGCAAAAAATGTAATTATCTGTTGCTGTCTCTCCTCCCCTAGTCACCGCACATCTGGGCCCTCATACAAATAGGCAAACAGATTTATTGAAAAGTACTGCATGTATATTCCCATGTTTCCCACTCACAGAGTTTCACCCAAAGTAGGCACACAAATGTTTTTTAACAGGTATAACAATATAGCAACATTAGCACCTGGATTACTTCAGGATTCTGCCATAAGTCATAAGTTACCAGTCTTATGATAGCACAGCAAACTCACAAACCAGCAAAATAAGAATTTATGCTGTGCCACCGAAAGGCATTTTAAAAATCACAAATTAAAAAATAATCAGTCTATTGAAATAAATTTGTCAGTTTTACACAACTGAATCATATATTTAGTAAATTTTGCATAATTTTTAATAGAAGGAAAATTCCAGAACAGTGGAAAGTGTTGTAAAATATGAACCTCGAAAAATTGGCCAGAGCACGTCATAAATAAGTGGGTTTATTTTGGCTCACTGGTAAGTCCTCTGCTGTGGCTCTCCAGTGTTGCTCAACCTTGAGGTTTTGCAGGAATATAATAAACTAGTTTTTGCTAGAAAGTCAGATTTCTAAGGCCAGTAACGATTGGAAATTTTGGCTGATCTCTGTGGAAACCAGTGCACCTGACTGGCATGAGCCCTGCTAAGGAGAACTGGTGTGACCCTTGACACCTTGTGATTTTCTGGTTTGACGTTATTCAATTCCCTCCCATTCTACTATTTTATGCTTATGATTTGCAGTTTGTAAAACTAATCTTCACAGTTGGTGTTCCTTTCCTATCACCTGTTCTTTGTAACACCAGGAGGGCACCCCCAGTTTTCATCCCCGGCCCTCCAGGTGAAAAGGCCGGGGGCAAGGTCTGGTCCTCAGTTAGAAGCTACCAGATTCTCCTTCCTTCCCTGCCATCTTGATATATCATAGGACCCAGCTTAATCAGAACATGTGAGTAAAATAGTATCACCTACTTTTTAAATTTTAATGATTACTAGTCATATTTGCTCAGCCTAAGAGTCATTTGAAGTTAGAAAGCTCTTCTTCCCACTCTCTCTGACTCACACCTGGCTGATAGGGTCCTGTGCACACTCAGTCAACACAAATGAGCAAAATGTGCATGGATTCTTAATTTGCTCTATTATATTTACTGATCCTAGCATCCTATACAAATTTTCCATGCCTCTCTTTTTTACCATTAATTTGTCCCATTTCATTATACACAAATCATCTCATTTTTTTTCCTTTTCCCATCACCTCTTTTTAAACTAGGGATTGTAGACTGCATTCATAAATTATGATTACTTGCATAGATAGATAGATAGATAGATAAAGCTATATAGATAGAAATGTCTGCATATATGCACGTTTATATGTTTACATACACATATAGCATGTGCATCCATACAGTCCCTGAAGATATATAGAATAACAGTGAAACAACCACCACTGGCTATCTTATGGATTGAGACTGTTATCAATAAATTTGAGACTTATGTGCATCACTCTGTATAGCATCTTTTATTTGCCACCTAGAGCTTTAAAAATATTGTTTTAGATTTTATACTGTCTTGATTTTCTTTAATGTTTTATAGCATATACATCTCTAAAGTTAATTTCATATGGCCTGTGTTTGAGCAAAAAATAAAAAAGAGAACCTCCTGTGCACATTCTTCTGCCCCATGTATTTAGGTTGTGCATGCGATTCCTCCATGTTCATGTGCCTAGTGGCAGTCCATTAATTCTCGTCTTTGCAGATGTGTCCATGTGGGATCACCTGTTCTTGACAGAGGACAGTGGAGTGAGTTCTGGGGGTCTGCCATTATGAATGATGGTGACCATGTAGTATTTGCCCCAGCACAGCGCTGGAGTTCCCCTGCAGCAGGTGTTTGGTGGAGGAAGCGTGGCGGGGTGGGCCTGAGCATGCATTGTCAGCTCTCCTAAAGCACAGAGAGTTGTTTTCTACCGTGCTTTTGTGGATTTACACAGTTGCTGCCACCTTTGTGTATTATCGCAACACTTCTTACTCTTACCAATCTAGCAAATGTGAAATTACATCTCATTTCACTTTCTTTTCCATTATTACATACTAAGTTAGGAATATTTTAAGAGGTTTGTTGTCCACTGATTATTTCATCCTCTTGAAAGTATGTGTTCATGAGTTATAACCACAGAAAAGGTTGAGCACATGTATGCACGATATAAGGAATGATCAGAAATCAGACTTGTCTAAGCGCAACCCTGGTAAAACCAGTTCTTACACCTGGCTCACAAAATTTTCTCCTTTCTCCAGAGACAGCCATTGTTCTGAGCTATGTTAATAGCTTTCTTATTACTGTTGGTTGTTTCATCATACACATGCACAAAAGCACACACACAAAATTTCTAATTAATAGAGCATAGTGTGTCCATGTATAAAAATGGACAGTTATAAAAATAAAACATTATAAAAATAAAACATCCTAGCTGGGTGCCTGTACATGCCTGTGATCCTAGAAACTTGAAAGGCTGAAGCAGAAAGATCCCAAGTTAGAGGCTAGCCTCAGAAACTCAGTGAGACACTGTCTCAAAATCAAAATCAAAAAGGGCTGTGGATGTTGCTCAGTGGTAAAGTGCCCCGGGTTCAATTCTCAGTGCCAAAAGGAATGAATGAAATCTTCTATGAGTATGATAATAGTAATAAGGACGAAATGCTGTCACTTTGCTTTGCACTTTTAATGCAGGCAAGACACATCACATCTGGCAGGTAGCTTCAGTTTGATCTGGTTCACTGTTGATAGGATTTCAAGGAACACACAGAACCCTTATCTCTCCATGACACTCTCCCTGACACTGGTTACCTCTGGCCTCCGTCATGACCTGTGTGAACATTCCTCCGAGAATCTCCTGGAGCAGAGGCAAGAGAGCACCAGGCAGGCCTGGGGAGCAGGGCACACAGGCCTGGGGAGCAGGGCACACATCCTGGGCTCATGTCTTCGACAGAGTACCAGGCTGATTCCCAGTTGGCTGTATCAAAATCACATGTCCATTTGAAGGCTGTGACAGTTCCCGCCTCTCCAGATATTTACCATTTCTAGACCAGGTTTTTTTTTTCCCCCTAAATAATCTAATAGGTTCCTAGTGATCTAGCACTGTAAATTCATTTTTAGTTTACTTTTTATTACTACTTTATATTTTTATTTGCCATTTATATTTCACCTTTTGTGAAATGTCTTTTTATTGAGTTATATTTCTATATCTCTCTCCCCCTCCTCTCTTTTTCCTAGTACTGGGGATTGAACCAAGGGGTAGTTCCCCAGCCCTTTTTAGTTATCTGTCTTTCTATCTATTTACATATTTATTTTTAATTTTGAGACAGGGCCTCACTAAGTTGCTGAGGCTGGCTCGAATGTGTGATCCTCCTGCCTAAGCCTCCAGAGTCGCTGGGGTCACAGGACTGCACCACCACACCCTGCGAGTTATATTTCTCTCAAGGAGTTGAGGAATTCTTTGTGTTGTCTGGCCGGAGTCCTTTATCAGTAGACAAGCTATGAACATGTCTCCTGCTCAGGGCTTCTCTCTTCACTTACATATGATCTCCTGATAAATAGCTTGTTTTTAATTTTAATATAGTAGAATTTGTCCATCATTTTCTTCATATTTAGCCTTAGCTTTTTGCTTAGCTTTTGAAAGTCTTTTCTTGTCTGGAGGTTGTAAAATAATTGCCCTATACCAGCACATAAGTTGCTTTTCACCTTCCATTTGGAATTGACTTCCTACAGTCTGATGTCAGCATCATCTTTGATTTTTCCACCTGAATGCCTAATTGTATTTATGACAAATAATGTCCATTTTATCCCCAAGATTTTACTGTGACTTGCCATGGACCTCTGACATACATTCAATTTTCATAATTTTGTGAGTTTGTTTGGGAGCTTTCTTTCCTGTGCCAGTGGTTTATGTCAGTCTCTTGTTCGTCTTGGTTTTTTCTTTTGTATCAGAGTTTGAACTCAGGGGCACTCGACCACTGAGCCACATTTCCAGCCCTATTTTGGATTTTATTAGAGACAGGGTCTCACTAAGTTGCTTAGTGCCTCACTGTTGCTGAGGCTGGCTTTGAACCTCCTGTCTCAGCTACCTGAGCCTCTGGGATTATAGGCACTTGCCACCGTGCCCAGCTGCCCCTCTTGATTTTTAGTGCCTAATAAAAAAACATCATGATACTTACTTATGTAAATTATCCCACATTATTTTTTTTTACCGGGATTATGGCTATCTTTGGTCTTTTTATTTGCATAAATTACTTAATATTATAATATTGTTATAATATTGTTATCCATGGGTGAATATGACTACTTTTTCATTAGGTGTACTTCTCTCTAATGATTTTAATAAAACCTTTTATAAAATTCTACATAAAATTCTCATATTTTATCATATTTCTGGATTCTCTTTTTTCTCTTTTAAAATTTATTATTTTTAGAACTAAACATTTACTGATGTTTAGCAAAGCAACTGACATTTTTGCATATTGATACTTTCTAAAGCAAACCCCTCAACTTTTAGCACCAAATGATTTTTAGTAAATTACATTGATGTATTTTGTTGACTCTCATATTATCTGCAAAAAATAATAGCTTTTTTTTAAATAAATAATTCCACCCTTTACTTGTATTATTGTACAGGTTCAAATAATAAGATAAATATTAAATATTATAAATATGTTTCTGGATATAATACTTTTTTAATTTCAAAGTGAATGCTTTTTAATGTTTCACCATCAAATTTGAGGTTGCTTTAACCTTGAGTATGTACCACAAATAAGATTTTAAAAATTCTTAGCCCTGAACACATGCCTATAATTTCAGCCGCTTAGGAGTCAGAGACAGGAGAATCATGAGTTCAAAGCCAGCCTCAGCAATGGCAAGGTGCTAAGCAACTTAGTGAGACCCTGTCTCTAAATAAAATATCAAAAGGGCTGGGGATGTAGCTTAGTGGTTGAGTGCCCCTGAGTTCAATCCCTAGTACAAAAAAAAAAATTAAAATTAAAAAAATAATAAAATAAAATTATTTTTTAGTCCTAGTTTTCCATGTTTTTAAGGTGAATTAATTTTAAATGGCTTTGAATGTTTGGTCAGCACCAGGATGGTGAGTGGGACCCCAAAGGTGAGTTTCTTTGGTTAATGAGTAGAGAGGCTGTGGTCAACGTTGGTAGGCAAAGAGCCCATCCTTAAAAAGTAGGATCAAGACCCTTCAATAGCTAAGCCACAGGGGCAAAGGCTGGCCCCAGCATGTGTCCGAGGACCCCTAGAACAAATCCTGCTTTTCAACTGCATAAAGGTGAAATGGGTGTGTGAGATGGGGAGAGGGGGGTTGAAATCATTCTTCTGTGTTGTAACCAAGGGAAAACTAAATTGACACCTTTTTTTCCCCCCTTAGGTCTCTGATCAAGCCTGCTGAGTCTGTCTTTTGTCATTGTTAGCTTCAGTGTGGCCTTGGCCAGGGAGTTTGCTGCCGAGCGTTTTACAATGTAGGGGAGTTCTGGATCCCTTGTTTGTCTAAAAGTAGGGTCTCTGGAGGAATCCAGAGCTTTAGTGGCAAGTAGAAGCTGGGCGGGGAGCAAGAGGAGCAAAGGGAAGGCTTAGAGTGGAAAAGGGAGAAAGGCTGTTCATAGGGATTTTCTTCCATTTTCCTGAGCGTTTCCAAAAGTCATGAAGATTGGAAAGTTGAATTGGTCAATGGGGTTTTAGATCAGGAGCCAAATGGAGTGGGGCTAAGGGGGCGAGGAGGGGGGCGAGGAGGCAGTCGAGAGGAGAGTCAGATGGGATTTGGTGGTTCCTCAGGGTGAGTTGGAGTTTCAGACTGAGAGAAAGGAGGAGTGAACAAGCCAAGTGGAAGGGAAGGATGGGAATCTTGGTGCTGGAAAGGAGATTTGTGAAGAAGAGGGGAAGGGAAGGGCAAAGTCACTTACCCAAATGAGGCCGGAGTGTGGATGAAGAAGAAGAGCGCTGGGTGAATGGAAGATGGTGTGTGCTCATTGTCCTGGGCCCTCAGGCCAGGGTTCCAAAGCAGCTCAAATCCCTGGAGGAGAGAGTGAAGCTGATGGGAGACAAGGATCAAGTCACTAGTATATATAAAAGAAAAGTGGCCCAGGACTAGTCACACACACACCTTGGGTAAGAAGTGGGTTTGTTGTCAGGAACCCCACAAGGATGCTCTGCAGAAGGAGAGGACAGCAGCAGCAAGGAGGGAGAGTGGGCATTGTGACTGGGCAGAAAAGGGAGGGGGTTTGAGATGATGTGAATGGGCCATAGAAGAACTTGAAACATCCCAGACAGTAGCATCCACCTTGGACAGGGATAATGGGAGGCACTGGCAGATGGTCCTAAGGTCAGGGTGAGGATCAGGGGAGTGGCAGGTAAATCTGTGTGGAAGCAAATATGAGGAGAGAAGGAAAGTGTAGCCCCCAACTTTTTGAGGATGTCCCTTCCCATGAGGAGAACAGGGCACTATGGAATGACCAAAAGGGAGTGGGTAGAAATTAGAGAGCCAAAAGCACAAACAAGGCTAGGTGTCTGTAGGGTTGGTAAGGTTTGCCCTCTACCCCACAATAGAGGTCACAGTAATAGTAGCCTTCAGAACTCCTTGAGGACTGAATGTGTAGCCCAGTGTCTAGGAGGAAGGATACAGGCCTGCCTGAAATACAAAGAGTTACCCTGGGTTCCCATGGAGTGATGGTAGCAGTCTGGTGATGGGGAGGTAGGCCTCGTTGGTCCCCTGCAGCCAGTCAACAGTTGGGAAGGAGAACCAGAAGGGCTGGATGGCCATGGGCCACTATGGGTTCAGGGACAGTCAATAGTCCCCTGTCCCTCCTGATGGCATTTAGGACAAGGGCCTGGAGGCTTGCGAGGCTTGGGACATGTACAAGACCAGTGACCATCTGACCACATTTAAAACAGGGTCTGGGTAGTCCTGAGGGACCCTTCCCCAGGCCAGTGGAACCAGGGACAGAGGCTGAGGATGGATGGATGGCTTGAGCGAGCATCTGATATTTCTCTCTTGTTACACACCTTAAAACCCACTTAATTACTTGCCTCATGGCAGGACTTAGAAAGGCAGCCCATAAGGCTATCAATTATGAAAGGCTCCAAGAAATCCTCCAAGATAAATAAAAACCCTTCAGCATTTTTAGGTCACCTAACCTGGACTCTGAGACTCCAGATGGGAGACAACTACTAATGACCTACTTTTCCCAGATATTAAGGCCAAACTAAGGTGTCTCAAGAGGGGGACCCTAACTCCCCAATTTAAAATGGCGGTTGTCATTTAAGATGGCCATCCAGATAATAAGCAAGACCTTACACATAGCATGTAAATAAGTAGTAGAATTACACGACAAAAAGTTATGTGCACTTGCCATTGTAAGAGATACTGCTAGATCACTGTCCCCACAAGTTGTATTACATTGTTCAATGGATGTTTTTATTCCTAGACTATATATAACCTATATGACCTTACAGAAGAGATCTCCCCACTTCCTGACCCTTTTTTTTCTTTCTAATGCTGGAGTACAGTATTAACCTAGCTCACAAAAATAAATTATTTGCTTGAGGTATTTCAGGTCCCGGGGGGAAGTTCAAATTTGGCTCACACACCTGTATGAGGGATAACTTGTGCCTCCACTTTGCAAGAAGAGAGACTGTGTTCTTTGGTCTCAGTTATGACTATATGTTGCCTGTGTTGTGTTACAGAGTCTCCAAACTAGGAAAAGTTTAGTTAGGGCAGGGCCCTGTGGATGCCTTTGACAGGTATTTTAGCGTCTACCCGCCAAGGCATGAGTCTGGCCGCCTCCTCTGTCTTATGCGGCTCTGAACCCAGAAGATCCAGCTCTCGGCGCAGTTTTGCAGCTTCTTCAGGTGGCTCTTAATCCACTACTCGCTTACCCTGCACGTGTGTGTGAGCTCCACGTGTGGCTCCTAAGGGCTTCCATACATTACACAACCTTAGCCCTGGATCGGCAACATTTTAACATTAATTAACCATGTTCAGTGGAAGAGTTTTCCTGGACATCTTGTGATACCTCATGGAGGGAAGTGAAAATCACCCTTTCTGTGGCCATTGGATTAATGATATTTAATTACATGCATGTGACACCACCTAGGTGTCTGGGTAGATATTGTTCCTACTGCTGATAAACAGTGCTGGAAAAGGAAGTTCACAGACCAGGAGTGTATAATTAAGAAGTGGGGGATTACAGGACAGAAAGTTGGACACATTTATCATTGTGACAGACACTGACAAATTCTCTTCAGAAACCGTGTCACAGTGTTCCCACCAGCAGTGCATAAAGCCACTGTCCCTTCACCCTAACAAGAAAGCCCTATTACACTTTTGACATTTGTCAGTCTTACAGGAATAAAAAATGGCATGTCAGCTGTGGTTTAATTGAACTTCTCGTTCTCTCAATGAGGATGAAGAATTTAAGCATGTTTAACAACCACTCGGAGCTCTTTCTCTATGGATTTTATGTTCCTTCTTGTGTACATAGCTCTGCTCATTTTCTGATGGATTGCTGATCATTTTCATATTGATTTGTAGTTTCCAACAGGGCTTGTAATACATGTTCCGAACATTAGTTTTCTGTTTTTATCATGATGATTTTATTTTTTGTTGCTATTGTTACATTAATAGAATAGACTTTTGCTTCTGGGTTGTATGTCATCTCGGCATCACCTCGACCTTGGGTTATTATATCTTGGTACTTTTTATCGTCACTTACTTTCAAGTTCAGTGTCCCTTTGTTCCTGCCCTTGAATTGATGAGTACAAACGTGCAGGGGACCTTTGCCACTTTGCTTCTCTGCCACGTCTCTGCTCTGGCTGCCCACTAGGAATGATTTCAGAGTCCTAAGTAAGAGACACTCCATTCACCTGCTCCATTTCTCTGAGACTTAAACACACTACAGAATTCCTGGAGCAATTGATAGTTCTTCCAGGGGCGTGACTTGTCTGAGTTAGAAGGAAAGAATGACCACAATTTCCTCATGAGTCAAAATCCTACTAAAAAAATTAGTCTATAGATTGAAAGAATCTGGTTCAAAACCCATCTGGTTATAAGATAGTGATCCCTCTCAATTCAACACGTTGGGATAGACAACTAGCCAGTAAATCAGAAAAGTGAAAGGGGTATTTTTCAAAAAGATATATCCTTAATTCTCAAATACCTAAGTACAAGAATGTACAGTCCATGAGCAGATTTGAGTTCACTGTCAGGGCCTCTCAGGTGGACAGAGTGTGGTTGATTAGACTTCACCTTATTTCAGAGAGTACGTGCCCATAAAACGACAGCAATATTTCCCTATTTTGTCGATTTCAAAACTAAGTAGAAACGTGTGTGTGTGTGTGTGTGTGTGTGTGTGTAAGAGAGAGACAAAGACAGAGAGTCAGATAAAGAGAGACAGGGACACAGAGAGGGACTTTGGATGTCAAAGTCTTTTAGAATTTTCAACCTAATTCCCATCATCTACTGCTTCCCACTCGACAGCACCTGTTTGATGTGTGTATTGGGAAATAATCCACTAACCTTAAGCACCCAGGATTACGTGGACTGCCAATGTTGCATAGGAAGAAGGAAGGGTGGTGCTTAATTCAGGGACTTGGTGAAGTGGAATTAAATTAGGCACCCTTCAGTCTGCAGTGGAAAGTGAGGGCTAATTCAACACACTGATTAAGACAATTTAAACTGTGCCTGCTATTTTTACCTTTCTTTGGCATGACAGACATATTTTCAAATCATTTCATTTCCTAATTTTTAATTTTAGTCTTTTTTTCTAGAAAGTAGTTTTTAGTTTTAGTTTTTTTTTTTTTTTCTAGAAAGTAGATTTAAAACAATGTTGGTCCCCCCAAATCTGGGAAAATGGCAAAAAAAATACTTTCCCCTTGGATCTGGCATCACGTGGCATAGGATGTGCTTTTGTGTCCTTAGCTGACCCTTTAGCCATTGACAATTTACAGAAGCTGGCAAGGTGGTTTGGGTTCCTTAATTAGAAACATGGCACTGCTCTTGGCCTTGGGCTCCTCAGGAACCTGAGCTAACACCACCTCAGGAACAACACTAAGCCACTGGGTCCACTGAAGAATGCAGCAGAAAATAAGTACCACCTGACGCTGCAAATGTCATCAGCTAATCCTCACCAGCAGCTCCAAGCTGCCGCTTGCTGAGTGCCTGTTCTGTCTCCCACACCTGGTTCTGTGCTTCGTCTGGTTTACTGTGAAGGAGCTGCGAGGACAGTGGAAGGTGTGACAGATTGCTCACATCTGCCAGATGGGAGAAGCTCAGTACAAGCTCATTTCCTAAGAGGTGACACACGTGAGGGAGAACAGGAGGGATGATTGTCCTGTCCAATATTTCCCCTTCCTGCAGAAACGTCATCACCAGCATACTCTGTGTGAGTTAAAGTGGCAAAAATCAACTTGAGTTCTCTTAATCAAAAAAGGATTTAACTGAAAGGATTTGAGCTTATCTCACAGATCGGGAGACAACTGGTCAGACCGTGAAGTGTCTGGGATCAAAGCAGCAAGGTGACAGGAACGCAGTCCCCCTGCATGCTCATCTCCCCCTCTTCTCTCTCCTAAAACCTCCTTAGCTTAATGGCTGCCATCCACCAAGGCAGAAAAATCATCAATGAACTCTACTTTGTGACTCCCTGGAGAGAGAACCGGAACCTGACTGGCCTAGCCTGTGATACTCTGGCCTGGAAAGGGGAGGGTGGGCTCCTACAGGGGGTAGAGCACAGACAGCTGGGAGCCTTCCCCAGAACCAGAAACAAACCAACAAAAAGCTATAGATGACACTCACATCAACATGGATACAGATGCAGATATTTAGAACCAACGTGCACACAAAATACCTGAAGATTCAGTCTCCCAGATGTCAACAGTGATTGTATCATTGCAGTGGGTTCACAAGTTACTTTAAGTGTTTTTTTTCCCATTCTCTAATTGTCTTCTTTAACAAATTCATATTACAACATGTCTAATAAAGAAAACTTCAATGGAAAAAATGGACAAAGGGGCAATTCTGTTTCAGTTACATCTGAAATAATCTTAAAGAGAGATCAGGAAAGACGTCAAGTGCCAAGCTGTGTTTATTTTGCAAGAAAGCAAATCCGGTAGAAGGAGATAAGAAGGGAATTAATAGAAGAACCACACACCTGAGATCTCCCCAGATATTTAAAAAGGGCTGCATTCTGCAATGAGTTGCCAGGGTCATGATTATATGTTAAGATTTCACCACCAACTTCATTTACCACATTTTTAAAATTCTTTTGGAGCTGAATTTCTTTTTACAAATCCAATGGATCTTTCATATAAGACTCTGGCCCAGGAGAGGGCAGACCACCACACATAAAGAAATTTAACTTGACCTTTTAAAGAATAATGCCTATGGCATGACCAAGTCCTTACAAAAGGAAATGCCAACTCATCCTCAAAACATGCAATGTTCTTTTCTCTCAGGATTTCCATTTCCATTTGTGACCATCTTCAAGCACAAGTGCTCCTTTTTGAATCAGTGCTTGCTGTGGGAGCTGGCTGCCGGGGTTATTCTTCCTGAAAGAAGATTGCATTTATTCTTACGTTAGAGCTTTCCACTTAGTAATGGATCCCTTTTAAAGTCAAAGTTTGCTAATACTTATAAGGGAATTGAATCAAACAAAAGCCACTATGGAAATGAGATACACTTTTAATTCAGTAAAGAAATGAATGCCAGACAGTTTATTTGAAAGATAAAAAAAAATGATGATATAAACATAAATAATCTATCGGCCACTAAATTAGATGCCTAGAGAAAAGGCAAACCTATTTACAAACTATGGCTTGATGAGTGTTTACGTTTTTCAATCTTTAAAAGATAAGTTCTCACCATGTTAATTTTTTTAAAGTAGCCAATGGTTTTACTACATGCATGGTAGTGGAGAACTTGAATCCGTCATACTCTGAGTTAATAACTATAACCTATTGTATTTTGGGTATTCCACTAAGATTCACCAAGAAGTCATCACAATGTAATCTGCCCTTTTGCCATCTGGTTTAAATAGTATTTGAGGCCAAACCCAAAGTACAAAATGTCAAGTTGATATTTAAATTGATTTCAAGGTTTTAAAAGTTTTCCAAAAATGTATTTGCCTTTACTTTTCTTGTTCTCTGTTTAATGAGTTGATATTAAAATGACCTGCCATTATGAAGGTAAAGGTTGAAAAATTACAGACATGTGCAAAGTAGCACAGAACTAATCCCTGAAATTAATGGTAACTCAAGGACTAGTTGCCAGGATACTTATTTTTCTGAAGTTCTTTCCTATGCCTCTGCCAGAGGGCACTTAATAGCACTGAACAAATTAAAGATTCCAGTATATATTAAGATGAATCATTTAAAAAACATTTATAGGAACAAAATACTATTCTCCTAAACACTAAAGATATTAAAATGTGTTTACATATTTAATCAGGTCAACAAAAAGCTTGAGCTCAATAATCACATTGACCAAAATTAATTTTTCCAAAGTTTAGATAAAAATAAGACTTAAACATTATGTATCTGGAATCATTATTTCCACCTCTATTATTTTATATTGGACTAATTTTAAAAATTTTGTGTCCACATGATCCCACTCTTTTAAAAACAAATGTTTCCAATTCAGAGATGAGAATGTTTTAAATAAACAGAATTAACTTTGAACTTGAAACAGGAAAAATAAGTCTCAGATCAGTTATTCTTCACCTCTGGGTGTGGCTCAGAAGTTACAAGAAAAGTACAGCAAACTCAGAACCCTTGATTTTATGGCCCATTTAATTGGGCTTTGGAGACTCATTTAAAAGCCAGAATCCTTTCTTTGTCTTTGAGTTGGGCAACTCCAGCAGCAGGAGGGACCACAGTAACCTGTGGAGGCTCTGAACACTCTCAACCCTGGAAAACAAGGAAAGCTAGCTGTCTGCTTAAGGAAGTCCTGCAGCCTGTGAATGGAGCCGATGGAAAACGTTTGCCTTCTGCATTCACTCCTTGGAACTAGATGGCCTTCCCCCAGCCCTGCCTCCGTGAATTTAAAACATGTCACCTGTTCCTGCATGTACCAGCTAGCAAACAGTTTTCCAACTTTCAATCTTGAGGGAATCTTAAAGGTAGTCTAATTTTGCTCCTTCAAATTATAAACAGAAGCTGATGCCCTGGAAGAATGCACATGCCTTCCCGGGTTTGAATCAAGACGTCTTCACGCTAAAATCGACACACCAATGGGTGGTCACTCGCTCAGTACTGAAGGCTTCAAGGGCACTCACTGTGAACACGGTGGGTAGGACCAACACTCAGGCCTAGGGAGAGCAGACAGGGCCGGCCGCCCTGTCAGCAGCTGGTTACCCACAGGCCCCACCCAGGCTCACCACATTCCCTGAGTCTTAGACAGGCCCTATTTCATGGAGCTGTGTCTGTGCCAGTGAGCAAACTGGAGATGGGCCCTGCCGATCGCCTGTTCTGGAACGTCACACAGACACGGAGTCGCAACCAGAATTCCCCAAGGCCTGCCAGCCTGGCTGAAAAGAAACTGGTGGAAATTTGTTTTAAAATATTATATTTACCCCAATTCATTCAAAATAGTATTTCATTATTACTTATTATAAAATCATTAATGGATCTTTATTTTGTCTTATTATTTTACTTATCGATGAATTCTTCATTGTAAATTATTAATGAGATATTTTACATTGTTTACCATGCTGTTTTCTTAATCTTAATTAAACTTACAAATTGAGCACTAAACTCATTTCAGTTCAGACGGCTCACATATTGAAAGTCCCAAGCCCCTGTGGAGAGCGTCTAGCAGATTGGACAGTTAGCCACACCTCCCCTCCACTTACCTGCATGGGCTCTAAATAAAACTAAGTGGTTCAATAATAATGCAACCCAAGAATGGTTGGATATGAGGAGTGGAAACAAGCTGAGGGCCAGTTATTCCATTAAGTCACAGGACACAGTGGTCAGTGTGCATTCACCATCACACATCCTCAGGCTGATTACTTAGCCTCCTTGCTGCCTATCTCAGGGGAAGTTCTAGGGAATTAAATTGACCAGTTCTGTTATGTGCATGTACAATTGGGTCACAATGAATCCCACTCCCAGGTATAATTCTATGCACCAAGAAAAAAAAGAATTTTCTGTGTATCATAGAGCTGTAGGGGGAGTAAGTCAATGTGCCTGAGGCTCACGGAACAGTACTGGGGGACAAGCGTACAGGCGATGTCCTCGTCATTGTTATTATCACTACTACCTCTGCAGAAGAATGTGCTCAAGGTATGTCCTCGGCCTACCTGCTTCACCTGCAGGCTTGTTATGAATGCAGAGCTGCTGAATGAGAACCTCCTCCACTTTACAAGATTCCGAGAGTGTTCTATGAACATTAAAATGTGGGAAGCAGTGGTCTGCAGATCAAGGAAAGACATTATAAAAATGGCAGATAGGGCATCTGGGAATCACAACTTATTCCATGATTTGCAAGGAGAAAAACTGGGGAAAATAGATTACTCAGGTGAAACAAAATATAAAAATAACAAAACACGGAACTAAAAAAACGTAAAAAGGATATTTGAAAGAGACAAAGTAAAAGCCCAAGGAATTATAACTGTCAATCAACTACAGTTTAATGATTCATCACTAGTTAGACTAATTCACCATGGCAGAAGAAAGAAAACAAAAGTAGAAAGAAATGTCACATGTCAGGGTCTTTTTGTGTGTCTCTCGGGCCTCCTTGGTTAAAAGTTCATATTTGCAGAGCAATTGCTTACAGCCTCTTAGCTCAGTGAAGAAGTCCAAACAGATAACTTCCTCCACTTGATAAAGGGAGAGAGAGGTCTGGAGAAGCCTGGCTTTCTTACATTACAGAGATGTAAAGGACAGAACTAAGATGACACAATAATACAGCCTAGCTAACAATCTTCTCAACCACATCCAAGCACCGCCCAAGTGTGTGGGGGCAAAATTACCAGGAAGAGGAATAATAGTAGCAGCTGGCCTTGCTAAGTGCCAGTCTTGCACCCCAGGACTGGACATGGTCAACCTAATCATCACAGCAGCCCCACAAAACAAATGTTATTCCTATTACAAAGACACTAATGCACAGATGGGTTCAGTCATGGTCCCATATCCCAGAACTAGGAAGTCACAGAATCTAGCTTGTGCCTAGGAAGTCTGGCTCTGGAATCCATGCTTAGAGTGCACTTGACTTGGTAGTCAGGGCTGGGGGACAGTTGGTGGACCACAGAAGGTCTACTGAACCAATGAGGAGTTGAATGACTTTCCAGAAAATTACTGGCTCTTCATTCAAAGGGTTTTTATCCAAAAATATTTTTGTGCATAACTCCTTCAGAAATGTTTACTATGAAAAGTAGTACTTGAAACATTGGCTATTAAAGTTAAAACTATGCCAAAAATTGAGTATAAAGAGAATGAATCTTTGAAAAGTATTACAGATTTGACTGAAGAATCTCAAACCTATCTCAAATAGTTAATAATGCTCTTTTAGTCCCCGTCCCCAAAATATATACCTCAGAGCTAATGGGCAAGGGTAATGAGAAAGATTAACATGACAACTTGTGGATTTTCAATTTTTTAAATATAATATAACTTATCTGACATCTTAATGATGTCAGATAAGATATATTATAAAATCTAAACCTCTTTTTGTGTAATCAGTCAATCTCATTAAACATTATTGTCCTCTGTCCTAGCACAAAGGCTACTCAGGACAGAGAAGAACATGTTCAGAGCACACCTGTCAAAGGCAGGTATTTCCATCTCTCCTCTCATCACACAGTGGACCTTGAATGCCCAAGCGTGACCAGTTCCCAAATGCTCGTCCTCTAAAGAATCTTCTCAGTTTCTGCCTCTTCAGGAACTCTGATGGGCTTCTCCTACTACATATGAGACTATGGGGCTTGTCCCTCATGCTCCTCAGTGGATGGTCCACCTCACAGATTCTTCCTAACGGGCTCATCTCACCTCCTAGGGACAGTGCCTTTGGGGTTTCAGCAAGACGCCTGTTTTAGTTAGACTTTGTCGTTGCTATGATTAAAGGATCTGACCAGAACAACTATAGAGGAGGAAAAGCTTATCTGAGGGCTCACAGTTTCAGAGGTCCTGGTCCACAGAAGGCCGGCTCCATTCCTTGGGGCTCCAGGTGAGGCTGAACATCATGGAGGAAGGACATGGAGGAGAGCACTGGGAACATGGCACCAGGAGGCAGAGAGAGACACTCCATTTGCCAGATACAAAATATATAGCTCAGAGGCACGCCCCTAGGGACCTACCTCCTCCAGCCACACACCTGCCTTCAGTTACCACTCAGTTAATTCCTATCAGGAGATTAATTCACTGATTGGGTGAAGACTCCCATAACCCCATAATTTCTCCTCTGAGCCTTCTTGCCTTGTCTCACAAGTGAGCTTTAGGGGGACACCTCACATCCATACCGTAACACCACAAGGCCAGCTGCCCTGGGCTGTCCCCATCCACGGTATCTCATGGATCCCTGCCACTTCAGTCCTGGGCACACAGACTGCCACCAAGAGCTCTGCCACCTCTTCCCCACCCTGTCCCACTCGCATCCACACCAAGTGCTGGTTGGGGCATGAGCGGCTCACAGACACAACAACATCCCACAGTCCACATCTCTGCAACACCATGTGGGAACCTGCTGGAACCACAGACTCTCAGGCCTCTGCACCCCAAGTGGGTGGAGAACTGAACCAATGAACTGTCCCATCACCCACACTCAATGAGTCATGGAAAAAGAGGGAGTTACTAATGCCCTCGAGAGAGCTCTTCTCATCCCTTAATCTGTGTTCTCACTCTCGTCTGGTATCTCTCCCTTTTGATTTGGCTACTGTATTTTAACCAAATACTAGGTTTTCCTTTAGTGCAAAGGCTTTGGTTCTCAGCTTTGTGGTGCCTTCAGAGAACGGGGCACAACTGAGTGATGAACCCCAAGGATCTGTAGAAGATCCCCAGAAATCTTTACCCTCTTATTATAGCAAATAGAATATAATCCACAACGACAACACAAAACACAAAATACTTCATTCAGTTGATTGGGAATCCCAATAATAAAATTCAAGAAATAAAGCAAATATTTCAGTTTTCCTAATCTCCTGTTTCACGAGGATATGGAAGATAGGGATGGAAGGTATTTTCAAGGGTCCAGCCACCATCTCCGTCAACCTCAGAAGCGATTGCTGCTGCTATCCCATTTCATAGATGAGAAGTGTGTGGCTTAGCAGTAATGCTCTTGATCAGGCTTTTCTGAAAGGCAGAGTCTCTCAAATCATGACAATAATTGAAAGTGTCTCAATGCCGGCCCCTGTTAGAGGTGTCTGTGGCATTTATACAATCTGAGTTTAAATATAAAAAAATGTGAGGTGTCAGAACATTTAGCAACACTAAGTGACAATTGTTTCAAAGTGACAATGGATCCAACTATTCATGTGTGTCCAGGGTCACATGCTATCAAAGGCCAATGTGACAGAAGATGGATTCCAAATCCAAATGAAAGGAAGAAAAGTTGTATAAGCTCCACAGGGCAAAAAAAAAAAAATGCTAAGATTTTCTTGCTATGGGATATTTGGCAGGCTTCTTGGGCAAGACTTCTTCTCCTTCAACTCCTCCACAACATGTTGCTTTGTTAATTCCTGAGCAAATGCCCCTTATCCTGGCACAATGTGGCCATGGGAAGGATAAATGGTATGATTCACTCAACCCAGAGACCTTGCCAGGTGCAGGCTACTGGTCTGTTACTTTGGTTCAATTTTCTAGTGGAAAGTATTATACATATACATTCTGGAAGAAATGAAATTACTCATCTCTTACATTCTTACAGTGAACATGTGCAAGATAGGTATCATAATCTGTTGTCCCAAAGTGAAAATACTGAGTTACTGGGTAGGGAGAGAGATGTCAGTGATCAAGTATCACAGAATACATCAGCCCAAATGGAACATATCCCAGGTTAGTGATGTCACCCTGTGTACAGAGCTTTTGCTATTCAGAGTGTCACCTCTAAGCACCAGCCACTTTGCTAGGAGAGCATGAGAAAGGCAGAATGCCTGGCCCCAGTTCAGAGCACCTCAATGAGAATCCATTTGCTACAATCCCCAGGTGAAGCAAAGCCCTATGAGTCCAAGGCCCCCAGAGCTGCATAACTGAACCACTCTGTACCTCTGGCCTCCTTGTACAAACCCCGATGCTCCTGCCAGAAGCTGTGGCTGTTTGGGTGACCAAATTTTATGTAAAAATTCAGTTAATATTTTTAAATTGTCAAATTTTCCATTCTAAAGAGTGACAGAAAGCCTAGGAATGTAGATCAGAGATAGAACATTTGCCTACCATGAGCAAGGCCTTGGATTCAGTCCTCGATACTGAAAAAAAAAAAAAAAAAAAGGAAAGAATCAACTGAAAGTGAGAGAAATAAATACTTTTTAAAAGCATATTTTCTTTTGCCATCATCTAGAGTCATGCATATGATACATATGTCTTATATAATATGCATATTATATAAGATACATGAAGAATTACAGTGTCACAAGTTTGAGAATGTAATGCAAACATTGGTCCTTCATTTTAACTTTTCTGCACCTATGAACAAGGTAGCTATGGGGTGGGGGGAATGGTAAGGAGCTACTTAGTATCTTGGTAATACTCTGACTCTCTGGTTATTAAATTATAAATCAGCTCATGAAGTCTGAGCAGAGATGATGTTAAGATGATAGAATGGCCCAGGCCTTTGAAATCTTGCAGAACAAGTGTTGGTTAGCTTCAGATGAGAGAAGGAATGAAAAAGAGGAAGGAGAAAGGAATGTGAGCCAGGGCCGGAGTCTTCTGCTCCCTGTTGTCTGCTTCCACCCTGTCCAAACATGGTCCAAGGGAGGGTCACTTTTGGGCCAGCTGAACTGCAGTCCATGTGATGGCAATATTTCTGGTGAAGCCTATTCCCTTAGTAAGAAAAGTTCATAATTAGCCTTCTGTCATTTTCTTAAATGAAGAGAGCAAGAAAACAGAACTTGCCCCACCTTGAGAGCACCCTCTCTACCTAGCAGACCAAGATCTGTTTTCACTAATTAATTGTGCTCTGGCTAATATACATCAGATTATCAAGAACTCACCAGAGGGTATAATCTTTCTGGATTTGCTAAATCTTGGACCTTGGTAAAAATCTATATCAGAGCAAGCAGGCCTCTATAAGGTTTCCCTTCTTTTCAAACCTAACGCTGCTCTCCTTAGGGAATTTTTGTTTGGTTATTTTTGTTTGTTTTTAAACTAAAATATCCTCTTGAAAATCTAATGAAAACTAGAGATAATATGTGCACATGTATAAGAATCCCATCCCAGGAAAAAAAAAAGATAACATTTCCGGAGACATCAAAGTTGAAGCTTACATTGCAGACCTTCAGGTAAGACTCTCTCATCTTCAAGAGCTTTGCTGTCTGATTCAGTAAAAGATGCTCGCAGATTTATCAGCAAAAGAATTGACAGTGCTATCTGTGTTGGGCCTGCACACTTGTGAGAACACACACAGAAAGAAAAATTCCATCCCAAGAGGCTCAGGTCAGTCATTTGAAGGTCTCCTTTGTTCAGATAAACATAATGATGGTTTGGGGGGTGCAAGTTGATAGCCATCTCAGAGAGGCACTGGGGCAGAGAGGAAGACCCAGAGCAGAGACGCATCTCGGGCAAGAGAAACAGAGTCAGGCTGGGCAGCACACAACCCTCCCGCTCAGCACCTCAGCTGCTTAATACAACAAAGGTTTCCTTATCTGCAAATCACCGTGCATGGTCTGGGCAGCTATCCAGGACAATTGCCCTTAAGTGGCAACTCAGCAATCCAGGACACTGCCACTTCTGTCTCTACCTTCCAAACCTAAGGCTTCATGATAACTGGAGCTGGGGACGAGATAGTAGGTCTCATATATATGATAAGATGCCTAGAGGTGACACATTTCACTGGATCACAGGTTGAGTAGGCTCACACATATCTCACTTGGATTGGCATGTGATTCCTCCCAGACCTAAGGAGCTGAGAAGTATTTCCATATATCCAGAAAGAGAGGAAAACCTGGTATCAGAGACTTCTACAAGTGTCTATTACAAGACAGGTCTAACAGGGGAGCATCACTCTGTTTGTTGATCATGTTCAGTGTTAAGTTTCCATTTGCCAGTCTTATGAAATTCTCCATAAAATATACACTCTTCTCATTGTTCGAATGGACTCCAAGAGGTGCTAGCCCTGGGTAGTGTCCAGAAAGCCCCATAGAGGGGAGGGTGGAAGCAGACAACAGGGAGCAGAGGACTCTAGCCCTGGCTCACTAAGAATGAGGCAGCCTTTCATGGTGGGAATTCCCAGGACCCTGCCCTCCAACCCGGGCTATGCACCCCCAGCCCCCGCGGCTCTTGAAGTTAAGTTACTTGCCTATCCACAAAAATGAGTGAATTAGACTTGATAACACATGTGCAGCACGGCAGTAGTTGCAAAAGCAATTAAAGAGGGAAATCAGTTTAAGAAGTAACATTATTTTTGTCAAGCAACCTCATTTTCTAGCCTATCTGACTGATTGATTTCTACTTCTGATGATCACTTCTATTAATGAGATTTTATTAGATATGTCAAAAAGTTCAATTATACGGTTTCCTAAAGTATAATACTCAGTATAAAAAATACTCTTCAATCAAATAAAATAGGATAATATATTGGCTTGTACTGCATTCTATGTTTTATAAAATGAACTAATACAGGTCAAATGTTGTATACTGCCGTTCTCTGACTATGTATGTAGAAAGGGGATCATTTGTCAGGATGTTTCCTTATTCACAGCCTAAATATGTGTAGCACCCCCTTTCTTTCTCAAAAGTATCCCTATTTGGGGAGTGAGTTGTTTGTCAGTCAGTATATATATATATGCCTTAAGATTTTCAACAAAGCGTTTTATAGATACTGAAACCCAGAGATCTTATTTGCTGCTGTTATAATCAGTCCCCACATTAAGTCTAACAGTGGGAGCACCTGGAATTCACGACGATGTCAAGTTAGCTCTTCTCTCTGCGTTGTCCACTTAAGACAGAAGGTTTTCTGTGCCCACATTGCCAAGTGCAATCAGAGCAAGTGAGTGTTGGCTCCTGGGCCATTCATAAGAGGAAATCCTCTGTTTGAGGTGAACAATGCCTCTTAATTTCTCCAGGGTAAGTAGAAGCCAGTAATAACAAGCATTATCCTGTTGTTACATTTCAATCTGGTCTGAATGGAAAACCTCCTGCCTGGAGCAGGACCAGATCCTGCAGCCTGGGGCTTCCCTCCGCAGTCATGGGGAGCTCACACCACTCCCTCTGGTAGCCCTTCACCAACACCATGGTTAAAAGACAGCAGCGACACTACCCGCACTTTCAGTATCTCCCAAATGAGCTTCTTTATAATTGCTATCAAAAAAGAGCAATTTTCAGTTTGCTTTAGAAAAGGGAACCACTCCTTCTTCATTTTTTCTTTTCTTTTTCTTTTTTTTTTTTTTTTTTTGGTTTGAAATCTCAGTACATTTTAAATTCTTCTTTAATGCCGACTCCTGTTTTTCTGTGCCACCAGTTACATTGCGGTCCTCTGAATCACTATGCTCTTTAAGGGACAGCAGTTAAGTCAAGACCACCAAAAGTTATTAACAGCAACTCAACAACACCAAACCACAGATACCAAAAGACTAGGCCTGCCATGTCACTGTATGCACTTTGGCTGACTGGTCTCTGCAGGATTCTGCAGTTGGTGATCTGTCACGTACTTTCAAAGACAAAGTCTCTTATTGATCTGTCCTGGGGGTGGTTGGTTATTTTAGCTGAGCCTAACCCAGCCGTCAGTAAAGGCAATGGTATCTTGGTTATACCCTTGATGTGGTGTGGGTGGCTCATATTAATATAATTCCAGAAAAAAAATTGTGAAGGAGGGTGAACTATCAGCAATAAACTCATAAATATTTCCATAGCAAAATTGCCCTATATTTTGATATTTACATGTTTTCTGGACAGTACAGAAAATTTTTATTCTTAGACCTTTGACTTAACATTTGAGGTGCTTCTCTTTGTCCTGAGTTTTATTTCAACTATATTAAAAAGGTTTCTAAGCTGGGACCTGAATTCATGAGAAGGTAGAAAAGAGCCTAGGAGGGAGCCAACTGTGTAGAGTCTGCTAAGGTTAGAAGACACCATGTTGCTTACCTCACTGCTCCGGAGTTGATGGACAGAGACACCAGAGGGGGTCTAAAATACACACAGTTAATTGGGCAGCTGATAGCAGCTTGTATAATGCTAACAAATTCCAGGAACTGTTTATCTGCAAACGTTTCTGTTGGTATCACTACAAAAATAGAAACTCTTTTAAACCTAAA
The DNA here is from genome assembly GCF_045843805.1 of Urocitellus parryii. Classification (NCBI taxonomy): domain Eukaryota; kingdom Metazoa; phylum Chordata; class Mammalia; order Rodentia; family Sciuridae; genus Urocitellus; species Urocitellus parryii. The sequence goes on along the minus strand of NC_135532.1, from coordinate 117,961,912 downwards.
CAAAATTCCATAATTTTACCTTTAAAATAACAACAATCTGCTAATTCCATCAATCTTCCTAATTGGCTCATTAAAACCTAATTTTTAGTATATTTTTTTAGATTTCTAAAAGAACCATTCATTGCAAGTATCTAATATGTCCTAAGTCTCCTTTAAACTCTTTTATCTTTCTCTCTCTCTTCTTTCCCCTTCCCTCTCTCACTCCCTTTCTTGCAAATTATTTATTGATAAAAAGCACCTTTTCCATGTTGTTCAGCCTGGATTTTGTTAATTGCTTCTCCTAGGTCAATTGACACTCATCAACCCCTCACCTTTAACAGGGATTAACTCCTTAATTGAATTTAGGTGAAATTTATGTAAGAAAAATGGCTAAGTGCTTGTTTTCCTTTGCTTCATTTATTGGAAACTGGGAATCGATCCCAGAATTCTTCACTGTCCCTGGGATTCCTTCCAGTCACCTGCAGGCACCCATGAGCTTGAGCTGATTTTCTTACTCATTGCTTGGATTTCATAGAGAATGACTCGGGTGTGTGTCTGGAAGGATACGGTTTAAGAGAGGATGGAACCAGGGGGCTGAGTCATCCTAAGATCACTTTCACACTGAGACATGGGGTGAGTTCACGGTGGGGAGCTCTTGGGAACCACACCAGTTTCTTCAGTGTCTGACAAAAACATCCTGGGACCACACCCAGCAGCAGTCTGGAGAACACCCTAAACTGCACGTTGGGCAAGGAACACTGGTAGCTTAGCGCCAGTGAGTTTTTTCCCAGACATTATTTCACAAAATGTGACCTCCTCAAACAATGAGTTTTGTGTTTTTTTTTTTTTTTTCCTGACAATTACTTTCTAATACATGATTGCAGAAAAATAGAGCTCGGTCTCTCAGGCCCCAGGACTTGGAAATATGATGCCTCCCATGTGAATATCTATAAGTAAGCCTATAAATTCTATGTTTATTGTTTAAAGTCAAATCGTTTTGTGTCCTGACTCACACAGTGGGAGTAAGCTAATACCTTGTTATACATTGCTTTCTTCTTTGTTTTACATTTTTAGTATATCGAGGTTTGAGAAAGGGCTTGGAATTTAGACGTTAATATTATGATGTTCATTACAGCATGTGGATAATCACAGTGACCTTAAAACTTTTAAAATACATTTGGGCAGGGCCTGGCTTGCTCTTCGCACTGTTAATCAAAGACACGGAAGCAATGTCCTTTTCTATTTCTGCTTCACTCGGAGAAATGCCTGGATCATGGCCTGGGTTCTAGTCTTGCTGTTACTGGCTCTTGCAATGTGAGATCATTTCAGTTCTTGACACCATGGGATGACCGTTCTCAGGGGTCTTCTGAGAATCTGTGGGTCCCATGAGCAGAGGCCCCTGAGGTCTTTGTTAGAGTTAAAAGATTATCTTTTCAAGGAGGTTTGTATAGTGAATGTCCCTGGAAGCTAGCAGCAGAGTATGCCCTGAGCAGAGGGCAGGTTTGCTTGCTCTCTAGTATCATAAAGATAGTATTTTGCCCTGGGCAAAAATTGGGGAGGCTGCTTTTGCAATTTGGACTCCTGAGCTTTGGGCTTCTCAGATGTGATATAACTCCTCCTTGTCCCAGTGAGACGAGGGTTTGAGGTAAACATGTAGCTTGCCTTTCTTGCTGTGTTGTGAGTAATGAAGTGTTTTGTCTCTGATCCAGGAAACTTGTAGCTTCTGCCAGTTTTCCCAACTGGTAGAAGTGGTGGACTAACTCACTAGCTCTAAGCTACATAAAATTTTCACAGTTCTTAATTTGCTTATCTTTAGAATTAAGGGATGGTCTATGAGATGGGTTTAAATATATTTTTTAGTTCTGATTCAATGCAGAGAAGAAAAAAAGAGTTGAGCTATGTCTTCAAGGACTTATACACCCCTGAGGCTGATGTGCATGAAGTGTCCTAGGCTGCATGACACCTCAGCCAACGTGGACCAGTCACCTCTGACCATGTGCTCCTCTGTGGATTTGGATGTCTCCAAATGCTTGCGTTGAAGGCTCATCATTAGCTGGGTGCCACTGGGTAATGGTGGAGAAGTTAAGGGGTGGTGTCTAGTAGAGGTCCTTGAAGGGATGTGAGAGCTCAGCTCTTTGTCTTCCTCTCTCATTTTCATTCCTGGCCATGTATTCCTCTGCTATGCACTCCCACCATGTTGTTTGCCTCACCACAGGCCCCAAAGCAATGGTCCAACCAGTCATGAACTGGAACCTCCCAAACCATGAGCCAAAATAAACTTTTCCTCTTTTCATGTTGATTATCTCAAGTATTTTGTTATGGTAATGGAAAACTGAATAACACACCATGTCTATATCATGGTCAAAGAGCCCAGTTGGTTTTAATGTGGCTGTAGAGAGAAGGTATAGAAGAGTATGTATTTGTTTCTAGTTTGGGTGAAAATAAAAGATTGGGACTTTATTATCTGCCATAACTGGAAAGACAAGAGAATAAAGATAACCCCCATGGAATGGAATCTGGTGTATTGATTCTCATATATTTTCATGAAAACCCACTAAGGTATAGGAACACTAGAAGAATTGTTCATATCCCAGCAAGAAAGCAGAGAACACACGGAAGAGGTAAAAATTCTTTCTTCTTCTGCCAACGCATACGTTTCTCGGTGCCATGAAAGTTCTGCCTGGGACATGTCATTACTGCATAGAGTAGCCACATCAGACAAGCAGCAGAGACCGCGATGGTGCTCAGCTGGAAATGGTCCACACAGCAGCACCCATCGTCACTCTGGTGTCAGACAGTGGGTGACACAGAGGAGCCCGCTCGGGAGTGGAGGCAGAGAATGCAGTGGGCCACCAGGGGTATTGGCAGGCAGCTGCCAGGGCACCAGGCTCCTCCTGGAGCAAGCTGGGGAAACTGAAGGTATATGGGTCATTCTCCTCATTGTGGCCCCACTGGTACCAAGGCTCATGAGGCCCCAGGAAACTCCAGACCCACAGTTACTAGAGTGAAATGTGGTGAGCTCTGTAGCAGAGTTTAAGTCATGGAAACAGAGTGGAAAATCCTTGAGAGAGACCTTAGAGACGAAAAGGCTTTTTGCTAAGGAGCTAATAAAATGTAGAGAATTCTTTATGGAAAAGAATTATGGCAAAGGAATAAACTCTGGATTCTGTTTCAATGTTGAGTTTTAAAATTTTGAATTGCCAAAGCTAAATTATCAACATTTTCATGATTGAATTACAAGTGTTCAACCAACAGTTTAAAAATATATATTCAAAACACATATTTGATACATATGGATCAAAATTTCTCACCTCAAAAAATATTATCTATAGTGCTAGGGTTTCATGTTTTGCAAACTCAAATTATGTCAATAAAAAAATCTTTAAATTATTCCTTTGATAATGTCTGTGCCCAGAGTATGCATATACATGTACATTCATTCTGGGTATATTTGCCAAGAAGTTTAATCATCTATTTTTACCCAAAATCTTATGTTACCATCATATTTTATCTTTAAATTAATATTTAACTAATAAGCTAAATGAAATATACACATAATTAAAGATGTAATACCTCATTTCTAAAATATTCACCCCTATTTTTAGCTTCTAATCATCAGATAAGGACAGTTAGGGTAGTTTGAAGGAATGAATAGTTGAGATCTTCATGTTTAGGAAGACATTTGAAAACAATAGGAGAAATGTCTTTAAATAGCTTAAGCACTGTATTTGGGGATATGGTAAATGGAAAATCCTCTGGCTGCTCTTTGTGTCATGATGTCCCAACATTTTTATCTCTTGTGATTTAAAATAAAAAAATCAAAATACAGTATATCTTAGAAATGTGAGGTACTGCCAAGTCGGCAAGTTCTAAAATAGGTTGATTTCTTATCACCTTGAGTCTATTGATTTCCCACCTCTTTGATCTTCTACGTGGTGGTTTGAAGTCTCTTATTTGTTTGCCATAAGCTGTCATAAACATTATCTTGTAAATAAGTAATATAAAAAAATTATGCCTTCAATTACATTATTGGAAATTACCCTTGCTACTTTAGATCTGTCAGCTATATTAAAATTAAGGGTTTTCTTATTTTAAAAAGTACTGTGATTGACAAACTAACTGATGCAAACAAGCATAAATATTTTTTTCTGAGTGAGGCCAGTGGTCCGTTTTGCCCAGGGTTCCACCTTTGATGTTGATACCTGTGTTTGTTCGTCAGCCAATCACTCTGTTGCTTTCTAAGATGTGTGTGGAAAATGGCAGCAGCAATGTAGTTGCCATATTGTAAAGAAGCCCAAGCAGTCACGCTAAAGAGCCAGCTGAGTTCCCAGTTGATACCGAGCAGCAGCACACTGATCCCATGAGCGAGTTCCAACCTCAGCATGCTCAAATCATTCCAAGTGCTAGCAACTTCCTGGATGAGAATCGGACATGATCAAATCAAGTAATCTCCACAGAAACCACGAGGACATTAAAAGTAGTGTTGTTTTATGCCACTGTATTTAGGTGCAATTATTATGCCCCATAGTAATTAGAACAATTTATCTTAATGCAAGTTTAAAAACCCAAGCAATGTTTACATTTTTGGCTTGTATGACATACATTAGAACATATTTTTTTAAATTTAACTAAAATTCTCTTTGATGACCATAATCAAACTGTGCAGTACTCAGATGTAAGTATATCCTACACAGAAAAAATTTCAGGTACAAAGACCTGAGATGGACCCAAGGCTGGAGAGTCCGAGGAAATGACCAAAGGGCATGTGGCTGGAGTGGGACCCAGCAGTGTGTCTGGGGTCCCTAGTCCCACAGGGCCTCACAGGCCGTGGGAAGGAGTGTGGATTTTATTCTAAGAACTCTGGACGGCCATGCAGGGCGTCCTGTGCTGAAACTCACTCTTACAAGCCCATTGCCAAGGATGACCTGATTGGCGTCTTCAGGACAAGCCTCACAATAGGGAGAGAGCCAACAAGGACAGTGGCACCAGGCCAGGGCCCTGGGACAGGAGGAAGCTCAGGGCTGGGCCAGAGCTAGATGGGGGTATATTTTGCATATAGGGATGACAAGATTTTGACATATTTCATGAGTGAGGATGAAGAAGGGAAATGAATGGGGTTAATACTTAGATTTATGGATGAAATAATTGAATAAGACAGAAGAAACCTAATGGAGGAAAAGTTATGACAAAAGGAGAGATTTAGGTCTAGTGTAATCAAGGGTCAACTTCCAATATTTTTGGAAATTCTGCTCTTAAATCTTAATAAACAGCATAAAACAAACAGACACATAAACATTGAGGTACATGTTAGTAGGTTGATCTAATCAGAACATTTCAGGCAAAAAGAAAATGTACTTTTTAAAAATATATTTATTTTTTATTTGTACACAATACATTTATTTTGTTATTTATTTTTATGTGGTGCTGAGGATCGAACCCAGGACCTCGCACGTGCTAGACAAGCACTCTACCACTGAGCCACAACCCCAGCCCCAGAAAATGTACTTTATATATAATAATCATTTGAGGACCAATTGCAATTTTCCAGAGTGAGGTGTACCTTGTTTACTCTGTTCCACTTTAATAATCATTATCTTAGATTATTGACAATTAATAATAATTATTATCTTAAATTATCAACAATGACTCTTTATTACATTAACTTTTCATCACTGTGACCAAAATATCAAACAAAAACAACTTAGAGGAGGACGAGTTTATTTTGGGGCTCATGATTTCAGTCTATAGATGGATGACTCTAGTACTCTGGGCCCAAACTGAGGCAGCACATCATGAAGAAATGCCCCACAGAGGAAGGCTGGTTCAGCTCATGCCAGGGTCAGAAAGGAGAGAGGAGGGAAGGGATGAGCCCCTCCATGGCAGGCCCTCAGGGGCCCACCTACTCTAGCCATATCCCACAGCCCACAGTTTCCACCCAGTCAGTCCATTCAAACTAAGATAGACTGATTAGGTCTCAGAAGCATAATTAATCATTTTATCTCCTGATATTCCATGTTAATGGGAAGTTTGAGGACATCTCATTCAAACCATAATAATCTGTCCTTGGCCCCCCCAAAACCCATGTCCATCTCACAACCCAATATCCATTTAGACCATCTCCAAGAGTCCCATAGTCTTAGCAGTGTCGGCACCACCCAAAAGTCGAAGTCCAAGAAACTCACCACAAACTTTTTGTTGCCTCAGCCCCTGTAAAAATCAAAAGCAAGATATATATATATAACAGAGTAAGCCTTATCATTCCAAAAGGGAGGAATAGGGGCACAGAAAGAAGGGATAGAAACAGAACAAGACCAAAATCCAGCCAGGCAAACAGGCTCCTTAATTCTGAATATATCATTTAGGACACTTGGCTGCAAGGTGTCTTTCCCAAAAGTTCTGGGCAGCCCTATCCCTTGGGCCCTGCTGGTTGAAGCTCCCACGGGCTCTCCTAAAGCCTGGCTATCTCTACAGTTGGCAGCTTGTCTCAGCAGACAGCCCAAGTTACTTGCATCTCTTAATTCCTGGTGTCTCCTTCCCAGCATTAGTTTCACCTTCACAGTTTCATGCACAGCCTGACCAGGGGCTGTCCACGTGGACTTTGACTCTGCTACACTTTGCCTGCCCTCCAGGGCCTTCCTTTGAAATCTTGATGGAAGCTTTCTTGACTCCTTAACCCAAGTATTCTGCATTCCCCAGAATCACCACCACATGGATGACACCACGTTCTGCTGCTGTCTCTGCCTTCTAGAACTATGCTTCGGTGGTCTCTGAGTGCCTACGCTGCTCAGCTTCATGAAACAATTTCCTAGGTCCCTCTGTGCAGTATGGTGTTCCCAAGATCTCCTCACAAAGGAATTTCCCATCTATGTCTGTGAACCTGTAGAGTATGTTTTTTACAAATTCCCAAGATTCCATCCAGACAGCCTTCCTATTAATCCCTGTGCAAAGTACTCAGCATCTGTTTAGTTGCTAAAATCTCTCAACAAGCACTATTTTTTTGGCCCCAGTTTTACGAGCACTATTTTGGTCAAACTGTAAGTTTTAAAATCCCTTATCTGTGTTTTCTGCTCCCAGTTCTCACAGTAAACCTAGCTACAAACACAAACATGGATATTGATCCATGCCACTGACTGAATGTTGTGCTCCTTTATGTTTCCTCCAGCTGATTAATTAGTTGATCGCTTTTAAATTGATCACGCAAAGTCTCAGGACATAGACAAAATATAGCCAAGTTCTTTGCCAGAATATAACATAAGTGGCCTCTAGTCCAATTCCATGTCGAGTGGACAATTTCCTCCAAAACCTCATGCGCATCATCCACATTCCTATTCTAATTTTAGGTTTCTGAGTTCCCACCAGTTTCATCCATTAAGCTCTGCTTAAAACATTCTAAAAACTTTTCCACCTGCATCTCTAAAGTTTTCAAAATCCCTCCAACTCTAAAGGCATCTTAATCACAAGGTATCTCAGCCTCAGCTACGATCCCACTTTCAGATTCTAATTTCTAATGTATTAGCTTTTTATTGCTATGATGAAAATACCAGACAAGAACAACTAAAAAGACAACTAAAAGGAGGAAATTTTATTTGGGGCTCATGATTTCGAAGGTCTCAGTCCACAGGCAGCTGACTCCATTGCTCTGGGCCCAGGGGGAGGTGGGGAAAGGCCCAGCAGAGGAAGGAGGGAAACTGCTCAGCTCATGGTAGGTCAGGAAATGAGGGTGGGGGAGTCACAAGGCATGACCCCGTGAGCCACCTGTTCCAACCACATCCCACCTGCTTATGCCAACCACCCAGTCAATCCATTCAAACTAGGAGGGACTGATGACATTAGGCTCTCACGATCCAATCATTTGATCAATGACTACTGCATTAACAGGAGCTTTAGGGAGACATCTCATATCCAAACCCTGATACTCCTAGTGGCCTATCCTAAGAAGGCATGACCTCAAGCCATTCATCTGGACACTCGAAAGGAGCCATCATCCAAAAAGCAACTGCTTCAAAACCATGAGAAGTGAGAGGGAACATAATTCAAGAACAGCGGCTGTACTTCTTATTCTAGTTCCTCTCTCTCATTGGACTGTCTTGATGAATAAATAAATCATCTCAAGCTGTATTAGCTCAGTGCATCTGTTGCACGCCTTAGTTCTCAGCAACTGAACTGCCCTTCCCTCTACCACAGAGTGGTGAACCATACTAAGATGCATACAGTGCATCAGAATATTTGGAAAAATATAAATAAGAATGTGCTGAGGTTGATTAATTATCTCAACTTGGGTGGAGTTGGAACAATGTTGAGAGTGGTTATTTGACACTGCCAAGGTTGGGAACCCTGGCTAGGTAATACAATTGTAGATAGCGAGGAGCTGTTTTTCAGTATCTCTGAATAGAACATGGTAACTCACAAACAGGAGCCTCCCTTCTAAAGAATTTTGTTCTTGGCATCCTTTATCTTGGAAAAAGTAGACACATAGGGGTGTGCCTTTAAAAATATTAAAATCTTCCATTTGTGCAAAGCTTAGTAGTACTGTTTGGAAATAGTTATCATTAACTGAAGAAAAAAATACACATATAGAGAAAGTTCTTGTTGCTATTTTTAAAATAAACAAAGAAAAAAAACTCAAGATACTAGTGCATTTAACTGAGTGTGCTGTCTCTTTCTACCAACATCATCTCAAGTTTATCAGAAAGGAGGACATTTAACCCTCATCTTTGTGTTGCCCAGTTGTCTTGTAAGGGAAGGACACAGCCCTCAAGTTATAGACAAATGATTGCTGCCCTAAGACAGGTCGTCATACTGTGGATTAGACTTCATCCAGGATCTGGGCTTGCACATCCAGACAAATAATTTTAAGCAAATTAATTTGCTTTTAAGTAATAACATAGAAATGGGGCAGTGGCACACTCCTGTAATTCCAGTGGCTCAGGGAGTTGAGGCAGGAAGATCGTGAGTTCAAGGCCAGCCTCAGCAACCTATGGAGGTCCTGCGGAACTTATTGAGACCCTGTCTCAAAATAAAAACTATAAAAAGGGCTGAGGATATGGCTCAGTGGTACAGGACACCGGGGTTCAATCCCTGAGACCAAAAAAGAGTTATAGAGTTTCAACTTTTAGACTGTGTGTGTGTGCATGCTCATACACATGTGCACACAAACAAATGAACAGACAACAAAATTAATGTTTTAGACATCAGCACAATGTCATCATATAACTGTTGAGGCGTTAAGGTATTTTTCTCTAGCTCAGATTCTCTCAGCGCCTTAGTTCATAAACTTCCCCCACCAGACTACAAACGGTTGTGGGCAGGAACACCATCTGCCTTAGCATTTAGGTTTTACTAGTTACCTGACACACACTAGCAACTCAACATTGGTCAAAGTAGATAAATTGCTTCTTTGAATCACTACCTCCCTCTTCCCACCCTCCACACATCTGTATGAGCACTCTTCTCTCATTCACTATTTATCTCTGCTTTTAGGCAACACCTTCTCATTTTGTTGGAACCGTTTATACCGCCAAAGAATGAACGATGGTCATCTGTTTGCCTAACTCAATAGCTATTACCAGCCCTTTTTGTGCTTGACCTTTTTGCAATATTTAGCAGAGTTGCTCACACCTCATGTCTGAAAATCCTTTTTCCTTCTTGGCTGGGATCAACCTATTCTGCCCCGCGCCCCCTCCTATGTAAAATCTCTCTCTCTCTCTCCACATTCACCACTCTACTTGGTGGAGACCAAGGCTCTGCCCTTCAGCCCCTTCTTTCGTCACTTCTGTTGCTCTTTCTAGATACTTCCATACAATCCCAGGGCCCAGCTCCCCAATCTAAGCCGATGATGCCTGAATCTATACCATGTTTTCTAATGGTTTTCCTCTCCAGTGAACATATCCACTCAGATGTAGCTTAAGATCACTTTAGTTGAAGAGCAAACACTGGAGATGTGGTCCAGCCAGCTTAGCAGTCAGAGGGAGAAAGGTGGCCCTGGAGAGGGGACAGGAGGTGCCAGGAAGCTAAGAGATGGACAGTGATGGGAGAAACAGAAGCCAAGGCCAAGAGCAGCTGGGGAAAGAGCCTGTCCTCCTGCCTGGCCCTTGGCACCCCCTGCACTGAGAGCACACCCCCGAATCTGGCTCCCATGTTGGAACGCCAGGGCCTCGGCCTCCAGGCCTACACACCCTCAGTTTCCAACTTCAGAGGAGGCTGTCGCTGTGGGCCAAAGGTGCAACTTATGCAGTCAAGAGGGAGAAATAAAGGATGTCCATGCGCTTCTGCCCTTTTCAATGCTTTATTCACTCAAATCACTCAATATAATTTCACTCTATAGGTTCTTAATCAAGAAAATGACCATCCTTAATGCCAGGCACTGCAATAGACATAATCAGTTCACAGCAAAGAGTTCTGGCTTCATTCTAAGCACTGCAAACACCCTTAATTGTGACAGACATTTCCTCTGCGTGCTAAGCTCAAGTGCCAGTTCTAAAGTCTCAAGTCTTAGGCTCTGAGTCCAGCAGATGCCCACTCACTCAGACGGCAGTCAAAAGGTCAGGAACCAAGGCAGGCTTCTCCTGGGGTGGAGCTGATGGCTGGCTGAGGAGAGAGTCCTCGGGAGAAGTTGCAGCTCTCACCAGGTCAAGATGTGGCTGTAGAGTTTGACAGTGGTGAGGAAGACGCAGAGGATCAGCAGAAGTGTTGGGATGTCAGTCTAGGTCCTCATCAGGCTCTGAGCATGAGGGCATCAGTGTCAGCTGGCTGGATGTCTGTTCATTTGCTCCTTCATTTATACTCAATTTGGGGGCTTCTGACCACCTTTCAGTCCCTATCAGCTGCCACTGGGTGTCTCAGTGACGTCATTTACCCAGGGGTTAAAGCATCTGGTCTGGTGGTCCTTACCCTGATTTTCTTGCCTCTCCCTCTTATTGGGTGAGGACAACACGCCAGAGACCTCACTCTGAGCTTGTCAGGGTGGAGAGAAGTGACTTGGTTTGGCCAACCTGTGTTCTCGCTCCACTTCCTCACTGAGGTGAGGACTGCTGGCAGCCTGTGGCAGGAAGGGGTCACCCCAGAGGTCTGCTCTGAGCCAGGACAGGAGCCATCCCAAACCACAGAGTCACATGAGGTGAGCAGACATGTTCAGGAAGAAATAAGGTGGTGGAGAAATAAGGCCTTCGGGACTACACTAAATAACTGGCTCCGTTACAGTGTCTGGTGGACGCGAGGGATGTGTGGGGCAATCCTGTTCCTCTCCACCCACCCAAGCCTCCTCCCGAAAGACACAGGGGAGAGGCAAACCCAGATCCCTTCAGACAGGGACAGTCCCATGCTGCTCCAGGTGGAAAGGGCTGAATGCCTCTGACCCCACCCGCCTGTCCCTATCACTCTCTGCCCTCTTCAGCCTCAGCACTGAGGTTTCCATACACACTAGACCAGCCAAGGGACACCATGTCTCTCTGTAAAAACCACCACAGCCTACAGAGTAAATCACAGATGTCTCAGCCCTGCGTCCGGCCACTCCTCATGCAGGGGACACCCCACCATGCACAGCCCTCCCTTGCTCAAGCTCACCAGCTGCGTCACCTACTGGTGCCCTGGGCTTTCACATCTGTCAGTGTCTAGGTGCCTTATACAAACTCCTTCCTGACCTTCTGGACGTACTTTCTCAACATTTCCCATTCAAATGCCATCCTCTCCGAGAAGCCCACATTGACATTTCACATAAGTAGGGGAACCAGGCTCCCCACCTACCTGACCTTGACCTGGAGTAAGGCTTTCAGCACTTCTCAGTTGTTTGACTGGAGGGTCCTCCTTTTATGCACTAGGAGGGGGCAATCTTAGGCCTTTTAGCCCCCCTGCTTTACAGCCTCACCCAGGATCTGGTTCAGGGAAAGAATCTATGAATGTGCAACACTGAAAAATATGAATATTTTTAATTGTCAGCATAGATCTGAAAGCACTTCTGTTTGAATTTTGAATACACATGTTTTTAAGTTGTGAAGAATCTTTCCTCAGTGGGTTGTCTTATAGAAAATCCAATTTAAAAATGCTTGAGTTGACCCTCTGTGATCTCTGGCACTACTAAAATAGTGCCACCGTGAAACAGCTTACATTACGACTCAGAATGATACAGAAACGGCATCATTACAAGTCAAGTGACAAATACTAGAGGTTCCGGAAAATGCATCTAGGAGAAAAGAGAAAGGAAAGGTTAGCTTCAGTTGTTAAATACCATTACAAATGGAAACACATGGAGCAGAAACACACAGGGCCGGTCTTCAACAGCACCCACAGTGATCAACTAAATGAAAAACAATGTTTTCCTAACTCTGAATAAATGTGGTACGTAGGGTACGAATTCTGTTCTCTAACTGCTAAATTATTTTTGTTAATTTACAACTGCTGTCATGATTTACAATGCCCATAAAAACCAGACCAAGGAAAACATTCTCCAATACATAAACACTCATACAAAATGCACAACTGCCAGAGCTGGTCATTTCCCTGGCCAAGCCTTCAGGCCCGCGGCGAGTTGAAGGTGAAGACTAGCATGTGTTAGAGGGGGTTAGCGAAGGCTTAACTGTGGCTCTCAGGTTGCCCGTGTGAAGCAATAAGGCAGACACCATGCCCAGCAAAGGGTTTGTTCACGGGGCGTCCAGCCTTAGCTACAGGCCAGCCTTGGGAGAAGGGAGAGCAAGGTTGGCGTGAGCTCAATGCCAATTCAGCAAACTAATTTCTGAGCATAAAACTACAATAGATGGTCAAATGATTCAAGAGAGCAAAGCCCACTGTGTGATAACCCCTGTTTCCCTCATTCCACAGCTTTCTTCCCAATCTCCTCCTTAGGAGTTGGCTGGAAGCACTCCCTGGGATTTGATCAGAAATGCAGCGAGGACTTAGACCTGCAGGAAGAGCACTGGCCTCCTGGACTCCATAAGTTTGGTTGCAGAGAGAAAGCTGCTCGGACAGCAGCCTCTCTGATGCTGAGGAAAACCTGGTGGGCTGAGTTACATGCCCACCCCAGACCCGCGATGGTGGGATTAGGAGGAGGGGAACTTGGAGGCCGATCAGGCTCCACCCTTATCCATGGGATCATGCTACGACAATCAGTGCCCTTCTACCCCAGGAGCACACTCCAAGAAGGCACTGTCCCTGAACCAGAGAGCAGCCCGCCAGACACCAAGCCCGCTGGAGCCCTAGTCCTGGACTCCCCAGACTCCAGAACTGTGACAAATAAATTTCTGATTTTGCCTTCTTCAAAGAAGATCCCAGTGCCAGAGACTGTGGGGAGATGGTATTTTTAAATTCTACCTAATTTATCTAGTAAATAGTGTTTCAGAGAACAGAGAGAAGGACACCTTCACATTTGCCCCTGAAGGCAAGGTAGTTAGGCTTGGAAAACTTTTAAATTTTACTTAAAAAATTAAAAAAGCATCTTTTCAGGTTCTCAGAATTAGCTCCAATAACATATCATTCCATTAGATTGATTTTGCCTTCAAACGTTTAGTCAATGACACTTCAATCTCTTATTAAAAATTTCAGTTGCATTATTTTGAAAATGCATTTTCAGTTCATATGATAAATGAGTGACCAATAATATGTCGATGTATTCCTAAGTGCTTTCATTGTTGACTATGCGTGACATCTATTTCTTATTTCTCTGCAAAGTAAAGAGCTCTAGGGAACAAGATGACCTTTCCATACCTGACCAGTAAAAGGTGGAAATGTATTTTACAGGAGCTATGTCTCCACTGATCAGGGTACTATGGAGGATTGTTCAAGATGCTCGATTGTCACATAGCCATATACACCAGAACAGCATGTGGGCAGCATCTGTTTCCATTAGTCATGAATGGTTACAGTGATCAGGATGGATATTCATATAGGACAGCTACTCATCTCACATTATCTTGTGCCTTTCCATTTTTTAAAATAAACTTACTTTCAAGGGATTTTGGAATCAACATTGACATTCCTATGGACCCTGATAGCTTGCGTTTCCTGTGTCTGCTCACCTACCACCACCACCATCCAGGGTACCACGCATTCTGGTTTTCTGTCACCGTGTGCTCCTTTCCTATCCATTTGCAGAAATGAACTTCATGCATCATTTATATTTTACGTATCAGTTAAAAAGTCCCGAGGTATTTTGCATATGTTGTAACATTTTTAAAACTATATATTCACCATCTTCAAAGAACACCCAAGTGCCAGTGAGCTGCGGGTAGTACGTGTTGTTACTTGCTCCTCAACATGTGCTCTGTGCCAGGGTTATCTGGAAGTGTGGCAGCAGGTGGAAGGGACAGATTATGCTCCCTTGGTGGGGGTGTGGTAGAATGCTGGGTATTCTGTTGACCCTGCTGTAAGATGACCTTTGACTGACTTATTGAAGAAACCCAGAAAGCAGAATATAAACACGTCATCTGATTTCAAATCCAACACATCTTTTTTTCCCTTCTCTTTTACAGCTCTTTATAGGATGGTGTAGCAGCCTGTTATGCCATTTCCCAGGGCAATCCTGATTCTGATGTTGAACTTACCAGGTCCATATCCCTCTGTAATTCATTGATGAAAACTGCCTAAAATATGAATTCTCCCTCATCAATACCACCTCTTCTTTATAGATGAAGTTACTCACAACCCAGAGGCTTCTCAAGTCACACATCCATTAGCAATAGACCTGATATTTTTGTGGGAATGATATTTATTGACTCTGTGTATCCCATGATGCTAATATTTGTTATCTAGATATGAAGAAAAAAGATTCTTTCATTAAGGAAGACAAGATAGAATGAAGACTTGCTAGCTAAAAATTCTGTATCCTACTCCCAGAAAAATCACAACTGTAATAATCTGTGTTTGAAATGACAAGAAGAAAAATGACTGATGTCAAGTATTAAATATTCCTCTGGAATTAGTTTCTCAGAACTCTGAGCCTTTTTCAGAATGAATATTAGTTCTGGTTGCTTTTCTTACACTATCTGCTTTTGTTTTTATTAATTACTTTCTCTTCTTTTGCCAGAAAATGTAGTACTTTGTGTTAGAAAAACAAACAGAAGAACTGGTTTCAACAACTGTTTATTATTGTGCAAAACGTGGTAATTAACCCCGCTCCATTTGTTCTCATATATAAATATGGTAGAAGGGAGAACTAATGATGTCTCCAAGGAAAAAATAATTTAGAACCGCACCTAATCATTTCTTGCTGAATGCAGCCTAACTGCAAGGAAATTGCATCCAAAATGCATTTGAGGAAGAGCTCCAGGGGACAGGATGGCAGGGAGCATGTGCTGTAAGGCTCTGCCTTTCAACCAGTGCACGAGGAGGGGCAGCAGGAGGGAGTCTTGGTTCAGGGACACCCTTTGTTTCTGTAAGATTTCTAAGAACAAAAACAAACCATCAGTGCTGCTTTTCAACCCCCCAGACACGTGCCTGAAAGTCACCAGCTCTGTTTCTAGCTGACCCCC
The DNA here is from genome assembly GCF_045843805.1 of Urocitellus parryii. Lineage (NCBI taxonomy): Eukaryota > Metazoa > Chordata > Mammalia > Rodentia > Sciuridae > Urocitellus > Urocitellus parryii. Next base: position 117,946,475 of record NC_135532.1, on the reverse strand, counting down.
GCCTGCCAGGGGCTCAACACCTGCCACTTCTCTACACAGCCTGCACACAGAGCCATGGCCACAAGTTTGTGGTTCCAACACAGCACTCCCTGATCACTGCTGATCAAGGACCTCACTTTGGCTTCTCTTGAGACCAAGATAATCTTAATAAAAATACGTGCTTTTGCAATCACAGAGGTAGTAACAATTCCAGCAATAATAGAATTGTTTGTAATAATCACGGAGCTAATAAAACTATTAGCTCTAATCACAGAATAATAAAACTATTCTCCAATACTATTACCACTACTGAAAATCATTAAATGAATTATTCCAAGATAGAGCAATAAAATCATTCCCCCACCAAAATTAATTTATGTATCTTTTAATTTATCAGAAATAATGAGTGTAATAGTCAAATGTCTGGAACTATATAAGTTATTTGGGAAGAGCGAATTCAGTTAATAGGATTTAACATTTTGATCAAATGATTACTAGGGAATAAAACAGGTCATTTTAAGAATCAGTTTTAAAGGATATTAAATGATTATGTTTGTTTTTAATTTTAAACTGTAATTTAGGGCTAAATTAAAAAGATGGAAAAGTCTTTGCTTAGTAAAGACTGTATAGCAGAGACCGTTTTTATGCACACAGTGTTTGAAGAGCATGGCCCCACATTTCTGGGGTAATCCACGCAAATTCCACAGGTTGATATACTGATGGATCTAGTTGCTCACCTTTATTAAAATGATATGTTCACTAGTGAATTCATAAAATGGCTCCATAGAATTTCAGGCCAGCAAAATTTTTCCTTTCATTGTTTCACTAATCCATTATCTCAGCGCATTTTATTGAACATCTATTGTGTGAGCAACAGATTGCCAGGCTCTTCCTCCTGAGGACAGGCGGTGTGCACCCCCACCTGCTTGGACTGCCTGTTGCTGCTCCTCCTCTAACCGTCTTTCACACTGAGGCCAAGATGAGCTTTCTAGAAGCAGATTCTCATTACTCTGAGGCTGGCACTGGCCTTCTGAAGCTATGACGAGGCATGATATCCTTCCTGGTCTTCCAGTGCTTTCTCCCCCCTGCCCCCGGCATCCCTCATCCCCCCAAGCCTCCCCTGCCTGCTCCCTGGACCACAGCTCCTGGCCTGTAGGATCCTGGGGCTCTGAGCATCCTCTTGCTGCATTTGGGTTCCTCAGGAAGGGGTCACTTCCACATTCTAGAACATTCTCAACTAGAAGATGCACATCTAAGCAGCACTCAGTCCTCAGCCACGCTGACCTCCTCCTCCTCAGAGACCCCTGATCAGAAGCCTCCCTGCCCGACATGCAGCATGCCTGACATAGAAAGTAGACTCAAAAATCAACTATCAAATATTTGCTCTAGTAAGTGGGAGCACCAGTGGGTGCCACAACAAGCTTTTCCTTTGAGTAAATTAAGATTAGCTCACCATTTTTTAATTGCTGTGTCCAGTTTCTAAATTGAGATTGTGGGAGTATGACAAGAAGAAAAGACATTTTAGGAAGGTTGGTATAACAATTTTAGAACCTAAGGGACAGAAATTGACTAAAAAGACAGAAAACAAAGAGTCTGTTAGAGAAACAAGTTAAAACAGATTGGATCCTCTACCAAAACATCAGACAGGAAATATCTCCTGTGGTACCCGCCTAAGCCACCAGACCCAAGCTTTGACCCAGCTAAGGAGTGAAGTGCCCAGGTTTTCCATCAGGGTCTGAGTATCCAGTCCAGAATAGCATCGAAGTGCCATCTGCCTGCACCAAGTCACTAACGACTCAGCTCTTAATCCACTTTACTTTGGCACTAAACAAGAAGAGTTTTCATTTTTATGGAACTCCTAAGAATTAAGGCAATTTCTTCTCATGTTCCATGTCATGCAGAATTGCAGTGAAAAGATTAAATTGGAAAAAGAAATTGTGTAGGTGACTAAGCATGATGTGTTTTCTAAGCCTGTTCTGAATCAAAAATACTTTGAAGAAAACAAAGAAATCTGAATTCTAATTATGCGGATATAATTTTAACAGAAGACCCAATTGATTTGAATCTTTTAGTTAAAATAGGTAATTGGAGAGCCTGGGGTTAGTAAAGCAGTCAGGTACTTGCCCACTTTGTATCTTTGCACTTCAAAAATACAAAATAAGATCAAATTAAAATGCATAGTTTTATTTTCCAAGTGATTGAATGAAAACTATTTTGACAGCTCTTATTTGTAATTACTTTAAATTGGGCCAGTTTTACTCCTATGATGCCAAATCAAAGGTAAAAATATTTTTTTCTTAATAGTGGGTTTAAAGATTTATAAAATTATATTTTGATAGAAACCCAATTAACATCTTCATAATGAATTAATTCAAATGTCTCTTTTTTCACTGTAATTCACTAACATGAAGTAATGATACTTTTTAAATTATTTTACTCCTTAAAGGTTTGTTAAATTGCGTATGCATTTTTCGCTGCCATGGATGAAAGCACATAATTAATTCAAAGAATATCATTTCACTACATAAGGGGTAAGGTCCCAAAAAAGATAAAAGAAAAAATAGATGACTATTGTGCAACATTTAAAGAAACTTATCATTTAATTCTCATTCAACATTACACTTTTAATAGGCAAGGTCTAACAGAGAAAAATCTTGCTTTCTTTTCAGCATTCTTTTTTTTTTCCAGTACTGTGAATTAAATCCAAGACCTTGCACACTGAGGTGTTTCCCCAGTTCTTTTCTAAATTTTATTTTGAGACAGAGTCACAGTATGTTAACCAAGAAGTACAGTGAAAATGGCCAAATGTGTGGCTCAGACCAGCCTCAACTTGTGAGCCTCCTGCCTACGCCCCCCAAGTAGCTCAGCATTGCTTCCGACTATGAAATTAGCCAATTAATGTTTTCAGGTTTTAAAATATTAGATTATTAAATAAAAGACATTTATTGAAAAGACAATTCTATTCAACATTCTATATTATTTATATATGATGAAAATATGAATATATAGAGGATATATATATATTCAATTTCAATATCATGCTTTATAATATTATATATGAACCTAGTAGATATTCAAAATAATGCAAAAAAATACAAATAAATTTTTATCCAATTCTATATACCAAAAGTTCTTTCATCTTCTTTAAAAAATAGCCAAGCACAGTGTCACATGCCTATAATCCTAGCAGTTTAGGAAGCTGAGGCAGGAGGATTTCATGTTCAAAGCCAGCCTCAGCAACTTAGCAAGACTCTGTCACTAAATAAAATATGAAAAAGGCCTGGGGATATGGCTCAGTGGTTAAGCACCTTTTTGTTCAATCACTGGTACCAAAAAAAAAAAAAAGTTTATGTATGCATAAATATACAAACATGTATATTCACACTTTTTTTAAAAAATATAAAGTTCCTTTATTATATAATTCTCATTTATTTGTTTTAGACATTTTATAGCTTATCATGGAAAGTGTTTACATCAGCAAAAAGAAGCTACATTGTTCAGATGATTTTTATTTTACAATGGAAATGTCTATTCTGTAACTTGCTTAAATAGCTCACTCTCGATGCATATTTTTCTGCTTTCAGTAGCTTGCTGTTACAAAGAGTACTATAATAAAATTATGCATATGTCTCTTTGTATATTCAACTTAAAGTATAGGATAAATTGCAAGACACATAATTTAGAGGGCAAAAGTATGGACTGTCTTAGGTCAAAATAAATCACCAATTGCTCTCCAAAACACATGTACCTAATTTAGCTCTTACCAAGAACTTGATCCCACACAGTCAATGCTAGCTTCTCTAAGGTTGTTTTCACACTAGTATTTTTTTTTTAAGTCTTAAGTTTTAACTTGTACTGAATTCTGAGTTACACTGAATATATATATATATATATATACTGAATATATATATATATATATATATATATATATATATATATATATATTCACATTCACGATTCAGTTGCACTTTTGCTTCTACTAACTGCTCAGGCCTTTGCTGACTTTTTTCTTATTGTTTGAAGTGATTTACATTTTAACGAAATTAGCCTTTTATGTGTTCACAGTGTTGCAAGTTTACACACTCTTACTATTGTGGGTTGCTTTTACATGTGATGTTTCTGTCATAAAATTTTATATGTGTTAACTATTTTTCCTTTGTAAATTCTGGGCTTGTCCCACTTAAAGATAATAAAATATATTCTCTTGCTGGGTGTGGTGGTGCACGGCTGTAATCCCAGTGTCTTAGAAGCCTGAGGCAGGAGGATTGCAAATTCAAAGCCAGCTTCAGCAACTTAGTGAGTCTTTAAGAAATTCGGTGAGACTGTATTTCAAAATAAAAATTTTAAAAAGGTCTGGGGATGTGGCTCAGTGGTTAAGTGCCCCTGGGTCCAGATGACATTTCTTAATAACTCCTCCGAGGTAGGCTGCATCTGTTTTACTTGTGAGATTTTTTTTTTTTTCAGTCTTGAGTTTTGCACATCAATGAATTAATGGCCACACCAACATGTAGAAGGCTGCAGGATTCCCTAAAGACTGCTTGGGCCTTTGGGTTTATTCCTCCTGTCTCCATCTCAGGGAACTGCGGCTCTGCTTTCTGTCACGAAGTGTAGTTTATATTTGCTAGGATTTTATTTGAATTGAATGAGGTGTCTTCTTTTGGATCTGACTGCTTTCCACCAGCAATGTGACTTTAAAGTTCATCTAAATTGTTGTAGGCATCCGAAGTCTACTCCTTTTTATTGCTGAGAAGTGTCTAATTGTATGGAGACTACATTTATTCATCCGTTTACCTGGTTAATATTTGGGTTGCGTCCACTTCTGAGCTATTTTGAGCACAGTTGTTATAAGGATGAATGTGCAAGTCTTGGTGCAGATGTATGTTTTCATTTTCTCTCAATATCTACACATGAAATGTATTGACAATTCCAAGTTAATTTTTAATAGGATGGTAAAATTTGCAAAGTATACCATTTTACATTTCCACAAGCAGTGCCTGAGAGTTTTACTAGTTCTTTGACAGTTTAATTTTGTTTCATTGTAAATATTTGACACATCTAGAGTTTATTTTACTTTGAATAAAGAGATAAAGTATTACATGATACTAAAAATCTAAGCAGGTTGTCCCCATATCATTAAGAGAAAATTTCTATTTTCTCCTCTTCTCTGAAGTGGAATTTTTCATATATTTGGGACCATTTCTATATTTGTTATTCTGTGTTTCTGCCTCTTTGTGTACTGTTTTTATGTTATTTTAATGGTATATATATTCAAGAAATTTGCTCTGGCTACAACATAATAAAGGCCATTATCAAGCTGACATATGCAGAAGCCAGAGGATATCCACACTGTTATAAAATAGCCCTTCTAAAGTTCTTTGGGCACAGACTATTTCCTGCAGAATTTCACTCAATGATAGCATCAGCTACCCGTTCCTTCCACTTTTCTGTTTCCACGTCCCCACAGTCGACTTTATCTGCAGGCAGGAAGGAAGGTGGTATGTAACAGTTTTCCCAGGGAAAGGGTCACAGCTGGTATCCTGAGACAGAGGATGAGATTGGACTCCTTCCTCAATGGCATTGGCCATCCCTATGCATTGCTCAGGGGCCAATCAAGCACAGGCAAACACAATGGAGACACTACCATCAGCTTAAAGTGAGAATACATAGGTGGAAGATAGTGAGAAAAATCAGCCATATGTCTGCCATGATTATATGATATTTAATATGTAATGAGGATAATTCCCACCTCATGACTCTTTTCTAATTTCCTTAAGTATTCTCATCTGATTTTTCTTTATAAGCTTTGGGATCAAATTGCCAAAGTATTTTAAAGGTCTAGCTATTTTTAATGGAGTGCCATTACTAAGTATTATAATTTAGGGACATCTTAGGATCTTTAAAATATTGAGATGTCTTATCCAGGAAGAACATCATTTATCATTTATTCTAGATTTCTAATCCATCTTCTAGTAGAATTTTCGCATTTTCTTCATATAGTTTGTTAACTTTCTTTTTACAAAGTATTGAATATTTTATTGTCATAAGCAGGATATTCTTTCATTATATGTTATATTCTGTTCATATGTATATATGAGTTATTGCCATCTAAAAATCAATTTTGAAAGCAACTACCTTACTAAATTTTCCTATTATATTCTACAAACATAACAAAGGCCATTATCAAGCTGACTTATGCAGAAACCAAAAGGAAATTCATATTATTATATAATGGCCCTTGTAGAGTTCCATTCTACAAACATAACAAAGGCCATTAATATTCTGTATGGTATTTCTCCTAAGTTTTCCAAATAAATTTTCTAACATCAAATTTAATCATACCTTTACATTTTTCACTTTTCATACCACTCTTCTCTTTTAAATGGAATCTAACATTCTACCAGAGCAGAAATCAATCTATTGGTAATATTCATGGAATGCTTCTCATATTTTACAGCTAAGCACATGAGGCCATATTTATTAGAAATAACTTTTTCCCACACAAATCTTTGTCTTGGCTAATTACTCTGAATAAAATTGAACTGTACCTTCCTTTTAAGGTGCAATATTTGATGGAATATACTGAAGAAAATTAATAGATTAATAGAATATTAATAGATTTTTGCATCCATTAATAGAAAGTCAATAGGTTTTCAAACAGGAACCATCCTTGCATTCCTGAAATCAAATAGAATTGGCTGTGCTGTGTAAATCCACAAATACACTGCTGCATTCTACGTAGGGTTTGCTTTGTTATGTGTATACCTATAAGTAGGTATCCATTATCTGTAAAATACTTTGAATTTTTTTTTCATTGTCTAAGAAATTGTTAAAATTGAAGATTTGGGCCAAACATCAAGATAAAATATAATGTGCTGGACATTCCTCCATTCCAAAGTAGGCTTTATATCTTATAAAAATTTACAAGGAAAATAATCCTAAACTGGCTGTGTAACTGTTAAAGCCCTAAACCTTCTATAAAATGTGAAATGCTTGAAAGCTGACATGAAAGAGAAGGTTTTGTGAATGAAGTTTCAAGAAAATCACCCAGGGCTCTAGGAATCACAACCCACAGGGTTTTGTTGTTGTTGTTGTTGTTTGTTTGTTTGTTTGTATGTTTTTTTTGTATTTTTGTTTGCCAAGTCAAACAAAGTAAGGTACTGAAGTGGGGGGCCTTAGAAAGCTTCCCTTGAGTTCCTAAGACCTGAGACCCACATCTCAGCCCCCCAACAATCTTTGGCAACAGAATTGAAGGCTGGGACTAGAAGGTTGCTTCCTTTCTCTCTGAAAGGGGTCACGAGGTGTTAATCATGGAAAAGTTTGAGGGGTGTTCACTTAGGAGGAGGTTCTGGCAACACTGCCCAGCCTAGGTGGCTTGGAGAAAGGCATTCCAGATTGAAACCTCAGAGAGCCCACTAAGGTGTCCCCAAGGGAAGAGTTGGCTCTAAATCCCTGTGATGCTCAGAAATCGTGACAATACCTGTCCAATATGAGCGTTCCTGTCTGCCTTACTTCTTCCATTATCCTTAACTCCTCCTATAATCCCGCCTGCCAGTTTCTTCTAAATTAAGAGACAGCAAGGGCCGGGGATGTGGCTCAAGCTGTAGCATGCCCGCCTGGCATGCACGGGGTGCTGGGTTTGATCCTCAGCACCACATAAAAATTTAAAAATATATATAGAGAGATGTTGTGTCCACCGAAAACTAAAAAATAAATATTAGAGAGAGAGAGAGAGAGAGAGAGAGAGAGAGAGAGAGAGACAGCAAGTAGAACAAGAAGTGAACCAGAAGGACACAAACAGAATTAACACTGCTGCCTTACGCTACAGGCAGTAACTCAAAGGAAATTCCAGCTTGAAGGGAAAGGAGAGAATTCAGCTTAAGTCACCTAAGCTTTTTATCATTATGAAGAACTAGATGTTTTACAAATCTACCCCTTAACCAATCCTCCAAAAAAAAAAAAATGGTGCTTTTCCACTGTAAGAATGGGAATTTGTTTTTTTCACCTCATTGTATCTATTTTTAACTGATTCATAAAAAAAAACATAAAATGTACATATTAATGAGGTGCTATGTAATGTTTTAATATATGTATACATTGTGTAATTTTAAGTCAGGTTAAATATATCTATCTCTTCCAACATTTATCATTTCTTCATAATGAGAACATTCATAGCTTTTCTTTTGGCTTTTTAAAATAAATAATACAAAATTGTTTTCTATAACTTTTGCTTTTATAATTACATCCCAAGGGGTGATGGGTAGCATTCAGTGGTAAAGCACTAGCCTACAATGTACAAGTCTCTGGTTTGGATACCAACACAGCAAAAACATGAATAATAATAATAATAATAATAATAATAATAATATTTTATGAGTTCCTCTTATGTAATGTATAATTATGCATATTTATGAGATTTTTGTATCCACAAAATACCATCTTCCAGAAATATTTAGAAAATGCTCTTATTTCTTAGAGTTTTTCTTTCTCCATAAAGGTCACTTTTGAGGTTTGTCACTCTTAAGGATAACAACTTGTGAGATCTCTTTATCATTTTGGGCCCCCAATCTTCTTGACCCTGCTTATGATATTTTTACTATCTCTCACTTTCTAAGAGATCATCAGAAAACCCTTGGTAACAGCCGAGTTGTTTATTACATCTCCTGCAACATGGGACGAAGACTGCAGGGAGTCTGAGGACTGTCTCAGAAGGCATCATGGGGGAAATATAGGATTTTAGGGCCTTAGGGGGATTGTTTTAATGTGCATGTTGAAAGGTAAGAGAATAGCTGTTATTGATACACCAATTAAATTTAAAAATGTTGGGAGAAAAGAAAGTAGCTGTTCTTGGGTAGAGTTTGTGATTCAGAGTCATTTTTTTAAAATAATGTCTATTTTATTTTGCTTTCCTTCCTTTCCCCCTTCCCCTCCCCTCCCCTCCCATCACTTCTCTCTACCCAATCTTATGTGACACACTTCTTTTTTTTTTCCCTCACATCATCATACATGTATTCTGTATAATGATGAGGGTCTCCTTCCATCTTCTGTGCAATTCCCCTTCTCCCTCCCTTTCCCTCCTACCTCTCTTCCCTAATCTCCTTTTCATGCTCTTCCTCCCTACCCCATTTTGAGTCACCCCCCTTATATCAATTCTGAGTCATTGAACCCACGAGGGCACATGAGACTGAGACAGATCCTATAAGCAAGTCTTGATGAGTAAGCTATGACTCTTGGTTAACAAACTGTTTTAACTAACTAGACTTATCGGGAGTAAGGTTTTTCTGCAGAGAATAACCAAGTAATCTTTGCTTGTCCTCGGGATCATTTAAAATGGGAAATGGTATAGATTCTCCATCAAAGAATTTTAAAGTGGGTCTAGAAAGTATGTCCAGTTCCCTTCTTGAGGAGTACTAGACATGGGGAAAGGGCTTTTGCAGTTCTCAGATTCAGTCTTCAGACCCAGCTGATGGGCAGCAACTCTCCCAGGGCAGCCACAGCTTCAAGGACTGAGCACCATCGGAAATAATTTACAGAAACCAGAGGCAGCGTGGAAATTTGTCTGATCAGCTGCAGATTAGCCAGGTCTCAGAGCCTCTGGGATTCAGAAATGACTTTAGAAACAGCCAAAGGCAATTCCCTAAGACTAAGAAATTTGCCTTTCCTTTTCAGATTTTGTCTTCTTACCAAAAGAGAGCTGGGTTGAGTCGGTTGTCTCCACTGCACCCACAAGGGCCTCTGTGTGGCAAAGCTCTTGGCCATCTTCACAGGAACTGTTGTCCCCTGTCCCCTGCTCGCACACATGTAAGCATGAGAATAAGATATGGAAAAGAAAGGGAAAAGTCAAATGCAAAATAGTCTGTCCAAAAAGCACATGAGATCAACTCATTAAAAGATGAAATCTAATAAAAAATACAAGCATTCTGAAATAAAATAAAAATCACAAACTTTTCATTTAGATGACAACAAAGCTACCACTTCTGGTCTATCAGTGGGCAACTGCCTGTGGATGACACCTCTGTGGGTCAACCCGGAAAGCCGTGGCCAGCAGAGGCAGGTGCCTTCACTTACCCTGCTCAAAGCTGGAGCCGTAAGGTGTTATGCAAAGAAAAAAAAAAACTGAGGTCACACTCTACAGAGAGCTTCTGAAAAATGAAGACTTCAGGACTCAGTCTGCTTAATACACAAACTTTCAAAGGAATGTGCACATCTATTCTAGAAAGCAAAATCTGCCATGGTGGAAACATGCCAATAGGTATCAGATGGTGTTTTGGCCCTGGGTCTGAATGAAGAGGTATATTTATTTGCCTGACACTCATATGTCAAATTCTCCCCAAACTATGAAAATTAATAATGTTGATTTTTTATTCTATATTTGTAAAATATATTTGATTATTTAACCCACACTAAGCAGCATTCATCTATCATGCACTATAATGTAGTTTAAGGTAATTTAAAGGCATAACTTTTAAGTATAACTCAATACTTAGTTCAAGATATTTTTATTTTTCCCTTGGTCATCTTACCCTACATCATAACTGACATTACAAAGAAATACAAGCTTTTTTTTTTTTTCATTGATGTAGCACAGGGATTTGTAATAGCAGTGCTGCTAGCTTTGGGGCTGGATAGTAGCATGGTCTGGCACTGTCTTGTGATTTAGGATGCTTAGCACCCCACTGGAAGCCAGAAGTACTGCTCTCCCGCCCACTACCACCTTCTGTATTAACCAAAAGTTTCTCCAGATATTGCCAAATATCCTGGGGAGGGGAAGCAGAAGAGGAGCTGGGGGAAAGAACCCCCCCACTTGAAACCACTGCTGTGGACCCATGAAGGCTTCTGGGTTTACACTGTTGCTATCTCAATGATGGGAAGCTCCTTGAGGTCACAGATTGTGTCTAAATTGACTGATCCTTAGGTTACTTGTAACCTCTTCTGTACTCAATTGCACATGGCACTAAGAAACCAGAGGCTGGCATTCCTGCACTAGCTTCTTCAGTTAGAAGGTGCTGTGTTCTTATTGGAGAACCTCCACTGATAGGTTCTCCCTCCAGATAGAACCAATTGTGGGCTCTACATTATAGCTCCATGGCAGCTCCCCAGAGCAGGATCCAAGGAACTGAGTCTTAACAATTTGCATCAAATGGTGTTTGAGTGACGAATTTCGTCAGTTTAGTGAGCCACATCTTAAGCAAAACAAATGATTGATTCTGGATACAATGAAAGCATTGTTTTGGAACTGAAATTTACCTTGGTTTCGTGACAGGCTGTTATTGGAAAATCATCACGGCAGTTCACTCTAAACTGAACCATTAGCTGGGAAGAGTCACGAATTTCCCATTTCCTGTTGTTCTCAGAGTGCTTCCCTCTCTCCCAGGGGTGAGCTGAGCAGCAGCAGAGTTGCTGATTTCCCTCCTACTTCTCTCTCAAATTGCAGCATGAATAATACTCTGATCTTAGTGGCACTTCATGGAAACTGCACTTAGGTGCTTCTTCAGCAAGCTCTTCCATGGAAATGTTCTGCTTTTAAAGCAGATCTTTGCACTACTTCATATATGCAGATACTTAGTGCTTGTTCACATAGGAAGGAGAACTGGCAGGGAAAGAGGAATGACCAACCAGGGAGAAAGTCCTGAAGTACGGGAGCTGCCTCTGCTCACCACCCAAAAAGAAAGCCCTCTAGAGAATCAAGGTGGTTCACATACATAAGGGTGGTGTGGTGGGAAGAAGGGAATGAGTGCTCAGTGAAAAATTGGACTTCACTTCATTTTTAGGAAATGAAATGTCTCCTTGGGTTTCTTTATTCATTCATGGGGATAAATACTTTCTGTTGATTTATTTCACAAGAATTGACTGAGGCTGCGATATGGGCCAAGCAGTGTTTTGATCTGAGAACTCAAGGCAACCACCAGAGACTTCACTGCTGCCCACGGGGAACTGACATTAATATGACCATGTGGGTATTTGAAAAGAGCTCATCTGGTAAGAAAACGATCATGTAAGGCAAGTTTAAAACCAAAATGGAACTGAAAAACAAATGAGAGTCCAGCAGCTAATGACGTGACCCTGTGTCTTTCATTGATTTTGTGTTTTTTGGTGGTGCTGGGACCCCAGCCAGGCCTCCCACATCCCAGACAAGTGCCCTAGGCCAGGCCACTGTCCTGAGTCTGTGAGCAGCACTGTGCACACCCTGTGCACACCCCGTGCACATCAGTGCAAGGGTTATGTAGAGAAAACTCAAACCAAAGCAAGGAGAGACAAGCTGCGTGAATTACAGGGATAGCATGTCTCTGAATGGGAAACCTTAATATGGTGATCCCCACATGAATTTACAATTAACATAAAACTGAAATCCCTCAGAAGCAGATCCTTCTACCACTTGGTTATATTCAGTACCATGTTAATTCAAGAATAGTTTGGAAGTATTCATTAAGCCGGAAATGGCCTTGTCTTTTCATATAGCTCAATTCTAGAAACATATCCTCCAGAAATAAAAGCTCAAAGTACAGCAACACACACACAAAGCTGCTGACTTGGCTTTGTTTTGGTAGCTGAGAAAACAAATGTCCCTTGTGAGGGGAAAATAATAATAATAGACCCATTTAATGGAGTAGCAATTAAATATGGATATAAAGCCAAATGTGATAGAATTAAAAAAAAGATCAAGATACATTTGTTAAATTAAAAAATTCCGATTTGAGGAAAATATGTTTATATAACAGTAACAATTAGTGTATATAAATATATAAAAAGCTAAATGCTACATAGCCATTGATGACTTTGACTTCCTAGATTATTCATTTATATAACTTTCTCATTTTTATCAAAAAAAAAAAAATGAAGAAGCTGTGAAATTTTCTGTCCAAAGAATCTTCTTTGTCAGAGGCTGGGGCTGGGGCTCAGGGGTACAGTGCTTGCCTAGCACATGTGAAGCACTGGGTTCAATCTTTAGCACCACATAAAAATAATAAAATAAAGGTACTATGTCCATCTACAACTAAAAAAATAAAAATAAAGAAAGAAAGAATCTTCTTCATCAGGAGTTCACATGAGGAAGATTATGGACCAGTTTTGCTGCTTCTGTCCTTATAGGAGTTACTATGTCAAAGTGCAGAATCACCATCTCTGGTGAGCACTGCTCTCCCAAGTAGTTCCTTAAACAGTTTTTAGCTAGTCCTTCCTCGAAGAAAATATAAATTATTTAAGGACTCACCCCATCAGGACTAGACTCATGGAGTGTTTGACATATTTCTCAGCAAATTTGCCAGGAGTAACACATTTTGGCTTTGCTTTCTAATGACTGCATGCATGTGGCAATTGTGCTGTAAATGCCTGTGATGGATTCTTCTGAAGCGTCCTTTGCCACCTCTGTGTATTTTCCCCCACTGGATCTTGATCTTTTGCAACGAAGTAGGTCAAAACAAGAAATGACAATAACAGCTTAACTTATGAAATGCTATTCTAGTCGGGCAATTGCTGCATCAATTACAGACTGAAAAATTGTGGTGATTATCATTTCACCTCAGAATGTGTTGGAAATTAGAGAGCCCTGACCAGGCTCTGGCCCCACATATGGACTTAAACTACAGGTTCAGAGATCTCACCTTCTCCTTGTGTTTTCAACTACACGTTTAAAAATATTTCGGTCACGATTCATCAGCATTTCTAGCACCACGTGTTGGAAAACTCCTTACATTATCTGAGTATGCCATTTTATCTGAATAAAAAGTTTGTTCAAACTTGAGTCCAGATGATTCAGGAATCTCTCTATGGGGGAGGCCTGAGGGTCCTCCTGGCTAGAGTGGACAACCTGGTCTTTGACAGTATGGCCGGTCAACTCCATGTTTTGTTCTTTAGAGTATATATTATATACCATGAAAATAGCAGACATTGCACTTTTACTCACATTTCCAAGATATTTTGAAACTCTCCATAAAGCCATCAAGGCAGGGGCGAGGAGGACAGAGGTCAGTGGAGCTAAACGTACCTGGACACACCTTGGTGCTTCTACTCATGATCACATGCTCAAACATGAAGCTCAGAGACTGGCATACACGGGAGAATTTCACAATGGACTTGCTCTCTAAGGAGACACTTCATAAACACTATTTTATGGTGACTTATAAAGAACATGGTTGGAGCTGGTGGGAAAAAAAGTAAGCAAAATAATTAACCGATAGAGAAAAGCCTTTTCAGAATTAAATAATAATAATAATGAAACTTTGAATTCATAAAGCTTTATGATATGTATCATTTGAGCTCAAAACAAAAGACTATTTTCAATTATGCTTTTTACAAGTCACTTTCCAAAGAACCAAGTGCATGAGTTGCTTTACAGTGTCACCACATTGTCATTTTTCCAGTCACTAATAGGGCACATTAAAGATAATTTTAAAAAAAAATAGAAAAATGCAAACAAAATGTTGGTTAAAATAGAGTAACAACAATAAGTATGTAAACTTTCCTAAGTGAAGGAATCCAGAGAGTTATTAAAATTACTCAGAAAATTGGATCCAGATAATCTGAACCAACCCTCCAGCCATTATAAAGACATACTTGTGTAAATGGAAGGAGAGTGTGGATTTTATTAAATTAAATTATCACTTTTACATATTTAGACAATAGAGTGAGAATCTGCTCCTGGTGTTTGCCTGGGCCCTACACAGGGACACCAGGCCACTCAGCATGCCCATTGTGAAGACAGACCCCACAGTGTCACCAGGCTACACGAGGTCTTCTGTTTCCAGAAGATTCTGAGGCACACTCTAATAATTTTGAAAGGTGGGGTTTCCAGGTGAAGAGTGGAAATGTGAGGAAATATTCTTCCCTTGTTCAACCTCCACCTGCGAAGCACCACTGGAGACTAGAGTTCCCTTGAATGGGGCGATTTCAGACAGTGGTCCCAGGGAGTGGAGAGAAGTAGGGAAAATGAAACTGGGAAGGAGGGAGGCAATCTAAGCCTATTGTGTCCAGCTGGTTCCTGTGGGACAGGAGGGTTCCATCCCACTGGGGGCCTGCCAGCTGCCGTGAAGAACGCCTCTTGGACTTGACCACCCAGGCTGCTCACAGAGGGGTGTGCGCCCACTATCCTCTCTGCAGGCACTTCCTGGGGCGGTGACTCTTGCTGGTTCTGCACCTCTGGGTTCAATGAGTGGACGGGGCAGTCTAGAGAAGTCCACTTGCAGGAGGAGGAGAAGGCTCCAGGGGAATCCAACGGACTGGCACTGTGGTGGAGGTGAGTCGAGTCAGGCTGATCTCTGGGCAGCTGGTTACCATGGCAATGGCTGGAGAGAATGTGAGGTAGGCACAAGGGTGGCGATACACAACTCCTTCAGAGAGGGCTCAGGGGACCTGGTGCCTACGTGCAAACCACTCCAGAGACGTGTAGGTGGCAAGGTTGGCAAGGGAGGGGCATTCATCCCCTAGGGCTGCCATCACAAAGCGCCACGGCAGACATTTATGCTCTCACATCTATGTAGGCTAGAAGTTCAAAATCAAGGAGTGAGGCCTGCGAGGAAGCATCTGTTCCATGCCTCTCTCCTAGGTTTTGATGACGGTTGACAGTTCTCACGGAAGCGGCACTCCAGACTCTATGTCTCCATATGGTGTGCTCCATGTGTTTGGGTCTCCATGTGACCCTCTCTTACAAACCCAGCAGTCCAATTAGATTGAAGGCCCCTCTACTGAAGTATGACTCCATCTTCACTAATTACATTCTGCAATTACACATTCTCAAACAAGGTCACATCCTTGGGTGCTATGAGTTATGACTCCAACACATCTATTTTGAGGAACCCATAACCATGAGTAATCACTGTAGGCTGACAGAATTCATGAAGAATGATGCAGATGCTTAGAACTCTTCAGAATATTACAGTAAAATGTTTTGACTGAAACTTCAGTTGAGAAAGTAGGATCAGAGAGGTTAAGCAAGGCCTTGGTCAGACTATCAGGGTTTAGAAGACAACCAGGAAAAGTGTGGGCTTGGTCCTGTAGGGAGCCATCAAAAACCCCCTGTTTGCAAAGGGGAATGTGGTCTCCATTTACCTTTTCAGGCCCTGTCATATCAGACTATGGGATTGGGGGGAAGATTTAATATATTTTTAAATATATTTTTTAAGTTTTTCATGTTTCTTTAAATTGAAGGACTTTCTATAATTCTCTTTGTAACTTTCCTAACTTCTGCGATACATTTCCAATGGTATTAATATTTAATAAACTCCTCCTGAGCACTCCCACTTCAGAATCCTAGATCCCTTTTTATAAAAGAATAATACAAAAGAGCAGTGTTTCTTTCACATTTTGTTTCTTAAACATCAAAGTCGGTCACACAGAAGAAGGAAAAACAAGATGTAAAAATATGAAACTTTCTAGACAAAACTTTTGGTATCCTTCGTCAAATGTCATTAGTCACATAGGAAACAGGCACTTTGACTTAAAGCCATGGTTATAACATGTCAAGCAGACTTAAATCACAATGTCAATGTAACAAAATATTTGTTAATGGTATCATAGTATGCTAGTATTATAGTATCATATCTACAAACTATAGGAATTATCCCTGAAAATATAGTTTTAAATGTATACTTTGTAATCTTATTGAAAGTCTCGTCAATAAGAAATATCCATAAAACATATTGTTATTCTGAGTTAATTCCAGTGGACAGCCATGGGGTGGTGGATTCCAAGTACCATGGGTGTCCAAATAATGATAATTTGTGCTCAGCAACTTGCTGGAATCTGATGTCGGTTCATTCAGGCAGGAAAGCATGGTGCATTTGGCTTGATTGGCATCTGGAAAGTGACCTCACTTTCATGGGCTTTGATGCCCTTCCTCTCTTAGCTCTCCTAAGTAGGTCTTCTCAGATGGAAACTGGATGGTCTGTCTCTGTGCAGGATCTGGCTTACAAGTGCTAACAATAAGAGCAAAGAAATGGACTCGATGTTCAAAGAGCTAATCCACATGTGAGCGGGGCTTGCACAGTAAGGAGAGAGCCATTTCCCTATTATCACAGGCTGGGGAGAGTCAGCCTTTGACAAGGCATTGAAAATGTGGGGCCTCTTGCTGGTCCCCATTTTACTCTTGTCACAGAGGTTGAAGCGAGTGGGCTGGAGAAGCACAAAACTGGGCCTCATGTGGTGCTCCTCCGTGACACACGTGTCCCATGTGGAGGTCTCCGCCTGAGAGGACACCATGGGAAATGGAGATGCAGCATATGGCAGAGGGGGCTGCTGACGTCACAGAGAGGGAGAGCCACTAGGCCTGCAGAGGCAGGTGGTAATTGCTTAATTGAAATTTTATTCCTGTCATTGAGCCTCACAGCAGGAATGAATCTGTAATTACAGAGTGAGTTTTGATATTTCATTCCTGCTCTCCCTACCAATGGGTGAAGAATAAGCATTAATTAAGGGAGAGCTACACAACAAATTGCCCTGGAGAGGAGAGAGAGGGGAGGGTGAAGGCATGATTGTAAACAACAGGCGGAGGGAGAAGCAAAGGACAGGAACTTTCTTGGCCCTTTATATTGCTAAAATGAGAACAGGGAAATAATTTTAGCTGAAAAATTCTGTCTCCTATGGGAAGGTAAGAAGGACAGTA
This sequence comes from Urocitellus parryii, assembly GCF_045843805.1. Taxonomy (NCBI): domain Eukaryota; kingdom Metazoa; phylum Chordata; class Mammalia; order Rodentia; family Sciuridae; genus Urocitellus; species Urocitellus parryii. Next base: position 117,928,903 of record NC_135532.1, on the reverse strand, counting down.
ATTATAGTAAAATTCATTTTCAATCGGCCACCGTCCAATTGTGTAATTCACCCTTCCCCTGGTAGCCTCCACAATCTGAAAGAGCAGGGCTAATACTTGCAAATCTAAGTCAGAGCATGATTGAGAGAATAAAGTTGGGTGCACAGGAAAGCACATTGGGAAGGGCCAAGCCTCCGCACTAGGAAACTGAATTATTTATCCAGAGGAGTTAACTATTAATTTCAAATAGTGTGGAGGAGGGAAGGAGGGCTGGGAGTAATCAATATGCCCTATTAACTCTCTAAAAGGTTTCAGCTTCACAAAACTAGTCAATGAAAGAGAAGGGTGGTCCTGCTGCTCCTAGTAACTAACCCCAAGAAGGAAGGACACTGGGGTGGAACCTTGAAGACGCCTTTGGAACATATTTAGGTGTGTTCCTGACATAAGTAACTGGAAATGGGTTGGATTGAGAGTGTGTCCTGCAAACCCTCTGGATCTGAGAGTATCAGGAACTCAAATGCATTATTTGTACTTGTAAATAATCTTGTAAGATTATTGTAGAGCTTACATCATTTTTCTAGTCTCATTAAAAAATGTACTCTTTGGAAATTGAATAAGAACAGAAGTAGATTTAGATGAACAATCACAGATGGGGCCAGCAAAGGAAGACAGACCCTCAGTCAACCTGAAAAATATTTTCCCATCATTATCAATATATCCATGGCCTGAAGAACATAAGAGCAAAAAAAAAAAAAGTATCACAAAATAATAGCCAAAATCTATGCTGGGCTTTTTATAATTATACTAGGATATTCAGTCATATTTTATTTAAATAACTATGTTCACGTGTTTCCATCCATGACAGAGCAACTGGATACCTACAGAGTTTTATTGTCTGTCTGCTTTAGGAACAATCCAATATTTGGAGCAGTAAGATGCCTGACAAAGCTACTTGTTTCCCAACCGTCCTTGCAGTTAAAGGTTTTCATATGAATAGCTTCTGATCAATGAGTTGTCAAAAGACAAAATTACAATAAATTTGAAGATTTTAATTGCCTTCTTAAAAATCAAACAACACTTCATTTTAAATGGAATTATAGTTCCAATGAGCTGAGCAAAAGAGCTTGGCTTTAGAGACACAAGGAGCTGGGCACAGAGAAATAGCAAAATCAGATTTCCTGTGTCTGGGTTACTTTCCTCGTCCGAGTTGAAGCAGAGGAGACTTCCTTGTTGTGCTGGCTCAGATTGGCTTGGTTGAGGGCTGGGCTCCCCTGACCCCTCCCTCTCCTGATTCCTCAAGTCAGATAAAGAGCCCAGCTCCAGCTTGGCGATGGGGAACGTTAGCACGAGCAGCTCCATTTTGGTTGTTCTGGGAGAACTAGTGTAGGAGCTCAGTCCACACCACAGTCTCCTGTGAAGTTTACTTAAGAAGTGTCAGTGGAAATCTTAGGGAAGTACCTCTCGAAGGTTTCCCTAAAGCACGATAGTCTCTTTCTGCCTTTTCCCCCTTCCCTCTTCTAGCCATCTGGCAATAGACATGAAGGCTGGTACCCCATAGCTGTCCTGAAGGGTGAGCTGCCTTGAAGATGGAAGCCATTGTTACCATGTGTGGGTAGGAAAAAACCCACATGGGAGCTGAGTGTCTTGGGATGGTGGAATTACCATGCCAGCAGGGGTATGTTGTTGTTTTAATGTTACATAAAAATATTTTGTGTCCTTTTAAAAAATTTTTAAAGCAGCCAACATCATCTTAACGGATATCACAGCTAGAATACACACACACACACACACACACACACACACACACACGTGTCTTGAAAGCAGATATTTCCCATTTTGTTCAGAATGGGTTCTGAAACCAAGACTGACCCATAAGAGAGGCTCAGATATCTACAATGGAATCTGCATGTAGAAACCCCACTCCTTCCCTCTGATCTCGAATGCTCTCCTGTTGGTGCTAACAATCCTTGTCTCTACTTTTCCTGGTTTCCAGCTGTGCTTTACTACATCACTTCCCTCACTGCCATTTCAGGGGTCATCCACCACCCCCCCACACCCCCACCCCCGTCGGTTCCTCAGGCTGATCACCAGGCTTGTCTTGTCCCTTCTCATTTAGATGAACACATCTCTCAGTCAAAAATGTACAAGATAGAAATCCAAAGAAAATGGAATTTATCCTGTTATTCTCTTTTAAATTTGATTCTAAGAGAAACCAGGATGAGGGGCCACACTGTCTATTTAAGTATATCACTGAGAAAATTATATCTTGAACTTCTCAAATGTGGAATAATTACTCCCCGAGTCATAAGCATTTCATGATGGAGCTACCATGCAAGTTTCATAGTGCAAATGCGGGACTGTGCAGGTGTGTCCGCTGCCCTGCTGTGGGGGACAGATTTGCAAGAGGGTATGCAGAGCAGGAAGAGCCTGGCTGCAGATTAAAACTCCCAGGCAGCCAAGCAGAGGGGTTACCCCTGGCACCTGGGTGAAATAACCAGTGGGGGGCGGGAAATACATCCTGGAAAGGGGGAGAACAAACTAACTTCTTTTAAAAGAACAGGATTTGGGGCTGGGGTTGTGACTGAGTGGTGGAGCGCCTGCCTCGCATGGGTGAGGCACTGGGTTCCATCCTCACCACCACATAAAAGCAAAAAAACAGGGGGCTGGGGATGTGGCTCAACTGGTAGCGTGCCCGCCTGGAGTGCGTGCGGCCCGGGTTCGATCCTCAGCACCACATACCAACAAAGATGTTGTGTCCGCCGAGAACTAAAAAATAAATATTAAAAATAAAAAATAAAAAAAGCAAAAAAACAAAATAAAGGTTAAACACACACACACGTGCACACACACACACACACACACACACACACACACACACCAGGATTCTCTGCCATTCAAATTGTCTAAGTCCAGATATTTTTGGTTTTGGTATTTTTTACAAGTTCCTAAGATAAGAGATGGTGGGGTGAGTTGAATAATTGAGTTAAATTAGAGAAATAGGCCACTATGAGCATGCAAGAAAATGCATTTTATAGTCTGAAACTCAAATAATTTGTCTTTTTAAAACATTCTCTGGGTAGGCTAAGATTTTCTTTTATTTTTATTTTCCCATCAGTTTCAGTAGTGTGAACGTATTTCTTCATCTGTGATTTGGGGACAGTCTTCTAAGAAGTTGTATCTTGACTTCTGCCTTCAGTCCTGGAGCATGGATAGCATGTGTCTCCTCCTCTGGCCCAGCCCCATCCCTCCCCTCCTCCCCCTCTGCTCTACCACATTACTCCATTTTCCATATTCCTTATCTCCTTCATCCCTTTTCTTTCTTCCATCCTTTATTATCTTTGTATTTCAGTCTGGTTATTTTCTTCACACCTATCTTCCAGTTCACTGAACTTTGGTTTTCTTGTGTCTGCTTGGCTGCTGAATTTACTCAATGAGTACTGAATTTCAGTTATTTTATCCTTCAGTTCAAGAACTTTGATGTAATTGTTTTATATTTTCCCATACTGTTCCAAAATTCTTCATTATCATTATCTGTTTTATTGAATTTATTAATTAGTTATTTTAAAGTCCTTATTTTGTAAGTCTAAAACCAGATTTGCAGTCGGTTTCTAATACCAGCTTCTCATTTTTTGATCATTTGGTACTTTTCTGTTTTAGACCTGCCAAGCTTTTTATTGAATACTGACGTTGTCCGAGTTAAAAATGCCAAGATAAGTTCTGGATGATGTTATCTTTCTTAAACAAGATTTAATTATCCTAGCCCATAGAATAGGCACAGATTCCCCTGGTCTAATCAGGGAGTGATACAGTATGAGATTAGTATCAGGCATTATAGAGGATGTCACATCTTTACTTTGCACTTACTCCTGAAAGTGTGGACCCACTACGCAGGTACCAATCATAGTTAGCTAGAAGGAATGAGTTGTAGTGTTCTATAACATGGTGGGGTGGCTGGAGTATACAATAACCTGTAACCTAGTTTATGAATAAATAAAACAAAGAAGCCCCAAGGCTCCAAATAGTAGTGATAAGAGATGAAACTGTTACCTTGATTTGATTAGTGCATATCATATTCATGTATTGAAATACCACACCAAATCCCATAAATATGTGCAATTATTACCCATTTTTTAAAAAAAAAAAGTTTTTATAAAGTTTAGGAGAGTGGAATGCTAACTACCCTGATCTGAGCATCAAACTTTGTATATATGTATTGAATTAACACACCATATCCCCATACATTTGTGCAATTAAAATGGAAAATGTTAAAAAGAAAAAGAAAAGAGCACGAAGCTCTCCTCTGTGACCCTCTCCCTGGGCAGGCATCCACTTCCGGTCACTCCATGACCCTTGGCAGTGTCGGGCACTGGCCAAATTCTCCGTGGCCTTTAGCCTGTTCTCTTGGTTGTCAGTGTCTTGAGCCCTGCAGTTTAAGGCTTGGCTTGCTTTTCCAGGCAGGATCTTGACCTCCCTTCTCTGCAGATCCCTTTCCCCTGGGATCTTGGTCCCCTGGGTCTGCACTGCCTTGGTAGCCATTACATTTTTATCTTCTCTTCCCAGGGGCTCAGCAAAAATTACAGAAGGCCACTTTCCACTTCGACTCTGAGCCCGGGCCCTGCGTGGCTGAACCCGAGCAGCCTTAGTGGCACATCCCCTTCCCTTCAGGGTCTGCGCTTGCCAGCCTGCACCTTGCACGCTCTCCTTGGCCTAAATAAGCTACATGTTTTCAACCCAGATTGGCTGGTGGTTTTGGTAGGAGGGTGTGGGTGACATTGCACTATTCCAACAGAGTCGCGGAGAGTTTTTCAATTAATTTCTTGACCTTCAATTTTCCCTCAAGGTTTGACTTCTTTTTAGTTGGAATTTTTTTTTTTAATGCTAGTGAAAAGTTGTGTTTTTTTTTTTTCTGTAAAACTTTAGGAGAGGCGAATTTATATTAAAAAATAAAAATGTAACTTGGTTGCTTTATTGACAATCAAAGAGAAAGAAGAATTTGGGAATGGGGAAAAACACATCCCTTTGGGTTAAGTTGTTTTTATTATTATGTGCCCAGAGAAGAATATATAAAAGAACTGGCAAAACTTGAGCATTTTTATTTTGTTTTCTTTAAATATCAGTCCCAACGGAATTAAATTATATTTTGGCCAGCCTCTTACATTTATTTGCCAATGGACAAATCCAAATAGGGAGTTTTCATTTTTATTCGGGCTGATATAATTAGCTTGCCTATGAATAGATTATTTACATCTGTCTATTTTATCTAATGAATCGTCTCGTGTTCATGTAACGCTAATCTATAGGATATAAGTCCACATTCAAAAAGATGTCTACCATCCAGAACATTGAAGAGAAGAAACAATCCAAAAGAAGCAAATTTTGTCCCTGCTAATGTCACTTCGAACTATTCCAGGAAAAAAAAAATGGCAGGTGGGGGTGGGGGCGAGTTGAGTGTGCTTAGAGTAGGATCTCAAAACCGACATGTGTGACACAATGAGTCCTCGTAAAACATGCATTAAAGGGAATCTGTTCAAAAACACCAGAGAACATGGAGGAGAACATAAGAAATGACAGGCAGCTGTGACAGGATTCGAGGAGTCAAAGTTTTATGGCTGTTTCTTGCATGACTAGAACTTAGATATAAAAAAAATGTAGTTTCATAATGTTACCTGTGTCTTTAATGCTTTCCTCCCACACAACCCAACTGAAATGACATATCTGGCATTTTGTGGCTTAATTTGAGAACATAATGACCGTTATAGTTCTGGAGGCAGAAGTCCTTTAATATTTGATGTTGTACTGACAATGCTCAGGTACTTGTCTCAAAGAACTGTATTTTGCTGTGTTTATTGACCTTTCTCCTTAGTAATTCTAAATGGAAAGATACAGAGACGAAAAGTCCTTTGTTCTTTGTTCGCAGGTGATAACCGTGAAGGTGAGGCTGAAAGGCGTTTTCAGACATATGGTCTGTCACACGTGAAGATGATGATGTCCTCCTTCATGACAGTTATCCAATTATAATAAAACGTAGCTTTAATTAAACAATATCACCAACCGGGCAAGAAGACTGAAATAAGGTATTATTTCTCCACTTGCATGTCAGTTTTCTATTCTTTTAATAAAATTTTTATAAAACTCTTGGAGGAGTTATTTACTCTTGAGCTTTGGGAAACCCTAGTGTCTTTTTATTTTTTCATAACCCACTTGAAAATAGCAGAGTTGACTTGGTCACAGTCACACACAGCGTTAGGAACGCAGCTCAAAATTTTTAATTTATAGCCCACTGTATTCTTTTTAATTCCACAGGGTATATTAATAAGTCTTAGAAGGTAATCAAGCAAAACATTTTATTTTAACACGCCCACCAAGTTAGTCAAACTTACTCTGAGATGGAAAGATAAATAAAAGTTATTGAAGATTCAATCTCTATTTCATCTTCTATCAATGAGCCATTAGTATATTTTCTGATGAATAAGAATATTTATTATTCTTTTGCTCTTATTAGCTCTCAGAGCAGTGGGCTGATTACCCACAGCACTGCAGACTTCAATCCAACATAGAGGTGTGTACGTACGTCTTTTTCAGAGACTGTCAGAAGGAGACACCTAGATGGACAAGGAACTGGTTATTAAAAGACAGACCATGAGAGACTATACGATGCAAAATGAAGAGCTACACTTGGGAGAGATGTGCAAAGACCCAGTGGTGGAGAGTCACCCATCCAATCAGGAGGTCTATGTGGGGGCAGAAGACATTTCCTATAGAGGAGAAGTATTTTGATCGTCTAACAAAGAGAAAGTATCTTAAAAGCAATTTTGATTCATTTGTAGACTTATGCTAATTTTATGCTCTCTTTGTATTTTTTTAATCTGCTGATACAGCATAATTAGAAATGAATGTAAATTTCCTCCTTTGCTTTAAGAAGCTTAACATTCAGCCCATCATTTTAATAACGACTTTCAGACAGTGTGACTTCCTTTTATAGAAATTACATTTTCCTAAGAATTTTTTTTGTGGTTTTCACAGGAAAAAAATAAATAAAACACAGTATTGAAATAACTGACAATTCAAAGCTAAGAGAGAAGCCCCCAGCCATTGAGAGTTAAATATGTATAAAAGGAAGGTCACCAAGCACTCCTAGAAAAATCAGTTTTGAGCGGCAGAAATGCAGATGGCTCCACACGAGTTGTCTTTGCTGCTCTGAAGACACTGGCTTTCCTTCCTGCCTGTGCTGTGGAGGTGCTCTGAGGCAGCTGAACAGAAGCGAGAAGTCACGCAGATTCTCAGGTCCTCCCTCATGGGAACTGTGAAGGAGACTTCCATCAGGCCCAGGGCTTCTGACCACGCTACATCAGAATTGTAAAGACGTGTTTATTTCAATCAGTCTGACTCTGGCGACTGAAAACACTCCTGCCCTTTGAAAATAATGCATTCTGTCCTAATAAGAAGGCAAGCATGCTTGGGGTTTGTCCTGAAGAGCAAAGACCTACGTGGGAAGGATCCCAGTTGACTTCTTCTTCAAAGCCTTACCAGAATATGTTAATGTGAAATTAAAGTAATTTCATCTGGTTATTTCTATAGTCATTGCCAAATATTTACTGAGTGTTTACCAAGCACTGGGCAGAGTCCTGAGTGTCACCAGCATGCAGTGAGGACAGTCTCTACCTGCAGGGGCTACCCGTCCCACCAGAAAATGGAAAATCAGTTTAAACTGACAGATGTTCCTCTAACCTCTATTGCTCTTTGCCCTCTTTGGAATCACACAACTCATTAACTCTTTAAACTTTCATTTAATACCATTTTTTTCTTTCTTCTTCTTGATACCAATAAGAAAATGGAAATGAAGGGGAAAACCTGCTTCAAATTTCAGGACATCACATCCTGCTGTGTCTGCAGCCAGGCCTGGGGGAAGCCGGTACCTCCCTGCTGCACAAGCCTACCATCTGTTTGCTTTGATTTTAGTTTGTGCTATAGAATCAGAAGTTCCCAAGTTAACACCATCAGAGAAAACGAGGAAATACTTTCAACAAACTAACTTCTAATTTTTATAGATCTATCATTTGCAGAATATGAATCACACTTGGTAGTTACCTAGCAACTCTTTGTTCTTCTGAAACTTTTGACCTAAAACAGACACTTTTCCTGTGACTAAATTCTATTTCGAGTCAGTCAGATCTAACCAGTTTTCTTGTGGCTGTCCCAATAGGCATTATAATAACTTAAACTGGAATAGGTAAGTGACAGATCTGCTCCTGGTGGGGACAGAAGCACCGGGGCTGGGTCACACTGGCTAGCCTGAGGTGTCAGGTGACAGCATCAGGCTGCAGGTTACAGCATCGCCAATGTTCAGGATTTGAGGATGGACAGAGAAAGCTGATGAATTCAAATCCTTCAACGTTGGAGCCTAAACAAGAAGAAAAGTTGATGTGTTTTTCACTTCTCTGTGATATGGCATGCTGCACATTCTATTGTCATGGTCTGTTTATGTTCTTCTCCCAACTAAACTGTGGGGTCTGTAAGTGAACAGAGCCTCCTTCACTTACAGGAAGTGGACAAAATGCTAAGACCATAATGGGTTTTAAAAGTGCTTGGTGGACGACTGGGATGAGGATCTAAGATGCTGTGAAATCTCTCAGAAGCAGTGCACAAATAGTAAAACTGCCACAGGACCTTGAGGATCATACTTTCACATGGCCTGGTATAATTAAAGAACAAGGAATCTAGAGACTTGGTATTCATCTAGAAATGGAAAATCACTAGCTACACTCTGTGATTTGTTGAAAAAAAATATTTTGTGAATGCTGAAATACAGGAAAAACAATTCCCAGGCAACTCTGGCCTTCAGAGTCATTTGAAATATTTCTCTGTCTCCAATTTGATCTCATGCACTCTCGGTGAGCTGGTGAGTCACTTCACTCGAGGTGGAGTTCAAGCCTCAAACTTTCCAGCCAGTGCTTCATCATAGCTGTGAACCCCGAGATCGTGGTGCTTTCAGCTCTCAGGCTTCTAGTTGGGTATGTACCAAGACACAGGACAGGAAAAGGCAGCACCAACACAGACCCTTGCTTCCAATACACTCCCCAGTGCAGCCGGGGCTTTTCTCTGCTCATCGTGCTGACACAGGCATCCTCACCAAGGGACAAAACCACCCTTTAGTGTGAAAACTGCAGTGTAGGGACACTTCCAAAGAAAGTTGGAAAGACTGAGTACTGAAGGACAGAGACATATTATTCTCTCTGGGAAACGCTAGTTAGGTGCCGGCCACTGTTTGCCTGTGCAAACTCTGTGGTGTGCATTAAGTTCAATTTCAGAAACTTTTGAGAGTCATCATTCACAGATGTCACAATTTTGAAAGAATAAAGAAAAAGACACTTGGGAAACAGAGGAAATGCATCTATCGAACACCCGCTTCCAGATCTCAGACCAAGTACTTGTAAAGGAAGTGGTGATGGAACGAAGTTCAGAAAATCTGACTCATTCCCTAAGGCACAAAATCAATGAGACAAGAAATCCATCTAGGTTGAGTTGTGATCAGGTGGAGAAAAGATAAACCGGCACCCTGATTTTTCATGGAAAAGTAACAAAAACAGAAATTAAAACAAATTAAAAGAGAAAACGCAAACTCAGAGATTAAATCAAAAGCAATGAAAGCCAAAATGGGAAACAGTGGCATTGTTGTTCCAGTTACCCCTTAAAACAGATGGAGAACTAGGGCAGAGTCATCACTGATGTCGGAGGGATGTGCCTCTGCCCACTGGAGTGAGAGACGTAGCTTGCTTCTTCAAAATGCCAATCTTATGCTCATGCTGACCACCAGTCTCATTCATTACGGAGATGTCCATGTCAGTTACCTGATGAGATCGATACACCTTGCAGACCTGTATTGAAGTATCAGACTCTACCTCATAAATTTGTATAATTATTATAGGTTAATAAAATTTTATTAAATGTCTAAGGAGATGTAAATGCAAGCTATTGGGATTTGGTCACAACATATTGTATATACATGTCATGTTATCACAACGGACCCCCAAAATACATACGATTAAAGTAATAACAACTAATAAAATCATATTATAGCTCTTCTATGGACTTACTACATCTACTTTCATCTTATCAAGTATTTGAAAGCTCTTAATAAATCCAGGATGCAAATTCTTTATCAGTTATGCAATTTGCGACCATTTTCTTCATTCCATGGCTGGTATTTACATTCTTTCAACCATGTCCTTAATCAGACTTTACCATTGTGAAATCAAGATTTTAAAGGACACTCAGAAACCTGTTTTGTCTAATAGCCATATAGACTTCTAGCTTATTTGCTTAATCTTTTTTTCTTTCTGTTTTCTTGTTTGCAATGCTGGGGGATGAAATCAGGGCCTTGCATATGTTAGGCAAGTGTACTACTACTGAGCTACATGCCTGGCTCTTTTTTAAATTTTATTTTGAGATTTTGAGACAAGGACTCACTAAATTGCCAAGGGTGGCCTCTATCCTATGATCCTGGTCCCTCAGCCTCCAGGTACCTGGGGTTAAGAGGGGGTGCCACCATTTCTGGTTTCTGCTTTCTTCTACTTAGTATTTTATGGTATATCAGTTTCAGTATTTTTCCTGGTGCTGGGGATTGAACCGGGGGCCTTGCACAGGCTGAGCTTTTGCTGTATCTCTGCTGCCCCACCAGGACCTCTTTGCAAGATCTTTAATCCATTTGTTATTATGAAGCTGTGCCTGCTGTAGTCAGGATATGAGAGGATCTTGCCTTTGTATCAAATTTGACTTATATTATTCACTTAGGATATGAAGGCCATGTACATTTGATGTGGTTATTGATATGGTTATGTTTATCATCTTGCCTTTGTTTTCTATTTTTCTCCTTTGTTATTTATTTTCTTTTTTCCCACCTTTTAAATTAATTAAATGCTATGCTATTTTCTTACTACATTTTATCCCCCGTCTTTGATATTTGGGGCAATCATTTTGTATTTCACTGTTTTCTTGAGGACTGAGTGAAAGGCTTTACCTTGTGGTTGTCTAATTTTAAGTAATATTGTATCTATTCTCTTCACCTATGATGTAAAAACCTTATGAACTTTGTCACACATTTTATTTTTATATGTGTAATAATGCCCACAAAGTATTGCCATCATATTCAGTCAAGTGTATTTTTTAAGTTTTGATTAGAAATAAATAAAAATCATACACCCATGAAGTTACTATTTACAATGCTTTTCACTTAATATCCATCCAGTATCATTTTCCTTCTGCTAAAAGATTGTCTTTCACATCTCGTGTATTGCATGTCCTATGACAATTTTTTTCTTTGAAATATGTTAAACAAATATTTTTCCTCCTTACTTTTTGAAAAAAAAAAGTGGGGGGTTATAGAATGGGATAGTATAGATGGGTATAGAATAAAGTAGGCGCCATTTTGTCCTTTTAGTAATGAAACTGGTGGTTTTAGTCTGGGGGAGCTTCCATGCATACCATGTGTCAGTGCTGGGTGCATTCTGAGGGGTGCCACCATTTCTGGAGTTTCCTTTATGGTGAGCCACTGGATAAATCTGGTGCCTCCACCCCATGCCCTTCCCCACCTAAGACCCCCACATGTATGGTGATTTCATGAGCCTTGTCCATATCCCATATGACTGAGTAACTGATCACATTTTCTTGGGGAATCACCACTTCTGGATTCCTGTCCACCCCATTCCTTGTCTCATGTCCCCATTCTCTTTCATCTCTCTTTGCTCTGGCACATAACCACCCTATCCCCACCAGAGAACTTTGGGGCACACATTCTGGTTCAACTGTGTTCCATGGCATTCTAGCTAAGAGAGTGGGAAAATGACAAAATGCAAAAATGTGATAATTCTTGCATCAGATAATAGCTACATACTGCATTTTTATACAAAAGTTTCAAAAGTTTTATATAAAAGTTTCAAAATGAAGAAACAAGAACATTTTAATGGAACTTGTTAAAAATCCAAACAAAACTTACAGAGCTTGGAAAAAGATGATCAGAACTCATGTCCTGATGACAGAGAGACAAGCATCAGCTAACAGGGAAGGAGAATTCCACAGCAGGACAGTGTCTGTGCTCTCACCAGGAATACCGTGCGGCAGGCGTGCAAAGAGAGTGACCACTAAACCCACCAACCCACCTGCACTTGGCCTGCATTTGTAAATACCATAAGGACTTTAAATGGAAGAAGCTAGAAATGTTCCTGCTCAGGGTTCTGTCCTGTGTCACGGCTTGTGATGTGTCTATACCAGGCACCTCAGCAGAGGGGAGTGATCTTGAGCACCCAGCCCAAATTACAGAGAGCCACACGTGCGGAAAGATCCTGCGCGAAAGTATAAATCAGAAAGCGAGCAATGTTTAACAGTGTATGCACTGTCCTGTTGGTAATGAAAAATCCAAGATAAGGTGAGTTTTACTGATAATATGTTGGATTCTCCCAGTTGAGGGTCTTAATCAAATTAGGATTTTCAAACTTTCCTTTTACAAATTATTCTGGTTTCTTCATAGGAACCAGTAAAATGAAATGAGGGCTAAAAGAAATTCTTCCCATTTTCAATGCCTTTTTTTAAAGAATCACGAGACCCACTGTTGTGGGTGGAGCCATGTTCCCCCATAAGATGGGTGGAAATCACAAACCCAGTATTTGAGCAGGGACCTTATCTGGAGAAGGGGTCTTTGCAGAATAATCAAGTTAAAATGAGCTCATATTGGATTGGGACAGGCCCTAAATTAATGAATGATGTCCTTCTAAGAAGAAGACAGACACACAGATAGGGAGTGGGCCCATGATGAGGGTAATGCAGCCACGAGCCAGGGAGCACCAGGATCCCCAGCAAGGCCGCAAGTTGTGAAGGGTGTGAGGAAGTCCCCCTTAGGACCTTCAGAAAGAACCAAGCTCTGCCAAAACTTTGATTTCTGACCTCGTGAACAGCAAGAGAATATTATTTCTCTTGTTTTAAACCACACAGTATGTGGTTATTTGTTACTGAACATGACAGGGTTTTATATATAGTTGAAAAATATTCCCATAAATCATCAAGGCCAATGTGCTATGATTTTCTAAAACCAAAATTTGAAATGTACTTTTCTACATTGTACAAAAAACATACAGTACTGTTGAAAATATATAGGAACATCTGTTTTGTTGTGCGTCTTATAGTCTATCTGGGCTTCCATAACAAAATGCCACAGGATGGACAACTTACAGAACAGAAATTTAGTTTTGAAAGTACTAGAGGCTGGAAATCCATGGTCAGGGTTCTGGTGAGTTCATTCTGGGGAGGGTTCTGTCCCTGGCTTGCAGATGGCTGTCTGGATGTGCGTCTGCACTTGGCCTTTCCTCCATGTGTCCCTGGAGAGAGGAGAGAGCTCTGGCATGTCGTCCAGGCCCTGACCTCACAGCCTTTATCACCTCCCCCGGGGCATCCAGTCCAAGTGCAGTCACACTGCGGATCGGGCATCAACACGTGAATTTAGAGGGTACACACCCAATTGAGCCCCTAACATTGTGGCTGTTTCTCTTTGTTTTTATCTTATATATTTTTTTCTGTCCATAATAGGACTCCCTTTCCCTGTAACTTTTTCTTTGTTTGAGCCAAATTTCCCTAAAACACTTAGTTCACATGATTCAAGTAGAAGTGACCACAGCGCCACACCAAGGATGGCACATGATGTGGTTTTAACGATTCAGAGAACTTTATCTTTCCATCCAGAAAAGCCTGCAGCCCCAGAGACTGTACAAGCACACACTGCCCACTCCCGGGAGGTTCCCCTGGAGCTAGCAGAGTTAACCTTTGCACGACACACAGTGGGGCTGCCAGGTGATAAAGCCGCGTGGAAGAAAGGCCCCCGGGAGAAGAGGCAGAACCCAGCCCACACATGCTCTTGAGATACCTAACCAAATCAATTTCCTGCTTTTGTTCGAGCCATAACAAGTTGGCCTTCTGTTAGTTGACACTGGTGACCCACAGTAACAACTCTGGAGTTAAAGAACCTTGCCAGGAGGTACCCTGATCCTCTATTTTCAGAACGATAACCTATGTCATGTGTTTGGAAGTTTCTAAGATTATCCCTAATGATCCTCACCTTCTGGTAGGCATCTCCCTACACGAGTTTTACCCTGTGAACATGATCTGGATCTAATGAGCAGAATATGGCAGATGGGATGGGATGTCACTTCTCAGATTAAGGCATGAGGGACCACACCTGCTGGCTTGAATGCTCTCTCGTGTTCTCCTCTGGACCATCATCCTGGGTGAAGGCAGCTGCCGTGTCAGAGGGCTCACCTGGTGAGGGACCACCTCACCGGGAGTGGAAGCAGATCTCTGCACTCCTCACAGCAGCTGAGCCTCACACAAGAACAGGGTCCACCTGAGACTTGACTTCCTGAGCTAGAGGTACCCCGCTAAACTATGCACAGAAACTGAGATTGCCAGTGTTTAAGCTGCCATGATTTGGGGCAATTTGTTACACAGCAATAGATAGCAACTATGAGCAACTTGAAAACTAATAAATCTTCAAACCTGTAGGAGAAATAATATGCTCTAAGATGCTGTCCACAAATAGAGATAAAGCTATTGGATGCCTATTAGTTCCTTTCTATTTAGGACACTGGTTATCACCACAGATCTCACCCTTGTAAACTTAGTAACAAGAAGAAAGCATCAAAGTAGAAAGAAACAATTTGTGCTTTAGAAACTGTACTTTGGGGCTGGGATTGCAGCTCAGTGGCAGAGCACTTGCCCGGCACATGTGAGGCACGGGGTTTGATCCTTAGCACCACATTAAAATAAGTAAATAAAATAAAGATATTGTGTCCATCCAGACCTAAAAATATTTTTTAAAAATATAAAAAAATAAATATATAAAAACTAGTTTTAATATCACTAACCAAGTGGCACTGGGAAAATCATTTTAAATCTCTGTGCCTTCATTTCCTATTCTGGATAAAGAAGATTCAAAAATCTACTTTAGTCATTTTCTGAAGATTATATATATAATGTATAAAAAACTCTCTTCCATTGAAACTAATTGGGAAATTACTCTATGGTGAAGACAAGATGTGCGTGTGTTCAATGGGTGAACTAAGTTGGTTTTTCCCATAGCGGGACTTTTCTGTTGGTGGTATTAATCAAGTGTCCCTGGCCCTTTAATATACTCCTTTCTGAAAAGGTATTGGAACACTTTACATCTTTATCTGTTTATGCCATTGTTAACTCTGATATTTTTGTTATTCCAACTTGTACTACATTTTACCTTATCCTCAGAGGTCATTTAGGTTTGCTTATGACACATCACTTTGCAAATGGAAAAATCAGTACATGTAGAGGTTAAGACATTTATAGTCCCGAAAATCAAAGCTTATTATT
This sequence comes from Urocitellus parryii, assembly GCF_045843805.1. NCBI lineage: Eukaryota > Metazoa > Chordata > Mammalia > Rodentia > Sciuridae > Urocitellus > Urocitellus parryii. The sequence goes on along the minus strand of NC_135532.1, from coordinate 117,913,540 downwards.
GATTTGTGAAATCCTTGGAGAATCCTGTCTTCTACATAGCTCAGGAGTTTATGAAACCAGAATTATGTATTACACCAACAGAATCATTGACAGACGTATGTGAGGTTATTTCTCAATAAATTCCAGCTCAGGCAGATCCTCATAAAAAGAATATTTGTTTTTTGGGGAATCCATAACTAAACAGAACCCCTCCGATAGTACTGGATAACAGAAGAAAAATCAATAATGAGTGTTAATATGAAGTGCAGCCAGAGTGCCTTGAAGGTGATATCTGAGTCTACTAAGTGTGGGATACAACATAGGATTTTGTTGTTTATAAAAACCAGCACATGGTGCTTATTTTAACAGACTATAAATAAGAAATGAAAAATTATAACTATCATTTCATATTTCAAAATGTTTCATTATAGAAAAGTTCCCAGAAAATATTGTTTAAATAGCTTATAATTCCAACATCCAGAGATTATTACATTTCAGCATATATCTTATAATCATTCTAAATGAATACTATATATACTCATTGGAATCTGTAACATATTTGGATTCATACTAAAACATTCTGTAGCTTCCATTGAAGCTAATTGGCAAATGATGTTGAAGAGAAGACGAGCTGTGATCCAGTGTGAGCTAAGTTGGTTCTCTCCCATTGCGGGACTTTTCTGTTGGTGATGTTCAATCAAGCGTCCTGTTTACTCAACAGTCACAGAAAGTCAAAGCTGCCTCAGTGCTGAGCATGAGGGTACATGCAGGACAGACACTGCGAAGTCCCAAAGGCACCTTCCATGTAGATATCACCTCCTGGAACAGAGGACCTAGACAGCCCCTGTTAAACGCCCCTGGAAAACATCTGAAGTGGCCACACAATTGCTCCCCACACCACTACACCATCCTTCATTAACCCTTCGCATACTGCTGCATGGTTTACTTTTCTCCGTGATTGTTATAAATAATGCTTTATGAAATACAATGTGCACATTCTACAATTCTCTGTACCTACTGAAGTGTACAGCAAAGGCTATCCATCATGTGGGGCATTTTTCTCTCAATTAAGCTTCTATATACATCACAGTTCCCCTGGTTCCAAGCAAAATAAATTCACTTTGAATTGGAAGAAAAATTTACATTTCTTTGTGTATGCATTTGAGACGTGCAGGAAAATATCAGAGGAACCAAGGGAAGCATCCATCTCAAGGCATAAAAAACTAGAAGGGATAAGTAGGATGTCATTAGGTTTCAGGGCTCCAGCCCGCGGCCCTCTGCGTTCATTTGCTCACAGTGACTCTTCCCTCTGGTCCCCTCTCGCCCTCCCTCCAGCTCTTGCAGGTTCCCACCACCCAATACGTTCACACCACAGACTCTCACTTCATTTCTCCAATCAATGGACCAGTCCAGACCAAGGACGCTCTACCTTTGACCCATACGTTACATCTTCTTCTGAGGTGAGCCAGATGCGTTTTCTAACAACACCAATTGTTTCTTCTTAGTCATTTGATGCAATGAAGAAGCTCAGAGGCCCACACAGAGGGAGAGCAATGGGGACTGGACAAACAGGCCCCGAACCTGGGTCCCTTGTCTCAACCACGCTGTCGACCCCTGTGGGTTTTGCTTAAGAGACATCCTTGTAAGACCCTCAGGGTTATACAAAATTACATACAAGAGGAAGTGAGGGGAAAGGGAAAAATAATACAAGGGGGAGGAAAGAATTACAGTAGTGGGGGTAGAGAGAGAAGAGGGGAGGGGAGGGGAGGGGAGGGGGGATAGTAGAGGATAGGAAAGGCAGCAGAATACAACAGACATGAGTATATCAATATGTAAATCAATGGAAGTGTAACTGATGTGATTCTGCAAGCTGTATACGGGGTAAAATGGGAGTTCATAACCCACTTGAATCAAAATGTGAAATATGATATATCAAGAACTATGTAATGTTTTGAACAACCAACAATAAAAAAAAGAAATATAAATTTTTAAAATAAAACAACAGACCAAAATTCTTAGCTGGATATTTTGCATTTTCATTAAAAGCTTTTTATAATGCAAAAAAAAGTTTTGTTTTCTAAAATATTTACTCTAACCTTGTATAGAAATACTTAGGAGGATCTTCCAAGTAATTTAACTGAAAGTCATAAGATTCATAAAGAATCAGATGAATAAGATAATTAAGATGTAGAGAATTTTTTTAAGGAACTAAATATTTAGGGGAATTCATGAAAAATGATATCAATTATATAATGCACTTTTGTATCTTTTTCACATAATAAATGTAAAGCCTTTAACAGTAAGAATGATATCTTTCTTTTTGCCTCTACTAGTGAACATTATTTCAGACACCTAGTAAGCACTCAATAAAAGCTTATTGAATGAAAAAAAAAAGAAAGGATAGGGATGGAGGAAGGAAAAGAGGACAAAGGGAAGCAGGGAAATTATGTTCAATCAAGTGTCCTTTTTACTCAACAGTCATAGAATGTAAAAGCGGCCTCAGTGAGGGAGAGGGATGGAACAGGAAGGGAAAAGGAAACCATCATGTGGCTAGAGATCATGTGGGTTTATTTGGGTATTACATCATCTTTCTTTTATGCTCAAGAATAAGACAGGATCTTGCCTTCAAAATAAAAGTGGCCCTAGATGGAGACCCATGGCCACCAGCATCACATTCATCTCATTGTAGGCTGCTGTCCCCCACAGCCTTTTGATTTCCCATGGGCCTGACACTAAGGTCTGTCTGTATGAATGTTTCCTTGGATTCCACTCCACTAAGATCCTTGTTCTTCTACAGAGTGTGTTAAGAATGACTCTGAGACCACCCAGGTGCTCTAAGGAGAAGTACTATTGCCATGTCACCCAATTTTGGAATTATGGGACCTTTTAAAAAGTCAGCAACACAAGGATGTTCATAAATTAAATACATCACTTTACCATCAGAGAAACCTGTTTGGAGTCTAAAAACATCCAAGAAACTATCAGGTCTCCAGAGCTACCTCATGGCCAGAATTAGAGAGAAGGGGGGAGACCAGTAGATCAGACCTAAGTTAGGTATATGAATATCATATCTTTTAAAAAATATTTTTTGGTTGTTGATAGACCTTTATTTTATTCATTTATTTATATGTGGTGCTGAGAATTGATCCCAGTGCCTCACACATGCTAGGCAAGCACTCTGCCACTGAGCCACAACCCCAGTCCAAATACCACATTTTTAAACTTAGCTGTCATTAAAGTTTTTTGACAGAATTTTAAGTGTGTTGGATTCTGCCTTGAACATTCCACTCACACAGACAAGTGTAGCTGGGAATGAGGACAGCGCTCCTTCTGCACCCCCACTGCAGACTCCCAGGGTTGCCCTTGCTTCCGCGCAGAGGGGCCTCTTTCCCCTGTGGCTATGCATATGTGGAGGGGAGCACCCCAGCTCCTCCCTCCCACCATTGTGCTCCCCTCCTTGCACAGGGCATCTCTTACTGATTTGGGTGGAGGTTCAGGGGACTCCACCTTGCTGCTTCTCCAATGATGGGCAAAGGACATTCCAGGCATCTAATACAAGGGTGTAGATGCCACTTCACAGCAGCAGGGTGGAGGGAGGACCACGCCCCCCACTCACTGTGCTGCCATCTCCCTGTGGGGTCTCGGAGCCCTCCACTGTGAGCCCACAGGATGTAAGCAGGTACTTGCTGCAGGTGTTGGAGGGATTGTGCCCACCATAGAGCCAAGTGGAGTCATGGAAGAAGGGTGAGTGGGTGCTGAACCCCTGTCCAGTCATCCTGTTCCCAGAATCACACAGGGTTCCTCACTGAGTGCCCAGACCAAGACAGGGTGTTGCTCCCGGAGGTGGCTGTCCAGAGGGTTCTCTTTGATTCCCAAAGCCCCATAGTTTAGCAAACTCCCTTCTCAAGGTCCACCCTGACCTTGACTCTCATTCTGACACCCTACAGATTTCACAGCTCAGACATCAACAGCTCTGGCTAATCTCCACCCAGGACCAGGTGGGACTTTGTCTTGTGCCCAGTGATTTCCTCAGAAAATGGTGGAGTAACAGTAATTGCCTGGAGGGATGAAAGGAGATCAGAAAAGAAAGGGTCTTACAATTCCAAGACTGATTGGATACTGTCTTATGGGATCTAAAATCAAATAAAAAATTTCCTTTGGATTCATCCTTCCCCAGGAGAAAATTATACTTCCTATAACCATCATGGTGGCTGTTTTGTGTAAATCAATACCTGGAGCTTATTTTGTTAAAGCCTATTTAGCTTGCAAGCCCCAAGTTACTTAGGAATGTATGCTCCATTAACTTGCCAATGAAAACCTTCATCAAATAAATTATTTTTCACTAATCTGGGAGGCCAAATATTATTTTCTTTCCTCATCAGGGGATAATTAATATGTTTAATATACAAAGAAAGGCACTGAAATGAATCAGCATTAAAGTGAGACCACAATATCATTTTTGAAATAGAGGAAAAGATTTTGATTAGAATTTTGTCTTGAACAATGCAACTAAAATTATAAAAAATGAAATAAAATATAATTTAATATTTAACCAAATTTTGTTTACAATTGCAAATGTGGTTCAATTTTTAAAAAACAAACAACATTGTTCTATTCTTAGTGTAATTCACTGACAAGTTTACAGCATTTCATGCATACCACACCATACAGAAAACATTTTACTTTCCCAGTATGAAAATAAAGATTATTTTTGCAAATATGTAAAGATCTCAAGAAATACAAATATGTATGTATGTGTATTCAATCAAGTTTTGCAAGGATCTTTCTTAAGCCATCTTAAGCTTTTGATTTTTAAATCATTCTCTTTTGAAACACTTTTCCTTGTATCCAAACTTGAAACTTTATTTTTTCTTCTCAGTTGTTAACTATTCATTTTGCCAGTGGCTTTGAATGAGATCTAAGTATTTTTCCAATCATACTTTCATGGACATGACGTGTTTTGCAAAACTCCAAATCTTATTTGGTGACACATTTTCATATATTGACCTTGCAGTCATCCCAGAATCAAGACAGCTAAATCAGGAAGAGATGGGAAATTGCAGAAGGCTGTATAGATTCTAATGTAAAGCATAATGGAGGCAAAGGGTATTTCAGGGAAAAATGAATTTTCTTGTGGTGAATTCAGGCATGACTTTTTTAAAAAAAAGTCTCTAAGTAACCTAATAATGCAAGTTCCTGGAAAGTAAGTGCATAGATAAAAATGGAGCCTCTGTGTGATACTCACCTTTTTCTCACTAGGACCAAAATACCTGCCCAAGATAACTTAGAGGAGGAAAGCCTATTTTGGGCTCTCGGTTTTAGAGGTCTCAGTCCAAGGTCAGCTGATGCCATTATTCTGGGCTGGAGGTCAGACAGAACATCATGGCGGAAGAGTGTGGAGGAGGAAAACTGCTCAGCTCATGGCAGCCAGAGACAGGGAGAGAGGAACTGGGGACCAAAATAATACAATACCCAAGGACAAGCCCCCAGTGACCTCCTTCCTCCCACCATACTAACCTGCCCACAGTACCATCCAGTTAGTCCATTAAAATTGTTAAGCCATCAAAAAGATTAATCCACTGAGTAGATTATAACTCTCATAATCATTTCACCTCTAGACATTCCTCCATTAACACAGGTGATTTGGGGAAAACCTCATATCCAAACCCTAACACTGTATATGAGAAAAACAAAATATAATTCAAGGTCTTGTAGAGAATTAAGTAGAAAAAGAAAATTTACTCTTTTGAGTCTTTGATAGACCTGTGTGGGACAGGCACCCAAAATTTCTATGAAGTTATTTGTAAAGTAGGAGTCCAAGAATATGTCTGCCTCATCTTCTAGGTACCAACAGAGCTGAGTGTAGGTAAAAACTGCCATGCAAAACGAGATATTGGTGACTAACTCCCTCCAAGGCCCTTTGAGGTGAATCTTCTGAGGTACTTCCATGCTTTTTTTTTTCTTTTTTATGTTTGAACTCCACTCTTCTGATTATCTATGGCTATATTATAAAACACACAATTAACTAACTGGCTTTACCCAGTAATGTATTCTGGGCTCTTATGATAGTGGGGGCTTATGGGGCCAGCTGTAAAGTTCCAACTCCCAGTGTCTGTGTGGTTCCAGGCTTACGTCCACCGGGCCTGCAGTTAACTGAAGTCATCCAAAGGGATTCTTCACTCATGTGGCTGGTAATTCATGTGGGGCTCTGTGAAGACTGGTGAGTAGCTGCCCTTGGCATCCTTGGGTGGCATGGGCTCCACAGAGAACAACAGCTGGATGTCCTGAAGGACCATCCCAAGTGACCACCCCAAGAGCTGTGGGTAGAAGCAGCAAGACTCATGGTGACAGTCCTAGAAGCCACAGAATGTTTCATTGCTACATTCTCGGCCAAGCAAGTCACCAAGTCCAACTTAGATTCAAGGGTGAGGGGAAATCTGCCCACACCTCCTGAAGTAAGAGGGTGACATCGGAAAAGGGCATGTGGGGTGGAGAGGCTCTAGCGACCATCAGAGGAAAATACTATCTTCCGTGGCCTCCAGAAACCAGGGTCCCCGTGTGTGGCCTGCTTCTGGATCTGCTTCCCCAGGGTTGCTCCTTGTGAAGGCCTTCTGCTCAAATGTGCTTGTGGACTCCTGCCCTCCTTCCCAGGAAACTGTCTCCTCACCCTATATTTACATAATAATTCATCCTGTAACCACTCTTCCAGATTCCTAGTGATGCTCAGTGTGAACTAAACTACTTGAAGCTTTCAAAGCTTATGTTAATAGAATCTATTTTTCAATTAAATGTTTGCATTATTTTAATTGCTTAAAACTGATTTGGAAATATTGGAAGAAAATTTATACACTGATGGTGGAACTTTCAAAAAAAATCACAATGAAGCATTGCTCCTGGGCAGCATTTTTCATGGTTTGAAATGGTAATGAATAAACTTCCAAACTGAGTCATGATCATGATATGCTCTTGGAATAGTGTTAATAAATTTACTCAAGGAAAAGGCCAACACTATTTAAAGGAGCCATGTGATACCTCCTATTTTACTTTAGATGTTCACAGTACTATGTAAACTTCATGACAAATTACTTTATCTAATACCACACAGAACTCTTGGCTCATTTCAATGGAACTTCACATGATATTTGAATATATTTGTAGTCTTCCAAGATAATCATGGAAATGTTTTCTGAATATCTTTCATAATCTCAACTTAGCTGGATGTTGGGCAGGATATGAGAATTTTAAGCGTACCACCCTGTTCCAGTAAGAATTTCAAATGCTTTATAAAGATAATATTTTAAGTTAGTAGGAGTTAAAAATAAATTTTAAAAGAAGAAAAATTAGCAAAGGTAGGAACCCCAGGTGTTATACAAGCCAGTGAAAACCCACAAACATCCACCCCACCTTCTCCTGCACTCCTGTCCACTCGCTCATTGGGGTCACAGTAGCAGTGGCTGACAATCACACTTGCCATCATGGAACTTGCTCTGTGTCCTTCTCACGTGGAACACTGACCACCTTAACTGCAGCTGCACCCTGCATTCTCTTTATTTATCACCCTTCTTTATTTCTTCAAAGTGGTTGTCATGGGATGTTGCCACTGACTCGATAGTTTTGTGCTCACTGTCTGCTGAGCCTACTAGAATGGGAGCTTCCTAACAGCCGGGCCTTGGAGTTGTGCTGGTTCCGAGAACATTCTAAGTGCAGTGTGCAGCTGGATGAAAATGTGGGGTAAGAACCATCCCATCTTTAAGTCCTTTGCTATAGACTGAGGAGTAGGATAACTGGCTCAAATGGTGGCTATACTCCACGTTCCCTAAAGAATCTTCATACTGCTTTCCATAGTGGTTGCACCAATTCAGAAATGAAGGAAGGGAGAGGGGAGGGAAGAGGAAAGAGAAAAATTCCATGAACATGACTTTCCAGCCTTGTGTTTATACACATGACCAGGGTAACGCCATGTCACATATGACTGAGTCATGATCATGATATGCTCTTGGAATAGTGTTAATAAATTTACTAAAGGAAAAGGCCAACACTATTTAAAGTAGCCATGTGATACCTCCTATTTTACTGGGAGCCTAACAGAGTAAGTTAGACTTCAGGTATGTATATTCTGCCCAAATAGACCTAACACAATATTCATTTAGTTATACATCCTACTGTCATGTGTAGCTAAAAAAAAGAACCATCCGATCAGGACCTGAGGTCCTGTGGGTGGCAGAGGTGAGGGAGCCAGTGTGTGCTGAGTCGGAGGAAATCCAGGATCTGTAAGATAGTAAGGCAGAAAAGTGGGAAATCATTTCTCACTGTTTAGGGGACGGCCCCAAGACATCATCACCAGGAGCAGGAAGGTGGAAGCAGCAGGCCTCAGTCGGAGCCTCCTGCGACACCCACACACAGTCACTTTTCGTGTGACTGGTCAGGTGGACACTGGGTGGAGACTTGGCTGAGTGGAAATGGGACCACAAGCTCATGCAGTGACCCACTGTAGTGGGCACAGGCTGGGCTTGCTGGCATCTGTCAAGGAGGCCGGAGAGGAAAAGGTATTACAGGGCACAGACAGTCCAGGCTACAAGGTCAAGAAAAATGTGTGAGCTGGTGAAAAGAGGGATGAGGCACAGCTGTAGGAAGACATGATCTTCAGGTGTGAAGTGTGCCTCATGCATTTTGCACAGAGCAAACATGAAGAGGAGATCATAAATCACGTCATAGTAATGGCTGTGGGCTTACCATGATACCCAGGCCACAAGAGGGTCTCTGTGGGGAGGGGGAGAGGCCATGGGCAAGCCTGCGTGGCACCAGAAGTAGAAAACAGGCTGTGTCCTGAGCTACGGAATCAAATCCTTCCAACCCTCACGAGCTGGTCAGCTTAGTTATCTATCTTAAGTTGGAGAGATGGCGCTCGTGCTACCTGTCCACTGGAGTAAGGAGCCAGGCTCCATCCAGGCTTTACCAGCCGGGATGCACACTCTTACCTACTTTATTGTAAATGGCTTACAATGAACAGACTGTGGGGAGGCTTGATGCTGGAACACAACATGGTCATTGATTTGGTTCAAAATTATAGGCATATTCACCAGTATGCAACAGAAGTGGTACGATCGCCATCGTCACTAACATGGATTCCGGACATTCAGCATTTATTCAAATGGTTTTAAATCTAGCCTAATTCCACTCCTCTTTTTCCTTCCAAGCTTTCTGAAGTCCAGCCTTGCAGCACACAAGAAACGTTCACCAGTGAAAGACCCCACCTACAACGGGGTCCCACAGGTTATAACAGAGCTGAAAAGCCCTATTGCTAGTGATCTCGGAGCCATGTGATGCTGCATTGAGCACGTCTGTGGCGATGCTGGTGAAGCCTGCATAATGGGAAACACACAGAACCTCCCTGCTGGGCTGCCAGTGGGAACAAAGCAAACCAGACCCAAGAGCAGCACATTCCATGACGTAGCAGAGCGCACCCCATTGCTAAGCAGACAGTTGTATCTACAATCTGCACATCTTCATGCCTTCCCTGGAATTCTTTTTATATTCAAGTGGAAATAAGACGTAAGTTGCAAATAAGTTAATAATAAATTAGAGTTTATTTTTCTCTGTTTTTTTTTTCTTGGCTTCTGGGGCAACCCCACTTCAGCATTTTGTGGTAAACACTTTCCTTTCCCATCTTTGAGGTGGTGAGGATTTTAGCTGTCATTTTAAAAAGCCAATTCATTTGTTCACTGGAACAGTCACAGAGAGGCCAAGAGCAATAACTCTTATTATTTTATTCTGAGAGAGCAAATGTGTTTTATACCATCTTTGGGTACAATGTAAATCTCAGCATCAGAAGCCGGACTGTGTTTAAATAAATTAACTTCATACTGAAGTAATCAGGACACTTGGAACCATAAATTAGGATGATTTATAAGAACTTAAAAGAACATTCCAAAAGTGGTTACAGAAGCAAAGATGGACATCTTTTTCTTTTAAAGGAAGTTATTTTTAATAAGATCCTATAAAGTTCTTGGTTTTTATTATTGGTGCATGTACATTGGAGCCTGGGAAATGAAAACCCTCCAGCAGCAGGATTAGGAGGCTGTCGATCCTCTCTCCTAAAAGCACAATAAAAACCTCATCCATGTAAAGTTTCTGAGATAAATAAAAAAACTGAATCTGACATTTTTCTCATGAAATAATGAAATATAAAGCAAGAATATTTTTATGGTAGAAAAATGTGCAATGATAACATATATGTAAGTATATATATTGACTCTAGCTGTCTATCAACCATGTTTTATAATTGGGATTATATTATTGAGATTGTTTAGTAACAGTTTTCTTATTCCCTCGATTTGACTCTCCAGGTGCAGGTATTGGTACAGCTAAGCCTTCGTGGCCTCCTGCCCATGGGCTTAACATGCATTGCCACATTTTTCTAACAAAATCACTAGGAAATAGATATCACTGTTATCTCACTTGATAGAGAAACTGAGGTTTAGAGAGTTGTCACTCATCCATGGTCCCTCAGCTTGGAAGGGCTTCAGCAAGAATTCTAACCTACATCAATAAACCTCAACTACTGGACAAAATTTCTATGTCTACCATAGTCTTTTTGTTTTCCAGTTGACTTCGTTGAAGGTAACTTAGATCTGATGAAACCATACCCACTAAAGTGTCCATGTCCACGGGCATCACCAGTGGATGCACCCATGTGGTCAGTATGAGGAGGACATGGATGATATGGAGCACTGCCCCCATGGCAGGAGCTTCTCCTCCTTCTGCTGTTAATCCTTCCCCTGGATCCCCCGCGGCCACTGATCTGCATCACTAGCCATATATTCTAATTTTCTTGCATTCATGCTTTGTTTAAAACAAGACAGGTTTACACAGAATGACAAATGCATTTGTGAGCGCATGTTGAAGTGTTGAGCTCTCTATTAATATTTGTTAGTGTTGCCAAATTCAACTCCTAAATGGATGCACGGAGATTAGTTGAGAGTTTAAATGCTTGATGGCAATAAGGAAGCGAAAAAGAGCATTAAGTTTATTTTATGAAATTGGCTGAATTAGAGATAAGAAAAGGATAATTTTAAAAGAAATTAAAAGGCATAAATTTAACACAGCCTCCCATACCTCAAAGTGGAGGACCATGACGCTGTGCAGTGATCCCTTGGTCCCTAATAATCTGAGGCTTCAGCATGGTGGGTCACAGGCTCTCTGCCAGGCATCGTGCTCTGGTCTCCTTACCCTCCCTGTTCTCCTGCTCCTCTTCTGCCTTCTCGGGGGTCATACAAGCCTCTCCAGCTGCCTTCCTGACTCCCTGAATTGCTTGCTCTGCCCTGTGGTCCAGGCAACAAGAGAGAGACCCAGGTGTCCACCAGGTTTGACTGGTCAGCGAGAAGGCGTTAGTCCTTCATCATCTGATTGTGGTCATACGATGAAAACAAATAATTCTTTACAAATGGGTAAAACACTTTGAGTGGTTAACAAGTTACGTGCAGAACTGAGGTGCACAAAGCAAATGTAGTTTAGTCCTTTCTAATGGAGCTACTTTGTCTTTAAACCCCATGTCTTTCAGTGGTAAAAGGGAAAGCAAACCCTTTTTCAGTATCCTGCAATATGGCCTTTCATCTCTATTCTCATCGTCCCGTTTCTTCCTGTTGCTCTGTCTTCCACGGGCGGGTCTCCAGGTGCCTTCTCCTTCCAGTACTCTTTGGAGAGATGCACTCTGGTATCAATGGGCTTTTTTAACTATGTGGAGGCAGAAACTCTGGGCCACCATGCTGTAGCCAAGAGTCCTCTCCAGGAGGATGCTCTTCCCCTCTGAGCCCTCAGTGTGCTGGAGCCGGAGTGCTGGGCTATCCACCACCTCTTCTTTTCTACTTCACATCTTGCTGCTTCTAAGGGGGCTGAGCCCCAGAGTAGAGTCCACTCCACACTGGAGAAAGAGAGCTATGATCTAGAGAGACCACCAGCTCCTGAGTGGAGGCCACAGAAATGGAGAAAATCCTTTTATACTGGAAAAAACATTAATACTCAAGACCACTCTCCTGCTCAGAACACAAAATGCAACCTTGGGACTAACCATTGCACTGACTTTCCCCACTCCTCCCTGCCTTTATCTTTTCCTTTTCTGTTTGCTCCCTGTATTCTCTGATGTAACAATGTGAGCCTTCCTTGGGGTAGAATGACACAATAGGAAAGGTGGTACTCAGGAAAGTAAAAAGGAAAATCATAATAATGATATTAATACATATTAAAGTATATTGCTGTGATTTCAATTCTAAATGCCATGGAGAAAGGAATAGGAAAACAGCACATTTCTGTGCAGTACCCTTCTTCAGTGCTCTTTCTCACTGAGTCAAAATCACCCAGCCAGACATTCAGGATGCTTTACAAAACTGTCCATTTGTCTAGCACTATATTCCTAAAAACAAACCTCTAAACACCAGAGGTTAGTGTTGCTTCTCTAAACAGTGTCTTCTCTTTGGTTTCTGTCTTTGTTTCAGCTATCACTACTGCTTAGGATGTGCTCTTTCAAAGCCTCTTCGAACCATTTGGGCTCAATTCAAACCCTATCTCTTCCATAGAAACCAGTCCACATCATTATCTTCCTACTGTGTGCTATTTAATATTTCTGTCGCACCTTAAAGTCTCCATTATAACAATGACTCTTTTCTGGCATGTATTAAAGATATTTTTTTCCATCTGTCTGTCTCCCACATCAGGTGAGAAGCTGAAGGCAGGAACTGAGAGCCACTCACCTGCTGTCACCCATCGTATCCAGCAAGGTGGCTGACGTATAGGGTACTTTGTAAAGTCCTCCCAGCCATTAGAATGTTCTATATATTTCACCGAACAGTTGACAAATTGTAAGCTTTGATATAATCTTTGATGTATCTATGAGTGTTTTTCTAAGATTAGTTGAAGGCTTTAAAAGCCTTTATTGCTCCTGAGAAATCTGAATTTTAAAGATGATACAGATTAAACTCATCAGGCTATGTATGCTAGCGGTTGAAAGGTACTGCCCTCAAGGCAGGAGTTGGAACTCTGAGTTTCTCAGTTACCAGTTTGGATGTGATAGTGGAATGTCACTGTACCTGTGATCTTGGTTGAATGACAATATACAAAAATAGTTATTTCTTATAAACTCAAAAGAATTGTGCTTGTGTTTTTGCAATTAAAAGATGGCCTCTATGTAAATTCCATACAGAGTCTATCCAATACAAATAACTTGCAAAATACAGAAATTATTTTTTAATTTTTAATTTTAATTTGTTATACATGACAACAGAATGCATTACAATTCATATTACACATATACAGCACAACTTTTCATATCTCTGGTTGCATACAAAGTAGAGTCACATCTTAATTCTTCGTACAGTAGAAAATTCTTTTTTTAATAAAATCTATTTTCTAGTAACAGAGAGATTGTCAGTTTATTCAGAAATTTTGCTTCAAAAAACTCTGCACTTTAAGAATGTGTTTTCCTGTGCTACTTAGGAAATTACTTGAAATTAGATACTCAGAATTGAATCTAAATAAAAGAATATGGTTCCTTTATTGTAATTGTAGAAGAGCTACTACAAAATTAAGGAGTGAGGGATAAGTAATTCAATACAAAAGTAAAAATTAACACATACCAACTTATTTTTAAGGGCGCAGTTCCCATATGTGTATGATATGTCAAAGTACATTCTACTACCAAGTATAACTAAAAAGAACAAATAAGGGGCTGGGGCCGGGGCTCAATGGCAGAGCACTTGCCTTGCATGTGTGAGGTACTGAGTTCGATCCTCAGCACCACATAAAAATAAATAAATAAATTATAATTTATTTATTTATTTTTATGTGGTGTCCATCTACAACTAAAAAATAATAATATAAAAAATAAGAAAATTAAATTTAAAAATGAGTGCAGCTCAAAGAATCTTAACTTATTTAAACAGTGGGAAGTCAAAGGAGATGATATTTTTTACAAAAACATAATTAGGAACAACTGAAACAACCAAAAATGGTGTGCTCTATTATTGGGGTAAAAAGAAATGTTAACACGTTTGAGGGATGTGTAGGATGAAGGTGAAGAGAACTTCAGTGTGTCAGACCAGAGGGTCTGATCTTCAGAAATGCAATGGCATTAATGGTGGCCTAGTGACAACCAAGAGCACTAGAGGGGCCCAGCCCAACCCCCACAGATCCTAGGAGAAAACATGCAGAAAGTAAGAATCATCAGAAAATTTTAAAAGGGAGATAAAAATAGCTCAGAAGTCATAAAAGTGTTCAGAGCAAGTCCCAAATAAATAGAAAAAACATGATTTTGTTACAGAAGAGGTTTTGTGGCAGCGAGGCAGGTGCATTCTGTGCCCATGAACATCTTATCATCCATGACTTCACGGGGTCTTCTAAGCAGCACAAGGAAAGCAGTTCTGAGTCAGACCATTGAGCCAGAAATGTGCTCTCTAACAGTGCCAAGGGATATCTTGCTGATGGACAGATCCCTCACAAAGGCCTCTGTTCCCACTGCGGCTCCGCCCTGTCACCAGGCATCATCTGCCCTCTGTTGTGTGTGAGACATTGTTCTCACCCAGTGGGCCCAGGGCAGGCGGGTGCACCTGCTCTTAGGAGACAGCACTCCCCAGGACAGGGGGCACTGCTACCACGGGAGAAGGGCCTGCCACCAAAATCTCTTTCAATTCCCAGAGAAAGAGATAATAACACTCCAGCCCAGTGTCTTATGCACAACCAACATTTGTTAAATGAATTCACAAATAAGTGAAATAGGCATCTAGTAATTTACCAGAGTTCCATATACATCTACACGAGCTTTTCAGCACAAGGTTTAGAATTATGTCACACTGTGTACACACAAGTGAATTCATACGGAATCACCCAAGGAATCACCCAAGCTTCTAGGAATAACTGCTTTGATGCACTTTGATCACATGACTCCTTAATGTTAATACTCTGGGTTTGAGATGTAGTTTCCTCCTCTTTTCTTTGAAGAGCCTCCTGGTGGCTGGTGTCCCCCGACCCTCTGTTCCAGCTTCTCTGTCTACTCTGCCCCTGAGAAATGACACAGGCCTTCCTTCTTCCCTCTGCCCCTTACAGTCTGTGGCTGCAGAGGGTCCCGCCTTCACTCTCTCCACGGGATCTTTTTCTCTAAGTCACAATCAGTCTCATGGTTTCCATGACTTGCCGGCCTCATATGATCCCCGCATCTGGTCCCCAAGCCCAGATACCTCTCTTGTGCTGAGACATGCACACCCAGCTCTGGAAGTTGCCCCAATGGGGCACACAGCATCTCAGGTGACCACGTCCTGGACGTCTGAACAGCATGTATCCTGGGTTTGATCACCTCTGCATCATTTGCTCTTGTCTCTGAGTCCTTAATATGTCTCAGCAGGACAAATCAACATCGGTCCTGGACTCTTCTGTCTTCTGCTTGCTTGCCAAATACCATGCCAACATCTACTCTCCATATCACTGGTAGGTTGAGCTTTACAAAAAAAAAAAATTATTTTTGTGTTTCTCAAGTGAAAATAGTTTGATAATGTTTGGTAATATTTTATAAATTAGAAAATAATTAACACACATGGGCTGTCATTTCTGATCTGGCCAATGCTGACCCTTGGTCAATCTTTTATTCACTTCTAAATCAATCATTAGTGAACCTACAGGTTCACAGAGTAGCCTGTCTTCATCTCTTGCCATTAGAAATATTTCTTCCTCTGTCAGTTGTCTCCCCTTCAACTTGTTAACACTGACTCATTCTGAAGGTATTTCTCCTCAGACATCTGCTTCCTAACATCCTCTTTACCATTAAAACTTCCTGTAGGTTGCATCAAACATAGTAGAAGAACTGTAATCTTTAATTATCTATGAGTGTTTCTCTAGGATCAGTTGAAGGCTTAAAAACCTTTTATTGCTGGGAAATCTAATTAAAAGATGAAGCAATGAAACTTAACAAAGCTGTGGTTGTTAGTGGTAAAAGGTTCCGCTCTGGAGATATGAGTTGGAGTCCATAACTCTCTTGGTCACCTGTTTGATGACCACAGGCCACCTCTCTGTTGCCTGCCCACTACAGTGGATATAGCAAACTCTTTCATGAGAATTTTATGATATTAACAATATTTTACATGTGAAGCATTTGCATGGAAAATTACCCTAGAAAAGCCCTAAAAGGCCCCAACTAAGTACATTATATACCATCTTCTCAGTTCTAAAAGTGGTATAATTCAAAATGCCGGAAAATTGCTTCAAAATAATCCAATGAAGAAGACAATCAGGCTGTGGTGGCGGAGATAAGACTATTTCCAAGTTGCTCACTGCAGTAGCTGGGTGTTGGTCACAAAGGGTTTTATTACCTTGTCCTCGTTAGTGGTTAGGGAGTGGAATTCTTCAGAATACAAGTTCTTTTCAAAGCTTACTATCATGTTTAATACTAAAGACCTTGTGCACAGTTCCTTTTATTAGGACTAGATCAGTGTTCGCCTGCATGGGATCTGCCTGCAGCTCTGATGAGGAGCACCATCTGTAAGATACTTTGAGGGGGCTGAGGACCCTGAGGTCACTTGGGGAGCAGCGGATTCAAGAATCCAATCTCATGCTTACCCACGGACACATACCAGTGTGTTCTGGCTGGAAGACGAACCAGAGCACTTACATTCTGTCCCCTCACTCTGCAGAAACAGCTGGATTTGTGTGACATGAATACGTGTGTGGTGTGACAAGAGCAGGCTTAGCTTTAGATTCCAGGATTCTGCTGCTTTCCCACAGGGTTTATGACAGCCCTGAATTTGATATATGTTAGACTCTAAAGCAAATAATATAGAATTCATGTCCATTTTGTACTAAAGAGTCATTTTTCTTTGTACAATAACAATATTGGCCATGTTTAAGCAGGAAGAAGAATCAATATGCTATCAGGAGACGGGCTTTTAGCTTGTTTTCACATTCTCCTACCTGCGTGACCATGACCATGTCACGTGAACCCTCTGAGCCTTGGTTTCTTCAACGGCTAAATGGATGCCTTTGTGTGTTCTTATCAGCGTTGCCTTGAGGAATTAATGACTGAGGGGGAGAAAAAATCATGTCTGTGGGCCTTCCGTGTACCGGACAGCATGCTAAGTCCTCAAACGTCAAACATAAAGACAGAAATCCTGCAGCAGTTAGGAAAATTGGGGCCCTCTATCACTATTCCTCTTCCTTTTTTTCTCCTCCTTTTATTTCCAAAACAATTCAATTCTAAAACCATTAGGTGGTGCTGATAAAGGTAGGTGTCTGCAGAGGGTATGGGGACCACCCCCCTCAGCAGCAAAGTGCTCTGGTTTGGGGTGCCTGGGTGCAGGCAGGGGAAGAGCTAGGTATGAGATAACATAACCTAAGAATGGGAAAGAGGTTCCACACGGGATGTCCAGCAAGGAAAAAGGTGTGTATGTAGGAAAGGAGAAGCAGCAGTGGCCGTTGGTTATGTAAAGGACTAACCAAAAAACCATGGGCAGTTGTCTGATTCCAACCAAAAGGACTGCAAATAAAAACGAGAATTAACCTTGGATTGAAATTGGTGGTATCAGTGTGGAATAATGGCTTTATGAAGACAGAGAAATAAGTACATGTATAAATATGCTTGTGATACATTTATGTACATATCAAGTGTGTGTGTGTGTGTGTGTGTGTGCACGCACATCTTCCATAGCTCTGTCCACTGAGAGGTCTGCAGGTAGTGACACACTATAGTAGTAAACATATCTGCAACTTGGATCTTGGTTTCTAAATATCATTCTCCACCAAAAGGAAATAGGGTTCCTTGGAGAAAAGGCTGATATCAGCTCCAAGGCAGGATGGACACAAAGTAAACCTAAATGATATTTTTGTACCAACAGGCAAGGAAGCACTCAAAGAAAGAAGGACACATATCCAAAGAGCACAGAAGTAGGCCTATGGATATCCATCTGGCAAAGGGAGGGAATGTTGTGTTGTTTGCATCAAGATCAGTACAAAAATAATGGAAGAGAGTCCAAAAATAGACATGGACATGTACATGGTCAATTGGATTTTCAACCAGATAATTCCATGTTCCAAATAAACAATGCTGAAACAATTTTTACATTTTAAAGAATAAATTTTACTTTCACCCTTATTTCATTCCATTTCTGAGGGGTTCCTGGATTCCTTAACCACTCAATTATATCCCTAGCTCTTTTGATTTTTTATTTTGAGACAGGATCTTGCTAAGTTGCTTAGAGCCTCACCAAATTGAGGCTTTGAACTTGCAATCCTCCCACGTAGCTGAGATTATAGATTGCACCACTACACACAGTTCATATATTTTAAAAGTTAACACAAAATGCTTCTTAGACCTACATATACAAGCAAAACCTACTAAAGTTCTGCAAGAAAATAAAGCCATTAGGGAACTTAGGTTTAGTAGAAATGTTTTAAGTACAAAGCACAGTACTTATTTAAAACACTTGAAAGAATTGGACTTTATAAAAATGTTCTTCAAAATTTTGGAGAGAACTTGTATCCAGAAAATTGAAAGTACTTCTTATTCCTAAATAAAAATCAAACAGCCCAAATTGACCCCACACACACAAAAAGCAAGCAAGCAAGCAAGAAAGAAAGAAAGAACGAAAGAAAGAAAGAAAGAAAGGCCTTTTTTTTTTTTTTTTCATTGGTCGTTCATAACATTACATAGTTCTTAATACATCATATTACACGGTTTGATTCAAGTGGATTATGAACTCCCGCTTTTACCCCGTATACAAATTGCTGTATCACATCAGTTACCCTTCCATTGATTGACATATTGCCTTTCTAGTGTCTGATGTATTCTGCTGTCTGTCCTATTGTCTACTATCCCCCCTCCCCTCCCCTCCCCTCCCCTCCCCTTTTCTCTCTCTACCCCATCATTTCCAAAGTAACTGCAGCATTTTGTTCTCCCATCAAAGGCAGGCAGGGTTCTCAGGCTGCACTTCCTCAGGATCCTGGAATGTGTTCAAGAAAGGCCTTTTTTGAACATGCATTTCACCAAAGAAGATATAGGGATAACGAATAATCACATGCTCAACAGGGTTGCTTTAAGTAAATGCAAATTAAAATCACAATGAGACACACTCGCTGCACACCCCGTAAATGGCTAGAAGTCAGGCAGAACACATTCCAGGATCCTGAGGAAGTGCAGCCTGAGAACCCTGCCTGCCTTTGATGGGAGAACAAAATGCTGCAGTTACTTTGGAAATGATTTTGGTGGATTATTGTTTTTTAAATAGGACCCTATGTACTTACCCAAGAAAATAAAAGGATATGTCCTTTAAGGACTTGTATGTAACCTTCAGAGCAGCTTTACTTGTAACATCCTGAAACTGAGAATAACTCAAATATTCACTAGGTGGTGGGCCCGTAAACAAATTCTGATGTAGTCGGGTAATGGATTACGTGCAGAGACAGAAATAATGGGCTATCGAGAAAGACCCTCTAACAAGCACATTGCAAAGTCATTATGGCAAAAGGCACCTGGCCAAAAGTGATGTGTGCCGATTTCATAATTCCATTCATACAAAATTTCAGAAAATGCAAGCTAATCACGCATCACTAACTTCCCTATTCAAAGGATGCCTCCAAATCCAATCAGGAGAAGCTATCAGATAAGCCAAATTGATAGAAATGATCCAAAATCATGACCTATAACCTATAAAAGTGCCACAAAAGGTCTTTTAAATTCCAGGAACTTAAAGAAACATGACAACTTAAAGCAAAGGAGAGCAGGGAACTGGACATGTTTGCTCTAAAGGTATTACAGGACAATCGGGAAATTGGAAACAGGGGAGAGGATCAGGTGAGACCTCCTTAAAACTACAGACAGAACTGAAAGGGAGTCTGATTAAAGGGCAATAATGCACCAACATCCACTTCCTTGACTTTTCCCCTATCATAGTTTGTTGCAGAGTATCCTAGTTTGAAGGACATGCTAAAACATTTGGGAGACCCAGGGCTCAGATGGGCAACTTGCTGTCCAGCACTTCAGGAAGGAGGAAATTGTTCTTTGTACCAGACTTGTGATTCTTATCTAAATTCAAATAGATAGATTTTAAAAATTAAACTTGTTTGCTATTTCAGTCTAATCTTATCATTTTAATCCAATATTGACATTCAACGAGTACCTATATGTAATAATCCTCAGACTCTTCAGGCAAAAATTCTGATTTCTACCCTACAGCCAGTACTTGCTTTCCTCAATGATAGGCAGTTACAGAAGCAGGAGGGTTCAGGTTGGGGTGCCCACCAAGTCAGGAACTGTGTCTAGACACCAGACATCATTCAGGATCCCCCCAGGAAGGCTGGGAGTCATGTCATACAGGGTGTTCTTAGAGATTTGTGCTTCATTCTGGCCCTCTCACCTTGTGTTCTCAGAGCCAACGATTCTGTTCTAAGGCTCATGCTATTGACGGTAACAATCCGGGTCTGCCTGAGTCCTGCTGGACTCACGTGCTATCCTCTCCCCAGGGCCCTGCCCTCCGTTGGCTTTGACAATCACTGCAGAAACCTCTGGGATCTGTGTCTCAGTTTTCTCATTGGGAAGATGCAGATCATTATCGTACCTACCTACCTCCCAGGTCCTTTGCATTATATTTTGAGGGTTATTTTGTATAGCTATTAAATTTGCATTTATCACACAGTAAGCTGTATTTAAATAATAGTTCACTATTTTCTGAGTCCAGAGCACCCTAAGCTCAACAAATTCATGAAATCTCTACCATCATCAGTTCATTTCTGAATCCTCAGACTTGCCCCAGAGATCTAGAGCAGTCACCTCTAACCAGTATCCTCAGAGATCACCTGAGTTGGTGTTTACTATAGGACCAGCAATTGGGCTTGCTTTCCGAAGGGTCTAAGGTATAATTTAAAGGAGCTTTATGAGCCTATCTTCTTGTCTAATCCCCACATACTTTTAGACAATTTGCACATTTCATAGGAAGCTCATCTATAAATAAAATTAATGGAGTTTCTGGGCCAATGGAAGAAAATCAAGGGTTAGGCAGCTGGTTTTTAAAGAAATCCTAAGTGCCAAGAGATCATGCCAGTGGTTAAAAATGGTGTCACTAGAAATTATTATGAATGAACGTGAAGATATTCAGATTACTTCCTAAATAACAAAATGGTGATGAAAAGTCAGGGACCTTTAATTATGCCTTTGGGAGCAGGTGGGGCATGGGATCCTAGGAGAGTGACCAGAACTCCCAACCAGGCTGTGACAGTCTTCAGAGCCCCAGGGAAGAACTCAAAGAAGGAAGAGGAAATATGGACGTGATGTGCATCTCAAAAGCTTGTGCTTAACATTTACAGAAGCACTTGTAGTTAATCCTCACAATAACGCTGTGAATAACTGATACTATTCACAAGCCATGCTTATCTATCATACTGAAAAATTCAAGCTTTTTTTTTTTTTTTTTTTTTTTTTTGTACTGGGGATTTAACTCAGAGGCACTCTAACATTGAGCCACACCCCCAGCCCTTCAGCCCTTTTTAATTTTTGTTTTTAGGTGTTTTTTTGTTTTTTTGTTTTGTTTTTTTTTTTCTTTTGAGACAGGGCCTTACTAAGTTGCTGAGACTGGCTTTGAACTTGTGATCCGCCTGCCTCAGCCTCCCGAGTCACCGGGATTACAGGTGTGTACCACCTCACTTGGAAAAATTCACAAATTTATCAAACAATTTAAAAAGAGAGAGGGTGTCACAAAGTTCCTAAATTACGAGTTAAGAGGTACCAGTGGAATATTAGTACAGACCTCTGAAGGATTTTCAAATGAGTATTAGGATGAGAAAGGTCTTCTAACCCTCAGCTGCCAGCTCTGGTCATTTCAGTTATTTGAAGCAAAAAGGGAAATGCCACATGCCTTCTTCTCTGGAGAGTTACCTCAATGGGTTTGGTGGATTTCACAGCATTCCACAGGACAGAGAAAATGGTCATGTCCTACCAGGTGCACATGGTGATTTCAGATTCCAGAATTCAGCAGGAAAGGTCCTGCCAAGGAATGTTACTGGAACTCAGGTTCTCAAAGAAAGGTGAGGTGATAAAAACTTGGTTGTCATCAGTAATTGCAGAGAAAATAACATGGAGGAGACTCTGCTCCCTTTCTGCTTGGCTTGGTTTTGAACCACACCTTCTTCAGCAGAGCCTGTCACCAGCCACCCAGGAGTCTTTCTTTTTTAACTTGTAGCCTGAGTGCCATAGATGAGCTTCTGACTTTTCACTTGGCTTTGTTTTGCTTCTGCCTTCAGTCAAAATATTTTTCTGACCTTTACAAATAACAGGTCTTGACTGGGATGTGTTTGGTTATTTAGAAATTCAAAGGGGATTGTTGAAGCTTTTCAGCATTGCTGGGGATTTTCTGTTGTTTCTATATTTTGTGGGGCAAACATACAGGTGAGCAGGATCAAAGTCTAAACAGCCCCCGGGAACCTTTCTTCAAAGATGCTGGAGAAGAATAAAGTTGCAGTGGTTTGTATGCGACTGTGTCCAAGAGCAATATGGTGGTTTAGTACTAAAGGACCTTGGGTCAGATGCCCATCTGACTCCCCATAGTTTAGTGTGAGACATTGTCCTTATCATCTCATGTCTCCATGTGTCCACTTTTCTATAGGTAAAGAGGCAAGGTCAATGACCCCTGACTCATGGAATTCTATGAATTAGGTGAGATGAGAATTGCACCCCACCATACCTGGATCACAGTAACCACCAACAAATGTGAAGAAAAAAAAACCACTGATGTTGTTTTCATGGGATTTGAAATCTAGTAAGTAAATTTTGACACAACTGTTGAAAGTTTTGCGTGAGTTCACTATTTAGTGCTATGTTGGTGTTAGTAAGGGTATTCTTTGGCAATGAAGAAGACAAGAGTTGAGTTCATGTATAATTATTTATTAGAGTAGGAGAGTGAACTCACTTCCCAAATATGCTGTATAACAGAAAGCTTATCATTTTGTAAATATCTGCTATGATTTTTTTTGTGATCTTTAGTTTAAAATAATAAAATGTGTTTCCTGAGATAGTTACAATCAATTTTAAATGAGGTATACATGGACAGAATATTTTCCTAGATCTACTTTCTTCATTTCATCTCTCCTCCCTGCTCCACCCCCCGTAATATAAGGTTTAAGGGCATGGTCTTCCAAATTACCAAGTCTGCCTAAGACATCTAACATCAACCTTAAGTTTGGGGGTGGGGGGTCTCAAACCACTCCCAGGTTTGATAGTTCTCAAGAAGAACTTTGAGCACTCTCTGAAAACTGTTGCGCACACGATTATGGTTTATTCGGGGAAAGGGTACATTAAAGTCAATCAAGGGAAGAAATGTATAGCGTGGAGTCTGGGGGAGTTTCAGATGTGCAGAAAGATCACTTATGGTCAGGACACCACAACCTCCCAGCACAATCAGGTGGTCACATGCTTTGAGTATTTATTGTCAGCCCAGAGGCTCATCCACACTGAGTACCAGAGTTTGCCGGGGCTTCCTTCATTCCTGGGCAGGACTGATGGATTGCCCCTCAGAACCTAGCATTGCACGTCCAGAGGCCTGGCTCTGCCCATGTGCCCCAAAGGGCCAGCATGATTCACCTCTGTAGCATAATCTCATTAGCTGTGGTCCATGGTGAACATCAAAGTCTCTCCTATCACTCAAGAAATTCAGAGATTTGGGAATTTCCTTCCCAGGATCCAGGGACAGGGTCCAGACCTTTCCTTAAGCAAGGCCAAATTATTTTGTTACAAAAATTACCCTCTGTCCTTTGGCTGTGGCTCTCTTAGGAAACAATCATACCTGTCCAGCCATCTACGGTGGGTACAGTGTCCCCAGAACAAAGCACCCGTCATTATGCATGTGCCTGTTTGGGGAGCAGTGAGTAGACAGTAAGAATAGGTCTGGGGAAACAACTAACTTCTCCTAGGAAGTCGAGACATTTCAGTGTTTGTTCTTTGATTTGCCATTATTTGTACCTTGAGATAACTTATTGCAACTAGTAGGTTGAGATAAACTAGTGTGGGGTCATATAGTATAGAAATTAGTGGAAAACTGCCTAAACCCTGGCCTTCCTCAGACCGGTCACTCTCCATTATTACTGTATTATACCCTGAGGAGGCTTTGATTCAATTTCCCCCCAGTGTCAATATTATAACTGCAAAATAAAGTGTAATATTGTAGTATGGCCACAGATGAAACCTGAAAAACGAGAGTCAACAGACACTGGCTCATTGCTAGGATGTGGACTATCATCTATTGGTCTTTATCAATCAGGCCCGTCCTTCATCAGGTTGCGTGATCAAAATCACTCCCAGGCCAGGGCTCCACTTCGTGGGCTTGCACTCGGTTTGCTGGATTCCGAGAGCAGGGCTGGTCTCCACCCTCTCATCGCCTGGTATTGTTGAAATAAGGGACAAGACGATCCCTTTTCCTGACTCCATTTTGAGGATGTGATATAATATTGCATTTCTTCTATCTCATAACCTATCAGTTCATTCCTTTACTCGCCACTGTTATGTTTTGGCCCCATTCACTAAAAGGCAGGAGATTGTGCTATTGTGTGGGTCCCGGTGGTGCCCTGCCATAGACTCATGTGCGCATGCCCCCTGGGCCCACTCCCTTTCACTGCAGGGCCAGGGCCACACAGCTCATCACTAGGTGTCTCCAGCCCTGGGCAGTACGGCTACATTCTCTATCCACTGCAGTTTTATCAGGGATGAAGGTACAACCTACCCCATGGGCTCTTGGAATTCTGACACACAGGTTTAAAGGTGTCTCACGGGTTGTTTAGAGATTATCGCTGATTCTGGCACTCACACTCAGGTCTGACCCAAGCACCACACACCAGGAAGGAAAAAGGAAAGTGGAAGTAACAGGGGAGAAGAAGGCCGTGCAGGCATCCAGCACCTTCCCTAACACTTCTTCCAGAGTCCCCCAATCTGCCTGTGGAGACCTCCTCTAGGAGCCTCTCAAGTTACGCGTGGGGACGTGAGGACGTAATCCCGAAGCCAACCCTTCTGGCTTTTATCTACCCAGTGTCAGGAAATGAATATTCCCACTGCCCGTTCTAATTATCTGCCCAGACGCCTCTCTGGGCACTTTATCCTTTCGCCCATGGCTGGACACTCTGAGCAATGAAATGTGTCCCTTGGTTTGAGGAAATGTGACTTGGCAGCCAGTGATACAGCACTTTCTGTTCCAGGCCTTTTATAGCATTTCACCCACCACTGTGCACGTGAAGCCCAGCACGGAGCCCCTGTTCCTGTGCAGAACCATTGATAGTCTCCAGAGGCTCCTGGTATCAGCTGGGCTTTCCAGCTATGTGCAGGGCCTTCCCCCTGGGGAGTCTGGCCTCTACCACCGGCAGTCTCTGTCCTTCTCATTAGCAGACAGAACAGTTCTCACTGGCATTTTGTGCCTCCGAGGGATTAAGAGAAATATGTCCAAGTTTCAGTATTGCGGCAGCCCCCAGAGTCCCCTCGCTGTATGAACCCTAGAAGCCATTCAAGGCGACACTGTCAGGATGCCTCCTTGACAGTTCCAATGTCCTGGTTCTGGAGGGTCCTATTGGCATTGACATATTCCTCTAATGCACCCCTCAAATTCCCACAGTGATTTCTATAGCACTCTTTTACCATACACGTGTCCCTTTTATAAGCCAGGTTCCCACAGCTGATACTAAACACAGTGCCAAGGTGTGGACTATTATCCCTGCATCAGAAAAACACAAATATAGGGACAAATAACAGGCAACTCAACTCTGCTACCCTGATCTGTTTCTACCTCTTTCAACCAGAGGGTTAGCTTTCCCAAGAGGAGTCTGTCCATTCGTCTGGAAACTGCCATCCACAACCAGGCAGCTTTTCATGGCTCAACTGAGAGCTGTTCGCAGGCACCACCGAAATGACAACAGGACTGGCCAAGTTCAAGTTTCCAGATCAGCCCTGAGAAGCTGCTCTCTGTTCATGACTGCCTTCTTGCACTGCCCCAGGGGCATCTCCATCCTACCACGCTTTTCTGGGCCTTCCTTGTCAGAGCTTTTCCCTGATATCATTCAAGACATTCTATGTATTTAGGTTTCAAGGTTATGTATGTTCTTCAGCCATAGAAGCAGTTTTAATTGGCCCAAAATTCCAAGCCAGTTGATTCTTAAATGCAGATTTTCAGGTCCTAAATCCCAGTGGTCATTATCAGATGGCACTTATAAGCTTTTGCCATAAGCTCCAACCTGTGTTCCAAACAGGGTGATTGCACTGAGGATTGATCTAGATCACTCCTCCAGTTTCTATTCAACACTGTTTCAAGTTATCAAGTTCTTTGAGCTTAGGCAATCTTATTGGATCCTACTTGGCATGTCTCTTCAACCTGAGAAAGTGGGCAGGCTTACGTACCTCGTCTCTTATGATGATAGGAGATGTTTTCCCCAAACAGATCATCCATCCCATAATACTCTCAGATAACAGAGATGCAACCAGTTCACATAAAGTCTCTTCAAACACCTAACTTCCCTCCAACCTCCTTCCACTGTAACCCCATGGACCACTGCCTTCCTACACCCTCCAGCCTACCACAGGCCTGGGTACCACTCCAACAACAGGTGTTGTACCTCGGGTGCTGGGCTTCCTTCTCAAGGTTTACCAGACATATCTCCCGTCTATCTGGACTGTGTACTCACTCACCTGTGCACAGCAGTGGGTCTCCAGCTGGGCCTTGAGCCAAGGAAGCCTGCCCTCTAGGGAGTTTATTTGCTTAGATGGAGGCAAACATAATCCCGGGAGCCAGAGGTTAGGTTTCTTATTCTTCATTCTTATTCTTATTTTCTGCGGTTGTTTAAGTTTCTCCAAAGTAGAGTGATTAAAACCCATTTGTTTAGGGCTCTCTCTTGGAGGGATCACTAGAGACCCCAGGGGTCCTCCCTGCTCCCAAGAGGGCTGCATTGAGACTTCTGTCTTCAGCCCATCAACCTCTCAATGCCATCTAAAGACTTCCACCCTGATGGGATGAGCCCTCTCCTGTCCTACTCCTCGGTTTTCCCCATTCTCTTCTAACTCAGTCTGACCTTCTTTGCTGTCTGTTGTTTTGGTAGTTTTTCTCCCTTTGAAAGCAGCTCTGAAGCTAGTGGCCTTAACTTAGATTGACCAAATCCAGCATAACCCACCATCAGGCTCCGCCACAACACATTTCTTCTCTTTTATGTTTAACTTTTCTTCCTGGTAGGAGATCTGACACTGGAGATAGTGGCTTGCGGCAGTCAGAATGCATCAACTCTGCATGGCCCAGAGTCAGAACCCAGCCCAGTACCCCCCTTACTTCCATTGTAAGTTAGGGGTCAGCAATGACCAAGGGCTACTACATCATTTCTTTTTTTCTGTCACTTTGAATTTCTTTATATATCCCAGGAAGCCAAATCTCTGGGAGTTGGAGGAAGCATTTCTAAATTCCACTGGTGACCTTCAGCTGTGGTAACTGCCCACCACACAGCAGCAGTGCCTTACCATGGCTGACCATGCAGTCGTTCTGGAATCTAAGCCTTCTTACCCTTTGCACTTTCATTTTTCCTCTTCCGGAGTGACATGCTTCAGTGAGTCCAGTGCCAGTGAGTCTCAAATCTCCTCACATCAAGCTTCCTGAGTCACACAAACATAAGGGTCAAGGACATAGCTCTCTACTGGGCCAACCATGCCTAAGATCTCTGGCCCCAACTGTAAGACCAGGAATTGCCCACTACCAAGGAGTTTTGATCATTTGCTTGAAGGACTAGTAGAATTCTCTGAGAACTATTAAACACAATTAGTGTCTAAAACATGTTAAAATCAGACAACAGAAGAGACATAGCGAAGTCTGGGGATCTCACTGTTTCAGAAGACACGGGTTTCCTGGTGACAATACACTTGGTGTGTTGACAACCCAGAAACCTCGCCTGAGCTTCAGTGTCCACACTTTTGCCTTGGGCTTCGTCACTTGGGTGTGTTTGGCTGGCTGGTCAGTTGGTCCGTGGGCCCCGGGCCTCACTCAGTCCCCTGCCTCCTGCTCTCCAAAGCTCAGACTGGCCTCACACGGGTCATCTATTAGCATAAGCTATCAGGTGTGGTCAGAAGGAGCCACCAAAAGCCACCTAGTTAGCAACAACTAGCAGATGTGGTTCAACAAGTTCCCCCAACAAAAACAAAGATATTCCCACCCAGGAATGGTCCCAGGGGTTAGAACATGCCTTCCCGGAACCAGGAATGAGGGTGGAGACCAAATTCTTCCCTACACACATGCAGCTTTAACACGGGTGGTGCATGCACTATCCCTTCTGAACTCCTGTGTGCTTTTGTCAAACTTTCACTTTTCCTTTGCCCCATAGGGAACAGGGGAAGTTCCCAAGAGGAACTTGTTGAACCACTCAGCCTATGTTTATCAGGTAAATGGACAGAAACGGAGAACATCTTTACTCAGTGAAATAAGCCTGACTCAGAAAGTCAAGGGTCATTTTTCTTTTCATATGTGAAAACTAAAGGGGAAAAAAAGGCAGGAGAAATAAAGGGACTCTATGAAAACAGAAGAAATTCCAGCAGAATAGAGAAAGGAGATGAGAAGAAGGAAGAGGAGAGGGAAAGGGAGGTCCTGGGGAATGAAGTGGACTGATTTTTTTATTATAAAACAATGAGTCCCATCATTATGAATCACTGTAATGCATCAATAAAAATTCATTAAAAAACTTTCCCACAAACCAAAAACAAAAGTAAAACATTCCCAGCTATAACTTTTCTAGCCGGTTCTACCAAAAACTTCAGAAAAAAAAAAAAAAAAACAGAAAAATTCCAACCTTACATATTCTGTTCCAAAATGTATAGAAAAAGAGGAAACATTTCGGAAAGACATGCCCAGATTCAAGGAAAGGGGAAGCAGACCTCTTTTGTGAATGGAATAGCAAAGACCTCATAGCTCATCTTTAATCTACCATAAGTGGTTTTCTAAAATAGTCCTGTGGGGAGGAAAGTGTCACTGGATCCCTTCAATTATTTCTGAGAAACTAGCAAAGTAAAAAAAAAAAAAGAAGAAGAAAAAAATATGTATATACACATACACACAGTTATTTAAATTAAACTTATTTATAGTGGAATTCATAGTATTGATGGTATTCTCAAATTAAATATTCAAACAAATGAAATAGCAAATACTCTATCTATTACAAAAGGTTAAGGGTCAGACTCCATGTATATTGGAGGGAATTTACTGCATCATTCTTTAGTAGTTCACTTTTAATCCCATCATTGATTTTTTCTATGCTTTATTATTTCTTTTTTTATTTTTTTTTATTTTTTATTGGTCATTCATAACATTACATAGTTCTTAATACATCATATTACACGGTTTGATTCAAGTGGATTATGAACTCCCGCTTTTACCCCGTATACAGATTGCTGTATCACATCAGTTTCCCTTCCATTGATTGACATATGCTTTATTATTTCTATGCTTTGCAATTTTGCTGTTATTTTGTTGTTGTTGTTGTTGTTGTGTTTTTTGTTTGTTTTTTGATTTTGCTTTTGTTTTAATTTTGCAGTACTGGGTATCAAATCCAGGGCCTCATGCTTGCTAGGCAAGAACCCTGCCACTGAGCTATCCTCCCAGTCACCCCACTTTTTAAACGAAGTCTAAGTTGCCTAGACAGGTCCCCAACTTGTGATCTTCCTACCTCAAAGTGCCAAGTAGCTGGTGCAATCTTTTTATGAAAAATGCCTTCTTTTCCATTTGAATGCATTCCTTCTCCATGTCTGTAATACATTTACACAAACTTCTATTGTCTTAGATGCTGTTTTGTACGTAATAGGCATTCAGTATTTGTTGAAATTAATGAAGGAAAAGATGAACACAAAAAAATGAGGAGACAATTATCTGCTGTGTAATTTATGGACAGCAATTATGTCAAACAGGTATGACAATAATGAAGAAGAACAATACCTAGGCTTACTCAAAACTTTTATGAAGCCTATTTGCCAGTTTCCTGGCAAGTTTTATTGTACTCGATCTCCAGTAAGTGATTTCTCTGCAATTTCCTATTGTGTAAATTTCATCTGTTATATTTCAATCAACACCATAAAAATATGGGAGAATTCTTTTGCCTCAAATTTGGTTTATAATTAATTCTATGGCATGTATATAATCGTTGTTGCCTCGTCTATATAGGTGACAGGAAGGTCAAACTATGTTGATGGCAGAAGTCTGATACAACCTCTTTTCTCTGCAAAAATCCTTTTATCTATCAGCTTGATGTGTTCTTAGTTTTTGAATATTTACTTCAAGGAAGTATATTTGCAAATAGATTGTGTATTGGTAACTGTCTAAGATTTGTCCCTGCTTCCTTGCCCTCATTCATGTGTTCAGGACATTTTTAATGAGCTCTTACTACCAGGCATGGTGACCTACATCTGTAATTCCAGTGACTCTGGATGTTAAAGCAAGAGGATCACAAGTTCAAGGCCAATCTCAGCGACTTACAGAGGCCCTAAGCAACTTAGCAAGAGCCTGTCTCTAAATAAAAAATAAAAAAGAACTGGGGATGCGGCTCAGTGGTTAATGCCCCTGGGTTCAATTCTGGTATCCAAAAATAAAAGTAAATAAATAAAAATTGATGAACTCTTGCAATACTTATTAACACTGTGATAGGCCCTGAAAATAAAACTGACTAAAAATGCTATCGGATAAAATATAGGATCCTGAGTTATATTTGAATTTTACATTTATAAAACTATTATACTAAAAATTACTCTATGTTTATCAGAAGTTCAAATTTAACTGAGTGCCCTGTACTTTTGAATTATATTTGATTTGTTTATTTATTCTTTTATAATAGATATAGTAGCCTAAGTTAAGATGAATCCCATCCCTGCCATATTCTCATTTGCTCTCCAGCAAGCAGAGAAGACATCGATTAAATAATATTACAGATACATGAAAAATTACAATTGATATGAGAGTTAGCAAGGATGAATTCAGAGCTGCAGAAAAGAAAAAATAACTGGAAGAACAGCCTGGTCAGGATGGAGCACCAGGAACCTTCCCCATGCATGGACACTGGGCCCGTGCCTGCCTGGGGAAGGAGCGGGGCCTCTAAGTGAGGATGTCAAGTCCCAGGGAGGGCACTTCCAACGTAGGGGCACTGTGCTACACGCACTCAGCCTTGTTCTGGGGTCCTCTGGCATCTTTTCCTTTTGGTGTTTGACCGACAGCAAAGCTGGAGGCAGGAAGCTTTAGCCCTGTGCCCAAAGTTACAGAAGCTTTCAAATGTACAACTGCAAATGGAATTGCCATGGATCAGAGGAAACCGATTGTCCCATCAGGCCTCAGTCCTTGCCCGCTGCCAGAACTGAGTGGCAATGCCTGCCAGGTTCTGCACAGCGGGAAGGCTTCCCACACAGGCCAGTGGGAAGGCACAGCTCTGTGCCCACCTGGGAGTCGCCAGACCGGAGCATCAGGTGGCCACACCCTTCAGGGCCTCTGGCAGGATTCCAGCTCTCAAACTTCCAGCTGCACAGAGTGTGATTCCTCCCCCCCTTTCAAGTTTCTGTGTGTATGCGATATTTTTTAAATTATCTTGTATAGTTCATATTGATTATTCAGATGTTGAATTCAGACGATGTTGCCATTGTCCATCATCATTATAATAACAAGGAAGGTCCTGCTTCTGCTTTATGTATTTGCTACCATATATTCGGGCTCCTCTAATTGTCTTATTTGTCTTCATGGTGTCTGCATAATAAAAGGGGAATGAAAGTCATTATACTGATCTTTATGGAGGGGAACCTGAGTACGTGTAGGCATGTTGTCTAAGACACTCTTGGGACAGTCCACAGAGGGATTGCTGCTGACTCATTCTCCTCCCTGTCTGGAGTTGTGTCCTGCTAGTTAGAAGTGCAAGGAAACAAAATTCTTGAGAGGATAGTTCTACATTTGAATAATGTAAAATCACAAAACAGGCAGCCAACTGGTTAAAACTTAATAAAAAATAAACTAATATGTTAAATTACACTGTGTGAACTCATGATTTCCTGAGAACAGGAATATTATTGACTATGCATATTATATAACAAAAGAGCATAGGCTCTAAATTTAGCTGATAAATCATGTACATTAAAATCTGCAAATGTGAGAATAAACTCTTTGTCCAAAATTAAGAAGTGTTTGCCGGTGACAGTGTGTCCTGTACCATCACCTGTGGGGTCAAATTGAAGAATTATATATTTGAATATCTCTGCCTGTTTCATGGCATTTTTGCTTTTCTAAATAAAGTTTTTGTCATTAATCCGTTTGTTATGATAAATTAATATACATTTGACTCTGGGCTGATATGAATATCAAATGGCTAAGAGACCTATGGATTTCATAATTTAATAATGCTGTATTTTTTTTAAAAGTGAAGCTTTACTTTTCTAGAAAAATATAAAAACTGAATATATATGGCTCTTGAAAGAGCTAAATTTTGTTTATTCAACTTTATCAAAGATAAAGAATCCCCTTACTTTTGAAATTCTATCTTCTTAGGTAGGTCTTTATCTTACTTCTGTAATAAATGGACAGATAAGTTTCAAACGGAATAATTATCTCCAGGACATTGAACTTGAAAAGTGATTTTACACTTAAATAAAAAATGGCCTGTGTTCTTTAACACTGTCTGGAACATGGGATCAGAGGGAATCCCTATCCTCCTCAGACCCTCTGTGGCCCTCAAAGTGACCCTGTAACAGGGAAGATTTCAAATGAAAATCATTCCCCCAAAAGCAATTCCATCGGGGGATTTCAGAACAAAAGTATTGTAGGTGGATCAAATCTCCTTTGTGAATTTTTCAAAGGTGTGTGAGGTGTGCCCACAAGATTTTTGACATTATCTCAAACTTGAAGACACTTTTAATACTGGACCTATACCTATGATTCATGAGAATATGGTTTTATACAAGAGATGGACTAGGGTGTTAAGAACAGTTCAGAGATGCCACATGCAATCTTTGCAGATGGTACAGAATGACCTTTTAAGTAGCACGGTGTGCACGGTGAAGAGTGCCCAGGCCCACACATCACAGCAAGCTCTGGGGCTCCGACAACTTACACCATTCACAGAACCTTGCCTCAGTCCTGCAGTGTCAATACACTGGACCTGTTTTGCTGGTGAGAAATCGATAGCTCAGAGAGTTGCTAAAATCAAGGAACCTCCAGGTAGGCCAAAAAGAAGCTTCCTAGTTTTCCCTTGTCATGGCAAGGACATGTCTTGTCCTGCAAAGAAATGTGTAGAAGAAGGATTTAGCTGAGAAGAGTAAAACCTCTCTGGAAGCAGAAGGTGACCTCATGGCAGCCATCTGAGCCATAGAAACTGGACACCTACATGGCAGTGGTGGGGTAGAAAAGTTCTGAAAGCAGACAGCATTAAAGGAAATTGGGACAGGCTGGCCCAGACCTCATCCTCTGGCTGTAGGAGAGGACAGTGATCAGGGGTGACCCCATACACCTTTTTCCTGGATCTCTGTAAGCTGGCTCTGCTGCTGGTACTCAAGTCTGGCCTCTGCTGCCCCCACCACTGTGGACTTCCCCAACTCTGCCTGACATCACTGCCTTCCACACTGACATTTTCCACATTTCTAAGGATCAAAACCATTCCCCTTACAATCTATCTTTGTGGCTGTTTGGTTTCTTTCTTCTGTCATTGCTTTGTCTGTCTGTTTTCCCAAAGAGTCTCAGGAAGTTGACTTTGACAATGATGTTTGCACAGTCAAGAGGGACAAACACCTCAATCCCAATCCTGCTTAGTGCAGACTGCACTCTTGCTGGTGAGGACACTCTAGGCAGCCAGGGCGGCGCTGCATCTCCAAGCCTTGGAATTTTTTTGCTTGTCTTGATTCAGACTTTACTTTTCAGACTCTGATCTAGAATGAAGCCGCTTCTGTGAGTGGGTGATCTTGGCCTCTGTGATATCTAACCGTACCTTCTTTTTCTGCTGTTTACACTCTGCAAACAACTATCAGGGAATGTAACTTGATTCTGATTAATTACTCCTTTATATGGCTGCTCTCACCTGAGAAGAATAATATTCCAGATGTTCTCATGAACCTACGGTGTTTCCAAATGGTAGTATAGGGACAATGGCACTTACCACATTCCTAAGTTGTTTTACCTGAAGGAAGTATTCCTGTACTTTCTTCATCATCCATGAGGGGGCTCCGTTTTTTGTTTTGTTTTGTTTTGTTTTTTTGTTTTGGGGGGTTTTTTTGCTTTGTTTCTGTTTTTCTAATGGCTGTCTTTATTAGCACTTACATTCAGAAAACTTTTTTTTTTTTTTTTAGTTGAAGGGGTACCACTTGACCACTGAGCCACATCCCCAGCCCTATTTTGTAGTTTATTTAGAGACAGGTCTCACTGAGTTGCTGAGTGCCTCGATGTTGCTGAGGCTGGCTTGAACTGCAATCCTCCCACCTCAGCCTCCTGAGCCTCTGGGATTATAGG
This sequence comes from Urocitellus parryii, assembly GCF_045843805.1. Taxonomy (NCBI): domain Eukaryota; kingdom Metazoa; phylum Chordata; class Mammalia; order Rodentia; family Sciuridae; genus Urocitellus; species Urocitellus parryii. Next base: position 117,879,080 of record NC_135532.1, on the reverse strand, counting down.
CATGCATCACCCCCCCCAAAAAAAAAAAATTTAATGTAAATTTGAAGCCAGCCATTAGGACCCAGGGAAGAAATGGCTGTTTATGGGACACCACCTGACATTTGTTGAGGATACACAGAGGCAGGAATTTCTGAGTTGTGAGCAGAGCCCCTGTGGCATGACACAATGGTGTGTGGGTCAGTTCCATGCACACAAACACCCACTCAGCTGCTCAGTTTCTGATCCTCTTTATTCAATTCAGTTTGATTTAGTAAGAACTTACCCTGCCGCCCATCACCTCATAGACAGAATGGGCCTTTGGGCCATTGCAGAAGACACTATGAGACTATGTAGAAGAGACTGTTTTAAGAAAGATGCTTGGTAATTGTGAAGCACCATGATGCCTGGCACACTCTGAACATCGTGACACTTCCTGAAGTTGTCGAGTGTGTTCTGATGCCAGGTGAGAAGCCACCATTCACACTGCAATAACTCAGGACTGTAAATGTGAATCATTCGTGGAGTGGATGGTTCCTACACCATGAGATAAAACAAAATGGCAAAACAGATATTTTTATTTCACTTAACACCTTGGTGTTGAAGTGAACCATCCATAAATAACAGAAAGACATTTATCCATAAAACTTCTGCTTTGTCTATACATAGATATACCCCAAATAAGAAGAGCACCATGGAATAACTCCTAACTAACATTCTGAGACACAAAGAGAATTGACCTGGGTGATTGTAAAACTCAAACTAAAACAGTGCTCTTCTGGTGCTGCTGGGTGTAGGTTTAAGTCTCAAGTACCCAAGAGAGGGAATCCCTGGGGTCTCTCAGTCTTAGTGACTTGGCGTAGGAGGGAGGTGCAAGTAGTGGGAGATCATCGCAGCTCTGTTGAGGGTGCTGAAATCCAATAAAGAGGAGCCTGATGGTCTTTGAGTTCTTGAGGCCAAATTTGTTTTTTCATTGTGAAAGAAACAGCTTCAGTAAAGTTTTATGTAATATTCTAAGTATTCCCTTGATGAAGGATATTAGCTTCCCGGAAATTTTATTTTTGTTATTTTATTTTGTGGTTGATTATTTTCTGTGGCCCAAGATTGTGTACTGCATCTCACCATGGTCAGCCCGGGAGCTTGGACAGCCAGGCCAAGAGCAGTCTGGTGCATGTGTGCTCCTGGTTCTTAGTACACTACTAGATGGTGAGGTTGAGAATAATTCCAACTATGCACATTGAAAGAATTCTTGGCCTAAAAATTACAACCTGAGCCCTGATGTCATGTTTTATCAGTGATCACAAAATGTTTACCTGAAATAGCCCCCATACATTCCCATGCAAAAGGGTAAGATTAAGTATTAAAATTCTCAAAAATAAGGGATTGGGACACAAAATGACCCCAACAGCCCACTCCAGCAGGCCTTCACATCTCACTTTCTATTCCTGCCATTGCTACTAGCACCTCAGGAATGTCCATGCTGACAACCCAGAGGATACCTCCTGACACGGCGTGGCTGCCTGAGCCATCGGCCACCTGGGTTTCTCAGCTCTCTCCACACTAACCTTATTTTCATCATGGTATTATAATAGCCCAGTGTGTTCCATGCCCATGTTCCTCTTTCCCCAAAGGGAAAAGGGCTACTTGTTAGGGTATACTGATCTTTCTAAACGGTAGATCATAGATAGATAGATGATAAATAGATAGATAGATAATAGGAAACAGACAGACGACAGACACAGAGAGTATGCGCCCACCTCCCTCTCCTTGTCCTTGTTGGTGCTTGCTGCTGCACAGAAAGTTCTAGGTACCCAGATTCTAACATGCTGAGACTCCATAGAATTCAACTTCTCTTCTGACTCCATCTCCAAAAATGTACCCTCAAGGACCCTTTCTGTACTCTCACCATTCCAGAACGTTTTATACTTGTTTGCTGATCTTTTTCTGTGTTGAAGATAAACTGCATTTTAATTGACTCTCTTTCTTTTCCATCCCACAAATCAGTTTTCCAAATTGAAACTCATAACTTGTTTATAAAATCAGTTTACTTCACTGTCAAGTCTTTTTTATATAAATTATATTCCAAAAGGAAATCTCAGAGAGCTTCACATAGTAGAGATATTGATCTGTGACCCTCTTATTGCAAATGTGAGTGTGTATGTACATTTCTATTTTGCATCCCAATGTAAATTACATCTTTTATATCATGAACCATTGCCACAAATGTGTTAAAAGCAACCCAAATTTTGCTGATATTCATGCATACATAGTTATGCAGCCACCCAGTTAGGTACACTGGAAATACAAAAATAAAAATAAATACAATGGTGTCATCTTAGATGATCTAGCATTCTCTCAAGAGAAGTTGATATGCACACAAATAATTCCATGCTGTACTTAAATTCTGGAAAGCAGAGAGTACATCTAGATGATTCTCTGGGAAGACAGAAGAAATAGCAGTTCCTTAAGAGTCTCTTGTTCTACACATTCTTCATTTTCTTGGTCAGAAATCAGTTTGCTAAGTTTGAATTAAAATATTTTCAAGATGATAGTCTTGTGCCCATTTTCTTTTCTTTTAAATGAATATGGTTATTAATCAAATAACAGAACTATGATGTAAAATTGTGTTGGTGATATTGTAAAAATCATAAATTCTCTTAAACAGGTGAGCTGTTTTTTAAAAGTGAAACAGGATCACACTTTAGAAAAAGCTGAATCAAGTTAGAGAAAGAAGTTTCTACAGGGAAAACATGACCTTCATTGAGTTCCCTGGTATATAAAATAAGAAACTTGGTCACAGAAAACCACCCCAACTTAATCTCCCTTCATATTATTATAACAGTTTGCAAAATATTTTAATACAAAATTGTAGCAACACTACAGACACGAAATTCCTTATTGATACTATCCTTGCATAATAATCCCATAAATCAGTCAACAATTTTTGGAAATTATATCCCATTTTTTAATAATACAGACTGGCCCTATGTTTTAATTTTTCCCCAAAATGCAGGTACTGTAGTTTAATAGTGTCTACATTAAGAACCAAATAAAGAATCATTTCATAAGAGCATTTTAAAAATACTTAAGAGTCTCTTTGATACAGTAAAAATTAGAATTTCAGGTTAAAAAAGAAAACAGTGGAACGTCCTTCTGCAAATGGACCCAGAACACACCACTGCTTTTAAATCCAGTACTTCTGGAAACGTCACTAACAGACCCTGAATGTATAACTTCTCTGTTCCTCCAGATTCTTAGTAGATGTCTTATGAATAAGTGGTATTTTATTCTTTCCCTAGTCCTCATTAATCGCTGTCATTTTTCTTCATTTGGAGTCCTTGAGAAGTTTCCCTAGGTTCTGGCTTCGATGCACATGTTTAGAGCTGAGGAGCCTCTCTGAACACGGACCGCACGTCCAGCTGTCTCGCTCGAGGCCCTGTCCCGCTGCATGGAGGCTTGGGAGCGACACATTTCCTGCAGCCAGATCACTCTATAAAGCCATGGAGAACTGTTTGCTTTATTTCTGAGGCATCACGGTCCAGAGTCCAAGCCTCTGAAGTTTATGTCCTTATTAGGAGGTCGTTTGAATGACCTAAAAAAAAAAAAAAGAAAGAAAGAAAAAAATCTCCATTTTATTTAACTTTCTGAAACAGTTAGAAATTTTATTAAAATTGTAGTGCATTCATTTGAGATACTGGCAAGTATAAGCCAATGGTAATAAACTCTGGTTTACCTTATTTTTCTCTAAAACATTCTAATTTTATTTTCTGAGAACTCCTGGGTTTTTCATAATGAACGTGTATGTGTGTGTGAGATAAAACTATAAGAATTTTTATATGATCTATACAAACTGATTTTAAATCTTGAAAATTATCTCTATACCCTATCAAGAGTATTTTCTCTGGAGACTATAAAGCACTTTTCAATACAGTCAATCTGTCCTGATCCTTATACAACCTCTGGTTTATGATATGTGGTCAATTTATTCAGACCAAGACATGACATCTATCCTTTCAAAAACTTATCTTCTGTATTAACACATTAGATCTCCCTAATAACCACATGGAAATAAGAAAGCAGACAGGAAGAAACTGCCTAAGAATGCATCTGTCCCTTGAGAGCCGGTTCAGGATCTCACACTCTTAAATGGTATTTCTGAATGCCCACATGCCATAACTCATCCCTTTTAAATCTCACCAATCTAGAAAGACTCTTTACTTTTTATGCTTGCTTTGGTGCTACACAGTCTTTCAATCAGATATTTCAACTGAAGAACTCAGTTCCAGAAACAGACTGTGGCAATCAGAGCAGTGAGGGAGGTCATTGTGTCACCAGGAGTGTTCCCAGATAAATCTGGGTCCCCACACTTACGCAGAAAGGTGTGCAGCTAAACCTGAAAGTTAAATATATCCACATGCAGTTTACAAAGTGGACAGACCATGCTCTGTCTCCACAGCAGAAGGAGGCACTGTCGCCACTGTTCCCAACACAGCTAGCTAAATAGCGCTCAGCTATCAAGACGGTGGGAATATTCACATCCAGATTCCCCAGGGTCCAGGGTTTTTAATTTGAAGATCATCTACCCTTGATAGTGGTTTGACGGCATTTTCTAATTATTTTAAAAGAATTCTTGTTTATCCCACTACCCCAAAAGTCATTCTTTCTGTCTAAAATTTTACTTGAGAGATATCTTTGTGTATGTGGCATTAAAATATGAACAGATCCTTCAAATTTAAAATATCGTAGAAAATGTTCTTTTCCACAGAACCACTGATTCAGAGAGCAGGCCAGGGTGGGTGGCGATATTCGGAATGCTTGGCACTTTTATAGGACCCAGGGCGACTTTCTTGGGTCAGGCTGCTCCTCCCGTTCCTTTAATCACCTGGGAAACGCGAGTCCCAGCAATGCGGAAATACCTACCCTTCCAATGGCTGCTCACAGGGCAGTTACTAAAACTACCCTGACCCTGTCTTGTGACTAGCCTTCATTTTTTTCAAATGACTAAAGGAGTTGAATAAATATTTGAGATAAAGGACTTTCCATCAAACATCTTAATCTACTGACAGATGGGCACTAAAAATAACTCTGGAATAGGAGTTTCAACTGAAAAGCCAAATAAAGAGTCCAATTGGGGAAGTCCTCCAATCTCCCCCACCAAAGCCAGCACAGTCCCATGGAGAACACAGGCACTGGCAAGAAATGCTCCCGCCATTGAGGAAAGAGGGTACCTACCTAAACAGAACCACCAAAGCACACTCACTGCCTTCAGGGAGACGCGATACCGCTTGCTGCCAAAATGCCAGAGGGAAAGAATGGGAGGTGAGAGAGTGTTCAATGTAGGGAAAAAAAATCATTATATTTTTGTAAAAACAAAAATGTGCAATTGACCATTTCAAAAATAATGTTGGGAACTCCTATTCCATAAATAAAGTTAGACCCCTGCCTCACACAGATTTTTTTTTTTAACAAATTCCAAGTGGATAAAAGAGTCCAATGCTAAAATAAATTTAAAAATCACATACTGGCAACTATGAAAGTACTAAGTGAACTGTAGGAGCTCATCTCTATCACTATCCTTGGGAAAGGCATCCACAAGGAAAGCATAACTGTCAGAATCCATCATAAATATTTACTAGACATCATTATAAAATATTCCATGTTTCTTTTGAAGAAAGATTCCTAAAGCAGAGACAAATTGTAAATTGAGCAATGATATATATAAATTGTATATATATAATATAATGAAGGATTAATACCTGAGCTATGTAGATAGTCCTTATGAATCAATGCTAAAAAGAATCAAAAATAGGAGGCTGGGGTTGTGGCTCAGCAGTACAGCGCTCACCTAGCACATGCACTGTGCTGGGTTCGATCCTCAGCACCACATAAAAATAAATAAATGATGTAAAGATATTTTAAAAAAAGAATCAAGTAGGTAATAAGGAAAAGAAAAAAATAAAATGGTCAATACATGTATTAAAAGATGTTTAACCTCTCTGATAATAATGGACAAATTAAAATGATGGCATTAGACCCATTAGATTGGCAGAATATTAAGGAGGGTGACGGGAGTGACATTAGAGAGAAAATGAACACTCATGAGCTGTTGGTGGGCGCTTCACTGGCTAATGTCTCTTCAGAAGGCAGTTTAGCTAAGACGTTAAATTAAAGGTCTAAAACTATAAGCGCTTCAAAGAAAACATTCAGGCCCATCTGTTCCTATGAATTTGATAGTGAATTCTAATATTACAATAGGTTTGACGATTTTTTTTTTTTGCAGGGCTGAGAACCAAACGAGGACCTCATTCATGCTAGGCAAGAGCTTTACCACTGAGCTACATCCTCAACCCTGCAATGACTCTTAAATGTGACACAAAGAGCACAGGCTACAAAAGAAATAAGGAATTGGACCCCATTAACGTTAAAAATAAGAGCATACCATAAGTGAAGGGACAGCCAATAGAACAGGAAATTATTTGTAAATTATATCTTTTGTCATCTCACAGGATCAATAGCAGAAAATGTGAATAACTCCTACAATCTAACCATAAAAAGACAGAAATTATAATGGGCAAAAGACTTGAATAGATAACTTGGCTTCTCATGCAATGAAATGATATTTAGCAGGGGAAAGTGAACCAGGAAGCCCTGGAAGGTCCAGATGAGCCTCACATGCATATGAGAGAAAGAAGCCATTCTACAGTGGCCACACACTGTTACCCCAAGTTCATGAACATATGGAAAAGGCAAGAGAATAGTGGTGAGGAGCAGATCTATGGAGTTCAGTGGGTGGCAGGGGGTGACTAGCTGGATTAGGTAAAACACGGGGAATGTGTAGGGTGATGAAGCTCTGTTGGCGTCACACAGTAGCACTCAGTACAAGATGCCAAGCACTCGTCACAGGCCACAGTCAGCTGGTTGTGGAGGCTGAGGTTTGCCTGTGAATACCTATGGGTATGGGCGTGGGTTAGCATACAAACCCCTACGTCCTTGCTCTGTCGGCAGAGAGAGCCCAGCACTAATAGCATCCTAACACCAAAGAGCACCCTGAGGTGTGGCCTTGGCTTCCAGGATGATTAGAAAGGTATAAAAGGACCAGGAGTCCTCTAAGTCATAGTAGATGTGGAGCTTGAAATGGACAACATGAGTCAATGTTGATATAAATGAATGATTAAACAAATAAATAATAAGTGGGAAAGAAGGGACAAATCTCTCATGGAGAGCAATTGCAAAGACAGGGTACCAAACACCTGACCACTAATCTGTAGCACTGTCAAGTTCAACTAAAACATGAGAAGTCCAGGAAACTATTACAACCAAAGAAGCCATGGGGTTGAAATTTAATGTGGCATTCCAGACGGATCCTGAAACAGAAGGGCATTAGGACACAGCTTTCCAAAATGAAAGAAATCCCACAAACTCAAAGAAATATCTACAAAACAGATACCTGAAAACCCACTTGTATCAAAAGAACCCAAATAACTCAAACTCAAATATAGCACAATAAAAGGAGCAACCTGATTGAAAAGCTGGATGTGGGGCTAACTAGAACTTTCCTGACCATCTTCGATCATTTTATGCATGTAAAATTCTTCTGAAACAAAATTTTATCTTTGCGAATACTTTTAAAATCATCTCCACTTCAACTCAAGGCGAAGGTAAAGCTTGCCTCTTAGAGTAGGCGAGTGGGGACAGAACCGTGGTGTTGGCTTATGCCGCACCATTACCCAAGAATGAGTGACAGGCTCCCCTGCTTCATCCCTTCCCTAAAGCCAAGGTGTGGGCATGTGCTGGAAGAGGGGTGCCTGGTAGAGAAGATGATATAAAACACTTCCACCATTCTATGATGTAATTTTTCTACTTTTGAAACTTCTAAAGTCAGGAAACATTCTATGATTGAAAGGAGCATTCATTATGGTAGAGATTTTGTTTCATTTGCTTTGGTTTATTTTCTGAGATGCTTTTATTATATCAGTTGTACATCTCCCAATCTATGGTATTTTGTAATGGAAGGAAGATTATATATGAACTCCACAGAAGCACAGGGAACAATCATGTCCTTCTCCAAAGCATCTTTCAGTTCTCGTTTCAGTTCATACGGCAAGCTAACTCCGCACTGAGGAAGATGTTTCCTGTGTTTATTTTTGGATCCATAGCTCTACTTTGCTAATGCACAGGTCAAGGTTTACTGAGCACATTTTGAACATTACCCTTAAATACATTTTATGTGCCCATGCTCAAGGCTTTCTGTCACTCACCAAGTTAAAAAAATATTTGAGGTTCGGCAAACCTGAATGTTCTACCACTTTTTCTGTTTCCTATCAACCCTGGACGTTGAGCATGGTGGTCCACACCTATAATCCCAGCGGCTCAGGAGGCTGAGGCAGGAGGATCACAAGTTCAAAGCCAGCCTCAGCAATTTAGTGAGGTCTTCAACAACTTAGCAAGACCCTGTCTCTAAATAAAATATAAAAAAGGGCTGGGAATGTGGCTCAGTGGTAAAGCCCACCTGGGTTCAATTCCTGGTACCAAAAGTCTTTCGCCTTTCCTAGGGACACATGTAGGTAATAGCTATACTGAAATTCATCACAAATTTCTGCAAAAGTCCAAAGTAGGTGAAATTTGGATTTGTGGCTCGGTGCATACTCTTTAGTCTGCTCCACTAGGACAAATTATCATTGTATAAACTGGTGTTCTGTCCCTGTGACAAAATACCAGAGAAGAAAAACTTAAAGTGAAAAGATGGGTTCTGGCTCAACGGTTTCAGAGGTTTTATTCTTGGGCACTGGGCTCGGTTAACTCTGGGCCTGAGGAGAGGCAGCACATTCTGGCAGGGACAGTGTGGCAGGGCAAAGGTGCTCACCTCCTGATGGCCAAGAAGCAGAGAGAGCAGGAGATGGAGGGGGACCAGGGACACTGCACACCCTTGAGGACATGCTCCTGTGACCCCCCTCCTCCAACTCAGACTCACTTCCTGAGGTTTCTAGCACCTCCCAATAGTCCATTCACTCATAAGCCCTTCAGAAGATGAGCCCATGGATCAGAGCCCCCATGAGCACATCACTGCCCCAAGACCACCGATGAACGCCACTGCACTAGAGACCAAGCCTTCAGCAGGAACCTTGAGGGGAAGCATCAGAGCTAAAGCATGACAGACCTGGACTGGATGACCAGCCAGCACCTACTTCTCACAGTCCAGGAGGCTGGGGCCCAAGATCAAGGCATCAGCAGGAAAGTGCTTGTGAAAGACCCTCTGACTCGCCTGCAGATGGCTGTCATCTCACTGTGTCCATGCATTTGGAGAGCCATGGGTGAGAAAGACAGCACCCCGTGCCTCATGAGACTTCATGGGAGGGCTATTATCAATCTATTCATAAGGACCCCTCCGGACCTGATTGCCCTCCCACAGCCCCCACTTCTTCATTCCATCCTGTTGGGGAATTAGGAGTTGAAAACATGGACTTTAAGAGGACAATGATGTGCAAGTCCACAGCACTGTCTAAGAGCATGCTTCTGTAGACCCTATCCTCCTTCTAGCCCTCAGTCACCCAAGGTGACTCCAACATCTACTGCCCTCAGGGAAGGGGGGGTTATTTTCAGTGTCCCTCCTTGAGTTTTCTATCTATAGTTCTCGTTGTTGTAGAGACCTCTCCATACTTTCAAATGCTATAGATTGACAACTGAGGAAGTATGGTATCCATGTATTCACACAGGTGCCAGGAAGTACCGCATGCTCTGACCCAGCCTGCTGCTTGCTTTGGCAAATGAAGCTTCCTCAGAATGCGGCCACACAGGGCTGTTATTATCTATGGAGGCTCTTGCTCCACAATGGCGGAATGGAGTACTTACCACAGAGAACATAGAGCCCACAAATTCTAAAAATATTTATTATCTGACCCTTTACCTACCCAATGTGCTGACCCACACCTTAATATGTCACTTGTACTGGGGCATAAGAACAAACCAGAATATAATTGATTCCACACAGTCCTACCACATAGCAGGACGTGGCTGGTATGATCCTCTCCACTTCTGCTTGACCTAAGCTTTGTAGAAACAGCCCAGTAAGGGGCTGGGGATGTGGCTCAAGCGGTAGAGCGCTCGCCTGGCATGCGTGAGGCCCGGGTTCAATCCTCAGCACCACATACCAACAAAGATGTTGTGTCCGCCGAGAACTAAAAAATAAATATTAAAAAAATTCTCTCTCTCTCTCTCTCTCTCTCTCTCTCTCCTCTCTCACTCTCTCTTAAAAAAAAAAAAACAGCCCAGTAAGCAAAGATTGTGGTAACAAAGTGGAGATCAAGCTCATGAACTGGTGAGTGCTGAAATCTAGGCATCCAATATCTCATTATATACTTATGGTAGAGATTGAGAAATGTTGATCAAATTTCTGCAAGGTTAAAGGAATTTCATTTTCTATATAGTTTGTGGGAATCTACATCATAATCACCTGTGGGCAAATCTCAGTCAGGCCTTCTTCAACAGTTATATTAAAGCCTGACTGACATATGTTGATCAAATATGTATATGAAAAATTGGGGAGCAATAGATAACACCCGATTGAAGAAGAGTGACTTCAACAGATTGAAACAAGGGGATGATTATACCCAGATGTCACTTAAAATGAACTTAATGAAAAGTCCTAACTGTAGTACACAAAACCATTTGTACAATTATAGAATTGGGTCTCATAGCTTAGTAACATGGTAAGATATGAATTAAGAGTTTATCTGATAATAAATTCAATATGATTCCCTTTGGTATGGCATTTGCCAAGAAAACTTAATTAAATTATTATGCATTAGTTGGAATATATGTCCAGGAGGGAGGAAATAACCATACAATATGCAGATGGTGTGTGGTGCCGCTTTCAGTGCTGAACTTTCAGATAAACTTCCACAGATTGGAGCTGGTCTCAGGGAGACTAGGCGGGATGGTAAGGGCTTGAAGTTTAGGTACAAGGATAAAAGCAACAACAAAGGAATTGCTTGCAGCCATGTCTGCAAATGTTGAAGGGAGAACGGGAAGTTTTGAACTTTCCTGTAGCACTCCTCTTTGGATCAACCTTAAATAAATAATTAGAAGTGACTCAAAAGAGTATTAGGAGGATGACAAACTCTACAGGGTCTCACCCACATGTGGAATATAAAAACGTTCATTTCAGCTGGGCACGGTGGTGCACACTGTGATTCTAGCTACTCAGGAGTCTGAGGCAGGAGGATCACAAGTCCAAGTCCAGCCTTGGCAACTTAGGGAGAGCCTATCTCAAAACATTAAAAAGCCCTGAGGGTGCAGCTCAGTGGCAGAGCACCCCTGGGTTCCATCTCCAGTGCCCGTTGCCACCACCAAATTGATCTCATTAAAGTCAAAAATAGAATAGAAGTTACCTGAGACTGGGAGAATGGGGAGCCAGAGGGTGGAGATAGGCGATCGGAGGTGTTGAGTCACAGATGGCAGTGAGAGACTCTGGTGTGCTAGTGCACAGTACGGTGACCACAGGTCATGACCATCTCCTGTACACTTCCAAAAGCTACAACAAAGAATTTTGAATGTCTTCACCATAGAAAAAAAAAAAGTGATAAATGTATGGGGAAATAGGCAGGTTTCACCTGTTTTTTTTTTTAACATTACACAGTGAATACATATATAAAAATAACATGGTATTCCATACATATGTGCAGTTTCTATTTTTATGAATAAATTTTAAATTTAAAATAAGAGAATTAGTTTAGCGAGGTGTGCACTCATCATCTCTGAGGCCATAAAAACAAATGGTGGTATGTTCACACCCGCCCTGGGCATGATTGGGTCGATTCCCTTCTGCGGTCCCCCCTCCCTCCCTTCTCTCTTGGCCTCCCTCCCTTCCCCCTGTTCCATTGCCTTTCCTTTTATTTCTATGGGATCACTTTTTTAAATTCATAAATTCCACTTTAATGTATATCTATGAAGCATCAATTAAGAAACAACAAATAAGTGGAAGGAAGACCAGTAGAGCCCCCGAGAAAGGGGAACAGGGAGAGGCGAGGGAGGCAGCGCTCTATTCCATCCATGCAGGACTGTGTCAGAAGGAACCCCGCCATGATGTGTGCCTATAATACACTCCTAAAAATACTTTTAAAAGCAGATGAGACGTAAGTTTTTCCTGAGGCCCTCTCTAGAAGATTCTAAGATTCATAATTCTTTTGATTTCAGATGCTGTGCTGTTGTTGGGGTTTGAAGGAAATGTCCCACTGGTCCTGTGTACACATCCACCTTTGCATTCCTCTAAACCAGGCTTGCACTTTATAAAATTGGGGATGCTTGACCCTGTCTTACCTGCAGACATAGCAGTTTCCTATGCCCAGATCTCACAATCTAAGCCTTCTTCTGACATGTAGTTCCATTTCTGCCACATGAGATGATGGTCCTGAACACTCTCTCTCCTCTGCTGTCTAAGAGATGTCCTTGCCCTGAAGATTCAATTTCTTTACTCATCCATGAAGCCTTCTTAGCTGTTCACACAATCTGCTCGTGTCCACCTCTGAACATCTTTAACATGTCTCACAAGCACAAATCACACTGTTTCATGTGTTTGTCCTTCTAAACAAGGACTGGTTCCGATGGGGCCAGATCCTGCTTGGCTTCAGTGTGCCTCGTAGACAGCAGAAGCTCATTTACAACGGCTGATAATAAGGCTGCAGAGTTCAGAAGTGAAGCACCACTCCACCCCTGAACGGAATGAACCCCAGATGAAAGGACACAATAATCTCCCACAAATTCTCTGACCCGCGATTCACTGCAAAAATGTGATTATTATTAGAGTTCTCCTGCTCTGCAGTTAGCAGAAGCACAGCTGAACATGTGTAGGTACATGCTCATCAGGAGGGATTTTGGCAGTGTGGTTACCAGGGCTGTTTGTGCAGAATTATGAATGAAGCAGCTCTGCCAAGGCAGGTCCAATGTTCCTTCCTACAGAATGAGGTCAATCTTCCCTTTCTCCATTCACTCCCCTTTCCATCCTTTGCTCTCCTTGAAATTTGTTTTGCAAGAGCGTTTTAATGCATGTCTCCCTTTCCCTAGACTTGTGAGATTACTCATCCTTGGGATACATAATTGAGAGGTGTCCTATTACACCCAGGGGATTAGAGCTTTATGAATCACTTCTGCATGGAAAAAGGTTTGTAGAAGAAGCACTAGATTTATGTGAAAAGGGGATAAAGAATTTTTAATAACCTGACTCATGGTTCAGGCAGGCTTGCAAGGGAGAATCTCTATACATGCAGGCTACAAATCCATGTCATGGCAAATTTAAATGTAAAAATGCCTTAATATGTGCAGATGCTTTTTAACTGGGTATCTATGATGTGCATTTCCATTGGTTTCTCTTCCTGCAAAGTCTATGAGTTATGCACATGGGAAGGGAGATTAGCAACCACAGATGAGCATACAGCAGACCTTTTAAATGGTTGTATGTGGCTCTGGAGGCTGAGGCAGGAGATCTCATGTTCAAAGCCAGCCTCAGTAACTCAGTGAGGTCCTAAGCAACTTAGTGAGACCCTGTCTCTAAATACAATACAAAAGAGTGCTTGGGATGTGGTTAAGGACCCCTGGGTTCAATCCCCAGTACCAAAAAAATAAATAAATAAAATGACTATACAATGTCTTTAAGCATGGAGACATGTGTCGTGGGGAAGGTATAATTGTCCTTACAGAAATACTACCAGGATGCAGTTCCTGAGAGTGGATATGAATCCCCTGTACATTTTTTCAGAAAATCAGAGAAACATTTAAAATCATGATGGATAGAAATCAGGGGGGCTGTTTTCTTATCAATAAGAAGTACTAGAGTTCTAGTTTATGATTTCAATTATATTCATTAAAATTAGCATGAGGCATTCAGAGACATTCTAGAACACAAGAGGCTCCTTGTCACGTCAGGAATCACTGGAAGTTCAGCAAATGATACTGTCTAGCGAAGCCCTCTGCAAGGAAACGGGCTTTCCTTGTGGAATTGAGTCTTCATCCAGGACCATCAACAGATAAATGGATAAAGAAAATGTGACATACACACACACACACACACACACACACACACGCACGCACAATGGAGTTTTATTCAGTCATAAATAAAGATAAAATCATGTCATTTGCAAGAAAAATGGATGGAACTAGAGACCATGTTCAGTGAAATAAGCCAGACTCAGAGGGTCAAAGGTCATGTTTTCTCTCATAGTGGAAGCTAGAGAGGAAAGAGGAAAGAAAGGCGAGGTGGGGGGGCAGAGATCCAGGCAAAGCAAAGGGAGACCAGTAGAGGAGAAGGACACAGGAGCAGGAGGGAGGGGAACGTGCTAGGGAGTGACATTGGCCAAATCACATCGTCCCATTATGTGCATGGACGAATATGCAACAACAAATCCCTCATAATGTACAACTATGAAGCTCCAAAAGAAGGGGGCAGAAAAGAAACATAAATAAAAATGTAAGTAAAACCAAAATATAAATGAAAATATAGACAAGTAGAGGATACATCCCCAGGCACACCAAGGAAGGACCGCAGGTTCTGGGGGAAGGACAGAAAGGGCCTCTGCTGCTGCTCCTCCCCTGCACCCTCCTTCTGAGCTGTTCTGATAGTCACTATTCAGAAAGGTCTTCCTCACACGCTCTGAAGCTCACCCCCACACGCCAAGGAGTCACTGACTGTAACTAACATGTGTGCACTGCCGCAGCGACCTGGACCCCATCTCTCCAGCCCCTTCATACTTCTGCAAAGTCGAAGCCCCAGTGGAGAGGTTCAATAGACAGTTAACTGTTGAAGGGCCAGGTGCAGAGAGCAGGCCTGTCCCTTCTCCTCCCTGCCCTTGAGAGCTTCCCATACCTGTTGCTGTCTCCCTGCCCTGGGTGGGAACATACACTGAAAATACTGCTTTTCTAGCTACTATCAGGTATTAATGAATATGGTGAATACATAGTCTAATTTTCGGAACTTGAAGAGTCTAATACCCTTACCAGTCAGCTTGGATTCCCACAACCAAATATCCCAGGTGGAGTGGTTTCAACAACACAAACTTACTTCTCATGGTTCTGGACGCTGGAAGTTGAAGATCAGGCCACTTCTCATTTGCCCTGGGTGCCTGATCTACCAGGGGTCCTAGCAGGGCCCAGCTGCTGTCACCTTGAGGCAATCTGGTGGATGATGAGCCCTACCTGGCCTCCTTGCCTATCTCCTTCCCACTCCTCACTTCTCTGTAGGATTCTTGAGATGGCCTCCCACCAAAAGCCCCTGCCCTCCTGATCTGCTTTGGGGCCATCCCACCTCAGACACTGTGCACCCGTGTCTCCACCCCAGTTACAGGGCAGTGCTGATGATAAGCACCCCCAGGACATGAGCCCACTGGCACAGACATCATCGGTGCCACTGGTTTTCCAGAAACACCCAGGTGGCATCACACAGGGCAGGTAGAGGCAGAGAGGGCTTCCGAGTTGTTCTTTCTTCACTCTTGAGCTGCCAACCACTCAGCCCATAGGAAGAGCTCCTCCTGGGTCAGCTTATTGGCTCCTCTCCCACCCACGCCCACTCCCCAAGGGGCCCCGCCAGAGGAAGACAGTTGCTCCTTGGGAAAGGAAAATCTGCACCACTGAGCCTCTTCCATACCTACCTAGAGTGCTAGGAGCCACAGCCAAGTAATATAATGCATGGCACTTTTGGTTGTAAGGTGACACCAGCTAGCCATTGAGATGATATGATTATGTTAAGATTTACATTCATATGGATATTGGACTCCTGCTGTTCACCTTGGCCTGCTATGGGACTCCTGGAGAGTTCCCATTGGTTGGGGAAGGACAGTAGGAGGGAATTCCGGGGGAGGTCCTGGTCCCCGGTTCTGGTAGAACCGACCGCGTGTGAGGACTGGCTTGCTTCCCGGAGGCGCACGGGGTATTGGCGGCATTTTCAAAAATAAAGTTTTGTTCCTGCTTGAGTGGCTCGTGATTCTGTGCCCAGCCAGACTTCGGCACTAGAGGAGGGAAATGGGCCAAGGGTAGACTTCCCTTAAAATTCATTCTATGTTCTGGAAAAGTTTTGAGAGTAAATAACTTCAAGACAGCTGGCTATGGCATGCATGCCCAAGGCCCTGGGTTCAGGAAAAAAGGGAAGAAGAAGGAGGAGGAGGAGGAGGAGGAGGAGGAGGAGGAGGAGGAGGAGGAGGAGGAGGAGAAGAAGAAGGAGGAGGAAGAAAGAAGAAAGAAGAAAGAAGAAGAGAAGCACAATCCCTAAGTGAAAGGGCTTTGGAAGTTTTTCCGCCCCCAACAGCACTTCATTGCTTCCAAGTGACCCCCTCCTTGTCAGGTCTTATATTTTCAAACTACCTTTCCATTTTCCAACCCATTACTAATACTACCTTTATTTTCACTTTCCTCAAACCAGATTGGTGCTGTCTAAGGTAATAGCCACTTCCGTGGACCTCCAGAATCTTTCCAGTTCTGAAAGGGGATGCTCGTTACATCATGGAGTGTGCTACTTAGAATAGGTAATGGCCAGGAAATTCTGTTTACTTTTGGAATATGTTTGGAGAAAGAGGAACTTTCATGTTTTCAGTGTGGTCTCAGGTAGTTCCCTGCCTCTTACAGGCCTCTGAGTCAATGTCCTGCTCTGTGAAGGAGCCCCCTGGAGTTCCACAGGTAGAAGGCCCTGTCCTGGGTCTTGCCTCCAGGGTTAGGTGGGCAGACTGGGTGGATCTGTCTACACAGGCAGTTTAGGTGCTGGGATTTGAATGCCCATCCTTCCCCAAACATTAATTAATCTACACCAAACAGGGCTGGATTCAGAAAGTAAGGGAGCTCCTTTTCTTTGCCCACTTCTTTTTAATTGATTTTATTTTTTTAAATACACGACAGTGGAATGCATTACAATTCTCATTACACATATAGAGGACAATTTTTCATATCTTTGTATATAAAGTATGTTCACACCAATTCATGTTTATTCAAGTACTTTGTGGGGTTTTTTTGCATTATAATTCTTACTACACATATATACCACAATTTTTCATATCTCTGTTTGTATATGAAGTATGTTGATACCCAATTCGCGTCTTCGTACATGTACTTTGGATAATGATGTCCATCACATTCCACCATCCTTGCTAATCCCCTGCCCCCTCCCTTTCCCCTCCCACCCATCTGCCCTATCTAGAATTCATCTAATCCTACCATGCTCCCCCTCCCTACCCCTCTATGAGTCAGCTTCCATATATCAGAGAAAACATTCAGCATTTGGTTTTCTTGGGATTGGCTAACTTCACTTAGCGTTATCTTCTCCCTCAATCAGGGAGCCATTGCTATGACATTTTTCATGAGCTGAATGCAGGGATTATCTTTGTACCCCTCTTATTGTACAACCTGCCCTGTTGCTATTTCTTTCTATTTTATTGAGCCCAGAAAATAGGAACATTTCTGTTAGCACAGGTAACATGTGTACATGAACACGTTTCCTGCTATGCCATTTAGATAAAAGTTTTAAGAGAACTAGACAGTTGACCTGGACTTTCAGTGGTGCTCAGTGGCTCAGTTAAAGCCCTGACATTGTCCAACGTGTTCTTGTGCATCTTTGACAGCAACAGCCTCTGCCTTGAGTACATAACATGTGCCTAGGGGTATGTAACCAAAGAAATTCAGAGAAAGAAAAAGCTAATTGTGTTCCTTAGGAATTGTCCATGGCTGCTCAAAACAGAATTGACTATAGTGACTGAATATTGAGAAGTTTGTAAAATATGATGATGGTGGCTCTGTAAGGCCATCAAGGATCCTGCTTGTACTGTTTTTGTTCACCATTTTCATTGTTTGGTTCCTATTTTCAGAGTCAAAAGATGGTACATGGAGTACCACCACCAAGGTCACATCCCAGAAGAGAGAGGAGTGGAGACGTTTGGGTTGGTGTTCCTCTGGTTGGCAGTGGGTGACATGCGAGTAGATGGCTCATCTTTCTTTGTGTAATATGGCTGCTTCTAACCAATTACTTTAGGCCATAGTCATTCCTTGGGGGAAAACTCTATTTTTTTCTTCAGCATATTTCTACATCTGTTTTCCTCTCTAAGGTGATATGCAATCTCTGGAGGAAGAAGTATGTGCCCGGGTGACTCGGTGCCTTTAGCAATTGCCTAACTTTGTGGTGGGTCTTCATGGACATCCTTGGGTCTTCCATGACCAGCATCCTGCTGGGTTCAGGTCAAAGTGCATAGCTATAGAGCTCCCAGTTCACTCTTTGGCTACAATGATGTGTGCTCTATGTTATCGATGCCCTTCCTTTCAGCTCTTTCTGGATATGGACCCAGGTACCATCCCCTCATCCTAAATATAGCCCTCTAAATCTGCCTACTCAGCAACACACACATCACCCTTTGCTTCCAGCTCAGTGTCCACACTATACAGAAAATGAGGAGGCTTTGAAGTGACCTAGAAATTCCATGAGTCTGGCCATGCCATTCTGTCCAGTCCACTGGCTGCCGCACGTGATTCTATGAGACCCTACACCTTAGCATCCTCTTTGAGGTACCAAGAAGGGAAATGGGATAAAAACCCAGTGTCCCTGAAATACCACGATTTATCAAGCACCCTTCCTCTCCAGAGCTCCTGCTGGGAGAGGGGAAGGCACACACCACCTGACCACTTGGAGACATTAGCATGTTTTCCATCTTTGCCTTTCAAAATACATGAACTCATAAGCTTGGCACTAATAGACCTAAAGTAACCATCTGCTGGAGGAAGATTAGAATTTATTACAGAAGGAAACCATTTATTATGGTGGGAATGAAAAGGGGAAGGAGATATTCTGCTTCTGATATGCAAATGGGATAATGCAGTAAGAAAACTGCCTCCTGAGCCAGGATATTGTCTTGAAAAATGATCTCCCCAACTTTTTTCATCTGTTTCCCTCACCCTTTTGCATTTCAATAAGGAAGCCTGTAGGATCTGCATCAGAGTTCTCTCTGTGTGAAGAAAATTCCCCCCGTGTCTATGAAGGTTTGTGGGAGGTCAGAGTCATAAAGGGGACTGGGACATGGACACAGGAAACCGTGGAAAGAAGTGTGGGGGGAGGGAGAAAGATAAATGAAAAGAAGAGAATAGGGATACTGACTGCAGAGCGGGCTGGTCCGAAGTGTTTCCAAGTCTCGAGCTTTGGACATCCATCCACCTGTGGTCTGTCAGGCCGAGGACACCCCAGGACCAGCCTCCTGCTCATCTCTGGCTTCTATGGAGCATAAACAAGGAGGCTCTGAAGTGACCTAGAAATGGGCTGGTGTGGCAGGGACATGAGGGCTTATAGAAAGAGCTACAGGGTGGACCACCTCATGGAGAGCAAGGGAGCATCCCAGACTGGCAGGAGGAGGTGACTATACCACCAGAAATGAGGAAAGGTGGTATCATTCTCGGTTTTATCCCAACAATAGCCTCCACCTCACTCAGTCCAGAGTGTGTGCCACAAACCACACAGACTGAAGGCTAATAAGCAGTAACAAGGTGGGAAGAGGGGCGCTCTAGAGATGGGCAGTCGGGGTAGGAGATGTGGGGCAGAGACCACTGGGCCCAAAGACAGCAAGGACATGTGGTTGCCACCTCACCCCAGGCACGCGGTCATCACCCAGCAAGGGAGAAGGTGGACTCCTCAGCTCTCCCTTTCTGCACAGAAGCTGAGAGTTGATTATCTCAAGGGCTGGTATGAACGACCTGGTTGGTTAAGTCCAGGTGGGTGGAGGCTGCCTTTGCCCATGTGGAATAACAGTAGGAATTTGGAGAGGGGCTCTCTCTCTCACCTTAGAGTTAAAATCCAATCCATTCATTTATTCCCTCATTTCAATGTTCTGGAAAAAGAAATATTAGAGAACATATTCTAAAATAAATCCACTAGTGACTTTTAGGAATAACCCAATCTGTTTCCAAATCCTCATGAGCTGCATTATAGGCTGAACCCATGAGAGGGGAGTTTCACAGCTGGGCAGGGCTGCCTACCTGCAACCTATGGGGCACGTTCTCTCCCTTCCCTCTGCCTCACAGCCTCTTCTCCCTTCCCCATGTACAGCTCAGGGGGCTGCAGGAACCTGGTGAGCTGCATGAAGAGCAAGACACACCGTGAGAGAGACACAGGGGTGTCCTCCCCAGGTCCAATCCCACCCCTTCACTCCTCCTGGAATGAGGGTGTTGGTCTAGGCATTAACAGCAGCACCTCCCTTCTCTCTCTCTCTCTCTCTCTCTCTCTCTCTCTCTCTCTCTCTCCTCTCTCTCTCAATTTGTTCTTTTCAGATATACATGACAGTAGAATGTATTTTGGCATATCATACATACATGGAGTATAACTTCCCATTCTGATGGTTAAACATGATGTGATGTAGTTAAAGACTTGAATAAAAGTCATTATTAAATTCACATGAATTCAAGCTTCAACGGGACTTCAAAGAAATTTTAGACTTGGGGCAGATAACTTCAAAAACTCTCCCCATGTGCCCCAGAGATGAGCACTGTTCCCACCCACTGCCAAACATGTATTCATATATGAACATACGGAAGTGACAACCAATTAATTCCACTGTCTTTCCTATTCCCATGCCCCCTCCCTTCCCTTCAGTCCCTTTTGTCTAATTCAAAGAACTTCTATTCTTCTATACCCTCACTCTCACCCCCCTTATTGTACATTAGCGTCCACATATCAGAGAGAATATTCATCTTTGTTTTGGGGGGACTGGCTTATTTCACCTAGCAAGACAGTCTCCAGTTCCATCCATTTACTAGCAAATGCCATAATTTCATTCTTCTTTATGACTGAGTAATATTACATTGTGTATATACATCACATTTTCTTTATCCATTCATCTGTTGAAGGGCACCTAGGTTGGTTCCATAGCTTAGCTATTGTGAATTGAGTTGCTATAAACATTGATGTGGCTGCATCACTGTAATATACTGATTTTAAGTCTTTGGGGTATATGCTGAGGAGTGGGATAACTGGGCCATATGGTGGTTCCATTCCCAGTTTTCTGAGGAATCTCCATACTGCTTTCCAGAGTGGTTGCTCCAATGTAGTGGTTGCTCCAATGTGCAGTCCCACCAGCAATGTGAGTGTACCTTTTCCCCCACATCCTCACCAAAACTTATGGTTACTTGTATTCTTGATAATTGCCATTCTGACTGGAGGGAGAGAGAATCCATAAATGGGCAAAGGAACTGAACAGGAGGCACTTGACAGAAGAAGAAATACGAATGTTCAACAAATATATGAAAAAAATATTCAACACTAGTAGCTGGAAACATGCAAATTAAAACTGCATAGAGATTCCATCTCCCTTTACTTCCACTTCCACTTTGAAAAGTAACCAAGACCCCCATGGAAGATGTGGCTGTTAGGACAGGGTGGCAACATGTCAACTACCTAAAGTGTTTGCAGGAAAAGTCCCCGAGAGTTGGATCCTGCATGTGATTCTACTTTATAGTCATGAAAGACTTTCCATGAAGCCAACCCCCCTCCACGCCAGGCTGTTCAGCTGGGACGTGAGCACTCACATATGAGGAAAGGGCTAGCAAGCAAAAGAAATTGCCAGGGAAGCTTCCCAGAGAATCATTTGTAGTTAAAGACTTGAATAAAAGTCGTTATTAAATTCACATGAATTCGTGCTTCAACGGGACTTCAAAGAGATTTTAGACTTCGGGCAGAAAACTTCAAAAACTCTCCTCGTGTGCCCCAGAGATGAGCACTGTCCCCACCCACTGCCGAACATCCTCATTCCCTAGAGACAGAAGCCTTGGTTTTCTTTGCACAAGCCCATCTGAACCTCAAGAGTGCTCCTAGTTCAGAGTGAAAAATCTCCAGGGCAAATTTAATCCAGCAGGGAAGAAACTCAAAATGATTATAGTACATATTCCAGATGATGTGACAGGCAAATTGTTTTATTTTCTCTTACCACCCCCCTGCCACTGGTATTGAACCCAGGGGTGCTCTACCACTGCACTATACCCCCACCCCCAGATCGACCCCATTTTTTGTTTGGTTGGGTAGTTTTGTTTTTGTTTTTGAGATAGGGTCTTGCTAAGTCACCCCAGGCTAGGCTCAAAGTCATCATCTTCCCCCCTCAGCCTCCTGAGTCACTACAATTACAGGCATGTACTACCACGTACTCCCATGCCTGGCTATATGCAAATTCCTCAAACAAATTTTTGGAGGTAATCAAAGTTCTTGAATGTTTAGATATGAACTATCAGTATTAAATGAGCTAAAAAGTACCAAGTTGGTTTTAAAGGAAATGAGACTAGGAGTTTGTATTCACATAATTTATGCTGTTATTTTGACCTGGTGGGTGTGTGTGCTCTGTGTGTGTGTTGGGGAGGTGGTTTCTATCCAAGAGAGAAGTTGGTTCAGTAAGCCGCTGGCTTGGCTATAAAGCTCTGGAAACATGAATGCAGTCCAGTCATAACATTTAGACCTTCATTTCAATCCCATAATAGTTAGCCTAAGTAATGTCTAAATATTTCTTTAAGCCACAATATCCTATTTCCAGCAACAGACTCTAAATCACAATGCGCTTATCTGCAGCTTTCCGGCTGGGAACAAGCTCCTGCGAGGACCAGTGGTGAGTTCCTCAGAGACCTGCCCACTGTACCAAGGTCTGAAGGAAGACCAGCCTAGGACCTAGGTCTGAGCCCACCCTGTGGGGAGTCACTGGGAACCTTCTGTCTCTACTCGACATCCGACTTGGTCCTGGGCTGACTTCCTATGGAGCAGAGCGGCCTCTGTGACCTGTCTTTGAAATTACAATGATGTGCAATTAAGGGGAAGTTGTTTCGGTTATCAGCAAACAGAGACTCAATTGGCCATCGTTAGGAACATGTATAAATTCCACAGATATTCAAAACATCTGGCCTTGGATGCTTCTCTCCTGCCATAATTGATGTGTTAGGCTGCTGGTGGGTGAAAGCACATTGCAGTGACATCTGTTTCAAGTTAGGGTTAATTGGTTCCCTTTGTGCTTCTCTCGCTCTCTCTTGAGCTCTCTCCCCTCCTCCACCCCCGCCCCCGCAACCCAAATACATCAGAAGACACAGATCAGGGAAGAAACATATTTGCATATAAGACTTTCTATTTAAATATCATATTTTAAGAGAAAAATGTTCAATTAATATGAAACTTTCTGAAATCTTTCACTCTACTATGACCTGAGATCATTGTCCCTGAAATCATAAATAAGACATTGAGTGATTGGTGTGCCCTGTCATTGATATCATTCTTATCAGTCTCTGTTTTTATTAATCACAGTAACTAAGCTCTATGGGACCAGCCTTGCCATGAACACGATTTTCCAAGTGAAGAAACATAGATGCTAACAAGCACATCAACATGTGCAAGGGCACAGCTCCAGTGTGAGGGCAGCTAGGCTCCTGCCTCAGTGGTCAGACAGTGAAGCCCACACTGTCGGACTGCCTGGGTGAGTTATCAACTGCCTGGTGACCAAGCCACTGTGTGGAAGTTGATGGTGCTGCCTGCAGAGCTCAGTGCACAAAAAACTTCCAGAACTAGAAAAGCTGGCCCCGGCTGTCCATCCCATCATCCACAGCAACGTTGAGCAAGGATCGGGACACACTTTTTATTCCAGGGGTCCATCTGGCCTTCCCCAGGTCTCTGAATCTCTCTAAATCTGAGTTTCCAAAGGTTTGCTGGTTCTATGTGCCTGGCGTATCTGGTAGGACTGTGGTGGAGAACCAGGGTTAATCTGTATTGAAAATGCATGCGCGAGGAATAATTTCCCCAAGTGTTAAGTCAAAGCTCACCTCGCTAAAAATGTTAACAGATGTTGCCGTGGAGAGAGTTCCCAGGTGTTCCTCTGGGACTTCTCTGTGGCTGTGGGTCACCTGCACAGAGGACAGGCAGGCTGCCCAGCACGGGGCCTCTGCCCCACTCTCCTGACGAGGGACCCTTGCCAGGGGCACTGCTCCTCCTCCCAATCTCTTGCAGTTGGTGATGCCACTGCTCTCCTGGGCACCCTCGGGGCCATGTGACCTTCTACTCTGGAACATTTTACACTGTTGTCAGACTGTGCACAGTGAGGTCCGAGGGCCTGAGCAGCTGGTGGCCGTGCCCTGCCTCAGCAGCATCAACCTGCAGGGGACACAACACCATCTAACCTGCTTTGGTTTGAGGTCTGCTTAACATACTCTTCAAAGATAGATACTTACTATGAGGTTCAGGTTCAATGAAGTATTCTTAGAAAAGTTAGATGTATAAAGTGGAGTTTTCTGTTTTTATCCATTTAAACTTTAGTTATTAAAGAAACACAAACAATGCCACTTTACATATCAGTAAACGGGGACGCTGAACAGGCACATCACTTGTTAGAGCTTCTTTGTTAGGACGCCAGCAAGAGGCATCCAGCATCCAAGGAAGCTGACAAAACAACATTCTTTTTAATTATTTTGATAAACAATTATTTTGATAAATGGGAGGTTTTTAAAGGTTTGGGGTTGATTCTCAGTCAAATAATTGACACATGACCACAAGCAGGCTTTTCTGAATATACAAGGCCCAACTAAATGCTCAGGACTATGTAAAAAGTTCCCCAAAACCTGTCGTTCTGATTACTTTGTCAGCCATCACCCCATGGTGATATTTAATGTGGCAATGGGTCAAAAGGCTTCCGTAGTTTTGATGATCATATACTCACAACTCCAACAGCTGCGTCTTGCCTCTAGAACAGCATCCATACTGCGGAACTTTCTATCTACCTGTCTTTCTCTCTCTCTTGCTTTTGCCCAATAGACTTTTACAAACAGTAGGACTCAGGTCCTGAGACTCTGCTGTGCCCCAATTTTCCCAACAATGTAAAATGTTCTAAAGCAAAAAAAATCACGTGCCCCACTATTTATGATAGTCCATTGGGCAAAAAACAAGAGAAAGAGAGATTCATAATATAAATAATCTAAAGACAAAAGCACAGCAGCCTGATTGTGTTTATATGATTACCACCATTAAAGTATTTCCAAAAATATAGAGGTTTGAAATAATAGAGTTACACCTGGTCTAATATGGTCTTCATGAAAGTTATAAAGTTTAATTGACAACTTATATGGCCGGGGTTGTGGCTCAGTGGCAAAGTGCTTGCCTAGCATGTGTGAAGCACTGGGTCCAATCCTCAGTATCACATATAAATAAATAAAAAATAAAAGGTACATCAACAACTAAAAAATGTTTAAAAAAGAAAAAAAGCTCAATTGAAGGTCTGTATACTCAGGAAAGGATACTGGAAAGAACAGTGCCTTCTGGTGGGAATTAACAGACCCCTCTCTGCACAAGTATGGGTTGCCAGAATTGGTTCCATGTCTGTTAGCATGCTTTTAACAAAAGTAACAGAGGAACTGGGTGCAGTGGCACACCACGCCTGTAATCCTAGCGGCTCTGGAGGCTGAGGCAGGAGGATCACAAATCAAAGCCAGCCTCAGCAAAAGCAAGGCACTAAACAACTCAGTGAGACCCTGTCTCTAAACAAAATATAAAATAGGGCTGGGGATGTGGCTCAGGGGTCGAATGGCCCTGAGTTCAATCCCCAGTATCAAAAAAAAAAAAAAAAAAAAAAAAAGTAACAGAGCTACTGGGCATAGTGGACCACACTTGGAATCCCAGCAACTCCAGAGGATGGGGCAAGAGGATCACAAGTTTGTGGCCAGCCTCTGCAACTTAGTGAGACTCTAAGCAACTTAGCAAGACACTGTCTCAAAATTTTTTAAAAAGCCTGGGGAAGTAGCTCCTTGGTAAAGTGCCTCTAGGTACAATCTGCAAAAAAAAAAAAAAAAAAAGTAAACAAATAAAGATAAAGTAACAGAGGACACTGCGTAAGACATAGCATGACTCGTGGCCTCACGTATCTGGAGGACCGGATCATTGGTTCAGGAACTTGCAACTTCTCTCTGATTGTTCAGCTTGACCATCAGGCTCATGTCCACCACCTGACTGCAATGGGGCTGCAGCACCTCCACGTATTGCTTCTTTACCCCTGCCCGGAGAAAGGAATTACGAAAGGTGTATCTTTCTATGGTGCCTCTTAATAAAAAATAACACTTTTCCCGAACACCTCCCAGCAAATCTTCCCTTTCAGTTCATTGGCTAGAATTGTATCATATGATCATTGCGATTTCTGTAACTGTAATGATTTATAGTTGTCTTAAACTTATTAACTTTTCCCTTCAATGGCGAGAGAGTTCAGACTCCCTTAAAGTAAGTACTTTCCCAGTCCTTCACCAAAATAAAAGTTCTGTGTAGACATGGAAGGATCAGACATGGGGGAGAGCAGTGTCTGCCACAAATACCTCGAAAATAAAATGTTCTCGTGAACAATTACAAGAAGAAAATGCCAATTAGAAAGAAGAAAATGTAGAGGTGAAATATCTCAGAGGAAATTTTGTGCAGGAATTACTTTAAATTTCTCAGTAAATAAATGATATTGTATTTTAGATTGTCACCAGAAATTATATTGAAAGAAAACTGGTGCAGTGCTTGGAAATTTTAACAGTTATATGAGGGGGAAAGAGAATTACATAAGTTAATGTTATTCTGTCTATACCCTATGGAATGGGCTTCTAGTTGGCATCGAGATGCTTAATTAGATAAACAGATCAAAGTTTTCTACTGCAGTTAATTTAACTATTCTCTGGAGGCTATACTTATGTATATATAAGTGCATGTACATTTGTGTCCCATATGTTTTAAGGAGTAATCTAATACTGGCTCTTGGGGAAGAGGGAAGCGGAGTCCAGGCTAGCTCTACGTTGTGTCTAGGACCATTCCTTATGAGATCCTGTTATACACATATGAACACGTGGGCGGACTTTCACTCTGTTCCCCTGTGCCCCCTGTGCTTTGGAGACAGAGGTTTGAAAATGAGAATTCCTTTCAGATGTCAGAACAGGACCCCACCCTTCAGGAGAAACGCAGCAGGAGGTTGAGGATGTGGTTCAGAGAGCAGACATAGACACGGAAGGATCAGAGGTGGGGGAGAGCTTCGGACTTCTGGTCTGGTGTAAATTTCTTATCAGTGTACACTGCCTTCCACAGGCTTGGTGGTTACCTAAGGGTCAGGACTGAGCAGACAGGGAGAGCTATGGCATAATGTGTGAAAGAATGACCTGCACATTCTCTCAATATTCATTTAGAAGCATTAATTGTCCTCCAGGGTAAAGAGACCTAGGATGGGTGGTCGCTATATTTGGAGCTCAAGACAGGAAGCAATGGGACAAAGATGGCCAAAAGAACAGGCGCAGGAAGATAAGAAGCACGGGGAAAGATGTGCCATGTAAGCCACCAAGGAGGAGCTCTCCCTCGGGTTGGGGAAGAATGATGCAGGAATGGTGATTTATTCATGAATAATTCAGGAGTACTCTAACCCACTGCTATAAAATGAATGTTCCCTCCTAACAGAGCAATCGCAGGTAGACTGGACCCTGGATTCACTCAGTCTTGCTGGGTTGCATGGGTTTGAATCTCACCTTCTTGCAAAGTTTATATATATATATTAAAGAGAGAGAGAGAGAGAATTTTTTAATATTTATTTTAAAGAGAGAGAGAATTTTTTAATATTTATTTTTTAGTTTTCAGTGGACACAACATCTTTATTTTTTTTTAATGTGGTGCTGAGGATTGAACCCAGCGCCCTGCGCATGCCAGGTGAGCGCATTACCGCTAGAGCCATATCCCCAGCCCTCAAAGTTATATTTTTAACCATTGATTTTTTTCAGTCTCTTTTTACCTCCTCAGAAAGATAATGAAGTACCCGACCATTATTGAAAAGACTTTTCTGCCAATATTTGTTGAACCGAGAGAGATAACCCACGTCCAAGCTTAGTACACACATGACATTGACCCCTGAGCTCCAGGTTTCATGAAGTAGACTTGGAATCTGGACACTCCCTCGACAGACAATGCAAAGCTATGTTGCTCAATGTCCTGGTCACTTTCCCAGCACCTTCTTCATCTACACCTAAAAGTGACTACAAAAAAAAAAAAAAAACACCTTTTAACCTGGAGATAATTCAAGCTGTTAATGGCACTAAGGAGGTCATGATCCATGGATCATGTCCCAGACAGATAGGGACAACTTTGCCTGTCAACTGGAAGCTTGGTAGGCAAACGTTGACTGCAGCTTGGCAAACTGGTGAGTCAGCTAAAAATCCTTCCAGATTCTGCAAGTGGCTTCTCAACTATGGAAAGAGCAACTCAGCCAAGAGCTTCTCATATTTATCCCAGTGTCTTACAAATACTTCCCAGCACTATTCCTACCTAGACTAAGAACTAATCTAATTATTTCAGGACCCCCAAAGCCACAAAGCTTCAGCTCAGAGAGTCCAACTCCTTCATTCACTGCCAGGCACACACAGAAAGTGGTTAATCCTGCCCAACTGAAAGTCTGTGCTGCTTCCGCTTTCTCTGAAAATGTCCATGGTTGCAGAGAGGCCTTGATGAGATGTATTTCTCTACACTGATAGCTCTCACTGACTTTTATGATGTGCAGCAGGTGACAAGGGTTTCATCCAACCCAAAGAGAAGAATCACCTAGTAAACAATGCCTGGGCCTTGACTTACCACTTCCTAGGATTGGGATGTAGATTCATGAAAGAACATGCTTCAGCTGAGATTGTTTAAGAACATGTGAATGAGTCACAAGTATCCAAGCCAATACAGAGTTCAGATCATTATTTAAGAAATAATGTCCTTGGGGATGAGGATTTCTCTTGGAGAACTTTTCCTAATTCCTAGTCATTCATCACATAACAACTGACACTCATATGGCATACCTCCATTGAGGTAGATCCCAGGGGATAAAACCCCCAGAAGAACGCTTCCAAGTAGATCCCCTTGGCCCTTCAAGTCTTCATTCATTCAGTAAGGCTGGCCATATAATTTGGAGGGCTCAGTACAAAATGAAAACATAGGGCCCTTTATCCAAATGGTATTAAGAAATGCAGGACAGCAGAACATCAAAACAAGAGTGCATCCCTTGAAGTGCAAGGTCCTGGTCACTGATGACACGAGTCAGTCCTACTCAGGAATCCAGCCTTGTATTTGCTACCTACTGTGCATTTTGTGGAATAATGCAGAGGATGACACTGTAAATGGGAAATAGTTTGCCTTCAAGGAGTTTATTGCCTAGCACGAGCGTTAAGTCCTGTTCAGAATCTGCAAGTCAAGCCTTCCTAATTACTTTGAGGAAGATTCAAGATGGCGGGCTGGAGGCAGCATTTCTAGTTTCTCAAGGTGGGTGAAATAGGGCTTTTACTAAAATTTGATGTTTGGCAGTCAGCATGTCTTAGAGACCCAAAAATTTGGGTGGATTGACCAAAAAACAAAGAGCACATTGATGCTGGGCTGGTTGCAGCAGAAGCAGAAGCGGTGCTGGTTCAGCACAAGAGGAGGGGCACAGAGAGGAGCAGATTTGGTGTGAAAAACATAAGATCAGAAAAGAGGCCAGAACTTAGCTGATGCAGAGGCTGCACTGTGCACTGGTGCCTGAAAAGTGCCCTGTGTTTTCCAGCTGGCCAGGGAGAGCTGAGGCCATGGAGGAGCCAGGAGCCCAGAGCCAGCACTGCCACACTGTCCCCGCAAGTGCCTTCCATGAGGTGAAACAGGCACTGAGAAGACCATACCCAGGGTATTCAAGTCAGAAAAGCAAAGGGGAGGCCAACCCACCTCTCCTTAGAGTCCTGCAGGTCACGGGAGCAGATGAGGCGGGTCAGGGATGTGAGCATGAGGGTGTGACCAAATTCGGGACGAAGCCTGGGAAGGCTGTGTTCCTGGGCAGCAGCATGTGTGTGGGACTGACTGGCTCCTCTGCTCCACCCGTGGAACTTGGGGAGGTTCCTGAGATCCAGAACCCCCACAGATGGGCGACTGCCAGGCCGTAGGGGTGTGCTGACCCAATCTCCCCAACAAAGCCCTGAGGCCTGATCAGACCTAAGCCCCAACATGGGACTCTGCTCCTGGAACTGTGCTGTGGCTCCATCCGGGAGGGCACTGATCTGGTCTGTACAGAAACACTCCAGCTGGCCATGCCTTCCCCTTCTTCCTCTGAGACCTACTTCAACCAGCTTCAGGTTTAGGCCATCCAACTGGCAGCACAGAAAGCAACACAAAAAGAGAAAGGGTTAATAACCCCCAGTCCTTGTTCCTACTCTTAATTCATGGCTCCAGAAGAAAAAGAAAGAAGGACAGACGTACCTATTCAGGGACCATCCTCTCTTACTAGTTTGAGCACCTCAGTGGAAATGATTCCTTCATTTCTCATTAAGAGCCTTTTCCCATGTGCGTGCCTTCCTGTGCTGATTGGTTGATGGACATATATTCATATACATATTTGTTTCTTTTATTCTCATTTTTAGAATTTTTTAATGCAGTTATTTTTCACTGCCTTGTGTTTTGAGGGTGAGTTTTTGATTGGCATATATTGGTTTTGTTTTGTATTATTTTCATTTCTCTTGCTCTCTTTTCTTCCCCTGATAACAGCCAAATTCTATTATTCCCTCTTTCTCTCTCCCTTTGATTTATTTGTTCTGCTTAGAACCATCACCTGCTACAACTCTTCTGCATTCTGCTGTTTACTTTTTGAAATTGTAAAGTCTTTTTTAAAATTTTTTATTCTAATTAGATATACATGATAGTAAAATGTATTTTCATATATTATGCATGTATTGAGTACAACTTCTCATTGTTCTGTTTGTACATGATGTAGAAATATATTGGCAATATAATCATATATGCTATTGGAAAGTAATGTCTGATTCATTCCACTGTCTTTGCTATTCCCATTCCGCCTCCATTCCCTTCACTCCCCTTTGTCTAGTCCAAAGTACTTCTATTCTTATCTAAGTACCACCACTCCCTTATTGTGAATTAGCATCTGCACATCAGAGAAAACATTTGGTCTTTGGTATTTGGAATTGGATTATTTTGCCTAGAATGTAGTCTCCAGATCCATTCATTGACTGGCAAATGACATAATTTCATTTTTCTTTATGGCTTAGTAATATTACATATATATATATATATATATATATATATATATATATATATATATATATCATATTTTCTTTATCCATTCATCTGTTGAAGGGCACCTAGGTTGGTTCTATAGTTTAGCTATTATGAGTTGAGCTGCTATAAACATTGTAGTGGCTATGTCATTGTAGTATGCTGATTTTAAGTCCTTTGGGTATAAACCCAAAAGTGGTCTAGCTGGGTCAAGTCATAGTTCCATTCCAAGTTTACTAAGGAATCTCCATATTACTTTCCAGAGTGGTTGCACCAATTTGCAGTACTACCAGCAATGGATGAGTGTGCATTTTCCCCCACATCCTCTCCAACATTTATTGTTGCTTGTTTTCTTGATTGTCATTTTGACAGGAATGAGATGGAATCTCAGTGTATAGATTTAATTTGCATTTCTCTAATTGCTAGAGATATTGAGGGGTTTTTTAATATATTTGTTAGCCAACCCTATTTCTTTTTCTGAGAAGTGCCTGTGCAGTTCTTTAGCCCATTATTGATTGGGCTATTCAGTTTTTTGATGTTAAGTTTTTTGAGTTCTTTATATATCCTGGAGATTAATGCTCTGTCTAAGGTGCAGGTGACATAGATTTTCTCCCATTCTGTAGGCTCTCTCTTCACATTCTTGATTGTTTTCTGTGCTGTGAAGAAGCTTTTTAGTTTGATTCCATCCCATTTATTGATTCTTGATTTTACTTCTTGTACTTTAGGAGTCTTGTTCAGGAAGTCAGTACCTAAGATGACATGATGAAGAGTTGTACCTACTTTGTTTAATTCTATTAGACTCAGGGTCTCTGTTCTAGTGCCTACATCCTTAATCCACCTTGAGTTGAGTTTTGTGCAGGGTGAGAGATAGGGGTTTAATTTCATTTTGCTATATATGTATTTCAGTTTTCCTAGCATCATTTGTTGAACAGGCTATCTTTTCTCCAATGTATGTTTTTGGCACCTTTGTCTAGTATGCGATAACTGTATTTATGTGAGTTTGTATCTATGTCTTCTATTCTGTACCACTGGTCTATGTGTTTTGGTGCCAATACCATGCTGTTTTTATTACTATACCTCTGTAGTATAATTTAGTTCTGATATTGTGATGCTTCATGCTTCACTTTTCTTGCTAAAGATTGCTTTGTCTATTCTGGGTCTCTTGTTTTTCCAAATGAATTTCATGATTGCTTTTTCTATTTCTATGAAGAATGTCATTGGGATTCTCATAGGAATTGCATTAAATCTGTATAGTGCATTTGGTAGTATGGCCATTTTGACAATGTTAATTCTACCTGTCCAAGGGCATGGAATATCTTTCCATTTTTTAAGGTCTTCTTCAATTTCTTTGTTTAGTGTTCTATAATTTTCATTGTTTTTCATTTCTTTCGTTATATTAATTCCCAATGTTTTGAGGCTATTGTGAATGGGGTAGATTTCATAATTTCTCTTTCAGTAGATTCATCACTGATACACGGGAATGCAATTGATTTATGGGTGTTAATTTTATTTTCTGCTTCTTTACTGAATGCATTTATGAGTCCTAGAATATTTCTAGTGGAATTTTTTGGGTCTTTTAAATGTAGAATCATGTTGTCAGCAAATAGGGATAGTTTTGAGTTCTTATTTTCTGATTCATTTCCCTTTCATTCCTATCTTCTGTCTAATTGCTCTGGCTAGAGTTTCAAGGACAATGTGAATTTTTAACTCTTTTGTACCTTCCTGTCACATTTACTTTTCTCTTAATGAACTATATTTTTACCATCTTTTAGAACTAATTGGTTTATATAACTCCTGTCTCACCTTTAATGCTGTTGCAATTTTTATTTTTGTAGATAACATAGTTGACACCTATTGTTTTCTTTAATGTCAGATCTAGTTTATGGTTACTTATTGTTTTTGCTGTTGGCAATTGCTGATCTCACCATTTCTATTTTTGGTGATGTCATAGTAGGAACCAGGTATTTATTTTAATGCTGTATATTTTTGTATCAGTTCTTGCTCTTGTTTCCCCCTATTCTGTGAGGTGCTGGGAAATTACATGGACACTACCACTTCACAGGGTAAAGACTCTGGTGCTGAACTAAACTCAACCAAAAACAGGGCATCATGCTCCACACACAGATTAATGACACTTGGTCTCCAAGGAATAGAAGAGACAAAAACACAAACTAATGACCAGGTCCCAAGAAGAAATGTCTAGGGATATCCCCCTGCTCCCACCTATGACATCCACTGCTACAGCAAAAACAGAAAATTAACAAATCTGTGGATACCACACCTATGTGGAGGTCTCAATATAGAACATTCTAGTATACTCTGGAAAGTGAAGACTGCCCTAAAAAGGCCCACGTACGAGAGTGGAAGAAAACTCTCTCCCAAAGATGCATGAAACCTAACACAGGAATAAAAGAAATATGAAAAAGCAAGCTCACACATCACCTCCTAAAGTTAATAATTCACTAGCAAAAATGACCCCAAAGACATTAAAGAGAAAAAAATAAGATAAAGTGTTCAAAAGACTGATTTATAAAAATGATCAATGAATTCCAAGAAAACACAATAAAACAACTGAATGAATAAAGGAAGTCAGTACAAAGTTTGCATGAGAAATTCAATAAGGAGATAGAAATATTGAAATAGAACCAAACATAAATATTGGAAATAAAAGACACAGTAAATCAAAGAAAATATTCAGTTGAAAGTCTCTGATAGAGGAGATCAGGCTAAACACAGAATCTCAGAGCTGTTAAAACACAGTGAGTGTCCAGCCTTGAACACTTAGACAGCATTAATGAAAAAAAGAAAAGAAGTACCATAATCAGAATACACAAGAACTCTGGGGCAACAGTAAGAGACTAAATTTAAGAATCACTGGAATTGAGGAGGGATGTGAGATGCAGGCTAATAGAATGGATAACTTCTCCAGGGAAATAATAACAGAAAAATTTCCAAGCTTTCAGAATAAGATGAACATCCAGATACAGGAGGAACGCCAAACTCTGAGTAGTTAATATAAAAAAATAACCTTTCTATAATGCATTATAATTAACACGACTAACATGTCAAACAAACAGAGAATTTTAAAAGCCTCAAGTGAAAAATGTCCAGTCATATTTAGTGGCAAGGCAATAAGAATCACTCCTAATTTCTCAGCACAAACTCTAAATTTAGGAGGGCTTCGAATGGAGTGCTCCAAATTCTGAAATAAAATAACTGTCAACCCAAATTGTTGTATCCAGCAAAGGTATCCTCCAAAATTGAGAGTAAATAAAAGCCTTCCAAGATAAGCAGGAACTAAAAGAATCCATGACTACTAAACTAGCACTACACAACTTACTTTAAAAAATACTCCACCCATAAGAAATATTTTTAAATGCCAGAACTCACATGAATAAATCTCATTTGGTAAGTAGCTAAGCAAATGAGAAACATGACCAAATTAAACATTATAAATAAATCAAAATGGCAGGACTTAATAAACATCTCTATAATAACACTGAATGTAAATGAGAATGAAAGACAATGAAAAGACATATTCTTGCAGAATTAATTACAAAACAAGACCCAACTAGATACAGTTTATAGTCAAAGACAGCTACAGGTTGAAAGTGCAAGAATTGGAATTGATACATCATGTGAATGAAGCCCCAAAACAAGCAGGAATAGCTACTCTCATATCTGACAAAGCAGACTTCAAACCAAAATTAATCACAAGACACAAAGAAGATCATACTGGAAAAGGGAACAATCCAACAAAAAAGATAGAGCAATAATAAATATTTAAGTCCCAAATATGAGTGCAACTAATTACATAAAAGAGAGATTACTTGAATTGAAACCTCAGGTAAACCCCAGTACGATAATACTGGGTGAACACACCTTGTTCACCAATAGATAGGTCATCCAGACTTAAACTCAGTAAAGACTCTTTGGATCTGAAAAATATTGTAAATCCTATAGCATATTTCATACAAGAACAGCTGAATATATTTTTTTCTCGGTGGCCCAAAATAGACACTACTTTAGACCATAAAGAAATTTCTATCAAATAAAAAAATTAATACAATTCTTTGCATCTTATCAGATCATAATGTAATGAAATTAGAAATCAACATGGAAAAACCCTATAAAACTATATAAACACATGGAGATTGAATAATGTGATTTTTGAATGATGAATAGGTGATAGAAGAAATCCTGGGAGAATTTTTAAAATTCTCGTATTCAAATGAGAATAGTAATACAACATACCAGAACCTCTGGGGCACTATGAAAGCAGTTCTATGAGGAAAGTTTACAGCTATGAGTGCCTACATAAGAAAATCAGAAAGATCCAAACAAACAACCCATAATGCATCTCAAATAAAAAAGAACAAACCAATTCCAAAACCAGTAGAAAAACGGAAATAATTAATGTCAGATCTGAAACCAAAAAAACTTGACAATAAAAAAGAGTCATTTCTTTGAAAAAATAAACATGATTGATAAACAAACTAATCGAGAGAGAGAGGAGAGAGATTAATAAAATTAGAGATGAAGAGGGAGAAAACACCACAGACATCACAGAAATCCAACGGATCATTAGAGACTATTTTGACAACTTCTACTCCAATAGATTGGAAAACCTAGAAGAAATGGACACATTTCTGGACAAATACAATATTCTGAAACTGAATCAAGAGGACATAGAAAACAGAAATAGACCAATAACTTGTAATGTGTTAAAAGCAGTAATAAAAATTCTTTCAAGAAAAAGAAAAAATAAAGCCAGGATCAAATGGATTATCAACTTACTTCTGCCAAACCTTTAAAGAAGAATTAATGCCAGTACTCTTCAAATTATTCCATGGAAAAAAAGGATGGAACACTTCCAAATTCATTCTATCACACTCCTACTAAAACCACACAAAGACACATCAAGGAAAGAAAAGTACCAAAATCCCGGGTGAACTTAGATGCAAAAAATAATTAATTAAATATTAGCCAATCATGTTCAACAACCTATTAAGAAAATTGTAAATCACTACCAACTTAGTTTTGATCCAGAGATGGAAGAATGGCCTAATATATGCAAATCAATACAAGTAATTTCATCACATAAATAAAAATAAAGGACAAAAAATACTTAGCCATCTCAATAAAAATGGTCTTCAACAAAATTTAGCTGACATTCATTCTAAAAACACTGAAAATATTAGGGATAGAAAGAACCTATCTCAACATTATAAAGGCTATATATGAAAAACCCAAAGCCAAGCCTCGTAGTAAATGGGAGAAAACTGAAAGCATTCCCTTTAAAATCTGGAACAAGACAAGGATTTCCACTGTCACCACTCCTGTTTAATATAGTGCTGCAAATTCTAACCACAACAATTAGGCAAGAGAAGAAATTAAAAGGGATAAAAATAGGAACGGAAGACGTCAACACATCCACAACAAACTGTGGAACAAGCCTACCATGTCCATCAGTGATAAATGGACAAAGAAGACAATGGAGTTGTGTTCAGCCATAAAGAAAATGAAATTATGTTATCTGCAGGAAAATTTTGGATGGAAGCAGAGACCATATGTTAAGCAACGTAAGTCAAACTAAGAAGGTCAAGGGACGTATATTTTCTCTCATATATGGAAGGTAAAGGGGAAAAAAGGGTGTCAAGGGATCTCATGAAAGTCAAAGGACGATCAGTAGAGGAAAGGGACCAGGGAGTGGGAAAGGAGGAGGGAGGAGAAGGGCTGGGGAGTGACATTGGCCAAATCATGTCGTTGTGCTGTGTATTGCGCACATGTGCAAATATGTATTAGCAGATCCAAACACTGAAAATAACTCTGACACATCAATAAAAATGTAGGGGAAAGGAGGTACTAATTACATTTAAAAACGTTGGCTAGGGCTGGGGAAGTGGCTCAAGGGTAGCTTGCTCACCTGGCATTCGCGCTGCGCTGGGTTTGATCCTGAGCACCACATACAAATAAAGATGTTGTGTCCTCCGAAAACTAAAAATAAGTATTAAAAATTCTCTCTCTCTCTCTCTCTCTCTCTCTCTCTCTCTCTCTCTCTCTCTCAAAAAAAAAAAAAAATACCCCATTGACTATTTGACCCTGAAGAAGGAATGAACAAGTGCGTCTGTGTGGGTGGCTGGACAGGGTGTTCCTCTCTCGTGCTATGCCATGAGCACTCCTATCATCTTTTCCATGAAGTTCTTCAAAGCTTTTGAAAATGATTTTCCTTCAGACCAAACTGATTTCCACCTAAGTCTGTCGGGCTCATCCTGGCTATACTTCCTGGATCCTCACTGAGGATCCCCAAATTTGACTTCGATCTCCCCAGTTGCTCTTGTGCCTCCCCAAACCTTGCCTTCCAAATGTTTACAGTCATTTTTTAGCTTTATGTTTAATTGGGTGGTTTGGTCTTTTTTTGTTGTAAGCTCCCTAAGTACAGGTGCGATTCTTCATGGCTGTCCACTGCCCAGCTGAGGTCTAGAGCCAGAGTGCCTTTACTAATATATATAATATATATGAATATGTATATATAATATATATAAATAAATATGTATAAAACTTTGAATCCGAACAGATGTGTAGATACAAGGAACAAGAAGCCAAAAGGGGAAAATGTAAGTAGAAATGTAGAACAAAGCTTCAAACTATAGTTGGAAAAATAGCAAAAATCCCAATTTGTTGGAAAGTATTGTTAGACCTAGTCCAGGAGGATGGGAGGACCGAAGAGCCTGAGCAGTGGATGGGGCGACACCATGGAAGTGCTTGAGGCCCTAATGCAGGACTTTATATGTCACTAGAGAGGTCATAGGGAAGTTATTGTGAATATTTTTAACCTGACAACTATTTTTTTTTAAGCAGAACATAAAAAAATATCAAGTGGAGTCTATTCTGAACAGAGGCAATTGACTAGAGAACAGGCTTAAAATTTAAGAATGAATCCGAATCTAGGAAGGAGACTTGGGGAGAATGTGGGAGAGCAAAGATGAAGACCAGAGAGACACTTAAACCATTGTTAACCCAGCAGGGGATTTAATCATCCAACTTCTCACTCTGGGGAAATGTTTTTAGAAAGTACCCTTCCTCTTTTCTCTAATCTGTTGTTGAATTAATAAACTATTAACTATAGCACATTTGCCTGAAACAGGAACTTAGGCTGAGAAACATTCATGAGTCCAGCCTACGCTAACCACATGCAGAGTTTCACTTTCAGTCATGTTAGCTTAAAGCATGTTTTACAGCACTTTGCACTTTTTTTGCTTTTGCTTTTCTTTCTTTTATTTTTGCTTTTAGAGGGGTGTCTTAAAATGGATTATGAAAAGATTACCTTCTGCTAGAATCCATATCACTTCCGGATATCTGAGGATGTTCTGAAATGGAAGTGGCATATACATGAAATTAAAAAGTTCCCCAAAGTTGGGGACTTAACAAAAATTACAGAAATGAAACATATCCATCCTGGGAAAAGGTTTTCTTTGTTGGGTGTGAGTTACATCTATAAGTCAGAAAAACCTAATAGAAAGAATTCTCTGCAGTGAAGAAGCATCTATCAGGTCTCTATGAAATGACCTGCTGCCATTGATGCTTTCATACTGCAGTACCTCGACCATCCAGAGAAGACGATGTTGGATTAAGGTAGAGAAGAGATAGGCAGCTCCTCTCACGTCTTGACACACTGTGACTTCAGTGGCTGTAAAGTTGCTCGGTAGAAAGGAGATTGCAGGGGACTTGATCAGAACATGCACTTTCAAATGCAAGGGCTTCTATTACTGGCCTTATGACTCAGATGTCATTCCTAATAGGGTTATTTTTTGGTTGCTGTTCAGTTTTTAAACTCCTACTAGCTAATCTATGAAGATGAATCATAGCCCACTTCAGATCCTTCATCCATTTTGAGACCTTCCTTTAAACTGCCCAAATTATTCATCAAATCAATGTGTATTAGCAATCATTTATTCATGATGTCAACATGCGTTGTCTATAATGTGCCAAGAACTGTGCTGAGTACAGATGATGAAAAATAGTGATAAGACAATATGCCCAAAATAATTTTCAGTGCTCTATCATCTACTTTGAAAATGTATTCAGAAGAATACTGAATGCAGGGCCAGCCTTGCTGAAAACATTTTGTCTCTCACATCAAGATATTTACAGATTCTAGTGCTGAGGTTTGGATAAGGAAAATATGTGCCAGGGATAATTTAAACAATATTCATAGATACCTCTTCATTATCTCTAGAGGAAGAATCCTGCTCTCTACAATCTAATGAGGATAAATGTCCCTTCTGGAAAGAGCTTTTCTGTACTTATGGAAATTGCACTGCATTCCACTTTACTGTATTTAACGTCTATTATAGGTACTTCGAAATATCTTTGCAAAAGGTCCCCAAATAATCTCCTCATTTTCTTTTAAAAGAATTGAGGCACAGAGCATAGATGGTCTGTTTGAACTTAGAAGAACTAACTACACTCATATAAAGAGCAAATCTTGGGCTGGGGATGTGGCTCAAGTGGTAGTATGCTTGCCTAGTATGTGTGAGGCACTGGGTTCGATTCTCAGCACCACATAAAAAAATATATATATTGTGTCCACCTAAAACTAAAAAAAATGAATATTAAAAAAAAACTCAACCCCAAACAAAGTGAGATTTAAAAAAAAAAAAAGTCTTTTGAAAAGTCTTGTCACATTATGTACAATTAGAAAGCACTCAACAAACGAATCTCCCCTAGCACCAGTGTCTACAGTAGTGTGATCACTGTGGACTAAAAACCAATCTAGATTCTGGCCACTTAGTCCACAGTTCAACTGATGTGTCCCACATCCTGAAAAAGCAGATGGGACTTTTGATCAGCACGATTAATAGCTTCCTCCCTTGTAAAGAAATGTGGGAGACAGACCATACCAAGTAGAGCCAAATCAACATTTATGAATACAAGTCTAAGGAAAACTTAGGTCCCTTTTCATTTTCTATTGCTTTACAAGCATATTCACGTTTATTTTACATCCAAAAATCTGTCTTTCCAATCGAGGACCCTCAGGTGCCCCCCTGGACTTTGTTGATACTTTAAGTGCCCTGTAAACCAAGGGCTTCCCGGGGACACAGCCACACTCTCTGCTCTGAAGCATCTGTGTGCTGTTTAAATCCCTGTCACTTGAAGGATGGTTTTGGGGGTTTCCTGTTTGTTTTGGTTGTCTGGGTTGGGTTTTTGCTTTTATCTTTTAATCTATAAAGTGAGTTCCAGCTTCTTGACAAAAGAGAAGATTGAATTGCTAATGCTGAAAAAGACCTCTGAAGTCAAGCACTCTGCTCACTTCTCTGAAGCCTGAAGGGGGTGGTGAGCAGGCAGAGGGTTAAGAGGGGGCCTGCAGAGATGTACAGACATGCTTTGCAAATGATGGCTGTAAGAGGACCCCAGGCATGTGCTGACCTGAGGCTTACAGGGTTGCTGCCGTGCCTCTCAAGAGCCAGGATGATCTGGTCACATGGGGGAGTAAACAGATGCTGGGTTTGCAGGGTTGGGGGCCAGGGTACCCTCAGGAAGGTTGAGAGCTTGCTAGCTAGCATTGATTTGGATGTAGCTATTTATACTAGCACTTCTCAAAATTTAGCCAATATCCCTGCCTAAGAGAACATAAATTGCTGGACTCCATTCTCAAAACTCTGATTCATAGGTATGGAGTGAAGGCCCCCAGAATTCCTAACTAGTATTCAAGCGGTGCTGCTGTTTCCAATGAGACCATGGAAAGAGGAGCTTGAAATAAAACAGCAGCCAGGTAAGGAATGTAAATGTGAGAAGCCAAACAGTGGAAAGCAGTGGAGCTGAGAGGGGAAGGAGGGGCTCTGCCTGCAGCATTCATGTTGAAAAGACAACAACAACAACAACAATAAAAGCCAAAATGAAAGGATATGAGCCGGAACAACCCTGTCCTCTTGGAAGGCTTGAAGATCTCCTAGAATCCTTCTGTATATTACTGACATTCTGTTTACGACAGGTACAAACTGGATTATAACTTCATTGGATTTCATTCCTATATTTCAGTAGCATGAAACTGAAGTTCATGGAGAAAAGTAGAATATGCAACAGGAAAACCACAGTGAAAAACTTCAAAGAAGTATACTTTTTAATAACAATCACACACCCACCTAAAGACCTAAGGGGTGGGCTGCCCCCACCTTGGGAAGCTCAGGAGTAATGGCTGAAGGTCACGGGCAGGGGGCAGTGTGCAGGGCACAGCAGGGGCTGGCACTCATTGAAGGAGAGCAGCCCACCTGCAGGCCTATTCCATACCATGGGCTCTTCTGGATGCTTTTCTCACTTGTTCTCACACTGCTCTAAAGGTGGCCTTGTTGAAACATTAAAACATTTTATATGAAGATGAGGAACCTGAGATCCGACCTGGGAAGATCAGTGACTTTTCCAGGATCACAGCCCAGTGACTGTGGGCCTGGGGACTGAGAGAGGCCTGTGTTGCTCCTGACCATGTTGGTTTCTGTTCTCTGGCTGAACAATGTTGCTAAAGGTAAACTCCCTGTTCCACCTGGAAAAGGAAATGAGCAAATTTCCCCTCC
This sequence comes from Urocitellus parryii, assembly GCF_045843805.1. Classification (NCBI taxonomy): domain Eukaryota; kingdom Metazoa; phylum Chordata; class Mammalia; order Rodentia; family Sciuridae; genus Urocitellus; species Urocitellus parryii. Next base: position 117,837,506 of record NC_135532.1, on the reverse strand, counting down.
TGACCACTCAGATAGCACAATCATTATCATTCCAGAACTCGATCTGTCCTTGAACTTTGCATCCAATGATCTGCAGAAAGTGGAAGGCAATGCAGAGGACAGTTTTGGGGACTGGCAAATCTGGCTTTAAATTCTGATTCCATGAACTCTCCTGTCATTCTGCCTCCGCAGGTAACACAACAGGTGGAGGTCAGTCACATCTAACTAATATGAGGATAAACGGCCAATGGCACAACTTAAAGTTAAATGACGTAAGTTGAATATTTGGGCATAACTCCTGGCAGGGGGCAGATGGCTCAGGGATGTTATTTCCCCCACCTTTTTTCTAGGTTATGTATGGGCAGGAGCACTCAGAAACTGTTTTCACGACTGCTTAACAACCCCCTTTTGTTTTTCTCAGCACCTTATCTTAACTCTTGTACTCTGGTTTCCTGTTCCACTGGTCTCTTCCGCTTTGCAATGCCCCTAATCTTTTACTGAGCAAAAAAATGTCTTTTGTCTCATTATCCCCTTCTAAAATGCAGGCTAGCCCAGATCCCAGCATTCCCTAGAGAACAGATGCTACTGAGGGGAGAGTTCAAGCACTCTGTCACTGCACATGCACCAGCACCAGCATATTCCGCAGTTTAGATTTTATGTTTGGTTTAATCTCTCCTGGTAATAAAAATAAATATTATAGAAAATAGTAATAAATACCATGGACACTTATTTTAAAAAGGAAAAATATGTTCTCTAAAATGCTGTAAGCCATAAAAAAAATCCACATAATATCCTCAAAGTATTTTTTTTTTTTTTACAGGCTTCCAAGTGCAGATGCGCATGCGCACACAAAGTTCCTAACTGGGTTCTCAACGTTCTTCTCTGGACATTACCTGATTCTTTCTCCTTTGTCGTTAGGAAAACAGTTTTAAAATGTGCTGGCGGTTGCACAGTGTTTCATCACGTAGCTTCCCTGCTTTCTCGTTTGTTGTGTGTGATTCCCTGGAGAAAGAGCCACGGTGCAATTACCTGTTTAAATTGCCATCACTTGCCAAACGGGACTAATGAGAAAGGGCATGGTTATGGCCCACGTTTAGTCTCTCAGTTTGTTCACCTAATGATTTGGAGGAAGTGCAGAGTCCTTGCAGCTGTGGCTTTGTGACACAGTTACCTAAAGTGGCAAAAATCCAGCATCCCCGGTGCTGAGAGCAGTCTTACCACAGGCTCTGCATGCTGCCTCAATGGCAACATTCCTTCAGGTTCCTTTTTGTTAGTGGAGGAAGGTGGCCTTCTTCTGCAAACACTTCTCAAGCAAATGAAAAATAAAGATTTGGGTCTCTTTTTTATTCTCTGATAACAATGTTTTTTAAAAAGGGTGCCTGAGTTCCAGATCTAAAACCAACCATGATGGCAGATTCACAGGGGTTCAGTCACATAGTCAACTGAAGCAATTTTCAATAGTGATTATTTTAAATAGAAATTACTTTATTGTTCATTTTCAAATTCCTCTATCCACTCTGTATTCATGACTGCTGTATGAATCCAAGCAATTTTGTCCTTCAGTGACCCTCTGTTTTCTAATCTGCAAAATGGAGGCAGTTCAAGTAGCTAATTCTTAGGTCCAAGTCATCCCTAAAATCCTATATTTCTCTATTCCGAAAGATGACTTCCTTTGGTTTCTAAAATTAAAACATAATAGAGTCATATGAGGGAACTTGTCTTTGAGGATGAGAAAGAATTTGTTTCAAAGCCTTATTAATTTTTCAGACATTGTTGTACATCAATTACACTAAAACTTTAGAAATTAAACACTGGCATAAGGTATGGCAATCAACTATGGCTGCTGATCATATAAAATATAAACAGGCCCCAAACCTGCTGAGTTAACAAAAAAATCTTGTTGTCAGGACACTATTAGTTTCGATAAAATCACTATTTTAGTAAGACACAATAAATGAAAATATCCCTTTATTTTGTAAGATAGAGTTTCACACGGGAAATGGTAGATTATCCAGAATTTCAATAGTTCAATATAATTAACAGCCAGAAGTGTTTTGGTGCTTCAATGAAAGTGCACCATAAAAAACTTATTTTGAGAAGTACTTTAGCAGTTACAAAGTTATCATGTAAAGACATGTTATTACATGCATGCATTCTTGCTAGGAGGTGGCTCTTTGGTATTTTTTATTTTATTTTATTTTTTAACTAACTCAATTTTTACATTCTTTGTTTGCCTCTAAATAATGTTAATCTGTTTGGTCAGAGCGTAGGTGATGGAGGTCAGTGCATTCTCTGGAATCCTGTAGGTGACCTCATGGTTGATGTCCTCTGTGGTATGGACACAGCTAAGGACCTGGAAGTTTGGCCAGAGCAGTGAAAGGTCTCCAGGGACCACCTCCCACACAGCTGCCACACTGCCCATTCCCACTCCTGTTTTCAAGGTGGCTCAGACCTTTCCAAGAAATGTCTAGCAGTAAGTTTGAGCCCAGCACTCCTCTCGGGCTCTGTGACAGAGCCCTGAAACCAGTCAGCCAGACATCTTGGAAGAGCAGCCAGTCTTCACGGGGGGCCTCCACGTCCCCTGACAAACATTTTCCTTTGCACTGAGTCTGAGAGGTTTGTCTGTCTGCCTCATGTTATTGTTCCCTTCCCTCCTCATGAGAAGCTGAACACTCCTGGCATTTTAGCAACGTGAGTTTTTGGCTCCTAAAATATTTAAAACAAACAAAAAGTGTCGGCTGCTTCAACTTTCGTTTTCACATCAATATTTCCTGGACTTTTCAAACACACACACACATACACTTTTCTGAAGGTTTTAAAGAGGACCCCTGATTTCAGAAATGAAAAAGGAATGGGAGGAAAGCATGGTGGTTTACTAAATTTGTGGCAAAGAATCAGAATGTGTGAATGGCCAGCCCGCAAGGCGTGTAGTTAAAATATAAGCTGTTTAATATCAACTTTATTGTTACCAACCTCTCAAATGCCTTCTCTACAAGCCAGGGCCTTGCAGAAAGCCATAAAAGGGAAGGAATATAATTTTGTTTGCTGGCTCTTACTGAAAATCTAAAATAGAATAGTAACAGAAATCATATTGGCCAGCTCTAACCAAGGAGTTGTGAAACTTGGTCTCAGAAGATTGTAAGTTATGGTAAAAATGTTGTAGTTACCATCCTATTGACAATGTTTTATAGGAGTTAAAACTTTTGTTTAACCAAAAATGATTGAAAGCAACAGACAGCAATTAAGTAGCTACTCACTTAGATCTTAAAATAACTTACAAAATATATTATAAACAATGATGTGGAGCTTTTTAAAATATGTCTTCATTTGAAAGATGACAGTTCATTTTTTTATTTCCTGGTAAGAATTCGGAGTCTTGCAATGAAATTTTTCAAGTCTATGTAATCGTATCTTTGTAATGACTCACTCATTCTTCCAGTTGATGGGCTGGAAGGGTAATAAAACTGTGTTGTTTATTTCATAAATTCTAAAATCTTTAAAGCAAATTTGGGTGAATGAAAGCTTGCAAAAACACTTCTATAGTAAGAAATGACTTGGCTCCTCTTTGAATTGTGGCTTTCTCAGAAAGTAACTCATTGGCTACGGCTTGAATAGCTTAACCCTTTGCAGTGTAAGTATGTGTGTGTACACATGATACATTTTGCAAAAATTCAAAAAGTTTGAATTACAGATGCATATATAAAATTGTGAGGCACACAGGGAAAATTTGGGCAAAATGTCCCTTAACCAGAACTCGAAAAATTACCATCAGCTCTGGGAACTTTTGCTGATGTAATAATAATATACACTAGGGTTCACCTTTAAAAATACCTCCCTCTGCCGACTACTGCATTATGACACGACATAATTACTGCTCTTCAAATGCAATTGTGAAAGTGGCTCTTACTGAAAATCTAAAATATGGAATTATTTTTTATTTATTTTCTAATTATAATTTTCAATCAATGTAATAGCCAAGGCTACATTCCAGGAACACAGTCAATTTATCTCTCTGTATTTTTTAAAGTAAAAAGAAAACGAAGCCTTTTCTGACTTTCTTTCTGAAATTACTTCCTTATTCTGTTGTGAAAACAAATTTAATCAGAAATTTAAATTTAAATATGAAACCCTTTATCAAGATATGCATGTAATTTGGGGTTTTTTTCTGGGCTTTGTTCTCCATAAGAACAATTTCTATGGTTCAGGCTCTAGTTCTGAAATAGCTTAAAAGTAGGATTATGTTTTTTAAGGAACCGAAACACCGATTTTCTGTCTTGACTGGCTTTATCAATGCCTCTTTCCTCCTTCCCTCCACTACCCTCTCACATACCTTTCCACAAGCCACCAACCAGCTGATCCAAGTTCTTTCCCAGCTCCATCAAGTGCTTTCCAGGTAGCCTGAGGGTTGTCCCTGGCCAGGGCAATAGGTGTGTTAGGGAGAAGAGTCCCTGAGACATTAAATACAAGCTACACAGGGCAATGTTATGAGTCAGCTGGCTTCTCTGTCTCCATAGCCTGAGGTCTGCCATGTTTGTGGAGGAGGTTGAGCAGTGGGTGCACTTACTTGCCGCTCTATGGGGAAATGTGGTTGCTTTAGAAATCAGAACAGCAAACCATGGCTATTCTGAACCTGCCAGAGAACAAGGACCCGCCTCCTTCCCCATTTACATCGTTTGGCTAACCAAGGGCCAGTACTGAAGGCTCTTTGGGGAAGAGTCTGGGGACTTCACCAGACTTCTCTTTGGCATGCTTTCCAGCTCCAGGCTGCAGTGTTTCCTGGGGGCTTTGAACATCTGAAAAGGCAAGAGCTCTAGTTCTCCATTCTGTATCAACCTGCCATCAGAAATTCTCTTGATTTTGGTTGCCCAGGTTGTTTTTTCTTCTCTTAGTTTTTTACCCATTTTATTTCCCAGCTGTCTATGAGGAAGACCGTTTATTTCTTGTCTATTATCAATGTTTCTGATGCCTACTCTTTTCTTAAAAAATGATGGGATAAGATATAAGAAGATACTGGGGGGTTGTTTTACATTCCACCCAAAGAAATTATTGACATTGCACTCTGATGGTCAAAATCCCCACACTCCAGTACGCAGGAGATGGCACGTCCTTCTGCTATCATTGTTGAGAGCCACAGCCAAAGGGGCCCCAGCAAACTTCCAGCTGCCAGCAAACTTCCAGCTGCCGGCTGATGATTGGCTCACAGTGGCCCCAGCAACATCTAGCTGATTGGCTCCTCCACAGAGCTGCTCATTGGGCTGTTTCCCTGCCCTTTCAGACCACGGAGCTGCTCATTGGGGGACTTCTTTGGCTCCGCCCATGCGACCCAGCCAATCGGCCTCAAGAGCAGGAGGATTGTGGGAGGTGGTGAGTTTTTTGTGGGTGAGAGGCTTGTGGAAGCCAGTGGTGGCAGTTGGGCTCTGAGGGTTTTTTTCCTGAGGAGCTGTTTTGCTTGGCGGTTGTAGTTCTAAAAATAAAGTTAGTTTCTTTTGACAAGTGGCTCCTGAATTGTGCCCAGCCAGACTGCGGCAATCATCATGTCAAAAGTCAACTTCTGGCCCTGAGAACACTTCCCCTTTGGGGTGACAGGAAATTCAGCCTCAGGCCTCTTCAACCTCCTTTCCTCTCACTGGCACCAGTTGTATTAGAGGAGGGAGATCATAGATGATACAGAAGCCATAAAAGGTGGTGCCTTTTCAAGGTTTCGCCCTTCTCTACGTGGGACCATCTGATTGTTGGTCCTGCATCTAGAGCTGTTCTGTATTTCAACAGAAGCCACAAATATGAATATTTTTGTGTGAATTATCCCAACTCCAAACATTTATTTAAATGATGCCATTTAAATAAAATATATCTTGGAGCCAGTTCAGCCCAGTGGTTGACATTCTTCAACTTCTGTCTTGAACTGAATAAATGATGGACGGGCAATGGCCTTCTGCTGCTTTCTGCCCTTCATGAAGGCCAGGGGTCAGCCTGGCTGCTGTTAACTTTTCAGGGTGGAAGGGCCCAGTGGAGATGCTCACTTAGCTGGACTCCCATCTAATATTGGGTGATTATTGTTTTTTAGGAGCACTTTGTGCTTCAGGATTTCCTTGGTGCTCAGGGTTGTGAATGCAGCAGTAATAAATTAATGATAGCAAACCATAGGCATTGCACAGGCCTGAAGAGGTGAAATTGTAGGAAAAGTTTGGTTCTTCTTTGGAAATTTTCCACAAATCCGTTGATATGAGGAATCTATTTGTAAAAGTAGAGACACGAGAGGTTATATTCCCAATACAGGATGGCCTTCAAAAGTCCAGGAAAGAGCTAGTAATGGAAGTCTGAATCTGGACGGGGAGGATGGGAGGAAAGGAAAGCAAAGATGCAAGAGGTGTGAGGAGTGCAATGGGAGGGTCTGGTACCAAACACACCCCCAGCCGCTGAGGGGAGGCAGAGCGAGCCCAGATTGCTGAGGTTGGAGGACCATGTGATTGAGAGGATGAATTTTCCCTTAATATACATTTTGATAAAGGAAGGTTTCACAGGATCTAGAATCTGTTGTATTTGAACCCTGAAGCTCTCCTCCTGAAACTCTCCACAGGCTTTCTAACATGACTGGGCCTGCTTTTAACCTCTCCTGTTTGGTCTAGAAAGTCCTTTACCACAAGACAGCACACCCTCCAGTCCTTATTCAGCATGCAGAGTGCCCAGTGTTTGCTTCTCTTTTACAGACATTAAATGTTCTGTTGTTTCTCAAACATGCCAGGCAAATGCTGCCATTTTGCTGTCCTGTCTGCAGTGCCCGCCTTCTCCTTCTGTGCCTGGCAAACCCAGTGCTGAAGGCACTGGCATTGAAGGTGCTGGCATGGCAGAGCCGTGCCAGGTCCCCTTGGCACGGCCATTCTTCCTCTCCTCTGTTATGGGCTGATGTTCATTTTAGATGATGATTCTGGATGCCTAAGACTTCCTAGATTTCTTCCAAAGTGTTCTATGAGACTTTAACAGATGACAAAATAATTCACAGTAGTCCACTGAATTTAGCAGCTTCCTAAATTTTATTGAGTATATCATGTATTCAGCTGAAATTGGTCAGCAGATATTTTTTCCCTCTTTAGGAATGTTAAGGTTTTAAATTATTTTGAATGTAGTATGTGTATGCAAAAACATATTTGAATATAATCAAACAATTTAGTGACATTCAAAAATAGATTCTTTTGAACGTTGCTCTTATTTTCAAGAAATAACATATTTGTTGATGACTCAGACATGAAAACATTATTTAAAAGATTGCTTAGCAAGCGTGAGGCTCTGGGTTCAATCCACATAAACAAACCAAATAAAATAAAGTACTGTGTCCATCTACAACTAAATAAAATTTTAAAAGTAAAAATAAAAAAAAAACATAGAGTGGTGGTTTATCAATTCTTACATAAAAGACTTGAATCCGCAGTACTTTGTTATGAGCATAAATATCAATGCTCTCAGGAGTTTTGGAAAACAGGTTTTCCTGTCACATTTACCAGTGTAATTATTATTTTAGAAATTAAATAATCAGAATTTGTTTCTTTGAACTAACCAAGAGCATGCCTCCATCTTAAGCAAAACTTCTGAAGGTTTTTATGTTTGTTATATTATCTGAAGATTTAGTATATTTCAGTTTCCTAATATTATAAGTTAAAAAATAAAATCATTGAACCATCATACAAACAAACAAAACCACCAGTTTTGAACGCCGTCCTTCAGTGTGGTGGACACGGAAAGCAGTCTTTGGCTCGTTTTATAATTTTCCTATTGGGCGAAAGGGGAAAGTGCTTCATGATTACACAATGACAGGACTGCTGGTTCACTCTTCCCTGCCTTTCGGGGACACACGGGTGGTTGGCTGCCAAATCACCAACAGCCACCAGTAGGTGTGGTTGAGGAGAGTGGCGAAGGACAGGAGGGCGGTCAAGGAGCTGTCTTCATTGTTACGCCCCATCACCGGCTCTGTGACCAGGGTCACTGTAAACGAGATCCACCGAGTTTATAAACTCTGTTGCATAAAAAGATATTTCCCCACATAGTACGAGGAAATTGCTCAACTGAAATGCCAGTGCTCCACTTTCTCTGATCATTTCACCACCAAAGCAGCTCCAGGCACTGCCATTGAACTGGAGGAAAAACTCCACAAGGGTCCAGGAGCCTGGGCGTTTCCAGCTCTCCCTGCTCCTTCCCCCACCTGGGAACGGTGAAAACAACTCGGGGCTGTGTACGGAATTAGAGTCATTTAATAGGGTATTATACTTTTAGAGCTGATAATTTCGTTCAGGAGAAATGAAAAGGCTGTACTATTTTTAAGGGTTGAATGACTGTGAACAATCTTTATTTAAGATGGGGTGCTTGTCCTGAACGTTAAATCAAGCCATGTTTATACAGGGGATACTCAACAAATGTTAGGTTCTGATTAACGGACTGATGGCTTGGCCAAAAGGAAATGGAGGACACCAAAGTACTGGGAATGGTAAAGGGAGCAAAGGGTAGAAGAAGAAAACTAGAATGATAGCCCCGTCCTTCCAATGGAGTCCCCTTAGATGCTGTCTGCTGATAGTAAAGTAGGCTCTTCCGGGAATATTTAAAATACATATTCATTAATTTATCAAATGCTAGAAGTACATATTTATTTAGCAAAATACTTCTTCAGTGGAAAGTTTGGATGTCCTTGTGAAACATTAGGAGATTTGATTCTCATTATCTGTTGTGTTGCTTTAAAATGGAATCTTTCATGTCTAAACCACAACTGGTGCCCGGTTTATGCATAAATTTCTGATTCTGGCAACAGGTGGAGGGGAGTATAGAGACTTGGGGGAACAGCTAATATTGACTTCTGTGTTTCCCAGGAGGGTTCTCAGAGCTGACTGTGAATGAGAACTGTGTTTCCACAGCCATGAACTGGGGGTTGAGAAAACCCAGGCAGTGAGCTTGATGGGGGAAAGGCGGCCTCTTCTTCTAATGTCCCCAGTTCTTTTCAGTAGGCATCATTTGCAGAATTTCAGTCAAGTCTTTCTGACTCTCAGAGGAATAGAAGAGTAGGGAAGAGAGACAGGCTTACCCTTCCCCTTGCTCAGGACTCCTGCACCCCGACCTTGAACTTGCCAACTCCCTGTTTCCACCACTCCAGCCTCATTCTCCTCCCCACCTGACCACTTTGTACTACATAGGTCTTGGTTCTCACCTCCATCTCTGACTTTGAACTTGATTAAAACCTTCCGTATTTATTTTCTTTTCCCCCAAGACAGTATGATATATGTGTTCATTTCCTGCAAATGATTGTCTCCTGCCCAAGGTCAGCTGAGGGTTCAAGTCACACTTCTTCCCACTGTACTTACACTACCACAGGGCATCCTCTCGATGGCTAGTCATCAGGAGGGTGTCCTTAGGAGTGGGTATCTATGGAAGGCTCAGAGACACCCCTCTGCCCCTGAGCAGGAATTCATTTACATCATCCCAAACAAACTACCTCTGTCTTCCAAACTCATTTTTCATAATTAGTAAATAACGTCTAAAAGAGATCTGTGGTCCAGCTCTTGCAGCGAGGTCAGAACGTGCAGTGACGGCTTGATGTGCAAAGGCCCTGGAGGAGTGGGCGTTTGCTCTGACACAGCGGCCAGGAGGAGTGGGCGCTTGCTCTGACATAGCGGCCGGGAGGAAGGCTCCCGGGGTCTGTGGGGGGTTGCTGCAGGAAAGGAAGATGACTATGAGGACCTGAGGACCGCTATCCATCCCCGCCTTCCTCCTGGCCTTCTGCACTCAGAGAGGTTGAGAGAAGGCGCAGTCCCTCCAAAACCACCCCACCTCCTGGGAGGGCCTTCAGTTCTCTCCACCGTCCGCCTGTGCTCTCCCCATGGCCCTTATGTCCTCTGGCCTCCCAGACTCCCGCCCTCGGTCCCATCTAGGGCCTGTGTTCTCCACGGGCTCCTTCCGCTTGCTTCCTCGGGTGTCCTCCCAGGGCATCACCACTGTCCCCTGCCCTGGATCTTCTTTAGTCACCTGCATCCTCATCTGGTTCAATGCAGTGTTTAGGTCAAGCGCAGGGCTAAGGCTTAGGAAAGGATTTTTTTTTTTCCAACAAAACAAGAAATCCAGAAATAGTTACTGGTGTTGATCATCAGCTCAGAAATGTTGGGACTTCACTCCTCTGGGCCCCTGGACCTTTGTAATCACAAGCCTCCTGCTCTGGCTTCAGTCATTCATTCAAATTCCAGGCAAGACAGAATTTGTTGTTTCTCCCCCATGTCTCCATTTACCGAGAAGGAAGCGTCAAGTTTTGTATGAAGGCCAGTGAGGCCTCCTGAGATTTTAAACTCCCTACAGTTATTGTCGGGCAGGGGAATACTGGCAGAGCTTATGGGGTACAGCTTGGGGGGCTCCTGCAGGACCTGGCCAGATCAGCTGGTCTGCTGTCCTCTGGTATCCGCCTTCGGTAAATGGAGACATGGGAAGGAGGACAGGTAGGGACCAGGTCCCTGCCACAGGGTCCTTTCTCTTCTGTTAGGTGATAAGCCCTTATTTATAACAGAGCAGTGTGGGATCAAGAACCCTGGTGTGGCGGTTAATGTCATGTGCTTGGCCAGGGTGGTGAAGAATCTGGAGGAGCACCATCCAGGTGTCTCTGTGAAGGTGTTTTCTAGATGGGATTAACACGTGAGTCACTCCACTGAATATCACAGATGACTCAGCATAATGTGGGGGAGCTCCTTCAATTAGCTGAAGACCTTAAGAGAAAAAGAACCAGGTCCCCCAAAGGCAGAGGAAATTCCATCTCCACGCAGCCTTCAGACTCAAAGGGTGAGGTCATTTCTTCCCCATGTCTCCAGAATGCTAGTCGGCCTCTGCCTTGTGGATTTCATACTTCTCGCCCTCTCCCTTCCTAAGGAAGCATGAAGTTTTATGTGAAGGCCAGTGAGGACTCCTGAGATTTTAAACTCCCCACAGCAATTCCTTAAAGTAAATTTCCATTGAGAGAGAGAAAGAGAGAAAGAATGTTCAAGATTGGTTGGAATAAATCCAGAACACGAAGACTGCGTTCTAAGACCTTGTATTGGTGTGTGATTGGTGCATGGTGGGTGGGGGCAGATCTTTGATTTTCTCATTTCCGTATTCTCATTTCAACTTCCTTTTTTCGTTTCTTGTTACTTGAGCTTTTAAAAATTGAGCTTCCCCATTAAACTGCATTTATCCAAGTTGATCTAATTAAAATAACATACTAGAAGATTCTGACATGAAGTGTCACAGACTCATTTCAAGGCATGTGGGAATTTCCAACAGCTGGGGCATCAGGGACTGTGGGTGCAGGGACTGAGCCAAATAGATGGGCTCCTTGGAAAGTGACCAGTGTTGCAGGTGACAGTGCCTTCATTAGTGTAAATGTAGATGGTTCAGACTAGTGTGTGGGGAACAGCAGCACGATGGGTGACATGGGACAGGCTGTGCTGTCGTGGGCTAAAGGCATTGTTTGGTTTGGTCTAAGTAATTCTCTGTCCTCATCTGAGGTGGGGAGAAGGTCCCACATGCCTGTCTTGCTAGATTCCCTCAGGAGAAGGGTTAAACTTGGCTCTTATTTGGCTACGCTGGCTAGGGCAAGTTGGACTGACCAAGACTTCAGGGCCTTTGGGATGCCTGAAATTCTTTGCCCACAAGAGAGACTGCATAAAAATACAGTAAATAAATAAGTTGAGAGTGACCCTACAACTCAAAAATCAAGTCCAAAGGTCATCACGGTATTTAATGTAAATGTGTAGTATGCATATTCTGCAGATGTCTTCATTAAATACAGAGTTTAAGAGATTAAACATCCAAATTTTAAGAGATTATTTCGCATCAGAAGCAAATTCTTGTTTTTCCAGCAATAAGAGCAGTTATGGGAGAAGATGTTAAACTAAAGGAGAATTTTTATACCTTGTTTTAGATCATATTATCACAAAATTTCCTCATTTTTATTGAGTTACTTGAAAGTATCTTTACAAGAAGGAAAAAAGAGCCATCTTTCTCCTAATATGGTGAAATACAAGTAGAGTTTATTATTGGAACTTACTGTATTATTAACCCAAATTAGTTCTCTGTGAAATGTGACCAGTTATTTTTTGGATATCATTTCTTTTATCTTATAACAACTGTAGAAGATCTGGTTTTGACCAAAAGTGTTTTAAGATGTAGCTCAAAATTTCTAGTTAAAGTTTATAACTGCATATGTGATCAAGAGCCTTATTTTCATAGGTTTATTTTGTTTTATTTAGATAATGGGATTTAGTTAAAGTCCTGGATCTGAATACTGACTTCATGTGGAACATTGGAAAAGCTGCTTAACTTCTGCAAATTCCACAATTCCCCTATGTGTTGAATAGGGATAATAATAATAATCTCATTTACTAATAGGTTCTGACTTTCAAGGTTTATAGAAAAAGCCCATGTACAGTGCTCAGCCAAGTACATAGCATAATGAGAACTGGAGAGTTAGGTAAGTATCAGTTACAATTTTTACATTTTATAACAAAAATGATGGCTAAGTTTAATAGACATAAATTGTTTCTCATTTTAAAACATGTGAAATCTTGTAACTGGACATGATTACAATCAGCTATGTGCAGAATTTCTTGTTCACACATGAAAAATCTACTGATAATATCGTTGTCTAAACTGTCTCTCCTCAATCTGACTTAGGAGAAATGTTCACATGAAACAGAGGAGTCATACTTCAGATCAATAAATACAGAACCAGGAGGCAATGGAGTCAGGGAACCAGGATGAGGAATGAAGGGTGGGAGAGTGGGAGGGGAGGCCACGGGCTTTATTACCACTGTCACTCTGCTCCTTCCAAGAGGCCTTGCTCCTACCCAGGCTGGTCTTAGGGTAGAATCCTCGAGGGCTCACATAAGCGCTCTCAAAACACTGACGATGAATAAATTGCTCCTATTCTTATCATATTATCATTTAGGCATTCAAACTCTAAGAGATCACCATTCAGAAAAAGGAATGGGCAAAAGTTCTAAAAGACCAGGAAACACCAAAATGAAAAGTTAGGTCAATAGCTTAAGGAGGAATTTTGAATTGGTAAGTACCATGGGATAAGGCAACTGGTTTTCGGCCACAGGCAAAGGGCTGAAAGCTGGACCTGAAAACAGGGAGACTGCCCACCACGGGGGAAGGCAAAACAGGAGTGGCTTGTGGGACTGGTGACTCAGGCTTGCTGGAATACCAGGGAAGAGAGGGCAGCTCTTGGGCCAACGGACAGCACTGAGCTGGCTTCAAGCTCACAAGCACACCAGGGCACGTGCTGGCAACCTGCAACTCCTCATCCTCTGAGAGCAAATGATCACGACTCTGGACCATTCTACTGGGACAGGAAGTCTGCCTCTCCCTGCTTTTTATTATTTGGCTTTAATCATTCCTCAATTAACATTAGCAGAAGTGCTCACAAATCTGTAGTGAATATTGACCACACGTTCTTCCCTTTCATCCCTATTCTTCCATCAAACAACTTGAGTTTTTAGTTCCTCTCTCTAAGTAAAGCTTTCACACTCTGGTTTTGTTTCCTGTTTCTGTTTTTCATTCTTCTCCCCCTCTGTTGTCACTTGTTCTGTTGGAAACTCTTCATCGCAGCTGGGAAGAGTGCTATGCTCAGTAACTCAGGTAGACTCTAGTCCAAATGGATGTTTCTTGGCAGATAACCCTCAAGCAAGAATTTTTTAAAGGACACGGGCAAAGTCTCCACATCCACATGTTGAGTAGTAATAGTGCAGCCTTCTTGCATGAAGCCTTCATCCACGAAACAGAGAAGTCATACTTCAGATCAATTAATTGTTACCTAAGAAATAGGTAAACATTCTGGAATATCGACTTTTATAATTATATTTGGTTTTCATTCTAGGGAAATTTCCAGTGTGGTGAACTGAGAGCATAAACTTGTGGGCCAGACAGATCCAGTTGGAATCCTGACTCCTTCTTACTCTCACTGTAACATTGAGCAAAAGGCTTGACCTCTCGTGGTATCAGATGCCGCCCTTTGTTGGAGAACCGTCAAAGTGAGGTAAGAAAGTGCATATGACAGCACTCCATGGCTACGTTGTTTGCATCGTCCTTGGCGTCACTAATCCTGTTTCCTCTCCAAGTCCAGTCACTCTAAAATGCTGACAAGGCAGAGCTAATAAAGCACAGAATTTATAGAAAGTTTGTTATGGTGCAGCTTATTGCCCCTTTCAGAAATCCTGGTACCCAGTTTTTTTCTTTCAAGTTTTGGTAGTTAAGTAACTGCAAAGTCAGATACCATTCTGTCCCTCCAGGCAACAAAAAATACAGAGAAAACATGGGGGAGAAATTCACTGGGTGCTTTAAATACAATCAAAACTCAAGATAAAGTTGGATAGATGGATGAGAAAACTGATCCATTATTTATATGGCCACATTACTTTTCAAAATGCCTAATTTCTTCAGATCTCTTACTTGCTACCCCTAACTGGCCTCATGGAATAATCAGATAAAAGGATCTGGTGGCCATGGACATTTTCAACATGGTAGCATGGGAATAGGGTGAGAGATGAGAAGTGTGAGTGGAAGAACCTGCCTGATAGTAAATACAGGAAATTTTGACACTTTTGATGAAAAAAACTATAAACATGTTGTAGACTGACTTTTGCCAGTTCCTTTAGTAGATCAAACTTCTTGCCAAATAAAATGTTATGCAGAACTCTCCTGTAAAGGATTTCAGAGTAATACTTGGACTAAAGTGACTTTATAACTTAAAAGTTTGCATAATTGCTCCTGTTGTGTGCAGATTCAATGACACCTAGGCCTTTGAACCCCAGGGTGACAGAGGACACTTTTATTCTCAGCATTCATTGCAATTGAGCCCAAACTTTATGCAACTGCTAATAGAGTTGGATCCTGAGGATCCCTGAGAATTTGCTTGAAAATCTCTAGGGTAGAGCATTTAAGGACAGGTTTTCCTTAACTCAGTTGAAAATGGGAGTTTTTGAAGGCTTCTTCAAATCGGGGTGGTGAACACACTGCTTTAGAAAGACTACGATGACAAAATGACGAGGGTGAGCTGAGAAAACAACAGTTACTCTAGAGACCTCTTTATCCACAGAGTGCTGAAATAATTCAAAAGGGGCTGAACCAGGGCCCCAAATTATGGTGGAGTAAGAATGAGGTATTCACTAACATTCTAGTTTAAATTAGGGCTTTATTTTCTAGTAAGAAATTTTTATTTTATTTCCACAGCATAGTAGCTTATTACTTTTACATTGACCATATTTTTATAAAATGTTAAGTTATCTTGAAGTTAATTGTTACCTAAGAAATAGAACCTTTTCTAAACATTCTGGAACATAGATTTTTACAATTATATTTGGTTGAAAATACCTACCCGAAAAGAATTTTCTTTTTCTTTTTTTCTTTTTTCTTTCTTTCTCTAAGGTTTTAGTTCTTTCCTCTGAGCCTCTTGACCCATGCCCTCAGGTCCATCTTTCCAGCATGAGATTTATTAGATAAAAAGTCCACACACCACCCTTTACATGTACAAAAATATTAATAACTTACTAGGCTTAAGTGAATAAGGACCCCTCGACCTGTGCTTCTATTTTCTGTTCCACAAACTTCTGTCCTAAAGTGTAGGCTTTTCACCTGACACTGGAACCAAAGCTTAGAGAGAAAAGTTTAGAATAGTTTTGTTGCCAAGTTCTAGAACTCAGGTGAATATCTTGAAGATGTAAACAGCTCTGTCTAAAGGCTTTACAACACTTAATTTATCAATCATCACCAAGAAAACTGATATTCCACACAAGAAAGCACCAACGGGAGGATGCTTATCACCTGTCGCTCACCCCAGATTTATTTTGTTTCGGTCATTTTAAGGGACGTCTTCCATATGCACTTCACATTGCCGAGCCAGTGTGATAACAGCATCAGCAACAAAATTTCCTCAATACTCTCTCAGATTTCAGATTCCTTCCTGGGTCTTTATAGGATCACCTTGATTTTCAAAGTGTCTTGATTTCTTCAAATCTCTCACTTGGTACCCACCAGTTGGCCCTTATGGAATATCAAACAATAAAGAAATTTTAAAACGTTGTTACAATTACATGTCATATAAAAACCAAAAGGAAATGATGGTTTAAAGACCACTTTGTGACAGCCATGTGCCAATCGGAAATATTTCAACTCCAAATGGTCGAGGCTGTTGAATGATAATTTTTTTCATTAAATGGAATTATCACTGTAATTTCCTGAGACACCTGTAATTTCAATGCTTAATTTCCATTGTAGATGGTTTATGTTAAGACATGACAGGGAGGACATAGGTGAAGAATCCCTCTAAATTAAATAAATCCACCACTCTTTGGAGAGGCACGGCCACACAGACGGCAGCTGCTCTGTGTGGCATGGTTCCCGTGCCATTTCGGGCAGTTCCTTCCTGAAGGGGCACCCTCCCATGCCCACTGCACCCTCCCACCCCCACGGCCCCCTCCCACTCCCACTGTACCCTGGATCACCACCACATGGTTCTTATTTCTTTGTAATTTTTTTCTCTCAAATCTTTCTGCCTTCTAGACTTAAAAGAATCCTAAGGGAAAGACCTGCTCAGTTTTATAGACACAAAATAGGTCCCAAAATATACTCCAATTTTCTGTTCATTATTGAAAAACATTGGGAACCAGGCAGATCTAAGAACTGAAAGGCCAGGAGCAGAAACTCAACCTGTTCCTTCAGGTTCAGTCTTCCAGGCGATCTTGGGCTGTGCTTGCTCCCACCCCTCTTACACACAGACACATGCACACATACACACACACACACACTCACTCTAGCCATCTCTGCCAAGCCCAACATCCTATCTCATCCTCTCTCTCCTAATTCCCCAATCTGCTTTCCAACACCTCTGAATATTGATCCTCTGTTCCAGATAAGCCCGTCTTTGGTCCTCACATGTTCCACCAAAGCTCTCTCATGTACTTTTTTTCCAATTTAGAGTAGTTCTCTGCCTGTGACCACCTGTCACTCAAGTCCTACTTCAGAGAGAAAAGGACACTGAAGGCTCGCATCATTTTGTCTTTGAAACCAAAGGTTTATAAACTTAAAAATGACCCAGAGACCGCAGGATGTCCCAATAATAGCTCCATTTCATCATTTTGTAATGTTTGTTTAAAACAAAGCTAGGCCTTCTCTATACCTCATTCATTAACCGAATGAGCTACTTTTAAATGCATTTTAAGATTAGACAACTAAAGACCAGAGAAGTTAAGTAGAATTTCCAAAGGCTCAAAGGAGAACATCAGAGTCAGGTTGTTCCGTCTTGTGGCATCCTGTCTTAGAGCAATAGGATCATTGTGTTTTCCGGTCTCACCTTTCACTGCAGGAGAATTTCCATTTTCAGAAGCAACCTGGCATTTTCATAAAAGCCTCCTCTGACAAACTGTGTCTTCCTAATTGCCAAAGCCCTTTTCCTTCCAGGTTCTGTAAGCCTAGGAGCATTTGCCTGGTAAGTTGCAAATAGCTCCATATGGAAACCAGCCTGGTGCAGGGCTGCCAGTGAGAAACAGCAACGTTTCCATAATGGACATGAAAAAATCTAAAAACTCTCAGGAATACGTCAAAATTTCAGGCACCGTGACCTGATTCTTGAGAGATATTTGGGGCAAAGATATTTACTAAGACACATCAAAGGCAGAGAGGTGCTTCTGATGAAATCTGTATGATCCAAGCTTCTCTACTCACATCACGATGAACTCTAGCCAGTGGGAGTGGTAGTAGAATTGCTTTTTTATTATTTATTTTTAGCAGGGGAGAGGGACATGGTCGGGAATGGGTGATGTCTCTCCTTAACGGGCAGAGTCAGCAAGCAGGATGAACCACAAAAAGTACAAGGCAAACCAGAGGACATGACAGCTGAATGAAGTGCCAGAGGGAAAACACAGACTCCAGATTTTCTTCTCACAAAGTCGTGGGGTCTCATGATGACAGGAGGCAGAGGGAAATGCTACCCAACAAAATCTCTGTAGTAATGGAATTTTTAAAATCTCAGCTGCCTACTCAAGTTCCCCCTAGTTACATGTGGCCATCGAGAGCTTAGAAATGTCACTGCTGAGGAGATGATTTTTTTGTTTTAAATTTTATTTAACTTAAATTTAAATAGCCTTGCATGGCTAGTGGCTACTATTAAGACAGCTTGGAAGTCAAAATAGAAATTGAAACCATCTGCACCTTTTATTCCTGTCAAAGTTAATAAGTTTCTGGTTTTGGAAAGTATTATAAAGGACTCAAGGCTATACTATTTGTAATTTGGCTCAGCTTATAATTGTGACAAGTCTAAAGTTAAGTGACATAGTCCAGCCTTCCAAGCCTAGATCCCTAAGGTCGGCAATTGTAAACAGTTTAAAATGGAAATAATTCCCCTGAATGCATTAATGATCTATCCAGAGACACAGGTAAAGCCCCTTTGCACAAAATAGCATAAGGGGCCGGGGCAGGGTGACCCACGCCTGTAATCCCAGTGGCTTGGGAGGCGGAGATAGGAGGATCACGAGTTCAAAGCCAGCCTCAGCAATTTAGCGAGGTGCTAAGCAACTCAGTGAGACCCTGTCTCTAATAAAATACAAAATAGGGCTGGGGATGTGGCTCAGTGGTCGAGTGCCCTGAGTTCAATCCCTGATATCCCCAAACAAAAAAAACATAGGGTAGTAAATTAAGGTAGGAATTATTTATGGTGGTTCCCTTTGGATCAGGAAAGAATGCTGTCAGTGGTCTGGGGAAACCTCTGCCCCCAACCTGGCCTTCTTCCTCCATGGCTGCAGGATGAAAGGAGAGGGAGAAAGGGTAAGAAGAAAGGTGAGAATATCAGTTAAGCTTCTCAAGTTCAAGGGTCTACAGGCCTGGGCAAATAGTACTGCTACAGGAGGTGTGAGCGGAGAGCCCTGTCCCTGTCCCACGATGTCTTCCACGGCGCTCAGTCAGGCTGCACTCACCACCCTGGGGTGGCCACCTGCCTCTTTCATGGATGCTGGAGATCCACCTGCTAGATGATTTCTAAGGTCCCTTTCAATTCGGGGCCCCTTGGATTCTAGGATAATATACCCAGTATCTTCCATGGGGAAAAGGGGAGTCTTTGTTGAATCAAAATTCTAAAATCTTAGACTTTGAGGTAAGGATTACCTTTACAACTTCTACTTGCACTTATGGGAGGAGTTTAGAGATTATTATATGCAATTTTTCCCCTAGGTCAAGTAAAATTCACAGTTTACTTTCACACCCACCAAGAATCTCTAAAGCAGGTTGCCACCATGGGCACAACCTAAATTAGTGGTGTATGTTCCTTCACTATTTTATATGATGGCACCACATGGTGTCCCACCAACAGGTCTGAGAGGGCAGGAGGTACTCAGCGAAAATGCTCCGTGAATGAATGGTGTGGGCTCCTGCATTGAGCATAAACATATTTCTGTTTACACAGGCTTATTTTAAGCCACAACTTGCTTGTGACAGTGTCTGAGGACACAGTGTTCATTTCACCTTGTGCTCTTCTTCACTTTTGGTGCCAGACCAAAAAGTCATGCCAATAATTAAAGCCAGTGGCAAGCATTTATACCTGTCATGGATACTTCATCTTTCTAGGGCTTATGGGAGCCATGACCCTAACTCTGTCTCCTTCCCTGTCTCCACATCTCTCTCCTTTCTCAAAGCCCAGCGATTTTCAACAGTTGGCTTAGGATGGTTAGGATACCTCTGCTGGCACTAATTCCACTTAGGGACTGTGAGCTTCCTGGATCTGTAGGTTTCTCGTTTTCAACTAATACAAGAACTTCGTCCGTGATTTCTGCCCCCTCCTTTCCCTCCTTTTGTTCTGGGTCTCTACCGGCTTCAAATTGTCCCTTAGGCCATTGAAATTTTGCTTATCTTTTTCGGTGGTTTTTTTTTTTTTTTCTTTGTGCTTCTCATTCTGAATGG
This sequence comes from Urocitellus parryii, assembly GCF_045843805.1. NCBI lineage: Eukaryota > Metazoa > Chordata > Mammalia > Rodentia > Sciuridae > Urocitellus > Urocitellus parryii. Next base: position 117,817,580 of record NC_135532.1, on the reverse strand, counting down.
CTTCTACTGCCGGGCCTTTACATTTTCCAAAATGAATTACTTCTGATTTTATCAGGTGAAATTCTCACTTAAGATATTTAATTTTCATCTCTGCAGGTTCTGTTTGTTCTCTTTTACACCATTTTTGTTCTTACTGGGTCCATATTTTCTTTTCTGTCCTTGAGGACAGGAAACATATTGATCATAGATATTGTAAGGTGCCTGTCACTGACTTTACCATCTCTTTCACTTCTAGAACTGGTTCTATTGAGTGATTTTATCCAAGTTGGTTACAAGTTTTTAATCCTTCATACATCTAGTAATTTTTTCACTAGGTGCCAAGTATTGTAGATTTTAGGTGTCTGGGGGGTGCCCGATTTTTGTTTCACTTCTTTAAAGATGATTGTTAGACATTAGCCTCATTTTAGAATGCTGATCTTTTAGCCTTCTTGTTAAGTCATTTGGGAGAAGATCCAGAGTAAGTGCTGCTCTGGCTCCTTCAGCTCCAGTCCTCGGACATGGGCCCTGCTGTGAGCCTTACCAATGTTCTGTATATTCCACAAGGCGTCTATGCTCAGCCTGATGGGAATGCAAAGCCTCCAGCTCCATGTGAGTTCTGTGTGTTGTTCAAGAAAAACTCCCACGTAATGCCTCTTTTCCTAAAGGATCTGAGACTCATGGGGCTTCACTGCACTCTTGGGTTTGAGGTATGCAGCCAGAGAGGCACAGGGATCCCTCATCTCTTTTAGGAGGTCCTCTCCACCTGGCTTCTGTATCTCAGGTTCTTTGTATGGTGGAGTGGCGCCTTCTTGGCCTGGGTACCTATCTCTCCAATTCAGTGACTTCGCCAGGCTTATTTTAAGCCACAACTCATTTGTTTCTTCCCTCAGTGACCATTACCTGTGCTACCTATGGCTCAGTTCTGAAAATAAAAATATCCTCTGTTTTGTCCAGTTTTCTCCTTGCCTGTTACAGCCTCATGGCCAGAAGCAGAAATTTCCAGGTTTCCACACTCGATATTCAGATCTGCTTGGGTTTCCCTTCAGTCCCTTGAGCACACAAGATCCTGACTGGCCCGGTGCTCAGGAGTGTGCAAAGCACACCACCCCTGAACAACTGGTTACCTCCTCTTAGGCTGTTGCCTTTCTGTCTTCTCAGGAAAACCTAAAATATTCTTTGTCTAGGATTCCATGAATATATGAACAACTTTGGGGACAAGAGGTATTTGTACTTGAGATGGAGAATCAGATGGAGATGGATGTGAAGACATAATTGGATCCTGTTGTTATGGTTTGGATGTGAGGTGTTTCCCAAAAGCTCATGTGTGAGACAAGGCGAGAAGGTTCAGAGGTGAAATGGTTGGGTTATAGGAGCCTTCACCCAATCAGTAAATTAATCCCCAATGGGTTTAACTGAGTGGTAACTGAAGGTGGTTAGGGTGTGGCTGGAGGAAGTGGGCTTTGGGGCCTGTGCTTCTGGGGAACATATCTGGTATCTGGCAAGTGGCATCTCTCTGCTTTCTGATCATCCTGTGAGCCACTCCCCGCCCCACCACACTCTTCCACCCTGATGTTCTGCCTCACCTTGAGCTCCAAGAAATGGAGCCTGCTGTCTATGGACTGAGACCTCTGAAACCAAGAGCCCACAAATAAACTTTTCCTCCTCTAAAATGGTTCTTGTTAAGTCATTTAGTTACATCAGCAAAAAAGCTGACCAAATTACCTGTCCACTCACAGTTCTAATTACTAGTGGTGGGTACTGCAGTTTCACGCTACCAGGAGAGTGAATTTTAAACATCAGTGGAAATAAAAGTCTGATATTATTGTGACTTTTATCATAATTCATTTTAAAATAATTAAGACAGGAAGCTTTCCATGGTTGATTGACTTTGCCTCCCTTTCTAGAAGTTACCTGCATCTTTTAAGTTTTCAATAAAACTCAAGTTATGAGACAGATTTTTCATATGAAATATTCTTTAAATCTGATTTTAAATGTAACTATGAAATTTAGCTGTTATTGCTCCTTACAATTCTGAAAACAGGTAGAGCCACAGATCCAGTTAGGCAAAAATTATCATATTTTTTAACCCAGAAGATACAAAATTTAAAACTATTGATCTCAATATGATCATCATCGTGGAGCATCAGTGAACACATAACATAGTAATTTGGTTCTGTTGGAATCAAAAACTTCACAGATTTTTATGGAACGAAAATGGTGCAAAGATTATATTGTATCAGTGGTTTTATAATGTTCTTCCTGTCTATAATAAAATTCAACTAAAAAATGATTTTTAAGTGAAAAATTAAGGTACACTATGGGCCATAAAGGGAGAATACCTGAATGATTTCTGGTATTGATGTGAACATTTATTCAAGGACTCTCACAGTTTATGTTACTACATGGCATCCATCTTTTAAGTACAAAGAACCACATTGCAAATAGCTATAAAAATTATCATAAGTAAAATTCCTTATTTATTCAGATAGACAGTAAAGACCCTTCTGCAACATAATTCACGATGAAATAATCAGTGATTTCAAACTTCAAATCTTCAGCGGCTCTACTTAGACTATTTGGAAAATTGTGTGGAAAGAGTTAGGAGGCTATGTGAATGAACTTGCTTCAGCACGAGATTCCATGGATTGGAGAGCTTTAGGGCACAGTGAGTGCAAGGGTCTCACCTTCCTGTCTCCCTAGCATCAGTCATAGAACTTTCTGGTAACCATCTTCCTGGATTACGCTAGATGGTAGTACACAGTACACTCACATTTCAGTCTTTTGTGGTATCTTTAAAGATTTTATTGTTTTCTTGACCAAGCTAAAATAAAACAGATGCAAGTCAATCCAACAAAGATGTGAATTTGGCACATGAGTAGACAGAGGGTAGAATGAGTGTCTCTTCCTCATTGTTTGCTTAAGCAATGTTAAACATATTCTGTTATTGTGAACAAGGGCTAATGTTTTAGTAGCAAAAACTGCCAAGTTTTGCCAACTTTGAAATTGGTAATACATTAAAAATTAGGGAAATGGAGAAATGGGAAGAAACATGATACTAAAATCTGGGAAATCTACTAAACAATAGGAAAGTTCATGCACTGACTCACTCATTAAACAAGTATCTATTAAATGTGAGCATGAGTGTGTGTGTGTGTGTGTGTGTGTGTGTGTGAATGCCTGTGTATAATTGTAAATTATGTTGTGCATTGAAAATTACATTAGGTCGAAATGCAGCCATCACTATCCTAATGCTAACTGTGAAGTGAAAGGGAAGCATTACTAGTACACAACAAAGGGAAATTCACTTATTTTTAATTCTGAATAAATTTGCATTAGTATTTTACAAGAAAAAGAATCATTTCAAAACAAGCCAATGTGATCAGAGTTTACAAAAGTAAATTATCCATAAGCATGGGTGATGTTTACTCAGGGTTCATAGGAAAAAGAACCAATAAGATAAACACAGAGGTTTATTTTGGGAATTGGCTCATGTAGTAGGAAGGCTCAGCGGTCCCCTGTGGTGGGCTATCAGCAGGCAGGAGACCCAGGAAAGCCAGATGGATGGAGCCGCATTGCCAAGACAGAGGTCAAATGTCCCAAATCAGGGAGAGTATCTGCCCTCCTCCCTCTGCTGTGGTCTAGGCACTCAACACTTGGATGACATCCATCCACACTGGTGAGGGAGGGTTCTCACTCCTCAGTCTACTGATTCAATCTCAATATCTTCTGGAAATACCCTCCCAGATACAGCAGAAAAAAGTTCTGCTCTGCCACCTACCTGGGAACTCTCAGCCCACTCCAGAAGATAAAACCATCCCAGTTGTTTTCCAGGGAGACAAAACTATGTTTTTACTAAACAAAGACCAAAGGGCCAAAGACATAGGTCCACAGATCGTTACATTCTTGCTTTGCAAGAAAATCAAGATACAGTATGTGCTCATGCTGAAAGATGCCTGGATTAATTTGGAAGAGTCTATGGTAGGTGCTGGGGTTGTGGATCAATGGTAGAACACTGGCCTAGCACATGTGAGGCATTGAGTTCGATCCTCAGCACCACATAAAAATAAATAAATAAAATAAAGGTATTGTATCCATCTATGACTTAAAAAAAATAAAACAAAAGAATATATGGGAGCTTAAGTAGAAAACAAAAACTATTTTCATTCTAAGAAGGTATTTTTTTCTTTTTCTTTTATAATATATTCTGGACAAATTTTTAACTGATTTTCTAAACCTTTATCAAAATATATCAGTCTATTATGTCAGTTTTGCTTTTATACATCAACATTATATTCTTTGTAGTAAAATAGAGAACAAATCTGAACTATAAACATATTCCTTATTTTTTCTTCTTCCACAATCTGAAACAAAAATTATTTTAAACAGAAAATTATGAGAAATTTAAAGGATGATAAAATTATTTATTCATAAAACCACTTACTAATATTTACAACTCATGTAGGCAATCATTTAATAAGTATATTTTGGTATGTTTTAAGTTTTCTAACTAGAGACCCTTCTTCCTTATTATCTTTCAGACCAAATAATATTTCATATTGGTGTAGAGAAAGAATATGTATGAGCAAAACTTCAGTAAATTTTATCGAGTTTCTTTGTACATTTTTGGTATATTCTATTAAAATAGCTTAAATTCTTGAATATGAAATAGGTCTTGATATATTTTTATTCCTCAGTCTTACAAACTAATAGCAAATGTAACATGACAAGTCATACTTTTGGTCAAAACTCATCAGATGAGAACTCCAATTCACTATGTGTTGACTAAAAATTAAAATCATTTCCTTAGGAAATAAAAGTAGATGACAATAAATACGAATATGACAAAATAAATATGACAAAACAATATAACCCATAGAACAATGTATCATACATACAAATTATCGAGAGTTTTGAAAATTTTCCACATTATTTCATAGTTACTGGAAAGTGTCCATTATGTTTGACTTTGATGAATTTTTTCTTTTTCTCAAAAAAAGTCTATGAATATGAAATGAATAGGCCTCTTGTATACTTCCACCATGTCTGTGATATTCCCAAAGTATATATAAGTGAGTTTCTAGTTACATTAAGGATTTTCTACAAAAGTTTGAAAGAATCACCAAGTATTTTTGTTCAGTTCCACCACAAGTGGTCAACCAAAGCTAATCATGTGCCAGGCAGAGGACCATGTGCTGTTTACAGAACTGTTTCAATGGACTGCCCATGTGTCATGTGTCACATCTGTCAGCCTTGGTCTATTTTTTTCCAATTCTTGCCTAATTCAACCATCCATTACCTTCCCCTGTGTCACACTTTAATTATAATTAAGTAGTGAAGTATTTAACGTACTTTGTCCCAAACTTTCTCATTTTATACATGTAAAACTGATGTCAAAAAACATTATGTCATTTCTCTTTTAATGTCAAACCTAGAAGAGTTGAAATAATAATAAACACATATAAGCTTCACCGATTTACATTTCGACAGCTTTTGTTCTCTCTTCCTGATGACACACGTGTGTGTGTGTGTGTGTGTGTGTGTGTGTGTGTGTTCCTGTGGAACTTTCTGTTCCATGACTCGGTACTTCACCTCATGGGTTTTGGAACACACCTCCTAATAAGGATAGGTGACGTAGATCAGTGAGACGGCATAAATCTTGCATTAATTAGGAATCATAAAAAGTTGCATTGCTCCCTCTGGTTGATCCTAAATTAGATCTCTCCATTAAATAGTAATTTCAAGATCTCCCTGCAATAAAGGTTCATTTTACATTTATAATTTTAAAGTTGTCTGTGGGTGATATTTTAAATCTGTGTAGGTATTTTGTCCTTTAGAAATGTTCACTACCTGGTTTGCAGACTGAGATACCCTGGTCTCCACTACATCTTACATTGGCGGTGACATAGTGGCAATTTTCCAACCCCATCCCTCCTTGTAGGTGTATTGCTAGCATTCTTCTCTGCGGATGACAGCTCCCCTTTTGCAGGCCTCCTCATTTCCTTTCCTTTCTCAACCTTTTCGGGAACCACTAGGTCAAGTTGTCCAGAGATCTCCTCCGTATCACACTCTTACCTTCAACCTGGAAAATTCTCTAGTCTTGAGTCATGCACCAACATCTCCCATGCTGCACATCCCAGACATGCCTTGATAACCACTCTGTGCCAATTTCCCCGAGGCCCACAAGAGCTGAAGGATGACTGGACGAGGGACAGACTCAGAAGAAAGGGAACCAAAGGGAAAAAAGATTTTGAGTTTGGACTTAATGGCTCAACTGATTAATGGAAGCAGGAGGTTAGGTCTCAGGGTTCAGGTTGAGAGGGGGCTTCTTTATTTATTAGCTTATTTATCTTTTAAGTTGACAATTTCAAACATAAAGGAAGCCGAATGAATAAGAAAATAGACCCCCAAATACCCTCCATTCAGTTTCCCCCAATCTGACTGTCTTCTTATCGCATCTCCTGCTCACTCTGTTCATTTCTGCATCAGTGCGAATGCCCTCCATACAGCCCCACTGTGTCTATGCACGTCAGTATGTGTCTCTAACATGAGGGTTGTGGCAGATTCCTGGAGCCTCTTCTCCATCGTTCAACCAAACATCAATTTACTTTTTATTCCTTTTGCAAGGGCTGGGGTCATGGCTCTGTGGTAGAGTACTTGCCTGGCATACATGAGAGCCTGTGTTTGATAGCCAGCATCAAAGAAAAAAAATGCTTTTGCAAAAGTGGTTAAGATCTTAAGACAATGACCTGAACAGAAGAAGATTATCTGGGTGGAGCTTACCTAGACGTCTGAATACTTTAAGTCTAAGTCTAGAGATGGAAAACAGAGGAAGGCAGAGATTAGAGACTGAGAGGGACTTGACCTGCAAGATGTGCTCCATCACTAGTGGGAAGATGAAGGGGTCCAGGGGGAAAAGAGCATGGCCTCTCAGAGGTGAGAGGAGACCTCATCAAAAAACAAGTGTGAAGGTAGCCACTTCCATACCCTGGTGTCCAAGTTCACGTATGTAAACTTGGACACCAAGTTTCAAAAGGGAATAGCAACCCTGTCTGGTGCCTTGCTTTCAGCAATATAAGACCCTAAACAGAGCACTCGTCACGTTATGTGAGATTCTTGATCCACAGAAACTGAAGATAATGAATTTGTATTGTTTTATGTTGTAAAGTTTGTGGTAAGTTGAAACTATAAAAAAATTAGTAGGGGGGCTGGGGCTGGGGCTCAGCTGTAGAGTACTCACCTGGTGCACATGAGGCACTGGGTTTGATCCTCAACACCACCTAAAAATAAAATAAAGATATTTTAAAATTAGTGGAATTATATGTATAATATATGTATAATGTAAAGTCATATTTATATGTAAAATATAATGAAATAATAGAAAAAACATAGGAGGCTATTTAATTCAAACCTAGTCACCATATCATTATGATATCTAACGAAGCCAGCAATCATTGCTTACAGGGTCTGCCACATGAGAGGTCTTAAAGGGGCTATTAATCTTGGCTGTGTGGTGTGTTAGACGGACTTTCATGAGCCAGTTAGGAAAGTTAAAAAAAAAAAAAACCACAAAGTCTAATCTTCTAACTACAGGGGAGTAAATTTAAACAACTAACATAAACTTTTGAATCACATCCCAATAAAACTCAGAGTCTGTCTGTATTTCTGAAATTAATTAAAGAGTTATAATCAAATGACTGTGGAAACCAAATTACTTAGAACAAGTTAAATCATGTCATAGTTAACTTCCTCTCTTTGATGAGTATCTGCAATTTTAAATACTTTCAGTGAGTCATTTATTCTAGAAGTTTTTTAAGAGCGTGTCATTTGCATGACATATTCCTCATTTCTCCCAAAGGGGCGGTTCCCTTTCCAGTTTCTTTCATAATATCCCAGCGCTCTCTTCAAGCACCCCTGAATTGCACCCCTGACTGCAAGTTTTAATTTTTTAACTGACCCTAATGAAGAGCTTGCCAATTGTTAATAACTTTTCATTCTGATAGTGAGTACACAGTGTTTGTGGAACTATTTTCTGAACTTATTTTAGAATTTTGCTTCCGAATTAAAAAGAAACTGGTCATTTTCTAAACATTTCTTATCTCGCTTCTGACAAATTCCTTTGTGAATTTTGACTTCTTGATCTTCCTCAGTACGATGTTCCCTGGATATTTCTTAAATTAAGACCCCTGATCCCCTGAAGTCTTTCTTCATCTGACCAACTAACTTCCTGTGGTATTGAAGATCCTTATTTAAAGACATTCTCCACATCTTATTCTCTTTCTAGAAGGCTCTCAAGGTTTTGTGGAAGGAAATTACTGATGCACGTCATTCACCTTAGAACAAGAACTACTCCAACTTAAGGCCTAACATCATGTCATTACCTTCCAAGACTGCCTCTTGCAAGCATTGGCCTGTGCTGGTTTACAGCAAATAGTCTGTGTGTGTGTGTGTGTGTGTGTGTGTGTGTGAGAGAGAGAGAGAGAGAGAGAGAGAGAGAGAGAGAGAGAGAGAGAGAGAACAACAAAAGCTACGGCAGGTAAAAATGCTTTGAACATAGAGTAATCAACATAGGCATAGGAGCTTGGCTTGTTAAAAGATTTAAGTCAGTAGTTCTAAACTTATGAGTCATAGTTTTTACAAATGTTCTTTAAATCATATCCAAAGGATTAAGTAGAATGAGTATATATATCTTCTGTAAGAATATGTGCTACTGTTCAAATATTTGGAAGTATTGTTTTTTGTTTGTTTGTTTTCATTGCTAGGGATTTGAACCCAGAGTCTTGAGCATGCTAGGCAAACACTTTACCACTGAGCTACTCCCCCAGCCCACAAGTAAGAACTTTCAAGTGTTATCAAGTTTCTAGTAGCTTTGTTATTATATATTTTCCAGTCTGTGAATAATAAAAAATAAAAAAGGCAATTATATAGTATTCTGTTATATTTTATATAATCTCATGTTTAAAAATGATTTAGATAGAAGATATAGAAATCTAGAAGGATGAACAACCAAATTGAATAGTAATAATCCCCAGCTGACTGTAATGGAGAGTGATCTTTCTTATTCTCTTTACCTTTTCCCATATTTTCCAAGCTCTTGTGATGATTGCATATGACTTGTACAACTCTCACCTACCAAAAATTTACAGATGTACTGTTTGTATCTATATACTTATATGAATATGTGTGTGTGTCCCCCCAAAAAAATATTTCCAGGAAGCCAATGTGTTTTGTGTCCTGACACTCATGAAATCTTATAAACCAACCTGATTTAGTCAAGAATGCAGAATGAACATTCCGTCTCCCTAGGGTCTGCCAAAGTTTTGAGCTTTGACATTTTTGTGAATTTTCAGTCACTGGGAAACATAAGTGACTTCACTTGAAGCCTTTTAAAAGCTGTGTAACTGCTGGTAATTGGCTTCTGGGAAAAAAGAGAATGCATTAAGGCCCAATTTCTAAATGTTTTACAACAAAATGGCATGTTGTAAAGCTATCCAATGTGACCACCAAAAGCTGCTGGTAGTGGCCAGATGGATGTCTGCACTTGCCATTGACCCTCAGGATTTACCTTCTGATACTGTGATTAGGTCTTTGACTAAAACAGCTGCCTCCACAACATAGAGGTCAGTACCCCCAAGGAGCAGCACTTCTCTTTTTGATGTTTACCGTTCCACAAACTGTGAGCCCCTGCATTTCTAAATATGGATCTCATCACAACCCCACACAAACAAAATAAAAGCAAGTGAAGAAGCCCATGTGTGACTGTTTAAGAGCTTCTCACACCGAGAGCACCACTGTTCTTAGGAACTCGTGTACCAAGGCAGCCACTGTGTCCCCAGTGCCTCTGCTTGGCTGTGGCCTCTAGCAGTGACCACTACATTGCCTTCTCCAGGACTAGGATGGCCACTCCCCAGGCACTTCCCTCTGGGGACGTTTTCCCTGACCTGACCCCATTTTGAAACATGTCCCTGTGTTGTAGAGGTTGTATGCTGTTGAAAGAGAACATATCCTCTCTTTGTTTTGATATAGAAATAACAAACATAGCCCTCACCCAGAGGGCAGAAAGAAAACAAATTTCACCAGCTACATAAAACATTTCTGCTCACGGATTTGGAATGTTCTTGCAGAAAAGGGTGTTTCTTACAAACCTGTTTTGGTGAGCATAATTCATTTGTTAAGACAACACTAAGACTCTTATAATTTATATAATTGTTGATTAAAATTGCAATGAATGTTCTTGAATGAAAAGTGTTATATCTTTAAATGACTTTACATTTTTAAAAATAGAAAATAAAGTATCAATCAAAAAATTTAATCAAGAAGTTATTCAAATATGCTGGATTAAACTTTATAACAATTTTAAGTTATATTTTATGTTAATTATCCAAGAAGATTAGAAAGACAATTATTTGTGTCTTATAATTCACTGGTTCCATTAGACAAATATAATTTTTTGAAGACCTAATGGGAAGAAATTGAAACTCTTTATGGAAAATAAAGCATGTTTTCCTCCTTTGGAGGTAGCAGAGATAGCATATTTTCTTGAGTCTAAGACTTATTTTTTCCTATTTGAATAGGTCTCAAATAAGAATTGGTCTTTTTAGTTTTTCGTGCATCTTATATTTGACTCCAGGTGTCCACATATCTGGTGACCTAGAAGCAGAAATCAGAATTCCAACACCAGTTAATAGGACCGGAGTATACCAAGCTTGGTCACAGGCAAAGAATGGATCGGCACTGTTGGGAGAAAGTCCTGCTCCACACGACAGTGCTGGGCTGTCACACCTGGCACAGGGGCACAGGTGCCACCAAGCTGAGTGCCACAGTGCAGGCTGAGCATGAAAGAGTCCCTGGGCTCGATCCCCAGCACCCAAACCAGAACAACACAGAGTGACTTCTTTCTCCTGCTGTTACACTCTGAACGAGTCCGTGTTTCTACCCCTAGAACACCTGACGTATGTCCTTAACTCCATCAAGAGGATTCTAGAAAATACGTCACTAACTTGAGGGAGAAATCAGAAAAACTGTGAGGATGCTAGTGCTGCCAGATTGTTTTTATCGAAACTTTTTCTTGCATCATTTTCCTGTTTAAAAATATCAAATATCTCCTCTTTGTAAGGCCCTGACATTTTCCTACTGGCTCGATTTCTGCTAGGTCGTTGGCTGCTCACTCTGAACCCTAAGATCTACAGTTTAGGGCTAAGCCATCTAAAGTTATTGAGCACTTAAAACATGGCTAGTGAGATTGAAGATTGGATTTTTAATTGTGTTCAGTTTTAAGCAATTGATGCTTACATTGAAAAGTGGAAGCATTATCATTTTCTATATTGCTGCATATTGAAATGGTTACATTCTTACATATTGGGTTAAATGCAATTTTATTCAAATTCATTTCACCTGTTTCTCTTTAATGTTGTAAGTAGGAATTTTAAAAAATAATGTATGTAATTAGCATTATATTTCTACTAGAAAATGCCAGTTTATATATAATTTAAAAGTCTTGCTTTTCTTGATATTTTACACTTCAAATAAAACATGCCCCCTCCTCCGAGCATCCTATCTAATATAAAAGACTCTTTGGGTTGTGCATGATAGAAATTTAATTCAAAGAAGTTTCAGGGGAAAAAAACCCAAAAAACACAAGAATGTATTAGTGCAGTAAATTAAAGAGAAACAGGGTTTCAGGCTCAGCCGGAGTCTGTCCCTTTCTCCCTCTTGCTCTTTCTTACATCTGGTTTCTTCTCTGTTGGCCTCTTTCTTTTGCTGTCTCTCTCATCTGTGGTCTCTCCTAGTTTCAGCTTGCATAATTCTTATTTTGTTTTGTTTTGGGTACTGGGGATTAAATCCAGGGACACTTAACTACTGAGCTGTGTTCCCAGCCCTTTTTATATTTTATTTAGAGACAGGTCTCACTAAGTTGATCAAGGCCTCCGTAATTTGCTGAAGCTGGCTTTGAACTTGCCATCCTCCTGCCTCAGCTCCTGAGTTACTGAGATTACAGGTGTGTGCCACCACACCCAGTCCGGTTTACATGATTCTTTTTTTTTTTTTTTTTTTTTTTTTTTTTAGGTTCACTGGATTCTTAAAGCAAGCTGATCCCAGCAAAAACAGAGCTTAAAATTTCCAGAAATTTTGGAGCATAAATCTTATTCCAGAAGTATGTCTCCCTGAGATTTGAATTATATGCTCATCTCAGAACCAATCACTGTGGCAAAGGTCAAGCATTTAGTTTACAGGCCAGACACTGGTCACATGCTTCCACTAGTGTTGGTGTAAGAGAGAGATCAACGCCACTCACGTTACATGGGCTGATACCAAGGAAGACCAGTTCCTCAGGGAAAAGCCATGGGACCTGTCACTGCAAGAAAGAGAAATGGTAATGGGTACAGATGTGCAAAGAGCCTGATCACCCACAAGATAAGGGTTTTGTTTTTTACAACTTTTGTTTGGTTGGTTGATTTGGTTTTCTGTGCTGAGCACTGAGCCAGAGCCTTCCCCACTCGGAGCATGGACTCTGCCATTGAGCTAACCCCCAGTCCTTTTATTTTTTGTATTGTTTCTTCTTCAAAGAACATTGTTGAAAACACCACGTATTGCAAGGCCCCTCAGTCATCTTCCCGAGCCTGGCTTTGTCTGTTGAGTTTCTTCACCAGCCCTTACCAGCCCTCCCAGTTTATGCACCACAAATATCATACCACGTGCAGCTGCATAAAGTGGTGCCCTCTCTCTGGCTCCACAACTCCGCAAACTGGAGTCCTCTAACCTAGGACACCTACAGATTTGCAGGTTCTCTGCAACTTCACCTTCTAATATATCAGTTTCACACTAACATGCACCCCTCCATTGCATGACAGTTCTGATACAGATCTTGAGTGGAGTCTTCTTGAGGCGGTACATTTTAAAGTAACAATTTCAGGTGATTTAATGAAGGAACCATGTTTTAGGTTAGGTATGAGGTTTCTCTCCCTGGGTGAAACTATTGGGTTATGAGAGCCTTAATTTAATTAGTGTGTTGATGCACTTGAACGTGTTAACCGCAGGGTAATGTAGGCAGGTAGCTGTGGCTGGAGGAGGTGGGTCCCTGGGAGTGTGCCTTTGGGGTTTATATTTTGTTCCTAGTGAGAAGAGCTCTCTCTCTGCTGCCTGACTTGCGATGTCCTGTGTTGCTTTTCTCCTCCACATTCTTCCATCATGATGTTCTGCCTCATCTTGGGTCCAGAGCAATGAAGTTGGCCATCTGTGAACTGAGACTTCTGAAACTGTGAGTGCCAAATAAACTTTTCCTCCTCTAAAATGGTTCTTGTCAGGTTTTGTGGTCACAGTGGTGAAAAAGCTGACTAAAATAAATTACTGAGTGGTGTTGGCATGATTAGGAGTCAATGAGGTCTGACAGCACCCAGAGGCTAGCAAAGGTAGCAAGCCATTAACCCTTCTAGCCCTGAGAGGCAAAGAGGAGCCATTTTGCAGGAACCTACTGACAGCCCAAGCCGAGGAAGAGGAGAAGACAAAAGGACAGCAGCTGCACGTAGGGAACAGCCACTTTCAAACCCTGGCCCTAATGGGAAGAAGCAGAAGTAGGTACTCCAGATTCTCTCTTCTCCATCCAGTGATGGTGCCCCCATTGGCCAAAGTCAGCCAGCAGGTCAGCAGGTCAGCACAGAGGTCAGCTTCTAGATAAAAGCGTAGGGCTAGAAGGACAGGGAAAGCAATGCACAGTCCAGCTGATTTTGTATTTCCAGCTCTTCTTAAGCTTCTTTCAGAGAGTAGGTAAAAAGTCTCAAATGGATGAATGACTCCCCACAAATCTTCTCTCTTCTGATTCTTTGAATTCATTTTTCTTAATAAGCACAACATATGTAAATTGTAGAACTATTTGTGGTTTAATTTGTAGAATTTTGTAAAGTTTTCAAATATCTAGATTCACAAAGTAAAAGATTTTTTTGGTTTGATCGTGTGTCTCGAATTAGATTTTGAAATTGTCAACACCACACTTAGGAAGAAGCATGTCCTTCCTGGCCCTTGACCTGGGTAGCCAGTGAGTACTCAGAGCACCTATAAGGTGGCTATTCTCATCTCCTTTTAGAAATACGGAGACTGAAAGTCCGAGATATTTGAGAATGATCAGACAATGACTTTGTCTTCCTTTCTCTAAATTCACAGAGACAAAACAATAAGCATATGAATGTTAAAATATTAATGCTAGTTCTTCAATAAGTTAAAAATAAAACCAGTGAAACAGAAGTACTTTTTTTTTTACCACTGAGCTATGCAGATAGCAATTGAAATATTACTACTTTAGTAGTTTTAAAGTGGCTATGATAATATACCTTGGGAAAGAAATAGTGCTAAAACTATGGTATATTTATTTTATTTTAATTGAAAATTTTTTTCCAGAGACATATGCACATTGCTTAATGCTTTCCAGGGATAAGTTCATACAGGTTCAGTATTGCTTGTCTGAAACACTCAGGCCCAGAAGTCTTTCAGATTTCAGATTTCTTGGTATTTTGGAATATTTGCATGTACATAATCTTGGGAACAGGACCCAAATTTAATCTTTATGTTTTGAATACACCTTATATACATAGCTTGAAGATAACTTTATAAAATATATTGACTGTCACCTGAGGTCAGGTGTGGAATTTTCTACTTGTGGCATTGCTTCAGTGCCCAAAATGTTTCCCATTATGGAGCACTTCAAATTTTGAATTTGCATGTTATAGATACTCAACTTGTCACAGAGAAGGAGGAGAGGCAGGAGAGAAGGATGAAGGTGACAGAGAAGAGGCCTGAGGAATTGGGGTTGTTATGGTAAATATAAGGAAATAGGGAAGCTGTATAATGGTTTTCCAGTCTACATGATTTTTTTAACATCTTTGTGTTTTTTTATGTTTTTTTAAATTTGTTTTAATTAGTTACACATGACAGTACAATGACCTTGACATATCATACATTTGAATCAGGTGGGATATAATTTCTCATTTTTCTGAGTATACAGGTTGCAGAATCACATTGGTCATGCAGTCACATATATACACACAATAATAATAATGTCTGTAACATCTTTGGAAGGGTAATTTGAAAGTTCTAAGTGTGAATAACAACAATTACTACATGATTGCCTCATTGAAATAGTGGCAAATTTTTATTAAAAAACAAGGCATTTCGTTGTATTAGACATATTAATCTTACATTATTTTTAACACAATGTAAGATGTATTCTTCATACATGTTATAAAACTTCCGAAACATGTTTTAGTATATTTTTGCAAGAATGTGTTGCTTGGCATGTAGAAGAAATTAACATTTTATTGACTAACCAGGTTTTTTCCCAATACTAATGATAACTTAGAAGTGATGAGCACCACAAAAGGTTTAGATTGTGGTCCCAGAAAGCCCTATCTCACTAAAAGAAACCAGGTTCCTATAGACAAATGGCTGATTTGGGGCCTAGGGCAGGAAATACACAAAATTATCCCAGTTATCTTGTCCCAGAAAGCAAGGATATTACCAAAAAATATTACGGTCATCTCAAAAGGTTACAGCAGCCAGCGGAGAGGGCCTAGAGTGGATTCTGGGAAGACTAGAGCATCATCCAAACAGAGTGTTCATGACACAGGGAGACCGAGAACCTCACCTCAGCAATCAAGCTATCCAGGGAGCACACGTCCACGGTGAATGAACAGGCAAGTCATCAAACAGGAACAGGAAGGAAGGACACAACATGAGAATATGCTCAGTCTCTGTTTTAATCAGGAAATGCAAATGTAAATATTAAGATGACATTTTCTTACCCCTCAGACCTGCAAATCTTTAAAGGTTTCTCGACACAAGTATCGACTATTGGCAATAGTGTGGGAAAATAGGAAATATTCGAAGTTCAAACCAGTAAAACATTTGACTGAGCATGTCAGTCAGGACAAGTAACATTTTAAGTGTCTAGACTCTCTGGTCCAACAGTTCTTTCCTATATGTAGCCTAGAGATTTGGGCACTCTATTAAAGAGCCCTTTGCTCTGGTGTTGACTGACCATATTGTTTTTAATTTGCAAAAAGTAACACAGATTCAATCAATAGGGGGATTTTGCAAGTATATGAAATAGCTCAAATGAATGTCTTGGGAATATCGTCAAGTTATAAATTAAGGAAAAGATACATAGTGTGGTGCTATTTACATTGAAATCCCATAAATATCAAATTCTGGATGAATAGATATGTAATTTCACAGGAAATAGGTCTTCAAAGATACACACCAAACTGATAACACTGCTTACCTCAGGAGAGGAAACCACCTCAGAGGGAATTAGGATGGACTTTGGGTTTCTCTTTATTTTTCATACTACAAATTCTAAGTAAGTATCCTTTGTTTTGTAATCTTCTAGTAACCCTCTTAGGAGCAAAAGGAAGGCCCCCTTTACAAGTGAGGATACAGGGATAAAAATAATGGCTGGTGTGCCCCAAGGTTAAGTAAACAGTTGAGTTGAAAAATGAACTCAGGCTGATCTTAGGGCCTTCATGCAAACTCTCCCCAGATCACAAAGAAAAATGATTTTTTATTGTACTGATGAGAATGTCTCCAGGGAGATATCTGGGTGTAAAAGGGCACTTTAGCAGCCATTAGTATTTGCCATCTGAATGCATATTGAGGAGACTGTGGTAAGCAGGCAGGCCCAGACAGAGTCTGCAGAGTAGCAGCCTCCCGAACACACATTGTTGCAGACTTCTGTGAGAGAGGTCAGAGGGCGAGGGCGGAGGCCAGGCTGAGACCCAGAGCGCCACCAGGTGGAGGAGGGGTTCTGCAGTGGGCCTGGGGTGCCGTGTCAGCTACGAGGGTTTTGAGTGGCACTTTGGGTAACAAGGCGCTCTTTGGTGACCTCAGCAAGAGTCCTGATGAATAGGAAGGGGCAGAAACCCAGGAGGAAGGAGTGTGAGCAAACAAGGTGGACTTGGCAGCCTGGCGGTCCCTCCGGATGGCCAGGTCCATTTGTGGGTGTCTACCCAAAAGAATTGGAAGCAGAGATGCAAGCGGGTCTCTCTCCATTGGAGTCTACAGCAGCACCAATCATAGTCTCCAAAAGATGGGAACAACCCAAAGGTTCACCAATGGAGGGACAGAAACATAAAGTATGGCAAACATACAGTAGCATGCTGTTCGGCCTTGGAAAGAGGGACATGCAGACATGTGTTAGGTCCTTCATGAACCAGTTCCCAAGTCACATGGTCGATCCTAAGTGGACTAAGGCAGACGCAAGAGGACAAGTGTCACCATTCCCTTACACAGGGTCCCTGGGGTCTTCAGATTCACAGAGACAGAAAGTAGGGAAAGAACAAGTGACTCCTTAATGAGCACTAAGTTTTAGTCTAAAGGACGAGAAGGTTCTGGAGATGGGCAGTGCTGGTGATTGCCCAGTGACACCAACATACACTTAGAAATGGTTCACATGACCCATGTTCTATGATATACTTTCTACCACACCTACAAAACCACAGTGTTGACAACTTCCCCAAAAAGTTCAGAAGAAGGGAAAGAAAGTACTATGGTTGTCAGTCAAGGAGAACTTTTGAAGGGGGAGGAACATCAAACATATATACCACTGGGAAGTGGTCATCAGGGAAGCAGAGTTGCACACCTACCCTTCAGGTAAGAGGGGCACACACTCTGACTCACTTACTGAACTAGCACATTAAAATTACGGTTGCCCCCCCTTATCCACAGGGGATGTGTTACAAGACCCCCCAGATGGAGGCATGGGAGTGCATAGTAACACGCCTTACGTGATAAGGTTTTTCCTATTTTGTTCTAAAACATTGTTCTAAAATATACATCTTAACCTCAGCACAGGTTCCCTTTGAAGAAGGGCTTTCTCGCTTCTCTTTGGCATATTTGCACTCGAAACATCACTGTCCTTGCATTTGGGGGCCGTTATTGAGCACAACAAGGGTTACTTGAACCCAAGCACTGGAACACTGTGCCAGTGGGTGTGACAACTGCAGTGACTACCAAGTGACTAATGGAGGGTAGTGCATCCAATGTGGGCATCTGGACAAAGGGACGATTCATACTGTGGCTGGTACAGAGCAGAAGGGCCTGAGATTTCATCATGTCTGTCCAAATGGGATGCAGTGTTAAACTGATGAATTATTTCTCCAGTTTTTACTTAGTATTTCCTGGCTGTGGTTGACTACTTGTAACTGAAACCTCAGAAAGGAAAGCCACGTATAAGGAGGTCCCAGAGCACCCGCAGACATTGAGGACTACACTTCCTGAAGTGGGACTGGGTCTTTGGGGTCAGAAGAGCCTAGTGTTTCATGATACTCACATGCAGTGATATTTAAATTTTATCTCAACACACAGAATCTAAGTCATCTTCATTCCATCAATAACTTTTTCTTCCAATATTTTCCTACAATTACCTCACTAAAGAATTCAAATAAAATTTGATATTGATGACACTTGGGGATTTTGTTTTTTGTTGTTCTTACTTGTATTTTTGTTTTGTTTTGTTTTGTTTTGGGGGTATTATTATGTGGTGGTTTTCTTAGTTTGGTGTATTTCTTTTTACTTCCAATCAATTCACATTAAATTTGAGGTTAGGTGAAATAAAAAATATTCCCATTTCTAATCACCCGCTACTCTGTTGCCCCTTTGGAAATATTATTAAATAAAAAACAAAAAATATGATACTCTGAGAGCCACTAGTTCCTAAAGTCTTGCAGTGTGTGGAGGTTTGCATAATTACTGTCATTCTTGCAATCTCCCCTCCCACTTCCTCATTAAGCAAGGAAGGGTTGGAAGAACTGCCACCAGTTTGCCACCCATGGCTTTTATTATCGGGTAACCTGGGCATGGGAGAAATGTGTACCTATATGTATATTTAGACAGACAGATATCCTTTTATTTGAAGTTGACCACAGCATTTCCTTTGATCAACTGTCTCAGTTCCTTTTCAACCAACCTTTGTCCCTATGGTCCTTTAAATATTTCCATTTACTTCACCAACTTGGAAGAATCCTAACCAGTTAAATGCTCAGCATTGCAAGATCTGCACCTGTTTTTCACTCTTGTGGCTTGAATTATGAGAGATCGTGGATAAGCAACAGTTTCAGTTTTGCAATGCTTTATCTGTATGTAACAGGCAAGTATGCATGAGAAAGGAAGTTAAGACTTATAGGTAAAAACACCACTACCCAAATTCCAGGAAAATGGCCACTTACTGCTCTTGAACTTGGATTCTCTCTTTGTCTCTTTCTCTCTCAGATGCTTACAGTCAGATTATCATTTAGGTTATACTGCAGAGACTTTAAATTAACTACATATAAAAGTAAGTGTATGCCCCATATATTACTTTCACAGTTTTCTTCCACATACAGTTTTTCTTCCTTTTTTTATAATTATCATTAGCCACATAGAAGATGTTTCCTTATGTGAGCCTACTTAATCAAGTATAGATTTTAAGAACTTAACTTTTCTAAAATATGCTTAACAGATAAGTATGTTTATACATTAATTATTTATGCATAGATGCATAGATTATAGCATGTTTCCATGATTCCCAGTGTAAGCTTTGTGAATAATTCACCATTTCCCATAGAATTTATAAAGCATAATGACTCTGGTGTTTCACAACTTCCTCTTTTGGTGCACTAGCCTTCTGCTGAGGAAAAAAAAAAGTAACGTGACTAGAGAAGAGAGCTGGGTAGAGAAACAGATCTCCTTGAGGATCAGGGAGTTCAACTCACCAATGGAGCAGCTTGACGAGCAGCTGTAGATAAGACAAAGAGGTAAGAAGAAAGCGACGTTGTTCATATTTTAGGATTTGGGTTGCTATTTATATGCCAAAAAAGTAAATGCTGAACAGATTATAAAATAGACTGTGTAGACCTGATACTTCACTCAAGCGAGTAGTAAATATTTAAAATAAAAGACTTTAATAAACATATGGTTTCAAGTTCACTCGCAACCTTCTAAAAAGCCAGGAAATTTAAAAAAATTATCATTGCTCTCCAACTTATATTACCTGCAAAGTAAAACGTTCTCTTTCTTGTGTGTGAAGAAACTTTTGGATGAACAAAGAGAACTTTCCTTCCTCCCCTACCATCAGTTTATTCCTACCATTTCTAAATTCTCTCACGTGGATCTCTTGTTCATTTTGAAAAACCATTTAGTTGAGCCTTTTCAGAAAAAAAAATACATTTGTTTTTACCCACTGTGAAAATAGATTGAATTATTTTGAATGAAACATTTCAGTGCTATTTGTTATATCAACATGTGATGACACTTAAACTTAGAGTAATTTGTGATGATAGCATGATTTTAAAGTCTAAATAAGTAAATCTGACTTTCAAAATGGTTTTCCTAATAAGATTAATTGGTAGTTATGCTACTTAAAATTGGAGTAGGAACTAAAACAAAGACCATTTGAAGTGATGGTTAGAGACCAACGTAGGCTGAGGCTGATCTTGTTAGTAAGTCCCCGGATACTCTAGGTCCTGTAGGACCCTTGATCCTTGCTGGTGTGCCGGTCCAGGAAAATAGCAGCTCAGATCAACTCTACTTTATATAATTGTCTTCAAGGTACAGCAATTTTTAAATCTTCCTTTTAAAAGCTGTTGGTTTCTGTATACTTCAGTGAAGACATTACCGATATTTCATTGAATATAGCTTTAAGAAAAATGCAGATTTAAGTGAACAATTTCTGTCCTGTTGTGTGGAAGCAGGGGAGTTCGCCTGAGCACTCTGTCATTGAAACATTTTGAGGTGAACACTATACATTGCATGTATGAGCTTTGCAGAAGTAAATATCCCAAGTAGTGTTTCAGAATGCTCACTTGATTTGGTTTGCTTTTTGAATTCGACTAATCTCATGACTTTCTTGAAGAAAGTTCTTATCCCTTCAATAAATGGATTTATCTTTTATAAAATTCTGTAAAAATTGTGAAATATGTAATAGAACCAATAGAACCACCATCCTGTTGGTTTATTACATTACCTGGTACCCACTTTTGTAAAAAATCTATTTTCATGTAATATGCTATAAAAATAGTTGGTGTCTATTGCAGGGAAAAGGAAAGCAGGTTGGTAGTATTATAAATTCAGGAAATGAATTAAGGACACAACTTTGACATTTTTGGCTAGATCAGAATTTTAAAATTAAGGTGATCTTTTGAGAAATCCATTAAAATTGTGCATCTTTGTCTTTAGGTGCCACATTACTAATTAAACACTAATTCCATTAGAACTTATGTTAATTTAATACCAATTTAACACTATCTCTTTTTTTCAAAAAATTGTGGTTTTGAATGGACACAATTTTGCGTATGTGATATTTTGACATGGTGGACTATTGAGCGTTACGGGGAAGTGACAGTGAGTGCATGTCGTAGCTCTCTCTGGGGGATAAGCAGCCCTGAGAAAATGGAGCCGAAGGAAATAGCAAATGAAGGCCAGAGCAGCCCGAGAAAATGCTGTCCTGCTGGAAGGACAGATTTGTGGTAATTCTTGTTAATTGTAAAGGTCTGAATGAGCAGCCCAGTTTCAGCTTGTTGAAAATAAGTTTAGAATTTGTTCTTTCCTTGTGAAAATTCTATTTTCTAGAAGAAAAAACAGAGTGCTCCTCTGGCCGAGCTTCCAGGACACACAGGGGTGACTGAGGGGAACTTCTTGTTGCGATTAGCATTGCATTTTTTTCTCACATGCTGTTATTTTTAAAAAGCAGTTAGAACCTGCCACGGAATCCAAAAATTTTAAGTGAAATTAGACACATTGTAAATAATTCATTGCTCAAAAACTAATTTTGACTTTTGAACTACAGAGACGTATTTTACTACGATTCATTAGAGTATATTCATGTGACAATTATTCAGGACAGATATTTTCCTTGAGTCTTATAAAACTTGGAATCAGATAGCTGCTCAATGGCATGGTGAAGCCGGGGGTCTGACCTAATGAAACATGGCTGATCTAGCGACCTTCGGGCCATCTCGCAGGTGGTCTGTGTGACTGGAGAAAGCCAAGTGGCCTTAACTCTCCCCGTTAATGGGTGTGTCCTCCTGCTTCCCAGAAGGACCTCCCAGTCTCCCTCTATAAGAATCTGACCAGCTTACAGAGAGCGCTCTCCCACCCTGACACATAGGAAAATATATTATTTTCCAAACAATGATTTCACTTAGGAACAACCATGCCATTTGTTTTTGACTTAAATGACAAGACTTCCAAAAGAACATTGAAACATTTATTTTTTACTTAGTTGTTTTGTTTTTTCTTCTTTCCATCATTTTCCATTTTGCACCAATAAAGAGAAGGAAGTCAGTTGTCTTGAAAGAAAATTTATGGTTTGCATACGAGCTAAGAATGTTCTGATTGCAAAGCCAAAACTCCTCTAAATCTAGATAATGTACATCTTTTAGCCTTTTAGAAACAAATTTGTGTCTTCTATCTCTATAGAACTTCCATTTATTTTTAATGATTGTGACTTCCAAATAAGTGTCACACTTAACATTTTCACATCTACTATACTAGAAATATGTACTAATAAATAGGAAAATTACCGTGTTCACAAAATAACTGCTGTAAGAGCAAATGTGGCCTGTTATGATAGAGTGTGCATCTCACTTCATATACGAAGCAATTTGTGCAAATATGAAAGATAAAGGAAGCCTTTTTGTATTTCTGAACATTTCTACTTAAAAAAAATAAATGAAATGCAGTCTTATCCATCTGCACTGTAAAAAAATTTAAACATTTAAAAACACTGCTAATTTTTTAATCTTTAAAATACAAAGTATTTGTAGAGAATTGTTATATTTCCATCACTTTCCTGACAGCATTAATTTTTTGTAGTATTTTTTATGAACTAAAATTTGGCACTTAGATTTAATGTTTTCAAGATTATTTCCAGTTTTATTTTTTTGCCATTGTATATGTATGCCAAAAATATTACATTTTATTTAATAATATTTTATTTAACATTTGTTATTTTTTACATCATTGAGATAAATACCAGATTTGAGTTTTTAAATCAAAATTCAAGGAGAAATGAATTAAAATCATTAGCTGACACTGGAACCATGGAAAACAGATCATAAATCAAGTGAGCCTAAAGGTGTTGCTCCATGTACACCTCTGTATTATTTTGCTTTAAACATATCTTATTATAAGCCTTTAGGTATTTTTTTAATAGTAGTAGTTACCACATTCTCAACGTTATTGTCACCTTGGAAACAAATATGTAGTAATATGATTTTAAAAAACATCACCACAGTTTGTCCTGATTCTGGAAAATATAAATAAAATTAGTAGAATTTTTAAAATATACCTTCATTCATTTTATTTTCACTTGGCACAAGAAAAGAACTTAAGCAGTTGTGTTGTGTCTATTCTTTGTCATGGTGAATAGATCTGACTTAGAGGAGTCACAGAAGTCCTCGCCATGAAATTAAGTTGTTTTCTGAGCAAATAAAATCCTATGTGTGTGGTGGCAGGTTTTTTTAAAAATGCTCACCAGAAACTCTTATTAATTATTCAAAATATTTTTATTTCAGAATAATTTCAAGCTTAAAACGTTTCTAGGAAAAAAATTATAATGAATACCTTTCTGTCCTTGATTAGATTTGTTTGATCTCATTATTTTCCCACATTTGATTTCTAATTTGCTCTTACTCTTTTTTTTTTTATCCATTTCTATGATTTTTTTCCCTGAACCACCAAGTGCATGTTATGCATAGTATGGCCTTTAATTCTGTGCATTCCTCAGAGTAGAGATTTTCTTATGTCCAAGTGGCACGTAAGTGGCTACTTCATAAATTTGCAACAATGCATTACTTTTATCTAATATTTGTCCATTTTCGAGTTTTGTTGCTTATCTAATAATATTCTTAATAGCAATTTCTCCCCAGTAGATAATCTTGTCTAGAATCAGCTATCACTTTAAGTTGCCATCTCTCTTTTAAAAAAATTAATAGACAAATAAAATTGCATGTATTTCCTGTGTATATCATATTGTTTTGAGACACATATATTGTGGAATTTGAGCTAATTAACATATGCTTTACACCATCTACTTGCGTTTTGCGATGACAACACTGAAAATCTTTCTTAGCATTTTTCAAGAATTCCATACATTGTTATTAACCATAGTGATGATGTGGTACCATAGATCTCTTGAACGTCACATCCCTTTATGCTCTTTTAATGTGGGACATTTTTATATCTTGTCTTTGTCTCTTATGAAATTGAAGATTTTAAAGAACACCAATAATTTTTAATTTACTTTTTAAACTTAAATTTATTTTTAATGGTACATAAAATAGAAAACTTGTACACATGTATGGGCTACCCTGAGATGTTTCAATACATATATAGGTTATATACATAGGAAAATGTTCAAATCAGGGTGAATGCATTTATTTCTTCAAATATTTATCATTTCTTTATGGTGCCAACATCCTATCTTGCTGCTCTTGAAATATACAGTGCAGTACTGTTACCTGTGGTACTTTTCCACTTAATAGCATGTTTCTCATTTTGTGTTTGTCTGATTCCTCATGATTTGATTGCAATTCTGCATTTCCAATAGAGCACTGCACAGGTGACGTGGCCTCCCATGCTGACACCCATGAAGGCCCATGGTACTCGCCTGTCCCACCTGGTGACATGGCCTCTCAGGGTGACACCTATAGAGGTACCTGGTGCTCACCTGTCCCACCTGGTGAGGGGACTCTCATGCTGAAACCTTGGAGGCCCATGGTGCCCACTGGTCCCAACCTGGCCAGAGGGCTCTTTGCTGCCTGAAGGCTCCATTGAACTCTGTGATGCAGTGACGACTCCTCACCAACTCCTGGGGATTTAGTATCCACAGTCACAGACCTTCCCATCTGGGGCAGTCTTTTCTATAAAAATTACAAAATCATGATTATTCAACTTCTCACTCGTCAGGTTAACATCCATCTTTTCCATTCGGCTGTAAATACAAGAACTTCTTCTCTGATGTTTATTCAATGATATGGATTTTGCATTTCCCTGTGTTTCTTGTGTGAACTGCTGAACTCCCAGATTTTCAACAGTTCTCTACTGCCTTAATTATGTGATATCGCGCTGTCCACAGTTAACCACAGGAGCTCTGATGTTCTGTCTGTGTCCTGGTGATGTCCCCATCCTAGGAGTGAGCCACCTTCTCTACCTGCCCCCACCCTGGAAGCCTTCACCATCATTTCTGTATTAGGGAGTGGCCATAGGTACCCAAGTCAGGTGGTATTTAAATCAGCTTCTTCACTGCTCTGACTAAAATACCTCACAAGAACTATTTTAAAGGAGGAAAAGTTTATTTGGGGGGCTCACAGTTTCAGAGGTCTCAGTCCACGAACAGTAGGCTCCATTCCTCAGGGCAGAACATCACGGTGGAAGAGAGTGGTAAAGGCAAGCAGCTCACATGACAATCAGGCAGAAGAGAGAGAGACTCCACTCACCAGACACAATATATATATACCCCAAAGCCATGCCCCCAATGTCCACCTCCTCCAGTCACATCCCCGCTGCCTCCAGTCACCACCTGGTTAATCCCATCAGGATATTAATTCACTAATTGGGTTAAGGCTCTCACAACCCAATCATTTGTCCTCTGAACCCTCTTGCACTGTCCCACACATGAGCTTTTGGGGGACACCTCCCACCCAAACCCGAACAGGCAGTTAAGTGTATTCCCTGCCACTGGCCGCAGAAATACATTAATGCACACGCACACCAGTAACATGAGCACACAATCTGCATGCCAACGTTCATGCAGGCACACATGTGAGTATTCATCTACATGCAGACGTGGCTACCACCCACGTGTACTCTGGGTACCCAGTGCTCACTGGTGTTTCCTCTTCAACCCGTCCTCGCAGTGTTGCTGCCTCCCCCACTCCGGGGTGCAGTCCCTGGATGCCAACAACCCTGCTGTGTTTACACACCTGTCAGTTCTATGGCATGTCTAGAATTATTATAGAATTGCTTCCCTTAAATCACTGCAACAAGCAGATCTTCTGTAGCAGTGTTTAGGGTTTGTGCCCACTTCTTCCCTGGCACACACACCTTCCAGAAATGCTTTATTTATAAATTTCCTGGATTCTTCCTTCCCTCTTTTCCTCCCTCCCTCCCTCCCTCTTTCTTATTTTCCACTCAAGGTGACCACAGTATTAATCTCAAATACAATTAAGTTTGGTCCAGTTCATTTCCAGCTTCAGGGCTTTTTTTTTTTTTTTCCTTACGGTTTTTATTGGTTTTCTTTTATTTTTTGAGTAGATTATTTTATTTATTTATTTATTTTTAGAGACAGGGTCTCGCTGAGTTGCTTAACGTCTCATTTTTGCTGAGGCTGGCTTTGAACTCACCATCCTCCTGCCTCAGCTTCTCTAAATTTATTTTAAATATTTCTTTTCTAAGTCATGGAGTCAAAGGGCTACTCACCCTAGTCATTTTTATTATGCCCCATGTGTCCTAATTCAAATGTTATTGACAGAATTCACAAATACTTACTTGAGTTATCGATCAAAAAATTTTTTTTGTATTTCAATTCTAATCAATCTACCTCTAGCCTGAAGTCTAAACATTTGATATTTAGATGTTTGATATCAAAGAATATTACTCTTTGATATTCTAAAAAGTGACAACTTCAGAAAATGAAGTAGTTATTTATAGTCACACTGATGCTTGGTAAACCCTATGGATTCCAGAAGCTTTTTCTTTTTCTTTTTTTAGTTAAATGTACAGACAGCATCCTATTTACAGAAAAACAATTATGTAAGGAAATAAGAAGAAACTATGAATTTTTGCAATAGATAAGCACTGAAAAAAATTCTCTACCTTTTGTATATGATTATAGAATATCCCTGCCTCCAACAGTTCCCATATTCTACTCCAGTAAACGGGCTATGATATTTGTGGTGGGAAGAGAAAGTGGGTCAGTCTCAAAAGATTTATTTCCAGGTGGTACACCTTCTGACTGTGGGTCTGAATAAGTCACTTTTCTATGGCCAAGTGTCTCTCACCCCACAACTTGACTAATAAAAAGTCAAAGGGCCTTAACTTTCCGCCACTTCTGGACTTGTAGACAACCTCTGCTCACAGGCATCTCAAATTCCACACACCCCAAACAAAACCTCCTTTCCCACCTGTCCTGGTGCTATGCGATTTTCTCTCCTCAGTGAAGAGCATCACCTCACCCCAGCTGCTCAGGTGGTGTCCTCTGACTTTCCCTCTTCCGTACTCCACCTACCAGCAAAATCGTTGTATATCTAAGATACCTGCCAAAGCTGAGCAGACTCTCCCCTTGTGCATCTGAGACATGGCATAGGATGCTGTGGTCTCTGTTGGTCTGTGTGTGTGGTGCTGGGATGGCACCCGGGGCTCCTGCATGCCAGGAGGCATTCCATCACCCAGCTGCATGCCCAGCCCTCCTCTCTTTCCTCGTTCAGCCTCCTAGGAAGCTCTTTCTCTTCCTTGCAATCTTGCCATAATCTGAGACACAAATCCCACTATGTGGCTCCCTGCTCAAGATTCTTCAATTGATTTTCATTTTAATGAAGATAAAATTCAAATTCCTCCTATGGCTGTATCTTGGTCTCTGCCTACCTGTCCCCCCCTCACAGTCTTCCCCCACCTCTGCACTCACCAGATCCTGGCTCCACTCCTCCTCTTTGCCCCAGGGAACCCCAAGCTCATTCATGCCTCAGGGACTTTGCAAATGCTCACTCCTCCCTTCTTGGCATGCTCCTCCCACATCTTCTGTGACACAATCGTTTCCTTATTCAGGTCTCTGTCCAAATGTTCCTCCTAAGAGAAGTCTCCCATGACCAACTAGATATTTACAATGTCCCTAGCCCAGTCACTATCATTAATATGGCAAAACTTTTTTTTTCTTTAGTACCAGGGATTGAACCCAGGGGAGGGCTTAACCCCTGAGCCACATCCCCAGCTCTTTTTATTTTTATTTTGAGACAGAGTCTCACCAAGTTGTTGAGGCTGGTTTTGAACTTGCAATCCTCCTGCCTCAACCTCCCCAGCCACTGGGATGGCAGGTGGGGCCACTGAGCCCTGCATAAAGTTGTAATCTTTATTTCTTTATTCAATGATTTGTTGCCTGTTCTTCCTATTAAGGATGTAAGTTCCAGAAAGGCAGAGACTTGGGCTGTGTGGTCCAGGCTCATCCTCAGCTTGTACTCAGATGCACAGAGCCTAGTTAGTCTGTGCTCAATGCATAAATGATGATCAAGCCAAAGACCCCAATGTTTCTGAACCTCATATACAAATCAAATGGGCAACATGAAAGTACCTGTGTCCCAGGGCTGTCCCAGGGCTGTCCCCAGGAGGCCCTGGCCACGGCAGCCCTCCCAGTGGCCATGCCACCGTCAGGGCTCATGTTGAGTGCATGGAACTGAAACCAAAAAGTGGTTGCTGGAGATGGCAAGGGGAAGTTCTCCGTTCCTCTGTGGGGTCTCTTTTCCTCTGAGCTAAAGAGAGACAAGTTCATGGTGGTTGCCACTAACGTCCGCGAATCCCAGGGGGGCAAGCCCAGCTTGCCCCTCCCCCTTGCCCTTCCCACCAAGAAAGACACCCAGGTGCTTTGACAGCCCAGGGTCTGGGCCCTCCTGGAGCCCTGTGGCAGCACTCTGTCCCCCCAGCACCTTCCTCAGGAATCATCTGCCTGGCGGGTGTCACACCTCTGCAAGCTGGTTACACATTGAAATGAGGACTATTATTCTCATGTTATAGACTTAAGGAAAAAAGGAGAAATTCAGAGATGTAGTAGCTTGAAAAAGGTTACAAGATGAATCCTGGTGCATCTGTCTCTAGGGTGGATCTTCCTTGTGTAATTATGGCACCTCTACTGTTTTTTGAGAAGGAAAGCAGGCAAATCTGTGGTTTAGATACTGTAAAGAATTTATAGATTTAATAGTGCCACCCAGGGGGAAAAAAAAAACTTATAGTCTAGTAGAAGAAATATCAGAAGTAGAGTGTCATCCACAGCCTGAAAAATTTGAAGTGTCCTGTGAGACAAGTGAGAAGTGTACTCATGTGCGGGGATGGCCCACCGTGCCCTGCAGGGTGGCTCTAGACTCAAGCCACTGAAAGCAGCTCATTAGCTGGAGAAAGTTGGGATAAGAAAAGTTCAGAAAAAAATTAGAGAAATGAAAACTGATGTTAATAGTGCATGAATTAAACGTCAAGCCCTTTCCTTCTGCTCTATCGTCCTATCCTAGAGGTGATTGGTGGCCTTGGGGTTCATCTCAGGAAGTGGGCTTTGTGAGGAGGGCTTTAACTCTCCTGAGAAGCTAGTTTCCATCTTAAAGCAGGCTGCTCAGCACTCACCTGTCCAGTCCTGGGCATGGGGCACTGTGCCATTCATTGGAAACAGCAATAGATAAGGTCCAGGAACCCTCAAGGAACCCATGGAGGGAGAGACGATCAGCAAACCAGAAGAGAGGGACATTTTTAAAGGGGACTTTTAATGCAATATGACCAAAAAATGGTAGCAGAGTGAAAAACCAGAGGAGGGAAGCTTCTTACCCAGGTGGCCTCTGATAGGGGAAGGCTCAGGTCAAGCCCTGGATGACAAGAGGGTAGTCGCCCTGCAGGGGACTCGGACAAGAGCAGCCCAGGAAAAATGATTGCCATGAACAGGGACAGGAAAGAGTGTGGCATATTCGAGAAGGAGACTGGAGGGTGGGTCTTAGAGGGAGGAGGGAGATGAGGACATTCGTCATGCACCGTGGACACAGGCCCAGGAAACTATTGTTTGAAAAAAAAAAAAAAGCGGAAATTACTACGTAGCTCAACAGCTTTTGGGGAGATGAATTATTATATTAGATGAGGTCCTGAAAAGTCAGGTCTACCTTCAGAGGTTAACTACATTTTCTTGCCTTTTCATTTTGATAACAGGTCAGATTTGATCAAACTGAAAAGGACTCAAATATTATTTAAAATTGCCAACCTAAGACTTTCAGCAGAATTGGCATGGAATAATTGACCCTGGTCTCAGCCAGGTGCAAGTCTGAACAGTGGTGTCCGGTAATGGTGTTGCTGTGAACCTTGATTTCTGCATCCATATGAGGTGGAAAGGACTAGAACAGAGGCTGTTTTCCAGCCCCCAGAGATCACAGATGTGCCCTTGTTTATTCCCCAAACCCCGACACCAGTGACTTTTGGGCCCATGTCAACATCAGCCTGCTCCTCTTCAAAATAGAAGCAACTTTGTCATTTTCCACAGTAATTATAAATCTCCTCTAACATTTAAAAATTATCCCAAGAGATCCAAATGATCTAAATTATTACCTATGAAGCCCCAGCATAAGTTGGACCTGACTTCCTGTGGGGGATGGAGAGGTCGAGGGAGGTGACATGGGAGGGAGTTTGTAGCAAAGAGATGACTAGAAAGAACATGTTTTAATTGAGTGAATGGACTCAACCTCCACTGGTCACATCCCCAAAGTTAATGACAACAGATGTGGAGTCTTCTGTTTCTGGTTTGGGCCAAAAGCTGGCAATAAAAAATCTGGTAGGGGGCCATGGGCTGTGTGAGTCAGCAGTACCAGCACAGGGGGGAAAGAGAGGCTGGTTGTGACCCTGAGGCAAGCAGATGAACATTTGGCCACTACCAGCTCAGTGTAGAGTGCTGCAGGGAGCCCCAACTCCCGACCCTTGTGCTGCTGTGTTGGGGGGATATCCATGGCTTAGGAGCTGGGTGAGCAATGCTGTCCACCTGTCATTTACTTGTCCAGGTATGCTGCACCACCACACTGTCAAGTCACTGCAGAGTGTGAGGCAGGTGCGGTCCCCAAGTGCAGACACGGGAGACAACAAACCTGTGATTATCTGCAGTGAGTCTCAGAGGACAGCATGAGACATCAAGCACTTCCTGACCTGGCCAACCGGGTGAGAGGCACAGTGACTAATTATGAGGGTGTTAGGTTTCCTGCCCGATGAGTGGTGTGCATTTTCTTCGTCCATTGTTTGAAAGCCTGTTAACTAAGCCCTAAATCCTGTGTTCCCTTCCTGAATCTAGTTCAAGTCAAAAATGTGTGCCTCTCTACTAAGTACACTCCACTAAGTACAACAATAGGCTCCATCTATTGATGGAGAGCTTGGGAGTGCAGACGTCTCTTCACATACTGATTTCATTTCTTTGGACATAAGCCCAAGAGCAAGATTGCTGGATCACATGGTGTTTTCGTTTTTAATCGTGGGGTGGGGGTGGGGGACCTGTGTATGTTTTCCATAGTGGCTACACCAATTTATACCCTGACCAACAGTGTGCGAGGCTCTCTTTTGTCTATATCTCTGTCAAAGATTATTTTTGTCTTTCCATAATAGCCATCCTACCAAGAATATTTCATCACTGAGACAGTAGATGTTAAGTGTCTCCACCACAAAAAAAAGCAATAACTATATGAGGTAATGCATTTGTTAATTAGCTAGATTCAATCATTCCACAGTGCATTACACTGTACTTTAAGACATTATGTTGTACCTGATAAATACACACAACTTTTTATGTTAATTAAGAAACAAATTACACATTTTTGACATGATCTAGATTCAGGAAAGGAACACAGGACGTGTGGGTTTAGGGCTTGGTTAACAGGCTGCCCCCAGGAGAGGGTGCTAAGGATGCCTTCTCTGGAGCCCAGGGGCCTCCTGCCTTGTTTGGTTTTGCACAATGAGACATTGGCGACCCCTTGTATTAAAAAAGAATCTTTCAAAAGTATCAATAGTCTTTCTTCTGTGGGTGATGTCAC
Organism: Urocitellus parryii; assembly: GCF_045843805.1. Lineage (NCBI taxonomy): Eukaryota > Metazoa > Chordata > Mammalia > Rodentia > Sciuridae > Urocitellus > Urocitellus parryii. The sequence goes on along the minus strand of NC_135532.1, from coordinate 117,785,835 downwards.
TGTTCCTATTGACCAAGGCTTTGCTCCTGAATAGTACTTAGCAACACATGGTCATTATTTTCTCCCCTTAGCATTCTGAGCAATTCCTGACGGGTATTACAGGAATCGAGAGGGCTGGGGGTGTAGCTCAGCAGCAGAGCACTTGGGCAGCACATGTGACACCCTGGGTTCAATCTCATGCAAAGGAAAGAAAAGAAGCAAGAAAGCAACTGAAATTTCCATCCTGTGCCAATAACTCTGACTGGGTTGAAAGATATATTCTTAACAAACATGGCCCCAAAGGAAGTGGCTCCCATGAAGTACTTGCCATGCACTCTCACATGGCAGCAGATGCCTTTGCCTGGCTGTCTTTGGCTTGTCTTTCTAGGTTTCTTCCTCATCCAGTGCGAGTGGTGGGCAAGCTTGGACCAAAGAAAGCCTTGCACTGAACAAGGAAAGACCACCTTTCCAAAGTGCCAGCTCTTCATTGCAGGGGACACATAGGGCCCCTTTCTAATGACATCTTGCCTACCCACTCAAAGACTGCAAGGGCATCTCTGTCCCTATACTAGACTATCTCCTAAAATGTAGCTGAATATCTCCTAACTTCTTATGATTTGATTTAAATCATGACGTTTTGGAGGGACCTGAAGTTGAAAAGGAGCTTATTATTTGTAAAATTATATTTTAAAATTCACAGGTACTATCCACTAAATAATAGCAATAGCCATAATGCATCAAAGACCTCACCTATGTTAGGACAGTTTTCTTAAGTCATTCATTATCATCTTTCCGTGAAGTAGCCATTGAAGTCCTCAGGAAACTGTGACTTGAAGCAATCATTCACTATCTCATGCTTAATGACAGACCCTGAAACCTGTCTCTATCACACAGGAGCAACAGTCCTGGGCAGAGGAGCAGACTCTTAAATAATGCTCCATTTTCTTTCCATCCTGATTCTTCTAAATATTTGGAGACCTATCCAGGCCATGGCACCACACAGGGGGAGGGGGCATGGGGCGCCCGATTGCCAACGGCAGCAGCAGGAAAGACAGGCAAGAAGGCAGCTGCACCTGGGAACTGGCCCAGGTGCCTGGCAAGTGCCAACCTGTTGCCCAGAGCCCCAGATCAGACAGTGTTCTCTTCTTATTCACCCAGTTATTCATTTGGTGGTGAACCCAATAGATTGACTTCATTTGGCTGCTTCTTCTACCACAGTGAGGAAGGTATCCAAAGTTATGCCACATGTCATCCACACTGTCCTTCCTCCCCATAAATACTGGGGCTGCCTCCTGTGAATTGCAGATCAGTGCCAAGCATGCCCTTTCCCACAAGTTTAGGATGGATGGAGCAAAGCTAACACCTTCCAATACCACATGGAGGGCTTGCTGTGTAGGGGCCTGACAGATTACTTAACAGCATCTTCCAGATAGACCTACCAGAAATCTGTAGGAATAAACAGATCTCAAAGGCCTCCCCGGAGGAAAACCGTCCTGGCTAAGTCTGTAATTAAGACTGTTTTTAGAGAGGCCCAATTGTATAAAGATAGAGGGTCAGTGTGGCCGGCTGCCTTTGCACAGTTAACATTTTCTTTACTTAATTTCAAAGGCTAAAGGACAAATAGAAGAGTGTTTTTGCAGGAACGTGGGCATCTGAAGCTGTAGAAGGCAGGGGCATGGCGTAGGCACAGGGGTGGGAGTTACAGATTACTGCTTTATTGCTAGTCTGAAATAATCCCACATAAACATCTTTACCATGCCACCTTGAACAGAACCAAGAAACTCCTGTTATAGGCACTCGATGCATTACTTAAATAAGCATGTAACACCTTATAACCAAGAATAGAAAAATAACTTTACAACCAGGAAAAAGGATTTTTAAAAGAGCATTTACTACAGTACAATAAAAGATAATACAATTGGATTTTCTTTTTTCTTCAAATATTAATTCAAAAGCCGACATGTTATACTCCCTGAAAATATCAGAGGCTGACTTTGTCCACAGATGTCATCACTTTATAAGATTAAGCCTAAGAAGTGAATAAAAGTACCATCCAAGAGCACAGCGAGGGCATAGCAATAATGTTAGCTACAGATTTCTTCCAAACTTGCCCTTGGGGCCACATGGTGGACATCCTGGCCCTTAACAGAAATAAAGTCACTATTTCTGGCAACTAGTAACAGAATTCTGTCCTTACAAATGAAGATGAACCCAGGCAGTATAGACAGGTAGTCTAAGTACTTTGATGATTCTCAATGGCTATTAATTCTAGACATCTGAATTCAATCAAACAAAGGGGGAGATCAGAAAAATAATGATAATTGTCTGTTGAGTGTAGATTCACCACTTATACACTCTTAATCTTCTCTTTTACTCCATTTTACATGTTTAGATTATTTACTGAACTGATCATAATTTGCTAATTCAGACTCATTATCCTTGCTAGACTGTACACTCAAGCGGCTTCGGGGTCAGTCTTTCTAACCCTGTGCCTTCAGACTGCAGAAAGGCCAGAATCATGCCGGTGTTGAGTGGCTATTTGGGGACCAGGCAGGAAAGTTGATAGCAATAAGGTTTGGAATGAAAATGAAACAGTGTCTGGTGACCTGGTGACCTATGTGAAGAAAAATTTGAAAAAGGGAAAGAATGTTCCACATTGCTTAAATGTTCCACATTTATTACCGGGCAGGCTGGATGGATCAGGCCCTGTTAGCAGCTTCTCATTGCTAATCCCACTGCAAAATATGGATATTCAGATCTACCCAGTTGTGGCCAGGAGTCTCCCCTGGACTGATGCTGGTGAATTCACAAAGGCTGTAAATAAAGACTTTCGTGCCAACTTCAAAGTAATTTCAAATGAGGTGCATCTTTTTCATTTGTCCGTGTTTATGATTTAACTTGGTTAACTTGTCAAATGAACTTATAAAACAGACTCAAATTTGCAGAAGAGTGTTTGGCTATTTCTTCATGTGAATATACATACAAAAGAAGTGGTCCAGGACACACTGGGGTCCTGGAGGCTATAACATTCTCATGGGGGTTCATGATTACAGTTTCTCATCAAGGGATGAGGTTACGGGATTTTAAGCAAACAGCAATCTGTGTATTTTAGAATATGTCAGTTTGTCCTCTGTGAGCCTGGCCACTTCTCTAGTCTATGTTTAAGCCCAAAGATGGTGAATGCTTATATATTTTGGTTGCCTGAGAAGCTCCATCTCCAATTAGGTGCATGATAAAATATCTTCTTGCTCCTCCAGTTTAGCTCCCACGAGTATTTTAACTCCCAGGTTTCTAGGAGCTTATGGACACCAGCTTATCCAAACCTAACTCTATTTGAGGCAGATTTTCCCGCAGATAACACTGTTTCTATTGAACGAAATAAACTTTACTTGCCAAAGGGAGAAATGGAGTAGGTCAGAGGATTGCCAAGGAGCCTGAGAAATTTCCGTTTTCTCAACTCCAGTGCAACCTTGCCTCAGCGTACTGAAACCACCTGAGGGCCTTAAGAAAAGCCAATACATGGTGCCACTCCCAGAAATTTGTTTAATTGGTCTGAATTGTAGTTTATTGATCTGAAATGTAACCATGGTTGAGAGCCACTGTGCTAGTTTCAGTGTTCTCATTTCTAGCAAAATTATCACCTCCTAGGCCTCCTAAGAGGGCTCAAAGAGAATGTGTGAAGTTGGAGTCCCTAAGAATCCTGAATTCACCAAGTTCCATTCATCCTTTACCTCAGGAGGGGAACCAGGAAGGGAAGGAAGGTCAGTGAGAAGTCTGGGAAGGCGAGGAGGAGGGCTCCCTGCCCATTAGCAGGTCATTAGGGTTGACAAGCTGTCCTCTGTCAAAGCAAACACTTCTGATGGACTAAACCTCATTCTCACCTTAGTGTGAATGACTATAATCAGATAATCTCCTGTCACCTAGTGGATTGGCTGAAGGTCTAGGGGAGGCAAGGAGGAGAATCTGCAAAGCCCTCCTGGGGTTCACAGAGGTGCCCAGGGGATCCCTCTGCCTGCAAGCCCCGGGCTCCCAGAAGTGGACTTGTTCCTTGGTAAATTTTCAAGAGGGCACATAAAGCATCTGAAAAGGAAAGTTTCCCCTCATAGTGCCGGGCAGTGATTTGTTGAAGGTGTCCTCTGATCAAGGCACGTGTCTAATGGCCCGTGCTGCCTTCTCTGGGACTTTCTTTCTGCCATGACGCTGTTAACGTGCACGGGGTGGTTTTACCACTTGCCAGCCGCTTGGGGGTTGGTGAAGAGCAAGACCTGGCTCAGCTGGCCTTCCTTCCCATCTGCTTGACACATGGTAAGGGTGCAGGGCTTGTTGGATTGAACTGAATTGTTACATTTGCTACACTTGTGTTCAACGGGGTCCCCGCTAGACCAGCCTGCGAGCACCCCAAGGAACACTCAGGCATTCCTGTGTCCCCTGTGCCAAGCACAGCTCTCATCATATTGTTGGTGCTCAATAAATACTTGTTGAACGCATTTAGAAGCAAAAGCCAGTGTACTGATGTCTATGTTAAGATATTAAAGTTAATTTTCAACTGTACACTACTCAGTTCCCACACTGGTGAACAAGGCAAGCAGGGAAGATAGGAAGAAGATGTAAATGTGGAACTCCTCCTGCTGATGAGCACGACCAAAGTTGTTCTTATTCAAAGTCCTTTTAGGGCATCTCTTGAAACATGGTTTGAAGGTCATTTCAGGAAACCAGCTTGGTAAGAAAGAAAGAAGGTCCAACAACCAGTCCAGAGAGAGCACAGGATGGAATGGAAAGAGAACTGGGACACCTCACAACCAAAGATAGGGGCCTGGAGAATGAAGTGAGGAGACAGATACCACAGACACTGGGCAAAGAATCAACCCTCCCTCTAGCACTTAAAGGAATGTATTGGCCTTTAGAAATAAAAAAGGTGATAACCATACTTTTCATGGTCTTGTTTCCCTACATGGATCAAAATTAATGTGTAGAAATGTTTGGATTACAGTACATAAAATAGTTCACTATAACATTAATACTGTAAGACCTGTCACTACTATTTTTTAAAAGCTTACGTGGGAATTCTGGGCTACAACACACAACACACAATTTTATGAGAAGGTTGCACAATATTGCATTTTTTTTTTTTTAGAGAGAGAGGCAAAGAGAGAGAGAGAGAGAGAGAGAGAGAGAGAGAGAGAGAGAGAGAGAATTTTTAATATTTATTTATTTTTTTTAGTTTTTGGCAGACACAACATCTTTGTATGTGGTGCTGAGGATCCAACCCGGGCTGCATGCATGCCAGGCGAGCGCGCTACCGCTTGAGCCACATCCCCAGCTCACAATATTGCATTTAATTATTATTTATAAGCAAAACTAGATAACAGTATATTTTGACCTTCAGGCTACTGTTTTACATCTATTTTTTTGTATTTATTAAAAGACCATCATTATAGCCTTTCATGGTGGTGCACACCTGCAATTCCAGCTTCTCAGGAGACATAGACACAAGGATCACAAGCTTGAGGCCAGCCTCAGCAACTCAGTGAAGCCCTAAGCAACTTAGCAAGACCCTGTCTCAAAAAAATTTTGAAAAAAGAGGACTGGGGATGTGGCCTGGTGGATAAGCACCCCGAGGTTCAATCCCTGGTATTTCCCCTAATATACTAGACATTTTCTTTTCCTATTAACAGTCCATAGAAGACCTGTTTACATCCTAGATAGAGTGTTTAGAAGTATATTACACATTAAGCAGATTAATTTAGGCTCTTGGGATATAGGCTGGGAAACACTGAGAGGCAGGCCTCTCGGTCTCTTAGTAGCTGTGAGGCTTTGGTCAGGGGTCAGCTCTCCAGCCCATTACCTCATTGTAATGAGTAATACGGGATGCCATTTATTCCATAAGTTTGTGTTAAAAGATTAGATTTAAAAATTTAAATTTAAATTGCATACATAGTACAGTATGGATTATGTGAAAAATAAATAAATAAATAAAAATGCGTGGAAAAGCCCAGAGGAAATAAACTGTCAGACTAACAGTCTTTGGGACATGGAATCACTGCTGATTGTCATAAAAGTATGCATCTTAAGTGACATTGAATATTCTATATTGTGTTGATGCTAAAGGAGAAATCAGTCTCCCACACAAGGTTGCCACCTACTTCACTTGCCACAAGGCATGGTGGTGGCGATCCAAGGTACCCTCCTCAGCCCTGAGAGGCAAGATTCTAAGGTGTGCCGGACCTACTACTAAGCTTAGTCACCCTCTGTGCTGGGCCTCCAGCAATTTGCTGCTCCTCGCCCTTGTGGACAGAGCTGCTTCTTGGATTTGCCCTGACCCAGCAGCGGCACACCCCGGGTCTTGCTGTGAGAACAGATCCTCAGCCTCAAACAGCAGCTGAGCTGTCTGGTTTGGCTAGGGGTTTGGCTCACAGGTAGAACGTTTGCCCAGCACAGCAAGACCCTTGGTTCAATCCAGCACTGGGGTCAGGATCGGGGGAGTGTTTTCTGATCATCTTTATGAAAAGCCATAGCACCACCTACTCTAACACAACCATTAACAAAGGTCAAGGTCAAGATCATAGCCTTACATTTCCATTTGATGAATTTGTTAGTTTGCTGCTTTGTCAATTCCTTGGGCTTAGGTAGTCCTTTGCTTTTTCTTTACTCCTGGACATACAGCCTTACAATCAGGCCCTGGACACTTGGCCCCAGGATTCTCCTGCTTTGCTTGGTCTTTCCCCAGGCATTGCTCTCTTGCCAGTGGAGGGCCCAGCTGCCTACCTGTCCTTACTCCATCTTGGTATGTCCTGCCTGGCAGCAACTCTCAGCCTATTTTACTTCCAAGTGCTGATCTCCATCTGAAATTGCCCAGAGCTTATCTTCTTCTTTATTCTTCACTTGTTTATGGCCTGTCTCATCCTAGGAGAATGTAAACCCCTTGAGGGAGGTGATCTGTGTTCCCTTTTGTAACCACAGGATATAGAATGGGACTGGGCTATGGTTGATGCTCAGTAAACATCGGTGAGGTGAATACAGTCATTGTGTGAAAAAGTGGTTTCTGTAGGGAAAGAAGAAGAAGGAGAAGGAGAAGAAAAGGTAAAGGATAAGGAAGAATAAATGAAAGAGAAAAGGAAAGATGTAAAACTGACCACGTTCATAGACAGCTGCTAGGCCCACCTCTGGGCTTCCTGTTGTCCCCACTGTCTTTCAGGAAAAAGACACAACAAATGACCTGAAGAGTTAGAAGACATCAGTGCAGGGTCTACTCGTCCCTATATGATGCTCTTCGCTGGCCTCACTGGGGAGAGAGCCAGACGGTCACCCACATCCTGTCCTGCTCACACTCTAGGCTCTGAAATTTTAATTCTGAACTGTATTTGCTTTCTCTTTCTCTATCGCCAGATCCTCAAGTAGTTACATTGAAGGGTAGATTCAACTTTTAGGTAAAATAGCTTTAAAAATGTATAATGGAATTGATATTTTGCTGTTTTAGTTTTTAAATCATTTTAAGATAAATATATTGACTTTATATAATACTTTCACATTTGTGTGATTTATACAATAAGTAGTATATATTTTGCATGTATATTGTGTTATATACTACATATACAGAATTATATAATAGAATACATGTTATTTACAGTTGAATAATGGACATCGTTTAAAGGACTTATTTTGCACATGAAATATACAAACATCCTTGAAGATAAACAGAATTCATGTAATTCTATCAAGTGTACTTAATCATATAGCTGGACAATTTGAATTCAGGCTACGAAAGAGTATCCCACCTCTGCCCCTGCTGTGAAATATATAACAGAATACATTTAATGCATCTCTCTTTAAAACTGCTTCTCCATACAAGTATATTTGAGATGCTTCATTGCTTTCTGTAACTTTTCTTCTCTTAACAGTCTACATTTTAGCATGATAAGGAAGGACCAGACGTTGAGTCCCAGTTTTGACACCAGGTTTCAATTCATTATTTCTATCCTGGTCTAATAAAAATGGCATTCCTGGATCAGTGATTCAAGACCTTTTTACATTTCCATTTTTAAAAGTATCTTTTTTTGTGATAGTTTCACTTAGATGATTTGGGAGAAGGGGGCAGAAAAGAAAATTACATTTGCGAGGCAGTGAGTGCTTATTGAGCTGTGAATGTGGCATGTAGGACAGAAAGATAAAAGTCTCACACACACACACACACACACACATTTATGTGGGTGTGGTAAAGACCTCCATTTGACTGAAAAAGATAAATGCTACCATTTCTTTTATCTGTATTATTCGTAAACAGAGTTGATGTTATCTTTAAAAACCATATCCCTTATCTGTATTCCTATAGGGATGTACTGGTATAATTAAGACTCACTGGACTGATGTATTTCAGGAACCTGTGCTGAACATTCTTTCCTCTGTCTGAAAAAGTAGTTTTATTTCATCTGAAATTGTTTTCTATAATTTCCCTTTCCGCCCGCAAATGACCTTCTTTTTGTACTTATGGATGTACTTACTCATGGGCCTGTGGACTATAACTACACTTCACAGAGTAAGAGAAACCAGAGTACTCTCCTGGCACTGAGGAAATATCAGTGATGTTCTAAATGGGGAACTATTAACTTTTTATTACTGCAATGATTTCTTAGTAATTTCCACAATTTGCAATGTGGTTAGGATGCTACTGGTAGTTGAAAGCTGGCAACCTGATTTAATATTTTGACATGATCTAGTGTTTGTTGCAGTGCTTCAAAAATTTAAATGTCACTCTTCATATTATATTATAAATGATAATAGATTAGCTTTAGCCAATGGATATATTGTTTTATGTTACAATTTACTTTGGCTCAGTTTTGAGTTCTCGATTTACCATTTTGTTTTAAGAGTTGTTTCCTTAGCCATTCCTTTTCTCTTTATCTAATGTAAAATAACATTTTTTTCTTTCTTGTTCCTTGCTAGAGTATTTATTTTACTGTTCCAAACATTCAAGGGTCTTTCTTGTATTTCTTTGTGCTCCATTAGGTAGAGAAGAAATTTTGTCTCAGTTTCAATTTCTCTTTTGTTCCCAGCAGTACCTTTATTGTGTAGTGCTGAAGTAGGAAAATAATTTCCCTTCTTGTACCATACTCAGGTTCAAAGTCCTGCTTTTCACCATGTTGCTGCATAAAGTGAATTTCTGACTCACATAAAAAAAAAAAAAGAACACTAAAACTGTAACTTGGAAGTTGACAGGGTCTGAGAACAATGGAAAATTAACTCATGGATGAGACCATGGCAGCTCACCAGGCACCTTAGGAGAGGGACATGGGAGCTACCTGGGGCAGCAAACTGCCAGCAGATGCAAAGGTGGCTCTGCTGTCAGGAAGTTAGGCCTCTGCTGTCACAAAGAGTGGGCCGCCCACATAAGAAACGGAAGAGCAAGCAACAAGCACTCCAGTAGGCTAAGCCAGGGGCCTGGAAGTCTCCCAAGACGCCTCCCTTCCTCATTCCCTGCATGAGTCACTTCTCCACTGTGTCCACACCCATGCACCCTTCCCTTGCCATCACCCCACACTCCAGTCACCCTCCCTTCTGGCTGCTGCCGCAGGTCTTTCTGCAAGTCCAGACTCCGTTCACTGTCCTGACTGCACAGGCCTCTCTAGCTCATCAGTTCTCAGAGTAAAGCCACAACTCCTTTGGATTATCAACAGTCTACTTTTAGCCTCAACTGCAGCCACTTCCCTGTGGGACCCTCCCTCCCTTCTCTTGGAAAGGCTGGAGAGGCTTGGCTGTGCTGTCTGTCTCCATTGGAACTCAGCCCTCCTTTCATCTTCTATAGCCTTTCAGGGCACCAGTTGGGGGAATTCCTCCAGGAGGCCTTCCTGACTCTCCCCAGGGTCCTCCTTGGCATGCCCCCACAGCCAGCACTGTCCCTCAGGCAGAATTAATTGAGTTGCCTCTTCCCTCTGAGAAGTGTCATCTTTGAGTGTAGGAACTCTCTTATCCATTCTTGCATTTATGGCATAGTAGACATTTGTTGTAGTTGTGGAAATGAATGCTCATTGAGAAGAAAAGGAAGTCCCCATAGCTTGGGTAGTTACTGATTGGCAAATAGAAAGTACCCATCCCTGTTCTCTGAGAAAGTGTCAGTGTCCTTTTACTTTGTTTCAACTGTGTGGGGACTTGGGTACTTTTTAATGATTAACACTGAGAAGTGGCACCGTTTAATCAACTTATTTCTTCATTCTGGAAGTGATCAGAACAAAGCATTAACTCAAGTATTTTGTGCATGTAGCCAAGGGTTAAGACCTCAACTCTGTTATTAGTCTTTCTAGAAGATTCTGTACTTTAGCACTTTTCCTGATGTTTTCCTTTCTTCTTCTTAAACTGGCCTCTCCCTTTTCTACACTGCCCAGTGACCTCTCTGGAGGAACATTGTGCCATACCTACGTTTTGTCTCAAATTATGTCCCAAACCTGGAATAAACATTCTCAGAATCATCCCTGGGCAAGTTATTCAAATTCCTTAATTTTGAAGGAAATCCTGTCCCCAAATCTTTAAAACATTATCCCCTGACAGCAGCCCAGGATTCTTTCCATTCGAGGTGCAGCCAAGCTGCATCTTAAGGCGCTAGTGAATTATGATTTGAGGCTGTTTTCTTTTGCTTAGGCAACGACATGGCTTATTTGCCTTGGAATATTTCAGTATTTTGGAGAATATTTTATTCTACAGGAGGATCTCTACTTTCTGTACATCGCACAGCACAGAGCAGGCAATTCGGGGGTTTTTACAACCCAACTATCATTCATGAACACGATGGGACGCTGGTCTGTGTCTGTGCTTGTGCGACAACCAGTTCTACCGAGGACTTCCAGACCCAGCGCAGCCTGTTCTGAGACAGATCCACCCCGCAGTCCTGCGGATGCTTTTCCCGCCCGTTCCAGCCTTCGGGTTCCAGCACCGTGCGGTGCGTCTCGGGGCGGCAGCGCCCTGGGAGCCTCAGGTTGGGGCCTAAGCGGAGGCTAACCTTCAGCCTAACCTTGCCGGCGCCCTCGCCAAGCCGCGTCCGGGCCGCTCCGCGAACCCGCGTGCCCGGGGGCGGCCGATGGCCAGGGCGCGGCGCGTCCGCAGAGCGCGGGGCGCGGGGAACCGGGCGCGGGCGCGGGAGCGGGCGCCCGGGCAGGGCGGCGGGGCGCGCGGGCCGGGCCGGGCGCGGGCGCGGGGCGCGCGGGGCCGCGCCGTGCGCCGCCGCGCGCGCGCTGCAGCTGCGAGGCCGCCGGCTTCCTGGTGGGGCTGGGCGGCGGGGGAGGGGCCGCGCGGCCACGGCGGAAGCGCAGCCGGCGATAAGAGGCCGCACCGCGACATGCAACAGCCTTTCCACTGCGGCTGAGCGGGCGCGGCGCGCGCGATGCTCGCGTGACGGGCGCTGACAAGTTGGCTGTCCCCGCGCGGCGTCCGGAGTCATGACTCCCACAATGCCTCGGGCCCCCGCCGGGCAGTCGGGCTGCCCTGAGAGCGTGTGAGAGGTGAGCTGCCACCTCCGCCCGCGCATTGTTCGGGCCGTGGGCTGCCGCGGCGGCGGGAGGGCGCTCGCCGGCCGGGCGGGGCGGCGGGCACGGGGGCGCCGCGGCCGGGCTGCGGCGCTGCGGGCGCTGTCACCGCGGGCACTGGGCGCCGGGGGCGGGGAACAGGTGCGTGGAGTGGACGCGCAACTTGCCGGCCTGTGGGGCGAGCGCGGGTCCTGTCTCTGCTCCGCATCCCTCTTCCCGGGCGGCGGTCCAGCCCGGTTTCCATCTGGGCCAAATATGTGCACGCAAAGGTTAATTCTCTGCCTGCTACCCATAAATTACGCATGACATGTTTAGCTGGGCTGCCTTATATGGAGAGTGCTGTGTTTCAGTCCAGTTTGTTTTTTGCCAAGTTTGCAGGGCGGAAGACGCCCTGCATGAGAAGGCTGCTGCTGCTGCTTTTCCTTCTTCTGCTTCTTCTTCTTCTTCTTTTTTTTTTTTTTCATCGTTTTGTAGTGCGTCACTCAAAAACTGTAAGAAAAGTAAGTATAGAGGCGCTCTGGGTGGAGCCGCAGTTCGTTGATTGCATTGCTTTCTTGAAAGGTCTAAAAGAATGAGAAGTAGTTGGTACTTGGGTTCTGGTTTTTAGACAAAAGCAGGACAAATATGTGGCCCCCCTCCACCCACTTTTTCTTTCTTTTTTTTTAAACGGAGCCGGAATCTGTTATTGGTAGTAATGTGTCATGTGAGAATACTTTGATTCCAGAGCCTGTAACACGAGCAGGTATATGGTGGAGCTGTGCCTTCCCGGCTCAGCTCGCTCTGGGCGCTTTACAACTACAGGGTGTTGATACAAGACTAATTGTGCTCTTGCGTCTGGGGGCCTGGAGCCTCTGCGGCTGCTGGGATTCCTAGGTGTATTTCCATAGAGCATGCCTCCTCATGAAAAAAACCGCCGAGGAAGCAGATGCCGGAAAGGTGACTGCCACTCTCTTGGCCGTGTGTGCCCACCAGCGCAGGCAGGCACTGCCGGTTGCAAATGCATCCTCAACTGCCATACTCCAAGGAATTTCTTAAACAAATTAATAAACCCAGAGAAAAGTCATAATTTAATTAATGCCTTTGGATTTGCAGGCCCTCTGCAATGTGCTTTGAAATACTACACCAGTGGACGTCCTGTTCCTCCCTCTTGGGTTTGAACACGGTGTCTGTTTATACAAAGAGGGCATTTAGTACATAACTATTCTATAGCAGCCGGATTGAGCCCTGCCACGGTCTCTCTCTGTGGGTTCAGAGGGTTGGTGTTTTCTAGCCTTGTTGCTGTTGAGATAAAATATCACTCTGGCGAGTTAAGCCGAAAGTTGAACAACTTCAAAATTCATCCCAAGAATATGAAGTTCAATACTTATAATGTCTTGGGTGTGGAGTGATAGCCCACACAGAATAAGTTATTTTGTAGCCTGTGAAAGCACAGTGCTGTCACTTGGGTCTTTGCTTCCTTAAAGTTTGTGACAACTGCGGTTCCAGACTCTTTTAGGAAACCTGCAGTGTTCCCATTTTCCCTGGTTTTGTGCATTTGCTTGGGGGTTACATTTTCTTTTTATTGCTATGTTGTTAGGCCTTCTTTCAAAATGCAGACATAATTTTCAGTCTTCTTTGTTTAATGCGGGGTTTCTCGCTGAGAACTACAAAAGTTACCTTTTGTGCTTTAGAGAACAGGTTAGGTCAGCGCCAGCAAACCTGTTCATCTGTCTGTAATTATACTGTCACTTAAGACATAATAATCGGGTTTTATTATTACTAAGAGACTCTGCAAAACCTCACATGTGCCTAGTTGGATTTTTTCCCTCATATAACTAGAACAAATCTATGTGTATACGTACAACTGTGGTACTCTGTGCACTTGTGCCAAAGAGAAACCAAAGTTCTGTGTGGTTCGAGATGATATTGCTGTGTTTACATTTCCATATTTGAGGCAAACTTAGACTCCAAGTCAAATTCATTAAACTCTATTCCAACATTCTGTTCTTCTACTGGGCACAGAATTCCTATGAAATGAAACATTGGGTTCTCTTCCAGAACAAGAAGAGATTCTTCCAAGGTTTCTTCTTGGGGGAGAAAAGATTGAGGAAGAGTATATGACTTTGTTATATAAAATTTCCTGTCTTCATTGTAAGCAAAAAAAAAAAAAAATGCTCTTGCATTTGTGACTGCCATCATACATTAGGCCTGCATTTGACATACCTGTTTATAGAAACACATAGTCTTCCTGTACCTGCTGGCTTTCTGCTGGGTTTTTGGAGATGTATAGACTAGAGAGCACCTCAGGTCCTACTTGGAATATTCCAAGTTTGAAAAGAAGAGGTGATTGAAATTTTTATGCTCTAAGAAAATGACATTCAGGTGTGCTGAAGACCTGAGGGTCAGGGGCATGGAGGGAGGAGGTGAAGTATGTCACTGAATGATTGGCCCAGTATGAAGTCCAGCAGCCATGCCATGTCTATAGAGAGGTTACACAGGAAGATGGTGAAGTGTCTGGCCTAGTGAGCCCCAAAGCTCCATGGTTTGGGGAATCTAGAAGGTGCTATCCTATCAGTCACTAGCCTTATGTTCCTAGAGCACTTGAAATGTGGCTTAGTCAGATTGAGGCTTCCTGTAGGGTAAAATGTGTACTGATGTCGAAGACTTCAGACAAAGGAAAAAATTGAACATCTGATTAATGTTTTTATATTGATTATATATTGTAATGATAATGTTGTGGCTGTTGGCCTCAGTAGATCTTGTTAGGTTAATTTCACCTGTTTCATTTTACTTTTTTACAGTGGCTACTAGGAAACAATATAATAAATGTGGCTGACATTATATTTGTATTGGAGAGTGCCATTCTAGAATAAAGAAGGAAAACAGTATTCTGAGAAAAAGAGTTTGCTGGTCACAGCATAATGAAGTTGACTTTTAGTCTGCAAGATAAAGAATTTATTATACATAGAAATTCCTTATTTTTCTTATCCATTATAACCAGAATTTGAGAAAACATACCACCTTACATCTATTTTTATTTCCTGAAAACTACTACTTAGTTTAGAGATTTAATGGTGAGGTCGTAATAGCAGAGAAAAGACTTATAATTAGGAGATGAGTCTTAACACCTCTCAAAGGCCAGAATAGAGTATGATTGCTACTTGGGAACATTTTAGAGACACTATAGTTATCATTGTCCTGGAGTTACCGAACATAAACAAGTCACTAAAATTTATTTTAAAGTAGAGTTTTCAGTAAATAGCAGTTATCCCCAGAAACTTAATATGTATTTTCCTCTGCTCTAACTTTCCTTCCTTAGAAAATAAAAACACCCAATACATGCATACGCAACCCTTGACCTGGTGTTAATACAGGATTCACTGGAGCAAAAGCTTGTCACCAGGAGGGGCTCAGGCCTTGTTCAAGTGTTAGGAAAGGTAAAAAGAGGTAATGTCACAGCTTGGAAGAACTCCCGTGTACAGAGACATGGTCTGGAGACAGCGTCTGGCTGCAAACAAAGCACGATGGCACAGGTCCTAGAGACATTCCTTTCAGATACTTTCATCACTGAAGTCCATTGTGCCTCGCACAGTGAATCTGGAGCCAGAGAAATGTGGTTCTTTTCTAACCATATAAAGTATGCTTGCTGGTATTTTCTTGAAAGACTTCAAAAAGAGATGGATGTACTGGGCATTCTTGGAGGCAGGAGGACAGGTTCCACGTGGAGCGTGGAGAAGACTGCTTCCTGGCTGGTGGCCTCTTGAATCTGTCTTCTGTAGTGTGAGGCCTCAAGGAGTTATGTGGAGGATTGGGGGACAATGATCCCATTAACTGCATTGTTTCTGATGAGTCATGGGGCATATTCACTGATGGCTGGAGTGTTATTGATTGAAAAGCAGAGGATGTAAGAAGAGCTATTGACATGCAGCATTAAATGTCTGTGGACATATTTTTAAGTTCGAGATAGGGAAATTGATTTTTATGTAATATTTTTCATACTTCACAAATGTACATTTATATGAGCATATAGCCATATCCTTGAAAACAGATCAGAAATACCTAGTAAATCTATGATTGTGGGTTGACACCTATTTTTAGTCTTTTAAAACAGAAATTCACTACATCTCTTTCAGATAATCACTCATGTTTCTGGAGAGGTATCTTGTCACACATGCCTGGAACATTCACAGAATTAATCTTTGAGAGACTTGGTGTAGGGGGCATGTATTCAGCACTTTTCCCACTAGTTTTGAGATCTTGTTCTAGGTTGCTGTGACTATTCTTTGTTTAAACCATTAGAGGAATAATTACTCTCAAGGTTAAATGTAGACATGTTGGGTAGAATATAGAATTGCTTTTCTACTGAGGTCAGTTATTTCAAAAAGGCGGAGTTGTTTCTAGAAGAGTACATGGTTCATGTAGTATGTCTGCTCCAGGAGAACAGCTGTTGCTTCTTTTGGCATTTTTCCAAGAAATGGAGAGAGTGACTTTTACCTGTCCCAAAAGGTATTTGGTGAAGGTACATGGGGTGTGCTCTCCTTAGGTGGGCAGATGCATGCATGGGAATATGGGTGTGGAGATGCAACTTTTGCTAAAGCAGCTGAAGTAAGTTTGGATACTCTGTGCTAAATGCCGTGCTATTATTAAAAATTGTGGTAAATATATAATCCACAGACCACTGTTGATAGCCATACAGGTGTCAACTTCATTCTTGTCTCTCGTTAGTTAAAAAGAGATTTTCCACCCCCTCTGGAGGCATTTTTAATAAATTTATATTCGACACTGGATTTTCTCTACATTTTATTTTTTAAAAAATTGGAGGCTATTATCTAAAAATGAACTTGTTTTAAAAGTAACAAGATTGTAGGATTACGGGGATAGGCTTAATCCTGTGAAATGAATAGTCTGAGGCTGGTTTGTAATATTAATTTATCATGTAAAGTTGACTTGTAGGTGAATACATACTGTGAGACATACCCCACTAGCTCATGAAAATCTACCGAATTTAGTCCATATATCCCCCTCCCACCCCCATTGGCAGTCTGCTGAAGGGGAATGAAAGTTTGGAGCTATCTATGAAAAAGAAACAGCACTTCAGAGTTAGGGCTAGGAAACATGGCACAGAAGTCCCCACACAGAAAAGGTAGGTCCATGCAGCTCAGACCCATGTGTCTATAATAGAGCAGATAGTTTTGCAATGAAGCATGCTTGGGTTTCTCATTACTTAATTTCACCTTTACCAAAATCGTGTTCTCTTAAGGAGCATTGGTGACATCTGACTGCATTTCCCATGTATGCATGTACCATCTAGACACAGGGTTTTCCCCCATGTTCTTAAGCCTTTTATCTGGCAGACTTGTATTGTTTCCCAGTGACCTGTACTAGAATGTCGATAGAGTGCGTCATTAGTGTTAGTGAAAACCATAAAATTAAAGCTTTTTATAGTTACATACATATCAGAAAAACAAAGTGGGTAGCAAAGGCAAGCCGTGGATGTAGAGAGTTTGCCCAGGAGAAGCTTGATTGAAAGTAACCCAACTCTTAGACTAGGTTACGATAATAACTTGAATGTGCACCCAGAATTCGTATATTAAAGTACATCATTGCAAATGATACCGAAACATACCAAAAAGCAGTGATTTAATTTTGGAAAGTAAATGTGCATAATGAACAGCAAAGAGAGAAATACACGGGCTGGGGGGTTAGAATCAGAAACAGCCTGAGTATCTAATTTACCATGACTGAGTAAAAGTGACCCCAGACCAGAAGGTGTGGCTGATGGTTTTGGACATAGGTACAAGTGTCCTATCTTGAATTCAGTTTTATGGGTGTTCAGAAACCTTTATGATACTTTAAGGGCCCTGTCTGTGAAAAGTATTTTAGCAATGTCTGTAAGTTTTGTACTTAGAATCTCTGTGACCAAGTAGACTCTTCCAGAACATTCTTAAAAGCAGGATAAAGTTCTATATGCAGTGAAACTGTAAGGAAGTCAACAGTGAAAGACTTCTACAATCTATAGCCAGTGTTCATGGGAAGCATGTACTGTGCTGACCAGCACAGGGTCAGAATGAGGCCTTATTCTTTGTATTCATGTTGGGAGAGTATCACAGAATTTTCCTGAGCTTGCCTTAGTATCAGCATTCAGACTGTCCACAGTTCATTGTATCAAAATTTTTTCATCATCTGTTTAATAATCTATTTATCATCATTGCTGATGATACTAGAAACAGTACATTAACATTTTATTTGTTTCTCTCTTGTCCCATTATAAGAGAACTTTCCTTTCAGGGAACATTTCAGGCTCCCTTGGTTGGAGGAGATACTGTCTTTCATTTTCTAGTAGAAACCAGGCGGGCTACTCAGTGAGGGGAGGTGAGCAGAGGCGGGGCCAGGGCTTGCTGCTGGGGACAGCCCTGAGCCGGTGGCTGGACTCAGGATTCCCCTCCAAAGGCCCCTCATTGATATTTGTGTGGACTGAATTTTGGTTTCACAAAGCAGAGTTGGGAGGGCACACCAGTTCCTATGAACACTTCAGTTTGTTTTCAAAGTCCAGTGTTTATTGAGTGTAGGTGAGCCACCCAACAGACCTCACAGGGCATGGCACATTTGGAAGGTCAGAACTCCTTAGTAGATACAAGTGGTGACAGCCAGATGACTTTCATCATTTTACTGTTGTATCTGTATACATTTATTATTTTTTGTATACATTTATTATTTTCTTGAAAGGAAGAACAGATTTAAGGGAAAAAGTTTGTCTTCCCATGGCTTTAGTTTCTACATCTCTGAAATTATAACATCTAAATAAGTATGA
Source organism: Urocitellus parryii (assembly GCF_045843805.1). Lineage (NCBI taxonomy): Eukaryota > Metazoa > Chordata > Mammalia > Rodentia > Sciuridae > Urocitellus > Urocitellus parryii. The sequence goes on along the minus strand of NC_135532.1, from coordinate 117,767,556 downwards.
TCAAGTTAACAGAATGCCTCTTGCTGTACATCTCTTTATAAGGTCTCATTTAGTTTTTTCTGTGGCTGTAAAATAGGCCCTGACCTTGGCCTTCAAGGTTAGACAGAACGACTGGAGCTTCTTTGGTCATGTGCATAGTTCAGAGGCTTCATTGTTTTCTGATTTCATGTCCAAATTTTTAACCCAGATTTTTGGCCTCCCCTAATACATAAAAAATCGTGATGAGCAGAGTAGCCATACTTGCGCTCATTAGGATTTCCCGTGCATCAGGTTGAGGCTGATGTACTCATACCTGTATTCCCTGGGGCGGCTTCATGAGGTGGGCATGACCAGTACCCTGGATTCACAGATGGGGAAACTGAGGCACAGGTATACTTCTTGCCCAAGGTTATTTGCCTAGTAAGTAGCACAAGGAGTTGAACCAGGGTGGTCCCATATCAGGACCCATGCTCTTATGTGAAAGAATAGAAACAGATTTTTTAAAAAAATGCTGTGTTGGCTGCTGATAGGAGGTTGAGGGCATGAACTCTTGGGGTACTTGAGGAGTCATACTTGCTGCATACACACCTGGGAAGCTCCAAGAGAGTGGGCGAAGAGGAGGCGGGTGGAGGGAGATGCGAGAGGGCACCCAGGCTGGGGAGAGGCCGAGCGGGTGGAAGGAGGCTGCACTGGGCTTTGGACACCATTGGGGAGCTTGGGAGAGTATAGCAGGTGCTGAGCACGAGCTGACCTTGGCAAGGGAGTTGACCTCATGGAGCTGTGCGCTGGTGACTTTGAACAGAGGAAGGATGGGGCACATGGATGAAGTCCAGATTCTGGTTGGCAAGCAGAATGTGGGACCATGTGGAGACAGGAATAAGGGGCACGGGAATAATGGCTTCGTGTGCTGGGGACATGTGCCAGGCCCAAGGTCCTGAGGTGGAGCTGATGAGGCCAGCATGGGAAGCTTTGGTTTACTACCAAGGATTTAAAGCATCTTAAGAATTAAAAAGCTTCCTATCCATCAAAATCCCTTATTGAGAATTTGACTGCTTTCCCTGAGTATCATTGCTATATTAGAATAAAGAATTATATTTATTTATATTTTAAAATATCAGCAAGAGAGTGTCTCATCAGGGCTTCTAACTCGGCTGGGTTGATGACACCATCAGTTCCATTACTGGCTGTGCCAGGCCTGGGCCATGCTCAGGACCTGATGGGCTACAGAAGGCCACCGAATTCTCCATCCTGACTTGGCCCTTCTGAAGTTAGTACAGCCTGATCTTTACCGTCTGTTGCTATTTGCTGGGAAGTGTCTCAGTGTCCACGCGGCCTGCCTGTGTGACCTGTCCTCAGTGATAAACAAGGCGGCAGATAGATGCATGATAAAGCGAGTTTGCAATGTGCTCAGCGTGGCTGACATTTGTCCTCCTCAGACCTGGCTATTTTAGGGAGGGTATCAGTATAACTGTGTATTCTTTTTCCTGGAAATAAAAATCCTCGGTGATCAGTCACTCTTCTAAACAGAGTGATTTGCCTATGGGAATCACTAAGCCGTTGCATTTGGCTCATGGCTGTGTGCATGGCTGTGATTCCCGTAGAGCAGGAGGCTTTCTGTCAGGAGCCCTTTGACTTGAGACTCTTGCCCACTTGTTCACATAAATGACTTAGCATAGCGTAAGCAGAAGATGTCACAGTAATGATAGATCATCTTATATTCAGTCATATATAGATAAATCCCCATGAAACCAAGACAGTTTTAAAGAAAAAGATCCTATTTATAAGTACTCACCATTTATTATTAATTTAGGTTCTCTAGATCCAGAGCATGTTTATATGGAGCTAAAGAATAACCTTGCTCTGTCTTGTCTTGCCTTTGCTATACACTGTTAGTATGCACTGAGGCAGAAGCCAACTTTGAGTACATGCCTCTTTCTGTTAGACTCTTTTTCTTATCTGGTCTTTGCCTTGTGCTATACAGATGCATTGAAAATCATTTGTTATATTAAGAGAATGCTTAGAAAGTCTTCCTTTTTAATTAACTAAGACGAAGCAGTATTGAAATGAGAACTTCTGTATTATTGTACTGATTTTAACTAGACTAATTGACTCCAAATGACTTTGAGCCCTTGTTTGAGTTTTACTGCTCCAACATTCAGGGAAAGCTGTGCTGTCAGTTTGGGGGCATTCCCAGGAGGCATTTGGTATTAAGTACTTCCCTGAAAGTCTTCAAGAGATTGGAAGGACAAAGTGGTTGGCAATAGCAGGGACACCAGAAAGTCTTTGACCTAGGGATAGAGAGTCTCTCTGAGGTAGTGCACAACCTTTCCACTAGATAATTTGAAAAGTGCAGAACAGTAGTAGTTCGGACTATTGAAAAATATAGACCTCAGAGAAGATCCTGCAGAGTGCTTTGATGAGGCAGGGGCATACTTGCTAAATGTTGCATAGTGGAAATGACTATCAGAGGAATATAGTTTTGAGGACTGGGATTTTTAAAGAGCATTTATTATATTGGGAGCAATTAACATAGGAAGAAGAATATTACATCTACTTCTCAGTAATGGGTTAACATCTACTAAGTGCCCAGGTCTTTCCCTCTCAAAAGTTACTTTATCATGTTGACAATAAGACCATAGAAAGGTCAATTCACCTTTTATGTTCTGCTAAATAGTTAATTAGCACACATATTTGGAGCACCTGTTAGAATCAAAAGATTGTAACAGATCAGGAGAGGAGGCTCTCCAATGAGTGACAGTTTCTGACTTTCTCTCATGAATAATTGAGTTGGGGAAAAAGACACAGGAGTTAACAATGGAGACCACACAAGGGAGACCAAAGGAGGAAGCTCAAAGAAGGAAGGAAATTCAAAGAGGAAGTCTCTGGAACTGAATGGCCAGGACCTCTACGTGGAGGCCTCTGAAAAAGGTCTGGGGGTGCAGCTCTCTTTGCAGATGTGGAGGGAAGTGGTGCACACAGGGTAGATGTAGTGGAGCAAGCTGTCGCCCCTGAGCGTCTTCTCTGTGGGAGCCATGATGGGCTTGTGTTCTTTTCTGTGAAAGGCGAGGTGGGAGAGAGCACCCTGGCAGTGGTCATGGTTATGGGCTCATGGTGCTGACCAGGACACTGAGACTCAGAGAGGTTAATGTAGCAGCTAGAAGTCAGGTCTTCTATTGCATCCCAAACAGCATCTCTTCCCACCCCGTGTGATTCTGCCAGGGGTGAGGGTTAGGGTTCAAGTTTGCAAGACAGTCATTTAAAAACTTTACTCTTTATAACAGTGGACACAGGTCTAGGAAATACAAATTTAATTTAAATGGTTGTCAGATTTTCATGTTTATGCTTTGGCGTTGAGATTATAAACGGTATATAGTTTGGCAAACGCTTATAATCTTTGTTCCTTGGATTTGTAAAAACCGAAACGCACATAAGATAGGGCTCCTGTTTCGTGGCAGGATGAGGCTGACGGCGTGTGCTGCCTTCTGCACATGCCCTGGTACTTGTGTTGGGCTTCCCCTCAGAGAGGGACTGACTTGGGAAGTTCAGAGGCAAAGCACAGTTGTCTCTAAGTATCCCCAAGAACTAGATTCCAGAACACCCCTTGGTTCCTGACATTATGGCTGTGCAGGTCCCTTACATAATGTCCTACATGTTTGGCCTGCATTTCTAATCACCTCTTGATTACTCACAATACCCAGCATAGTACAAATGCTATGTCCGGGGCTGTCAGACTGGCAGGGAAAACTGTCCACATATTCTGTGCCGACTGAAGGTTCTCCAGTGTTTTTCTCCAGAGCCTCCAGCCCCTGTTTGGTTGACTGCAGATACAGAGCCACAGCGGTTCAGGGTGGGAGCAGTTATGGCACCATGCAGCTTCCTCAAGACGTGGTAGGACCGCAGGGCCCAGCCCTGCCCACAGGTGTGATTGTGCCTGGTGCTTTCAGAAGGCACCCTCGTCACCCATCAGTCTGTGCCCTCTGTGACTGCCCCTGTGACTCAGCTATGTCTTTAAAGGATGAGCCCTTCTGAGGACATGTTCTATAGGAGACCTTTCCTTGGCCAGTAGCCTCCTCTCTTGGGGAGCTGATCAGGACATACCCCAGATAGAGTCAGATGTGGTTCAGAGAAGGAGCGTTGTCTTGCTCTTGGCATCAGAGCAGAGTGTTCTGGTACAGTGTTGACTCTGTGCTGCTGTCACACCTGGGCTTCAGGGGCAAAGGGGGAGGAACATGTGCCTGTTCTCAGAGTGATTTCCTGTATAGTGATAGAAACGTTCACCAGTGAGCTAGGGCAAAACAAAGTGGGCACAGAGGAGCCGAGAATAGGCTGTTTGTGGGCAGAGTGTGGAATTTGCCTAAAACCATTCAGTGAAGCATTCACTCTTTAGTCACTTTGTATTAGAAAAAACAAAATCCACCTATAATTTTACTAAAATGATGTGACTCATTGCTTAAACTTTTTTTTTAAAGAAGTTTTTTAAAAAGTTGTTAATAAATAAGCACAATCTAACCATAGTGTTATCCTGGATTAGGCAGAAGAGATTAATTTATTTTTCATTTTGGTGCTTATGGAACAATGTGGGGACGTCCAATTCCTGTGAATCTTTTCCACATTAACTCCTGATTTAGGGATAGATTCAAACACTCTGTATTGACAGTCAAGTTTCAGAGCCTCCAACTTTTTCAGTAAAGAAAACCCATAAGCGAGAGGTGAACATGCTTGGTTACAAAGGGTCCTGGGTGTGCGCACCATGCCTTCTCCCCCACTCTCCTTTGGGCGTAGGAGATAGAACTGTGTTCTGCAGGCCAGTTTCTCCACTGTACATGGTCCTTTTCAGGGGAGGTGTTCCTGGTTTCCAGGACTCCATCTGCCCTCTAGTTAGAAAACTAGCTGCTTCCTAATTTCAGAAAACTAGATGTAATTATAAATATTTGTTTAAAGCCCCCTGCATGAGAAATTTTACTCTAAGATTGTGTTTGAAATATTCAAGAGCAATTTGGGATATGATTTCTGATGTTCTGAAGTTCATGGCTTAGAGAAAATGGCCCATTCATAAGTGATATAAAGCAGAACAGCCACCAAGACCTCAGCATTACCAATTGTGATATTAAAAAGCTGGGTTCTCAACTGCACAGTACCTGTTCGCTTACCTAGGTGAGTGTGGCTCTTACAGGGCTCTGAGAATTAGGCATTGCTCTCCTGGCTTACTGGGGGATGGGGCTTGGGGACCTTCTGGGTTAGGGGATTTGCTTGGGTGGTACGGCCAGGTGCTTGAGGGCTGAGACTCAGCCCAGGGGTCTTGCTGTTTGTGGGTGTGCTTGTTGGTTTCCATGGCCAATAGAAGTATCCAGATCAATGCAGATTTGAGGTTGGCTCCAGGTTAATTCTGGAAAGACTGAATGAAGGGAGTGAAATGTGAAAGGAAGTTTTTGAAGCATTGCGGTCATAAAACAGCAGACGTGAATGGACTTTGAAGTCTCTCTGGCTTAGGAAGGAGTCCTGTGTCAAGTGGCCTGATCTGCTGGCGTGGTTGCACAGTATTCTGCTCCCACCTGATATCCTCGGTCCTAGCACTCTCCAGGATCAGCAAAATCTACTTTTAGACTCAAAATCATCACCACCTGTGAAGTTTCTGATGTCGCTCGCTTCTGAGTGACAGAGCACTCTGCCAATTGCTCTGTTGGGTGGCTTGCTACATGGCCAAATTCTGTTTGTCCTGAGTCCCCAAAGAGCTTAGTAAATGCTCTTGCCCCCTGTTCAACTATATTATTGTAGGGTCAGGAGGATGGATTTCATTTCTCTCATCCTAGAAAAATACAAATCTGTGGCCAACATTCAAATAAGCAAACATGCCATCGAGAATTGATAGCTCTGTGTTCTCTTGGAGATTTCTGGTTGATTGTTCTCCTGTACCCCCACATCCTTAGCAGAGTAATCACAGCAAGTCTGTGTGTGTGCACGTCTGTGCACATTTTTGGGTTTTATCCATATGTCCAAGTGTATTCCATAAATGATCATGAAGTACTGTATAAATTGTAACTAAAGTTGGAACAGAATAAATATATGAAGCCACAAGATTCATTCTTCAATTAATGGGCTGGTTTATAAATTTGCTTTGAAACATGTTTTATGTCATCTTGTGGATCTCTGCATTGTGAGAGTGTAGGCTGCAACAAACTCTAAGCAGAACAAAAAACACTTGTAGAGACACATGCAAATTTCAGTGTATTCTTCATGACTATGTTTACTGAGGGTTGGTAAGTAGGTACCGTCATTCGGACCTCAGCCTGCGTCTTAATGAATTGATTGCCATTGCGGTTTTCTTCTGCTGGCATTCAGTTTTTTTTTAACATGTATTATTATTATTTTTTTAGTAGTTGGTGGACATAATACCTTTATTCTATTTAATTTATTTTTTTAAAGATTTTTTTTAAAGATGGACACAATATCTTTATTTATTTATTTATTTTTATGTGGTGCTGAGGATCAAACCCAGTGCCTCACCCATGTCAGGCAGGCGCTCTACCACTGAGCCCCAGCCCTGGCGTTTAGTTTTAACCTGTGTTTGGAGCAACAGTTTTTTGGCATACTAATTGCTTGACATTCATGGATAAAAAATATTTTCCCTTAATATGTCAAAAAATTTCAGAGATAGATACATTCATAGAGATGGATAAGTTTAAAGATTCTATGCTAAGGTACTAATGTATGGTACTAATGTGAGGAAAAGTAAGCACCTACATTTCAATTCAGTATTTCTGTGAAAAATGAAATATTAAATGTGCAGATTACACAATGTTTACTGAAATATACAATTGGGTTCTTTTATATTCTAGGTACTGTGGTAGGCATTGGGTAGGCATAAATAGTAAGTATAGTCAGGAAATGTAGACGTGTCTCCAGTTTTAAATTGGCCATTGAAGGAAGAATGACGTTTTGTAAGGTCTTCCTGCCATTAAATTTTTGGTCATTAAAAAGTATTGTGTATAGATGCCAGGAAATATTTATTTTAAAGCTTCTGCCAATGTTAGGTGTATTATGTAAGCATAAGAAGAATATTTCCATGTAAAGGAAAACGTCATTTTATGCTTAGCATTACTGCTTTACAGTTAAGTAAAAATCAAAGCATCACAAAATAGTCCAGAAAGAGAAAACTCAAGTTTGAGTGGCCGCAGAACATTGTGAGTTGGGAAGGTGGAGCCAGCGCGGAGGCTCTGGCTTTGCCGCTCCATAGCATGCAGAGTGCTGTGACAGCAGGGCTGAGCAGCTGAAAATGTCTGCAGCTGGGAAGCTTGTGAGTTTCAGAAGGTCATTTTGGCATCCTAGTAAGAGCACCGATTCCCAGACAAGGTCCAACTGGACAGCCAGGAGAAGAGAGAGGTCCCGAACCCCGGGGTTGCAGCAGCCGGGATTCTAATTGGTTGTGGCCATCTTTCATTGAAATATTTATAGAGCTGTGAGCTTTGCTTTTCTCTTCTGAAAGTTTCAGTTTTTCTTACCTCTGGTTTTGTCCCTGTAACAGGGCAAATGTTACTTTAGTTTTATTTATGTATGTCATCAACCCTGTCCAGACGAGAAGGAGTAGACTACACAGCACTGAATGTGCCTCAGAGGCACCTGTGAGAGGGAGCGCATGTCAATCAGAAGGAAGAAGAGGAAGCAAGTATTGGAGATGAAATTGAGGGTGAATTTCTCAGCTATCTGGCAACTGGAGCAAACATGTTAGGAAGTAGAAAAATCCATTTAATGAAAGTTCTTCATATCCTATATAGTGTTTTATTGTTAAACCTTTAGGGTGTTTAAATATCTAACTTTGCCTTTAAATGAGATCTTGGAAGAGATGAATTCTAAGTACTTAAGAAGTGAAAGCTGAATTCTTTTTTTTTTAATGTATTTTTGTTACTTTATGTGGTGCTGAGGATCGAATCCAGGGCTTCCCACTAGCAAGGCAAGCACTCTACTGCTGAGCCCCAGCTCAACCCCTGAAAGCTTGTCTTTCAAGGCCCTTCCAGCCTCCTCTCCTGCCAGCCCCATTGCATATGGATACACCCGAGAGACCACTCCCTGTGCCCATGGTCATCTCTTCCCCAGCTCTCTGCCTTATGGCCCATATTTCCACAGCCTGGCTTGCTTTCCCTCCTTGTCTCTCCGTGGGTAAAAGGCACTGTTCTGGAGCTGGGGCACAGCTCCGTGGTGGAGTACTTGCCTAGGATGTAGGTTCAGTCGCCAGCACTGGAAAAAAAGCCATTTTCCCAGGCCCACCTAGATGACCATCATGACGCCATCTCTGACTTCTCCTTCATCCCACCAGTTTTACCCCTTGTGTCTAGGCTGCGGAGAGAGGGTCATCAATACGGTTAACACAGTCAGCACACATACATCATTTTACCTGTGTATTGCTTTTAGCATTAATGCTTACATTTATTCATTTAATAATGTATGAATGCATTTAAATTTATTTTGGGAAATATGTATTCCTCTAAGACAGGAGGAGAAAAAGAACCGGAGAAAAGAAGCACCCTTGGAGGAATAGCAGGAGAGACATTTGGGGATGTTGGAACCGGGATTGTAATTTTTAAGTCGTTTTCACTTTGGGTTTTAATTTTCTGAACCAAAATACCATTGACTACTTCCCTGGACCACCAGGTGACTAACCTAATGGGGAGCAGGTTTGGCACATGCAGAAAGAAAGCCCTCACTGTCACTGTAGGTAGTGCTCGGGGCTTCTCTCCGCCATGCTCCTCTACAGTTTTAACAGCTGCCCGGGCTTCACTGTTTTGGGGACGGTCATCCCCCCTTGTCCCTGCTTCCCAGCCACGTCCTGGTGGCCCTTGGAGCTGGCTCGGGCTCCCTTGGCCTGTGTGGGTCTCACCCGTGGGGCACTTTCTTCTCACACACCCAGGTTCCTGAGGGAAGCACTGAAGGAAGCGCAGGCTCCTGTTGTTCCCAAGCAGATTCAGGTGGCCCTAGGGCCTCTTCCTCAGAAGCCATCCTTCCAGTCAGCAGAACCTGTGACCTGTGAGGAGAAGCCAATCGATGTGGTGTTGGATTTCCACGTCCCCAAGTGTACGTGTTGATGCCCAGCGTGGATTACAGGGACAGTGTGTCCTTCACTGTGCTCACAAAGGAGACCATGCCATCTCCCTGGGAAACCTTACCTGAAGGTGTCCCTGCACTTACCCATCTCACGCCCAGCAAGCCTCAGGAGAGACACCCGGTCATGGCCCACCAGCTTGACCCTGGGCACACCTCGATCTGATTTTGGCATCTGTGGTATTTATAGTCCTTGTCATTTTCATGATCTTTGATATGAAATGGCTGGGATTGTTGTGAATGAGGTTTTGTACCTGGAACCATCAAGACCTGACGCTGAATCTTGGCTCCTCCGTGTAGCTAGCTAAGGGGACTGTGGTGAGCGTCTTGGAACCATGCAGTTTATTTGTTTACAAATGAGCAATCACTGTCTCTGAGACTTGTGAAAAACAAAGAATGAGGATGAAAATAAATTATACACTAGTATGTAGAATATTATTTGCTGTGTTGAAAAACAGTAGGAGGTATGAGTTCTATGTGGAGAAAACCCCAATTCTGTGCTTAGCTTCTTCACTAGTAACTTCAGAATTCAGTGACCAGAAGGGGAGGCCTGAGCTCACATAGAGAGCAGCAAGAGCTCACTTTTCTCTTTAGTATTGGAGACCCTTTACCGCTGCTCTACATTCTCATCCCTTTTGTGTTTTTTATTCTGAGACAGGGTCTCAGTTGCTAAGGCTGGCCTTGAACTTGGAACCCTCCTGCCCCAGCCTCCCAAGTAACTGGGATTATAGATGTGTACCACTGCACCTGGCTCCAAGATAATTTTCAAAAGTTAATCTCTTTAAAGGTTATTACCTAATAATATTTTATCCAAAACAAAATGATTCTTATTGCAATAAGATTACAGAATGATCTGAATCTTTTTTTTCTTCCTACTAACTTGGATATGGAGGGTTTATTTGAATTTAAATAAAGGGCTGGGTTTTTGTTATATATGAAGGAAAAGATTCCATTAATTTTCACATACACACAAACATACACGTACATTAATTCTTATTTCACATTTTATCTATAATGATAATTTATTCAATCATATTTTAGTGATTGGATAGGTAGGTGTCTCAATTGTTTTTCATCTTTTTGTGAAATAATTTTACTATTCTAAATTATTATTATTGTCTGGTGGTACCAGGGATTTGATCCAGGGCCTTGTATGCTAGACAGGTGCTCTACCACTGAGCTATACCCCCAGCCCTTACAGTATTGTTCTTATAAATAGATAAGGAGCCTACATACCACTCTGTGAGTATGTATAATAGTTTGATACTAAAATGATTGAGAAATATGGAAAATTCAGGATTGCTACATGAGCACTGCTCTCATTTGTCTGATGCATTCTTTAAGATGTGCTGGGGGATTTTGTACAAAGCTGGTTGCTTTTGCCTCCACATTTGTAGTGCACTATTGGGCAGGACTCAAGTAAATGCCCCGAGACAGGAAGGGTGGTGTTTTACCGTGTGCAGAATGTGAGCGTGATGCCGAGGGGCATGCGTGACTTAATGATGAGCATTGGCAGAACTTTCCAGAACATTTTACAGGTGTACTAGTTTTCCAAAGTAGTTGATAGAGTATAATCAAATAGCATGCCACTAAATATGTAAGCAAGCCATCTTTTCAAAAAAGAAACACTTTTTTTTTTTTAAGAAATGATGGGGTCAGAATACAGTGAGCAGTCAATTGTGACAGGAGTGTGCTAGCTCTAGTTGACTGTGATTGTCAGAGTTATATGGGGTTAAGTATGACCTCTAGAGTCTGGTAAAAACCTGAGTTCCCAGTCTTGTGCCTCTGGGTGTCTGCTGTCTGTCCCAGGAGTATGTTTTTAGTGGCCAACCCTAAGGGGTGGATTCGGGTTCCCCTGGCCTCTTTCTGGAAGGTCAGCCTCCTCGAAGGTTGGCCTTGCAGCTGACCGATGCCTGGCAATGGCGGGAGCTTGCTTGCGGCTGCCCTGGGTGCTCTGATGGTGTGGAAAGCTACTTGTTGACCAAGAGCACAGGATGCTGTGGGACAGGCATAGTGCCCCAGTCACTGTCTCATTAAAAGGGCATATTCTTCATGTGACCCATGTGTCACGGCCCTTCTGGGATGCACAGAACCTATGTCCTATTGAAAGAATTAGGAAGAGGACCTTTTTTTTCTTCTTATTTAGCAAAGGAAACAAATCTCAAGCTGTCCTATTGGTTCAATATGTGTATTCTTTTGTAGAAAGTAGAAAATCCTAAGAATAAAATCTTTGATCCCATCTCCTAAGACACATGACTTTATTTATACTCTGACAACATGGTGAATCACTTTGTCAAAATGGGAATAAAAGCCTTGGAAATGCCCACATCCTGCCACCCAGCCATTTCAAGTCTTTTAAAAAACCCTCTTTGAGCTACTTCTGTATCCTGGAAACTGTTGTTTACTCACTGGGAGAGAGAGGGGAGCAAAGTCAGGGAGGAGTGCTTCTATTTTCTAACAGGACACTTGCTCAGGCGAATTAGAAGAGAGGACTGGGCATGGGTCTTGGTTCTTTAATTGGAAGTGCATGAGGCTTCAGGAGGGCCCAGTGCAGATCTGTGAAGGAGGCCTCTGCAAAGTTACGTGTGGGAAGATATGTCCGGGCACCCATGAGCCTTCCAGAATTTTGTTGTGCCTTAGCTAGTTTGATAATAACTTATATTTATAGCAGTTGTCAGAAACCATTTCCTTTAGTCAATTAGAATCTAAAGGAGGAAGAGGGGCATGGGCTATTTTCTTGCATTTGTAGAAGTACTGTGTTGAAGCATTCTTTACTCTTGTGACCGTGTTGTGAGGTTTCCCAAGTAGAGCATGTCCACAGACACCTGGAACTGCACAGTATTTTTATTATTATGAAAATAACAGTAAGCTATGGATTGTCCATTTTGATACTGTCAACCCCCAAGTTTATTCAAACTTCCAGCTTCTGTTTTTTTGGCAGATAATTATGGAATACAATTGCTTGATTGTTTTGGCAAGAAAGGCTTTACATTGAAATAACAGGAGTCTAAAAACATGTTACAAATGTTTCCATTGATTAGCTGCCTTATATGAACTAGCAATTGAAAAGATTTTGCAAAATACAAATAGGCTTTAAGTTTCATTATAAGAAAATAAAGGTCCATCATACTTTTTTGCATATTCCTACAGGAGAAATTTACAGTGTAGATTTAAAGATGGTGTCTTTTCAAAGTAAGCCTAGATTTAACAAAAACAGAGAAGCGTATTATCATTCATTGCTGGTGAGAGCATTTTGGTAAATATTTTCTTGAAAGAAGTTTGCTGTTCTAGTTCAGAGTTAATATATGAATACACTTCACGTTCTAAGATGTATACTATTAAAAGCACTCATATATAAGCATAATTTTTCATATGCAAATGCAGCATTGCCTAAAATAGTAAAATATCTAAGTTAAAGAAGTAGATATAGAATAATGTATAATTGTTAAAAAATAATTACATTGATAGATAGGTTTGTGTTGACATAGAAAGATCATTAGAGTGTTTTATATTTATACTTATACTGTAAAATAGCAACATGATTTGTTGTTATTAAACATTCCAGACCTAGTGAAGCATGGGAATTAGTGTGGAACCTTCCCCAAAGAATAGGAAAGGCATAGGGGAAAGAAACCCAAGTGGTCAGCACACCTCTCTGTCTTGACAGGCCTTACTCCTTTAGACCAGGGAAGAGCACCTGGCACCTGATTCGCTGTCATGAAACATTACTGTAAGCTATAATTTGAGATATTTTTTTTTAAAGAAAAGCTCACGTTAAACTGATCATCTAATTTTTGGTTATTTGGAATGCATTCATTTGATATTGGCATACTATTACGAGTGTGTTTGAAATCATTTGTTGAGCAGGTGATCTTCTAGATCAGATGTGTCAGTCAGTAGAAATGCCCACCCATCCACTGGCGTAAATAGACCGTGCAGTACCTGCATGGCTATGTATTTATAAAAAGTTCAGAATAAGAAATATGCTAGTGAAATAACAGAGACTTTTACTGATTATGTGGAAAGGAGGGAATGTGTGTGTGTTGTGTTGGCTCATGAGAAGTCTACTAATTCATCTTTTAAGGATGCATGTAAGTAATTCCACACTATGTTCACTCAAAAGTGGTTTTAGTCATTATGATTATTTTAGATCTTTGTATTTAATAATAATTTTTTATACTTTTCTCATAATGATTAATAATTAAGCAACTTATTTTGAGTAATCTTTAATAGAAGCCAGTAAATTCTTCCTGATTGAGTTTACTATGTTAGTTTTTAAATCAGACATTTTAGAAATTCAAGATCTATTTGTTAGAGTCAAGCTTTTATACTCAGATTTAGTTTTTAGTATTGAAAGCAGTTGCCACATTATATTTTTAGAAGTTTTATGAAGTATGGCAACAACTGATCCTAATAGAGATTAATTTCTATTTTGGGAGGGTTTTATACATTACTCTATATCTACTTCTTTAACTTAGATATTTTACTATTTTAGGCAATGCTGCATTTGCATTTCCATTTCTTCATATGTTTATTTTATTGTTTATTTTGGTACTTGGGATTGAACCCAAAGGGGTGCTTTACCACTGAGCTAAGTCTCCAGCCCTTTACATTTTTTATTTTTATTTGGTGTAAGGTATAGCTAAGTTTAAGTCCTTAAACCTGTGATCCTCCTGCCTCAGCATCCGAATAGCTGAGTAATATTATAGGTGTGTACCACTGCACCTGTGTGATTTCTACTTCATCTCAGTCAACTTGAGTCTGCTACAGTGGCAGCAGGAACAGGCTAATAGTGGAGAAGATCTTACCACCACTGGCTGTGAGAATGGCTTCTGTCTTGGAGGGAAGGTTGGACTAGTGGGGCAGAAGGGCACCAAGGGAGCAGCTTCAACTGATGCCTGTGGACAGGGGACTCTTTCCTCAGCTCTGGTGGAGCACCTCCGTGGTCACTCCTGAGCTGCAGTGGTGTCACTAGGGCAGCCTCAGAGACTCTGCTGCCACCCCCCAGGTAGTGAGGGACACATTCTAAGATGGGCTGATAGAAGTGTTATTATCAGCTCCATTGAGAAACAGGGTGACATTGTTCAACAGATAGAGAGGTGCATCATAAAAGTGAGACTTTAGCCCTTAGTCGGGTTGTCAAGGGTCTAAACTCATCTAGGTAAGCTGTAGGGTCATAGCCCATGATGGGGAGGGGCACTGTGAGGGGACACAGGACCATGGCGATGGCATTCCCTTGGGCAGTCAGGGTTTCCTCCGGCTCCTTTCACACTGATGGATTGTGGCTGCCTCCACATACCATTCTTCCTGAAAATCACCAGGATGGGGACATTGGTCTTTTCTGTGACTTAGCTCTTGAGTACAGAACAGCTTTGTTAACTCTGTGTGAGTCTGTGTTTTGATTTCTGACTGTTTTTCATTTTGAAATATTACTAGTTTTGGAAAGATCAGCTATGACTACCTGAGGCTAAAAAGATTATGCCGTTGTGTAATAGATGAGAGTAAATAAAACACCGAGGGAGTAGGGTTTCTCCTGAAGCACGTGAGGGTAGCACCGTGGTTTTCTCTCATTATTCCTCCGCGTAGACTCAGGGCAATGCTGAACACCGCCTGCTTGAATGTCATCAGGAAAATGCAAATGTTCTCTTCTTTTGCCAGAAATGAAGACTGGGTCTGTCAGAAATTTGCAGATAATTATTTAAATGTTTCAAATTTGCAAAGCCACACAAAACTGTTTTGAATTATTCTGTGGATAAGAAAATCTTATTTCAACTCACAATCCAGGAGGTATTTAAATGTTGTTCTATTTTAACTTCATTGCCTCCTGCTCTTTCGAGGGAGTGCCTTCCAGCGTGAATTCTCTTGGTTATAAAAGTGGCATTGCAGCTCAGTAAACTGTGCCCAGGTATCGGGATTCTTAGACCAGGCTTCAGATACACCAGGACAGACATCCTCTCATGTCCCAGGTGTGGGTGGCTTGCTTTCTGTGGATGAGATGCTGTTGTGTGATTAGCAGCTGCCTGTGCTCCAGGGATCCTGTGCTATGGCAGAGCAGGACAGGTAGTGGGACAGGTAGTGGGACAGGTAGCCACAGGTGCATGGCAATACTCTGCAGTTTTTCCTTCCTATGGCTCGTTATTGTTGGTGTGATGTTAGGCCTCTGTCTTTCATCAGGACTGGACTGGTGTTGGGAGGAGCAGAAGGTTGAGCCTTTGGACAGTGGCTGGAGAGGCCACTGGGGGGTACCCTTATGGTAGGGGCTGGCTGAAGGCCTGTGGAGGGCCAGCTAGGATCCCATGTGATGCCAGTGTAGCTGCTATAGTGGGGATAACCACCTGGTGACCCCAGACCTCAGGTGCTTCCTTGTGTTGCCTGAGGGAGGATTATTCAGAATTCACCTTCCACCCCTGTCTGGAGAGAAGCTTTGTGTTTCCTTTTGTCTCAAATGTAAACATTCTGATTTGAGTGGAGTACAATTAGTGGCCTCTGGAATTCTACTCTGGGGCCATGGCGCTTCACCTGACCATCCACCGCCCCCTGGTGACTTAGGGAACCAAGGCTGTGAGGGGGTCACACTTTGTGATCTTAGATGACTTACCTGTGTTCCTAGATGCACCTTCTTCCTCTGGGCAGCAGCCAGTCTGCCAGCCCAGCACAGTGGCGGTGTCTGGGTCGTTGCAAAACCTTATGACCGAAGGCCGTCTTTTCCTTAGTAGTGTTTCTAAAACTCCAGTCATCTACAGTCTCGTCCCCAGTCTCCGTGGTCTGCCAGGGCCTGCTCTCAGCCTTGCTCTTTTTATTGAATTTGAGCTTTTTTCTAAGCCGTCGAGCTGATGTGGTCACAGAACCTGCGAGCTGTTCTTTGCGTCCCATGGCATCTGTGAAACTAGTGTACTTTGCATGATACCTGCAAACATGTTGCGTTCCTGGGAGTGTGCTGACCCCTCACTAAGAAACGCCCATCTCAGCTCTTTGGCCAAAGGATGCTGAACACTGCTGAAGGCTACTTTGACCTCAGACCAGTTTTTCCCATCAAATAACTGACCGTGTTGTTCCCGATTCAGCACCTCAGCAGGGAGAGCTTTGGTGGACCAGCACCCAGGAGTGCTCAGGGGAGCATTTGCCTCCTGCGATCTTGGTTCATATTTGGGACCAGCCCTGAGCAAAATCGCTGGATGAGCAAACTTAGTTAGCTGAAGGGCTGTGTTGCTAATTATGGACTCATTGACATCAGTGATCCAGCGGGAGAAGTTAGGGGTTTGGGCAACGGGTCCCTTCTTGCCATCTCCAGACTTACTTGGTGAAGTTGACCTCACTGTCCAGTTAGATTAAAGCTTAGGGGGTGAGAGTCATCATGGAAGACTGCCCATTGGTACCCAGTTACCCTCTTGAGCACGTACCTGTCTCAACCTCAAGAGCTTATGAGAAGGGTCCCCAGATTCCTGCCTGAACTACTCAGGAGGAAGCTGGACCAGCCTGCCCACGTTTGGCCTGGAAGGACAAGAACAATCAGTAAACAGACGTGACTAAGAGATCTAAACTTGCTCACAGAGGCCACCCTGTTCTCAGAAGTAGAATCTCATTGCAGACCTGGTGCTGTCCTCCTCTTGCTCTGTGTGCATGTGGGTCTGGAAGGTGCTCAGACCAGGCCATCTAGCCCAGCACCTCAGTGCCCTTAGGGCATGACACTGGCCATGATGATACCTCTGTGAGCTCCATGATTTTCTTTTCTCTTTTACTTAATCCTTGCTCTTTTTCTTGGTTTTTCACCATCCCCATCATTTCACGTTGCATTTCTGTTTCCCCTACATCCGTCCTAAAGAAGAACACAAATGTGACTTCTCAAGAAGACATTAGTTCTTGGTTCCCAGGCAGAATATCGTGTTTGTAGAGTGTGTCACGTAAGGTGAGGAACTTGAGAATTTGGGGTTTGATAGGGGGTTAAACAGGGCTTGTTAAAAAGGCTTCAAAAGGTTTGATTTTCACTGCAAAACCGTTAACCTCCTCAAGCAATCTCTTTGTGATTGGGGAAGTTTATCATAATATGTTGAAGTACAGGTCATAGATTTACCTATTAGCCAATATCTGTAAAGTAGAAATATTTCCTTTAATAATCATTAAAAATAAAACAATTTTAGGGAAAAGATGTTTGTTAAGACTTGTCACAATCTGGATATTATCCACATGTTTTAAAACGTCCTCTATGTCTGTGGAACCAAAGCTTATTACCAGCTGAAGGCATCCTTTGAGAATTCAATATTGGTCTAAATTCTGTGAAATCTTAATTTTACTAAAACAGTTAATGCTGATTTCAAGTCTTCCCTGAAGTTCTTTTTTTGAATAAAGAAAAGGAATAAGAGATAATATTCCTATATCAGCAGTTCAGTCAGATCAGTTCGTAGGATAGAATCTGAATTTTGTGTGCAAAGTGCCTTACATCAGGGGCGGGTGCCCACAGCGTGGGATCCAGCAAGACCAGTAATACAGAGGGGTCACTGTCTGATCTGTCAGTGTGTGTGCCCAGCTAATGATAAATATTTTGATTCTCATCTATACTTATATCCTTTTTACAGTTAAATAGTATATGATGAACTTACAAACACATGTCTACAATATTTCCAAGAGCACTTTTTCAAATAGAATTTTTCTATTCCATAAAATAAAAGCAACCAAAACACTAATTTGTAAGCATTTTAGTAACTTTAGTATGCTTTGGGCTGAGCCGCAGCCTCAAGGAGCCTGTTACGTGGCAGAAAGGAGAAACGGTGCACTCTTGAAGGCAGTTTTGTCATTGTACTTAGATATAGCCACCAGTGCAGCTGTGCAGGTCTCTTTACTGGTACCGCTTGTTTGGACCCCATGGATCATGACGGCAAATTTCCTCAGAATTGGGGACACATCCTCATGTTCATGTTTATTCCAGAGCAAACTTCATTTACCAAACATGTTAAAAGGTTTGTTGTACTCCAGGATCTGGGGAGTGGGGTTATTGCGGGAGTCCACATGTTGTCAGGGAGTTGATCATCACCAAGGGGCCATAGGAAGAGGTCCAGGTTCTGAACATGGTGAGGTTTAGTATTGAGGCCCAGCCTTCAGAGATGGTGGGATCTGATAGCTGCTTAAGCAAGGGGGAGGGATTTGCCATGTTGCGGGGGGCGGAACCACACATGAAGCCCCAGGAGAGTGTAGTGGGCAGCCCTGTGCCTCTGCCAGAAGAGGGTGCAGTGGGAGGAGCTACAGAGTAGCCTGTCAGCTCATGCCAGGGAAAGGTCCAAGGCAAAGAGTGGAAGTGGTGGCCTCAGAGGTTCTGGAAAGACAGAGGCTGCCCTCAACTCTGGATGTTGGCCTCGCTGAATAGTGAAGTTCAGGGTCTGGAAGTCAGACCCAGAGAGGAGAGAACAGAAAGACTTTGGACACTGGGCATGATAGGTGGAAAGTAGTAGGGAGCGCAGGGTGTGCAGCCCAGGCAGCTTCCCCTGAGCCAGAGAGAAGGAGCTGCTTCCTAGAGGGCTGCATGTGTGAGGGGAGGAAAGGACAGTACCTGAGAAGGACCCAGCAAGGTGGATGTTCGCAGAAGGTCACCTGGACAGGAAGGGGAGAGTGCTGGAGGCTGAGAAGCAGGATGAGGGTTTCAAGTCAGGTGAGCAGCAGGTCAGAGAACGAGAATCCAGCTCAGCGGCCGCTGTTGTGACCATGACGTATCTGTGATGTATGAGCTCGTATGCCTTGATAGGGAGGAAAGCATGAAGAGGGCCTTGGGAGTGAAGATGTAGGAAAGTCGCTATTTGGAACGAGAGAGGGAACTGTCCAAGGCCCAGGGAAGAACCCTCGACAAAGGGAGGGTCTAAGTAAGTGACCCTGGAGCATAATAATTTATAAAGGCTGGTTCTGTGTTTTTGTTTTATTTATTTATTTTTTGGTACTGGGGATTGAACTCAGGGGTTCTCAACCACTGAACCATATTCCCAGCCCATATTTGTATTTTATTTAGAGACAAGATCTCAATGAATTGCTTAGGGCCTAGGTAAGTTGCTGACTTTGAACTTGTGGTCCTCTCGCCTCAGCCTCCCGAGCTGCTGGGATCAGAGGTGTGCATCACCGCGCCTCGCCTGTGCCTATGTTTTTAAGAGTGTGTTTTCATACTTGGGTGTGTTTATGCATAAGTGTACACGTGTATGTATATTTTCATGCCCTATAGGTGATCTCAGTCCTAATGTAGTAGTTGATTATTTAATCTACAGGTCGTTGAGTAATGCTAAATGCACAGCAAAGATTCAGGAAGGTAGACACAGCTTAGGGCTTTTGACTGGAAATAACTTGGATTTTATAGAATCAGGCATTAGGACCTGAAAATGTTTTTTTGAAAAGAAACATTTCTGAATACTTGGATGAGTTGGTTCTTATATCCCTCTCAAAAGTTTTCGTTGAGGGAAAGGGGAAATACTGCGGAGTGATATTGGCTAAATTGTTATATTTGTGTGTGTACAAATACGCAACACAATCCCACCATTATGTACAACTATAATGCACCAATAAAAATATGGAAAAGTAAAAGTAAAAATGTTTTGGTCTTGCTACAGTGTTTTCCAAGTAGTTTTGGAAGATAGGTTAAATTATATTTTTAAAGTTACTGTTGAGAACTAAAGTATTAATCTTAAAAAAATTGAAGTTTAGTAATATTCACAACTTTAATGTATATTTGTATTCTATATTTTATGTTCTAATTCCCCAAATTATAAATATACAAAATACCAGTCTACCTGTTTGGCCCAAGAAGCACTCCTTTGGAATGTGAGATTTAGTTTCTGAAGCCTAATTTTCTTCATTAGCAACATTGAAAAGTTAGGAAAATAAAAGCTTTTTTTTTTTTTTTTTTAACTAGTAAAATTTTCTGAAAGTTTTTCATCCTGATTGAAATAGAAAATCAGTTGTCAGGCGTCTGTACCCTTGTCTAAGGAGTGGTCTCAGGTGTCCAGGGAGCAGACCCTGGGTGCTGCCCTGCCCTCTTCCAGTGCCCCTGAACTGCTGCTTAGGTGCTGGCTGCCCGGTCGATTGCTCTCCTAATATTTAATGTTTCTGCGATGGAATCACTTTCTCCCCTGAGTTGACTTGGGATTTGCCAGACGCACTGACAACACTGCACTCCTTATTTTCGCCACATGACCTCAGCTTCTGCTTTAAAAGTGTTGGAATAAAGGATGCTTTTGTTCCTATCTCGCCTCCTGTGATATATGGACGAAGTGTCTGCGGGCTGAATGGAATAGTTCTACAGTAGGAGGCTGCCTTCAGCTCAGGGGCTGGCCTGGGCTCCGAAGGAAGTGAATCGGATAGGTCAGGAGAACGTACCATTTGTAAACACCCCTTTCCTTTTTTATTCACGTGTCAGGACAGCAGCAGCAGGCTGTTCAGCCCTCCCTGCGCAGAGCAGAGGAGCAGCCGGGAAGTGAGCTGCAGTTTTTAAACCTTGCCTTTTAATCCCCGGTAGTGATCTTCAAGGGCTTGGGCTCCTGTTAGGAGCTGTTTTGAAACTAACATGGTTTAGTCCACTAACTGCATGTTGGGTAAATTCAAAACCCACATGCTCGTCCTCTTGCAGTGGAATAAGTCACATCTGATGGACATTTTCTGTGCTTATAGCATAGTAATGAACGTCTGACAGGCGCGACCTTTCATAAGACAACCCACACTATTGGCTTTCTGCCCAGAATATTGCTGCAACACTATCTGTGATTGGTTATCTCTCTATCATGCATTGCTTCACAAGGGGAAACGGCCCCTTTTTTTAATAAATCTACGATGGCTGGCTGCAATATGCCTCACTGTAAGTATTTGTGTGTGTGTGTTTATGTGTGTGTGTGGGAGAGAGAGGCAGAGTTTGAAAATTACTTAGTCTGGTATCACATGGCAAGGTTGTGATACTGTAGGACAGCAGTGAAGTGCTACTTAGTAAATCTTAACCTATCTCTTTTTTCTACAGGTTGGTACTAAGAAGTGCCTTTCCTGACGTCTCTGCTGCTTGGAACCGCTTCTAGAGCAGTCTCTGCTTTTGCCTTGCTTGCTGCCAGCTAGACTGTGACGACAGCACATCCACCCTCCACCTCTGCCCAGACACCCCCATTTCTACTTATAATCAAGAGAAAAGCTCTAAGTATCTGGCATTGCCCTAGGCTGCTTTAGTTTTAAAAGAAAAGTTTGCTGAAAAAGTAAGATATCTTCTGCCAGGAAATCAAGGAGGAAAACAAAATCATTTTCTCGATTTTGCTCTAAACTGCTGCATCTGTCTATGCCAAACTAATCAATACCGATTGCACCACCAACTCCATTGCAAATTCAGCTGTGAGGAGATTCCCTTTCAGACAACTTTGCTGAAAGCAGCTTGGAAATTCGGTGTCAAAGGGTCTGCCACGTTTTCATGCTTGCATTTTGGGCTCCAAATTGGCACTGGGAAGGGGTAACCGAGAGCACAAGGCTGATTCCAGGCCCTACTTTTAAACGTTCATCTACTTACAATCCTAGTATTTCTCTGAAAACCAAAACCTCTTTGAATTAACAGTTTCGTGCTGTGAATTTCTCGTGGGAGATCTTTTCCTTGATATCGACAACACAGTTTTCCATGTACTTTTAAAACAGGGAGTGGGGGAAATATTTTGGAGGGGAAATTTTCATCATCATTTTACAGTTTTATCAGTTCATTGTTTTTTTTTGGGGGGGGGGTTGTTGCTTTTTTTTTTTCTTTTCTTTTTTCCCGGGGGGTCGGGTTTGTTGGTTTCACTGAAAAATTTAACTACCTGTAAAATCTAAACATGGCTGTTAGTGTCACACCAATTCGGGACACAAAATGGCTAACACTGGAAGTATGTAGAGAGTTTCAAAGGGGGACTTGCTCACGGCCAGACACGGAATGTAAATTTGCACATCCTTCGAAAAGCTGCCAAGTTGAAAATGGACGAGTAATCGCCTGCTTTGATTCATTGAAAGTGAGTAAACATTCTATTATTTTAAGGATATGCAATAATTGAATACAGTCCTCTGACCTGGGAATTGGGGGTTGCTTTATTGATAGTCCTACGGATGTTCTTATGATGATGTTGGGCTGGGAACTTTGTTAGATGATAGCACCAGGCAACTTTGCTCAAAGCAGATTGGAAATTCAATGTCAAAGAGTCTGCCACATTTTTTGTGCCAAACTTTGTCTAGCCAACTCTGTTGTGAATAACTTTTAAATTTTATTTATTTATTTATTTAATCGGTCCTTTTAGTTCCATGCCTTTTTTTCTGGAGCAGAAAGTGTTGATGTATGTTTACTTCCTAATGGAAACACAGTATCTGTTCTGGATGGTAAATGTGGAGACGTATGTTTGGCATGTGCAGACCTTATATGGTGAGGGTCTCACAATAGCTGAATGGAGATGATTTGCCTGTGTTGGCATAGGAACTGCCCTGTGGTCAAAGAACGGTAGATTTTAAATCAGTTAATTGTACATAGAGATTTTTTTTCAGTTTTTTTTTTTTTTTTTTTACTATTTTGAAAAGTTGGATTCTCTTTATTTTATGGGCATATTATTTTAAGGTAGAAGTCTTGCATTTTGTGGAAAATATAACTAGAAGTGAGAGCCAGAACTTTTGCTACAGTACCTTATTTGTGGCACAAGCTTTGTTGATAATGAATTTTATAGATAAGTGGAAACTCAGAAGTCCAGTTATTCATTGGATTTTTTTCAGCCTCAAAAATTCTAGTTTGAAGGAACTTAGCAGTTGATTTTATGTTAGATCCTTATTAGTTTTTATTTGTAACAGTCTTAGTTAGAAATGTTAAAAGTTAGCTTTTGTGGGCCCTGGAATACTAAAAGATTTACTTAAGCCTTTCTTGACATTCAAAAATGTCATTAGATTTGCAATCCAGGTATCAGATTTGGAAATGTGACTTGTGAAAGGTAGCATTCTTGTCTTTATTTTGACACACAAGATCAAGACTAGAAATGTTTTCTTAGTACACTCAACCTATTTAATCAGATTGTTTTTTTAATGCCAACAATGGTTAATTAATTAAACGTTTGAGGAGGGGATCAGTCTCATATCTACCCTTATACAGATGTGAAAGTGTCGAAGATCCAGCTTGTCTTTTAAAAAATAAATAGTGCTTTAATAATACTTCTAAAAACAATATCAGGGTGAGTTATGAGTTAACTGTTTCAGTCAACTGCTTCTTGATCCACCTTGGGCTGCTTACTCTGCTAAAGTTTTTGCCAAAGATTCCAAGGATATCATCTTCAGAGTAGGATAAAATTGAGACATTAACAACCACAGAAATATCTTGAGATGTTAGGTTGTTCTTAATGTCATAGCCCTGAGATCAATAAGCACAAGTTGTAAATTACTCTCGGGCCTTCCCCCCTTTCCTTTGAAAGGCGTGGATGAAGGGCACAGTGGTTGTACTTTCCTGAACACGTATTCCTAAATTCATGCTGACCGAATTCAGGTGTAATTAGAGATGGGGACCCGTAAAATAAGGGCCAAAGGGCTAATTGCTCTTCTCGATAACCAGCTGTGTCCATAAGTGACCCTGTTTTGACCCAATTACTGGTAAACCCAGTCTTTAATCCTATAGACGTTTGCTGGTGCATTTGTAGCTGCAAAGGGAAGGACATTAAATTTGGCTGTGACATTGAGTGGTTTCGCAGAAGACCTGCCCTCCACAGCGTCTGGAAACATTGTGAAACATTAATATTCAGTTGCTATTTTTCCATCTGAAAATATTTTTGTAGTTGCTGCTCACTTGTGGCCAGGGAACAGTTCCCCTTTGAGCTGAGCGGCGGCATCGCTCAATGACAGACTGTGTCACTGACGGGATCCAACTGCCACATCAGGGGCTCTGTTAGCTGACAGGCGGTTTCAAGATTTTAAGTTTATTGATGACATGCATTCACTGTAAGCAGCCAATCAACGTAAACTTTGTCCTTTGTCTAAGAGAAACTGAAATCTGTGTTGTCTAAAACTTGGTAAAATATCTGGGGCTTGAGTCAAAGGAGAAGAGAGTAAACATAAGTTTATTTATGGTGGAGCTTCGTCATCAGGACAGCAGCTCCTTAAATGTTGGCGACATAACTATAGTAAGAGTGAATTAGGACGATTTTGAATCTGCAGTAAAATGCTCATGCCTGAAAGACCATGTCTCATGTATATACATTATAACTGGTGCACGGTGTGATCTTTTAAACAGTGTTGAAAACGCTACCTTTTAGATGATAGCCTCCCTGTCTTCGGTTTTGTGGCTAAAATAGATCAAAAACATATTTTAAAACAGTTCAAGTAACTGTGACTCATGCTTGAAGTTCTGAAATTTGGGAGCCTGGCGCGGGTTCTGTGCCAGTAACCACTAGATGGCTTGCATTGTCTCAGTGAGCACAAGGAATTCAGAAAGCTCCGCATATCCCGACTTCTTCAGCAAAATGTGCCCTGTGTGTTCCTGCAGTCCATAGTCCAGCCTCTGTGAGTTCTTGAGCCACGAGATGGAGGTGGCCTGTGTAATCTGCTATTTTTAGAAAGTTAGGAAAGCAAACCAAATACTCTCTGAGAGGACCCTGTGAAATGGCTGTCCCCTTCAGCTGTGCCGTGGCAGGCTTTGGCCAGGCTCCCGGCTGACTTACATCCACGGCAGACTTCTTGTTAGGAGAATTTGCTCCATTAAAAAACACAAGTTAAACACAACAAGAAAGTATTTATTTATCTAAAATCAGTTGGCACGATACTGAAGATGATAGGAAGAAAGTTAGCTGAGGATATTTCAGTTGGCATTCTGGTGAGTTTAAGTTGCAAAAAAATAACATTGAATATACAACAGGGAAAACATAAAAATCTGTAACAATAAATGTGTTGCTAAGTAAAATGGTTGTACATGGTAATGAGGAATGTATATATGGAGTGTGTGTGTGTGTGTGTGTGTGTGTGTGGTGAAACAGAATGAGTTGCAGTGAGTGTAGTATAACAACCAGTATTTTAAGCACTTAATTTCTCTCATTAGTTTTGCTTTTAGATTTGGAGTTCTTGTTCACAGTCCTTAAAAGAGTACGTTCCATCTGAGGCTCTGCATGTTTACATGCTGTAGTTTTGCGTGTTTTACTTACTTCAGAAATCTAGGACATTTGAAACATGTATTGTTTTATGCTGATGAGGAATTTTCCTGCTTATGGCTTATGAAAGGAGTACCAAGAGAGAGAAAAAATAGGAATTAAAAATGCCAGTCTTACAAGCCATCTTTAGAATGTCATATATAAGAAACAATATTTTAGATAATAACTGATTATGGTTACCTATTTTCTTCAGTCATGACCTTTCAAATTTAGGGAGTATATGTAAAGAGAGCCTACAAAATGTTTTTTTAATGTGATGTTGAATTTGTTATATTCTTGAAAATTAGACTTTTATTATATGATCGACAGAAATGGAGACTTATTGTTGAATGACTTGTTTTCTTTCAAATATCCATTCACTTTTCAGTGCTGGGAGGGAGGGAGAATAAACCTTTATGTTTAACTATATGTCTTCAAAAAAATCTATCAAAACTCATTTTTCTTGAAACTTCAGTAACTTGTTCTCTTATCAAACTAAACAATTTCATTTAAGATAATTAAACTTTCATTTTGCTATTATACATGTCTGTGTGTGTGTGTGTGTGTGTGTGTGTGTGTGTGTGTGTGTAGTCTATCTATATTTATCTCCCCTGATGAGATCTATCATCTTTCTTATGTATTTATCTCCCTCCCCTTACAAGGACTATCTGTCTGTCTCCCTTGATGAGATCTAACATCTGTTTGTCTGTCTATCTATCTAGCTATTTCCCTCCTCTGACAAGATCTGTCTATGTTCCCTGATGAGATCTATCATCTGTGTGTCTGTTTGTCTGTCTATATAATCTCTCTCTCCCTCCCCTGAGGAGATTGTTGTAGATACAGCAGAAATCAGATTCTCTCTCTCTTTCCCTCCCCACCTGACAAGATTTGTCTGTCTCCCTTGATGAGATAGATCATCTCTTTGTCTGTCTGTCTCTTTCTCCTTCGCTCCTCTGAGAAGGTTGTTGTAGACAAAGCAGAAATCAGATGCCACTGCACAGTGGCATGGGATCTGGGCATTGACCTGGGACAGCATATGAAGTCTAGAAGTTGGGCTTTGAGGCTCACAGAGGTGCATTAGGTAAAGGACCAGCTCAGTGCAGAAAGGAACCTAGTCTCTGGGTGTCCCATGTGGGCTAGATGGCATATATGGAGGATAGGAAGTGGTCCCAAAGGTGTTCTCAGCTAATTCTTGGAGTTGCTTCTGTTACTGCACAGGGTTCTTCAACCCAGTGACTGCCTGTATTGCCTCTGTTGCTGAGCCTCAACACGGTCTTTTCCTGTATTTGTGACCAAGTTTAACAGTAACCCTGACAGAAGGGTATCTGAGAATTCTAGATACAACATCCTCTTTCAAATTAAAATGTTCATCCAGTAGGTGCCTAATTGGAATAGCTGTTACTGAGTGTTTTGTTTGTTTGGTTTTTGCCAGTGATGTCTCCACATGACATTAAAGCTTTTCTCATAGTTACATGTGGCTCTTTGGGCACATGTTCAATGTGCCTCTCAGTGATGGGTTGACACGGCAGATCCTTGTCTCCCATATCTTTGGAGATGAGTTCATAGGAGGCATGGCGAGCACCATGGTGCTCAGTGCACAAGTGCCACTCACACTTGGTCAGCAGAATCCTCACACCTCTGAAGAGCTGTGCATGTGCCCAGGGCCATCAGCTTTGACGGGGACCTTCTTAGCCAGGTCCTTGGTGGCTGCAGCTGCTTCAATAGACTCGGGCCTATGTTCATTTGCTGTTTATGCTCTTATAGTTAGAAAGTCTTTGAGAAAAGATTTCTAAGTGAATGGATGTCTTTAAAGTTATCGGACAAACAAATCTGTATTTTGAATGGCACTCTGTGAGGACAAGTGTAGACCCTGCAGTTGAGCCACTGCTTCTGCTTTGCCTTTTCTCCTTAAACCTCGCTTCAGTGTGTGCTGTACTAAGCTGTTGCGACCCAAGGCGCACAGGACTTTAGTGATTAGGCTCAGGTTAGTACTAGGACTTGAGCAGTTAGTGCTCGGGGTTTGCACACATCTAAAACTGCTCAGGGTCTGTCTGATTCCATGAAGAATTTGGAGTGGTCCAGGAGCTCAGAGCAGTCCATGGGGAGCTGAGAACAGTCCAGTGGGAGCTCAGAGCAGTCCACGAAGAGCTCAGAACAGTCCATGGGGGGCTCAGAGCAGTCCACGGAGAGCTCACAACAATCCGAAGAGAGCTCAGAGCAGTCCACGGGGAGCTCGAAACAGTCCCACAGCCAGGCTACTGCTAGGAGGGTCCATTCTGTGAGCAGCACACTCCTGTGGCCAGTCCAGGGTAGAGGAGAGACACTTGAGTGTTTCTGAGACCCCACAAAGGTACTTGGGGACTTTTTTTAGAAGCCAATCCTGTCACTTTCCTTGCCAGGGATAAGCACAGGATTGTGGCCATCAGCATGGCTAACCCGGTATCTTTCATGCTGAGCAGTGTCTGCCTTCCCACAGACATAGACAAAGCTGCTTATTTTCTTAAAAGATCCTATTGAAAAATTCGAGGCTCTTAAAAGTTTTTTTTTTTTTTTTTTTTTTTTTAAATTTCAACAGAAACACATTCTGTGTTTTTAGCTAGAGGAACAGTTTCCTATGTTGACATGTAGGCCAAAAATTAAGATAGTAGAAATGGGTAATCAGGTGACTTAACACTAGCGAGAGTTGTTAGCATACAGAAAACTGACTAAGGTGAAACCCCCTGGAATCTTGATGGAAATACTTACTGGGTTGAAGTGTAAGAGGTTATTGGAGTAGTGATTTCTCTGTGAACGTCACTGTAAATGAGATTAATTACAGGGAGGAATTCTTAATCTAATACTCAGTATACACTAAACTACTACAGAATTTTACCAAATATCATATTTCTTACATGTATCTAGTGCACATTTACGTATAGCATCATCCTTAACCCTCTGATGTATTTTTGGAAGATTTTCACTGGGAGATAAAATTTCATTTCTTGTTTTTTATGGTACAAGATTTTATGTTGTAAAAATCACTGGCGGTTATTAAACTGTCCAACTGACTTATCCCTTTTAGTTTGATTGACAGGCTGTCCCCGGGATGTCTTTGGACCTTGTCCATCTTTAACCTCTGTTCTTCCTGTGTTATCTGTAAGACCTTTCCAGCTCCTAGCTGTCCAGCCTCAGAACTGTTGGTTGTGAACCCTCTTTATTTTCCTCTCCACAGTCACACAGAATTCATTTACACATGTTGTTTGTAAAATATTAGATTCAGCATTGAGTAAGAGAGATACTTCATCCCTCCCGAGCATTTGGCATAAACAAATTAGGGGTTTATAATCCTTATCTAGGCCTGTTGGTGACTCCGTAGTCATTAGAATTCAGGTTCCTTCATCCTTAGTTCTGAGGCGTATTTGACTTCCAAATTCAGGCTTGCTTTAAACCTGTAAGATGGCTGCTGCAGCCCCAGCCATCATATCCTTGTTCTAGAAAATAGGAACAGGAAAGAGACAGAGGGACCTCAGTCCAATCCAGTCAGGATTCCTTTCACAAAGGTCCTCTGAGCTTCACTCAATGATCTGTCCTGGCCTGTAGTTGGTTGGTGTTGACATATGGTTTTCACATAACCGTGGTCTTTTGTTATCTTCATTAAAATGAGACCTCTGGTAGGTAAGGTGAGAGGATGGTTGGGGGTCCAGTCACGGGGGTAAGAGTTAGAGATGTTTTTCACCCAAAAGCTTCTAGAATCAAATAAACCTCCCAGAAAAGCAGGTAGGTGTGGGATTGGCCGGAGGGAGGCCACTTCTGAAGAGAACCTTGTGTCTTGTCTTGCGGCAAATCTGTCGTCACTTCTCCGTGTTGGCCAACCTGGTGTATCTCAAATGGATTGATTGTTACTTGCATAAAAATAAAACAGCTTCACTTTTATTTTCTGTAACAGTGCCTAATTATATATTTACTTACCCATTTGCAACTTGAGTATAACAGGCACACCTACCATAAAAATGGGTCCCAAATGATCGTACATGATGAGAGATTCTGTGCTTACCGTGATCCTGTTTCTGCTTCCTCCATAAAATGTTCTTTTTTTTTTCTTCCATATAGAATACAATAATAAAATGACTTAATATTTAAGTTGCTGCATGTGGGCGCCCTGTTCAGTGCTCTGTGCTGTTTGGTGATACTCAGTCCTGCTAGCAGCCCTTGGACCTTGTTCCTGACACTGCTCCCATTTGAGAGATGGGCAGGTGAAATGCAGGGAGGCTGGGCGGGCCTCTGTTCTGCTAGTGAGATGAACAGGAAGCCTCAGCTTGTGCCCTTTCTGCTCCCTGGGGAGCATTCCTTTGCATTCCCATATTCTAAGGAGTTCACCCAAATCACACAGCATGCTTAGGAGTAAAAATGAATATTCCAGGCAAGTTTACAGCCCAGGGCTGTAAAGAAGTAAGTATTTAGAAGCAATTATACTTGAAGTCAACAAGGAATCAACAAGTATTGAATCCAAGAACTGGAGAGCAGGAGACCAGCTCTCAGAGATGACGTATCTGTTGTCACATATGTGGCCATGAAGGAAAGATCCTCAGCTGAGCATCTGAGATAAGGAGCCACTGTTTCAACTAGATAGCTGCCCCTCCCTGGATACAGCCAGTTCCCAAGTTGTAACTGTTGAGGAGGCCTTTTCCCACAGAGCAGTGTGGTCCCATCATCAGGCCGCGGCTGAGAACTCAGAGTGACTGGAGGGTGCTGGGATTACTGTCTGGAACAAGCAGCTTTGAAAACTCCCCTTATTGGTGAGGCCCAGGAGGCTCCAGAGAGGCCTGGGAAGAACCACGCCTGTCACACATCTCAGTCCCACAGTGCCATAGACCCTGATGCTCTCGTCAGAGTGTTTCTGTGGGAGAGAAGTGTTGGAAGTTTCAGTTTGGGGTTCAGAAAGGCACCTGGGCCCAGGTGGGGGCGGCGGGGGGGCTTCCCCAGCTCCAGGAGTATCCTCTGCAGCCCTATGTGGGGGTTCTCCGGTGTCATCTCTGGGCTGCTCCTGTTCCCTGCAGCTGGCCTTTCGTAGGCCAGGGCTGGAAATGGGCAGACCAGAGAGGGTGGGGGTGGGGGAGCGGCCTTGTCACTTGTAGCTGTGGCCAGACAGGCAGACGGTGGAGAGGTCAAGCTCAGTTGTCCCCCTTTCTGGCAAATAGTTAGGGGTTCATAATCAACTCAGATGGGAGCACAGAGGACATTGAGGAGGCGACGGGGGGAGTGTTCAACTGTTTGAAGACTAGTTCAAGTGCTTCCTATGTCAGACTTGGGAGGGGCAGGCTTTAAAACACAGGGCCCGGCTCAGGAGACCAGGGTGTCAGGGAGTCGGGTGATGAAGGAGGACCCGAAGCGTCCGGGCAGGAGTTGGGGCGGGAAGTCCTGCTAAGTCTGAGACCACAAGTGGGGCCAGAAGAACTGGAGGGAATCCCCATTAACAGAGGTCCCCTTCCCACAGGAAGTAGCTGGCCCTGGTGGTCAGTGGTCAGGTGGGAACCACCTACATTTCAAATTAGATCACAGTTTTGGGTCCAGCAGAATTCTTCTGAAGCTTGCTGGGCTTATTTAACACTGTTTATGTTTTAGTAGATGTTAATGTGAGTTTGATGTTCAATGATTAAGGCCCAAGACCCAGGGCTGGGGCTGGGGCTCAATGGTAGAGTGCTCGCCTCGCACATGCGAGACCCTGGGATTGATCCTCAGCATTACATAAAAATAAATAAGTGAAATAAAGGTATTCTGTCCAAATACACCTAAAAATAAATATTAAAAAAAAAAAAAGATCCAAGACCCTGGACTTTCCAGTGTCTTAGGTTAGAATTTATCTCTGTGCACAAGACCCAGACCTAGTGTGGAGGCTTCTGGATTATAGAAACACTTACGCCTAAGTCCAGGCTTTTCTCAAGTAAGGAGGAAGCAGCTGTAGCTAGCAGTTGACAGTAAATTACACGAAGGAAAACATGGAGAATTAAAGTTAGGAAAGCTGGGAAAACTTTCTGTCATTTCCAATTTTCTGCACAGATACAGACACAATCAGTGTTCAGGATCTGCTTGTGACAGATAAATTACATCTGTAATTCATTCTTTTCCATGGTACTGCATTCAGACAATTTGCTTTCAGATATCTTTGCTCATCTAATATTCTAAAATCTTCCATAGACTGAAAATAAATCTAGTAACATCTTCCAATCCCAGGAAGCTTTTATAACTAAACAGTGTTAGCTTGCAAAGTGGGCCAAATTAAGAAAAAAAAAAAGGAAAAAAAGAAAGAAAGGTTTTAGAGAAAAACACAGCCAAATTTATCCTTCCTGAAATAAGATTCCTTTTTGTAGACGACATTGCTTTTCACAAAACAGTTCTCCTTTAAGGGAGGCAACCAAGAAATGAACCATGAAGAAAGACATACCTAAAGAAGTCATTATTTATATAAAGAATCTCGTTGAGAAAGATCTATGTTCTGAATGAATTATTTTTCTCCACATTATCTCATATCTCTTCATGGCTAAGTGGAGACTAATGAAATCCAAATCTAGCTCTGAGAAAAGATTATCATCATGATTTTATTTATTGAACTTTTTTTTTTTTTTACTACTGTGAACTTTTACTCCCAGACATCGCCTCCCATGAATCATAGCAGAATAATAAATTGAAAGCAAATGTTCAAATATGAAAACCCAATATATTAAAAAAACCCTCAACTCCCATTGCAAATGTTTTGTGTTGGGATCACCTGAGTAGCTCCTCTAGTACCTTTAAATGATTATTAAAGTATAGTAGTTTAATATGTACTGTATAGTATAGTGGCTTAAGTATATACAGAATAAGAAAGGCAAATAAATTCAAAATGAATTTTGCTCTGCTTTTAGTATCTTTATTTGCTACTCTCGGCTTTTTTATCTCCTACTAAGGCTGAATAGTGCAGGAGGAGAAATCTCATGGGAAATACACACTTTTCTACTAAAGGTTTATTTAAGAATTTGAGGACATTATAATTTAAAGTACATGCCATCTCTGCATCTCAGTTGCTAAAAGATAATCCATCCTGCTACCCTCTCATTACCTGCTCCCTATCAGACGTTGCAGTTGGCAGGACTAATGTAGGGTGAATGATAGTCTTGCTGCTTTGGGTGTTGACACACTAATGGTTATTCTGAGCTCTCAGGCTATTGAGAAGTACAATGAAGATGAAAATGATTGTAGAATAATAAAATATTGTTTTAAACTTCTCAAGTCTTTAATTTCAAAATGTTCCACTAGAAAACAAATTTGCCCACATAAAACACAGGCAGGTATTAAATGTCTGAATATGTGCTTGAGGTTGTCCTGAAGTGGGTTGGAAATGTCATCTGCTTACTGTAGGAGAAGCAGAGAGGAATCTCAGCTTCGGTGCTGTGTACTGCAGAAGAATCTGCGTGTTTGGGTTGGAATGGGTATAACCCTGATTTTTTTTTTTTTTTTTAATGTGACAAGAGGGTTATGCCAGGCCTTCCATCAGATTCTGTGATTCAGTGAGATAAATCCAAGTCACATTGAGTTTTAGGTAGCACAAATATTTGTTGAGTCACCACTATTGCCTGAATATAACTGTACTTTAAAAAATCATGATCAATTAGACTTTATCTGAATTCAGAAAACTATCTCCACACAATTTCTTAATTTTTTTTTCTCATTTAGGATGTGGAATTTCCATTACATTTTAAATTAGGGATCTGACAGCATAGAGTCTAACCCTTGGGTCAAGTTGAATTTTAAAATTTAAGCCATGCACAGAGAACAAACATGTTAGCAAATGGAACAAGCTGTATTGGGAAAAAACCACGAGAGTCAAGATTGCAGGATGAGGCCTCATAGTGAAGGAAAGGGCAGCAGATAAAGGGGTTTTCATCTCATGACTATCCTGATGGGACTTTTTTCTTAAAATAGAGTATTCCTTCTTTCAAGGAAGCAGCATAATTGATGTTTACCTAATGCATGTAACTGTGGGATGAATTTGACGCTGAAATTTCATTTTTTTTGTGAGTTTTACTGGGCACTTTTTAAAATTTCCAATATTATTATGTATGCTTAAAAAAGACTTGGTTAGTTGTACTTTGTGAAGTTAACTGTAAGTGAGAGCCTTCTCTGCCTCTTTGCCAGTGATTCTCGTTAAAAGTCTTCCTATTGTATGTTGTACTTATATGTTTATGATTTCTAATATGGCATTTCAAAATAAGCTGGGAATAAAATCACAGTAATTAATTTTTATTCTTTGTGTATCTGTAATACTGTGTGAATAATACTGACATCTAGATCCAGGTAGTGGAATTTTTTTCACATAAAGTATGAATTTCAATGATGTATTTAAAAATAACTCAACATCATTTTTGAGACTTTTGTACTCTATGTAATTGAAATAAAAAGGACTATGTAAATGTAAGAATGCTTTTTGCATTTTGTGCATGATATGGCAAAAAGAGCATGTTCACTCTCAGAAAAAAACATGGATTTAAGAAATCCATGAAATTCCTGGTCCTATGGAACGTTTAGGAAATCTTAGTTTAAATTGTCATCCTGGACTCTTAGAGATGTGGCTAGACATTAGTGCCCACGGTGTGATTTGGAATGCTCTGGGAAACACGTGATTCTCAGGGAGCAGTTCTTTTGGATGGATGGCAGGAACAGAAAGACCCCCGTGTTCGAGGGTCTCTCCTGAAGGGGAAAACACTTGGCTGCTTAGCCGTTTTCTGAATCATATCAGTTTAGTCTAACAGCCAGTTGGAAATATTTTTTTTTTTAGAAAATTGGTTGCTATGTGGATGGAAAGTTGGTGCGTGAGTGGGATTCACTGTTTCCAGGACTGAGTGGCAGTCCTCGTCCTTCGAGTTTGTCTTGTGAGCCGTTTGGTTTCTTCATCATTCTGCTCTCATGTCACCTTTCCTTTTTGTTATCTCTTGATGTTTTCTGAGGGTCTAGATTGGCATCCCTGCTCTTTTCCTTGGGGTGAAATTTACAATACACATGAGGCAAGTGTCAGTGCCAGGAATAATGAGAGTGTTGGTCCTCTTGCTACCTGTGGAGTTTTAATCAAAGTGGGGTCTTGAGGATGGTTGCACAAAGCTCTAGGCAAAGTCTAGTAACCAAGAAACAGATTCTTTATGGCAAAGATTGTCAAGGTCGCCTTAGGATCTTACACCTGGGATTCAGCTGGACATAATTTATCACGAAAAGAGAAGAGGTTCCCTTCTCTGTGAGCCCCATACCTGTCCTGAAGGTTCTTGAGGATTCTGTAAGGTCCACTGTGTTATGTAAATCACCTGGGCTCTGTCTTGCTCTCTGTGAATACCCTGTAAGCAGTGGCTATTGGTATTGTTCTTGTCTGGGTGCCAGAATTCAGTGGAGGTTGTATATCCCCTTAAGAGAGAAACTGCCTTGGTTCAGAATGTCACTCACCATTTTGCACATTGCATGGTAGGTGTCCATGGGTCAGTTGATTGAAACAATGAGAAATAGCTGTGGAGGTGGTATCTAAACACACACTCTCACACTCTACCTCATTACTGTCACTTACCAAGAGAGAGTATCCCATCACATGTCTATCACTTGACCTCGAGGTAACGAGGTCAGTATCAACAGAATAACCCTGTATTTGCACTATTGTTTGTGCCTAAAACCCATTTAGTGAATGCATTTGTCCATGAATGGAAAAGTCGTTATAACCATCTGTTGTAAATTCGATTTCATTTTAAACTAGTGCCTCTTAGCTTTGTGCTGTTCTACAATAAATAGATCTGCATTTGATATTTCAACTGTGATATTATCTATGTAAATTTCTTCCCAAAAGACTTATCTAAAACATTTTAAAAAATTGATGTTTTTTCAGTAGAGTACCTGCACAGAACAGAAGGTTGAATTTCAAAGTCCGTTTCTTCATGATTCGTACTGTCCTCCTGTGATTCCCTCACCTCTGTGAACTTTCTCAGTCTGACCTCTGCCTCTTGCCTTCCCTGGGGCCTGAAGGAAGTTTCAGATCCCTGATGCTCTGTCTTTCACAGCCTCTGTTTTCTTCCTCTCGATGCCACTCCCCAATTCATGGGGATGCACTTCTAGCCCATTGAAATGGCCCCTTTGCACCAAGGGATTTAAATGCGTTTGCTTATCAACTCACAAGTGTGGAGCTTTTGTACTGGTTAGAGGTACAAGAGAATCTGCTCCCCACTACCTGCTGCCCCCAGAAAGTGAACAGAAGCAAAACAAAACCATCACACAACACCACCTCGGGTCCCTGCTGCTGGGTTTTGTGTGTGGCTCACGTGAATGTGGTCGCTGTTATGTCCTAGCTCTGAACAGGGGCGGTGCGTTTTCTGTTGTCTGACTGGGCCATGCCCCTGCCTCCGTAAGAGGCTAATTATTGCCCACTCTGGACTCCTGGGTAGCGATGAGTGTGTGGTGGTGAGTTAACTGTGTTACTTCCTGTTCTGGAAGGATCAAGTGTGTGCAGGGGAGGGGCTCCAGGCTCTTAAATGGAGGTGGCTATTTTAGTTTCTTACATGTTGAGAAACAATTAGGAGAAAGTACAGGGGGACCTCTGAGAGCAAGGAATATAAAATTTATTTTCAGCCTTTTGGCAGTTGCCAAAAATGGTGCAGTAAGACCTTCCTGGAATCAAGTAGTCAATTGGTATTTTGTTAGCAGATGCATAAAACCTAGAATTTTTCCTCTCTGTTTCTTTTAAAAGTCAAAGAGGGCAGCAGCACTATTAGCTGCTTCCATTTTCCTGAGAAAGATTCCCTTGTCTTTAAGAATGTTTTCATATTGAAACTGCATGCTGTTGGATTTGTGAGTGAGTACAACAAGGGGTGGATATATATATACTGCTGTTCACATTTTGGGATATTGCAGAGGTAGAAAACTAAGCTAAAAATTAGCAATCAAGTGTATTCTGACTTAGATTTGTTTTGTATTTTATAATTTAAGTTTTTTCACATAATAATATTTAAGGCAAGGCAGACATTTACTTATTTTCTTTGACATTGATAGTTTGATTTTTCAAATTTTAGACAGTTTGCAATTAATGCAAAAAATCAACCGTCAGAATGAGATCATGGTGCCCTGCTCCACTAATGAATGTCACCTTTTGTTTTAGCTCTCAGTTGGCTCTTATCCATGGAAAAGTTTTTATTTCCCATCAGCTCCAAGGTAAGAGCCAAAACCAAAGTTAAAGAAACATTTTCCAGCAGACAGGTTTCTATAGATACTATCAACAGTTGGAGCCCATGCACTCATGCTTGCTTTCTTTCTCAGACTCATGCAGGCACTTCTTATGGGTCTATTAGATCAGGAAAATATGCTGAAATAATGATCATCAAAAATAAGGTTAAGTTAATAAAGGTGTTGCTCCTTATTAATCCCTTCTAGTTACATGTTGGTCCCAAAACTTGATTGATTTTTCAAAAAAGTATTTGCTTCAGGATGAATTGAGGATCTGCCTCTCTCCTAACCTTGATGCCGTCTAGCAAGGTATATTGCCACCTTGGTTTCCTTGGCTAGCTTATGAGTTTTGAAGGAGGAGGGAACATAAACAATCATCAGAGGCTTTTTCTAAATGCCCATTACAATCCAGGCCTCAAAAGACCTGTCAGTTTAGAACTCCAGCTGTAAAAAAGCTTGGCATTCAGTCACTCCTGTGGGTGCTGGTGCACGTGGACCCCATTGTTATTGGCACCTGCTAGACCCCCACCTTGCCTTGCCTTGTGGCCAGTGAGTGGCAGCCTCCGTGGTGTGGCCACTGTGTGCTCAGCAGCATCTTGAGCCCTTTTCCAGGTGTCCTGCTTGAAGCACAGGGAGGGGAGCAGTGTGTTTATTTCCCGGCCTGTTGCTGGCCCCACCCCTCCACATAGTTGGTTGGAATTGCTGTTCCAAAAGATGTGACCAGGTAGATGTTCTTAAGAGTGGCATGCTCGGGGCTGGGGATGTGGCTCAAGCGGTAGCGCGCTCGCCTGGCATGCGTGCGGCCCGGGTTTGGTCCTCAGCACCACATACAACAAAGATGTTGTGTCTGCTGGTAACTAATAAATAAATAAATAAATAAATAAGAAATAAAAAAAAAAAAAAAAAAAAGAGTGGCATGCTCCTGATTGGCAACCATTGCTTTAATGTGTCTAAGCAGGCCAGGGAACCCAGCATTTTTGCTGTGATTTCTCAGTCCGAGTAGAAGGAAGTATTTGTCTCCTAAGGCTAAAACCATCTGGAGACCTTCACAGGCTCCAGTCTGAAATAGAGCTGGCTTTTCTTCTTAGCACTGTGGGTAACTTTGAAAAACATGATTTGAAAAACAAAATTACCCTTCTTATCTACTCAATGAGTTAGTTCTTTTTGTATCTGTGTTAAGTTTTTGATTAAAAATTTGTTCTCCAAAGACCATTTCCTATGGCTTCTGTTCCCTAGAATGTGAACCTGATGTATACTCATCGTCTCCATTGAATACAGCTTTAAGTTTGCTGTATCTTCTCCATCAATGATGTTTGCCAGTAGATAAAATGAGCTGTTATCTTTTATACGATTCTTACAAAACTTTTCAACAGATGTGGAGTTCCAGTGACTACCTGGTATAACTACCCTATTTTTGTAAAGAATTCATATTTTTACCTATTTCATGTCATTTTTGATCTACAAATAACTATATGTGAATTTATCTCCAAATGACTCTTAATATATTCTCTTTGAGTTTTTAATTATTTCTTATTTGTAGCATGGAAATTAAGAAAAAAAGACGGATATTATTTTATTTATTTGATTTTTTAACCTTCTGATTGCAATGGATTTAAATAAGTTTTCTTAAAGAACAAGTGGCAGTCTTCAAGTACAGCAAATTAATACATTACCTTGTGTGTATGTGGTTTTATAAAATATCAGCTCATAACAGCAGTCTAAAACTCCAAGTGTTGTTAGTTTAGAACTTCATGCATAAATGTGTGTGTTGTTCTAGGAAACAGAGAAACTGATGGTCGGTATTAGCCTGTAGTGTGTTTTGACAGCATGAATGAGTCAGGCAAGCGATTTTCCAGACTGTTTAATAGTACAAAGGAAAGGTTTCTAAGGAAGTCATCCTTATGACGAGCTGAAAAATGTTTTTTCTTTGTAACTGTTCTAGAGAAAAACAGGTCCCCAATGGAAGAAAAAAGAGAGATCTCGAGTTACATGCATTCTGAAAATGACTCGATCACTTCAAATATGTGTATTTTAAGACAAAAACACCTTAAAAGGATACTGCAGAATATATTTTGAATTACTTAAAGACTATTGCCTTGAAGCTCAAACAACAAATTTTGTAGCACCATTAGAAGTTTTATTTCAACCATCAAGGTGGAGTTTTAGAGCTTTTAATCGTTGAAGAGAGAGAGAGAGAGAGAGAGAGAGAGAGAGAGAGAGAGAGAGAGTGTGTGTGTGTGTGTGTGTGTGTGTGTGTGTGTGTGTGTGTTTATTCCAGTAGCACAGGTAACACTGTGTCATCATAAAGACAGTGTTTTAGTTTGATGAAATTACTGCAAATATATTCCAGTGTGTGGCACAGAACTGCGTTTGAGTTAAGATGGGACTTGATGGATGAAAACTTGTTTGCTTGTGGTTTACAGATTCTACTCTAGGTCAAGATGCATGGTCCAGCACAACCCTTAACCCAGATATGTGGTACTTAGTTAGCCCAAGCTCCATGGATGTGAACCACTGGGTTTATCATCATTGCACAGATCCTTGAAAGGACAGGCTGCAAATCTCAAATCTGAGGCATGTCAATGTGAAGGGTAGAAATAAAATCAATACAGTTTTTTTTTAGAAAACACTTCCTAAAGTTATTCACAGACTGCAGACCAGCTCTCAAATTATAATGTCTGACTGGTTAAGTTCCCCTGATTATTGTGCTTTTTCAGTATCAGGTTAACATTTTGAATTTGTTGTATAGCTTACTAGCCTTGTTTCTATTCACCGTATTGAAAGTATCTGTAGCTTTTTCGAAGGGACTGGAAAGACACTGATGGTTCAGTTGTGGTTCCACTCAGGTTTTTATCAGGACTGCCATGGAGGACTTCCAGATAATCCAAGCTTCATAAAAATGTCAAGACTGAAAACTCAGATGTTAGCCTTAGTTCTATGAACAGTCTGACATTTTTTCTTCTTGTTCTACATTCAAGATTTGTTTAGTCTTTGCATTTTGAAATATAGTTTGTGTAACCGTAGAGGGTTTGGATTAGTGTTTGGAGGTGATTTTCTTCCTTTGCCACGTTCAGCATTGAGCTCCAGTGATGTGCTGTTTGGTTTTGCAATTGAAGGCACTTTAGAAATGATGTCATGTGATGCTTTCATTTTACAGATTAGGAAACCAAGGAGTGGTGACCGTAGGGATTAATGATATTCATAAAAATGTCATGGTTGGCAGGACCTTTTATAGTGACCAGTTTCTAAGTCGAAGGAAAACAAATGGAACCTGCTGGGACATTGGGATATTTTCATTTGATGAAAATCACATTACCGAGACACCTGACCGATGAGGGTCCCAAGCGGAAAGCTTTCCTGACTGTTCTGAAGCCTTGCTCGTGGGTGGCTTAAATACATACACTGTGTTTTGCTGTTCTCAGAAGAAAGCGGTGCCTGTATATACATCATAAGTGAATTATCAGATTTCCTAATATAAAGGATGTGCGGGACACAATTTAATATTATGATTAAATATATAATGCCTGCCATTTTAAAATCGATGTGGCCAGTTGATTCTTAGTGAATGCCGCGTTCATCTTGGCCAAGTCTTGCTGCTAGCCACCCTGCGGCCTCAGCGGACAGAGGGTTTGATTCTTCTTCTCCCGGAGTCCCCCACCTTCCGATAGCCCTCACACGAGGCCTCCTTCATGAAGTGGGTGGTTTCTTCCTTCACATTTCCTTGCCATTTGTGTCCTGTAGAATAAATCATATTATGCTGAATTTTACGGCCAGTTTGTGTTTTCCCCCTCTGGTTCATAAGCTCCTTAAGACTGGGTGGCTTACATTAATCACCTCTGTATGCATGGTGTCATGAATATCCTTGGCATTCATTAAGTGTTGAGTGGGTTGAAAGTGGTGTTTCCTCCTGACCATGACTAGTAATTACCCGTGGATTTTATGTGCGTTTGAATCCAACTTCAGAGAATTTCTTTTCAGGAGATGGGACATTGGCCAGACAGCAGTGTGACTCCTCATACGTGCTATCTCTGAGGATTCCAGCACCCTTCATTCATGGTGGTCCTCATTAGTCATGCTGCCATGGCACAGTCAGGGTCACTGGTGGTTCTGTGGACGGACACTTTTGGAGCAGGCCTTGATCTGGACCCCTGCTGCGTTTGTATGTCACCCTGTGCTGGCAGCATGTGGGGGCCTGGCCAGCCTCCCTGACACAGTGACTAGTTTCTGCAGCCCGTGTTTCAGAGGGATTGTAGACTGGTCTCTGCAGGGCACAGTCCACAGGGGTGCTAATAACTTTGCCAACTCCTTGTGTGCAGTGTCCTATGGCTTGCCTCCCCTTCAGGGGCTGTGGGGAGGGATGCCCTGGCCAAGGCAGCAGCATGAGTAGAGCTGTGGCTGTCTCTGTTTTGACCCTATTGAGAGAATCAACAGCAGTTTTGCTTAGATCCGTGTTGATTATGAGAGTTACGCTCTGAAAACCTGACTACCATCATTACTTTGTTTTTAATATAGAAATAATAATAGTAATAAAGATATGTGGTATTTGTAGAAAGATGTAAGTCCCATTACACTTTACTCTCTCCCCACTCTTAGTTTTGGGAAAAAAAATTGTTTTATCTTTCAAAAGTGAATATGGTGCTGCAAATTTTCACACTGAAATAGAAAGGAGATCTGAGCTTCTAAAGCA
The DNA here is from genome assembly GCF_045843805.1 of Urocitellus parryii. Lineage (NCBI taxonomy): Eukaryota > Metazoa > Chordata > Mammalia > Rodentia > Sciuridae > Urocitellus > Urocitellus parryii. Next base: position 117,726,486 of record NC_135532.1, on the reverse strand, counting down.
TGACTCTGCCGATTGTTCACCTGCTCATTATTTTTCCCTCCAACAAATTTTAGGACCTCTGTGATATGAGCTATATTTAAAAGAAGTGAAAAGTTCTATAGAGTTAAAAAAAATGTTCCAGATTATGCATTGGTGCCAGCAGTACTGACAATTAAGTGTTTGAGGAGAAACCCACATTTATCCACTTTGAAGAAGGATCATCAGGAGGGATTAAACATTTAGTACTTGAGGCTCATTAAGGGTTAGAGTGGAGTAATTATGTGTGTAGCTGGTTAACATGCTACAATCTGCACGTGAACATGAAGATAGACTCCTGGCTCTGTCAGGAGCTTCCCAGATTGTAGAAGTCATCTGCTTCCAGAGTAAGTTCTGCTGTCCCATTATTTTAGATCAGCCCTGCTTGTCTGCACACAGCGTGTTTTCAGAGAAGAGAAGCTTTATAATAATCTTTAGAAAATACGGACTTACAGAACTTGGCCTGAGCAGTACTTCGTGTGTTGAGCAGTGGGTTTTGTTCACACGGTGTTTGAAAGACGCACACGTGAGAACCTTCACACTGCATTCTCTTGGCTTGTGGGTAATTCATGGCTGGTCCAATTTTCTAATCTTGCAAGTTGGGAAGTGATTAGAATACTCTAAGGACTGCAGATGGAGCTGGTGTTGTTCTTCATCAGAATTCTCAGGGGCTTCCTATCAGTCACTCTGCTTTGGTGTATTTCAGTCCTGATTCCTAATTGTATTTGCACACTGGCACATTCATTTCAGAAGAAAATGTAGTCCGATCTGCTTTCCAAACCACTGGAGGAGATAGTGGTAGTTGTTTTATCCTGAGGGTTTTTGTCGCTATTGTTCTTTCTTTGTAAAATCTGCGCATATCAATTTTCTCCTAATACAATCTCTTAATCCCTAACCAAGAGCCGATTCATTCTTATTTTAGAAAAGCCGGGTGATATCCTGTTGTACAGATATTTGAAAAATAATGAGAAAACATGGCTACCAAGTTATTTTATGGCATAAAAGTGCAGTGACCAGAGGGCCATGGTAGAACTCTGCCCCATGCCCATCTGGACAACTGCCATCAGGCTTATAACTCCAGCTGCACTTTCTGGAAGCTTCTGAAAGCAGAGGCGAATGCCTTGGTTATCTTTGGATGTTACCTTCCATGAGATTGCCCAGGGGAGGCCCCCAACAAACGTTCCTTGACCCAGATGGGGTTTAAAGTGGGAGGGAGTGTGGACTGTCACCTGACACAGCTGCTCCCCACCCTGCCAAAATCTCCCTCGCTCCCACCCCTGGGTTTGAGAAACATTTAATTACAGTCATTATTGTTGTGAATGAGGTCACACATTTGATTAAAAATGGATGCCATCACCTTTTCGAAGGACCACGTCAAAGACAGGAAAAGTAGCGTTGTGTCAGAACCCTGAAATTGTTTGACTTGAATTTATTTTCACTTTTAACTAATCGTGATATCACAAAGATAAAAAAAAAATAAAGTCTACATTTTCTTCTCAGTCTGATAACTGGCTGGAAAAATGTCAATTTCGTTGAATAACAAATTGGTTATTTTGTGTACTAGACAGCAGTATCATTCATTGATTATTTTTTTTCCAGTTTTAATCACAAATTCTGGGGGTTTTTCTCCCCTAGGCAGTAGATTGAAAAAGTGACATTTTTTTTTCTGCCATTTATAAGAGTTAAGAGTAGAAATCAATAGTTAAATTGACCTGATAAAAGATTTCTGTTCCCTGCTGTTGAAACAAGAAGAACACTGGGAAGCAGCATGCTATGTGGGACAAGGCCCTGCGCCACCCATGTGAACTCAGCACAGGACAGTGCTGATCAGTTACATTTGTCCCCGCAACCCTGTTAAGCCAGGACTCTTTAAGAAAAGGGCTGCAGGTTCTTGTGAGCCAGACTCCTCAACAGGTCAGCCACGGGCGGAGTTGGGACATGCTGGTTCACTTCACACATGAGCAGTTGGGGTAGAATTTGTCTTCTCCATGTTGTTCATCTCTGGTTGCTTCTCTTTAGCATTATTTTTTGCATGCCTTGTGAAAGATGGATGCTATACTTAATTTAAAACTTTTATCTAAATATACTTATTATTATTTTACCTAAATATACTTATTATCTAAATATACATATTGTTCATTAGACACTTATTAAATGATAAAATGATAAAAGAATTTATAAAGTGATAGGATCAATATATAAATCTAAATCCCCTTTTATGTATATACGGTTTGTTTAGCTATTCTTATTTATTCAGTGCTATTGCACGAATATTCTAAAGTAATGTTTTTAAAGCAATAGTGAAAAGATTCTAATATTAGTGAGAACCCTCATATACATATACCTGTATATATATTCATTAAGTATAAACAGTTAAAAAGGGATGTATGGAGGATGGAGAAATTTGTTCCCTTTTCCTTTCTGGTCAATATTTATTCACCTTTTGCATGACATGTGGTTTGAATAGGACATGCAAAAATAATTCCCCATTTTGGCTTGTATTTATTGCTGACCCAGATCAACTAGTTTCTTTCAGCTGTGCTTTGGTCTCTAGTTGGACATAAATCCTAGTGTGCCCCCGAGGGAGGAATAGTTAGCAGAAAAATCACTTACTAATCGCAGTTCATGGATCATATGTAAAGAATACTTACTGAGTGTCAGTTGTCATTCATAGAGAGCCGGTTTCCTTGCAGAATCTCTTTGAGTTACTTATTCATCCTCAGTGTCTTTTGCACAGTAGCTACATTCCTCAGGAGGTCATTAATTTCAGATGTAAGTCGACAGGTATTTGTTTATAGAGTCCTGTGTATAACAGACAATGTCAGTTGCATCTTTTCTTTGCTTACCTGCCTCCCTTCCAGCTTGTTGGCCCCACACTCCGCATGAGTAATTCACAGAAGGTTGTAGGAAGGATGTGCAGGAACTGGCTCACACAGCTGCTTCAAGTTGGCTATGGGAGGAGTATTTACACCAGGGAAATTGGCAGAGGTTACCATCCAGGGGCCTTTCCTCTCCAGCCATCCATTAAACCTTTAGTAGCACTCACTTTTTTGGGGGGGGTACTTTGGGAATTGAGCCCAGAGGTACTTTACCACTGAGTCACATCCCCAGTCCTTTTTTTTTTTTTTTTTTGAAACAGAGTCTCTATTTAAATTGCTGAGTCTGGCCTTGAACTTGAGATCCTCCTGCCTCAGTCCCTAAGTCTCTGGGATTACAGGTGCATGCTATCATGCCCAGCCATTAGCACTCACTGTTTACAGTTCTCTCTGTCCTTGGGAAAAATATTTAATTCTATAGGAATAGCCATGTAGAGTTTTCTTTCCTGATTTTTTTCCCCCTACACTGAAGCACTCAGAACATTCTTTATTATACCACTTGCCTGCCAAGTGCCTGTGAGTTACTTCAACCTCTGAGCCTCAGTGTCCTTACCTGTAAGACCGGGAGAAGACGACTTGCCTTGGGGGATGATATGAGGTTTGTCTTATTAGAAAGGTTAATCTTAGAGTCCCTGCCTAGTGGCCTCGCACACAGTGAATGCTCTCATAATGCTGCCTGTGTCTTGATTACCACAGTCCCCCTCGGTGTCCCTTAGGGTTGCTCACGGGCCCTTATCCTAACCCTCAAGGGTGCCGCATCCTCTGATGTTCAAGTCCTTATTTAAAATCCTTCGGTGTTTGCATGTAAGCGGAGCTCACCCTCCTGTATGCTTTAAATTTTCTCTAGATTGGTTACACTATCTAACACCATGCAAACACTAAGGAAATAGTTATGATATTGTATTATTTAGGGAATCATGACCAAAAAAACCCCTGTCCATGTTCAGTGTGGACACAGGGTTGTTTTGTTTTTGTTTATATTTTCTGTCTGTGGTTGGTTGAAGGCCTGGAGGTGGAACCTGAGGATGTGGAGGCGTGACTGTATATGTTTATTGATCCCTTGCTGAGTCTAGTGGGTCATCTATGGAGAATCAGTGCCTCTCACATGGAATAGTGTTGAACACACAGGCCTGGGGAACATGGCTTCCTGTGCCGTTCCACCTGATGTCTTTCTGCCTTGGATTTCCTTCCTGATGGGAGTTTGGTGAACCTCCATATTTAGATTTGGTTTAGAGCATCCCTCCTCACCCTTGCCCTCTCCACCCTGCTGTGTCCTCTGCTGCCGCAGCTCGTGCACATCATACTCTACCTGTGCTTGGAGTCACCTCGAGCAGCTCCCTGCAGCTCAGGGTTGGAGTTCATGGCCTGAGCTGGACTGCTTCTGCGTCCTTATCACTTGGTCACAGAGACTTGACACATGGCGGACTCACCAGAAGCAGATGTGGTCCGGCTGGGAGTTGAAGGGATAAGACCTGAACTTTGCCCCTGGAGACCTGGCTGCTTGTTTGAGAAGAGATAATGTATTCACACATGTGTGACGTAAGGGTGAACACGTCATTACACGGCATGGTAATGACCCCTACAACCTTAACATTTTTAGTTTATCATTCATTTTCATATACATGAGATTTTTTATATTAACCAGTTATTTCCATGCTACACCTGTGAACATTCCTGTTCACAGATATAAATGCATTGTGTTAGGCCAGCCAGACCAGCCTGTCAGTAGCAGAGCACATTTTGTGACTTCAACTCAGATATAAAGTATAGCTTTGTTACTTGCCCAGGCATTAACTCATTCTATTTTTCTGTTTGTTTTTATTTTTTGATCACTTTTCCATCATCATGATAATTTTTAAACATGCAAAATTAGAGAAGACCTTCTGAGCACCTTCATGTCCACCTGAAGTCCCATATGCGCCTGCTGCGCAGCTGCTCACCCCCTGGCCTTGGGGGTACTGTGTCTCTGTGTGCCTCTGTCAGCATTTTGCCCATTTAACTTATTCCCTCCACATGCCTTTTATCCCTGAATTATGGCAAAGTAAATTTCAGCTCCATACAGTTTCCCGTGTAAACTCTTCAGTAGTATTTCCAGCAGATAAGAACTTGTCTAAATGTGACTCTCTCCAGATCTGTCAGATCAACAGTTCTCATCATATCCTGTGTGCACTTCGAGGGCCTCTCCCTGCACTGGAAGGGAAAGCAGTGTTTCTCAGCTGTCGCTCAGGCAGCCGCATCTAAACCAAGTCTTTTAAGATTCTTTGTTTCTGTGTCTCAATTCCTGCTTCTGTTTTCCTCTTAATGCCATTATTTGTTAAAAAATTCAGATCGTTGTCCTGAAAAAAGATCTGAAATTCTGAAATCAGCGGACTGCTTCTTCTCTGTAGTGTCATTTATTTTGTCTCCTTCCACCACCCTTGTTGTTTGCACCTGAACTTGGAGCTGGAGTTCTGTGCACCTTTGGTATTATTTCTTAGGGTTTGGGAGACCCTTCCTGGAAGGTCAGGTGTCTTGACAACATGCCAGCAGGAATAATTCCCCTGGTCCCCACTTGCTGTGGTGATGGTCTGTCAGGGGCTGGAGTTGCCTGACCCAGGCCCTGGTGTTTCCTAGACCCAGGGCTTTTACTAGATTCTCCATCATTTTCTAGCACCGTTGATTTAAAAATTTTTTGGGGGGATTACAAAGTGATGACTTCATTTCTACTGCATTTGTTACCAGAAATTCTATAAAGAACTTTTCTTTAGTATTAATTGGTTGCTCTATTATGTAGTTTATAATCAGGAAGTAGGAAAAACACCTGATTTTTAGATTTATCAACTTTCAGATTCATATGTTAATTTCTAATATAAGATCTGAATAAAGCCACACATATATTTAGAGTATTCTAGTGTATCTAGAAATTCTTCTCTTAGGAATATTCTCAATTGCTCTTTCTAATCCTGTTGATTGTTTGGACTAATGTGTTTTGATAACATTACTTACCGTGGTGCCAAGAAGTTTTCTCATTCTTTTTTCTTTAACTATAATATGCCTCTATATGATGGGACTTGTTTGTGCAAAGATATGAACAGATATGAACCCTGCCTTTTCACAGAACACATATTTTTGGTTTGTTTTATATCCCTGATGTGATTTTAAAAAATGGACATGTTGTCTCTGAATCTGATTTTGCTTACTATGACCTTTAATATCAGATACTATACATTTTAACTAACAGTATTTTCAACTGACTTTTAGAGTTGTAGGTCTTACTTTCAAATTAGTGGCCGTAAGGGGGGATTTGGACATTGAATTGAATTTGCTGAAGAATGCAACAATTCTTCTTTGCTGATTCCAAAGAAGAATCAGATGATTCTTTAGGGCACTCTACATGACAATAAAGGAATTTTTAATTAATTTATTTCAAAGAAGTAAGAATTAGAACCACCTCCAAAACAAAAAGCAAATTATAGTTTTTTGTGGGTTTTTTTTTTTTTTTCATAATGGGGATTGAACTCAAGGGTACTTAACCACTGAGCCTCATTCCCAGCCCTATTTATTTATTTATTTATTTATTTATTTATTTATTTATTTTTGAGTCAGGATCTTGCTTAGTTGCTTAGGGCCTTGCTGAGTTGCTGAGGCTGACTTTGAATTTGAGATCCTCCTGCCTGAGCCTCCCCGAGCTGCTGGGATTAAAATGTGTCCCACCACACCTAGGAAATTCTGTGTGTTTGGTTAAGATTTTTAATTGTAGTTTTTTTTTTCTCAGAAAATGCATTTTTTTTCCAGGTCTGTGAGCATCTTGATTGGCTGGCCAGTGTGAGCAGGAAGGGCTTCTTTTTGCCCCAGGCCTGTGGCTGGGATAAGGAATATAATACCAAGTGTGTCACATAGGCCTGGGGTTGGGGTCTATGCTGTGGTTTTGCTACACGTGGTTCTGTGCTGTGAATTTTAGGATACATTATTTAACTGATCACTGTAATTCTAGAAGTCTCCTGAATATTTTCTGAAGAGCAGAAACACAGCTCTTACTCGAGTTCAGATGCTATAACAGAACCATTACAATTATTTGGGATTATAGAGAAGACAAATTCTTGGCATGAAATTATACTATATTTTACAATTGATTAGGAAATAAGGAAAGCTTTATTTAGGTTGTGCTCATAAAGCCACGGTAATACATTTTATGATGTTACAGAGAAGTAGCTGGGAAGAAAGAGGTCTTTAAAAGGAGTGGTATTCTGTTTGCTTTGCCGGAGTACCTTATCAGGAAATTTGAAAGGAGAAGAAAGATCTAAACCCTTTAATTGTGGCATCTGGTAACACTAAGGATTAGGCTGAATTTAACTTTGAAGATTAACAAAGGGTTATTTATTTATGTCCATTGAAAGAGTAGTTGCATTTTTGACTTGAGGAAGTAGCTTCATCTGAATAGCACAGAAGTTGACCAAAAAAGTTTGCTAATGCATAAATATTGACTATTTTAATCTGTTGAAAACGGAAGGCTAGCACCAAGGAGATGGTAGTAAAGTTCTAAAAAGAGGCCCTGAAAAGTAAACGTTATGCAAATGAAAGGAGTCTCAAGGGAAAAACTGAAGAGTCCAATAACAGGAAGATTAGTCATTTCTGGGAGGAAAAGAAAAAACTAGGGGGTGGGGGTAGGTGTGTTTTCAGCAGGAATGTGGCCTGGAAGTGCCTGTCCCCAGAGGCGGAGGGCAGCTCAATCAGAGCTAAACTGGCTTTAAACAAAGAACATAAGTAGTATTTAGTATCAAATTATAAAGTTTATATTAATAATAAACAGAACAAAAAGGGAGAAGTTTCTCTCTCAGGGATTAAGAAAGCCTGTAAAAAATAAAAGAACGATGTTTACTCCTTTACAGAGCTGATTTGGCTTCTCTCCGACAGCTCTGTCAAACGTGAACAAAGAAGCTATATTTCTTTGAAAACAAGCTGAAGTTCCATCATTTTCAAGTGTTGGATAAAAAGGAGCGTTCTGGATGTCTTGGGTGTGTGCTTTCTTCAGGTGGAATGATGTTCACTGATGCAGTCCATTCATCTGAAAGTGAAGGAGTAGCAATTTCCAAGTATTTTAAGAATTATTTGTTTAAATTCTTAGAAACATGAATTTAAGTCTATGTATTGTACAAAAGGTTATGTTGCTCCCTGTCACTGAAAATAAGAAGGTGCATGTGTGTGTGTGTGTGTGTGTGTGTGTGTGTGTGTGGTGTGTGTTCATGGAATCTCATTAACCTCCAGGATCTACTTAGGTTCTTAGGGACATTCATGAAACACATTTTGCTGGACACATTTTCCACCACTCTGTTCTCATTGGTCAAATGGGAATATTAAAGTACCTGCCTCAGAACTCCATAGTGGGAATGAACTGAACCTCGGGCCCGCATACAGGCCTGACGTGGAGGATATAGGTTTTGTGCCCTTGATAGCAGCCCGGTAGCCTGAACGGTGCTGGCGTGTGGGAGAATGCATGATTACAGAGGAAGCCCTCAGGATGCCTTGGTCATCCACAGTGTCACGTGGTGGATCACCTGTGTCCGCCCCTGGCAGATGTAAAGCTCTTAGCTTTTACTGGCTCTCCTTTAGCAACTCTGGTAAATAACAGATTTTGTAAAATATATTTTAAATAAAGTAAACGATGCTAGGCTTATGTAAGCATGACACAAGGAGAAAAATCTGCTCCTTTTTGTATCAGGAGAAAAATATACTGTCTTCACTTAGCCATAGAAAATGACTTACGCATGTTGAGATGAAAATATCGAATTAATTTAGGATCCCAAGATCTGGAATATAACTTTCTGTGTTGTTTAGTTCATTGGCAGTAAGAATTTCCTGTTGATTCTGATATAAGTGGCAACACTTTTATGGCTCACGTTCACAACGTTTTCTAGGTAAATTCTAACTCCTGCATTAAAAGCCAGGTAACACGAACACTAAGTACTGCTTTGGGAGGAAAAATCCTGTTTCTCTATTTCTCTCTTTCTATTCTGTCTCTGCCCCGCACCCCAGGCATCACTGAGTGGGAAATGTTTATTTTCCAAGCTACAGAAAAATGTTATCTCCAACACCGAAAGTCTTTCCTTTTCCTGGTTTGGAAACACTAGGTCATATTGAGTCACTTGTGGATTTTCTTTAGTTTTGTTTAAAGCGTAAGGTTGTGAGGACAGGGTGACTCAGGAATTGTGATGCACTGTTGGAGCTTTGCACTGTTAGATGGCTTAGTATTAGTCCAGACTGGTGGATAGTTTAGTCTGCAGGAGAAGCTGCAGAGCACAGAACAGCTTCATCTGGTGTGCCCAAGTGTGCCTAGAATTTGTGTTTATTAATGTATTTCCAGATAAAGCCATATCTGAGGAATTAAATAAAAAGTAGACCCAGTGAGAGCTGATAAGAAGCTGTTAATCATCTACAACTGTTCCTTTGATAGCACTTTAAAAGTAAAGTTTTAAAATTATTAGATACTTGAGTGTGGTTAATTGCACTGTCATTAGAATTAGCGAGCAAGGACTGGAGTTGCCGAGGATAAATTGAGAAGTCCACCTGCCTGTCTGCATCCATGTCTGTATCTTTTCTCTGTCTGTAGCTTTATCTGTATGTATTTGGATGGCTGCATAGATGAGTCATGAATTTTTCTGGTCTACCACTTAGTAATGCCAAGGTCATAAAAATTGTTTGTTATGATCCATCTTCTGTAAAAGCCTATGGGTTACTTTGATTTTCTCACCTGAAGATGTTAGGATGTGCTTTTTAGAATTTTTGAATAATTTTACTGTAAATTCAGTCTTGAGATTGGAGATGGAGATAGATTTAAATCTGCTGCCAGCCAAAAGGTAAATCAAGCTTCTGCTGGTGCTGTGAGTAGCACCACTACCAGGGAGTTCTGCAGCTCTGCAATTATCTAGAGGCTGGGTACAGATTGGCACCTTCCTTCTGTAGTGACTATTGATTACAAGTCTAATGGACAGTAAATCAACTCTAAGTGACACATCACCTCAAGCTATGCCACATGGGCACCTAAATAAGGTCTTTGCTAAATGCTACCACGTGGCTGTATTTCTCAAAGCTATGGCTTAATTTTAACAGGGAAAGTGCCTTTGCCATAGGTATGTATACTCTCTGAGGCTCTCATTGATTTTTTTTTTTGTGCTGATTTATATTGTTAGGCCTAAAATAGCTGAAGATAGACAAAATTAGTCCATAAAGTTAGGCTTGCTGCCAAATTAAAGAAACAGGTTGGTTTCTCAGTCTTCCTTGGCTCCTCCTTCTCAGGTTTAGGGCTCTGGCTGCTGGATTTAACTGTCCAGTGGCTTTGTGTCCTCAAAGGGCCCTTCAAAGAAGGCCATTTCAGCTGCTGAATATGCAAGGAAGTTCTGTGGTCCAGGGATGGTTCCAGACCGTGTCTCAAAGGGTGACCCTTGGACTTCTGAAGCTCTCTCTGAACACATGACTTTTGTCTAGCCCCTGCATATCAGTACATTGGTTTGCCAAGATGGGAGTGAAGTATTGGTGTGACTGGAAGTCGCCAAATGGAATGACAGGCATCGTGAAGGTAATGATGTTTCTTCCCTGTTGGTGCCTCTGGAGAGCTCGGAAATCCAAGGAAATGGCATTTGTCCTTGATGTTCCAGAATCTGAGATTCACATGAATTATTTGTGACTTCCTTGAGCTAGTAAACTTCATAAGAGCAATGTGCCTCCATAAGCTTATGCACAGATTTCTGTATTTTAAATTTTTGAGAAGGAGGGGGCCATTTCAGGTTGTCCACCCTCCAGGGTTCGGGCAGCCTGACCCTCCTCATCCCCTTTCTTGAAAAGCTCTGACCCTGGGTCAGCTTTCCAGAAGCAGGAAGGGGCGGGTGGAGGGGGGAATCCAAAGCCACTCTTCAAGGGCTGCATTCCCTGGAGCCCAGTTTTGCCTTTGTCCTGTGTCAGTCCTGTGACCTTGGACAACCTGGTTAACACTCTGTGCCTCAGACTGATCAGAGGCACCCTATGCAAAGGAGCATCTCTACCTTGCTGGGTTCTTGTGAGTCTTCAGTCAGAAAACACACACAAAGGACCTGTGGACTTTGAGGACCCGACATAATAGCTGCCAGTCAGTCTTACTGCTAGTCATTTTGTAATATCTGCCTTGTCAAAGATAAACTTTCAAATAAGCACGTAAATGAAAGCCGGAATTAGTGCTGTACTTGTAAGGAGGGGATCTGTAGCTCCCAGAACTGTGCAGCCTGGGTTGGTAGCTCTGTGACCTGGAGGTTACATGACCCAGGGGAGCCTCAGTTTCCTGAGTTCCAGAATGGGGCCCAATCTCCTCTTCAGTGGTGTTGTGCAGATTGCATGGGGCAGCATTTCTGAGGCCCTGATAGCAGCACGGGCACTGGGCAGCTGGGCTTGTGAGCATTGCTGTTGCTCCTCATTGCAGAGGTGATGATGAGAGCAATTTGAAGGACTCCTGCAAGGCCACACATCGCACTCGGGATCCGTGTTCGCATGGATTTCAGTTTTCCTAATGAGGATTATTATTCTTTACTATGCAGGTGACACATGTCTTGGTGTTGAAGGTTCTGTAATAAATATTTAGGAAAATGTTCATCTTTTTTTTTTCACTTATCCTTTGTTGAGCTAGTTAAGTTATGGGAAAAAAACCCTCTTGGTGCTTTTTATATCTGTAGGATTTTAACTCTGGGTCAATCAGTTAAGTGAAGCACAGGCTTTATTAATGTTGTTACAGCTTAGCTCTGCTGTCCAGCAACATTCTGGTCCCTTGCTAAAGCTGAATGCCACTGAAAAGAAAAACAACGGATCAATAACGTCAAACGGAAATGAAATGTGGGAGCAAAGAGTTCATGGCTTGTTCTGTAAAATGTAGATCATGAGACCTGATATTTCCCCATCTGTTCTGAGTGTTGTAAAGATTAGGAATACATTAGCATTTGAGGAAAAAAAAAAAAAGATTCCATGCCAGGAAGGCAGATAGATTATTATGGAAGAAGTGACCAGAGTTGCTTGGCAGCAGTCATTTTATTGGCCTTTCTTTGATTAGCAGGAAAATTTGGGGCAATCTATTTGCTTGTTGAGAGTGGGGAGGGTGAAGGAAAAATTTAAAAGAGAGCATCAGGGTGGCCTTACAGTAAAGTAGACTTTAAACTTTGAAGAGCATGCTTTCCCATGGCACTGGAAACTTGGAATACGCATCACCTTGACTGGGGAGCAGAGCTAAGTGGGATCCCAGGGACCTCCTGTGTTGACACCCTGTGGGAAGGTGCAGGGGATGGGAAGCTCCGTGCAGGTGGGAACCCTCATGCTTTGGCTGGCATCTGCCAGGAGGAGGGTCTCAGTGGTCTGCTCCAGCTTCTGCCGCCGCTGCTGCTGCTAATACTGCTGGGACGGAAGAGTGGCTGACCTGGCACGTCCTTCACTCCCGTGCTCAGCAGTTCTCGGGAGATGTGGTGGAGGGGAGCCTTCAGCATCCTTCATCGCACCAGGTCCAGAAGAAGCCGTATCTTCTCTGTGGAAGACAGTTGCTGCATCGGCTGATGGATGGATGCCGGTGAGTGAACCAGGCAGGTGTGGAGCCAGGCTGCCCAGATGCCCGTGGGGTGGGCACCCCTGGAACCTGGCCTCTGGTGCTCTGCCCTCAGGAACTTTGCTTTAGAGAGGGGTCATGATTTTTCACATTAGTGACATGACCGTACTCCTGAGTAAGTGTTCCATGACTAAAGTTCCCACTGTCTTCCAGCGTCACTACTTGAAGATGCTAACCCCAAAGTTTGTCGGCTGCTTCAGTGGATGCCTTTCCAAGTCGTTTCTTAGTAATCAATCTCTGCTCTTGTCTTCATATTAGACTCACAAGTTAAAAAATGCCTGTTATCTGAAAGCAGTTACTTGTTCTTCATTTCCAAATGAGCTCATTCTTTTTTCACATTAGTAGATTGTAAAATTTTAAATTAGATTCTTTTGTATGCATGACTATTGCCAGGAATACTGTTTTCAATTCAGATGATGACATAAGCAAACTAGTATGAAATACACTTGTATTAGAGAGTGGCACAAGATATACCTTTGACATTAGCAGTTAACTTTTTATTGCTAATGTATTCATGTACCAATACAAGTTGGTTATCTTTAAGGTTCCTTTTATTAATCAAATGAATACTTTGAGCTATCAAAGATCTTACACTAAAATTTTCTCTCAAAGTAGACCCCTTTTTTGACAAAACAATATATGATTAGAAATATCTATCTGCATATTTAGATGATCTTCATGATTTATATCAGACATAAATATGTACCAATCTATAGCTTATGTGTGTCTTTTGTTAAAAAATTGGAAGAAATAGGAATTTTAAATTTTCCATGAAGATATACACCACATTTTCCTAGAAGAATTGTTCTATGATTAATAGACATTTCATGAAAACTTTGACAGCTAAGTTTGGGTACTTAGAGTAAGTAACAAAGACTCTGACAAGTTATGCAGGAAGACTTGTTTAACTTCATTTTAACTTTTAATGAATTAGTCAGACCACAGGCCCCTCTGCACACACAGTCCTCTGAGCGCCTTCTCCACGTGGAGCCAGTCTGTGAGTATTTGCAGGACTTCCTGTTGCTAGGCAGACTGGGCGCCCAGATACAACTGGGCACTGAGGATACAACTGGGCATGACTTTACAAAGTTCCTTCCCTTGTGGAACTTAACAGTGGTTAGGGCGATTTCCATTTAGATAATCGACTCTTATGAAACATATTTTCTTCACAATTTGATTTTTTATCTAAAAGAAGCTGGTCCCAATTTTTTTATGTTTATATGAAATGACATGCTATGTGGTCTTAATGAGTTTGTAAATCAGTGAGTGAATTCCATTTCAGATCACCAACATTTATTTACATATTTTTGAGGTTTGTTTTATTTTTTGTCTAGATTTGCTGAAAACTGGTTTTCCTAAGTGGGAATGAGAACATAGGTGCAGAAATACAAACACATTTTTTTTTTTTTAAATTTGAGTTCAGATGATTACATAATACAAGTGGTGGCTTCCAGTTCATTTCTGCCATAGGGCTCACCTCATCTTCCCCTGTCACTGATAGGTTCATAGGCTAATGTTTCAAAATTTAAAATTTTAGTCCAAACCACATAAATTTATTGAAAAAAAATTGTTTTTAAGGAGAAAGTTCTTTCCTTTTTTGAAAATCCCAGTTCTTTCAGATTTAAAATACCAAGTGCTCAAGCAGTACTTGGGATGCTGTAGTGCAGGGATCCTTTCATTTGGTAACAATCTCTGAAACTTAGTTGTCAGAAGTGGAGAAGCCTGAGAAGCAGCTTCACCATCTCATATGTAGCTAACAACATATATTTTGGAAGTGAGGAAAGGAAGCTGACTTTTCTCAAAAAAACTGTTATTTCAAGCAATCATGAAATCATTCGAGCAATTTGGCACCAAGGTAAAATGGATTATTGTCGTTACCTTGGATTTGAAGAAAATACAGGTCGATATGATACGTGAGGTCGAGATGCCATACACACGACTGCTGTCGGGTGTTTGGGTTTCTTCTCGCCTGTTTTTAAAGCAAGTCTGAAGCGCCTTGCGTGGTCAGTCCCCTCCGCTGCTAGTCTGGAAAAAGTGAGAGTCCCTCAGTGGTGCCGGCCACTGCCACTTGATATGCTTTGGGTTATTAAGGTCCTGTCAGAGTGTTTATTTAGTTTCTGACTTGATTTCATCCAGCTTGTCAAAGCAGAATTGTAGTAGGATCTATCCTGTGGCTGCTTGGTGTTCCCTGTTCTGTGGGCTCCAGGTGGGCTCCCAGAGGCTGGCGTGTCACCGCAGGGCTGGGAATGGCCTTTGAAAGCTCCAGTCTCTGCAGGGAGCCTCATGAGGGTCTCAATCCTGGGAGCCAGTGCCTCATGCCCCCTCGATTCTTTCCCCGCCCTTCCCTTTCTTATCTCTGCCCCCTTGTCCATTTGCCCCCTTTCTTCAAACTCTCCTCCCTGTCATCCCCAGCCACCCTCATCTGATCTTAGTAGCAAGTGCTGTGTTTGCTAAAATACTGTGTTGTGCTTTTCAAAACAAGTTTAGTTTTCTTTCAGTTTAAAAAACAGCCCAGAGTCTTTCCATTGTTTCCCTCTTCCAGAAAAGTCCATTTTTAGTCTCCATGTCCAGGTGGCGGGCCTGGGCCTGTTTTCACTGGTGAATCTCTGACATGGAGGTTGTGAAGACAGGATGTCATCCTCTGGTGTCACTGTCACAGTTTTGGTCTCCACCCAGCAGGTGTGCTGCAGTGCATCCTCACTCCTTTCTAGAAGGAGCTCTCCACACTCTTCCCCCACCCTGGCTCCCTTAGGGACGTGCCAGGGGCTCTCTCCCAGGATCCCTTGCTGTTCTCCTTGCTGCCTGTGTCCTGGGAGGGCGGGGAGGGTTGGTCATCAGGTGCCTCCGAGCCCATGCTGGCTGTTCTCCTTCTCCCTGGGTCTTGTGCTGCGTGGCCCTGGCTTCTCTTCTTGGCCCCGTCTGGTCCCAGCTGGCTGCCCTCAGCCCTCAGGGGTGGGTGCTCCCTCCCTGCTGCACAGGAGGGGCGTGCTGGGTGCCCCAGTGTCCTCTGTGCTTGCTTCCACTGTTAAGGCTTCCCAGCTTTGGCTGTGGCTCGGGGGTCCTGCTGTCAACACCCTGCAAAACTGTCCAGCTTCAGCCCTTGGGTAGCAGCAGGTGCTGGGATTTCTGCAGGCCCTCAGGCCCGGGCAGGAAGAATGCTGCTGTTGACCCAGACCTCAGGAAACCTGCAGAAGGTGTGGGAAGGTAAGCCTCTCAGTTCTCTAGGCAGCTGCTCTAGAAGCTAGAATACCTAGCCCAGATGGAATGCAAGTGATTTTAGTGGTTAAAGAGTATCCCCTGTGTTGATGATGGAGCCAACATTGTTAATTGATCACAGAGTCCTAGATGGGGGAGTTACTTGCTAAAAGCACTTTTACAAAATGTGTGGGATACTTGCAAACTCCATACTGAATGTGGCATTGAATGGGTTTTTAAAATATTTTACTCTAGTTTTTGAATTGGAATCTGTGAAGCACCTTTTTGTCTCAGAGTCTGCATTATGTATCTAGCAGGAGAATTCTGTAGATATTTAAAATGGTCAAAATAGAAATAGAATTTTTATATTTTACCAAATGCTTGTATTTTAGTAACGTCTCCATTAATACTTAAAAAAACAGTAAATGAATATATTCCTCAAAATCTGTAAATTCCCAAATTTAATGAATTAAAAAGGAATTTGGAAGAGCAGCTCTGATCTTGGTGGTGCTGGGATAAGTTTTCGTCCTTTGTCAAAAATACTGCCTGGCATTCTAAAGGCAGGGACTCTTTTCTCTTGGGCTTTACTTTATGTTTTATTAAGGGATTATCCCACCCACCCCTGCTTTTTAGGGAAAAAATATCATGCGTGTGGTTATAAATCTCCTGGGTGCAGGATCTGTGTCAGGGGCGGATGCTGGCCCTGTGTGGGGGCAGAGAAGCGGGCAGGGTTGCTGGCCCCGAGTGGGGACAGAGAGGCAGGCTTATGCACATTAGAGTGAGCAAACGCGTCCCTGCTGGTGTCACAGTTCTGCACCAGCTGTGACTACGCACACCTTCTTCCCCTTTGCCCTGCCTCTGTCCACAGGTAGTGATCTGTGACGTGACATTAACACGCTTTTTCTAATAACAGATCATTGTTGGCCTTCTATTGATTTATCTCTTCTTTTTTTAACATCTTTGCTTTCTTTTCAATATGAACATAATCCCTTAATTGATTCCCTAGAGTGGGGGAATCAAGTCTTTTACTTTAATGCCACAAAGAAACCCTTAACTTCAGTGCCTTAAGAGGCAACTTAATATTTAAAAGTGAAAAAGAAAAGTATTTACCGATAGCTGTACAGAATGAAAAATACTTGTATTTGGTGGTATTTATTTAGGATGAGTTTTAATAATAAACCTTATTTTCATTGATATTTAACAATTTTAAAGTAGGTCAGTACTCTAAAATGACAAAAGAACAGATATCCTCATATTCCAAATCTTATAGATTTTTTTTTTCATGCTGCTTTTCTGAGTAGGGCATGAGGTTTCAGGGCCATATTGACAACCAACATTTTTCCCCATAAGATTTTACCTGTGCATAGAGGAAGGAGAGGAAGAGTCCATACATAAGGACTGAACTGAATGATGAGCTCTTGTGGTACCCACCTGGACCTCTGTAGTGTTGTAATAATAATGATTGAATTTTTTTTTCCCCAAGTTCAGGGTTGCTTCTGCTTTTTAAGCAAAATGTGGGGAATATGTGAAGATTCTGTGCTTGCTTCTCTTACTTGAATACATTAAGAGAGGGGAGGCCTGGAGCTTGGCAGTTCTTTATACATGGATGGGACCTATTCAGAATACCTAATTCCAAGTCAGGAGACTGTCACCAAACTGACATCCACACTTAAATCCTCAGGCATATGTTTTCCAGTAGAATCATATTCCCATAATGCCAAGGTCCCAAATGTAGCTAGGAAAACCCAAATGTTCCTTCGTCTTGTGGCAGCTGATAAGCACCCAGGCTTGCTAAGCCACTGGACAAGGCCCAGAAGCCAGGGGCTGGTCACTACCTGCTTTGGCATAGCCAGTGATCCCAACAAAAGCTACTAATGCTGGGCAGCCAGAGTAGGACAGTGTCAGGCAGTAGCTGGCCTGTGTCCTGCTATTCTGCCACCCAGCCTCTAGAGAGACAGCACCACGCCTGTACCCAGACTGCTGTCCCCAAGGCCTGGACTGGGTAGTGGGGTCACATAAGCCAGAGGATGCTTATTTTTTTTAGAATTAAAATATATACAACAAAGTCCTTTATTTATATTTGGAAATATCCAGGTTTTATTCCCTCCAGAACTCAAAGGATAAGGAAATGGAATGTTTTGATACTTTCATAGAACATTTAAATGGGTAATTGGCTTCATATGTAAAAACAGAAAAATGAAATTTTAATACTTTTATTCTAATGTTTATAATGAGATTACAGTTTTTAAAAATGTAACTTTATTTTCCTTTTTTAAAAAAGTCAAGGCAGGGTTCCAGCTAGGGGTCTCATGTTCTGGGCTCTCTCTCTGGTTCCTGTAGAACTTTCACAGTTCCTCGGGGTGAGAAACCAAGCTGCTGGGAGAACGCAAACACTTTTTAGGAAGTTCAGTTTGAAGAGAATGCCTTTATTACTTTTGCAGTAATAATTTGTAATACTTTAGAAAGAACATGAAGTCCTTAGTCTCTGTAAACTTAGAAAGTAGGTGCTAGTTCTCAAAGTAAGGCGGTGATCATTCCTGAGGGTGACCACCTGTCTAGCTCCCAGCTGTGGCCTCCTGGGCCCTGTGTCCTGTCCACCTTGCCCCTACGCTGTCTGTGCTAGGGACCAGGAGCTGACTGCTCACCGCCCATATGAAGGAATGTTGAGAATTGGGTTTGAATGGCTTGTTTCTTTTGTCCTAATAGATAAGGTTTCCCTTCTGCATTGGGCACATCCGCATAGGAAAGAGAGCAGGACAGCTCTCTGCCAGGGGAGCAGCTGACGGGAAGGCCATCTCAGGGGGACGGGGGGCTCCATGCTGCCGTTTCTGAGGGTTTGTGGGCAAGACATCCCTGTTTATTGTTCATTTCCATGTGGAATAGAAGCTGAATCAGTTCACTATCAGAGTGTCCTCTGGGGTTAAGCAGTGTGCTGACCCCTGCTATCCCAGCCCCATTGTCTGATTTATTCTCCACAAAACACCTTGAGATGATATATTATCACCTCACCCTAACAGATGAAGAAACTGAGGCCCAAGGTGGGGAACGGGCCCCGGCTCCACTGCACACCTGGACTTCAGCCAGGGAGTGTAGCTTCGGAGTCCATGCTCAAGGTCCTTGCCGTCAGTGTCCCCGGGGTGGAGAGCGCCAGTCCTGCACCCAGTCCTTACCTCCTGTAGCCACCAAGAGCCTCTCCTGCACCTCCCAGCACAGCTCTGGGCTGCTCGCCCCACTTGCTGTTGGCCTGGGCCAGTTTAGTCCTTGTCCCCTCCTACTCTTGCCCCACCCTCTCTGAAGCATGCATCTTGTCATCTCCTTGTCAGGGACTTAGGAAGAGTTAATGCACTGAGATGGAGTCTGCCCAGCAGCCCACGGGGAGGATGTAGAAAACAGCCAGTAAATGGCTTTCCCTGGTCACACGGCTGGCAAGTGATAAGAGTCCAAGTTCAGACTCAAGTCTGACTAGAAAACCAAGTAAAATGGAAACATGCGCGCGCGCGCGCACACACACACGTGCACACACGCACACACATACATGCACACACACACACACACACACACACACTTTTCCACAAACAGTAGGAACAACAGAGAAAGCCATGAAGCCGAGTGTACCTCATCTTTGTAACAACTGGGTTTGGGGATCTGGCAGAACTAATATTGTCAGCGTGGCCTGTCAATGTAGGAATAAAGCATTCTATATCATCTATAAAATGTTGTAAGTAGGTGATATATTTAAAGAATTGAAAGCTATAGGAATCCATTTAGATTCATTTTTTCATACAGTGAAAAATATTTCTGGCACTGGAAACTCAATTTTGGTGCCAAAGGCTTGAGGAAAAAAGTATTTGTGAATAAGTCCCTGATATGTTGATATATATGCATCTTGCTGTGTGCGTTAAAGAGGTGATCAGTGCGGGGTTGTGAATCTGTGCTTTGTCAGGTTGTGCCTGTGGTATGTGGACACTTGAAGAGTGTGTGGATGATGTAGTCAGGTGGTGTCTGAAGGCTGACATACCCGGGGGGCCCATTTGGCGGAGCTTGTGAGGTTTGGTTTTTACTATAGATGTCGCTACTCTTTTGATGTTGATTTCTTAAATAATAAAGTAAGAGCATTTTTTCAGGTAATGTCTGTGCCATGCATAGAAGACATACCAAAAAGTTTTTGGTGTTGATTCAACTAGCACCACACAGCAAACCCTCAGGATCTTTCTGGAGCTAGGGTTGCTTCTTGGCGGATCGCACTGGGCATGGTGAGTCAGGTCCTCTTGGCGGATCGCACTGGGCATGGTGAGTCAGGTGCCCTTCAGAGCAAGGAGGGTAATGTAGTGCCCTGGTTCCAGTAGGTGACTGCAGTTGGCCTGGTGGGCTCTCCTGTGACGTGTCCTCCAGCTAGACATGTTAGTGCTCTTGGGTTCAAATCCTGGATAGTATGCGCTGGCACCTGACGAAGGTTTAGAAAACTTGAGATGAGAGTAAAAAATCAAACCAAATGTTTCTGTGAATGTTTGTGTCTTTTTATTTTGAAAAAGACCATATGTTGCAGATGTACTTCTGTGAGATGAAGATAGTGTGGAACTTTCCAGGGCATCTCAAGAACAAATTCTTAAATCAAGTGCTAAGTTATGTCACATTTAAAATTTGTGTTACAAATACCACACATTGATGTGAAGGTAGACAGAAGGTTGAGTTTGAAGAGAATAATGATGAGTAGCCCAGGTACTTCATTTTGTAGAAAGTGGGGCCACCTGTGCTTTTGTTATTTTCAAATGTGCCCCTGCGTGGGCCTCTCACTGTGGCTCTTGCTGTGCCCACGGACATGCACACATCTGGGAGATACACAGGCAGGGGCTTTTGCAAGAAAAGGACTTACCTGATGATAGCTCTGTGGTTCTCCGTATTCTTGGCTTTCCTGGCATGTACCTGAGTTCTCGCTGGGCTGAGCATACTTTCTGGGCTCGGAAACATTGTTATTACCTACTGTTTTTGTTTTCCTATTCCTTATTTCCTAATGCCTGCTTTTTGTTAATTTTGGCACTCTGCTATGCAGATTTTAACTGGGCACTAATTTTGGGATACTGAAGCAGTATGTTTTAACTAACCCAAGGTGAACTCATGGTAACATTTTTTCCATGTGAAATAACTTAGGTACCTGAAATAACTTAGCTCTTTTCCTCCCAGCCCTCGTCCCGGATGCGCTCTTGACAGTTTAATATGTTTTCTTTCACTCTTTAAAAAGTATGAGGCAGTGGTACAAATAAAATCATCTCCCTGAGGAGAATTTTGTCATTAGAAACAGAGGTGTCATGGCCAAGGGAGAAGATGGTGTGAGTGGTGTTCGGTGATCGCCACCACTCCTGATTTCCCCTGTGGAAACTGCTTTCAACGAAGGAGTTTTCAAAAGAATCTTGCAATTTAAAAAAATGACACATAGAATCAGGCAAAGAAATATTTTAAAATACTGGTTTTATTTAGCTGGATGACCCTCTTGTCAAGCGGGGTGTGTGTGAAAGTCGAGGTCACCTCAGATGTCACTGGCTGAGGAGAATTGTGTGCGTGCTGGCTTAGCTTTCTGGTTCAGAATGTCAGTCCTGCAGCCAGGTAGCCTGGGCTCCGACTCCAGTTCTTCCATCTACCCATTGTCTTCCCATGGGTAAGTTATTTGAGCTCTGTGTGCCCCAGATTTCTTATCTGTGTGGTGGGTATAACACCAGCCGTAGCATCATTTCCATGGGTAAAAGAACAGATAAGTCACTCAGAACAAGTCCTGAGGTCCACGAAGTGTTGAAAAGCTGTTGTTCCTTTTTGCTCTTCTTTTTCTGTTCCTAGCAGATGTGGTTTCTTAGCCCCTTGTTTTATGATGTAGGGCCGATGAGAACCAGCAGTTCTAGAGAAAGGTGAAACTGAAAGTGTGGAGAAGTTTTTCTTCACCGTGAAGTCAAATGTGAGATGCCAAGTCCATGTCGTAGGGTGAGGGGCTCAGAGCTTAGGGATGGAGGGGGGAAGGGGCCTGGCCAAAGACAGAACCAGAGGTGCCCATCTAGGAATGGGGTCGGGGGGAACCCTCACTTGTGTCCACCCCAGATCAGCCCTGCATCTCCGTGGTTTAGTCGAATGTCCTACCAGGATCTATCTAAGCCGTCCTTGCTTTGTATTTCCTAAGAATTCTTGCCTTTGGCGTGAACAGGCCACTCTAGGGGTCTGAACGCATTCACAGTTTCCCTTCCATCTTGAATTTCTCCCTACATCCCCATCACTACCGAGAAGAATGAGTGGGGGTTAATGCAGGAATGTTTGTGATCCTAGGAGCCAACTGAGGACCACCACTGGCCAGGCCCAGGACCACCACTCGGCCTCTTCCTGGGCTCATTCCAGAGTCAGTTTTCCTTGAGGCCTGTGTTGCTGTGTGTCCTGGGGTTCAGCTTTGAAGTCTGCCCAGGTTATGTGAAGCTACCATTGTCTTCTCCATCAAAAGTGAGGGCTGCCTGGGACCAAAGGACAGAGCTTCTCCAATTAAAAGCACAGAAATAGCAGAGTTTTCATGATTCCTGACCTAGGTTGGAGAGCCTTCCTGTCCTGGTTACCTAGTGTGTCTACCCAGTACCCCCAAGCCCACCCCCAGCCCACCCCCGGCCGTGTGTGGAGCTTGCCATTGAGAGACAGGTCCTGCTTCCCTAGTGTGACTTTAACTTTGGAACTACACTGACATGTTTGTAAACAAACATTTCATAAACAGAACAGTACTAACTGCTATATTAAGATTGTTGCACAAACACAGATCCCTTTAAAAAAGACATCTCAGAGGAGAATTTAATTTACTTTCATTCTAAAACCAAAATTATTTTTTAAAATATTTTTACTAGGTTGAAAAGTAACATTAAAAAAACTTGATGATTTAAAAAGTACTAATTGATGCTTTATTTTTTTAAAAAAAATCTTTACTGAACTGAAATTCAGTTAATTTATCCTTTTAACTATTTTTATGTTGGGATTTTCCATTTCAAAGATACTTTAAATTTAGGTTTGTGATTAAATCGTGAGACAGGGCCAGTTTCTGCCTGCAGCTCAAATAGGCTGACCCTTATGTCAGGTTAGTGCAGTTTGCACCCAAGGTTTTTAATGTATTTAGCCCTTCTGATAAGTCAGCAAAGAAGAATATAAGTCATGTAAGGGGACAGTGGACAAAGCCCTGCAAGTGGAGCCAGTCACTTGGTTTCCATGAGCTTCCCATCTGGGCACAATGTCACCTGTGTGTCCTGTGTCCTCTGAAGCATGCCTGCCATCTTGCCTCTCTGGGCTGGATGGGGCTAAAGAGGTTTTGCACCTGTTGTAACTTTTTATCTTGTGAATTTATTCATTTATCTGAAAAGCAGTAATAGGAAATAGATGTTTGAAAGCATACCATGGAAAGCCAGCCTTTTCCTGAATTCTGCTTCTGAATCCCATAATTGTGTGTGGCTTTCACAAGCATTAAAACTGAAAGCATAATTATTTTTATAAATATAATTGGTAATGTAACATTTAATCTACTTAGAAGAATACTGGAATGAGGAAAGAGTTCAAACCCTGCCTTTAAGCTAAGTCATAGATATTAAAAATGAAGATATTTAAAATTTAGTCCAAAATAGTTTCACATGTATTTCCCAAGTGAGAAAGTGTATGTAATTGGAGGAAAAATAGAGAACAGAAAACAGTACCATCTGCTCCTCATGGAGAAAATATATTTTTAACAAACACTAGAGAGTGTAGAATGTACTATGTCAACAGAAAACATTTTTTTCCTCAAACACCTGGAAAATTCTGTGTATATTTATTAAGAAATGAATATGTGATAGTGAAAAATGAATGAGTGAACAAACACATGGATAAATTTTGTAGGTAGCACATTCTTCTCCCCCTTTTTTAGGAAACAATAAACATTACAAGGAATTTATTGCAAGAACGTGGGTGAAATTCCCCATCTTCCATTGTGATAATAGACTGTTGTTAGAGCAGGATCAGAATTTTTGGTTGAAAATGTTGAATTATCTACATTTACAGAGCTTTGGGGAATAAGGAGATGAGAAAGCACAAATCATCAACAGGGCAGTAAGTACTATCCCCAAAATACGCACTGATCCATGTGATCACATCCTAAACAAAATAAACAGAAGTGGGTTCAGAAATTACAGTGGTTTAGAAGGACTGGGTGTGTTTCCTGTCGCCATTTTCATTTGATTTGATGGTCACTAAAGGAGGACCAAGCATTCAGTAGCTTTGAAGGTTTGCCTGCATGTGGCAGGAAGGCTTGGAGACCTGGAGTGGGCACCGCCTGCAGCTGCGACCCTCTCCTCTCAGGTTTTCACCCACTTGCGAAGGCTGAGAATGTGGGTGAAGTGTCATCTCTGAAGAAGGGCTTGTTGGAAGTTGGGCAGTTCGGAGAGGATGGTAAACCTTACTTCCAACTGGGAGCAGGAGTGGTTGCAGAAATGAACAGAGGTGCTACTTGAGGGGGAGGAAGAGCCTTGGGGTAGAGGGAGAGGACATCCCCAAGAGTGGTGCTCTCAGCCTGCTCAGGGCCAGACCTGTTCTTGGGCTAGGTGTGTGTGTCCACGTGCCTGAGCAAGAGTTCTGCAGGGGTGACCGTGCACTTATTTCTAGCTATTGCATTCATCTGAGTGCCGCTGCAGAGCTGGTTTTTGACTTGTGTTACCTACGCTGTCTTGTTCTGTAGTTCAAAAAAAAGTACATGAGCAAATGCTGCAGGGCTAGGGAAGAATAGGACTACTTTAGGTTAGGCGGAGAAGGGAGGGGAGGGGTACAGGGCAGGAGGACAGGAGAATGAATCAGACATTATTACCCTGTGTGCATGTACAGCTACATGACCAGTGTGATTCTACATCATGTACAATGAGAAATTATACTCCATTATATATGATGTTACAAAGTACACTCTACTGTCATGTAGAACTAACTAAAACAAATTAAATTTTTTTTTAAATAAAAAAACTACATAAGCAACATCAAAGAAAAAAGGCAAACATCAGGGGCTTTATTTAGTGAACAGAACAGCGGGAAACTTGCCTCTGCATATTTTGTAAATAATAGCTGAATGTAACATTATGTTGAATTACGTACATTTATTGAATGTAGGTTGAATTATCATGTTAAAAAAGAAAACAAAAAGAGTGGAACATGGACTTCCTAATCAATAGCTTTTGATTTTGTCCACACTTTGGAGAGTTTTCACTCTTTATAAATCTGGGTGGAAATAACCGAACCTGAAAGGCTGGGTATCATTTTTGATAAACCTGTTTGTCATCTTAGTAATAGGAGATGAATTACTTTCTACTTTTCATTATAGTCTAACTTGAACAACAAAATCACAGCCCACCCATCAATGTGGCAGGAAAATTGAGATGATGTATGAAAGATGTTAGCACTTTAAAAAGTGGGCAGAGTGAATGCTCTGTAATATGCGGCTGTTTTATCAGCGTTTCTCATGTGTAGGTAGGAGAGTTAGTGGAAAACGGCCTCGAGATTCCTAGTTTGGACAATTAGGGATTGATGCAGTGTTGCCCTCTACCAGGATAGAAAGTGCTCTTTCTTTTAAGGGAGTATAAGCAGGGGAAATAAGGCTGTTTTGGTTCAGAGTCTTTCAATTTACAAAAGAACATTGGAAGTCATTCGTCTAGGATGGATCATGCTGTTAAGAAGGTACCATCAGAAGAAGGGATCTAAGGACAAGTCCTTGTGCGTCTCTGTGTGATTCTTAGTGAGAAGAGAAATCAGAGTGACAGAGTCTGGGCAAGAGTAAGGATGGTGGGAATGGGAAAGATGCCTGATCAAGAAAAGGAAAGAGAAGGCATGGGGTGGGGGGTGAGGGTGGCACACATGGACAGACTTGGGAAGAGGACCGCAGCCTGCAGACCGGATTCCAGGAGGGTGAGTCCCCGTGGGCTGTCCTGCAGGAGGATCCAGCAGGTTCAGAGAGCTCTCTAATGAAGTCCAGCAGAAAGGAGAAGAGAAGGGGTGTTCTGGAGAGAGCAGCAGAGAGCGAGGACTGTTGCAGGGCTGGGGAATTAGCTTTTTCCTCAAAGGGAAGATTCGGCCATCAGTGGAGAGGGGAGAGGGGGTCATTAAAGCAGGGATCCTGGCTGAAATGCTGCTTCAGAGGAACTGGGAAGGGGTCCGCAAAGTGGGCCCGAAAGCTTAGGATTGAAAGGAAGGTGGACCAGACACCTCCTGAGAGGCGGGTGAGGGAGGAGCTGTCCAGTGGGGTCCCTCATCCCAGTGCTCTGGGTGGTAGGCTGCCTTGTCCACATCCTCAGGTGCTGCTCTTAAGTCCCGCAGTCTAACTGCCTTGCCAGCAGGACCTCCCTCTGTGACTGTGGGCGTTTGAGGGCACATCTTCTCCACATAGGGTCCATCTAGGTGCTCCCTGCTGGTATGTTGTAGGTGTCTCAGTAACCGGCAAGGCTGATCCACCAGCAGATGGGTTCTGCAGCCCTGCCTAGCTATGGCGGTGAAAGCCGAAGTCAGCGACCTGGGTGGACTTCAAAAGCCATTCCTGAAACAAATCCATTCCTAACAAATGGGACAGGTTATTCTGTCAGACTTTTAAAACCCCCGGGTTAAGAAAGTTTCAGGGGCTGGGGATGTGACTCAAGCGGTAGCGCTCTCGGCTGGCATGCGCAGGGCACTGGGTTCGATCCTCAGCACCACATAAAAATAAAATGAAGATGTTGTGTCCACCGAAAACTGAAAAAAAAATATTAAAAAATTCTCTCTCTTCTCTTTCTCTCTCTCTCAAAAAAAAAAAAAAAAAAAAACGGAAGAAAGAAAAGAAAAAAGAAAGTTTCAGTATAACAAAATGTAACTTAGAGCTCGGGACTGATTACTTCTGAAGCCAGGTATATAATTTTTAGCCACAATTCATTGTAGACAGCAGAAACACTTGACTAAAACAAAAATACATATAATAAGACAAAAGTTTGCAAAACAAATAGCTGCTAACTGCTATTTATATCCATCAGATAAATTAGACTGTGTCATTAACTTTGATCTGATCCACCTCTGGTTGTTACAAATCCCTTAATTAGAAGAGTTGAATTAAATTTCTGATTTCTTTCATAGCAAAAATGACTCTCAGCAAAAATTAAAAACTAAAGATTGTCTTTTCCTTAATGCGTGTTACTCATTTTGTTTCTATAAATTCATTTTGTTCAATTTTATTAAAAGTGTAATTTCATGGGATGTATTTTTCCAATCTTGACACTTTTTTTTAATCTGAAATACATACATAGTATAACAATTTTAGAGGCACATTTTTATGTATAGAATGGGAAGGATCATAAAGGAGTAGGCTTCAAAGAGCACTGGTGTTTAAATTCTGGCTTCAGGAACTAATAGCCGTGGAGTCACATGGGAGGTTCTCTGAATAGAGATGTCTCACCAGTAGATCAGAGGTCCTCACCTGAGGTGAGTTTGGGGACATTTAAAGGAGTTGGAGCATATAAAACATGCCAGCAGGTTCTAGAACATGCTGAACCTTCTTAGGTGTTCTTACTGTCTCCAGATTACGTTTTAGAGATCAGAAGGCCTCAGTGCATACCGCTGCGCCTAGTGTATGCTTGAGCTGCATTAATCCACTTTATCGTTCACATAAACGACTATCAGTCCTTTTTTAAAAAAAAAAAAATTACGTTTTATAGAAACTATGAACCATGTTCATTATTTTAGGCTCCATATTATGTTTTAAGTGAAAATTATAACTGTTTTAATTCCTGAATGAGGTAAAGCTATAAAGTCTGTAATTATAGACACTAGGTTTTATTCTTTTTAAACACTTGGTTTTATTTCTCTTCAAAATAAGTAGAGAAGGAAAAAATAGCAAGCTGAGACAACTTTTTGCGATCTTTCCTGGTTTTTATTGTTGATTGTCTTTCTCATTTGACACATGGATTGTTACAAGTATGCAGTTGCACAGACACTTGCACAATTCCTTCTAGAAGCTTCCTGGAAAGCACAGGAGATCCTTTATGGAGTTGTCTAATGAGGTGCTTCTCTTGGGCCCCCTTCCACCCTTCTTCAGGGCAGACTGGCCTCATTGGCCCCTGGACTTCCTCAAGCACATTTTTGCCCACCCCATCCATACTCCACCCACCCTGTCTGGTCACCTCACATAGCCTCTCCATCCTGGTTTTCTTGATTGTGCACTAGGCCAGGCACAGTTCCCTGGGGCCTCTCTTGCCCTCCTGCTCCCTGGCCTGGGGGATGCCCCGTGTCAGAGACACTTACTCTCCGGTGTCACTGTGGCTGGCAGCTGTCCCCATCGGTATTGGCTGAGACATTCTGTCAGTGCCCACTTGAGGTGTGTGGGTGACCTCGTTCATGAGTAGCTGTGTGGTTTTTGAAAATCTTCTGGGTCTCATCCTTGTTTATTGAAGGGAACACAGATAAATAATTTCTAGATCTGTAGTCTGTTTTTAGTTAAGCTGAAATTGACTGTAGGGTGCATAATGTACAAAAATAGAGAAATAACACTGTATAGCGTCATTGTTAAGATTAAAGCATGGGCAGATTTAACTAGTTCTGTCAGAGGGGAAGTCTCCTCTTTCATGCTGGAGCGTCAGAGTTAGAAGGAGGCTCCCCGTCTCTGCCTTTGCCCACACAGGGCTTTCTTCTTTCTTCTGTAAGGTCAACGGTGCTCTCCTCCATCTGATCCACGTTTGCTCCTCCTTCCTACAGACCCTGACCTGCAGAGTGGCCGAGACTGTCGCAGAGAGGGGCAGGAGAAGGACACTGGCCCAGTCTCCTCTGCTCTAGTCGATCTTCGTTTGTGCTCAGGTTCCCTTGGCTAGTGCAGCAGAGGCTAGGGTCAAGTCCTGGTGGGTGCTCAGGCAGACTGGGCCTGGCCAGGCTGCGTCTTACCCACTTTGTGTGTCCTTTTCACTTTCTTTTTAGAATATAGTGGTGAGGTGGCTACATTGAAGTAGAAGCCCTGTGTGAATCCAAGAGAAACCCACGTAACTCCACAACCATCCCTGGAGTTCCTGTCCTATTCAGGCATATTGATCGTTAAAGAGTGTATCTCAGGAGATGCTAACATTGGGGAGGAGGTTCTGGTCTAGTTTGAGAATCTGTAAGATGTTACAACACAGTGCATACCAGCGTATAACCACAAGTCTGGCCTACAAACACAGGTGTGGACAGACTCTGTGGCCCACCTGTTGCCCTCCAGAATCCCCAACCTATCCCGCCTGGCCTCAGAGCACCAGGTGTGTGTTCCATGGATGGGTGAAGTATGAGAAGAGGTGAGAACGTAAAATTTATCTGCCTTAGGTGAGCACTAGGAGGTTTTTACAGGAAATTAGGACTTCGTCTCTCAATCCCTGTGGACTAAGTAAATCTGTTGCTACCTATACCTATATTAGATTAGTTGGGGGAGGAAGATGGAGACAGAATTACTGATGAAAGTGTAATTGAGAGCCCAGGTGGTGGATTGAGCACGAAATTCAGTTTGTGCTCATGGTATCTCGCCAGTCTGTTCTGCAGGAGGCTTCCATGATAAATGGATTAACTCATATTCTTCACGGCTGCACTGCAGAGATGCTGATGTGCTTTTAGAGTATCATGCTCCTGGGTCTGAGGTCATACAGGTCAGACACAGGGCTGGGGTGGGGGGGTGGGGGGAGTGCCAGGACCTACTTCCATGTTCAACTTTTTTTATTCTTTAAAAACTCAAAGCACATATCTTTATTCTCTGTATTTCACTCTGACTTTACATTTTTTTAACATATGAAAAAAAGTCTAAAGCCTTTGGTTCATAAAGAATAAAACGGGTATCTGTGGCTGGAAGAGAAATGAATACCAACGTAGCAGGCTTAATCGTAGTTGAGGATTCTTTCCTTTTAGAAGTAAATACTTTACTCCCATTTTATATGTGAGGACATTGGGATTCAGAGTATTCAAATATTTCTCCCCAAGTCTCTGCTTTTATAAATGTTTACGACATTTTCTGAGTGGATCGTTGTTGTTATTTTGCCCTTCAGAGTGGGCACTTTTTCCTGGGATTGGTGTGCATTTATTCCTTGAGGAAATAATTGACTGAATGTATGGGGGAAAAAAAAAACACAAGACCCAATCCCTGCACACCTGTCTGAGAGGCCAGGCAGCATCCTAGTTAGGTGTGGGATTCCAGAGCTGACACCTGGGTCCAAGTGCCCTTGGACCTCCTCGAGGGAGTGATGGTTACCCTGTGTCTCACCCTATCCTCAAAGGGACCAGTGGATGAGTGGTCTAATGCTGGAGAGTCATGTCCACACCCAAGTTTCATTTTGCTTTATAAATTTAAGCCCCAGAGATGATATAATTATGACATAATTAAATATTTAAAATTTAAACTAAAATAAAAATCAGTAATTATAAAATTTGCTAGAGATTTAATAAAGTGAAGTAAAACATTTTAAACTTTGGTTTATTACTATATATTTGATAATCCAAGAAATTGACACTAAATTCGCATTTTAGTTTTAGTCTAAAATATTTGCATGTTATTTAAGTTATTAGGAAGTATAAAAACATTGAGGTTTTATAAGATTATAGAATTAACTTTTCTTCCAAATTTTATTTTATTTCATTGTCAAATGAGCATCCAATAAGAAAAATGCAGTGTTTTAATTAGTGTGTATTCTATATGCTGCTGCTAGGCTAAATCACGTTGTTCCATGAAGTTCAAAACAAAGATGGATATATACCGAATATTGGCATTCACCTCTTGCGCTATTGAAAAGTAAGCATTTTAAAATTTACTAGTTTGAAATTGTAATCTGATTTTTGCCCAACAATTATTTAATCTTTTTCCAGCAAATGCCAGTATTCTGGCAGATAAAATTACAGAGAAATAGCAGGAGCTGTCATGTGCTTTTGTCATCTTTGGCTTGTGTCCTCCCCCAAAATGCACTCTCTGGTGTGTAGAGCTGTGCCTTGGGAGCATTGCAGAGCCTGGTGATTGGCTCCACCTTCATAGGCGTGGTCAGCCCTGCCCTGTGCAGCCCCCCTGGGTGGAAAGGAGAGCCTGTCTTTTTAAAAGAAAGTTGCAGCAACTGGCTTCTGGCCTCAGTTATACCACCTTGTTTCTCATGGAAGAAGTAGGAGTTCTAGAATGGTGTGGCATGGAAAGGGCTTCTTGTTTTCATGTGAAGGGTGTGCTTGGTGGTGCAGCCCCGGAGAACAGTGACGGTCATGAGCAGTCATTACTGACTCATCAGGATGTTGGCTGAGAAAGACGGTTGTCTCCCCAGCATCGTTTTATACTGAGACGTGAACTTTATGGTCTCAGATGCTGGAGAACGTGGTCCTCCGTTCCCTTCTGAGATCACCCCTCACAGTTCCAAGAGCTGCCCACACGAAAATGCCAGTCAAGCCACTTTCCCCTTTATGATGCCTCTTGGCCAGTCCCTGCCCCTGACTTTCCTGGGCCCTAGCATATGTCACAGAGTGGAGGAGGCTGCTTAGAAAAGCCACACCTAAGACTGTTCTGATTTGCCTGGCCACGTGTCTCCCACCATGCTCTGCACTGCTCCTCTGTAATCCTCAGGGCTAAGAAGCCACCTGTACATGGCGTCATGTGCTGAGGTGGAGGCCTCCCACAGGGCCTGGGCCTTCAATTGCACACTGTCCACAGATAGAAATTACTCCTGTGGAATAAAGTGATGTAACTGTGCCTTTAGATCTTTAACTTTATTGTAGAAATGACTTAATTTTTTTTAAATCATAGAAATATAATTACTTCTGTTCTCTGTGCCAGAGGAGGGATGTGTGTGTGTGCGTGTGTTGTGTGGTGTGTGGGTGGTGTGTGGGTGGTGTGGGTGCAAGTATGCGTCTGCTCTCACTGGTCCTCAGGTGTGTCTGATTCAAAGCCATTCATGCTCCTGTGCTGTTTCTCGGTTTATAGCCTTGGCTACAGGGTCCAGTGGGAGGAGGGCATCCAGGGAATGAGCAGAACTGACCGGATCCCCCAGATTCCCCACTTACTATGGGAGTGACCCTCTGGCTTTGCTGTTCTCATTTTCTAAACAGCATTCAAGTTCTGAACTACAAAATATGCCTTGGGCGGGTCTCCAAGCTGTTGGAAGAGATCCTAGCGAGGACTTAAGGAGTGGCAGCCGTGGTCAGCCATGTTGTTATTTACTGTCCCTTAATGGTGCTCCTGGACGGAGGCCAGGTGTAGTGTTCAGAAGCCCATGATTATAGTCAAGTTACCATTGCCACTGTTAATTACGTGACCCTGGACCAGACATTTCACATCTCAGAGCTGGTTTTCTTACCTCTAAAGTGAAGGAGAGTTCACCTCGGTGACTTCAAAGGCCCATCTTGAGGTTTTCAGAGAAGATGATGTTAAGTAAACATGAACAGTGCAGTCTTCCCGTGCTCTCATGGTACTTGGTTCCCAGCTCTGCGAGGGAGCTGTGGGGGAGCTGAGATGTCAGCCATGGTGTGTGGGGAGGAACAGCTGGGCACACTGCTGGAGTAAGCAGTGGCTACAGTCAGAGCGTGCGTGTGCAATGGGTGGGTGAGTGGGGTGAGAGTCTGGGATACAAGCTCCTCGAGGATCTTACATCCCCACCTCATTCTTGCTTGTTTATGTGTTGGTGCCCACAGGACACTGGCTTCCGATGAGGGAGACCCAAACATTAGTGTCAGGACATTCATCTGTCCCCATAGAGCTACCAAGAGGTACATGCCAGACTGGCTGTGTCCTGTGTCATCTGCACATCAGGATGTGAATGATGGCAGAGCAAAGTGGGGGGGGGGCGGCTCATGGAAATGAGCTGCAGGACCCGTGGGGTCCACGGTGCAGAAGTCACCAGGGCAGTTGGACATGAAGACAGCAGGGCTGTGAGACCAGATTCAGGAGATGCCATCCTTGAAGGTGGTAGTAAAAGAGAAGGGATTCGTGAATTCAGAATACTAAATTTTTTTATGAGTATTTATTTTTTTTTAGTTGTCAATGGGCCATTATTTTATTTATTTATGTATATGCAGTGCTGAGAATCAAACCCAGTGCCTCAGGCGTGATAGGCAAGCGCACTACCACTGAGCCACAGCCGCAGCCCTAGAATGCTAAATTTTATATACCTTATCAGTAGGCTAACTCTGGCATCCAGTGTAGAGTCAAAGGTGCATAAAGCAAGTCTTTAAGCTTAAAAAATGAGTTTTAATTTGAGGAGCTTAAAACCATGGAAAAGCAGTTTATTCACAGTTTGTACATATGTCTTTTATCTTTGATTGCTGATATCATTTAAGGTTAAAATTTGTCCATATTTAAAGACACATTTATTGATAGTTTCTCAGGAATTGTGCAGCCCTGAGTTACGAAGTAGAAAAAGAGTAAGTGATTGAAGAGGAAAGAAGAAGGGTAGAAAGGCTGCAGTTCTAGCAGCCTTTCAGTATTTAAATGACTCTTTAGGATAAAGGATAGAAAGAGGGCAAGCAGTATTTGAAATATATTATATACATGTCTATATTGCATTCACTTTTAAATATCATCATTCTACTGTTTTTTTTTTCCTTAAATAGATCTGTTTCCTTTGCTCTTAAGGAGAATGAATTGAGATATCTTAGTGATAGCATTCTGGTTTTTATTTTTTCTTCTATTCCTAACAACAAAAAACATATTTTGCTCCTTTTCCAGTGGTGGGTTGCCTAAGAAAGCACCAGCTCAGCCTTCCCATCAAGGAAGCTAAAGGTTCCACATCAGTTAATCTCTGATTCTATAAAAGCCATCTTAAACTAATAAATACACATTACAGAAAGAGATCAGTTGTTTAAAAGTACATTAACAAGTATATTTGATTGATTTCCTTTGAAGGGAAAACAGTTTGACTCACTGAAAGACCAGCTTGGCTACTTGTGAGCAGTGACTAATAATTTCCCTGGAGGTCAAACCCTTGCACCCTCAGGACAACACCCTTTAGGCTCACACACCTGTTCTGTCATTTGACTTCAGCTACATGTATAAGCAAGAAAAGGTTTTTGCTTCCGTCTTTGCTGACATTAACAGGAAAAAAAAAATATATATATATATATATTTTTTTTTTTTGACC
Organism: Urocitellus parryii; assembly: GCF_045843805.1. NCBI lineage: Eukaryota > Metazoa > Chordata > Mammalia > Rodentia > Sciuridae > Urocitellus > Urocitellus parryii. Next base: position 117,692,722 of record NC_135532.1, on the reverse strand, counting down.
TAGTCACTTGCTTGGGCAGGACAAATTACGTTTTAAGTTTCAATCATTTGATTTACAAGAGGCATCCAAACCCAATTTGATGGCCAACAGTTTGCTGAACTAAATTTAAAAATATAATTTTGCCTCCATCTTTCCTGTAGTTTTTGTTTAGAGTGTTACTCAAGGCAGCATTTCAGATGTTGTTTATCATGAAGTGTGAGGTTGGTTCCTGCCTGTCCCAGTGGGGTGGGTCCTATGGAATCTGATGGTTCACATCCTTGTCTCTGAAAGGGCAGAACACCCTGACTGGCCATCATGACTGGTCTCGGAATACCAAAGCAAGGCTGCTGGATGTGGACTTGGGAAGGGCTGCCCACACTCTTGCCAGCCAGTGTGAGCTGGCTTCAGAACCCCTTGAGGATCCACATTACAGAGGGGTTTATTTCTTGGACCCAGGGAGGAAACAGGGAGGTGACAGCCATGGAACGGCTGGAGATCTCTCGGTGGCATTAGTGAGTGCCTTGGTCACATGCACCATAGTTGCTCCAGCTCCTGTGTTCATGGAGAACATTCCTCAGTGACTCACCGTGTTTTAAAAAGCTGGACGGACGTTCAGACAGTCATTCCTGCTTACAAACCAACCTCTGTTTCATGTGCATTTCTAGCAGCCTCATGCTGTGCAAGTTGAACCAGGGTACCACCCAGAATGTACTGGGGGTTCAGAAGGTCTTCACCTTACTGCCCTTGGAAGCTGCTGGCCTTTTCCCTCTGGGTCTGGCATCTTCCAGGACACTGGCTTGCCCCGTCTTGGGTAGATCCCTTCGTTTTTTCCGTGGCAGCCAAGTACCGGGCCTGGCCCTGATGATTTCTGGTAGTTAACTCTGCCTTGGCTCTGATGTCATTGTTCTGTCCTCTTCTGGTATCTTCCCGTAACAGGGTTGAGGAGGTCTGTGGCCTGCCCTGATAATCAGGTCAGTGGCCCTGCTAGTCTTTCCTCACCCAGCTTATCTTCCCCAATTACTGGAGGTCGAGGCAGCTTCTTGTTATACCCACTGGCACCCCACCCCTGTCCCAAACCCAGTGGTTAGGATCAGTGATGACTGTAAGTCATGTGCCCATCCATTAGTCAGGTTTCAGTATTTTTCATTGAAGGAGTCCAGTATGAATGAATCCCTTCTTGCCCACTCCCTTCCCCTGTCTGTCCTTTTAGACTCATCTCAGGAATTGTCCTAACCAGCTTTCCCTGCTCCCCAGGCCTAATTGAGGTTTCTTCTCCTGTCCTTATAGCAGCTCCCACTGAATTTTGTTAACCTTTCATTCAGTTTTTTCCACATTTATTATAACTATTGGTATTTGTTCCCAAAATTTTATTTTGAAAAATTTCACCCTCCCCTCAAATTGCAGTACTAGCATAATAAATGCCCATGTGCCATTTAAGCGGTTGTGCCAATCATTTCACTTGGTTTTGCCATGCTGAGTATTGTACCCAGGCCTCACACATGCTAGGCAAGCCCTATACCACTGAGCGAAACCCCAGCCCTGTCACATTTTTAATGTGTGACATATATACACAAACACATTTACAATTTTTTTCTGATTGACTGAAGAAGTGAGTAGCATATATACATTCCTTTTTGTTAGTCATCTTTGCCCAGATCCTGCTCTCCTTAGATTAATTATACTCAGCCGTTTTTGATGACTTATTTCTTGATTTGTTCACTCATCAAATAATTATTAAATAGCTGCTGTGTAACAGAAACTGAAGCTGAGCCTGAATGGTCTCAGAGTGCAGGCGGCCTAGCTGTAGGAGTGTGTGTGTGTGTGTGTGTGTGTGTGTGTGATTATAAGTTGATCAGAAGAGAGGAACACATGGTCTGTGAACCCAGAGAGGGGCCGTGTGCCCAGGTCTTCACAGTGCCATCATGCTCCCGTTCAGTGGTTCTGTTACAGGTGTGAGCCTGTCTTCTCTGTGTTGGATCTGCCTGAGGTTCTGAGTGGGAGCAGGTGGATCTTCCTACCTAAAAAGACTAACCTGACATAGGAGACAGGGATGTGGGAAGAGCTTGTTTACTGGTGGAGAACCCTGGGTGCTGTGGAGCCCTGGAGAGAGAGGCAGGGGTCTTCCCTAGTCATGCTGGTGGTCTGCCGTAAATGAGGCAAATAGAGAGAACCCACACTTGAGACCCAGGTGTCATTATACCTCAAGTCAAAGAAGCATGAATAACTGCAGGATGTCCCCAGAGCTGGCCACAGCTTCCTCTGCTGAAGTGCCAAGGCTCAGGAGCGCTAGGGGAAGGGAGGGTCCAGGGCTGCCGACACAGGCCCAGGCTCCCAGGGGCTTCCTGAGGCAGTTACCAGACAAGGCTGAATGACTCGGGGAGCCATGATCTGTAGCAGATTTGTGTTTAAGTGTCTTACCCTGAGAACATTGTGGAAAGGATTAATCTTGATAGTTTTGATTTGAGGAGGTGTACCCATCTTTAATAGGAGCTAACTCGAATGTTAAAAACGATTCAAAGACAGATTTAGGTAATTATTAGCCATTTAATAAATTAAGCAAGTAATAGATGCCTTAGCCAATTTTTCTTACCTAAGAACTTTATTTTCTTTTAGATATTTTCTCCTAAGGAAAATGGTGTCTAAAAATTATATATGTAAAAATATATTAAATATGTAGATATATATCCTTTTTATATACAATTATGTATATATGTAAATACATATATTTCACAGCAAGGAGCTCTTATCTCTGCAGCTAATATTGCTGAGAGAGAAGAGAGGAGTTGCTATAATTAGACACCTGGCTTTGTGGGGTACTGGATGTCATTTAAATCATTTTATTTCTTGCTGCAAACTCTTTCTGTTGAGTAAATGAGTAGGAATTAATCAATGAAAACATGACAGTGATTCTCCAAAATTTATAATTGATGTAATGTTTTTGTTTATTGGACCAATTAAGCCTGATTGACTTGCAGATTGCATCACTGACAAACTCCGTGCTCCCAGCCTTTCCGCCCCTTTGCTGATGCAGTGCAGATCTTCTGCAGGACCCAGGGCTGCAGGGATCCCGACAGAGGTGGCATTAGTGGGGGTCGATTGTGCAGATGGTCAGTTACTAGACAGGGAAAGCTTCCTAGCTGGCTCAGTTGCAGACTTTTAACACACAGTCAGATAGTGTAATTCACATTTTAAGGTTGTAGCCCAGAAAGAGCGTCCGTTTTATTTCTGAAGGACATGATGTTATTAAATGTCCATGTTTTCCAGAGCTCAGCCTCAGGACGGTAGGCATTTTGGATCTGATAAGGCTTGATTGTGGGGGGGTCCCTCCTTACTCTGGAGTGCTAGGCAGGCCACATCCCTGCCCTCCTCTGGTTACTGACCTCAGCCATTTCCCCTGACCTCCAGCCGTAACTCCAGCATGTCCATATGTCCTTGCTAGAGCACCATAGTTGTAGACGTGTAAGAGTTTTTTTTTTTTTAAAAGGAAAAGGTGGCACGGTTACCCTTCCCATGTGCTGATTGCATCCATTCTCTTCTGTATTTACGTTGGAATAGATATAGTATTTTGGTTAAGTGTTCAAAGTTAGGGATAATTTTATAGAAAGAAGAAATCCAAAATATCTGAGGAATTGTCTATATTAATATGTATGTAAAGTTTTCATATTTTTAAAACTAAGGAAGAGAGTCATGAAACTGTACCGTAGAAATATGTTTTAAATAAAATAGTTAATGGCATGGCAGTAGTGTTCTAGGTTTTTTACATAATAATAGCATAAATAGGACTCAGCCTATGAAAACATGGTCCACAGATAGTCCTTTTCTGATGTGGTTTACAATATTATACATCTGTTTACATTTGTGTTTTTACCCACAAACTTAATATTTCTATTTTTTGCTTTTCAGAAGTTATTAATGAAAATGGCATTGAGGGATGTGGATTGCAGGTGTTAGGACTTTTTTAAAGACTGGGTATACCAGGAGCTGATTTCGTTAGTAGAATGTTCAGGTCATGTTACAGCCAGTAGAATGAGGGCTGTCGTGGTGAGTCATTAGCAGGGCTCTGTGCACATTGCTAGTTAAACAGAGGCATATGGTTGTCACAGCTGTCAGGAAGACCAGCCCATGGAAGGCCAGTATGCTTCTGCAGAGGGAACAAAGGTGGCAGGAGATCCACAAACCCAGGGTAGCGGGTTTTGTCTCAGCCCAACATCAAGCTACCTTTCCCTTCTTTTCTTTCCGGTAGCCACTCCCAGGAGGCGAGGCAGGGGCTCTCTGGCCCATGGTTTCATCCAGTTATGAAGTGGCAGCCTACTGAGGCACAGTGTGGATACGCCTGCCCCAGAGGAGAGAAGTATGACTTAGGTGCCTCAGCTCAGAGGGGACAGACGGCTCGTACTGGACCTGGAGACCAGGCCACAGACTGCCTCTGTTTCTTCACCCTCTGCCCTGGGCAGACACCTGCAGGGCTCTGGGTGGTTCTGCAGAAACACTGTAGTCTGAATGCTGCCCTTCTGTAGGTGACAGTCTTGATCAGACAGCCTTCACCTGCCATCAGTTTTCATACTCTTTCTGAACCAAATTAGGAAGGAGATTGATTCCTCACAGAGCTGATGGCCAGGGAACGTGACCTGTGCAGGTAACTGGTCCAAGCACATCAAAGCTTTTATTCGGAAAAGGTCTATTCAGTGTAGAGAAGGTTTGTTCCCATAATATATATATATATATAAATTTAAGATGCCCTGTTCTTCCTGCTAAGTTCCTGGAATCCAGTTTCTTCTTTCTTTAATAAGATCACTTAAGCTGTAGAGACTCTAGTTACGGTCTTTATGGCTTTCAGAGCCTAAGTTAGGAGGGCCTCGTCTTTTATGCTTAACATTCCTTAAGACAGGAACATCTGTACACAATGTAGCTATAGTGTGACTTACAATAACTTTGTGTTTTGTTATCTCAGCAAGAGATCACTTGCAGAGGGACAATACACCCTTTGTAATTGCTGATCAACCCTGTGTAGCTTGACATGGGAAGTCCATGGACAGCATGTAGAAGTTGGGCAGGATAAATTCATAACAGGCCTGCAGTCAGGCTGGGAATCCACCTCAGCAGACCCAGAGTGAATGCTGAAACCCACCTGCCAGCCCAGACGATGTGTTCATCACACGTGTGCTCTGAACTGTGCTGCACGTTTATGACTCCTGGTGAGGACATTTGATTTGGAGATAAAAATCCACCTACCCTTAACACATTGTATTTGCAATATAATTATCACTACAGATTATTTGGTGAAACCAGTCTTGCTAACATGATTTAGCTTCTCAAAAAAAAAATATTTCAAGCTAGAGACATGAAGTTTTTGTTGTTGTAGTAGATGGGCACAATACCTTATTTTATTTATTTATGTGGTGCTGAAGATTGAACCCTGTGCCTCACATATTGCAAGTCAAGCACTCTACCACTGAGCTACCACCCCCAGCCTGAGACATCAAGTTTTAATTAAAGCCGATGACCTGCGGGGTGGGGGAAGAGGTCAGACAGAGAGAGAGAGAGAGAGGCTGAAAAGAATGGAAAGGAAATTTGTTATTACGGCAGAGAAAAGGAATCCAATTTGTTATTTTTTGACTTGTCTGGCCTTTTGCTGGCATGACCACTTTGGAGTTCTAAGTCAAGATCCGGGACAGGCCATGTGGGGACCGGGGTTACAGACGTGCCCACGACTCCGTGGACGTTGACTCCATCTATGTGGACACTGGTCTGGCTTCCATCAGGCTGAGCCCCATCTTTCATTACTGACCCCTCCTTGGGGAAATTCTGCAGATAATTTTTACAGCCAGACTCAGAATGGCTGTGGGTGGTTTATTTGGAAACCACTTAAGTGTGCTGGAGATTGGAAATAAATGCAGGTTTGTCATTAATGAACTTAACACCTGTAACATATACTGAAGTAAGATTCCCAGTGTCTTGTCAAAAGACATGAAAGTAAAATATAGGTGTGGCCTCTTTCTAATAATGTCTGTAAGTTTGTAAATCATTTTACGTAAGTGATTAAGTGAAAAGTTATATATAGTTTCACACACACACACATATACCTCTATGTAGATCTCTCTATATAAGTTAATTTTTGGATTCAGAAATATAAATGAGGAAACTTCACAAGTATTGACAGAGCAGCCTGTGTGAGGAGCAGCGGTTCAAGGAGGCCAGGAACACAAGACTTGTTCCGTAAGCCTCCATTTCTTCATTGACAGAATGGGATGGTTGTCTCATACTGTTTTCAAGCCTTATTTAACTCTAAAATTCTGTGACCTATTAACAGCACAATTAAAATGAAGAGAAAACTGGAGATGGCTGTGTAGCTAAACCGCGGTACCCAGGCTGCTCGTCATAGCCAGAGGTTTCGTTGCTGTTTGAATATCGGGTCATGGCTTTCTAACCTTGAATCGCATTATGATTAAGTCTTTTTTTGGCGTTAAAAACAATGCATTTCTGACTTGAAGAAGTAACTTTTAGAGAAAGTATGTTTCTTTCATCACCTGTGAGTTTTACAGGTTGGTTTTTACAGCACTTAATTTCACTCCATTTTGATCCATTTGTCTTATTTTGCTGTGTGAATCATCTTCCCGAGCGCTGCAGAGAAGGTAATATCCCTTCACTCCTAATAGGCTGCCAGACACATTTTCATCTGAGTGTAGATGCTATGGAAAATTAACTGAATTAGGCTGAAATGCCCCACTTACTTTTAAGTGGTCCTCATTGGAAGATGAATGAAGGAATTTTTTAGTTCAGTGTTATATTTTGGAAATGCAGCAATCTGATGCTTTGGGGTATAGGTTAATAGCAGGCACAGGAATGCCATTTCAATACACGGTCCTAATGAAGAAATAGGTATCACAGCCCATTAGGAGGTTGAACGAACTTTTGAATGTCAAGTCATCTTTTTTTTTTGTTTTATTATTTGTTATGGAAATGAGTGTCTCCAAATTAATTGCTTACTTATGTCAGTTATTTTGGATGAAGAACAAAGGCAGATTTTCCTCCAGATACCATCTCACTTAACTGCCTTCAACAGTGAAGGGATGGTTTTCAAAGTGTTAGACACTGATTGTTTGATATAACAAAAATGATAAAATGACATTGTTCACGGTGCTGTCATGGAATTAAAAACATGTCATATATTTACTTAAAGTAATTCAAGTTCTAAATTCCAAAGTGAGAATACCTTAGACATAATCTTTATTTGGTATTTTAAGTGAATGAGTTTAAGGAAGTAGTGATTTAATATGAAACTTGTGCACTTTTCTGTATTTTAAAACAAGTCTGAAGTGAACAATTTCAGACATATACATAAATGAAATGAATACCGTAATCTGGTTTTGACAATTTTCAATATTTATTAGCCTTATTGCTTCCATCTCCTGCTGCTTTCTGTTCTGCGTGAGGGGGACCTGGAGTACTTTAAAGGAGAACCTAATGGCATAACATTTCTTGGGATAATGCTTAATGTCTTTTTCATATAAAGACTATTTTGAAAATGAGTCTCTCCTTTATCTTTTCTGTTTAGAAACATTTAATCTTAGAAATAACAATACATTTGAGTTAGAAAGAGTCTAGCTATATAATATAGCAAGCACATTTATAAACTCAGCTCTTATTTTAAATTCACTATATACAGTGTTGTACTATTTGCAGATTATCTGAGGTTTTAACATTCTAGTAAAAGGCATGTTTTGGGGTGAGGTTTGGATGGAAATGGGCCGTTTTTAGATTAGTGGAGTGGCCACCAGCAGTGACCCAGGGAGAGCAGGATGCTCTGAGCATCTTCTGATGGAGAACATCAGTAGCGCTCTGTGATCAGTGTCAGCCACCAGCATCTCCCAGAAGTGCCGCAAAGTCTCTCTCCAGCTCTGTGAGAAACCCTCAAGTGGCCGCACTGCTGTGGCTTGAACTCAGGCTGCTGAGAACTGTCCTCCCTTGCTTGCCATGGGCCAACTTGGGGGCCAGGGACACTGGAAAATGAAGGGAATTGAATGAAAAATGGGCAGGACAGTGAAATTATTGTGTTAGTCATGGAAAAAACTTCTGTGGAGCAAGTTACATGTTGATAATTGGGAAGCAGAGGAGGGTTTCAGAGATGTTGGCGCTGTCGCCGAGGCTGCCAAGGAGGGCCACTCCCCAGCTGCTGCCCCACACCACAGGCCTGTGTGCTGTCAGTCAGTCAGAAGGGGACTCGTGACGGGGGTTACTCCCACTGGACAAGGAGGAGATGACGTCTTCATGTCACTCCAGGGTACATTTTTCTTGTATTTCTTTGTTTAGAAGGAGGTTGTCTTTTAAGCTGTGTACCTTGTAAGGACTTGAGGCCGTTCATTCCCTTTTGAGAACAGTTGCATTCAGTAGTAAATAAATATGGGTTTGCCCAAAAGGAACTTTTTGTCTTCCTCATGTAAAACATTGACACTTTTAAAGGCCTCTCTTGGCAACTGTTTATAGCTGTTCTCACAATAGAGTTTAGAGGACTGAAGATTAATTCCATTGAAATCATAAATGCACTGCAATCTGTAGATTATGCTAGTCAAGATAAATACCACTGATTACCACTGAATTATGCATACAGATATTTACAGCATCCTGTGTAATGAACTCATAAAAATAAACAATAATTATAATAATAGAGATCTAGTTCATAAATTTCCTTATATTTCCCCGATTTCAAACAAAGTATTTTCCAACTGGTTAATACTGTTTATAACTTAATAAAAATATTTGAGATGGCAATGTCAGCCATATTCTTTTTCCTTTAGGCTTCACATGACCTAAGTTTAGATACCAATATTTGGTTTCTTGAGAAATTGCATGTATTTTTATATTGGGGAGTGTCTCTGCCCAAATCGCACTTTCAGACTAGTGTTCCAGATGTCATTCCAGCTATTGAACATATTAATCAATTCATAAATCAGTAGTTTGAGGGATAATATGAAATTTTATTTCACAAAAGATTTTTAAATTTCAGAAACAATTCTTAATGACTGAAATCTTTAAAATGTAAAATGTAGGGCTTTTTTTTCCTTGAAAAGAAACTATTTGCTATTAATGTTTCCGGTTGTGTACAAGTGTTTGACTCAGAGGTCTTAGAAAATCTTTTCACATATTGAGGAAATAACCATGAACTGATGGCACTCTATTTGTTCCTCTAATGTAATGATAGGCTTCTGCCCTCCCAGCTGGACTGTCCTCAGTAGGGGATCCTCTGAAGGTGCCGTTGCTGGGAGTGGGTGGGAGAGAGGTGGGGCCGTTGGAGGAGCAGAGCAAGGCGCCTGGCGCACAGGACTTGCTGACTAACAGCACTTGGACGCTGTCCACTGTCAAATTGTGTGTGGACGGTCGTGTATTGGATCCAGCTAAGAGGAGAGCCACAGCCCCAGGAACACAAAGGGACGTGTTATTGGCTGTTGGTGTGCTCCTGGGACGAGGGCCGCCTGGGGCAGGCGAAGCCTCCTGTCCTGGGCCTACTGCCAGCCCCTAGCAGGGGTCCCCGCTGTGCTGCTGTTTCTGGGAGCTCTGAGTCTGCTGCTGGCCTGGAGATGTGCCTCCTGCCCCTGGTCTCCGTGTTCCCCTCTCTCCCCTTAGAGCCTCAGTGTGGTTTGAGTAGACTGGCAGTTGGTGGCTCACAGGCCAGCTTCTTGTTACTTTAACACAAAACCCCAGTTAATCACGGAGTGAGGCAGTGCAGCGGTGGCAGCAAGGCTGTCAGAGCAGGTTAAAGCTGTCCGCAGGGATTGTGGCTGTTCCTTTCTTCAAAGGTGTCTTCGTTTTTGATAATAGTCCACTCTATTTATTCAGTTTATGCTCAGACACAAAGTGTCTTCCATTGGATTGTCCTGGTCCTTGTGCTTACGTGGGCCTTTGCATTTGGTGGATTTGGAGCTGCCTTTTACTCAACCATCTGCAGAGACTTGAAGGTGTCAATAGAGAAGAGGATGCACCATTTTCAGGACCCAGAGAGTGGGCAGAAAGCCGCCAAGTTCAAACCTGGACACCGCCTTGTGGCCACAGAGCATTGGCAAATTCTCCTGTTTGTGTTTCTGTCCCATTATGTATTATTTGGGGGAGATAATAGTGCCTACTGCGTAGATGTGAAAAGTCTTAAATGAGCTAATCCATGCAAAGCACTTAGAACAGTCCCTAGGACACTTCATATGACAATAAATGCCATTGTGGTCATGCGTCCAGACGCAGATTACGGATAAAATTTAAATGTGTATTGTGATGCACATCCGTGTATTTGGAGGCCATGCATTTGTGGTTCTGAATCTCTGGCATTTATTTATGTAGAATTCTTCAACATTGAACAAATTAGTTAATTTGCAGTGCCCTAAATTTCTTCTGTGATGGACCTATCACATCAGTCAAGCTGTTGTTTGAGGCAGTGGACGGCTGGCGGTGTTGGACACAAAGGCCGAGTATTAGGAATGCTGCATCTGTGAGCCAGGGCAGTGGCACGCACCTGTAATCCCAGTGACCAGGGAAGTTGAGGCAGGAACATCGCAAGTTCCAGGCCAGCCTCAGCTACTTATTGAGACCCTTCGCCACTTTGTAGGACCCTGTCTCAAAATAACGTTAAAAAACAGGTTGGGAATGTAGATCCGTGGCAGAGTGCCTCTGGGTTAAATCCTTAGTACCATACACACCCACAGAAAGAATACCACATCTTTGTTCCATTTATCGAGATGACAGATAGTAGCATATTCTTATAATTGTTTTGTTTTGTGATGCCTAAATTCACATTTTACTATATGAAATAGATACAATAAAATGCAAATATGTTTTAATACTATTATCACTAAATCAGTTTCCATGTTTACTAGTGTATGCCTACCTGATATTTATGGAATGGCTACATAGCCTTTTGCAAAAAGTGTTTTAAAATGTGCCTGTATCATTGCTTTTACCTATGAAATACATGTCTGTAGGGGATTAGATACCTCTCGGCTAACTCTGATTTATAAAATGCTTATTATGCATGTTTATCGTGTACTGAGTAATCTAAAATTAGGTTGAAAATTATGACAAGTGTAAAATGGCTTGTTATGTAAGGTTGCCACTGACGTTTCTGATAGTTAAACTTAAGTTTTTCTGTTGACGCCAAAAACTGCACTGAAGTGAGAATCCTGCATGTTTAACTCTCTGCTGATTCTTCAAGTGGTTGGTTATTTCTGAAAAATTTCCGTCAACCAAGGACCATTAAGATTGGGTAATTCCAGCATTTTCCCTTGCCATAGAAGCTACCTGTGTGTGGGTAGCAGCTTCTTTTAGAGGTTCAAGTGTTAAGACTGTTTTAACATTTCTTCAAATTATTGTTTTGATTGAAGTTTATATTTTTTGGCAAGATACTGTTTCCTTTCCTGAAACCTTTCCAAATTGCTCAGAATTACCTTTATTAATTTTATCAGAACACAGATTTTTCTAAATAACATTGACATTTAATAATTGCTGAAAATACGTATGGTTGGAAAGACTTTCAGATTATTACTTGATTGCTAGGCATAAGCCTAAAGAGGTATTGAGAGAACTCTCATGGATTTTACCTCCTGCTCCGCATCCCTAAATCCTGAACTGACTCTACGCAGAGCTCTGTGAGCTCAAAGAAATGAGAGTCAGATACGGTGGCACATTCTGCTCACCTCCTCCTTTGAGAGTTACCGTGGTATATTTTAGTGCAGTTTGTACACGTTTCCCTGCACTGTGTTTATTTTTAATCATTTCTGTTCATGCACATCAAACCCGGGTGTATTCCTCTACATGTATTTGGAAGCACTGACTTACTCTTTTTGCCTCGGAATATTTATGTTTTTGTTTACCATCACAAGCAGATTCTGTGAATCATCCTGATATTCACAAGCCAATCCCAAGTGAAGATATTTTTGTCTTGTTTTTAATAGCAAGTTCTTGCACTATAGTATTTGAGAAATATTTCATGAATAAAACTGGATGTGGTGGATGAAATAGAATACAGTCTTTGCTTCAGAAAATTCCTCCTTGTTTTTATACAAATCTTAATTGCAAAAAAAATGCATCTTTTCCAAAACTAGGGTTATATAATGAGTGTTTTCATTATACCAAATTTACATGTACATTACATTTATATATATGGGGCTCTGAACTCTGACCACATTTGAAGTTACATGTAACAAAGCCTGAATTGAAAAACAGGCACATCTCGGTTTGGAGAAAGGTGTGCAGATACAGGTGTCTGTGAGGGTGGCACAAGTTCATGGGCTTCCTTGTTGGAGCTGTCTGTAAACTTCAGGCTGCAGCAGAAAGCCCCAGGGCATATGGAACTGCTGTGTATCTTTATTTGCTTGAAAGTAAATGTAAGAACATTCCACCCATAAGTGCATACTGTTCTGTTCTATTTACTGCTTATTTTAAATTTTAATATAACATAAGCACATGAATGTACTTTGATTGGCTACAGAATAAAGTCCTGATATTGAGCAGAAGAGGTAAAGGGGTCTCGTGTTGTTTGCTGGAGCCCTGCTTGTTAGAAAGCTCATATTGGTGATGATCTGGTATATTCCATAGTTAGAAAACCCTCATATTATTTACTTTTTCTATATTCATAGCTCTATGAAAATGGTTCTTCATTTAATTTGCAAATAGTTGAGTTTTCCTTTTACTCTTGTTAATTTCTGAATCTGTTTCTGTGAAAGATTTGTTTTTAATCTTTGATTAAAAAATGTTGATGTAGTTTAGGTTCGTAACTCAGGGTAAGTAAAGGCTGAAGTTTGTGTTTCCCCAAAACTCAATTTTATTTCACATGATCAACTCCATGAAAGAGTGTGAGGAGAGGTTAGTTGCTGATGTCAGAGAGTCATGTGACCCATCTCTTCCTCTCTTTCCATCTGCTTCTTTGACATCCTTACTTGCTCCAGTGCCCAGATCTTACTTTTTGAATCCAGAGCCGTGTCAGGTGCTCAGTGCGTTTGTCAATTGATTTGGAAACAACCTCTGTGTAACTAAGTAGCCATAACACACTCCTTGGTTACCCAAGGAGGGTATATTTAGACTTGTTTAGTAAGCAGAGGTGATAATGTTTAACCATACAAGCAGACATACCTGGGAAGTGATGTGACTTTAAACCCACTTGGCACAACCGGAGCCACATGAGAACTAACTGCCCCTCTACTGTGGGGCCTCCTGGTCCTCAAGCTCAGGGCTGCTCGCATATCATGGATCAAGGAAGAGGAAACACTTTTCCTTCCTAAAGTCATAACATAATATCTTAAGAATCCATGGTGAATCTGGTTGGATCCTCACCCCTTTTCCTGATGTCAGGCCACATTACTTTGCTTAAAGGGGACCAGAGCTGGGGACATCCAATCTTGCATGAGCAAGGGAAATGACAGAGAAAGTGGAAGTCTGATTTCCCTGCCCTTCTCTCTATCTTGAAAATGAAAACAAAACCTTGATAATGCAAAGTGAACGGGGAGAGCACGCTCTTCTGGAGGTTCTTCAAGGCCTGCGGTTCCTCTTGTGTGTACACGTGCACGTGGTGTATGTCCCAGGCCACTATGAGTGTGCGTCCCAGGCCCGTGCACGTGGTGTTTGTCCAAGACCACTATGGTGTGCATCCCCGGCCATCATGTGCATCCCAGGCCACCACACGCTTCCTGTATCTCTAACTCTGGTTGGAAGGTGGTCATCTCCAGTAGCCGGACTAAAACTGCTTTGCCTGGGCTTGCGTGAGTTTTGTTACCGCGTCTTACTACTTTGGGGGTTCCCCTTCCTGTGGTTTTCTCTCCCTGGGATTCCAGCTCGCCATATCCTCAGCCTCATATGGAGCTTCCCTCAGTGTTGGCTGAGCCCTCCTGGCAGTGCTGCTTTGCCTAGTGCATCCCCTGTTCATACTGGGGCGTTTCCACGTGTCCCTCAGACAGGAGGACCTGTTCTCTGCCAGGTTCTGTCCTCATACCCAGAGTGATGGGGGAGGAGCCTCTTGGTGACATCTCTGACCTGCAAGAGCTTGTAGGACAAAGGACCCTGGAAGGGGGCATCAATCTTGTGTTTAGACACATGTTTCCACTGTGCTTCCTAAAACTTCTTTCCATGGCCTGGTACAAGCCTGTCCATCAGGTTGCAGCAGGGAGTGGCCTTGTGCGACCACCTTGCTCTTGGGTGCTCACTTGGGCCGGGCCCTGTTTTCTCTAGTCTCTAACAAGGGGACCATGGGCGGGGTTTGGGATTCCATCTTAAGATTCCATCTTAACCCCACGGTTCTTAGAGTGTCTGCCCACCCCTGAGGAGATGACAGTTAGGTCTTAGGGTATTCAGAGGCCCTGAAACTTGGGGTGATCGTACGTGTACTTCTTTCCAGGAGTTCGCAGTATTGGGGGATCTATCTTGGCTCTCCATGGCTGAAGAGCTATTGGTCTGCACTGTACAGAGCCGGAGTATGCTGTAAACAGCAGATGTGAGAACTTCGGTGTAAAGGATCGCTGTGTGCTAAGCAGGAATGTTACTGCACTAGAGGGGCTGGTCCCCGTCCCAAGATCAACACAGGTTGCCTAGCCGCCTGCGTGGAGTAGCTGCCACGGAACCAACTCCCAGGAGGACACTTGGGATGATGCTGAGGGGAGACATCAGCTCTTTGTTAGAAGGACATGCTCTGAACATGAGCATGCTGGGACACATTTCAAAGCCCTCACCGTGAAGGCCACGTCGCTACCATCTTGGAAAAACAACACCTAACAAAGTGATGAATTTGGAGAGTGCACCCTTAATTGTCGACTCAGAGAGTCTGTGGTTTCACTCTCCCTCACCTCAGATGGCTTTTCTGTGTTAACCTTGAGCAGATTTATAGTGATGATGGATATCCAGTCAATCTATACTGATGATAGATATTGATATTGGTCTCTTTTATACTCATAGCACCTGAGTAAATCATACATAAAGGGGAATACTATTAAACTTGTTACATTTGTTGTTTATTTAGAAGAAATGAGAATTTTACTTTGTAACCTGTGTTATTTATTTGGGTAATGAAAGGGCAAACATTTTCATGTTGTTACTTTTCTTAATCTCCAAAGGGCTTTACTCTCCTGTTTTTGCCTGGCTGCCAGTAACAGAAAAACACTGAAAGTAAGATGTATATAATTTGAAAAGAATCCAAGCTAAATGCAAACTGAAGTTACATTTATTTTTCCAAAAAAAAAAAAAAAAAGAAAGAAAGAAAAATAAACTTTGTTGTCCATTTAAGAATTACAAAACCTTTAGGTGGGGATTTCATGACAAAATGTTGGAACAGCACATCTTAGAGAAAGCAGCTAAGTATTGAAGGGACGGTGGTCAGGCTCATCTTCCTGGGCCTGGTGCAGAAGGCGCAGGGGAGGAGTTTGCTGCCTTATAAGGCAGGTGCTGGCTCTGGGTGCTCTTCTTCTCCCAGCTGATGATTTCAAAACAGTTGAAGTCCAGGTTTTCAGAGGATGTTCTTGCTCCATGAAGCAGAGGTTCTCTGGGTTGCCTTGGGGATGCCTGATGGTGATAGACTGAGTTGCCAGGAGTTTACAACCCCATGCTTGGCCCCCTGGTAGTGGGACAGTGGCCCTGAGATGGCCAGATCTCCACTGGAGCACTGATGCCGTGGGATCGCTTGGTAGGCATGTGCTTGGAGAGGGTTGATCAGAGACTACCATTTACTCTTTGAGCCTGAGGAGAAGATGAAAGAGCTTTACGTGCTTTTCAGAGACACTTGCACTTTTGACATAACGCAGGAGGAATTGCACATCTCCAGTAGAAATCTCAGAAAGCTACTTGGTAGAAGGACAGTTTTGATGTGCCCACCCCATGTTTGCTATGGTTGCAAAGACAAATAGCTGAAGGTGTGTTTTTAAATGAATTTGTGAGGTAACTTTTAAAAATAGGTCTTTTCCTGAGAGTCCTTTTTGTATGTGGCCTTCCCTGGGTTCAATCTTTCCAGAGCCTCTGCTGCCTTAAGGGCATGGGCGTTTCCTCCCCTGGGAGTGGGAGGAGGCCCTGGGGGCTGTGGGAAGAGGCAGGCCTCTCCTGCAGTGGTCTGTGTATTCATCCAGAGTGTGCTGAGGGAGACCTTGGCGGGTGTCACCTGCCCCAGGTCATACCATTCCTGGAGGACCAGTCACAGGCACTTCTCATGAAGCTGAAGGATTCTGAGGGGGCCTTTCCATATGGGGAGTGCTGCTGCCCTCAACTAATGGAGGAATACTTGATTTTTAAAATTCCAGATTTTGATTTCAAAATGTTACAAGGTAAAAAGTAATGTTTGGATCTATGAACACAGCATGGAATAATTAAATCAATCTAATTAGCATATCCACTCCCTCAAAGAACATTTTGTGTGTGTGTGTGGTGAGCGAGCACATTTGAAATTAGTTTAGTGATTTTGGTATTCAATCTTCCATTGACCATATGTACCATGCTGTGCAATAAATCTCAAAAACACCTATTCCTCTAGTTAGGAGAATTTCATTTTATTTTCATTCTTTGTTGTACTAGGGTTTGAACCCAGGAGCATTCTACCACCCCCAGTCCTATTCATTTTATTTTGAAACTGTTTAAGTTGTTGACGCTGGCCTCGAACCTACCATCCTCTTGCCTCAGCCTCCTCCTGAGTGGCTGAGATTACAGGTGTATGTATCACCATGTCCATCTCTAAAAACAAAGTTAATGTGTCACTTGGTTTTTAGATGATCTTGAAATGAGTACAATCTGAGACAACATGATAGAATTTCTACAAAACATTATTATTTATCTTCTGGGTCACCACCCAAAGACTAACACACTGTGTCTGGAATTCTTGTCGTGGACTGTGTTAGTAAAACAGTAATAAAAGTGATAGAGAGGCTTGCTATTTTCTCTCCCGTGGTGGTTGGGCATGGTCATCTGGCCAGAGCCTGTCCCATATTAATCCCTTGAGTCAACAGTCAGGAACATTCAGTGATAGACTGGGGATATTTTTTAGCATGTGGCATTTAGAATGTTTAGAATGTCAAAGGAGCCTTTGTAATGATCTTCCCCTGGGGTAGTTCAAAAGATATTTTTAAAGTTATTTGTCAAAGAACACAGTGTTTGAAGACTTTTATAAAATATAAATCTAGTAGAGTACTTTGGTTAAATAAAAAAAAGAAAAGCTCAGTGGTCGGGAAGTAAATTACAGCATACAATGAAGTGACAGATTAGTCAGGGAATCTGTGAAAAATCTAAGGAAACAGTATGTTGTTCATTTTCAGGTGAGGAAAGGAACTTGTGTGTGTGTGTGAGTTTAAATCTTAATGACCAGGAGAATGTGTCTGAAGCTCCCTGGGAGAGATACACCTTTCTCTATAATTGTGTTTTCCACATTTTTATGTTCAGATGTAAATGACTGAAGAGATAGCATAACCTGTTCATATTTTTCTCGGAACATATTACAGCCTGTTTCCATGGCAACATTTTTTAATTGGCAAATCCTATTCTGTCAGTACTCTCAACTCTATTTTTCTTGGGTGCATTGAATTGTTAGAAATTCTTCACACAGAAACTGTTCGATTTGACCTTATTCTTAGGCGTGGAAGGAGGTCGGTCGTGGCCCAGGATTCCCTTTATGAGATGGTTTGGCTGCAGTGTGCTTGTGGGGTGGGCTGGTGCTGTGACCATGCACCCTCTGGTGTATCAGGACACCCCCAGGATTGGTGCAGACACATCCGCAGACTGACAGTAGCACCTTGTCTTGTTCTACACAAGAGAAGTAGTCAGCTGCCTTACCTGGCAAGAAATTGCAAAGTTTGAGAAAAATTAAAATGCTTTTGGGCAACATTTCAGATGTTTTAAAAGAGCTTATCTATGGCTTTTGGTTCCTTATGGCCTGGACTTTAATAGTATAGAGGAGATTGATTTATTAGAAACAAATACAGTTTAAAGCTTTCTTCTCTCTTAAATCAATGTGCTGCAGAACGTGGAAGCAGGTATTTGGTGAGTTGGATCCGCTGCTGCAGTGTTATAAAAATAGATCAGTACACAGACACAGCAGGACAGTGCAGCTTGGATTTTTAAGTCCTTCTGAGACTCTGGCTAACTTTAATAGTCTGTATTCCAGAGAGGGAAAAATATGAATCCCTACGGTGGTTTTAATATTATGTAATGCAGGAAGAACTATTTTGCAGACTCGGGCTGGTGCCTTTCCTGAGGTTCTGGAGACCTTCGTAGGAGGCTTGCTTCGCAGCACTCACTCCCAGTCTGCTCTTTTTCGCCTTGGCCTTGGCTATTTTGGTCGCACTGCAGTAGCGTAACCCCGCACCCCTCGCAGGCCCCTGTGCAGTCGGGAGCAGGAGGCAGAGCTAGTCCTTGGAAAGAAGGATCTCGTCTGCGTCCAAGAGTGGAAATCCTAATCCCGAACCTGTTTTCTAAAAATTAAAAAATGAAAGGAGGAAGCGGAACGGTGCAGTTCCTCCTTCAAAAGCTGTGACTGCATTTAGTGCAGAACCAGCGTGTCCATCCCCTCGTTTTATCATCCTGCACTGCTGCAGATGTTCTGGGAAGGTGTTCCCTCCTCAGATGTCATCCTTGTCCACAGCCTGGTTCCCCTTGCGCCTTTGGGTTTTGTTCTTTCATCAGAAGTCACAGTGAGAAAGCGTTCATGGCTGAATAGTGCAGTGTCACCCCGTGGGGCCACGTGCCCTTCCAAGCCATGCACGCTCCCTGAGCAGTTGGGACTCTCAGACTCTCATAGAGTTATGCTCGGACATAAAGAAAACAAGGGGTATGTGTGTGTGTGTGTGTGTGATGCTTTGGGCAGATTTGGTCATTTCCGCATCTGTTTCTTTCCAGTCGCCAAGGGAAAGGCCGGAGGGCATATCAACTTCAAGAGCAATGGGCTGGTTTACAAAGGCCAGTCCGTAATGAGTGGGGAAAGGAGGAGTAATGGAGACGAGGTGGCCTGTAGCTCCTTGTAGGGCCTGAACATTGTTTATGGCCAGCAGAGTTTCACTGGACCCTTCATGTTCTTCTAGTTTGGGTTTTTGTTTTGAGTGTTCAAGAACAACCCCAGAGGGCCCTGGCGCCATGGATGGAGGTACTTGGGAGGAAATTTGAACCCTTCACTCTGTGCCTGCCTGATGAGTCAGCTGGAGAGGGCACCCAGCTGGCCAGCAGCCGTGGCATGTCTTTGTTGACCGTTCATATAAACAGTAACTGACGAAGTAGAGGATCATTAGTCCATTTGGGAATTTACAGAGGTCGGGGGGACAGGTGGCATTGAAAAACCAAGGCTCTTTTCATACCAGTTTTGTCTTCACAGAATTTGGAAAATGAATATAAGGAAGGTTGCTGGCACAGCTGGTGGGTCTGTGGCTTTTGTAGGCCCCTGCATCCCAGGTATCCCCCACAGGTCCTGTATCATAGTTGAGTGGGGCCATTGACCTCTGCCCTCTGCTCCCATCAGTTTCTATGCAAAGAGCAGGACCTTGGTCCTGAGGGCTTCAGATGTCCCGTCCAGTTCTTCCTTCTGCCTGACTACATCCAATCTAAGGGATCTGACTTTGAGAATATATGTCTAGGTCCACTTTGGGAAAAGGGTTGGGTAGAAGGACACCATTTCTGGGAATCGGCCAGTGATTCTGGCTCAGAGGCTGAGCAAGCCACAGCTAAACATCTGGAACCTTCATCAGTGGCATTCAGTATGCCTGACAGCCCATGTAAATTGTTTTCTCACAAATTACAGGTAAATGAACTGATGAATTAAAATAAAGTCTTTTTATATTCTAAAATACTAGCAAACAAAGAAGTTGGTGATGAAGCACCTGGTTTACTTGAAAATACAAATATGGATAGTATTGATAAAGTTTAATAATAACCTTTTTCCAATTTAGAACCTAACATTTCATCTTTGCCCCGGTTCACAGGAAATATTTCACAAACCTTGAATGAGAACCAATCTCCATAATGTATTCCTATGTATGCGTATACCGATCTCTCTGTGTACACACACACACACACACACACACACACACACACACACACACTCTCACACAGGTAGTGGGTAAAAATGGTGGTGTCCTCTGCTGCAGGCTGAGATCAGGCTTTTGGGAGTGAGATGCTGTTCCTGTTCTTGTCATGGGGAGGCCAGGTGTGGAGCAGCAACACCATTCCTGAACTGGGATACCTGATACAGGAGGAGGGTCACAGGTCTGGGCAAGGACGCCCTTGTCCCTAAGTCTGCAGAGCAGGAGCCAGTGCTTCCTGGAAAGGCCCAGCTGAACCAAAACAGTGTGTCCTGGCCTTTGAAATGTGCTGATGTGTAAGGGAAACTGGAAACTTTGATCTAGCAAATCTAAATGAATTTTAAAAAACCTCCCCATGTTCTCTAGGCTGCTGGGTATTAGACCCAGGGCTTTATGCACATTTTTATGTAAATCTCATAGGGAATTAGGTAGATAGTATAGTCACTCCTGTTTTATTGATGAGGAATCTGAGGTCTGGGGGAAGGGGTGTAAAGAGACATGCCCAACACCACAGGTTTGGAAAGGGGCAGGACTGAGAATTGAACACTGGATGTCTCTTTCTGCTATGTGAGCCCCCACTGGTAAGCTTTGTCTCCTTTATCAGTATCAGGGGACTTGGGTGTGCAGTGTGAGGGGTAAAAGTGCTCTTCTGGGAGAAATGGGAACCTTACCTGGAGTGAACAGGATGACAGTCCCAAGTTTGGAATGAGAAGTCTTCCCAGCAACACGCATTATGTAACTGCTTCAGCGCGTGCTCTCTTGGCACTCCCATTCAGATTCCTGACCTTGTTCCCACTTTCCTTCCTCCAGCTCCCCATACCTGCAGACCTTTCTTGTTTGACCTTGCCTCTTGCATCTGAACACTTGAGTTCCAGGAGACCCAGAGGAGGGCTGACAGTGTTGGGAGCTGAATGCTGCATGCTGCTTGATTCTCTGCAGTTAGCTCCTGCCTGGGAGGGTTCCGTTTTTTGCAGCGTATGGATAAACATGTTTCAGGCATATTGCAGTGATATTTCCTGTAGAAAACACCTTGGCTCAATTCAGAATAAAAAGCAGAGTGTACATGAGTGGTGAAAAAGCAAATTTGATCAGCAAAGTGCTGATGTCCTAATTGGAAGCAGGGAGAAGTAACTGCGGTTGCCTGGGGTGTGCTAGATCTGTTTGTCTGTCTCTGTCCCACCCCCACCTCACAGGCTGACAGGGAAGCACATTTTGGAAATTCTGATGAATTCATTCCAATGCTGTTTTGGTGGGAAAGGCTGAGTTTGCAGGGAATTGGTAATAAAGTATTAGCACTCTTTGCTTCTGTTATCTCAATGAATTGCAAACCTGGAGTCAAAAAAAGTTTCTTTTACTGAGCCTGGATAACAAATAGAAGGAGAATCATTAAGTCCTGTAGTTTTGTGTTAAAAAAAATACACTTGCATTATAGAGAGGCTGTTTAGGTTTATAAATAGAAAGTGGTGGTGAAAGGCTTCTTTTCTCTTCACATAGTGCAGTGTAAACAGAAATCTTTCCAGAGGTGGCTGAAGATGAGCCTGATTGTTTTTTTGAAAGTACAGCCCTCGCTAAGGCAATATTGTATCTACATTGATATGGATTCCACTTTCTGCTGCTGTGTACTGCTTTTGTTAAAGACTTCAGAGTCTCTGAGATGAAACTTGAGAAAACCTGCATAAGTTATGGGAATGGTGTTAATGGAGGACTGAGTTCAACAGATTGAGCCTTTTGTACATATTTACATTTCATGTGCTGTTTCAAAACTAAAAAAATGAATGGAATGCTTTTGAAAATCAGCCTGCTTCTCCTACTTATGCCTCTTTGAATAAACAACTACTCCAGAATCTCTGCCTTTGTTAAGTGACAGCAAGAAGGACAAAGTGTTCAAAGTGCTAACCATTAGTTTTTGAATAATAAATGTCTGCGTTAACATCTCTTCTCAGCCCCTTTCTATTTTTGTCCTCCTTGGCAATGTTGTGCAGTAGCCTAAATGAGGTGATCCATGATCTCAGGCGGGAGAGAGACGCACAGAGGGGACAGGCATTGCCACAGCAGCTTGCAGGGTGTCCTGCTCGTGCCATCCTGTTCTTCTGAGAGGCAGCCACTCTGGCGTTTTTGCAGTCATTTCACAAAAATTTCCTACAAGATGCAAACATATGCCTGAGAATTCATCCGAGTGGAAAATCCCAGAGGCCTCTTTTTGTTTTCGAGCGGAAGCATGCCTGTGCAGGCAGCCTGTTGAACTCTTCCAGTGTGCTGTGCAGTGTGCGGTTTGCGGCTCTGATCCTCAGTTTCTGGAGTGGCGCTATCCTACTGCTTCAGGGTGCCCCCTGAGAACACCGTCATCTCTGGCCTAGATGCCACGGCAGGGCGACACAAGGCTGTCTGTGTCCTGCCTTCTGTCAGTCCTCCTTCATACCCCGCTCTGAGCTCAGGAACACAGACGCTGTGCTCCCGGTAGAGAGCAGTGAAGGGGCCGGCAGCCGTTGTGTGGCTGCAGATCTGTGGTGCAGGTTAGGATTACAAATTCCCTTGCAGCTAGAATCTCTTACAGAAAATTTTTGACATCCAGGACTGATCCTAAGCTTCAGAATACTTCTAACAGACATGGAAATTGTAGGCCTTTCATTTTTGAGATTTGAGCCTATCATAATTTGGCAGCAGTGAGCTAGAAGTCTTGAGCCAGACTGAGTCACTAGGCAAGGAGGCCACTCGCTTGCCTTCTTCAGAGAATGAGCAGCAGGGCAAAGTCGGCCTGCTCTGGGCCCGGCTGACTATCCTTTGGCCATTTTCCTTTCCATTCCATACCTTTCCATTCCATTCTGTCTTTGGTACCCAGGGTATCACTGGGGTATATCTCCCGCCTAGCCCATTTATTTCACTTATTTATTTTTGTTTTTTTTTGAGACAGGGTCTTGTCAAATTGCTTGAATTTATAATCCTTCTGCCTCAGCCTCCTGAGAGGCTGGGATTACAGGTGTGTGCCACCATTCCTGGCCCCTTTGGCCATTTTTAGCCCATCTTATTCCTTCTTCTTGAGTGTTTCTCAGGAGGTCAGACTCCATGGACGTCTTCTGCATCTAATTCCCTTTACCAGGTGGAATTGCATTCCACATTTCTTTTTCCACCCAGCACGATGATAAATTGTCACGTACTGTACCACCCATTATCCCTCATAACGATAAGCTAACAGATTATGAACACACACACACGCACACACATACACACACTAATTGATTAATTAATGGGTCGATGTAAATCGAGAGTACTGGTAAACTTGTGGTATACATGTTCCCCTTACCTACGAACGAGAAGTGGTTGGCACAGTTTATTTAAATATGACATAGTTCACTGGTTCTTTATAGAAATTGCTTTCTCAAAAGAATCGTTAGTCTCTTCGAGTCCTTATGTAGGTATTATCACTATTATATGTGGTATGTGATTATTTTAAACAATTTGAGAAAATAGTGTCTAACTGAAAGAACTTTCCTAGTAGTCGTTAAAAGTAAACAATTCAAAATTTGTTTTTAATGGCTGGCATTCAGATCATCCTACATGATCTTCCAAGGTGAACCTACCATTTTTAAAACTGTCAGATAAATTGTCTTCCTGATTTCATCTAAAACGACAACTACTGAGACTAATTACCATCTTTGTAATGGCTGCACTCATTCTTTGGGGCAAAACCGAGTGTTATGAAAAGGTGAGACAGACAACCCTACAGTTTGCAAAACTGTCACAGCCACAGTGGAGGTCCATAGTTCAGTGTGTTTGTTGGGTCAGGCTGAGGCGTCCTCCGGCAGTGAAGAGCCTTCTGCAGATTGCTGGCTTAATTGCCGCCTTTTAAACTGCGCTAGCTGCTTGAGTTTCCGTGTGGTATTATTGTTTGGGTTCTGAGCTCCGCCTGCGAAGCGGGATCACACAATACATGGGAAGTTGGCAGATGTCTCTGTCACTTTAATTGTTCTGTGACCTTGTAGGAACTATTTAATTTCTCAGGATCTCTGCATGCTCATGGAGGGCAGGGGTACCCAGGCCACAGAATAATCGGAAGCCCACGTGAGGGTCATTGTTCCCTCTGGTCAGCTCTGGGCATGCTGCGAGTGGGGCAAAGCAGGGGTCTTCCTTCCATGGCTAGTCAGGGGTAAGCACAGAAGTGACATCCGAATCAAGGAAGGGGGGATGGCAGAGGCGTGGAAGAGCAGGGACGGCCGGGGCGGTGTCTTCTTCCTGTCATCTCAGTGTTCTTACCTTGTATTTAAATGTGTTTCATGGTTTATAAAACATGCATGAGTGGTTTTTATTGGTGAGAAATATTTTTTATCGAGTCTGTGGTTTCGTAGCAGGGTATTCCTGTGTCCAAGTTCCTGGAACCCCAGGTGCGGGTCACCTCTTCCTAGGGCAGGACCAGCTGTCTGAACTTGTTGTTTTGGTAAGGTAGAAAGGCTCTTGTGCCCAGGACAGTTGACACAATACAACCAGACACTATCCTCACTCTGGAATTTACTTAATGGGCACAGGCTTTCTGTATCCTTAGGCCATTTCCCCTGGCTTATCTTCCTGAAATTCACGGTCTCAGGATGGCAGTGGGCCTTCCTCCTTGGTGACCCATCCTAGTTTCCTTGACCTGGCCTTGGAGTTTCTTCTGCTCACAGCTCACCTTAGCTCTTCTGAGCAGCTCCCTCCCCAGCAGCCGGAACATTCTGCCTGTGTTGGGATTTTACCTTGGCCCTTTTGCTCCTGGGGACGTCCTGGCTCTTTGGATTCTGGGGGCCAGTCACGTTATGAGGAGACCAGTGATTTAGAGCTGAGCTCTTTGCTGCTCCTGAATCTTGGGTTGGGATTCTTTGACCTTGGTTGAGTCATTTAGCCACTCTGAGCCTTAACATCCTCAGGGCATAAAGGGGCGAGGAGCAGTTGGGTCTCAGGTGGGCCTGGTGAGCTTACCTGGAAATGCCTGCCAGAGCACCAAGCGTGCCTTGCCCCGCTGCCTCTGCCTGCCTCTTCCCACCAAGGTGCAGGGCTCATCTCCTTCCATGGAGTATCTGTCTTCTTAAATAGCTGTGCAGGGCTCTGTGATCGTCCTCACCAGGACTCCATGTCACCTTCTCATCTGATTTTTTTTTTTTTTGCATGTTTGTTTGGATTTTTTGAGGGGAGTGGGTAGGTTGTGATATAAGAGAGATTGAAATTCTCAACAACAACAAAAAAGTTTGGGAACTGTGTTTGTTGATGAGCTGTCTGCCCATTTGGGTGAGTGAAATGTTTAATTTTGTGAAAACTGGCATATAAGAGATGGCCTTTGTGAACTAACAGATGATTTTTAATAAAGGACTGACTTAGATATATTAGAGGAAAGCACTTTGGGGTGCAGCATGGTTGTAAGCATGCCCCAGGAAGACAGCAACAGAGCCTGAGAGCTGTACACCCACAGCAGGAAGCAGGCTGGCCAGCAAGTCAGGACCCTGGGGCAGCAGTACCTTAAACCCATGGCATAGGACGTGCGAGGACCAGGTGAGCTGACGGCCTCCACTGCAGGTCCATTCCGAGACCAGTGCTGTCTGCGGTGACTGACACGGTGATAAAGCAATTGATGATTTGTAAAGCTGGCTCCACTATTGAAAGTATTCTTGGTACTTTCATGGTAATCTTGTTTGATCTTTCTCTAAAATAATTCTATTCAATTATACATCATAAACCTTTTCTGGCCCTGTGACGTGAGCTCCAGCACTTGCCCCGATTCACAAGTGTGGAAAGGAACCCACCCCCCCCTCTTTCTGCACCTTCCCCACTTGCAGCTTATTTCAGCAGATCCCTGGCAGCTCATGACGCCCAGTGCAGGTAGAGAAGAAGTTATTCTTTGTTTGCACAGTAGTCCATTTGATTATTGGCTAATTTTCTACATTTTATGACATTAATGTTTAAACAAATTCTCTTATGAAATGGTTTATTAAGACCACAATTTATTTATTTGTTTGTTTCTTTGTTTTAGTACTGGGATTGAAACCATAGATGCTTTACCACTGAGCCATATCCCCAGTTTTATTTTGAGACGGAGGGCACTAAGTTCCTTAGGGCCACACTAATTTGCTGAGGCTGCCTTGCAAGTTGGAATCCTCTTCCCTCAGCCTTCTGAGTCTCTGGGTTTATAGGCAGGAGCCAGGGCACCCAGCCCACAATATATTAAAAAAAATTTACAAAAAAATGTAAATTAGGAACCACGACTTTTTAAAATAACAGATGAATTTGTTGGTGTGCAGATGTGTAAATGCTAATTACAAAAATGACATAGTTTCTGAAAGACCGAAAGATAGTGTTCTGTTTTAGTAATTTGGAACTCGAATGTCACGATTATGATTCTTTGAAACCATTTTAGAAAACATGGTTTAAAAGATGGACATATCTACTATAATTTTTTTAATGTTAATGTATTTAATATACCATTTAATAATGTTAGTATATTTAAAATACCTTTTAATGTGGAAAAGGGGCCTTTCATGTTTGAGTTCATGAAATGGTAGATTCACTTAGGCTGAGTAATCAATTATTGTTTATAAATATAGCTTAATGTGTCAATCTAGAAAATATACATTAAAATTGCCTTTATCAGCTAAAAGAATTTAATTCTATGATACTAAAATGAGGCAAAATAAATTTTTTTTTATTGCTTTTGGTTTTTGTGGAATCAAGAAATATGTAAACCAAGTGTTCTAACAAGAAATATTACAACAGAAAAGAAGAAGCGACTTTACCTCTGTTTTGTTGGTGCATTCCTTGGGGATTTTGCCTAACTACCCACCCTCTTGACACCTCTAAGTACTTGGGGTTTGAATAATCCAGAGTGCAGTGACAAAGTATTCTTTTCTGAGTGTTTGTAGTATGTGGTCTTGCTGTAAAGGAAACAATAAAGTATAGAATAAAATTGGAAGTTGCATGAAGTTAGAATATAATAGAGCTTAATTCAGTGGCTGATTAGCAAGCAAGCGCATTTTGAAAGCATCACTGGCCTTTGAAAAATTGCAGCTCTGTTTGTGTTCGGGTGACGTGTATGTTATGTGTCTGGTGTATGATGTGCTTTGTCAGCTTCCATTATTCACCCTGTAGATGAATGACACCTGCTGTGTACCTGGCACTATTCTAGAGCTTCTTGGTTTGGGGGACACAGCTGAAGAACTGGCAGTCATGCCTCTTGCCCTCATCGAGTCTGACCTGTGTAGGGACAGGAGCTGCTGAGCAGGTAACTGCTGAAGGGGACGGGATGCCCCAGAGCCCGCTGGAGCAGCCGCTTCTGACTGGAAGGCGTAAAGTAAGCCTCCGGGAAGAGGTGACCTGACTCAAGACCCCAAGTCTAACCAGAAGTTAGAAGGAGAGAGAGGAGCCAGAGGCAAGAGAGGGAGGCTGCTGAGAATTGTAACAGCTGAATCTTCGTGGCCAAAGACATGTCTTGTGCAAGGGATTGGGCGCAGTTCCGTTTTGTGTGGTAGCAAAGAATGTGTGTGTGCGTGCACTGGTGTGCGTAGACTGTGCTCTGTGATAGCAATCATGTGGGACAGTGTGACCAGGTACACCTGGAATTGCAGCCTGGGGAAATCCATGAAGCAATGGTGGCCCTCACCACCCCCCCCCCCATTCTGTGGTTCTCCCTGGCTGCAGATGGATGTGGATAGTTGTTCACATAGAAGCCTCCCCAAAGCTACACTCAGCTGCTTTGCAAATTGATTTCTCAATGCTTTTGTTACAAACTTATTGCTTATCATTTTTGCCTCAATTTATGGTAATACTTGTACCTAGATATCTCTTTAACTTCTCCTGTATAAATTTCACTTCTTGAAGCTCTTATCTGATTCTTCTATGTGAAAAATAGCTCCCTTTCCCTGAAAGCGTTAAGCTTCTTTATCTGAAAGTCCCCTAGCAGCTCTTGCCCTCTGACCTTACATCCTCATTATCTGTGTGCACCTTTAGCTTCCCACCCCAGGAGCTGTCTTTCCTCCCTCCTGCCTCCTCTCCTCCACAACCCTGAGCATATGACAGGCTTGCCAAGGAGTACTTGAATAAAGGTAGGAATGAGTTCTAGACAGTATCAAGATTTGGTGTAAAATACATTCAAAGCAAGACCCCTTCCTCCCTCCTTCTATCCTTCCCTCCCTCTTCTCATCCTTTATTTCCATTTTTCCAGCCTGCTCTGTCAGATTAGATCAAGAAGCAATGAATTAATTGTTCTGCTCTGCATTCTCTTGCATGTATTTACACACACACTATATTTCTAACCTGGATAGAAATGTAATTCTTCTAGAATAATTTTGTAGAGTCAATATGCGTGGATATTATTCCAAGAAAAAACAAAAGACTAATCCTGTTCAATTTTTAACTGCTTAAGAGGGAAACACACATTTTCTATCTCAGTATAGCAGTGAAATAATTTGTTTCATCTGAAGAACAAGCAGAAATAACAAATTAAACTTGCCCTCTAGCCTCAGATGACCCCCGGTGGGCTGCATACTCACATTGATGGGCGGATTCTCCTGACTGCACACCTTCACATTGGCTTGGTCCTGGCTGAAGGGTTTAATGTCTGAAAACTTCAGGTGTGATGTGAGGCTGATAAGAGCCTTCTCATGGGATTGCCGGAGGCAAATAGCAGAGTGTGGAGTGATCATGGTAGGGCGCTGTAATTACCTTTGAATTCTACCCATTTAAATTGTTTTCCAAAGAAAACAGCAATTTTCCTGTTGAGACTTATCTTCTTAACTGGAAAATTATAATATACCAGTTTACTTTTATAAACATGAAAATTTTTAACTTAAGTTTAATCAGTTCAAGATTGGATTGTAAAAACAGTGTTATCTGGTTAACCTAGGAACTCCTGAAGACCTGTTGCAGTTAAGGTGATACAGAAACTAAATTTGTAAAGGAGTACCATCTAATATTTTGCATTCCTAAAGAATACTGAAGGGCTTTCTCCAGTACCTTGTTGATACACCTGTCCTCTTTATAATTTTTTTTTTTTTTTGCTTCCTGTTCAGAAGGTGTTTAGACGTGATCCTCTGGTCACAGAGGTATTGTTGGTCCTGAGACCTCATCCAGGATGGCATGTCCAAGGGAACCAAGGAGAACTGCTCTCCTGTGCAGTCCCTTGTCTCTGAATGCTCTTTATCCCACTCACTCACTTTGAACAAAGCTGTTTTAGGAGATGGACAATCTAGGAACCCGCTTGTTAGTTACCTCACAGAAAACATTAGCAATTATTTTGAAGCCATTGTTAAAAGCTGGCTTCAAAAGAACTCTGGAAAGTGTTTTGGATGTATAAGCGAGAACATGTGTTAGTGGAAACTGACCCTTGGTCTTCAGATGCAGGTGTCAGACTCATCCAGTGTGTGCCGGGGGACACTTGAAACACATCCATCCTGGGGCCTTGCCAAGGCAACTAAGTCACAATTTCTGGAGGGTGGAAGCTGGGTATGGGAGCTAGTTATTCATTTGTAATTTTCACTTGCAGTCATGGTGGGAGTCCAACAACAGGCCTCACAGAGGGTTTAGGAAACACTATCGCTGGGAAGCCCAGGCCTGCCCTCCTGTCTCCTGACATCTCTAGTTCATTCTGCACACATTCACAAAAAGTTCTCAGCTTGCTAAGATAGGGTGAGTCCTGCCCTTAAGGCTGCATGCAGACTTGGGGAAGACATCTGTCTACAGTTTGACAGTGCTGAAGTCACTCCTGGGGTGCCTGCCACCTGTCGAGAAGAGGAAAAAGAGAGGGAAACTTTGCATTGAAAGTGACCATTGAGCCCCATCTCATAGTCAAATGTAGCCTGAGGGTGGTTCTTTATGACTGTAAGCTCCTTGTAAGTTACATGTGCAGTGTCTCACTGTGAGAGATGCGGACTTGACTTGATTTTTCCTTTGGGCACTGGACAGGCTCTGGCCCAGCCTCCCAGGCATGGCTGCTGTTTAGCAGATTCCTAGGCGGGGTGGGAGGCTGGGGAGTTGCTTCTGTGCAGTCACCTACCTGGTGGGTGAAGGGCTGCAGGACTCCAGGTTTCCCTGGCCCCTAGAAATGTGTTCTTCCCACTGGGCTGGATTGGCCATCTGTAGCCACTCGGGACATCAAGTGAGCTAGTTCATCCAAGGAGACTCAGACTTGGGAGGACTCTGACAGAAGGTTCCAGGATGGGGAGAATGTGCTTGAGAGTGACAGAGGCTCACTCCCAACCACCACGATGGCAGCTTCTGCCTACGTGCCCCCGTTTGAGTCCCACTCCATCCCTGGGGTGGTGCACTGATCTTCATTTTTATGGTGGAGGAAGTTGCAGTCCAGTGAGGTTGAGTCATGACCCTGAAGTCTCCCTGCTGATAAACAGCCAAGTTGAGATTTGAATAAGTAGTCTCTGATTCCAGTTCATGTGATGTGAGCCACTGACCTGGGGCTCAGTGGGTTTTTTCATGGCACTGTTTTTTCATGGCACCTCTCAGGCTTGTGTTCTAGGACAGACTTGTGAACTGAGGATGCAGATACAGCCAGTGAGTGACTGTTTCCTCGTTAGGTGGGAGCAGAGATGCAAAATCGTGCTTAGAAAACAGTAACCAGAAAGCTGAGGACAGGAGCAGATGGGAGGAGACAGCAGAGAAGGAGCCTGTGAATGAAGGAACCGAACCAGGCTCAGGCCTGCGGGTGTCAGGGATCCTGGAGGGGTACGTGAGGAGCGTTCAGGAGCTTTACTCCACAGAATGTCTGCCTGAAACAGGACTTGGCAGAGGCTGGGGCTCACTTCTTTAGCCAGAGTGTGTAAAAATCGCAGATATGTGCTCAGTGGATGCACCCCAGCCGGACAGGGAGCAGATCTGGGCTTGCAGCCTGACTGTGGTTGATACGATAGCAAGAGAAAAACATCATGTGACCGCGGCGGCCTCTCCTCCATGCTCACATCTAGCTGTCTGCAAAACAAGGTTGATGGAGCTGCGCTGCTGCCTGGCCCAGCATCTCTACCTTCTCTTCTCGACTGTGGCTGGGCAGCAGCTCTGCTTGCTGTCCAGAACCCACCAGCTCCCAGCAGCAGAGCTTCCCAAGAGCCTCCATGACAATTTCAGCATCCTGTGCCTTAGAGCCTGGCCTACAGATGGGTTAGGAAAGTTCTGTCATTCATAGTTACTTGTTTTTATTTATTTGTGAATATGAATCCTCCCCCAGAAAAATCTATACAAGAATACTAGACACATCTATGAAACATTTCTCAAAATGCTGTTTTATTCCCAGCAATCATTCCCAGGTAGGGGTTTCATTGGGTATTTGGGGACCTATTCAGGAAAGCCAGCAGGGGCCTCTAGGGTGAGGGTGGCAGGCTCAGAGGGCTTGCCTGAGGAGATGGCCTTCACCCTTCCTGCTGGGCTGCTGCCGGCAGTGCCTTGTAGCAGTGTGTTCTGGGCACAGGAGCCAGTTGTCCCTGTCCTCGCCGCAGCCTCAGGTCTGGGAGGGCTATGGCTGGGTGCAGCTTTAGCACCTTGCTGTGGACCAGGGAGGGGCTGTTTCCCCTGTGGGGACAGTCCGTGTCCTGGCGCACATCCTATTCAGGGGCAGAGTGGATCTGTCTTCAGGAGACCAGGGCCGGTGATGATGAGCCTTTGATACCTCACCTTCTTTTCCTGCTCTGTCATTGTCATTTAGGTGGAGCAGTCGCCTCAAATGGAGGGACTGGAGGCAGGATTTGTAAGGACAGAAAGTCACAGCATGTTTTCAGTTAGAGAATCCTACAGGCTGCCAAAGGGAGTACTGACAGGAAAATATCAGGGCAAAGCAAGGGTCTTTGATACTTGGCAAGGACAAAA
Source organism: Urocitellus parryii (assembly GCF_045843805.1). Lineage (NCBI taxonomy): Eukaryota > Metazoa > Chordata > Mammalia > Rodentia > Sciuridae > Urocitellus > Urocitellus parryii. The sequence continues at coordinate 117,660,917 of NC_135532.1, read as the reverse complement.
GTGTTTCTGAAGATCAGAGAGCAGTGTGCTGTGGCGATTTCTCCCCGTCCGCGGAGGCCCAGACTCTGAGCCTGGGTTGTAGCCAGGATGCTGTTTGAAGCACTGATCACACGCATAACATCAGATATGCCATCACATCTAGTAGATGTAGAAGATTTATCATGGAAATATTGACCGAAATTTTTGGACACATTATATGACATTGTACTTTGACATTTATCATAACTTAAACAATAAATGTCACTACATTTGGCATGTGAACACAGGGTTTACTCTTCTATATTTGCAGGCATGTGTGGGATCCAGCTGGTACCAATGCAACCATTTATCCAAACGTTTTACCTCTGGTTGTGTTTAGATTCTTTCACATTCTCAGATGGAGACTTGCCCCTGAAGCCTGCCATCCAATGTCACATCTGACCTGACGTATACATATAGCTGTGCATCACTTTTTCATTACTCCTGACACCTTCAAATCACAGAGGCCCAGTCAGCAGATGCACAAACCACCCAATAACCTCTTGAGTCCCTGTGAAGCCACATTTTAACTCATTGGTGCTCATTTTTTTTTCTCTTTTATTGTTGATCCTGTAATAGAGGTCCCTCTGAGGGGGGAACAAGGCAAGAATGACAGATAAAATGAAATTAAAAGAGCCTCTAATTTTTCCCATTACACTTTGGAAATACCACGTGGGTTCATCTTCTTCAAAACTGGTTCTCTGGCTCCAGGACTTCTATTCCTTTGTAGAACGCAGAGGGGTGGGAGCCTGCATTGCCTTCTGACCCCTGCTTGTTGGTCATTTGTGTTTTAGTGAGCAGTCAGTGGTTCAAGAACCTTTATCCTTAAAGATGAGATGGGTATATGCCTGGTACAAAGAAGGCCCGCCTCAGGCCGTGGTCAGTAGGGCTCTTGGGAGCCAGTTGTGTCCTGGGAAGTTTCTCTGTGAGCATGGTCCTTTAGCAGAAGGTAACAGACTCTAAAGCGACAGTGATGTTGAGAGGAACAAGTGGAGTAGCACCCACAAGATGCTCAGAATAGTGCCTGGGGGGGCATAGGAGCTCCGTGTAAGCTTCACTCTTTCTTTATCACAATAAAATACACCTCTTGGACTGGGCGTGGTGGCACACGCCTGTAATTCCAGTGGCTTGAGAGGCTGAGACAGGAGGATCACAAGTTCCAAGCCAGCCTCAGCAAGTTGAGGTGCTAAGCAATTCAGTGAGACCCTGTCTCTAAATAAAACTCAAAATAGGGCTGGGGATATGGTTCAGTGGTTGAGTGCCCCTGAGTTCAATCCCCAGTACAAAAAACAACAACAACAACAAAAAAAAAAAAAAAAAAAAAAAAAAACCACATACCTTTTGGGTTTTAGTCAATAGAATATAGAGGGGGAGAGATTCAGAGATGGAGAGGTTCTGCTTTAACGATGAACTGGGAACTGACACAGGTCAATAAGGACAGTCTAAACACGTCTTCAAAGACATTGTTTTAAGGGAACATTGTATGCATTTGACTCAAGAAATTCCCTCCTCCTTATCCTCAGGAGAGCCCTGGGAGTATATAGAGAAAGTCAGGCCCTATCCACCTGTGATGGTAAGAGGAACTATTGGGTGCTGTTTCTAAAACATTTTTTTTTAATTTCTCAATTGAAAATCAGACACTAAAATAGACCCTGCAATTTTATCATGTAAATGTTAGAGGTTTTAATTATTAGCCAAGATTGAAGAGTGTCTGATTTGGGAGTCCTAAAACTTGAGAAATGTTTGAGCTACAAACAGCTTCTAAGTCTGACAGTTGCTCTATCAAAAACATAAATAACTAATGAAGCAATTGGAAAAAAAAAGAAAGAAACACAGTGATCTGGCATTTCCAATTTTATGATGCTATAAAGCAGCCAACAACTGTTGGACTGCTTAATGATGCTGGCACCTAACAAATGTCACTGGACTTTCACAAGGTCATGAGACTGATTTGGTGCAGGGATGTTGGCCAGATCATCTTCAGGGCCGGAGCCGACTGTGGCATAGGGGCCGACAGTAGGTGCCAGTACTGCCCTTCATAGCATTAGCCTTGGTGACATCTGCATGCTCATTTTTAGGGCCCTCTGGAGAGAGACCATGGGCATAAGAAAAACACCAGGTTGCTTTTTCTGACAGTGTCCCTTTTCAGCAGCTCCAAGCCATTCTCCCAGGTCCTGTCCCCACAGCACCCTTCTGCCTGAGTGCTGTGAGTGTGGCCTCCCGGGAGGGCTGCTGGTCACGCATGAACGGAGGGCTGCGTGTCCTCTTCCACGATCTCCCCCTCCTCAGTCTCCCCCTCCTCGGTGGCAGCCAGCCCAGCCCCTGCGTTCCGTGAGGCTTAGGTGGATGTGTGGGTTTCAGCTGCGCCATTTTCAAGATGATTAATGGGAGTTGTGCAATTAAAGCTCCGAAGTTCTCTGGGAAAAAAGTCATAGTATCCCAGCGTTTGAGTTAGATTGCCTTGACATTGCGTCAGCAGCGAGGGTATTTTGGGATGTTGTAAATGTCACTATTGGTTTTAATATCCAAGAATCCTCACCATCAATCTTAGGAATGTTCTGTAGAATAGTGCCTAGAACAGCTGAGGCACCCTGGGAAGGGCTCTTTAAATAGCTGGCAAGGTCCACCCCAAACCTCTCCTGTGAGATCAGGTTGGAGGTTGGTGGGGAAAGGTGTACTGGCTGTTAGATGGAGCCAGTTCTCACAGTCTTCCAGGCCCCAGTGACACGTCCAAACCCAATAGGCCATGTAAGCATGTCACCTTTACTGGCCTCAGTAGCACTAAGCCAGTGTGTGCCTGTGGCTCTAGGGATGTGTGTGTATGAAGGGGAACTTACGGGATCAGGAAAGGGAAGGCTCTGAGTTAGCTTTCTGTCCTGCTTTCCTTGAAAGCTCACTCTGTGCCCTCAGTGAACTACCTGTGGGAAGCTGCACACCTGCTGGAGTCTCCCCATTCCCGGGGCAGTCGCCAGGTGTGTTACCTTGACTTGGGGAAGAGACTGTCGCTGTATCTGGAAGGCAAAGGTCACAGTGCCGTCTGGGACTGCTGTCTTTCTCAAGCTCCCCGTACAGGACTGGGGATTACCAGCCTGGCAAAAATGGGGAGAACTGACCCTCTGCACCCGCTTGGTCCTGCTGTCCTCTGAAAGATGTGGGGTGCTAAAACAGGACATGCTTGCTGCAGGGGTGGTCTCCTGCTTTTGCAGATGACAGAACTATGAAATAAAGACAAGGAGCTAAGATAGTAAAGATAGGAAATGGTGTAATAGAAAAATCTCACTTACCTGGGCTAAAGCCTCGTGAAGATTTGGGCATACAAAGTGAACATAGCATTGGGGTTAGTATGTGACTGCTTTGTAGGTACTGTCCCATGTACCACCTGTGGTAGACCCAGTGGGCTGTGCTGCAGTCCATGCCTCATACCTGTCTATGCACAGTAGGCACTCTGCAGGGCCACTCGGTGGCATACTGTATTGTTTGTGAAATGAAACAGACAATGATATAAAAACAGTGAAATCCACAGAGGCTTTCTAAAAGAAAAAAAATGTGTCTCTGTTTTGACTGCTTTCGAATTTTCCTCCAGATGATAGTTTGGCATCCCTTTAGGTTTTATTCTAGAGCATTCTAAAGTTTGTGAGTATTTTTTCAAGTAAAACACAAAGTGCAGATTTTAAGACATGTATCCTAGGTTTCTTGAGTTTGGAGCATAAGCACTGTGTGTGTAATATGTGTCCTGCTCTTAGAAATGGGTGCACTGTTGGGATGGCTACACAGGCATGTGTATATGCACAAACATGGCCACGATATCCACTTCCATGCAACCTAACAGCAACAACTTTATGCAGTGCATGTACTAGAATTCTAGTTAGTGGTCAGAAACCTTTTATTTTCTGACTTCTGAGTCCATTTGATTAATCTTTTTTTCTTGTAGCCTCTTACACATATTTTAGTTTTATTTATCCTGGAAAGACTTTCTGTAGAGAAGTGCAAGCCAAAATCTGTCATTTTCCCTTAAAAAAGCCAGGGGTGGGGGGTCGGGGGGGATCAATCAGCACCTCTAGTGTTCCAGTTAACAAATGGAAACAGAGACATGAATAGGATTTTAAAATTCAACTATTTACTCTTTGATATACTACAATCTTTGTCTTCCTTATAAATGCAAGAAAAATACACATGGACACTCACATACTCAGACCTTGAGAGCCTTACAAGTGGCATCTGTGATTTGACAAAATTGGAAAGACCAATTGGCCAACCACAGGCTCCTTTTCATTCAGACTTTCGAGGACAGATGTGTTCTCTCATGTTTGAGGAAGTCTCCAGAATAAAAGACCCTACCATTTAAGTGTGAACATATTTAAATCTATATACAGTAACTGTTCATCAGCTGCTTTTCATCCTTGTTGTAAATTGAATGTTTGTGACCCTGTAAAATTAACATGTTGGAGACCTAAGTCCACGTGTGTATTTAGAGATGGGGCCCCTAAGGAAATAGCTAAGACTGAAGGAAGCAATGGGGTGACTCCCCTGATAGGAGTCGTGTCCTTCCAAGGAACACCAGAGCTTGGGGCTCACTTGCCTGCTCTGTCTCATCTCATGCATGCTGAAGAAAGGCCATGTAGGGACACCCTATGAAAGTGACCCTGGAGAGAGCACTAATAGAAACTGAATTGAGTAGATCTCCATCTTGGACTTGTAGCTCAAAATCATGAGAAATAATTTCCATGACTGAAGTCACCCGGTCTGTGGTATGTTTTCATGTGGCCCTCGCCCAAACTGGGCATGGGGGCACTAAGGGCATCTAGTGGCGGAGGCCTGGGGTGATGCTGGGCATCAGCAGTGCATAGGACAGCTCCTGTGACAAAAATGACACAAAAGTGATTCCCCCCCCAAAAAAAAAAATCTGGCCCCAGATGTCAGTAATGCTGATGAGCCTGAGGAAACAAACACTTTTCAGGATGCGTGATCTTGTAGCTGATACAAGTTCATCATGGAAGTAAGTGAGTTGTAAGGAAATAAGCAGTTAAGAGTGCAGTGTATTCTGAGTTATTCAGTAATTTATTTTTATTTTTTATACTTGCAAAAGCCAATAGATTGTGGTTCCTAGAGGTCATTAAAACTCATATCCACCTAAGTGAGAACAAAATAAGTCTTTTATTTATGTTTGTTTGAATGTTTTGGGGTATATAAAGTACAATTTTTTTTCTTAAAGTAAATCACCTTATAGACTTCTATGAATTTCCTATCACTAGATAGATACAGTGATTTAAAAATAATCATGGTATGTTAATATCACATGATAATATATACATATACCTAATATAATAGCATTAGAATAAAAAACTTAAACAGTATTGTAAGCCATAAGAAAGCATCTTAGCTGGGAAAAAAAAAATGGTGAGAATTTTCAATAGACAGTTACCAAATTTCCTAGCTAATTCCTGACTGAGATCTGAGCAGTGACTGTCTCCAGAAAGTGCTTCAAAAACATTTGCATACCTCAGCTGTCCCAAAGGAAATATTGGCTTTAACAAGTGACAGGAATGGTTCTAGTTTGAAGAGCCTCACGAGGAACCAGTGTTGCCAGGAAAGCTGTAAAAGACTTCTAAATTGGTGCCCCCCACATTCCTTGCCCCTTGATTTCCAGAGTGTGCTCAGATGCCCTGGTGATCTGAATCCTCCTGGCAGCCCCAGCCGGGTTGTAGGCCTCTGTAGACCACGACTGCACACATTCCAAGACTCCTTTAGTTTAGGTGGGAGAAGTAAAATTAAAAATGGAAAATCAGAATATTTTTTTTCGCTTTACGAAGTTCATCCAACTGAGTCAGTAGTTACTATTTTAGCTAGGAAATCGTTTTCTCAGTTCTCTAAATTGCCACCTGTAGCTTCATTCACTTTTACTCTTGTTCTGGCTTATTGCACCATATTCTGTAATTTCTCTTTTACTGAATATATCACATACACCCAATTTTATGTAAATTACCATATATACACATATTACAATTTTTCAAAAAATAATGCTTTATTAATTCATTTTGAGGATTGATTAATCTAAACATATATCTTCCCTTATTTATGATCACTTCATAGTTGAACAATATTTAATGTCAGAAATCAAGGGCTTGATCTTTCAAATCACTATTATTAGTCTCATGCAGACTTTATGACTACAGCGGGAAATCTTACCTTTTTGGACAGGTTAATTTTACTTTAAAGATGTAGAAAAATATTAGAAAAAGTAGACTCTGTGAGTAGTAGACTCAGTGTGTGGTACAATGCAGCAGTTCAGAATACATAGTATGTGTGCTACAGTTGTGTCTTTGGACTCTCTCGTGGTCCTCCTCTAAACAGGTCCCTGAGTGCTGCCTAAGGAACCGTGGGCATGGGCATTCCAGAGGGCCTGCTGGGCAGTTGTACAGCTCTCTGAAAATAAGACCGCAATGCAGTCAACACAACCAAAGCACAGAAATACAACACTCTGAGAAATGTACTAGAATGACATTTTCCTCCGTGGATGTGTCAAATACAGAATGATGATTAAGGACCAACTTTGTATTACATTATTGATGATTGACATGCATTGTTACTGGATGTCACTACCTGTGTTATTTTTAGTGCCTTTAACAGAAATGGTGCTAAGCTGAGCAACTGCTGCTTGTTCTTAACTTGTGCATGTAAGGAAAGAGGAAAATAACGAGCAGTTATTGACTGTTATGCCTGTGCCCCTTGCCCTTGCTCAAACTCACATGTCACCAGTGCAAAGGATGAAGTCATCACTGTTCTACAGAAAAGGTGTGGCCACACCAAGAACCTCACTCCCCCTACATGGGGTCACACAGAAAGTAGCAAGGTTGCTGTTTGAGCCAGGCTTTATACAGTTATGTAGTGGGTGCCTCTACAGGCACCTCTGAAAAAAGAATGAAAACTTTTTCTATTTTTAACTTAATGCTCCAGCCCAGTTTAATGTATGTGAAGGTGAAATCTCTGGATGGTTTAGTGTAGCAGCTTCTATATGAAAATTTGAATACATGAACTCTAGACAGTTAATTTGTTTTTGACTCTCAGAATCTATTGTCAGTGTATCGATCTTAAGATGCCACATGCACAGCACAGGTGCATGCAGGTCTCCTTCCTCCCGGCTGCACTACAAAACTCCTTCTCTCACCCTTTCTTTCTTTATTGTGGCAAGCTTTATTTTTCATTTAAATGCCTGGTTTCTGAGTAAAGCATCATTAGTCATAATCCAGAACCAAGATTTGATATTAAATTTAGTTTGTGTTCTATTTTAACAAATAGTAGATTGTATGTTAATTATAGAATAATATCTTAACAGAGGTCTCTGTTACAGAGTTAAACAGGATCCATCTTTGAGCATCTAATAAGAAATAGATATGCATCCATTCTGCAGAAGCTTATGGAGACATGGTGCTGGGAACTCAGCAATGTGTGTGGACCCTCCGGGTTCCAAGATGTGCTGGTGGTGGCCAACTCTGGGTTTAAGCAGTCCTCTAACACAAGGATGTTTATTCAAATGCATTCTCAACCTTCCTATTTGTGAAACCAAAATTATTCAGCAGTGCAATAAGCATTAAACCAGTGTTGAAGTTCCTAAGAAGCAGTTTATCCAATATTGCTAACAAATGCTGAGAGCCATAGCCAAGTGGGAATGACGCATGTTACTATGTGACTTTTTTCCATGTTGTCAATAAGTGTGGCGATGCACGGTCCTGTTTTGCAGTGTTTTCCCTGTACCAGAATCACCTGTAACGCTTGCTCAAATGCAGATCCCTGGGCCTGTAGACCTGTGGCCATGGAATTGGGAGAGGTGGAGCAATCTGCACACATTTTTACCAAATTGGCTTTGTTGATTTTTATGACAAGGTTTTTCGAAAGTGAGCCCTAATGTAGTAACATCCACCTGAGCAGCATAAGGAAGAAATGTAGTCAAATGGTACTTTTTCTGCCCTCAGTAGATATAGTAAATACACAGCAAAGCCAGAGATGTGAGCTTCTGTCAGAAGCCCTGAGATGCACTAGTACAAGATACCTGGCAAACACTCCTGATTCCTTTCCATGATTGCCTTTCAGGTGGTGTCCAGGTGGGAGGGGCTGGGTGGTCTGTGTTGAAGAAAGGTGCTGGAATGAAGTGCTTTGGACAGCCACTCTTAGTTCTGGCAAGGCCTGGCTCAAGGCCCAGGGCCGTCGCTTACTATTTATGGAACTCCAGAAACTGACCCAGTGAATTCAGTTTAATCTTTTCAGAGGATATAAGCTTGCTTATCTGCACTCACATAAATCCAGTTCAGTGAGACGTATGATGTGGAGATAGTGTGGACCAGAGTTTGTTCTTTGTGCTGAAATGGCAGGTTTCCCCTGGGAGGCCTTGACCGGGGATCCCTGAAATTGGACCGTGTGTCATTCATGAGCGTGTTTGTTTTGGCCAGCCCTGCCCTGTGGTTTATCTTGTGATTCTAAGTTATTTTGTGGTTGATTTGCACTGAGGTGCTTGTAAGCTTGTAATAATGTGCCTATGAGCTCAACTTATAACAAGCATGGGCATTGTACATGGAAAAAGTCATATTTATGTAAACATTGGTTTATTTGTGATCATATCAGGAGAGGCAATAAATATTACCTTCCTGCCAATGTTTTTTGTTTGTTTGATATGTGGTAAAATTTGCAGCAGGAGTGAGATAGATTCTGCAGCAGCTCCTGGTTACAAAGCCTGGGGTTTAAAGTGGTCAGCTTCTTACACTGTCCGTGCAGCTTCTGGGCAAAAGCTGGACATCTGTCTCAGGTCCTGAGATCCTTGCTCTCCTCCCTGTCCTCTACTACCTCCTGATTTCAAGTATGCCATAAAGCTCGTTAGAACATAGTCTCCCATGACATTAATCCTGCACGGATACTTCTTTTTAAAAAAGCAGCAACAGTATTCATATAGAAGTGTGATGAGTTCGATCTTACACGTGAACATTCGTTTTCTCAATTGCTTTACAATATAATGACAAATTAAGATAAATTGATTTGTTGAAAAATCGAAGAAAGCTCCACAAGTTGGTTAATTGCTTAATATATTTTTTGTGCAGAGTTCTAATTAGATTTATTGGTAAAAGAAGTTGATGAGGTCTGTTATTATCCATATGACTTGACAGTGTCTTGAAAGAAGTCACTGTAACACACTTAATGTTGCATGTTATACAGCTAATATTTTAATGAAAAATATTCTAAAGAAAAAGTCTACTTATATTTCTTATTTTATAGTAAATTATTTCTTTCTTCATTGTCATGATCAGTTATTCAGAGAACACAGATTCTTCTTAGTGCTTTAATAGTTTTTATTGGTGGGGACTAGATTTATCTTTGAAAGGTTAAAAACTACATTTTGTACTAGTGTTTCCCTTCACCTCATTCCCTCTGGGCACTGGGAACACATGGGAATTTTCATCTGTAAACTTCCTTGTGCCTGGCTCAGTAGGACTCAGTGGTGTTGGGGGTAATGGTAAAGGATGAGGATGCAGTCTGCTTAAGCACATTTCTTAAAAATGCAGCATAAGTAAAAGTAGGTAATAAAACTCCAGGTTTGTTCGGATTTATTGAAGTGAACCAAGAAGATATTATGGCAGGAACTAATGTACTTTATTTGACAGTCTGTGTTTTAATATTATTACCTTGGAAGTTTGTTTTTAAACTTGAATCTATAAACTTTTACACTAAAATTATTAAAATAAGGGAAATTTTTTAAGTGTTTGAACTTCTTCAAATGTCTTAACTCTTTTGTTTGGGTGAAGTTGTTATGAACCCTGAAGTTACAGCAAAAGGATGGGACTTGGTGGAGAAAACCTTGGTGGATTCAGGGCTTGATTTACATGGTTATTACTGTTTACAGTTCACTGATTCTTTCTTAAGATGGAATTTTGCTTTTGTCTTTGTAGGGTCGTTGCTCCAGGGAGAACTGCAAGTATCTTCACCCACCCCCACACTTAAAAACACAGTTGGAGATCAATGGGCGCAATAACTTGATTCAGCAGAAGAACATGGCCATGCTGGCCCAGCAGATGCAACTAGCCAACGCCATGATGCCCGGCACCCCGCTGCAGCCCGTGGTAAGCCCTCCAGCCTGCTCTCCAGCTGTAGGCGCAGGCTTAACTTAGGGAGAAGGGGCTGCAGTAGATGGTCTGGACACAGTTTAGTTATCAGCTGCTGGTATTTTCTAGTGAATAAGTATCAGTTATTCCTGGATCCGTTTTCACACTATAAACCCAGGGGCACTTGACCACTGAGCATAGCTCCAGCCCTTTTAACATTTTATTTAGACAGTAAGTTGCTTAGGGCCTCGCTGAATTGCTGAGGCTGACTTTGAACTTGTGATCCTCCTGCCTCAGCCTCCCGAGCTGCTGGGATGACAGGCATGTGCCACCTAGCATTGTAGGTCTCTTTCTTTTAAAACTTAAATTGAAATGATTTCATAGTCACAAATGCTAAGCAGCTTCTGACTAGTGGTGATCATCAGACTTGGAAGCCTCATCAAGGGAGGCAGAAACTCCAAGGGCTGTTAAAAAAGAATGAAATTGATAAACCTTGGGTGTCCCTAGATGTTCAGTGTCTATCAAGCAGTAGATGTGTGCAATTCTGCTTCTGAACACACATATATCTATTAAACCATTTGGATTTTTATGATTATGTGGCTGATAAGTGTCTCTAATAATCTTCTTTACATCATAATTGATATTAGGTTGATAAGCTATTTTATGTTAATTGTGATATAGTAGTTTTACTTTTAAATATATGATGAAATCTATAGCGATTAGTGAAAAAAAAAATATATATATATACTATTGCATCTAAATTATGACCTAAATTATTGCATCTGAATTATTATGGGGTCATAGGAATGTAAAGACCCCCATTTTTCTGGCATCTTTATTGGAAAACTGCTAACTATTTTTTTTTCCAGATGCATTATTATAATACCTGAACTCAGTGTAACTGGTATTCTCTCTTAGAGCTTAAAGCAACAGTTATTCCAAAAAAGAGGAGGTGGTCTATTTGAGGTGGGAGGGACCTCCATATTACATGTTCAGTGATACGGTTGTCAGTACTATACAGTTGAGGTGAGAGAATTATTGTAATTATTTCTGTGTCTGTCTTAATCTGATCTATTTTTTCTCATTATTGGGGACTCAGTTAAAAATGTAGTATCTTTTTTTAATATTTATTTTTTAGTTGTAGTTGGACACAATACCTTTATTTTATTTATTTTTACGTGGTGCTGAGGATCGAACCCAGGGCCCCGCACATGCGAGGTGAGTGCTCTACCACTGAGCCACAACCCCAGCACCAAAAAAATGTAGTATCTTAAGTTTATTTTTTGTGACATCTGCTAATTTTTCATGTCTGAATTGGGATAGCAGGAATATTTCTATTTGGTTAAAAGTTTATCTATCATCATTCTTTCTAACAAAACAATATAGGGCAAAAATCTCTCTTTCCCTTGGCCCTCAGATTCAGTTTCAAAGATCTGGGTGGCTCCTTCCTTAGTTGATATAAGATCTCTCCTTGACGTGAGACACTTGGTTCCGGTTAAACATTTAAAGCATACTTACTGCCAGGTTTGGCCTCTCTCCACCCAGGGAGCCCCTTAGATCAGCAGGCGAGGTTCCCTGATTGAGGAAGACCCGAGAGTCACAGCCTTGAGCTCCTCAGTGTGAAGTTGGGCCCATCTCCTGACCCAGCCCCTGAGTTCTGACTCTCAAGGTCATTCCAGGGGTTATGGCACACACAAGATCCTAGTGCAAATTATAAATGACGTTCTGCTCTTGAAATGCTAGTAACACATGTGTTGTTTATAAAACCGCTCAGTCACAGATTTCAGAAACCATCTGAACACTCGCCCCACTTTTTGCTGCTTTTGTAAGAAAATTCTCTGCTTTGATGATGTCATTGCTGTGTTAGTCTGGAGCACATTCCGGCTCTGTGTTAATTTCCCCTCATGTGACTACTTGAATGTGGAGTTACCCCTCTGCTAAAGGCATCCTGGGATCAGAGCCTTAAAGTATTCGGCATACAGAGTGAGATTTTCATAGTAAGTATAGGAATCATTTTGATTTTTCAATTCTGAAGCATTGGGGGTTTTAGTGGCTTCAGAGAAACCTTCAGTCCAGGAAAGTTTCTCTCAGAACTCCGCCTGAGACTGTCCTTTTGTTTTTGAGGCCAGCCCTGCAATGATGAGGATGATGAGAGGCAGGCTCAGGAATGAAAGGGACGGTTGTGAGCAGCTGCTGGCTGGGACTTAATGTGGCCCAGGAATAGGGACTCCAGCAGAGCCGGGAGCCGCCTGCTGGCCACATGAGAAGGGCTGCTACTCAAGGGAGCGGCCCTGGTCAGGTGGAGTCTTGAAGACGTGGCTGTAACTTGGACCCAACCAGGAGGTGGCCCTGTGAAGAAGATCCACCACATAGGGCACCTGCCAGCAGCGACAGGTTTTTTGACAAGGTTTTTAGACAGGTCATTGGCAGTGCCTTGGCTCTCTATGGCCAGACAGGTTAGCTGGAGGAGCAGGAAGGAGCAGGGCTGGGGTGCATGGTCTAAAGTAAAATTCTCAAGCAGCTGTAATGGTGGCTGGCACCTTGTGGAGTCAGATCAATAATCACTTGACGAACGAAAGGGCAGGTGGAGGAAGGAGTACCACCGACGCCAGAAATCACGGGCAGAGGTTCCTGGCAGTTCTCCTGCCCTGGAGACCAGAGGAGCCTAAGTCACCAGCAGAGCAGCAGCCCCGTCACAGAGGCCCCCACAGACCAGGTGGAGTGGCTGCTCACCCCGTGTGGAAGCCTGAGAGACTGGCGCTGTCCGTTTTCAGAGCCTGGCCTGGACTAATTCAGTTAGACAGGGATCTGTAGGACAGGGTCCTGCCTTCATAGCCTTTATTAGGTTGAAGAAATGCACCACACCGAGAATCAGAGAGAGGACTGGCATTTTTGAGACGATACTTGAGGGGCATTCACTGTACTCAGCACTTTTTGTATATTACCTTCTATCTTCTATCTAATGAAACAGGTCATATTACCTCAGCATAAGAGATACAGAACCAAAAGTTCAGAGAGGTTAAGTAATTTGCTCAGCCTCACAGCTAGTGAGTAGAAAGGTTCAGACTTTAATCCAGCCTGTTTGGGCTCCGGTGTTCGTGTACGGAACCCCGTATTGGGTCAGGTGGCCAAACATCTCTGGGTCCTGGGCAACTCATTTAAGCTCTCTGACCTTTTCCCAAATAGAGAGAAAAATTTGAAATCTATTACCTCTGAGGTCCTGGCACTCTCAGACCTCAAACACAGTTATTCCCATTTCATAAGATGAGGAATAATGTAGTTGAAAATGACCAGTAGAATTTATCTGTCTACTTCCTAAAAATTAATAATGAATTATAGAAGTATTGGCGTTAATTCTATTGGCATTCGTAAATTCTTAATAAAAATGTAAAAGTTCACTTCTTTTTTCTTTTTATCCTATAATCTTTGAAAATAAATAGAAGAGCTCTAACATTTAGTTATCAAATAAAAAATAATGAAATTTCTGCTTTCTCAGTGTTCCTTTTTTCTAGTATGACTTTGCTGCACACTGTCAGGTGCAAAGTCATCAAATAAGAAACTGCAGCATGGTTTGGCCACCAGCCCACACTGTGGATCACACCCTGGAGAGCATGGGTCCCCCGGCCCATCCAGAGGGCCTCAGGAGAGGTGCAACTCCTTCTACGCTCTCTGCGTGGCCCTCACCGAGGTCTGTGGAAGCCTTCACAGTGAGGAGCTCACTGTTAGCAGCCTCTGCCCTTATTGGGCACCCAGAGCTTAGCTGTGGCCCCTGTAATTCTGCTGGCAGCTGTCCCCAAGTGCAGAGACCTGGCTTCCATGAGACACGGAACTCATGCAGAAGTCCCTGTGCATGTCATGAAGTTGAGATGCTTCGAAGATAGAATCCCAGTCACCGGCTTTGGCTTCAGTTTCAGGAGCGTCTTTGGCTCCTGTCACCTCGACTCTGCCATTGCTGGCATTTGCAGAGCACTTTGAAGTGGCCATTTGTCACATCTGCAGGAACTTTCAGAGTTCTTGAACTGTTTTTTCCTGCTTTACTCTCCAGCTGGTGCTCCGGGGATTGAGAGGAAGCCTCTTTGTCCCTGGGAGTTTCTGAGAAGAGTTTCCGTCTCAGCTGCCTTCAGGTGGTGCCGGTCCACCTGCCTCAGTCCGGGCCAGCAGCCCTTGGGTAGCCCAAGAGCAGTGCCGATGTGGGAACCAGCCATGTGCCTGTGGACGGGGGCCGAAGTGAGCCTGCTTTATTTAAAGGGTCTCAGTAAAACTGGCCTGAAGGGCAGAGTGACCCTGAGAATCACACACATCTCATCCTTCTGTGTAGGCCCAGCTGGCCAGAGGCGGGTTCCGGCCTGTTGGCAGCTCCACTCCAGTCCCAGGCTGTCTTCTTGGAAGAGGAGAATTTGCAGTGTGGATTTGTTGATTCCTCCCATTAGCTTTGAGTGCCTTTTATATTCAAAATAATAGTTTACTCACGATAGCTGTGGGCACAGGATGATGCCTCAATCTCTTTCTCTTACACACACACACATACACACACACACACACACACACAATCTAGAAAAACCTGACTTGTAAGATTTGTGTTCCATAAGTCTCAAGTAATGCTGATGATATGTTACTTGTAATCTTTTCATTTTATTACTAATTTCAAGCAATATTTTCAAACAAATGTTGTTTCACATAGTGTTTTCAAATAAACAATCCCTATGATAGCTTCAGCATTACAGTATAGTCGCTACCAAAACTTGGGCAGTTTAATAAAAAAAAAATTGCAAAACACATTAAATTTCCAAATCACCATGGAATAACCATTAAATTTTGAGGTGAAGGGCTGGGGTTGTAGCTCAGCAGTAGAGGGCTCACCTCGCACGTGCGAGACCCTGGGTTCGATCCTCAGCACCGTATAAAAATAAATGAGTGAAATAAAGGTATTGTGTCCAACTACAACTAAAAAATAAATATTAAAAAATTTTGATGTGAAGAGAGGAAATATTAATTAAATCTCTTCATTTTTTGACATTTGGGTGTCTGTACTTGAAAATATTTAATGCATTTGCTAGTTAATTTCTGTGGCAAAGAAAAGCATTTAGCAAATCCACTCAAATACTCATTAGCAATAATTATAGAGGTCTTGTGGAAATGCCAGTTAGAGCAGATATGGATATGTATTTATTCATGTGTATATATACACTCACATTAATAGATACATATATATATATAAATACATATATATAAGCATGAATAAATACATACACACACACACACACACACACACACACACTGAACAAAGTGTGTGTGGAGAACAGAGGATAGGAATCAGATCAGAGAAACTTCAAGAAGAAGAGTTCTGGTTCTTGAAGCATGATTCAAAATTAACCAGGTGGGCTGGGAAGTGGTAGCATTCAATGTGGAGGAAAAAAAAAAAAAAAAACATGCTCAAAAGAGGAGAACCCTAAGAGAAGAGAATGTGTCTCCTGGGAGACCTCAGGAGAAGCAGAAAAGTGAACTGTTTCTGTGGAAAACCACACGGTGCATGGATTTGTAGTCACCTAGGAGCTTTCAAAAAATACTTCTTCCCTAGTACATTTTGTCAGGGATTCAGAGGAGCAGTGTCCTGGGCTTTCACAGATCAGCAGTCCTCAGGTGGTTAAAGGGGACCTGGTCCATTATGTGAGAACCTGGATTCCAGAACTATTGGAATCAGACACACCCCTCTCCAACTTGTAGGCCTTCCAGCCATTCATTTGTAACCCTGGGCACATGATCTTTGTGAGCTTTTTATCTACAAAGTGAGTAAGTACCCACCTGACCGTGCTGTAATTCACTCACTCATCCATTCAGTCAAGTGTTCATTCAACAAATTTCCATTAAGTCCCTACAATATGCCTGGCATTGTTCTGCATTCTGGGGATTTAGCTGAGAATTGAACAGTCCCCTCCTGCAACTCCACCCCCATCCTAAATAAATAAATGGAAAAACAAAAAGGAAAAGAAACTTGCCAGAGATCTGGGTAATGAGGATTAAATACAGTACCACAGGTAAAGCACTTAGCCAATACTGTCACAGGACGAATAGGGAATTTATACTAATAATCATGTTTCCGTAGTTAACTAGGTTTTATAATGTGAAGCTGAATAACGTTTTTATTTGTAACAGAGCCCGACTGCCTTAATGGAAATATAATATCTAATTTAAAACAAAAAGTGATTAACCCATAAGTGGCACCCAAATTAGTAAATTTGCAGATTGGGAAAAGGCAGTCACAAGCCACTTTCTGGTGCCTTCTGGGAACGAAGATAACTGTGAATCATTATCACAGGGGTGTCGTTGGTATCAAATATACCAATTACACAGTTCTGTGTTATCCTGTGGGCGCTTTAGAGAAAATTGGGTGCCACTTGATTTTCCCGGAGCCTGCAGCTCTGTAGGAGAGCTCGCGGAATAGGGGCAGAGCCTGGCAGAGGCAGAGGGGCACAGCCCAGCAGTCCAGGGCCTTCCCGCACCCGGGAGGGCATCTTCTAAGGCTTGGCCATGACTGGACTCTACCAGGTGCTCTGGGATGACTCCATGTTCCATGTAACCAAAGCTGTGTAGCAAATTTGCAGAAATTGAAAAGAATGGAAGGAATGTGGTACTTTTTTGTTTATGGCAGCTTTTGGAATCAGGTTCCAAAATGCAGAGCTGCTGTTACCAGTTGTCTTCAGTAACTAGCTCTACATAACCTGAGAGGGAGCCATTGGAGATAGTGCTTGCTGAAGAGTTGATATTTCTAGTTTATAAAGCGGCTACAGACTTTACTTGGGGACCGTGCCCTTAAAAACTTCAGATTTGAATTTGTTCTGCTGAATTAATTCAGGAAATCAGTTCACGTGACAATCTGGAGAAACAATTCAGACATGAGATTGTTGCCAGTTAATGGGATCAATACTCTCATGTAATAAAATTATTATCTGTAATGTGCAGCAGCTGTGTTGTGTGCGTTTGTGGATTTTCACTGTATTTTGTTTAACGAGATTTAACAAAGCTGGGTTTTATTGGCCCTCTGGCATTAGGTTAAAATAAGGGTGCTTTTTCCTTCCCCCAAACTTTTTGCTTTTAAGTAATTATACTAGATTGCGGGCAGTGACATAAACTTCTCAATAACTCCCTGGAATAAACATTCAAAATATACTGTCTGTAAACACACAGTCATTCATAGCAGCCGGATGCAGAGTGGAATGATACTAAGTACCTTCTTCCTCCTATTCTCAGCTCTCCTTTTTCTGTGCTGTTTCTAACAATTCTGAAACCTCTAGTAAGAAATTAGAGTGCTGGTCTGTGTTTTCACGCACTGCATCCTAGTCCAGGGCTGCCTGTGTAGCAGGGGACAGTGGAGCAGCGTTAAACCAGCTGCATCTCAGGGAGGTGCTGGTGGATGGAGACTGCCCGGCCCCTCCCTGACAGGCCGCTGGTTGTCTGTGATACAGTTTTCTGTAGTCTGAGGGGAGCTTCTCGGGGAAGGGGTGGGGCTGGAATTGCAGGTGTTGCCTAGGCATCAGGCATCACCTGACAGATCATCTAGCCATGCCAGTCACACCACCATGTTTGGAGGCCTAAGTACGTCAGCTCAGTAGTAGCAATGGAATCTGTGGTGTGTTGTTTTTTCTCCCCAGCGAATCAAACTGTGTATTGAATAGTCTGTTTCACATTTTCTTGTTAAAAATGTGTATACTAACTGCGAAGATTCTTCCCAAAGCAGTTTGTGAGGCCAGGAGAACAGTGGGTGCCCTGGTAGCCTCAGTCCTACATAGGTGGCTTGGGCTGGATGGTGCCGCTGTGGGGATTGTCCTGGAGCCTCAGGAGCCCCGCAGTGTTCCAGCACTGTGCCTCTGCAGGTGAAGGCAGCCACTTCTCCCTCCTGATAGGAAAACACATGGGCTGATGCCAGGGCACAGGGAGTGTCCAGGGAGCTTTGAGTTTGAGCCTTGTGCAGTGTGGGTATGTATTAGAAAAGTAACATATGGATCCAGCCATCAAGTGCCAGAGTGCTGCTGCCACCCAGGGTATCTCCAGGTGTTGACGAGCATCCCCTGAGAAGTATCATCCCTGGTTGAGAACCACTGACCTAGAGAAAGGGAGTGCAGGAATTCTGTCTTACTGTTCTGCATATGGGATGATTGACAGCCAGACTAGAAAAAGGATGTTTTATTTTCTAACCAGTTTCTTCTGTGCTATAAGAATTACTTTTGTAATTCCATACTATATACTGCACAAAGCTTTAATCGAAAACTCTCTTCATGTACTGTGGCATCATGGAACTTTTTACTCTTACCAGAAGGAAGAATTAGCTACATTCAGATGTAATCTAACATCACCTAATGCCACTTTCATTCCAAGAAAGTACTGTGATACTATTTCTTTTCATCAGGTAAAGAAAATGAATCACTAAAAATTACCTTAAACAACAGGATCCATTTTGTCCATGAGTTTTTGTGTTTCAGAGACAAATATAATTATACAGAGCATTAAACTTAAAATTGGAACTACTGAAAGTGTATCATCAGTAAAGTGCAAATGGTTAAACTAGACCTCGGGTAAACGGTTCAGTTCTGTGCAAGAACAAATGTATTTGATAAGGCAAATCTGCATATCAACAGATGGAAACAAGTCTCACATGATGACAGAAGTTGTACCTGTTCTTGGTTGCTGTATGGATTTCCTTGAACCGTTCTGTAGCACTTCTTTAGAAGTATTCTCTGTCAGACCTCACATTTCAGACTTTCTTCCTCCCTGGTGAGATAAATTCATTGTTGAATGTCTCACAAGGATGTGACAGGCTGGCAGAACATTTGCAGTGACCTCAGAAACACCCACATCAAGTGAATGTCCACACACCTTCTCCTCTGCTGTGAAGGGCAAGCTCCTCAGTGCCTGCCTTTCACATAGCCCAGGGACTCATTTACAATTTACATTGGCTGTGAGACTCTCACCCCCAGGACTTCTGCTGTGTTTATGCCAGGTAATAGGGCACTTGAAACCTGTTAGCACTTGTAAACAGGTCTGTCAGGCTCATCTAACATGGCAATTATGAAGTCCGTGTCTTCCACAGGTTTCTAGGATTAAATCAGAACAACAATGTAGATAAGAGACCACAGGAAGTTTCTGCATTGAACAATCTATTACTTAAAGGAAATCCCAAGTACTATGGACCTCAGACTTCAAAATCCCTGTGGAGGACTTAATGGACTTTACCTATTATATTTTAGGGGGAAAATATTAATTTGATGAATATTTATTTAACAAAGTATTGTTCTCCTAAATGAGAGTAAATAAACACAGGATTAAAGGGAAGGAGGGAAGAAAGAGGAATGGAATATGGATGGGTGGACGGATGGATAAGATGAAAGACAGCAGCTGTGAACTGTTGTTCATGCACGTTGAACTTGGATTTCTGTTTTACTTTTCAGCCAATGTTTTCAGTTGCACCAAGCTTAGCCACCAATGCATCAGCAGCCTTTAATCCCTACCTGGGACCTGTCTCCCCCAGCCTGGTTCCAGCAGAGATCTTGCCCACGGCACCCATGTTGGTTACAGGGAATCCCGGAGTGCCGGTGCCTGCGGCTGCCGCTGCCGCTGCCCAAAAACTGATGCGCACGGACAGACTGGAGGTAGGAATGTGGTGTCTGCGTCTTTGTGTTTTTCATTCTAGTGCTTAAACTGTGTCCATGGCCAAAATTGTTTAAAAATTGTTTAAAAAAATATCAGAATCAACATTTGGTTGGTAGCATTTTAGAAGAAAATAGGTGTGCTTTATTTGATGAAGGCAGTGTTTATAGAAACCACAGCATCCCCCAGTATAATAGCAGAGAGCCTGAGATCTGGAGCTGCCTGTTACTCCACTGTGCCTCAGTTTCCTTCTCTTTAAAATGTTAGTGATAATGACATTTGCCTCAAAGAGTTAGAAAGACATCTGGTGCTGAGCAAGTATTTCTTTTTCTTTCTTTCTTTCTTTTTTTTGGGGGGGGGCAGGAGAGTACCTGGGATTGAACTCAGGGGCACTCAACCAGTGAGCCATATCCCCAGCCCTGAGGCTGGCTTTAGATTCACGATCCTCCTGCCTCAATTTCCTAAGCCACTGGGATTGTAGGAGTGCTGTTTATTGACACAGCCATCAAAAATAGCAAATTGTATCAGTCCGCTAAAATTCAGTTCTCATGAAGAGGTAACAGGCATTAGTTACTGTGTATTAAACATTATAAAATTTATTATTGCAAGTTTCTTTATAAGCTGTACAATATTTTGGTTGAAATCCCAGAGCACCTTTGTGAAATGTACTCTTCTAAAAGTATTTTTCAAAGGAAATTGCTTGGTGCTCTCAGTCTTCCTGTCAAGGATGATCAGGTGCATGTACTTTGCTGTTGATACATGAGAAAGAAATTAAAGTTATAATACTTTGAAGGGGTTGCTCAGAGTTTCAGCATGGCTGGATTAATGGATCTGGAAGACTACAGATATGGGGGAACTGGTAGTATTCATGAAAGGTACAGACTTGGCCCTGAACCACCTCTTCTTCCTTCTCTGTTGAGGCAGTACCTGGGTGGAGAAGTCCTGCGTGTGTGAACTGCTGAGGCAGCAGCAGAGGAAAGCTGTCAGTCGAAAGTGGTCTGTCAGTTTGCAGGAGCTTACTTAGTAAGCACCAGAGTCCTACTGACTGACTCTTGTCTCCTTTGTTAAAGAGGGTCTCGGTTTTCAGCACATTTGCAGCCAAATACCAGACATTCACACCTCAAAAAAAATCTTAGGAGGATGTCATGACCTTCATTTTACAAGGAAGGGAGGGGAAGAGAGGTGCACTAACTTGTCCTTGCTAGAGAGATGCACCTGGACTTTTAGGTGGGTTGTCATTCACTCACGGTTGTACTTGCTCATTCATTAACTAATTCTGTTTGCAAATGAGTTAGGTCAGAACGTAATGAATTTTAAATATTTCAGATCACTGGGTGCTCACCATTTGAAGCAGTTGTGTTTCACCTGACGTTTCTAAAGCAAACTGTGGGTTCTTAACTCACGATTGTTAATTGATTAATGGGAGGACATAAGCAGTCTGAGCCGAACATGGATGAATTAATTATTAATCGGTGATGATATTTTAAAAACTGAGAGAATGGAGACAGCAAAAGGCTGAGTTGTGTGGCCAGAATGCTTCCAAAACTAACCCTCCCTCCATTTGAGGTCGTCGGCCTTCGGCTGCATTTGGTGGTGTTTAATTGGAAGCAGACTGGTCTTTGGGTCGTGTTTTCTGTGGATATCACCTGTGTGCTTTGTCTCTTTCTTTTGCTGTGCTCTTGTCTCTTTCTTTTGCTGTGCTCGTAACAAGTGTCTTCTGCCCCATCAGCTGTCGCTCTCTTTTGCCTGAGGGCCACGTACCCCAATGCTTGATGGTAGAGCAGCGTCCTGTGCTGCTTGGTCAGCAGGATCAGAGTCGGTGTCCCAGTCTCCATCCGCTGGAGTGCTGAGTGTGACAGAGGAGAGTCCTCTGAGCTGTGCCGCATTGTTGTGGACAGTCTCCTGCATGCTAAAGACACTGCTTGGGGGAGGGCGCAGGAAGGGCCTGCCAGGAGAGCACACAGTGGTTCACTAATGGCCGTGTATTTGGTTATTTGGAGTTGAAACCCATACTCTATTTTAATATGTATTTTAAACTTTGTGTTTCATCTGAGGTGAGACTAGCCTAAGTCATTTGGTATATTACCTAATTCTTACCACTCTATTTTCTCTTTTTATTACACAATTATTACACAGTAAAGAAATCTTTAAAACTTCTGATTCTTTGGATTTGCTTAGAAGAATTGACATGTTTACAGGACCCTATGCCATGCTACAAAAAAGAATTTTTAAATTGGAAAACTGACAGCTGAGCATTAATGTTCTGGTGTTGTTAATTAGATGGGCTTGGTCTGAGATTCTCAAAACTCCAAGATTCACATTTCAAACATGTAAAATGAGGGGGTTGCACCCAATAATCTCCACTTACAACATTCTGTGGATATTGAGGCCCCTTTTCTTGCTTTTAGCACCAGCCATAATGTTTTGGAACGTTTACTTGAAAGTGTGTACACACACGCGCACACACACACATACACACACACATATCACATGCATGGCTTGATCAGGCCATCTGTCTGTCTGTTTATCCACTCATCTATCTTCCTTTTTTCTTTATTATTTTTAAAGACTGTCTTCATTCATTTCCTGTATTCTCAACCTAAGACTTTGTGGTTTTCTCTGAAGATGGTAAATACCAATCACCCATGTGACTTTTAAAATTCCATTTTGTGACCTTCCTAGCAAGTTTTACTTCAGTGATTATTTTAGGAAATCACTAAGGTGTGTAGCTACTAGAAAAGTCTGGGTCTTTATGTCCTACCATGCTTCTTAGCAAAGAGCTGGTACTGAGGGAAATCACTGTTTGACTTGCTTTTGAGAAGCATAGTAAGTTTGGGTACAAAAGGATAACGAATGAATTACTGCTGAGCATCCAGTGGAGAACGGCTGAGCTTCCTTCAGGTAGAAGCACCTGAGGAACACCTAGGAAGCCCCCACTGATCTCCCTGACCAGTCTTCAGGAAAGGGCCACGGGAGAACCGTGCCAGCTCTACACTGCTGTCCAGTCACTGGTTATGTGAAAGAATGAAGGAGTCCTTCAGCCCGTCAGCCCTTCAGTCCATCCTAGGAAGATCCACGTCCTGCTGGGCATGGTAGTACACCCTGTAATCCCAGCAGCTCAGGAGGTTGAAGCAGGAGGATCACGAGTTCAAAGCCAGCCTCAGCAACTTAACAAGGCCCTAAGCAACTCATGGAGACCCTGTCTCTAAATAAAATACAAAATAGGGCTGATGATATGGCTTAGTAGTTGAATGCCCCTGAGTTCCACCCCAGTACCAAAAAAAAGAAAAATACATGCCCTGTTTAGAGCTTAGCGTGATCCCACCGGGTCACAAAACAGGAAATTTTAACTTGAAGAGAAATTTTTAACATGTGCTCAGGTGCCCCTGGGGTCACGTTTACATTCTGAGCAACCAGCTACAAGACAGGAGTCTCGCTCCTGCTCCTAGATGCAGTGCAGTAGCTTCAGGCCCAATGAGATTGGAACCACTTAGAGTGATTGCCAGAGTCACAGGGCCTCCTCTGAGGACTTCCTAGTAGGTCTGTCCTGAGGCTCAGGCTGTTTGTTCCCACAGGTCAGCTGATGTCTGCTGCAGGCTCGCTCTAGAGGGGCCAGCGCTGGTTACCTGTGCCTCAGCTTTTCATTGTTTATTTCAGGTACAGTCATTGTGACTCGGTTGAAAAGTCCGCCTCATCCAGACAGAAAACATCTGCAGAGTGCTAAACTGCTCTGAATGGAATCCCCAGCTAATGAAGCCTTTAGGTAGACGGTGATGCTTATCAGAGTAGTTGATGTCACACGGCAGTGGTCAAACCAACCCAGGGTGCTTAGGAAGACGTGAGGGGGCTCTAGGGTCAGTTGCTTCCTTTTCACTTCAGGGGTCTTCATGAGAACATAGCTGTTCCAGGTGAGGCGGGCAAACATCTTGGTTTCTCCTATTTTCAGTTGAAGTTTCCTTGTAAATAAAATCACCCTCGTGCTGCTGCCTTTCTCTACTGGGTGATGGTGACGCAGCTCCGACTCAGGCCTCTGGCTGCCGTGTGCTGCCACCGTGCATGTGCGTGGCAAGAAGAGTCAGAACGCTCCTCTGTGGGCGGAGGGTTAGGGGACAGTATTCACCTCACAGAGCTGAAGAGAGGTCGGTCGGAGCTTTCATGAGTTCAGTGGATTTAGCATGATTAGGTGTAAGAGTTTCTATTCAGAGAAGATTAGAAAAGCAGAAGCTTTCAGTGATACACGAGAGGCTTATTGGCAGGGTTACTTTGCTTTTCTATTTCTGTAGAGAACGTTTGGCTACTGCTTATGTAATATTTTAATTTCTCAAGAAAATGACTGAGAAATCGTACAAGTTTTGTGCACAGGAATCAATCTAGAAAGCACAGTAAAAGCAGCCGTGCAGGTGAGCGTTCAGGCATCTGGTGAAGGTTGGTTTCTTTTCCTATCCCGGTGGGTTTGCAGGCTTCTCCCTTCACCCAGGAATAACTGGACCCCTGGAAAGTAGGTTTAGTGATTCTTTTGTTGGTCATCCCTACATATTAACGTTTGATTATTTTCATGAAGCCAAATGACAAATTCCCATCATACACACACACACACACACACACACACACACACACACATACACATACATACATACATATATACACACACATATACACATATATATGTAAAATATAAATTATACTATATAGAAGTATGCTGTGTTCCTGTGTTCTTTGGCATAAATGATAATTATAGGGTCCACTTTAGATTTCAAAGAAAACTTCCCTTTGATCTTAACAGAAACAGAGACAGTTAAAGCAGGTGTCCTTTTCTTCCTTTTTAACAAGAGGAGAACATCGATCAGATTTGTGCAATTATGGAATAACTGACCAAAGCTAGCATCATGTCTTTGGATCCATAAAAACCTTATTATATAGTAAATTAAATGAAGTCACTTCCACTGATCACCAGAAGTTTAGAACATGGAGATTTTAATCATTTCTAAATTGAAAGCACAAAAAAAAAATGTTTTTGAACTAGAGTTTAAACTCACTGGATAAAATCACTGGTTGTCAGTATTACTTTTCTCCCAGTATTACTTTTTAAAGTGTCATGTTAGCTCAAGCTTAATTGGAAATGAAGGCCACGGTGCCTCCTGCTGAACATGTATGTGTATGTCTTTCAGTAAGTCCCTAATATTGGTCATTTAGTTTAAAACTGACTGCCCCAAATATTAAAATAGACTGAGTCTCTGTCTCTGTTATAATTAGGTCTCTGTTCCTATTTTGGGATGTTATTCTTCAAAAAATGGCTGAGTCAATTACACAAATACGATGAACACAAAGACTGTTGCTTCAAAGGTATCTCTTCTAGAAAGAAAGAAAAAAAAAACATGCAGGTGTCAGTCCATTAACTCAGACATTGACACTAGTTTCCTTAGACTCCAGCACCTCACTTGCAGAATAAGGAGAATACTCCTTATGAAACCTATTATTATTTTGACCATTTGGAAACATGTTTGTCATACTTAAAAAAAGAGATCAAATAACAGAATTGTCTGTCATCATAGGACTTGTGTGGCATGTTATAAGCTATGAATGCATTATCTCCTACAGTGTTCATGACCTTAAAATTGGGCTTAATCGTGTTCTCATTTTGAAGATTCCATAGCTGGCAAAGTGGCAGAATTGGAACCCACAATCTTAGACTCAGAACTATCTTCTTTCTACTGTATCACTGCCATTTATTTAACAAAAAGAGATTTATTCCTTTCTGTTTTTTTAATTAACTTCTTAAAAGTGTATAATTATTTCATAGATGTTTTAGAACTTAAATGTTTTTAGAGAATATCTTTATTGGAATGCTGATTTTTTTTTTACTTGAAAAGCAACCTTTTACCCATTTTCTATTGATCCTGATAAACTTGCCTGATTTATAAAATAAATCTTGCCTTCATACCAGTTGAATAAAAGACTCAATATTCTTTTTGATTGAGTCACATCTTATGTTTATCTAAATATGTCTGATTGTTTTAATTTAGATTTGAAAACCACTTATGCAGCTTTAGATAGTGCTTTTATTTTTTTTTTTATAAAAGGCCATTTCTGCACATTCATCCTTGGAAATGATCAGAAATTCCTCTATAAGGAATGTATTCTTTGTGGTATTATTTGTAGTATGGGAATATTGGAAATAACCTCGGTGTCCTCTGAGGTACCTGTGTTGTGCGAGCTAGTGGATGAATTAGAGGCACCATCCAAGGTGGTCCCTCCAGACCATGTTTAGCAGAATGATTAAATGCTCATGCTATGCTGTTGTTCATAGAAGGCCACCAAGTTTAAGTATACTATAATCACACTCTTTAAAAACATGTGCATATGGAAGACTAGATAAGAAGACAGGGGGAAAGAAGAACCATGATATTGGGGTTTTTAGATGTGCCCTACCTTCTCTGTTTCAGATTCCCTGTGTGCTAGATTCCATAATCTCTTATTCTGATTTGAATGATGAAGGTAAATTTGTAGAAATTGTTTGTCAATTATATTTTGCTAATGCAATTCTACATCTGAAAGATTCCTTTGGGCATCGGTGCAGTCTAAAGTGTTCTTGAGTTTATCAGACAAAACAGGCCAAACCCGTTATTCAGTCAAGGGGTGGATCCGTTTATTGATGGAGACTGTGGAGGACGGTGTGCTTTAGCTGGAGGAATCCTGTTCCATCTGCAGAAGGACCCAGCAGTGCAGACAGACGTCTAGCACCTGGAAACCTCTCCTGTCCATCTGTCCCGGGGCTCCCTGGGGCTTCCACCAGGGCAGGTTTTCCCAGGAGCTTTCCTCTTCCTCCTTTATTTTTTTCAAAGACATAAATAATGTGAGAGTAGCACTCTCAGTATGTTTCTTCTGTCCCATTTCTTATGTCAGGGAGAAATTACATAAAAATTAAAATATGAAACAACCAAAAGTGCATATCCTGCAAAATCATTGGCTTTGAAACCTGAAAAAAAGGTTTTGATTTTAGGAAATGCTCTAAACTAATTGCTAATGATTAAGTCTGCTTAATTATTTTCTGATTTCTTCCTGTGTGCATCCCACCGAGGAGTGAAGAGTGTAAAATTGTAATGAACCAGTCCTGAACCTATAGAAATCACACACGTGAAGAACTCACACACACACTCACTCTGGCTTTCTTGTCAGTGTGCACAAAGTAAGTTCAACTGAAAATTGGAGTGTGAGATCTGCTGCCGCTGGTTCCTCTCAAAGTGACTGGGGAAGGTGGGAATCACCAAGAGCTCAGGACAGTGGGGAGAGATCTCTCGCACCTCATCCAGGTTCGCTGCTAGACGAGGCCTCCTTGGCATGGATATGCATAAACATCGAAGGAGGCTACTTTTTTTTTTTTTAATGCTGTGGCATTTGCTCAGCATGAGCCTGGTATATGGGCGTCAGCTGCTGCTTCTCACTGAATTTGGTGCTCCTTCTCTTGGCTTTGGTCAGGTACCGGGAATCTGTTCCAGGAAGCTCCACCACTGATTCTGACGCTCTGCCAGAGAGGACAGGGGGACAGTCATGCTGCAAAACAGCTTGGCCACTTTTGCTTTTTAAATTATGAACTTCCTGGTTATGCTTTCCCCCCTCCTATTCAATAAAATAAATACAGTACTAAAAGTTGCTCTTTTATAACTTCCTAAGTCCTCTCTGTACTCTGAGTGGCTCTCAAGAGTGTCTGTCTGGCACATGGTAGTAAATTATTCACTAAATTTTGAAAAATTAAATAAATTGAATAATGTGATGAATGGAGTTGGCGGGGCCGTGCTTGCTGAATACAAAGCTTCAGCCAGCTGACATCACCCAGTGGTGCAGGCTGTCATTCTGGTGGTGCTCTTAGGATCTAGTGTGGTGCAAGCTGTGGAGTCCTTTTTTTTTTTTTTTTCCAAACATTTTTTAAAAATCTATTTTGTTTTATTTATTTTTATGTGGTGCTGAGGATCGAACCCAGTGCCTCACCTGTGCAAGGTAAGGGCTCTACCACTGAGCCCCTGCCCCAGCTCCTGTGGAATCCTTCTTCGGAAGCACTTTCCTCAGTACTAAGATATGAATGTGCTGGGGGAAGCAGCAGGTTTGAAGGCAGTCATTTATTGATGAAAGTCAAAGAAAACCTTTACTTTTAAAATTGTAACAAGGTTAGTTTGTCTTTCTTGCTTGACTCCAAAACAAAGTGCCCCATCTGCATTGCGCACTCTGTGGAAAATCTTGAAGCACAGAGCTGTTTCCTTGCAAGCCTGTGCTTCCAAAGCTTTGGCAAGTTTGAAACAGGAGCATGTAAACAGTGCCAAGGCCTTTCTGTGATTGAGAGCGCCCCCTGGTGGTGAAAACATCAAACTGTTCCCAGTGAAGATGGCAGATGGTAATGAGTCGAATCTAGCCCATCAATAAGAAATGATCCATTTTCACCTTTTCCATGGCATCCTCGTGGAGAAATTAACAGATATAAAACAAGCAGATGATAACACAGCCAAGGATTTGTCCATATGCTTTAAGTAGCTCCCACGTGAATCTCTAGTGATCAGAAATAATTCCTGGGAACGAGGTAGTCAAAAGCCGTCAGATTTGGTTTACTTTTCACTTGAAAATAATTTCATATTTACACAAAAGTTGCAAAAACAGATCCTAAAGTTTCCACCTACCGTTCATCCCCCGAGCTAAATATTAACATCTTATATCACCATGCTATTTATAAAACCAGAAAGTCTGCATTGATGCGCTGCCCTTAACCCATCCTCGGGTCCAAATCAGGCTCCACCAGCTGTCCTACCACCGGTCCTGTCTGTAGCTCCCAGGTTGTCCCATCTCTGACAGGGTCTTGGTTTTGCTTTGTTTTATGAGCTTGACAGTTTGAAGGGCACTGGTTGGTTATTTTGTAAAATATCCTGCACACAGTTTGGGGTTTCCTCATGGTTGATTTTAGGTTGTGAAGCTGTGGCCCTCTCATAGTTAGATGCGTGATGATGTCCTTGTGTCTCATGACGGGTGATGTTAAGTTTGTTCACTTGGGTCAAGTGGTGTCTGCCAGGCTAGGTCTGTGAAGTGACTCCGTTTCCCTTGGTAATTGCTAAGAATATCAACATGATATGATGAAGTGTTGCCATGGCTGAATCACGAATGCATTTTCTTTCTCAGGGCATTTTTCCTAAATGGGGTTGTGATTTGCATACTAAACTGGGCACCACTGAAATTTTGTTGCATTGTTTTGCAGTCACCTTTTGCCTGTCATGTATGCCTTCTGCCACCCGTTTTGACCATAAAGGCACAGTCTCTGGAAAGGTCCTCCTTGTTCATGTTGACTGAACCACGTGCATTTAATGTCCCCCAGGTATGTCGAGAGTACCAGCGTGGCAACTGCAACCGAGGAGAGAACGATTGCCGGTTTGCCCACCCTGCCGACAGTACGATGATTGACACCAACGACAACACAGTCACCGTCTGTATGGATTACATCAAAGGGAGATGCTCTCGGGAAAAGTGCAAATACTTTCACCCTCCTGCACATCTGCAAGCCAAGATCAAGGCTGCCCAATACCAGGTCAACCAGGCTGCAGCAGCACAGGCTGCAGCAACCGCAGCTGCCATGGTGAGTGGGGCCAGCAGCCCTCCCCGTGGGCATTCGGGAGCCCGGGGAGCAACTGTATCTGACTACAGGCTGTTCATTTATTAACCTTTTCCTTTTTGAATCTTTGCTGAAGATATGTTTGTTCAGGTATCCCAGACAATACATAAAGAAGTTACCGCTCGCAGAAGTGAGGCTTGCCCCTCCGGTGGTTGAGATTGCTCCTACTCTTGGCCTGACTCTTAATGTCTGTCTTATTCTGGATGTAGGGTTTCTGAAATCCCCGCTTTGTAAAGAACCACCTGTCTCCTTTCCAATTGAAGGATATTGCCGTTTCCGGTCTTATTTCTGTGTACCGTCCAATCAGCCACTCTGCCCTTTGGTGTGTTCTTTTGCACATCAAACCTCCTTTTAGTGTATTATCTGACTGTGAACAAGAACATAATCTGGAACTATTTAGGAGAATCGCGTCCACCAAATTGTTTTCAGAATTAGCTACAGGATTTGGAATAGTGCGCTATCTAGATTGGCAGAGATGATACTGTGGCATAAACATAACCATAAAGCTACAGAAGCTCGACTCTGCCATTATACAGACAGGAGGAAGCTGTGCTCAGCAGTTAGAAGACTGCTCAGAGTAGATCCTAAACCACTCTCCAAAGGTGAATTTAATGGGACCTAATAGCTGAGTTTAATGAGTCCATTCTTTGTTCTTTGCTTAGCTGTTTTAATGTTGTCCTTTTTTTTACATAAATATATGCCTTAATCTCCAAAATGCCCATAAAAATATCGCTGTGCAGTATTTTATAGCACAGTGAAATGATGGCGGGAGAGATCTTTTCTGTGTTTGTTATGGATACTTGAGCAAAAATACAGAAGGCCGACTCTCTCCTGTTCTCCTTCTTTCACTCTCTCTTTTTTTTTTTTTCTGTTAGAGTATCTCTTTTGTAATTAACTACAAAGAGGAATTATCCTCCCAATAACAACTCAATAGCGCCTTTATTGTGCATGCTTAGTCTTGTTATTCGTTGTATATGGCATTCCGATGATTTGTTTTTTTATTTGTTTTTTCTCACCTACCCAATGCACTGCTGCCCCCATGATGCACCTCTGCTTGCTGTTTATGTTAATGCGCTTGAACCCCACTGGCCCATTGCCATCATGTGCTCGCTGCCTGCTAATTAAGACTCAGTCGGCTGTCAAATCACTGAAGCGACCCCTCGAGGCAACCTTTGACCTGGTACTATGACCTTTCACCTTTTAGCTTGGCATGTAGCTTTATTGTAGATACAAGTTTTTGATTTTTTGATTTATTTTTTTTTACCAATTTAAAAATATATAGATTCCTTTTTCTGTTATAAAGATGTAAAGTACAAAGTACAATGAAAACTGAGTGTGGTTTCCTGACACAATGAGTGGAATACTGTAATCTGAGTACAGAGATGGATATGGTGCAGGGAGACGCTGAAAGCCCAGCAGCACACATTCAGTTTAACCACATTGTAAATGTTCTAAATGAAATACCTGGAGGACTTTAGGGTGTATTTTTTGACTGTATATTTATGTACCTGTTTGGTTAGCATGGCTTTAGTGATAGAATGATCTACTTTTCAGTATTTCTAGTTGAGTATTTGAGGGAAACAGTTGCATGTTCTGGGACATCTGCATGTGTAGGCGGGAGGGGACAGCGGGGGTCGGTGTTACTCCCTGTTGCAGTCACTCTGCACAATTAACTCTTAACATTGCTTGTCCCTGTCGACGCTCATGGAGCTCGCAGTGCAGCTTCTTCTTCCCCCAAATCAGTGGCTTCCCCCTGAAAGCCTGAAGCATTATGGGACGTGAAACCCGTAACACACCGTAACGCGTGCTGTCCTACCGGTGGGGATTGTTGTGGGCAAAAATAATGCTTCCTTTAAAGCTTTTATCTTGCTTTTGGTACCTTTGATTTTTTTTTTTTTTTTTTTTTTTTTTTTTTTTTTTTTTTTTTTTTTTTTTTGTGTGTACTGGACTCCCCTGGGTAGTTAAGTGCTCTGCTGTGTGCTTGCTCAGGCTTCCTAACAAGTGTAGCCTTCGACTGATTTCTCTTTTTTCTTTTTCTCTTTTTACTGGTATTTGTTTTTTATACTCATTCACTAAACAGGGAATTCCTCAAGCTGTACTTCCCCCATTACCAAAGAGGCCTGCTCTTGAAAAAACCAACGGTGCCACCGCAGTCTTTAACACTGGCATTTTCCAGTACCAACAGGCTCTGGCCAACATGCAGTTACAGCAGCACACGGCGTTCCTCCCACCAGGTAAGGGGCCCGTGGGCCAATGCACCTGCCAACCTTGCAGCCCCGAGTTAGAGAGTTATCCCACCCCCTCTGCTCCCTGTCCTAGATAAGGGGTACGGTAAGGTAGTCAGCAGTGAAATCTAGCTGAAGATGTTCCTTAAAAACTAAGAGCTTTAGCTTAATGAAACCTGCAGTCAGGGTCCGTGTTGTTTTATAGATTTGTGTTTGTGTTATTTGGAATTGAAATATGGTTCTCTTCTCTTTTTTCTCTTCCCTCAACACTGTCATATGTCTGTCAAGCTATCTTATGATTCTTTTCGGCTGTAAGACCCCTTTGCCTTCATGATTACATAGGAGTTCATTTGAATTATGTGAAATGACTCAAATTTGATCATTTTTCAGCATTTTTGTTTTCAAAGTGGACAATAAAAAAACAATTATGGTTCCAGAGCTCTGAAAACATGCTTTTCTTAGTAGCAATTAATACGTTGCTCAAAATTATTATTGCTCATACACTATCATGGAAAAAAATAGCTCTAGGTGACAATGATGTTTGCATTTATTATTGAGGTATAGATCTGTGATTCCAGTTCACATTCCACTTTGCTCACACATACATACTCTACAGTTATTCACATGGACCCAGGGTTAAAAACACAAGCTGACAACTCATTTACACTCAGGGAACTTTGCTGCTTTTACACACTCAGGGTTTATTTCAGAAAATCCATGCTAAACTTAGTAATCTGCAAGTTAACAGCCAGGCCCTCTAAATCTCATCTTTCTCTCCACTTTTTAACCTTCCTTTTAAAAAAACAAAACAAAACAAAACACCATGAGTGTAGAATTTTATTTATTCAATAAAATAATTTTACTAATTAAATCAGTAACTAGGTGTTAATGTCAAAGATCCAGTCCCTTATGCCATATTGTCAGTGCATTTGGTTTCTAATGCTATGAGAGAATGTGAAATTTGTTTTTAATTTGTGAATAAAAGAATATACTCACATTATTTTTTCTGGTTAGTACAGCTTTTACATAGTGCATCTTTGAAAACTGGCTGTCCATATGTAGTAAGAGTCAGCTAACTAGAATATCGTGTTCCCTGCACAATGGACAAAATGATCGTTATACTCATGAAATAACATCTATCCAGTTGCAGTTTGTCCCTGTTAAATAAAAAAGGAAACAGTTTTGGCTTATAGCATATTTGTTGCATTCTGAGGGAAAATTCCTGTTTTATACCTTTGTTCCCAACATACGTTTTTTGGAAACCTCCATAAATGAATCTTTTTGCTTTTTTGTTAAGTTCTCCTGTCCCTAGATTTTTGCTGTTTCCAAAAAACAATCCATCAAATTTTGTATACTCAGATCTCTCAACAAAGTTTGAAGGAATTGTAGGTGACTATCATAATTTCTTTGAAGAAATTTTAAAATTTATTTTTGTCAGTTTACTTCACTGAATAAAACATTGTCATTAGAAATGACAGTTTCCCTATTTAAAATCTAAAAATAAAAACAAATTTATCTTCCTCCATATGCTATCTAAAGGAAATGGAAATAACCCGTCTCATCAGATGAGTTTTGCATTTGTTTCTGCAACAATATTCAGTTGACTGTACTCTTTCCTAAGTGTAGCCATTGGTCGTATAATATGTATGACCCTTATTTATGACCTGAGTGTCTCCCTGACAGCTTTTAGCCTGTGGACAGAGCGAGGTAAGGTACAGATAGATGTTAGGAAAGAGTCAAGTAAGGGAAAACAGCAAACTCATTCATAAGTCAGATTCAATCGTCCCTCTGTTCCTGAAAGTTAATCATTGCTAATTTAAATAAAATGTGATACAGTATCTTGAAAAATTAAGATGGATTTGCATTTTTCATTTATGATGCATTTTGTAACAGAGATAGTCTGTTGGATACATGTAGTTAAAAGTTGTAATTAATATAAAACTATTTCCAGAGTCATATTAAATAACCTTTAGTTGCAACCTAACTTTAAAGTGTTAAGGCTTCAGGTTAACCTATTTATTAGTCTTGTAACCAGAAGTAGGTAACTGCCTTGTGAGTCTTTAAAAATACTATCATCATTATCTGTGTACCTGAATGCCCAGAGAGCAGCCCTAAGATTTGAGGACTTTAAAATGGACAGTGCAGCCCTACTTCTGTCAGAGCACCATGCTGGCGCATCAGAAAGGACAGCGTAACCCAGAACCAGGAGGGCAGCAGCAGGAGTGAGGGGCACAGGGAGCCTTGGGGTCTGGGAGGCGCCCGGGAACACAGGCCAGTCTCAGGATGGTCAGTGTTCACACAGCCCTGTGGCCTGGAGGAAGGTCTACTGGCAGGTGGCACCTGTGTGCAAGGCAGACCCCCTGTGTCTCCATTTACATCCTAGTGTGTACCACAGGGAGAGGTGGGTAGCTGGGTCTGTGCCCCCTAGGGCTGGCCAGATGCACATACCCACCCAATAGTGTTGCCCTTATGTGCAGTGTTACCGGATCTAGTGATTTTCCCCCAGAGATTCTGGACGTTAGTGTGTTCATATATGAAAATTTTAGAAACATTTTGACAACTAATTCAATTTTTAAAAAAAAAACACCTCTGAGAACTAAAGGAAATCCTCCTACCATAGATTCATAGGTGATCTCATGTGTAATAACTGGGAGTAAATGAGTGAGTTCATTTCCCAAAATCTTAAGTTAACCTGTATGCAAATAGTCCAGAAGCAGCACAGAGCTGAGTAAACTTCTGACCGCTGTATAGCAACTGGGAAGGGTCCTCCGAAGGTGTTGTTGGGACTGGGAAGAAAAAGGAAATAATTTATTTTTTGCATCTCAGATTTTTAAAAGTCTGAAGTCTGTTGAATCGAAAATAACTACAGAGATATGTAAGCATATTTCATCCGAGTCACAGTGACACATGGTTGCTAAATCCTTAAGGCAGCTGACTGTATACAGGGAGAAGGATGCTGGCAAAACAGTCAGGGCTCAGGGCTGGGGTTATAGCTCAGTGGTGGAGCGCTTGCCTAGCATGGGAGGCATTGGGTTCTATCCTTGGCACCACATAAAAAAATAAAGTGATTGTGTCCATCTACAACTAAACTATTAAAAGTAAAAAAAAAAAAAAAATCAGGGTTCAATGGCAACCCAGCCAATTGGCTAAGAAAAATTGCTAGATTCAATGACTTTAAGAACAGGCTTGTCCTACATGGCGTCCACCCACTGCACGCACAAGTCCTCTCCTCTGTGTCCACTAGCGCTCCTTCAGTCCTTAGCTCCCTCTTCCCTTTCCTCTCTTTGGCCTCCCCTCCCATCACCTTTCCCTCTTCCATCCATCCATCCGTCCATTCAGTCAGTCAGCAGACATCTGGTCTTACGCCACATTTTGTGTCCATATTTACCCCAGGGATTGCAAACTCAGTTCTCAGGGAGACTCTAGGATCCAGAAATGTTTAAAGAAAATCTCAGTGTGCATCCTATAGGGGAGGCACAGACACCCCAGCTAGAAGCCCGCTCTCCTCTGTCCTCAGACCTACCTGTTTCTTACTTTTGTTCCAGGGCTCTCCAATCTAGTGGTCACGCCTCACGCCGAGTCACTTGTGTTCCATGATCTCGTTTTCCCCTCCAGCAATATCAAAAGGTTGTCTTAACACTCCAGTTTTAGCAGTGAGCAGTCTGGGACCAACAAAGGCCCAGCAGTTTGCCTACAAGTTCAATGATTTACAAGGTTTAGCTAGAACTTGAACTCAGGACAGGGGACGTGGCTTAGTCTCTGTATCTGTGAGCTTATGACGAAAATATCAACACAATGACTCAGGAGAATGGAATCAACCCTTACTGATCACCTAACTCCCTGCATAATGTCTCATGACCTCCATTTTATTTAAAGACAAATATTAAGTGAAATTCACATTGAATTTTTTTTTTTTTTCGATTTTAGGTATATACTGCTCTTTTTAGAACTTGATCACTCTTCAGGACTAAATTGATTGTTGATGCAGATTATGCATAATCTAGGGCCTTCTTAGGATGTAGGTATGAATTTAATTTTACCCTGTAATGAGAGTATGTCAGAAATATCATTTTATTTACATTGTTTCTTTTTCTTGAATTTAAATTAAGCACAACTCTAAAACTCCAAGTTTCCTTCCTTCGAGATAAGAGGCATTACAGGCCTCCTCCCTCCGACTTCCTCCTCCCTCCTGATCCCACCTCAGGGTGAAGCCTGTGCAGCCCATGATCTCAGCTGACTCCCCCTTCTCCATTCTCCAGCCACCAGGGCTCATTGGTGATGCAATCATTGCAAGCCACCAGAGCTCTGTAAGACAGGTCCCCGGGGCTCTGAACCTGCTTAGGTAGGAGCACCCCTGCCCTTAAGGTCCTGCTCCTGTGGGCCATTGTGAAAGCATGGGCTTCCTGCATACCTGCATAGCTGCTACTGGCCTCCGCAGGGCCTTGAGGACCTTTCCTCTGGTCCTCCATTGCCATCTCTGCCTGCCTGAAACACATCCGTCCTCTCCCTCCCCAGCACACCTCCTTCAGTCCGTGTGGGCTTTGGCTTATATACCACTACGAGAAAAAAGGGACCGAAGGCCGGGAGACTCCCTCAGGTGTTGGGGCTGCAGGGTGGGGTGGGGGAACATAGAAGACAAAAGATATCCAGCTTGTCACTTTTATTACGATCAGTAAATGTGAATATAATAATTTATACTCATATGATTACATATCAATAAAAGTTTATAATAAAAATAAGAAGGTGCCACTTATTTGGGATATCAGTTTTGATAAATCAGTTGTGACTTTACTCCTAAAATGATAGACATTAATTTTAGAAGATTTAAAATCACCTTTAATTCTTATAATAAACCTAAAGAGACCTGAATTATCGCATGGAAATTTCAACTTCCCAACCAAGCCTTATTACGATTCTTTTTCTCTCTTCTACTTCTTTCCTTTCTCCTTAACATAGATTTAAATGTGCATACATTTCATTTTAAATTAGCTTGCTCTTGTTTTTCCTGCATCTTCACACAGATCAATTAAAAATTTAATTAAAAACACTGTGTAACTAAAACAGCACGTTCCACAGAAACACACCATTCTGTTGTGCAAATATCTTTGTAGGGGAAATTGGAAATTGACAAATACAGTCACTTAAATTTTGCCTTGTACTGAAAACTGAGGAAAAATTTAAATTGGCTCTTTGTGCCTCTTTATTAGTAAATGAAACCATTTGAAGTAAAGTTGGATATTATGGTCATTTCACAAGAGCTTTTTGCTCATGGTAAGAGGGTCCTACAGCATTATGTCTCT
Source organism: Urocitellus parryii (assembly GCF_045843805.1). NCBI lineage: Eukaryota > Metazoa > Chordata > Mammalia > Rodentia > Sciuridae > Urocitellus > Urocitellus parryii. The sequence continues at coordinate 117,624,001 of NC_135532.1, read as the reverse complement.
GTATCTGTGAGTTTCTGCACCTGGCTAGTATTTTCATTGCTGCCTGATGTTTATTTGCCGCAAATCCCTCTCAGAACTGTGTGCGCTGGTTATGATGGTAATGAGGAAGATAAGTCAAACCGAAGCTGAACTCATAAAAGCTCTAGGGCTCTAGAGAGATGGCGTAAGGTAACCTCCTTTCAACATGTGTAGGCTTAATCACAGGGGCTGGAGCACCGTGGTCAGACTGCAGCATAATGGCAAACAGTCAATTTAGAACCAACAGCCTGCACAGGACCTAAACTGGCTTAAGGATTCCTTAAAATACCACCTTACTCTTCAGCGTTTCTTTCCCAGTCCTCTTGCCCTACCATTAGGGGGAGATGGTTCACAAAAGCTAGACCCAGTATTCAATTTTGCTTGCTCTTCTGTCTCAAATTAACTTCTGTATAATTATTGGCTTGTTTCTGTTGTCTTTCACAAGTCTTTACTCAGTAGTAGTAGCAAATGACAGAGATAGTCCAGTGTCTTAAATAACACCTGTCAATACCACATGACTCCTCCTGCAGGGTGCCTCCCTAGACCCTCCTGAGGTTAATCACTGATCTTGTGGCCACATTCTAACTGTGAACACAGACTAATTGGCAGCTGGGACAGGGGTTCCAACTAAGTAGTCCCAGCCTCGGCTGAGTCCTCAGTGGCAGCTTTGTTTTGTAAGGCCACCTCTCACAAGACTCAATTGGCAGATTTTTTTTTTCCTAACAAATGTTCATCCCAGATGCTGCTAGTATTTAAACAGGATGTGCCAAGATTTAGATAGAAATATAAAATCATTTGATATTTTGAAACCTAGAAGTCTAAAATAATCTCTTAGAAAGAACAGTAGATCTCCATATGGGAAAGTGCCCTGTTCTTGGTAAAAATAAATAGATTTCCAATATTTCTATGTCAGAAAGAACAGGAGCTATATGTGGAACATTTATTTTTACTTAGCATGGTCAAACAATTGGGAACATTGATGCTAACACTCCGTATGTGATACGTGCATCTTCATTATTTCCCACTCAGGGATTTTATTGAAGTCTAATTAGCAATTTCTTATGTGTGAAATTTTGTAACATTGGCTACTCCAGGAATCTGGAGACTCTAAACCAGCAATGAAAACCAGCTTCTTTTCCCTACCAAGTAAACCCACTGGAGACTTTACGTCTGTTCCTCCTTTAGTGCTTTTTCTTCATTTTAATTCCAAAGTAAGGCGATAAAGAAGTCTCACTTTCTTTTTGTGTATAGTTGATTGCTTGATATCCCTCCAAATAAAATTCCTGTATGGATGCCCCCAGCCCCCTTGTGTCTGTGTGGTCGGTGCTGCAGTGAACAGAGGAATAAAGCTCAGGGAATTTAAATAAATGTTTTGGTCTTGTCACATTGTTAAGTCAGTTTTTTGTGCATTGATATTTAGCATTTTAATAATAAATAATATCTCAAACTATTTAGCATGTGTTCAATCTAAAGAAAACGTTAATACATTCATGTGTCAAAGTCAGAAATAGCAAACAGCCAGATGGCTAGGAACCAGATTCAAAAAAAGCCAATTCAAATATTATTTTCAAAAGAATTGAGCAGGTTTAAATTTTTCCAAATACTTTCCTGGTAGGCGGTAATTAAGAGAAACAAAGTGTACAGGCACACAGTTAACCGGCCTTTATTCTTCACTCAAGACTAGTTCTGATTGATCACTGTGCTGTTGTATGATTTGATTGTGCTGACAGTTACATGCCACTGTCCCATAATAACAATTTTTCTTCTTTGTTCAAATGAATTTCCTAATTACACGTGTGATGGGATGTTTTAATTCTTTTCCCTTTTCAAATCCACCTTCCTGTTGCAATGCATGATGGGCAGGCTCAATATTGTGCATGACACCCGCTACAAGTGTTGGTAGGTGCCAGCTTTGTTTCTTGATTATCTTAAACCTATGGTGCACCTCACAGCCCCTCAAAATCCACTGCTAAGTTTAACTTGATCTATTGGGCAAGTCCATTCCCTTTTACTAACACCTGTCAATTAAATGCCATTTTCTATTTAATTGACATGGACTCACATCAATGTTTTCTTTACACACAACAGTTTCCTTGAATCACCTTTGGTGGATTTTGATTGGACTATGAGTTCTGGTGTGTAAAAAAAAATCTATTTCATAAAAGTAATAAACTGTATATTTTTGTAATAGTAAATAATAAAAATAGACTTTTACTCAAACGGATAACTGAATATATGAAGTAAATACCTGTATTTTGACTTAGATTTTGAATGTCTGTTGAACACTATATAAAATTCTTGTTTTTGACTTAGAAAATTAAGCCTGTTTGTGTCAATTTTCTTGATTTGATGGTAACAAGCTTTTTTTCCCCTTTTTTTTCTCTTCCATCCCCCTCCCCTTCTCTCCTTGGAATGTTGTCCTGCTTTGCGCTGTGCATGTCACTCGCTGGTGATGATGTCCTGTCACATGGCTTCTTGCTCTGATAAATACCATGCCCCATGACCTCTCCGTGTTGCCATGGTTTCCATATCGCTACACTCTTCTGTATGTTTGCTTATATGATTTTCCCTCCGAAAGTTCCCATGGTGCACGGTGCTACGCCAGCCACTGTGTCCGCAGCAACAACATCTGCCACAAGTGTTCCCTTCGCTGCAACAGCCACAGCCAACCAGGTTTGCTAATTTACAGCTTTGTTTCTTAAAAACCAACTCGGATAGGGCTCCATCCTGCAGCCTTGGCGCACGCGGACCTCCGGCTGAGCTCCGTGGGTGCTGTGTGCGCGAGGGCTGTGGAGGGTGCTTTGAGAAGCATGGGGTTTCAGAGATACCTCTTGTTGGCCTACACATTCTCTCTACGATGAGCAGCAGAATGCTTTTATGCCATTTATAAGTGCTCCAAAGTTGTCGCAGCTCCGTTTCTGAAGCTACTAAAATGGTATTTACACAAGCAATTCTCATTTGGTCTCAGCCGATTGTGCAGGCATTTTGACCAATCAAAAATGAAGACAGTTTTAAGATTTGGGTTTTTTTTTTTTTTTTGGAAAAACATTTGGTATGTTCAGTCCTCAGTTCTTAACTAAATTCTTACAAAAAGGAAGGTCCTTAAATGTATTGCATATGCCACAAATGACCACTCTTGTAAATAGTTTGATATAAAATTATTATAATTCGATTTGTTTGACAAGCACATTGCATAGTCAAAATTAGTTAAGTTTAATTACAGCTTCTCTAAGCTTTGATTCTCTTATGTTAAGCAAAAAGAAAAAAAGCTAAGTGCTGTTATTTCTATAATTACCCTGCATAAATGCTGGCGATATATGAAGGATAAAAGAAATCAAGTAGGGTAAATTGACAGACATTCTATGTTCCATACAAGTTTGTAGGGCAGCAGTTATGCAAGATACTTTTATGTGAAAGAAATCTATTTAAGAAATTTAAGTGTTATGATGTACAAGGGTGACTATTTAAAATAAAATTATTTAAAACATTTGAAATTCAAAACCTGCCACTGATTCCACCAGTGTTTCCTAAGCCCATTTATAAACATGTTCTAGAAAATACTGGTTGAGTTAAAGTCATGTTTATATAAAGTAAGTCTGGGCTTTGAATATTTAGAATGTTTCGGCTGAAAGGGTTCAGTGGCATTGGTACTATATGAAAACAGCTAAACCCAATTTCAGATAACCCACCGACTAAGGTTAAACCAAATGAGTCTCAAACGGACCAGTGTCAGGTGAGATTCCACATGTCGCCCCTTTGGAAGAGAGACCAATTAAGAGTCATCTGAACTTGTGGTTACTCCTCTGAGGAAGGGCCACCCTTATTTCTACAATACGTCATATAAAATTGATGAACTTTCAGCTGTTAGTATAGCCATTAAAAACTTTCAAAAGCATAATGCCAAAATGGACTTATTTTAAAGTTTCAGACAAGCTTTAAGCATTTCTTGGCAAAGAATCATCAGTTTTTCAGAAGCTTGTCAAAATAGCCCTGGATTTACACTAACACATCAGACTCATTTACAAGAATGCTGGGTGGTGCAGATGTGGCATGTTAGTGAGCAGCATTTGGCCGAGATATCTTAATGGATTCAGTGCCATCCACTGTGGCCCAGGTCTTTGGTGCCGACCTCTCGCGTGAGTCCCCCGCATGACTGTAGAATTGCTGGTGTAAGCAGAACTATAGCAAAGCCAATTTCAACATGCCCTTGGCCACCTGGGTTGTAGGGGACACTTTACTTTTTGCATTGTGCTGTGACCATTTCATGCATAATCTTGGGTCTTCATACTATTTTACAACCAAACAAAAGAAAAGGGAATGGATATATATATACACACATATATTATATCTACATATACATACATATGTATATGCCTACAGTACATTAGCAATGCTGGGAATAGCTGATGCCACAAACTGCAGCCTGCATGCATGCAGAGGTTTCTAGCTGGCCCTTCATCTGCATCGATTGGTGTTGAAGGTCCTTGGTATGTTTCGACAGCCCCATCCTTGATGCTTCTACACTGTTGGGTGCAGCATCCTGTCCTGCAGCAGCAGGAAAAATGGTATGAGAAGCTTCATTATGCTTGGAGCACATTTTCGTGCCATTTGCCAGTACCGTAAAATTGTGTAAAAATGTCAGCTAAGAAATGGAAATAAAATAGGGACCTATTAATACGCACTCCAGACTGTGGGTTGTAGTGTGGTGAATCAGCCTAGGATGTCTAAATCGAAACAACAAAAAAATGGCTTCACGTATGTGATTTCATTATTCTCCCATCCACCTTGCTGAAATGGGACATTTCATTTTATAGATTAGAGAAATTAGTTGCTTAGAGAAATTAGTTGCTTTGCACGAGGTCACACGGCCAGGAGACTGATTTTGAGTGTCAGAACCCAAGCTCCCAGCCTCTGACAGCCTCAGTCTGTTGGGCTGCCTCTCCCAGGCTCGGAGCCTTGAATTTGGGTTTGGAGGAAAATCAAGTCGCAAATTCAAAGTTCTTGGCTTTGGGGACTATTGAAATAAGTAACCCCTATATTGGTTTCTTATTGTATTTCTCTGACGTTCTCTAATTCTCTTGCCTGTTTAAAATACAGTAAGATGTGCAATCAAGATTCAAAGATGGCTCTAAGGCAAACCTGCGCTCCTAGTTCTTTTGAAATACTCCTTTATAATTCTTACCTGGTATTGTTAATTGGGGGGGGGGACTAAATGCCCTAATTCAAATGAAAATGTTAGAAATTTGGTTGCACAAAAATAGGCAAGTCATCTCCTCTCTGATTTCTATATTATTATTCAATAACCGAAACCGCAGGGGTGTGTGTGTGTGTAGGCCAACAAAAAGGGCTTCTTTCAATTACTGCTCTGCATGAATTTTTGGTAGTTTTACTTCTTTTACTTCCTAAAAACTGGTAACATCTATAGAATAGTATTTAACACAAAAATTAAAAAAACAAACTGAGTCGCTACTCTGGCATTGAAGTTGACATTAACGTACTGTTATGTTGACCAGATGAGGACTGTCACCTCGCAGCTGAATCTCACTGTTCTTTAAAAATTTAATAATAAGATGTCTTCATCTCTTGGTTGTTGGCTTGCTTGCATGGATCATTCATTAAATAATCTTTTATTTGCTAGATACCCATAATATCTGCCGAACATCTGACTAGCCACAAGTACGTTACCCAGATGTAGAATTGTCACCATTGAACAGTAAGTGCATTATCTGATGTACAGTCGCATATTCATGGTGGGTTTTTAAGTTGGCAGTTTTGTAGTGCACTTAAAATTGTATAAAACTTAGAGAAAATATGAATATAGAGCTCCTATTTTATCTTAGGTAGTTTATGAAGAATTTTATCATACAAATTTATAATTAAAATGTCAGTATCACTTAAACATACAAAATACTGAAGGATAATCATTTTCTTATTTCGTATTAGAAGTAAGCACAAGCATGAAAGAAAAAAAAAATGTGTCTTAAAAGTAATTAGAAGGTGTGGGCTAACTGGGGTGAACTTTTCTTTAAAAGCCCAAAGAGCAGGTATCTGGGTCGGCTTGGTCCCATAGTTCTGTTGTGGCTGTTGACTCTGCCCCACTGGAGCAGGGAACTTGGATGTGGCCATGTTCCAAGACAAGTTGGATTTTTTTTTTTTTTTTTAACAGGCTAGGTAGTAGGCTGGATTTGGCCCACAGCAGAGATCGTTATTAATTATGTTTTTCCTATTACCTGGCTAAATCCTAGATGAGAATAGGTACCCACCTCATCCACATGTCACTGTACACAGGGCCATTAGAGTGGAGTGAGTCTGACTTCACACAGCCCCATGTGCACATGCCCATGTGTGAACAGCCAGAGCCTTCACAGTCGAAGCCTTGGGGGACCGTGTGGTTCTGAGCATGTGGCCTTTGCTCGAAAATGGTCTGAAAGTCTTGTGTTTTGCCTTCAGAAACATTCTCTTACATACTTGCCAAGGCACCTGGTGTTCATTCTTAGAGGATATTTTATTTAGCGTGGGGACATTCCAGTTACAACTAATGCCCAGAAGCATGATAGGTACTTATTTTTACATTTAGAAGAAGCCACAACATAAAACTGACCCAGGTGAAAGAGATGGATGATGGTTCTTTGTTGCTTCCTTTTCTTCATTTACTTGGTCATTAACACATTTATGAGTGAGGTTTTGGTGCTACTTTGTGAGTCACCATGGCCTGGAGGAAAGGCTGTGAGTCACCTCTGTGTGAGGGAGGTTTGGAGACTTCTCCCTGAGCAGAGAAGAAAGGGCAGCTCTCTCCAGCAGAGTCAGGAAACAAACGAATCTGGACACTGAGGCAGTGGACATAGAGAAGGGAGGGCGGGGAGCCCCTACCACTGACCACCCATAGCAAGAGCCAGTGGCGGAGGACGTGTGGGCAGTCCCAGGGCCACAAGGACAGAAAGGAGAGGCTCTTTCCCGCAGCACTCCTGGAGCTGTGCTGTGCTCACCAGCACATGAGTGGAGTTGTGTGGCTGGCTTCCTTGATTCTCGTAAAGCAGTTTAGATAAGAAGGCTCGGGGTCCTGAACAATAGTCACATTTTTAGAATAAGCACATTATTTTGTAGTGTGTAGGCTTAGAAGAAGAGTTCTGCTGTTTCTGTGTTTTTTTAAAAAAAAAATTTGTCCTTTATACTTTTAGTTTAGTGATGGGAAATTTTAGAATAAAGTCTTAGTTTTTTTTAACTGTCCATCTCATTTCATTCCCGTGGAGATAAAAGACATATTATCCATTTTCACTGGTGAAGTTTTTGTTTTCACCTGAAGATTTAATGACATACATGTGAACAGAGTGTTTAATCAAGAAATGAAATTTTCATGTTAAGTATGTGTTGGAAACTGCTTACAGTGATGATCTGTTTTAACCAAGGTTATCTCTTTTTTCCTTGTAGATCATACTAAAGAGGAAAAGACAGTGTGCTTGGTTAGAGTAAAGGATGAGGTCATTAGCCATATTGTATATACCGTCAAGCTCCACACACAAACCCCTCAGCCACAAGACATCCACATATTGCATGTTACCAGAAGAAAAGACACCACGGAGATCCACCGCACACTGCTGCCTATACACTTTGTACATTTAATTGATATTTGTGCTGAGGTGATATTCCTGTCTAAAAGAACAACATTGTCTTTCTTTTGTAGCACAGAGTTATGCATTAAAATATGCATACATAATTAGTTTCCTATATATTCATGCCATCTTGAAAAGACAGACTATGGTGTAACCATGATTCTATTATGTATTGGTACGTCTGTAGACCAAGATATAATTTTTTAAAAAAATAAGTTTATTTCTTTCAAGGTTTACAAATAACAAAGGTGCACCTTGTATTTAAAATTGCCATTATAGATGAGAGCGTGCATGCACAGTCATTTTTGTTTAAGAGTAATATTTTTAATGTAATAGATTGTAAGGTGTGGTGAGGGAGGGATCTGACAGAGATGAATGTGCCAAGAAAAACCACAACTGTGTATATTTTAAAGCACATCATGGCTTTAAGTACCATGTTGTTAAGGATTCTCATGAAGTGCCATAGACTGTACATCAAATTAGAGTATTATTTCTTCAGTGTTATTGTTTTCAGAGCCACGTTTTGTTGCTTATTTGCTAGTACTAATCAATCAAAGGGCACCATTCTTTTTTTTTTTTGTTTTGTTTTTTTGGAAACCAAAGCTGTCTCAGAAATGGCCAATTTAACTACAGTAACAATAGACAGCACAACACAAACTCAATACAGATAAACTCACACATACTGGAGATATATATATAATAGATATATATAAAATTATTTTAATGCATTGTAGTGTAATATTTATGCATACTATACTGTATAACATTTTATTCAAAAGGGATATGCCATTTCTGAGACACGATAACAAAAAAATGTTTGAGGAAATTCTTTTGCTTCTATTTATAGCCTCTGTCAAAAGTCAAAAAGACTATAAATGCTTTGCAAAAATGGTTTCACGTTTGCTTCAATGCTTCATCACAGTCACATTGAAAATAGTGACTCTAAACAAAGAAGAAAGCAGCACTGTCATCAGATGCATGATAAACCAAAATATGAAAATGGGAAATGTTTAATTAACCTAGTAATTGGGTGGGTTATTAAGTACATGGGTGAATTTTATATGTGATTTGTTTTGTTCAGATTAACTGCTTATAGCCTTAGAAAGCCTTTTACAAAATTAAAAAAAAAATAGATGTGCATTCAGTTTTTAAGAATGGATTCATCCAAAGGAATTCCTTTTTTGTGGTTTGGATGTTGCAGCTAGTAAAAGGGTATTTTTGCTCTGTTCAGCAGTTCTATCAATTGCTGAAGTAGGGCCAGGTCACTGGTAGTTCTAGTGTGGAATGGGAGAAGCGAAAGTTCAGTTATAGAACTTTCCATACTTCCAAGTTTACTGCAAGTTTTTATGCTTGAGAGAGATGCTTTCTAATATAAGACTGATGTGTTGATTTTACTGATTGTACTGTACATCTATTAAAGCCTTAGATTATTACATTACGGGTTGGAACCCATACCAATGTAATTTCAATCGTGTTAAGAGAGTAATGGTGACTTCACATGTTATTGTAGTTAGTGACATTATAGAATATTACTTATTTTTCTTGTTAAAATGTAGTTTTTCATTTCCTACATTTATTAGATTTTCATTTTCTATTAACAATTGAATACCATTTCAGTTTATAGACTATTGTTTTATTAGATTTTACCAATGAATTTTTCAAAATACAAAAAAATTAAAGTAGTTGTTCCTTCATAACATACTCAGTTTTGAATTACATGTAGTGTCATATGAATATTCGTATTATTGTTAACTAAATGATTTATATTTTACTGATTTAATATTACAGTGTAAGAATGTCAGTCATTGTTAGTTCTTGTCTAGTTTTCATTAAAAGAACAAAGATCTTTTATATGGATATCTTATAAATATATAATCATTGCTAAGTAAGAAGTTAAGTTGTTGCTATCGCAACAATCCTGGCAGACAATTGAGTAATATTTTGATGATTTATTTTGTTTGTAATTAGTTATTATAAGAAGATCTAGATCCTAGATATTAGAATAAAATTTATTTTCTACTGTATCCATTTCAAATGTTAAAGTATTGTTTAATATTTTTGAAATCCCTGAATATCAGGCCTTGTTATAAATAAGCTGCATAATCAATAAATAGAACAAGGGACTTTTTGTTGATAATCCAAATACTCAAAGTTTACGTAATGAGAATTATAGCGTGTGTGCAAACTCTTGAGGGTTGATTATGCTGCAATGGAGCATGTTGGGATGTCTAGAGAGAAGGTTGACTTTTTGCACTTCTGTATATAGTCAAAAGAGAGAAACCTGTATAATAGTAAGATCTTATTTTGAATAAAAACGTCTATAATTACAAGGAGTTTTGTTAAGGCTGATCAATGACAGACTGAGCAGAATTGCTTGCAAAAGTGGCTCAGAGTTAGCGCTCCACACCCCTTCACACGTGTTGCTTTGCTTTTTGTGGACAGCTTGTAGTTTGCCAGGATCTTTTCAGCTGGGAAGATATGCCATCCTTCCAAGATCTCATGACTGACGAAAACTCCATTGGGCCAGATCTGCCTGAAGATCATTACCAAAAAATAGCAGGTACTTCGACCATCATGGTGAAATCATGGATCAGATATTCCGTACATTTTTCAAAACTACTGCATGTTTAAAACTTCAACAGACAAAACAAAAGAAGGAACTATTCTAAGGACATAAATTGTTCAGATCAGTTTCTGCCAATTTCAGTGGTTTATTGTTCACAAAAAAGAAATCTTCAAAATGAATATCGACTTTCACAAAATCTAAACCATGAACAGGCAAACCAAACAGCACACCGTAGCTCTAGTTGTTATGTGATTGTTTTTAATTGCTGTAGGATCCTGTTCTTTCAGCAGGTGAAAAAATAAAACACAGTTCAAATTTCACGGTTTTCATTTTCAACTCGGAAGCACTCAAAAAAAGCCAAATGTAATGATGGGCACTTGTTCCTGAATCGAAGCCCCCGCCCCTGCGAGGGTCGCAATGTTGCACTTATGGCAACCGCCACTTTCATCTGCTGAAAGGACACATGTGCTTGGTTTTACTATTATGTAATCACAACTTACTTTCTGCTAGTAGTTGCTTAAAATTATGTATTTTGTCTTGGGCTGCAATTTGTTTTATGCTTATTTTATTATTACTGCAGTAGTTGACTTTGCTGTATGGAAAAATAAAGTGAAATTGCCCTAATAAAACTTCTCTTTCTTAAGTATCTTTGTGTATCTGAGATTGAGTGACAAGTTATTTCTGGGCATTTCATATGCTCACGCGTATACCTCCTTATCAACACGTGGGTGTGTAAGTTCATTATCTTTTCTTATTCTTTTGAGGATTGAACCCTGGGATGCTTGACCAGTGAGCACATCCCCAGCCCTTTTTTAATTTTTTTTTTTTTAATTTTGAGACAGAGTCTCACTGAGTTGCTGGGGGCCCCGCTAAGTTGCTGAGGCTGGCTTTGATCTGATGATCCTCCCACTTGAGCCTCCCAAGCCACTGGGATTATAGGCACATGGTGCTGTGCCTGGCCATTATCTGGTTTTAGAAGATTTCAAGGAAGGCATTTACTTCTTTCTTACTAATAATTTTTTTAACTGATTTAGGTAAACAGATTTATTTTATTTTTCCCACTTTTTTTGGTGCATTATAACTGTCCATAATGTTGGATCCAGTGTTACATATTCATATGTGCACACAATACACATTCAGCCAATTCCATTTCCCCTTGATACTGAGAATCCGAATCAGGATGTGTTACCGTCCTGTGCCAGGGTGTTGTTTTCTGAAAACAATCTTGCCCTCTTCTGCACTGATGCTTTAAGTGCTGACGGCGGAGAAGAAAATTGTAAAGGAAAAGGGCTTTACCAGTTCCAGATCTCTATCTTTCTATCAAGTAATGCTGTTTGCCTGACTGGTCCACTGACCATGTCACGGCCCCATCTCTCTGCCACAGCAAGGGGTGATGGAGGATTGAGAAAAGATAAACAGCAGAGAGAGAGAGAGAGAGAGCTGGGGCCAGGTGGGACGCTGACCTCTGATGGAGGGTCAGTGACCCAGATAGCTCTCGATTATTACATAGGTTTCATCAAAAAGTTATTTGTGGGAAAGATGCAGCAAAGCAGGCAATCTGAAGGACTTGGGACTGACAAGACATTAGGGTTATCTTGTTATGCTCAGAATTCTCCACCTACAGGAGTTGGTGCCTGAGCTCAAGGTCCCGACTACTACAGCTCTGCACATTTGCACAGAGCCTCCTCAGGCCCGCATCACCATAGCAACTGGGCCATCTTGACCTGAACCTTTGCACAGGAAGTTCCCAGCACAACATAGCCACAAGACAGACGGACCATGATTCAAATCACCACTCTCTACAGACCGTCACTGAAAATCAGGCAATGTAAGAAACTTTGCAGTGATGTAAATAATAATGCGTGATCCAGGGCATTGAGTTTATGCACACATCCAGCTGAGCCGGGCCATGACTGCTGAGTCTCTGCGGCTGTCTTTGTGACTGACTTCATTAAGCAATAAATTAAAAATATGGTTGAAGTTAAACCTGGTATTCCATACCCACTTTGCATGTTGCAATTTCTACAGATAGTCAGCAGAGACCAAAGTTTCCATATGAAGAAATGTATGCATTTGGTCTTTTAATACTACTTTCTTTTGATTTTGTCACTTGGTATTTAGTCAAAGGCTGTATATTCTCCTTTGAAAGTCAGTGCCTTTTCCCTAAAACTTACTATTAGTAAGAAAAAGAAGGGCAATATTTATAATTGATAAAATTTTTAGATCATGTTGGTTCTATGACTGGTTGCATTATTCTCAGCAGGCCCAACTATTCCAGATGTCATTTATGAAAAACAGAATGGCTTTCCTGGAGATGGTTCTCTAAAGCAGAGTTTACAACTGAGTAAAAGACACCAGCTCTCTCGAGTCAATGGTAGTATTTTGAGTATCTTCTAATTGAACAAAAATATTATAACAACATTGTAGTATTTGTAGTACTCTAAAAGCAACTGCATTTTATTAATCACAACAACAGATGCAGGCATCTGAAAAATGGTGTCGATTTTTTTTCCTACCAAAGACTCTTACTATTCAGAAGGAGTTATTATTGCAGAGCCCACTAGGGGTCCTCAGTGAGCAGGATGGGACTCGATGCTGCTCCTGCTTCAGGGGACAGAACATTGGCATTCCCACTACTTCATAGGCCTTTAGTGATCTCTTGGGAATGACACTGCATGTCGGTGACATGTAAGGGCCTCTGAGCTTACTGAGGCACACCTTTGAATAGTGGCTTGCCTTTGAATAGTGCTCTTGCATACAGTGAACAGTCACATGTCAGAGAGCCTGCAGGACATGACAAGATTTGGATATCTTTCCATTTGTTGTAGCTCCACTCTGAAGAGTCTGGGGACATCACTTTAATATTTGAGGCAGTCTACTTTGTGTCTTGGGTAGACTATGACGTTCCAGTATTGTTCAAGAATTCAGAAGCATTCGAAAGCTTAGGACATGCTCATTTTAAGTGACTGAAATCCATTGTATTGCCATGGAGAGGAACACAGGTGTGAGGTATATAGAGGCTCAAGTGGGGAAGGATTGGCTCTGAGTGACCTAGGTCTGCAGAGCAACACTGAAATGCCACATTGAAATGACTTGAAGGTGGCTCCTGTGCCACTTGCCATTCAGTGGCCCAGCCTTGTCCCTCCTCCATGGTCAGCCCTCACTGTTCCTGGAGGGAGCTGGGTGGCAGCAGCACTTGGGGTGGTGATGAAACTGGAACTGCTCACCTACCAGGGCTGCCCACAGCCACACTTGCCTCAGCTCCCTCACCCCCACCCAGGAGGTGGTCCCCAGTCTCACAGGCCCTGTGCTCTGATCACCAGGAAGGTGACACCCAGGTGTGTTAGACAGCCTGGGCCTGAGGCAGGAGCTCTTCCCACATCCTGCTACCGTCCTCCTCTGCACTGCCTGCACTGTCTTGGACACCCCATTGTCCCCATCTGTCTGGGGCATCTGAGGGAGCCCTGTTTTGTCCCTTCTCGAGGAAGCTGACTCCAGGTCACTGTGCAGGACTTCCAGGTCTCTCTCTCTCTCTCTCTTTTTTTTTTGCATACACTTGTTCTTTGTTCATGTATTTTTGTTTACTAAGCAAATGTTGAAAAGTGAGGGAAAAAATACAGACTTTCTTATCATTTTGGAAAAAAGTAGCAGTGGCAGATCAGAACGACCCTAAAAGATAAAAATCTATTACCAGTGGTGACCGTTTGGGCCCTTCTGAAATGACTTCCCAGGGATGCTCTCTCACTGTGGCTCCTTGTAGTTGGGTTTCATCTTGACAAAACCTAGTGTTTCCTTTTGATCAGGAATAAACCTGAAACGTGGTTCTTGGTGGTTGGGAGCCACCAGGTGGTTTTGTAAATGTAAAAGGCCACTCTGAGCCACATTTGCCTGGTGGCAGTCACCTGGAATGTCAAAGGTTAGACCTCATAGCCCTAGAAGAGCTCAGAAGTGGGGTCAAATTGCAGCTGTGGGTGGCTTCTGTGATCTGCAACCGCCGACCTCCTGTGAGGGGAAGCCGTGCCGCCACTCTGAGGCATTGGTCCCCGAGACGTTTCCTGGGTATCAGAGCCTAACAAAGCCGGGAGGGTCTAGGCCTGTGTGGCTCCCCCAGCTCATGGGCCATGATGATTCTCTTCTGGCACTGAGTGTGCAGGTGCCAGGAGAGCTCTAATGATCAGCTGTACCCCAAGTTCTTGTGAAAGGCAGTTGGGTTTCGTCACTTGGGTTTCATCCTAGATCAGGATAGCTGTGGCCAGGATGGCCCAGGCCGACAGGATCCGCTCTCAGGAGAAGGCCTGCATGGACTTGGAATCCAGCAGTCATGGAACCTCCTGGAGTCGGAGCTGGGTACATTTTCAGTGGTCTGCATAGGAGAGCATCTTGAATTTAAAGCAATAAAGTAACAGAACCAAGGATTCAGCCAGGTGGGTCTCCAGTGTCCATTCGGACTGGCACACAGTTCCCTCCCGTGGAGATTATATAAGTCCTTTGGCTACAGTCACGCAGTGAGAGAGTGGCAAAGCCCAACAGGAAACCCAGACCTGCAGCCCTGTAGTGTCACATGACTTCTGCTTAGATGAGGGTAGGAGAGAGCAGAGGAGACCACACTGCAGCTGAGCTTGAACCAAAGCCATCTTCACAATTCCCGCCTAGTAGTCGGGATCTCCATAGGACCAAGGGGCTGTGGTGACAGGAAGGACCTCACATGTGCCCTGCTTTGCTGTTCTGGGTCCCCACCTTGTGCCAGTTCCCAGCCATGGGCTCGGGCAGGCTCTGAAGATAAAAGTGAGGTAGCATGTGGAGGGCTGAGCACGGAGGCAGACAGGGCTGATGTCCCCAGCCTTGTGCATGGGAAGGATGGGTGCCGCCCAGCAAGGTCCGGGCCACAAATGCTCAGGACACTGAGCCCAGCAGGAGTATCTTCCTAAAGCCATGCTTTGTAAAGATGTCCTCAGAAAATTAAACTCACCACAAGCAAGGCTCAAGAAGGCCAAGGGTTCCGCCATGTGAACCCCAGGATTCACGCCTCAGCTCTCCAGCAGCCTGATAGGGCCAGGGACTTCTCCTATCTGTGGCTCCGTGACACTAATAAAATAGGAACATGAACAGCAACTTCGCAGGACTGTAGAGTGGGTTCCAGACCTTGTGGCAGATGGGAATTATTTTGAGGATCTTTAAAAATTATCTATACTCAGTTCTTCCCCTACCACCCAGGGACATTGACTTAATGACTATGCAGAAAAGTGCTTAAAAGGTGCCCGGCTTTTAGCAAGCCATTAATAATGTGAACTCTAATGACTGTCTTGTCCATTTTGCCCATCACCCTACTTAATCATTAACTTCTGGTTCCTGGGTTACATGTCCCCTTGAAGCAGCCAGGTACACGCCACCTTTATCCATCAGGGCTGTCTGTCATTCTGTGTTCCCTGGAGCTTACCGCCACACCACAACAGGTTCTGCTCATTTCTTCCCATCTGGTGAGTGTTGAAAAACTAGAATTGAATATTGCTTTACTCATTCTGAAAACTGTTATTTCTTTGTACATTTAGTTCCTGTCCCAGCTTGATCTAAACCATGTCAAACTGAAAGTAACCATTTGATATATCTTAACCTTGACTATTTGAATCCCTTTTAAACTGTACTCAGGATCAAATAATAGAATAGATGCATTAATTGTAGTGAAAATTGTGCAATTATATAATGTATTCTAAATATGGTATTTGTCAGAATAAAATTTCTAACAACATTTGAGCTGCACTATATATTTCCATATGCTATTTTGGATGTTTAAATTGGCACTGATTCAGCTCAATAGACTAAGGGTCTCCAATCTGCTAGCCATTGAGCTGGGTATGAAGACAAGTGACCAGAAGCTTGTGATGTAGTGGCAAAAAAACACATATGTAGAACACAGATTTCCTCTAGCCACACACTGATCTAAGTTTTCCCACCTTCCATACCAGACCCAGTCTAACTGTTCTGCAAAGTAAGTTAGAACAAGAACAAGTGAAAAGTGCTCTCTTCTTGAATATAATACTATGACTACCCACTCATCACCTAACTTACTTAAAAAGTAACCCAAGTGTTGAAAATATTTATATGAATATTTACTATAGCAATTTTGACATCAAGTTTGCTTTTTAAGTGATTTATGCAAACCTGAAGTTGTGCCCATCCACAGGGTCCTATATGATGCTTTGACAAGGAGAAGTTATGTAAAGTTTAACAGGTTAAACGTACCTCTCTCTCTTCAAAAATTTGCCCTTCCTTTATGGTGAAAACCTTCAAAGCCTTCTAATCTTTTGAAATATACAGCACATTACTGTTACCTGTAGTCACCCTACTGTGCAAAAGCATATCAGAGCTGTTTGCACCTGTCTACCCGGTCTTCTTACTCCTAAGTTATCATTTTCTTATAATCGCAAACCAGGAATAGCCTATATTTCAATAATTGTTTAACAACCAATTTCACAGAATGTTGTGTATTTGAAAAGCACATTGTTTTTTTCCAAAAATGACTTAATGACATAGGAAAATAATTTTCGTGGTAAGATTATAGAATTTTCTGAGTTTTCAAACATTTCTGATTTTTTATTTATTCATTTTTTTTATTAAACACTCACTGCTTATAGTTAAGTTCCTTCACATCTTATTTCTTTATTTTTTTACTTGGAATTAATTTATATTATTTCTTAGAACATTTTTCCATGTAAGTGAGATTGCCAAATTCAGAATATTAAAATGTCTAGTAAAACATATATTTTACCTATCAATGGTATTTGAAAAATTATATGAAATATCTTGCCAAATCAGTAAAATATATATGTTGTTTTAGGGAACAATAGCTAAAGGATATTAACAACACCCTTCTTAATCTTAATTTTTAGTATTAATTCTCTGAAATTATAACTAGTTTCCATGTGAGATACCTCATTCACATTTTCTTTAGGGTGCAGATATCTACTTTAAATTAATCCGTCTACTTATTTAGATGGTCTTCACCTTGCCCTCCCTTCCCTCCAAAAGGTATCTTGAGTCATCAGAATTAGTTTCTATTCATGATGATTTTTGTCAGAAAAGACAACTGGGTGCATCATGCCCAGGGAGATTGGCCAGCAGGGTAGCTGTGTTAACCATGGACACAAGGAAGACGCTGTCCAAGAGTGGACCTCTGAGCAGTGACCCCACTGAAGTGACGTGACCCGGCCTTGCTCCTGGCTGCCATCTTTGCTGCTGGTGCTGACTCAGCCTCCTGCCAGGTTAAACCCCACACACCTGGAAGCCTCCACCCTCCGGATGCTGTAGGATGGCACCCCCATGCTCTGCTCTAGTTCTTCCTTGACCTTTGTCTCGGTGCCCATTTTGTCCTGTGGACCTTGCAAGTGTGCCGTTTAGGATTTGGAATCCCTCCAAAGACATGCTTTCTTGCCAGTCCTGCTCATCTACGTTGGACCCGGTGCCCAGCACCGTGTTTTGTAATTAGAAAGCACTGGTTGATGGGTTGTTTTCTTGAGTTTTAATTAAATGTGTCAGGCAACCTTGATCAAAAATGCAGACTGGGAACATTCCCCTGAACTCCACTTTCCAGGCTGTTTAAACAGTGTTACCAAGGAGTATCTAGACCCGTGGATAGACTCACGATGCCTTCCATCTTTTGGAGAAATGAGCTGGTATTTTCCCAGCCCACACCCCACTCGGAATCCCCTTACCTGTACTACCAGAGTAATTTAGAATGTGTTTAATTAAAACTTCCCTCTCTTCTTCCATAGGAAAAAAAAAAATGTGATTGCCTAACTCATTGACTATTGAAAGGAGACATAAGAAGGAATATTCTGGAACATGTTAGAAACATGAACATTTTCTTATAAGGAATCTGTGGCAAAAGAGAGAATGTACTTCTATAATCTTTTTACATCCTTCAAAATATTTCTAAGCCTGCACTTGAAAGTCTGTTGCCTTGCATGCTTTTGCCTTCCCTGGCCATCTGCTGCTCTGTTTTTTATTGAATGTACTTCTTTCCCAGACATCTTCTTGGGCCTGTGTTAATCATCACGGACAGCAGAGCAGAGAGGAACACGGCCATTTACTTGGGAACAAATGATAACAATTGCAGCGGACACAAATACACAGTTGCTGAGCAGAACATACATCTGGTCTGGGTGCTAGTTTATTCGGTTTAACTGGTTTCTTTCCCTCTTCCCTCGACATATCGCACAAGGCCCGGATCTTTGATCACTATTTTAGGCCCTCTCTGCTCCAGGCAGGACCCTTGCTAGGAAAAGCTGCTTTGAACAATTGTTCATTTGATATGATTTAAAAGAGTCTGGGAAGCTAGTCTGTCCCCCTACAATTTTCCCAGTTGTTTTCTGAAAAGAGTAGCCCCTGAATAGAACAGGGGTTTTAAATGCTATAATTAAGGAGATTTTAAGACTTTAAGAGACTGAAATTCGTCATTGTTTATCTTCCTTCCATCCTCTCCCTTCATCCCTGCCTTCAACCCTTCTTTATCCTCTTTTCTGTAAACATTTACAAAATGCTCATCCTTGTCTATGGAAGACAGCAGCATGAATCCAAATATGTCCCGGTGCTCAAGAACCCAAAGAAGAGTGCCCAGGACAGACTAGTCCACAAGTTGCTGCACTGCACTCCAAGACTCTGCAGAAGGTCATGAGAAAGAAGACAGAAAGGTTGTCGATTCCCCATTCCCCGGAGGAACTGAGGAGGTGCCCCCTGGGTCTGTGGTTACAGGACACAAGCTCCCCCAACCTCACCCTTTACTCCCTACAGTTATGTTTTTATGCAACTTTCTAAAAGCATTATCATGCTCACAAATACAGCACAGAGGATTGCTGGGTTCCTTCTACAATTGCATAATACCTAGACCTCACGTTAGTTGAGTCAGAATGTGAGGGTCATCACACCTTGATCCCACAAACTCTGAGGATGCTCTTTCTTTACTTTGAATTCGTGGGTGAGTTATCACAATGTCACATCTTTTTACATTTTCTCATTTGCTAATGTCAAGTGCATACTCAGCACATGCATGTGTAAATGAGAAAAATGTTTGAAAACATCTATCAAAAAGGCACCAAGATATTTTCCTCATTGCATCTTTCCAAAACTCCAAGAGAGAAGACTGGTTTATTAGCTTAATATTAGTCTTATTTCATTTAGAAATGGGTAAGGATGGGTTAGAAAAATACATATCCAAAAAATTCAAACCTTATTTTGGTTTGGGGTGTTTTGTTTTCCTTCAGAGGCGTTGATAATGAGGAGTGGAACAATTCTATGTGCTCTTGTTTTTCTCCTTTGTCCACCTTCTGGTGACTCACCCTATATGCTGAATTAACTGTAATTCTGTACATCTACTCACCTACTCATGCATCATCTGGAGTGCAAACAGCTTGTTCTCCAATGATTATGCAACACTGGAACAAACTAATCAATTTATTCTTTTAAGAGTTTCTAAAGATAGTAATTTAATGACACAAGATCCTAACATTTTCAAATAAAAATAAATATTTATTGTTTACTCTGAGCTGAGCATGTGCCAGCACAGGGCACATGGAAATGAAGTGACCGCAGAGGTGTTGGAGGCACAGGTCCTGAGGCAGCCATACAGAGAACCAGGAGCACCCAGGAGGAGGGTGCAGCCTGCACCACAGCTAGCTGGAGGCAATCTGGGGAGTTCCCCTGGCGGAGAGGCCAACCAGGTGAGAGTCTGTATCAAGGTAAAGGGGTGGGAGCTTCTCCTGGACCTTAGCTAAGGCACAGAGGAAGCAAGTACAAGACATGAGTGGAAAGTGTCAACGGATGTGACATCATTGTCACATAAAGTGTGAGACTGAGGGGCACAAATGGAGAAGCTGGAAGGAGAGATTGGAGTGGGATCATGGAACCATCTTAATAAGGAGGGTGAACCATCTCACCCTCCGAGAACAGCTGTGGACAGATGGGTCATTTTGGTTGTCACTGGCAGAGAACAGGTGAAGGCAAAACTGGAAGCAGGAGAATCAGCTGTTGGTTATGAGAGGTGAGGAGGATGAGTAGTCTTCAGAAAGTGGATGCCCAGTTGGATTAAAATTCAAGAGACTTTGTGGGAAGAGAGTCAGGGAAAGAGGAAAGTGGTGTCAAAGAGCCCCATAGATGTGCACCTGTGGGGACAGGGGACAGGAAGGAGGACAGGAAGCATTTCAGACTGCAGCGCAACTCCAGGGAAGTTTGAGCCAGACTAAGAGTGTCCCCAAGCCAAAATGGCCATTGAAGGAGTTGGCATCTTGTCATGGTGTGCATTGATGATAATAGCCCACAGGGAACATGACCTGGGCTCCCAAGGATGTGGTGGCACATCCAGAGAGAATGCTCCCTGCACACGTCATAGACCCAAGAGGTGCTTGTCTGTGGCCTCCATGGCATTGGAAAGAGACTGGGGAGGCTTGGCCACTACTGAGGGGACTTGTAAGTGGATGTAGAACTGGAAAGAAAAAAACAGGGTGGCCTGAAGTTTCTGTGTGAGCCAATGGAGAGAGAGTGAGAAATTGAATACAAAAAGGAGAACTTAGTATGATAAGCAAATTCAGAAGAAAATGAGAACATTTCTTAATGTGGAAGATTCATGCCAGTCAGCTGGGGAGTTGGGAGTTGTTTTTGTTTTGTTTTGTTTTTATACAGAAAACAGTTTAAATTATACTGTAGGGTTTTTTTTTTCTTCCTGAAAAAGAGGAAAAATTTTTCCTCAGAATTTTTCTCTTACCAAAAAGTTGTAGTAAATGAAAAGGAAGTATAGAAATATTTTGCATCAGATTGCACTAAAGATTTACATGCAAACAAGTTGAGCAAAATGTATTCTTCATTTTGACTATTCCCCCAATACCTAATTAGTAGCACAAGTCACAGCAGAAAGGAACCTTATGAGAGGGGGCAGAATATCACAAATCACAGCAGCCAGCCATTTGTCAATCTGCTCTCCAGATCCATGAAAATCAAGGTCTCAGAATGATTTAGGCTTTTCTGTTGCAGAGAGCACTTGCCGCACTATTTATGAAGCACAAGGAGATTAATTGAATCCCTTATGTGCACACATATGTATTATGTTTTGCTGTAAAAATATCAAATGCATTCGTCTTGGCCATGCTAAGTGTGATTTATTCAAAAAAATAGAATTCGTAGTCATAAATCTATGGCCATGAGTATCTCCAAAAATTTGTTTGCCGAAATAATATTCTCAGTAAAAAAAAAAAAAAGTGCCTGAGATTGTCCAAATGCACATCCTTGTTTGACTAGGGAGGTGAGTTTTAGTAGTCTGTATCATTTTGTTCTGTGCATCTGTTTTCTTTGAAGCCTGGCAGGAATGGTGGGCAGTGTGGGTCTCCAGCAGGCATCAGTGTTGAGGTTGATGTCTCTGAGAAGTCCTATGTACATGAGGTCTCTCCCTGAAGATGAGCAGGGTACCATGCAAATCCTTAATTCTTGTGAAGTATTGAAAAACATTCTGAGGAATTCTGTCCTTTGGGAATGTATCTTCAGAGATACATTGTTTTAGACTGGGAAACAGATTTGGCTTCAGCATTATCCTTGGATCTATGAGATTTAATTGATTCTAGATTTATGTTAATTATCTGCATTTATTCCTGTTTTGGTCCCCAAAATATATATTCACTATCTATTCCTCTCTCTGAATCTCTTCTCAAATGATGATCTTATTTGGCTTGTGGAATTTCAATGTGATTATCACAGAAAAAAAAGGAAAATGTATATATATATATATATATATATATATATATATACATATATTATTTATCAGGTATCAAAAAATAGAGTGGTCTAGCTGCCTTAAAGAGGCATGATTATGGAATCAAGTTCTGTCACAGGAATGAACAGGTCCTAGGGATGCACAGGAGAAATACATGTAAGGCCTATTATTAGTAGCTCCTATACTTCATAAGTCATGAAGAGCCATGCAAAAGAAGTAGAGACTCTCAGATTTTTACTCAGAAATGATGTGAACTGATCATTTGTTTATGTCAGTAGCAGACCAGTGCCTGACCCTCATATAGAACTGGCTCTACCCTGTAGGAAAGAGAACCCTTCAACACTGACACCAAAACAGTCAGCTCCTCTGTTTTGCTGCACGGTTTGTGTCTTGTTCACATGGGATCCAAGTTTAAAAAACAAACACCGAGAGGGAGGTGGTCTCCAGGAGCAGAATGTGAGGACTCTTCCACCAACCACGTGGAGAAAGCCAGGGTTATTGACGATTCTGTCAATTTTAGTCTAGAAGCCAAAATTCCAGTTAAAAAGGGCACTTAGTAAGGAATCTTGCCTCACTCTTCCCTCCTGGAGAACAGGGACGCAGAAGGAAATGCACCGGGTGAAATTATGTTATGTCCATGCACAAGTATATCTCAATGAATCCCACTTTTATATATAATTAGAATGCATTAATTAAAATAATGCTAATAGAGGGGAGATCAGCAAAGTAAAGCCAGCAAATCAGGGGGAGGGAGAGGGGAGGAAAAGGGAAGGGAAGGGGAATGAGATAGATGTATGTGTGCAAGTATGACAGAATGAATCCCACTATTACATATAATTATAATGCTCAAGTAAAAATTGAAAATAACAACAACAACAGCAAAATGTTTTGGTGGACGGAGAAAGTAAGAATCATATCCTTATCTCTCAAGTTGATTGGGTGGTCACCTTCATTGTGACGCTGGTGAATTAGGGGTATATTAAAATCACATTGTCTGTCTCTTCATATTTTTATTTATTTCACTGAGGTCATAGGATTAAGAAAGTTAAATGACATGAAATAGGAAAATCAAGACTTAAAGAAAACAATAAAATTTTATTAACTAAGCAAATACATCTTACATTGATTTTCCAAGCAACCAGAGTAGAATGACTCAGTTCAGGTTCCTCCAATCCTCCCATGCTCCCCACCCATTACCCTTATCAGTTAGTATCTTCATATCAAAGAAAACATTGGGCCTTTGGTTGCCGCAGTCTGGCTGGGCACAAAATACCCAGGAGGTCACGAGCCACTTGTAAGTTCAAAACAGGAACTACTTTATTGCCCGAACCCAACAGGAACTCCAACCAGAACTCTATGGAAACTCTGCGAGAACCAATGGGAACTCCGGGAGAGCTCAACAGCAGCGGGAACCCGAGGTAGCAGGAGCCGCCCCATTGCGGGACAGCAGAGGTCTATATATACAACTGAATACACAGCTTGTTTCAATTTAGCATCATCCAGTTACAGCAATCAGTCATTATCTTAATAGTTATACACAGCTTAACTTAATTATCATCATCCCAATGGCTCGCTGGCACCACCTCTCAACCACTCCCTCTGGCAAAATGCCAGGTGCCATCCTGACCTGGATGTGGCTCTCAACATTGGTTTTTTGGAATTGGCTTGCTTCACTTAGCATTATCTTCTCCAACTTCATCCATTTACATGCAAATGCCATGATTTTATTCTCTTTTAATCCTGAGTAATGTTCCATCTTGTATATATACCAAAGTTTCCCTATCTATTCATCCACTGAAGGGCATCTGGGTTGGTTCCACAATTTAGCTATTGTGAAATGTGCTGCTATAAACATTGATATAACTGTGTCCCTGTAGAATGTTGTTTCTAAGTCCTTTAGGTGTAAACTGAGGAATGGGATAGCTGGGTCACATGGTGGTTCCATTCCAAGTTTTCCAAGGAATCTCCATACTGCTTTCCATATTGGCTGCACCAATTTGCAGTCCCGCCAGCAATGGATGAATGAGCCTAGGCACAGATGGACTTAACCCCCTCCTCAACCAAGGCTTTTCCCCCACATCCTCACCAACACTTATTATTGTTTGTATTCTTGGTAACTGACATTCTGACTGGAGTGAGATGAAAGAGTAGGGTTTTTTAAAAAATATATTTACTTTTTACTTGTAGTTGGAAACAATATCTTTATTTTATTTTTACGTGGTGCTGAGGATCGAACCCAGGGCCTCACATGTGCTAGGCGAGTGCTCTACCACTGAGCCACAATCCCAACCCTGAAAGAGTAGTTTTGATTTGCATTTCTCTAATTGCTAGAGATGTTGAACATTTTCCATATGTTTGTTGATTCATTGTATATCCTCTTCTGAGAAGTGTCTGTTCAGTTACTAAGTACATGTATGAAGACACAAATGGTGTGAAAATACTTTGTGTACAATCAGTGACTTGAGAAGTTGTGTTCTATATGTGTAATATGAAATGAATTGTATTCTGCCATCAGGTATAACAACTAGAATAAATAAATAATTTAATAAAAAAAGAAAATATGGTATGCATATGCAATGGAGTTCTATTCGGCCATAAAGAAAAATGAAATTTCATTTGCAGAAAAAATGGATGAAACTTGAAACCATTATATCAAGTGAAATAAGTCAGACTCAGGTCAAGGGTTGTATGTTTTCTCTCATATGTGGAAGCTAGAGAGGAAAAAGGACAAAAAGGAGAGTAGTGGATCTCAAGAGAATCAAAGGGAAATCAGTAGAGGAAACAGACCAAACAGAGAAGAGAGAAAGGAAGAGGGAAGTATTGAAAAGTGATATCAACCAAATTATATAGTCATGTTGTATGCATTTATGAAAATATAACAAATACCATCATTATGTACAGCTATAATGCACCAATTTTAAAAAAATCCACTTGGTCAATGCCTTTTTGTCCTTGAAAATATTCCTTGAATTTATTTGCTAATTTTTTGTTTACAGATTTTGTATTTATATTTTCATGTAAATTTCTGTGCGGGTCTATAATTATGAAATACTGATGTTAAATGCTAAATGCTAGCTACGTAAAATAAATTTGGAACATTTCCCATAAAAAAAGAAAGATTGAGTTAAATTAGTCACGTAGAAGATACACATATCAGTCTCTCAAGGAAAACCAAGTTTTTGCACAAAAAAATGTTTTGGGTAAGCTATGGTATAGGGCCATGCGTTATATAATTAAGAGTGTTCCTGCCAACCAGCCCACTGAGGGTTCCTGCCTCATAGTTTATTTGACATATGTTTGGATAAGTGAGGCAGCTCACTGAAGTTTTAAATGTAGCATTGACTTCTTTTCTGCTTAGATTCTAATCATTTGTATTTAGTGGTCTGCCCTCTCTGCCTCTCCTCTTTCAAACCATCTCCTAGCTATGTGACCTTGAATGAGTCACTGGTACCCATGAGCCCTGCAGGCCTCCCTCACTTGTAGACTGAAGACCAACACCACTGGTTTCCTGGCTGGGATTTTAATTGTGTAATTCCCCAGCAGGAACTCATCTCTCTCTCCCATAAGACCAACATGTCTCACTGGCCCCGGAGGATGAAATAAACTCAAGGTGGTTATTGGTACTAACAATCAGCTCTGGTTCCTTGGTTTAAAACTGAGAATGTTTATTAATTATTAATCAACATATGTAACTTGTTGGAGAGATGAAATAATTCATACAGCAACAGCAGGAGTTAAATTATTGAAAGCCTCGCGGCTGAAAAAATATTGTTTCTAGGGTATAGAATCTGTGCCTAGGCTCAAACTAAAGGTCTGTTTCATAGCTTCCTTAAACCTGTCCTCATTCTTCCTGGTATATGAGGGGTTCAGAAATGTACCTCTGCTTTTTCCTACAGCAGAATTTTCTGTCTACATAAAGCTCCCAATCTGCAAACCAACTCACCAAAAGTGCCCCCCAAAACCCTCTGATTCTAGTCACCCCCAGAAAAGCCTGTTCAAATCCAGTGGCCTTCCCTCCAGTCCACACTGCCCGTCTGGACTTAACCACCTCCTCAACCATGCCGGACCATGCTGGCTCCTACCTGCTGTTGCAACTCTCTTCCTACCTGAGACTTCCAGGCTCCAGTCTCCTTCCCTTTCTGTCCAACTCTGCACCCCTCTTCAGGCTGTTGAGGAGCCCTGGTTTCCCCGGGCACCTGAGTGTGTCTAGAAGCTACTGGTTCTGACTCTGCTCACAGGCCTCTTTGACACAGGCTGATAGGGTGGTGGTGGCAAGGTCCCAGATCACCAGAGTCAGAAGGGACTGCTAATGCTCAGTCTCCTCAGCTCGGATCCACCCCTCAGTGTTCCAGGAAGTACTTGTGCAGCTCCAAAGACCATTCCAGTTACCTCCGGGGCACAGATGAGAAGTAGGGCACAGAGAGCAGGGACGTCCCAATGCCCTCCATTCCCTCCCTGCTCTGTGAGAGTCTGATCTGGTCTGGATGAGAATAGAAGCAGAGGAACTAGTTCTAGATTATCTCCAGTCACTTTCTGAATTGCCCTTTGATATACCTTGATGGAGGGCTGAAGACAATGCTAAGAGTTCCCAGAATTGATGTCACCTCCATTTCTGATGCATCTTAACTGGGCAAGTGGGCTCCTACCTCTTAGCCCTAAAGATATGGCAAGTTACAATCCTTCCATGTGAGTTTCTTAAAATTGGTCCAAAATCTAGTGAAGTTGAAGAATAATCTCAATTACCTCCACAAGATAAATATTCACAGGTTTTTTTTTTTTTAAGAGGGAAAGTTTCTCAAACCCAGCTTTATTGGGCATATAACTTAGGATAAAAGATTCATGACTTCTATATAGCATAAATTCTTCATAAATAATATATTTCCTCAATCAAGACTTTCTCCAAACAGAGATAGTAGATATTATTTCCTTTTCCCTTCTCCTCTTCTCTCTTTTCAGCTTCTTTATATCACATACACCTGAGTATTAAAGAGACAGAGAATGCTATGAGCATACAAGATAAAGTTAAGATGTGCACAATTCGAACAGATATAAAAGTCATCTTGCTACTGAGATGATTTATTGCTTTAGAAGAATGTGTACTTGTAGAGGTGGAGAGAAAATATCCTGAAGTTTTGGTATCAAGTGAAAACTACAATAGCACCTCAATGATAGTTGCTATGTGTTAGTGCCACGGTGATAATTATTGTATGGTAGGTATGGCCACCAATTGGGTGCTGTGCTCTGCTTATTTCTGGAAATTATTTAATTAGCTCAATTTTCATGTATTTAGGTGGGCATTTTTTAAAATTTCCACTTGGGATATACCATTAATAATATACCATTAATAATTAAGGAAGAATTTAAATGAGTTTTTTCTGAATCTACAGGTCTTAAGGCAACTTGTTATTCTCAACAAGAATGTCATTGGACTTCATCAATTTTAAATTCTGGTTAACCGAGCTATGTGTGGTGGTGATGTTTGAATCACAGCTACTTGGGGGTCTGAGACAGGAGGATCTCAAGTTCAAGGCCAGCCTGGGCAATAGTGAGACTCCATTTCAAAAGAATCTTTGGTTAATGATTAGAGAACTGATTTTATTTTATGTAAATTTAATCACAATTATTTAACGCCACCCACATATTTATAAAAAAAATTATGTAACTGATTTGTTCAGTCTTCACTAATTTGTGTTAAGGGATATATCAGGGTTTACATTTTAATATAAATTTCTCTTTATTCAGGAAAAAAAATTAATTAAAAGTTTAATTATAAAGATGCATTGATTCCTAAGGATAATGAAAGACAAAATAGAGGATTTAATGAAGGATAAAAAAGATCATTGTAGACATATCATATTTTAGATTCAAGGCAATGTTTTTGACCTTTCTTTTTAATATAGGTAAAACGGATGTTTGTAACTAACTTCTCTTCTCTAAAGCTACCTCCTAATATTTTAGCTAAATTGGTCAGGCAAGTTCATCTTGCATCCTATTCTTGAAGGTTTTCTGGTGTTGGATGGCCCTAGGAAACTCCTACATCATTCAAAATACTAACTTTATTCCACGAAAGCCTAGCAAGCTGTTTCCCAGATGTCTGTGCTGATATCTGAAGGCAGAGGGAGCCTTAATAAGGGTTATATTTGGCTTTTCCAAACTATTAACAATCTAACAAGACCAAGCTCCAGAAGGTGCATCTGTGAGCCTGGCCTCTTCAGGGGGAATCTCATCAGGAGGTAGAGGCGGAAGGATACATCCCAGAACAGGGCCACCCATCTGAGGCTACTTGCTATTGGCTAGTGACAAGTGACAACACTGTCATCAGTGTTTGTGAATACGCCCAACCCTGGTGCCAAGCTGACACTGTAGTAAGAGTAATGTATCTCTCAGTCCCAAATTCATGAGGGAATGTGAGAAACGAAAGTGTATCTCAGCAAAACAATCATGCAAAGATACATCTTCCTTCCTTCCTTTTTTTTTTTTTTTTTTTTTTGGTACCTGAGATTGAACTCAGGGACACTCGACCACTGAGCCCCATTCCCGGTCCTATTTTCCTATTTTGTATTTATTTAGAGACATGGTCTCACTGAGTTGCTTAGTGCCATGCTTTTGCTGAGGCGGCTTGGAACTTGGTATCCTCCCACCTCAGCCTCCTGAGCCACTGGGATTGCAGGTGTGCACCACTGAGCCCTGCATAAACATGCATCTTAACAAAACAAGCAGAAACTGTTCTGGGTTTAGTTCTGAGGTGTTGGGCTTTTCTGTTTGTTTATTTTTGGTGCTGGGAATTGAACTCAGGGGTGCTTTATCACTGAGTTACATCCCCAGCCCTTTTTATTTATTTATTTTTTTTGAGACAGGACCTCGATAACTTGCTGACACTGGCCTTGAACTTGTGCTCCTCCTGCCTCAGCTTCCCCAGTAGCTGAGACTGCAGGCCTAGGCCACCTTGCCTGGCCCTAAAATGTGTATTTTGATTGGGGAAAATATCTTTAGAGGAAAATAGAAAAATTTGAACTCTCTCTGGATCCACTTTTTGCGTTTTATACAAATAACAAAAAGTTAATTAAAAGAGATCTTTTGTGATCCTCAGTTTCATTTTTCAGGGGAACATCAGCATTTCCGAGTCTCCCGAGTCAAAGACAAGTTTGTGAGACTTTTTTCCTTTACCTTCAAGGAGAAACACAAGATCAGCAAACCGTATGAACTTATGTGTACATGTGCAA
Organism: Urocitellus parryii; assembly: GCF_045843805.1. Taxonomy (NCBI): domain Eukaryota; kingdom Metazoa; phylum Chordata; class Mammalia; order Rodentia; family Sciuridae; genus Urocitellus; species Urocitellus parryii. Next base: position 117,594,832 of record NC_135532.1, on the reverse strand, counting down.
ACTAAACTATTTATATCTAATCTCACAATCACAGGGAGACAGGAAGACAAATGATTTAGTTTATATTATATAGAAAGGAGGGGAAAAAGTCTTAGTATTTAAAACCCAAATTCTTGTAGGCATTTCTGCCAATTCCCATTAACAGTAATAGTATCACTTCATTGCTCTTTTCCCTTGAATTATCAAACTTTTGGAATAGCCTGCCACAAATGCTTATTTCTTGTCCCACCCTAGGGCTGAGAACTGGAACTCAGGGCTGTGTTAGGCAAGCACTGTGCCACTGAGCTAAATCCCCAACCCCACAAATGCATATTTCTTATGTAAGGGGGATGTTTCTGTTTCTGTTATCATCTTGGTCATGACACGGATTGAATTCTGTGTCAATGTAATTACAAAGCACAGTCTTGGGAGGCAAGATTCGAGAATCACAAAGGAACAAGAATTACGAGACTGGGGTTATCATGGCAACCCAAGTCCTCGTAATGCATGGCAACCTTACAGGGATCCGTGCTGGCAATCTTAGGGGAATTTGTGCTGGAGGCAGCTGCGTGTTTGCGTGTTTACGTGGGCGTATTCAAACCTGTGCTGTGTGTTGTTCAGGCAGAGGACTGTAAAGAGGGGGATTTGTTTTTGATGTTTGTTGACAGTTGCGAGTCCCCCTCCCTTTTCCTTCTGCCTGCTCCACGTCTGGACACGCTGGTGGAAGAGCCAGACACGCCCTGCTGTGCACATGCGGAACATTCAGGCCACTGGGGAATTCTCCCTGCAGCCCTGTCCCCAGCCACCATCAAAACTCCAGGCTGGCAGAGCTTCCACCTCTTTCAGATCACTCTTGGACCTGCTTAGGAACCCCCTGCTCTCCTGAGAAAGCCTCTTTATGTGAGTAATAAAACTTTGCATACCATCTTGCTGCGTGAGCATCAGTATTCAAACCAAACTGTGAGTGTAGTCCAGCTCCCTCTCTAGACCTAAGCATTTCTACAGGGACATCTCAGTATATGCACACAATGAGACTTCAGATCTAGGCTGAATTTCTATGGGGGATACTTACTTATTACCCTGCTCACAGGAAGAGGTCTCAAAACTCAATGTGAAGACAGAAGAGAACAGAGTAATCTAAATATGTGTCCTGAGCCCCTGTCAAAGATGTACAGGAAGGGGACAGTGATAGTCAAATGGCTAAAAAGTCTTTTTGGAAATTAAGGATATGCTGAGAAAAGAGATCATCACTTTTGAAGTTGCACCTAGTAAATGTTTCCCTTTCTTCTAAACACAAGCAAAGCTTTTAAAATCCCAGCCTTTAACTACAGAGCAGGCCATGGAGTCTCTGCTGGGCAAGCACAGATGGCAATTAACGTGGGTTCTCCCACTATCACCAAAATCACAGCAAGAGCAGAGTCTGACTGATGAGCTAAAACCAATGGGTGAAGTCCATGCACATGGCACTGATGCACATGGAAAGCCCAAGGCCGCCTCTGTCCCCTCTGGAGTTCAAGGTCATGCCAGCTTGCTAAGGGCAAAGTATTTAGGTCAGATGCACTAGATGGAATTTAATCACAACATGCCCATGAAGAAAGACATGTGGATTTTATGAGGATAAGTGGGGAAATTTAGAGAAGTTCCATGTGTAGTATGTCTTTCAAAAGAGGAACACACCAGTCATTTTTATGTCTTCAGCAGCCATGTGGACTCTTTTTAAAAAAGACTATATTTTAAAAATCTATCCAGAGTGGCTTTTCTGGATCATTCCACTTCTAGAGGAATCTCTGAGGTTGAGGTCCTTGGATACACTCTCCAATTTGTATCTTGGTCTTTCAGAGAAATAACTGTTCCTTCTAAAATATGTTACAGCCCAGCCAACTCCCTCAGGCAATAGTAACGTCTCATTGCTATATAAATGTTCAGCAGAGGGAGAAGGAATAATCACATTCAGGAGATAATTCTGATGGATTGCAGTTTGGGGTCTTGTTAAAGATTATTAAGGATTATATCCTCCAAATGATTTATCCATCACAGTAGGAACAAATATACTAAACAGTTTGAGAATGAGCACTGCCATTTTAATTAGGTGAGCACTGAGTTGTTAAAACCCAAACAGACAGTAATCTTGATCAATACTCACTGGAGGCACTTAGAAGTATTTTTAAACAATACAATCTTTGTGTAATTCAAGAATAGCTACTCAAGGATTTCTAGTTAACATTTTTCCTGCTTACCCCAAATATTCTTTCTACCATCTTTAAGTGAATAAAGACAAATAGATATAGACATTCTACCTCCTGAGTGTGGGATTATTTAAACATTATAATGTTTTTTTAGACAGCAAATGCAATAACTTTAATTATATCATGGGAAAGTTATGATTATGTGAGAAAGACCAAATGACTAAGAATCCACTTGTAGAAGCAAAAAAAGATAAGTGAACATAAAAACCAGAAATGTGTTTCATTAGGCACCTCCTAAAAGAAAATCAGGAAACTGCAAAGCAAATTACTTCCAAAGACATCTTGGTATCATATGACTGTGCCTATAACAATATTGGATTAAAGAGTAATAATCCTCTGTCTATACCTACTTTGGAGATAATATCTACAGATAATGAGAAGAAATAAAAGTCCAGGCTGTAGGTAATTGTTTTAAGAGACAGGAGGGCACTTTGCAGAGCTGTAATTAGGATTGTGGGACTCAAAATCCAATTTTGTTAACAGTATGGGTTTTTATTCTTTCCCTCAATCAATTATTCAAGCCTATTTCAGGAATGTACACAATGAACACATTCAAGGTACAGTGATTTTGGAGGGCACGAAATTGTCCAGAGATGCACTAAGAGTAATTTAGTCTGCACTGGAAACTTTCCAGCGTATGAGCGTTTGTTAGAAGTTCTATAATGCTTAATTTTCTTCCAATTAAAGTCTTGGCACGAGCTAAGCACTTTAGTGACTCTCAGTAGGAGCAGCCTGAGCACATCATCTGAAGGCATTTGACACATTACACATTCAGTTAGTCTTGGAAACCAAACACAAAAATAGCAACTCTCTATCTATTGAGCATCTATCAGGCCCATTACATATATAATCTCATTCCCCTAGGAAAGCTCTGTAACCCCATTTTTTTAAGACGGGGACATTGTGACTTTAAGTGATTCCATGAGCCCTTGTGTCACTCAGTGGATAAATGGAAGGCCCAGGTTTCTCTCCATCAAACTTTCCTTTGCAGGTTCACATGGATGACGGGAAACTGCTCTTGAGTCACACTGAGGGGTTCGCTTTATGTTCTTGTTATTTTTCTGCTTACGAGGTGCTGTGCTAGCCCAACCCCCTTCAGATATTGAAGCCCAATTCCCAATCTGGTGGACTTTGAAGGTGGGTCTTTGGAAGGTGATTAGATGACATCCTGAGAGTAGATACCCTGTGATGGGATTAGTGTCCCCAGGAGGGGAGGAAGTGGCAGAGGCTGGAGGCTCTCTTCCCACAAGGAGGATACAGCAAGAAGACAGCCAGCCATAGCCTTCAAGAAAGCCCTCACCTTGAGATGCTGCAGTGCCTTGGGCTTGGACCACCCTTCCCACAGAACTGTGAGCTACTGAATTCTATTGTTTAAGCTGTCCTGCCCTTGGTACCTTCACTATAGCAACTAAGCTAAGACACACAGCTGAGGCCAAGGCTCAGCGATGGGGCTGTGCATCAGCCCTCTCTGGCTGCCTTCCCTGGCCCAGGTGCAGTGGGCAGCAAATGCAGTGTGGGGGGCAGGTCTGGCTCCATTGATGTGAGGGCTAAATATTGGTGTCCCCTAGACTGGGTTGGAACCAGAGGGCTGACAGGGCATTCCTTCTGGGTGTGTCCTGAGGGTGCTTCCTGAGGGGACACCTGAGAGTTGGTGGACAAGAGGGGGAAATCTGCTCTCGATGCTGGTGGGTACCCTCTAATCAGCAGAACCTCAACAGAACAAAAATGGGCGAGGAACAGCGGTCCCCCTCACTACTGGAGCTGGGCCACTTAGTCACCTTCCCCTGCACCTAAGAATCAAGTCTCCTGCCACCAGAGTCCAGAGTTTCCAGCAGAGGCTGCCTGGGTCCTCAAGGCTTCTGCCTCAGACCAAGAGTCACTCGGTGCTTCCTGGCTCTGAGGCCTTTGGACTTGGGCTAAGCCACACCACCAGCTGCACAGCATGCAGAGAGACTGTGGAGAAGCCCAGCTCTCCATAACCACGTATGGCAGTCCCCTGATAAATCCCCTGTCACCTATCTGTATCTATAGCTCTGCCTCTCCTCTCTCTCGCTCACCTCCTGTAGGTTCTGTCCCTCTGGAGAACTCTGATGATCCTACCAGCTCTGTGACCTTTCGCAATTTGCCGTTATGGTTTAGATGTGAGGTGTTCCCCCAAAGCTCAAGTGTCATGAGACAATGCAAGAAAGTTTAGAGACAATGCAAGAAAGTTTAGAGGTGAAATGCTTGTGTCACAACCTCATCAGAGCATTGATCCACTGCTCAGGATCAACAGGTGAGAACTGTAGGCAGGTAGGGTGTGGCTGGAGGAGGTGGGTCACTGGGGCGTGCCTTTGGAGTTTATATTTTGTCCCTGGTGGGTACAGCTCTCTCTCTGCTTCCTGATGGCCCTGTCCTGAGCTGCTGTCCTCCTCCACACCCTTCTGCCATGATGCTGTGCCTCACCTCAAGTCCAGAGCAATGGAGTCAGCCTTCTGTGGACTGAGACCTCTGAAACCTTGAGCCAGAATAAACTTTTCCTCCTCTGAGAAAAAGGGTCTTTTGGTTAAAGCTAAGAAAACACGGACTAAAACATACCTTGTCTGAACTTGTCTTCAGTCACCTCTAAAATGGTAATACTAATAATGGTACTTACTTCACAGGATTGACAAAAATAAATAGTACCTGCAACGCACCCAGTCCTTACTGTGCTGCATTGACGGTCAGCCACCAGACCTACAAAAAGTTGGTATACACAGGCAAAAAGCAGATTTGCTGAAAATAAGATTATGGAGCTTTAAAAGATGTTCTGATTTTTAAAAAAATGATTACAAATATTATTGTTTAGCATCAGAGATATCTATAAAGAGCTGATTTCTATAGACACAGAGCATGAAAAGATAATTTTCAAAAGATAATACAATAAAAATCATGTAGATTAAACCTAATTAGTAATAAAAAATGCAACACAATAACACTGAGATGCTATTTGTTATTTATTAAGTGATTTCCCCCCAAATGATACTACTGGATGATTAAATTAGCACAGTATTGAAAGTAACTTTGTAATTGCTAAGAAAAGATAATACTTTGATTGCAACTGAGTAAAGTTTTTCAAAAAGTATTAAAATAATATTAATTTTAAACATTAACTCTATCCCTGAGAACTCTAAGGATATAATAAAAATGTGAAATTGCTATAGTTATAGATTTTTATTATAGTGTTATTTAATGAGTAAAAACTGAAAAAAATCTAATTGTACATCAAAAAAAAATTTTTTTCTTTGTAATAACCATGGTGTCATCCTCTCTTGGTGTATTAACTACCAAATAAAAATAAGGTTATAAAGAGCATGTGGAATAATGGAAAATTTATTAAAAAGAGGAAAATGTAATATAAATTGTCTATAGACTGATTAAAGTTAAATGAGAAAGAAATGCCTATGAAAAATTATTGCAAGAAAATGTGATATATTAATAATTGTGCTAAAATGATGGAATCTGGGGTCATTCTTTTACCATATTATTTATAACTTCAATATCATACAAAATAAGAAATAATTAATTTTATTAAATCAGGAAGCCAGATAGTGACTATCTTGTGCTCTATATAATAGTGGTAACTTTAGGACTATTTCAAGTTTTCCGACTTCAGAAACTAATTTGTAAATTACTATTATTTTTATATGGGTAGAAATAAGAGAATAACAAACAAACAAAAATCCACCTATAAAAGTTATCCTTCCAGATATTTATGGTCATTATTTTTAAAAGTTTTCCAGTCTAATAAATATTTTTTCAAATGAGATAACTGTACACAGGACTAACTATACACTGGTATCATTACAGTTAAAATTTAACCAAATTGATCAATATCTTTAATTTCACATGTGAATGGACCTTGATAATTTGTTTTTTCAAAGTCTGCAACACAATCTCTTGTTTGGGAAGTTTCTTTAGAAATATCCTAAAAGTATGTTTATTGCTATTTTGTTACCAAAAAAAAAATTTTTTGAAGGGTTTAGAAAAAAGTACTAAGTCAATTACATCAGAGCAGATAACCACAGAGAGCTCTGCATCATGACAGAGCTGTTTCTAGCAACAGAGGAAACTGAGACATAAAACAAGGGCCACTGGGAGAGGGAATGTTCACCTGGCCAACGTGCACACCAGACCCCAAGGGTGGCGTACAGGTGACGGAGACTCACTCGCGCTGTTTCCCAGGGGAGAACTGTGGGCAAAGCCTCAACAACAGGGATACACAGGAGAACGGTGACGTGTCCTCCAATTCTGCTGAGATCTTTCAATTGCTATTTTTGCTCAGCAGTTTTAGAAAATGTAAAGCACAGATGTGTTTTACTGTTTCATATAACTTTGAAATACATAAGTAATGCTTGTGCTTATCATTAAAAAATTAGGCAAAATGGGCAGATATTGGATTTCTGGTGGAAATAAAAATAGAGCAAGCCTACTGCTATCTTTCCCACTGATTATAACTGAACACTCTGGACACAATATCACAGACACACACACACACACACAAATTACCTGACAACTCTGAAAGCGAAAAGAAAATTTGGGAAAGAAAGACCAAATAATGTGTGAATTTCCCAATTATTTCCTCTCCTCCATCACTGGGCTTTGATCCTCGGGCAGCAGCAGAGTTAGTGCAGGCTGCAAATTCAGAGATAAACTGTCTCTCTGGCCAGAGGGACAGGGACAGGGTTTCCTCTTTGTTCCAATGACAGCCCCAATTGTGCATAACCCTACAGCAGCAACAGGGGCTGAACGCCCCCAAAACAAAGCAAAATTAAACCCAAACCGTCTTCCAAGCCGGAAGACTAAGAAAAGGGAGCCCTGGAAGTAAGGATGCTGGGGAAAGTGGAGAGAGGAAAGATGAGAAAATGGGATTCCTCAGCTCTGTGTATGAACTGACAGAGCCCGGGGCTCAGCCCTGAGCTGTCCTATGTGGGGCACATAGACCAAAGGAGCACAGCAAAGGTTTGGAAAAACTCAGCTGACTTGGGAAGTCCAGCCACCAGGAGGTAGGGCAGCTTCCACTTTCAACCTAACTGGGTTAATTGTCTGTCAAAACAACAGTCAAAAAGGAAACATTTTACAGTGGGTTGTTCAGTCTCCTAGCACAGCATCGAAATGTGCAGGATAAAATCCATACATATGTGATATATATAAACCAAAGGAAAACCCAGGGAAACAACCAACAGATCAACAGCTAGAACCCTTGAGATGGACCAGATGTTGGGCTGGAAGATTTAAAGTGACTGTTCCCTCCTCCATCCCTCTAAAGGTCCTTCGATCCACCTTCCAGTGTCATTTAACCTGTGCAAGGTTCTTGACTGCCCTGTATTAGAATTAGAATTCTCTTCTAGAATCCAAGGAATTGATGAGCTATACAATCACTGCTGCCAACAAAGTTCTGTTCTTTTCCTACCATCAGGTCAGCACAGGAGACCAGCACTAATTATAGGCACCCTGGCTGTATAGGCTGTGTTCTCCTCCTGTTTGCAGAATAGAAGCTACTTGTCAACCAAGATGTTCTCAGGGATTGAATGAAGCATTTTTTTTTTTCTGTTTTCTCTGTGGCGTTCTTCATCCTGTTTTCAATCTCAATGCCAAAGTGTTCAATAGGCACATTACTCCCAAGGTGAATTTCACAATGTTCTCTAATTTCCCAACCAGAGCATCTCATTTTTCTTTCCTCGATTTGCTGTCAATTTTCTCCCTTTCTTAGCATCTCTGCTATCACTCAACTCTAATTTCCAATTCCTTCTCAGAATTTTTATATCGTGTTGCATTCTTGCCAAACAGAAGAAAAACTACCATCGTCTGTCTTGGACTAGGGAAGTTTTACTCTCTGCACAATTTAAAAGATGGATGCTGAGCTATATTTTCTCTGCTAAGTGACAAAATCAGCAAAGCAAGAAACATGTCAGGGAAATGTCGAGCATTAGCAAGTGATGGAAAATATTGAGAAGAACAAAGCCCAGGAAGGGTTCTGCCACAAATGAATTCACAAGCTGTGAATGATAGTTCTTAGTTTCTTAGTGTCATATATATGGAAAAAGTAATAGTTATCTTGTTACATCTAGCCTGCTTATTTGATACACTGTTATATTTTATTCAATGATCTATTTATAGATTTTTAAATAAATTGCTACCATGTGCCATGAAGCAGTGAATAATACAAAGTCTGTGCTACTCATCTTTGCCACCAAGGGTCACGGGAAGATGAGATGCTCTACTTACAGTTGACAGTGACTATAATATTCAAGAATGAAATAGGCAATAAGACAAGGAGCCGAAGTAAGCAATTCAATGATAAATGGTGACAGTGTGGTGATGAAATAGGTTATGACAGCCGGAGAATGTCAAAAATTGGTATTGCCATTTGTGTGTGTGTGTAATATATTTTATTATTTCCTTTTAGATATACATCACAGTAGAGTGTATTTTGACATATTTTACATACGTGGAGTATAATTTCCCGTTCTTGGGATTGTACATGATGTGGAGTTACACCTGTTATGTATTCATATGTGAACTTGGAAAAGTCATGTCTGATTCATTCACTGTCTTTCCTGTTCCCACTCCTTCATTCCCCTTTGAACTGCTATTCTTCCCTCCCTACTTTATTGTGAGTCAGCATCTGCATATCAAAGAGAACATCTGGCCTTTGGGTTTTGAGGACTGGCTTATTTCACTTAGCATGATAGTCACCAGTTTCCATCCATTCACTAGCAGAAGTCATCCTCAAATAGTTCTCTATGGCTAAGGAATATTCATTCCATTGTGTATGTACACAACATTTTCTTTATCCATTCACCTGTTGAAGGGCACCTAGGTTGGTTCCTTAGCTTAGCTATCGTGAGTTGAGCTGCTATAAACATGAATGTGGCTGCCTCATTGTAAGGGTCCTGATTTTAACTCCTTTAGGTATATGCCAAGGAGTGGGATACTCCTAGTTTTCTGAGGAATCTCCATAGTACTTTCCAGAGTGGTTGCCCCAATTTTCAGCCCCACCTGCAAATGGATGAGTGGTTCTTTTTTCCCACATCCTCGCCAACATTTATTTGTTGCTTGTATTCTTGATTGTTGTCAATCTTGTATTGCCATCCATCCCACTAAAATAACACATTATTTATTAAAATGAAACACCTGTTCTATTTCACAGTTTAAACTAGAGTTAAGTCTGGAATCGCCTTTTACATTATGAGGAATAAATTGCTCTGATATTGTGTTATAAGGGAATCATTGGCACCATAGATGTTTCTCTCATTTATTATGTGAGCAGCTAGAATATACCAATGTAATTGATAGGAAATTGATGTACCAAATGTGTTAAAATTTTCACATTAACTTATTTGTAGTAGAGATTGGAATTAATATATCTATATATAAATTTTATACTTATGCAGTTACATTGTTTGAATTTATATGAATTTTTTTACAAAAGAATTAGCAATATTTATTAAGAAATCTACTCCATTCTCATAAGGCAAATTTATGGCTTACAAAGTAATTTGTTGAAACATCTTTGAAATTGATTTCCTATTAGCACTTGATCCAGAATACTTTGATTTAGGGGATGTTAAATTTCTGAAGCTGGACTAAAAAATGTTTACTAAGTCTGTCATATAAGATTTAATAGATGTGACTGGAATCATGAATATTATAAGTGAATATGGAGGATACTGTATGTTGATTTCATGTAAAAAACGGAAATGCTAGAATTTTTCAGATGGCTAGTTTAGGAGAATTAAACTAGAGATAAGTAGAATCCAAGACTGTCCTTCAGAATGCCTTATCATCCAAACCTGCTTTTCAGTGATGGAAATGCAAAGGGGAGATGTCTTCATCTGCCCCATCTCTGCTACAGTGATGCCTGGTACAGGTCAGTCCAGTTCTGTGGTGCTAAGTCAGGGTTGATCTCAATGAGTTCCAGAGACTACTAAGTTAGCACTGATGCTTCATGGTCCTTGATGTGCTCTTGCAGGGATGGGGAAGCTTTATGCACTGCAAACACTCCTGGTGATTAGTGGCATCAGCTGGTAATGGCCAGACTAAACTAAGGGTACATTCCAGAGAGGTGAAAATAGAAGAATCTGCCCTCAGTACGCTGATCCCATTGAAACTATGCTGTTGCCCATTAGTGGATGAAGATTCTGTGCAGGCCTGCAGCCAGGGCTAGATTTTTAGAAGTCCTCCAGGTCAGAGCTCTCTAAGCCCATGTGACAACAACAACAATCGTGCTTGGGTTTGCAAAACCCACGATTGGGCCCTCTTTTGTCCCACATTAAGTACATTTGTGTTGCAACAGCTACTTTCATTTACTTAAGCAAATATAAAAGAAAATATGGCCCCCTCAGAGCAAAGACAAAATATATATTTTTATCATATGTAAGAAGATATGGTTTATCATCACAACAAAGCATTGGAAAGAAAGTTAACTAGGACTAAGGAAGAACAATGAGTAGGGGTTCATTGCTGAACCAAAGGGCAATTTCTTCAGCATATGGGAGAAGAATCAACCCAGACTTTTCATTTCTTTGTGCTGGAAGGTGAATGTTAGGGCCTATGGAATTCCATTGGTTAAGGTTGGCCCGTGTGCCCACCTCTTGCCATCTTGTTTCAAAGTCTTACCAAGAGAACCTTCATGGATCCACAAAAGATGAGATAATGTTATAAGAAGAGAAGTGGGTACTGGGCAGAAAGCATGATGATCATCCCACATTCCCTCCACTGAGTTTCAGAAAGTCATCCCATTGGACTTCACTTATCAAACACCTGAACAGTGTCATAATCAGCATGGTTCCATGAATCTGAAAACTCACACCACTGTGGCTTACATAAGATTGAAGTTTACCTCTCTCTCACATAAAGAGAGAGGTGTCCAGGGCCATTGACTCTTAGCTGGCCTCCCTCTTCAGTCACCTTGCAGATGGCTTCTGGAGTTTCGCCATCAAATCTGATTTTCAGGTGATGGGAAGGAAGAAGGGAGAGTCGGAAAACACACCCACTGGCAGAGTCAGCCTCTGATGGACAGTTTCCCCAGTGGTTCCCTACAACCAAAATCACATCCCATTGTCCAGAACTTTGTCACCTGGGTGCAGGAGGGGTGGGCTTTGAATCCAATCCATTGCCAGAAAACATGGCGGCACCCACTGAGGCTGGGTTAGTAAGGGAGGAGAGAATGAGTACTGTCTCCACCCTACTTACACTTCATAGTACAAGATTAATTCAGGGTAGCTATAACAATCTGACAGTTTTAAAAAACTCAATTTTTAGCAATCAATGAAGTTCTTATGTCTAAGATTTAATGTTTTTTCTTCTTCTTGCTAATCATTTGTATTTTTTTCCTTAATTGACTGCTAGTTTCAATCAAGTGCAATTGCCCTAAAGAAAAGTGAGAGTCACATTCCACTGATTAGAGTTGTCTTCTAATGATTAATGAGCCAGTCTGAAATTCACACTGTGCTTATTTGGAACATGATAGCATCATTCAGTAATGAACTTCCAAGAGATTATTTATTTCCCATTGCCATATTTCTAATCAAGTGCTCATATGCATAATGAATGCTTCAAGACAAATCTGTCTTTTGCCTTGTTTACAAAAGTCATCTTAATGGCAAACCATGAGCATGTTGAGATGGATTGTCTAGTCAAATCTGAACGTAAATTAAAATATTTCAATCATTCCTACAGCAGTGAAATACCATTGTCTTCAAATTCTTACAAGTTGCACAAACTCCGATACATAAGAGACCTTGGAATTTTACCCTAACTCCCAATCTAATGTCATAAATATAAGCACCAGTAGGTGGTTCTTTGGCATCTTGTGGATGGCCTCTGGAAATTGAATCTTATCTTCTTGTCAGTTCCTTCCAGATGGCACTAATTGTTAGAACCTTTTTTCACTGAGCAAAGTCACAGAATTTACTTTCCCCATCATCTTTAACTTCTGTCCTTCTACCATGCTAAATGTGTATGTATTAGATATTTATTTTAGACAAAGTAAGTGGCCATCAAAATGGACAGCCATAATAAAACAACATTTGATTTCAGTAGAGCAAAGGCAATAAAAATACCATCAAAATGTAAATAAGTCAGGGAAAGAGGATAGAGAGCAAAGCAGGGGAAGGCAGGAATCCCACTTTGACAGGCACAATTTGACCAGGAGAGCAGACAGAATTGAGAAACCATCATGCATATATTCAACTCTCTGCACAGAGTTCCAGGCTGAGAGCATGGGAAACAGACAGGCCCTGGGGAGAGGAGGTGGGTTGGTGGGTATGCTCAATGAACGGCAGGAAGACCAGAACAGATAGAGTAGTGTGAGGGGAGGGGAGGGGTGGGCATGGAGCAGGGGAAGGGGCTGTGGAGGAATCCAAAGTCTTTGGAAGGTTCTGAGCCAAGTAGAGACATGCTTGCTTATATTTTCCGTAATGATTCCATCATGTGTGGGAAATAGACTAGATGGCCAGGAGGAGAGGAGAGAGACCCCCAAAGGCTGCTAAGTGGGGTGGTGGCTTGTGTGGAGGTGAGGTTGGTCTGGAAGTGTTCGTATTTTGAAGCACTAAAGAGGAGACCATACCCACGACGCCCTATGAAGAAAACAACCTTACAAGATACTGGGCCAACGCTGTGGCTGGACTCCAATGTAGGTAACTACCTGCCTACTCAGTACCTCCATTTGGATGCCTAGGTGGCATATTAAAACCAAAGCCAGCGTTTGGTCTTCTCCTGAGTACCTGTGCCCCTCCTGAGGTTGCTCACTTCCCTGAGGGGTGCTGTGACTCTTCCAGGTGTCAAGTTAGCATCACCTGGTTCACAGTGCCCTGGACGTCCTGCACTGGGGCATCCCCTGCACACCCACTGCACTGGGGCATCCCCTGCAGGCCCTCTAGGCCCTTCCCAGCCCAGCCTCCTCCTCTGCTGCTGTCTGCCTCCACTCAGAGGTGTTCCTGGGAGGGGATCACCAACACTCTAATCTCCTCTCAGAATCTGGTCGGCCGGGAGTCAAACTCAAGTCCAAGTGTTCCATGAAAGTGAATATTCAAAAATAAAACGTAAGTTGAAAACGTAATGAAAATACTGGTGATAAAATTGAATTTGGTATTATTTCTATTGTTTACTGTAACTGTCCATGAATACCAATTAAAGAAGATTCAATGAAACTACATCCTGTTTAAGATCATTTCACCTAAAGTAGATGGATCCAGGCAGAATCAGAGTCTCATGGCAAATCTGAATGTCCTCTGCCTTGCATTCTGTCTCAAAGTTTAATTTTAGATTAAATCATCCATCATCTCTCTTAAAGAAAATCTAACAGCAATTATATTTAACAAAACAGAAAAAAAAACTGAACCAAGAAGTATTTCAATTGCAAAAATATCTCTGAACAACGTGGTGGGTTTATTATTTTTATAATTCAAAAACTTCATAAAAGACACCAGGTTCAAACGCCCAGAGCTTTTGTGCAGCTTCTTATCTGTCAATCAAATGCTCTTTCTGAACATGTTGCTTTACATCCTTTCAAAAAGTTGATGCTTCTGTTATTAAGATTATCCCCTCCTTTGACTTCCTATGCTTTTTTGTATTATTTTTTAAACACTGATAAAGGATCTATTGATGGGTTTTGTATGTTTGTTTACCTGATTTCCCATAAACCAGCACACTTTAAAAAAACAGAATTTCTTCATTGTTAATTCTAAAAACATCTAAAATTCTTAAATGAACTTTCTTAATTTTTATGATATATTTTCTGGGATAGATTTAAAATATCTTGGAAACATGGAAAGAAAAAGAATGACCAAAAATGAGGCATACTAGAAAACTCATGACTTAATTGCTTTTTAAAAACAGAAGCTCTGAATACAAATGTTCGGTTTGCCTGCTGCGTGGAATGGCTGACCCTCATCTATTCTGTTTGTTTAATAATTTGAATCTTCTATTTCTTTCTTTTATTAGTCAGGTGAAACTCTATCCTAAGAGAAAACATGGGCTATGTTTTTCTAGGTGATTTTAAACTGAAATAGTGTCATTTCAAATTGTGCTTCATGAAAAGAAAATGGAGGCCTGTTGTTCTAATTTCGGTATCAATGACCGAGGTGAAATTCAGTGTCTTGGAGATAAATTTCAAGTTTAAATTGGCTGGCTGAAAGTCTAATTTGGAAGTGTTTTGTTTTTGTTTTCAATTTTTCTTCCATGTAACAAACTGGAATACTCACAATTTGACATGAATTAAAAACCCAGTGAGTGTCTCTATAATGTCACCTATATCTTAAGGGTTCTTCTCCAATTCCTTTTGCATCAGCGGAGTTCTCTTTTTGCTTTCTTGATTCACTTTGTAAGATAGGAAGGCTTTATCAGCTTCCTCAATCTGCTCAGAGGTCTACAATTTCTCCTGTATATGTCAATGTGTCTCCTCCAAAACCAGTTAGAAATGGGGGTTGAGGATAGATTTTTGTGGGTCCAAGTGGGAGAGCTGAGCTGTGTGTAAAGATGATGGCTGATGAGCACGTTTCAGCACGGTGGCAGGAAGCTTCAACCAATGACAGCACAGAACTCCAGCGGGTACTGGGTGCCCTCCCAAGTCACAAGCCTGTGGAGTGGATGGTTGCCCTGGGTGGACAGGTCAGCGTCTCCATGGCTCTGCAGCTCTGCAGCAGGTCTGGATGACCACTGGTTTCGGTGGCTGTTTGGACACATCCCAACCTCTCCAAAGCAGAAGCGTTTCACATTTATGTTGGGCCCTTTTCATGTTGAATCAGCAACGCCACTTTGTTCAGTTTTATTTGTCCCAGTCCCACCAAACCCACCCAGGCTGGAGCCTATTGACAGGGTTGGGCTGTCCTTCAGCTTGCTGGCACAGAGGCTGTCGGGAATACAGCAACCTCTGTGTCTGGCTGGGAATGAAGTCCTGCTGGGCTCTCACCATGGTGACTTTCTCACTTGTCCCATGGAGGTAACCCTTGCAATATCAGTCAAAATATTCCCAACTAGACTGTGTGTGGTGGGCAAATCATGGTCTCTCAAAAACATCCTATTTTGGAACCTGTGCATCCGATATCTTACCTGGGAAAAAGGAACTTTTACAGATGTGATTAATTTTAATGACTTTGACTGTGCTTTAGGGTTTTCTTTTTGCAGTGCCCGGGGTCAAACCTAGGGCCTCATTCATGCCAAGCAAGTGCTCTACCACTGAGCCACACCCCCAGCCCTTAATGACCTTGAAACAAGATTATCCAATTGAGCCCAATCTAATCACAGGAGTCCTTAGAAGCTGAGCCCAGGGCTGTGGTGCTGAGGTGCAGCTCAGGGCAAGAGCGCTTGCCTCGAATGCAGAGGCTCTGGGTTTCACTGGGGGAGGACTGCAGGATGCTTCTCAGCTACTGCCAGGGCTGTGGACACAGAAGAAAGCACAGAAATGTGCAGAGATGCAGACTTCAAAGATGGCCAAGGACACCACGGGCCAATGACTGTGGCCGCTCTAACAGCTGGGGAAAGCAGGGAAGTGGCTTCTTCTCTACAGCCTCTAGCAAAGAAGAGCCCACAGGGTCCTGATGTCAGCCGTGGGACCCTGTGGACTTCTGACCTGAGAACAAGGGGGCTGCAGACTTGGGGTCTTTGAGGACATTCTGCTGTGGTATCTCACCAAGGAGGTAACAGGAAGCTAGAGGAACACCAGGAAGCCACCTAGACCTCTCCCAAAGGAGGCCTGGGGTCCAGCTGCCGGCATCACAGACTTGCAGCAATGTGCCCTGCAGTCGCTGCCCTGCCCTGCTGTCCAGGCTCTGCACATCTCCAGACAACTCAAGCAGCTTAGAGAACCAGAAGGCTTGGAGTGGATTTCTCCATGGTGACTGCTTATAGCAAGATCCCAGGGGTTTATTTTGAATCATCAACTTAAAAGAAGATCTTCAGCATTGTTTTGGTTTAGTAGACATAGAATTGTTATTACATTTTAATTATCTTACAATTTTCTACCCTTCAAAGCCTGTAGGGAGCAAGGGCACTAGTAAATCTATTGCTGGAGAAGCCACATAGGAGTCAGTGGCATGTGGATCTGTTTCAGCCAAGACAGCCTTAGGCACACTTAAAAAGGAAAATAAAGACACTCTGGGTGACTACTCACTTTGTCTTCTGTAGGCTCCTTGCCTTGGGCTAACCTGCCACTCAGCACTGGGGTGCCCGTGCACAGAGCTGACATTATTCCAAAATCATTGCATTCTTCACCCACTGTCTTGCTTCCCTTGTATCAGAACAGCTAGTGAGAGTGTGCCTGGTTAGTACAAAGGAAGCCATCAGATTAAAGACATTCACTGAAGGAATGAGGGCCTTGCCAGTGCCGTGGGAGGCCAGGCGGGCACCTCTGTGGTCAGGGGACCCAGTGCAGACTAGACTTTCCAAAGAACATGGTAATGACAGCCCTCGGCTCCATGGTGTGCCCCCGAGACAAGCACCGTCCACGCATGCACTGATGTTCACAAGTAACTCTCAAAGGCCTGTGGTCAGAAAAGCTGCCTGGGGTCAGTACCTGCCTTCTGGCACCTGTGAGCTGTGCTGATGGAGTGTCTGTTTCCTCACCTGTGAAATAAGAAGGCAGCTCCTAGGTTTATCAAGCACCAGGCCAGTACCTGGCACCTCGGGGGACTCCACGGGCAGGATCCACCATACGTTCCTGACTCAGGCTCTGCGTGGATCCTCCTGTGCAGACAGACAGATCCGGAGCCCTGTCCACCCTCCTGACTCTGCCCTCCTGTACCAGCGCCAGGGAAGCTGCAGCCCTCACTTTAAGGAGTAGCCTGTTCACGCAAACCTGGGACGTTTCAAATATGTTTTCATCAGTAAAAGAAGCCAAACTCATTAAGTAGATCCTTGTGTTCGTGGGTGTCTACTCCTTGCCTTAGGAGCTCATGGTTCAGGGAGGGAGCAAAGCAAAGGAGAAAACTAATTAATTCACGAGATTGTTTTCCCTTCAGTGGTATTGCACTGAAGAAATAAATGGAAGTACTTTAGCAAAGATTATTTTAAAAAGTCATTTTACGGTAGATTTTTGAGAAGGAGTGTAAATCTTGGAACATGCCTTGTTCAGGACAACTTTGTCACTGCTGTGAGGTGCAGGGCAGTCCTGGGCGAGGTGAGGATGTGCAGACGGAGGTGGCAATGGCTCTCAGGTGCCAGTGGCTACTCACGGCTCCTTCTGTGGGCTCCAGAATACCACACCAAACAACCCAGATCCTTTGCTTTCTATTTTAGCATTTTAAAAAAGGGAAAGTACAGCCTGAATACAAGACATGGTAAAGTAACTTGAGAAAGACCTTCTTAGTAGTTCAAGAAAGAAGGATCATGTTTCTTGAAAGTGAAATTTAGAGAAAAACATGATTAGAGGAAAGCTGGGTTGCTCCCTCCTTCACGGCCACCTTCCTTCATGACCACCCTCCTTCTCCTCCTGGGATAACAGAGGTGACCGACAAGTGTCCAGAGGCTTCATTTTCCTGGCTAACTCTCAACGTCTCCTCCTGGGAGCCAAGTTTAGTTGGTATATTTTGAGGTGCTGCCATAGACTCATTAGAAGGGACTCGATGTGTTAGTTCCTTGAATCTATGAATCCAGCAGGGATCCCAGGTCTGGGTGATACAGGTTTATTTAATGAAGTTTTTGGAAATTTTTGGAACTCTCCAGAGATATGGAAAAGAATCACAGCTAAATCTTTATTAATAAGTCAGAGAACTTCAGAACAGTGCTTCCTACATTTAATCATACTTTACTCTTGTCATTTTGAACTGATATTTGCAATTACAGTGAGCTGAAGATACACAGCAGGTAAAAGCCAAATGCAATGCCATTATTTATTTTGTTAACACTTTTTTTTTGAACAAAAATTGAGTTAAATTCCTTTGTGGCATGAAAGAATAGCTCTAACCCTTAAAACACCTACTTTCTGATGAAGGGAAAGAATGAACATTTATATTTAGTTAATCCTTCCTGGGACAAATGAGTCATACAACCACAAACGAATAAGCACAGAATGATGTTATCTTTGTAGAAGTGACACTTATGAATTTCTTAAGATGGTATCTGGCACATGATAGATACTTAATAAATGTCAAATATGTGTCATTGAGAAATGGTAGCTGGTGTTATAAACATCTAAAACATACATTTATCTAAAAACACATTAACTTTTCTTCATGTACAGTGGAGTCCAGAGATAAGGCTGTTATATTGATGTCCTCACACTGACAATATCTTAGAAAACTTCTGTTTTTTTTTTTTTTTTGCTTTGCTATTCTTTACAAAATTTTGCATCCTCAGAACCTCCTCATGTTCACAAGATGGCTGCCATGACTCTACTCATCATGTACAGAATAGAAAGAAGGAAGAGGAGCAGGTTGTGTCACAGGTGGAATACCAGCTGAATTCATTTTAAAGCTTTACAGAGTCCTCCACAATGACTTTGCTCAAATATCACTGGCCTGAATTTAGTCACATGCCTTCTTTTTTTTTTTTTTTAAGGGAAATGCACCTTAGCTGGGGCATATTGCTGACCCTTGCAAAAACAGAGCTTCTGTTGTTAAGAAAGAAGGTGAACTAAGTACTAAGCAGTCTTTCTCACCGTTATTTTTGTGTCTATGATTATTTAAAGGACTAAAAATAGCCCAGTCCTCTTTCAGAGGCTTGCTCCTCCTCTGGCTGTAGTATTTCCTTTCAGCAGCATGCTGGAGACAGCTCTTACCAGCCTGCAGGAGACCATTTTGAGAAAATTTTAAGCATTCTGCAAGTTGCTAATTAAACATTATTTCAAAATTAAATAATACAAACAGAAATAGTTATATTAGTAAAAAAGATGGTGAATATAGGTGGTTTCCTGACTGTTTTACTAAGTAAGTGTGCTCTTACCTGTGCTGCTGAGTTTGCAACCGTCTGCTGATTTGTATGGAGCCAGAACTGCATCATAGAAACCTACATGGAGCTTGCACTCCTCTCCTACCTGTGGGGTGAAAATACCAGATGACGGAAACCTAGATGGTGGCACTCAGTGACATTGCTTTGGTAGCTTATAACCGATCTGGAGGGAATATTTATACCACAGAAGCCGACAAACACTAAAACGAGGGCCCTTTTAACAGAGAACAGCTTTTATACCTTTATACCTTTATCTGTGCCCCGTGTTTACAGACACACCTCAGTAGTTTGCTCACTAATGAAGGCCAGGATGCAGATGGGAGCAGGGACACTTGGGTGTGTTTCACTGATATGACTGCATGCAGAGGGGGACCAGGCATCACCTGGATGAGAGGAGACATTGCCCTTGTTCTGTTGGTGTCTTGAGCCACCCACAAGAGTGCCACCAACCACACACTGCAGCTCTGAGCTGGGAAAAGGAATGTTCTGCAGCCAGCCCTGTGGGGATCCAGCAAGAAAAAGCAACTTTTCTGTGTTTTTTCCCTAAAGGCTAACAAGTTTTTGTCCCATTGAGCTTGGATAACTCATCAGAAGAGAGAAAGGTAATGAAAAAAGAAAAGAAAAGAAAAGAAAAGAAAGAAAACAGCAAAAAGAATATCTCCTGCTCTGCCACACTGGTTATTGTACCAGTGTGTGAGGGAAATAAAGATGTAGAATTAAGCAGGAAGTAAATGGGAGAGTCCTCCTGTAGCAGGGATGATTGAAAAGGAAATGTGATTGATAAATTGATAAAGGGAAATGTGATTGATAAATGTGATTGATTGTTTATGTATCTAGCATTTACATTGAGCCTAGTAAATTAAAGCTAAATTCATTGTTCACTTGGGAGCTCTTCCTTTTGCTCTGTATGATCTTTTGTGAACCTCCTGTCCCACTGGCTGGAGTCTGAGACTCTTGCAGAGAGATCTTCAGGAGAAAGGAGTTGAACCACCCATCTCTGAGGAGAGGCTGCGGGAGGCCAGCTCCTTTCACAGTTGAAGGAGGTGTGAGTTGGTGGGACCACTAGGAGGATAGTTTGGCAATGATTATCTGCATTGTAAACATAGTCTTTGACCCGATCATTTTACTTTTTGCAATATATTTTATAGATATATTTGTATGCATTCTAAATGACATAGGTTAAAATTTATTCTCCATAACATATTTGTATAATAATAAATGGTCAATGTCAACTCAAAATCCACTCACGGTGGGTAGGGAAGATAGTAGGACAGCAGAGTGGATCAGACATCATGACCCCATGTGCATATCTGATTACATAACCTGTGCAACTAACTCTACATCACGTACAACCCGACGATGAGAAGTTGTACTCTATTTATGTATGATGTATCCACATGCATTCTACTGCATGTATAACTAATGTATAACTAATTAGAAGAAATATTTTTTTTTAAATATCCACTAATGGGAAGTAGCTAAAGAGAGCATGATGTATTTTCACAGTGGCATTTTATATAGCTATAAGAAAAATCCCAGAACATATACAATAAACAACAATACATAAAGCCCACATGAATCAGAAAAGCATATATACTGCAGTCTGGCTGGGCACAAAATCATGAGCCACTCAAGCAGGAACAAATTTTATTTCCAAAACTCCAGTGAATGCCACACACGCAGCCTTCTCCCGGGACACACCACCAACCGGAAATCCCTCCTCTGGAAATCCCTCCTACTGCACTTCCCCAACCAATGGGAACTCTCCAGGAGTCCCTGCAAGAGCTCCAAAGTAGCAGGCTGAGGCGGACAGCAGGGGTCTAATCTCCAATTGAATACACATCTTAACATAATCATTATCATCTCAATGGCTTGCTGGGGTCACCTTTCAACCAAAAATGCCATGCCATTCCTACTTGGCTATGGCTCTCAGCACATATATACTATTTGTGTAAAGTAAGAGAAGATAAAAACCTATTTGTATTTTCTTGAATATGTGTCACCCTGGAAACACTGACAACATAAGAACAGAGAGTTACAAGTTGAAGGGAGGAAAGATCTGGCTAGATGAGGCACAAGGTTGGGAAAAAAGGGACATTTTTAACTTTTTGACCTTTATAATTTTTCCTTTTTTAAATTGACCATGTGAATTATTACCCACCTAACAAATATCTTGAGCCTAAGTACACAGCTGTGATACTCAGAGAGAGCAATGTGTCCCCCATCCAGAGACATGGGTCCCAGAGTTGATGAGTTCCAGTGTGAGCTGCTCCCTTGCACAGAGGGTTAAAAGAAGACCCTGTGGTGAAGGACCTGGGGGAGAAGGACCTAGAGGGAAGTCTCCCAGGAGAGAGGCACGGAGGGACCCTGTAGAGCTGAATGCCAAACCTCTGCCATTCAGAAGGGCGGGGTGCTAGGCTGTCTCCACAGTGCTGAAGGGACAAGGGCTGTCACCTGCAGAGCACAGCCACTTCAGGGACAGATGCGGAGGGGCAGAGACCACCAGCACCCCCACCTTCCTAGGCTCCCACCCGGGTCTCCAACTAGTGCCAAACAGAGGCCAGAAGGTGAGGAACCTGCTGCCAAATGGCAATCTTCCTGGAGGACAAACGAGGTAGAGAAGGCGGAGAAGGGAGCCGAGCCACCCATAAGATTATATATATATATATATATATATATATATATATATATATATATATATATAATTAACAAAAAAAAAAAAAAAGAAACACCACAGTGTGTAAGGATGGCCACTGCGTCCCAGATGTGGGCAAATCTCATACATGGGGGTCCGTGTCCTGTTGGTGCTCACAGATAGCACCTCTCCTGCTAGTCACAGAAGGCAGGGGCCTTTAGCTCCAATCTTGCCAGCACCAAACTCAACTTTTATGTACCACTCACTTTACATACAGTCCAACTGAGCACCTTGTCCAGCCACTCAAGACCGCCTGTTCTAGCTTCCACCCAATACCTGCGGGCCATCACCCAGCTGAGCACCGGGGTTATAGGACACCCAAACCCTGCTGCTCCTGGGAACCCTATGGCCCAGGCCTCCTCATCTTGCTGCTGAGCAGCCCTGGGAGCACGCAGGTGCTCTGCACCCCCTCTGGCCCAGGGCTCCTGGGCCTGTCACTTCTGGGCTTGCCCCCAACCTATTGCTTCTGGAAGGTCTACTGCTGTGAGCAACTTCCCTGTCCTGCAGCCTGTCCCGTGCCACTCAGCAAGGCTCTATAGGGACCCCTGCCACCTTAGGATTGGCAAGTCCTCTAACTCACATCGGCCACTGCTTAACTCAATTTTAAACTCATACCTTTGTTATTTTATTTCTAGAAACCTAGATAATTACATTGACAAATTCCCTCAATAGCCATAAAAAAAAAACCCATGGCTAGTTGTTGGTAGTGCCCTGTTTGCTGTCTTCGTAGGCAAGGTACTACCCAGCATAATGCATAGTGCATAGTGCAGCTGGCCTAGGTGAGCTCAGTTTGAAATCCTGGCTCCACGACTTTTAAGCGTTGGTTTGTGCAAATCTCTCTATGCCTCAGTTTCTTCTCCTATTTGTTCTCCAAAATAATTAAGGTATTTTGTGAATTAAGTAAGCAAAGGCTTCACAGGGCACCTGAAATATGGAAGGGGCTGGGTGGGCTTTAGCTTATCTGGGGACAGCGGCCCTGCTAAGCATTTCCAGTGGCCACACACACGTGTACTTGAGACTTCAAATTAGTTGCTAAAGAAGATAGAAAGTTCTCCTACATGGTAGGACACTACTGTGTGGCAATTCGTTCACTTTTATTTTGTTGAGCATATTTAGAAGATAATGAAGAAATCGTGCCAAACTATAGGAACAGGATCAATGCCTGATGCCCGTTGGCCCTCAGGCTGTACACAGAGGAACACTCACAGGAAAACCGTATCTGCAGTTTGCCCAGTATTTTATACAAATGCTAGGAAATACATGCTGTGGACAGGAAAAAAGCATGTACCTTGCTTATGAAATAACATTGTTACCCCTTTGAAATTACAAGTGAATGAAACACAGTATCATAAGCTGAGGGAGGACTTGGTTTCTAGAGAATTCTATTCTCTTACAAGGAGAAATATGGCAGACTTCAGTGATGACGGTAATTTCTTCCCAGGAGGTGGATTTACATCTGAAGTTGTATTATGACAGTGTTCAGCTTGCAAAGTCCACATCTGAACCTAGTGAGGGGTGTTTTTAGCCACAGGCTTGCCCTCTCCTTGGAGCAGAGCAGACTCTGAGCTTCCTGTCCATTCATCAGAGCTGGAGACCTCAGGATCCTATTTAAGTCTAGAATTTTCATTGTTGTTGTTTGACCATTTGGCTTTGGTCAAACATTATTTATTTTGCACAAGGTACTGACATGTACTTTGCCCCAGGTTAGACATGCTGATAGCCTCAGACACTTCCTGTAATTCCTTTTAATATCTAGGTGCATGATTCAGTAATCTAGAAATTTCTTAGATCCCTGTACCAGTTTATTATTGCTGCATAACAACCTCTCACAAGCTTAGTGGCTGGAAACAGCAGAAATTGGTTGTCTCACAGGTTCTATGCTGCAGGAGTCCAGGCATGGGTGGTTGGCAGGGCCTGCTGCTCAGGGTTTTTCCAGGTTCCAATTGCAGTATTTGCTGGAGGGGCTTAAGGCTTAGAGGGAACCCCTTGGAAGCTCACGGTTGTCTGCAGAATCAGCTCCTTGTGGTCTCAGGTCTGAGGCCCCAGCCACTGAAGGCCCCCATGAGATGACTGTTTATTCCTTTGAGGTCACAGGAGAGCTTCTCCCTCTGCTTGGAGCCTCTCTCTCCCATCTGTCACCACAGACATAACTTAAATAAGAGCTTATATAACTTAGTCAACAAGGGATGCTACCCTTCTATTCTTAGGAGCCACCCACACTGCAGGGGTGGGGATTGCCCAGGAGTCATGCCAGGGGTGCGAATCTCAGGGGTCATTTTGAAATCCTGTCTGCTGTTTACTGGTTACTATAAAGACAAGAGGAAAAGGGAGATAATAAGCTTGCACCATGGGTGCACTGAGGCAAACTATCAGCCCCAATTTTGGTGTTTGTTCTTGTCCCAAGGAAAGCATGGCTTGAAACTTGGATTTGCAGACTCATAATTGAAGGATGCTATAAATTAACATAAGGGATAAGGCAATACTGACAGATCCTAGGATTATGCTGATTTAGGGGGAAAATAAACTCATTGTCTACATAAATTCCCCTTTTCAGTATCCAGATTAACAAATTGCAGTAATTGTGAGTGAATAATAGTTACTGGGTGAGTGTCCATTATATCAGGTGATCTCAAGCATCATTTCCCCTGATCTTTTCTATGCGGCAAGTAAAACTCAATTAATGTTAATAATGAATAAATGCTAGGATGCTAAAAAATTAATAAATGCCAATATTTTGCTCAATATCCAGGGAGAGTAGGTTTCAGAGCTAGGATCGTTCAATCTAGTTCCATTTGAGTTCAGAGTCTATTCTCTAAGTTCTACACTGTCATTGAAACTAGGGGCCCCAGAATGTTCTATTCAGCTTGTCCACAAGCACATACTGAGGATCTGTATATGCCAGATACTGTCCTAACCTCAGAGGACAGAGTGTGGAACAAGATAGATATGGTCTCTGCTTTCCAGAATAAAATCTCAAATTTTTTCTGGAGTCTGAGATATAAATGTTCCTTATGTCAAATAAAGAGCACATGTATGTTACTAGTATTAATAATAAATAGCAATTAGTAATATTAGCTATAACATTCTATATTGAATATAATGAATGTGTTTGAATTTTTGATAAGGCCATATGAGTCTAAAATTTTTTTTTCTAATTGTAATAGAATGCCATAACACTTAGTTGCTCTACTATTAGTTTAGCAGTTACTACATGAAAAAATCAACAACAACAAGAAATGGAGCTCACATATGTTGGTTTCAGAAAAACAACAACAACAACAACAACAATATTTAGTTAAAAATTAGCATTAACCACTGTACCAGAAAGCTCAGTCCTTGTCCTCAATGCCATTCAATGCCAATTTAATAATAAGGACAAGGTTTTGAGGATAAAGAAAATGTTTTGTTACTTTGCTAGCAAAGGAGAAACATAGTGGACTCCTGTCCTAAATGCTATGACTCTCCAGATCAGGAGGGACAGGGGGGACTTAAAGGAATTTTTCAAAGGTTACATTCCAGTAGGGGGTCCTAGGGTGACCTGCTGGTGTATTAGAATTCACTTGTTAATTTGGGAGATATTCACTTCTCAGATCCTCAGTGGGCATCCCCTTTCTGTAGTGGGTGTGTTCAAGGTCAGTTAAGGAGGGGAAGAAAAGATAACACTGGCTCCCTAATCTTGTTAGGGAGGGGAGAAGGGAGAAGAGAGGAAAAAAACATTAAAAAAAAAAAAAAAGAAAAAAGAAGAATGAGGTTACATTCAGAAGGTGAAGGGGCCACTGTTACACCACCACAGAACTGAAAACTAGAGAAACTTGGATTTTGAACTTGGATTGTTATTATGCAGTGTTCATCTCTGGGTTGGAGCTGGACTACCCAGGTGCCAGAAGAATACTCTCTGGGCATGATCAAAGAGGGGCACAAGTCACACTAATGGATAAACAAGGGAGGCTGATGGCAGGAGACTGAGGGAGGCTTGACTTCAAAGAATCCACCCAGAAAATTGAAAAAGAGAAAATTTTAATATCTATGCACTTAGTAAGTCTTATGTATGTATGTATGTATGTATGTATGTATGTATGTATTTATTTATTTTTGATACCAGGGATTGAGCCCAGGGGTGCTTTACCATTGAGCCACATCCCCAGCCCCTTTTATTTGGAGACAGGGTCTTCCTAAGTTGCTTAGGGCCTTGCTGAATTGCTAAGGCTGGCTTTGAACTTGGGCTCCTCCTGCCTTAGTCTCTGGAGCCATTAGGATTACAGGTGTGGGTCACCATGCCTGGTAACATGTAAGTTTTAATTTAACCATTTTTAAAGTTATAAAGAGAGAAGAATCAAGTGTATTATAATCTTTTCAGTAAGTTGAGGTATCTACAAACCTCAATCTAGTAAGCTTTACTTTAGATCAACTATTTAATATCTCTGCTTCTCTTTCTGTGGGCTGTCATTAAAATAAAAAGACATTTTAAAATTATTTTTCTAAATTGGTGCCTTATAATAGATATAATAGTGGGATACATTGTGACACATTTGTATATGCACAAAACAGAATTGGTCAATTCCTTCCCCACCCACACCTCCTCTTCTTTTTTTTTTTTTTTTTAAATATGGGGTCTCCTTATGTTGTCCAGGTTGAATTACAACTCGTGACTCAAATTGTCCTCCCACTTTAGCCTCCTGAGTAGCTGGGACTACAGGCATGTGCCAACCATTCCTGGTAACAAAAGGACTTTTAAAGTAAACTAAACTTCTGTGAATTACAGAGAGACAGCCACTGCCACCTAATGGTAACAATGCAAACTGCATAGATTCTTTCATAAGCATCTGCTACTTTTAGAGCACATTGAAGTATACAAAATGGTATCAATTTAATACGCAAGTGTCACTCATATAGAACAACTTGGCAATGATAAATATGGAAACATTCACTAATATCAATGATGAACTTTCATATGATAAATATGGAAACATTTATTAATATCAGTAATGAAATGTTATATAATAGGAATGAGAAAAACTTAATATGCAATAAACTTTTTCATAATGCTATTTCTGTTTCTAAAAAGCATAATATAAGAAAAATACTTTTGTATGACTTAAGATCAGTTTCTAAATTACACTGGAAGAATCTAATGTGTCCAAGATCAATTGCTTTGAGTTTACTATGAAATAAAATCTAAATATTTGATAGTTTCTTTGCAATTATTTTTACTCGTGTATTTAAATGTTCCATGAATTTTATTTTTCTCTGGCAAAGTATATGTAAAATATTTAATTAAAACTCATGTTTATTGTATGCTTTAAGATGGATTATGATGTCAGTTGGAGCCATCAGTGTGGTGACTTGACCGGGATGGGATAACCATTAACACCCAAGGTGTGACCCTGCAGAGACAACGCGGACAGCTGTGAGATGGTTGGGTGGCTCAAATGGCAGTACTGTCACTGTCCCCAAATGCACTATAACAGGTGACGTGCCTCTCCTGGTTCTGTCATCTGTCCTTGGGGGACTGGCTGCACCAGGCTTCTGTGTGTGTCGTGTTCTGCTGCCATCAGTGGTCGTTGGGACAGGGCCATGGGGCAGAAGATTCTGACGGTAGTCACAAGAGGAAGCCTGCCCTGAGTGTGCTGCATGGCAGGACAGGACAGGTGGAGACATGTCTAGTAGGAGGCCCCTTCATCTCTGGCATGAGCTCCCAGAGGAGCCTAAGAGAATGGAGCATGTGAGGGTAGTTCTGTGGGCCTACAGGGTCCTGAGCCTAGTAAGCATGAGGGTGGTGAAGGGCTGGGATTCAGGGTCAAGAGGCCTCCATCTGAGGTCTTCTAACAACTATTAGGTCATCAATTAAGTTTTTAAGCCTTGGTTTATTTACTTATGTTGTGATTGACAGCTTCCGTCAGAGCCAATTCTCGCCCACAGTGGCTGTGAGTTAGTCTACACTCAGGCTACACCTGGACTAGGTGGTTAGTCTATGTTAATTCTAGTAATGAGTCTTGGCTAGTTGTATCCCACTGGCTGACAGGGAGCCTGACTGGGGAAATACATGGTGTGGAGAGAGCTTTTAATGATTTGGAACTTGCCCAAGAGAGGAAGAAACAGCCATTCACCTCTCGCAAGTCAACAGGGACTTCTAAGGGTAACTTGTCAGGTACCCAGAGAGCTGGAAAGGGGTTTGATTGCAGTTTCATATTCTAAACCAAGAGTGGGAAAGGCCATGAGTGTTTATCAAATGCCCATGGTATGCTCAAGACTACCCACCCACTCCTTCGGTGAGGGCCTGTCCAGGGCCTGTCCACGTAGTTCTCTAGTCCATCTACTGAATGAAATGACCTAGGTCTTTCCAGCTGAAGGACATCAATGGCCAGTGTGGTTCCAACATGTTCCTTCCTCCTCTGTCACAGGGACCTTGTGTTCTCCTGATGGTATAATATATTTTATGATACATGATAATATTAATATATTTTACCATACACAAAAAGTTATATAAAATTCACCATAAAATTCACAGTGTATCAAATTATGCATAATTTATAAAGTATACATAATAATGCATAACCAAAATGGGAGAGAAAGATTGCTAGATTCACATTGGACTGTTTCTGTGATATAAGAAGCAAAGATAGAAAGAAATTCTTGTTCTAAGTCCCCAAGAGCTTGATATTTGGTTTATTCTTTTGCAGTTGTGTTAATTAATTTAACTAGTGCAATAACTTAGGGTCAAAACAAAAAAAATGATCCAAATCTCATAGTTTCTTATTTGTTCCCAGATGACTGGAGACATATTTAGAATAGAGAAAAGGGACATTTTACTGGAATGATAAGGTAGGTGAGGAACTGTGTCACTCATTGGAAGAAGTGAGCACCAAGGACACCTGAACAAAATGGCCCTGGAGTCTTTCTCAGGAGCCCCATGCCACCCACTTTTGCAAGAGAGATGAGCTTAAAAACTCATTTTTCTTTGCATAGATAATAGTTGACAATTTTTTTTTCTCAGCAGATCTAAGGGGCAACCTTTTGGCAAACATAAGGCTAAACTGCTGGATTGGTCATCCAGGGCTCTGTCCCTGGGTTGGGGTTGGATGGGGGGCTTTTCAGCAGAAAGGACACAGTCTTTGAGACTGAGCTGTCTAGCTCCCATGTCAGGATCTTTCACTTCATTTCTGATTTGGTTTCTTACCGTCTTAAATGGAATTTGCTTTGGCAATTAGACTCTTTCTGCAGGACTCTTATTCTCTGATTGGATCTAGATGCATTTTGATAATCTTTGATCATTGTTATTCTATGTGTATGTCCCACTTCAGACTGAGAGGCACTGTGCACACATACAGAGGTGTGCTAAACTAAAGGAAAAACTCACATGAATTCTATTTATACTTAGATTATGGGGTTGGAGCCGAGGAAGGTGTCGTTTCATGTACATTTGTTGTATAAGTGACTGCAGGAAGAGGTGGGTGGATGAATAGAACAATGGCCGAATAAATCCTAAATGGAAGCACATGAAAAGGATCAGGGAAATGTTCATGGAAGTTGTTGTAAGGGACCACAGTAGTCTACAGGATATTTCATCATGCCTGGTTTATTGGCATTATTTGGATAAATGTATCAACACCATTGATTTTTAATTCTAACATGTACTTCTCTTAGACTAATTTGTAGAGGTTTAATATGCTCTTTGCTGCATAAAGAGAATTTTCTCTCCCATTTCATCCTCTAATGGTTGCTACCGGATTGCAGAAAAGCTATTGTAGTGTCTATATTGATTCTCTTAGCAACCAAAAAAATTGAATGTTTAGTTTGTTTATAATGTTTTAAAATTTAATTAACATTTTTTCAAGTATAAAATTGAATGTGCTAAAAAATGAAAAATTAATCTCACATTTTCTATTTTTATGCTTCTTGCCTTTCAGTTATATAATTTTTAAAGTAAGCTATCTCTAAATCAGAATTACAAAACACCAGTGACAATGGCTATCTTCCACTGTCCCCAACTTTAAAGGACGTAGAACCCTTGCTTAGCATGTGTGAGGTTCTGGGTTTGATTCCAAGTACTGCAAAAACAACAAAAAAAGGGGAGAATATTTTTAGCCTCTAGCTCTTAACTATGATCTTGGCATTTGAGATGGCATATACTGAAATTCATTAGGTGATCATATCTCTGTGTTCACACACATACGTAAATATATACATGCATATAAATACATATTCCTATGAATAAATATATGCAAGAGAGGCATTTCTATTTCTTTTTTTAAATAGTTTTTTTAGTTGTAGATGGACCTAATATCTTTATTTATTTATTCATTTTTTTATGTGGTGCTAAGGATTGAACCCAGGGCCTCATGCGTGTGAGGCAAGTGCTGTACCACTGAGCCCCAGCCCCAGCCCTGTTTTTATTTCTTTAACACATATCTTTACAGTTTTCTTCAAAACATATTAAATTCGACCAGCTTTTAATATCTTTGGATACTGTTATTATCTCTTTATCTAGTACAATGAGTAATAGATTTCTGAGAAGTGAATCATCTTTGCACTCCTAGAATAAACTCCACTTATGTAATGTATTTTTAATAGGTAAAAACATTATTATAGTTGGTTTAGTATTTAAACTGGCCTTCTTTTTTGGTTTTGTGATTTTTTTTTGGTAGAGTTTGAAATAAATGTTAAGGCTTTGTAAAGTATCTGAACATTTTTAATGCTTTTCTATGCTTAATAATATTGAACATATAACCGAATTAATCTAATTATTTCATTATATATATTGATATTATTTAAGACTATGAATTTACCTCTGAACATTTCTATCCAGATTATTACTAGATATTAGATATTAGCATCTAATATATTATTAATATTAGATATTAGCATCATATTATTTTTTACATTTTAAAAATTCTTATTTTTATTTTCTATGTAATCTTCTACCATAGACGGACAGACTGATGGATATGTAAAAAGTGAGATTCCTATATTTTTAAATGCTTTGATGCATTTCTCTTTGGAATAAGTTAGGAACCCCAATTAGATGTTTGTATATGTATTGGTGTAGAAACAGACTGTTTTTGAAAAGAAAACTTGTCTTTCTTTCTTTTCTTTTTTTTTCAAGAAATGTATCCTGAATAAGTACCTCAATTTTTATTGATAGGACTCAAACTTTTCAGTGATTTTTGTTTATTAATGCCCTAAATGTGCCTTTAGATTTTTATCGTTAGGACCTTGAACATTCTTCCATGTGTATTGAAGATAATTGATGGTTAGAGAAGAAATATCAAATGCTCACATATCAACATGGATGTCTTGACAGTTGTATCAAAAGGAAAAAAGGAGTTCCAGATTTTCAGCATACCACTTATGCAAATTCTAACACAGTCTTACTGCTGTGTGCATGAGGCACGGGGGCGCTGATCACCTCCACATACTGGGGAAAGTGACAAGCATTGCCAGGGCCTGGACACTGGCAGGGAATCGGCCCAGCAGAAGGTAGAGTTGGAGTGCTAGCCAACATGTCCAGAGAACATGTCATGTCTTCTTCACAAAAATATCTGATGCCAACGTGGTGAGGTGTTAACTTCTCCTGAATCTGATTGTGGGAAAGTGTGCTGTTTTTATTCTTTTGTATATGAATAAGATATTTCATAATTAAATTAAAAGAATGTCTTGGAAGACCTGTTGGCCAAGTAGAAGACAGTTGTCCTTACAGTCAGAGGAAAACATCTCCACCCCAGCTCTGCTGCCCACAGGCGTGTGGGGCCTGGGGAAGATTATATAATTTCATGGGGTCTGTTTCTTCTGTCTTAGAATTATCCTGAGAATTACATAAAGTTTCTATATATTGTTCACTTAATTTTGATCTAGCCATATGCTAGATGCTCAAAAAATACGTATTCCTGCGTTGGCCGAATAAATGAATGCAGAAAGGGACTGCCAAGGCTGTGCTAGGGTCTTGGTGAAGGTCAGCGTATGCCCTGCCTCAGTTCAGACTCCAGGAACCTGTCTGATGATGTCATCGAGACCATCAGGACAAGGTCCCCCGGAGGTGTTGGGGAACCTTGTGATGCTCTGACCTTGATCTCTTGGCAGCAGTAATCAACCCTTGCTTTCTGCACATGAGAAGGCTGCATCTTTGGTCAAGGTGACTGCTTCATGTCCTGCTTTAAAGATGTTCCAGTGCATAGTTCAAAGATTGATCCTTGGTGGCCTCTTTAGCAGTGGTTACTTCCCTTAGGGATAAAATGCTGCTTAGGTTTTGGATAGGATTTGGCTTGTGAAAATCATGATGTGTTTGTTTGGCACTATTTACCCTGGTGGTCCCTAACTGTAGGTCTCCCCCTAGTCCCTGAGGGGCAGGATCCACCAGTCTCCCCGTTTTCAACACTAGACCCCCAGATGGAACACAAAGTTTCTGGGTTATGTGGTGCCAAAATAAGCAGTGGAAAGGTGAGTAATTGGCCATTGTTATTTTGTGGAATTCTTTAGAAGAAAATATGCTTAGTTAAAAAAAAAATGACCATTTCCCAGAGCTCAGCCTCTTTTCAACCTAACTTATCAAAACCATCTGTATGTCTAGACAGAGCCAATGACAAAGTATCCCCAGTAGTACATTAAGTAATGAAAATGAACAAATTAGAAAATGAATAGTTCTGTAAGGACTATTGGCAACCCTGGTAAGAGAATTGAAGAGAGAGTTTAAATTTGAAATATATTGAAAGTCTACACTTATTACTCCAAGGTGAGTAAAGTATTAAAATACTAATTTCCAGAATAGAGTTAATTTACCATCTGGAGGCAAAGTTTCATGAACTATTACTTCACTATTTAAGACAGATCTAAACAGATCTAGGAAGCATACAGAAAATTTCTTTTAAGGAATTAATAGGTGGGATTATTGATTTTAAAAATTGCACAGCAATTTATTTTGCTAGAAATATTGGGGGAATCATTAAATAATAAATGTGAACAACTGTGTTTCATAAAAGAAATAGACTGTGTACCTGGGGTTTCAATTCAGGCCAAGGACACTCTGAGTTAGAGCTCTTCTCACTTTTCATGTGATCTAGATGGCCATCCCCAGTTCAAGTTTACCAGAAAAGCAACTTTTCTTGATTCCACCTGTTTAAGGGCGTCTGCCATTTTCTCTATGGAAAGTGATGAAGTGAAGGAAAGAAAGAATGAGAGAAGAAAGTCCTTGCAGGGTCCACAGAGGGAGTCCTGCTAGGTCTTCCATTCCGGGAAAATATGCCAGTGTCCAGATCACGATTCTGTTTTAACAACTGTTTTTGTTTCTTTTATATTGAGGTTTAACTTATTTTCTCCCATTTTCTTGTTGTTTTCTCATGGTCTCAATTCTTTCATTTGAAATGCGAACATTTTCATTTGGAGGAAGTCCAGCTTGCCAAGTTTTCCTCCTGCTGCATAAACTTTTGGTGGCATATCGAGGGAATTTTGTGAAGCAAGGTCACAGAGATTTACTCCTGTCTTTTATTTTAGGAGTTTTATAGTTTTATCTCTTGATTTCACATCTGTTTTCCATTTGAACTTTGTGTGTGCATGTTGTAAGTGAAGTGTCCAGTGGAACTCTTCTGCACGTGGGTGTCCAGTTTCCCTTTGCCCTCTGTGGAAAGACTATTCTTTCTTCATTGAGTTGTCTCAACACCCGTGTAAGAAATCACTTCATTATCAACATGTAGGTATGTTTATATCTATTCCATTGATGTACCTGTCTCTCCAACAGCACTTCTCTTCATCACTGTGGCTTTGTACTAGGTTTTGAAGTTTGCAAATGTGAGTCCAGAACCTTCATTCTTTTCATTAAGAATTTCCAGCTATTGTGGGAGTCCTTAGATTTCTACATGACCTTCAAGGGCAGCAAGAATAGAATGCAGGCATTTTGACAGGCATTGTGTTGAGTCAGTGTATCAATTTAGAAAGATTTCATTTCTAGCCTTATTAAGTCTCTTAAATCCATAAAATGGAATTGTTTTCCATTTATTGAGATACTCTCTATTTTTTTCAACATTTTTTGTAGTTTCTAGTGTATAAGTGTTGCAATTTTATTCATTTCACACCTGTTTAATTATGTTTGAGTCTTTAAAAAAAATTAAATTCTAAATTATTTTCTTAATTTCATTTCAATCTTAGTTTATAGAAATGCAAGCAGGTTTTGCATGTTGATTTATACCCCATATCTTAATGGACTCACTTTTAATTCTAATAGTTTTAGTCAAATTGAATTATTAATATTTTTCTATGCAAAATAATGTCATCTACAAATGGAAATAACATTTATTCCTTCCAATGTAGATGCCACTATTTATTTTTATCTAAATATCTTAGCAACAACCTTTAACACAATGTTGAATAAAGAAGTGAATGAGAACAATTGTTCTTTTACTAATTTTGATCATAGGGGGAAAGTATTCACTATGTTAAGCTCTGCTTTTTTCACTGATTTCATTTTTAGATGAGGAAATTCTCTTACAAGTTTGTTGAATGTTTTCATTTTCTGCATTTGAGTTTTTTTCCCCCCCCTTTGGTCATCTGGATTAGCACATACTGAATTAAATGATTTTTGGAGGTTAAACCAACCTTGCTTGCCTGGAATGAATTCCATTAAGTCATGGTGTGTGTGTGTGTGTGTGTGTGTGTGTGTGTGTGTGTGTGTGTGTATGTGTGGGTGTGTGTGGGTGTGGGTGTGTGTGTTTGTGGGTGTGTATAAATATATCACAAGATTTGGTTTTCTGACATCTCATGGAAGACTTTTTCCTCTGTATTTATAAGATATATTGGTTGGTTTGCAATTTTCTTTTCTAATATTATTTTTGTTTTATTTTGACATTAGGGAAGCACTGGCTTCATATAATGAGCTAACATTATTCTGTATTTCTTACTTTTTTTGACAGAGTGTGTGAAGAATTGGCGTTTACATTTCTTTAGTTTTCAGAATTTGCCAGTGAAGCTGTATAGTTCTGAGCTTTTCTTGGTTAGAAATGTTTTAAATAATTATTTCATTCTCTATATTTATTATAGGTCTATTAATGTTACCTATTTATTCTTCTGTCAGTTTTGATGGTTTCTTTCTTTCTAAAAATTTGTCCATTTTTCCATCTTATTTATATTAAATTATTTATTTTTTTAAGTTTTTTTTATTATTTATTTATTTATTTTTAGTTTTTGGCGGACACAACATCTTTGTTGGTATATGGTGCTGAGGATCGAACCTGGGCCGCACACATGCCAGGCAAGCACGCTACCGATTGAGCCACATCCCCAGCCCTAAACTATATATATTTCAATTTCTATAAGGTCTGTAGATATGTTTTCTCCTTTTCTGATGAGAACTTTCTGTTTTTTCTAGGTCAGGCTGGTTAAAGTTTTGTAAATATATTTGATTATTTCAAAGAACCAACTGTTGTTTCCTTGATTTGCTATCTTCAATGTCACATTTGACTCTTTATTATTCCATTTCTTCTACTGGCTGCTGGTTTGGTGTTATTTCTTCCAGAGTCCTAAAGGCCAGTTTTAGATGTCGATGCTGACCCCCATGTTTGTGGCTGCTCCCCACTTTTGTGGCTCTCCACCCCCACCTCCCCTCTTGGTGGCTCCTCACCTTGAGGCAGGCAAGTTGCAGCTGGGAAGGAGGGAGTGGCTGATGGATCATTCTCCCCTGACCTGCTGTTCTTAACAAAACTTAGTGTTTTTAACCAATTTCCTGTTCCCTTAGGACAATTTCCAGTGACTTTAAATAATTTTAATAATTATTAAATTATTAAATTTAAGTCCCTGGTGGGAACATTGGCCCTCATACCAACTTTCACATTTAGGGTTCTGCTTTTTTCAAACTTATACTTTGTTACATTTATTAATGCTCACAACTCTGAACACTTTATAGAGGAGAAATGCTTTCTTCTTTTTATTTGTTTAAAAAGTTTTTAATTGATTAATAATAAGTATACCTATTTGTGGGGCAAATTGTGACATTTCAATACAGGTGTACACAGGTGTAGTGGCCAGATGGGGGTGGGTAAGCATAGCCATCACCTCCACATTGACCATTGCTCTAATATAGGGAACTTTAAGATTCTTTCTACTAGCTATTTGGAAAAACTCAATTAATTGTTGTCAGCTGTAGTTTTCCTACGGTAGTTTAGAGTATCAGAGCTAGTGGGCCATACCCTCCACCTGTTCACCACAGGATTCTGTCTTAACAGGTGTGACTGCAGCTCCGCCTTAGAGTGCAGCACTGTGAGAGCTGAGAGCAGGTGATGTGTCAATTCTGAAACTTTGTGACTGAGTGACATCCGTCTTCTCACTAACTGATGCAAACTCCCCATTCACACATTAATTAATAAAATGCAGGAATAAAATTTCATTCCTGTCTGTCACAGAATTATGTCATTGAATCAGCCACTGACTTGGATGTGACAGAGGGAGCAGGTGCTGCGTCTGCTGGCCTCTTATTCCTCAGCGTCCAGCGTAGTATGGGGACCATCATTTCTAAATGGAATGCTAATGGCTTAAAGAAAAATCACTTCCATGGATCATGAATGCAGTCAAATGCCTAGTGCTATTCTTATTTAAACTTTGTTTATGATTTAAAAAGCCACATGATATGTGTGTGAGTGTGTGTGTGTGTGTGTGTGTGTGTGTGTGTGTGTGTAGGGTGAGATTACCCATACAAAATAAAACAAAAGCAAGGACCATTTATAGCCACTGAAAATCAAAGATGATTGAAGAGATAACATGAAGGACTATGTCTATACAGTGAGCTTAAGCAATAAAATTAGAACTTCCCTCACCATTTTTACTGGCAATTTTTAAAGTGATGTAATAAAAAAAATAGTCCTCCACTTTTATTTAAATCATGTTACTTGCCACTGTTAAAATAATTTATAAGCTGTGGAATCATAGAGCTAGACTTGTTCAGACTTAACAAATTAAAAAGTTAAAATATGAACCATAAGTTTAAAACAACTGGGTGTGGATTGCTAGCTTCCTAAGACTATGCTTCATTATGAAAAATTAATGTTCTTTTAGAAGAAATTTGAAAAAAAAAACCTTTTATTTTTTAGTATGTTTTCCTTGTTGAGTCTCTATGACATCATTTGACCATGAGACTTTCTTTCAGTATTTTAAAATTTCCAAAAATATGTGTACATTTGAAGCAGAAATGATTTAATGATAAAATATTTTGTTTGCTCAGTTCTGAAATTTTTTTTTTCTAAAAAGGAAACTCAAACTCTAATTATGAAAATGTTCTCCTTGAATTATGTGGTGGAGAAATTTTGTTCCAAAATGCTTGAAATTTAAGTAGCTCTTATGGAATTAGGTAAAGTCATAGCACTGGCTGGGAATACTAACTTGGATGCTCCCCAGAGTCAAGGCTACTAATTTCCAAGTCACATCGCATATCCCTTTGAAGAAAGTTCCTTTAAAATAGGTCATGGTGGCTGAAATAATTCTGTGTTTCTACAGCTCCTCAGTCTCCCCAAATCAAATTATTCTTCTCCATTCTATTAGAGCAAGCACACAGAAGGCTCTGGGACTGAATTTCACTGGAACTGCTTTTCCTCATTATTATGGTGAACTCTTGAAATTCTGTTTTCTGAGTGTGACCTACTGCAGAGAGAGAGGAGAGAGAGAGAGAGAAGAAAGCGAGGGAGGGAGGGAGGGGAGGAGGGCTGCTCTGACTCCTCCCTCCATGCACTGGGCTGCTGCAGTCTCAACCTTGCCCCTACCTCTTGGTCTTGACCTTCCTGCTCACTGTTTATTTCTTCCTTTAATCTGTGATCACCTCCCAATTGTCCTTGCTCAATAGCAAAGAAAAGCAATATAATCCTTCCACCATTTAGCCTTCTTTCCAAGCTATGTATTCTCTTCTTATTCTTTCCTTTAAAATCTCTCTTCTCAAAAGATCTGCATTATGTTAGAGTTTACTTTTATTGTAAAACAGTAAAAACTTGGTAGGGACAAAAATTAGTTGTCTGAAAGGTATTCCTAGATGCTCTTCAATTGTCATTGATTCCCCCCACCCATGATGGTCTCTGTTGGGTAGCTGCCAATATTCCTAGGTGCTGGTCCATATCTAGGTGAAGGTTGTCCAGGACAGGCATCCACTCCAAATTGCAGTAAGATTTTTCACAGAATTTCTAAAGGTGATTTCAAAACTTAGGGGCTGGGGTTGTGGCTAAGTGATAGAGCACTTGCCTAGCACGTGTGAGGCATTGGGTTCAATTCTCAGCACCACATATAAATAAATAAAATATTTATTTTATTTATTAAATACTTTAAAATATTAAGTTAAAATAAAAATATTAAAAATATTAATAACTAAAAATATTTTTAAAAAACTTAGAGTGTGAAGGGTCAAGAATATTCAAGGCATTTCCAAAGAGGAAAATTGCTTTAACAGCCAATACAATATTAATGAAGCTATGGCATTAGGAATGTGGTATTACCATAGAGATAGAAGAATAAGCCCACAGAACACACAGGATTGAAACGAAATCCCTCGATACAGACTGAGCTCAGTGCTACAGAGCACATGTGCTTGCGCTATTTCCATGGTTTTGGAGGGTTCCATCACACTCCAGAAAGAGCAGGCCTGAGTTTCCAGGGCAGTGGATGTGGGTCTGTGTCCACACTGCCCACGTGGCCTCTGTGGGAGTGAGAAGGTGAAGCCTGGCAGTGGATGGAGAGAGCCCTTGGTCCTTATCACTGGGAGTGCAGTGGGCTGTGGAATCCACCTGTGCTCCTTTGCCTGGTTCTGGCCTCTTACTGGGACAGAGACCCACCGATAAAACCTGCATGCTCACTGCTTGGCCTGTCAGACACAGGCTGTTATCAGGGGAGTGGAGAAATCTAATTAGATGTGAGCCCAATATCAGCAGCTTTCCTGTGGTCCCTTTGCCCAGCGGGTCTTGGGCAATATGTCCTTATTCCTTTCTTATTTATTTTTTAGTTGTAGATGGACACAATATCTTTATTTTGTTTATTTAATTTTATGTGGTGCTGAGGATCGAACCCCAGGGCCTCGCACATGTGAGGCGAATGAATGCTCTACCACTGAGCCACAACCCCAACCCCCTTCTTCCTTTCTTGATAACAAAGCAGACAAGAGCTGTCCACTTTACATAACAAGCAGTTTGGCCTCAGGGTCTTGGTGCAAACTCTCTTCTCTATCATAATGTAGGTTGGAGGAATCTTGATGGATTTTGCCTTAACTTTGTGTTGATCCCCTATTTGGACAGGATCGTGCTAATAACGTAGTGAGCCATAAGTAGAAATTGCCCTACATATTCAGTCACACACACATATGACTAGGTGTGTGTCCTGGGCCATGCAACATTTTTCCTTCAGTGACCCACTGATCTGGGCCATGCTAGAGAATTACCCTCCAGCATAAGGAACACATTTTTGCATCTTTTTTTTTTTTTTTAAGTCCTGGGGTCCATAATTTCTAAGTGGAATGCTAATGGCTTAATGGTCTTCCTGGAAAAATCCCTCCTTATCTAAGTCTGGATTTGTTTTTTTATTGGCATGTCACACTGAAGTTCAAATGGGACATTATGAGGAGGCCTCAACAACCAAAGTTTCAGGGTGACTTGTCCTCTGCAAGCCAGCTGGCGTCTGCCTTGGTTGCCTCAATATTTATACAATGAATCTATGGCCTGTGTCCATTTTGGCAGGAATAGAAATCACCTGTGAGCCAATGTCATAGATTCACTCTCACTGAGGAGGCTGGTTCAGCATGACTCACTGTTCCAGTGACAGAGACCAGTGCTGAGCCCTAAACGTCCCACTGTTCGGGAAAACCAGAATGCCCTGGGTCAAGCACCTGGCTCTTGTGGATGGCAGAACTCAGTTCTCAGCAGAGGGGTTGCAGATTCCATGGAGATTTGCCCAGCCCACCAACGGTGCCTCTAGCAGTATTGCCACCAAAGCACTGAGAATCCCTGATCTCTTGATGTAGCATCTCATGCACGCAACATTAATTCAGAACAGGGGACCCAATTTAGATAAATGAGTCACAATACTGAGGACAGAGAGGAGAAGCAGGAGGGTCTCACACAGCTATAAATGGGCAGGAGCAATCACCACGTCCCAACAGAAACAAGGCAAATAAGGGGTCAGACCACTGTGATTGGACATTGGGGTCACCCAATGGTGTGGCTAACTCACCCAGTTTGCTTGGGATTTTTTCCAGTTTTAGCATTGAATGTCCTGCATCTTGGGAAACTCTATGACCCTGGAAAAATGGAGATTAAAACTGAGTCCTGTCTTCCAGAAATACCTGGAGAAGAAAAATCCAGAACAGGTGATTGGGGAGGAAGATGATGAATATAATCAACAAACTTAGAA
Organism: Urocitellus parryii; assembly: GCF_045843805.1. Taxonomy (NCBI): domain Eukaryota; kingdom Metazoa; phylum Chordata; class Mammalia; order Rodentia; family Sciuridae; genus Urocitellus; species Urocitellus parryii. The sequence continues at coordinate 117,554,650 of NC_135532.1, read as the reverse complement.
TCAGTTGTGCTGCACAGACTTCATGGTGATTTATTGTCCCCCTTTGAGGTTTGTAAGGATCTCACCTGTTAAAGATTAGCACTCACATCCCCTCTATGGGGAGAAGCACTGAGGGGCACTGTTATGATCATCATTTCACAGAGGAAATGAGGGGAAGGAAGAGATGATGGAACGTGTCCAAACTGCAAAGTGGAGGAAGGATTGGAATGCAGGCCTTGCTGGGGCCAGTCCTGGCCCTGTGTCTCCACGTCATATTGCTCCATGCCACGCTCCCAACTCAGCTAGGTTGGTAGGTGGCGGGACAACAATTTTATGTCCTTTTTTTTTTTATGAACTGAGAAGTGCTACTATAGCCCGTAGTATTATTAAATGTCACCTCCCTCCCACTTGTGTGAACCTCACCACACCGACATTACTTTGCTTTTCCTGAATTGAACAGAACCTGCTATCCGTTTCTTCGTTTTAAAATCACTGAAAGAGAAGCCTGCACAGGTGATGTTCAAAATACTCATCAATGCTAAGGAAGTAAAAAGCTGCAGGAGAATACAAACAACATGTGCATCTTTTTTACTCTCTAAAATGGCGCCTCTGGAGGGAGGTTTGTGAGATGCTAGGCGAGCCTGTGCCCACAGGGCATCCTCAGCCATGTGTGGCTGGTGAGTAGCTGGAATGAGTTGTGCTGCTGAGGAACTAAATTTTTACCTTGATTTAATTTAAATTTCAATAGCCACAGATGGCTGTGGCTGACATATTGGACAGAACAGGTGTAAATTGTATAAATTATAAAACTCTATAACAAGTGATATAAGTTGCAGAAAAATGGTTGAACAAGTTAATAACCTCTAGTTCCAAGGTGGTCCTGGCTTCTCGCTGATAGATACTGTGGGCCTATCTTCTATGTTTCGTTTTATTTTGATTTTGGTACTGGAGATTGAACCCTGGGCGCTTATCCACTGAGCCAAGTCTCTAGCCCTTTTTATTTTTTATTTTGTCACAGGGCCTCTCTGAGTTGCTTAGGGCCTTGCTCAGTTGCTGAGGCTGGCCTTGAACTTGTGATCCTCCTGCCTCAGCCTCCTGAGTCATTAGGATTACAGGTGTGTGCCACCTCGCCTGACTATGTTTTGACTGTATTTTCCCCACATATTTCCTCACTGAACTTGTGATTGTTGGATGGTAGGAATCCTGCCAGGCTCCCCAGGTGAGCTCACCAGCAGCCTCCTCCTCAGCCTTCTGCTTTCATCACGGCCCTGGTGGTCCCTGGGTAGCTTGTGCACCATGAACTGCAATGATATTTACCGCACCATCCAGATGTCCTTTGTATGCCAAGAGCTGGAGCTGGAGCCATCTGGACCAGGGACAAAGGAGACTGGGATCCCAGGGTGCCATCAGGATAGGAGAGGAGGTGGGCTGGGTTAGTTCCATCCTGATTGCCTGAGCCAGCACCTTGCCAGGGTTTTGCTTCACCCTAGAAGGCAGGAGTCCAGCTGAGGACAGTTTGGCTAATATGTCACAACAAGGCCACAGTGGGAAGGAATGAGAGGGACAAATAAAGAAAAAATACAAACAGGGAACTAGGGTGGGCAAGGGCCTCAGAGCCTTCCCTGATGTTCTGTGTGCCCAGCAAGTGACAAAGCAGGTGGGTCCTGGGGGATGGGTGCCTCGTGGGGCTCCCCTGCTCAGGACCCTGTTGTGAGCGGGCTCCATGGAGAGCCTGCTCTTCTCTACCTTCACCAGCCTTGGGAACCGACACACCCACAAAACTTGGGTCTGTAAGGGGATTTGTGTGCTCCACCAGGACCCAAGAGATTCAATAAGCAGAGCCTTCAAACCCACCTGTGGGACTGTTCACACACAGGCAGGGACAGAGGCAGCCCAGCCAGTCCGTCCCCAGCACCTGAGCTGGAAGGAACCTGTGTCCACCCTGGGGCAGAGGACATGTCTTCAGGTTGGAAGAATAGGTCTGCCTTGCCCCACCTCCACCACCTTTTAAAATAAAAACCAGGAGATTGATTCTTGGCCATTACCCTCAGCTTCAGCTTTAGTACTAAAGGGGAAAAAGTGTCTCATGTGGGTGGCATGTAGGGGCATGTGGGTGGACTTGGTGTCAACTGGGTGATTGATTGGTGGATCTTGCTTCTGAATCCCATTGCACTGGGACCGTAGCCGGCCAGTACAGGATGCCTGCAGTGTCTCACATCCACAGATCACCAACTTGACCTGCCTCAGGACATGCCCATCCTGGAGGTGTGGGCCAGCTTCTCCCCATTGTTAGTTTCCCGGTTTTGTCTTCAACACAATTTCTGTCCCAGGAACTGTGATTTTTTTTTTTCTTGTTTGTTTCTGAGTCACTTGTACTCAAGTGAGAAAAATGATGTTTGCTGATCAGCTGGAGATTTATCACTGCATATCAATGACTGCTTATCACCCAGGTTTTGCTGGTATAGCACCTTGATCAGGGCTGGTGCTCTGGTCTCTAGTGTCTGTGATTGGTGGCAGCCTGGATAGAGCTGAACCCAGGGAGACAGGACCCAAAGGAGGGTCAGAATGCTAGCTGTCATAGGTGGATGTGAAGTCTCACTCCAGGTAGCTGAGAGGAGGCTTAATTATTCATTTATTACTTGTTTATTTTGACTAATGAAATTTACCAAAGGACTTAGGCAGCATCACCGAAGCCAAACTCTGGAGTGAGAGCTATGAATATCATTTAATGAGTTTTAGATAACTTCCTGGGCTATGTCCCCCGAGGATCTGGCAATAAGCCTGCCGATGGCTGAGTGACTGTTCCCCTCTGGCCTGGAACTCTTGTTTTGCACTGTTTCAAGCCCAGCAGGCCCATGTGGCTTGATGACATTCTGTACTGGATGCAGCTTCTGGGTCTCTGAGCCTCTGTGACTGCTTGCCCAGGGCCAGCCCTCCTGGCTGTAACTCACAGCGCGTGGGAGCACCATCCATAGAGCCTGTTGCCCCCCTGCCCTGAGCCTCCAATGCAATTGCTGTCACTGGCCTCCTGAAGTCCTCTGTGACCTGAGTGTCCACGGGCAGCCTTATCCTGCCCGGGGGTTCTGACCTCCCTGGAGTCCTGCCTGCCTGCTGGGCCTGCTCTCCCACAAGCAGCCGGTCAGGAATGGGGGACAGAGTGACCTGACTCATTTTGGTTGGGAAGGCCAGGTCCTGGTCAAGAGCTGAACTAGAGGGCCCCTCCCCCTCTCAGGGCGCTGCTGGCCTTCAGTGGCATAGCTGCCCCTCCCCCAGCATTAGCAGCCCAGCAACTTCACAGCTGCAAGCACAGGCAGCAGATTACATTTTGATGCTAAATAAGGTGCAGTGTTTTTGATAACTGATGGGTTATTCGGCTCTAAGGACAGGTCCTCTAACTGGGTACCTGACCTCGGGTTATTCCAGTTTAATCTTTTGAGACCTCATCCTTCCTTCCCTGTCTCTCAGGATTTCCCCTTCTCCTTCTTTCCACTCACAGAAGAATATGTGAATCCACTTCCATGATGTCAAGAGAGGCCTATGGAAGCGCTGCGGCAGGAAATCACCACTGCCCAGGTGCTTAAACAGCAGGCACTCACTCCCCACCTGCCTGGAGCACAGGTGGCCAAGGCTTGGCCCCACCATCGGGACCTAACTCCCTCCCGAGCCTACCTCCTAAGCCATCACATTTGTGCTTTAGTGGTTTAACATAGAGATTCCAGTGGACACAAACATTCCTCCCACAGCATGCAGTTTACTGGGTGGCACTGGGTGGCACTGGGCGGGGGGGGGCAGTTGAAGGTGCACAGTCCTGCTATACCTGGGGTCGCACACCTGCTGTGGCTAATGCAGATGACCAAATAGTTGATAGGGATTCAGGGTTAAAGAAGGATTCTTGCCAATACAAACACAGCATTGACTGGCCCACTGCCTCAGTGCTGGGGAGGCAATGAAGAGAGGAATACCACTGCCCCTCTCAGCCCTGTGGTGTGGCCACGTGGAAGGGTGGCCGCTGGTCCTTGCTGAATCTTCTGATTTTCAAAAGAAGCCAAAAAAAAAAAAAATGTTGGTGGTGAACTCTCTTGACTTAAAAGTTGGCGTAAGTATTTTTAAAACATGGAGTGGGCCAAGCAAAGCACATCTGCAGGCCAGATGTGGCCTCCAGACCATTGATTTGCAACTTCTGGTTTAGGCAGGACCACAGACCATCTCTGCAAAGATTCTTGTGCCTGAGGGGGCACTGGAAGAGTAGGGGATGATGGTATGAAGGGGTCATGCATGTGGGGATTCTGGGAATATGCAAACTGAAGGCCATGGACCAGTGGGCACTCCTTCTACTCATGTTTTGGCCTGTGGCCTGACTTCAAGGGTGAGCAAGAAGTGACAATCCTAAAGAACAGTAAGAGCTGAGGGTAATCACATCAGTAGCCAGGCAAGATGAGAGTGCAGATGGAAATTGATTTGGGTTATGGAGAAATAGAAGAGGATAATTCTTGCATAACCAGGAATTTTGGACCCAGATTAGCCTTTCTGTGCCCAGGGGCCCGCCAGGTATTGTTAACAAAACTTGGGAAGAATGGAGGGCTCTGTTTCCAGCCTTTGGGTGTTCTCTGCATGGCCTTCATCTTGAAGCCCTCGGAGGATCCAGGATCCTACTGTGGTCATTGTGAAAGGAGGTGGGAATCCCAGGCCAGACAGGATCCAGAGAGATGGCCGCCATTCTTCTTAAAACACAGCTTTATTGAAGCACAATTTATACAACATAAAATTGGCCAACTGTAACTGGACAACTCAATCATTGTAATATACTCGTTGTCTCTGGTCACAAATCACCACAATCTAGTTTCAAAACATTTCTGTCACTGCAGAAGGTCCCTGTGTGCCCCTTTACAGCCCATACTTTCTGTTCCCCTCAGACCTAGATAACTGCTGACCTGCTTTCTATGGCTAGAGGTTTTTCTTTTCTAAACATTTTGTATAAATGGGATCATAAAATATGTTGTATTTTGCATTAGACATATTTCACTCATCCTAATATTTCTGAGGTTCTTTCATGCTGAGGTAAAGAGATTTTCTTCTTTTTAAGTACTGAGTCCTGACATACTCCATTAAAAATCTATTTATTCACGAGTTGTTAAACATTTGAACTGTTCCCAGTTTTGACTTTATGAATACTGCAGACTCGAGTGTTTGCAGACATGTCTTTATGTGCACATGCTTTCAAGATGGAAGTTTCAACATCAGCTCTAAGAATTTAGGAAAGGAGGCCATTTAATAGCAAGTAATGTATGTTTGGGGAGTAGAGATGGATGTGTGATTATGGTTAACCAGGATGAAAAAAAAAATGAATGAATGGGGGAGACGTGTGGATCAGGAAAAGGGGAAGTAAATGACCTTCATCATGAGATTGGTTTTCAAATATCCTTTCAGAAGGATACACACCATACACCACCTGCACACACTTTTATATATCCCACGAGTCACTGGTGTGTCTGGCCTCCTGAGATCATCATTTTCTCAAAGGTCAGGATGTTTGTCTCTTTGTCTCAGTATTTCTGGGAACTCTTGGGTCATTGTCTCCCACTCACCTTTGGATGAAGTTCTGATTTCTCTGACCCTATTGTCCATCTGTGGTAGTTAAAAACTGGAAAACAACAAACCAGAACGAATCCTCTCTCCTCCCAAGATGTAGGATGCTTTCTGAGCTTTGGTGCTAATCTTCCTGCCTCACCCTGGCCACAAGCCAGCGACTCCGGGACTACCGAGTCTGGGCAGTCAGTCCTGTGATAAGAACTGGTGAATTGTTAGAGCTGTGACCCTCAGCAGACAGAACAGAGGAACCCACCAGCACTAGATGTGACAATGAGTGAAAGGTCCTTGAATGCCATCATCTATGACTCCAAACCAAGAGAATCATTTGTATTCTTCTTTCGAATCGAGATATTTTTGAGCTGCCTACCTGAATCAGGCCTTTGAAGAGGGATCCCAGGCTGTTCTTCCAATTGCTGAGCACCATGGCAACGTGGCTGCAGACTGAGATCTCCTAGCCCCAAGCCCACTCCCTCTGTGTGTGTTCACCCCACATATCAAGGCTCCCACTGATGTCTGCCATTGCCCCTTTGGTCAGCCTAGGAGTGGCCCTGGGTGTTCAATCATTGACCTATTTTTGAGTAAGAGCCCTGTCTTCCCCATTTTCCAATGTGATCCACAGGGAGTCCTGTTCTCTCCCGGGAGGGAACCTGTGCCCTCCAGCTCCTGCTGAAACAACACCCAGTCCCGCTCTTTACTTCCTTGATTGGACCCCTGGATACCAGGCCCTCTGTCATTAGATGCACACTTGCTCCATGCTTCAGGAACAAATCATCAATCTGAAAATTGGAGGGAACAAGCAAGGCCAGGGCTGACTCAGGACTCGGGAGTGTTCATGTGTTGATGCCCAGGGGACCCTGTGATGGTGGCAGGTGCACTGTAGATACTGAGCAGTTGAGTGATAATGGTGACGATGATCATGATCATGATCACCCTGCAGAGAAGACGAGCTCTATTGTACCTTTACCTGTCCCATCTCTCTGTTCTGACACCACCATCCATATGTTTTCAATATTATACTTTAAAACACAGCTGACTATCTGGTGTTGGCAGAAAAATTTCTCATTACTTCTTTGTGGAATTTTCTCTATATATTTATTATGGTTTGGAGGCGAGGGGTCCCCCAAAATCTCATGTGTGAGACAATGTGAGAGGGTTCAGAGATGAAATGGTTGGGTGTGAGAGCATAAACCAAGCCAGTGGATTAATCACCTGATAGGACTAATTGAGTGATAATTGAAGGCAGGTGGGTGAAGGAGGTGAGCATTGGGAATGTGGCCTTGGGTACTTATTTGTATATGGCAAGTGAAGTATCTCTCTCTCTCTCTCTCTCTCTCTCCTTCCTGATCATCATGTGAGCTGCTTCTCTCCTCCACATTCTTCTGCCATGATGTTCTGCCTCACTTTGAGCAGGGAGGAATAGAGCCAGCTGTCTATAGACTGAGACTCTGAGACTATGAGCCCCCAAATACCCTTTTCCTCCTCTACAGTTGTTCTGGTTGGGTCTTTTAGTTGCAGTGGCAAAAAATCTGGCTAAAGCAATATTCAAATAATTTTATTCCAAATATAATCTGGGTCATTTATGGCAAGTGCAAAGGAAATTCCTGATGAGAATAAGCTGATATAGAAGAGTCGGAGAACAGTTTTCATGAGCACAGAATTGCTTTCTATTCCTAGACCAGGATGACGTCTCCATAAATTTGTTCTTCAGTAGACAGTCATTGTCTTATTGGTCTCATACATTTCTGATCATTTATTCATAAGAGTTTTTTTGATTTGTTGCTATTGTGAATTATTCATATTATTCTAAATGGCCACCATTTCACTTTGCAAATGCTACTGAATTTATGCATTTATTTTGTACTTCATCCATCTTACTGGAGTCTTCATGATTGCTCAGTTAAATTTGATATAACCTACAAAAAGGAACCAAATGAAATTGTGAGTCATAAATATTCTGAGAGAATCTGTCTCACCAGAGAAGGCCAGAGAATTTTTCCTGAACAATTTAAGAGACCAGAATTCAGAAAAAAAAAAAAGCTAAATAACATTATGGTAATTCTAGCATTCTTCTTTTCCTCTGCTAGTGTCTTTTTGCTTTAAAAAGAAAGGCTGATTTAACAAATTCAAATGAAATTTTTATTACTGTCATTAATCCTGTTTTTTTTACAGGAACACAGTCCATTTAACCTCGATTTTGGAAAGAAGTTACCACTTACTGCAATGTGATTCCAGTTACTCCTTCACAAAGAGAACCGTCTGGACTACTCTGTTCCTACTGCAGCTACGGTGGCCTCACTGTTGTGTCCTTTGCAATTAAACAATTTGCTCAATGCACTTACCTGGAGCTCACTTATACCTTTCCTTCCTCTTTGAAAATGGGACAAGATCTGCCAGGCGTCTGCTTGTTTATTGGATAGTGTGGCCTTGTTTCCTGGTCATTGGCCACTGCCCAGCAATTTCATCTGTGAGGTTCCTTAGCCCCTGGGATGGAATGTATCTGATAGGAGACTTGAACTCATTGTGAGCTGCTAGGTGGCATCTGAAGATGTCCTGATCTGTTTTGGCCCTCAGTCTCCTTTTCACTAATACATCTTTCTTCCTGGAGTTCTAGTCTAAGTAGGATTTTATTTGACAGAGAAAATGAGAAAGTAAGGAATTACTTTCATACCCTGGCAACTTCTTCTGAAATTCCTGTTATGAACTGTGCATCCTTATGGTGCCTGAACTCTCTGGTCCTTATTACATATCTGTGGCCATCTCCCACCGTCTTGAGTAACACGTACTTCCCTTTTCAACAGTGTTTATCTACTGACGACCTCTTTATTAACTACCCATGCAGACACTCTACTCATTAGGAACCTTCTCCTTTCCTCTGGATTTGGGAGAACTTGTGCCGTGTTTAAAAAACTTAATTTTCCTGTGGATATCAAACCTTCTTAAAGAATATTCTAAAACTAGAATATTTGAACATAACAAGTTGGATTGGTCATTAATAATATTCCTACAAAAAAAGTCCAGCTCAGATAGCTTCACTGCTGAATCCCATCAAACAATCAGAGAAACTCTTTTAGGAAACAGGGAGGAAACACATGCCAACTCACTCTATGAGGTCAGCATTACTCTGATACTAAAGCCAAAAATATTAAATAAGAAAAACATGTGTGCAAAATTTCATAATTATTAGCAAACTCAATTTTGTAATATGTAATACATAAAAAATATTATATTCTTTGACCAAGTGCCATTTATCCAAGGAATGCAAGGTTGGCTTCATATAGACAAATCAGATAACTTCATATGCCATATAATGATTGACAGTCCAAACCACATGATTGTCCCAATGAATGCAGATGCAGCATGTCACAGAATCCTGTGTTCATTTGTAAAACAAATTCTTAGCAACATGAATAGATACTTTACATCATGGAATAGAAGAAAGTTCCTCATTCTGATAAAGAGACTACTGCCAACTTAACCAAAGAAGTGCAATAATTGTATACTACACATTATAAAACATTCCTAAGAAAAAATTAAGGAAAATATAAAATAAAGACAGTCTATGATCATGGATTAGAAGACTATTGTTAAAATAGCAATTTTCCTCTAATTAAGCTAGAGATTTAAACCAATCTTTATCAAAACCCCAGAAGGCTTTTGTATATAAATTAATAGGTTGTTCCTAAATTTTTTATCAAAGAATCTAGAATAATTAAAATAAATTTTTCCAAAGGAAGGACAGAGTTGGAAGATTTCTGCTACCCACTTTCAAAGCATGTTATAAAGGTACCTTAAAGGAGATGGCGTGACATATAGGTTAAGACACATATGGAACAGAATCAAGAGTCAAGATTAAAAATAAAACAGAAAAACCAAAACAGAGTGGAAAGATAGTCTCTTCACTGTAGTATTGTGGCAACTGATATATCCACATTTTTTAAAAAAATAAGCTTAGCTGACCTCACCACCCCCCCAAAAAAATTAGCACAAAATAGATTATAGACATAAATCCATAGGCAAAAACTATAAAACTTCTAGAACAAAACCTAGGAGAGACTCTTCATGTCCTGGACATAGGAAAGTATTCTTAGACATGGAAACAATAGTATCTTCCATAAAAAATCAAAGATTGACTTAAATAAATTTAAAATACTGTGTGATTAAAAAGACACCATTAAGAGAAAGTCACCAAATGGGAAAAATATTTTCAATACTTGCAAAATACATGTATGATGAAGGTCGTGTATCCAGAATATAAGTGCTTACAGAGTTAATTATAAGAAGCCAAAAAAAAAGACAATAAAAAGAGACAGAAGTTTCCTATAACTCAAAAACAATACAGCCAAATAATGATTAAAAAGTGTTCAAAGTAGTTGACTAGACATTTCTCCAAAGAAGACACACAAAATGGCTAATACCAATATGAAAAGATACTTTACATCATTTTAGGGAAGTTGGCACAGGGGGCCTCTAAATAGCTGGTGGCAGACACACAAAGGCCAAGTGTGAGAAGATGTGGCAATGGACAGGTGCCCTCAGAAGACTCTCCAAGGTGTTTGGACCCCTGGCTTTAGGAGGAAGACCCTGGTCCCTAGCAATACCCACCCTCATCTAGAAATTATTAAAACCTTCCTCATCCTTTCTTTCATGCTCCAGGTTTCTTCAAAATTTACCTCCTAGGGGTCTAATTTATGTGTCCTGATTGCTTTTCATCTCTCTATCCATATATACATCCATTTATTTAATTCTTTATTTAGTCATATAATCAGTAAATACCAGTTGAGCATCTACTGTCTTAGAATTACAATCAAAGAAAGTCAAACATGATCATCCTAATGGAGCATAAATCATATAGATACTGGAAGGTTTGAGGTATTTATCTCTGAGAAGAGCAGCACCTCACTTGGATTGTATTTCTGTCTCTTTGTTTCTTCCCATATTCTTTGCCATAGTCTAAAATTTATGTCTGGTAGCATTGACATTAAATCTCTCCCTGTTCATCACTTATAATCTTTGATGATCTCATTTAACTTTCTTCTATTCTCTGGAAGTAAATCTCAAAGGTGAAGTATATATCTCAAAATCCACTATTACTTCATTAACATATATATTTTTGTTACTATATTTTATTTAAAGTTTTTACTCTTTTTTTAATATTTATTTTTTTAGGTATAGATGAACACAACACAATGCCTTCATTTTTATGTGATGCTGAGAATTGAACCCGGGTCCCGCCCGTGCTAAGCAAGCGCTCTACAGCTGAACCACAATCCCAGCTCCCTGTATTTATATATATATATATATATATATATATATATATATATATATATATATATATATATTTATATATATTTATATATATATACATATATAATATATAAAATATGTATATTATATATATACACATACATATATATATAAGTATGTATATATATGTATGCATATACATATTTTTTTCCTTTAAACAGATGAGTCATCAAGCTTACATTGTGGGAAGACACAATGTAAGCTGTATTTTATTACTGTATTTTATTTAAAGTTTTTTTACTCTTTTTTAAAATATTTACTTTTTAGGTATAGATGGACACAACAGAATGCCTTCCTTGCAATAATGGTGGATGTGGAGGCATCTCCTTTCCACTGGCCTTTGTGCTGTTGAACCCTATTCTGGACAGCTGTCACTTCTGAGCTGGCTCATGGGCTTGGTCTGATTAAATCAATCCACAGCATCTACAGTTGCCAACCATTAATACCATCAGCTAGCCTAACCCTGCAACTCTCAGGAGGCTTATGAAAGACACGTTTCTCCCATTTTAAACATCAGTAAGTGTTCTGAGACTTGCTGAGTTCAGCCAAGAACATGGGAGAGGCTGGAGAGATGAGAAAGTGGAGGGGCAGCAGAATAAAATTAACCAAACTGTGTTGTGCACATGTATGCACCTGTCACAATGACCTCCACTTTTATGCATAACTATAATGTAGCAATTTTAAAACTCATAAAAATAGATGAAGACATAAAATTATCTTGTACCATTTACTATATTATTTCACGAGAAAAAAATTTAACATTGCTTCTATTTATGAAGTTAATGAAATTGACTAGCTCATCAAAGAAAAGTTTAGGCATCAGTAGAAAAATACAAATATTTTACTTACAGTCAGTTTTATATTAATATGTACATGGAAATTATTTCTGCTTTTTTATAGTTATGAGAATATTAACCAATACCTGAAGATCAATCTTAGAAATAGATAAAGGGACTAAAACTTAATACTGCCTTTGTTAATAAGTAAATGGTAGGAGGAAGTTCAGCCCCACAACATTACAACACACACTCTGCTCAAGTGCTCCAGGAGGAGTCATGGTGCTGGAAAGGCACCAGGCATTTCTTGTGGATCACAGAATTGTTGGGGAGCAAGGAAGGATTCACTCTGCTCTCTTTGGTGGCCTCAGATTTCTCTCACAGTCCAATTGCACCATCCCATAGGTGAGCTGAGAAGCAGCACTCACTGTGAAGAGCTCCCAAATTCACACCAAGAGTTGGCAGCGTTTCCATTCCAAGTCCATTCTTCATGAAACATGGTCACTGGAAGTAGTTGAAGAAGGTGTGACTCAGGGTTCCATTTACCTGTGCATCTGCTCTCAGAAGCCAGGAGTGCTTCGTTTCTTCTCCCACGCTCTTGAGGCAATTCAACACCTTCACACTGCCTTCAGGATAAGGGGACATGGCAACGATGTACCTTACAGACTTCTACCCCTCCACATCGTGAGATCTCCAACTGGACTTCAAGTTCTCCTTATTACATTCTTTAGAGACTCCATCAACAATTTTAAAAATCTTTCTTCATTTTTCTAAATCATTCTTTGTGTTGTAATCGTCACAATATCTCTTTGACTTTGGAAATCAACGAGACAAAAAAATTGTTTCAAGAAATAGTCCAACAAAGCAAAGAAGTACTGGTGATAATATTTTGGCTCATTTTTTTTCCATAACAATGATTTCATTTATACTAATTTTTATTCTTTTGTTTCTAAATCAATTAAAAAAAGGGGTAAGGGACTGGGAATGTGGCTCAAGCAGTAGCGCACTCGCCTAGCATGCGTGAGGCCTGGGTTCGATCCTCAACACCACATACAAAGATGTGTCTGCCGAAAACTAAAAACTAAATTTTAAAAAAAGAATTTATATCCTCTTTAAAAAAAGGGGGGGGGGTAAGATGATTCTGTGTATTTTGATGAAAATGCCTCTGGAATTGAAAATGTCAACTATCCCATGGAATGGGTTATCTTTGGTTGGGGTTCAGTCTTAGAGAGCAGAGCAACAGAGAAGTATCCCAGCCGTAAACCACTTGAAAGTGTCAGAGCCTTTCTAAAGGACTGATGTGGCAGACTTCTACACACCAGGCTCCTGCACCTGTGTGCTGTCCCTGAGAGCTGCCCTCCACACGGGCCCAGATGGAGCGACAGGGACTGGGTGCCAAGCTCAGGGCCCAGGCTGTTTTGGGCTTCCTCTTTCTCTCTTTGTTACTCCTCTTCTCTGACCTGGCTCTGGCCAGGGTTCAGGGTCAAGGAATTCTGTCCATATTTTCTGCTCCAAAAGCCAAATTCCAAGTCCCTCCAAGTCTCAAGCTGTCCTGGGTGGTGTTTCAGAGAGTCTGCTGTGTCACTCACTTCTGATCAGCCTTCTTCCCCCACTTCCCCTCTGGGCTGTGGAGGGTGGAGGGCCGCTGCCTGTATCTGTCCCACCATCTTCCTCTCACGAGCTTCATCATCTGGTAATTAAACTTCCCCCATCTGGTCCTTGAAAGGGAACAGAGCCCCACTGCCTCCTTGGTTAGGGTTAGAGAACCCCATTTAGGAAATCATTTTTTTGTGTGCAGGCTGTCTTCTAATACCACTTCCTCATAAGGCCTTTGACTTCTGAATATGGGAAATGCTTCATGTGAGGAAGCAGACAATCTGATCTGAACCTTGGGGCTGTAGAGCCCTACCATTTTTGTTCAGTAAAAAGAATGATGAACCAGCTAAAAATAGCAATGGGAAAACTAGAGTGTGGATCCCATTGTTCACTTAAACTTCTCTGAAAATCGCACTTCCTTTATTTTTGGTGTGTGTGAGTCCAAAAATATGCCTACCATTATAAATGACATCTCATTATCTTGGATGTATTTTATGAATAAGAAAACTATTTTCTGTCTTGCTGTTTTATTCCCATTGTATTGAACTTCAGGATATTCATTCTTCCTTTATGGAAACCAAAAGATAATCTTTTTGTGAGGCTAGAATAGATGTATGCTTTTAGCATTTTTACTTTTCAAAGACCAGCAGGCATATACATACAGACTAAATTAGTTTCCTCATAAAATGCAATACATATTTCATGTTCAAACATGTTCTTTGTTCTTTAACTTTTTACAGTATCTAAATACACAGGTTGTCAGGAGCTTTGCAAAAAAAAAATGGCAATTTACATTCTTTTGTTCAGCAGATTTAAGCTGTTGTCACAGAGCTACCTATTAATTCTGATTTAAACAACCCATATCTTTTCGATAAAACCTCCTCAAGTTGATTCACAAGAATGTATTTTGAGGTATTGTGATTGAAATGAGTTTTTATTTCTTATAGCAATTGACCACAATGAGGGCAGATTAAGGGCACAATTTTACTTCTGATTTCTCTAAAAGGAATGATAAAAATGGAGTGGATTATAATTTAATTCTGAACATGAGAAAAACATGAGGAAGAATAAATTTAGTTTTCAGATGTAATAAATGCATTATGCTTTAGAACTCAGTATCATTTTATTTTTTCTATAAGATAAAATAACATTCTTTGAATTTTTTGAGACTGCATGTGTTGATCATGTCCTGGCCACTTCTTTCTTCAAATCAATTTTTATTGTCTACTTTGTCACTAGTCTAAGGAAATTATCTTAACGACCAAAGTATCTAAGCTATGACCTTAACAGATATTGGATATTCAGTGAATCTACTGGGGCCTTACTCTATTAATTGAATATCTTTCCTTATAACTGCAAACTTCAGTAATCTTTTGTATATCTATAATATATATCTGTTAAGCACTAAAGCATAAAAATATCAAATTTAATCCCCGAATTAAAAAATATTTTAAACAAAAATGTATGTCCTTAGTTATGTGTTCTTACTTGTGATTTTGCTTTCAAAAAATCAAATCTTAACTGAATTTAAGTGCATTTAAAAATATTAATAAAATGAAAACAAGTTAGAAAAAAAAGAATGGAGGGGGGGGATGGTGGAGTCAATGAGTTCTCATCTCCTCCCAACTCAGACAGTGGGCACCAAGGAAAGGTGGGTGACAAAATAGAGCTCTAAGGCTCAAGGTCTGGGACCTGGAGACACTGGAAGATGAGTTCCCAGAGTATAAAACAGACTCAGACTCCAGTCCTGCACCTGACCCTGCAGATGGGGAGTGGGAAGAGCATCAGAGAGAGAAGGGGGAGGGGAATCTCTTAAACTCACCCACTTGGAAACATCTGGGAAGACAGACAAAATCTAAAGCATGTTGGCAGCAGCACCATCCTTAAAACAGAGCAAAAAGCTTAAAACCAAATTGGAGAAGAAAGCTGAGCTGGGTATGCACACATCTTGTGGAGCTGTAGCCCACAGGTCACCCACCCCCTTACCCCATCGCGTGTCTTCCCACACCCAGGGAGCTGTCAACAACTAAGGCACAGGGAATCCCCTGCAGGGGGACTTCTTAAAACAATCTGGCCAGAAAGAACTTCTGCAAGGACCACCACTAGGCGAAAATTGCTGAGACCCTCTCTCCATCCCCTTCATGGTGAACAAAGGGAGTGAGGGCCTGGTAGGGACCTGTGCGGGGAAGTGCCCCCAGCCCCACTCAGCCCGTGACCCATCCAGGATGGGAAGCCCTGTACAGCATCCGTGTGCTTGGATCAGACAGATAGTAAGATGCACACAGCTTTGGCCCTGAACAAAGGGAAGAGGTTTCACCAGGTAGTGACCACAGTGACCACTGATGTGGAGGCGAGGCCCTGTGGGAAGCCCAGGGATGGTCCTGTATTGTGGGACCATACCAGAGGGACACTGCCTGAATGTCCAGTGACATCGAGACCCAGTTCCTAGATAGTGGCATCCATGGAGAGAAGGCTGCTAAGGTAAGTTCCCTGAGTACCCTTGGAAACTTAGTACCGAGGCACCCTCACAGGCAGACAGAGGAGATCAGTTAAGGTGGAGAATTATTAGGGCTTAGGGAGCACAAAGTGAGTATTTGCAGCCTTAAATGGCACCAAACCTGGCCCGTGATCACAACCAGAGGGTAAAAAGGCCTTGTCTGGATACTTGGGGGGCTGTGCTTGAGACTCAGTAAACAGAAGGAATCAATGCCTGCACTCATACCTGGGCAGTGGAAACTAGAGTCCAGGTAAACCACCAGAGACCCTTTACTCTAACATCCTGTAGAGCAGCATTGGCCAGGTGTGCACGACAGCACACCCTTGGAGAACCTGCAAACAGAATCCTTGCACTCAGAGCAATCACCAGGATCTCACTACCACAAAAAGGACCTTGTAGAGGGGAGCAGGGACAGGTGACTCAGAAGTCCCAGAGACGCTCCAGAGCCTGCACCCTGAACTCCTGTAAACAACAGAAACAGGCAAGTCACACATTGCACCCTCAGGCCCTCAGCTGACACACCAGAAGCTGCTGGTAGGGGGTTCATGGCATCCAGGGAATTGGCTCCTGTGCCCAGCACCTCAGGAGAGATCCACAGCCAAAGATGGGCATACGCTAAATGTCCAAACCCCAATGAAATTCAAACCCAAGATTGAACACGAACTTTTTTCACCTTGACATGGTTTACTATACACAACTGTGACGTCAACTTTGGACATATAAAGAAAGTTTCAACTTGAATGATAACTGTTACCCCAACAGCCAACATCATACCTTCAACAAATGTGAATGTGCTTCCTCTAATGGCTTAGAGCATTAATTGGAATCAATCTTCCTATCTTTGTTTTCCTAGCTCTGGTTTATACCTGCTCCTCTTACCCACTATTCATCCTCTTGCATTATCTGCTACTGCCTCAAATACCCACTATTCCTCTATTTTTCCTTTCTACCTGTGTGTAAATTATTCTTTTATATCTTCTTTCGTTCTTCCTTCTTTTCTATTTTTCCCTCTCCTTTGTGCCCAATCTTTCTGTCTCCCCACTTTAAGTTCTCACTTAAGGTTATAGTAAGTTTACTAAATTTAACAATTGATATTTTGATCTATTCCAGTACTTTATTACAGGTTTTATATCTGGATTTGAGGAACCACATAGAACAATAGCAACGAGGTTTTTATTTATTTATTTTATTTTTTTAAACTTATATACGATTGAATGGAGGCTTGGCTCTTAAGTGATTATAAGAAATAGGGTTCACTGGCATCTCTTAAAATGGTGTTGATGTTGGGATCACACATTGACTTAAAATATTATCTGGATTTTTACCCAACCCAGGGCTCTTAAAGGAAAGAAGCTCACAATGTAGTCCTTTGTTTAAAAGAAGAACTGAGAACCAATAGATGGGTAGACATTACAATCTACACACACACACACACACACACACACAAAAAAATCAAAGAAACCCACCGCCCCAAAGAACTACAATGCTTCAACAACTGACTTTATTAACACCACAGTGGAGAAAATGTCAGAGGAGAATGTAGCAAGTTCATAGTTAAAATGTTTATTATCTAGATGATGTAGGGAGTGAAATCAGAGTGAAAATACAGAAGGTGAAAGGTCATTTCAATAAAGAGATAGAGATTCCAAAAAAAGAACCAAATGGAAATCTTGGAAATGACTCAATAAAACAAGTTAAAAATTCAATGGAAAGCATCACCAATAGATTAAGCCATTTTGAAGATGAATTTTCAGGCCTCAAAGACAAAGTGTATAATCTTGAAAATAAAGTTGACCATAAAGAAAAGATGTTGAGACCGTGAACAGAATATTCAAGACACTCAGATAACATTAAAAGGCCAAATTTAAGATTCATTGGGTTAGATGAAGGCTTGGAAATATAAGACCAATGCAGACATAATCTTTTTCAATCAAATAGACTACAACACAATAATACTGGGTGAAATTAATATGCCTCTCTCACCCCTGGATAGATCATACAAACAAAGACTAAGTAAAGATTCTACAGAACTAAAAAATACAATTAATAATATGGACCTTTCAGACAGCTATGGAATAGTTCATCCATCAATACTGAATTTACTTTCTTCTCAGCAGCCCATGGAACATTTTCTAAGCAAATCTTAGCAAATTTGAGAGAGAGAGAGAGAGAGAGGGAGAGAGAGAGAGAGAGAGAGAGAGAGAGAGAGAGAGAGAGTGTAACTTGCATTCTATCAGATCATAATGACATGAAATTAAAAATTAATGATAAGATAAAAGACAGAAGCCATTCAAACACCTGGAGATTAAATAATACACTTTCAAATGATGAATGGATAGCAGAAGAAATCAGGGGAGAAATAAAACAAATTCTTAGAAGTAAGTGAGAATAACGATACAACACGTCAAAATCTCTGGGACAATATGAAGGCAGTTCCAAGAGGAAAGTTCATAGACCTGAGCTCAATCATAACAATAGAAAGATACCAAATAAATAATCCAACACTGCATCTCCAGGCCCTGGGAAAAGAAAGACAAACCAACACCAAAATCAGCAGATGATAGAAACTAATTAAAATCAGAGCTGAAATCAATGAAATTGAGTTTTTTTTTAAAAAAAATACAAAAAGATCAACAAAACAAAAAGTTAGTTTTTTTTGAAAGTATAAAATAACTGATAAACCCGTAGCCAAACAAACCAAATGAAAATGCAAAACTAAATTATAAAAACTCTGAAAAGCAAAACATCACAGAATGATGACCCTATTGAAATCCCTAGGGTCATCAGAAATTATTTTGAAAATTTATACTCCAATAAGATACATAATCTTGAAGATATTGACAAATTCCTAGAGACATATGACCTATCCAAGTTTAATCACAAGGCCATAGAAAACTTAAAGAGATAAATATCAAGTAATGAAATTGAAGCACGTATCAAAAGCCTTCCAACAAAGAAAAGCCAAGTACTGGATAGATTCTCAGCTGCGTTCTATTAGACCTTTAAAGAAGAACTAATAGCAATACTCCTCATATTATTCCATGAAATAGAAAAGGAGGGAACACTTCAAGCCAATATACTTGATGAATACAGGTACAAAAATTCTTAATAAACTATTGCCAAACCACATACAAAAGCACATTAAAAAGATAGTGTACCATAATCAAGTGTGTTTCATCCCAGGGATACAAAGTTGGTTCAACAGATGGAAATCCATAAATCCACCATATAAATAACTTAAGGACAATATTTATATGAGTACCTCAATACATGCAGCAAAAGCATTTGACAAAGTATAGAACCCATTCATGCTTAAAATGCTAAAAAAAAAAAAAAATTAGGGGTAGAAAGAACTTACCTCAACATTGTAAAGATAATATATATGACAAGCTCAAACCCAACATTATTCTGAATGGAGAAAAATCAAAAGCATTTTCTCTAAAAATAGGAACAAGGCAAGGATGCCCATTTTCATACTTCTATTCAAAACAGTCCTTGAAATTTTAGCCAGAGCAATCAGAAAACAGAAAGAAATTAAAGCAATACAAATAGGGAAAGAAGAGCACACATTATATATATATATTTTTTTTTTTTCTGATGACATGATTCTGTAGTTGGAAGACCCAAAAATCTCCACCAGAAGACTTCTAGGGCTAAATAAACAAGCTCAGCAAAGTAGTAGATTACAAATTCAATACTCATAAATCAATCACATTTCTATACTCCAATAATTAATCTGCTGAAAAAGGAATTAGGAAAACTATCCCAGTCACAATAGCTTCAAAAATATACTTGGAGGGCTGGGGCTGTAGCTCAGTGGCAGAGCACTTTCGTAGAATGCGTGAGGCGCTGGGTTCGATCCTTAGCACCACATAAAAATAAACAAATAAAATAAAGGCATTTGGCCCATCTACAACTACACACACACACACACACACACACACACACACACAAAAGTACTTGGAAACAATCTAACAAAAGTGGTGAAATTCCTCTGCGATTACAACTACAGACCACTAAAGAACGAAATTGAAGAAGACCTTAGAAGATGGAAAGATACCCCAAGTTCTTGGATAGGCAGAATTAGTATTGTCAAAAGGGCCATATTACCAATAGTACTGCAGAGATTCAATGCAAAGCCCATCAAAATTCCAATGATATTCTTCAGAAAACTAGAATAAGCAGTTTTGAAATTCATTTGGAAAAATAAAAACCAGAATAGTCAAAGCAATCTTTAGCAAGGATAGCAGGAGGCCTCACAATACTGAACCTCAAATTATACTACAGAGCTTTAGGAACAAAAACAACATGGTACTGGCACCAAAACAGGCCCAAAGACCAATGGAGTAGAATAGAATGCACAGAGACAAACCCACATAAATATGGTTATCTGGTACCAGACAAAGGTACCAAAAACATGTGTTGGAGAAAATATAGGCTCTATAACAAATGGTGCTTGGAAAACTGGAAATCCATACATAGTAGAATAAAATTTAACCCCTATCTCTCACCCTGCACAAAACTCAAAGTGGATTAAAGACCTGGGAATTAGATCAGAAATCCTGCACCGACTTGAGGAAAGTGTAGGCCCAACACTCCAACACATCAGCTCAGGAACTGCCTATCTTTGAAAAACTCCTAAAGGGCAAGATGTAAAATTTAAAAATCAATAAATAGGGTGGCATCAAATTAAAAAGCTTCTTCACATCAAAGGAAAACAAGAGTGTGAAGAGAGTATACAGAATGTGAGAAAATCTTTGCCACATGTTCCTCAGATGGTGCATTAATATCCAGAATATATAAACAACTCAAAAAACTTAACACCAAAACCAAAACAGAACAAAACAAAACAACCAAATAAGTCAAAATTTTCTTCAAAATAAAAATTTGGTCCACAAATATATGAAAAATGTTCAACATCATTCTAGTCAGAATGGCAGGAATCAAGAATACAAGTCATAAGAAATGTTGGGAAGATGTTGGGACAAGGGAACACTCACACATTGTTAGTGAGACTACAAATTAGTGTAACCACTCGGGAAAGCAGGATGGAGATTCCTCAAAAACTAGGAATGAAACCACCAGTTGGGTCAGCTACCCACTTCTTGGTATATATCCAAAGGAATGAAAATCAGCATACTACAATGACACAACCACGTCAATATCTATAGCAGAACAATTCAGAGTGGCCAAGCTATCGGGCTGACCTAGGTGCCCTTCAACAGATGAATAAATAAAGTGGTGTATATACATGATATACTTAGCCTTAAAGAAGAATGACTGGATGCATTTGCTAATAAATTGATGGAACTGGAGACCATCATGTTAAGTGAAATAAGCCAGTCCCCCAAAGTCAAAGGTTGAATGTTTTCTCTAATATATGGAAGCTTATCTAAAATAAGGGGGTGAGGGGGATCAAGGAATAGAAGAAAGATCAATGGAGGAGAGGAAGTTGAATGAAGGGAGGGGAGTAAGGATGGGATAGGGAATGACAGTGAAATGAGTCTCACCTATCTGTCCTACATACATAAACTAATATACCACAGTGAATCTCAACATCATGTACCTCCACAAGACACCAATTTAAAATAAATAAATGAATAAGTAGCAGAAAGATCAGAAGAACAGAGGGAAGGGAACGGGAGGAGAGGGGGAAAAGGGGAAGTGCTAGGGACTGAATTAGAACAAATTTTATTCCATGCTTTTATAATGATGTTAAAATGAATCCCATTGTTATGTATAACTAAAAAGAACCGATATATATATATTTTTTTAATTATAGAATGAATGTTGAACAATTCTAGGGCTGGGATACAGCTCAGTGGTAGAGCCCTTGCCTTAACATGTGCAAGGTCCTGGATTCAGTCCACAAGTGCCACAAAGGAAAAAGTAACACTTCTGAAAATTCTGTTGAATTTAACAACCATTATTACACTTATAAATAAGTCTCTTCTTGCCAAAACGATAGAAAGAATACTCAGCTCTCATTTTGTCTACAGAAAAATTTCTTCTAGAGAAGAGCGTGCATAGATGATGTTCCTAGAGTATTTAATGATATGTCGTAAAGCTCTGCTCAAGCCTCCCTTTGGGGTCGTTTCATCGATTGTACTCCAAAATTGTTTACAATAGTTTTAATCATGCACTGAGATTCATTGTGTAGCAGATATGGCCAATACAGTCCAAAAAAGAACTTTGCCCACAAGTTAGGTCCTATTCTAGCTCCATTTTACAGGGAAGAAAACTAAACTCAGAAAGTCAACAACGTAAAGCTGGCTATGTCAGCGGAGCTCTGCCTCGGATGTGTCTCACTGGAACCTGTATCAAGGCCCTTTGTCATTTATTGCTGGAAGGGAAGCGACAGGTGATTGTCCTCTACATGGTATTACACGTAATGCAGGTGCGTGCGAGTCATCCAGATGGGCAATCCCTGGGAGTTTTCTTTTCATAATTAGACATGTCACCTCAGGACACGTGTGCAACACTTCTCAAAGTCACCTTTTGGCTAAGTGGATATTGGCTAATAACAATAAGGAACAACCCAGTCTTTATTCATGAAACTTAAAACATCACACCTGAGAGGTTCTTTGCCCTTGCTCATGAGTCCAGCACCCATGACTTCTGCAGTCTCCCTGCTGGGAAGGTCACAGAACCCACTGCTGTCCCTTCAGATCTGTCCCAATATCAGACTGATTTTGGCAAAGCTTCACCAAACCCCACCCGCCTGACCTGCAGGCTCTGGAGAATATGTACAAGGACACGTCCTCTACAGAGCTTGCAGATGCTGGGGGAGAATCGTCTCCAAGTGAACTTCAGCTGTATCTCTGTGATTTTGTGGCTTGATTTTTTTTTTTTTAATGGAGAGGCACAGTCCTTTTAACTAAGAGAGCTAAGAGTCCTTTTAACTAATGAAGGAATGCGTGAAGCTCAACATCCCTGAAGGCAAGTAGGCAGACTGCGTGGAGAGAAGACAGAGCCACGGGAGATTTGTGCTCTGTGGCTTTGACTTCGTTTTTGCTCCGTGGGAGAGAGGGCCTGATCTGGCAGATCCAGGGACAGGGCCATAACAGCAAATGGCTCATCTTTTTCTTCTCAGAGAAAGGAGGAAAATCCAGGAGAGACATCCAGGGCTGACCTTAATGCCCAGCTGCAGGACAGGACACTGAAAGAAAGGGAGACGGCAAAAAGTAGAATAGAAGGAAGAAAAAAATCGAGCAGTGACAAGAAACAAACAAAAAATTAAACATGAAGAGCCTAAAGGTGGAGATAGAAACAAGTGACACTATAAACAGGACTCACTGTTCCACTAGCAGTAGTTACAGACAAGGAAACCTGAGCTTAGGGACCTGGACAAGGAGAAGCCCAGCAAACCCAGCCTTAGTGTTCTAGCATGTTCCTGAGGTACCGCTGCCACCTGGTGGCCAACACCGATGTTGACTCCATGTGGTTCCTGTTTGGTGGGAGGGTCCCAATATCTTTTAGAAAGAGGATAGGGAGAAACAGAAACCTGGGCCATTGCTTCTCTGATGAACTCTCGATTGTGTTCTCTTCCAAGGCTGCTCTGCTTATCTGTACTTAATAGGAAGACAATAGAAAACCACTTTCGAAGAATCTGATCTTGTACTTTTAGGCATATCTCATCACACTTCCCCTTTAGAAGGATCAACTCAGCTTTGTTTTATTTTTTATTTTTTTCAAAATTTGAATATTTAAGTGAAAGCCCTAAATGGAAAATGGAACCCTCAAGTTTTCTTACCAGGCATTCAACAACCAATCTGAAAAGAAATTGAACAAAGTTCCTCTTCTCCCTCTCACAGCAGGACTTGTGATGTGAAATGTTCTCTCAAAACTCCTTTGATCTTAGAGTCTCAGTCAAATGATTGTACAGTTAGGTCCTCTAAAGAAATCGTATATGGAAAGAGACAGGAAGGGGATGTGAGGAAAACCACAAAACAGCTTCTTGGAGCTTATATTGTACTGGCCTTGGTCTCAGAGGCTTAGAACTCAACAAAACCACAGATTTACAGATTACAAATATAGAGGTCATATTTATAATGAGTTGTCTTATTTTTTCCACCATATTTTATCATTTTGCAGAAAATCTGTCTTCTCAGTGTTGATGTATAAAATTACTATGTGTAGCGGGGCAGTGTACGACAATGAAACCACCCCATAAGAACCAAGCCCGTGCTTCAGTGGGAGGCAGACATACCCACATGCCCTGATAATACCATAGTCGTGGTGTGTAATTAACACTCAGCTACTGTCCTCCATGATAAGGGGTTCTCCAATTAATCCACAACAATGTGTCTTCTTTCTGAACTCCAGTTCTAACACAATCACAGCACACACAAGTGTAAAACACATTTGGAGTTTTAATTTAATCCTCTCTTTACTTCTGTCTGAAATGTCCCCATTAATCTTTATTCATTCACACATTGACAGATTTGTTCCATAACTAGGCTGTGGTGAATTGTGCTGCTATAAATACTGATGTGCCTGTATATCCCTATAGTATGCTGATTTTAGTTCTTCTGGATAAACTCCAAGGAGTGGGACAGTTGTGTCATATGGTGGTTCCATTCTTAGTCTTTTGAAGAATCTCCATATTGCTTTCCAAAGTGGTTGTACCATTTTGCAATCCCTCCAGCAATGTATGAGATATGTTTCCCCCACATCCTCTCCAACAATTATTGTCATTTATATTGATGATTTCAATTCTAACTCAGAGTACTTTTGATTTGTATCTCCCTATTTGCTAATGATAAATGTTTTTCCTGTATATTGGTTGGCCATTTGTATTTTTCCTTTTGAGAAATGTATCTTTAGATATTTCACCCATTTATTGATTGGGTTATTAGGGGTTTGTTTTGGTGTTGAGTTTTTTGAATTCTTTATGTATTCTGGTTATCAATTCCCTGTTGGAAGAATAGCTGGCTGAATTTCTCTCCCATTCTGTAGGCTCTCTCTTCAGGCTCTTGTTTCCTTTTCTGTGCAGAAGTTTTTAACTTAATGTTAAGCTATCTCACTTACTGATTCTTGGATTTATTTGTTGAGCTTTCAGGTTCTTATTAAGAAAGTCAGTTCCTGTGCCAATGTGCTGGAGTGTTGGCCCTATGTTTTCTTCTAGCAGTTGCAAAATTTCTGGTCTAATTTCTACTATTTTGATCCACTTTCGGTTGATTTTTGTGCAGGGTTAGAGGGATCTAGTTTCATTCTTCTACATATGGATATCCAGTTTCCCCAGCACCATTTGCTAAAAAGGTTCTTTTCCCCAACTTATGCTTTTGGCATCTTTGTTGAATAAAAGATGACTCTATATATGTGGATTTGTCTTTGTGTCTTCTAGTCTATTCTGTTGGTCTTTATATTGCTTTTAATGCCAATGCCATGGGTTTTTGTTACTATAGCTGCCTAGCATAATTTGAGATCAGGTATTATGTTACCTCTAGCCTCAGTCTTGTCACTCAGCTGTGGCTATTCTGGGCCTTTTACTCTTCCATATAAATTTTAGGACCTTCTTTTCTAGTCCTGTGAAGAATATCGTTGGTGTTTTGATGGGCTTTGCATTGAACCTTAGATTGCTTTTGGTAATATGTCCATTTTGATGTTACTACTTCTACCTATTTTTTTTTTATTGTTGGTCGTTCAAAACATTACATAGTTCCTCATACATCATATTTCACAGTTTGATTCAAGGAGGGGTAAGACAAGATAATTCAAATGGAAGAAGTGATTTACAGTAGAAGGGGTAGAGAGAGAAAAGGGGAGGGGAGGGGAGGGGAGGGGGGATAGTAGAGAATAATATAGACAGCAGAATACATCAGACACTAGAAAGGCAATATGTCAATCAATGGAAGGGTAACTGATGTGATGCAGCAATCTGTATACGGGATAAAATTGGGAGTTCATAACTACTTCTACCTATTTATGAAGATGATATGTCATTTCAACTTCTAAGGTCTTCTTCAGTTACTTTTTCCCCAGGTATTATAATTTTTATTGTAGAGGTCTTTCACATCCTTTGTTAGATTTATTCCTCAGTATTTTTTTTAGGTTATTATGAATGGGATGAGTTTTCTGATTTATTTCTCAAGAGATTTATTATTAGAGTCTAAGAAAGCTTTTGGTATTTGTATATTGATCTTGTATCCTGCTACTTTGCTAAATTTGTTTATCAAATCTAGAAGTCTTTGGTGGACTTTTTATTTTTTTAATTTTTGGGTGGAGGTGGGTGTTTTTTTAGGTATAGAACCATATCATCAGCAAACAGAGAGAGTTCAACATCTATCTTCTTTTCCAATTTGTATCCTTTAATTTCCTTCTCTTGCCTGATTCAGTTTCAAGAACTGTTTTGAATAGGATTGGTGAGAGTGAACATTCTTGTCTCGTTCCTGATTTTAGGGGAAATGCTTTCAGTTTTTCTCCCTTCAGTGTGATGTTGGCTTTGAGTTCGTCATCTATAGTCTTTATGCTGTAGAAGACCATTCTTTAATGTGGCATATATACACAAAGGAGTTCCATTCAGCCATAAAAAAGAAGGAAATGAGGTTTCAGAATGAAATTTTCTGGTAAATGGATGGAGCTGGAGAACACCATGCTAAGTGAAAAAACCCAGACTCAGAAAGTCAAGATCAAGTGCTTCTCTCATATTCAGAAGCTAGAGAGAAAAATGAACTTTAAAAAAGGATCTTATGAAAACAAAATGGAGAGCAGTCGAATAGACATGGGGGACCAAGAGAAAAGGAGGGAGGGAAGAAAGGAGACAAACTGGGAAATCCAGTTGGCCAATCATGTTATGTGCATGGACTAAGATATCCCAGTCTATTTCAGTGTTATGACTGTGATGCACCAATGTTAAAACCTAAACAGAGGGAAGACAGTAGATTAGAGGAAGGGGTGATGGGAAGGGAGAAGAGCAGGGCAAGAAGAAGTACAGTGGTTGGAAATGGAGAACACTCTGTTCTGCACATTCATGACTTATCAAAACGAACCCCAATGTTATGAACAATGTAATGCAGTGGTAAAATTTTATAAGTCTTCATTAGCTTTGTGCTTCCTTTTTATCTCTTAGTAGCTCTACTTGAATGGTCTTTCACTTCACCTTCTTCCCCCTTATTAAATGGGAGATGTTTGTAATTGTCAAAGGGAAAGGGAAATGTGGACGAGGAGGAGATGTCTGCGGCTGGGCTTCGTCAGTGTATTCTTACTAAAGTAGATGTTACCAGTAATGTGTTAGTGACTTCCAAACACCACAAATCAAATAGAGAGGTCCTCCCTGCACACACAGTAAAACAATAATATAATAAGTCTCAGGATTGGGGGAGACGATGTTTTCAAGGAGAAAAGTGAAGTGTTAGGTTAGACAGAAGAGGTGCGTGTGCTTTGCTCTTCTGTTTTTTTCACCTTACCTAAGCTTTCTGCCATACTTCAAAAATGTGTGTGTGTGTGTGTGTGTGTGTGTGTGTGCATACATTGTGGCTGTGCCATGCAGATTATATAATCTGACACCATAATTACTCTTATTGTCATGAAGTACATTTTATAATGCTGTCCTCAACTCATAGCATAGTAACCACTATAAGGACAAGTTTTCTGGACCCTCTATCTAATCAGTTACCAAGATCAACTTGAAATGGAATAAAGACTTAAACATAAGCCCCGACACTATGAAACCACCTGGAAGAAAACACAGGGGGATTTCGACATTGAATGAGAGAGGATTTTTTTGGACAAGATCCCAAAAGCACAGGAAATAAAAGAAAGAATGAACAAATGGGATGATATCAAATTAAAAAAGCTTCTGCACAGCCCAGGAAATAGCTGACAGAGTGAAGAGATGACCTATGTAATGGGGAAAATATGTGTGGACCATACCTACAGGGGCTTGAAATCCAGAATATGAAGTAAATCCAAAAAATCCATAGCATGAAACAACCCAACTAAAAATGGACAATAGATCTAAGTAGATGCTTCTCAAAAGAAGATACACAGATGGCCGACAGGTGCACAGAAAATGCTCAGCATCGCTAGTCAGGGAAGGCAGATCAAAACCATGCTGCAGGATTACCTCACCCAGTAAGAATGGGCATCACCAGATGGCAAGTGCTGGTGGGTTAGGGTGAGGGAGGAGCCCTTGCACACTGTTGGTGGGACTGTACTTTACCACAGCCAATGACTGTACTTTACCACAGTGCTGTGGGGTTCCTCCAAAGTCACAAACAGCCCTACTGTATGATTCAGCAGTCCCACTCCAGAATACAGATCAGTCCGTCCAAGACACATCTGGCCTCCCACGTCCATTGCTGCACCATTCACAACAGCCAAGAAACAGAAACAAACTTAGTGTCCACTAGCTGATGAATGTGTAAAAAGAGCCTGGTGCAACCATACAGTGAAAAACTACTCAACCATAAAGATAGTGGAGTCCTGCCATTTGTGACCACATGAATGGATTATTATGTTGAGTGAAAGAAGCCAGGCACGGGAAGACAAGTACCCCAGGATCTCACTCATACATGCAATCTAAAATATTCAGTCTCAAAGAAGTTGAAAGTGGGCTGGAGAGTAGGAGATAGTTGACCAACAAGTGCCAAGCTATGGTTAGATGGGAATGAGTAATTTGGTGTTCTATCACATAGCCGAGTGACTTAAATAGCAGTAGTGTGCTTCATACTTCAAGAAACTAGAATCCAGATTTGACAGATTTCACCATAAAAAATGATAAATGTTTGGAGAAAAATATGTGTTTAAATTGAATTAAGCATTTTACGATGTACATATATATATCAAATATGACATGGTACCCCATTAATATGTAACACAATTTTGTATATCAGTTCAAAATACATTTAAAAACACTTTACTGATAGAATTAGGCCTAAATCCTTCCTGACTCTGTTTAGATCTCCAAAACTTTGCTCTAAGGAAATAACTTGGGAAAAAATAACTGTTGAGGAATTAGTTTTAAAAGAGAGAAACACTTGGTCAAAGTAACTCAGGGAAGAGTTTAAAAATTAAAATTATATAAGTTTTTTTTTTTACTGAAAGTTTCTAAAATATCAACCATTTGTCTTGAAGATGTCTGTGAATTCTTAGAGTTAAGGGTTGACTAGAAGGTGCAATCTTATGATCCCAGTGCCTCCCACTGGGTAGACTCTTGGGCATTGGTACCCACCCTGGAGCATTACATCCCATGGAACTGATGCAGCAGACCTTGGAATAGCAAAATGTTCTCTTTATGCTGTATTCTAAAAAAAAAATTAGGAGCTTAGTCTTGTTATATGACCTTGTAGAGAGGAGGAATAGAAATAACCTAAGTAAATATTCAAGTCAATATAAGACCTTACTACTTTGAACACCAATAAATACAGAGACCCATGTTACCTTATGAATACACTGTGGAAAACATACACATAAATATTTATAATTTATATGATAGTCATATAAATACAAATAGGATTACACATGTGCGCATATATATATATATATATATATATATAAACACATACATATAAATGTACATGTATCCAGGGCACCTGCAGCTACATGTATTTATATATATAAACACATATATTTAGAAACACTGTACAATATTTTTCCTTGAAGATGTTCAATGCCTATTGTTTGTTATAGGTTTTGTAAAATTGAGTAATATATTTTCATGCATTAGCAAATTTCTCAGTAATTGGAATCTTTTTTTTCCTCTTTTTAGAAATTGGAATCTTGTTTTGGAAAATAAGAGCCAATATTATGCAGAGCTACTATGCCCCTAGAACCCAGTTTGGGAAACATGTTAAAGATGCTACCTCAAAGTTTCTGTGCTGAAAAGAAATGACCTGGGTGCAAATCCCAGTTTCTAGCTTATTAATCATTTAATCTTGCTGTGATTCCGTTTTTTTGAACAAACAAACAAATAAAAAATAATAATAAGGGTATCTGTCTCAAAGATTCCTGAAGGATTTAAATTACAAACTATGTCCAAAACAATATCTGGCACAAAGTAAGTAATAAATATTAGTTATGTTGGCAGTGATTAAATAAAATTGTTGAAATTTCGGAGAAAAACCTCTTTTCATTAGGAATAGTTGTTGGTGCCAGAGGACTTTGAAGAAACCCGAGTGAAGGCACATCGTGTTCAACATTCCCAGGAAGATAACACAGTTATTTTCGTTTGACTCCTTTCACAGCTGAACTGAGAGCACACCATGTCCCCTGCTGGGGCTCTCCTGTCCCAGGAGGCTCCTCCCTAGCCTCTCAGGCAAGTAGTTTTCTCAGTTAAGTGAAACCAGAAAATCTATCACTTTAAGTGGGAATAATAACAAACCCAAAGCAGTGACCAAATAGTTTGAAGTCTGTTTCATTTTGATCTAAATAAGTTGTTTTTGAAATATCCATTTCTTATCTTAAAACCCTGAGTTAACTACCCTTCAAAATTTGTCATTCAGTAAAGAGTAGAGTGATCATGGAGAAAGTAGCCATTAACAAAATTCCTTCAATAAAGAAGAGTGGTTGCCCAACTATTCCCTCCACTCGTGACTTTAGTTGACATTGGTAATTATCAACCAGGAAAATCTCCCTGGAGTATCTGAAAGAGCTTGGTCAAAGATGCTAACTCCTACGGTGGTGGATTTTTTTAATTAAATTTTTTTTAATTAAAAAATTTTTTTAATTAAAAAATTTATTTTCAGAAAATCTTGCTTCTCCTTACCTTTAGCTCAGCCCTCAAAAGTGGGCAACCAGGGGACTTTCCAACTGCTCTCTCTTGGAGAACAGGGTTGTTTCAGAAGAGTGGAGTGATTGAAATGGCCATGTGATTGCTCACTCTGGAGCCAGGGCACACATTTTCCAAAAGTCTAATAAAAATACCAACAGATATCCTCTGTGCAGTTTGTACTCAGGGCCAGATGGGTTCCCTCACTTTCAAATGGCAGGGATTGAGCAAGTTATTTAGGTATTCTAGGTCTCACCTCTTACCTATAAAAATGAAATTGTGTCACTCATGTTATGAGGTTGCAGAGGTGAGAACCAAATGAAATAACTCAGGTGACATCCAGTGCAGGGGCAGGCAAGGGGGCAGTCCCAACCAGATGCTACGGCTTTTCCACCCAGAGGCTAACCACACACAGCAGGTGAAATCCTTGTAAACCGAACACTTTACAAAACTCTCTTTAGAAGTCATCTTATGACATTTATGCCCTCTTTGTCGTCACATAAATAAAACAGAACAAGAAAATTCCTGTGTCTTTGTTCACCGTTCCCCAGTAAGCCCACTCTCAGGGCCACTTCTGCTTGGCTCACATAACTCCTTTCCTTCCGGCTTCTGTCCCTGGTAAGCTGGGCATTTTCTCCTCCAAACCCTATTGGACCAATCTGTACTGGTTATTTGGTTCGGCCTCTCCTGGCACCATGGGGTCTTCTCATACCTGTGTGATCCTGGCTGCAGGAGTGGTCTCTAGAGCAGTGGTGACCAGCTGTCTGTAGGACAGAGCACAAACGGCCACTGAAACCATGCGTGAGCAGCCACTCACTCTGGAAGCCAGGGCACACGGTTTCCAAAAGTGTAATACAAATTCCAGATGATATTCCCTGTGTGATCTTGGATCTTGGACTAGTGTGTGCCCTTTCGGAATTCCTGCTGGGTCTGGGCATAGACCACAAGTGAAAAGGGAAATAGGGACCACTCCGCAGCCTCCTCATCCCACTGAGAGAGGACACAGGCTGTCCAAGAGAGCAACACTTGAGGGCCACCACCCACACATTAGTGTGTACACTGATGGTTCAGTCTAGTGCACACATGCACACTCACTCACATACACACACACACACTAATTCACATATACTCACACACACACTCTTACACTCACATGTACTCATGCACACTCACTCACATATACTTACACACCCATGCACACACTCACATATACTCACACACACTCTCACATGTACTCACACACACATTCTCACACTCACATGTACTCACACATACACACTCTCATACACACACTCACACATATACTCTCACACTCACACACACAGTCACACATATGCTCACACACTCACACTCACATATACTCACATATACACACACACACACATACTCACATATACTCACACACACTGTCACACTCACAAATACTCACACACATATAGTCACACACACTCACTCTCACATACACACAAATACACTCACACACACATTCACACACATATATTCACAAACATACACACATACTCATCTCTCACACACATTCACATGTATACTCACACACACACACACACACTTACTCACAAATATACTCACACACATACACACCCACTCACTCACACACCTTTGCACACACACACTCACATATACTCACAATACACACTCACATACTCACACACACTTACTCACATATACTCACACACCCATACACACACACTCACATATACTCACACACCCATACACACACTCACATATACTCACACACACACACACACACACTCACAAACACACTCACACATACTCTCACACTCACAGGTACACATACTAACGCTCTCAACACACATTGACACACATACTCACACATTCACACACATATATTCACAAACACATACACACATGTACACTCACACACTCACAAACACATACTCACATGTATACTCACACTCTCACATACACACACTCACACACACTCACACATGTGTAATCACATAACTAATTTTCACAACATGTTGGTTCATCTTATTACGTGAGAGCTTTTCCTACTCTGGTTTCATTCGTTGTATTCCATGTTACATTTCTGATAGGGCAGCTCAGTCAACTCCACACATTCCCAGGCAATGCCTATAACACATCATGTCCCTCCTCCATCCCCACACATTTTCAGACCTTTCATGGTGTAAAATACTCTACAAGCCTCAGCAACCTAGCAGGGCCCTCAACAACTGGGTGAGACCCTGTCTCTAAATAAAATAGAAAAAGGGCGGGGATGTGGCTCAGTGGTCAAGTGCACTTACTTTCAATCCTTAGTACAAAATCACCACCACCAACAAACACCCCCCCCCAAAAAAAGAAAGAAAAAAAATCTACAAATACTCTACTTTGAAATTCTTTTTTTCCCAACAAAATACCTGGATGCTGGTTGCAATTTTAAAATATATATATTACATGAATTAAAGTCAAATGTCCAGGTGATATTTTTAAATGAGAAAAGCTATGCACCGAGGCCATCTTTCCGCAGACGGCTTTGGCATTGGACTCTGTGATTAACACACCTCCCCCTCATGTCACAGGGATAATACATTTGTTTTTACAGTGAATGGTCACTTCATAAACATGATGCATGGGAGACACTCCTGGGCTTGGCAGCAGATGGCTAGGGAGAAAAGGTCTGATTCTGGATCCAGAGTCTCCGTGTTGTGAGTATGAACAATCTGTCATTCCTAGACAGGGTGTCGCCCTAGCAGGTGGTGACGGTACAGGGCCATGTGAATTCCTGAAGTTCAGCGAAGGTCGCTACTCAGAGAGACAGTGCCGCTCCTAGGCTGGTTTGCAGGTGGCTTCCTGAAGGCAGCATCTCCCTGATTTCAAGGGGTAAACGTAACCTTCATGTAATGAAAGACCAGGTGCATTTCATGATATAATCTCAGCAGAAGGCAATGGGGAAATGATGAGTGGAATGTATTAGATTCTGAAATAGATCTCCAGACTCAACGAAAGTAGCATGATGCCCTTTGAATGCTGTTGTTTCAGGGAACATGGGAAACACAGTCTCCACCTCAACCTGATGACACTTTCCACTAAAATAGTATGCGTCCCTTGGTTCTGGCAACAGTGCTCTGATGGAATGGTTTCCAACGCAGACGGCTTTTAGCATAGATCTTCCTGTGGAAAGAGAACGTAGTGGACCTTCGAACTCCTGGGCAACTTTTATGAGGACACATTAGTTCATTTGAATGTTGGTAACTACACTGAAGACCACAGTTGTTTACAGCAGGTGAGAATCTTTAGGAGCATGGCAACTCCTTTCTTTCACAGACATGGAGACTGAGAACCAGAGGGTGATGTGAATTTCCAGAGCCGTGGGTCGGGAGTTTATCTGGACCTAGCTTGTCTCCCCACACTTAATTACCGCAGAGCCTGGAAATAACAACTCCTCCCATGTTTGATTATTCAGTTTCACTGGAGAAAATGCTTTTTCTAAACATGCGGATCTGAACCTTTCCCTCAGTAGAACGCTATCACAGTTGAGTGACCAGCATTTTACTGCGGGGTCCAGACCCAGCTAGGTGAAATCAGGCCATCTGTATGACTTACTTGTTTCAGCTTACTTCTGTAAAAAGAAGCTATTAATGCCTCATTAATTCTACACAACCCACAGGGCTAGTGTAACAGTTCAATATGTACATAATAGACACCGTGGAATTATAGCTATGAGTAAAATGTGATTTTATTCTCCCTTTTAGGTCTGAACTCCCTCTAACAGTTTCAGAAATGGACTTCTGTCCTTATTTTGCAGTACAGGTTTTAGATATGGACAGGACTAATTTGTCTACTTCAATGATTCTCAAAAGGGGTCCTTGAAGGATAAGAGCATCATCTCAGGGGAGCTGGCCAGGCACACAGAGCCTTGGACTTCAGCTTAAGCCTCCTGAACCAGACAATCTGTGGAGAGTCCAGAAGTCTGTGTTGAAAAACATCCTCCCAGAGATTCCACTCCACACAAAGTTTTTTTATTTTTTAACTTAGCTGAAAAGTTATAACTGTTGGACTTATCTTAAACAGTACACAGAGAACAGCTATCTGGGGAAAATCATAGATCCTATCAAACAAAAGGTGAATAGAGATACATTTGTAATTTTAAAATCTAACTCTTAAGAATTTCCTTCTAATTTTCATCATTTCAAGAAATGGATTTTTAGAAAGGTGCTTTGAGTTTTCCAATTCAGAAAATCCTCACCTCGGCCTGGCTGAGCCTGATTCTGGACCAAGGAGTCAGTGGCTATGGCCATTGGTAGTGACTTGGTGTCTGAATGAAAGTCTCAGAGAGGCTGAGAGGCTGTGAAGGGTCTTGCCTGAACTGCACACACCACTGGGGACCAGTCTCTCCGAGTTCGTCTCCAGGCTCCTGACCCCCTCCTCTCCTGCTCTGGGGGACTCAGGGGTCTGCTTCTGCCTCTGACTCACAGTCTCGTGGTGGGAGACAGACTAAGTGACAGGTATTTCCCATAGAGCCTGAGAAGCGGCCATGCTTCCAGAGGACAGAGCTCTGTCCTGTGTCACAGAGGACTATTCATACCCCCGGCCTGCTGTGCTGCCCACACAACTGGAGCTCACACTATGGAAACACGGGGTTGAACTGAGAAATGGTAAAATCAGGGAATTTATTCTTTGAGGGGAATAGCAAAGAGAGTGCAGAATCTGAGAAAGGTGTCTTTTTCTGAGAACATTTGCACTTGCGTGAACTAGACCCAACGGGGACAGAAAGAAAAGGAGAAAGTGCTGTGGCTGACTCCGGAGAACTGAGGTGAGAGGTTCGAAGGCAGGAGCAGGAGGTCCCAGAAAGCAGGGCGGACAACAGCCTCTTAGTAATGCTCTCTGGCCTCACCACGAGCAAGGGCTCCCTGAGCTCCCAGTGCACCCACCATTGCTGGAACAGCCAATTCCTCAGCCAAGGGCCGCTGGCATTCTGCAGCCTTGCTACGCTGTTGACTAGTTCAGAAGAAAATATATTTATGCTGTGTTCTGTTCTCTTCTGCTAAATGTTTACTGTCTATGCTCCTGAAATGAGTGCTGACTAGGAGACCCAGACTTAAAATATCATTGGCACAAAGCACGTCTAATTGAAAAGGAAACAGAGTCTTTTCTGCAAGCCCCTTGTGATGGGACCAAACTTCTTATCCCTGTGACTCTTACTTTGGGGTAGGCTTCAAAGATATGCTTAAGTCGTCTGAATCTGCAGAGCAGTACACAAAGCTCAGTGCAGCCAAAGTAAATGGTGGTGGTGTACATTATAGTCGTGCTCATGTCTATTAATTAGGTCACAGAGAGTTCTGTGGAACTCATAGAGTTGGCAATTTTATTTCAATATTTTTGGCAGATAATTGGCAGGAGAGCAATTTTATTTTAATATTTTGGCAGACAATTGGCAAAGATCATTTCTAATATATGAGGTGGCAGGTTGGAGTTTTGAGATTAGCAGTCATGGGGTTTTTCAGATTTAAGGGAAGATACCACCTCCCTGAGAAGGAGCTGCCCTTATAATTAGGCAGGTAGGTATGAAGCATAATGTGGTCAGAAGATGAGGGGACTCATGTACCCAGGAGGCTCTGCTACTAGCACAGGATCAGAGTCTACCAAGAGACAGAGCTCTGGACTGGAAATATCTCTGCTTAGAGGACTCAGCCAGCCAGGGTCCTCTTGAGTACAATTTGTTAACGGCCATTTACAGTTTCTGTGGAGAGAAAAATTTACCGTGGAGCTATTGCAGAGAGTTAAGAGAGCGGGCACTAATTAGACACCTTCCATGAACTG
Source organism: Urocitellus parryii (assembly GCF_045843805.1). Taxonomy (NCBI): domain Eukaryota; kingdom Metazoa; phylum Chordata; class Mammalia; order Rodentia; family Sciuridae; genus Urocitellus; species Urocitellus parryii. Next base: position 117,518,394 of record NC_135532.1, on the reverse strand, counting down.
GGTGCTCTGTAGTCATCCCCTCATCTTGACAAAGGTGTGAGCCACACAGCGTGGCCGGCTGGCTGCCAGTAGCCTATAGAAGGCCTCTGTGTGACTTGGGAGAGTTCCTGGATCTGGAGAAAAGAACTTGTCCCAGGTGGGTGAGGGAGGGAAGGCTGGACTTGCCGGCTGTCCATGGCGCTCTGAAGGTAGGTGCTATTGATCTTAGGGGGAGCTGGAGGCTCAGAGCTGGTGAGTGGGTAGCTGGACTTGAGACTCGGCCTCTTTGATTTCAGGCTTGTAATTCACTTGTTCATCTGTAAAATTGGAATAAAATGGCATTTTTCTGGTAAAGTTTTCACGGGGTGTTAAATAACATGGGGTTATTGCCAGTGTCTCCCCCTGTACTGCCTTTGCTGCACTCACTCTCACACCTTCTTGGAATGGCCAGGGACAACGCTGGCTGGGTGGCCTCCCTTTAGCATGGGAGACCCCTGAGCACCTGCCTCTTGGTGCATTCTCCCTGCAGCATTTACTCCAGGCCTTGCTTAGGGGCTCGCAGCACATCCAAAGTGAAGGGAGGCCGTCATCGTCTAGGTCCAACAGAGCATCTCTTCCTCACCACTGTGGAGCGGGAAGAGCAGCAGAGTGGAGGGGAACGGGCTGGACGGTGACCTACACCTGGGGAAGGATCCCAGCTCCCTAGGTGAATGCTGAAGGGACCCTTCTGCTGTTATCTTCCTGGAGTTGAGTAGGGTGGTCTGCAGGTGCTCTCCTGCCTCTGGGCCACACACATGTCCCAAGGGTAAATGACAGGGACTCCAGGGGCGGTATCCTGAGAGCTCCCCTGTACCCTAAGGTGCAATGGCATTCAGCACATATCATGTGTATATCAAGAGCCTTTTCTCAAAGCCACTTTGCCTTGAGAGTTGACTTGTCAATCAGATCCCAAGACTTCAGCCTCCCGCAGAGCAGTCAGTGCACATGCTGCATTCGATCAGGAGGAAGGAAGAGAGGGCACCTCTGCAGAGACACAGGTCCTGAGATATCCTAGGAAATGTTCTCCTTTCCAAAGGGAAAACACCTGGTTCCCTGTGGGCTATGTGAGGAATAGCCTGGTGCCCTCTGCTTTGCCCTAAGCAGATGCTTTGCTCAAGCAGCCCTTGTGAAAGGACCACATTTGGAATGCTGGCAGGATTCCAATGGCAGGTTTAAGATTTTGTATTGCAGAATTTTAAAGCAGGGTACAGGCACAATGCAATATCTATTATCTGCTTACTCTGTGTCAGAAGTTGTCTCTAGTGCAGCCTCTTGTGATTGTCCCCAAACCAGAACTGGATGGACTGTGTTCTTCCCGTCGAATACACAAGGGAGCTGAAGTTTCAGGTACAGGCAGCCAGAGGAGGTCGTGGACTTAATAGTTATGCCAGGCTGACCAATGCCAAAGTGCTTGCTCTTCCTATTTCACCACATTACTTAAAAATTATTGTGATATTATCTATTGCTGGTCATGTTTTATCTGAACTCTGCATTCCTTTATCAATGACGTTCAGCACCTATCATGTGCATAGAATGATACTTTCTGAAGGATTGTCTCTTTTATGAATGTTTTCATCATAAAGAAACTTAACACGATTGAGGAGACATACCTTTAACCTGATTTAAACATTATGCAAAGGTATACATGTATTGAAACCTCTCCTCATGAATATGCAGAATTATGAATATGCAGAATTATGTTTTGTGAATCAGTTAAAATTAGTTTTAAGAAGTTTTAAAAATGTTATCTTATTCATACTCTTGACACTCCTGGGAGGTCTATACTAGTTTTCATTTTTCATAGACAAGAACATGGACCCTCCACATTTTTGATTCTGCCTGAGATCACACACCAAGAAGTCACACAGCCACTAAGGGGTAGAGTCACATGTGAAAATGCATCTGGAATCCCTGCTGCAGCTGGAGCCGGAATTCCTGTAGGGCAAGAGCCACACAAGTACATGTGCATACCTCACTGGGACGTCCCAGGTGGGGGCACCCAGTACAGTTGGCTGAGTGGACTATAACAGCCTGGCTGTCTATAGCTTTGCTAGTCAACTGTACAGTACTGTAATAAACACCTGAGATAAATCAGCTTGTAAACAGAAAATGTTTATTGTTGGCTTATAGTTTAGAAAGTTTCAGTCCATGACCAGTTGGTCCCTTGCCTTGTGCCTGGGGTGAGACAGCACATCCTGGTGGAAGCCCTTAATGGAGCAAAACCACGCTCCTCATTCACGGCTGGGAAACAAAAGGCAGAGGAAGAGACTGGGGTCCTACAGTTGCCTTGAAGGCACACCCCGTGACCTGAGGACCGCACACCAGGCTCTGCCTCTTACTGTTTCCACCTCTTCCCAGGGGTGTCCAGCCGGGGCAATCTTTAGCACGTGGACTTTCAGGGACACTTCAGACCAAGCGATAGCAATAGCTTCCTCAGGGAGACATAGTCTAAAAACTGAAAGGGTCCATCCTTTGTCAGAAAACAGTCAGAAACAACCCGCTACTCATCAGTGCAGGATAAAAGAAATAAATGAAGCGTGCTGAAATAGCGGATACTGTGCAGCCTCATGTAACTGAGGAGTCTCTCTCTCCTCCCTCCACCCCCCTCTCTCTATATTTCCATGGAGTTACTGCTAGGAGGTATTATTGAGACTTTCTTTAAAAAAGCCAATTCCATAGGAAGGAGGGAAGATGACTACTTTTTTGTGCAACTAAGGGAGAAATACACAGACACAGGCATATCGCTTTAATTCTATATGTTGCTTATTTATAATTTAATCACATTTTTATTAGTTTTGCCTTAATTTACTTAAAATTTCATAAATATGTTACCCAGGAGGAAGGGTGAGAACAGGATGGGGAAGAGATGGAAACTCGACTTCTCCCAAACTGGGTGCACCTTGTTTTATGGTTTTGATTTGAAATCAAGCTTATATTTTACACGAATTAAAAAGTTATGTCAGAAACAATCCCCGCAAAACATAATTAGAAACACCTGAAGCAAGTGAGCTATACTATACATCACGTAGGTGGCAATGACGAAGGGGAAATTCATTTCAACCAATTTCAAACCATAATATTGTGACTGTACATTCTAAGGACAAAAAAGAAACCACAAGATATTTTTAAATGTATTCGGGAGGATTGTTATTACTGGAAAAACGACAATTGTTATTTTGAAACTTTTAAATACATATCTCAAATAAGGAGTAAGGTTAATATTTTCATAAACCAAGGTATTTTCAGGGGAAAGGAAAGAGCGAATAAAAGCCAAGGATGTCAAACACTGGAATCTTTCATTTGAATTGGTTAAAATATGAGCATGAACTTGGGAATAATGTTTGTTTTTCTAAAAAAAAAAAACATATTTTTCACTTGTTCTACTACAAAACCTAGAAGCGATGACCACCAGACAACGAGTGTTCTTGGTGCCCAGCTGTGGCTTAAAAGATTTACATTTCCTGCTACCAGGGTCCAAGGCTCCTTGAAAAACTGCTGATTCCAGGTCTGCAACAAAAAATGTGCAAGGCGAGTTTGGACCATGTTGTGCCTGAGTGTGAAGAAACTTTCAAAGGAACTGGGAGGTGTAGGGGACCCAGCTGCAAACCGGAAGGCCCTCCTGCTGGCCGACATTGGGAGAGCTCCTGTCTGCAGTGAAGCCAAAGGGTTAGTCCTGCCTTTTCTGTAAGGAACACATTTTAAGGCGACTGGATCACTGTAGAAAGGCCTCCTGGGGGAAGAAGGAGAGACCTCAGGCCTCACAACACCCCAGGCTGAACTTCCCAGGGAAGTCTTAGATTTAGGCCACGATGACCCTTAGTGACATCTAATGACAGCCCCTGAAAGTTGTGAGAGACGGGAGTTATGTTCTTCTTAACCCATTAAGTTCCAGGTTTTCAATTCTGCAAATATTGCAACAAAATTGATACAGGTGCATTAAAATAGGAAATCATAATCTAGAGCTTACATATAATGATAATCATTAATAATAATAGGTATTATCATAATTATTATCTTGAAATTTAATGATTGTTTTTATTATATAGTAGATATTATAAATTTATATATTATACGTTACCCTTAAGGTTTTCTAGGTCTTCCACATCTGGGGTGATGGGGGAAAAATGGGTTGTGATATCAGCAGAAGTGTGAGCTCCAAAGTGCTCTCTCCAAGTTGGTAACTATGCACCTACAGGAAATGGGGGAGATGAAGACACGTGGAAATCATGGTCTGCTGAATCCTGAATGTGAGGGATTGTGTGGCCAATAATTAGAGGCCACTGCCTCTGGTCCATACAGTAGGTATTAGTGAATTATTGATCTTGTTAGCTGTGATGACAGGGCTGTGTCTATGCTGGGAGGCACATGTGGCCTATTTAGTATGCACATTGGAGCAACAAAGTAAAATAATACGCTACCTGAGACTTAAAGACCTCTGAAAAATACAAATTTGGGTAGGTTTGGGGAGGGATTAAAAAAAAAGCAGAAAGAAAAAATTCTTTTTTAAAAATCTGTTCTAATTAGTTACACTAGTTACACATGACAGTAGAATGCACTTTGGCACGTCCTACCTAAATGAAGTGTAACTTCTCTCTCTTCTGGTTGTACATGATATAGACAAAAAGCTTTGAACCTGGCCAAGCAGGCATACAAATTCAATGAGCCGTGTTCCTAGTTTTGAGGGTCCAAAAATTTCCATAATGAAAAGTTTAAAAACTGAAATACAAACATGAGAAGGAACCCCAGTGGACTGAGTCCTGACCCAGCCAACTCCAGAAATAGGGAGCACCTCAGGAACATCTGGGTGGTGGAAGCCCGGATTCTCCTGGCTCATGGGATGCGATATGGCCCCCAGAGAGACGTCCCCCACAGAGTGGGGACAGGAAGACAAGGGCCCTCAGCCCAACTGAAAGCACAGTGTCTTGAACTTTGCCAGACAAGTTATAAATCAGCAGCATGACATTGGCCATGTGCTTCTTTTATACGTGACTAGGGCTGTTCCTAAGTGCGTGGTTAACTGCTTTGGGAATATTTCCATTATACTGACATATTTTTTTGTAATTTAATTCCATTCAGTCCAACAAACACTAATAAGCTCCCAGCGATCCAGGTGCTATCGGTCAGGGGAGTTATGAGTTATGAATATTAAAAAGAAAAAGAAATCCTGCTTCGTATCCTTGGTGCTCAGTGGAATGAGGGGGCAGGTAAGGAACCAGAGATGTGACACCTAGAGAAGAACGTGAGCAGAAAAAGCACTCCAGGTGACAGAATGGAGCACAAGGCCAGCTCCTAACTGCCAGGGAAGACCAGGGACCTACACCAATAGCCACATATGAGTCTCCAGTCCTCAACGCTGATGCCAGGTCCTGAGTCTGTCTCCATGCCATTGGCCTGGGCTCTATGTGGCACATGGAACTCAAACAGGCTCATGCCTTTGGCCTTAATGTGACGGCAACTCTGGAGGGATTTCCTGTGTGCTGTGGGGTGTGGGACATCTGTGGTCATCACCAGTGTGTGGCATCATGTTCTTTTTTAATTCTGCTCTAGGTCCCTTCATTTGACAAACACACTTGTGTGCCTGCTGCAGAACAGCCTCTGTCCTTGGCCCTTCAGATGAGGAAGTGGACTTGAGAGCCAGGGCTTTGGCTTTTATGAGGTTCATGTTTAAATATTTAGAAATTAAACACTAAGAAAATCCAATTATTTCAAATAATAGATAACTAGAAGGGGAGGTGGAGGGGTGGGCGACATTGGAATAGTCAGAAGGTCCATTCCTGGGAGATCAACTGTACTGCGGCATCCAGCCAGCATGGCATGGAGGCAGATAGGGGGACAGGGAGGGAGAGGTCCAGGCAGAGGCATAGTAACTGCACCGACTCTGACCTTTTTAGCTTAGGTAATCAAAGGGAGGGGAAATGAGCTGCAAAGGAAGGCCACCAGAACCTGCTGGAAGGAGGTGGCGCTGGAAGGACCCTGACATGCTCAGAAAGAGCATGGGTGGTGTGGGTGGTCGCCATGCATCTGCTGTTGCTCCTGAGCTCCAGTCTCAGTTGGCTCCTGTGGGCCTGTTGCTGACCAGAGGGACCCTTTCATCTCCGCAGCATCCTGGAGTGGAGAAGGAATGACAGGGTCACCCCTGCTTAGGCCTCGGTTTCTAGTCCAAGTGCAGTAGAAAGTAGTGGGGGAGCTTAAGATGGAGAAAGGCGTCACTTATTGTTTCGAAATGTTTGTACGAACTGGCATATGGTTTTTCCTGTTTTTAATACCAATACGAAGGACAAATACCCTTAATCTGCTGAACCCACAGAGGTGATTTCCCAGGTCTCCACCCAGTTTTTTTGCATAGTCTCATAACCACACAAGTCAAATAAACACGGAGGGCATGCAAACACATAGCCATCCACCACCCTCTCAAGACAATGGGGAAATATGGAAATATGTATTTTATAAGTTTCCTTTTACTTTAAGTCTCTCCTTATTTCTGTGAAAATAAAATCAATAGCCTGTCGTCTCCAGGGGACACGTCAAGTGCACTGTTTGGTAACGTGATGATGCGGTGCTGTGAGCGGAGATTAGAAGGAAGGCACCGGAATTCTGGCTGTATGTGACGACGGGTTCAAAACTGTCAGGTCTCAGGTTCATCAACTGCACAGTGGGAATAAGAAATTTCACTTCAGCCGCTTTCGAGACAGGAGTGTTAGAAATGACGGACAGTAAGAGCTGAAATAATGGTGGTGAGGGGAGTGAAAGAGAGCGGAGGGAGAGGTGGGAGGCAGAAAAGAGGAGAGAGAAACAAGATGCAGAGAAGGAAGGGAAATGGGAGGGAAGAGGAAAGGAGAGCACTCGGTGGAAGGGCAGCCAGAGGAGGCGATGGGGGAGGGAGCCTGCCACAGGGCTTCCAATTGAGGCCGAGGAGGCAAATCCATCAACATTTCGACTTGTAAGCAACAGAAATCAACTTATTCCCTTAAGCAGAAGCATCATTCATCCCCAGTGGGCCGGACGACTGGCTTGGAGGCATTACCCAGGAACTGAGCTCAACTTTGTACTGCCTGACATGGAGTCACACAGAGTTGTCTTACACAATCACCGCTGCCACCTTTTCTAGGCACACTGCGAAGCTCGTAGGACTGATATGCACCTTGGGGACACTGATTGGGGCCTGTGTCACCCTAGCCTGATGAGCAGGCCTTTGCATCCTCTGTACTCTAATCCCCTAGTAGAGCATCTAATTGTCAAAGCCCAAGACCCACTGTGTGACCTGGCTTCAAGGGACACAATTTTCTCTTGTTTTTCCTTTTCTAAAGGGAGGAGCCCCTGGGTACTACCAACGCTCACAGGGTGGAGACTTCCTTACAGATAAAGGGTTGAGGCCGGTTGTCATCTTGAGAGAATGACCCAGTTCCTTTCGGGTCTGAGGGGCTGTACATGGTGATAAATGAGCTTTGTGGTAAAAGCATGTTACTATAAAAATAGTTCTGCAGTCGTCCATGGTTAGCTGAGCAAAGTAAAATGCTTCTCAGTTCTGATAACCAGCAAGGACTTAGTCTGGTATGAGGGAGAGATGGAGACCAGAAATCTCTTTTCTCTTCTCTACAGCAAGACTGAGCAGCCAAAGAAGAGCCCATGGTCTTATAAGCTGCTTTTTGAAAACCAAAAGTTAATTCTCAAGTTAGAAAGTGTCTGAGCTCTCTGATGCTGGCTGAAATGCTACTTTAAGTTTCTTGTCTTTGGAGAGAAACAGGAAGTACACTTCCTTATCAGTGGGAGCAGAGTGAGCTCTTGAGGCGTTCCCCTCCTGCTGGGAGTGGGCTGAGCACTGCCCAGTAGGCTCTGGAACCCCTTCCGTCCCAGCTATAATTGAATGGTTGACAGCAGCAACACAGCTGGGAGGCTCACGTGTCACTCCCTTGATGTTCCACAGTCTGCAAGTTCATTTTTGCCAAGCCAAAAGGTGTCTTGTAGAAGGAAAAATAACATAACAACAAGATTTGAAAAGAAGCAAAAGCAAGCACCGTCTGAGGTTCTGGCATGACGATCTGGTCGTTGTGCTCCCGCTGCTGCTCAGAATCATTTCTCTGGACCTAAAACTCAACTTCTTTTCAAGATGATTTATAGTCGTGGAAGCCACACAGATCCCTGAGGTCGAGAAGCCACAGAGAGACCACATCCTTTGTTTTCCTTTCTCAGCTCTAAGTATCTTCAGCTGCTTACGGTGCCTGGTTCCAAGACGTACGAGTCACCCCGAGTGGCTAGGTTGTGCAAGAATGTTTCAACTGGCACGATGCCCACCCTCTCAGTACAAATGGCTCAGCTCTTTTCTGATCATCCAAGTACTTGTCCTACGTGACTCGTGGGAACCCATCATTTTCCCCAGGGCTGGCAGAGGAAGAGCAGAAAACCTGGTGTTTTTGAGTCTCACCTGAAGGCTGCGTTCCCAGGGACTGACCCTGACTTTGACACTGGGAGCACCTTCAGCAGCCTCTGATCACGGGGCAGAGAGTGCTTCTCGCTGCCCCTGTCCTCCTTCCTCTCTTGCGCTGTGCACAGATGTTCCCTCTAGGACATGGGTGTGAGCCTCCTCGTCAGCACAGCTGAGCTAAACGGCTAACAACCATTCCAGAGTCTCCGGACGTGCACATGGACAGGGGCTGCGAGTCAGTCCATCTGGACTCCTATCTGCAGAAGGATCGGGTTGTAAGGGATCTCTTGAAGACTTAGCAAGGGCCCATTTCTTGCAGATTTGCTGGTAAAAGCCAGCAGTTAATAAAACGGTAACCTGGATTGGTTTACTTCTGTGATAGATCGGTGTATTTTCCTTCTGAGATCAGGCTGTACAACTAACAATGCCCTTTGGAGTATGGAGAAGGATCCTGAAAAGAAACTGAAATTGGGTCATTCATAAAGAGAGGGTTGAGATTTAAAATGCCTGGATGAGTTTGTGGATCAAAAGTTGGAAACTTTGAGAAGAATTTTCAACTAAAATTTCTTTCCATATGTGAAACACTGAACTAAACTTAAGAACAAATGCGAACTTTGGATTTTTTTTCTCTTGTTTCCTTATTACCTACTAGTTTTGTATCTTCATTTGAAGTTTCAAAAAAATTGCTACTCATTTGGAATTGACTCCCGTGATAAATCCAGTGCAAGTCAGTGCCTGGGGAGAGGGGAAAGGAATTAGTGCTGGAAGATTCCGAGGACATGGTTCACGAGCAGGAGCTTGCTGTTATTTAGCACAAACCAATGATGTTAAGAATTATCACCATTGTGCTGTATCATTGGGTTGTTGGCAATTATAGGATATGACACAGGGAGCGAGTGAGCTCTGCTGAACAGAGAGCCAGAAAGAGGGTCAGAGAGAAGGACTTTCAGATACTTTGTGACTGTGAATTGTGAGGTGTTCTGTTTTCAAGGTGTCCTCACCTTTGGAAGTTCAAGTAGGACCAAAGACAGTGACTCCAAAGAAGGAAGAATCCATTGCTCACTTGTACCAAGCCAAAACTTGGAAGAAAGGTTTTCTACTTGATCTCTGTTTCAGATAGGAATCTGACCACCCTGTCTCTTTATTCTAACACAGCCGAGGAGATTAGGTGGGGCCCAGAAAAGTTTATTTCTCTGCACAGGAAACGGAAGTCAATGAGGATGAGGAGCAGGGCAGCCTCCTCTTGAGTGCTAACTATACCCTTAGGTTCTCCAGGGAGGCTCACCCACCCACTGAGGGGAGGAGACCAGGATAAACTCATGCCCAAGACTCACACCAGTAACATTATGTATGTTGGGCTGGAATATCTTATTTTTTCCTCAGCTTTATTTATAATTTATGAATAAATATTATATTTTCTGGTGTACAATGTGACATTTTGACATAGGCACTCATTATGAAATAATTAGATCAGGCTGATTAGCACATTCATTAACTCATGTACTTATATTTTTGTGTGTTGAGGACAGTTAACACAGGCTCTCTTGACCAGGAGATTCAAGATGGCGAGTTAGAGGAGGGCTGCACTTCCAGTTGATCCTTGGTTGGGATTCCCAGAGGGTAGTACCTCCCAGCAGAGAGAGCAGGGGAAGGAATCCACTGAAGTTCAGTATGGGACAGAGATTCTTAGAGATTCAGAAAGTTGGGCACATTAAAAAAAAAAGGACAAGAAAGAGAACCAAGAGCCACGCCAGTCATGGTAGTGGTTGGTTCACCACGGAGGGGAGGGAAAACAGAGAGAAACAACAGACCAACACGACAGGGATGTGCCCGCAGGACAGACGGGCAGCTGATCCAGCTGACCAGAGGCTGTGTGGCAGAGCAGTGTTTGAAAAGTGCCCCGCGTTTCTCAAGGGGCAAAGTGCTGAGATGGGGCATCTTGAAGAGGCCACGCTGCAGCCTGGTGCTGTGGGAGCCCAGAGGTCATTGCAAATATCAGCACACTGTCCCAGCAAGTGCCACGGTGGAGCCAGCAGCATGTGAGATGGGCACAAAGAAGACTGTACCTAGGGGAATCCCAGTCAGACATACAGAGGGAAGTACAACTCACTTCCCCTTTGAGTGTGGTGGCTCACGTGACCAGGTGAAGAGGGTTGGGAAACTGGGTGGGAATTAATACAGTCAGGGGCTGAGCCTGGGAAGCCTGCGTTCAGGAGGATGTGAGACCTGTGGAGGACTGGCTCCCTCACCCCATGAGTAGAAGTCCCCAGAGGCTCCTGAGACCTAGATTCCCAGCAGAGATCCCCATCTGCAGGCCCTAGGGGTGTGTTGAGCTAATTGCTCTAAAGCAGACACCACCCAACAAAGTCCCCAAGGTCTGATTAGCACTTCACCTCAGCCACTGGATCTCTCCTCTCAGACCTCTGCAGCAGCCCCTCAGCCCCTGGATGTCTCCACTTGGACCTCTGCAGCAGCCCCACCATAGGACCGCATCAGTCTGTTCTGACCAGAGAAAACCCGGTGGATGGTACTGGCCCCTCTCCCTGCCTCACAAGGGTAAGGGGCAGGCTGGGGGTTACTCCAACCAGCTTCAGGTTTAGACCACTCCAGCTGGCAGCTAGGGGAGCAACACACAGAGAGGAAAGGGGTACAAAGCCCAGGGAGAAACAGAAAGGAGAGTAGGACATGGGCAGTTTTGGCCACCCTGATGGAGATGATTCTTTAATTTTTTTTCTTAAGAATTTTTTTGGTGTCCTTTCTGTGCTAAATAAACCTGTTTATGGACACACACACACATACACAGACATCACATATGTGTCTATATACACATATACACATAAACATATAAACACAAACAAATAGTTATTTCTTCATTTTTATCAGACATTTACAACTTATTTTCTTTGTCTTTTTGAGGGTTAGGGCTTTTGTTTAATTTTGTTTGATTCTCTTGTTTCTATTTATTTCATTTCTTCACTTACCAATAGCCATTTTCTCTTATTCCCTCTTTACTTTGATTCTTTTATTTTTCTTCTTTATAAACCAACACTTGCTACATCTCTTCTGCTTTCTCTCTATTCACATTGTGAACATTCTAAACTTCATTTTCCTCCCTATCCCATTTTCTTTTTTCTTAATGAACTGTGTTGTTACTGTCTTTTAGTATTTGGTTTCTATAATTCTTATACCTATAATTCATGTTGTTGCAGTTATTAGTACTGTGACTGGCCTGGTGGACACCCGCTGTTGACATTAATGCCAGGTCTAGTTCATGGCGATTTGTTGTTTTTGCTGTTGGCAATTGTTAACCCCATTCTCTCTACTTTTGTGGTAACTACTGTGGTTGTCATAGTAGGTGCCACATATTATTTTTATGCTGTGTACTGTTTGCTGCTGTGGATGGGCTGTGTGTTTCCCCCTTTGCTACAAGGTGCTGGGAATCTCCTAGAGCACCAGAAGTTCATAGGGTGGAGACCCTCCTGCTGAGTTAAACTTAGCCAAGAAACAGTACACATTGCTCTACACACTGTTAACCATCTCACACTGCAACACAAACAATAGAAGAGATTAAAAACCACAGACTAATGACCAGTACTCCGGTGAAATGACGAGGGGGCAGCCCTCAGGTTTCCTCATGGACATACACTCCTACAGCAAAAACAGAAATAATTAACACAAAGGTTGTGGATACACTCATGAAGGGTCTCAATCTAGATCACTTTTGCATCCCCTTAGAGTATACAGAGCATTAGGTGACAAAGGGCAATCATAGGGTGTACCCACAAATGCTGCAACACATTTGACAGATCTATAAGAAGGACTCACACTTTGAGACCCACAGGGAAAGTGAATCCTGAAGCTCAGACATAATACACACTGTATCGAAATGCACTAATCAGCATGAAAATCTAGCAGTGAAACTATTACAAAACCCTCATGGAAATATAATGGAAAAATTCACAAGAATCCAATATCCCAAAACACCTTGGCAAGAGGTTTTCCCCTAAAATATCTACCCAAAAGATCAGGAGAGAAATCCATCACAACAGATGCATAAGAAATCAACACAAGAGTGCCTGCAAGCTAGGGGAACCTTCGACCCACGGGCAGGTCAGGCCCAGCAACCTGCCGAGTGACAGAGCAGCTACACACGCTTGCAGGGAACGCGGATCTGCGACCCACCAGTAGGACAGGTCCAGCGGCCTGCTGAGAGGCAGGCCCGTCCCCTCCCCCAGTGTCTGCAAGGTAGGCAGGACTGTGACCACGGGCAGATCAGGCCCAGCGGCCCGCTGAGGGGCGGAGCCAGCCCCTCCCCCAGTGCCTGCAAGCTAGGTGAACCTGCGACCCATTGGGAGGTTAGGCCCAGCAACCTGAGGAGTGACAGAGGTGCCCCTCGCGCCTGCTGGGTAGGCGGACCTTTGACCGACCAGCAGAGCAGACCTAGGGCCCGCCAGCGTGGTAGACGGATCACACCAATTGGAGGAGGATCACAGCCACTACCTGCCCGGCAAGGGTGATTTTTCAACTATACTAGAGCAATATAAATAAATAGAGGGAAAATTTCAAAAACACAACAGTTTCACCAAGCAGAAAGAAACGCCAGCAGTATGAAAAGACAAGGTAAGAAAGGACCACAGGCAATGCTGGTCAACTCAACTTTAGAAGAGGTAATAGCTGCAACAGATGGAATGTCAGATAGAGAGGTCAGGATATACATGCTTCAGATGATCTGGAGTCTCAAGGAAGACATGAGACAGCAAAATCAGACAATGAAAGATCACATTGACAAGGAACTACATAAACAAATCCAGGAAGTAAAAGATCAATTTCACAGGGAGATAGAGATAATAAAAAACAAACAAATAGAAATCCTAGAAATGCAGGAAACAATAAACCAACTTAAAAACTCAATTGAGAATACTACCAGCAGAGTGGATCACTTAGAAGATAGAACATCAGACAATGAAGACAGAGTATTTCAACTTGAAAAGAACATAGACAGCTCAGCAAGTCTGCTAAGAAACCATGAGCAGAACATCCAAGAACTATGGGATAATATCAAAAGACCAAACTTAAGAATCATTGGGATACAGGAAGGCACAGAACTCCAAACCAAAGGAATAAACAACCTATTCAGTGAAATAATATGAGAAAACTTCCCAGACTTGAAGAATGAGACAGAATCCCAAATCCTAGAAGCCTACAAGATGCCGAATGTGCAAAATCATAAGAGATCCACACCTAGACACATTATAATGAAGATGTCCAACATACAGAATAAGGAGAGAATTTTAAAAGCTACAAGAGAAAGGAAGCAGATTACATTTAGGGGTAAACCAATTAGGATAACAGCTGATCTCTCAACACAGACTCTAAAAGCTAGAAGATCCTAGAATAACATATTTCAAATGTTAAAAGAAAATGGGTTCCAACCAAGAATCGTGTATCCACCGAAATTAAGCTTCAGGATGGAAGATGAAATTAAAACCTTCCACGATAAACAAAAGTTAAAAGAATTTGCAGCTAGAAAACCATCTCTTCAAAAAATCCTTGGCAAAACACTACAGGAAGAGGAAATGGAAAACAACAATGAAAACCAACAGTGGGAGGTAGGACAATAAAGGGGGGAAAATAATCTAAGAGGAAAACAAATCAGGTTTATTAGCATTAATAAACAAATATGGCTGGAAGAACAAACCATATCTCAATAATAACCCTAAATGTTAATGGCTTAAACTCACCAATTAAGAGATACAGGCTAGTTGAATGGATCACAAAACAAGACCCAACAATATGCTGCCTACAGGAGATGCATTTGATAGGAAAAGATATACATAGACTGAAGGTGAAAGGTTGGGAAAAATCATATCACTCATATGGACTGCAGAAACAAGCAGGAGTGTCGATACTCATATCAAATAAAATAGATTTCAAGCCAAAGTTAATCAAAAGGGATAAAGAGGGACACTACATACTGCTCAAGGGAACCATACACCAACAAGACATAACAATCATAAATATATATGCCCCAAACAAAGGTGCTGCTATGTTCATCAAGCAAACTCTTCTCAAGTTCAAGAGTCTAATAGACCACCATACAATAATCATGGGAGACTTCAACACACCTCTCTCACCACTGGACAGATCTTCCAAACAAAAGTTGAATAAGGAAACTATAGAACTCAATAACACAATTAACAACCTAGACTTAATTGACATATATAGAATATACCACCCAACATCAAGCAGCTACACTTTTTTCTCACCAGCACATGGATCCTTCTCAAAAATAGATCATATATTATGTCACAGGGCAACTCTTAGACAATATAAAGGAGTAGAGATAATACCATGCATCTTATCTGATCATAATGGAATGAAACTGAAAATCAATGATAAAAGAAGAAAGGAAAAATCATGCATCACTTGGAGAATGAACAATAGGTTACTGAATGATCAATGGGTTTTAGAAGACATCAAGGAGGAAATTAAAAAATTCTTAGAGTTAAATGAAAACACAGACACAACATATCGGAATCTATGGGACACATTGAAAGCATTTCTAAGAAGAAAATTCATTGCTTGGAGTGCATTCCTTAAAAAAAGAAAAAACCCACAAATAAATGATCTCATACTTCATCTCAAAATCCTAGAAAAAGAAGAGCAAAACAACAGCAAAAGAAGTAGAAGGCAAGAAATAATTAAAATCAGAGCTGAAATTAATGAAATTGAAACAAAAGAAACAATTGAAAAAATTGACAAAACTAAAAGTTGGTTCTTTGAAAAAATAAATAAAATTGACAGACCCTTAGCCATGCTAGCGAAGAGAAGAAGAGAGAGAACTCAAATTACTAGCATACGGGATGAAAAAGGCAAGATCACAACAGACACTTCAGAAATACAGAAGATAATCAGAAATTATTTTGAATCCTTATACTCCAATAAAATAGAAGACAGCGAAGGCATCGAGAAATTTCTTAAGTCATATAATCCGCCCAGATTGAGTCAGTAGGATATAGACAACCTAAACAGACCAATATCAATTGAGGAAATAGAAGAAACCATAAAAAGATTACCATCTAAGAAAAGCCCAGGACCGGATGGGTATACAGCAGAGTTTTACAAAACCTTTAAAGAGGAACTAATACCAATACTTTTCAAGCTATTTCAGGAAATAGAAAAAGAGGGAGAACTTCCAAATTCATTCTACGAGGCTGACATCACCCTGATTCCGAAACCAGACAAAGACACTTCAAAGAAAGAAAATTGCAGACCAATATCTCTAATTAACCTAGATGCAAAAATCCTCAATAAAATTCTGGTGAATCGGATACAAAAACATATCAAAAAAATTGTGCACCATGATCAAGTAGGATTCATCCCTGGGATGCAAGGCTGGTTCAATATACGGAAATCAATAAATGTTATTCACCACATCAATAGACTTAAAAATAAGAACCATATGATCATCTAGATAGATGCGGAAAAAGCATTCGACAAAGTACAGCATCGCTTCATGTTCAAAACTCTCGAAAAACTAGGGATAACAGGAACATACCTCAACATTGTAAAAGCAATTTATGCTAAGCCTCAGGCTAGCATCATTCTGAATGGAGAAAAATTGAAGGCATTCCCTCTAAAATCTGGAACAAGACAGGGATGCCCTCTTTCACCACTTCTGTTCAACATAGTTCTCGAAACACTGGCCAGAACAATTAGACAGATTAAAGAAATTAAAGGCATAAAAATAGGAAAAGAAGAACTTAAATTATCACTATTTGCAGATGACATGATTCTATACCTAGCAGACCCAAAAGGGTCTACAAAGAAACTATTAGAGCTAATAAATGGATTCAGCAAAGTGGCAGGTTATAAAATCAACACGCATAAATCAAAGGCATTCTTGTATATCAGCAACAAATCCGCTGAAATGGAAACGAGGACAACCACTCCGTTCACAATATCCTCAAAAAGAATAAAATACCTGGGAATCAACCTAACAAAAGAGGTGAAAGACTTATACAATGAAAACTACAGAACCCTAAAGAGAGAAATTGAAGAAGACCTTAGAAGATGGAAAAATATACCCTGTTCATGGATAGGCAGAACTAACATCATCAAAATGGCGATATTACCAAAAGTTCTCTATAGGTTTAATGCAATGCCAATCAAAATCCCAACTGCATTTCTTGTAGAAATAGAGAAAGCAATCATGAAATTCATTTGGAAGAATTAAAGACCCAGAATAGCAAAAACAATACTAAGCAGGAAGTGTGAATCAGTTGGTATAGCGATTCCAGATTTCAAACTATACTACAGAGCAATAGTAACAAAAACAGCATGGTACTGGTACCAAAACAGGCGGGTGGACCAATGGTACAGAATAGAGGACACAGAAACCAACCCACAAAACTACAACTTTATTATATTTGATAAAGGGGTTAAAAGCATGCAATGGAGGAAGGATAGCATCTTCAACAAATGGTGCTGGGAAAACTGGAAATCCATATGCAACAAAATGAAACTGAATCCCTTTCTCTCACCATGCACAAAAGTTAACTCAAAATGGATCAAGGAGCTTGATATCAAATCAGAGACACGGCATCTGATAGAAGAAAAAGTTGGCTACCACCTACATGCTGTGGGGTCGGGCTCCAAATTCCTCAATAGGACACCCATAGCACAAGAGTTAACATCTAGAATCAACAAATGGGACTTACTCAAGCTAAAAAGTTTTTTTCTCAGCAAAAGAAACAATAAGAGAGGTAAATAGGGAGCCTACATCATGGGAACAAATCTTTACTCCTCACACTTCAGATAGAGCCCTAATATCCAGAGTATATAAAGAACTCAAAAAATTAGACAATAAGATAACAAATAACCCAATCAACAAATGGGCCAAGGACTGGAACAGACACTTCTCAGAGGAGGACATACAATCAATCAACAAGTACATGAAAAAATGCTCACCATCTCTAGCAGTCAGAGAAATGCAAATCAAAACCACCCTAAGATACCATCTCACTCCAGTAAGATTGGCAGCCATTATGAAGTCAAACAACAATAAGTGCTGGCGAGGATGTGGGGAAAAGGGTACACTTGTACATTGTTGGTGGGACTGCAAATTGGTGCAGCCAATTTGGAAAGCAGTATGGAGATTTCTTGGAAAGCTGGGAATGGAACCACCATTTGACCCAGGTATTCCCCTTCTCGGTCTATTCCCTAAAGACCTAAAAAGAGCATGCTACAGGGACACTGCTACATCGATGTTCATAGCAGCACAATTCACAATAGGAAGACTGTGGAACCAACCTAGATGCCCTTCAATAGACGAATGGATAAAAAAAAATGTGGCATTTATACACAATGGAGTATTACTCTGCATTAAAAAATGACAAAATCATAGATTTTGGTGGGAAATGGATGGCATTAGAGCAGATTATGCTAAGCGAAGCTAGCCAAGCCCTAAAAAACAAATGCCAAATGTCTTCTTTGATATAAGGAGAGTAGCTAAGAACAGACTAGGGAAGAAGAGCATGAGAAGAAGACCAACATTAAACAAGGATGAGAGGTGGGAGGGAAGGGGAAAGAGAAGGGAAATTGCATGGAGATGGAAGGAGACCCTCAGGGTTTTACAAGGTTGCATACAAGAGGAAGTGAGGAGAAAGGGAAAAATAATACAAGGGGGAGGAATGAACTACAGTAGTGGGGGTAGAGAGAGAAGAGGGGAGTGGAGGGGAGGGGAGGGGGGATAGTGGAGGATAGGAAAGGCAGCAGAATACAACAGACATGAGTATATCAATATGTAAATCAATGGAAGTGTAACTGATGGGATTCTACAAGCTGTATACGGGGTAAAATGGGAGTTCATAACCCGCTTGAATCAAAGTGTGAAATATGATATATCAAGAACTATGTAATGTTTTGAACAACCAACAATAAAAAAAGATAAAAACATTGATGTCCAGAAATATTACTAATGTTTTGCTCAGACTTACATAACTGGATTGTTCCAGAGTCAATGAAATTCTAGCATATTGTTCCCAGAACCAAATTTTTAACTAATTAGCTATTCTGCTTCCTTCTTGATTAAAAATGCCCAAAGAAAATAAGTAAGTATAAATCATATCTTTCTGAAGATTCAACATAATAGAAATATTTTCCAATCTCCGCTCTTGGACTGGTACTCTCCATGATGGCAATTTGTGTTCAGAGAAGTCCCCTTGCCATGTTATAATTGTTACTAGAATCACCATCAAAAAGTGCTTTACATGTATCTCTCACTGATTTTATAAAGAATTCAACCTAATTATGACTGTTTATAAGAGCCTCCAATAAACTGAATTCATCTGGAAAAAAAAAGAAATCAACACAAGAATATAGTAAATGTGAAAAAATAAGATAACACAATACTTCCTAAAGTTCACAGCTTACTAACTTCAAATATATTGAATGAATTATCAGATAAAGAATTCAAAAGGATGGTTATGAAAATAATCAATGAATTCCAAGAGAACACAGAAATATAACCAAATAAGTTAGGGAAGTTGGTACAGGAAATAAATTTGAAATTCTATAAGAAGACAGAGATATTGAAAAAACAAACAGAAATCTTGAAAATGAAATACAAATAAAATAGTCCATTGTTATAATTCTAATACAATAGACTATGTTAAAGACTAAATCCCAGATCTGGGGACAAGGTGGGCAGTCTTGAATATTCAGACAGTATTAAAGAAAAGAAAATAAGTAATTGTGACCAGAAATATTCAAGAACTCTAGAACAACATTAAGAGAGCAAATTTAAGAATCTTTGGAATTAAAGAGGGTTGTGAGATGTAGGTTAATGGCATGGATAACTTCTTCAGGGAAATAATAATGGAAAAAATTCAAACCTTGAGAAAGAGGTGGACATTCAGATACAGGATTCATTCAGAACCCCAACTAGACCAGATCAATAAAGAACCTCTCCATTTAATGTTATAATTTAAATGCCTTATATACATAACAAGGATAGAAATTTCAAAGCCTCAAGAGAAAAATGTCAGATCATATTTAAAAGCAAGTCATACAGAATTATTTCTGATTTATCAGCACAAACACTAAAATCCATGGGAACTTGGAATGACATGTTTCAAAAGTCCTGAAAGAAAATAACTAAAAAGATTCTATATCAGAAAAGCTTTCCTTCAGAATCAAAGAAGATATAAAATCCATCCAAGATAAATGAAAACTAAAAGAATTCATTACTTCTAGTCTATCACATCTGAAAACACTTCATGAAATTCTATAAACTGAAGAACAAAATCCTGAGTTTATAAAGGAACAAGCCTTATTTGGACAGTAGCTAGGCAAGTGAGAAATAGTATCAAATTAACCATTAGAAATAAATCAAAATGCCAAGAATTAATCAACATCTCTCTATAATAACATTGAATGTAAATGATTTCATGTCTCCAATTAGAAGACATAGCCTGGCAGAATGAATTTTAAACAATAAAACCCAACTATAAGTTGATTGCAAGGGTCTCTCATCTTGCAGGCAAGACATTGTAAGGCTGACAATATAGGGTGAAACCAAAAGGATGGAAATTGATACACCATGCAAATAGAGCCCATAAACAAGCAGGACTAGCTATTCCCATACCTGACAAAGCAGACTTCAAGCTAAAATCAATCAGAAGAAACAGAAAACGTCACTTCATATTGGTAAAGGGAATAAGCCAACAAGAATATATAATAATAGTTGCTAGGAGCCACAGCAAAAATATTGATACAGGTACCTTTGGTTTAGGTGACTGCCAGCTAGCCATTGGGATTATGATTATGTTAAGTTTTACATTCATATGAACATTGGACTCCTACTGTTTACCTCGGCCTGTTATGGGACTCAGGTTACTCATGTCACTCATGTAATGGAAGAGTTCCCATTGGTTGGGGAAGGATAATAGGAAGGAATTTCTGGGGGAGGTGCGCGCGCCCAATGGCTAGCTGGCAGTCACCTAAACCAAAGGTACCTGTATCAATATTTTTGCTGTGGCTCCTAGCAAATAGTAAATATTTATGCCCCCAATATTGGTCCACCTAATTAACTAAAACAGATACTACTTGATTTGAAGAGTCAGATCAATCCCAGTACAATAATATTAATTGATTTCAACACATCTCTTTCACCAATAGATAGGTCACCACAACAGAAATTCAAGTAAAGTCTCTTCAGACCTAAGCAATATTAAAATTAATTGGTTTTAAGAGACTTCTATAAACTATTTCATTCAACGTTAGCTTAATTCACTTTCTTTTCAATTGCTCATTGAACTATGGACTCCAAAATAGACCATAGTTTAGGCCATAAAGCAACTCTTAGCAAATATAAGAACAACTGATATAATTCCTTATACTTTTCTGTCCATTATAGAATGAAATTAGAAAGCAACACACCCTGCCCCCACCCCCAAAAATCTACAGAAACAATATAAACACATGGGGATTGAAAAATATCCTTTTGATGATGAATGGGTGATTAAAAAAATCAAGGGGAAAAATTTTTAAATTCTTAGAATTAAACAAGAGTAGTCATACAACTCTCAGACCCTTTGGGATACTGTGAAGGCAGTTCTATGAAGAAAGTTTATATCTGTAAGTGCCTATGTAAGAAACCCAGAAAAGTCCCAAGTAAGTAACATAATGAAACATCTCAAGGCCCTTGAAAAACAAGAACAAAGCAATTCCAAAATCAAAAGAAGGAAAGAAATAATTAGGATCTGAGTAGAAATCATGGAAAGCAATGAAATTGAGAGCCACAAAAACAACAACAACAACAAAACAATGTGAAGGATCAATGAAACAAAGAGATGGTTCTTTAAAAAGATAAGAATATTGTTTAGCCCTTAGTCAAATTGACAAAAAGAAAAAAAGAGAAGACCCAAATTAATAAAATTGGAGATGAACAAGAAGAAATCACCACAGAAACTTAAGAAATCCAAAGATTCATAAAGGACAATTTTGAAAGATTTTCTCCAATAATTTGGAAAACCAAGAAGAAATGGATACATTTATAGGCATAAATTGAATTAAGAAGATAAAGAAAATCTAAATGATCAAATAAATAGCAATGAGATAGAAACAGAAATAAATAGGTTCTAAGAAAGAAAAGGCCAGTATCAGATGGATTTTCTCTTGCATTCTACGAGACCTTTGAAGAAGAACTAATGCCAATGCTCCTCAAACTATTTCATGAAATTGGAGGGGAGTCAACAATTCCAAATTGATTCTATAAAGTCAGTATCACCCTGATACCAAAACCAGATGGGAACATATCAATGAAAGAAAACTACAGATCATTATCCCTGATGAACTCTAAGTGAAGTTAGCCAAACTCAAAAAAACAAATGAAGAATGTTTTCTCTGATATAAGGGTGGAGGGTGACTCAAAGTGGGGTGGGGATGGAGAGCATGGGAGGAAGATTACCTCTAGATAGGGAATAGGGGTGGGAGGGAAAGGGAGGGGGAAGGGGAATAGCAAGGATGGTGGAAAGTGATGGTCATCATTACACAAAATACATGTTATGAAGATGTAAATTGGTGTTAACATACCTTATATACAAACAGAGATATGATAAGTGGTATATTAAGAATTGTAATGTAAAAAAGAGAGAGTGCTCATGTATAATGGCATAATTTGGCTTGAACATACTTTATAAATAGAGGTATGAAAAATTGTGTGGTGAATGGATAACTATGAGTGTAATGCATTCCACTATTGTCATGTACTTAAGAAATTAAAAAAAAAACCCTTAACAAAATATTAGCAAATTATACTAAACAACTTAGTAAGAATGTCTTATATCATGATTAAGTTGGTTTAATTCCAGGGTTACAAGGAAGGTTTTACATGCAAATCAATACATATAATTCACCCACATAAACAAAATTAAGAACAAAAATCACATAGTCATGTTAACAGATAGAGAGCCTTTAACAAAAGTCAGCACTTGCTCATGATAAAAATACAGAAGAAACTAAGGATAAAAGGAATTTATGTCAACATCATAAAGGCCATATAAGACAAACCCCAAGCCAACATTATAGTGAAAGGGGAAATTCTGAAAGCATTTCCTTTAATATCCGGAACAAGAAAAGGATGTCTATTCTCACCACTCCTGTTAAATTTCTAATATGAGAAATTCTAGCCAGAGCAAGAAAGCAAGAGAAGGAAATAAAAGAGATAAAAATAGAAAAGGAAGACGTAAAATTATCACTGTTTGTAAATGACATATGATCCTATACTTAGAAGATATGAGAGGCTCCACCAGAAAAATGTCATCAAAGTAGCAGTTTACAAAATCAACAAATGAAGCTCAATAGCTTTCCTACACAACAAAAAAAATGAGTCTGCTGAGAAAGAAATCAGAAAAACAATCCCATTCACAATAGCCTCAAAAAAAAAGAAAACACCTAAAAACTATAAGTCTAATCAAGGAGGTGCAAGACCTCTACAACATAAACTACAGAACAATGAAGAAAGAAATTGAAGAAAACACAATATTCATAGATAGATTCTGTATACAGATTCAGTGCAACTGCTATCGAAATACCAAATGACATTCTTTACAGAACTAGAAAAGTTCCTCAAATTCATTTGGATGAATAAAAGACCCAGAATAGCCAAAGCAATTATATACCAGGAAATAAATACAAGTAGCATCATATTATAACATCTGACTTCACATTATGCTACAGAGCTCTGTAAAGAAACTGCATGATCCTGGAATTAAAACAGACTCATAGACTGAAGGTATGGAATAGAAGACACAGAAAAATCCACAAAGACACAGTCATCTGATTATTGACAAAGGTTCCAAAAATGTTTGTTGGAAAGAGCCTTTTAAACAAGTGGTTCTGGAAAAACTGGTTATCCATATGTAGAATAATGAGACTTGATCCTGACCTCTCACCTTGCACAAAACTCAGCACAAAATGGATCAAAGACTAGAATGAGATCAGGAATGATGCAAGTCCTAGAAGAAAATGCAAGGTCAGCATTCCAACATACAGGCAGGCACAGGCAACGACTTTCTCAAAAGGACTCTTAAATCTCAGGAGATAAAACTAAGAATTAATAAATGGGATGCCATGAAATTTAAAAAAAGTCTTTGTACAGAGCAAAGGAAATAAGAATGTAAAGAGAGATCCTACATAATGAGAGAAAATCATTGCTAGCTACTCCTGTGACATAAGATTAATATCCAGAATATATAAAAAGCTTAACAGGAAAAAAATTAAAAACCCAATTAATAAATGGGCAATGAGCTAAACAGGCACTTCTCAAAAGGAGACAAGCAAAATGCCAACAAATATATGAAAAAGTATTCAATAATTTTTTAGCAATTAGAAAAATGTTAATCAAACCTACACTGAGATTTCATCTTAACTCCTATTAGAATGGCAGCCATTTATGAAACCAACTTAGGTGCCCTTCAGAAGATGAATGGGTAAAGAAAATGTGGTACGTAAACACAATGGAATATCACTCAGCCACAAAGAAGAGTGAAATCATGTCATTCACAGGAAAATGGATGGAACTTGAGATTGTTAAGTGAATCAGACCCACTCAGGATGTTCTGTGCTTTTTCACATATGTGGAAGCTAAAGAGTAAGAAAGAAAAGAAAGGTGATTGTGGATCTCATGAAAATCAAAGGGAGAATAGCAGAGTAGATGAAAGAATGGGGTTGGCGGGGAGGAGGGAAGGGAAGCGGGAAATACTGGGGAATGATGTCGGCCAAGTTGTATTGTTAAATCGTGTGCACGTATGAATACGTAACAACAAATCCCTCCATTGTGTGTAATAGTAATTCACCAATAAAAACATGGATAAATGTCTATTCTCTCAGCAGTAACCAAGTAAACATTAACATTATCACAATCATCATGATATATGTTAGATCTTCAAAATGTATTCCTGCTGAAACTCTATATTCTTTGACCAATCTATCTCTACTCCCCAGCCCTCCAACTCCTAACTTCTGAAACCTACCGTTCTTTTCTCTGCGAGTTCGACATCTTTAGATCCCATATATAAGTGGGGCTCATGCAGCACTGATCCTCCTGTATTGACTTCTTTCTTGTAACATAGCATCATCCAGGTTGCCTGGAAATGCACAAAGGTGACCCTGGGAGACCCACAGTTTGGGCTTTTGGCTTCAGAAAATATCTTTAACAGGTATATGAACCATCTGACAACTTGTATGGTCCTGGTTTTTAAATATATATTCTGCATCTATCGTGAACTCATGTAGCAACTATTGGCAGCATAGGTAGAATTCTTGATCCAGTGGAGGAACTATGAGGAACTTTCTCACCTAGTGATCTAGGTGATCTAAACATATCCAGAATGGAAGCACGTGGCCAGACAGACCATGTTCTACCCAAGTACGGGCTACAAATGTTGAACTCTGAATAAAAGCTATTAGCAATAAGTCAGAGAATCGCAGACACTGGTGATTTTTATTCTTTTATTCTCAGGGAATAAAAATAGCGAAGGATTTTACATCACAGGTGAAAGCAAATTCTTCCTCATGGGAATGCAGGCTGCTGCTCACTGCTTTCTGTTCTGAGCTGGTGTGAATGTCAAGAACAATTGGAGTCCCTTTAATCTCATGCATTGAAATCCAGAAGTCTCAAAGCCTTTGTAACAACTGCCCCGTGATTGAGTTTTCTCATGAGTCGGTTTCAAAGAAGTTAACAATTTAAAATTGGAAAATTTTACCTGCAAACTGGATTTTCATCTTTCTTGAAAAATAGGAAGATAAGGTAACAGTGAATTGACCTACTTCTCAGTTCACTGGAATGAGAAGCCCCAGTCACACTGCTGGACAGGACCCGGGCTTTCTAGGACCCCCACAGGCTTCCACCCATTCCTTTTCCACGCCTGGGGCAGGGGAGCAGTTGCGATCATCCCCTCACACCAGTGTCCTTCCAGTATTGGAAAAGTTTCTCTGCTGTTCATGTCTGGCCCAGTAGGAGGGTAACAAATGCCAGGCCATGCCAAGAGGATCACATGTTTCAAGAAACATCAAGAGAGTAGCTCCTCTGGGAAATGCAAAGTAATCTCACCTGTTCAGTGGAGAGTGCTCCCCCTGCTTGACTGCTTTTCTAGTGGGTCCCTGAAGTCACTGGAGGTTTTGAAATCCCCAGGCAGGGTTTATCATAGGTTACATTCTATCCTTAAGTGCCCAGAGTTTCTTAGAATGACTAGGATCAGATAAGCTGTCCGAGTGGGTGGAGTATCACTGTGGGCCTGGAAGGATTGCCCGGTACTGGGGACTGAAGAGGGGTTTGAATTTCTTGGTGCAGTCTTAGTCCATTGTGATCCAAATTACAGCAATGTCTTCTAAGTTCTAAGGGATGGGAGGTTACTGAGCTCAAAGAATACAGACCCGAAATGGTGAGGCTCTGGACTCACACAGGAAGGGAGCTGACATTTCCCCCAGTCCATAGCTTTGTGTCTAAGCCCTGCATCTGCACTGCCCGTAGATTTAAAGAGGTAGGAAAAAAGAATAAAACCACAGATTTTGCATTTTCATCTTAACCAAGGTTTGAGGTTATTTATTTTGGGGGGACAATTTGGCCAAAGCAATGACTCCCTCTACAACCTCTCTGAAAACCTTCCAGTTATAGGAGGTTTGGTTTTAATTATAAAAACGTGCTTTTTAGTTTTGTTTCACAAGAGTTATTTCCTTGTTCTAAGCTCTTGTCCAAAAGCTTGAAATATGTTTTGCCATGTTGAAATGACTTCAGTGTATTAGCTAGAGTTACGCTCTTACAGCCTGGGACATAGATCATCTCCATGTAATCATCTCCATTAAGATGTAACAGAAAAGAGGTTGAAGGCTTTAAGGTTTGCTGCATCCCAGACAGTTAGAATTAAGGAGGTTGAAAGGACCTGGAACCATCTGCTTTCTCATTGGTTAGGATTGTGGAAAGTTAACTCCTGTGTCACAAATAAAGGATGCACTTGTGTGAGAGGGAGGTAGTGTAGAGAGAGGTCTGGCCTCCCACCCCGACCACAGAGGGAGGCCTGAGGCTGGGGCAGGTCTGCCCTGCTCCTGAGCACACCCCATGGAGGCCTTTCCTCCTTGCTGTTCATCTCAGAAGCACACAGCTGGCAAAGAGGCCCGTGTCTGCATGATTGGCACGGGTACTATCTTTGCCTGGTGGCTGTCAGCCAGGCCCAGCACGCAGAGAGCCCCTTTGCTCCCTGTGCGGGAGACTTGTCCAGTACCTCACTTCCTTTCCATGTCCCTGGATTTGGCAAACAGTTGTTAAGCCTACCGCAGAGCAGGCCGTGGACACTGCCAGTGCTGGGCAGGCACAAGAGGGTCACTTCTGTGTCAGAGTGTGTCTCCATAGCAGGCCACACGCAGGGATTGGATCCTCTAGGAATTCAGGGGCAGAACAGCTGAGAATGGCCGAGGCCTCCTCGGTGCTGAGCCATGGACCAGCGAGGAGGGCTAGACCTGCCCCCCCCCCCAGGTGGACTCCTGCTGGTGGGAGAGGATCTCCCCTACAGGTAAAGGTAAAGGAGCTTCATTGCCTGCAATTTCCCCAGGTGGCTGTGCTTCCAGAGGCTGCAGAAGTGTTCTCTGGGCTGAGGTCCTTTAGTACCCACGGGACACCAAGGACGGCACAGAGTCCTGAGAAGGTGGCTCGCTTGGAGCGCAGGGTGACCCCTGGAGGCAGAGGGGCTCTGGACTTCAGCCTCATGCGCCCGAGGCCAAGCTATATTGGAGTGTGCTCCGAGGCTGGGCAGTGGAGGGCTCTGCCTGTGCAGGACCTGTTCTCCCCACTTCCCTGGTTGCCCTGTGCTCCCCGGGCTGTGCACTCCACACCTCACCGGGTCGGGTTTGTGTGTGCACTTGGGGGACCCCGGGGAGGCGCCCCTGGGGTTCCTTTGAGCAGGATGCAAAGACCTCAAGCTGCGTGCTGTGCCAGGAGCAATAGCTGCTCCACTTGGTCACTGACACTGGAGACTGCCTCTTAGGATTGAAATCAATTCACAAAACACTTCCAGGGAAATGGGGAAAAGAAACGTGCCTTAGGAACTGGGCGTGTCCTGTAGGTACCTTGAGGGCTGGGTGGGGCTGTGTCTGAAGGTGGCCCTGCGGGTGGGGCCTGGCCTCCCCGCAGCTCCTCAATGGCTAGGAGCATTCTGCAAGCCAGCTGCACTGTGGGATCTGTGGATGCTCTAGAAATTAGAGTCAGGAGGGGAGGGATTGTGGAAGGCCAGGAGTGAAAGCAGGGCAGGATTTTCTGGGGACACTTGTCCGGCTTCTGGTCATCTGTGCCAGTAACAGCGAGAGCTGTTTGTCCTTCCTGTGTGCTTCCTTGAGTACAAAAATACGGCCAACATTCAAGGGAAGTTTTCTTCTGAATTATACAAGTGCTTCTTTGAGAGCTGCTAGGCCTGGGTTTGGAGCAGAAAAGAGCTTACTGGAACAGTGTGTTCAGAGATGGGCTTTTGATTATCAGGCTGACCACCTGCATCTTTTGTGCTGTCCTGGGGAGGCTAAGAAGTGCAGGGGTTAAGGGGAAGGTCCCCAGGAGAGAGTAGCAAGAGAGGGACAGACTTCATAAGATCATTCATTTTGTAGCCTAAAGGCAAACAGGATTTATTGTCATATGCAAGTGTGGCCCTTGAGTGTAACTGTGTGCACATGTGAGATGGCAACTGGGTGGGAATTTTAAGGTGCAGGGTTAAACAGATGGCTGTCTGTAAAAAGCATTTTGGTGACAAACAGGAAAATTGGAATATCACTTTGATGTAAACTAATATTAGAAATTTGCTGCTATGTTTGTTAGATGTGAAGATGTTACTTAAAACATGTAGAAAGTCTCTTTCTAAAAGAACTATATTAAATTTTTAAAAAGTTTAGGTGTCTTAGGGGTGAAATTTCATATTGGTAATTTCAAATTGTCATCACAGAGAGGATCAACTGCAAACTCCTCCTTTCTTTTGTCATTATTTTTTATTTTTTGAGCATAAAAATAAAAGCCAAGATAGCAAAAAGGGTTTAATAAAATAAATGTTTAATCATTAAAATGTAAATAGCATACCTATTTTACATATTTGTAACAATATGTAAAAATATAAACCGGTGTTAATAGTTGAACTGAACACAGTTTAATAATGACAGTTCAGTTTAATAATAATTAATTATTAAAAATTGAAATTGAAGAAAGTTAGTTGAACAATAAAAAAAAAATTTGGTAAGAAACAGAGATCTGTCCACAGAGTATCTGAAAGATCAGGGTTGGTGTCTGTGTCTTTGCAACCTCTACTGACACAAAGTGGAAATCAGAATGGCAAAGGTCTGTGAATAATGGATGAAGCTGGTCAGTCCTGCTTGGACTCTTGACCTCTCTACCCTGCAGCAACTTCTGTCCTTCCCCATCATTTACTGTGCAGGTGAAGTTTCAAAACTTTTCACCTTTAAATGCAAAATCAGTGATGTTGCTGAGCTCATACAGGTGCAAGCCCCATCCCTAACTTTAAACCTCTTATTTTAAATAAGACCAATATGTAATATTTTTTCAACATGAAGAAAAATAAATAAGAAGGTGACCTTTATCTGAATAAAGTCTCTACCCTTTAGCCACACCACAAGCAATGAGTCCTTTGTAGCCATCCATTCCTTGCTAATATTTCCTGAGAAGCTATTAAGTGCATAAGCTCACTACTAGGTTTTGGAGGGAAAAAATAGCAATAGGCATGTTCATTGCATTCTTGAAACTTCCTGTCAGTTGGGAGATTTTGCTGCCAAATGCAAGATATAATTTGTAACATTTATTCTGACCCCTCACCTCACCCTCATATTTTTGGTTAGCTTCAGTGTTATGTTTTCTAAAAGTTGGATGCAGTTTTATTGGTACTGTCTCTCTCTTCCACCCCAGTTCCTGGCTGGTGGTCAGAGTGGAGGAGCCAGAGCATCACAAGCTGGGCCACTGCGGCTGTTGTCTGGCCCTGCCAGAAGTGGGGCTCTGGAGGCCTACCAGCACCTCTGCAGGCCTTCCAAATCTGCCTTGACGGAAACAGGTCTGTTTGGGAGCTGTGATGACCATGGTATTAATGCTTGCACACTTCTTAGGCAGAAGCCTGAGGACGAAGTCCTGCATTCAAACTGTGTCATTACAGAGAGGATCAGCTGCAAACTCCTCCTTTCCTTTGTCATTAGTATATAATTTTTTGAAAATATAAACTTCTCCAAATCATAACTCCTATCTCTACTTTCCAGGAAAAGGCATGTTGAGTCTTAAGCACTAGACTACAGACACTTCTGATAGTCTGGGCTCTGCAGCTTCATTGGTGAGCCCACTCCTCCATGGCCCCTCTTCCTGGAGTTGAGCTATGTGGCCTTCCAGGTGGTCTGGGTGGTCGAACCTGAGGATGTGCATTTCAGCAGCTGCTGAAATGTGCCTTTTACACTCAGGCCATATTTCCTTCTGTTAAATCCCATTTCACTGTCCACAGGCCCTGTTTGGGCACTGTGAGGTATTCAGAAAGAGGCTGAGGGGCTTCGATTATGCTGACTGCTGTCTTATGCTTGTCCTTGAAGAATATACCATCTTAATATTATGAGCTTGTGTGATTACATACTACACATGGCACCATCACACATGTAACTAGACTGCATTTGCCATCAATATGATGAGATGACTGTTGAACTGAAAGTAAGTCAACCTTCACTTATGCTATATTTATATAGTTACTATGGATTCCATAGCATGTCCCTGCTAAAAGAGAATAAAGTATGCAGAATTATTTTTATCTAAAATAACAATGAGGAAGTAATTTCATGATATTGTTCATTTTTATTTAAAAAAAAAACAAACACCCAATTTGATTGTCATTGACTTCAGTATTTAAAGTTCATTTCTTTAACCTTTCCAATGATCTGCTGGAGTCATCAGAGAAATAGATATCATGAGGCTTTAAGAAATTGGAAGGCTTATATGCATGTAATCAGCATTGTATATTAAAGATTAACACTCAAGTTTTTCAAAAGTTTACCTGTAAGATAAAAAGTAAACCTGATAAATTAATTTTAAAATTAGTTTAAACCTAGATTCTGTAGATCGGTGACAAATACATTGAGAGGAGATAACTTTTCATTCTGAAAGGATATTCCAGATGCTTTCTTGTGGTTTACAATTTTATTGTCTTGGATATTACTTCTAGAAATTGACATTGGTGAATGGATCAGGTTACAAAAGACAATGTTTACATATTTTGAATGCTTAAGGAAAATAATTTCTCCTTTTCTATTTTATCATAAAATATGCATATTTTTTAAAAAGTCAAAACTCCTGGAGTAAGTTTTTTCCTCAGGCAAGTATTCATCACTATAAAGAATGTTCTAAAATGACATTACCAGTAGATGACATGTAGTACTTTCCTTTTAAAATCTATTTTATGTAGGGTTTCTGGACAAAAGTATATGTTTTCATTTACTTTAAAATAAATGCACCCAAAGTATTTAACCATAAGGAGAGTAGACAGGGTTTTCTGAAACACTTTAATAATGAGAAGATCCAGCAATAGGAATTATGCAATCAAATTATGGTATATCCATACAGTGGAGCTGCATATAGCAATGAAGGTTTTGCTACATGAAAATGTGCATTTTTCTGGGATGAAGCGATCAGAATTACATTTAACTTTTCCTACATATTTGCATCAATATGTTTATTGATCCTCAAAAAAATTATTAGGAAATTCCACCATAGCCTTTCATGATGCTAAGGGCCACAGACTGATCCAGAAATTCTGACATTCGGGATGGGGGAGGGGAGGTTCCACTTTATTAACTGTGGAGCAAACTTCCCTTACTGAAAATTTTTGGTCAATCTTGACAATTGCAAGGATTTCATTTTCAATCCTGAGTTTAGCTTTGCAGACAAGTATTAGTCCACATGCTGTTCTTATTAGTTCTGATTAAGTTTACATTAAATACTGATAAAGAAAATTGCATCAATCAGCTCTTTGTGGGCAAGAAGAGAGTCTCTTATCCAAGCTACACTTGGTATAGGATTCTCATTTTATCTTAATCCCTTCCTGTCACAACCCCTGGTATATATGCCCAGGCAACAGTATTGAAGATGGTTCCCTTGGGGCTAGAAGAGCATATCAAAGGATTGAACCTGTCCATTATTTTCTTTTCCTCCTCCTCCTCCTCCTCCTCCTCCTCCTCCTCCTCCTCCTCCTCCTCCTCCTCCTCCTCCTCCTTCTTTTTATTTTTACCCATATACATTTTCTTAAAGTGAGTTAGGCAAAGGCGAGACTGAGGGCATGAGGAGGGAAGATGTACCTACTGGAAAGAGGCAGATGAACACAGATGCCTCCCGTGGAGACCAGGGGGACACCCTGTCCTTTCCTTGTGGGCATTTGATTGGCTTTCTTAAGACCCCTCATGGCCCTTATTTATATTTTAACAAAAATGGCCATTTGAAGAGGGTACTATTTCACATCTGAAACTGAGAATTTCTCGAGTCAATTAGGTGGCTGAGGCCCAGCTGTTTCATTCGATAGCAGCTAAGGAGCTCCTAAGCATTGCACTGAGGAATACTTAGTGTTCTTATTATATCAGATTCGAAATTACCATCCTGGTTCGATGATCACAATGTGATGCCCTTTGGCTTCCCCAGAATGAAACCCATCTTCCTCCCAGAGCGTGATTTCTGCTAGGTGGCCATGAGATCAGCGTCCTCGCTTGCAGGTCACCAAGTGTGCCTTTGTTGGCGGTGGTCTCTTTCAGGTGGGGTTCAGTCCAGGCAGGATTTTTTCTCACTGGTTCAAGTTCAGGCTCTCAGCGGAGCTGTTTCTCTTGAAAGGACTCCCCCTTCCTTCTCCCAGGCCTGGAATCTAGGTGAAGAGAAATCCGCAGAGCCTGCCGATGGAGGGCGTCTCTGCTGTGGCCCTCTTGTCCTCTCCGGCCTCGGCCGAGCTATCCCTCTGCTGTGGCCCCTGGCCTTGGTCTTCACTCCCAGTACCTCTGTTGCTGGCTCACATAACTGTGAGGTCCGCACCTCTTGCCTCCTGCAGAGGAGAGATACCAAACAACAAGAATGAGTTGGGCAACAACAACAACAAAAGAAATAAAAAGTCCAAATTTTATCTTGCCACAATTCATTTGGGTTCAGTCTTTCCTTTCCACATACCACAAAAGTGTTTCACAGAGAATAGATGACTATATATTAGGACAATGATGGAAACAGGACTGTTATTATCTCCTTTAAATAGCAGCCAGCACACAAATGTCAGTACTTCCTTCTAGGAATAAATGCAAAGGCAAACTTTATTTCCTAACCAAAAGTTAGGCAAATCATTTGAAATTGTTTATAATTTATACTCATCTTTACACAAAGAAGCACATACAAACCATTAATTTATTTCTTCAGTAATATATATTACTTTGGTGATATTTATTGAGGCTCTTTGCCTTCAGTCACTTGGGCAGACTGTTTTAATGTTAAATCACAATCTCCTTTACAGAGTTTAGAATAAGCTGCTAGAACACAATATAAGGACCCTTGGGATGGGAAACATGTGGTCTGCATGGAGCTCTTGGCAAGGTATCTGGGGCTTCCTTTGTATCTGGAAGGATGTAGAAGAGTTAATCTGTCTACACCACAGAGCAGCCAGTCAGAGGCCCTGAGCTGGAAAGACCCAGCTCTAGGAGAAGCCAGCGGTGCCTCATCACCCCTGGGAATAGCTGTGTCCCCAAATGAAGCTGGGGAGAAGCCACACCAGGCCTTACGGAGCATGTTTAGAATTCGGAAATTTGTCCCAAGGTTGGTGGGATCCATTTCTTGACCTTATGCTAGATGTTTATTAAATCCATCCATCAAGTGGAAGATGTATTGTGCAGCTGGGATCCTGAGCTGAGAACCGGAGATCCGCCATTCAGGTAGCACTGGTGCCAGAGGACGGAAAGAACAGATGGCTTCAGGAGACTCCTAGAGAGCAAGCTTCATAAGACAGTGGTGACGGGCTAGCTGCGGGAATGACAGGAAGGGAAGCACTGGGAGGACCCCATGTGAGGCAGGAGGCAGGGCGATGGGGAGCCTTTGGAAGTGGAGGAGAGAAGGCCCCCTTTGGATATGCCCATTCTGTGGTCCTGCAGGCCTTCCAGGAGAGAGAGCTGGCCTGGGGAGGAGAGCCTTGAGCACAGCTGGGCTGAGAGGTGTCATTGAAACCATCCCATGTGCTTAGCAACTAAAGCACACAGAACAGAAGCAGTGGCCCAGGAAGAGGTGAGCATGGGTGAAGCTGGCAGAGAATGTAGCAACACCTGAGGAGCAAGGATACCTAAGATGCCCGTGTTAGCTGGGCACAGTGGTGCAGGCCTGAGGCAGGAAGAAGCAGTAGCACTTCCAGAAGTGGCTTTTGCCAAGGTCGCTGGGGCATTCCTGGAGGTGCAAGAGGGTCAGAAGGCTGAGACTGAGATAGAGAAAAGAACCGGTTGATGGGAAGACGAGAGGCTAAGGGCACCCGGGGGCTACTGCTGTCCACCACTTGCATTCGTGGACACGGACTGAAACTCCTGCCAAGGGTAAAAGAGTGGACGCTATCCTAAAGACGATGCTGCAGATGCTCCCACAGGGCTGACTGTGGCACTGCAGAGGCTCAGTCTGTGGAGAGCATCTTTCTGAGTACAGCGGGGAAGCGAGGTGGAGCATGGGCCGGCCTGTCCTGCGTGGGCTGGGCTATCCTGCTTCCCTGCTGGTGCTTGCCCTGGGCTTCCAGGCGCTGCTGGCCCTCGCGGAGCTGTGGACCTTCTGACTTTGTGCCAGGGTACTTGCAGCCTGCCTCAGAGCTGGCATCTGCTGAAGCCTTCCCCCTTTGGGGTGCCTGGCGAGTCTGCTCTCCCCTGGACTTAATGGCGTCCTTCAGGCTGCAATAGTGACCTCCTGTCATTTCCAGCAAGTGGAATAAACTTGAAGTGGGAAGGGGTCCCGCCTAGCTGCCACACCCTCCTGAAGTTCCTACTCACGGGGACTTCTTGCTCATAGCTAGACCACCGGCAATAGTTTTGGATACAAAGTCAATGCAAATAGAATAAAGAAATGCATCCTTCATTTCAGAGAATCTGGAATGACCTTGACTGTGGTATGATTAAAGAAGTACAGGAGGAAAAAAAAAATTAATATCAGACACACATGAGGATTGGCTTAGAGTGCTGGTCTCCAAATAAAAAAATGACCGAACCCAAATTAATACAAATTCCATGGGTCTTTTGACAAGCGACCTTTTGCACAAGTGAAACGGCCCCTTTGTTGGTGCATGTTTAACAGCCTTTTCGGATTAGATTACAGATCGACCCTGTTCCTTGGGGCAGCAGCAGAGAAGCGGGCTCTGAAGAACCACAGTCTTTCTTCAGACACCCACACACCCGGCTGCGCACTCTCCCCTGGAAACAATGGGGCGATTCACAGAGCCAGCACCCCCAAGGGCAGAACTCACCAGCCCGGAGCGAAATCATCAAATAAGGGAACCATTCAAAGTTTGTCTAAAACTCCCTAACCCACTCAGGAAAAGAGAAGAGACCATCATTGGACAGGAGAGGAGAAAGGGGCAGAAGATGGAGGGAGGGGGAACAGAGAGCTGGTGCATGTTTATCTGATTCTCCACCCTGGACTCCAAGGCTAGGTTAATCTCCGGCAGAAGCGCGTCTTGGTCTTGCTCAAACAGCACATCTGCGGCTGGCTGTGGGCTCCAGGCTGTGTTTGGGTGGCTGTGGTAAGTCGCTGGGTGTCAACCTGTTCATGCCTTGTCATGTTCCAAGTGGATCAACCTCTCCGAGCAGCGATTTGCCTCTCTGACAAGTTGTGACGGGGCTGATTTTGCTGTTTGTGCAGCTCAGGAACGAGTGAAGCTGTTACTGACACTGAACTTGAAGCTTTGATGACTCAGTGTGAGCCTTACTCCTAATGATGGCAAGGAGAAAATCTCAGCACCAAGGATTTTTTTTTTTTTTCCCTGCAGTGCCCAGAACAAACCAACTGCATTCCCTGGGACCTTCCCCGGTTCCTCCATCTAGACCTGTGCCTGCCTCTCTCTCTCTCTCTCTCTCTCTGAGGATAATTATCTATCTACTCTACACTCTTTGCCATGGGTCCTCTAGGGCCCAAATGGTAATACCTGGAAAATGGTACAACCTGGAAAACAACCCAAGAACTAAAAAGACCATACAAATTGGTACTAATTTATAAATCAAATAAATACAAGACAGTCTGAAGGGTAATTTTCAAAACTCCATTTACATGTACAAAGAAAGGGGTGTCACAAGCCAGGTTCAGAACCCTGATAATAAAAATGAGAGTTTGTAGATAGAGTGGGTGAGTTGAGGAGTTCCTATAGGGTGACCATGAAACTTCTAAGTGGCCCTTTAGTGGTAACAATGGGTCTCAATCTACTGTCTTTGAGGTGCAAGACCACGAATATAAAATCCAAAAAGCCTCCTGAGGGTTTGGCTTCTGCAGGAATGACTCAAAGCCCTCGTGTGTGCAGAGGGTACCACGTCGCATCAGTTATTTCAGGAAACTGTAAGACTAAAAGAAAAAAAAATGGGGGATGACTGTGAAGGGTTGAGGCAAGAATCAGAATTCTGACCAGCCTAATGTTTGAAGAACTGAAAATTGAATGTTTGGCGGCGACGTCTCCAGTTTCCTGTGGTTTCGGGGGACAGAACCAATAAGCCCCAGCATTCATCTTTTGTTAGCCACTTACTTATTTTGTTAAGCAAATGAAAGTGCCCAGAAGCTAGAATTAGAACAGGAGAGGAGAAAAGCTTGCTCCACTTTTGCTGAGCCCACAAGTTGAGGGTCAGGCCATGGCTAAGGGATGAGCTCTGCAAAGCATAATTAAGCATTAGGGAGAGAAAGTCAAGTACAAGAACCACCAGGAAAGGGTTGTGATCTTTCTTAACCCTGGGCTTTCGCAGCTGTGCATGGAGCTTTGACAAAGACGATCTCATCCAACTCACCACCCCAGAGTCCAGATAAACCGTG
This sequence comes from Urocitellus parryii, assembly GCF_045843805.1. Classification (NCBI taxonomy): domain Eukaryota; kingdom Metazoa; phylum Chordata; class Mammalia; order Rodentia; family Sciuridae; genus Urocitellus; species Urocitellus parryii. The sequence goes on along the minus strand of NC_135532.1, from coordinate 117,481,885 downwards.
GTACAAGAAGCATCATCTGAATATTTCTGATGAGAAAGTACAATTAAAGTAGACTAAAGAGGTAAGATTGCTTGCAAAAGGGCAATGATGCATGTGATTAGTGTCCCCACCAGGGTTTCTCTTCCACCTGAAAATTGTCATTTTCAAGCAGTCTTGATGCAGCTCCCAGGGCGGTGTCCTCTGAGCAAACCTGTTCCATTTCCTTCCCTTCACCTCTGCCTAGTGTTGGACTCTCATTCATTTTTAACTCTATTTTAAATCTGGAACATTAAGAAATGCCGAGGCTCACTCTCGGTCTCACTGTGGGATGAGGTGAGGAAGGCGGCCTCATCCCTGGAAGTCGGCATGTGGAAAAGTCAGCCCACACTCCATGTGGAAGTCTCAGAAGGACGTCCCCATCCGCAGGCCAATGGTGAGTTCGCAGGTTACTTACAGAAGATGATTCCTTCTCTTTTAGACAGCTTGGTTGTGTACGGGGCAGGTCAATTGCCTGCCTGTACTATGATTTTTTTTTTCTTTTTCTTTCTTGATGTTTCAATAGGTTTAAATTTTCTTTCAAAAATTAGGTTCAAAGCAAAATTGAGTAGAAAGTATAGAATTCTCATATATCCCCCCCCACACACACACATACAACTTTCCCTGTGATAAGCATTCTGTGCCAGAAGGGTGCATTCTGTTAAAAACAATGGACTTACATTGCCACATCAGTTTTCTTTATTTTTAAATGATGGTGTATTATCCAGGGTTCTCTAGAGGAACAGGACCAACAGGATATAGACATTTATGTAGGTATAATTATAAAAGGGGATTTATTAGATTGGCTTACATCACTAGAAGCTGTATGGTTCTAAGGTGGCCATTTGTGAGCTGCAGAGCTGGGGGAACAAGTATCTACTCAGTCCAAGAAGCTGGAGCCTCAGAACACCAGGGATCCTTGATGCCAACCCAGTGCAGGCCTGAAGGCCCGGAATCTTCCTGGAGAGTCACTGGGAGAGTCTGCTTTGGACGAGTGAAGGAGCTGGTGTCTGATGTTCTTAGGCAATGGCAGCAGCAATCAAGAACCTGCTCAAGAAGAACAGAGCTTGCATCTGCTGCTGCTTCCTTATTCTTCCAACTTGTATTCCATCCAAGCCTCAACCTATTGCTTGGTGATGTCCACACTTAGGGAGGGTCTCCAGTTCACTATCTCACATGCCAGTCATTCCTAGGAGCACCCTAATTGAAACCACCAGAAGCCTCTTAATCTCCAGCATCTCTTAATCCAATCAAGTTGGCAATGCAGATTAACCATCACATACAGGGTGCCAATGAGCAGCTCTGGTCAGACTTCTAACCCAGATTATAGCAAGGAAGTCTTGACTGTATTGGTGACATTTATATTACGGGCAATTCAGTGTTATTTCTTATCTTTATTGGTATTAACAGGGGACTTAGCAACAGAAGTCTAATAGTGCTGAGGATAGATGACCAGGGAGTTCAGGGTTTTCTTTTTTTATCACATGTCACTGAAGCATCCTGACATTTAGTCAGATCCAGGAACACAGAAGCGTCATTGCCAAATCTTATGTTGCTGGGAACAGGATTGGCACAGCACTGCTCCCATGGGTTTTGTGATTTTGTCATATTCTTAGTAATTTCCATAATAGGGTCTAAGTTTGTCTTTGAAATAATTTCTTTGGTAGTGTGACCCTAATGTTTTCCCTATATTATCAAATCCCACAAAATGTAAAGCATAACTAAATTATTTACCAGATGGTTGTTTTTAAAATAAAAGTCCCCAAATCATGTGTCAGTGGCCTCTCTGTGCAGTGGATGTGTGTGTCATGAGGACAGCTGGAGTAGCAGAGTGTGACAAACTATCACTGCCTTTGTCCAGGTAGACTTGGGGGTGGGGAGGTGTGTTGTACAGAGGACAGAGTGAGTCTTTCCAATTGAGGTGGCTCTGGGTTGGACTCTTGATATAAGCTCTAAATCTTGCTGGATGACTTTGGGCAGGTTACCTAACTGCTGACCTTATGTTCCAGTGTGCAGAGTGGGGTGAGCCTTTTACTTTGCAATGCTGATGTCACGGCAAAGCCGTGCAATAGTGTCCTTAAATCCCGTGGCAACAACTGGCCCTTGCAGTGATGCCCTGGCTCCACCAGACCAGCTCTGCAACCCTCACACAGGCGTTGAGCTTTTCTCTCCTTCTTTGCTTGTCTGGAGACTGTGAGAATAATAGTACCCACCTCAAAAGCTCTTTGGAGAATTAAAGAAAGGTAAATCAATTCATGTAAGTTACTTACAACAAGGTGTGGCACTCAGTCAATGTTCAATAAAACTTGGTGTATTTATAGTTATTTGAAAGAGCTAATATAACATCTTAGCTTGGAAATGTCTATGGAGAAGAAACTGTGTCCCTCATGCCTAGATTCTGGTCACTGTTGGCAACTGATGGTCAAATGCTTGACTTTTCTTCATTTGTTATTTTTCTTATTCTTTCTTTGACACCTATTTTATATTCGTAACCTGTTAGATCAGTTTCCTGAATTAGAACTATGTAAATAAAGTGTCCTCTATGTGGCTTGGTAAAATGTCGAGAGAGGGTTAGGAAAGGTCGATCAGTGGGGCCACCTTGCAGCTGGAGAGCAGGAAAAGGTCCTGGGTGACTGCACAGAGGGGGACCAAGGACAGCAAAGATGCACTGTCTAGTTTAAAAAGCTATAAGAAAGGATTTGGATAACCAATATACAGATTATACAGATAATCAATGTCTGAGGAGATATGTTTAAGTCAATTTAAACATTACATGATACATATATGTATAAAACATCATGTGGTAGCCAATTAATAGGTACAATTTTGTGTTTTTATGTAACAGCTCAAATACATGAAGAGAAAAACATTTTCTTCTCCCAAATTGTTCCCTCTACAATTTTTAGCATTAACCTTCAACTTGGCTTCCATGACCAGTGCCTCCATGTGCTCCCAGGAAGAAGTGAGACCTTGGGCAGTCTCCTGGTCATGCTGTCCAGGTAGCGTTGAGGTGGGGGATCATCACTAGACCTGGCATTCGACACACCTGAGTTAGGCCCCAGCTCAGACACCTACCAGCCATATGATGTGAGAAGGGGCAGTTATTCACGGTGAATTTAATTCCATGATATATGAAAGGCAGGACTGGAAACAAAGCCACACATTTTCCACTGTTCTGCACCCCCCCGGGAGAGACCCGATGCACACACACCTGGTCCTAGCTTTGGTGAAATGGTCAACATCCACTGTTGTAGTGACAACCTGTCTGAGCTCCAATTCTGGCCCTTGTGCTGATTACCAGGTTGAGTGACCTCGTGATGGCTCCATGTCTTCATCTGTGAAGTGGGGGTGGTGACAAGGCTCACCTCTGGGCTTGTGGGGCATTGATCATGTCCATTCATGCAGGGGCTTGGCAGAGCTCTGGCAGGCAGCTCTCATTTGAGGATATAACACTGAGGCCCACACAACCATAAGAAAATGATGTAGGTGACATAAATGCTGAAATTAGAGAGTGGAGCAATTAATTGCCAGAATGAACAATGCTGAAAAAAATCCAGTATTCTGTGAAAGAAGACCGTGAAGTACATGCCTCCTGGTCATATCTTGATAGGCCAGACTCACCAAGTACTGAATCCTTTATAGTTTGTCCACCTTGTATTTTGTGGACTTTCCCTTCATGGGGGCCACACTGTGTAAGTCAGCAACCTCCAAGACCATAGCAGAGAGTATAGGACCCCTGTCCTGTTTCGCAGTGCATTATGATTCTGGGTAGCAGCAGAATTCATTCCTCACAATCACACTTGCAGAGTGTAATTTGGTCAATCTCATCCCCAGCACCTTCCCTCTCCCTCCCCTCTGCCCTCCCCAAGCCTGCTTCCCACGCACTGCTCCCCCACCCCAGCTTTGTTGCTATTGTTCAGAGCCCTGTAACTGCAGGCTGCACTGGGGTTCACTGTGGTCTATCCGTTTATGAACATGGCACGATTTGGTAGATTTCATTCCCCAATTTTTCCCCATGTCTCCTCCTCCCTCTCTCTTAGTCCCTTTCCTCTGCTCTTTTGGTCTTGCTTCTATTTTCTTGAGATCTTCCCCTCTTTAAATTCCCCCCCCCAACACACACACACCTTTATTTTCTTTCTTTTTCTAGAGTGAATTACATACACAAAATCCTAGCTCCCTTTGGGTAGCCTGTGATTGCTAAGTTTCTAAAATCAGAGTGGTATAGTCAAACTGATTTAGAAGTAACTTCACAAATGTATGAGTGACTTGAAATTTATTGTTATACCAAATATTTCAAATCAACACTGGGAATTATTCTTTAATTATTCTAATAAATATTTTTTTTTTCATTTTGGTAGAGTTAGAAAACCTGAGTTTTTCTTATATCCCTTGCTCTTCAGGCAGTGGGATTCCAGGCTGTTCCATGTGCTATAAAATCAAACATTTGAAAAATAAGACAAAAATGGAAAAAAAATACCCTTTTGATTATGCTTGATCCTTCCCAGTATTTCTTCCTCTTTCCCTGGGGAGTTTTAAGTGGGAAATGCAGTTTTCCAATCTTTAGTTGCAATGGTAGTTTTATTGCAGTGACTGTTTTGTGCATTAGTTAAGTTTACAGGCTGCACTTAATGCCTCAGTAAATCTACAACCTGAGCACTTAGGCAGGCTGCAAGCTTCCCTTCAGACCAAGTGACAACCAGACACCCCCCATGGCTGCTGGGTGAAGCGCACCTCCAAGACTGAGAGTGTTGGTGCAAAAGGAGATGGGGTGATTTTCCCCCATTAAAGAGTGAGTATTACTCAAAGAATCGGTGCATTCGACATAAATAAAACGGTGCGTATTGTTGTACCTGAACGTTCAGTAAATTTAGGCCTTGAATATGCAGTACAAGAAAAAAATTCAGTATAATGAAACTGTCAATCTATTAGACTTTAAAAATGTTTACAATAACTCATGTTTTTTGCTTCTGTGTTTCAAACTCTTTGAAAGGAACACATCTTCCCAGGAATATGTTTACATTATAAAATGCATGAAATAAATGTGAAGTTGTGGGCAGCAACACCACACCTTCCCGTATTCCCACCAATCCTGTGATGGAGGAGGTCTGAGAGTGTCTGCCAGAGAAACCAGCTGCCCCTTCCCTATCCTTACCCTCTCCTTCCCTTCCCACCTTCCACATTCTCAGTTTCCCAGATACTTTTACCACAGACATACATATCCCAGAGGAACCCGCAGCACCATTGCGTCAAATGCTTTTAAGCCTTATATGAAGCATGATGCTTAAAACATACTATCTGTCTCACTTTTGAAGTTATTTGCTTCAGGACTTTTTTTTTTTTTTTTTTTTTGGTGCTGGGGATTGAACCCAGGGCCTTGTGCATGCAAGGCAAGCACTCTACCAACTGAGCTGTATCCCTAGCCCAAGGATTATTTTTAATTTCACTTCTAAATACTTTAGATATAGAAAACATTGTTTTCCCCAGGTTGTTCACATTTTGCTGTCATCTGCTATCTCTTCTAACCCTATTGTATTTTTCAGTTAGTACTTAATTCTCAGGCGTCTCCTGGTTTGTAGAGCTCATAGATTTAGTCAATGAAGTGAGTCATTCACAGTCTTACCCTTTCCTTTCCAGTGTTCATATACTTTTTTTCCTTTGTTTTTTTTTTTATTGCCTGGGCTAGGACATCCACTGTGGTCTTGAACAAAGGCAGTGGTGGCCTTTTCGTGTGCCCTGGCTTACTATTTTTATACATGATGTCTGTTCCTTAGTAAAATGCAGAGGGATTCTTCATTAACTACCAATTTATTAATATTTTCTATTTCTTCTTGCATCAATTTCAGTGAGTGGCCTGATGAGGACACTGTTTGCTGCTCCCCAGGTTGGCCTTATCCCCAGCCTCGGCGTCCCTGCAGGGGTGGAATTACGGGCCTATGCCGCCCGCACTTGCCCAGACTTCCTAATTTTGCTGGTCACAGTCTCTATATTCTGTTTTTAGTTTTGCTGATCTCTCACTTTTAAACAGAGTCAAGTTAAATGCTTCCACAGTGATTATACATTAGACCTACTTTACTTTTAATTATAGAGGTTTATTTTAGATTCTACATTTTGAGATTATTTATTCAAGTGCATTCAAGGTTATGATTATTTTTATTTGATTATTTGTTTTTTAATTATGTGGTAGTTGCCTTTATTCCTTTCAGTTATCTTAATTTTTGACACTAATAGAGTCGTTAACTTTTTTTTTCAGCTCAGAATTGTATGATTCACCTTTTTATAATTGCTTTGTTCTAATTTTTCACCTTCTAGCTATTAAAACAATCTAAACACAAAATCAGTTATCCACGTGCAGTTTTGATCTGTTCATATTTATTATAATTGATTTACTATGACTATAAATCAATTTGAAATTTTCAATTGTATTTCCACCATACCTTCATAGCATATTCTACTTTTTTCAAAATTCAGTCTTCTGATTTGAATTTTTAAGTCCTTTCTTAGCCTGGACATTTCTTACTTCCATTTCTTTTCTACTTTTCTTCTCTCTCTCCTTTTTTTTTTCTTCTTATTTTTGTACTGGGGATCGAACTCAGGATTACTCCACCACTTTTAAATTTTTAAGACAGGTTCTCACTAACTTGCTTAGGGCATAGTTAAATTGCTGAGGCTGACCTTGAACTTGCAATCCTCTTGTCTCAGCCCCCTGAATGGCGAATGGCCGGGGATTACAGGTGTGAACCACAGTGCCAGGCTCTTTTTTTTTTTCTTTAAAAAAATTTTCTTTATTCCATTTTAGATTTGCTTGTTGTAGGATTCTTATTAGCTGGTTAATTGAACCCATCAATCAATCTTTTCTGATGCCTTACTTTTTTCTCACATTTTTTCTACATGGTAAAGGATCATAGATTTTCTTCTCTAGCCCTTCCAGTTATATAGCGTCTGAGACCCAAGATCTCACCTGAAACAGGAAAAGATTGACCTCATTATAAAAGAGGGAAGTAGATACAACAAAGATGGGTTTGGATGTAACAATAGTAATAATAACAATAATAGAGGCTTATTATTATTGATAAAAATAATGATAATAAAGATGTGTAAGACATTCCTGTAAGACATTCCTTTGAGAGTAAAGGTGTGTTCAAATATCAAAATTTAGAAGGACCAACTGTGGTTGGATTCTCACACAGAGAAACAGGGCCCCCAGGAGTCTAGCAGAAAGCTGTATTTTATTGGTGCCAGCACTGGCCCTGTAGATTTGTATCCTAAGGCTGAGCCCGGAGCCCAGCATTGAATTACGTTCCTCTCGTTAGCTCCTCCTTACTTCCTAGCTCTTTGACTCCCATTTGCTCATCAGATAAATTTGTTTTTTTCATTACCATCGGGGGCTATCCAGACTTTCTTTTCATTCTCATCCATGGTATTGAACATTTCCTAGTTATTTACTCTTCTCCCTGATTGCCCACGCTCTCTAAAATTCAGTGCAGTCTGAACTCCTTCTTTTCTATCCTCTGATATTGTTTTAACAAAGGCTACCATCCATCTCTGCATCACCAAGCCCAATGGACAAGTTTTAATTTCACCCTTTCTACCACACTGACAGAGCCTTATCCTGGACTTCTGAGCAATCTTGAGTTCTATTGGTTTTCCCCCTTCCTCCTCTACTGTTTTACAAATTTCTTTCCAAAACTTCTTTAACCATCACTGTAGCAGTGAACCCACATCCCACAACTGGGGAGTGCAGAACACTGAACCAAAACGTTCCACCACATGGGCTCCACTCTGAGGTTGTGCCTTTGCTCTCTGGACTGGACATCTGTCGAAGCTCAATTTATCTTTTTCTTGTAGTCACAGAACACACATGGACCTTCCTGGCCAACAACATTTCTCAGTGCCTGAAATGGATCTTTCTATTTTGCCATATTTTTTTTTTCTAAAAGAGTTTTTCTTTGAGCATTTCCTGCAATTCAGTGAGTCATCGTATTCTTCAGTCTTTGCTTTCAATCCTCTTTCTTAATAAAGCAGAATAAATACACACAGATGCACACAACTATTCACCCAGGCAAAGGATTTATATTTGTAACCATATTAAAAATATCACTCCTTTAGAAAATTACCTGGGCACCATGGCTCCAGACCAATAAAGTCAGAAATTGAAATGGGAAAAGGAGTTTTAAAATTGCTTTATTAGAGATACAAGGATGGAATAATACAGCCAATGAAATATTTTAACTTAAAATATCTCCTTCCATATCTCTTTGAAATACTGCTTCTTATTTTTTTTTTAAATTGTGTTTCAAATTTTTAAGTTCAAGAACATTGAGCTTGTAGATGAAGCAAGAGCAATCATCTGAGCATAGTTCATGGTCAGGATAGGGAATTTATTTTGGATGTCTCTGAAGATGTGCAGGGTTTCGGTGAAAGCTATTGACTGTTCATAGGTGCATGAGTTCATCCCACATCGTCCAGATGACAACCAGGGCCATGTTTATTCATTTGTTTATAATTTACAAATTTATTCACAAATTCATTCATTTAAAGATCATTAAACACAGAAGATAAGACAAGGAATAATCCCTGTGAGATTAAAACCAATTGGAAAGCTGCCTAGGGAGATCTTAGGCTTGGAGAGTGTGTAGTCACATTGTCATCACACATATCAAGATCTGCTCATAAGAATGTATTTTTAAAAAGGTTTTGTTAATTGGGCTGGGTATATGGCTCAAGTGGTAGCACGCTCACCTGGCATGTGCAGGGCGCTGGGTTCGATCCTCAGCACCACATACAAATAAAATAAAGATGTTTGTCCACCGAAAAACTAAAAAATAAATATTAAAAAATTCTTTCTCTCTTAAAAAAATTGTTTTGTTGATAGAAAAGAGATAAAGAATCCTGAACAAGAAAATACCCATGACTCAAAGAACCTTACTTCCAAGTTCACTCCAGGGAAGGGCTATGAGTCAGGAGGTCAAGGTCACATCCCAGACTTCAGAAATGCTCTTCCTGTTGCCCTCTGGCCAGTCCAGAGAAACCTTCATCACTTCTTGGTTATCATGTGATCTTGGGTTCAAGAGCATTCATCACTGAGAACTCTCAAAGGAATGTCTTACAGGTAATTAGAAAAGAAGAACCCAAACTTTGATTAACAGGATTATTATTGTAAGGTGATGATTTACGTACAATAACTACCTCTTTGTGAAGGATTCACTCTTTTAATTTTAAAATGTAAATACACGCTAAAAGCCAAAGAAAGAAATTGTTCCTTGTGGTGTCAGCAATGTTCAAGAAGAACTTTGGAACAGGAATTTCCAGCTACACGGATGAATACCACACAATTAATGTGATACTTGAATTATTAAAATCCTGTCGACTTTTCTCATTTAGGCTTTGACATCTGACAGCATTCAAATACAGGTGTCAAGAAACTGTTATTAGGGACAAACTCATTACCAGTTAGATTAATTTGAAATTCCTCCAAGTGGTTTATAACTTTAATTTTTCACCATTTCTGTCTCATTGCCATAATTGCCACATTTCAAAGAAAAAATGATACAAATCCCCAAGTCCCCCAAAATGGTTGATATCCTCAGAGAAACTGAGTAAATCCTCTAGAGGTCTCACTAATTAGCCAGTTCTACTTATCTCAAAAGCTGATATCTTTTTAAAATTTATTTTTTATAGTACATTATAATTCTATAGAATAAGCCTGACACTCTTGGCATTAGGGGTTTGGGAATTTTGGTGTGACCAATGTCATGTGATCTAGGATTCACTGTGAAGAACTGTGACCCCAGAATGTAATTGAAATCACAATAAAGAGTCCCCAATACCTGCCAATGGAGTCACAGGCTCATGAATCAAAAGCCTCGCCAGGAGATCTGTTAGATGGTGATCAACTGTTTCTCTGTCTTTCCCAGGCAGGACACACCAGGTGACCAATGGAGACAGGTAAAGACACTCAACCTGATGGGCCACAGCCACCAGTAACCCTCTCCTGGGGACTCCTGTCCTGTTTCCCGCCCTTCCCTTCCAAAAATGTCAGTTCCTGATAAAAGCTGATCGCCAAACTCCTTCTCTGACATAGAAAAGGAACTTCCACAAAGATCCAGTGACCTTCTGAGATCTGTGGCATCTTGTGTTGGTTTGAGGGAATTCTTAAAGTGCACAGCCATGTGCAATTAAAAATAAATATTAAAAAATAAATATTAAAAATTTTAATGCATTAGGAAACACAGACACAGAGCTGTGGAGCACAGTTCTCATGTCAGCTGTTTAATCTTCCTTAGAATTCAGTCAAAGCACACAGGCTAACAGGGCACTGTGGACACATTTCTACATCTCTTGTAGCACTTCTTGCTTACTGTAAAAGTTGCCAATTTAAACATCAATGTTTTTAAAAGAATTGGATTAAAAGGATCTAAAGCAGCTGAGAAAACATTGCAACTCAGAAAGCTTGGAAGAAAAATGGAGAATTCTAAGAATATGAAAAGGTTTGCAGACTACACTGGATCAAGCACCCTCTGAGCCATGTGATATGAGTGAACCCTGGAGGAGCAGGCATCCCAGGGCCCCACTCGATCAGAGCCCAGTGTACAAGGTCTGCTGTCCCAGGCAGCTGGGGTCACCGACAACCAAGAACCAAGGGTCTGGGAGAGTGCATCAAGCGCGTTTCAACATTTAAAATTTAAAATGTAAAACTTAAGGTGAGTTGAGAGAAGGAGAGAGAGGATATTTGAGGGAGAAGAAAAGTTCCACGGAGCCCTATGTCTGAGAAAGGCTATTCAAACCTGGCACGTTCCACCAGTTAGGACTGGAGATATGTGGAGTCTCAGTAAAGGACACAGCATAGCACCCTGCTCTTCGTGTCTCACTGTGAAGAGAAGGTAGTGCAAAGGGCTGAGGTCTTGCAGGAGGAGTTTCTGGAAACACAGCTAACCTGTGAAATGGCTCTTCTGGGTGAACTTTCTGGAGGGGGCAGTCCTTGTATTTGTTAGTTTTAAGCTTCTTGCAAATGTGCATAGATTAAGGAGGTTTGTTTTCTGTCCCTTTTCTTAAAAAAAAAAAAAAAAAAAAAAAACTCAGGCCTGTGCTTGTTCTTTCACATAAAAATGCAGGAGTGAGCACCCTGCCATAGCACCCCTGTGCCAAGTCCAATTTCGTGTTGGGGCTGGGCTGGCTCTGCTGTGCTCAGGCAGCCCTTGCGAAATTGCAGGTGAGCGGGCAGCAGGCCAGGCTCAAAGTGCACAGCCATATGCAATTAAAAGAGAATGCATTAGCAAACACAGACACAGAGCTATTTAGCGCCTTCCTGGGTCCACCTGAAGCGTGTCTGTGTGCCTACTCGTCTGACTTGTCATTTTTGAAGAGTGAAGTGGGCAGATGGTTGGTGTTGTAAGTGACAACCTCCAACTATTTCCTCTTTCCAGCTTCCATGCTAAACGAGATATGCCATGCCTGTCTCTGTGAAAGTGTGGAAATGCACAAAAGTAAATGAGACACTGGGGTTAATGTCATTGAAAATCCTACCCTTGATATCACTCCAATTTTCAGCTTCTTGTGCTTACCAACACTGGGCTTATTGTTCTATTTAAAGATGTTAGAATTTTAAAAGTTGCAAATTTGATACACACAATATCTTTGTCCTAGTAAAATATCAGTTCTGGTTGTTTTACATTAACTGGAGTCCTAGGTATGATTTCATTAGGAGAAAGTACTGATGTCAAAGTTTCCATGTGGTCTCTTCCAAATAGATGATTTAATGATCTCTTCAGATTTCAAAGAACTCCCTCTTCATGGGTATAGGTAAGAAGTGATGAGAAAAGGTCTTTGTTATTATTTGGAATAAAATGAAAACAGTAGAACAAGATAGGGTTTTGTTTTCACTACTAAATCTTAGTAACCAAAAAGTGAAACACAGAAACAGCACAGCAATCCTGGTTTATGAAGGAATATTAATGAGCTGCTATATGTATCTAGAGCAATAACCCATAGAGGTTACTCATTGACAATTTGTTGAATGAATGAGCATTTATGGATATTCTGTGTTAATAAGCTTTTCATCATGTGTCAAAATGATTGAAAAAAATCAATTTAAAGCAGGCAAGATTTATTTTGGCTGGCAGTTTCAGAGGACTGGGGACATGGCTGCTTGGCCTGCTGCTGAGGGCTGGTGGGGTAGCAGAACATCATGGTGGGGAGGCTGTGGTGGAGCGAGGCTGTTCACATCACAGTGGTCATGAAGCAGAGAAGAGGCTGGGGAGACCATGTGCCTTTCCTAGACATGCCCTCAGTGACCTACTGCCTCCAACCAGCCCTGCTACAGTTGCCATCACCTGTCATCAGTCTATTCAATTATGAACCCATCAATGGATAATTCAAAGCCCTGCCTCTGAACATTGCTGAACCTGGAACCAATCCTTGAACTCTCTAGGGGAACTTCAGATAGCACGTTTCTAGTGAAACTGGAAAGGAAAGGTCAAGTATACAGCTATCAAGTTTCTAGTGTGGGTTTATTTGACTTAAAATAAATATGATAAGACAATATTAAAAGTTAAAAATATGTGAAGATTAAATGCAAAAGCTGTATTTCTGAGTTTGATACAAACTTGAAATTCTCAGGATAAAGAGAAGTTTTGAATAGGCTAGAGTATCATAGTGACTTTGTTGTAGATGTAGAGTTTGGGCTAAAAGCAGATGCCATATTTTAAAATTTAAGAAAACAACAGGAACAAAACATTCTCTTTTTCAGAGCAGAGTAAGGAAAGAGATATAACAAAATCCACCAAGGAGGAAGCAAGTAAATGTGATTATTAGCATTTTAATAACTAAACAGCAATTCTCAGGAAGACTGTTAGAAAAAATGCATAGCAGAATTGATCACAAGAGAATATTTGTGAAAACACTGGGTTACAGAAATCAATAACAACATCAATTTATCAGGAGCAGTTTTCCTTTCTTGGGAGAATTCATATTTCCATTTGGAAACAGTGAGAGCTGAATACTGGAGCCAGTGGGAGATGGAGGGAAAACATGAGTCTTCAGTAAGTAGTCGAAAACTTACAGCCATAAGGTGTAAGCCCCAAATTTATCTTAAATTTATCTTGATTTTAAGCAGGTAAGCAGAATTTGTTCCCATTTTATAGACAAAAATCACTAAAGTTTAGAGAGAATTCTAAATGAAAAAAAAAAAAGTGTAGTTTTCTAATGTGGCTCTTTCCACTTCTACTTCTAGTCTGAAATTTATTTAGGAAAACTGTTGTTAAACGTGATGGGCAGGAGCCATTCAAAACGTCAGGAGGCTATTTGCTTCCTTGCTTCTTGACGCTTCCAAATGCATTTTCTTTAGCATTGAAGATGCTCCCATGACAAGCGGGCAGGCATCTGTCATGTTGTGAAGGGGGGGTTTTCTGTCATTCACGCATCTTGCTGTGACTCCTCACCCTCCTTCCAGCGCTGCCCTGCACCCCTGACCCCACTGTGTGGTTTCGGAGTGTTGGTGCCAGATGCCACCCACCCTGTGTGCAGGGCGGCACAGAGCAGTGGGGAACCTGGCCCTCACCTTTGCTGCTCCCGGGCTCTCTCCTCTTCACTGCTCAGGTCCCCTGGGCTCTCCTGGCTCTCAGAACCCCCAGTCGGTTGATGAATCTCTTTGATTACCCAGGCTCATTTTCTTATGCTTGCAATTGAGAACAATGAAAATCACAAAATTTGGTTATAAAAAAAATGGCAACTTTTCCTGACCTTGAAGAGTTTCATCATGTTTTAATCAATCCGAACAATTTCCAAGGGAAGAAGCAAAAGCTTCAAAGGTATGAGGGGTTGAACTGTGTCCTCCCCAAGTTCACCTGGATGAGGCCCTTAGAGAAATGAAGGTAAAATGGGGTCCCTAGGGCTGGCCTGGTTCAACATGACTGATGTCTTCATAAGAAGAGGTCAGGACGCAGACAGGAAAGACCGTGAACGCGCGCACACACACACACACACACACACACACACACACACACACACACGGTTGAACACTGGAACGCACAGCCAGAGAGCAGCCACGTGAAACCTCTGCAGACACCAGCCCCTCCACCCCCAGAAGACACCAGCCTGCACAGCTGTGAGATGACAATCATTGTGGCTTAAGCCCCCCAGTCTGCTGTGGCACCCTGCTGTAGCCGACCAAGAAAACTAATGTAAAGGTTGGTTGTTCAACATCAAACAGTCAGTTATGGTGAAAGTAGGACTCCAGTCCAAATAAGCAGCTCCAATCTAGTTCTTGTGCTGATGCATATGTGTGGCAGTAAAATACACACCCACACACACCCACACACATACATATATACACACATACACATACATATATACACACATACACACAGATATATATCTACATGCAGATATAGAATTTATATTCTTGTTATGTATATTCATGAGATATATATATATATATATGAGATCTATATGTATTTGTGTTCTATATATGTATATTTATATATTTGTGTACAAATGCACACACACACACACACACACACACAAACACATCTCTTAGGAGATTCAGAAAAAACATCCCAAGCAATATTTTCATAAATAATGCTTAATTGACTACCAAGTTACTTCAAATTTATGTCACCAGTCTGTAAAAATGGCTCTACGACTGAACAAAGGAATATGACAAATTGTACATAAATATTCACACAAAAGTGGTTCTATTTTCAGATTCCCAGTTAATTTGAATAGAGTTCTGCTTTTCCAAGACCCACATTTCTGATGGTGGTCCAGTAGGTCTTAAGACCACATTCGGCTGTGGTTTTAGAAATAAACTACATTCTGAACTTTTCCTAAATAGCTTTATGGCTTCTGCCAAAGTCCATAATCAATCTTTTCCTTAACTCATTCTGTCTCTTAAATGCTGTCAAATTACGAAAGGGGTGATGCCAAACAGACACACCTATAGGGGAGAAATGTGCCTGCTCCTTACTTAATCCAGTGGAAAGTGAGAGTAGGTGACAACGTCCCCAGGGGTGAGTTAACTGTCACCTGTGTGGGTCACCTCAATCCCCTCAGAGACCCAAACACCACACAGCATTCTGGAAAAGCACTTCCCAGTAAGGCTCTGGTCTCCAGAAATTAAGGTAACACAAGTGAACAATCACTTGTTCTTTGGGGTCCTTTTATTATTGTCCTTGAGGAATAACTGAAACAAAATGTCCTTACTTCCTCTTCCACCTTGGAAGAAGCCCCATTCCTGGGCATCACTGTTAGATGAACTCCCCTTAGTAATTCATAAAGAGGAAATTTCCTAAAGCTACCTATCAATTTAGTAAATCATCTCATCTGGTTTCTTTCTAAGTACCTTTTCCAAATTTTTACTATAGTTAGCTCATCAGAAGAACAGGAATTCCTGTGTGCAGGAAAGTAGGACTTTCCTTTGATACATTTATTAGAACTTCAAAAGGGGGCCAATGTCTTGGAAAGCCTGGGAGGAAATTTGAATTAATGAGGAGTGGAATATAAAGCCTTGGAAATTAAAGTGAGTGATATATCTAATGTGTAGTTTCCCTGAAAATTTAGAATGCAATATCATTTAAAATGACATCAAAATAAAAAATACTTATGGATAAATCAGACAAAGATCAGTAAATTGGAAACTACAAAATGCTGCTTAGAGAATTTAAAAAACCTAAATTCATTGAGTGACATATTTGTTCAAGGATTGGAATAGTCAACACTGTTAACATACACTTTGCCCAAGTAAACCAATATACTCAAAGAAATCTCAAACAAAGCACAAATAAACTTTTAAAAGAAATTGATAAGCTGATTCTAAGTCCAAATGGAAATTCAAAGACCTAGAAAAGCTAATAAAGAAGTAGGAGACTTTACTGCTTTCAAAACTACTTACAAACATGTAAACAAAACCGAAACTCAATAAGTAGATGACATGAAATTACAAAGCTTCTGCAAAGGAAAGTAGAGGATTAAGATCATGAAGAGGATGGCCACAGAGCAGGAGAAGATCTTTGCCATCTGCTCTTCCAACAGGGGATCAATAGCCAGAATATAAAAAGAACTCAGTAAATTTAACACCCAAAACCAAATAATCCAATTAATAAGTGGGCAAAGGGACTAAATAGACACTTCTAAAAAGAATAAATACAAATGGCAAAAAAAAAATGTGAAAATATGTTCAACATCTCTAGCACTCAGGGAAATGCAAATCTACACTACCCCAAGATTTCTCACTCCAATCAGAATGGCAATTATCAAGAATACAAATACTAACAACTGCTGGTGAGGATGTAGGTGAAGAGGTCCACTCATACACTGTTGATAGAACTGCAAATTAGTGCACTCTGGAAAACAGAATGGAGATTCCTTAAAAAATGAGGGATGGAATGAAATATGACCCAGCTATCCCATCCCCCATGTATATCCATGAGATCTGAAATAAGCACACAGTAGGGATGTGGCCAATGTTTATAAAAGCATAATTCACAATAGATAAATTATGGGACCAGGCCAGATGCCCACAAATAGAAAAATGGATAAAGAAAATGTGGTATGTATACACAAAGGAGTTTAATCAGCCAAAAAAAGAAGACTGAAGTTGCGGTATCTACTTGGTGGAACTGGAGAACATCATGTTAAGTGAAGTGAGTTGGACCCAGGATATCAAGGCTGAATGTTCTCTCACATGTGCAGGTCAGAGCAAAAGAAACATACATTTATAAACCTCATAGGAGAAAATGTTGTGACCTTGGGTTATATGTGATTTCTTAGATATTACACCAAAATTACAGAATTACAATTCCAAAAAGAAAAAAAGCAATTGATAAATCGTACTTTGTTGATAATCAATGGCCACAGCTACACCATGGGCTGGGAGACTGCTGGGAAGGAGTTGGGCTGGAGACCAGGGCCACTGGGGCAGGCAGCCAGCCGGACACACAGATGGGAGTCACAGTGCTCCTCTACCAGACTCCATGCCCCCTGGGATGCTGCCATGAGGTTCTAAATAATGATTTCACTTTGAGCAGCAGGGCACAGTGGACCTTGGCCTTGGCCTGCAGGCAGGCTCCTTCGTCCAGCCATCTCCCCGTGCCCACCTGACCTTCTCCATCTTCTCCTTCCCACCCTGGGTGGGAGGCAAGGGAGTGGGGAGAGGCAGGGACAGGGAAAGGGCCAGGCAGGTGTGAACACTGCAGGGCACTCTGGGGCCAGGCAGGGCAGTGGCTGTCAATACCCTGATGGCACTGCCATGACGGGCATCCCACTCCAGGTGGAGCAGGTCCCATCACAAAAGTCGTGCTTTCTGATGGTCACTTGCCCACTGCAGGGTGGGATGGAGGGCTCAGAAGATGGAATGTGGGGGGCTCCTTTGGCATAAAGAGTAGCTTTCTCATGCAGAGTGTGGAAGCTAAAGTCCACCCCCTGCCATGGCCTAAGGAAGTTGACAATGGAATCCGCCCTGCCCCCTCCTGCCCGCACAGGCCACCGAACCTGCCTGTGTGTCTTTCCTGCCTTTTGTCCCATCTGCCCTTCTTCAGGCCATCTAAGTCTACATGTGTCTGTCACCTGCCTTTATTTCTTTTTTTTCCAAGTTTCCCACCCTTCCTAAAATCTCTGACAACTCTCTTGCCACTGAAATGTATAGATTCTCATTTCTATTTATTTATTTATTTATTTTTTATTGGTTGTTCACAACATTACAAAGCTCTTGACATATCATATTTCATACATTAGAATCAAGTGGGTTATGAACTCCCATTTTTACCCCAAATACAGATTGCAGAATCACCTCGTGTGTGTGAGTGTGAGAGACTATGAGTGTGTGTAAATGTGTGTGTGTGAGGGTGAGTGAGAATGTGACAAACAGAAGCTTCAGTCTCCGGTACTGACGAACATGTAGCATCTAGCCCAGGGACTCTAACATGGTGGAAGGGTTCCCTTGTCCTGAAGCTTATTACTGAACCAGAAAGAAGCCAGGCTACAGAGCACATTGGTGACCAAGCCTCACCTCCAGGTGCAATGCAGTGGAGGGCCACCCACGCCTCGGAGGCACTTCTGGGAGGAAATGGCCTGTCGCCTTCATTGCCACTGGGAGTGTAAACAGCCAAGGAGACAGAGTGAAGAGGATTCGCCCTCTTGAGATACAAATGTCTTCATTTTTGTGTTTGGGATGATGATGGCTTTCTTCCCCATTACCTAAACAATGGAATATTGAAATATTACCTGGTAACAAGTAAAAAGCAAGCTAGCAAACAGGAGGGCCACACACGCTCTCTGGAAGAGCCTTCTTCTTATCACCTTGAGGTAGAATTCGTTTCCTGCTGAACCCATCCAGGGTGTGGTAGAATGATTTCCCATAAGTAAAGGAATAGCACAGGAGAAAAGCATGGTATTATGTCAGAATTATGCGCAGCTGAAGGAACAGAGAGAAACACCAGGAGGGCCCTGGAAAGGCCTTGGAGGTGAAGTCTATAGGAGCCCTTGGGAGCGGGAGTCAGATATGGTGAAAGCAGTTGGTGGGGCGGCAACCCTAAGGAGAAGCACAGGGCCAGGCTTGGCTTCCAGATCATCTGCACCTGGGAGTCCCAGGGCCCTGCTACTGAGCTGCAGACCAGGCAGAGGAAGGGATCCCCGTGCCTCAGTGACGAGGGGAGCTCTCACCTCCCAAGTCCTTCAGTCCAGGCTGGGGTTGTGGGTCAGTGGCAGAGTGCTTGCCTGCCCTATGTGAGGCACTGGGTTCCATCCTCAGGACTACATAAAAATAAATAAACAAAATAAAAATATGTGTCCATGTATAACTAAATAATAATAATTTCCTTAAAAGTCCCTAATGTCCTATTTCATGTAAAGGGTTGGATCCTGATAATTATAATACTTGCCTCCTAAAGATGTTGTAAGGATTAGAAATAATGTATGTGAAAGACATTTATGGAGCATTTATAGGCATTTTTTGAATGCTCATCACATGTTATCTGTCACTATGAGAGGAAAGAACTAACGAGAAGTTTCAGAATCTTCTTTGAGGTTGAGGACTCGGGTCTGGGCTGGGTCACATCTGAGAGCTTCCATTTGTGTTCATCATCCAATAGCTGCATCGTTTTCCAATGTTTCTTTTTCTTCCTGTCAAGATTCAACAAAAAAAATATGCAAATTGCTTTGAGTTGTTTTGTGTGTGTATATTTGTGTGTGTGTTTGCAGAAACAGTATTTTTTGAAGAATTTCTTTTCAATGAAATACTTAGGTGCTTATGTTTCAAAAGAACAAGTAAAAAATAAAAAAACAATGGCGATAGTATGAAGTCCCCCTTTATCTCCTAGGGATATGTTCCAAGACCCCTTTGGAGGCCTGGAACCGTGGAGAGTGCTAAATCTCACCTGCATTAATGTCTTCTGACCTGCTCGTTCTTACTGCAGTTCTTTCCAATCTCTGCCTGCACCTTCTTTCTTCCCATGTCTCTTTCTTATTGAGTGGAGAGCCTTCACCTCATCACTTCAAAGAAGAATTTTATGATTTCTCTTTGGCCTATCTGAATTGTCAGCATCAATTCTCTTGCATCTGGGGACACTATTTGGTAAATAAGGGTTCTATGGACCCAAGCACCGGCACTCCACCATAGTACCTCCTAACCCAGAGGACTGCTTCATGACTCGTGGCTGGTAGCATATGCAGCGTGTGCACACTGCACAAAGTGATGATTGACATTCCAGCTGGAAGAAGCAGAGAGCCTGAGATTTCATCAAAGCCCTCAGAATGGTGTGCAATTGAAAACTTATGAATTGTTTATTTCTGGAAATTTCCATGTAATATTTGCAAACGGTGGTTGGCTGCAGAAAATGAAAGAGTAGATAAGGGGGCCCTGCTGTACTTTTATACAAATGGTGGGATTTAATTTGTCATGAAAGGAGGAAGGATTGGCTGACAGATATTTAAATGAGCTTAAACTCTGCCAGGTCTACCCACTCTGACTTCATTCTTCTCCAATGGTGCATTTAAAAGCACATTAACTTCATTTTAAAAAGTCATACCTAGTGGGTCTGCCTGTAAAAGGAACACTGGTTAGTAATTCCTTTGAAGGAACATATTAGATTTGTGGAGGGAATGTGAACAATTCTGTCCAGTCACTGCCATTGTTGTTTAGTGGTGGTAAACTCAGGTGGAGCTTTGTTCTTGGAGAAAGAATGGAGTCTCTGCAGGAGTGCTAGGGGGCTGCACAGGGAGTGTGTGAGAGAGCCTGACACGCAGTTTCTAGAATTAAAATCCTATTCTTTTTAGATTATTATTAAAGTGAAAGTGATGAAATGTTGGAAAGGCAGACATGATAACTACTGTTGTAACTACAGTTCACCAGACACTCCCTACTGTCCACAAATGCCAAAGCTGAAGTCACCTTCCCTGTTCTCCAGGGCTCCCCTGGGTGGGCCGTGGGGCATGAGCCTGAGTTCATGCTCAGCATGGAGACATGGAGATCAAAGCAAGAGGAGTTCTGGCAGCGGCTGCCTGGTGAGCTGGCTGTGGTTGGGCCAGGCTAGCAATGATGGCTCATACCTCCACCCCCACTGGGGAGGCCAGATCCAGCTCTGCAGCGAGGCCCAGAATTCCAGGAGGGAGAAGGCACGGAGGAGTGTACAGCAGAGAAGTCACTGTTCTATCACTAAATCAGAAAAGTCATGACTTTCTGAATAGATTCATGTGAAATATTTCTCTCTCTCTTACTCAAAGATGGTCTTAAAGGCAATGAGAGGACCTGTGAATGCTCTTTGGGAGATGCCAATCTGGAGTCACTGCAGAGTGCCAGATGGAGGCCTCCTGAGCAGCCACAGGCTAATAGTGCCTGGGAAGTGCCTCAAGTCAACGTGCCCCTCAAAAGAATGGAAGCTTCTTAACCTGGATGAAGACTCAGGTCCCTGATGGGCGGCTCGGGTGATTGTTACATGGCTCGCTCAGATGGCAGTAAAAATGTGCCTCTCTTTTTTCTTAATCCAGGCCTCCCTAAATGGCGTCCTTCCTCAGTGTTTTGTTTCATGCACAAAGGTCTTTGTTGAAGCAAAATCCAAAAGAATAATAGGTTTCTTTTTTTTGAAGAGCTACAATTTACAGACACCTTTAACAACCACTTTGCATTTACTATCAGTTACTCCTCGCCCCAAGTCTCTCTGGGAGGTATTGCTCCCTATATTCTGTAAATGAGAAAAGCAGTGCTCAGAGAAATTACTTCCCCCATCCTGTATGTGGCAGAGCTGGTATTGAACACCCCCCCCCCACTCTCTCCCTCTCTTTTTTTTTCCCCTAACTGTGAAGGTAGTGGGTGGAGCCACTGGGCAGTATGGACCCTGCAGAGCTACTTTGGAGGGCTACTGGCTGTCTCGGATCCTGGCTCTACCACTTCATTCCTCTGGGTGTCAAAGCAATTTAGGGAATGAATGGGTCAAGAGGATCAGGGCAGAGATTGGAACCAACAGATGGTAAATACAAGAGATTCATGGAAGCGTGTGGTCAAGGAGGAAAGAGGAGAAAATTCCAGGAAGGATGGGATCACGCCTCATGTCAAAGAGCAGGGAAATGACAACTAAAGAAGTTTTTGTGGAGCAATGTTAAGTGACCACACTGGAAAATTTCAGCAGAGTGGAGGCAAAAATCAGACGGCAGTTTGTTGAAGGCAACAAAATGGCAGGGGTCATGGGAGAACACAAGGGAATTCACAGGAGAGGGAGAAGAGGCTGCTAAATATTTCTTAAGAGAACTTAGAGAGGTTGTAAAGTCCGTCTAAAGGAGGAAGATGCATGAGCCTTGGAAATCAGAAGGGAAAACCTGGCAAGTTCTCTGGGTCTCTGAAGTGGAAGAGCTGCTAGGAAAGGGCACTGCTTTCAGATCCAGGTCCAGGTGGGCAGCAGGGAAGGTGCACAATGGGGGTTTTGGCTCAGCACAGAGCAATGGTAGGGACGCCTGCTGTGCTTGGTGGGCTGGGAGTGTCAGCTGAGCAAGGCTTGTGCCATGGCCCTGTGGTTTCTCCACCAAACCTGAGGAGCTGGGGTACCGGATTGGTTTAAGATAGGGCTGGTAGGTGAGATGGTCAAGCTGTAGAAAAGACCAAGGGGTTTTGGGTGCTCCCAGCCTTGGCCAGAGTGGTGGTGGAGGAGGGAGGTTCCAGCTGGACAGAAGCAGTTGGAGCTGTCTGGGTCCTGGGCTGAGAGCAAGGGAGGCTGCCCCATAGGACAGAAGGGAGGACCAAATGTCCTGGCTCAGATTACATCAAAGGGCAAGGTGAGCACGCACAGGACACTGTTGCTAAAACAGTGGAACACACCCTCCATATGGCAACCCTGAGAATGCTAACGTGAATCAATTATTAAATACTAAGATTTTTATCCTAATGGAGACGGTTTTGAATGAGACCTCTAGTCGTTTCCTAAATAGCACTGGAGTGCAGAGGACTTTTGAGCAAGGGGTGTTCTGTATAGGTTTCCTATTTCTTTTCTCTTTTTGAGTAGTTAATGTCATCTTTGGCAGTTACGTGCTTTTTCATCACCCCCCCCACACACACACACACACTACCAACAACACCAAAAAACACTGCAGCAGAAGCACTTGGAAATGATTCTCACAGGTGGTGCCTTTACAGTCTTTCCGAAAGTACAAAAGGGTAATGAGAAACCACCACGCACATCTCCATGTTTAAATTTGGAGATCTTCATCTATTTTCTTTCTGGACGTGGTTGGGAGGAAGGGAGAGGTAGCAACTTTTTATTCACACAGAGAAAACAGCTCATTTTCAGTCAGATCTCTGGTTCCCATGTTGATGGAAGACATGAAACAAGAGAAGGGCCACAACAATTTTGATAACAAAATGAAATCAATTTATCACTAGGTTTTATGTTTTGTGCATGTGGTCCATTTTAGCACAGTAGTACCCAACTTGTTTGTTTAAAAACTCATGAAAGTACTAAGGATTTAAAAAGTAGTTTGTCACTACATAAGCACAAAGGAGGGATTGTCCTTGTCCTGTGTTCCTCTAGCCATTTAAGGATTTAGTTAGTTGATTTTCCATGTGCACAGAGATAGAGAACTATAAAGAAAACAATATGCTTGAACATGACGTTGCTGAAATCAGCCAAAAAAATGAGGTCAACTTTGTTTGTCTTGAACCTGTTTAAATTCTCTATTAAGTTAAGACATCTGCTTGAAAGCTTCGGGAGGGGAGGGAAGGGTCAGAGGAAGTGTTGATGATGGACTCCCTGAGACGGAGCCGCAACTGCACCTGCAGATCAATCGCAATCCGAGGCTAATGTATGTGCACAGGTCTATTAAGCTCTCCTCTCTGTCACGCTCAGCATTTTCCTTTGCATTTTTCTATCTGGAAATACTATTAGTCGGCTAATGCACCTTGCTGTAGGAGGCGAGAGAGACCTCAGGGATTTGGGATATGGTAATGCCTCTCGTCACTGCCCTGAGAGATGCTCAGAGCACTCTGCCTACGGTAAACTGGCCCAACCCAAGAAGGTAAAACATTGATAAATATCATTTTCAGTCTTGCATTTTCCTCTTAATGTTTTCATGTATAGCAATATAATTATGTCCATCAATTTCCTTACTGAAACTCAAAGGAAGGGGACACAAAGGACCAACTGCAGGGGATCATATCAGAACCAAAAGGAATGTGATGGCCTTTAACACCTTCTAAATAGTAATATTAAACAACTAGGAATTTATAGTACAATTTTAACTTGGTGGTATTTTTCAATGAAAAACACTTTAAAGATGGAACAATTTTTTCTTACCCTTTCTTTTCTTTCCTAGTTAAACTCTAATATGTGTACATGGAAAATGGAATGAGCCTCATGCAGGGTCAGTATTGCATCAAGAAAAGGTGATTTTTATATTTTCTGGCTGTCCTCATTATTATCATTTTAGTACTCCTTTTTATGCAAATGTTATATAAAGTTAAATATCTTAACACCACTCTTGCATATATATATATATATATATATATATATATATATATATATATATATAAATATATTTATGTACATACACATGTACACACACACACACACACACATATATATATATATATATATGCATTTAACAATATTATCTTTTCTCTTCCATTTTATTTAGGTAAATTGATAAGTAAGAATTTATATGTTCAAGGTGCACAACATGTTGTGATATGGTATTGGTATATATTGTAAAATGATTGCCACAATCAAAATAATTAACATATCCATCACTACACACATTGTGTGTGTGTATGTGGGTGTGTGTGGGTGTGTGTGTGTGTGTGTGTGAGAGAGAGAGAGAGAGAGAGAGAGAGAGAGAGAGAGAGAAGGAGGGGCATTTGAAGTATATTCTCTTAGTGAACTGGAAGCAAATAATGCAGAATTATTGACTACAGCCACCTTGCTGTGCACTATATTTCCAAGACATTCATATTATAATTAAAAACTTTAAATTGTTACATTTGAATGTTTACTAGTTAATAATTTTTTAGAGGAAAACCAAAGTGTTCTAGAAAGCTATATTTTAATGAAGAATTTTCAAAGTTTATTTTTTCATTTTATACTGTGTGGCTGCCTCATAGTCAGCCCCCCTAGAAGCTGTCTGCTTTGGTCATGATGCAAAATGTCAGGTCACTTGCTGAAACTAGGGTTGGTTGGGGGGACTCTGGGAGTGAATTTGAGCCCTAGGGTGCATAGTCTCATTTTCTCCCATGTCATCTGCATTTCCTAAAGCTTCCAGGTAAGGATCTGCAGGGAAGACAGGTAGAGGCACTGAGGGGAAAGCTCTCACTCAGTCTCTCCTCCCTCCTTTCAGCAGCTCTGCGCGGGGAATTAACCAGCCAAGCTGGGTATACTGATGCAGAAAAGAGAAGGCACAGCTCTTAGGAGTGGTAAAGAATCCAACACATTTAAAATACAAGTAGGCTCTTAAGAGTCATTTAAAATGCCTGTAATTTGTTGCTCACACATACAGACCAGTGGAAGGTCAGAGGTGCTTACAATAGGCAACAAATACAATTTGACATGTCTAAATTTTGTCATCATATCTTCAAGGTTCAAAATCCTTTGTTCCCTTCCAAAAACAAAATTCCTGGGGATTAGTAACATACTGATACAAAATTACTTTCTACATAATTGGTGGGAGTCCAAGCTCAGGGAATTTCTGTTAACTCTTGTAGCCATCAGTAACATCACTCAACCTGAGCTGCTTGGAGCCGCAGGGCTGGTGTTGAGTCTTTGATGTTATCAGCTGTGCCAGGGGAGCCCAGAAACAACAGTGAGCATTCAGACCCAAGAAGGCTCAGGAGCGCTGCTAGGCTGCTGCACTATTCTAGGGAAACGTGCCTATCTCTTAATTACTATAAATCTAGATCCATGTGCTAGCAAACATTTGTTGCTAAATTGCTTCAAATTCATTTCTATCACATGCTACATGAAAGCAGAGACCAACTTGACTATTGCTGTTTCTGCTGCCCTTTGAAGACATTTCTGTGATGAAAGATGACAGAAAGCAACCAACAGCCCGCTTCTCTGAGAAATGCTAGCTCCATCACCCAAGGGAAAATGTTCACTAACTCTTTTCATATGAAAATCAGTCTTTGTTCAGAGAAGGAGGTGAAGGAGCCGGGACTTTCACCAGGATGAGTAAACCAAGCCCACAGCCATGGAAGGCACAGAAACACAAGAAATCCCCACTCCTCATTGGGACCAAAGCCGGACAACACCACAGAATACTACCCATTTACTCTGGTTGCAGTGCCTTGGGAAAGACAATTTGCTGCTCAAATAACAGCTTTGATAGTAACATGAACTTTGACTATGTAAGTAGGTTGTAATCCACAGAATTTCTTGTGAATTGGACAAAAATATTTTCTTTTGATTGTGATAAGGAGCAGTGCCATTAAAAAAAATCTATTTTTGTTTTGTTCTTTAAAAGATATTGGACTTCAGTTAATCCCTCAGTCCTAAATTGTGGCTATTGGGAATGGAGGCTATACTAGTTATTGCGTATTATTTTAAATTTCATATTAATGTGGATGGAGATGAACGAAGGAAATTTGCACTCATGCTGAAATTGCAAAGACTTGCAAAGAGAAATGTGTAAATGACCCCATAGATACTTGTTGCTGAGAAAGGAGAGCAGGAATTTTTAGGATATAGCCCACATTCCAATAACTCTATTTGGATGTTTAACAGAAAAGGAAGAAGGAATATAAATTAAGAAATACTTTGGTAAACCATGATGTTCTCCCTCACTGTGATCCATTCCAAACTGCTTCTGCTACCATATGTGCCCTGTAACGTGGATAAATCCAACAAGAAGTAGTAAAGAGGGGATGGTCTCAGGCCAGCTCGGGAGATCAGCAATTCTTACATGATGTTCTCTTGCAGTGCCGGTGACAGTCGCAGAATGTATAGTGTAGCCAACACAATGGTCCCGAAAGCCACAGAAGGACACAGCACTGAGCAGAACACCCATCTTGCCTTCTCCTGAGAAGGATCATGTGCAAAGGAAACGGCCACAAGACACTGATAGAAACCATCAGTCAGCATCCATGGCAGCATGGGCAACCGGCACCTGCTTCTCCCCTGTCACCTCTGCTGCTCCGTTCTCCATTCAGCAGCCTTTCTTCTGCTTCCTGCTGTTGGCCTCCTTCCTTTGCAGTTAGCATACATTGCTATCAAGTACGGTGGTATTGCATTCTTATTATGATTTCAACACTTTACAAAAAAAAAAAACTTACAAATTATTTTTAAGTAGTTTTTTGTTGTTTCAATAAGGTCATATATTTATAAAGGCAGTTGCCATCTTAAACTGCTTCTGCATTGCAAATTCTTTCAAAGGTCATGTGTGGATTTAGTGTCCAATGAACAACAAGTCTTAACTTCTAATTTTGGAGCTATATTTGTGAAAGAAAGAAAGAAAGAAAGAAAGAAAGAAAGAAAGAAAGAAAGAAAGAAAGACAAAATAGTTTATGAAACTAAAATCTTTTAAAAGCTGAGAAGTTTCAGCTAATGAAGAGGCAGGACCAAGTGGTCTAAGAATGTCACTCTGAATCGAGGTCACCTGGTCCAAGGACTAGTTATGCCTGTAGTAAACTTGCTTCAAAATGTGAGCTGATCATTTCACCCCTCCCTGCCTCCGTTTCCTCATCTGTAAAATGAACACATACAGTGCTTACCTCATAAAGTTATTGTGAAGATTAAATGTGTTATACACCAAAGACTTGGTACTTAATATGTATTATGGCTGCTTTAAAGTTACAGTTAACATTAAGTCACTGCACAATCCTGATTTTCTACTGATACATGAGTTTCTTGAAAGAGGATTATATCATAATTGCCGTTAAATCCTTGGGGGGTGAAACACAAGAAAAGTTCAATTAGTGATGACAGCTGAATATACTAAATTCTTCCATTATCTCTTGTTCTCTTTTTGATGAGAAAAATTACTTGATTCTTCCACAGATAATCATTATCTTCCTGTTCTAACCTATACTACTTAAAAATAATGTTATAATGAGTTTTATAATTCTTTAGTTTATCTCTGAAATAATAAAACAGCAACAACCAGGAACCAGATGGTGCAATAAGAGAGAGAAAAAAGTTGAAAGATATAAAAACAGAAAGAATGAAAAGTTTGCACGTATATCTTTCAATTCCAAAAGGAAAACAGGCTGAGCTTTTATAGGGTGGCTAACTACAATGACAAGTGATGATTGAATTGAACACCTCTTCAGAGGTGACGCTCAGCAAGTGTTTTTTGAGCCGAGCACTCTGTTGGACGCTGAGAAATCAGAAAAAAAGTGAATGCTTCTTCTGAAAAGCTTATGATACTAGCCCAGGGATGAGACATGGACTTATATGGCCCCCAGCACCCCTGACTAATTCAGGGCCATACATTTTTGAATACTAAGTGATGCTACAGTTAACTTGCCAGATTGGATTCTAATCTTTATACAATCTCTCCAGGTCCCTCTGCTCCAATAAAGAAGAGGTTGTTTGACTAATGTTCCTTTAAGCTGTGAAATTCTAGAACTTAGTCTATAAATAGCTTTCATTTTTTTTTTTGCTTCAAAATTCAACAGTCTTCTCTACTGACAGACACTTGTCTCAGATTTCTTGTTATCTTTTTCTACTCAGTAATAATATTTTTCTACTCATCAAAGAATAAAAGACTATACAGATTTGGAAATAGGAAGGTTATTAGTAAGATTCAAGGAGATGGTGGTGGAAACAGATTTTGTGACAAACTGTGGCTGGGGGGCTGACATACCCTGAGTAGGCCTTGGTAGACTTCCCTGGTGGGTAAAGCATGTCCCTTCTGTGGGTCCTGGAATGCAAATATGTCCCACTTCACAGGAAGATGAGAATGACTGAAGTCCTTGGTATTCACTTTGTTTAAGGAGGTGAAATCACTTCCCTGCCTTCTCTTCATTTTACTGTGTGCTCTGAGCATTCTCCAATTAGACAGTCCGGCCATGGTCAAGCAAGCGCTGGACACAACCTGGCCTCCTAGACGGTATTCCTTACTGGGGAGCTTTTCTTTCCCCAGGATCTTGGTTCAGATTTCCTGAGCTTTGAGTTTGCTACCTACAAGTAACTTGAAAGGGGATGTTTTGTGTCCTATTAATTATAACACAGAATAGACGACACGGGCCAGGCACGGTGGTGCACGGCTATAGGCAGGAGGATCACAAGTTCAAAGCCAGCCTCAAAAAAGAGAGGCGCTAAGCAGCTCAGTGAGACCCTGTCTCTAAATAAAATACAAAATAGGGATGGGAATGTGGCTTAATGGTCAAATGCCTCTGAGTTCAATCCCTGGTACCAAAAGAAAAAAAATAGATGATACAGGTTTTAACTGTGTTAGCATTTGTTCTTTTATTCCATTTACACAATTTTATTTCCAGCCCATCCAAATTTTCAGTCTTTATTCTAAAATTATTTAATATAAAAAGCCCTGAAAAATAATAAAAGCCAATTGGAGTAAGTATTCATGATCTTGGGTTAAGTGATTAACTTCTCCGATATAACATCAAAAGTATTAATAATAAAAAAAACTAAATTGATAAAGTATACCTAAACAAGATGGAAAGCTTTGTGCTTCAATAACATGATCAAGAAAGTAAAGCTCAATCCATTGATAGGGAGAAAAATACCTGAAAATCAAAAAAGAACTTGTATTCAGAATTTATGGAAAACACTTTTAACTGAATCATGAAATTAAATATCACAAGATATTGGATCAGACGTTCTTTAAAGAATGTAGATGGATTGACAAATGCCAATTTGCTCAGAATTGTTAATCTCTATGGAAATGCAGATCAGAACCACAGTGAGTTACACTTTGTATCCACTGAGATCACTGGAATCCAGAGGACAGCAAATAACAAGTATTGGTGAAGACGTGGGGACACTGGAACTCTCAGGTATTGCTTGTGGAAATGTTAAATGCTGTCATTATTTTGGAAAACAGTTTGTCAGGTTCTTAAGCATTAAACAAAGATTTTCTATATGGCCCAGCAACTCTGTTTCTGCTTATCTACTCAAAAGAAATAAAAATATATGTATACAAAGATAAGTGTACCTAGTAGCATTATTTATGATAACCAAAATTTAAAAGCCATTTAAATATTAATCCACTGGTGAATGGAAAACATGTAGTATATCCATACAATGGAATATTATTCAGCAATAGAAAGCAACAGTGTACTGCAACATTCCGCAAATTGGAGTATTCATGATCTTGAAAGGGGATGTTTTGTGTCCTATTGATTGTAACACAAATTGAACACAGGTTGAAGAAGCCCAAAGAAAACAACACATTTTATTTACATGAAATGTCTAAAATAAGTAAACCTATACAAACAGAAAGCAAAGGTAGCTGCTGCCTACGCTGAGGTGGTATCAGCTGATACTGATACTGATGGAGTATCCTCTTTACCATGAGGACAGTCAATATTCAGTTTTCTCAGCACTATTTATTGAAATGACTGCTTTTCCTAATATGTGTTCTTAAAATCTTTGCTAAACTCAATTGGCTGCTACATGTGGATTTATGTTTGTTTTCTCGTTTTTTTCCCTTTGGTCAGTGTGTCTAGGTCTATGCCGGATCATGTCATTTTGGTTACTATAGCTTTATTTACATTCCAAAACCAAGGAGTGTGCAGCTTCCAGCTCTGTCCTTTTTGCTCATGATCATGTTAGCCATTTGGAGTCTTTTATGGTTTCATATGACTTGTAAGACTTTTTTTTTCTATTTCTGTAAGGAATACCATTGATATTTTGATAGAAATTAATAAAATATATAAATCAATGTGGATCTTTTGGATGGTACAGACACTTAAACAATGTTAATTCTTCCAATCCATGAACATGGATTATCTTTCCATTTATTTTGTGACCTCATCGATTTCTTTCATTAATATTTATGGCTTTCATTGTGTTGAGATCTGGTCATTAGTGGCAATGTGTATGCACCAGGAGGAAATTGTGTTCAGCAAATCAGACAGGCACAGAAAGACAGTATGATTACACTCTGTGTGGAACCTAAAACCAGTTATCTCATTGAGGAAAGAGCTGTGGTGATGGTAAGCCAAGGTGACTGCACATAGGGTGACCCAGTGATGAGAGTAGATCAGCTAAGGGGCACGTGCATGGTGTGCCTGAGCAGAGTAGATGATACAGCCAGCAATACTGTATTGTGTACTTCAAAACAACTACAAGAGAGGATTTTGAAAGTTCTCACCACAAAGAATTAGAACACAATCAAGATATGCTTTAATTTGATCGTCAGAAAATGTATATATCAAAACCTCACACTCTGCCCCGTAAATATGTAGAATTATTTTATGCCAATTTAAACTCAAATAAAACCTATTGATTTTTCTTTTGTAAGGAAAAAAATCAGTTCACTTGATAAATTGCAAGCCACCAATCTTAACTTCCTCTCTGGAAGATTTAACGTGACAGCTGGGTACAGCCTGTGCCTCTTCCTTTTAAATTTTGAAATCTGTTCTTCCCTTTATACTAGACCCATAGTTCATTTTAATGAGGTGCTCTGCAGCCCACGTTTTCCTGTTTAAGTTTTTGCTCTGACAAGTGATAGTTTACAAATGCAATAACAGGTATTAGTTGTGACAGCTGCATTGAAGCAATTTTATGACAAAATTACTTCCAAATTATTTTTTTTTGGTACTTCATGGATTTGCAGCTTAATGTTAACACGAAACTGGGTTTTTCTGTCTGTGATTACAAAAACAGGGGAAGGGGAGACCGAAGAAAGACATCAAGTTTACTAGTTTAAAGAGAATAAATCCATGTGGCCGGAATGTTTTCCCCTCCTTGAGATACCGCTTTAATTATGTTAAGCCCCAATTCAAAACCCATCCACAATACCCCTGTTCCTTTAAAGTGGACCATATTCACCTTGTCTTCAAGTTCAAGTTCACCACTACTCTCAGTCACATGTCCTATAGCTTTTCTCACCACATTTCTGCTCAGTTTGTTAGCACACCTGAGATATTTCCACCCCTTTGTTTTCAGGTACTGTTTTCTTTCACTGCAATAGCCCATGTTTCTCCCTGAGTCTATGTAACACATTCCTTTATAAAATTTCATCTCCTTCATGAAGAGACTACCTTGGCATTTCTCTGAGTTTTTGCCTACCAGCAGAGTTACATCATATTAGAGATTATTAGTAGATCCTCTTATTTTGTAGAGGGAGAAGTGAAAATCAGAGGATTATATTTCTCTCTCTCTCTCTCTCTCTCTCTCTCTCTCTCTGTATTTAGCAATGCATAAGGTAATTTATAGTGTCCTCACTACAGGTCTAGAACTTTAGGTTAGCAAACATTTTTCAAACTGCCGTGACCATTTAAGGTTAGTTGACGCAACTTTCTCATCGAGCTCCTAAAGCACAACTCTTGGTTCAGCCGAGAACAGTGCGTATTGGAACCTGTGATATGGAAAGTGACGCATGGAGAGCTGTGGGGGTAAGGTGATGCTAGGCACAGCTCCAGAACATGAGTTGAGGGTCAGAGCACTCTGTATTTAAAATTAAAGCAGCAGAAGAAAACATATTGTCGGATGCTTTGGGCTCTATAACTCTTGAGGGCATTTTGCAGACTTCAGAAAAAGGTTGATGTCAATAGTAAGTAACATTCCACTGTTCTGCTTGCTGATGAGCTTGGCAAGTTGACTTTTCTGAGAGTCCTTCCAAATTACCATGTGGGCCAGTGTGGTGGTTAATTTTAAGTCAATTGGGATAAACTGGGGTGCCTGGGTATTTAATCAAGCATATCTGGAGTGGCATTAAAGGGGTTCTTTAGATGCAATAATCATGTCAGTCAGTAAACTTTGGTTGAGACAGACAGCTCTCCACAGTATGTGTGACCAGCTGAGGGTCCTAGTGAGAAGCACTGACTCTCCAAGAAGGGCTTTGGCCAGGGCACTGCCTCCACAGGTGAGCTGCAGCATTATCCCCTCCCTGGACCTCCAGACTCAGGCCCACCCTGCAGATTTGGGATTTATCAGCCTCTACAATTGCGTGGGTCCACTCCTTAAAATTTCTCTCTCTCTCTCTCTCTCTCTCTCTCTCTCTCTCTCTCTCTCTCTCTTTCTCTCTCCACACCCTGTTTTTTTTTAATTTCCCCTAGAAAGTCCTGCCTAATATCTAATTTCCCATCAGTTTGATTTTCAGGTGATTCACATATAAAAGAAACGTCTTCTGTCAACCCAAGGTTCAAGTCTGTGCATAGATCTTTGCATTGATCATTTTTCCATAGTTTATTTCCTTGAGGTGGAAACTCTGTATCAAACAATATGAACATGTCTAGCAATCTTGAAGCTTGTTTGGACTGTATGAAATACTGCAGGGCTTTGTGGCCTGCTCCCTACATTTATAATTTCTAGAAGTAAGAATGGTAGCACGTTTGCAATTTGCATAGCATCGTTGGCTTTGCTTCTCTCTCTTTTCTGTAAAGTGCCCTGTTTTCATCCCATGGCTTTGTGCTTAAGTTGGCTACAACACTAGTCCGTGAATATGAATTTTTTTCCATAAGCTTTAATTTTCTTGCTTGTAGTGGAAAAGAAACCATTGTCCAAAGCCATTTATATGAGAAATTAGAAGCTCTTAAGTTGCTGCTGGAGCAAAGACGTCCCTTTCCATCAGCATCTGTAAGACGGTGTGACATTGTGCTTCTGACCAGTGCACATCCAAATTTACCTGAACTCTGACCTGGGGCAGCCACATCTGAGGTGGTGTTACCGCATGTCTCTCTCTGTGGCCCTCTTAATTGGGCCTGAATTCGTTCAATTTTTAAAAATTTATCCAGTAAATCCTAACCTAGTTTCTAGCACTTGCTGGGCACTAGGATAGTGATGGACAAATCATTCTTCTGTGTGCTCTAACAGCTTCCTTTCCAGTGCCAAGAGAGTATCTCTACCACATGCACATGCCTTAAAAATCCAGAAATTTCAAAAATATGGAAAGAGGATGTTTGAAATTACAAAGTAGGAGTGGACATGGCCTGCTTCCCTTCCTTTTTTGTGCAAGGTGCATGGTCCACAGGAATGTGTGTGTGTCATCCTCTATGGATGGCCACTGGAGGGGACTGAGCATACCTCAGGATGGTCCCCTATTCTCTTGGTGAGGGTGGCCTTGCAGAACCACAGGGTGATTGTCCAAGAATGCGGCAGGTGAGCGTTTAGGACAGAAAGCTTCCAAGGGAGTTGTTAGTTTACTTTGGTAAGAGTTTTAAACCACAAAACTAAATTATGTTCATTATACCAGAAATCAATCAATGAGGAAAAAATATCTGCAGTGTGACACCTTAAGAAGACACATCAGGGACACAATGTGCATACACAGATGTCCACACCTTAAACCAGGTGCGTTGCATTAGTGCCTCGTGGGTGGATCTCTGGCCTCTTCCAGAACTGTCCATGGCTACCCATGCTGGAGGCGGTGCTGGGAGCAGAAGCTGGGCAGAGCCTCACGGGTGCCCCGTGGGAAGGTATCTGGACAAGACACTCCATCCAGGTGCAGGCTGCCTTCTGTTTCCTCTCAGTCTTTCTGAGTGTTTATTGATAATGGTACTTTACAGTCACAGTGTGGGCCTGCCCCAGCCCTGCCCAGCCTGTGCTCAGGGAATTGGAAGGGGACATATGGGCAGGAAAGATGGTGGAATGAGATGGACATCATTACCCTAGGTACATAAAGGACTGCACATATGGTGTGACACTACATCATGTACGACCACAGAAATGAAAAGTTGTGATGTATCTGTGCACAAGGAATCAAAGTGCATTCTGCTGTCATATATACCTCATTGGAATAAATAAATTAATTAATTTAAAAAAGGAGATCATGCTTAAAAACAAGACGAGAATAATGACCTTGAAAACTGGAGGGACTGGGAGAAGACTGGCAGGGCATGGCACAGCGGTCCTTCGCCAGCAGCACCAAAGTGGGGTGGGGACAGGAGACCAGCATGGGAAGGAAATGGAGGTCTTACCAGAGAAGCCTGCAAAAGTTCCTGTTTGCTTTTCCCAGAATCACAACCACTAAGTGTGACAATGACAGAGTCCACTAGCATTCTCTGCAAGGGAGAGCTGCCAGCCCCCTGTCAGCCCAAGGGCATGTGGGCCAGCTTGACAAAGGCCCGGCTTTGCCCTAATTCTCAACAGGAAATGCTGATGTCATCTGTTTGTTTAATTCTAGAAAACCTTTCCCTGAAGTCTGTTTTTGCTCTGCCAAAGCAGGAAGGGCTGTCTGGAGGGAGAGATCTGAGGCTGAGTGTGAAAGGCAGAGAGTGCTCATTGCAGGGCGGGGACTCTCATTGAGAACTGCAAGGGACATTTCAGGGGGTGAGCGAGAGCACCTGGAAATCTGTCAAGATGGCCCAGACAGGCCAAGGGGTCCCAGGCAGCGCCCGTCAGCTCCAGTCTACCTTGGCACAGTCTGTGCTTAGACAACAGGGTTTTCTGCAGGCCACAGGAGGCAGGGGACTGCCCGGGGAGGAGGCCAGCCTCTCCGGCCAAGCTGCTTCCTGGTGATTGTAGATTGGTGTGAATGATGCCTTCGAGTCCTTCCTCAGGGTTTCTAAGATTAGAATATGAGGCTTACTGTGGCTGCCCGAATATGTGCACTGTGCATTTAAAAATTATTTATATGCTAACTTGGACATACACATGTGAAAATTCTACGGGGCAATCTCAGCTGCATGAGGACAGGCCTGACGCCCTGGTTCACTCCCCACCTCACTGGCAGATGCATGTCCCACTTCCTCTATTGACGTTCACACCACACAGGCACTTGCCTGGTACAGAGGCTGCTTCTCAGGCTTCTTATCTCTTAGGTGAATTCATTCAGTTTCATGGTTTAAGAGTAGACAAGCTCTGATTTCCAAATTCATGGCTGCAACTCTTAAGTTTCAGATTGTTGTAGTGAACTGCTTACTCAACCCCTCCACTTTCTATGTAGGATCTTTCCAAGATCCAAAAGATACCTCATGCTTTACCTGCTCAGAGAGGTCTTGAGTGCAACTTTGATGAGATAGAAGATCTTGTTTCTCTAAAAGTTCTGGGTCTACAGTAAACACTAAATAGTTACTGAATTAACAAATGATCTGTTGACTTCCACTTGAGTTCTTTCCCGTACATAGGAAACTGAACTGCCATGTGTCCAGCTGCCCAAGCTAGAAAACAGGAAGGCTTCCTCGACTCTTCCTCTTCCTCACCTCCTCTGACAAATCTGTTGTTAGGTGCTTTTAATTCTGTAGGAGAAACTGTTTAATAATCCATTCCTTCCTGTTGACACTCTTGGTAAGAGTGTATGCATTCTGTACGCATACTGTATGTATTCTGTTGTGTGTTACTGTGTATTCTTGTCTTTCTTAAAAAGACATTATATTTTCTGCTGTGGACTGAATTGTGTTCTCCCCAAAATTCCTACGGTGCACCTCTGAATGGGACTGTATTTGGAGACAGAGCCTTTAAAGAAAGAATTAAATTAAAATTAGACCATTTGCATGTGGGACCTAATCCAATCCGACAGGTGTCTTTCTAAGAAACAGGAAATTTAGACACAGAGACACAAGATTGTGGGCTCTGTGAAGACTGATGGTGTGAGGAGACAAGGAGGCGATAGCCACGTGCAAGCCAAGGAGAAGGGCCTCGGGAGAGGCCAGACCTGTTCCCTCTGATTTTGAACTTCCAGCTTCTAGAATGGTGACAAAGTAAATTTCTGTTGTTTAAGCTGAACAGCCTGTGGTATTTTATCATAGCAGGTATAGAAAATGAGCATGCTTTTCCCCAAAAACTGTCATCTAGTCTTCCCTCACAAGATGTCATTCTGTCTGTCATATCTACCTAGCTATCTATCTACCTACTATATATCTATGTTATTTTTCTGCCTCCATTCATCCACGTGAGGTGGCTCACAACAATACAGAAAAAAATGAGCATAAATAATGTGCAGACACCTGCAGGTGACCCGGGGCATGGTTTCTCATGGTGCCATCTGGCCTCTGATCCCAGCCGTGACTCCTAGACACCATCTCGGCCGCTGATGAGGTGCAACTTGAGTAATGCACATGCTTTAGCCTCCTTGAGCTCTGGCAGGCAATTGGAGGCCCCTGGCCCTATAGCCAGAGCTCTTCACGGTCAGCATCTCCCCCACCTGCCTTCCCATCTGCAGCCCGAGAAAGAGAGAGAAGTGAAACACAGAAGATCAGAGAGGCAGAGGACAGGTGGAGGCAGGGGACACTGGTCTCCCGGGTCCCCCAGTGCTGGCTACAGTGGACAGCGCTGTCCACGGGTGCAGGGCACTGCTGTGAACACTTCTCACTCAACTCTGCTGACCCTTGGAAACTACAGAGAGAACAGTTTGCTCAAAGCCCCTCCACTGGTGACTCACGGGTGCAGACCCCACCCCTGCAGCCTGGCAGTGCCCGCTGCCCGCTGTCATCTCTCTCGGCCTGTGGATTTGTTTAATGGACCAGACTTTTATTATGATACACTGATTGCCTCCTACTGATAGTACAGTAAAGTTAAAGTGCCCAATAGCGAGCTCAATGCCACGTTTCCATTTACCAACTTTCTCTTGGGTCTCATGGGCAGCCCTCTACACATTCCTTCATGATGGCCTGCTGGGGTTTGGACATGGTGTGTCTGTGCCCAGACACCTGTGGCTGGAGGTCTGGCCCTCATGTGGAGGTGCTGGGGGCATGAAACTTGTAAGAGGCGGAGACTGCTGCAGGATACTTGGTCCTGGGGTGCTGCCTTGGGGAGGACTTGGTGAAGTTCTTTCATGGCATCCCAGTTAGTTCCCGTGAGAATATGAGTTGTCACATAAGAGCAAGTCTGGCCCCTGCCCTCTGTCTGGCTTCCTGTCTTGCCATGTCATCTCTGCCTCTGTCATGCACACCCATGGTGACACAACCCACTGTGATGAGTCATGGTCAGGGCCATGCTGACTGAACTTGCCACCTCCAAACTGTGAGCTAAGTGTATCTCTTCCCTTTGTAAAGTACCCAGCCTCAGACATTTTGTCACAGTAACAGAAAATGGGCTAATACTCTGATCAAATCATGATGCCATTGCTTACTCAGTTTTTAAAAAACTGTCATCTTGTTCAATTCACAGTAAAAACCTAAATTAAATGAGATTTTTCATGATATAAACAACTTTAAGAGGATTGCCTCATCTTGTTTTAGTGTACATTCAGCACATGGCTTCATACACTGGACTGCATAACACATCACTGGTGAATGGGAGAATCATGTCAGGAGTCAGAACACAATGGAATTCCTCATTGATTGTCATGGTGACAATCAATGTCAAGAGTGGACAGAGCTATTCCAGGAAGGAAAAACAGCCACTTCCAAATGGGCCGCCTTAGGGACAGCCCTAGGGGAGCCTAGGAGAGCTGTGCTCTGTCTGGAAGAATGAAGCTCTAATGTCTTGGGGCCTTAGTACTGGCTGAGCTGCTAGATTCTGGAAGACCAGGGATTTCTTTGATTGCATTTCCGTCTTCTTTTACTTCATTTTTGTTTTTCCAGATGGTGCTTGTAATGTAATGTCCTTAGAGACAAATGGGGTGCTCTGTTCAAGGTTGGGCTGGAAACGCAGGGCCTTGGTTTCCTTGAAAATCAGACACAGAATTGCTGGCACCCTAACTTTCTGGCCATTTTAATTTTACCATCAGGATATAGGCTTACCAATATTGGGATGTGCAGGGTTCACTTCAGTTTTCTATACTAAAAAAAGTTTTATAGATTTATAGATTAGTAGAAAGAAACCACAATTATACATGTACAGAGAAAAGTAGTGAGAGGAAACGTTATTTCTTGGAAGAGGAAAAATTTTATCAGTACTTCTAATTGACGAGACCCCATATCTCCAGCTTTATTATGACTTTTTTCCTTTGACTTTGTGATTCTTGGGTTAATTCCACAAAGGAGTAGAAGGCTTGAGTACTGAGTAGAAGTGATACAACTTGGTGGATTTTGAATAACTTCCCGCTCCTTGTCTTAGAAGAAACACGGGTATCCAGTCTCCTCCCCATTCGAGCATCATTACAGAAGGTGGACGTGGGAATGGTAAGCACTTAGAGCACAGGTCCCTAACAGGTGGGAATATGTGCCTACTGTGACTCCATTGGTCAATGTATACGCTGGCCAGTTATCTCACCAAAGCAGACGTAGCTCCTGTAACCATCACAAATACGTGAAGGTTGTAGTATTGGGACTCCCAGACAGTGCATCATTGAGAATACTGATTTTCTGAATGTTAAAATGCTTACAATTGTGCTTTGCTAAAGTTCTCACAAGAATTTAAGCAAAACAATAAATACCCAACAAAATTGCGGAGACCTAGGAGTCTCTGCTTGGACGACTGTGACTGTGATTCCTAGAAACCCAAGGGCCCTCCCTATCAGCCCAACTGCATTCCCAGAAGTGCCGGTGGCTCCAGAGCCTGGCTCAGTGGACTCAGCCTCCCAGAAGGGTCTGACTGTGAGCTCTGCAGCCGCCTGTGCAGACCACTTCTGCAGCTGCCTGAGTTTCATGGCTGCCATTTCAGAGAAACAGGGAGCAACCAGGAATCCAGCTGAATGTCACAGCAGTGAGACCTCACGGGGGACACCTGTGGGGTGGTTGAAAGGCAGCTGGGAACACTCATCCAGAGTGAGGAACTAGATGTGTGTGTGCACAGGGAGGGGACTGACCACCCATGGCAGAGGCAGACTCTCAGTGCGGTGGAAACTGGGGAGTTGGTGACATACGTGGCTATTTACATTTGTCAAAACTCATCTAATGTATCTAAATCAAATTATGACTCAATAAAGTTGATTAAAAATGAGAGTCTGAGTAGGGATGGGGGGCTGGCCTTGGAGGCAGAATCCTTAAACAGCATGAGGAGGAAAGCCCTGGTCACACTGCTCCTGAGCCCCGTGGGCCTCTGTGCCTCCACCCCCAGCCTAGGTGTTGGGTCCTGGGGCCCCTCAGCTCCTGGGCCGAGCTCTCTGTCCCCCACCAACCCCCAGCATCTCCTCATGTGGCTCTCATCTCCCGTCCACTTTCCAGCTTTCATCTGTTTCCATTTATCAAGTCACCAAGCAGCCAGGGTACCACAGACAGGTGCAGAGCCAATTCATAGATAATAAATGAAAGGTGGAAGAGGCAAAGGGGGGAGGAGAGCAGGCTGACCAGCTCCTATCAAGGCCTCCCTGCCAGGGACAGGTCACCTTCTCATTGCTTATTTTCTTTCTCCCCATTAAACAAACAAACAAACAAACACCACCACCACCACAACAAAAAACTTCTAAGAAAGGAATTTGTTCTCGATGATGAGAGCAAGATGAACAAGTGACTAGTGACAGATGGATGGATTGAGGCTGTCATCACTGAGCAGATCCCTTAGTGCCGCAGTCTGGCTGGGCACAAATCACTAGCCACTCAAGCAGGAACAAACTTTATTTCCGAACTCCCCACACGGCCTTCCCTCTCCCTTGGGACACACCACATACCAACCGGAAATACCCCCTCTGGCACTTAACTCCCCTCCAGCCAGCGCCTGAGGCGGACAGCAGGGGTCTAATATACAATTGAATACACAGCTTAACATAATCATCATCATCTCAATGGCTTGCTGGCTTCACCTCTCAACCAAATCATAGAGAAAATAAAACCAGACCACTCAGACATAGGCAATGTCAAGATGTCAGTTCTTTTTCCGCCTGGTCTGTATTCAAGCAGGGCAGGAGCACATGCCTATGACATTTGGGAAGTGGAAGTCTTGCTGTAGATGGATTTCTGGGTTCTAATTCTAACTACAATGTGTGAATATTGTATCCCTATAGTTCTTCATAAATGTTGAACTGTTGCATTCCCTATAAAATATGTGTCTAATACACAACAAGGGATGAGTTTACAGTGTTGCCACAGGAGAGTCCTGGGTGATGCCCCCTGTGACCACTGTCTCAGGAAGGAAGCCTCTGTCTCCACAATGATGCTGTGCAGTAGCACTCTGGGGTGAGAGGACTGCACACGGGGCTGGGTAGACACAGAGCCCACTAGCAATGGGGTGGAGACACACCTGAGGGCCACACTTCAGAGGAAGCGATAACTTACAAGGAAAAAGATGGACAGGGAAGGCAGAAGTCAATACTCCGGGTTCTGCGGGCTGGACTAAGGTGTTCTCGGCACCGGGAGTTCCCAACTAGCACAAAGCTCCCTGAGATGGACCTTTGCCTTGGTGCTGGGCAGTGTTCACCAAGATCTTCCTGCACCTGCAGCGGTTCTGTGTTCGTTTCCATCTATTAGTTCATTTAATCCTCACAAGAATTCCGTAGATCATCTCTGTTCTTATCCTATCATCCCATTTTACAGATGGCAGAAAGAGGCACAGAGATGCCCTACTCACTGACCTGGGGCCAAAAGCCATAAGGTTTAAACACAGCAGTTCTGGGCCAGAATACGTAT
Organism: Urocitellus parryii; assembly: GCF_045843805.1. Taxonomy (NCBI): domain Eukaryota; kingdom Metazoa; phylum Chordata; class Mammalia; order Rodentia; family Sciuridae; genus Urocitellus; species Urocitellus parryii. Next base: position 117,440,895 of record NC_135532.1, on the reverse strand, counting down.
TAGTCATTGTGTGTGTGTCTCCCCACTGGTGTTTCCCTAACCTGTTTAAACATTTCCTGTGTCCCCTCCTAGCCATGTCCTACTTGTCCTTTATTCACAAATTATTAGAGAAGGACTGCATTAGTCGTAGCGAATTTCCTCACCTCCCTGTCTATCCCAGCCCATGGGAAGTGACTTTTCTTCTCACAATTCCATGGACATAGTTTTCTCTAAGATCACCACTGGCTGTCCAGTGGCCATAGCAATGTTTCAGACACTGTCCTACCGGACCTCCTTGTAGGTGTTCACGATATTTGTTGTTCTTTGGTTCATACGCCACTGAGAATCCTTGTCTCTTGTTGTGTTTTTATGATATCTATTTAACCAAGTGCTTAATGGCTTCTGCTTAGAACCCTTAGACTTTCATTCCCATCACCCTGGGTTTCTCTTTCTGCACATTTTGGAAGTTTTTAATCCATCGTCTTTATGATCATTCTCCTGTACTTTCCAGAACTGGGTGTAAGTGGACTCAGACTGGGGTACATTCCCCTGTCAGCAGACTGTCCTTGCGATGGCTGGCGGCACCCTAAATTAACATGTGTGAAGCTCTGTTGAGAGCCACAGCCAAAGGGGCCCCAGCAAACTTCCAGCTGCCAGCAAACTTCCAGCTGCGGGCTGATGATTGGCTCACAGCGGCCCCAGCAACATCTAGCTGATTGGCTCCTCTGCGGTGATGTTCATTGGGCTGTTTCCCTGCCCTTCAGACTGCCAGCTGATGATTGGCTCACAGCGGCCCCAGCAAGATCTAGCTGATTGGCTCCTCTGCGGTGATGTTCATTGGGCTGTTTCCCTGCCCTTTCAGACCACGGAGCTGCTCATTGGGGGACTTCTTTGGCTCTGCCCACGCGACCCAGCCAATCGGCCTCAAGAGCAGGAGGATATTGGGAGGTGGTGAGGCTTGTGTTGGTGTGAGAGACTTGGGGGAAGCCGGTGGTGGGCTCTGAGGGTTTTTTCCTGAGGAGCTGTTTTGTTTGGCGTTTGTAGTTCTAAAAATAAAGTTAGTTTCTTTTGACAAGTGGCTCCTGAATTGTGCCCAGCCAGACTGCAGCAAAGCTCAACCAACTACCTTCCCCAACACTTGCTTGTCCTTCTGTGGGTGCTGTGTCCCACTAACTGGGGTCTTGGCATTACCTTTGTTTTCTTGCTTTCTTGTTCCCAGATGACACTGGTCTTGAGAACTTCCTTATTTTATTTTCTAAAGACTCCCTGAGTTCTGCATAAGTGAGGACACCTTGGATTCCAAGTGACTGACATAAAACCCAATTTCAATTTCCCTTTGCAAACATAAAACTATCTAGACGGGTGTCACCCTGAGTCGAGGAAACACAATTGGGGAATAGGAAATACATGCCGCTGGGTTCTTCTATATTCCTCGCTCACCCTCTTATACCACCACACACAGACCTCTGCTTCTCTCCAGGTGGCTGTGGCCCTCCAGATCCACAGCCTCCTACAGGGAAGGGACTCCTGCTCTGCTGATTGCAGCCCTGGGGAGAGCTCTAGTGGCCGGTGTGTCCAGTCTCTGCTATATGGTGAGGCAGAGGAGGAGAGGGAGGAGAGCCAGAAGAGTCATCCTGCTCCTGTAGTGGCCCCTGCTAGAACCACACTGAAGGCCTGAAGGTGGGCAGGGACCTAATTCCAAATGGAAAAGCTGGTTTTATAAGAAGACTCAGAGAAAGAAGCTACAGACAATAGGTATTAAAGTCCACTACAGATCTATTCCTTCTCTCCACCCCTGTTTCACTTCTGTTCTGCCAAATTCGTTAGAGCCTCTGTTCTCATCGGCCTGTCTCCAAGCTATTTCCTTTCCATGTCATTGTCAACACAGAGGCTTGATTTTATGTAAGTAAAATAAATAAATTGCGTGTGTATGCATGCACGTGTGTGTGTGTGTGTCTGTGTGTGTGTGTCTGTGTGTGTGTGTGTGTGTGTATGGCCATCACTTGTTGACATAAGGCTCTTACCGGGGTCCTATTCACCTCCATGGTAGAGGCCCTATTTCTTGGCATGGCCTCCGTGGCTCCGAACCCCATGCCTGGCAGTCTGAGGTGTCTTCTCTGTGGGTCCTGCAGATTGTCTTCGAGTAATATTAACAGGTTTTGTTTCTGCTGCACACGGGAGCTTTTCCTGTATTTCTGCTCCTCTGATTAGGTTGCCCTTCCTGCCTGGTCTACCTGATTCCCAGCTCATCTGCCCACCTATCCCTGGGCCCTTCAAATTCAGTTCCTAAACAAACCCCACAGGCCACCTCTCTAGGGTTGGACCTCCTCGGTAATAGTGCCTATTTGTATCTTTGCTAAAAGTGACCGTTATCACCACACTCTGCACCAGAACACACAGTTCCCAAGAGCAGAGCCTTCGTGTTAAATCACCTTGGCATCCTCTGCTTTAAAACACTGTTGAGTGGTAGATGTTCTGGAAATACTAGAGAAGTAAACTTCAGAATGAAAATACCACAGACTCAATCAATCTACTGGTCATTATTTATGAAATACCTGGCAGAATTCTATTCTAACACATTTTAAAGTCACATATTTGATCTATTTGAGTCCATGTTGTATTGTACCAGGGCTTGAACCAAGGGGTGCTTAACCACTAAGCCACATCCCCAGACCTTTTAAAAATTTTTTTATTTAGGGACAGCATCTCACTAAGTTGCTTTGGGTATCACTAAGTTGCTGAGGCTGGCTTTGAACTTGTGATTCTCTTGCCTCAGCCTCTTGAGCTGCTGGGATTACAGGCCTGCCCCACCATGCCCAGCTCCATGTTGCTTCTTAATTACACCCATTATATTTTATGTTCAATTGAAATTTCTTTTATTGAATGATCTGTTTTGAAGATTGGCTGACCTGATCATTTAAATTCTTTTAAATAAGTAAAAGATCATAAAATCATATGTCAGTCTACATTTTCCAATAGAATATTTTGGCCCAAGTGGAATTTTTCATTGAGTCTAGAACTCACACCATCCTAGAATTATTCTATAATTAATGTTATCACTTATACAATATTATATTTGTAAAGAGTGTTGGAGTTTAGATGAGATCTCTCATAAACCAGAATTCTTTTGAAATACTTCCTTCATCATCCCATACTGATGAAGCTTGTCTGGCCTTCCTTTCACTGAGTAGACTACTCCCCCTTTCTTTTACAGGACAAACCTGATTTCTCTTCTTCCTCTTCATGGTAGACCTCTGGGTGTCCTGACTGTTCCATGTGCCACTTGGCAGTTCCTGGCTGGGCCCTCTGAGAGCTCTGTGTCTCAGCCCTCTGCTCTTGAGTTGCTTTCTCCATGGTGTTCTTGTTTACTCCCTCAATGACAGTGTTGTACCAACAGAAACCTCTCCCGAGCTCCAAATCTTACATCCACTTACCTGCTTGATACCTTTAAGGGCTTTCCAGCGGCCACCTTGGCCTCAATGTCCTCCAGACTACAAATTTGCTTTCTTTCCCAGTGTTCTCCTCCCTGACAGTGAATGACACCATCACACCCAGGTGCACAGCCCAAGCCCTGAGGGTATGTCTCCCCTCTTCCCTGCCTCTCGAGGTCCTGTCAATCACCAGATGGCATTGGGTTTGCCCACCCGGCACTCTGCAGTCTGTCCACTTCTCCCACTGCCACGGTCCCTCTCGTCTCTGCCATCATCTCTGTACTGCCTAATTCCCTGTTGAGGAGTCCCCAACTTCCACCTCTGGCCTTCTCCAAATCTATTATTCACAGTGTGGACCCAGTGATCTTTTAAAAACATTGATCTGATAGCATTACTCCATTCTTACACTCTAAATGATTTCCCATTACTTCTAGGACAAGATCCAAAATATTTAAAAGGGTCTACAAAGACTTGTGCTTTCCTTTTCCAAACTGCTGTCATTTCCTTTCTAGATCTATCTCTATGCATCAGTCATGAAAACTTCTGTTTCTCAAAGAATGCTGTTTCCTGCTTCAGAGGCTTTGCACACATTTCAATTGCATTTCTATCTGTATTAAAACAGGACTAAAATATCCACTTGATTAGAAAAATCAGGAGTATAAAAATTTATAAAATGAAACCTTAAAAGCTTTCTTCTTGCTCCTACCCCATCACTCACATCAAAAGTACCCAGTACCTTCTGCCTCTTGCACATATTCCTAAATTGTGTGTGTGTGTGTGTGTGTGTGTGTGTGTGTGTGTGTGTGTGCCTGTGTGTATGTAGGTATGGTGGGGGTGGCATCTTTGGAGGAGGAGGAGGGATGAGTTTACTCTATCTCTACTCTGTAGTAAAGTGCCAATTCTGGATTCAAATCTTACCTCCATCTGCACCACAAAGTAGGCATATAACCTAGGACGAGCTTACCTACACTGCTCTTTGCCTCAGTCTCCTGTGTGTAAAACGGAACATCAACAGGCTCTGTTTCAAAGGCGGTTGGGATTATTAAATGACCACACACACCTGATAACATGCAGGGAGCCACAGGAAGCTGGACCTTATTTTTTGGCAATATATTCTAAACTTAGAAAACAAGTTTATGAGATAGGTATCTGTTTATAAATAGATAAATCTCTCAGTCCCACTATGAGATGATCTGAAGCCTAAATCCTATCGATCACCCACTTTCTAAAGGTTGTCCCACTGGTGGGTGACATTCTAAGTTAGCTAACTAACTAATTGAGGGTGCCTAAGACCTGGGCATTTCTTTTTTCCTATCGTGCACTTACTTTAGCAAATGGCCAGCTATCTTTTAAAAGGGCAAAGTTCCGTGTTACAGAACACATTCCCAGTGCTGTCTTAGGCTGTCTCTTCAAACACCAGGCTTGCTCTGCATTCAGGGATCCCTGAGTCTGAGAATCGTCTCAGGACTGGTTTTGAGAAGCTGTCAGATTTATTGTTGGGGCTCCAGTGGGTGCTCTGCTCACTGATGATTTCCACAGCCCCAAAGAGTCCTGACGGTCCTGGGAATCCTATGATCAATTAGCTGTCACTAACTGATCTGTCACACCAACCTGAGAAACATCGTGGCTCTGCCAGGGTGGCCCCACCCCTTTATGTCCCACTGAGGTCCCTTCATGTCCCCTGTGGATAGGTGTCTCCCACTATCTCCTCCAACCTGTAAAGACCACCATGTCACACTTGTAAAGCAGTGTGGTGCTTTCTTCACCAGGGTATTAATCACAGAGAGGGAAATTTCTATCTGTCACTTAAAGAGCCCTAGGAAGTGGGAAGTGCAGAGGCAATGTGCCCAGGTGGCACCAGACTCCTGTGATCCAGGACTATAAGTGTCTTCCTTGCACTATGCTAGTGATTTCTCTCATATCAGTCTTACTTGATGTGGGTCACTACTAAATACAGTTTTCAGTCCACGGAGCACTGCTGGTTATAGATCTGTGGACAACCTAATGATGATGGTATGAAGTATAAAAATATGCTTCTTAGATAACCTCACTACATGGCCTTAAAGCAAAGAAGGAAAACTCCATCACAGACTGGAGAGCAAAGGCCGCTGCTGTTGACAGCATTCTCTGGCCGATTTGAGAACCCTGGGATTCTGGTCAGCTACGTCTCCATTTTGATTCCTGGGAACACATTCTTCTACAAAGAATATCTTAATTTTCTACTGGAGTTGTGAATTCGTTCTTGGTTATTCCATGTGATCATTTAGTTATCCTTTGTGCATCCTGCAGAACTGGAATCCTTTTCTTAATCTAGTTGACTTTCAGAGATCAACTCCCATCTGATCCAATCCTACTTTTCCCAAGTTACATGAAAGCTGTTGTCCACACATTTTGTAGACAGGTATTTGTAGATCAGTGAAAGACCTTAGTTTTGTACAGAAAAAAATGGCCCTGCATATTCTCTTAATCATGGATTTTCCTTTTGTTATAGTTTTACATTTGTTATTCTTTGCATGGAAAAATATTTTATGTGACTTTTTTGTTATCCACCTTATCGATTTGTCTAGTTTTCTGGTTCTGGGTGCTATTAGAGTATGCAATTTTGTATCTACTAGCATCAGTAATTTTCCGCACCACTTCAGTGTTTATGTCTCACTTCTTCTCATATGTTTGCTTTTGCTAAATTACACCAAAAGAACATACATAATGGAGGTATTAGAGGGCATCGTCCTCTTGTTTGGGCGGTTAATGGCTGTGCCTCTATGAGAGGTTCACCATTAAGCTTATTATTGCTAACTTTTGGTTTGAGAGAGGTATGTATGCAATAATAAGCATTATTATTTAAAGCATATCATTTTTCTTCTATCAAAGATGTTTATAAAATCCTTATTTTGAATATTGTCAAATAAGGTTTTGGGACCAGTTTAAGCATTACATATTTCCCCCTGTTAGCATGATGTTGCTTAACAGAATTTCTAGAGTATCACAATTATATCAGAGTATTTTCAGATATTTTAATTATCTCACTCTTCTTAATCCTACTTTGCCTTTTTTGATTGCCATGCCTATTGAAGAAAACATATCTGGGTCTGAGAATTCATGTTAAGATTTATAACTACACTTGGAATCAAATTTCTGAGGACTGGTATCTCTTCTGCAATTTGTCTTCTCCAATAACTATTCCTTGGTTTCGTATTGATAGGAAATTCAGATTCCAGGACAACTCACTCTGGGTCCTTACTAAGCAACTTGCAATGAAGCATGGCTGAAAGCATTTTAAGCACATGTACAAAGGACCCCTGGAAATTAGGATAGGAGACTACAAAGCAGTTCAAGATTCACTAAATGTCTGCCAGGTTCCAGACCCATTGACGAAAGCAGAAATGATCCCTATGCCACAGTCTGGCCCTTCAAGGAAGCGCAGGTCTGGTGACAGAAGAACAGAAGAACAGGTAACACCATGGTGCCATGTATAAGGACACATAGGGACATGACTCCTTCCAGGAGAGATCCTGGGGGACACAACGTGCTGTCGAGTTTACAAAGATGTGAAAGAACTATGTTCCTGGTTTGGAACAATTGATAAAAATTCAAAAGCAGGAGAAATTTGATATCGAATTCTAGAAAATTCTTTTAAATATAACTGGTACTTATTATTTTTCTCAACTTCAAATTTTTGGAAGAACAAAATTTAATGTGTTTGAGGTGCTGCCTGATAATAAAGTGCACAGATAATTAGCTCTTTGCCTCCAGAGGGTGATATCATCCAGTGAATTGGTGGAAGCAGAGCATCACAGGGTGGTTAGAGCAGCCCCAGGTAGCTTTTACAGTATAAAATCCTAATTAGTGCATTTTTATGCAAATTTTAGAAATAAGGTTCTCTTGATTCTGGAAAAGAACATAATTTATAATCAGAATTTTTAACAACATACCATCTGCTATTAGAACATATTATTTAGATAAAAGTTCAGAGACATTAAATGAATTTCCTCGAGTGCTACATTTCAAGGAGAAAGACTCACATGGGAATATCACCATCCTTGAAAGTTCCCAGTCTTTCTAAGGGATGGTGCTAATGGTGCTCGAGGTGTTGGGAGCGTCGGTGGTATTGCTGGTCAAGAGCAACATAGGTGAGAACTCCAAGAACTGTTTTCAGAGACAAAAGTTTGAAGTCATGTCTAATTTTTGACTTCAAATACCATCAGTAATTTTATTGCATACTGTATGTACCCTTACAACTTGATCTGAAATTATTTTTTGATGTTTAAAAAACTGAAATTTACTCTTTTAGATTGAATTTTTAACTCTTCTGAGGCTATGTATAAAAATGTCTTGTAGACTTTGAAGGCAGCTCAAAAATAGTGCAAGGACAGCATTATTGAATAAGTACTTAGCTTCCCGGGATGATAATTCTGAAAAGGAAAACCTCAATTGGTGGTGGTAAAAACTATCACTTGTCCTGTATATCCATTTTCCTTTCTTACTTACGTGTGGCAGAAGCCCTAGTTTCATGTGGATCCATGACCACATGAAAGGAAGGCTGTGTTTATCTCCCTCCCTCCAAGAAAGCTGAGGTCACATCACTTGGTTTGGCCACTGGATATGAGCAGAATTGGTACAAGGCAGCCTGGAATCTTTCTTGACAGACATCAGTATGCACCCTACCTTCCTGTCCCCCTTTCCTTTCTATGGCATGGAAGGCAACCCAATCGCTACAGGGAAAGTAGCTATTCTGACTCATGAGAGGTCATGTGGGATGGGAGGGCTGTGGGATGGGAGGTCATGTAATTCCAAGGTAGAATTCACACACCTGAAAATCGATGGGATCGAGCCCTTTGGAAGTCCTAGACTTCTTAACTCCAGGCTTGTATATAAGAGAGAAACAAGCTTCTCTCTCTTGTAATTCACTATTCTTTGGGATCCCAGTGACTCAAAGGGAATCTCATCATATATGATATATATAAATAAGTTCTCCCACGTTCACTCAAAATATCATTTTGTTTCCTATAGACAATGTTTAGTTTTTTGTATAATAGAAAAAAAAACAGAAATGTTTTGTAATTTAATAATCTCTGTTGTGCTTTATGATCACCCTAGTGTTTTATTGTTTAAATATTAATTTTCAAAGAACCTTTTTGACTGTGGAGGGTTGTAGGAGGACGTTGGGTTGGCCAGGGCTGCGTCCAGTGGTGAGAAGAAGCTGCATGACAGATAACCCTGGTGCGGAGGTAGGAGAGGGCAGGAGACCCCTGGGCCCTTCCTGAAAACCCGGCACCACTTGGTCCTCACCTATGAATTCTACGCTAAGGCTGTGTCAGTGCTCACTGTGCTCCAGGCACCACCTTAGGGACTGACCAAGGTATGACATTAAAGCAGATCAGTCCCCATTGTCCTGGAACCGTATGCCAGCAGTGGACACAGATGATTGACAAGGGACCAAACCCATCTATGCCATGTGAGAAGTGGGGAGTGTCATGCAGGAATCTGAGGCAGGATTAAGTGAAGAGCAGAACTGTGTGTGTGAAGGGCAGAGGGGACCATCACAGATCTTCTTCAGTCAGGGACAAGGCCAGCGCTTAACCCCTGCATACTCTGTCCCCCTGCTCCTGTGGGTGCCAGCTCCTGCAGTGACCTTGGTGAACAGGCACCAACATGCCAGCATCACAACCTGGACTCTCCTAAGTAAGGCCTTGGATTCTAGAATGAGAGAGGTGAGGTTTCCCATTTTTGACCTGTTTCAGGTTACAGCTGGGCCTCTGTTTCCACAGATTCAACCAACCACAGACAAAAAAAAATATTCAGAAAAAAACTGCCTGTGTACTGAACCAGGTACAGTTTTTTCCTTGTCAAGAAATATGGTGTAAGAACTATTTAATTAGCATCTGCATTGCATTAGTTCTTATAAGTAATCAAGAGATGATTAAAGGGTGCAAGAGGATTGTGTAGGCTGTATGTCAAGTTCGACTTGAGCATCCATGGGTTTGGTGTGGGAGTCTTACAAGTCACCCCCATGGGCTCTAAGGGTGACTATACTTTTGAGGTCAAGCAAACTTCTTAACAATAATCTCATCAGTTTACAAGATCCCAATCTGTATTCAACTTTCACTTTTCACACAATACCCCAGAGAGGATGTTTTTACTTGTCACCACTTTTTATTGATCTAGAGAAATAAATTTTAAAACTTCTCTTGACATTGGGAAGAAAATCCTGTGAGGAGACCTGGGATTCAAGGTGGGAGAAAGCCAGGGGTGTCTGCTAGGCATACCTGCTGCTCTGTCTGGGTGCCGCTGGGCAGGGCACCAAGCTCTTTCTGGATTGTGAGATGAGATAAAGTGGATGATCTTAGGGTCATGTGGGATCCTCCTGTGAAAGCACAGTAGGACCCTAGATGCAGACAGTTATTGAAATGTGAATTCACAGTTCTCCTAAGAGCCAGGAGCAGCACGTTGGGAAAACTCGAGATTCCTGGAGGCTCTATGGGGACTGTGTGGGCCCATGTGGGCAGCCCTGGGGGCAGTATCGGGGCATGTCTGTGTGTTTAGACTTGTTTCCCTGGTTTACAGCATCCTCACTCTCTGCCAAGAAAGGCACACTAAAAATGTACTATGAATAATTGCAAATTCAAAGAAAACTTGCTGGGATAAACCCATCCCAGTCAATAAAAATTAAAAGAACAGAATTAGAAGGTGATGCTAAGCCAGGAAAAAATTACAATATGTGTGAGAAACCAGGTTAATAATCCTTAAAATAGAGGGAAATTAATTTTTTAATTAATTTATTTTTATTGGTACATTATAATTATACATTAGTGGGACCCACTGTGACATATTTTTCTCTACTGGTCTTCTTTCTAGGAGATACCTTTTTTTTTAAACTTTATCTTCCATATTATGAGAAAAAAATAAAACATTTGACTTTCTGAGAAATAGAGGGAACATTTTTAGAGAATAGTGAGGAAGAGGTAAATATCTCAAGAAAGGTAGAAAACATCCGAATACACAATTTAAATAAAATCTTAGCCAATAGACATATTAGGAAATGTGCTTTCATTTAAAAAAGAAGATACTAAATTTTTATTTGAGTAAAGTTTTTATAAAAATTTAAAAACAGCAAATTTTTGAAACAAGGGAGAAATAAACATCTTACTGCTGATTGGTGTAGAAATTGATATATAGCTGGAGAAAATTCAATATTATGAGAAAAAGATTCAATATTATGTGCAAAAGATCAAAAAATATTGAAAGTGGAACATTGCAGAAATTCATCTAATTAAAAATAATAATGATGTACAACAAAGTTTTATGTATCTGAATATCCATCAGAGTATATCCAGAATATGAAATTATAGAAACAATCTAGATAGCCAACAACAGGGGATTGATTAAATGAATTAAGTCATTAATAGTAAGACCATTTAATTTTCTTATAACTGTTGTTGGTAAAAGCATGTTAATGTTAATACAACATTCAGATGTTACATTCATCTGTGGAAAATAAATATGTGGGACCATGAAATCAGGAGACACATCCAAATAGTGATAAGAGACTCACTACAGTGTTTTTTATTTGGCTTGATCAAAGAAAATCATCTGCAAGGGTAATGCACTGCCTTGTAATTACAAATAAATCCTGATGAACACAATCTATTTGTTCTAAAAGTTGTTAAAGACAGATATTTAACTAGGGTAGAAAATTCAGCTCAGATGTGCCAGAATATTATTTTGTGCTTCCCCTTCTCTTGAATCCATTTGCTCAATTGGTGGCTACTGTGTTTGTTTCTGGGTCAGGGGAGCTTAAACATTTGCCAATAAGCACAGCTGAGTTCCTCCTGGTTTCAGGGGTCTCATAAAAACATATTGTGTGGATCCACAGGTCTGTCATCTTCTCCCCTCTCAAGGGGTCTGTCTCCCTGTCCCTATCCTTCTCCAGATGCAGAAGGAAGATGGTTCCTCCAGGAGGAGACTTCTCCAGGGTGGTCCAGAAACATGCTGCCTTGTTCATTGGTGTTTGGTTCCTGGTCTCTGTTGTAAAATGTAGGTTTTATTCTTATTTGGATATAGTGGGGCCAATAAGCCAGGAGACAAGTGCCATCGAAAAGACTCTTTGTTACTAGTCCTGAGAGCAGGGGGCTCTCCTCTACACAGGTTGCCAGGGGAGAGGCATGAGGGTTTCAAGTGAAAAGCATGCAGAAGAGTCTGGATCATGCTGAAGGAGGGAGCTAGGCAGGCTGAGCAAGTTTAGGGCTGGCTAGTTTGAATTAGGAATGCAGACGATGACTGCAGGTCTGAATCCAGTTATCTGGCACCTGCATGACATGACCAGGGCAAGAGAATCGTGTCTTGAAGGTAATAGCCCTAGAGGCGTGGTTGGGATGGAGGGTTTGGACTATATTTTGGTCAGCTTTTTCATTGCTGTGACCAAAAGACCTGACAAAAACAAATTTAGAGAAGAAAAGTTTATTTGGGTCTCACAGTTTCAGTCTCAGTCCATAGAGGGCCTTCTATGGACTTCACTGCTCTGTGCCCTAGGTAGGGCAGAACATCATGGTGGCAGAGGTGTCATGGAGGAGAGTGACTCAAGACCTGGCCACCAGGAAGCAGAGAGAGGCTAGGCTCAGCTTTAAAAATATGTACCCCCCAGGTGTGCCCCCAGTGACCCACCTCATCCAGCTGCACCTACTGCCTACATTACCCGCTTACCTTTTCCCAGTGGATTAATGCATGATTAAGTTGAAGCTCTTATAACCCAGTCATTTCAACTCTCAACTTTCTTGCATTGTCTTACACCTGAGCCTTTCATGTCCAAACCCAATATGTTCCTTGGTGTGCCTATGAAAGACACTACAGGCAAGTAGAACCTCTACCACCTGGAGAAATTGGCTAGTCTTTGGAGGGGCAGATTCTCCAAGAGCCCAGATGTCAAAGCATCAGGAAGAAACCTGGCTAACCCAGGCTCCTCTCCTGTGCCTGTCCCAAATGTCACTTTCTTGCCTGGTCTCCCAGAAGCTGCTCTCTCCAATGTGCATGAACCCCACCCTCAACTCACCCACAAAACCCTGACTTCTGCCAGCTCCTTGTCTGGATTCGCCTTTTCTGGTCCTGGAGCCTCCTGGCATTTTGGTTCACCCTACATGGATCCCACAGCTGTGGCGCCTTCTGTAAACTCCCACACACCTCAGAGAGGGGACCCAGACTCAGCTGCCTCTCTGCATGAACACTCGGAGCAGCCTCCATGTCTTTGCTGTAGCTCAGGGAGCACTGGAAGCAGCACTCAGCCAAACTACTAGCCTCAAGATGCCACAGTCACTTGGGGACCCTCCTCGGCTGTTTCTAGGGACAAACATTTCAGTCAGTATCTGCCTTTCCCCTCAGGTCCCACCCTTCCATTCTGGCCTCCCCACCATGGCTTCAAACACAGGAGAGCTTTTCTCCTCCTCCTCTTGGGGAAAGCAAGCTTACAGGAGACCACGCTTCTCCTAGCTCTGCAGCTTACACAGGCAACTCTGAGACCAGAGCCATCTAGACCCAGCTTTCACTAACGAAGCTCTGAAAAGAATGAGATTCAGTCTTCACTAATGATAAAACACGAGTCTAGTGCATATTATAAACCAAATATTTTGTTCCCCAAAATCCGTGTGTGGAGACCCTAATCCCCAAATTTATGTTTTTTGGAGATGGGGTCTTCGAGAGGCAATTTGATTTGAATGGGGTCTTGGAGGTAGTGTCTACTAATTAATAGAATTAGGGGAATTATAAGAAGAGATGCCATAGAATACTCTCTGTCTCTCTCCCTCTCCCTCTCCTTCTCTCTCTCTCCAGGAATAGGCCAGGTAAGCACACATGTGGCCCTCTGTGAGTTGGAAGAGGTTCTTCACCAGAACCTGACCATTTAGATCTGGGTATTAACACATGACTTCATGACATTGTTCAGCTCCATTCAGGCCATTTCAACAATGTTTTTTATAACAAAATATTCAGTTCAAATCACAAGTGATTTGTTGTTCTCAGTCCTTCTAATCAGGCAACTTTCCTCTTTCATGACTTTTGGGACCACAGTCTTCACGATAACAGGCCAGTAATTTTAGAATGTCCCTCAATTGGGTTTCTGAGATTTCCCTAGGATTGGATTGAGCCATGAATGCTTGGCAAAACCATCAGGCAAGGATGCTGCTTCTGGGTGATCCACCTGGGGGTCACTTATTTATTTCATATCTTTTTTATTGTCCGTCTCTCTCAACTCACTTTGATCACTGGGTTATGGTGGTGTCTGCCGGTCTTCCCTACTCTAAAGTCACTTATTTCATATTGTACTGAGAGCATTCTGAGGGCAGGGGGGACCTTGAAAATGCAAATATCATTTTTCTGGTACTCAAACTTTTGATGATTTTTTATTTATTTATATCTGCAAGAAGCACCGGATAGTTACACTGTTCAGTGTGTTTTAATTCATTTGAAAACCCAATTGTCACAGGTTTGACTAGTGGAAGAACTTCAAGCTGGCTTCTTATCCCTGCTGACACACTCCCCACATCATCTGTTTTCTTGACTTCTGGAACAATCAGTATCTGGGCCCATCTTATTCTTTCCCTTCCTCAGCCCTGGAATCAGCCCTCTGTTCAAGAAGCCTGTTTGCTTTTGGTAGAAAATAGCATTTAGAATCCAAGATGTGGGGTGGAGGTTGCAGATGTGCTCACTGATATTGGAGTATTAATGCTTGAACCTGCTCAGTGGAAAGAGCCAGAGAATACATATAAAATACACAGTTATGTGGTATATAATTATATATAGCAATGTAGCATTCTAACATATGCAACAATACAGAATTGCAACAATTGTAGCATGTTTATGTATATTAGATGTTTTGTGAATTTTTAAATTATTTATTTATTTATATGTGGTGCTGAGGCCCAAACCCAGTGTCTCACACATGCTAGGTGAGCTCTCTACCACTGAGCCACAATCCCAGCCTCTATTTTGTGAATTATTAAAATATAGTTCTACATGTTTATATTTATATAATCATCTACACAGACCCTGGGAAAGTTTTCCATTCTGGTCAAACCATTCAAGATGCATCCCAGCTTTCTCCTTTTCTGAACACACAGCTCCCTTATCCAAGGGCGAGTACCCTGGCTTCCATTGTTCTCACTGTGCTCTCTCTCATGCACCACCTCTCCCAGGATCCTGCCTGGGTCCCATCTCTGCCACCCTTCCTGCTCAGGTGCTCTCGCCCTGCTGGGGTGCCCATGATCTGCCCCTTGTGGCTGAGCTCCTGCCTGAACCTTGCTGTGAGCCATCTCAGTTTTAGGACTGGAGTGTCCAGAAGGGAAAGGAAGAGAAAGAGGTGGAGGAAGAGGGGTTCTGTTCCATATTCCTCATGTCGTTACTGTGATGTGACTTATTTATTTCATGTCTTTTTTATTGTCCGTCTCCCTCAACTAGAACATAAACTCTGCAAAACTAGTCACTTTTTCCTGTCACTGCTGAGAATTCTCCTACCAGGAAAGCTGATGGCCAATATCTGTTTCTCCTAAGATCCACACATGGAAGATGAAAGTAAATTAAGGCACTTGTTTTTCTTTGAATTAGTGAGATTTAAGTCTCTATGATTAAGCAGATAGCAATCAGTTTGATTTCACATTTCACTCAAACAGGCTGTTTTTGACTTGCAAAAAGCTCACACTATTATTTTGCAACTTTGGAGTTACTGCCACCACAATAAAAATGCTTATATTTCTTGGTATTTAATGATAATAATGTGCCACTTAAAAATTTAAGAGTATCTTACCTATAATATCCCCCCAGAGATTACTCAGTCATATAGATTCAGACATTGAGCCAACTGAAGATTTATTATTTTTACAATTATGATATACAATTTATTTTTTTTCTCATCCATGAAACATACATATTGCCATTTTGACAGGATTGTAGCAAAGAAAAACTGGTGTAAATAGAAATTTTTTTTTCTACCTGTCAGGGAGATGAGTCACATAATTCATTATGTGGAAGATGTTGGTTTGTTTATTTTCCCATTTGTGGTGTGTTTGCTTCCAGAGGGAAAAGCTTTTGACTTGGAGACATTCAGCATGCAGCAGCATGTCCCATGTGATATGCCAGTTGCTAAGGTAACTGCATTTTCCTGAAAATACCAAGCTAAACAGGAGCCTGAATCATCAGTGGGCAATTTTCTGCTATTACATTCACTGAAATTTTCTTTAGCCTTCAAACAATCACAAAATGTTCAGGTAATTCTGGATCCTTTCTTTGACCCTCCTTCTCTGTTTTTTTGACATTAAAAAGCACAAATACAGTACTGTCTATTAAACAAGAGACCTATAATGACTTAAGGAATTGTAAAACATAAAACATCAGGTTCCACTAATTAATAATACATGATAATTTAATCTGAATTGGACAGATCTCTGAATAAGAATTTACTAAGCAAAGAACCAGAAGAAATTGAGTTGCAGGGCACTTAAGAAGTTAAACTACTAATTTCAATTTTAAACTACTTTGCAAGCATATCTATCTCCAGTAATCTGTGAACTTTTTTTGAAAGAGAACTTTAAAACATGGAATCTTTACTGCAGAACATCTTATTAAAAATAGTATAACACTGTGTTCCTACTGTGCATATGTATTATATTCACTTGAAAGTAATTAATATGAAAATCTATTTCCCCAGTAGTTCACATATTTCCTGATTTAGACTCTTCATTCCACCAATTAGCATTTTTTAAAAATATGGCTATTATTGAACAAAGCAACTTAATAAAGCCACATGAAATTTTACAGGTTTGGTGACACTTCATGAAATTCATGTAATCACACATCAATGATTGTTTTCTTCTAGAGAAAAGCGTACTTTAAAATTCTAAATGTATTTTTCTCTTCTGGCTTTTTAAAAAATTTCCTAAATATTTTTCATCACAAAATTCAACTTCACTTTGAAACTACAGATACATATTTTCTGAATCAACTTATTTTAGGAGATGGCAGTCACATTTTATAAAGGAAATATTACTTAGAAACACACTCAAAACTGATATAATGACATAGAAAATCAAGTCAGAGTTTCACAGTATCTGTAGGGCCAGCCTCTGCTCCTCTCTGCAGTGAGCCCAGGGACTACCTGGCAAAAATCATCATTTTTCTTCAATGCACTGAGGTTTATGATAATGTCTATATTTTAGGGTTCCAAGAAAGTCAATCGAACAAACTCTACAAGGAAATCAACATAGTGCTTAACTTATAATGTATGGACGGCTATTATTTCTGTTGTCATTATTAAATACGCTGGAATGCTAAACTGATTTAAAAATCCTTTGGTGAGTTCCAGATAATATGGTGGATGTAGTCTTTGGAACTAGGGCACTGTGGGTCTCACCAAAAGCTCTTTTAGCTTCCTAGGGATGCAGACTTCACCTGGCAGCACTCCACAGGTATCTGTTTTTGAAAGCTTGATACCAGGGTTATAAGGAAACACAGGCTCTGACTAGTGAGGTTTGAGGGTGAGGCTTGACCTTCCCATGATTGACAAGACTTCCCAGTCTAAGTCAGCTTATGAAAACTCCCACGTCGTGGTCAACAGGGGGACACTGAAACACAGGTTGACATTTTCTTGATGACTCAGGCTGCTCCTGTGACCCTCGTGTGCAGTGCTGCCATCCAGCCTGCCCGGGGGATTTCTGAAATGCCCGGGGCCAGTTTGCTCTGGACAGCTGTGATTTTCTGTTCTGTGTTTTCTTGGACTCCTTCCTCACAGTCAGCTGTCACTTCTGTGCCTTTAGCAGCTCTGACCTTGTCTCTGAGTCATGTAGAAAGAAACCGGGTTCCCAAGGGGGAATGAAAGGCCCAAGCCAGCAGAACCATTGACAGTAAGTTCTCACCCAGAGCTCAACCAGCTAGACCTAGGAGAGCCACTCAGCTCCTCCTGAGGATTTGGTGCTTGGAGGTTGGAGGGGGCTCCAACTCTATCAACACTAAATGAGACAGCTCACAACACAGTTGGGGTCCCTGGTGATGTGGACGTAAACCTCTAGTGCAGAGGAGCATTTCACTTGGTGGGGCTCTGGGGTGCCTGTCTGGTCACTCTCAGAGCCTGAAATAGGGGTAAGTCATACGTTTTGTGTATAAGTTCATCTGGTGACTCAGACCTGCTCTCTAGAGCGACTTTTCACCTGCTTTTCTTCAAATAGCAATTTGTTTTTTCTTTGCACTGGGGATTGACCCACGATCTCCTGCAGGCTCAGCCAGCGCTCCATGGCTGAGCTACCTCCATGCCTTCAGGTAGTAATTTAATGGGTATTTCAATTGCACACGAGGTCTCTGCATCTTGGCTTATGCTGTGCAGTCTGATGCAGGAATTAATTAATGTAAACTTCCTTTTAAACTTCTCCTGATAAAGGGAACGTATGGTTTATTGATTAGACTAATTTTCACTTGAAAATACCGCACACTAAGTTCAGTTGCCTCTCAACACTGGAATACTTTTTCTTTTTGGATGTGCAGTTTTCTTTTGAGTTTTCTTTCCCTTTTTTTATCAATAAAATTTTGAAGATACACTACCCCTAATTTATCTGTATTACTCACCTTAATATTTATATTATCACATTATTTTTGATAAAAATATATCATTTAGTTCATTTAATATTGTATTTATTTCAATATCTTCAGAGCCTAGGTACTCAATTCAACCTACACCCATTATGTTTTCTTGTCTGTCCTTTGGTAGATTAGAGGCTAGCAGAATGCATGGCACCTGTAGTTGTTCGTTATATGTTTGGCAGAGATCATGAGAATGAGGGTATCAGGCCCAGTGCTGAAGAACTTGAGGTTCTTTCATTGCTGTTGTGATTTTTGCTAGTCCATCAGCTTATTCATTTATATTTTGTAGTTGGTTTGAAGTTTTCCAGGAAAATATGGCTACAACTTTCCCCTGACTACTAAGTCGTGACAAGTCATCATCTGCTTCTGAACAGTTCTACATGGAGGGCAAATTACTATTGTCTCTGGCACCAGGAGATGACTATGTAGTGTCCCCCGACACTTATGCTAATGCGTCACATGCTCAGGATACCTTTTCTGAGATAACCACATTATTTCTCCAACTATGAAAACCTCTGTTCTGGAGATATTCCTGGTGGCGTTCACAGCATGTTGATTATGTAACTTAAACTTTTGAATTGTGAAACTGCTCTCTTTCAAGTCATGGAAGTCCTCAGTGTTTTCCTCACTTATTCATCAAGAAATGACTGGAAAAGATGTGTAGATTTAGAGAATGATAGATATTAAAATGAACTCTCCCTGTTGCTTGCTAGTTCACATCATGGATCAAAATTTAAGATCCATATCTGGGTCTAATTCTAACACAGTTGTGGCATCTTCTTCCCAACTATGTTGCTTAAAAACACTCTTGTTAGATGATCACTAGGAACAGTGCTAAGAAAACACATACAAATACCATGTCTATATATCAAGAGGGTGTGTGAGCATGAGGCAGAGTACTGTCAATGACAGAGATCCTGGGAGCCAGGAAGGCAGTGGAAAGAGGCTTAATTCAGATATTTAGCGATGGAGTATTTTATGCAGTTCCTAGTGCAGGCTGGAAGACATATCCCATATCTTGACCCCTGGAACCTGTGAATTTGACCTTAAGTGACTAAGAAAAAGGGGTCCTATTAAATACAATGCAATGTAATTAAATTAAATGTACGTTAGACTAACGGTGCACATGGTTGGGTAAAGAACCCCGAGATGGGGCGATTATCCTGGATTACCTGGGTGGACCCCATATAGTCACTAGTGTCCTTATAAAAGAGAGACAGAGGAAGGTTTCAAACATTAGAGGGGCCATGAGGACAGCGCAGAGGGAGCCATGAAAACACTGGCCTTGGAGGTTGGAGAGCCGAGGCCACCAACTAAAGAACACCACAGTCTGCAGAACTGGGAGAGGCAGGAGTTGGACTCTCCCCCAGAGCTCTAGAGGGAGCACAGCTCTGCCCGCACGTTGGTTCCACCCAGCCATACTGATGGCAGAATCTGGCCTCCAGACCTGGGATAGAACAGACTTCTGTCACCACCGTGCTTGTGACAATGTGCTACAGCAGTGCCAGTGCCTAAAGTTACATCAAGAAAATAAAAGGCACAGATACGTCTTCTTGGTCTGTATGACTCTGAAAAGTAGTGGAGGTAGTCACACCCACCAACCTCCTTCAATGCAGACACCGTGTACATTGTGTCTTCTCACATCCATCATTTCTGCCTGACAAGCAGCCACAGTGGAGTAATGGCCTTCACCTTGGTGTAGATGTCAGCTGATGGGTATTGCTTAGAGTTCATAATGTAGTGGTTTGGGTTTCACCCTGAGTGAGTGATGCATGATTAGTTAATAATAATGATGGCCTTTGTCTCAGATGACATAGGTTTTTCCAGTTTTTCTTTTATATTCAAAGTAGATTTACTTAATAAGCCTCCAGTTAACTTAGCCTGTGAGCATAGATCACTGGAAGGCTAGCAGCCCTCTGTCAGGAACAAACACAAGGGGAGATCTGAAGATCAGACCCTTGTCTGTGTCGATCAACAAGCTGAGAGAGAGAAAAAAAAAAAAAAAAAAACAGTCACTTCCCAGGGAGGAAAGATGCAGTCAACAGAAAACCAGGGTCACCGTTCACTGCCACCAGGTGACCAACAGCTGCTGGCCCCTAAGTGCTCGGGAAAAGGCAGAATTGGTCACAAATGATCCTTAGGGAGCAATGCACCAACACTGGAAGTCAGGAAGAGACACAGCAGAGAGTAAGATGCTGTGACTGGCAGGTGTCACCCGTCTCTGTCAACTCCCACTCGACCAGGCCTCAGCACCGCTCTGACTTCCCTTCTGAAGACACCTGTCCCAGGGATAGTCGTCACAGGATTCTGAGGCAGGAGACGTAGAAATGATTTTCTTAGTGGCTAAACACAGTGTTCGAGGGAGGAGAGGAATTTCATCACCTCTTTCTCTCCACCCTGATGGAAGGCTCACCCTCTGCCCATTCATGACACTACCCAATCCTATTGCTTCCCTTCCCCCAGGGTCCTCCCACATGGGTCTGCTCTCTCTTGGAATCAGCATTTCCTTCACACACTGACCCCAGGACAGGGGTGGCGAGCCCTTTCTCCAGGGGAGAAGTTGGATGTGCACATTATGGGCCCCCAGCTTTCCCCTTCCTTTTAGCTGCAGAACTCACGTCAAGAGTGACGTGGATCCAGCTCCTCAGGGACCCACGGGTAGGACCCACCTGCCCTCCACTTTACCTTTGTGTGTTACCTAGGATTCCTCTCTTATTTTCTCTACCATGTCTGGAAATCCGGGAGGTAGAATGGACTCTCCTACTTGGTTTAATTTATCTCTGGCACACTGTACTGTCTCCGTAAATACCAGGTTGGTCACAGGAAAAGTCACCTGCCTTTCGTTTCGCCTTCAAAGCCCATGAATAAGGCTTGGACAGACTGAAACACCTGGGCGAAGGGAAGGAACAAGATCCAAGGCAGACCAAACAGACCCTCCCAAGAACTTGAACCTTGGACAGATCTCATGATGTCTGAGCAAACCCTGGCACTTGTTGGATTCAGGGACAACACTGTAATTGCCCTGGTTCCAGCCTCCAATTTTAATACATTCTTTATTTTGCTGAAGTTAGCCAAGTCCATTTGTCTTATTTATCATCAAGAACTTTGATTAATTCACCTAACTTGCAGATTGTTTGGAAAATTTAAAAAGGACACTGTATATAACAAAGCATTCAGCACGATCCCTGCCACAAGCACCCAGTGAGTGTAAACTACACATATAATTAAGGACAGTAGTGAACATTACACCAGAATAAGTACCAGAGCTTAAAGTCATAAAGCAATGATCCCAGGCCTAGTCATAAAGCTGATTGTGATTCCTGCCCCAAGAGGACTGCTCAAGGTTTTAAACGACTGTTGCTTGAATTCCTGTTAAATATAAGGGTTCTGTCTTGTGGTGTTCACTTCCCATGCTAGGACTCATTGTACCTACTCTTTCTCATTAGATAAACAAGGATAATGTGCTCAAACTAATCCAGTTGGAATTAATCACATTAACTTGCTGGAAAAATAACAAATTTGGGGTACATTTCTAAAGACTCCATCTCACCATTAACCATTTCCCTTAAGAGATTAATAACATCAGGTGACGGTCCAGCTCCTCTGACCATCTGGGTTCAGCACTAATGGCTGCTGACAGGTTCTTTCTGTTGCATTTTTAAGTTCAGCATTTTAAGAACCAGCAGTTTGTTCTCTATTATTCGTGATTCAGTTCACACTTATTCCATAAAGAGAATTCAAACAAAGAGATCCAGAAAAACTATCAAGGAGATACAATACCAGGGCATGTCCATATCCTTTAATTATAAAGTAGATTTAGGTTTAAAAGTTAAGTATTTCTAGATAAACTTAATTAAAAACAGATAAAGCAATTAAGTAGAAGAAATAGAATTCCAGGATTTGCCTCCTGGGTAATCGGTAGAATGGAAGAAAGACTAAAGTCTCTTCTGCCCAGACTCAGCAGGTGTGTCCCACTTTACAAACCAATTAGCAAACATTTTAAGAGGGACCTTTGTGTTCAGTCATTGATATAGATGTTATAGAAGTTGCACGAGTTGTGTGAAAGAAGCCAAAAATTATACTCAAAGGATTAGTTGAAGATCCAACTTCACCACCAATTAAAATGTTACAATTGCTACTTCTTAGCTGAAAAATGGAGTGGGGGTCATGGTTCAACCTCTCCTCCGGGGATGCTGGAGCTTGGTCAATAGCTAAAAATTATTCATTACAATCAGTTGAAGAAATGAGAAGTGAAGACGTCAGTCAGCTTTCTGTCGCATGACAGAGTACCAAAAAGTTTAGCTTGACTTGTCGTTTCAGAGGTTTTGGTCCATAGGCACTTGGACCCATGGCTTTGGCTGATGGCCAGGCAGAAAATCATGATGGCTGGGAAGCAAAGAGCAGGAGGAGCCAGGTCCCAGCACCCCCCTGGGGGACACGCCACAGCGGCTGAGCTTCCAGCAAGCCCCACCTCTGAAGGCTTCACCCACTCCAATAGCACCAGAGGCTGGTGTCCAACCTTCAGCGCGTGGACCTTTGAGGGGCATTTAAGATCCAAACCACCACAATGAGCTTACACATTAACTCATGGAAGTCATTAGCAAATAGAAGGTAATGTTTTATTCTCAAGTACAAGCCGGTGGGAGGGACTGTTTCTGGAACCGCACAGTGTGGAGCAGAGACTTACTGAGCTGATACAACTTTAACCAAGTGTCTCCTACCTCTGTAAGTGTCATCATTTCGAATCATGTTGGGTATATTGTCCTCCAACCCACACCAGATCTATCAGAAAATCCTTTAGCTTTAATGTCCAAGCCACTCATATCTGTCCACGTTGCACTACCTTCACTGTAAGACCCCAAGCCCAGGCTCCAGTATCTCCCGCCAGGACAAGAGAGCATCCGCCCAGCCGATCCACCGGCACCAACTTTGGCACTTTTGGTCGTGATTCTCACTGTGGCCAGTGACTGTTGGAAACACAAATCTTATTTAAACAGTCTCCTCTTCCCAACCCTCTAGTAGATTCTAGAGTGTTTCGAGTGAAGTTGAGTAGCTTATCCAGGGCCTGGGATCTGCAGGGCCTGACTGCCCCGTGTGCTGTTCTCGCTCCATTCCCAGTTCCAGCCCCCTCCTCATCAGACAAGTCCTGACATCAGGAGCCCTGCAGGCTATTCCCACTGCCTAGGGTCTTGAATTCTACCTCACAGCAGTGATAAAAGCACCAATATGAAAATTAACTCCTGGACAATTGCAAATGGCCAAAGAGGAGCTGAGAAAGCAACATAAGAATACCAACATCACTCAGGCTGAGTTGGTTGGCTTAGGCTGCTCTGAGGAGCTGCTTTGCCTGGATGGCTGAGAAACCATCATCCTTGGAGGCTGAGAAGCCCAAAATTGAGGCTCTGGCAGATTCTGCCCCTTGCTCACCCCCCTTCCTGAGTCACAGACACTGCTCATTCACGTGGAAGGCCCCAGAGAGCTCTCTGTGGCCTCTTTATGAAGGCACTAATCCCACCCATGGGACTCTGAGCTCACGAGCTGGTCACCTCCCACAGGCTCCATCTCCTGATACCGTCACTCTGCAGGGGGTAGGGACAGAGACATTAGGTCTACCAGGACGAGTCTATGAAATGCCAAACACAAAACCCTGACTAGAAAGAGAGATTACAAAGTGAAGAACACTGAAATAAAAGAGCTTCTGTTCATCAGCAGAGACCACTAATAATGATGGTCACACGTGGCCAAACTGTGTGCTCTGGATTTGTGCAGTCCTCCAGGTAATGTCACCCTACACACGCACAAACACACACACACACGAGCACTCACACACACACACTCACTCATACACACACACTCATACACACACACACACATGAGCACTCACACACACACAACAAGCACTCACACACACACACACACACACTCATACACACACACTCATACACACACACTCATACACACTCATACACACTCATACACACACACACACACACACACACACGAGCACTCACACAGGCTGCTCACTTGAAGGCGCCAGCCACTGGGAGTGCCATGAAGAGAGATGTCATGGGCCAGCTCAGGCCCAAGTTCCCTGAGGAGGAAGGGGAGCTTCCTGTTGGAGGATCAGGCAGGAAGATGCAGTCCGGTACAGGGAAGCCAGCGGGGAGCCAGAAAGTCGAGGCCAGAGGGGTGCAGGGCCCAGTCTCTGTAGCGTGTGGTGACTGTGCTCCAAGGCACATGGCCATCTAGTCCCGTGGGGTAGACTGTTTGAAGGAACCCAGTCTCTTTTTTCTTAGTATTCTCTTCAGTGTGTGCTTCTTCCTGTAAAATCTCATTTTAAGAAGTTAAATCATGAGAGAGAAGAAGACAACCAAGAAGGGGGAGGAGGAGGAGGGTGGGGGAGAGGAAGAGGAGAAGAGAAGGAGGAGAAGGAGTAGGAAGTAGTTGAAGTTGTTACCAGGGCGCGGTGGCACATGCCTGTAATCCCAGGGGCTGGGGAGGATGAGTCCAGATGATTACAAGTTCAAAGTGAGCCTCAGCAATTTAGCGAGGCCTGAGCAACTAACTCAGTGCGACCCTGCCTCTAAATAAAATATATAAAAGGGCTCGGGGTGAGGCTCAGTGGCTCAATGCTCCCGGGTTCAATCCCCAGTATGAAAAAAACAAACAAACAAGCAAACAAAAAAAAAATACAAAAAACCCAGAAGTATTACATGATTAGACCCAGTTTTACATTTTTTTTTCTATTGGATTGAATAGAACCAAATCACAGTCTTATAAAATCTGATTAAGCTAGTAGGACATAACAGCACCACAGTGCTGCCCTAACATGATTGCTCACTAGATCAAGATTTGTAATCAGTAGTACATATTAGAGGGAACAGCTTTTAGAGTTAAGCAAGTTAACCATGAAAGAATTCCTTGAATTTCTGGCAAACTTTAGCAAAGAAGGACTCCATAATTTCGCAATCAATCGGGACCTCTCCCCTATAAAATAATAAAAAAGGAGACCAAAATGTTATACCATATAAGGTTATCTCTCCCTCAAGGCAAGAATGTAACTCATGAATGTAACCACTGGAAACAAACCCATCTTAGTTTCTAAATATCTTGACTCTCAGCTTTGAAACAAAAGCAACCCATTGTTGTAAATATTTAGCCAGTCGTTATTAAATAGACCAGCTCAGCGTGACTCTTCCAGCTGGAGCAGAACAGATTTCTTGCTGCTCATGTTACTGTATAAACGTTCTTCAAATAAGGCTGAGAGGCGCGTCCCTGGCTCTTCTCCCGCTGAAGGCCCTGTGGGGTCCCAGCTAAAGAGACATTCACAGGGAAGGTTCAGCTCATCTCCATCACCTGAGTTTTCACTTATGGGACTCAACAAAGAGGAATGTTCCTTTCCCAGGGTGACAAGACGTGCAGGTGTTATGTGACTAGCCATGCTCACAGGGGCACCTCCAGGAGCACACCCCGCCAGCTTGCTGGAGCTTAGTGCCCGTGTGCAGTGTGACTTCTCTGTCACGTGCAGTGGTGAACGCTGTCTTCTAAATAACTTCCTTCAGTTTTGCTTCTAAAAATTTTCTCATAGCTCTGAAGTCTGGAAAGTTCACCGTGACGTCTGATTAATATTAAAGATATCGCCCTCTCCTGCTCATAAATATCCCATCTCAGACACTAGGTAAAATATAAGGGGTGGCCAGGCATGGCTGCTCATGTCTGTGATCGCATCTCCTTAGGGGTCTGAGGCAGGAGGATTGCAAGTTTGAAACCAGTCTGGGAAACATAGCAAGATCCTATATTAAAATTAATTAATTGATTGATTAACTAAAAAGGGCCAGGACGTAGTTCAATGGGAGAGCATGAACCTACCATGAATGAGGCTCACTCCCCAGCACTGAAAAAATAATTACATGTACACACACACACACACACACACACACACACAAGTGTCAGATTTTTGTCACTCTGATATTGACACCCGACAACAACAACTTAGAAAAGGTCTTGGTTTCAGAGGACTCCATCCATGGAAGGCCAGCTCCATTGTTCTGTCTGGTCTGAGGTGAGGCAGAACATCACAGTGGAAGAAGAGGCAGCAGAGACCTGGGCAGGGCAGCTGGGAAACAGAGGGAGACGGGGGTGGGGAGAAGATAAGCCCTTCCAGAGCACACCAACAGTGACCACGTCCTCCAAGGAGGTCCCACATCCCTGGAGTCCATTCAGCTACCAGTGGATTCATCCACTGATGAAGTCAGAGCCCTCCTGAGCCAACCACTGTTGAAAAGCTCCACCTCTGCACCTTGGGACTTGGGGGACCATGCTTTCAACATCAGACCTGGGTGGGGGGCATTCCAGGTCCAAGCCATAAAATATATGAAATATATGTATCTTCAAGACTAATGAAATTGGTGGATAATTATGCCTTGTTATTATCCAAATTTCTCATATGAATTTCCAATTAAAAAAAAACATTTTTATGTTTTTTCAATTATACTTGTTTTATCTTCTTAAAATTATCCAAGCATATAATTATTGCATTTGTTGTTCTTTTTCTCTCTGTTCATGTTGAATAATCAAGCTATCTTTGTTCTGTTCTCCTTCCCAAGAACTTTCATTTTGAAAACTTTCCAAACTTTCATCAATTAAATGAAATTTTGATTAAGACCAGGCCCCTTAAGAAACAACTACTCTTTCCTCTCCTGTGATGTATGGCCATTCAGAGAACTGTCAAGTCTTTCGAGCACCTGAGGATACGGTGAACACATTTTCAGTTGTCAGTCATTTAACTTTATTCATTGAGAAATGAAAGAAGGCAGAAATAGTTGCCATGTGAAGTCAATGTCTCAGCAAGGAGAAAAGCTTGATTTCCACTCCACCACTAGGGTGTCAGTGCTTCTCACCTGGGCATGTTGTCCTGGCCTATGAGACGGGGAACGTTCCAGGGGCTGAGCACAGCTCCTTGCTACTAGCTCGGGAGGAACTCCCAGGACAGAAGTGCACCTGAAGTGTGTGTGCAGTCCGGCTGCAGCAAAATAACCGGGGGGTGACGAGCAACTTGTGTACATTGATACAGCAGGAGTGGGAGCCGTTTATTGTAGGACAGGAGGGGTATATATACATTCCACACAGCTTATCTTAATTAACATAAACTAGATACAGCAGTCAACCAATAAGGAATCTCCACACTTAATGGCTCACTGGTGTTACTTCCCAAACCACTCCCTCTGGCAAAATGCCAGGCACCATCCTGACTTGTTTACAGACCCTAACACCCTCATTCTCAAGTATAACAGGTGGCCACCTTCCCCCAGGGTTGGCATCCCACGGAGAACCGTCATCTCAGTAGAAAGAAGATGCAGTAAGAAAAGAAGATGGAGCTTGCTGATGGCTACCTCGTTCCACACTGTGCCCAGAGACTTCCATTGACATGACTGAGTCCTCTTGGGACCCTTGAAGAGGTCCCGTGTATGCAAGCCTGAAGTCTCTCTGCCTGCCCTGGCTGTGGGTGAGCACACCCAGGGTTCCTCTGCAGCACAAGGATCTTGGTCAGTGTTGGGGTCCGAAGCCCCTAAGAGCAGCAAACACCTGCAAACACCTGCAGAGACAAGACTCTTCTCCTTGGACCCTGTGTGACTCGGTTTGTCAAAGAACAAAGGAGAAGGCCGGGGGCTGTCTGTGTGCCCACTTTTGGGCACTGTGCTCTTAGGCACACCCCACTGTTCCTGCAGGTAGGCAGCATCTAGCTTGCTTGCCCAGAAAGGAGCTTTCTAAGCAGTGGTGACAACTGTCCCTTCCCCGATTCCTAGTCATACTCTATATTCCATAAGCCATGCTTGCTCTTTGGGGGAAGGGGCTGTAAAATCTTACACCTTAGCATAGAACCAGATAGGTGCACCATTTGCCAAATATTTAATTAGTCAATGAAATTTAAAAGAAAATCTAACATGATATTAAAATAAATATATAATTATGACTGGATCAAGAAAGAGGTAATGATATTTAAGAGATAATGAATCTTTAATACATAAAACATACAGAAAAACAACCAACCTTATCTGGCAAATATGAAACACAAAACAAATAAGTATAAATTAAAACATCAGAACTATCTTAAAAAGTCTTCAATAATAATTCCCGTTATTGGTGAAGATGCAGTAAAAGGTATGGTTTTGTGTTATCATTGGCATTTTAATTGGTAGGGTCCTTCAGGGAAGCAATGTGATAATAAGAATCAAGAACAATAAAAACTATAAATAGTGTCATCTGCTTAACTGCATATCTGGGTATTGGCCCAAGCAATAATGAAAACATTGAAAGAAAAGTTCCAAAATATATTACTAGCAATACTATTTTTTTAATGGAAAAATGTAAGCAACTTAGTGTCCATATATAAAAATAGCTAAGTTATTTCTGGAATGTTAGAATATTAAAATACAGGCAGCCTCTGAAGAAGAGAAATATGAAATTTATATATAAATTTTTGTGAGTCAATAGAAAGTATTTGTGTGCTATTATTTAAACTAAGAAAAGAGAGGTCAAAGCTGTGGCCACATTGAGATGACAATTATGTGACTACGAAGCCTGCTTATTGCCAGAGTCTAGAAGTGTTTAGGGAGAGATGAGAACAGTTGATTTTGTTAGTTGCCATGACAGTGAGAGAAGTATCTCGTTCCTTACAAGTTAGGTGCAGGTTGATACAAAGTAAATTCAAATACCAGGAACACCTTCAGGAAAGAGGGGAAGCTTCCTGGTGTTCTTGTCAGCACACTTAAGAGGATGGCTACAGATATACCACACACTTGGGACCCTGCTCTGGCAGGACAGGTGGGGAGCAGATACCAGGAGCCCAGGCTCTATCCTGGCTCCACCACTGTGGCCTGGGTCATGTCTCCCTGCTCTTCACTTGGCCAAGGTGAGAAATGAGAGGGTCTGACGAAGGAAGTCCAGTGGGTATGTTAGTGGGTTCTTGCTGTTCCAGTTAGGCTAGTGTCTAGGCTGCAGTGGCCCTCTGAAGGCAGCACGGCTGTGTTCTTTATTTTTTGTAGGAAAGTGAAATGACTAGGTAAAAATCGTCTGTCATGCAGTTATGATTGTGATTCCTGAACTGTGAGGATGTCACCAAGGAAAGCAAGACCTAACTGAAAGCATTTATGCCATCCCCAGGAGCTCAAAATGATGTGGAGACTTACAAATCTGGCAGCCACCTGGGTGAATACGGTAGATGGATTACAGAAATCACTCTGCAAAGGACCAAAGCCCAGTGAGATGGGGACTGCTCATTTGTTCTCCCTCCTTCATGAAGCAAGACATTGGTATTGAAATTAGGTTTAAGCCAGAGCAATTGGATTGGTGCCTCTCAGGGCTGCTTAGCATAGGTCAAAAAGATGCACCTTTCACCACCAAGAGCATTAAGCTTAACTAGAATATATATTCACAGCTTGAGTCAAGCCTATGTGTGAATTTCAACACAGAAATACTCTCTGATTAAGCTAATAGCATCATATAGCCTAAAAATAGGTATCTTTTTGTTTTCTTTTTAGCCATATCCTGGCTAAAATTTTCTTTTCTTTTTTTTTTCTGAAATATATGATAACTGGAATGATTAATTGGTAATTGTTTGAAAATACACCAACAAACATGCACTTGATAATTTGTATGCATACCTCGGTATGGTGGGACACACACATACACAAATACCTCAAATAGAGCAGTTTTGAAAGGAACTTGGGAGACCAGGAATGAAATAGTTCCTGAAAAACTTTACCAAGTTTCCATTTTATGTCATATTCATGTTAAATGAAATAAAAATTGATCACTATCTTTAGCTAAATAAGTTCGGATGAAATACAACCAACTTTTAAAATATGTGTCCTAACTGAGAGGTGAAAGACAAAGATTCTTTTCATTAATTTTAGGTACCCAATACGCTGGAGAACGAGTCAGAGCTTAACATGATTACACTCTTTGCTACAAAGCAGAGATGATTAATGCCTTTTAAAATTTTATATTAACTTGAAATCATTGCAAGAATCACAGTTCTTCACTGGAATCTTAATTTGCTCAGTGTCATTGTGAATGACCTTTAGCAAGTGATTTTTTGGCAACACTATATTTAGATATCACCTTAGTAATTACACATCTTGATACCTTTTCCAGAGAAAATGATTTAAAATGCTATACTTATTGCCATACACATAATCTAATTTTCAGTTTTCCTATCTAGTCTACTTATAATTAATTTAAATTCCTACGTGAACTTGGTGAATTACGGCTTTCTATAATTTGTCATTAAGCAGACTTACTGTGCATTTGATTTTACTGTCCATCAGCACATACTTCACATGGCTCCTTTACAAGTCAGTACCACTCCTGTGGAATTGACACAATGTGTTCCTCGATTGAGATAGCCCATCACCATAAAGTTAATCTTTCACAGTGTGCAACTGGGTGGTTTTTATACTTTACAAGACTGGAGAATGGTCACTATGTGATTCCAGAACGTTGTCACCCTGAAAAGAAACCACAAGTCAATGAGCAGTTATTCCTTGCCTCCCTGTCCCCTGGTTCCTAACCACTGATAATCTGCTGTGTTATGGTCTTACCCATTCCAAAAATTTCATCTTGATCTTATCATGCAATGGGCAGTGTTTGGTGTCTGGCTCCTTCCCCGTGGGATGATGTTTTCTAGGTGTATTGCAACCCATGCTGGCCCCCACTCCTTCATGGCTGAATCCAACCCCTATGTGTGAATAGACCACATTTTCTTTATTGATTCATTGGTTGTGGACATGGAACACTTCCTTTATTACGACTGTCAATTGAGCTGCGGTTGGCATATTCTGTTTTGATGTCAGCCTGTTTTCAGTCTCTGAGGTGCGTGCTAGGTTGAGCAGTTGGCACGTGGCTCCTGTGTTTTCCTGAGGACAACCTGCTGTTCCCAAAGTAGGTGCGCCAGTTTGCATTTCTATTACCAGTGGATGAGGGTCTCATTTTTCTGCATACTCATCAACCGTTGGTATTTGTCTGTCTTTTTTTTTTTTTAAGTTGTCTTTTTAGTTACAATAACATTAGGATTCATTTTGACATAATTATAAAAGCATGGAATATAATTTTCTCTGATTCAGACCCTAGAACTTGCATTTTCTTTTTTTTCTTTTTTTCTTTTTTAAAGAGAGAGTGAGAATGAGAGAGAGAGAGAGAGTGAGAGAGAGAGAATTTTTTAATATTTATGTTTTAGTTCTCGGCGGACACAACATCTTTGTTGGTATGTGGTGCTGAGGATAGAACCCGGGCCACACGCATGCCAGGCGAGCGCGCTAATGCTTGAGCCACATCCCCAGCCCCCCAGAACTTGCCTTTTCCCTTTCCTCTTCCCACCCCTAGTTCTCTTCCCTCTACTTTTCTGATCTTCTGCTATTTACTTATTTGCTTTCTTTTTTTAAAAATTAGTGTCGTATGGCTGTACCTGATGTCGAGTCACTGTGGTAGATTCATATATGTACACAGGAAAGTGAGGTCAGATTCATTCCTCTGCTATTCCTTTATCCCTCCCTTCCTCCCTCCCCTTTAATACCCTTTTTCTAGTCCATCGATCTTTCTTGTATTTTGATAGAATCTCATCCACCTTTTCTTTTCTTTTTCTTCCCTTATTTTGGTCTGGCTTTCACATATCAGAGAAAACATTCAACCTTTGACTTTCTGGGTCTGGCTTATCTCCCCCAGCATGATGGTCTCTAGTTCTGTCCATTTACTGGCAAATGCCATGATTTCATTCTTTTTTTATGGCTGAGTAACATTCCACTGTATGTATGTATCATATTTTCTTTATCAGTTCCTCTATTGATGGACAACTAGGTTGGTTCTACAGCTTGGCCATTGTGAATTATGCTGCTCATAAATATTGATGTGTCTGTTTTTTCTAGATTATAGCCATACATTATGTAAATAAAAATGCATTTCATTATGGTTTTAACTTCCATTTTTCTAATGGCTAATCATAGTGAGCATCTTTTTCTGGGTTTATCAACTATTTATATAGTTCCTTTGGAGAAATATCTATTTAAGTTGTTTGGCTATTTTAAGAATTGGCTTATCTCTGCATTGCTTGGTTGTAAGAGTTGTTTATATATCTGGATGTCAGATCTTTATCACCTGATGTGAAAACAGTCTTCTCTTATTCTTGGGTGTTCTTTTCACTTTTTGGAGAGCATCACTTGAAGCATAACATTTTAAATTTTGATTATGCTCATTTTATTTTTTAACCTGCCAATTCTGTTTTAAGAGTAACATCTAAGAAACTATTACCAAGTCAAAGATAAAAAAAAAAAAGGTTTACTTCTCCATTTTCTTCTAAGGGTTTAATAGTTTTAACTACTTTAGATTTTGATCCATTTTAAGTTAACTTTTGTACATGGCGACAGATGAAGTCCAGCTTCCTTGTTTTGATTGTGGCTATTTGATTGTTCTAGGATCATTTATTGAAAAGATGCTTTTTTCCATTGTATGATTTCAGCATTCTTGTTAAAAATCAATTGCCCATAAATGTTTGGTTTATGCCGTGTCTCCTTTCTTCTTCATTGTTCTACATTCCTATTATGGTAGTACTGCATAATCTACTATTGCTTACTGTTGCTTTGCAGTAACTTTTGAATCTCCAAATTTGTCCTCCTTTTGAAAGATGATTTTGACCATTCTGAATCTTTTGCTCTTTGATCTGAATTTCTCCAAAAATGTCACCTGGATTTTGATAGGAAATGTCTGGAGTCAGTAGGGCAGGTATGAATTATTTCCTTATTGCTATTTTAGAAGTGATAGGTTTTCCAATACAGGAACATGAAATGTCTTTTCATTCATTTATACTTCTTTAATTTTTTTCAATGATATTTGGTAGTTTTGAATGTACAAATTTGGTGTTTCTTTTGTTTCATGTATTCTTAAGTAATAGTTTTGATATCATGGTAAATGAAATTATGTTCCCAAATTTCTCTTCTGGATAATTCATTGCTAGCATAAAGAAATACCATTGATTTGCTTTGTACTTTTCTTGTATCCTGCAACCTTGTTGAATTCACTTATCTTGTACCGTTTTCTGCATAGAAGGTAATGTCATATGTAATTAGAGATTGATTTACTTCCTCTCCAATCTAGATAGCTTTTATTTATTTTTCTTGCCTAATTTCCCTGGTCAGTTCTTCTAGCACAATGTTAAATAAAAATGGTGAGAGTGGACATCCTGTCCTCTTCCTGACTTTAGAGGGAAGGATTCACTCTTATGTGTGATCCTTTTCTTAGGTCTTTTATTAAGTTGAGGAAGTTCTCATTTATTCCCAGTTTCAGTGTTTTAATCATGAAGCAGTTGCAAGTACTCATGTAGCACTTAACGTTCTCCAAAGGTTCCCAGGTGCTTCCAGGATGAATTTCAAATAGCCTAATGCAAGATTCTTCCTACTCTGAGGCAGGATTGTGCAGTCATATGACTCTGCACCTCTTCCCTTACAATCCACAGACCAGTCATGAAGAAATCCTAACCATTCCCCAAATGGATCATACCCATGCTGCTCTCTGGCTCTGCATAGGCTGTTACCTCTGTGTCAAACACATTTATTTTAGTTAATGTAAAACTCCTACTGATCTCTTCATATGCAACACAGGTGACAGACTTTCTTCATTAGGTCTCACCCTGTAGCTCCTGAGCATTTTTTTTTTTCCTGTATGTACGCTCTCTCCTCTCCGTGGAACTCAGATAATATGCCCCATTGTCTTCCCCAGGAGACTAGGGACCTTGTGATATAAGTGATACTTTCTTTTTTTATTCTCACTGTAAGTCATGCCCAACATTATAGAGTAGGTTCCTAAGTGAAAGTAGTGACTCCTAATTTTGTTCTCATGAGAGATAGCATCTGGGTAATGAGCAGACTGGAGCTCATTCCAGGAGAGCCCAAACTTTCTTCTGCTTGCTTGTTTTAATCACCAGTTGGCCCAGAGAAGGTCAGTTCACACTTTTAGCGTTCATGAATAATTAACAGGCCTTTGACCCATATCCAAACCACAAAATTGGGAGTTGTTTTCAAATACCTATCACAAATTCAACTATTAAAGCATAATATTTTGAAAATTAGCTTCAACAGATAACACAGATTGTTAAGCAATGCCAACGAGAGGGAAGATACCTGTATTATTTTTCTAAAAAAAAACAGTTATGGACCTTGAAGATAGAGAACTTGAATTCAAGAACCAAATTTCATATTACCATTTTTCTTTTAATTTTGTTTGAAATTAGAAACTCTTTCCATCAAAATAATTAGAAACTCCCAATTCACAGTGATAAGCACCGCATGTTTTATGAGCCCCTGAGATCAAATGAAATTATAGTGAAATTTGTCACCACACACTAATTCTCAGTACCATGTAAGAAGCTAGGATACAAATATATTCCACTGAAGGATATACAAGTTGGAAATAGAATAAAACAGAGCCCTCTCACAAATTTCCTGGTGTATTGCAACAGTAGGTAAGTTTTAAAGTATGCCAATACTATGATCTCTTTCCTCCTGTGACAAGGGACCAATCCAACATTGATGACACGGTCAGTGTTTAAATAACTCAGGGAGCATAGTCAAGGCTGAAGCTTGTATTTCCTCCATGAAGTGATTGATGATTCTTATGGCTAAGGCTAAGTCCAGAAAATGATAGTGGCTATGATCTGGGCTCCTGGTTTGACTGAGTTAGAATTTGAACTCCATTTTTTTCTCTCCGTGACTCCCAACAATTAACTTAACCTCATCTTTCACTGAGGTGAAAATGTGTAATAGGCTCAGATTAGTGCCCTGACCTTGGGACAGACGCACCAGCAGGGTGGCTGAGCAGAGAGGAGTTGGAGAAGGAATACCTGAGCCCTTCCTCTCCGTCTCTGCCTCCTGCCTATGATCCCCACTGGCCAAGGCCAGGAGCAAACCAAACGGGAATCTCAGGTCTGTCTTGGAATTCTACCTCCTTGACATCCATAACACTTGGTTCACGCTTGCTGAAAGCTGGCATTGTGCTCGCTTCTTTACTGTTAAATGCATTTCTTTCTCTTATCCATAAATTCCCCGAGGTAGGGACACAACTGACTCTCAGTAGAGTCTTGGTAAATGTTTTAATTGAATAAATACTATAAGAAAGATACACAGGTACAGAGGAATTAAAGGAGAGAGAAGTAGGCTGTTGGAAGTGGTGATATTTGAGATGGACATCTCATTAAAGATGGTGAGATTTTTCCTTTTACTTTTTTCCCTATGACTAGATTTCTAAGGTATTTTTCATATAAGAAATACTGTATAAATATTTTTTCTTTGTAGGAAAAAAAGCATTCAAGGAATATGTAAGCATATAACATAAATAATAAAATTTCCTTTTATCAGACTATCCAAATTCTACTCTTTTCATTTAAACTAACCAAGTTTATTTATTAATTTTACCCAAATCTTTGTTTATATATTTAACATGTAAGTGTTTTGGACCCTGGGTGTATAAATATTCAATTATATAATGTACATTCTTATTTTATACAATTTGGTTCATAATTTCTGTTGCGATGTTCTGTGACGAATTTTTCAGTAGAACGTATGTCTTAGGGATGGTTCTACCATGTAAACAGTGCTGCAATAAACATTTTTATCTGACTCTTATGCACATTGAATACTCTTTTTTTTGTAAAATAGCCTAAGAATGAAACTGTTAGATTGAAATTTATGCACATTATAAATACTGGCAGAACAGGAAAATTTTAAAGTAATTTCTGTGCTTATAATTTTTCTATCAAATTGTAATGCAAATTCCTAGGTAATTGAAGGTCTCAAGTGGCCCAAGCTCTCTCTACAGAGCAGGCCTGAGACTCCAGTCAAATGCAGGAAGGAAGGGGATTGGTAGTTCTGATGATCTCTATGTATCAACAGTTCCCTTCTCTGAAGGACTTAATACCCACTTGAGTTTCGGAACTGCCATATCAGGGAGGCCCAAAGAAAAAATGAAGGAGGAGAAAGCAAAAGAGAGAAGCATGAAAATGAAAATCATCCATGGCAGAGGGAATATTGACCTAGACAAGTAAGGGTGCCCATGTAGGCCAAGAGCCATGCTGAGCCCTGGACAGGGGTGCAACTGGCTTAGAGAGTGCTTACAGGAGCACAGGAAGGAGCTCAGCTACAGGTGACTGTCCGCATTGGGCTCCCCAGGGAAAGAGCCGGGCCTGGGTGCAGGGGCTGTGCTGAGGGCCTGCGCCTCAGGACAACCTCTGGAAAACGGGGACCAGGAGGGTGGGTTTTTGGGTGAAACCCAGTGCTGTAGAGACGCACAGAGGGTTCTGGATCTGGGCTAAAGCACTGCCCTGTTGGCCTGGCAGGGAGGCTGGTGGGGAGGCTGCCACATCCCTGTTGGAGGCACGGGCCAGCCACAGGTTACCTGGGGAAGGGCAGCTACCTTCAGCTAGGAGCAGTTCTCCTGACTGGTACCTGGGCCCAGTGGGGGCACACCACGGTGGCACATCACAGCAAAACCACTCACCTCATATTCTGGAAGTGAAAGAGAGAAAGAAAGAAAGAAAGAAGGTTTAGGTCCTGCCATTAATTTGAAGACATGTTCCCGTAATGACCTAAGACCTTCACCAGGCTCCAACTGTTCAAGGTTCTACTCTCTCCCAACAGCACCAAGCGGGGAACTACCCCCAGCACTGGCCTTGGGGAAATAGTCAAAGCCAAATGGCCACAGATATGAACATTGTCCCCTTACTGATCTCAGGTCACCCATGATGTACATGATGCTCAGAGCTGCTTGTTTCTGCGTGCTCATTCTGCCTGTTAAGAACATGAAACCTTTAAAGAGAATGGATGATACCCATTGCTGTGAGCAACACCACTTTTACACATACTTCTCCGTGAACTTGCATATATCAATTCAGAGATGACTTTTATTAGTTCCCCAGAAACCTTCTGAAATTTAAAGGAAGCCACAGAATCATACTTTTTACTTGGCCTCTGGTTAACAAAAAGAATCATTTCAAAACCATGACTATTTTAAGTTCAAGGTTGAAACATAAGCCAACATTTGTTATGACTGTTTTTCTACAAGCAAAATTATTTAGCTTCTTCCCCAATGACTTCTTTATTTCTCACAATGTGTTTGGGTAGTCTTTTTTTTCTCAAAGAACGGTAAACACATGCCTGATTTCTATACTGCATTGTTTGGCTGAGGCTGTGGTCCAACACTGGGGAGGGAATGCATTACTCCCTATTGAGAACCTAGGTGTTCCAGAAGCAGATCAGTCAAAAGTCTGTTCCTACTGGAAGAGTATAATGGTGCATCCTGAGAAATTTGTTTTTTCAGTGTGGTGGTCGTTGCAAGAAAAAGCAACTATTACCTGGAACAAAACTTGCTCTCCTGTGGAAAATGCATATTCAACTTTTGCATCTATAGGAGCTGGCAAAGAGCCACTCTGTCTGGGTTTTATTTTGGCTTGAAATCTCTCTTTGGTCCACATTCATCATAAGAAAGATGTCATTAGACAACAAATGGCCTCAAGGGGTGATACAGATTTGTCTAAGACCACCCAAAATGGTGTCACCAACAGTGCACATATAGGTTGAGAAAATGAGAAAGAAACAGGATGCAATTTCTTCCACTCCTAATTGGAAATGCGAAATTCAAGCCCAGCCACGACCTCTGGACATTGGCACATGCCAGGCCTTAGTCCTAAATTGACTCAAATGAAACAACAGCATCATACATAAACATACAAAAGCACTCAATTCACTTTCTTGCAGAAATGTATCTTTCTCCAAATTTGATCTAATGTGTTCACAACCATTGATTACAGAAATTTAGTTGTACCCGCTCATGCACTTCAGTATAAAAATATATTAAGACAACTTCATTGCATGTAGAAAATACATAAATTTATTACATTTATACCCAAATCAAATGTTTCTGAAGTGTATGGAGTTGGAATGTGAAGCTCACCAAAAGGAATATTACTAATAACACCTCAGCTGTAAAATTGATTGTAGCAGTTCTCAGAAGGGATTTCACAGAAGGTGAGCACAGTGGTACCTAGAACTGGCCCTCTAGCAACAAGTTCCATGTTGAAGAGGAGGTACCTGCCAGGGAGGTGTCTGTGCACCCAGGTGCCAATGTTTTTCTGACATAAATAGCATTCTGAGAAAAGCATTATTTGTTGTTGGTGTATCATTAGCCATACTTACTGTTTATTTTTTATTATCATAATATATTCCTTCACGCTACAAATTCTTGGAGAATAGTCTTATCGATTTGCCACTTTGTAATTAAATAATTAGACATGCATAATGCTATATTCAGTATGATCTCTGTGCCTGCTTTTGTTTTGAACTGTATGTTGCTTTTACCCTGGATTGTCATATAAGCATGTAATTCTTCTTGTGTCTTTTACCTTTTGGGTCTATAATTTTTTTTCTTGTTCTATTTCAGTCTGTATTTTATTATAAGTTATAATGGAAAAACACTGCTGATGTGGTCCCAAGCCTTTTAGGTATGAAAATATGTGTTTACATTTATTTTTTAGGGGACACTCACTTCCTCCAGTATTATCTAAGCAACAATTTCACAGATTTTTCTGAAGGTGAATTGGCCACAGAAATATATCATTTTCATCAGGAGCCTTTAACTAGATTGCTAGCTAAGATGCAGGAGCCAACTGGAGTGAGCAGCAAGCACACCTTTGCTGCTGGGGCCTGTCCTCTCTTGCTCCTCCTGTCCCCTTGGCCATGCAGCTCAGCAACCTAGACCACATGCAGGTCCTGGCCCCTCAGCGCAGGGTGCTATCCCCTTCCCTCCCCCACATCACAGTGGCTCCTCTCTGGCCTCTGTGTCTCTCCTGTCCCTCTTCTCCAGTGTGGGCTCAGTACAGAAGCAAAGCAACCTTCAAAAACTTGTCAGGTTACATCACTCCTCTGCCTAGAATCCTCCCATGGTCACCCCTCTCTCTCTCAGAGCAGAAAGCAAAGTCCCACAATGAGCACTCAG
Organism: Urocitellus parryii; assembly: GCF_045843805.1. NCBI lineage: Eukaryota > Metazoa > Chordata > Mammalia > Rodentia > Sciuridae > Urocitellus > Urocitellus parryii. The sequence continues at coordinate 117,401,842 of NC_135532.1, read as the reverse complement.
ATGCTCTGCAACTCCCAGCCTCTTCCCCTGACTCTCGCCTTGCTCTGATGACTTCAGTGACACACATTGGTTCTCCCCCTGTTGGCTGAATGCACCAATGCCCTAGTTCCTGTGCTTGCACCTCCTTACCTGAAATCCTTCCTCTGAATAAATGCATGCTGTTTCCTTCTCTGTTCACTGATCTCTGCTCACTAATATCTGCTTTCATTTTCCCTTTTGAGAGATCCATTCCCAGGTCACTGTATGAAAAACCAAACAGCAACTCCACCAAGTCCCCCCAGGCAGCTCATCCTTCCCCATCTGTCCCCGTCCTTCCCCACATTCCCCAGTGTCAGTGGACATGGAACAGTTAATAGAATACCCTCTCTGTCCTCTCCACAAAGACATCTTCATGAGGCCAAGACTTTGTTTTCTTCTTTGTTATTTCCCCAGTGCCACGAACAATGCTGAAGCCTAGAATATAGACCTTGGTGCCTTAGGACTGTACACCAAGTGGGAGGATGAACACCTTCTTTGTAGCAAGACTTCTTGAACTCTAAGACGTTGATTGTTTAGCTGTTATTTCCCCAATTGCCGTAGAAAATAGGATCTGGTTTTGCCATCTTCTCCACTGACTTCTGAACTCTAAGATATTTCTCAATTGAAAGATCAACTCCAAACAGCAGTGAAACAATGTGCTAACAGGAGGCACAGGCTGATGTTACTGTCTCTTGTCAGTGGGGTTAGAAGGTACTTAGGTCTGGTGGGAAGAACCTCCTGAGAAGTAAACACTGCACTCTTGCCTGGGGAGCCTGAGGGTGTGCTCGGTTCCTCATCTGTCTAACCAAGATGCCTAACTCCTGCCTTGCCAGCGTTCCTATCTTTTAGTGCTAGGCTGGCATTGCAGAAGCACAAGGTAAGGCCAGAATGGAGGTCAGCTTGAGGGCGCTGCGCACCAAGCAGGTACTTATGGTGTACCTCCCCACAGGGATTCCCTTTAAGTATTTGCTCAACAGAACTAAAGATGAGGCCGGATATCTTGTCGGAGAGGAAACTAAGAAAGGAGCTGATGGAGGCTCTGCTCTCATGCACTGTGACCAAACGCACAACCCACACCACCACTGGGCAGAATGGAAGCTTTGCGTTTGTGTTTCGGCAGGATTTTCAGCAAGGTCTCTTGGGTTTACCTGTCAACCTTGAAGTAGCTTCATAAAATAGTCCTTTCAAGGTCATATCCTATTCCCTCAGAGAGGGGCTGTCTATATAACCGCTTCTCAGAAAGGGGACTGTAATTGCTCTGTACTCCTGTAGACTGGTACCCTGGGCAAGGGCCCAGCAGGCTCAGTCTCCACGCTGATCTTGACTTGTTCAAGATCTCACAGCTCCACCTGCTATTGCTTAGGGAAGGGTAAAATGTTATTCCCATGCAATCAATTAAGTCCAGTCTTTCAGCTTCACTGCATTCGAAGTAATAGCAATTTTTATTATTATCATGGACAGAACTCAAGCTTCAAAAAAGAAAGACATTAACTGGTGTGCTATCTTTAATAGAAATTGAAATTAACATTAAAATGAAGGAAAATTGTTTAAGGATTGGTTCCTACTAAGGGAATTAATCAGCTTCTACAGTTGGTTTTATTTTGTGTTGTTTTACTTTCCCAGCAGGTCCTAAATGGCCTCAGGGAGCTGCTGTCTGGGGTCTGGCCTGGGGTCTGGGGGCTGTGTCCTGTGGGGAGGTCAGTGCTGGTAGAAGCACACAAAGCAAAGCAGCAAGGACAGTGGGCCCTCTTAGATACACAAAGATCAAAGTCAAAGCCAAGGTCAAATCCCCTGTAAACCTTGGTAGGCTTATTAATGGGGTATATTTTAGTTTCAAAACATCGTTTCCAAGTGAACCTGGATAGTGGGGAGGTTGGGACATGGCTCTGTCTCCCAGCAGAAGGCTGATGTCTATTTACGGCTTTCTAGTCATGAAAGAGCAGAGCCGACATTTATAATCTATTTTCTCTCTCTCTGTTCCTTAAGCAAAGACGAAGAGAGAAAAATCAGGAAGAGTGGCTTGAGTGCTGGACCCATCAGGACCAGGTCTTTGTGTCCAGTACTGATCAGAGTGTGAAGATGGGGTCCTGGGATTCTTCAGATAATTCTAAGCCACCCTCGAGGGTCTCTGTGCAAACGCAGGGCACAGCGTCCCCAGCCTCTCCCCAGCTCCCTTCTAAGGTAAAGCTCTTCCTGCTAGGATGGACCTGGGGACCCCAGTCTGCCCTTCCCTTCTGCTCAGGATTTAAACAAGGCGTCTTCTTGTTGTGGCGGGAAACCCAGCATGGATCGCGTCTGGGCCACTGCAGGGTCCGGAGTCCCACTTCTACTGCCCCTTCTGTGCCTGGTCCTCCCCACCAGACCCCGATTGCCATCACTCAGACCTCGGCAGACAGGGCAGCCATGTCCTACCGCCCCTCTTCATCCGGGATCCACTTCGGTGGATGGTTCCCTCTCCCAAGAGTTGCATTTTCTTGTTGAGGGATGTTCACTGGTCAGGTTGGCAGACATTGCGACGCTGACCCTCAGGTGTCCAGCGAGTTTGTGCTCCTGGTCGTTCTAGGCTTTGTTCTGCCCCTGGTTTCTTAGGAGCAGTCTGATCCTTGGGTCCCCCTTATTTTCAGCTTTGCTAGGTGGGGGGATAATACTTTCCCCAGTGACAGGCGAGTTCCTCTGAGACCACCGGGCAGCCCTGGAGCGAGCACTTGCCTGGGCTGGCTGTCCCAGGGAGGGCTGCGCTGTTCCAGGTGGTCTGAGTGCTGGGCGCTCTAGTTACCCCTTGGACTCGCTCCTGTGTTGGTCAGCAGCCTAAGGATCTCCAGGGCCCTCTGTAGATTTCTGGAGTTTTCTCTCCCTCCGGCTCTCGGTTCCCTGGTTCCCTCCCCCAAGGGCACACACCGGGGCTGCCCCTGCGTCTCCTCCAGCAGCCAAACCCGGGGCCTGCCTGGATCTCCTCGCCCTGGCTGCCTCCTCCAGGCCACAGAGGACCCAAGGAATTCCTGGATTCTGAGGCACCACTGTCCTTAGGGCCACATGCCCAGTGTCTTGTTCTGTATGTCACACATCATTTTGTGTCTGGTCCTTGCAGGCAGCTGGGTGAATCTGATTTCCTTCCCTCTTCCTTCAGGGGTCTTTGGGGCTATATTTTGAAATGAACGTCCAGCTCTGGTCGGCCTGTGGGCTGACTTCCTCTGACCCTCCTCCTCTGAACCCCACCTCCCACCTGCCCAAACACCTTGTCTCCTCTGGGACTTGACACTACTCTGTGCCATTTGGGCACTTGCCACATACCTATCTGTCACTTTTCAAATGTATGTAGATCTTATCCTGCTTTTTAAACTAAAATATATATTAAATATCTTCATGAATAGAAAATACTAACACATTTTACCACAGGAAGTTCTCTCTTTATATATATGTATATATAATAGTACACAATCATTTATATATATATATTTTTTAAAATAAGAGATTGCAGACCAACCCTGTGCACTTACTTCTAGTGTCTGCTGAATCCTTGCTTAAAAAAAGAAAGAAAAAACAGTTAAAGGATTAAAAAGGTATTGCCACAGAAATAAGAAATTGACACTGACAGAAAGGCAGACACAGAACAACGCAAGACAATGGAGGTCCCCCAGAAATACACCCACATCAATCCCTTCAATTCATTTTTGACAAAGGAGTCAAAGTCATTTAACAGAGGAAAGATAGGCTTTTCAGTCAATTGGACAACTGGACCATCATTCGAAAAATAATCATAATGATCTTAACTGGCACTTCACACTCAAAATATAACTCAAAAGAGATTATGGACTTTAATGTGAAACTTAAAACTTCTAGAAAAGAACACAGGAGAAAAATTTGTCAAAATCTCAGAAAAGCTAAGAGTTCTTACAGTTCACGCCAGAAGCATGATCTGTAAAAGGGTAAACTGATAGACTGGACCTCCCTGAAATTAAAACTTGGGTTTGGCAAGAGACTCCACCGCAAGGGTGAGAAGACAAATTACAGACCAGAACAAAATATTTGCAAATCGCAGATCCAGCCAAGGCCTTGCATGTAGAATATTAATCTCAATACGCAACGTGAAAAAACAAGTGATTTAATTAGAAAATCAGCAAAAGAAACGCAGAGGCATTTCACCAAAGAAGACACATGGGTGACAAACACATAAAACCAGTTTGACATCATTAGCATTGAGAGACATGCAAAGGCAAACTGGAAGGAGCCATCAGCACACACCCATGGCCACACAGAAAATGTGCTGGGGAAAACCAAGCGCTGCTAAGGTGCAGAGACATGGAGCTGCCTCTGCGTTGGTTACAGAAACATGCGGAGGGACTCTCACTAGGTAAAGCAGTTTGGCAGCTCCCATCAGAACTAAAAAAGGACTTGCCACCTGACCCAGCCATTGTACCCTCGGGCATAATGCATCCCAGAGAAATGAACATTTATTTTCACACAAGAATTGCCTCACAAACATGCATAGGAACTTTACTAATGGTATCCCCAAACTGCCAACTAAACTGTTATGTAAAAGGATGAATGATTGATCCAACTGTGCTACATCCACCACGGAATGTTACTCAGCAACAGAAAGGAATGAACCGTGACACATGCAACAGGTCACATGCAACCTCAGGTAAATTATGCTGAATAAAAAGAGGCCAAGCTCAAAGTGACACAGACCAGGTGACTCCACATAGAATATCATGAAATGACCTGACTGTGGAAAAGGATAGCGACTGCTATCAGGGTTGCGGATGGGATGGAGAAGGGATGAGAGTGGCTATCCTGGGTGACTAGAATCTTGTGATGGTGCTGTGGTGTACTCCATCACAGTGGTTATACAGCCTCTAGACTTGAATAAACTGCATACGTACACACGCAAATAAGTGCATGCCCAACTGGCAAAATCTGAATAATCCCTGTGGATTGTACAAATGAGAGTTTCTTGGTATTGAAATTATACTATATTTGTAGAAGACATTCACATTGAAGGAGTCTGGGGAAAACATGCACAGAAATATACTTCCTTGTAGATTTCTGTGCAACCTCCTATTAATATACGATTACAAGTAAATTTAAGAAGATATTGTCACGTTGACACATAAGAACATAGCAGGACAGACAGAGGTCCAACTATGTCCAGGAGGCTGGGCCCTGAGGCTGTGCGTGCACTCTGCCAGATCAGAGCTGAGGCCCAATCTGGCAGAGCTGGGTGGCAGGCCATGTCCTCTGGACTGAGGCTACAGAAACATCACTGTGGACCCAGGTGACAAGTCAGTCCTCACAGACCCAGAACTCAAGCGTGCGCCACAGACTCAGGCTTGAAGGGCCACCTGGTGTCAGGCCAGTTCCCTGGGAGCCAGGCTCTAGCCCCATGCCAGGGGACCCAGGTGCAAGACTAATGCTATTGCCTGCCTCAGCATCTGCAGGCTCTGGCCCCGCCAGTGCAGCCCCTGTGGACGCAGGGTTCAGGCAAGCTCCCACAGAGGTGGGCTCCAAGGCCTCCTCTTGAGGACCAAGCTGTTAGAGTCTGTAAACAAGTCAGGATGGCGCCTGGCATTTTGCCAGAGGGAGTGGTTTGGGAAGTAACGCCAGCGAGCCATTAAGTGTGGAGATTCCTTATTGTTTGACTGCTGTATCAAGTTTATGTTAATTAAGATAAGCAGTGTGGAATGTGTATATACCCCTCCTGTCCTACAATAAATGGCTCCCACTCCTGCTGTATCAATGTACACACGTTGCTTGTCACCCCCCGGTTATTTTGCTGTAGCCGGACTATGGCACCAAGCTCCAAGCAAACCCTGTGGCCCTGACCAGGTCTGCTGCCATGGAGCAAGGCTCTCGGCCCAACCCTGAGGACTTCAGAGCTAGCCTGCCTACCTGTCCACTTAAGCATTAAATTTTTTTAACAGAATGAAGGGCGAAACTGTATTTAATCTCAGTAGACACATCCCACAATCTTTTAACAAAATCCAACATCCTTTGATAATAATAACTTTGAACAAACTGGGTATAGAAGAAATGTACCTCCATCACCACGATGAAGGTCCTACAGGACAAGCCCCTAGCCAATGTCACTCTCTATGGCAAAAAGTTGAAAGTTTTTCCTCTAAGATCAGGAACAAAATGACCAGTCTTGTATTCAACATGATACTGGAAGTCTTATTCAGAAAAATTGGACAAGAAAAAGAAAGAAAAGGCATCCGAATTGGAAAAGACAACTAAGTTGTCCCATTTGCAAACAAAATCATCTTAATATAGAAAACCCTAATAACCCCACCAAAATCTATCAGAACTGATAGATTAAGTCAGTGAAGTTGCAGGGTACATAATCAACAAGCTCAAACCATAATGTTTTTATATACTAATAAGGAACTACCAGAAAAAGAAATGAAAAATCTAATTTTCAATAGCTACCAAAACTTTAATAGCACTTAGGAATAAGTGTAGCCAAAGAGGCGAAAGACCTATACATGAAAACTGTAAGACATTACTGAAAGAAATTGGAACAGACACAAATAAATAAAAAGAAATCTCACGCTTGTGGATTAGAAGAATTAATATTAAAATGTCCATGCTATGGGCTGGGGTTGGGGCTCAGCGGTAGAGTGCTCACCTTGCATGTGCAAGGCCCTGGGTTTGATTCTCAGCACCACATAAAAATAAATAAATAAAACAAAGGTATTGTGTCCATCTAAAAAGAAGTCCTTTTTAGTCCTTTTTAGATGCCCTTCAATAGATGAATGGATAAAAAAAATGTGGCATTTATACACTATGGAGTATTACTCTGCATTAAAAAATGACAAAATTATAGAATTTGGAGGGAAATGGATGGCATTAGAGCAGATTATGCTAAGTGAAGCTAGTCAATCTTTAAAAAACAAATACCAAATGACTCCTTTGATATAAGGGGTGTAAACAAGGACAGGGTAGGGACGAAGAGCTTGAGAAGAATATTTACAGTAAACAGGGATGAGAGGTGGGAGGGAAAGGGAGTGAGAAGGGAAATTGCATGGAAATGGAAGGCGATCCTCAGGGTTATACAAAATGTCATATAAGAGGTAAGGAGGGGTAAGTCAAGAGAATACAAATGGAAGACATGATTTACAGTAGAAGGGGTAGAGAGAGAAAAGGGGAGGGGAGGGGAGGGGAGGGGAGGGGGGATAGTAGACAATAGGACAGACAGCAGAATACATCAGACACTAGAAAGGCAATATGTCAATCAATGGAAGGGTAACTGATGTGATACAGCAATTTGTATACGGGGTAAAAGCGGGAGTTCATAATCCACTTGAATCAAACCGTGTAATATGATGTATTAAGAACTATGTAATGTTATGAACGACCAATAAAAAAAAAATAAATAAAAAAAAAAATAAAAATAAAATGCCCATGCTACCTGAAGAAATCCACAGAAAACTATAGATTTACTGCAGTTCTTATGAAAATTCTAATGGTCCATTTAACATAAATTTTAAAAATCCTAAAATTTGTAGGAAGTCAGCAATGATCCCGAACTGTCAAAGAAATCATGAGCAAAAATCTAGAGGAATCACTGTTCCTGACTTCAATATACACTGTGGTCATCAAAACAGCATGGTACCAGCCTAAAAACAGACACACAGGACAATGGAGCAGAATCTAAAGCGCAGAAGCAAATGCATGTCTTTACATTCACTTGATCTGCAGTGAAGTTGCCAAGAACACGAGATGGCGGAAGGACAGTTTATAAGAAATGATGTGGGGCAGCTGGATATTCACATGCAGAAAACCCTGTCTCCCTTGTAGGGCAGGGAAATGGGATCCACTGTGACTAAAGTGACTTGGACCTATAAAAAAAACCTGTTTGGTGGTCTAAACTGAAGCAAGAAACACACATCCATAGGATGCAGCTGTTCTTACAAAACAACCAAATGAAAGGAGAATGGAGCCCCAGAGAAGAGTTGGAGGATCTGAAGTATTTGAGCCTTTGGAGTAGTACTGCCTGGTGTCTGGCAGATCTGGGAGATAAATTTCAAAAAGAATCAGTGATTAATAGGTAAATAGGTTTTAAAATAATGAAGGAGTCATAGCATATAAGAATGCTCATGTAAGAATGAAAATCTAATAAACATACTCTGTTATTTCAGGAATGTACCATATTTGCAATAGTAAAGATTGGCTTCTCCCTGGCCACAGTTGGAAGAAAGGAGGAGCAAGTTTAGGTCGGACAGCCTAAATCTTGTCCCTCTTAATAGCTCAGAGCTGCCCTAGCTGGGAGTTGGGGTTGTAGCTCAGGGGGAGAGTGCTTGCCTACCACGCCCAAGCCCCTGGGTTTATTTACCCTCAATAAAATCTCTACAATCCTGTTGGGAATTTGCCCTCTTACACAGAAAGGTAGCATGTTGCACAAAAAAATATGTATATATTTTTACTTGTTAATAATAATAATGAATTAATTTAATAAAAAGAAACATAAATTATCCCCCTTTCCTGCCTTATTTTTCATGAATTGAATTCTGTGATAGATCCCTAAGAAAGGGTGAATAGAAGGTAAGGCTTTTTAAATTATTGCACATGTAAGTATGTCTTCGTTCAATTCTGATAATTGAGTGACACATTATCTGGATATAAAATTATAGGCTGAAAGTAATTTTCCATCAGAATTGTTAGCACAATTGTGGCACTATCTTTTGAATTTCACTGTCCAAGTCAGGTTAGTATGTATTTTTAAAAAAAAAAAAAAAAAAACTACGTTCTTAACTCCAGGTCTTTGGAAACTTTATCATAATATGCATTTGTATGACTGTTTTATTACATTAATTTTGCTGGGCTTTCAGTGAGGTCTTTCAACTTAAACACCTTTTGTGTTTGGAGATGTTTTTTTTCCATTTCTTTGATTTTTTTCCTCTCCTGTTTCTTTTTTTTAATTAATTAATTTAGTTTTTAAATACACGACAACAGTGGGATGCATTACAAACTCCTGTTTCCTTTTTCTCTTCTGTGTCTATAATTTTTTTTTTGTTTTGTTTGATGTCAAACCACCTAAATTCATCAAATTTTTATATGTGCTTGTCCTGATTTTCCACCTAAGACATTTTGGCTGTTGCATATTTTCCTGACCTTATTATATTTGGACTGTATATGAATTTATAAGATCTTTTCTTTCTCTGCTTTTTGAAAATTGTTTCCTTCTTTTGTTTTATAGATATTTCATTAACTATCTATTCTAAATAGTTCACATTTTTATTGGCACTGATTTGTTTTAGTCTCTGTCCTGGGAAAGGCTCTCCCCCATGTACCGCCCCTCCAGTGGACACGTCCCTCTGCGACAGAAGTGAGCAAGGCATCTCAGAACGTCTGTGGGGTGGGTGGGACCTGGGGTGGGAGTCAAGACTCCACAGTTGACTTCACTTTGGGAACACGTCTACACGCCAGGAAACTCCTAAATATCTAGATAAATTTTACCTGGGACCTTTCTTTTTTTTTTTTTCCCACAGACCGTCTTTTAATTTCCTTTTAGAAAAAGATAAACAAGTCAACAAGTGCTCCAGAAACAGGGCAGGGAAGGGTGATGGGTGGTGCAGGGAAACGGTGGGGGCAACTCATCACCCCGTTTTCATCCTACGGTGCATGTTCAATGGTCACTGATCCTGAATCAACCTCTTCTTTCTCTTGGTACCAGCCTGCAGTGAGCAGGTAGGCTTTTAAACTGACTCCCACTTTGCCTGTTCCCTGGGTCCTCCAGAGCCTCTGGGGGCCTGGGGTGAGTGCCTCCCCTCCGTCCTCCTCTGGCCTGTTCTGCTGGGCCTTTATCCCTGTGGAACTCAGCCCTCTCCATTTCATTCTGCTTTCTGCACGTTTACTATAATAACTTTTATGTCATATTTTCTGTTCTCTGATTTCATTTTTTTTATAGTTATGTTTTTCATGTTGAAGCCATTTCTGTAGATTTTAGGAGGAAAAGGAGATGATCACCCATGGCCACCTTCACATTAAACCCGAGTCAGGAGACACATTTCGCAATATTACTAGATATACAGACTACACTCTCAGGGCTCATTCCGTGGTCCACAGATGATACTAGGTGTAGGTTAACCTCTAATTCTGCATTCCCTTCACCATGTGCACCAGAGGAACACTAATGCAAAATGAATGTGAGAATCTGAGGGAAAATCCTCATTCCCGGAAAGTTAAGAAAATTCCTGGTCACATGGAACGTGAGTGCAGAGTCCCTGTGGGGCAGTCCAGAGCCTTTGGCAGGATCTGGGTAACCAAGGGTCTGAACTGCTGTTACCGGATTCCCACTATTACCAAGCCATTTCCTATAGTTTCTATCAGAAGCCAGAACTTCCTAATAAACTGGTTTCGGTCCTTATTTGCATAACTAGTCATGGCCTCACTTACTAAGGAAGGTGTCATTTGTGGTGCATATTTCAAAACAGAGTACCTTAACTGCTGAAAATAGTAAATCAGCATGGAATTGTAGAGAGTCTTCATAATAAGAATGTCCTATCTCTGTTCTTCCATAGGGCAGAGGAAGCAAACGTCAAGTTAAATTGTCTGTAGCATCAATGAAAGGAACTTGCAAAGCAGGAAGAAATTTATGTAGACTCTTTAATTAATGTAGCATTAAAAAGGCAAAACTATTGAAATATGGAAAATTATTTTCATCATCAATAAACTTGCTAGATTTGTATCTCTTTCTTGTGAGAAGTATATGCCATTAGATGTTTTGCTTCAAAATAAGATAGCAATCTTCATATTTTCCATCTTCTCTAACAGAACTATATCACTTTTCTTGAAAGAAAAATTAATGTATATGACTCATGGTTTACTTTATGATTAATAAGGTTCCAGGGAAAATATTTGTATGTACGATTTGTGATCCAAGAAAAAAATCTAGCAGAAAGCTGTATTGTGAACTGCTTGGAAGGAGTGTAATTCTGCTGAATTCTCTATAATGGATTTGAAATGCATTAGCTTAAGAACTCATTAGAGAATTAAGGCGATATATCCACAAAACCTACAGAAGGAGAGAGGGGGAGGTCCTGGGGAATCAAAGCCGTGTACAAATGCCAGAGAAAGCGCTTTCAATGGGAAGCTGTGAGCTGCACTCACCTGAAGTTCAGCCAGGGCCTCTGCCAACAGGAGCGGGGCACTGCTGGCACAGAGGGTTCACAGCCCTCCTCCTGAGCTCCTGCACTAGCAGTCTCTGTCGGCCACCACAACACACCCTCTGGCTTACCATCCAAGATTTCTTCATCTCAGGAAACCTAAATCCATCACTCTGGTACAAATGCTACTCAGGTCTAAAGGAATATTTCCTGGGGAGTTTCTGAGAAAGAACTTTTCTTCCTGATAAGAGAGAAGGGCTCTAAGAGACAATATTCTTTGCTGTGCCACTCAACCTTTTATCTCCTCCATTTAAACAGGATTGGGATGAGATGATTGGAGCTACTACAGCCATGACAATCCCATGAGGGGAATGCCTAGAGACTGGCCTTCATCCCCCATATAATTAAGCTGCTGGATCAAAGTCAAGAGCTGTTTGCTACAAACTTTGTTAGAAACAAAATTACTAATCATTTAAACCCCTTTGCCTGTGCTATCTTCAACATGTGTACTAAATACACCCCTCCGTCACCTTGCTCTACCACCCTGGTCACCACCCCATTCTGGAGCCGTGGATGCAGGCTTGACACTCTGGACAAGTGTCTTTTTGTGTCCTGTCTCTGTACCTGGCCCAGCAGCACCTCACATCTGAACACCCCCTCCCTTCCTTTGCCTGACGAACTTTTACTCACCTTTCATTTAATGAGCTTTTGCTTTTTAAAATGTCTTCTATTTCATTTCTGTCTTGAAATGTCTTTCTACTCTGAAATGTGTGGTGATGCTTTTCTGTCACCAACACTCCTCTACCACTGACCTCACCCTTGGCTGCATCCACTCTAATCTGAATAGAAAAGCTCCTCACCCTTTTTAAATGGCAAATAATTTTTTTAAATTAAAAATAAATTTTGTGTTCTGTTTAGTTATACATGACAGTAGAGTGTATTTTGACTAATCATACATACCTGGAGTATAACTTTCCATTCTGGTGGTTGAGCATGACACAGAGTTACACTGATCATGTGTTCATAATAAACCTAGGGAAGCTATGTCTGATTCATTCTACTGTCTTTCCTACTCCCACCTCCCTCCATTCCTTCTACTATATCCTGTTAAACCCACTGAACCTCCAGTCCCCCTTCCCTATTGTGAGTCAGCATCCGCTTACCAGAGAGAACATTTGACCTTTGGTCTTTTGGGATTGGTTTATTTCACTTAACATGTTAGTCTCCAGTTCCATCCATTTCTGGCAAATGGCGTAATTTCATCCTTTAAGGCCAAGTAATATTTCATTGTGTATATGTACCACATTTTCTTTAACCATTCATCTGTTGAATGGCATCTATGTTGTTTCCATAGTAGCTACTGTGAATTGAGCTTTTCTAAACATTGATGTGGCTGCATCACTGTAGTATGCTGATTTTAAGTCCTTTGGGTATATACTGAGGAGTGGAATACCTGGGTCAAATGGTGGTTGCATTCCCAGTTTTCTAAGGAATCTCCATACTGCTTTCCATATTGGTTGCAACAATTTCAGTCCCACCAGCAATGTAAGAGTGGCCTTTTCCCCACATCCTCAACAACATTTATTGATTGTTGCTTATATTTTTAATAACTGCCATTCTGACTGGAGTGAGATGAAATCTCACTATAGTTTTAATTTGCATTTCTCTAATTGCTAGAGATGTTGAATGTTTTTTTCATGTATTTGTTGACCATTCATATTTCTTCTTCTGTGAAGTGTCTGCTCAGTTCCTTTGCCCATTTATTGATTGAGTTATTCATTTCTTGGTGTTAAGTTTTTTGAGTTCTTGTGTATCCTGGAGATTAATGCTCTGAGGTTCAGGTAGCAAAGATTTTCTCTCATTCTGTAGTCTCTCTCTTCACATTCTTGATTGTTTCCTTTGCTGTGAAGACACTTTTTAGTTTGATACCATCCCATTTATTGAGTCTTGATTTTACTTTATGCACTTTAGGAGACTTGTTGAGGAAGTCAGTTTCTAAGCCAACATGATGAAAATTTTGGCCTACTTCTTCTTCTAGTAGGTACCTGGTCTCTGGTCTAATGTCTAGGTCCTTGATGTACTTTGAGTTGCATTTTGTGTGGGATGAGAGATGGGGTCTAATAATATTTTTTTAGATATGGATTTCAGTTTTCCCAGCATCATTTGTTGAAGAGGCTATCTTTTCTCCAATGTATGTTTATGGTGCATTTGTCTAGTATGAGATAACTGTATTTCTGTGAGTTTGTCTCTGTATCTTCTATTCTGTACCATTGGTCTTCAGGTCTGTTTGGGTATCAATACCATGCTGTTTTTGGTGCTATATCTCTGTAGTATAATTTATGTTCTGGTATTGTGATGCCTCCTGCTTCACTTTTCTCACTGAGGGTTGCTTTGGCTACTCTGGGTCTCTTATTTTTCCAAATGATCATGATTACTTTTTCTATTTCTATGAAAAATGGCATCAGAACCTTAATAGGAATTGCATTAAATCTGTATATACTTTTGGTAGTATGGCTATTTTGACAATATTATTTCTGCCTATTCAAGAACATGAGAGATCTTTCCAACTTCTAAGGTCTTCCTCAATTCCTTTCTTTAGAGTTCAGTAGTTTTCATTGTGGAGGTCTCTCACCTCTTTTGTTAGACTGATTACCAAACATTTTTTTTGAGGCTTTTGTAAATGGGATAGTTTTCCTAATTTCTTTCAGTTGATTCATCACTGATGTATAGAAATGCAATTGACTTGTGGGTGTTAACTTTATATCCTGTTACTTGGCTGAATTCATTTATGAGTCCTAGATGTTTTCTAGTGGAGTATTTTGGGTTCTCTAAGTATAGAATCATTCCATTGGTAAATAGGGATAGTTTGAGTTCTTTTTTTTTTCTTCCTATTTGTATCCCTTTAATTTCTTTCTCCTATCTAATTGCTCTGGATAGAGTTTCCAGGACTATATTGAATCAAAATGGTGAAAGAGGGCATCCCTGTCTCATTCCAGTTTTTAGAGGGAATGCTTTCAGTTTTTCTCCATGTAGAATGATGCTGGCCTGGGGCTTAGCATAGTTAGTCCTTACAATGTTGAGGTATGTTCCTGATATCCCTAGGTTTTCTAGTGTTTTAAGCATGAAGGGGTGCTGTATTTTGTCTACTGAAGGGTGCTGTATTTTGTCTACATCTACTGAGATGCTCATGTGATTCTTGTCTTTAAGTCTATTGATGTGATGAATTACATCGATTTCCTTGTTGAGCCAGCCCAGCGTCCCTGGGACCCTACTCAACTATGGTGCATGTCTTTTTAACATGGTTCTGTATGCGATTTGAGTGTTCTTTCCCTGTGCTCAGGCCATGCTCAGCTCCATCATTTGGTCAAGCACACTGAGTGCGTCCAGGGCTGACCCTCACCACCAGTGCTGCCCCGTATCTTTGCATGCTTACCTGCTTTCTGCCCTTCAGGTTTCTGGTTGCATCTTCTAGGATGCACTTTGAATTCAGGGGGGGGGGGGGGATGGGCTCCTCTCCTGCAGTGCTGTATCCTCTACTCTGGATCCAGTAGGTTCACAATGACTGTTTCAAAGTGAAAGCCCTGAGCTCTGTGCTTTAGATGAGAAGCTCTTTACCGTCAACTGTGCCACACCAGTTGCTTCTGTAGCTTCATGAATCCAACTAAGCAACTCAGGCCGCTTGAGCAACAAACAGAAGGCCCCGCGGACTATACATGGCTGGCTGGCTTTGTGGACAGCTGGCTGATCAATCCTACCCACCCTCCCCACCCTGCTGAAAAGCATTTGCTTATTTCCAGGAAAGAATTTGCTGCTGGTTAACAAGTGGCAGTCCTTTGCAAAGTAGATTAATATATTTGTAAATTTAGGACTTAACTTTAAACAATCATAAGAGCACACAGTACCTGTAAGCAGTGCCAGGCAGACTCGAATCCCAGGACCTATAAGTCAGAAACCTTAGAGAACAGGTTGCTCATGGTTCTGTATTTTGACTGAAAGGTCTATGATAAAATCCGTCTTGCAGCTGCAGTTCTTCACTAGTAGAGAGATGGGTGCATTATTAGGAATTTTATATTCAGTCTTTAGACAGTGGGAGTTTAGAAAAGGAACTAGGAAATAATAATAGGAAGTTCTGTTTGTGTTCAGAGTAAATCTAACACTATCAAGTTATTTATAAAATTAATGTTGAAAACTGCTGTAAATTAAACAACCAAGATTCAAGTTTATACAAATTACACTCCACAAGCACAGAAGGAAAACAAAACCTCCAAACATTTGCACAGACGGAAGAGCCACAAGACACCAGGAATTCCTCAGCATTTTCCTCTTTGACCCACATCCTCTTTCCCTTTCTAACAACGCCTCCTTAAACGTCCTGTTGTGACCACAAGGACAATGGCTTGGACACCCATGTGTGCTTCAAGATAGAACTTGAATCCGTGCGATTCCCATTATTTGGAAAGACAAGCTGACCCTGGTGAAGTGCTTCGCTGACCTACAGTGTGTCTTGAAATCACTAAGATGTGACGTTGGGGAAGCTGGAGAAACACGAAGCCCTGGGCTGGGGCCGTCAGAGGGTCCCAGGGTGGACGGCAGCCTGGGGCTGGGAAGAGGCCGAGCACTGGGTGAGATGTGGAGACCATGGTGAGTGCTACCAACCTGGTGAGGCCAAGGGCGGACACAGGCCACTGCAGGGAGGGCGGTGAGTCCCAGCTCCCACGTCAGAACGCAGAAGAGCCATCTCAGGGTCACCTTTGGACAGGTATATCGGGTCCTCAGGGCAGCGCTGCACAGCCTGCTTGCTGAGGCTCCTGTGTCCCGCTAGTGAGAGGCCATCAGGAGCAGGTAGATTTGGGGAGGTCATTTTGCATTAGTGTCCCCTCTCGGCTTTAAACATCCACACCAAGCACCTTTCGGCTGTGTTTTCTTGGAGAAGAAACTCCTGGGATTCGTCTGATGATCAGCCTTCTGTGTCAGGACAAAGAAGAGCGAGAGGACCCCTTTCCATCCCTCCTGTCCTCCTGTCCCTCCTGTGCCACTGGAGAGAGGACCATGGGGTCCTCCTGAAGGCCTGGGGCTGGAAGGAAGCTGCAGAGCAGACCATTCCCCAGGTCACGGCCCAGGTCAAGGGCCTCACGGGATAATCCCTTTGACCTGCTATTGTATTCAGTACAAGAACACTGTTAGTTCATTAGTAAGGGTTACCCTGTATAAAAATCAGGGAGGAAAAAGCCTAAATCTCAAACTGGAGAAAAATATTAAAAATAAAATGGAAACATATGCAAGCATCTGCAAAGGGATTTGCAGTTAGCCATGAAAATCTGGACTTATGAACTTGGAGGGCTGCATTGAACTGTTTATAGCTGTAAGTATTGTACCTTAGAGGTCACTAGAGAACACAGGAGGAGCTGGAAATGCAGACAAACATCACAATCATGAGTCACATTTTCATTGGCCCTCCAGATTATGTTGTGCTTATATTATAAATCATACCCAGGCTCACTGTAATGCATTTTGGGTATGAAATGCTGGGCAAAGAACTTGGTTTTCCAAATATTTATAAATACATGACATATTTCTTACATGGTATTTTATTCAATGAGCATCCTTTTTGTTTCCCTTTATAAGGTAAGATGAATTTGAATTGCTACAGTATGTATTTATATCAGAAATTTATGCTTCTTAGTATACATGTTCATGGAAGTTTGTATTTAGTTCACTTTGATCATAAAATGACAGTATTTCTTAAAAGAGAATTTACAATCTTAGTTGCACAATCATGACATTTAAAGGCATGGAAAATACAAACAATAATAAATGCTGGCAAGGATGTCGTGGAAAAGGTACATTTGTACACTGTTGGCGGGACTGTAATTTAGTACCACCACTATGGAGATCAGTATGAAGAGTCCTTGAAAGACGAGACATGGAACCCTCATGCAATCCAGACACCACTCCATGTATTTATCCTAAAGAATTCAAGTCATCTTACTGCAGAGACACATGCACACCCCTGTTGACAGCAGCACAATTCACAATAGCCAGACTATGGAATTAGCTTAGGTGTCCAACAATGGATGAATTCTATCCTTCCTAACCCATGCCCCCTCCCCTGCCTTTCTTCTCCTCTACCTAAAGTAGCTGTATTCTTCCCTAGCCCCACCCCATTATATATTAGCATCATATCAGAGATAATATTTGGCCTTTGGTTTGTGGGGGATTGGCTTATTTTGCTTAGCATGATATTCTCCAACTCCATCCATTTACCCACAAATGCCATAATTTCATTTTTATTTGTAGCTCAGTAAAGATTCCACTGCATGCCACCTACCAAAGATTCCACCTACCAAAGTATATATATATATATATATATATATATATATATATATATATATATCACATTTTCTTTATGCTTTCATCTGTTGAAGGGCACCTACTTTGGTTTCATAGTTTAGCTATTGTGAATTGAACTGTTATAAACATTAATGTGGCTGAGTCACTGTAGTATGCTGATTTTAAGTCCTTTGTGTATAAACCTAGGAGTGTATAAACCTAGCTGGGTCAAATGGTGGTTCCATTTCAAGTTTTCTGAGGAGTCTCCATACTTCTTTCAAGATTGGCGGCTCCAATTTGCAGTCCCACCAGCAGTGTACCTTTTCCCCCACATCCTTGCCAATGTTTATTGTTGCTTGTATTCTTGATTGTTGCCATTGTGACTGGAGTGAGATGGAATCTTTGTGTCATTTTGATTTGTATTTCTCTAATTAAGAAGAGTCTTTGGGCTGGGATTGTGGCTCAGCGGTAGAGCGCTTGCTTAGCAAGGGCGGGACCACCTGGGTTTGATTCTCAGCATCACATTAAAAAAAAGAAGAAAGGCATTTCTCCTCCCCGCCCCTTGCTTTCTCTCTCTTTCTCTCTCTCCTTTAAAAAAAAAGAAAAAGAAGAATCTTCCTGGAAATGTGTTAGACCAAAGAAGCTGCTAAGGTAATGATACCATAATGAAAACTTAAAATACCAAGTTGATCCAATAGAAGAAAATACTCTACTCACAGGAACCTCTTCAGTTCCAAAATGCTAAAGGCCACACGCTCCGTCACACAGCATTACTGCTGCAGCATGAGGACCTTTTGTCCTCTGTAGCAGGGGTCAGCACACTAGTATTCGAGGAAGGAATCCTGCCAGCTGCCTGTTTTGATGGATGGCATTTTGCAGGAGCACAGTCCTTTCCATCTGTAGTGCACTGGCTGCTTTTGTGCCACCATGGCAGAGTCCAGTACCTGCGACAGAGACCATCTAGGGGGGCTAAGCTCAAATATTTGCTGTCTGGATCTTTGCAGAAGTAGCTTGCTGGCTTTCTGCACTAGAGGAATAAGGATACGGGAAAGCAGGGCAAATACTCTTACTTCTATTTCTTTCTTTTCCCCCATTTTCCCTGAATCCTTTTTTTCTTCAATTGTAGAACAGAACAATTCAAACTTTTAGTTTATTACCAAGGAAATCTCACTGAAAAAGCCAAAAGAAATGAATCAGCATTGTCTTGAGACAGCTATAGTTTCTGCTACCTTTACACCTTAGATAAAATTGAATAATAGTTGGTAGCATTTGTCTTGCTCTGATTATAGACAGACCAGTTCCTATTTGGCTCTTCTTAATCACTTCTAATGACTGCTGCTTTGCCACACAGGAATCACCCCCACAACAGGACAGAGAAATGCATATCCTCCTCTTATCACATATAATTAATGCACCATGTGCATGTAAACAATTATTTTCATAATGATATACAGAATATAGCAAAAGCAAAAACGGGATCCATCATTAATTGTGATTAAACAAAATAAAGATGAATGTACAAAACAAAATGGAAGTACAAGTGGCCAATATTTTTAAAATATAAGTTTTTCTAGTGCATTACTAGCCCAGTCATCCATTTTGCAAATCCTCAAAAGTATACTTTCCAGAAAGAATTCTGTGTAAATCAGGAGAGTAAAGGAGGAGGAGGTTAAGGCTTAGGGAAAGCAAAGCTAAATGCATGTTCCTTCTGTAGGGTTTCTCAGAGCATTTATACAAAACTACTCATTGTTAATTGCAGAGAGAAAATAGAGTATGCTTTCAAAATATTATTTATTTTGTTCACCCATTCAAGAAGTATCATTTGAGGGCCTGCCCTTTGTCCAGCACTTGTCAGGTACCCTGACCAGAGCACTTCAAAAACTTCAAAGGCTATGGAAGATCAAAGATACTGTGGGCATTTAGGAAGTTTTGGAAAGAATGCATGAAAGGAAGGCAGTCTGAAGAATGATCGAAATCATAATATGTGGAGTCACCTGGAGACAGACGTTCTAATAGCTGAAAATATATGACCACAGACACCTATGCAAGTTAATATGTGTTTATTGACTTTAAAAAATTCCATGGAATGGGATCATTGAAATAGCAGGGTGCAACCTCCGCTTTGAGGACCGCATGATATTAGTTTGCACACATGAATAGATTCTCTAGTGCACACACACGCACAGCAAGTCACAGAATCAGGCTTAATGTTTTGGTGTCTCAGTCAGTCTATCATTAACCTGCTAAATATTAACCGAACTGTTACTTGAATTTTGTTGCTTTTCTTGCTTTTGCAATTTTTAATTGGATGTATGGCTCTTTCTTCAGCATTTGATGGACTTATCCGTGTCTTTGATCTGTTATTCTGGAGTTGCACCCCAGAGTACCCTTTTCACTTGTTCTAAGCATCAAAAAAGGAAAAGTAGAACATAACAATTTCATTCTCAAATATTGGCTGAATTTAATATCTGAATTGTGAGACAGGTGTTTTTGTGGGCTTTCTGTTGTTAGTTTCATGATTTATCCAAACTGGAGAGTCAGTGGTGTATGTTTAATGTGCCATTATGTATAAGGAAGAGTTGCTATACCATTAATCTGTCATGCTGAGCAATTTCATAGGATTAAAGTGAAATATATCCAGTATTTAACAATGTTTAACACACAGTGTTTCCCTTGGGACCTCTCCAGACACTTAACCGACTGCCAAACTGATGTGCTTCCTTGGATATATGGTGGGCATCTCCAGCCAATCTGTCCCCAGCTGAGGTTCCCCTCCCAGACCTAATCCACCTCCCCCTTGTTTTCCACAGGGACATCAGCAGGGCTAGCTGACCCGGGTTCTCCTGCAGAGTCTTCTCTGACTCCTCTCCTCCCTCCACCTCTCTGCTCTGGCTGCTCTGCTGCCAGGAAGCTCCCTGCAGAGCCCCACCCCCTTGACCCCCCAGCACTACTTCCAGAGAATTCCGGATCTTACTCCTTCAACTTTAGGTCATTATTCAAAAAATTAACTTCTCAGAGAGACATTTCCTGAGAATTCTCTTTAAAATGTGGATGCTTTCCATTCCTCATGCAGGGAATCCTCTTCCTTCTTTATCTCCCCTGCTGTCTGGTGACTATTGTTTGTAGCTCCCGCCCCCACACTAGGGACAGTGAGTTCCTTTACTGCTTAATGCTGCACACTCAGCGCCCAGAGTTGTGCCTGGTATACACCAAGAGGCACGAAATGTACATTGAATAGAGAAATCAAAACTGCTTCTTTGGATAGTCCAAAATTTACTTTGAG
Source organism: Urocitellus parryii (assembly GCF_045843805.1). Taxonomy (NCBI): domain Eukaryota; kingdom Metazoa; phylum Chordata; class Mammalia; order Rodentia; family Sciuridae; genus Urocitellus; species Urocitellus parryii. Next base: position 117,381,106 of record NC_135532.1, on the reverse strand, counting down.
ATGTTTTAGTACCTAGGAGAATGCTTTTATGACTTCAGCTCTATCATACTGAACATATATAATCTAATTTTTTTCTAAATAGGCAGTGACCTACGGCCATACCACCCTGAACGCGCTGGATCTCATCTGATCTCGAAAGCTAAATAGGCAATGAATTATTGATTTTTGAAAAGATAAATTCTTGCTATTAACGGATTCCTACAATTCAAAGTACATTCTGTGTAAAAAAAAAACAACAATAAAATATAAATCCTTTGAGTTATGTCAATCTTCATTAATAACCATAATAATTTCTATAATTTTTATACTCACCAGGCATTTCTTATATTTTAGCTTACTTTATACTTCCTGCACTCAGCACGTAAGATGTATCATTCCTGCATTGCAGAAGAGGTTGGATAAGGAGTTTGCGTGAAGTCGGGCAGCTAATGAGCAGCAGGGCTAGTGCCACAGATGGGCCCACTTGATGGCGAAATCTGTCTTCTTCTTCATTCTCTCTCCAGTGATGAAAACTCTGGATGTGATTGTTTACAGTAAGCCAAACACTGTGCGAAGCAGATTATCGCTATATGCTGATTATTTTACTTTCATAATTATTTTACAAAATAGATACTACATCCTAATTCTGTGGCACATTTGTTGGGGACTTTGGAAGGAGATTGCCTGGGTCACATTCCATTGTCACTCCTCCCAAGCTATGACTTTGGCCATGTCAGCGTTTCTTGGTCTCACTTTAGTCTGAAGACAAGGAGTTTTTCATCCTTGGGAAAGACAGGCTGGGCTCTTCAGCTTCGTGGATTCCAGGTACAGCCGGCTATGAGAGTTCCAGGACATGGACCTGCTGCGCTCTGGGTCCCTCTGGCCGGGATCTTTCTTCACTCTCCCTTATCAACCCTTGTGCTGTCCACAATTAATATTTGATCATCTTTGGTATTTTGGTTGCTGCCTCGGTCATCTAGGGCAGCTTAGACTGGCTGAAGGAAACTAAAGAAGGGAGAGAGGGACAGCTCCTCTTCTGTGGCCAGACGAACCTGCCCAGAGATCTGAGTCATCTTGCACCCAAAAACGCCTTGAGAAAGCCCGGGCAGGCTGCGGCTCGCTCCACTGCCACCGTTGCTGAAACCAAACTTTCCCTTTCTTTTTCAGTCAACCACCCTTTTTTTGTTTACATTTCATTAGTTTTTTTTTTAAAAGCAGAAGAATCCTTAGGAGTGAGTCCCCTTCCCTGTTTTGTCTCTGAGCCCTGAAAAGATAGATGAGTGTCACGGGTGACCCAGGTTCTATGTGTTTCATAGAAAAAGATGTGCTCTGTGCCACACTGGTTCTCTTGGGGTCATCAAAGAGGAAGTTAGAAATTTGATCAGCAGTATTTATTTGTAAAAACATTAAGGAAATACAAAGCTCTTAATATGTAGTCAAATGTATTACTTTCGTCTACTTATTAATAAGGATGGACACCAGCAAGCTCTCTAGGTCCCCAGGGAAAGTAACAGTCACATAAGCACAGGATCCTAAGGTCAGAAGGCTGCAAGCCAACAACACAGACAACAGAAGTCTACACCTTACCTGGTTTCTTTTAGATGGTAAATTGATGTTCATGTGCCTGATAACACGAATCTGAAGATGGTGCTAAGATGTTTCTACTGAGCTAACTCTTATCCAAGATGGATAGGTGGTCCCAGGAATAAAGGTGCAGATGGAGAAAACCCTGTTATCCAAAGCAAGAGCACAGCCAAGAACATGGCAGACTGGATGTTCCTGCTCCTTGTGCAGGCACGTTCTGTACTGCAATCTGAAGTAACAGGGATAACCCGATGGTATGTGTCAAAGTGTCGGCAGAAGAGCTGACACTGTCAGGGAGAATATTGAAACAGGAATTCTGATCCTGCATCGTTAATGAAGACCCTCCTCCTGAGCACACCCCTGTCTTCCACCTCAGCTGCTAACTGTAAGCAGACAACTTAATCTGCACACATTTTACATCTGAGCATCAAGAAGTGATTTTTTTCATGACAAGCAAAGGTTTTTCTTTTTCTCTTTTCTTTTGGTGCCATTAAAACTAAAATAAATAATGATTTATTATTGGTTTATCTCATCCTTTTAAAATTCTATATTTTAAAATTCTATATTCTATATTTTATGATCTGTCATGACTGGAACAGTGTCTATTATTTTATGAATAAATTTAAACATTCTGTATATCAAGAGAATGTGCTAAAACTTGTTTAAAGATGAAATGAACAAGTGACAGGCTTGGGATATACTGCTCAGGTAAAGGAAATTTGGGGCCAGGAGCAGGTACACTGCCTTCTGCTTCCTCCTTTTGTCATGGGGATGGATTAGCTGAGGCCTCACCAGGCGAGTTTTCCTAGGTTTTTCCAGATGCTTGCAATAAGTTTTGAATAAACTCAGGAAAATACAGGAGCTGAGTGGAAAATTGTCACATTTAGTGCTCTTTGTGGTTAAGAATTAGCCCCCTCACAAATCCCTGGATTTAAAAATAAAAGACTTTTTTTTTCCCCCTTCATTTAAGAATGAGTGTAATTGTAGATTGTGTTAGAAATAAAGGCATTAGCTACTTTAGTGGCCTGGGCTATTCGCTGCTCCTTTCATGTTCTCTCTGCACTGCAGAGAAACTCCACTTTCACTGTGTGAAGAGTGATTTACCGATCATCTACACTCCAACGGCAGGAGCAGTGTGTTGTGTGACCCAAAAGCAACTCCATTAGGTTGGCACTCTGAGATTTGCACGGGACCCAAGCTAATATGATTATTTTGAAACATGTGCTGAACTACCAAGATTCATTTATTGAAAATTAGTGAGAACAATTTGTATGATAAGACAAATAATCAGTAATTTTCTTCCTGGAGGGATTTCCCTTTCGCATGGCCATTGCAGACGTCAAGATATGGTGAAGTGTGTGAGAAAAATTGCATAGACATATTGATAACACATCCTAAAATAAAATCAGAGTGTTGGCAGTGTCCACAAGGGCAGTGACAAAGGCAATTTCCTTGTCTAGATGAGCATCTGGAGCAGTTAGGCGTGTGGTTTAACAAGTCTCAGGAAACAGGGTTTATTTGCTGTGCAACGTGGTGGGTCAGTTCCTTGAACTACCCTTCCCCAGGGCTCCTCATCTCTAAGATGAAGACAGTAATAATAGCAGCTTTCTCATGAGCTTTGTTCTGAAGATAATTAAATGAAATAATGCAATTAAATGTCTCATTGGTAAAGCATTAGATGTGCATATTTATATTCAATAAATATAAGCTGTCATCTTTATAAATAATTTTTACGATTTACACATAACGAGCCCCAAATGCGGCATCATGCTGAGCACCAAAGTTTCATCGTGAAACATCAGAGATTCAGAAACTTGGACGTGGTGACATCAATGTGAGCACTTGTCTTTTATACTCTACAGGAGGCCTCGGCATAACAAATTAATGAATACTTTCAAAATAAAATGTCTTGGAAATCCATGTCATACTTTTCCTAAAACTCTCCTAAAATTGATCAAGGACTGAGATGCTTAATGCCAGGGACAATGACATGTGCAAAAAAAATATATATCACTTTTAAAGAGAGTGAGATGTAAGATCTGGTCTAGATTTTCAAAATCAGAACTACCTTCAGGTCCAGCTGTGATGCCTCAGACTTCACTTCAGTATGTCCTAAGCCACTGTCACAATAGAAAGAACAAAGTAAAAGAAAAGAAGGCCCCGTGCTAGGGGCGCAGGTCAGTGGGGGGCACCAGCCAGACTCCGAGTTTGATCCCCGCACTGCAAAAGGCGGGAGGGGGAAGAGGCCATCAGGATGCAGATTCTGGGAATAATTTTGGTTTTAATAATGTGTCAATTCTTAACAAAGATGGACGGATCAGAGCTGATGATGGGTTTGGAAGTCCCCTTGCGTGGTATGTGTGGGTGTTGAAGTGCTGGCTCCTCATAGTCCTTATCTTCATAGTTGAAAGTAGGAGCTGGGGCTTGGAAGGCCTGAGTTTCTGGTGGGCGCCATGCACATGTCTAACCCGGGAGAAAACACCTTCAGGTTCCCACCGACAGAAGCCAAAGGAGCAAAGTGCTGGGCATCTCCTTCTTCTGGGCCTTTCTTTCCACTGAGGCCTGATCAGGAGGAAAACTAGGGTTTTAAATGACCAGGCGAAGTCACCACCCAGGAGCACCACTAAGCACCAGGACACTGCTACAACATTCCTAGTCAGGGAAAACGAGGACAGGCCGCCCAGCAGCACCAGGGCCAGGGGGGCTTGGTGGTGCCAGGGACACTTGCACACTCCAGTTATCTCAGCCCAGTGAGAGTTTCCCAGCTACATCCTGTGCCACCCATATCTTCTCCTTTATGTACCGTAGAAAAAGCCCTCTCCATGATTCGCTGTAGCTCCTGTGACAGACACGGCAATCTGCTTTTGGATTCCTATTCTGTGGGGAATCTCACATCCGTGACTCCAAGCAGGAGTTGCGTTGCTGCGCCCCTGGAGAACATATGGAAAGACAGTCCCTTCTCTGCCCCCAAAAGCTATGCAGCAAGTGTGTGACCCACTGGCTGGATTTCCTGCTGCCACTCTGGCTACTGAGCAAGTGATGTAAGAAGGCAGAGGTCATTTAGAAATTATAATCAGGGCCTTCTAGTTCAGAGACCAGCAGGGTCACCAGCAGAAGGAGTTCGGGGTGCCAGCATCTTCCTAAGGGCGGGTTTTTTTTTTTTTTTTAATGGTTTTGTATTTCCTTGTGTCCAACTCTTACTGGTTCCAGGCCGTTTCTAAGCCTCTTTCTAATATTGCTACCATTCTATGAGAATCCATGACATTCTTCCAATAAATTCCCTTGTGGCTTAATTGTGATGCCAGAATCTGTGGACTTACCTCTAATTTCACCCCTCAACAAAAACTTACTGCAGCCCCACTACCCACCATTGTCCCTAAACACTGTGACATGAGTGTATTCTTGTGTCCACCGAGAAGCCACCTCCTGACATATCTTCCATTCTTCAAGTCCCACAGTAAGTCACCCCTCTCCAATTTAGAGTCACTCTTCTCCCACCAATGGGAAGACAGCACGGAGCAAGGAAACACAGCCATTGGCGGGGGCCCTGTCTCAGCCCCTCCGTTGCTCTTGATTTAGACTTTGTAGTCCATCTTTCTTCCAGAGTAATAATTCAATTTATTTATGGTGGAGCAGTTCAGAAATTATGAAAAATAGTATGCATTCTGCAAATCAATATTATTCCCTAGAATTCTAAGGTTAAGAAAATCTTTTTTTTTTTTCTTTTTATCTTTTTTCTAGACATGGGGATCAAATCCAGGGCCTTGAGTGTGTTTAGAAAGCCTTCTACCATTGAGTTACACCACTAGCCTTAGACAGAATTCTTGAAATAACAATATTAAATGTATTAAATTTTAATTTTATCTATGAAGAAGTAACTCATGGTTAGCACTCATTATGCATTTAAGGTTTGTTGGGAAACTTATTAAAAGAGATTAGACCTTTTAGTCATTTTCTATTGTTTGCAACCAGAAACTGGTGGGTTTCTGCATATGGTCCTGCTCTAAAACTATCTAGCAGCAGGGCACGGTGGTGTACATCTGTGATCCCAGCAACTTGGGAGTCTGAAACAGGAGCCAGTCTCAGCCATATAGGAAGACCTTGCCTAAAGAAAAAAAAAAAAAACACAAAAAAATAAACACACACACACACACACACACACACAGGAGGACTACTGGGTATGTATCTCAGATGTAAAGCACCCCTAAGTTCAATCCCCAGCATCAAGACAAAACAAAACAAACAAAAAAACTACCTGGCATTATGTTGCATAAAGAATCAAGTCTGCAGTAATTAGTATGATTTTCAAAGTCATCATATATGCCTGGAGATGATTGTCACTTAAGATGGCACTGTAAGATCTCACAAGGCAACTAGAAATCCAAACTGTGGCTAATAATTAGCACTTTCACTCTTCTCTTGTAGAACCTTGTTATAATTCTTGAAGCTAATTGACAGTAAGCCTTAAGAACCCTGGGGGGAGGGTGAGATTAAAAAGTAACAGTATAACAAAAAAACAGAAGTATGATCCAAACAGGTAGCCCAGGCCACCATGTTAGAACCTCTGCTATATTGGAGATGCAAAAACATCCACATCTTAGAAGGTTGGCTTTGGTTTTAACATCGTAAAGGCTATTTGACTGAAAGGTAGGACTTGGCTTTGTGTTGGATGTAAGCTCACTGCGCCAGCCACCAACCCAACCCCCATGTGGCCATTAAGTTGTGCTGTGCAGGAAGGAAGCCATATGTGGACTCCCAGAACCCACTATCATATAGTGCCTACTGGTGTAGTGGTCTGCTGCACAGATTGAAGGAAATAGACCCCAAGAGCCCTGCTTCATCATTCTCTGCCCAACAAATTCCAGGAATTAAGAGATGGGTGTTGGACCTGTGTGTAGATAGAGCGATGGATGTGAGATTAGATTGGCTTTTATTTTTTATTTTGGTGTTGATTTTTCTCATTCTTCTTAGATGAAAATCCTCTATTCAAACGTGCTAAGTTGGGGAGGATATGATTATATCCCTCCTGTTTGTACTTATAAGGAAGGAAATTTGTTTGTCACTTAACTATTGAAAATCAAAATATCTATCTCTGTGTGGGTAACCTGGCTACAATGCAATGGTCCCTGACTAGTTGTGGCTACAAAACTCTTTTCAAATGAGGATGCTGTAGGAAGAAAAATATTCCCAATAATGTTGTATATAAAACATATAAAAGTGGCACCGTGGGAAACCAGGGCAGCAGGGACGTCCAGTTTGCTTCTTCTAAACCTCATGTTTTCCGTACCCCCACTTTAGCTGCTACACAGTTAAGCCCCACGAAACTCTAGGAAAAACTAACACCAAGCAATTCAGATGCCTGTCTGAACTAGATGTATTTGAATCCATGTGTACTATTAATTAAAACTTTTTATTATCATATGATCATAACAGAGTTATGTAAGTAGCGCACTGCAGTGTGAAACATGTTTCAATATGGATGGTTGTCAATGAAACATAAATAGGTTTTCTTTTTTAAAATTTGTATTTTTAGTCGTCAATAGACATTAATTTTATTTATTTATATGTGGTGCTGAGGGTCAAACTCAGTGCCTCACGCATGCTAGGCAAGTGCTCTACCACAGAGCCCCAGCCCCAGCCCCAGCCAGGGTTCTCTAGCATTGGTTTTATGTATCCCTTATAGTCTGTCTTGTCATTGAAACCATCTAGAACTCTCAGTGAGATCATGACTGAAGGACATGAAGAAGTTAGTAAAGGAGAAACCACAGGACCCTGCCGTGGGAGTCCCCCTCTGGGCTGACTCCTGTATGCAGCCTCTGAGGCAGCCCTCCCCTCCCATCTGAGAAAGTGAAGCTGGATCAGAATCCACATTTCCCCAGATTTCTTCATGATAAGGATCACCTGTGGTACTTGGCGTTTGCTAAAAGTACAAATTCCCAGACGCTTTTCACTTGCACTAAATCATAATCCTCAGCGAGGGCCTGGGAATCTGTGCCTTGGACGTGGTCTCCAGGTGACTTGCATCATTTGAAAGTCTGGAAACAGGGAGCCCGGCCTGTCTGCCGAGCACATCAGAGACTCTCAATCTGTTCTTCATAATCCATGTTCTCACTGAGACTCTGGAGTTTGAATGAGGATGCTGGTAGGAAGAAAAATATTCCCAATTGTTGTTGAATTTAGCTTTGTCCGGGGAATATTAATATAATTTCATGATGATGAAGAGTAAGAAGTTAGATTTTTATCTTTGCAAGTTTTCAGAATCAAAATAGAGTCACTTTTGTCAAAATCTTAATGAAAGAAAATAATAACAAATAAAACTGGAAGGTCATGAAGAAAGGTTTTCACACACAAGTGCCTGATAACAAGAGCTCTCACAAAGCACTCTGCAGAACCACAATTGTGCAAAGTCTCCCTCAGCTTTACACACACAAAAAAAAACCCCACTTGTGCAAGGTTATGTGCCCAACATCTGCTGCCTAATCTTGGACGGGCGCCATCTTTGTTATTGATTCTTGCAGCCAAAGACGATTGATCTGAGATGTCTCATAGGATCTTCCTCGTTTGCCCCTAAACACTGCCCCACCTGGTTCATCATTGTCCTTTCCTAAACAAGTTCATCTCTTTGGAAGTCCTTTCTGTTGTTTAGGCTTTGACGCACTTGACCTTCTCCACGTCTCTTCCTGTTTTGCTTTTTCTGTCTTTGATCATGGGTTGCTTTTGTTCTAACTTTGGTTTTCTTTTCTCATTTCTTTTTTGTTCTTGTTGTTAGAACAGTTTCTTCCTTGCTTCTCTCCTTTTTTATTCATGTGTCTCTAAAAACAGGGAATCACGATCTTTTTTTATTTTTTAAGTACTACATTTTAGATTTCATGAGAATTTTGCCAGAAACTTTCCTCTGACTAAGAGCAGGTTGGATCAACTCCTCCAAGTGAGAAAGGATATCTGTGGGTTTCATTCACTCAGTGGACATTTGCTGCGCACTGTCATGGTGGCAAGAACTGAGCCTCACGCAATTTGAGGATCCCTTCTCCCTCTCCTTGTGCTTGTCCTGTGGAGTATCGTGGGGACCGAGGGGTAGACTACTCTCTGAGTCCAGGAACTGTCTGGTGGAATCAGCATCTTCACAGGCATCTGTGGGCTGATTGGAGCACCTGGTCTCATGGCTCCTTCAGGGCTGGCTGTTGCTTTCCTTATTTCTCCTTTGCCACTCCTGGGCATCTTTTCTACACTCACATTCTACAGCCCCTAGGGCCAGAAATCCAAAGCCCATCTGGCTAGACATAACCTACAATTAACTCCTCTTTGGATTTTGACCCCCTTGTTGGATGTCTACTCTAGAAGAAATGCATGTGTTCTGTTTATTCCTAGGCTCCAAAAAAATCTCCTGGAATTTTCCTGAAAAAAATATTTTAGAATGTTGCTTTGCACTTAACTCAGTTTTTAAGGCAACCTAGCTGAGGTATAGATGCAATGTGTTACACTAATGCTTACTTGAAATATGTAATGGACGTAAGTAAATACTTTTCTCTAACCAAATCTTAATCACAACAAATACTCAAGTAGTTTTCTCAAAGAAAAAGATGACTACATATATGTTCCCACACTGACTTAAATTGCTAATTTGTTAAATAGATTTGCTAACGCTTCCTTATAAGTACTTGGACATTTTCATCTTTAGCAGGGCACAGTGACACATATTATCATCTCAACAACTTGGGAAGCTGAGGCAGGAAGACTGCAAGTTCAAGGTCAGCCTAGGCAACTTTGAAAGAACTTGTCTCAAAAATACAAAGGGCTGGGGAGGTAGCTCAGTGGTAAAGCACCCCTGAGTTCAGTCGCCAGCATCAAAGGGACAAAAAAAAATGTAATGTCATATATGCTGGTGTTGTAATAACCTAAGGGTTAGCCAGATGGTTTATGTCAAAGAACTTTTCTGAAATGACTTCAGGAGAGAGAAATTAATTTCACACATAAATCCAATATGCAAGTGTCTGTTTGGAAACCATGTAAATATTATCACTGTCCACCTATAAAAGTGTCAGGAGCATTCTGAGAAACTCAAGATATTGCATCAGCTGTTCCTTGGCCCATTCACTTTTTACTTTTTAAACTTATGACTTTCCACATGTTGTTTTTCTTCTCAGGGGGGATTTATTTTGTCTTCCATAACTTTGGAAGTCATCACTTAGATCCGCTTTATTTCTTAGAGAAACTCCTGATGTTTTTTCTGACATGTTGACGTTTGCTCAGACCTTCCGTCTTGACTGTGTTCCTAGAGCCCTCACATGACACACTGAGCCAAACCCCAGGAGGACAGCAACCTCGGGCTGCACAACATCCATCAATCACCTCCTGTTTCCACTTTCCCTTCAGTTTTTCTCCACCTGCTTCAACAAACAGACTTGGAAGAACAGCGCACACCCACACTCCAACGCAGTAACATGAGGTGTCTTCCATCAGTAAGAGTCTTTACACCTGCATTTTAACAACTCTAGGACCACAGCTGCTCTGCCGTGTTTAACCAGTTCCCCAACTGCCATTTAGCAATCCCAGCTTTTTAATATCACAAAGAACCTTGCAATAAACATTTGCACATGTATACATTTTAGCAGAGGCTGAAAGAGAGGGTTAAAATGGGCTAAAGAATACTGAGCTTTTCATGTTCTGAGCAATTGCTAAATCACCAGTTTTGAAGTATAACAGTTTTTTTTTTTTTTTAGTTACTAGTCAGAAGAGATTCTGGAAATTTCAGATATCAAACAAGGTCTCATTGGTCTAATTTTTATTTATCTGAAAACTACCCATAATAAGAAACTAATAGCACATCCTACTATGTAAATTAATATTGCTTTCTTTTTATACTTAGCATAGATGTTGCTGTAAAAATGCTGATATAGAAAGAAAAAATGCACATTAAAACAACCATATGGTAGTGAATAAATGAATATTTCACAATTATAACAATGTGGTTTTCTTTGTTTTAAACTCATCATAATATCTTTAATTTTTTTCTATGCAACACTCTTATCAAACTTAAAAAAAAGATATTTTTTGGTATAGTTTGTTTTCTTCAAAAATCAGCCATGGAATGTTCTAGTCTAATACCATTTTCTAAGTATTGAGAAAGCTAAAGTGATAAAGTTGGTGTCAGTGAAATGGCAATTATAACCACTGTGGACTGGATACCACAATACTGCTGTCCATCACCGTCAAAAGTAACATCTGAGTTTTGCCTTTATGGCTATTTTTAATAAATGTTTTACTTCATGAATCACCTTTCAATATCACAGAGTTTAACTGTCACATGTCAGAATTAGATTGGCTTCACCGTCTAATTACAGACAGTCTCATCTGGAAAAGTGTTCTTCTGCTCTCAGATTTCAATCTAATGTTAAATTCAGAAGGACTCCTACGTGTCCTAACTGTCAGAGCAGGATGGACAGTGAACAGCGGCAGTCTGTCCTCTGCTGCCGCTCAGCTCAGGCAGTTCCTGACCTGGGAAGAGCCGGGGCCACTTGGCACCATGGGAGACAAAAGTGGAGGAGAAGGCACCTCCACCCAGCACACCTCAGGCCCTCAGTGGTGCCCACTTTTCCCTGAATTGTCACGGTGACTTGGGAAGGAGGAGAAAGGGGCGATTGCCAGTTCTGGACATTTTTCCCTCATGACCTCACACAGACAGTGAGAAGCAGCTGGACTGGGGAGGAAAGGACACTGTGGCTCAGCTGCAGCTGAGGGCCTGACTCTGCATGGTGCAGAGCGCCCCTCTAGGGTGGAGTCAAGGTTCTCCTTGAGAAGGGAAGGAGTTGGTCTGCATGTAAGTTGCCTCCTGTTTCCAAACTGCAAAGATCTCTGGTCACCAGTAGAAGAGCATTTCCTCTCTGGACGCCTGGCCTAGCTTTATACTGTAGAAACAGTGGCAAGACTGCATGGAGTATCTGAGCAAAAGGAGCTCACCTGGTCCCCTCTCAGGCTAGCTGCAAGAGGACCAGACAAGGCAACCATCAGCTATACGCTGTGTGTAAAGGAAAAGGGTAGGAACACACTGGGAGAGGAGGGATATTATTTGGAGTGCCAAAATCCAAGTTCCCTGTAGGTGAGCTGTCCACATGTGGCACCACTGCATCTGGTGGTTCCTGAGAGGGCCACGCTGAGGCAGTTGCTGACCACGTCAGGCAGGACTGAAGACAGTTCTCCTCTGAAACGACCAGCCATGGAATGGCATCATACCAAGGGAAGGAGATGCCACTGGGTCCTCTCCACTGGGCACTGGCTTCACCCACTGGCTTCTCAAAGACCAGTGGACTGTCATATTTTAAATTTTTCAAAAAAGCAGGTAGGTATTTTTGCATGTAGAAAAGGAAATTAGTGCAACCTCAATATCCAGCTTAAAACATCTTATTGAAACATTTAATTGAAGTGAATAAAGTGGAAAAAACCCAAGCACTTATTTTCCTTCGTTTCAATGAGTCAGAGAGGGAGGGGCAGAGACAATAATCAATGTGCTGACTTATAGGCAGTGACTGATCAGGAACTGTGCAATTACTAAACTGAGGTAGTTCTTGAGAAAAACAAGGCATTTGTATGTTGATAGATCTGTTCAGTTTCATCTAAATACATTGAATTAAAGTTAGATATTTTAATATTTTTAAATGAACAGGGAATCAATGTTTCTAATATATGAAATTATAAACCATATGCAGATTAGCAGGTGGTTGGAAAATCTTGCATTTTATTTATTCTGTCCTAGTTTAATAACTGACCTCTGTTGGGCTTTTCCCCTAGAGTGTATTGCAGTGAACCACAGAATTTAAAAAGAAGTTTTCAAAATAGAGACAGCATAAAATAAAAAGATATATATCCACTGAAGGCCAGAGACTACTGGCAGCAGTAATTCACAGATCCCAAAGCATGGAAAAGTCACCTTATAAGAGTGATAATGGCGTTGAGTTAAACTAGTTCAGGAAACAAATGGATTCTGTGTTGCATACAGAACACCACATTTATGACTCTGCTGATTAAACCACACAGCAGATGCCTCTGCTCACTCTCTGTGAGTGTGGACAACTTGCTGGGCTTCCACTTTAGAGGAAAGGAGTCTTAGTATTTAGGGGTTTTGATGAAATCAACATGAGAAATGTTAGGACAAGCAAGAGCATTCTATAAGCAGTGCCTCTGAAATAGCACGAGAGAAAAGTGGACAGTTACAGAACTCTCAAATCTCAGCTGTCTTCTACAGTGTTCAGACCTTGCACCAATCAGCAATCTGGATTAGTTTCCTCATCTATAGAACAAGTTAAAAATGGCTCCCATGCCATAGCGTTTCAAGCCCTTGTGGTATGACATATAAAACACCACCTTAGTGATCAATAAATGTGCTTAACAGTATCATCAAAATAGTGTACATGCATGTATGCATTCAAAATATCATGAATGTGTAAACTCGTAAAAAATGAAAATATGCAGTTATAAATGTGTATTTAGATTTTACACCCTAACTTTTAAGGTTATTTTAAATATTAATGCATCATTTTTATATGTAATTATTTTTATCATTTTTCTTGGCTAATGAGGTAAACACTAAGTAACCTCATTAGATTAGAATAATTCAGAGTTGACACCATTCTGCCATTGGATTGGAAATGGGTAAGAATCGTAATGACTTTTTTCCCAGAAGTTTTCTCAGATGTTGAGAAGTCTACAGACACAATTAGATAGAGGTTAGATAGATGGTGAGGACCAGTCAGTGACTCAGTGACTTTTTTTTTTCTTTTTTTTTTTTTTTTTTTTTTGCATTTGAGTCTTAGTATGCTGCTTGCAAGAGGGAAGGTGTGGTTTTTGGTGTTTGATGCTGAGACTCCCTTCCCATATGCTGCCCCCTAAACGCTGTGTGTCTCATAAGATCATCTTTGAATAGCACTTGATGTATTCCAAACTGCCCAGAAAATCCGCTGGACCACGTTGAGTTTCGATTTTTTCATCTTAGCAAGAGACTACTGGGATCTGAGATTTCCCTGGAAACAGATACTACTGAGAACCACCATGCTCCCACACCATTGCAAAGGAGAGAGCAAAACCAGCCTAATTAATGAATTTTATGTTGCATCGATCTGGTCCAACAAATGATATTTATAAATGATACGTAATCATGTTTCATAATGGTGATTCTCGAACATTTCAGGTCAGGGACCTCTTCAGCAATGCCATTTTCAAAGCAGCAAGAGCAAATACATCCTCTTCCCATTTTGAAGACATTGATTGGTTCTCATTCTCTGTGGCCCATTGCATTTGGCATATTATTAACCCCTAACCTCCCTCCAGATCCTCTCTCTGTCGACAGATGCAACCCACACTGCCCACTGATTGTGCTGAAGTCCCATTTGGTGATGAGCCTCTTTTCATATTCTGATCTCATCCACCTATTTTGTTTTGGTTTACACAATCTCATCAGCCAGCAATTCCACTTTTGTATGTGTATGGATCCAAATGCCACCTTGCCTTTTAGAATTTGGCTCTAATAGGAAGCCTTCCTAAGTACCCCACCTGCAAGTACTCTTTCTGAGTGAGTTCTCGGATGCTCTTCTTTGGAAGAGTCAATCATATACTTTGTACTAACTAGTGTTGTGTTTATTTATATCCTCATTATAAGCCTCTGGGGAATTGGAACAATATCTTATATTTTATTTTGTTTGCACAACCTCAGGATAAACATGGCAATCAATATATAAACGTTAAATTAGTGAATCCTTCAAGCTGACACATTTTGAGAATCACTTTTCTCTTGATAAATTTGACTCCTCTGAAAGAACTTGTTAAATGTCCCATAAGGACATAGATATTTTCAATTGCTCCTTGTCTATGTCATAGATTGTTTTTTTCTTTTTTCTTTTTTTTTTTTTTTGGTACTGGGGATTGAACTTAACTGCACTCAACCACGGAGCCGCATCCCCAGCCCTATTTTGTATTTTATTAGAGACAGGGTCTCACTGAGTTGCTTAGCACCTGGCCTTTGCTGAGGCTGGCTTTGAACTCGTGATCCTCCTGTCTCAGCTTCCCCAGCCACTGGGATTATAGTTGTGTGCCACTGCACCCTGACACATCAGAGATTCTTGTATAATAACTTTTAAAATATACTGCTTCCCACATCCAACTCCGTTGGTGAACTCTGGAGACACAGGTCTGTAAGAGATGAGTCTGGATATAGCCAGAGCTCCCTGTAGCAGATGAGCATTTGGAATTCCACAAATGTCCTGGATCTCGAAAACGGATTGAGGGTTGTATTTAGGAAGTAGTACTGTTCTAGCATGCTCCTTTCCATGATCCCTTGGTGATCTTTCTCTTATTAAATTAGGGAGGAAGGAAATCCAAATACTTTCTGTCTCAGGACACATTGGCTTTTAATTTTGGAAAGATTGCATTGTATTTTTGCCTTAAAAATTTAAGACTAAATCCCAGACAAACATGTTAATGAGCGCATTGCTAACTTTCTGTCACATGCTTTATTTGGCTTTTTTGTTATCACTTTTAATGATACAACGAAAAAAGAAAGAATTTAAGACTCCAAGCTGAGCAGAAATCTTCAGGACAATGATATACCTTTTACTGGTCCCATAGCATAAACATGGAACTACAGTGAGGAATTCTGAATTTTACTCAATTTTTACCTCCTATACTTTTCTGACTTTGGATAAAATGTTTTCCTTGTATGATTTAGTTTGCACCAATTTATAGCCTACAAATGTCTTAACATAATTTTAATAATATTGTTCAGGCAAAAGGTCTAACATATCTATGTATATAATATTCATTATACTTACTTATTAAATAATTCTATAGATTTTCAGAAATATGTAACTACTTATTAGTTAATTCCTTTTGATATTTTTAAATACCAAAAGGAAAATGAGTGCTTCTAAAAAAAATTACTGATTTTATAATCTTCTTGGTAATTAAACAATTGTTTGCTCTTAATTTATAATATTAAATTAAACTAAAAATCTAATGAGGAATGTAATTTGACCACAGTAGAGATAAGTTCATCACTGATTTAAGAAAGTCTGGACCAAAAATGGTGTCATTATCTAAAATGGGAAGTTAGGAATGAGTTTTTCTTTCTGGGAAGGAAAGACAATGAATTTAGTAGACAGAAAAATTGAATGTTTCCTATTTTAACAGAAATGCCATGGTTAATTATTTGTAGGTCATGTTTAGAAACAGTACAATTTACTTACTTGTCCTGCCATTTATTTTTAAAAGAGCACTGTGGAATCATGGGGATTGTCCTTCTGTGCCTAACAGTGGTGGCAATCCTTTTTGTCTGCATTAGCCTGCGTAATGACCACAAGACAATGGGGTGATCTAGCCCATCAGCCTTGTTCTTGTTTTGCCTTTTGAGGAAGACACTTGATAAACACACTGGCTTTGCTATACTTTCAGGCCACAGCTGCTACTGTTTGTCCCCTCCTCAAATCCTCATTCCCAGGCAAGGCTTTGAGGCTGCATGTGCTTGCCCAGATCATCTTACTTGGCTTCTCAAGTGATGCTAAGAAATTCTGAGCTAAACTGTGTTAGCATATTATATAGACAGCAATTCTATTAGGTTCTGTGAGTGTGCTTTGAAATTGCTGGAAAGGTTCAGATGGGCAAATGTCAGAGGAAATGTTTATTTCTAGGGAGGTTTCCCTTTGCTGGTAAGATTACAGGGACCCAGTAGGAACCCAGAGTTAGCATGACAATCACTGTGAATGGATGACATTTGCGATTCAACAGAAGCAGAAAGAGAACTCCAGCTTCCCTCCTTTCACTTATCAGAGCGAGGCTGTCAGGATCCTCTGTCTCATGAACATGGAAGAAAAACACAGAATAGGGAGGATGACTCACCCCCATAAACAAGTGTCACCACAGGCGTTCTCGATTTCCTTCCCATGGCTCTCCAAGACTCCAGCCCACTTCCTCCCATGGAAGCCTCCTCTGCCCTCCCTTTACGCTAAGCCAGCCACGGATGCCCCGACCGTTAGCCTTGACATGGCCATTCATTTTCTGTCTCTATACATACATGAATTAACTTCGTTTTTGTTGTCTTTTCCTATGAATTTATATATTGTCAGTTAAATTCTCAATAATTGAGTATAGGAGCATAGAGGAAAAATAGTCTCTACTGGTTTAAATCTACTGGCTACTTCCAGGAGAAATGATAGAAGAAAATAATTTATGAAATTTATCACCAGAGACACAAAATTAAGTCTGATACTTTGAAAATATTGTCTCTGTATTTTGAAAGTTTCTGGTCATGGTTATGTGAAGCTTGTCTTACATACTAAAATGGACAAAGAATGCTTACAGTAGCAAAAAACCCTGGATCCTGAGGGGAAGCTTACAGGTGAGAATGATTTTAACAAGGTCGGCACAGAATTCTCTTGGCCTTAACTTCCTGCCCTTGATGAGAGGCAGGTGGCTTTCCTTCTAGCCTAGGGGAGCGCCTTCCATACCTCCTGCCTTAAGTAATGGAAAGGAAGTCAGAATGATCTTCTTGTACCTGCAGGTTTTCAAGAGCTTTAACTCAAGAGAGACAAGATGCCACAGTGATTTGCTTTCAGCTCCTTCACTGATAAGTTTTAAAAACATCAAACTAAAAACAATTATTTCAATTCTGTTACTTAGTATGCTATAGGCACAGAGTTACATGAATTAAGCAGAGGAAAGATCTTGGTTTAGAATCCAAGAAAATCGTGGGTAAAATTCTGGCTTCGCCTCTTCTGTAGTGCACCATCGTTAATGGAAAGTGGTTACAAGAACTTCCACTGACTGCATAGCTAAGAGGGGCTCAATTATTCTCACCTGGGTGAAGTGGGGATGATAGTGATTTCCTTAAGGAGTTCTTCGAATGAGAGATGGTGTGCGAATTGGAAAGGGCTAGCAGAGCAGCTGGCATTAAGCGGCATTGTCATGCCATTATCATCAAGAACCAAGGGATAGAAATGTCTTTATTATTTATTTCTATTAATTTCTCCAGTTTACTTTTTAAAAGGTACATAATTGATTATGCAGATTATCTTGTGATAAATATGGATTTCTTCCAAAATGTTTATAAGACCATTTATGATAAGAATACAGCAATTTTGATATTAAAAACAAGCTTCAGTGCTTCAACTTTAATATAATTCCATGATTATCATATTATCAAGCATTTTTTTTTTTTTGGTCCTGTGGATTGAACCCAGAGGAGCTTTAACACCGAACCATATCCCCAGCCCTTTTTATTTTTTATTTAAGACAGGGCCTCACCAAGTTTCTTAGGGCCTTGCTAAGTTTCTGAGGCTGGATTTGAACTTGGGATCCTCCTCCGTCCCCTCCCTTGTAGCTGGGATTGCAGGTGTGCACCACTGCTCCAGGAAGTATCAAGCACTTTGAAGATATGCAAACTTGGTTTATGACGTTGATGTGACATTAGAAAGTAACATGGCAAATGTACTGAATGACTTTCTCCCATCACGTTGCTCTGAGCACACACAGAATTACATTCCATTTTTACTTTGAAAGACATATTTTTTCTTTCAACACTTATTTTCTTCAATGAACAAATTGTGAACCTTTGACCTTTTGGGGTCAGTTGGAATCTGTCTCAAAATGTAATGAAACATATATTTCATAATAAATACATTATCTCTATATTTTGCTATGTATCTAATAAATATTAAAATACAAGTATATAAAACATTTTAAATGGTAAATAATAGGCAAGACATAATAATAATTTAGCTGGTGAAATGTCATTTTCTTTCCCTCATTAACCAAGTATCAGAAAAGAGGGATGAACTAAAATAATCCATGCAATGTTGAGATGGGGCCAAACCTGGCCCACAAGTATATGCTCTGTGTGACCACATAGTATTTGCTCACATATATTTTAAATTTGAATCACATGTGTGTGTATATATGTGTGTGTCTATATATGTGTGTGTGCGTGTATATATATAATTTATATATTTATTTATATATGTATATGTATATACATATATAAGAAAATGCCTAGAAAGCCAGATTTATGGCTATTCTTTAAAAATATACATGAATATGTTATAATAGTGTATGTTATTAGTATAATTAATTAAATATAATTAAATTAAATATAGTCAACTATGTGTCAAATATAATATTAATATATATTATAATATTAATAAATATTATTATACAATATAATATTAATAAATATTTTTCATGTTAAAATATATGACATGATATTGCTTGAATTCCTACGTAGCAATAATTAACAAGACTGCAGAGCATCTTCCCTCTTTAGAGAGAACCTGCTCCCTGGGTCTGCAGTTCTTTCCTTCCTCATTTCTCCCTAACCTTGAAAAGCATGTTATAGAGGTTGTCTTTATACACAGGACTTGCCTGGTTCTCACAGGAACTTTAATTTTAAATCTCTGTAATACACACATACTTGATGAAAAGATAATATCATAACAACCATATGTTTTCTAAAAACATTTTATGTTCCAAATTTCTGATATGTGTGTAAATAAAATTGTTTATTACCT
The DNA here is from genome assembly GCF_045843805.1 of Urocitellus parryii. Lineage (NCBI taxonomy): Eukaryota > Metazoa > Chordata > Mammalia > Rodentia > Sciuridae > Urocitellus > Urocitellus parryii. Next base: position 117,362,000 of record NC_135532.1, on the reverse strand, counting down.
CACTTTGTAAAATAACCCAACTGTTCCTGGATCACTTTAATCACTTAGACCACTGACGGTCAGTGGAACTCACTTTGAGAAAGAAGGGTTTATAGCGTAGAGTACCAAGACCTTAGTTAATGTGAAAGGCCAGATGTCATTGGTCCACTCCTTTCCTTTACTATCTCAACTGTTATAGTTAAAGCTCCGTCCCAGGGTTCCATAATCTGACTTCCAGACCACTCACGTATAATCGAATCAAGCCTTTATTGAAACTCACCTGTGGCAGCTGACCAGAACATAAAGCTGTTCCCCTGATCAGCTCCGAACAATTGCAAGGGCACTCCTTATAAGCCTGAAAACTGCAAAAGGGATGTTGTTGGCGGGGGGGGGGGGGGGGGGGCGTCTAGCCAATGTAAGCAAGCCAGGTTACAGAAGCGGGACAGTGCAGTCAAACGAAGGGAAGCCTAACCAATCACAGTTAGCCCAGTCACCCCAGTTACAGAAACAGAGCCCCATTACCCTAGTTACAGAAACAATGCCCCATTAGGTATTTTTGTGTTCTTAAAGGTTTCTATAGCAAAAGGAAAAGAACATTTTGCCCCAGTCATGACTCTTCTACTTGGCATGGTTGTTTTACAGGATGAAGTCATAAAACAAAATGGAGTCACATTTGCTCCTACTATCACACAACTAATACAAAACCCAGCACTCACCCAAACTCCTCCCAAACCATGAGGTAAGATCGAAATTATCAGAATTTGCACATTTGCTAAAAGAATCCGTTTGCTTACTCATTCCTCCATCAGCACTTTTTCACCCCCTCGTGTACATGGCAAAGTAAGTTTTACTTACATGCCTACCCTCCTGATTTATTTGTTCACATGAGCAACAATAACATTCTTGTTTGTCTTTTGATGTTCAGTATTTTCACTGTTCTGGAAAAAAAGTAGATAACAGGTCATTCAGAACATGCTTAGTGAATGAAAGAGAAAATGAATTATGTGACAGTGATCAATTTGAATCAATAGCTAAACCACCAGCAATTTGGGAAGCTGAGGCAGGAGAATTGCAAGTTCAAGGCCAGTCTTAGCAATTTAGCAAAACTTACAGAAATTGGCTGAGACCCTTATTTCAAAATAAGAAGTAAATAAAAGGCTGAGAATATAGGTCAGTGGTCAAGTTTGGACCATTCATTGCAAGATATCTCCCTCTCAGGAGAGCTACCTTTTTATCATCTCTTCACAGTGAGGAGACCATTATGACAAATTAGTACAAGATATTCAGAAGAAAGCTCTGGATGCCCTAAGAGTGTCTCTTATTAGTTAGAGCTTTGAAATTATTAGTTTTTAGACTGTACAGATGTTTAAATAGTTAGGGCTTTTTTATAACACTAACTTTTAGCCATTCAATCATGAATTTGATTTTGTTCCTGCTAAACTTACAGAACCAGAACCAAAAATCTTTGTTTGAGCATTTCATTTCTAAAAGTTATTTCACAAAATGTTATAGAGCTTTTAGAAGAGATTCAACATCAAAACAGAATTTATCTAAACACTTCACGAATAGTGTGACTTTGAGCAGAAACTTCACAAAGAGATCCTGGTTGTATTTATAAAAAGGACATAGGCTTTCCATGACAGGTAGCACCTCGGCCACGATCAGCAACCTTTGCAACAGGGTGAATGGTCTCCAGGTGTCAACTGTGGCTACAGGAAGTCGTCCACACGCATTTAATTCTTTACATCTTCAATTAGTTGAATAACCATTGCCTTTTAATTCAACTGACCTAAAATGGAAGGCAAATGAAAGAATTCCTTCACTGCTTATCTGTTAAGCTCTCTTGTTCTCTCCTTCCTTCCCCAACCGAGCTCTAACTGCTGCTGAAGGGGCAGCAGAAGATGAGAACAGAACCATGCAGTGGCTGCTCTGGGTCCTCCCAGAGCTCTCTCTTCGGTCCTCCCTTCACTAACACTGGCTGCTCCAAATACTGGAGGTACATGGGTTCTCCACGTCCTGCAGCTTTGCATCTTCAGAGCCAGGGGCTGCTGGGTCCTTGGCTTCCTTCTGAATGTATTTGCATGCTGGAGGTCAACTGGGTGGAGGACCCTGTTGAAGACTGTGATGAAGGTCTTCTGGTATTGGAGGAAAATGAATCTGCTTTCAAATGCCATCAAGAGTAGCTGCCACATGATGACAACTTCCAGTAAGAAGTTGTACTCTGTTTTCAATAGCTGAAAACAACATTCATCTGGGAGATTGCTAATTTGAGCTTTAGTTGTGCTGACGGCCAAATCAACCTTGCAAGGAGATGTGCTCTGTAGAAATTGAAGATCAGATATCAGATTTGCTGTAAAAATCTGTCAGCAAAAACAGCTGGAGTGATAGCTAGGCACAGTTTTAGAAATGACTCCATCATGATGACTCATAGAAGGGAGGCATTAAGGAAGCACATGTCCATTTCAATAACAGTTTGCAACTTTTCAGTAGAAGCTAGAAAAAATAAGCATACTTTCACTTATCACCATTAGGGTCAATAGTGAAGCATGGATCTACTTAAATCAATCAGGAGATGGTGACATGGCCCAATTTCATTAAGAATTAATGTGCCATGATCAGAGCTCTGAAGATTGATTCTGTATGAAAGGCATCCGTTGATCTGGGCTGGCACAATTTAAAAGGCATAAAACCTAGTCTGACACAAACATCTTATCACTTAGTCATGGGACACATTTTGCCAGAGGGAGAAAATAAATATCAATAGAATTTGTTTAAACTGGCATTGAAACATATATTTATCTCACTTATCTCTGCAAACGTATGCCAAGATTGAATAAACTGAGTGAAATATTACTGAATAGGAACTAAATGATGGTGGAACCGGGAAGATCATATTTCTCCAAACATGCAATCCGTCACTGAACTCTCGATAGAGTATGCTCCACTTGAAAGAAATCCATTCCTCAAGTTTATACATAAAATGACTTCTACTTAATGGTAAGTGACACACATGGCCAATATAGATGGCAGAAAAGGGAGAAGCCAACCAAAGAGCTTTCCAGTGTTTTAAACTTACGCAGTTCAAATATTTAAAACTAGAAACTTGACCGAGCAGTTTTATTATTCTGTTATCTTTTTGGTGTGGATTTCTTGTGTGTTTTGGAATAGACCTGTGAGCTTAAATCTATAGTGTAGAGCTGTGGAAAAAAAGGAAAGGCTAGATTCAGTGGTATTTTTCAAAAGGAAATACAAAGGAAATCCTAATTGTCACTGAAGATCTCTAGACAGAAGCCTTCTTGGTTAATAGGTGCATGGTCATCAGTACCTTTTCGTGGAATCCCAGGGTGATGTGGGAAAGAAGGAAATCTTAACCTAGGAATCCAGTTCCATAAAAGTTTCTTTTTTGTTCCCCTTCTGACAGAAAACTTCCTTGAAAATAAAGTAAACACAATTGAGAGATTAAACTTTGTGATGATTAACTTTTATGACCTTTAAGATATAAAGGAACGTTTAAAAGGAGTTCTGTTTAGGGTGGAGAGGTGCATTATCTTGACAGGAAGATCTGGGGGCTCCATTTCCATCTCCCCTGGTGAAGAGCAGAGGAGAAAATGGCCTGTCTGGTTCTGTGCAGTGCTGGACAAATGTCACTCACTAAAGGGCCAGGAAGCCCACAGTGCATGCCCTGTCCCTGGAAGAACTTTACAAAGCTTCCTGCTACTCAAGAACCAAAGTTCTTCACGGGCTGACGAATCTAAAACCACAGGCAGTGGACATGCCTGCCGGGCTCTGCTCAGATCTCCCTCAAGGCCCTCAGTACTTATGCACAGTCTTGAGTCCATCCTCACCATGTGTGAGGCTCTCCTGGGGAAGGGGACAGCCATGGATGAAGCAGAACTATACGCCATCCTGCTACTGGGAGTCCCCTGTTGGTGTACTCGCTCTAACACATTTTGGGAAGCATTATTTTTCTTGGGTAAAATCACTTTCTTAGGTGACCCCCCCATTCCTTCTCTGCTTCTCTCCCTGAGAGGCCCTCCTGGTATATAGAAGTAGAGGGTACTTGCTTACGTGGCCCTACAATAGCAATGAAGACAGAGTTTTCGTCCGGTGACTTCTGGTGTTCCTTGCCTACTAAGTGACCTACTAAGAGAGGTCAGCCAGCAATTATATCATAACACAGTTAGCTCTGTGCTGGAGGTGGTATAGATGTGGCTGCCATGTTACCCAGCTCCAAGCACACTTCCCAAGCAGACCACCATGTGGATAGCTCTCCCACCTCTGTGCAGTGCTCGGCCTGTGCACACTGGCATGGCAGCCTGGAGAACAGAACCAAAGAGGCTCACGTGGCCCAGACTTGGAAATTAGAAGAAGCAACACAGGTAGTGGGCAGAGGTTAGCTGGATCAAGGTGCAGGAGGGACAGTGAGTAAGAATCAGATGAACAAAAAGAAGAAAGGTCACATCAGTTCCAGGGCTAACTGGGAGGGAGGGAACGAAGCTGGCAGCACAGAGAACCCTGCAGGCATCTTGAGGAGGCTTGTTCCAGGGACACTGGGAATGGCTGCAAAACTTTTCAGCAGGGCAGACTTGCACATGGAAGGCATTGCACCTTGGAATTTCGATAGCTGGATTTGCTTTTTAGCTGCGCTGCAGTATACAGACAAGTAGTTCTGGCCTGGAGACAAGAATCCGGGCAACAACTCACAGGGGGAGTAGAGAAGAGGGAGCCTGCAGCAAAGGCAGGGAGAGTGGGACTAGGAATGCAGGGCTAATTAGGCCCAAGGCCTGCAGGAGAGAAAGGAGAAGGATGCTCCCCTTTAGCCTGGGACAATTGTCACATGGGAAAGAGTCCTTCTAGCAGGGAGACAGGGAGTGGGGACTGAGAAGGAGATGTCTTGGGGTTTATTTGGGGTTAAACTTTCTTTTGGGGCCTGGGGCCATGCAGGAAGACATATCCAGAGAACTATTGCAACATGTGACTCTCACATCCAAAGGAGCCCCGGGAGACGGGCCAATGGCTCAGTCCCAAAGCTGATGGACCTCTGATGCTCGAAGACGTTCTCAGGTGGAGGATGGCTATTACATCCTTGTCCCTTGTATCCAAGCACCACAATCATTTGATCAAGTTACCCAGAAACACAAACATATGTAATAGAAAGTACGTATGAGGTGTTATGGGATGGGGAGAGTGGGAGAGCTCGGGGTGGGGGTGGGGGGGCAGGCTCCACGCACCCACCGCTGCTCTCTGCAACTCTGACTGTAAGCCACACACAGCTTCGGGTTGTTTGTGGCATTGTATAAAGGACCTCATGCTGTGCCTGTGACCCACCCTTGTATTCTCTCCCTAATTTCATTGCTTTGATGTACAGAAACAATTCATTTATTTAACGGCTTTATGATAGATATTTCATGGGAAATAGGCTGTCCTTTACCCAGTCTCTTCGTGATGGACACTTAGGTTGTTCCTAATCCTTGCATATTTCTTGTATTGAGAAGCTACACTGAGCACGCTGTGCACGGTCCCTTGTGTACCCATGCATGGGTCTAAAGCACGTATATGGAAAAGGCCAAGTCCAAGCAGGGGAGCCTGTTTGACTTACCACATTCTCCAAACTGCCCTCCTTAATTATTCAACCAACGTGTCCCCCAATCAACATTTGATGATATCTATTCCTCATGCTCTACAAAACTTGCTGTTATTATTATTATTATTAGGCAATCTAATGAGTAAAAAATGCTATCAGTATCATTTTAACTTGAATATTTCTGTTTCCTTACAACAGTGAGCAAGTTTTCATATATTAGTCACTTGGATACCCTAGTCTCTGAGTTTCATGGGCTTTGTCCATTTATTGATTTGGTGGCTTGTGTTTTCCTTATTAATTTATTATATAAGCTACATATTACAATTAATAATCTTTCTTACATATTAAGAAAGTTTATCTTTCCATTTTATGCTTAACTTTTACATTGATTTTATTTTATTTACATCTTTGATAAAGTAAATCAATTCTTTTTTTTTTTTTTTTTTTGGTACAGGGGATTGAACTTACGGACACTCAACCACTGAGCCACATCCCCAGCCCTATTTTGTATTTTATTTAGAGTCAGGGTCTCACTGAGTTGCTTAGTGCCTCACCATTCCTGAGGCTGACTTTGAACTCGTGATCCTCCTGCCTCAGCCTCCCAAGCCACTGGGATTACAGGCGTGTGCCACTGTGCCCGGCAATCAATTCTTTTTGTTATGATTTTTCCTAATCCTTACTAAAAAATATTTCCCATACCCTAAGATCATAAATATACTCACCCAAATTTTCTTTTACATATTACCAAATTTTTGCTCTTGGATTTGGATCTTCAGGTCGTCTGGAATTTCTTTATGTGAGTTCAGGGATAGAGAATTTAGTTTACTTATAAGAACAAAATGTTACATAACATTCTAATGAGCTAGCCATGTAGTATAATGCTATTTTCATCATATGTACAATTTCCAGGATTTCCATTATGTTTCATTATATTTGTTTCCTTTTTCAATACATACTTTCAATTACGATAGCTTTAGAAATTATATACAGGGTTCATCAACAGATTCTTCTATCTTCAAAAAAAAATTGGTTATTCTAGGCCTTTTGTTTTTTCATGCCATTCTATTACATTATGCCTCATTAAATTCCTGTGGGCAGATACATTGGATTAACTAAGGAATGTGTGTAGATCTATATTGTTTATTTAATTAAAACTCTTTTGAAGAAATATGAGCTTGAGAGAAAAGTGCCTATATTTCTCTTCTGTGCCACGGGGCAGGGGCAGTTGCTACTTAGCACCAGGAGCCCAGTAGCCACAGACGTTGAATGAATGTGCTGTGACTAGTCACAGAACAGTAGAGGGGTGGCCACACCCATCTCCAAGGTCCTGCTTGTAGTAAGACTGGGTGCATCTTTAATAAGTGGCCTTCCAAGAACAGGAAGGCTATTGCTTCAATCCATGGTAGGCTCCATTTTCCCTTCAGACAGTGAAGAGAAAAAAAGGTGGAAAATTTAATTCCTAGGAGACTTTTATCATTTTCTTGTGAAGAAACTTTTGACATGCAAGGCGTGAATCTTAGAAGTGACTTTCCCTATTCTTCTAAGCAATGGTCTGTCTTTGATGAGAACCTCCCGATCTCCAGGTTCTCTACTCGGTCATGGGGACACAGCAATGAGCAACATAAACCAAAGCATCTGCCTTCGTGGGACTTCGGGCCAGAGGGGGAGACCAGGTGCACCCAGACAATGCCACCATGCAGGCTGTGGGACAGGGGCAGAAAAGCAGTGAGATTCCATGTGGATGACAGGGACAGGTCTCACTGAGGGGTGACAAGGACATGAAGGAGGTGACAGAGTGTGACCTGAGGACGATGGGGGAAGGCTCTTCCAGGTAGAGGAAGGAGCTTGCCAAAGGCAGAGGCAGGGCCTTCCTCCCTGTCTCAGGAGCAAGCAAGAGCACCATGCAACTATGGGACTGGGTCAGAGGAAGGACAGTTGGACAGGAAGGACAGGGACAGGATGGAGGACGCTGCTGGCAGCATGAGAACATGGCTTTCAGCTCCTGGGCTGCACGTGCCTGCACTGAGAACTGCTCTTCACTCTTCTGAAGGGAGTTTCATAGTTTTTGCCCACTAGATGTTTATTTTCTCAAAAAAAAAAAAAAAAAAAAGTTCACTCACGTTCTTTTAAAGAGAATTTTGAAACACTTGATACTGCTATACATATATTTAACTTCTAAACTTTTTCATAATTATTTTAAATAGTTTCAAGGATATGACTTCTGGGATATGGTAAATATTTAAAACCTGCTATTACATTACTCTTTCAAAGGCAGTGGATGCCTAATGCCTTGGCAATTTGTGACCATCATCGTCCCCATAAATGATACATGAATAAGCTAACAGTCAAAAAATTATACATGACTTCTTAATCTCCTGGAATTGCTGTGTCATTCCATGTTTCCTGGAGGATTTCATCTTTAGGTAGTAAAAATGTATGCATTAAAATATTCTACTGATCTCATCTTAGTAGATTTCAATACATCAAATATTATAGATACTTTAATGAATATAGGAGTTTATCATCATCATTAACTTTCACCATCTCATTATTATCGTCACTCCCGACCATAATGCCCCAAGTATTAAAATGTATGTTCAGAATTAATTTGTTTACAAAATTAGTACTTTGTAATAATTTCAATGTATTGTAAAGATATATAATGAAAACAACATAAGTGGGAAATACATTTTGATAGTCTGGTAGTCAACATAAAGTACAATTTTATTGCAAATATTTTGAGATAAATAAGTTGCTTCTTAAAATGTGCCACTTTCAGAATCAGTTGTATTCCTTTTTTTTTTCAATTTTTTTGAGGGAAAGGAGACAAATTAAGAGAAATTCACTTGTATAAATTGAGCACAATAGAATGCAAAGACTGTGTTAGGTCAGTATTTCTCAGCTCTTTGAATTTTTTCAGAATCATATGCCAAAAAATCGCATAGTGGTATATCATATACATTTCTCATGATCTGGCAGTGGGTGGTTTATTTGATTTTTCCCTCAAGTTTTGTTGGAAAACTCAACTGGTAAAAAATCCCATTAAAAATGGATTTTCAAAACTGTCTTTCAGAGTAATTCACCATCTCAGCACAAAAGGTAAAACAGAACAATATCCTTTTGGCCCGTCAGAGGTTTGTTTCCTTGGGCGATGTTCACCATATGGTCCATGAGAGAGGCATAGACTCAAGTAGAGGGAAGTCCTAAGTCCAAATGCAAAAGTCAGTTGGTTTCCAGTGTACAAACAAAATTTGAAATCAACAGCATGAGACCTTCACCTGAGCCCCTTCTCACAATGAAATACTTAGGTACAGATCTAACAAAACAAGTGCAAAACCTCTACGAGGAAAACTGATGAAACCCTGATGAAAGAAATAAAAGGATTCAGTTCAAATAGACAGTCCTCATTCATGATTAAGAAGATGCAATGTTGTCAATGAGTTTGTCAGCTGTTCCCAGCTTGATCTATTGATGGAATGTGATCCTAATCAAAATCCTAGCAGAGATTTTTGGCACGAATACATTAAAGTCCCCATGAGGAAGCAGAGATCTTAGAATATATTAACATGTAAGACCAAGTCAGAAGACTGACACAGCCCAACTTCAACCGCTCCTCTAAAGCCCTGGTATTGAAAACAGCATGGCCCTGGGAGAAAGAGAGACCAGTGGATGAAAAGCCTGGGGTATCAGCCGGTTATGAGAGGAGCGGAGGTCTGGAAGAGGGATCACCAGGTCCTTGGTGCTGATGTTACAGGAGTTAGAAAGTAGTTTCTAACACATCATACTGAGGACCAGCTCACGTGGACACTGAGGATCTGGAATTCTAGCTCCTTGAGCTCTCTGAAGGCCTGCATAGTGCCCAGGGAATCATGCTGTACCTCTGGGGCCATGTACGTGCTACACGCAGACCAGTGCTGTGGATCCTCCCTCTCCTGTCCACTAAGGTGAGAGCAACATGCCTGTGATGTCCACGTGATTATTCCAGGAGGGATGAACCTTTCATCATAAGGGTAATAGGGAACAGTAGGAAAGTGACAGGGATAAAGGAAAAGATCAGCCAAGTATCTTTATTGTGAATGTTAGCTCACCATTCCATAAATACAAACTCAATAAATTCATTTTACCTATTGACCAAACTTTCTAGGAAATTACACTGAAAATTGTGCTACCAATGTGAACAAATTTTCAATCCTAAAATCGAATGAATATTATTTCAGAAAACTATTAATAGATAAGACTGCACATTTTACCTCAAATATTCAACTCGCTTTGACATATTACTACATTTTAATGCAATTATAAAAGTAGAAGACATTTATTTAGATCAATTGTATTCACCAAAATTAAAGTAATAAAAATATAAAAGAAGATGAGCTGTTTTAATAGAAAAACAAAATATTGAAAAATTGAAAAAAGAAATTGATTAGACCTCAAATGTAGACAATGCTTCATTCTATAGTTCTGCCTTAGCTTAAATAACAATGCCCAGCCTATGTAGAAACCTGTGTAAAACCACTTTGAGACCCCCCAGCTGATAAGTCATGCCAACACCTTATTCCCCTCAGATATCTTATTCCATCTTCAGTCAGCATCATTTTCTTTAGTAACTGTAGGGAAACATAAGCACCCATCCCCACTAACTCTGCATTCCCTGTTTGAAAACTCCTGGGCCTGCTCCCTGTGCTTCTGCACATTAATCCCAGGGAGGAAGCATCTCCCTGCCTGTGCGGATGTGAAGCTGGCAGCCTGTCCACTGAGTTCCGAGAACCTTGAGGCTCAGGTACCTCAGGCTCTGGTAGAAAACCCATGAGCCCTGTTTGTGTGTCAGGCTGTGGGGTGCCACCATCCCTGCCTGTGCACGCTGAGAAGTGAACGAGGTCCCGCTTCTTATACAGAAGCTGGGTTTTGAAAGCTCTGCATCCAGCTAAGCTGCTCTCCCTGTCTGTGAGTCGTGATGGTGAAGAGATGGAGAGGAGAACCCGGGGTTTGTCAACCCTAGGGCTCTACCCATCTCCTCACTCTTCCCTTTCCTCCACCAACTACCCTCTCCATGTGGGGTGTGTGCCCCGGGAAGTCCAATGTTCTCCTGAGTTTTCCTCACAAACGCTAATGCTGAGTAATTTCATTTTTAAAGTTCTTAAAGTAAAAAATAAAATAGGTCAAAAAATAGGCCTACCGTCACCTACATGATAAATTCTGAAGCAGATTTTAAGACCTTTAATTATGGACTCTAAGCAGAATATTGTCCTAAAATATATTATTTTGGTTCCATAATAAACATTCTTGGAATAGCTGAGGACCTTTGGCCGGCAAGGCTTTCACCCCTGAATGCCTCTCTACTGTTAATGCCAGTTCCCCTCAACCTCCATCTTCCCTCCATCTTGCCTCTTCCTCGTTCTTACCCACAGGCTTTCCACTTCAGGACATTCCTGCTCTCTGATCCAGGAAGGAAGGACCTTAGGTCTTCACTTGGGCCCACCCTCTTTTAATTTCTCCTCTCATAATGGGGCCATGATTTCAGAGGCCTTCCCTCACCATCCTTCCCACAGGAATCCTCCCAACTCCTCCCTGTCTTAGGGACCTCACTATTTTCCTGGTAGAACTGATGACAACCTGCATTAATTCATTAAATTGTTAATACACTTGCTATCTTGAAGTAGACAAGAACCCCTCCTGTCTTCTTTGCCCCTGTATGCTCAGCATGTACAATAATGCCTGACCCAAGCTATCGATAACACAACTGAAAGAAAGTATAATGATCAGGCCAAAATAATAGAAAAACATTTGGTGCTGGCAATACAGATAGATCTAAATGAGATAATGCATGTTCAAAGCAAATGTATCGTATTTACAAATGAGATTATTTAAATCTCAGTTCTTCAATCAGAATATCTACCTCCTACCCACCTGTGTTCATTCCTCTCTGCAGCTGGGGCAGCTGTTGAGCGTCAGATGCTACAGTGAATGTGGCATGATCCAGTAGCTGAACAAACTTGAGCCAACCAGGATTTCCATTAGAAAAATGCTCATCTCCTCCTACCCTGTCTCAATTTGCTCTGGCATCTATATTTCCACCTTAGTCATAAAAATATTGAACCACAAATGGCCTCATAGGAAGACCACTGATGACTTCAGGATGAACTTGGGCTGCCTCCAATTTATCCTCCCAGTTTGGGTCAGGAAAAATCAATACCCATGTTGCTTAGCTCTCACTGAGCTGCTTTAAAAGACTTAATGGGCTAAAATTAACCTAACTAGATCCCTGATTTACCCTTTTCACACCCTGAATTACATACACAAAATTCAAGAGAAAATTCAGACCACGGCCCAATCTCCCGTGGCTGTTAATAACTGCAGAGGGGCATTGTTATGGAAGATGGATGGTCTTGTTGGACTCTTTTCCTTCTCTTTGAAACGGCAAAAATCCCTCCCCTGTGGACAAGAAGCATTAATCTCTTTGTCTAAGTGTCAGCCTATTCCCATACAAGTGGCTCTTTTACAAAAACTGTTCAAATAATTACGGATCTTAGGAATAACAAATTATTAAGTAGAAAATTGTGCTTCTAAAAAAAGAGTTACCTATGTAGGTATCATTCAACTTCTACCTGGGACTAATAATTTAATTTGAGCTTGTCTTCTTTTATATAATTTTAGAATACTGTAATCGTTATGGAAAAATGCCAGAGAGATGTTTTCATTTTTATTTTTAAATTAAAAGCATTAGTTATTTTAGAAAGTCACATCTTTATTCATTAAAGGCTTAGGGCATGTTATAAAGTAATAGAAGAAGGGCTATTGGGGACTGTCATAGGGGGTCTCTGAATGCTATATTACTTCACTGTAATTCAAGTAACTGTGAAATTTGAATAACTTTTGTATATTTTAGGATTATTAATCAAAATTGGTCTCTTCACAGTCTTTTCACGAAAGGATAATAAAACAGGGCCTGAAGTATTAATCACATAATTTTTTCTCCTTATTCTATTAAAACATTTTGGTGTATGTGCTAGGTGTATGTGCTAGTTTAAGATAAAGATAAGTTTTTTGATGTTTATTAGATAGTCAAAACTATTTTGATTTCCAGCGTTGAGATTTTCACCTTTGCTTTTTTATTTATAGAGTCAAAGTTGGAAGAGAAAGAAAAAAAAATATAAATAAGAACCTATGTCTTAAAGTTAACTTTTAAAAGATTGTACATTCTAACTCTAAGCATCAGTGAGTCACACCTACCAAGCCAGGGCACAGACCCAGGCCACAGCTGGTATTGTGATGAGGCCATGACTTGCTTCATCAGCACAATTTCTCCTTGTGTAGCCATTTTCATGTGATTCTTGGTGTCTGAAGATGAGCCCAAGACCAATCTATGCATACAAAAATAAGAGTCACGGGGATGTAGAAGTCTTTGAAGTGGTACCTGTAATGAGCCTCTGCTACACCGATAAGTTCACCTGCCTGCCCCTCTGCAAGACAGTACCATCTCGCTTCTGAACTTATACTAAAAGTTGTCAAACATGTCAAAATTGAGAAGCCTTTTTAGTCACTGAGAAGCATCTAATGGTACTTTAATAAATCCTTTTAAATATATTCACTTGTTTAAGATAGTGGCTGACCCTATTTCAAACATATTTACATGTGCTGTGGTAGGGACTGGTAAGCAGACTTTGATGCAGTACCCTGTCTTCTCAGAGACCTACAGCCCTGCTTCGGGGATGTACAGGGTGGAATTGATCACTAAGTTGTTATTAACTGACACATTAGTTCCTTCAAAGCGTTGACTAAAATGACATATTAAAAATTTTCCAAGTGATAGAATGAAAGAGTGAGAAACTATTTTTAGAACTGCCTATGGGCACTGCACATTCAATCGTGACAGTAACCCCCAAGAGTTAACTATTATCTAACCATTTTGTGGATAAGGAAGAAGAGGGTCAGAGAAGTGTAGAGACTTGGTTAAGTTCTTGCAGCTCATACTATCTCAATTCAAGACTTAAACCCAAATATTTTGATTCTCCATCCACAACATAATTCATCTCTTCATAATTTACTTGATTCATTTGTTCAAGCAGAGCAGTCAGAGACCATGGGAGCATAAAGGAAGACAGTTTTCATCCCAACCCAATGGAACCTGTCCCAACTTCCTCTGAGATCCTGAAATTGAGGAGAGAATGTTATCATTCCACTGCACTTTGGGAAACAGGGGTAAAACAATTAATACCATCGCCCAGAAAAGGAGGTAGACTGAACAACCCAGTGTAAGAAGAATTTTCCATGGATGTTGAGGCTGAAAAGCACAGCATTTGAGCAATGTGAGTTATTTTATAAACTATGCATTAATTAATATTAGGATGTGATTAAGGTTGATTTCACCTCTCCTGTTTCTATTAGGGTAGAAAACATGCTCATTTTCAGCTGATCTATTTCACAACTATTTTATTGCGCAGGACCAGACATCTTGTTTGGTTCACTTTCTTAAGAGATGAGTAATGCAGAATTCTATCTTCAAGACACAGAAAGATACCAATACCATAATTTGAACTAACTTCTAACGTCCAAACTGTCCTTAAAATGGATTGTTTTATGCCATGCCAAGTTCAGGTAACAATTGGATCTCCATCTCCCCATGACTCACTCCTATTTTCTATACAACACTTCATCATTTGACCTTCAAAGGTTAGTTATAGGCAGAAGCATAAGGAGGATCCTTGCTTTAGAAATATAATACAGGAGACCAACAACCAAGAACAAAAGTACCCTCCAAGATGCATCTCGCATCGAGTGGGTGTTTGTTATTCTTTCTCCCCACATATGCTGGCTTCCCTCCCTCCTCATCTCGGTTTTTATGCTTGGCTGGGGTGTGGTAGGCTGAAAAATGATCTTCCAGGATATCCAGATCCCAATCCCTGGAATCACAAATGTTATTTTATGTGGAGAAAGTGGTTTCAGTTGTGCTTAAGGCTCTTGTTATGGGTAGACTACCCTGCCATATCTGGGTGGTCCCTAAGGGCAATACAAAGTTCCTTCTATGAAGGAACTTTTTTTTTTTTGCATTTTTTTGTATAATGCAAACCTCAACGCCAGAGGTTATGCTGCTGGTCTCGGAGCTGGAGAAAGGAAGCAAGAGCCAGGAATGCCCCTCAAGAAGCAGGAAAGCTTTGCAAGCCACAGATTCTCTCCAGAACCTCTAAAGAGAGCAGAGTCTTGCTGACACCTGCATTATGTCCCAGGAAACTGATCTCACACTTCAGACTTCCAGAACTTTCAGAGAATGAATGTGTGTTCTTTTAACCAGGAAGGTAATGCTTTAGGGCAGCCACAGGAAAACGAATTACAGGTGGGTCCAGGGATGAACTAGAGACCCGGCTCTGAGCTGAAGAGTGCACCCCCACTCTTCCACCCACCATCATGGACAGTTACGCAGTGGCTTACATCACCCAAACAGAAGCAAAAGTCAGCACTCACCAGGAATCCTGGGAAGAGCCGGACGTCTTCCCACAAGGATGGACCTTACAGGATGTGGGTCTGGAGCCATCTACCATCTGCAAAGGGAAAACCTGTGGAAGTAAGAAAGCCAGAAGCCACATAGAGATGCAGATGTGCTGCAGAAGCAGAGAAAGGAGGAGAGAAAACAGGGAAGAGAACAACAGGGCAAAAGAGGGGGTGCCAGGGGTAGCTGCTCTGGGGCATCTCATGCCCTCCACACAGACCACAAGCCACCCTTCCCCCTGTCCTTCCAGTCTAATGACAGGAGCAGCTCCTCTGAAACCAGGCTGGACATGACTTTTATCATTTGGAAATCCTCTGTTTGGACACCAATTTTAGATTTGAGATATTAGATATATTTTTTTTAAGTAACACAGGCCAGTACAGTCATGTGACTGGTAACGTGGACTTCACTAAGTCAGCACTATTAGAGACCACATCCACCACCACACCTCATACACTGAAGAGATAAGATTACAAACAGTAAATATTATAAATGGCCAAAAAATTATTAGGCAGAAAACTGGAAAGACAAATCTGAAGGGAGAGGATGAATCTAGGTGAGCAGGATTTCAGCCCTATTCAGCTAAGGGCCCCTTTGCCAAATTTTGTTATGGATTTTTCATAATCCAAGTATTCAGACATGTTATTCAGCCCTGAGCTGTGTTTTCTTATGAATAAAATATTGCTTTAACTGGTCCTATCTTTTCTCTGACCTTAAACAACGGTTTAAGAATTCCATTAGGGAATGCTTCCCTATCACTATCTTCAAATCCCAGAGTAAGCAGAGAAAATCGCCTCCCCCCCACCACCAGCCCTGCATCTGTGCTTACCAGGAGCCCAGAGCAGCCATTATCTGTGCGAAGAACTGATACTGCATTAAAAAATTAAGTCCACAGTTTGATGCAGGCTTCGGTTTCTGTGATGTTATTAGGATGAAGTTAAAGGGGAAGGGTTGTGTGTGTTCCACATTAGCGAAGAGCAGGAGAAAGAATTCACAGATGGACCTGCAGGTTTGGTAGGACAGTCTTGTTAGGCATTATTTCCTCATGACTTTAAAGAGATGATTGTTCCAAGTGGAAATAATGGAGTGGTATAAATGTCCAAGATATAAATATGATGGTCTTAAAATTTGCTTGAAATTGTGAGTTATAACCAGTCACTCACAGGCAGCTCTTAATCTCCCCAGATAATTTGATTTTCTGATGTAGTAGCTGCTTTGCAGAATATATCGGATAGCTGGGACCAGCAAATAGCAACTCCTGCTCCTCCCAAGTCTTGTGCTCTGTCTTCCATTTGAGGTTATTCCTGTTGGTAACAGGAAATAATATAAAAATCCATTTTTTTTCTGTCAAAATATGATTGCATATTGATCTGATTTATTATCTAAGTACATCGGTGGCTACGAGAAGCCATCGTCTGAAGAAAGGGAGAAGGCTCAAAAGCACAGACCCAGGCCAATCAACGACTCAGCTGTGTTTGGTACAGTCCTGGTGTAGTGGCCCACACCTGTAATCCCAGCAACTGGGGAGGTGGAGGCAGGAGGATACCAAGTTCAAGGCCAGCCTCAACAACTTAGTGAGACCCTGTCTCAAAATTTATTTTTTTAAAAAAAGGGCTGAGGATGCAACTTAGTGGCAGGACACATCCTTGCTTGCGTGAGGCCCTGAGTTTGATCCCAGTACAGCAACAACAGCAACAGTGAGAGAGCCCTTGGTACAACTGAATGGGCTCCACTCTTGTAAAGATAAAAGAGTGTGTTTTTACTAATTTATAACCACTTTGGCAGGAAATAGGAGACCCAAAGCAGTTAGAAATAGTGATTGCTTATCAATTGCTTAACTGAGGATTATTTTATATCCTAATGGAACTAAACCTAACTCAGCTTAGTCCCCATATGCTTGTGATTTCTTATTCTCTCATTAGCTGGCAGAAATTATTGCTTTTATTAAACGCTGAGGAATAATGCATCAATTCTCAATTCTGTGTATGGTGACCACTGGACGATTGAACACTGCAGCTATAACTTACCAGCTTTGCTACCAGGTGGCTTCTTGAAACATGAACTTGGGTGTTCTTGGAGATCTCTGCTGTATTTCCTGGCTTGTTTCACTTGGGACTTAGAGACCCAGTTTAATTACCCATTTTTCTCTGATGAAAGATGAAAGCTTGTAGAAGAAAAGACTTCAAATGTAAATGAAAAATCACTAATCACCCAAGAAATACTCATGCAGACATAATCTACAGAATTTAATTCCCCCTCGACTCACAATGAAGTACAAAACTTTGTGTATTAAATAGAAGAGTAAAAAAAACAAAACAGTGTTTGATTAAAATAGTAGTCAACCATGTATCGATGGCTACAGACACAATCTTCAAAACACTTTAAGCAAATAATTAGTAAGAGTCAGTAGCAATATAATAATTCATAATAAAAAACTGATTCTATTCTTAGAAATATCAAAATGAGTCTCTTAACTTAGATGCTCTATAGCTAAATTAATTCAAAATTATTTCCACTAATTTTACCTTTTTGCAATATGAAAATGTAAAAATAGATGACCAACTAATAAAAAAACTATGGCCTTTTTTTTTTCTTAACTTATGCCCTAGTTTAGATACATATCCATTACACTCTCTTATCCAGTTTCTATTTATAAAACCAAAGTTGACATTCACAAAGACTGACCCTGGATCACTGTTGAGTATTGAATCATCAGAAACAAACTTATATTCTCTAAGTTGTATAATGACGTTGCCTGAAAAAATTAACTAAAGATTTCAATTTAAAAAAAAAAATTTTGATCTTACTTTTTTCCTTTTCACCAGAGCCACTTATGAAAACTAGGACATCAAACCCAGCACTAAGAGACTTGAGCCAAACAGCCATCCTCCATCAAATCTATCAAACCCTAAGTCCTCCCCAGGGGGAACAACATCCAATTTGTTTAGCTCTTTAATTTTTTTCAATATTTAGTTATGCTCATGGAGCTGATTTTTAAACTGCAATTAACATTATTTTCATTTGTTGAAGATTTACCTCTTTTAGTACCACCCCGTGCCACATCCATGTTCCTCTCCTCACAAACAAGGTATAGCATGGTTTAAAATCAATTCCTCATGTCTTTCTTTATATTATGTAAGCAATCCTCCTTCCCTGTGTCTCTGGTTCTGCTGTGTCCAAATCTTCCCCTTGGCATCAATAGACTGAAAAAACGTGCTTGACTCCTACTTTCAACCAGGCGTCCTCACTGGTGTGGGAGGCCCTTTGAGAAATGAATCATGAGGCAAGTCTGGGTGTGGACACCACAGAGCACACTTAACAACTGCAGTGTGACAAGAGTACAACTCTCGGGACCACGCAGGCCTGGGTCCCTCCTCGACCTACACGTCATGGCATGCATGGCATGGCAGCGATTGTGGAAAGTGCTTTCTAACTCCTGTGACATCAGCACCAAGGACCTGGGGATCCTTCTTCCAGACCTTCACTCATCTCCTAAGCGGCTGGTTCCACAGGCTTTTCATCCACCTGTTGTTCTTTCCACCAGGGCCATGCTGTTTTCAATAGCAGGACTTAGAGGAAGCGCTGAAGTTGTAGCACTTTGTCTCACATGTTAACATATTCTGGAATCTCTGCTTCCTCACAAGGATTTAATCTATTGGTGTCATTAATATTCTCTGCTAGGATTTTGATTAGGATCGAATCCCATTAATAGATCAAGTTGGGAACAACTGACAGACACAATGACAACATTGCATCTTCTTATTCATGAACGAGGACTGTCTTTTTGTACTGAATCCTTTTATTTCTTTCATCAGAATATCATCAGTTTTCCTCATAGAGGTTTTGCACTTATTTTGTCAGATCTGTACCTAAGTATTTATTTGGGGGAGGGGCTAAGTTAAAAGGTCTTATGCTTTTAATTTCAAATTTCATTTGTTCTTTTCTTGTATACTGTTAACCAGTTGACTTTGGCGAATGAACTTTATATCCTGTAACCTTGTAATAAACACATATCTTGTTCCAGGAGGGTATTTTTTTCCTACATAGATGATCATGTCATCTCTGAACAAAGATGTTGTATTACTGCATTGGTAATGCAATTAGCCAAGAAAAGAAAATAAACAGTGCACAGATTAGGAAAGAAAAGGTAAAACTGTCTTTGTTCACAGGTAATCAAATTTATTTAACCTATTCCTGGTTGGCTGAATTTTTAATCCCGAATGGGTAGAGGATTTTGTCAAATGCCGTTTCTGCACCTGTTCATATAACCATGTGTCCTTTCTTCTTTAGCTGGTTGGCTGTGATGGATTAGGATTATTGATTTTTGTATGCTGATCTAGTTTAGCATGCCTGAATAAATCCCAGTATTGTGGCATATATTTTTTTACACATTGTTGCATATTACTTGTTAATATTTTGCATGTAGATTCATGAGGAATATTTATCAGTATTTTTCTTCTCTTATAATATCTTTGTCTTGTTTTCATATTTAGTAATGCTGGCTTCATAGATAGGTAAGAAAGAATTCTTTCTGCTTCTAGCTTCTAGAGGAGATTGTAGTGAACTGGTATAATATTTGGTATTTTTCATTAGTAAATGTGTCTGAGTCTGACGCTTTCTGTTTTGGGAGATTTTTAATTATTGATTCAATTGCTAATTGCTATAGACTTTCAAATTGTGTAATCTAATTTTTATAATATTCTTCTGAATATATTATTATGCTGTTTTCATTATCTGTATGCAGTTATTTTAAAATAAGTTATTTGAAGATTTTATTTTCATTTAAAAATGGGCATTAGTATTTTAACAATTCATTAAAGTACAAAATATGTATGCATGGTCTACTTAATTTCTTTTTTAAATTTTTTTTTAGGTGTAAATGGACACAATGCCTTTATTTTATTTGTTTATATATATGTGTGGTGCTGAGGATTGAACCCAGGACCTCACATGTGCAAGGCAAGTATTTTACCACTGAGCCACAACCCCAGTTCCTACTTAATTTCTTACATAATACTGTATTCATAAATATCTGTTGGATACAACAATGGAAACTAAACGAAGATGTATGCCTATGATAAACATCTCATTTTGAATTTTCCTTATCATAAACTGTTAGGGTCTGTAAACAAGTCAGGATGGCGCCTGGCATTTTGCCAGAGGGAGTGGTTTGTGAAGTAACGCCAGGGAGCCATTAAGTGTGGAGATTCCTTATTGGTTGACTGCTGTATCTAGTTTATGTTAATTAAGATAAGCTGTGTGGAATGTATATATACCCCTCCTGTCCTACAATAAACGGCTCCCACTCCTGCTGTATCAATCTACACAAGTTTCTCGTCACCCCCCGGTTATTTTGCTGAAGCCGGACTGCGGCAAGAAACTTTTCTTATTGGCATTGAAAACTCCATAAATTCTATTTATTTATTTATTTGTTCTAACACAGGTTAGCAGAATGCAGTTTGACTCATGGTACACAAATGGAGCACAGTTTTTTACTGCTCTGGTTGGACATGAAGTAGAGTCCGTGATCCATCACACATGTAAATTCCATACATTATCGGGGAAGCAGTAGGATAAGTCCATGCAGAAGCTGCAGTTCCACCCTCAGAGCCTTTTTCCCACTCGTTCCCTTGATGAAGGGGACATTGAGAGAGTTGCCATGTAGCATGTAAAGGAACGCAAGCCATCTGATGCTGGGCCCACTGCCTTCTCTTCTTCCTCACGCTGGAGGGTTCCCAGAGATGCAGACTGTTAAGCAGAGCGTTTCACATCAGACAAGGCTGGAGAAGTATTTGAGCACTTAAAAAGAAGCAATCTCAGGAAAGTGAGAGCTTTGAATATTATGGGGAAGTCAAAACATATAAATGAAGATCTTAGTATACTTGAATATAGAATATCAGCTGTGAATAAGCATATATATATATTCTTTCAATGTGTCAGATATTTTATTTTGGAGGATGAATTAAGTTGAAAAGACAAAAAGTATAACGATGATGATAAATAGCATAAAGAAAGATGGAGAGGCCAGAAGACTACAGGATTCGTGGGGAAGAGATTATGATATCTTGACAGAAGGGTAAGGCGTGGAAAGGGTGTCTTGGGGCTGTTAGAAAGAGCCTTGAAAACATTTTAATGAAATAAGGACAAAAATCTAAGAAAGAATGAAAAATGTATCTGTTGTATACAGGTTCATATTATCTGTTTTCTTATTTTTAAGGAAAGAAATAATCTGTAACAGAACAATCTAGATTCTACGTCATTAAGTATTCATGCAGTGAATAGTCGTAACAAGAACTCAGGGAACACTTTCGTCACAGACGTGACATAAAAGTTCATAGCTGACTGACCATAGAGTCTCAAATAACCTCCACAGCTTTGTTGCAAAGCAGAGATTTTAAAACAACACTCCCTTAAATTTGTGTAGTCTTGTTTTTCCAATTAGCTGAAGGTGGAAGTCCATTATACCATTCTCAAAATTCTTCAAGTGATGAGTAGACATAGAAATTAATACTCTCCATTTATAGCCAAAGGAGGCTGCATCAGGAGGCTGAGTGCTCTTTGCTAAGCTGATGGAAGCCATGCTGGAATCCAGGCCTGAGTCTACCTTCTATAACCTTATGGTATTGGTGTGCCAAGGGTTTTGAGTTCTAGATAATATCTGTTCTATCATTCCTGCAAAATAATCTAAATTTATATTAAAATACCTTATCTTGTTAACTCCCTGTATTTAACCTAATAACTTCATAGGAGAAAAGATCTGAGATTTATGAACTATACTGAGAAATTAAATTGCTGAGTTTAGAGAAGCAAAGTTTAAGGGTCGCTGGGTAAGAACGGGAATTATTAGGTCATCTTTGGCATACTCTCTTCCACTGTGGATAAAGGGAGGCTTTAATCATTTTCAGAGTTTTACACTAACTAGGAAGTCCTGATTTTTTTAACCACCATAAATCACAAAAATACATACTACAGACATTCCATTACTGAGAAGGAGCAAGCTTCCACATGCAGAGCGCTGAGGTGCTGACCCCAGTTGGAACAGACACAGTCACTGCATCTGAGGTGGCTCTGCGCTCCCCAGGAAGGACAAGGGCCCAACCAGCTGAGCATCCCCTCCTAGTCTCCTTAAGGAAGCCACATGAGTGACCCTCACCCCTTCAGTCTCTTGAGCCTGATGGATCCCCTTCATGTAAAATCTAGAATTTAGCAAAGGAAGTCCTATTTGTGTCTTAAGGTTTATTTTCCATATGTAATATTTGTCCTTATGTATTCACTGTCATAAATGGCACTTGGAAATACTACTTAATGCATTTTCTACTCGGCCCCTAACCAACAATTTGCATGGCTTTGAAAATCAATGTCTTATATTTTCTTTGCCTTCCACTCCCTCTCCCTCCTCGCCTATGATGTGGTTTCCCCATCTTTTCTGTAATGTGGTTCCCCCACTTGGCACGTCCTCCTTCCTCCCTCCCTCACTTATAGACTTCCCCATTTCTACTCTCCCAGGAGGACCTATCCCCAGGATCAGGACTTTGGGATTCTTTCTTTCCCCTTTAATGATACCCGATAAGTTCTCCTTTAAATCTCCATCTTGTCTGCCCCTCCCAGGGCCCTTCCTGAGCCTCTTCCAGCTAATCTCAACCATCTGGGCCCAAACCTCTGGCTACAATGCATCCCATTATTAGGAGGTACTTCATCCTCAGATGCTTCTTTTGGAGAGATGCCATGTTTTCCTACCCTGGTTTAAATTAGGACTTTGGGGGTTCTTGCAGAACTTGCTGCACAACGTCTTCATTTTGCTCTAGTTTTATTTCTTGTAGTCCCTTGATGAGTTTTTTTCATATCCTCCTCCTCAAACTTAACAGCTTCTAATTTGTGGATATTGATTTACTTCCACATTTCCTTGTACTTGTTTTATCTTCCTTTGTCTAAATGCCTTTATTTTCCCTTATATTCTCTGCTTTCCATTTCTATAGACCCCAAATATTCAGCAGAAAAGTACCTTTTCATTATTCCTAAAGGTTAATTATAAAAAATGTAAAGTGCTGTGGACTTCATTCAGTAAAATGCACTAAATATTTGCTCTTATTTTTGTAATAGTTGTAAATAACTGCTACACCCTTAATCATTTAGCTTTGCTTATTTTCAAGAACAACTATTTATAATTTCTCATCATGCCCACTTTCCTGTACCTGATTTCTAATTTGTCTTTTGATCTTCTTTGCATTTTCCATACAAATAAGATTTTTGCTCTTCTTTTTGGTTTAATGGCTCTTCTTACCATTTCTTGCATAGGTTAGTGATTCTTTTTTAAATACCTGTTCCTTCCCCCCTTTATCATTTGTCTTTTTAAAGAAATTCAGAATAAATATCTTTTGCTTTTATAACTTACATACTAATTCTTTTGATTTTTCTAAACTTAACCTAGTTCCACATTTAAATGCTACGTATGCATGCTATCTGCCATGTCTATTCGTTTCTAAAAACTTCTGAGCAGGGAAGGTTGAGATATAAAGTTTTTGGAGTAACTTAAAAGGTAAGAACTTAAAAGGTAAGAACTTAGTCTATGTATTAGAAAGAAAATCATGGCTTATCTGATTCAAATTCATAATGTAAACTTCACTGATACACTGTGGTGTGTCTTACAGAAATCTAGCCCCCTTATCCCTTTATATGTCTTTTTTGTGTACATTTCAAATCAAGCTGTCATTCCTTCCTAGCAGTAAGGCCATTAGACTCTGGTTTTCCTTTGCCCTATTGGTATTAAGAAAATGTAAGATCTGTACATAAATCGGCAAGAAGGTAGGGTGCAGCCATATGTGAGCCCAATCCATAACAGACACATAAGCGTGAGTGCATAGTAATTGTCTAGAAGGCACTCTCTGAATGAGTGGAGGTCTGGCTGTGGCAGGGTCTGGGGTCTTGCCTGTGTCTTCCCGTATTTAAGTGCATGCACAGGTATGGGTGCCTGTGTGCATGCAGGTGTGACTTACCTGCAGTGGTTATGATCTTCCCACCCTAACCCTGTTCTTGAGTAACCAGCTGAGTCACTGTTATTAGGAATGAGATTCACTTCTGACATGATGAGTGAACTTATTTTCATCCTACTGATCCCATAGCAGTTTCCTATCAGCTAACAATAAAGGAAAGAAGTCAGTCGGGACAGTCTACAAAGGACTCCGGGGATTCTTTCTTTCCCTTCCCCTTCGAGCCTGCACCTTTTTCCTGAGCTCATCTGGAGCTGATGCCATTTGCTGGGAACACTCTCCTCCCTGAAAACACCATCGTTCCTGCAGGATGAAGTCAGCTGGCGATACTCCTCTTAGTGAAGAGTCACCCCCCTTCCTTTTTGATCCTGCTTCTGTTTATAACACACACACACACACACACACACACACACACACGTGCACACATGATGTGTGTGGTTTTCATTTCAGGGTGCTAGAGTCAGTCTTCAGAGGCATGAATCAAGAGGCATAAGTCAATCATTACTGGAGGAACAGACCTTGGGTACTGCAATCACATAGAATCAATGTCATCCTGAGCCTTTACGTTCTGCTTTGTCCACACCTGTAGGAGGTTTAACGGTCCTTAAAGGGTCCTTGGATCACAGACTTCCCTTGTACCACCCACTCCTGCCACCTTCCTTTTCTTCTTGCCCCCCCCCTCATTGCCCAACATTACCCCCCATTTCCTCATGCACCTCTTCATCTGAAACTGCACTGTATTCTGCTCATACCAATCTCCTCGGATAGCCTTTTCCACTTCATTTATTAAATACTGCTTACTTACGTCTTCAGGATGCCATAGAATTCTCTCCTGTCTTCTCTCATGAGAAACAAGAAATGGCTTTCCTTCTCTTCTCATGCATTTTTTCCTTCTCTTCTAGTCCCTCACATGCTTCTGGCCAAAATGACCTTTTCTGAGGTAGGGGAGCTCCTTCCTCTCCTAGTGCCCAGCTGACCTACAGGCCTGTCCTGCACTGTGTCTCCCCCCAGCCCTCCACTGGCCTTTCCCCTCCATGTCTAAGTCCCCACCGCTCCAGCCCACCTGCTCTGGACACACTGCTCTGGACCTTTCCCTTCCCCTCTGAGCCTGCATCTTTTTCCTGAGCTCATCTGGAGCAGACCTCACCAGCTTGCTTCTTTCATTTCCCACTTCATTGATTATAATTTGCTCTTGGTGGATATGATAATGGTGACCTTCTTTCAGCACAATTATGTATAATTTTTGCTTTCCTTGTAAACCAGTTTATCTTCACACATCTCTGAGGTCCCTGTGTTGGTGATAGCCTTTGCCTATCTCTAAACAGAAATGATTTGGCCAGAAGTAAGCTAGCTTCCCCTGGCCACTGCCGTCCTTCCCGCACAGGTTTCCAAGTGCAAACCCCTGTGCTGGCCTGGTTGTTAGCAATGCTAATCTCCCATGGTACCTTCTTGGAGCACACAGTGTCTCACAGCCACTTTTTGTTCCTGAGCAGGAGGAGCAGACCTTGGGTAATGCAATCACACAGTTTTCCAGTCTCGCTTCCCACTTTGTCCTGAGTCATTCATTCTCTAAACCAAATTCAATTACTCTGCTGATCTAAAACTCATGTCAAACTCCGTATTTCCAGGGACTAAAATCACTGTACATATGTCCCTGGAGTTCCACCCAACCAAATTAATAATTAGGGTCCCAATAGCATTACATGCCCCAGCACGGGTTTCTGTGACGGAAGCAAAACCTCGTAACTTATCTTTGATTGAAGGGAATCTTCCATTTACCTAGAGGGAAAGCAAAGATTCTTTTCTCCCTTTCTTTCATATTTTGCACCTCTCATCCTGAGCAAAGACAAAACAGATGAGTAGACCATACTATTGTTCTGCCTGCGTTCCTTCGTTTTGCTCAGTTCTTTCATTTGCTCTGTAGATCTCTGCTCGGGTGCATTCGCTGGCAGGGAATTCCCACCAGCCTCTGAACCAGGGCGAGGCAGCAGAATGCCCTGGGCGCCTGGCCTGCTTCCGTCTCTCCAGGAACACTCTTCTCTGTGTGGCCACAGGACAATCCTTGACTCTCTTCCTGTCCTCCTCTCCTCCCTCCCAGCCCCATCCTTGGCCTTCTGGGCCTCGGATGATAACCACCACTAGCTGGGTGCATCCCCTCTGCCTAGGTACCCCTTCCAGGAGAAACAGCTCACTCCTCTTTTCTTGGCCCTGGAGGAGGCTCTGATTGCTTGGCCCTCCCCTTTTCTTCCCTCAGGGATTTATCAGGGGAGATGATGCCAGGCTTTCAGTAGCTATGTAGAGTTATGTTCCTCCAGAAGAGGAGAAAACTGATAAGCAGAGGGGGAAAGGGAAGGGAGGAATGAGAAAAGCAAGCAGCTGAACAAAGAAGGACAGAACAAAGATCCTTTGTCTATGGAGAAGTAGAGAGATAGGCAAAACCCCAGATTTTAAGTTCCTCTGCCCATTTTCTTGTGAAACTCATACTCCAATGAAGTCATGTTATTTGCACAAACTGGGTTTGATGGATTTTGTTATTTCTTTCATCCAAATGCCCCCTTATCAAGATATATCTCTCAAAGCAAAGCAAGCATATTACAACTAGCAATCATATCCGTCATCATAAGAGCAATAGTTTATTCTGCACTTATTATGTGCCAAGCACAGTCTAACACACTTAAGCCCCTTCTCACAGTTATCTTGTGATACAAGAGTTGTTTGATAGGCACGTTGACACACAACAGATTTGGCAATGTGTCCAGTTACACGGCTCCTGAGTGGAGCCAATTCTGTCTTCTTCCCCAAGCCCTTGTGCTCACATATGTGCCATGAGCCTTACAGGAAAAGCATTCTAAACAGTTCATGGCATGTTTATGTCACAGTTCAAGATTCTTACATCATTAAGTTGCATCAGTTTTTGGACAGGAGCAGCTACAGCATCTCTAAATTGACAGAGCTAAACAGTGTCAAGCGGGTTCACAGAAATCCCCACTACTCAGAGGGTAGTGGTGGATTGGGGAGCTTGGACGTCACAGGGGATTTGATAGAAATGCAAAGCTTTGGGCAGGTTGCACCATGCTTACAATGGTAGGGTAGGGAGATTCCACCTGATGATCTGTAAGAATACTCCAGTTTAAGAATCTGTGCTAAGAAATCCAAAATTGGTACTGCAGGGTAAGATGCTGTTTTATTTATATAGTTATTATCACCGTGACACACCTCTCAGTGAACTATCTAGCTAGAGTATCCAGTATCTAGAAGTAAGGATGAAAGACGAAGAAAAGCAAAACCAATTTGAGACCAAGGTTTTGCTGAGCTTTATGGCTGAAAATGTGTCAAGAAGAAGCTGATGATTTCTCAACCTGAAATTACTTAGTCTCTATTTTGGTTCTTTTCCAACTAAAAGTAACTGTTTGTATACTGATTTTTATTTTATTTGACTCTATAGACAAATGAAAGCACTGTTTCCCTTTACCAGGCAGAGCTTGTGGGAACTCTTCTTGGCTACCCATATGGGTTTCAGGAGGGTGCCTACAGTCTGCGTGTCACAGGAGACTCATCCTGCCAGACTTCCTGAACATCAAACTAAAGGGAGCATCAGAATCATTTATAACATCTGATACAATATTCATCTATTTAAAGTTGTTTCACACTTTTGCTGCTTCTGGGAAAACCTGGGTACCCGCTCTTCAGAGAGCCAAATTTCAGAACCGGAAATGTGACTCCAACGGCTTTTCGCTTTCATCTTGGTAAGTGTGAAAAACTCAGGATATAATTGAGATTAACACACCAGGAATTAAGCTGGTGGAAGAGGAGACTTACATAAGGAAAGTGGGGGTATTTACTTTTACACATAATTTTCATTTGCCTAATTGGGATTTAGCTCATGTACTCAGAATATAGGTGTATCCAAAGTCACTAATTATTTATTATGGATATGATATTGATGACAAATAACTCTCATTCTTCATGGAAAACCCATGGGTCATGATTATAGTGTGTGACCTCTGATTTTGAGTATCTGGCTTTAGAGATGTTTGTGTACCCACAGGCTTTATGAATATTTCTTAAACAAAGCGTATGAAGAAACTGAGGAGAACTGGCATATAACATGGAATTTCTAATCTTTTCATCATAAATTTTCTAAGACAGGCCTTTGTGTAAACAGGAGGTCAGAGACAAAAAGCAAAGGAAATATTTATCAGACCAAGCTTGACTAGACAAAAGCTGGTACTCAAGCCAGGGCTGGAGTCTTCTATTCTTGATTTAACAGAATGGTTTTGAAGGTCCTAGGAGAGGCCCGGAACTGGAAACACGAGAGCTGACGTCCACAAAGAAAGGGGAGTATGCCCTTTAAAGGGGAACTTAAAAAGCAGTCCCCTCCAGTACTTCCTTAATTTATGGGGCCAAGAAGGTTCCTGAGAGTCGAAGGTTTAGGTGGCCTGGCATTTTCCAGTTCTGTACAGTGACAGGGCACAGACAGGAAACCTGGCTTGGGGTTATCTGCTGAGGGTCAGATAACTCAACAGGGACATGACTGACCACAGGATCAAGTAGCCTTTGTCCTCTCACCACCTGGTAGACCCTGCCTCTCTGCACATCACCTGGACAGAGCCCTCAATACTGGACAGGGCTTGCTCCCTGGGACCTCCAGGGGTCTCCTCCCTCTCCCCCATGCAATCCTGGCTCTCCCCTCCTCTGAGCGGGGCACTGCTCCCTCCAGCACTCCCTCTCCTCCACCTCCGTCATCTCCCCCCTCCTTCCTTTCTCAGCTCCTTCTTGCCCCTGATCTCTTGCTCTGTTCCCTCCTTCCCTTCATTCTGACCTTGGATCCACCTTCCCATCTGTATTCCGTGTCCTACACCCTGATGCATTTCCTAATGAAATAAATTTCAGGAAGGCTTCTGATGGGAAGCATGACGAGGGGGTGATTTATTGGAGCAGCTGGGCCCTCCTGGCAGAGGACAGGCCTCTCCTTCTGGCTCAGGAGGTCCTGTCTCCAGTCCTCTCTGCGTTAGCCACCTCTCCTCCTCCTTCATTAGAGGACATCCTGGGAATTCCCTAGACTTCTTTTTCCTGTTTTCTTCTTGGAAAAGGGAAGGGTCTATTTTTCCTAAGATGGACCCTAAAACGTTATCATACCTTATATTTAAAGGAATCCCCTAAGTATCTCCTGTCTCTTAAATCAGGGTGTCCTTGTCTCTCACCTGCAAAATCACAATAACCATCCTGCCCATCGGCTCTCCCTTGTTCATATTGCCACCAGCATTAGGTTAGCATTTGTGGTATTTATTGAGTCAAGTTCCATGCTTTGTTGGTCTCAGCCTTAAAGTCAGGAAATTTTATACTCACAGAAGTTCTACAGAGATATCGTAACCAGAACAGCATCGTATTGGCACTGAAATGGGCATGAAGACCAACAGGATAGAACAGAAGAGAGAGATGAATCCACATAGATATCAGTTGTCTCCTACTAGTCAGAGGCGCCATAAACACTCACTACAGAAAAGACAGCAGCCTCTTCAACTGGAAATCCTTATGCATCAGAGTGAATTTTAACCCCCCTCTCTCGCCTGCACAAAACTTAACTCAAAGTGGACCAAAGACCTAGAAATTAAACCAGAAACCCCGCACCCGCTTGAAGAAAATGTAGGCCCAACACTCCAACATGTCAGCTCAGGAACTGATTTTCTTAAGACTCCTAAAGTGCAAGAAGTAAAATCAAAAATCAATAAATGGCATAGCATCAAACTAAAAAGCTTTTTCACAGCAAAGGAAATAATCAAGGGCATAAAGAGACAGCCTACAGAATGGGAGAAAATCTTTGCCACCTGCACCTCATATCGGGTGTCAATTTCTAGGATATGAAAAGAACTCATAAAGCTTAACACACACACACACACACACACACAAATAAATAAATAAATAAAATTTATAAAAAATGAACCCAAACAATAAATGGACAAAGGAATGGAACAGACACTTCTCAAAAGAAGAAATACGATCAGTCAACAAATATATGAAAAAAGAATGTTTAGCATCACTAGTAGTTGGGGAAATGCAAATTGAAAATATACTGAGATTTCATCTCACTCTAGCCAAAAATGTAATATCAAGAATACAAGCAATAATAAGCATTAGCAAGGGTGTGGTGAAAAGGGTACACCCACACATTGTTGGTGGACCTACAAATTTGTGCAACCACTCTGAAAGCATAATGGAGATTCCTCAAAAAACTAAGAAAGTAACCACCAATTGATCCAGTTGTTCTACTCCTTGATATATACCCAAAGGACTTAAAATCAGCACATTACAGTGACAACCACATCAATGTTTATGGCAACACCATTCATAATAGCTGAGCTATGGAGCCAACCTAGATGCTGATCAATAAATGGCATAGATGAATAGATAAAGAAAATGTGGTCTATATACACAATGGAATATTATTCAGCCATAAAGAAGAATGACTTTATGACTATTGCCAGTAAATGAATGGACCTGGGGACAATCAGATTAAGTGAAAAAGCCAATCCCCCAAACCAAAGGACCAATGTTTTCTTCGACGTGTGAATGCTAATCCACAATAAGTGAGGGGAGGGAAGAATAGAAGTTCATTGAATTTGATAAAGGGGAATGAAGGGAAGGGAAGGGGATAGGAAAGGGAGAGAAGTAGAATGAATCTGACTTAACTTTCCTATGTGTATATATGAATTCACCACAGTGAATATCACCATTGTGTACATCCAAAGAAATTAATTGAAAAAATAATAAATAAAAATAACTATTGGAGGCCAGGCGCATGTCTATAATCCCAGCAGCTTGGGAGGCTGAGACAGGAGGACCACAAGTTCAAAGTCAGCTTCAGCAAAAAGTGAGTCTCTAAGCAACTCAGTGAGACCCTGTCTCTAAACAAAATACAAAATAGGGCTATGGGTGTGGCTCAGTGGTAGAGTGCCCCTGAGTGTTCAATCCCCAATAAGAAAAAAAGAAAAAGAAAAAAAAAACTATTGGTAAATGGCAGAAAGATTGACAGAGGAAAGAGAGCAGGAGATGGGGAGAGGGAAGGGGAAGGAGAGGTATGGTGGGGTCTTAATTAAAATAGATGTACTCCAAGCCCTCAGTCATAATTTTTCAATCATATTTTCATCACCAGTGATTAGTGGACTTCTTGTGACTTTGAAGAAGGAAAAAGAAGAGATTTGCTAAAGATGTAATAAAAATTTGCACAGACCCCAGAAGACAGGCTTTCTGTTCATGAGTCTAAGGATGAAGAGAGCGACTGTTGACTTCTAATAATTGTCAATCTTTTTTTGATTATATATAAATTTTTGGCTATTTTTATAAAGCCTATATGGAAAACTAGAATATTTGGGAAGCATCTTAATCACTCTTTGCCTTCAAGATCTAGCTTCGAGTGTTCCCTCTTGGTACAAGGATTCTGTGAGCAGCCTCTCTGGACCCTGCCTGTCCTGGCCACTGAAAGTTCAGCCCCCCAACGGTGTCCTTCATTTGACTGCATCTCATCCCAGGATAGTTAAGAGCATGGGTTTTTAGAGAGAGGTGGCCTAAGTTTGCTTAGGTTGCCGTGTGTTCAGGGGTTGCTCAGGAACCTCTCTGTCCCTGAGTTTCGATACTTATAAAATAGGGTTACAACAGCCAACTACTGTCACAGGATAGTTTAAAGAATAAAGCAGATGGTGTTCCTTGGGTATGCACAGTGCTGAATATGAAGGCGAGGTCTTTTGTTGTGGTGGTCTTCCCCACTGTTACTGTGGTTAACTGTGTACCGTCTGCATTTCCAGCTAAATTATAAATACCTCGAAGGCAGGAAACTTACATCTGTAGAGATGGAAAGGTTGGACGACCTTCCTCTGACATCATAAGGGTCAGGGTCCAGCCACCTATAACAAAGGCAAGTTAACATGAGAAGAACATAATTTTTTAAACAAAGTTTTATACGTCATGGGAGCCTTCAGACATGAAGACCCAAGGACCTAGGGAAAACTGCCTGTTTTTATGCTTAGGTTTGATGGAGACCCTTGACAGTCCACAGAAAGGTGACTGGGTTAAAGAGGCATTATCTAGGGGTAACTGGAGGAGGGAAACCCTGCAGGTCTCCTGGGGATGATTCTTGCCTCAGCCTGCAGCACTTCTTTCTCCCAGCTGTGGGGCAGCGAGAGTCTTCAGGGAGAAGGGAGACAGTCACTTTCTGGGTCTTAGGGCTGGCTTTGGGGGAGAAGAGCTCTAGGGTCTAGACCAACCTTGGGGAAGAGAATTTCTGGTTTTAGGAGAGAAAGAAGAGGGAGAGACAGATAGGCAGGGGAGGGTCAGAGGGAGACTGACTGCATCTGAAACCTTCCAGTCTCCTCCAGCTCAGAGTATTCAGCCTAGCAGAGGGTCATGCTTTAGGGTATCTGAGCCCCAACACATGGCTATTCAAATAAAACACAAATTAACACGGAATGTTGGAGATAAATATCCAAAGACACAGAGCACATTTGTTAGTTCTTTATAGATACCTTAAGGTATCTCTAATTGGTACTCAATATGAATACTGATAGGTATGTTGTTAGGTCTTGGGTGACAATTTATTATTTTTCCTTCATTAAATCTTGCTCAATGTTTTACCAATAGAAAGTTATGAACAAATGATTATTGAAGTTACACATAACTTATTCTCATAAAGCACAATTTTGAATTAAATTGAACTTCTGCCTTATAAACATAAAGTTGAATATGCTGAAGGTAAAAAGCAGTATTTACAATAATCTAATCTTTTAAAATATTTTTTTAAAGATTTAATATTTAAAATTTTAAATATTTAAAATACTTTAATATTTTTTAAAAAGAGTTTTAAAAAGTCCACAGTGTAGTTAGGGATAACCACCTGCCCCATATTCATACTAAGATACACGTTTTCTGAAAGTACTTAATGGTGCTTGGACTAAAGTGTACATTTCAAAGCACTCACATTATGACTTAATGCACTTGCAACAGGCTCCTGAGTGAGCTTACATATTGCTTAGGTTGCAAATGAAAAATGAAAAAGAGGGGGAGTTAAGACCTATGGAGCACCTTCGACACTCTCAATGGTTTTCTTTGCTTCTTTTTCCTTCTTTTGTGGTACTGGGGATTGAACTCAAGGCCTCACATAGGCAAGAGAAGTGCCCTGCCACTAAGCTGCATCCTTTTGAAAAAATTTAAATTTCAAGATAGGGTTTCCTTAAGTTGTTGAGGCTGGCCTGGAACTTAGGATCCTCTTGCCTCAGCCTTCAGAACAGCTGAGCTTCTCCGTTTCCCTCTTAATATTGACTCTCCATCCATCCCAGCTAGTACTGTGCTCATCAAACAACAGAAAAATGTTTCATGTCAAAGCTCAGAATTATGGGATCATTTAATTTGAAGACCGGAAGGAAACATAAAAGATAACCAAGATAGCCATCAGAACAGCAACATTTTGACACTTTACTTGGGATAGGACTCTGTTTTTGTCAGTTACTTTCATGCTGCTCCTTGCAGGGCAACTCACCATACCAGCTAGTTCCTTCCCCTGTGCAGGGGAGTGGAGCTTTCACATGTTCCTCTAAAGGACCATCCCGGCCAGGAATTTTGGTTTTCCTCTGAGTATTTTTTAAGGGGCACCGTCATATAACATTAGGGACAAGAAATGCATTTCATTCTTTGACTTTATTCCTCTTAAAAATAGCCTTTGATAATAAGTCACAAAAATAACACATTATTAATTAGTAAATTGTCAAGAAGTGCTGTTTGATTCCATTCCTGTATGGGTCCATTTAAATTTCAACTGAACTTACACACATTTTTGAAATGCATTGTCGAAAATTTGGATACTTTAAAGTAAAATTTAAAAAAATGAGTTTCTCAACAGATGCAGTGATTAAGGACGTCCTTAATTTTTAAGATACTTACTAGAGGTATTTATAAGTAATCCAGTTAAAGAAAAATATGATTGGTAATAAAGCCCCAAACCTTACCTGAATCACTTTGTTCTTTACATTTATTTATATAAAGCTGATTTAATATTCAAATTACTTCCAAAAGGTTTAATTTTGATTTTTTTTTTCTTTCACTGGAGTCTCTGATCTTTCTTTGGTTAGACGTGCTCCAGGGAGGATTTGGCTAGCTTGCTTGTCTAGGGGGTGTTCACTGAAGCAGCGTATAAATCAACTCCGGGAATTTTCACCAGGCCCCTTTTGACTTCTCACACTGACGTGACTCGTGACGTCGGTTTATTTGCTTAATTAAGAGGGGAGAAAAATACTGTAATAAAAAGGGGAAAAAACAGAAACAAACCCCCTAGAACGCCTGGAGGCTGGCACGCCCCTCCCAGCCCCCTCTGCTTCCGCGGAGGCTCGCGCCGGCACAGCAGCAGGTTCCTACACGTGCCAGGCTCAGCCGGGGCGTTCCCGGCTGGGGACAGCGAGCTGCGGGAGTCTGCAAGCACCTGGCCTGGGCTGGGCCCCGGACACTTGTGCTCCAGGACGCCAGCTCCAGCGCCAGCGGCGCGGGGCTCGGCGGTCCGGAAGGTTTCCTGTGTGTCAGCAACTTCACTTCGCGGAGGAGCGCGCGCGGGTGGTCGCTGGCCAGCAGCCGCCTTGGACCCAGTGCGCCCCTCGCTCTCGCGGCCGACTCGGGTGGTGGCGGCCGAGCGGGGACTGAACGCACCCGGGCGCTGCAGAGACCTGCTCGCCCTAGACGACCGCCCCGGCGGCGCCCCCGAGAGCGCGGGCTGCCGGGCGCAGGCACGCCCCTCGCCTCCCCGCGAGCGCGGACTCCGCCCACCGCGCCGGGAGCTCGGCTCTCCCGCCCGCCCTCTGCACTCGGGACTGAGCCGGGCCTCGGGAAGGGCCCCGACCTGCACGGACCGCGAACAGGACGCGACCCAGAAGGGCACGGGTCGGCGGCCTCGCGTGCACCGATGTCCCCAGAGGCCACGCGCAGGGTGAGGGGGGCCGGACGGAGCGGCGCGGCGCCCTGAAGCCTAGCTCCTCGCCTCCAAGGTAGGGAGGAGGAAGATGCCCGAGCGAAGTTGATCCCAGGGAGAAGGAGGCTGGGGTGCTCCCTCCCTACGCCGGACCTCAGCCGAGCGAGTTCGGCCTGACGTTCCTGCGCACCGGGCGTGCTCGGCAGCGCGGACCCGCGGACCCTAGGGAAAGCGCAGTTGGAAAGTTGGCGGCGGCGGTGCCCTGTGCGCCCTGTTGTGTAACCTCGGCGCCGCCAGCCGGACGGGGAAGTTGCCGGCCCGCCCAGCCGCCGGGTTCAGGAGCTGCCCCGGGCCGATTTCATGGCCCCGGGGGGACGCGCGGCTGCAGCCGGCGTGGGCGAGCCCCCGCGCGCACCCTTCTTCGGGGACCTCCCGCGCGCGATCCCTTCCGCTCGCGGGCTTTGCCGATGCTCCCTGCGCCCTTTGCCACCTCCGCCCTCTCGCCGCCGCTTCCCCCTCGAAACTGCCGCCTAAGTCGGGGAGAAGAGAATGACAGAGGTGCTGTGGCCGGCTGTCCCCAACGGGACGGACGCTGCCTTTCTGACCGACCCGGGCTCGCCTTGGGGAAACAGCACGGTCGCCTCCGTCGCCGCCGTCACCACCTCCTTTAAATGTGCCCTGACCAAGACCGGCTTCCAGTTCTACTACCTGCCGGCTGTCTACATCTTGGTGTTCATCACTGGCTTCTTGGGCAACAGCGGGGCCATCTGGATGTTCGTGTTCCACATGAAGCCGTGGAGTGGCATCTCCGTGTACATGTTCAACTTGGCGCTAGCCGACTTTCTGTACGTGCTGACTCTGCCCGCGCTCATCTTCTACTACTTCAACAAGACCGACTGGATCTTCGGGGATGCCATGTGCAAACTGCAGAGGTTCATTTTCCACGTGAACCTTTATGGCAGCATCCTGTTCCTGACGTGCATCAGCGCGCACAGGTACAGCGGCGTGGTGTACCCACTCAAGTCCCTGGGCAGGCTCAAGAAGAAGAACGCCGTCTACATCAGCGTGCTGGTGTGGCTCATCGTGGTGGCCGCCATCTCGCCCATCCTCTTCTACTCCGGCACCGGGGTCCGGAAGAACAAAACCGTCACCTGCTATGACACCACCTCCGATGAGTACCTACGAAGTTACTTCATTTACAGCATGTGCACGACCGTGGCCATGTTCTGTGTCCCGTTGGTGCTGATCCTGGGCTGTTATGGATTAATCGTGAGAGCTTTGATTTACAATGACCTGGACAACTCGCCTCTGAGGAGGAAATCGATTTACCTGGTGATTATCGTGCTCACCGTTTTTGCTGTGTCTTACATCCCTTTCCATGTGATGAAGACGATGAACTTGAGGGCCCGGCTGGATTTTCAAACTCCAGAAATGTGTGCTTTCAATGACAGGGTGTATGCCACTTATCAGGTGACAAGAGGTCTAGCCAGTCTCAACAGCTGTGTGGACCCCATCCTCTATTTCTTGGCTGGAGATACTTTCAGAAGGAGGCTCTCCCGAGCCACCAGGAAAGCTTCCAGAAGAAGTGAGGCAAATTTGCAATCCAAGAGCGAGGACATGACCCTCAATATTTTATCGGAGTTCAAGCAAAATGGAGATACGAGCCTGTGAAGGCATCAGAATCCCCAAACACCTCACTTTTGTAACATGGTAGGATGCTTAACACAGCCAACTGCTTTCTCCCCTTTAAGTTTCTAGTTAAGAGAAAATTCAAAGAATGTAGTGAGTTAAAGGGGGAGGGGGATTGAAATGCCCTCCTCTGCGCTTAGTTCATTCAGGTTTCTTTTCAGTCCCCCTTCTTACCGACTAGTAGTCTATATAATAAAACAACACTACCTAGTTAAACTTTTACTTTCTTGTCTGCCTTTAAAATTTACAAGCTTTTCTAGTTAAAGTGTGTGTGTGTGCACATGAGAGGTAGAGCTATTTAATATTAATAATTTCTCCAGGAAAACTAGCCACCTGAAACTTGAGTTTGTGACTTGTCCTGGCTTTATTGTTTTTAATAACCCATGGCATGAACAAATTGAAAAATCCGTATCCTCAAACATACTTAGCCTAGTTTAAGAGTCCTTAACTGAGTTCGTCCAGTAAAGAATGAACACAGCTGACTAAATTTCTTTGGGGAATTGAATAGAAATGTAAAGTCAATGAACATAAAAACCTGAAAAGTGTTTATTTTCCAGTTATTTCTGGAAAACTGCTCAAGACACCCTGGATACTAAATGTCTGATGGTAGAGGTCTGCATATATTATCTTCCTGGAAAAATGCATTTGAAGTAATCAAAGTGCATGTATTTTCCTTGTAAACACCATGAGCCCTGCTAGACTTCCTGAGATAATGAGTTTACTTGCACACTGCTGGGCAGTGTCTTAGGACTTTGTTTGTGTTCCAGGACAAGTGCTCACTCACATCTGTGAAAACAAGTTTACAAAAATCACAGTAAAATTACAGAGTACAGTTTGAGTGCAATTGAAGAATGGTTAGCAAATTGAGGGATGGGGGCAGTGTTTTCAGAAGTGGGTAGTTGAGGGTCGCCCACAATGCAGAGGCTACAATTATACTTTTAAACAGGAGGCAAGTGGGGGTGGGAAAAGAACTTCTAGAACAAGGACTATAAAACCATGGTGGAAAAGGTTCTTCTTGCTTCTTCAGAGTGTTTGAAAACTTTAAATGCAATATGAAAAGGAGAAGTAGGCAGAATTTGTATGGGTTGTATTGATGGAATAGGAAGCTAAAGTCTTCCTGAATCTTATATCCTAACATTTAAAGGAAAATGAAACATATATGGAAAGAGAAGTATGGGAAATTAAATTGAAGCATCTAAGGTATCGTTGCACTGAAAAGCAAGCTGTAGAAAGTACTAATCAAACTATAGAATAAAGGACTGGGGTATGGCCCAGTGGTTAAGTGTCTGGGTTCAATCCCCAGTACCAAAAAAAAAGAAAAAAAAATCCAAAACAAACTATAGAATGAAGAGGGCCTGGCAGTGTTTTCTTATTCTGCCAGGCTTTAATGAAAATTTTGTAAAATAGTTCAACAACTTAAATAATAATTTTCAGTGAATACTGAATTACTACATTTCTAGCCCTTGAATTGCTCAAATATTGTATCGTGGGAATGATGAGAAAATATAACAACCACAAATAAACAGACCCAACATCCAAGGAGTTTCCAGCTGTAAAACTTGACCCCATCCAGCTGACAGCACAGCGTGCAGCTGAGGGTGGAGGACACATTTAGAAGCACCTCATAAGTGGAGCCATGTAAAGGCTGTATGTTAATTCAGGAAGGAAGCTCAGTGCCCCATGAAACAGCGTGACAGGGAATTCAGAAATTGGTGTCAGTACTTGCAATGCCCAGATGGATTGAGGATTGTGAGACCTTCAGAGTTGCTTCAGTTTACCCAACTCCAGCCATTAAGATTAATGAAGAAAAGCTGTATTTAGCCATTCTGGGTAGTGCTTTTCGTTTGTTCACAAGTGCATCTTAATGCATAGGATTATGGAAATGAAGTCAAGAAGAAACCTACTTCCTCATTTTGAGCAATGAGGGTTTGCAACATTTTCACTTCATGAGGCTCATACAACATTGTCAGTTTTAAAATCCTAAGACAAAATCTACTTAATTTTTTTTAGAGTATTGACCCTTTCAAACAATATCAATATTATTAAACTGACCACAATTCCACTGCCTGTATTATACTTGAACTTGCAGCCTATTGGTACACATTTCTATAATATTTTTCTCACCATTTAATTAGGTTTTCTTCCTTTCAGGTCTCAGAATACCCAGACTCCTTGGGGGGATGTGTTAAATACATTGTTTCAGGTTCCAGAGAACTTTCTGTAGGAACAGATCCAACCAGAAGGTGGACAGTGGCTAGAAATGTCCTTTTACTAATTGGCATGTTTTTTCCAAAGTGTTTCTTCTTTGCTTCATGCCAACAATGACATGTGAATGCATGCCACCTAGTAACAAGAATGATCTTGCCAACTCCTTCCAGGCCAACAGAAGTCTCTGGGAAGATCTGTCCTAATGGTGAAAAATATACAGAGGGTCAGGATGAAGCAGTGATCTATTGGCTGAAAAGCTGATTCATGCCACATGAGGAAATGAGTAAGTATTTGAAT
Organism: Urocitellus parryii; assembly: GCF_045843805.1. NCBI lineage: Eukaryota > Metazoa > Chordata > Mammalia > Rodentia > Sciuridae > Urocitellus > Urocitellus parryii. The sequence continues at coordinate 117,322,827 of NC_135532.1, read as the reverse complement.
AGTAGAGGCAGCAATCCGTTGGCATTTGGATGAAAGAGCTGCTAAAATTAAGAACTTAGCAGTTAACTAAGTTTTACAAAAATATTTTAATGCCACCATCAAGTATTCTTATTGATTGTATAAATGGGTACCTTTGACTCTTTGAACATCAATTTGTATTTACATTGAAATAGAAAGATAAGCTAAGAAGAAATGTAGCCTGCAAGTCAGAATTCAGAGTTAAGCCCATAAAGTTGCCGCTGGGCCAGTTGTGGGACTCTTGACCCTTTGAAGACCATTCTTCGTGGATTAGAAAGGATTTTCTGACATCATTTGCTGATGCTGTAAGGGATTTGGTAAAGCTTGAAAACTGGACAGTGCAAGAAATCTGCTACTGTGTTTTCTAGGACTCTGCAGTCCAATGCTGGACTCACAAGTTTACAAGGTCCAGAGGTTGTGATGGGCAGGTCATACCCTGCGAGTCTTCTCTGTCTTCTCAGACAGGACACTGATTGATAACCTTTGGATACATCAGATATCAGTGCTTACAGCAGCTGCGCTTCAACTAGTGACAGTACTTAAACATGATCCTAGTTAGATCTACTGAAGCTTCAGCATTGCTGATTAAATCATGCCTATCGTAATAGTATTTATTGAGGAAGCTCACAGTCCTTCATTTGTACAGACTGGAAAACTTCTTGAAAGATCCAATATCGTGATGTAAATGGTATTTATTACAATGTATATTATTATGTCACACTGGTGTACTTAACATAATATATGATGCATAGACACAATGACAATTATATATTACGATGCTCTTTTCGAATAGCAGTATCTTGAAATGTTCGTCTTTGGTTTTCTGTGTGTCTAAAATATGAAAATCTGTTTCGAAATGCAAGTGACTAATTTTCCCTTTAAATGGATTTGTGTGTTTGCCTTTTCAGAGTTCTTCTGTGTAGACACAATCTGGTGTCAGATTATCATAAAATCAATAGTCAAAATAGGAAGTACTTTAGCCAGACTGGCTCTGTCTATCTACATTTTATATATATTATAGAAAAATACATGTTGTCTTTTCAGGAGATTTAGAATTTTGCTCCCCACTGTGATCAGAGTTTCCACTCCCAAAGGCAAAAAGCTTCTCGTACATCAAGTTGGTCACTTCTGTGTTTGTCTTTTGGAATGTGCATTATAAGACCAACATTTGACTTAATATTGACAGGCCTCAGGGAGATGGGAGGAAAAAAAATCAGCTGATATTATCACCTGTTATTGCTTAGTACTGAAGATTCTGCATTGTGTTTCTTCTTAAAGTGAAATTGTATAATCTTAATTTCTTTGAGATGGAGTTTTTAAGTAACACTATCAGCAAGTTCAACATTGCTATTGATTTTAATGTCTTAATTGTTCAGTGGGTAGCTTTAATGGCAGGATTTGGAGACTCATTCTCTTTTTGGGCTGCTGATTTCTGTGACAGTTTCATATTCTCATGTACCTTGTAGCGTACACAGCACACATTAACATGAAGGTGAATATGTTACATATCAAGCTTTGTGAATTTGAATTATGTTTTAGTGTTTTTGCAAAAATGTTTATTTTTATATTATCTGTGATTTTAATATAGAGAATTGAACAAAATTTCTTTGTGATTAATAGTGCCATTGAATGGGTGATATGAAACAGTGTTACTTGACATTTTGAGCCTTCTCAGGTTTATCTCAATAGGCGGTAGCTTAACGATATCCAGACTAATTGTGCATAATTGTGTTTTTAATAAAAGGAGTGTATATTTCCTATAATAGCATAGTACTGTTGCATGCAGGAGTATGCAGAATCTGTGTGTGTGTGTGTGTGTGTGTGTGTGTGTGTGGCTAAGGCATGACAGCCAACTTTGTACCTACTATTTATAGCAGCAGCAGAGGTTCATAATGAGAGTCACTAGAATTGTACTCACCATAGACAATTAAAACTGAAAAAGACTCAATAAAACCATAAAACGTGGCTTCTGGCTTCTATGTTATTACAGTATTATTATGCACAAGTTTCCCTGAATTGATACACATTACTACATACAGACAAGTCCTGTGGGTGTGTTGAACTAACTTGGGTCATTTCTCAAGGTGAAAACTGGGCTGTGAAACTACATGCTAAGGGAAGCATCCAGGTGCAAGGTAATTCCTAACATTATCATTATTGGATTTTTTATTGTCAACAAGAGTGTGATTTAATTATTTAAAGCAAAAGACAGCACTGCCCTAATACGTACTTCCCATGTGGGTTTAAAGCACTGACTCTCATCTTCCTGCATCTGACTTGTGATCCATGGACATCATCATGCTAATGATAGTCCATTGTGGTTGCTGTCTGTTCACCTACTTCGCTTGCATCTCGAAGATGTGTTCACTGTGCTGCAGAGGTAATGCAGATGATGGAATGAAGCATCTTAAAGCATCCCCTCTTTCTATCTCAGTGGAGAAGGTAGGTGAACGATGGTCCTGTGTTAGGTTTCCTGGTGTCTGCTGAAATAGGGGGCCCTGTAACAAAAGCCTGTGTGTGGAATACCCAGCACCCTTGCCGCCCTTAGGATGCATGTCAGTCGCTGCCAGCTCCTCCATTAGATGTACTGTCCAGAGTTCACTATTTGGGAAGCCTTACTTATTAACATCAAGTGTAGTGTGTGAGGGTAGCAGTGTGTGTGTGATACATAAACAGAAATTATGCAATTGTCTTTCTGATTGAAGAAGAATTTACTCTAAAGCTTTGAACAACTTTTGATCTTCTAAATCACTTTGGGGCTAGAGTTGGAGAGCTCTGTCTCTCCAGAAGTCAATGTGCTTTTGATTCCCCTCTCTTGCCATAAAGAATTGGAAAGTTAGATTCTTTTGGGGAGATTTAGAATTTTGCCCCCAATATGACCAGAGCTTCCATTGCCAGATGTAAAATGCTTTTCCTAAATTCAAAGTGGAGTCTTATGGTCCAGAGATCGGATGGGATGGGGCATTATAGACACAGCGGATGTCACTGGAAGTCCATGCTAATGTTAATGCCATGCTTGCTGAAGCCTGCAGGGTTAGAACGCTTTGGGCTGGCCCCTGGGGACTGCCATCTCCAGTCAGCATAGCCACTGGGATGGACAGTCCAGAACAGCAGCTGTGGATGGAGCCAGGCCCCCGGTCTGAGCAGCTGGGAGAACTGGGTAGGGGCAGTGGCAGGAAAGGTACTTGGGGGTCACTGGCACTGCAAAGATGGAAAAGCACTGTGTTTCTAGATGACCTGTGGGGAGAGAAAATCACCTCTGTGGAGGTGGGAAGTCCTTGATGATGGACTAAAGCAATAGAGACCCTGGAAATGATCCAGTTAATTCTGTCACCTTGGTTTGCAGATAGAGCAAAGCTTTTATTCAAAGGTGGATCTAGCAAAGAATGTCTATAAGTGCAGTGGGTTGTGATTAATGCTCCTAACCGAAACAAAATGGAATAGTACAGAGGCTATAACCTGGAAATGCTTTGCCATTTTAATTTCAGACAGACACACAACTTTACAGATACATATACATATATACACATATAAATCTATATACACACACTTGTGTCCTAGGTTTCAGTGGACACTTTACTTTTTATCTTGTCATGGTTAAAAAATTTTTGAAAAATTCTCCATTACTCATTTAGTAACAGGTGGCATGAAGTTAAAGGAATAGGAGAAGAGAAGTTGTTTTTCAAAACTGTTCTTAAGTAAGTACAATGGTAATTGCTAATTTTGTACATGTACTTGTCCCTTTCTTTCTTTTAGTGCCATTTGCTTCTAAACGTTCCATTCAGAATTCCCACAGAAATTATTGAAGCAGCATAGCCTACATTTCAGGATGGTTGTTGGCAGTTAAAAGATGTTTTAATTGAAACTCGGATTTGTGTAAATGCCGATGACTTACCACTTCATACTGTTTCTTAGTATGTTTGAACAATTAACAGCAACACAGCAAATCTCCACTTGGGCTTAATAACATCAGCTTTAGGGTAAGAATCCTTGGGCTTGAACCCAGTTTACCACTTGCAACTTGTGTGCCCTGGGAAATTTATTTAAACCCTCTTGGCTGTGAGTTCCCCTGCTACAAAATGGGCACAAGGGTATGCCACACAAAGGTGTTGGAGGAGTTAAGTGAAATAGAGCACAAGGCACTCTGTGCAGCTCCGACTCAGGAGGGGCGGGCATGCACTTTTTGAGGCCACTGAGAATTTTGCCACTTCTTGTGCTATTTGTGCTTGTTCTAGACTTATGTCATCTTCTTTCATGCTGTGGAGGCTTTGCTGGTCTCCTAGAGATTCATATTGTGGAACTAGTGGTCTCTTGGGTGCATTTAATATTATTCCTTGGGGTGCCCCCTGAACTTCACATAGTCAAGCGTTCGACTTTTTGCTGATTTGTACTAGGGCACGTGCCCAGGGGAACAAAGATGCAGGAGACAAAGTGAATCCAGCTAAACTATATTAACAAGAAGTTTTTGCCGATCTCCTTTGCTGGGCCTCACCTCTCAGGTTCTTGGTTTATTTTCAGTCCCACAGTCTGGTCTCTGGTTTTGCAGATCCAGAAACTTGATCTCAACAGTTCATCTAGAGTTCACCAATGTTGAGGGACTGACTCACACCAAGCAAACTGACAAGAGAATCATTTACCAGCTAGATTGCCAATTTCAAGTATACAGTGGCTATATCCCAGTCACAATAACAGACATCTGCCTTTTGTTCAAGGTAGATCTAATTATGTTATCAGAAAGATGCCTGCAGAGCTTAAAATAAGAACGAAATTGGAGATATTCTTGAAAAGCATTTCCAGTAAGAAGGACAGCTGAAAGAATTGCCCATCCCTGAGATACTGGTCATGCTAATCAGCATCTGTCTTTTACTTGACCATCAGTGTGTCCTGCACTCTGCCTGCTGCAGACAGCTAAGCAGCACATGGAGTGAAATTTCACATTTGCTTATTTTTAAAAAATTAGTTATCATCATCATTACTTCTTGGCATGGAAGTTAAGTTTTAAAAATGTGCTCTACCTGGGGAGTATGGGAGGAGGGGGATGATAGGAAGGGCTGTGATGCTCTCGAGGCTGGAGATACATTTGGGACATCTGATTGTAAAGGTGCATTCTGTCATTGCAAATGCCACTCCAGAGTTTATGGCAGGGTCATAGCAAGAGGTGTGAGAGTTAACCAGGTGGGAACGGTAGCTGTAACCAATCAAGTAGGTGCAGTCACCAGGGAGTATATGCAGACAGGAGCAGAGAGGCAGCAGGGGAGGAGGGGAGCATCACTAGCAAAGATGGACAGAGGAGGACACTGGGGGTGGGCGTGGGGGGGTAATGGTGTTACAGAAGTTCCAAGGCAGCCCATGAGGACATTAGCTTCAGAAGAGAATTTTGACCAAGATATAATTCTGTGTCACTTATAGCTTGAAGCAAAGACATCAGAAAGAGAAGAGGTGGTAAACAGCGATTTCTTAAAGATGCTAGAGGAATCAAGCTCCAGGTGGAAGCAGGTGGGTGGAGGGCACCACCAGGAAATAGAGGAAGGGCTCATCTAGGACAACTGTGGCTATTGAGGATGAAGGGCAGAAAAGGCTACGAGCAGAGGAGGGCCAACCACTGTGAGTCTAGGGTGTTGGACAGATTGCTTTGAGGCAGGAAGATCATGGAAGTTGTATGAGAAGATTGATCTCAAGTTTGGTGACTGAGAACACTGAGTAAAGGGACAGTTGGTGGGTGGAGAATTACAAGGAGAAGTGGAGAGCCGGGGATGGCTACCCCTTTCCTGACCTGCCTGGGTAACCAGATAGCAAAGTGCTGTTTTCTGGGAAAAAGAGGGAGGGGAACACTTCACTGGGGCATTTTGGGCAGGTTTTTTTTTTTTTTTTTTTAAAAAAAAAAAAAAGAAAAAAAAAAGAAATGAAGAAAACAGAAATCTCCTTTGGGGAGTTATGTCTCCAGAAGGTATATAAAGAAAGGGCAAGACACGCTGTCAGGAGACAGGTATAAATAGGAAGTCGGAAGAGAAGAAATGGACTGGACGGAGAAGAAGCTATAGCTGATTAGAAGCAAACTTGTAACAAGAATGCCTCTTTAAATCACAGGGAGAAAAAGAGGCACGTTTAGAAAGATCCCAGGGCGGAAATCATTACTATTTCACAAGAACTTTGGCAATAAGTTTTCTCCTAATGCAGGCAGATGGTGCCTTCTGATGGATGCAGTCAGGGATCGTCCTCGGGCAGGGCTTGAGGCTTTGCAGTAGTTCTATGACTTTAAATTCACTGGCCTTCTCCCCAGGAAGACTTGGAGACTATGTTACCTCTTCTTGAATCTGAGAGGGCCTGTGACTGTGTGGCAGAAGGGGTGTATTGTGACTATGAGACTAGGTCGTCAAAGGTCATGCAGCTTTGCTTGTTTGGAAGTTTGTCTTTGGAGCCCTGAACTACCACACAAGAAGCTGACCACCCTGATCCTACATGCTACAAAAATCACACAAAGAGATGAATTATCTTTGGAGGGCCTGGAAACCTGTGTGCATGAGAGACAGAGACAGAGAGGGAGAGGGAAGGGGAAAGGGAAAGGGAGGGGGAGGGGGAGGGGAGAGAACTCCAAGGATCATCATACCTGCCAGGCATCAGATATGAGTGAAGAAAAGTGATCCAGACTTGTCACCCACGGCTGCGTGAGTCTTCTCAGCTGAGCCTTACAAACCATGGAATAAAGACAAACCTGCCTTGCCGAGGTTTGTGTAAATGTCAAACCCAAGAAACCTATGAGAAAAATAACATTGTGGCTATTTTATACCCCTGAGTTTTGGGGTAGTTTGTTACACGGCAATAAACAACTGGAGCAGCCTAAGCAGACTGTAATTGAGGCTGAAGATATGGTGACACTGTCAATTTTATTGCTTTCTTTTGTTCTCATGCAGATGTGAGGGGGTAAGGCTGATGCCAAGGTAGGGTTGAGTTAAGAACTATATAGTCTAAGTCCTCAACCAGGGCTAACATTCAACTATATGCAGATTGGTTAAAGGTAGCACCTAACCATTGCTAAATATTTCAATTATAACCCCTGCATTCAAGAGTGCCAGAGATGTAGTAGGCATTTCAATTAGTACAAAGCTATTCACAAATGTAGAAAAGTTCAGAGTGAATTGTATCAATATGTAATGGCAAAAGAATTTCACAGCGGAGGTGATTTTGGTTGGACTTGAATAGACTGTGAAAGTGTATCCATGGAGGGAATTGTTGCTCAGTTGGCTTTAAAGGTAAGACAGGATTTAATATTGGGGGATAAGAATGAAAGGCACTACAGCCTTTCTTTTTATTTGGCTAAGAGAAGAAATAAAGAGCAAATTAATGGAAATAGGATGGACTTGTATAGAAGAAGGAAGAAAATAGATTCACTGCATCTTACTTAGTGTGTGAAAGAAAGTAATTTGGGCAGAATAAAAACACACTCTAAGGAACAAGCAAAGAGTCTTGTGCTCATTGCAGAAGGCAGCAGAGAGCCACAGAAAGTTCATATCAGGAAAAGGCATTATATGGGATTTGGTGGGAGGCTGGGCAGTGAGACCTGCTTGGACATTGTGACTCTAAGCAGGTCATTTAAAGAGTAATAGTGCTGGTAGGAAAAAATCCCAAGGAATCATCAAAATAAAAGTTCTAAAACTACTGAGTTCAACAAGGTCACAGGATACAAGTTAAACATACAAGTATCAACTGCATTTTTTATATACTAACAATGAACACATGGATGCTGAAATTAAAAATGCAATACCATTTACATAAACTCTAAAAATGAAGTATAGTAATTAGTTGTAAATCTATCAGGACACATAGAGGACTTATAGGTTTAAATTATATAATGCTGATTAAATAAATCAAGCTGGTTAGGCATACCATGTTAGTGGATTAGAAGACTCAATAAAATAAAGATTCTAATTTTTCACCTGTAATCCCAGTGGCTCGGGAGGCTGAGGCAGGAGGATTGCGAATTCAAAGCCAGCTTCAGCAATGGTGAGGCAATAAGTAACTCAGCGAGATCTTGTCTATAAATAAAAATACAAAATAGGGCTAGGGATGTGGCTCAGTGGTCGAGTGCCCATGAGTTCAATCCCTGGCAGTCCCCCACCCCAGAAAAGGTGCTAATGTTTCCCAAATTGATACATAGGTTTATTGTAACTATTAAAATTCCTGTAAGACTTTTTGTAGATATAAATATGATTATTCTAAAATTTACAAATAAAAGCAAAAGCTAAAATAACTAAATAGTTTTGAAAGTAATCAAAACTGCTCAATTATGTAGCTATAGTAACCAAGATCATGTGATACTGACAGGGGAATATACACATGTATGAATGCAGCATATTAGAGAACCCTGAACTAGACCTACAGAAAAAAACCCAACTGATTTTTGACAAATGTACAAAAGCAATTAAATAGAAGAGAGCCTTTTCAACAAGCAGTGCCAAAGCAATTAGATATCCTTAAACAAACCACAAAACAAACTCTAAAATCATTGATCTAAACCTCATATATTATGGAAAAATTTAATTAACAATGGAGCATGCATTTAAATGTAAAACCACGGAACCATAGAAAAATCACAAGTTATATTCAGAATGTAAGACCAGGAGAAACTTCTAGGAAATACCAAAAGCATGTCACCCAAAAATGAAAATTGACAAATTGGATTTCACTAATGTTAAAATATTTTCTCTGAGAAAGATCCTGCTAAGAGGAGGAAAAGATATGCTATAGTTTGGAAGAAAATATTTACAAATGTCATACCTGAAAAAGGACTTATATTTAGAATATATTAAAAACTCTCAAAATTCATTAGTAAAATCACAAATAGTCCACGTTGACAGTAGGCACAAGGCATAGGTGTATATAGGTGGCAAAAAACAAAGATGTTCAGCATCACCAGCTAAGGAACAGCAAGTTCCCATGAGACATCACTACCCACCCATCAAAATGGCTAAAACAAAAATAGTCAGAAGACCAAATACTAGTGATGGGATGGGAAACTGGATCACCACATTGGCTCATGACATTGATGGTGGGAATGTAAAATGGCACAGTCACTCTGGAAAACCTTTAAGCATACAACTACAATACGGCCCATAAATTGTGCTCTGAACACTTATTACAGAGAAATGAAAATCTGTATTCACATAAAACCTGTGCAAAATGTTTCCAGTCTTTAGTTGTAATGGGCAAAAATTGGAAGTAACCCAGATATCTGCCAGTAAAAGGTTGGTTCAATAAGTGGTGCAATTATATCATGGAATAATACTCAGCAATAAAAAGAAACAAACTATTGATACAGCCAATAACCTGGACAAATCTCCAGAGGACCATGCTAAGTTGGGGTGAGGGAGATCCCAAAGGACGCAGCCACTCTAGCATCCTCTCACATGATGTCTAGCCATGAGCACATCACAGAGATGAAGACCAGGTGAGTGGACCAGCTAGGCATGGGGGGTGGTGCAGGAGGGTGGGAGGTGGATATATCTAGGCAAGAACAACCTCAGGGAATCTTGTGATGAGAGTCAGGAGACTATCTTGACTCTATCAATGTGGGGATCCTGTTTATCATGTTGTGTTATAGTTTTACAAGCTGTTATTAGGCAAAACAGAATAAAAGTTGCATACAGCTCTCTGTATTCTTTCTTACAATCACAAACAAAGGTGAGACTTTGCTATCTTCTCCTGTCTGGCTTGCCCTGATCTCCCTCTACTGAGCCAAGAGAAGGGAATTCAGTGCATGACCACATGTGAACTCAGACAGAGCGCCCGGCCCCACATGGGCAGCACTAAATGGAGACCGTCTGTGAAGGGAGCGGAAACAGAGAATCCTACTACAAGGTCAGAGTGGGTCTTGTCATGTGGCACAGCAGAGCAGGAGGGTGACATTCTGCAGTGTTCAAGACTCCGATGAGCTGGATCCAAACCCAGGAGAAATTAGGAAAGACAGCTGACCTTTCTGGGCTGCAGTTTTCTCAGTCCTCAAAACTGGGCTCAACAATCCCTGCCCCATGAGGTCCTCGTGAGGTGTAAATGAGAGGACTTAAGTGACGCTCTTTATAAACTTCCTGGCACTAACTAGTGCTCAATTAAAGGAGGTTGTTGAGGGTGAACGCCAGTGTGGGAGGCTGGGAGGCCAAAAGGAGGAGTTGGGCAGCTGCTGAGGGAGGGCAGCAGCATCAACTAGAGGAAGCAGGAAATTTAAGAGGGTTGGGGTCAAACTAAAGTCTCAGCTGAGGAAACCAGGACAGAATGGCCGAGAAAACAAAGAAGGATGAAGGAACACAGGCAGTATCAGAACTCCAGAAGGAGTAGTGGTCAGTGCTGGGCAGAACCAAATGAGGCAAGACAATGAGCCTGTGGCCTGTCACCCTGCGCTCAGCAAGATGGAGTGAAGGAGAAGGGAGCCCTGTTTTCTCAGGCCAGATGGAAGGAACTGGTTGTTCTGCGGTGACAACATGCGTTGATTCTAAGGCCTGCTGACGTGTGCGCCTGTGTTTATGTCGTCGTCGTTGTTGTTGAAGTCTCCAACTCCAAGAGAACAAGCAGCCCCTGGTTGCCAGGATGTATCCCTCCTGCTGCTTCCAAATCCAATTCTGGCCTGCGCAGCCGTCCCCACGGTATTCCTGTTAGCCTCCACAGCGCTCATTAGGACTCAAGCCTTCTCAGCCTTGTCAAATCCCATTATGTGGCACAACAAATCTTCACTTCAAGACTCTTGTGTTTCTTTTCATCTCAACTTGGTTTTAAAATCAAGTGCTGGAAACCAACTTTTTTTTTTTTTTACACTTAGATTAAGAGGTTTTTTTTTTTTTTCTAATATAATGAAAATATTATCACTTCCCTGGATGTTTAATTATTTCAAAACCTTTCTTCCATGCTTCACAAGCAACTGAAATAATAATGGGTTGTTCGACTTCTTTGAAAGTCAATTTATGATGTTTATTAGATAATCCGTTCCATGCTATATAGTCACAATGGAAATATCAAGCCCTTTTTTGGGATCTGCCAAAAGTGCAAATAAATAAAAAATGATAATGATTGTAATTCAACAAATATCCAGAAGTCACAAAACTGCTTTCTTTGCATGAAAATAAATAATTTGGGGTAAAACTTCAGTTCGTCACAGTTATATACAAGGGATAGCACTGTTAAAATGCCTAATTATGCCATTTGAATAATGAGTTTCTCACAATACATTTAACTCAAAATTACTGCTACTATGTCTTTTAATATTGTTTAAAATTTAGTCTGCCCTTGTTATGAAAAGTACTCTCATGTAATTTTCTCTCTTAAATTGTTTTATAAAGAAAAAATTATCCTTAAAATATTACATTGCAACCCAACAGCACCAGAACATTTTATTCAGTACAAACTGTATCAATCAAGGAAACAACTTCAGTTTCCAAATCTATAACAAATAAGAAAGCTCAAGTTATACTTTTAATTTTATCACAATTATGTTTTACGCTAGTTAGAAAAATTCCATCAAATGGTCTGAACTTTAATGTATCTCAACGATCCCATTGACCTTGAGGAAAAATAAAATATATTCCCTAAAAAATCGAAAATTACACTTGACATCTATTTGCCTAAAGACCTGGATATTTTCAACAATGACATCTAGAATATTTGTGATTTTTTTAAACAAGGTTCTTCCTTAAAAATATTGAAAAAAAATGAGAGATTTAAGTTACATGTTAAAGTAAGAAAATTTTGATTTCAAAGAAAATATAGGGAATATTCCAAACCTAACAAAATGTATTTTATGCATATTAGTTGAGACCTAATGGGATGGAAATTTGAATTAGCACCATTGTGAATACCAATTAAAGATACTTAGGGAAACGGTCAATTGGATTCATTGGATGGGGAGGGGACAAGGTAGAGGGAGCCGTCCAGCCTCCGACAAGTTCCACATTCCTGCTTGAGCAATGGACCGGGTGACTGGAGGGTCCATTTGCTAGGTCTGGGAAAATGGGAGAATTCATGATTTTCTCTTTTGCTTCATTAGGCCTCATATTGGAGCTCTAATAACATAATTTTGTATTTTTGAGCTACCTCATTTGCTTATATTTAGAAATGCCAACATGTATGAAGAGCAGCATTTAAATATACTGAAGAAATACTGCTTTTAGAGGGCAGCCGAAATCGTCTTAAGATGGCTAAATATGATTTCTGAAGTTATGTGTTTTAAAATTGGGCCACATATCCAATTTTGTTAAGCAAAGAAATCCTATTTTATGTACCTGACAGATAGACCTGGGATTTGGTGGGGGTCAAGAGTTGGGGTACAGTTGGGGTCAAGACAGACACAGTTCCTTTTCTCAAAGTGCTTACAGTCTCCTGGGGGAATATGAATGGTGAAAAGAGTGTAAATGATAAACTAATCCGAGATAGTGAGAACCCTGTGACACTCCACCCATCCAATGGGCCTGCCTGTGGATAGAATCTTGCAGAAGGAGGAGAAGGCCATGTGGAGATCTGAGGGAGACCTTCAGACAGGGGACCCCAGACGTCCTGTGTAGGGCAGCAATCTGGTGGGAGGAAGTTGGGGGTACTTTATTTGGTGAACATTTACATAGAAAACATACTCTGTTGACTTACACTGTATATTTACCTGAGGTGAGAAAGGCAGATACAAATTGGTGGCCGAGTGCAGCCCCTTATCCGCCAAGCCACACACGTCATTGGATTGCCAGTCCCTCAGGTGGGGAGAATAACAGAAGCAAAGACACAAAGTCAGGGACTGGCTTGGCTCTTGCAGGGGCCGCCAGAAGGCCAGAGTGGCTGGACACCAAGAGATGGAGAGTTCAGTAAGATATAAGCCATGGACAGGGTGCTACAGCCACTGTGCACAGGGGGAGGGGGAGGGGTCTAGACAGAGGGCTGAGGGGAGAGGTGTTCTGCTTCCTATGTTAAACCCACAAGTCATCTTCAGGTACAATTGCTATTATTAGTAAGTAGTCAGTGGTAGAAAATCAGTAATTCAGAAAGAAAGAATAGGGCAAAATATTTGCAATTTCCAATGCTTTGTGTAAATGTCTCACCATCAGGCTGTTTCTAAGTTGGAGATTTTTTTTTTTTTTAACTGGGTGTCATTAGCGTTTTCTCAGGGTGTCAAGAGCTGGCCTTCAGAAAGAAGGTAGCACTGCCTCAAAATGGCATATCTGACTCTGGATGCTGTCTTGAAACTCATGTTCTGAAGAGATGTTTGTGTGTCACCTCTGTACCAACAGGTAAAGATTTGTTATACTCCTAATTAGAGGTAACTAGGAAAGCTAAAACAAGGGAGAAGCCCAGAAAATTGTATGATTGGTGAAGCTGTGGATTTGCCTCAAGAAATCAATGATGATTTCCCAGTAATGGTGAAAAATTACTGATGATGCTGAAGCATTTTCTTTGGGGCAGGGCATAAATATTAGATTTTAAAATCATTCCTTGACTTTTATAAATAAGGAGTAATCGCTCATCTGCTCCAGCAAGTTACAGTGTGTGCACATGGAAGTATGAATTGCCTAAGAATCCCATAGTTTTCTTACATTACAATATAAATATGGGAGGTCTTTTTTTTGAAGTCACAGAATCTTAAGTAGAAATGTGATCATTAAAAGCAAGAGGTTTTTGTTTTGTTTGGTTTTGTTGTTGTTTTTCTCTCTCTCTCCTGGAAAGCCAGTCCAAAGGGTTTTAGGGTTGAAAGAAAAGCATGGTTAATGCCAGGTTCTTGAAATAATTGCTTGGTTCATTGATTAATCCACCCATCCATCCACCCATTTGACAATTTGGTGATTATTGCCATTTGGGATGATAGCAAGAAGAAGACAGCAAAATCACCATTAAAGGGTTGGTCTGGATAACCCAATTGTTTACAACCTAGCTAATGAAGCAAAGCAGAGACATAAAATGTTTCCAACCCGAGGATTGATACAGGTAGTGGTAGAAGAGCTGTCTCAGGGCAGTCCAGGGTGGGAGGTCTGAATTCTGGGGAACACCGCAGTTCATCCCATGCACTGAAGCCTCGGGGCTGAGTTCATTTCGTGGGCTCCCTCCTGTCTGCACATTTTCAAGAGTGCAGACAGGTTTTTTCAACAGCATGCAGCTCACTGAGGTCAGATCAGGGTTAAAGTTTATATTCCAAGAGTAGAAGATACAGAAGTCCCAAGCCAATTTTACCAGTTTTGTTTTATAACCTTAAAAGGCAATGTTTTTTTCCTCCATAATAAAAAAGAACTTTGATTTATTCCATACTCTATTATTTTATCTTTAGTGAGCAGACATTTGAAATTGCATACTTGTAAGGCTTCTCAAAGAATCCTTTCAGAAATCCATCACCAGTTCTCTGTCGGCATGACTAGGCCCTCCCTCAGCTTTTATGCTGTGGACAAGGAAGGCACTCGGGCAACCATGAAGACCGTTTATGTTCTAAACATTTGAAAAGGATTTGTATGCCCCCAAAGAGCTGTGAGTGGCCTAAGAATGCCTGGATGGCTTTCTTAGATGAAACTGAGAAAATATGGAAAAAAATTGATCTTTTAAGTTGCAGAATTTCAACACTATATTTCACTAATTGGGGTCCTTTTTTTCTTCTCTCTCCATGTCTATCTTCCTTTCCCTTTCCCTTTTCCCTTTCATTTTCCTTCTCTTCCCTCTTTTAACTATTCCTCCCCTTCCCTTTCCTTTCTGAATATTCTAGTCCTAAAACCGTCAGAAGGAACAGGTCCAGGTAGGCCTCAGTATGGGCCTGGAAAATTTTGGTGGCCTCTATAGGATGTCAGGGCCTGAGGCACTTTGGTGGCCTCTATAGGGTGTCAGGGCCTGGGGAGCTTTGGTGGCCTCAACAGGGTGTCAGGCCTGGGGAGCTTTGGTGGCCTCTATAGGGTGTCAGGGCCTGGGGAGCTTTGGTGGCCTCTACAGGGTGTCAGAGCCCTGGTGAGCTGAGAGGCGTCTGCCAGGGCAGTGCAGCATGGGTGTCAGAGCCTGACCAGGACAAGGAGGGTGTCCAAGGGGTATGTTCCCATATGACACAGTCAGGGACAATACAAACCTTCAAATAGGCAATAAGACAGTAAAGAACTGAGGTCTGCTTAGTTACATGGAAACCACCAGTCCTTTCAGGTACAATTAAATGAATTTATTGAAAGTTTGAAGAGAACTGGGATAGGAACGTGGCTTCCTGCAGGCCCACAAGTTCTAATTGATAAGGAAAAGGGGAACTCCCCCTATAGCTGAGAGGTTCCATAGACTTTGCATTAGTCAGTGATGCCAATGGGCTTCTTCAGCCATGGGACTATCGCCATGGGGGGCCGGGGATGTGCCACACAGCCTCAATTCCAGAGCTGACCAAAGATGCACAACCCAGACACAACCACAAAGAAGTCAGGCAAACACAGATCAGAGCTTTCTTCCAAATAGTTGGTCTTTAAATTCCTGACGTGCCAAGATCATGGCAGTCAAAGAAAGACTGAGGAGACTACAGTCCCAGGAGACCCAGGAGGTCTGACAGCTCCATGAATAGAGGCCAAGCAGGGTCCTGTGTCTCAAGGTCATTATTAGAACAACTGGTGAAAACTTAACAGTTCTGAAGATTAAATGTTAGTAGCATGTTTGTTGTAATTTCTTGGTTTCAATGATTATATTGTGCTTACATAGAAAAATATCCTTGTTTGTAAGAAATACACTCCTCAGTATTCTGGTGTAAGGTTCAGAAAAAAGAAGTTTATTAGTCAATCACTTCCTAATTTTCTGTTTGCAATTGTTTTAAAAATTGTAATTTTGAATCTGCTCTTATAATGAATGACAATCTTGCAGTATCAATCGTGTGCACTGTTACTGCAAATGTCATTTTGAGAGTCACATGGTCAAATTAGATGATTCAAGTAGCACTGTGAAGCAGATTGTCCAATCCGCTGACAAATGGTGACAGCACAAGCTGCCACTGGGGTCTCATTAGTATTCAAATGCACATCTTCCTCCAGGTGAAGAAGGGTGACCTGGTGCTGTGTGAAACAGGAGACAGGATGGCCTGTTTTGTTCGTTTTGGTGGGGGGGAGATACCGAGGATTGAACTCAGGGGCACGAGCACGGAGCCACATCCCCAGACCCCTTTTTTGAGACAGGGTCTCACTGATTTGCTTAGCACCTCAAATTTGCTGAGGATGGCTTTGAACTCATAATCCTGCCTCAGTCTCCCAAGCTGCTGGGATTATAGGCATGTGCCACCCATTTTATTCTTATGAATATATTTACAATATTGAAATCCAAATCATTTGATATTTTTTTAGATAGCAGCAGAATAACAGATGTGTTCTCATGGTTCAAAAATAGTCATTTTTTCTCATTAAAGAAGTTAGATAAGACACACACATATGTATACACAAACATACCCATATCAACCTAGACAAATTTACTGTCTGATCCAATTATATAAGTTAATTTTGCTATTTCAGCTATAGCATCAAATATTTTCTTGGTGTTGCTCTTTTAAAAATTCAAAGAACTTTGAGGACTGTGGGCCATTGATTAAAATATCTATTCAATTATTTAAACAGGAATTTGAAACTTCAAATTGGAGGTAATAATAATATTAATATTATTAATAATGACATTATTATAATAATATTTATTAAGTAGTCACCTGTAAAAGGACTTCTTTCTATAGAGAGATGCAGTCATGCAAACACACATATTTGTGACAATGTAGCACAGTATTTTGCATTAGATAATGCAACTGTCTTTGCTAGCTGGCCATCTGAGGGGGGTAAGCTGCCTTGAGAACTCTTGGGGCCCAAGCAACCCTGTCCCCTTCAACCAGCATGACTTTCCCCACCCAGACGTCAGCGTTTCTGAGAAATCTCCTTAAAAACTTATCCACAAAGAAACTCAGAGTGGCAAAAAGTAGCAGAGGACCTCAGAAGCCTGGACAGGGGGTGATGTAGGTGACTCCTTTGAGGGTGCTGGGCATCATGGATGGATTGGGCTCCCCAACTCTGCACCTTGCTGAGGACACTAGTGCACTCAGTCATTCCTTGACTCGCTGTCCTCAGCCAACATCACAGAGGCCCCAAAGCAAAAGACTTAAGATACCCTTGGCCTCTCTCTACCACCTCAGTTACCATAGACATGTAGATTTGCATCAACTGCAGAAGGGGCAACAGTTAGGAGAAACACTGATTGTCCTTACAGCATCATTTCCAATCTGTCTTAGACATGATAAGATAGCTAACAAATGTTATGGCCCATTCTGTAAAATTAACATGTACTTTGGTTACCTTTCTAACAAACGTTCTTGGGTTTAATTTTAGACACTAAATGGTGGTGATAAAATTGCTCTTGGATATACTAAAATTCAGAATAGTCAGGAGGAAAAAGTACTTTTACAAATCGATTTTCAACTAAATTAGAGATCAATTCTATAATACCGTGCTTATTTCCTAGTGTTATTCTCAAAATCTACTGAAATCATGACTTCTGTTACAAAAATCTTAATATGTTTGTTTTGTGGCATAAGAAGAAACTTAGATTTTTTTCCCCCTTGAAAGAACTACCATAAAATCCTATTAGAATCATACCTGACGCAAAATATCTTTGCAGGGAGACAGTGAACCAAGGAGCTGTGTTGCATTCCAGAAGGATGGTTTTTCCGTCTGATCTGGTGAGTGAATCAGCAAGATGCTAATGAGGTTACAGAGGGGTGCAACTGGCCCACTTACAACTGGAGAGACACTTGGCCAGGTCCCAGCACCCAGCCTCTTGGATGATGATTCTCAGATGTGCAGAATTTACAAGTGGCTCCTCTGTTTAAGACCTCGTTCATTTTCCCATTGGGTAATCATCACTCAGGTATAATAAAAGAGGCACTAGAAATTTGCAGGACTCCAAAATCAAGCAACTGGAAACACCTGTATTTAGTAGTCTGTACTTCATATAGGACAACCTAGGGGTAGATGCTCTGCAGCAAGACACTGAATCCAGAATCTTAGCTCTGCCTCTTTTTATTTTTTAATTTTAATTTATTTTTGTGTTCTAATCAGTTATACATGACAGCAGAATGCTCTTCCATTCATTATACACAAGTGGACTACAATTTTTGTCTTTTCTGGTTGTACCCAAAGTAGGGTCCCACATTTGTACAATCATACATGTACCTAGGGTAATGATGCTCATCTCATTTCACCATCTTTCTTACCCTCTTGACCCTTCACCACCTCCCATTTGCCCCATCCAAAGTTCCTCCACTCATCGAATGCACCCCTCCTATTATGGATTAGCATCCACTTACCAGAGAAAACATTTGGCCTTTGATTTGGGGGGATTCGCTTACATCACTTAGCATGATATTCTCTGACTCCATCTATTTACCTGCAAATGCCATAATTTTATTCTCTTTTGTAACAGAATAATACACCTTTGTGTGTGTGTGTGTATATATATATATATATATATATATATATATATATATATATTCTTTATCCATTCATCTATTGAAGGGCATCTAGTTTGGTTCCACAGTTTGGCTATTGTGAATTGAGCTGCCATGAACATTGATATGGCTGTGTCCCTGTAGTATGCTGATTTTAAGTCCTTTTGGTATAGACCAAGGAGAGGGATAGCTGGGTCAAATGGTGGTTCCATTATAAGTTTTCTGAGGAATCTCCATACTGCTTTCCATATTGGCTGCACCAATTTGCAGTCCCACCAGCAGTGTATGAGTGTACCTTTTTCCCCACATCCTTGCCAATACTTATTGTTGTTTGTATTCTTGATAATTGGCATTCTGATTGGAGTGAGATGAAAACTTAGAGTAGTTTTATTTTGAATTTCTGTAATTACTAGAGATGTTGAACATTTTTTCATGTATTGTTGATTGATTGTCTATCTTTTTCTGAGAAGTGTCTGTTTAGCTCCTTAGCCCATTTATTGATTGGGTTGTTTGGGTTTTTTGGTGTTGAATTTTTTGAGTTCTTTATATATCCTGAAGGTTAGTGCTCTATCTAATGTGTTTGTAGTAAAAATATGCTCCCATTCTGTAGGCTCTCTCTTTATCTCACTGATTGTTTCTTTTGCTGTTAAGAAGCTCTTTAGTTTGAATTCATCCCATTTATTAATTATTCATTGTATTTATTGTGCTTTAGGGGTCTTGTTAAGGAAGTTGGGGTCTAATCCAACATGATGAAGATTTGGGCCTACTTTTTCTTCTATTAGGTGTAAGGTCTCTGGTCTAATTCCTAGGTCCTTGATCCACTTTGAGTTGAGTTTCGTGCAAGGTAAAGAGATAGGGGTTTAGTTTCATTTTGCTGCATATGGATTTCCAGTTTTTCCAGCACCATTTGTTGAAGAATATACCTTTTCTCCAATGTGTGTTTTTGGTGTCTTTGTCTAGTATGAGATACCTATTTAGGTGGATTTGTCTCTGTGTCTCCTTTTCTGTACCATTGGTCTACATGTCTATTTTGGTGTCAATACCATGCCATTTTTGTTACTATAGCTTTATAGTATAGTTTAAAGTCTGGTATTGTGATGCCACCTGCTTCACTCTTCTTGCTAAGGCTTTTTTTGGCTATTCTCAGTCTCTCATTTTTCCAAATGTATTTCACAATTGCTTTTTCTATTTCTATAAGGAATGATGCTGGGATTTGAATAGGAACTGCATTAAATATCTATAATGCTTTGGGTAATATGGCCATTTTGACAATATTAATTCTGCCTACCAGAACATGGGAGATCTTTCCATCTTCTAAGGTCTTCTTCAATTCCTTTCTTTAGTGTTCTGCAGTTTTCATTGTAGAGGTCTTTCACCTCTTTTGTTGAATTGATTCCCAAGCAATTTTTTTTCTGAGGCTATTGTGAATGGGGTGGTTTCCCTAATTTCTCTTTCAGAGGATCCATCATTGATGTACAGAAATGCATTTGATTTGTGAGTATTGATTTTATATCATGCTACTTTGCTGAATTCATTTATTAATCCTAAAAGTTTTCTGGTGGAGTTTTTTTTTTTGATCCTTTAAATATAGAACCATGTCGTCAGCAAATAACAATAGTTTGAGTTCTTCTTTTCCTATACATATCCCTTTAATTTCTTTTGTCTGTCTAATTGCTCTGACTAGAGTTTCAAGAATTATGTTGAATAGAAGTGATGAAAGAAGGCATCCCTGTCTTGTTCCAGTTTTTAGAGTGAATTCTTCCAATATTTCTCCATTTAGAATAATGTTGGCCCTGGGTTTAGCACAGATAACTTTTACAATGTTGAGGTATGTTCCTACTATCCTAGTTTTTCTACTGTTTTGAACATGAAAGAGTGCTTTATTTTGTCAAATGCTTTCTCTGCATCAATTGATGATCATATGATTCTTATCTTTATGTCTATTGATGTGATGAATTAACGTTTATTGATTTCCATTTGTTGAACCAACCTTGCATCCCTGAACAAACCAACACCAAAAGTAGAAGAAGACACAAAATAATTAAAATCAGGGCTGAAATCAATGAAATTAAAGCCAAAGAAATAATTCAAAAAAACTGACAAAACAAAAAGCTAGTTCTTTGAAAAAAAAATAAATAAGATTGACAAAACTTTTGCCACCCTAACGAAAAGAAGGAGAGAGAAAACTCAAATTACCAAAATTTGTGATAAAACAGGAAATGTCATCACAGACCCTATTGAAATATAAAATACAATTAGAAAGTATTTTGCAAATTTGTACTCCAGTAAAATAGAAAACCTCGAAGACACCAACAGATTTCTACAGACATATGATCAACCCACACTGAGTCAAAAGGACATTCACAATTTAAACAGATCAACTTCAAACAAGGAAACAGAAGATGCCATCAAAAGCCTACCAACCAAGAAAAGCCCGGGACCCAACAGATTCACAGCTGAGTTATACAAGACCTTCAAAGAAGAATTAGCACCAATACTCCTCAATTATTCCATGAACTAGAAAAGGAGGAAACCCTTCCAAACTCATCCTACGAGGCTAGTGTTATCCACCTCTTATTATTAACCTCGAGGGGTCTTTCTGAACTACAGCTCCCTTTCCTGCAATAGGGAGGATGAGCACCCACTAACTTCTGAGCTTTATCAGAGTAACTCCACGTATAGCCCTTAGAAAAGCCCCTTGCATGCAGGACTCACCAAAGGATAGCTATGCAATTGGGACAAAGAGATTCCCATGTGGATGGGTGCCCTTGTGTTGGTGATGGGCACAGAATGACTTTGTGACACACTTGATTCATAATTGATCTCCTAAATTTATTTAAACGCAGAAAAAAATATTCCCTTTATTTCTGTAAAGAGCTCATCCCTGAACTTTGCTCAATGGCTGGGGAAATAATATGAGAAAGGAATGTTGGGTAAGAGGCAGGACTGGCCGGCCTCTGTTTGTTCCTCCAGGTTCACACTCCACTCTTCAGTGTCTTCTATGCCCCAAGATATTGACCTCACTCTTTGCACAGTGTCTCTTGCCTTCTGCTTCAGGTGGGTTTGGCCTGTGGGATGCATTACTGGAGGACAGGAGGCTGGGGGAGAAGGGACTCCAGTATTTTTGCCTTGTTCCTGCCCTCCCTGTGGGCCATGGACATGACCCCTCTCAGGAGAAGCCTACAGAGGCCCAGCTCTTTCCTGATTCTGCAGCCTGCTTTCTCCTTTGCCTTCCAGGGTTGGGGTGCTAACACTGTCATGTGTATTCGTCCCTGAGTCAGGGTGCTTCTCAATCCCTGGCTGACTCCCTGGTCTTTTTATTCAATACTACGCAAAACAGTTTTTCTGTCTTGGGTTCTGGCCAATCCAGATGCCTTCAATTCACTTACATGCTTTGCTAATTTGTTAGTACTTTCAATGGTCCTCTGAATTTTTCCTGCCTCCAAGTTACATTTATAAGATTATAATATAGCTGTTTAGGTATATAAGATTTTTTTAGATTTTAGTATAGCGATGTAATATAAGATAAATTAACTGGAAATCACCAAAATATCTAGGTTGCTTAGCTTCTGCTCCAATATGGGAATTCTTTTCTGTGAGTTGCAAGAGATGTTTAAAATCATAGTTATATAATTTATTAGTGCTCCTCAATCATAAGGCTAGATACAAATAAAGATCTGCCGTCCTAAGTCCCATATCTGGAATCTCACCTTGTTCTGAGTTGATGATCACAGCAGACTCTTGGGTATTCAGCTTGGAAAAACTTCAGTGACTAAGTCTTTTTTTGGTTTTAAGGAATAGTAAAGTAGAAAACTGACTATTTTTGTTTTGAAGGCAGGAAGCTGAGTTATTATCATACCACAAAAGTAAGGCCAACATACTCAACGGAGGAAATAGGATGAAACCCAAGTAAAGCCCCATGATAATGTAACACACTGAACTAAGGGATCTGACTTCTTCCATAGGATATTTGCAAAATCTCAGATGATAGAGCCAAAGATGGGGCTGGGGATGTGGCTCAAGCTGTAGCGCGCTCGCCTGGCATGCGTGCGGCCCGGGTTCGATCCTCAGCACCACATACAAACAAAGATGTTGTGTCTGCTGAAAACTAAAAAACTAAAAAAAAAAAAAAAAAAAAAAAAAGATAGAGCCAAAGAGAGCACAGCATCTCGTCGGGCCCTTTCTATTCTATCTACTAGAAATGGACAGAAAGCAAAGCATCTCTCTAATAGTAACGAGAACATCAAGAAAACTTTATTCTTATTTTTTCCTGGAAAGATTCAAGAATGTATTCACACTATGTCATCAAAAAAGAATGGATAAAACTCTTCAATTACAAGCAACGTGGGTGGGAATTCCATGGGAAATGTGCAAATCTATCCCAACAAATAAAACAGGATGTGAAGGGAAGAAGAGGAAGAAAGCAAGGGAGAAAGGCTAAAAGCAAAATGTGAAGGAAGAGGAAGAAACCAGAAAGAATGGCCCTTCAGAGGGAAGATGAAGACCCCAATGGAGAGGAAAGCATTCTGGAAGGGCAAAGGTATTTGTCACCGCGGTACCCTAGGGAGCTTTAATAAGCACACGCATTCGAGCTCAACGATAAACAATAAAAATATAAGAAACTAGGGCATTTATAGATAGAAGAGAGCAAAATAATGCCATAAACCTAATTGCAGAAATAAATTTTAAAAGGGAAAGTATCAAGGAGACAACTAAAGCTGACATGCATGCCAGGGAGTGGCGTTCCCCTGAAGGAAGCCCTTACAGCTACCACCTGGCCAAACATGGGAGGATTTTCACACCGATGTCATTATTCACTTTTCTCACATTCAAATGTTAATGGCAAACATGTTCCGTTTTACATGAGAAAGACTGATTTTCCTAAAATCTACGTGGAATATTAAAGTGGATGTTGTCTTCCACCCCCCAGCCTCTCTGTGGCCTCCACGTGACTCCCGACAGCCAGTGTTCAGATTCCACCTCTTTTGGTCAGCTTTTCCATCTCTGTGACCAAAAGACTCAACAAGAACAATTAGAGGAGGAAGAGTTTACTTGACTCCTGGTTTTGGAGGTCTTGGTTTAGGGGCAGCCAACTCCATGGCCCTGGGCCAGCAGTGAGGCACCATGGTGGAAGGTCAAGGTGGAGGAAGGCACTCAGGACGTGCCACCAAGGAAACAGAGAGGGATCCACACAGTGGGGACAAAACATGAACCCCAAAGGCAGCCTCTGGTGCCCCACCTCCTCAGCCACACCCTACCCACCTACAGTTACTACCCGGTTAATCCGTATCAGAGGATAGAGCCACAGATCAGGTCACAGCTCTCATAACCTACTGACCTCACCTCTGAATGTCCTCACATTGTCTCCCCCACCAGCTTCTGAGGAGCACCTCACATCTGACCCACCACACTGCCCACCCCTCTCCTTGCCAGGCCATGGGGGCTTGCTGTGTCCCTGCATGCTGACAGTTGTCCAGGAGTATGGGAAATGGACATCCACCTTCAGATGCTTGAAACACGAACCCCCTCACCTGGAAATCCAGGTGGGATCATTCTGTGTTCTGTACCACCCCAGAGTTTCTCCATGACGTTAGCTCCAGTTAGCCACTACAGAAATGGGCTAAATACCGTGATTCCTTTCCTTCCCAGCCCCCTTATCCAACCACCCTGCTTTCTGTCCCCGACTCATCTGAAATAACCTGTTTGCATTGAAACCCTCATCTTAGAAACAACTTTTGGAAGAACTCAAACCAATATGTACAACATGTACAAATACTGCAAACAAGAAACTAAAGAATGTAACTTCTAAAAGGTGCTAAAATGATTCTGGGCAATGAATGTGATTGTTGGATTCTTTTTATTTTAAGTTTTAAAAAATTCTGGTTATAAAGAAATCATAAGTGAACAGTAAACTAGTAAAACATCCATGCAGATATTGTCAGTGTAAAATCATAATCAATATCTATGATTAAGCAACACAATAATTGCCCATTATAATAATTCTGTCCTTTAAAATTTGTACCATATAAATTTTGCATTATGAGTCTGGAGGTCAAGGCCACCCACCACTATACTCAGGTTTGTATCTTCTTTCCTGTTTTTCTCTTTTCCTATTAGTTGTTTGGATGCTGTTACTCCCTTGGAACTGTACTGTCACGTTATTGTCCTTGCACACCTACTTCTGGACTTAGTACATTCTGTATATATTTATTTAGTAAAGCTTATCTTCCAATAAATATAAGCACCCTATAAAGAATCATCAAGTATGAGCATAGTAAATTGTCATGAATGATATTCATTCCAATTCATAATTTTGTAAATACTGTCTGGAATCCTAATGAGATTCTTTCAAGGACAAAGAGCTAGCTAAAAGCAACCAGATCTCCTGAAATCGAGCCCACTGATTTCCAAAATAACTCTTCCTTTGAAATCTCTTTAAGATGTATTTCCCTGTCCAGATACCTGGTAGATGATGACATGAGTTGGGAGAAAACCAGCAGGGGACAAGGATAAGGAAATCAAAGACAAAGCAGAAGAGAGTGTGAAGATCATGGTGGCTGACTCAAGGTTCGTGATTCACTGATCTCCACAGAGGGAAGTGGAGGTCTGGTGGCCAGAATGCGAACATTGTGCAATGCCCAGCAAGCCTGAGCAGGGCTCACGCTGAGCGCAACCACCCCGGCCTGGCTAGTTTGTCTTCTAGGTCAAGTTTACTCACAGTCCTTGCCACAATCTCTCTTCCTCTTTTTACCAAAAGTTCAAAGTTCCACTATTAAGAAGAAATCCAACACCACTGGCACCTTCAAATGCTTTGAAATAAGACATTCCTTCCACAATTCTAAAGTCATCCTGAGGCTGGACTCTTCAGAAGTAACTGCCTGTGAAGTCACCATTGTCCATTACTGTTTCTGAAGAACAAAGAAAAGCTAAAAGACATCTCCAAGTAATGAAGCACTGCAGGATTCAGATAATGCACTTTTCTCTTGTCTTAGAAGAGATATAGAAAGAAAGAGGAAGTCATGATTTATTATGTGATATTTAAGGTCAAATGAAGTCACAAGGATTCACATATAAAAGAACACATATGGTGATGGTGACATATGATGACCTCTATGTCAATATCTGTATGTTTATTTTATTAGCAGGGAAAATGGAACACTCATACATTGTTGGTTGGATCACAAATTTGTACAACCACTCAGGAAAGCAGTATGGAGATTCCTCCAAAGTCTAGGAATGGAATCTCCATCTGACCCAGCTATCCCACACTTGAAGATTTATCCAAAAGACCTAAAATAAGCATACTATAGTGACACAACCACCGTAATGTTTATGATGGTTTTTAACTATTGTGCAGCCTGTCATGATCTTCTAAAGCTAAACCTTGGAGTCAAAGTTCTCATGTCAAGAATTCTGTTTACGGATGGTTGAATTTTGCTGAGCACATGACACAGTGCCAGTCAGAAAGGATAATCTAGAGGTCAGTAGAACTCTGTCCCTGCTCACAAGGAGCTTCGAATCTTGGGTAAGGAACACAGCACAACAAGGTCTCAAATAGGTAATTTCTACTTGGGGCTGCCAAACATTGTAGGGTAGACTAAATAAGTGGGGGACAGAGGATCTTCAGGACAATGTGACCATAATGGTGGATTGTGTATCACACACCATTAAACATTTGTCCACATTCCTAAAGCTTCCATGAGTGAACCCTAATGATAGACTTTGGGTGACTCTGATCTGACAATGTATGTTCCTCAGTCGTGACAAATGCACCCCTCTGCTGAAGGAGGCTGATAACTGGAACGGCTGGGTATGTTCAGGAGCTGGAGGTATATGGGAAATTTCTCTAACCAGTTGCTATGAACCTGAGCTGTTCTAAAAAACAACGCATTAAACGAGGAGAAATAAGAATGCATGCTTATTTGCTTGGTGTGAATGATATCTACCTGAAAGTATATTGGATACCTTTTTGACTTTATAAATTTTATGATGTGCAATGTTCTTAATAAAAATAAAGTAAAATATAAACTGCCGTTGATAATTTACGAACAAACTCAAACCCTTACGTGAGAGTGATTCACATTATCAGATTCTATTTCTTTGTGATATCCTTCCTGTTTTTCTTGAGTTTCTTGGAATACATTATTTTACAATCTCAGCCCTCACTGAACTGTTGCCAGAATTAGTGGAGACTTGAAAAATCCATCCTCAGACCACAGGATCAAAGGAAGAAGGTCCCTCTGAGGTCCCATATGGTTGGTTGCAACTCACACGAGATGCTCATGAGAGGAGGGAGAGCGACTGCAGGTCAGACCTCAGAACTGTCCAGTCCATGTTCGCACCCCAGTGGAACTTTCCCTTCTCTCCTCACCTTGAGAAAGCTGGGTTTACTTTTGATGTAGCAACGGCAGATGCTTCTATTTTTAGACAAATGCCTAGCTCGAGTACAAAGTGATTACTTCTAATTGGAGAGCAGAGCGAGGAAGGCACATCAAAGGATTCGACATTGGAGCTGAAGCTTGAGGGACCCCCACAGCAAGGATGCGGGGAGACCCCCTGAGCAGAAGCAGCAGGCGAAGCCAAGGCACAGGCATGGGGGAAGAGCCACTTGAACAGTCCTCCAAGGCCATCAGGGCTACTGAGATGCTTCTAGCCTGGAGAAATACAGAAACAATGTCTCCTTAACTAGTAAGGCAGCAAAGATAATGAGGTTTTGCTTGGGGCACTATGAGTTGTGGGAAGTTCAGCAGTATACTCAGATCAGCATGTGTGATGGCCACCCAGTTCTGCATGCAGTGAGGTCAGGTTGGGACAGACCGTAGTGAGAGAATGGACACTATCAGAATTACCAGTACATCGATGGTTGGGGAGATGGGTGGGTCATTTCTGAGAAGTTTGTCAATAGACCAGGGAGTCAGGAGGCACATTGGAACCAGAGATAATGCCTTATTACTGTGAGTTACAAGGACTAGTCAAATGTACAGAAGTGAAGATTAGGAGACATAGTCATGTGAGAAGTCAAATTGAAACCAGTTAGATCCTTGAGGGACATTCACTTGGAAAGCACAGTAAAGCATCCTGCGTGGGAGAAAAGAACTATAGACACAGAGCATTGGAATAGGTTAAATTATCAGTGATTCAAGATAAAAGTGAATGGGGTAAAACCAATAGATACCAACATCATCACCACCATCATCATCGCCAGAACCACCATTATTAACACCATCGCCACCATCATCATCACCACCACAACCATTATCAACACCACCATCAGCATCGCCATCACCATCACCAGAACCACCATCACCATCACCACCACCATTGTATCACCATCATCACTGTCACTATGACCATCATCATCATCACCATCACCATCTCAACTCACTAGAGCTTCCCACATTTATTTAATAAATGTTATATGCCAAGAGCCATGCCAGATTTTTTATGAATTATCTAATTTAAATTTCAAATATCATAATAAATAAATAGTATTAATTTTATTAGACATTGTAGGAAATTAAGGCTTAAAGTATTTACCTTTTTAAAAAGACTAGCTGGTAGCTGCCATAGCTAAGCCTCAGTCTGAAGTATATAGCAGCCTGTGCTTTGTGTTTCCAGAAACCAACCTGGAACTCTTTGCAGATCATTCTGTTGCGATAAACCTCTGAAACCTCATGTAGCTTTACTTCCTGAGTTTGTCTATTTCTGTGTTCACTGAAAAGGATATATAGAAAAGTGCCTAACAGAGAAATCTCTTTATTTTGAAGTTTGGAGTTCCAACCAAAAATAAATTAAAACTCAAAAATGGAGAGACTTAAATAAAATGAGCTTTCACTATTTTCTGTGAACACTAATTATCCAGAGCACATTTCCCCAATTTTCACAGCTAATTAAAAGTTTGGATATTATTCAGGACTTTATTTACAGAAGTCTTTTATATAATTCATTTGACTGGCTTTATAATATCAGAGAAGTTCTCAAATAAGTCAGCTTAGTCTCCATAGGTTTTAAATGTGAAAATTTCCAACACAACAAGAAAAGCTGTATAATTTGCAGGCATTTAAAGAAAGGAGTTGGTTTCTTAATAAGTTATTTGAATGATTAGATATGGTGCTCCTTTTAAAAGAGGAGAGTATTCTTAAAGTGTTAATATTTTAAAAACGCATGGTTAATGGAATTATATTATTTTCAAAGTTTAACCTCTCACAATATTTCTCCTGCATTTGATGCCCACATAGTCTAGTTATAAATGATATAAGACCCATAATAAGTTAAGATTTTTATTGTTATTATGATAAGCATCAGCCTAAGGATTTTACAAATATTAAATAATCTGCTACAAAAACTTTATGAGTTTTTCTCATTTTATGAGTAGAAAAGCAGATGCAATGTTAAGTGACCTGTCCACAGTTTCACTTCTAGTAGGTAAGGGACTGGAATTCAAACCAGGGCGCCTTCTCAATAATGCTCTCTCCACCTGTACTCGAAAACATCCTTTCATAAAGTCAAGACCATTATTACAGCAGCTTACACAGGTAGCTACATCTGATATTGCAATGAACAACTTATCCAAATTCCTAATAAATTTTCATTTGTCAACATAGCTGAAATCATATATTAGAGAAACTCAAAGGTAGATTATCTGATTACCTTTAATTGAAGTAGACCAAAACATAAGAACTTCAAGATGTATCAATTATTGCATTTACTCACCTATAACTGATAAAATAAATTATGAATGTAAAAATGTTTCTATTTTTTCTATAAAATGCTTAGAACATATTACCTGTAAGAATTATCATGCCATGAACTCTCAACCCTCAACTAAAGTTCCCTTCTTATTGTAATTATGTAGGTCTACTTTTGTAACATATTCATAATTGTCTATTATTTATATAATGATGAGTTCATAGTCACGCATACAACATTTGGGATCTTACAAAAATAGGAGGAAACCATTAGGGTTTAGGAAGGAGGTCAGGAAGGACAGGAGGTGGGTTGAATTTTGTTTTGTGCATATGTGAATATGCCACAGTGACACCCACAATCCTGTATAATTATGAGGCACCAATAAAACTTTTTAAAGACTACAACCTTTCAATTACAGCCTGTGCCAGTTCACAAAGCACAGTGATTCTGCAAACTTTAGTTTCCAGTCTTATCTGTGTTCCCAGAATTAAAGGAAGAAAAGGAAAGTCCTTCCTCAGGCACAGATCTTACAGCGAGAGGAATTCCAATTTCCACATCTAAGTGTAAAAGGGAGCACCCATTTGGGCACCAGGTATTCCACACCAGGCTGGAAACCCATGGAGGAGAGTGCACCATGTCACTTTCCTTGGGATGTTGGAGTGGAATGGCAGCTGTTGGCACCAGCAGAGACTGTGGTGGGAGGCTTGTGCCCCGGGGGCACAGGAGGCCAGAGGACTACGCACTTTCCCTGTATCTTAGCTGACCTGTGGATTTCCTGACACATCACCACAACTGCTGGAGACAAGCACCTCTTACTAAGTAACGGTGGCTTGTGCAAATGTAAATTCTGGCGATGGTGGTCATTTGCCGGAGCCTTTGGCCACCTTCTCCACCCCTTGGCATGGATGTTTATCAATTCTCTGTCAAGTCCACCCTGTTCTCTGTGGGTAATGTGAACTGCCACTGAGATTGGAGAGGTGTGGATTTCAATCCTGATTCTACTGTGAATTGTTCCCCAGGCTGTTTTGTCTGCTTTGAATTTAAGACATTTTATAGGCGGCTTCTGAATGGGACTCATTAGAAATTCTTGAACTGAATACATTTCAAGGGGTTTTAGTAATTTCAGGCCTGGTAAGTGTATAAATTACGAACATTTAACCCTTTCAAAGAACTAAATCACTGCGCAAAAGCAGCATTTGTAGTTCCTCAATACAGGATGAGTCCTGGTGGAAGCCCTTCTGCACATTCAGGTTATCTCTGTATCAAATCGCAAAATTTTGAGTTAGCACCAATCTTTTCATCTTACTTTGTTTTGTTCTCTGGAAGACCTACTGGTACCTTGTCTTAATTTGTGTCAAAGGCTAGCATATCTCTTGCAAGATAGGATCTTTGTCTTTTCCTGTCTCCTCTCATGAAGTTGGGCCAAAGCACAGAACTCTATCTTACCATCTGGGTTCCGCTTTATCTTTTAAATGACACAGCTGGTTCTTTGCCTCCTCTACCAATGATGCTGGAGGAGAACAGGAGGAAAAAAAATGCATAAAAGAGAATGACTTCAGGGATCTTGGAATTTTCTTGGATACCACAGGTAAAGGAGCACCGTGATTCTCTGCGATGGTTGAACCTGCTGGGCTGATCATTTCTACCAACAGTTTGGATCATGTATAAAACTGTAGAGTGAATCTTAAGGGAATCCTAACTTAAAGTTTCTGATCACTCTTTCTACATACTCCCAAGGGTATTGTCGGAGTCTCGTAAATATCAAAAAAATTATGCAACAATCTGAGTTTTTTTCCTGTTATAGACTTTTTTCGGTAGTAGCCTTCTTGAGAAATGATGTGAAACCAATGAAGTTATTCTTTTAAAACTGTGCAATATCCCAAAGCTGTAAGCTATAAATAACATGGTTTCAGCCTGAGCCCCAACTCTTGGCTTTTCACTTTTAGTATCTGCTGCTGTCACTCCTGACTTGGGCACAGTCACCCTTTATATATTAGTCCCTCTACCAGTGACTACTCCCTTAATCTCAGGGAATCCCAGTTTCACAGGCCAGCAGTTGACATTTTGGGGGAAAACAGGAGAGGACTTTGAAACTTTCCCTCATGCTTCATGGACATCTTCGGATAAATATTTCAAGAAACGTGAAGGTCAGTCTGTCCCAAACGGAGCTTTCTTTCCTTCCAAAGAGGAAACATCCTTTTCAGACTTCTGCATTTCTGACCACGCCACGGCCACTAATCCTCTTCCCCAGACTTCTCTTCCCCTTTCTTTAAATGATGTCAAGGCCTGTGGGCTCCATTTCAAAACTCTCACTTCTCAGATTTTTCAATTCCAAGCTCTAGGTCTTATAACGGTTTCTCAACCACGAACTCTATCTCTGTGAACCACTTCCTAAGTCATTTCAAATAACATCGCTTCCCAGACCAGAAGTCATTCATGGTTCTCGTTGCTGACCAAGTTAACATAACTCGGCTTGGTGGTATTGAAGGCTATTCAGAATGTATCTGGTGGTTGCTCGTCACGCCCTGCACCCTAACGTTGACTCCAAACTCTCACAAGCTAAACACCACAATCTTCGAACAGACTTGAACTTTACCCCCTTGCTGTCTTCATTGTCCTCTCACTGTAGATGGCCTTATCCCTCTGTCCAGAAGAGCACTCTCCAGGAGAACTGTGTGAAGTGGAAATGTTCTACAGTTGTGCACTGACCAATAGTGGTAGTCAGAAACCACATGCCGTTATCAGATCAAAGACATGTGACTAGCTCAACAGAGGAACTCACTTCTTCATTCTATTTAATTTTAATTAATCTAAATTTTTACATAGAGCTGATGGCTACTGGAAGGTACAGGTCTAGATCCTGTTTTCATCCCTCAGATTCTCTCCATCTTGTAGTGACCAGGTCGACTAGCTGTACTTGGATGTCTCCACCAGGTTTCCTGATTGAAATATTCCCTTCTTGGCCCTTAGGACAATTTAACTGTATCATGTCATAGCTTGCATTACTCAATAAAATAATATAGAAAAAAATGGTGTTGTAAAAATTTGGGTTCTGATTTTAAGTCCTTTTGGGTATAAACCAAGGAGTGGTATAACTGGGTCAAATGGTGGTTCCATTCCAAGTTTTCTGAGGACTCTCCAATATGTAATTCCACCAGCAATGTGTGAGTGTGCCTTTCCCCCCACATCCTCACCAACATTTATTGTTGCCTGTATTATTGATACTTGCCATTCTGACTGGAGTGAGATGGAATCTTAGACTAGTTCTGATTTGCATTTCTCTAATTGCTAGAGATGTTGAACATTTTTCATATATCTGCTGATCAATTTTATTTATTCTTCTGTGAAGTGTCTGTTCAATTCCTTAGCCCATTTATTGATTGGGTCATTTGTTTTTATATCCTGGACATTAACAATCTATCTGAGGTGCAGGTGGTAAAGATGAGCATATTACTGTAATGCAGCCACATCAATGTTTATAGCAGCTCAACTCACAATAGCTAAACTATGGAATCAACCTAGGTGTCTTTCAACAGTTGAATGCATAAAGAAAATGTGGCATATATACACAATGGAATATTACTCGGCCCTAAAGAATGAAGTTATTGCTTTTGCTGGTAAATGGACAGAGCTGGAGAATATCATGCTAAGCAAAATAAGCCCCTCCCCAAAAAACCAAAGGCTGAATGTTTTCTCTGATATGCGGATGCTAATTCACAATGGGAGGGGTAGAGGCTAGTGAAGAATAGAGTTACTTTGGATTAGACAGAGGAGAGTGAGAGTAGGGAAAGGGTATGGGGGTAGGAAGGATAGTAGAATGAATCAGACATTATTACCCTATGTACATATATGACTACACTACTGGTGGGATTCTACATCATGTACAACCAGAAGAATGAGAAATTATATTTCACTATGTATAATGAATTATAGTGCATTCTACTGTCATGTATAACAAATTAGAACAAATTTTTAAAAATAGATGGGTGGATAAAGAAAAAAATTTGGATTCTGGATGCACACTGCCCTATACTGAGCTAACTTTAGATGATTTTCCTAATTTCTCCAACCTCGATTCCATAATTTGGTAGTTCCTACCTCAGAGAGTTGTTGTGGAAATTAAAAAGAAAAAAAGAGAAATGTTCGGCTTTGCCTTATGGCAAGTATTTGTGTGCAAATCTGATGGGTTCCTTAGAATCGTGAATTCAGCATCTACTGAACATTCATTCTTCACTTAGGATGACAAGATAAATGAGATACAGTCTCTGTCACTCCTGAACTCACAGAATGATGTGGGATGTTTCCCAATTTATATGTCCTTCTGGATTCTGAGTCCTGAAGAGGATAATTTGTGTTTTCTCCATCACTGTGGTCTGCTGAGAGCCTTGCATGACATAGGTTCATAACAGAAAATCAACATTGAATGAATGCTACACTCTCTCCCTCCCTCCTTCCTACCGTCTCCACCCCTTTCTAAAACGCAGGTGGATCTGTCCATACTTCTCTGGGGGCATCTGCTGTGTTCAGTGCTGCCGTTTAGCTGTGTGCGCTTTGGTCCACCCCCCTCCCCACAGGACATTCAGTAGTCAGTGTCCCCTGAGGACAGTGTCCTGCCTTCTCCTTCTGATGTTTGCATTATGCAATCGTTGCCTTCCTCAGGAAGTCGGTGAGTGCCTTTCCCACTTGTTCATTTTAAATAAATATTCTAGTAAAATTAAAGCTCAAGATATAAGAAGTGAAAACAAGAGTTTCTGTCATTCTCTGCATGTGTGTTCTGGGTCAAGGACGTTGATGTCACGGATTCCTCTCACATGCTAACTTATGGATATTTCTTGTGAGGTAGAATATCCTCTGGATGGTGCAGAATAAAAATAAGTAAATGTTTGTTTTCTTTAAAAAAAAAACTTGCGAACATTTCCAACACATGGACAATAAGTTTAGATTCCTGTGCACAGCCACACTCCTCCTTGTGGCTCCAACTTTGAACAGAATTCTCCTGTAACGTGCGAATGTTCTAGTTGAGAATAGAGTCCACGGGTTCTCTGTGCAATAACTAGCAGGTGCCTGGGTGTATCAGTTATAAAGCTTTCTTCTTGAAATATTTTGCTGAGATGGAGTGATTTCCCTAGTCCTGTTAATTTTCCTTCCCAAATCTCTTCTTAAATCATAATTTGTTAGTAGAATATATAGGTATCTTTACTACCCGTTGTGAAGTCAACATTATCACTGTTTTGTTTTTTTTCTTGTACCGGGGATTGAACTCAGGGGTACTTAACCACGGAGCCCCATCTCCAGCCCTTTTCATTTTGAGATCAGGTCTCGCTAAGTTGCTTAGGTCCTTGCTAATTTGCTGAGGCTGACTTTGAACTTGAGATACTCCTGCCTCAGACTCCGAAATCATTGGGGTTATGGGTATATACTACCACGCCCAGCTATTATTGTTCTTTAAAAAACTTAAAACCTTAGAATCAGGAAAATCTGTCCATGCTAATTAAAATTAGAAAGTAGTTTTCCTTATAATTTATGATTTAAAGTTATCTCTGATTTTCTCCCTTAGGACTATGAAGTGTAAAATATAACCACCATGAAGTTGTTTGTAACTGATAAAAACATCTTGAAATATAAAAAGAAAATGTGACTAAATGCTTTCAAAAATGAAAATTATTCTTTTAAAAAAAGTTTTAATTTGTTCTTTTTAGTTTTACATGATGTAGAGTGTATTGTGACATATACATACGTGGAGCATAACTTGCCATTTTTGTGGTGGTAAGTGTTGTGGAATTTCACTGGTCGTGTATTCATACGTGAACATATGATGTCTGGTTCATTCACTGTCTTTCTTATTCCTATTCCCTCTCCCTTCCCTTCGTTCCCCTTTGTCTAATCCAAAGTACTTCTATTCTCCCCCACTGCCTTATTGTGTGTTAGCATCTGCCTAACAGTGAAAAGATTCGCCTTTGGCATTTTAGGATTGGCTTATTTCACTTAGGTGATAGTCTCCAGATCCATCCATTTACCTGCAAATGCCATAATTTTATTCTTTAAGGCTGAGTAATATTCCATTGCGTAGATATACTACATTTTCTGTTGAAGGGCACCTAGGTAGTTTCCATAGTAGTTATTGTGAGTTGAGCTGCTATAAACATTGATGTGGCCATGTTACTATAGTATGCTGATTTTAAGTCCATTGGTTATAAACCAAGAAGTGGGATAACTGGGTCAAATGGTAGTTCCACTCCAAGTATAAAAATGAAGATATAAAGTCATGCTTTTATGCTTAAAGCCATAAAGTTGAAATATTGAAATACTATGAATATGAATAGGAGTATAGATAAAGCATCGCTGGATGAGTTCAATTTCTTTTCTAAACTCTCTAATTTATTAATTAGAATTATATAAAATAAATTCAGATGTCAAGCAAAAGTTTTAATTTGACATTTGGGTTTTAAATTATTAGAATTCGTTAATATTGCAAAGTGAATCTTTAAACTGTGTAGAATTTAATAAACTTTTGTATAAATCAGTAGATTTTGTAACACCCCCCCCCATGGCATGGTGTCACCTGCCTGTAATCCCAGCAATTTTGGAGGCTGAGGCAGGAGGACAACAAGTTCAAGACTAGTCTGGAACACTTAGTGAGACCCTCACACACTTAGGGACACCTGCCTCAAAATTAAAACATAAAAAGAGTTAGGGATGTAGCCAGTGGTAAAGAGCCCCTGGGTTCAATCCCCAATGCCCGGGGAGTGGGTGTGGTGAGTATTTTTGTAAAATCCAAGCAGTGGCCACAGCCTTGTCTGGCTGAGCCCCTTCTACTTTCTTGACTATTCTTCTGAAAAGACAGAGAAGCACACAGAGAGCCCTGTCAGGGGATCATTTGGGCTTCGGAGAGCAATTTGATACTACAACCATAGATTGGATTTTCTCTTGTCAACTCAGTGACCAGAATCTGTTAGAATTAATATAAGCCCTGAACCTTTAGTTGTGTAATAGCAGAAAATCAACAAAAAGTTGCCGCTGAGTGATCATTTGAATAAAAACAGACAGAACTTTATGTTTCTTAATTGATTTTATCATTTTTGATTTGGAATAAAAAATGTTTTAAAGGGCACTTTTTCACTTAGGGAACATTGAAAGATAAGTTTTTTTTTTCTTTGACATGGAAACTAGAAACATTCAAAGGGTACCTTAAAATACCACACTGGTGTTTATCAGGGAAGTGAGTTCAAAAGGAAATGGGTGGAACTTCATCAAATACAC
This sequence comes from Urocitellus parryii, assembly GCF_045843805.1. Classification (NCBI taxonomy): domain Eukaryota; kingdom Metazoa; phylum Chordata; class Mammalia; order Rodentia; family Sciuridae; genus Urocitellus; species Urocitellus parryii. The sequence goes on along the minus strand of NC_135532.1, from coordinate 117,286,427 downwards.
CTAACTCAAAAAATGCTTTCACATCCTAGGTAGAATCTTATCCACTTATTGAATTGATTTGCTATTGAATAATATTAATGCCTATTTTTAGTCATTTGATAACTATAAGGGTCAACAGAAAAGGAAATTTTGATTTTCTTGAGATCTCTGAAGCTTTTGGTTTGGGTGGGTATTTATTTCTGTGTCCTTATCTAAACCCATTTTCCTTGATGAAGTTGACTTTGTCACAATATTTTAAATATTAACGGCTTTGTCTCCAGGTTTGCAGCCAAGCATGGATCAGGTGTGACTTCCACAGTACTCTACAAAACACTCCACTTGAACTCCGTGACTTTCAGCAATCAGCACTTGACTGCATGTTTACACATGTACCATCGGGGGAGCATGGTTGACCTGGGCTGGTCTGGATCCACCCTGAGAGCTCTCATTCCTCTGGACAGGGAGTCCATGCTGTTATTTTCAAGGTCAAGTGTAAAAGACTGCAGCCCATTTCACAAGCACATTTCCACCCTCTGCTAGCTTCATGTCACCGACACCCCCGTGGCCACACCAAGTCCCAGGCCAAATCCATCATTAGTAGGGCAGGGAAAGTATTCCTCCCAGAGAGGTGGTGGCCCTGGGTCGGAGTGGGCATGACAAGGACAGTGGTCTGTCACAGCAGGTCTGCAGCCACTCCCAACTGTGCAGATGCATTCCTCAATAAATGCTGACTAGACAACTCCGTGCCCCCTGGTCCTCTCCCCAGCACTTAAAATGTCTTTGCTCATCTTTTTTTTTTTTTTTTTTTTTTTTGTCTATGATAGTTTTTCTGTGTTATTATTCAAATGCTTCAAAATTCACAAACCCAACTCACCCCTGATTTAAGCATTCATCAGTTTCCTGTCTTCCTTTTGTATTTGGCTTCATTCTGTCCATTTTTACGTTCTTACTAAAAGTGTTCTAACGGCTTATGTCCCTTGTGTATATTTTTGTCAGTCTGGGCTAAACGCGGTCTCTTTGCTTTTGACTTGATAGGAAATGCTGCTCAGTCAAACCTCATATCACCTATTTAATCCAGGGTGGTGCCATAAGTAAGGGGCAAGAAAGGTGCTGGAGAGGACGTGGGGAAAAAGAGCCCTTTACACTGTTGGTGGGATCGTAAACTAGCACGACCACTGCGGAAACCAGCATGGAGGGTCCTCAAAAGGCTGGGAATGGCACCCCCCTATGACCCAGCCATCCCACTCCTCAGCATTTATCCTAAGGAATTAAAGTCACCATACTGTAGTGACACATGCACACCCAAGTTCATAACAGCCAGACCATGGGACCAGCCCAGGTCTGTCAGCAGATGAACGCACAAAGAAAATGTGATGTATATGCACAATGGAGTTTTATTCAGCCATAAAGAAAAATGAAATTATAGCATTTGCAAGAAAATGGATGGAAGTTCTGATTATTATGTTAAACAAAATAATTTAATCTCTGAATTTCAAGGGTTGTATGTTTTCTCATGTGGAAACTAAAGAAGAAAAAAGGAAAAGAAAGGTGGGAGTGGATCTCATGAAAATTGAAGGGAGATCGGTGAAATAGAGAAAAGAGAACAGAAGGAGGGAGGAGGGGAAGGAAAGGGGAAATACTGGGGAATGATTTTGGCCAAATTACGTCATTGTGTTGTGTGCAAGAATAAATACATGACAACAAATTCTACCATCATGTACGATTAAAATGCAGCAATAAAATATTTTTAAAACAATAAATGAATAAATAAACAAACAAATAAATAAATACCAAATTGCAGTCTATATACAGACATCCTGGTGCAAGTCCTGCTTGAACCATTTACACTTGCCTATTTAAGGGACTGTGCCTCGGTTTTCAATAGAAAAAGAGTAGTTTTGATAGTACCTAAAAAATATTGCAATGAAGATTCTTAAGTTCACATGCATCTCTTAATATATAAGGACCTGATAGCATATAAAACATTGAGTGTTAGTTTTGTAATTATCAGTAGTACTGTTACTATTATTTAGACCTAAGTGTAGGCAAGCTGCTCAAAGCTCCAAGGTTCTCTGCTCCTGAGAAAGTTTATCTTTACTGGGAGCTAATAGTTATTGTGAATCAAATTATAAGCAAATCACTTCAGTTAGGTGCACACCTCAGGTCATGTATGATTCAGTCCTCGACAACCTACAGGGCAGGTCTCATGACTTCTGAAATACAGAGGAATCTGAGTCAGCAGATGTAATTTAATTTTGTGGGGGATTCAACAGTTGCTTAAAGGTACAATAAGATTTAAATCCAAGAAATTTATATTAATGTCTTTACTCTTTGGCATTTCTGTAATTTGTACTACAGTTTCTATGAAACTTTGCATTGTTTCCAAAAAGAAAAAAAAATCTATCTTCTGTTAAAATAACTTGTGGAATAAACCACATGGTCTATATATTTATCCACTTTAACAAATAAACAAAATCTCATTCAGTATTTTAAAATTTAATATTTTCCTCTTCATAAAATCATGCACATTCCTGGGGCTGGGGTTGGGGCTCAGCGTAGAGCACTCGCCTAGCACATGTGAGGTGCGGAGTTCACTCCTCATCACCACATAAAAATAAATAAATAAAGGTATTGTGTCTAACTACAACTAAAAAAAAATGTTTTAAAAAAGTCATGTACATTCCTTATTGGAAATATAAGTGATCCAGAATATAAAGAGTAAAATGAAAATTATCTAAATCCCTAATGGAATTTTGTTAGTGTGCAAGAGTTTGGGTTATCTGCTTAACATTCAGTGTTGGACCCATGCATCTACTTCATTGTTTTCTCACTATTCAGGATATCTCAAATCTTACTTTTCATTAAATTTTTAAAATAATATTTTTAATAATGGTACAAAAATCCACCATGTCAGGGGGCTTTCATTTCATTCTGCAACTGTTTAATATTTAAGTTGAGATTTTTACTATAATGAGGAAGATGTGAAGAATCTCCTGATGGATATCTCAGATGGGTTTTTTAAGCCTAGAAAAAGAGATTAGAGGACACATACAAATCCTGATAGACATCTGACACTTTGCAGGGAACCTCTTTATGCATGCCTATTTGTTTTGTTTTGTTCTCACTATAGAGACGGAGAGAAATCTGCATAAATTATCTTTTCCTGTGTGGCCCCCTCTCTGTTGGCCTAGTTCTATATTTAATTAACATTGATGTTTACCAGCAATCTTTTATGCTTCGCTTTCCCACATTCTTAGATTTACTCACCCTTTAATTGGCTACACATATCAAGCAGTTTGGCTTTGGTGTTTTTGTTTTTATCTTTTAATTCGTGCGAGTGAGTAGACTGTTTTTGGAAACTCTGCCGATTTGAGAGTATCTTTTCATACCGTATATAATAGCCCATGTTCCAGGCACGGCCACCTTCCTTCCTGATGATAAAGATGCTGCTTTATTTCCTGCTAGTGTAGATTTCTGAGTAAAGACGACTCAGGCCAAGTTAGCTTCTTTTCTTTCAGGGGTGTCTTGTTTTTTATGTCTGTGTGCTTTTAAGACTGTTTCCCTTTATTCCTCAGAAGGTTTCCTGAGGTTTTACTGAAGAAACCAGCCATGCTCTTGCTCCATCCTGAAGGCAGCCCTGGCTCATGATTCCCAGTCCTGTTGTTCTGTCAGCTGTTTTGGTTTCCTACTCAGGAGCAGCTTCCAGCGTCCAGCTCTTCCAATTTGCACCACATGGACAGAAACTGTCTACGAAGGGCTTAAAGCTGTACCTGGGACTTGCTCCTCCACTCTGAGGTCTCCCACTCTGATCACCCACAAACTCCCACCTGCCTTCTTCCTCTCCAACTGACCTTCCTCTCCCTGCTGACCTAGGCTTGAGGTGGCCTGCCCATTCTGTTGGGGTTCACCTTGGTTTCCTAGTGTCCAAAACCAAGTTTACCACCTCAGATTTTTCTTTTCCAGAATTTAGTGCTTCAAAAGGCCATCATTAATTTTATTAAGAGATCATCATTAATATATTATATTATGTATTATAATATTAAAATTATAATTCATATATTATAATTTAATAATAGACCCTCATTGATTATTAAATCATATTACGCACATTTTATTAATAGACCATCATTAATTATCAATTTTATTAATATACCATCATTAGTTATATTATTCATATTATGCACATTTGCATTATATACAACACATGGAATATACTATATGTTATATAGAAAATATTTTAGCAGCTTTATGTTGTTTTGTGCACATGATATCTTTTCACAAAAGTGTCCAAATTTTTGAAAAGTTCAGAAAGATAATCAGTTGTTTAACATAATCAGGTGGGTTCAAACAACTAAGTTTATTCACTTACTAAACAGCTGTCACCTGTTCAAACGACTCATCTGCACTAATGTTTGATTTTTACTTTCTTGATGATCCCATGATTTTTCTCTTGGTTCTGTGGATGCCATTTATGGCTCTTGTGGATTTGATGTGTTGAGCCGACCTTGCATTCCTGGGGTAGTCTCCCTTGATCACAGAAAATGATCCCTTTAGTGTGATGTTGAATCTGGTTCACTAATATTTTGTTGAGGATTTTTGCATCTGCGTTCATCAGGAATTTTGGCTTGTAATTCTTTTTTCTTGTGTCCTTGTCTGGCTTGGTGTCAGGGTAATGGTGGCCTCATAAAATAAGTTTGTAAGTGGTCCGGCTTCTTAAATTTTTTAAGAGAATTTGAGAAGGACTGGCTTTGGATCTTCTTTAAACGTTGGTGGAAGTTAGCAGTGAAGCCATGGGGCCCTGGGCTTTGTACAGATTCAATCCCCTAATCCTTCCAATTCAGTCTTGGAAGGGTGTAGGTGTCTAGAAATTTACTTGCTATGGGTGATCCAATTTTTTGGCATATAATTGTTCTTAGTTGTCTCTTAGAATCTCTTTTATTTCTTTGGTATTGGCTGCAATGTCTTCCTTTCTTTAGCATTTTTGAGTCTTCTCTCTTATTTCTTAGTTACTCTAACTCAAGTTTTGTCAATTTCGTTCATCAGTTGTTTATTTTTCAAATGGTTTAAACATAGGGTATTAAGTAATAGTACTATGGAACTACCTTACCTCAACAGTGTGTATTCTCATCACTTATAGAAACAAACTGTGTCTTTTTAGGTACTGTCAGTCCATGATTACTTAAAGACTACTTTGTTTTTTCACAATTTGGACTTATAGACAAAGGTTCTTACTATCAAAGGTATTATTTTAATCAGCCAATGATACTTCATATAAGTTAATAACTTAACTAAGTCTAATTTTAATGTGGTTATATATGTGTGCAGAGAAGCACCTCTGTATGTACTTAAATGAGTTCAAACTATGTTGATAATTTAAAATTCTAAATTTATTACTTAAATTTTACAATCATATATTGCAAATGAGTGTTTTTAACAATCAGTTTTCTAAAAATAAAAATGGAAGTCATTTGTTTTATTCTATTGAGTGCATGTAAGTCTTTAAGTTGAGAATTCTGATTTCCATTATAGTGATTAATTCCCATGTCTGCCATGTTACTTATTTGTGTGTCTCACTGCTTAAAGAATATGTCTTTCTTCAGCAAACGTTCAGCACCTACTGTTTACTATGCACTTTCCTAGGTGCTGAATAAACAAAGAGTAAAATGGATGAAATAATTTTCTTCATGACATTGCCATTCTAGTTTCTGAAGAAAGATATAAATATAAAGGCAAAGTGTATTTTATATATATATATATATATATATATATATATATATATATATATATATATAATCTCAAAACACTATATAGATAATTCTCATTAAGAAAATAAACTTTTAATCTAGCAAATACTTATGGCCCAAAAAAGAGTGAAGAATTTATACCTAATGTTTATTCTCCCTTGCTTGTTGATGATTTCTAGATTGGTTATATTATGAGCACTTGACTTTACAGATTTGTCACATAAACACAGCTATTACGTAGCTACTCAACTTTGTGTTTCACAATAGGATTTGTAGAGTTTTGCAATTATTTCTGAGTAGCAAAGGTGATAATTTAACTGATTCAGAATAAAATATGTTTGAGAAGGTAAAAAAAATGAAAGTTGATTAATGTCAAAAAATGAGTGGAAAATAAAGGACAGCAAAGAACAATTTGTTGAGGCAGCTATGTGCCTGCCCCTGGGCTGGTGGAGCAGATACTGAGCACTAGAACCTCGTTCTCTGGCCTTGTATTACTCAGTCCAGTAAATAGAATTATAAAAACACGGTAGGACAGTTCATTGCAATGTTAATTTCTATTTTGTTCCTCATTCCTAAAAAACTGAAAAATAATTCTCCCTCCCTACTTGAAGAATTCTGTTCATCTTCACCAGGTTTTGAGCACAGGGCCCCCAAACCTCAAATTCTTCTATTCAAATTCTATGGGTCCTCTTCGATAGTTATCCAGATCTGGAGTGGGGGCAATGAGAATAGACTTCTAACAAGAACTGGTATTTGGTTTCTCCTTCCTAGATAGACCTCCAAGTCAGATTTTATCATGAATTTTGAAAATAATAATATAATAATAAATAAGAAAATTACTTTTATTTATTTATTTTTTAAAAAGACTTTAATTTTCCATCCCCCACAGCGGACACCCCGCCGAGGCAGTCAGCGGCCAGCATCCGGGAAAGCTGAAGGATACACCGCCACTCTCCTTCAGAGTGCGACATCAAAACAGGTCGGTGTCATTCAGCTCACCCCCCAGACAGCGGGAATTCGCATAAAATCTCTCCCAGGCTTGCCGGGAGAGGGAGTATCAAGCTGAGCCTCCATACAGGCCAGGGGGAAACCAGAGACACCTGACCTCCAACCCCTCCTCCCAGTAGCAGCCAAAAGGAAACCTGGCTAGCCAGCGCTGGGGGAGGGGCAAGCAGAAAAAATCAAAGTGATAGAGTGCCAGGGATCCCAGCAGCCTGCAGCAGGGCCCGGAGAGCCAGGCCAACTGATTCGCGTGGCCTGCCCTGCGGCTACAGAAGGCGTGGCGCCTCAGTGAAGCCATTAATTGGCAAGCAGGGAGGTTAGGGAAGGCCATTAGGTGGAATCCCACCAGCCAAGCCCACACGGACCCTTGGGCCGAGCACGGGTTCTCAGAAGGGGAAGGAAGCGGTACAGTCCCATCCCCCACAGCGGACACCCCGCCGAGGCAGTCAGCGGCCAGCATCCGGGAAAGCTGAAGGATACACCGCCACTCTCCTTCAGAGTGCGACATCAAAACAGGTCGGTGTCATTCAGCTCACCCCCCAGACAGCGGGAATTCGCATAAAATCTCTCCTAGGCTTGCCGGGAGAGGGAGTATCAAGCTGAGCCTCCATACAGGCCAGGGGGAAACCAGAGACACCTGACCTCCAACCCCTCCTCCCAGTAGCAGCCAAAAGGAAACCTGGCTAGCCAGCGCTGGGGGAGGGGCAAGCAGAAAAAATCAAGTGATAGAGTGCCAGGGATCCCAGCAGCCTGCAGCAGGGCCCGGAGAGCCAGGCCAACTGATTCGCGTGGCCTGCCCTGCGGCTACAGAAGGCGTGGCGCCTCAGTGAAGCCATTAATTGGCAAGCAGGGAGGTTAGGGAAGGCCATTAGGTGGAATCCCACCAGCCAAGCCCACACGGACCCTTGGGCCGAGCACGGGTTCTCAGAAGGGGAAGGAAGCAGTACAGTCCCATCCCCCACAGCGGACACCCCGCCGAGGCAGTCAGCGGCCAGCATCCGGGAAAGCTGAAGGATACACCGCCACTCTCCTTCAGAGTGCGACATCAAAACAGGTCGGTGTCATTCAGCTCACCCCCCAGACAGCGGGAATTCGCATAAAATCTCTCCTAGGCTTGCCGGGAGAGGGAGTATCAAGCTGAGCCTCCATACAGGCCAGGGGGAAACCAGAGACACCTGACCTCCAACCCCTCCTCCCAGTAGCAGCCAAAAGGAAACCTGGCTAGCCAGCGCTGGGGGAGGGGCAAGCAGAAAAAATCAAAGTGATAGAGTGCCAGGGATCCCAGCAGCCTGCAGCAGGGCCCGGAGAGCCAGGCCAACTGATTCGCGTGGCCTGCCCTGTGGCTACAGAAGGCGTGGCGCCTCAGTGAAGCCATTAATTGGCAAGCAGGGAGGTTAGGGAAGGCCATTAGGTGGAATCCCACCAGCCAAGCCCACACGGACCCTTGGGCCGAGCACGGGTTCTCAGAAGGGGAAGGAAGCGGTACAGTCCCATCCCCCACAGCGGACACCCCGCCGAGGCAGTCAGCGGCCACCATCCGGGAAAGCTGAAGGATACACCGCCACTCTCCTTCAGAGTGCAACATCAAAACAGCGGACACTCCATCCAGGCAGTCAGTGGACACCATCCGGGAAAGCTGAAGAATACACCACCACTCTCCAACAGCTTGCAACATCAAAACAGCCAGCAGCAGGACCCCGGAGATCCAGGCCAACTGATTCTCGCGCCCTGCCCCGCAGCTACAGAAGGCGTGGCGCCTCAGAGAAGCCATTAATTAGCAAGCAGGGAGGTTAGGGACTGCCATTAGGTGGAATCCCGCCAGCCAAGCCCACCGCCCACGCCCGGAACAGGCCCAGCGATCTGCCAGCATTGTAGTCACGACACCCCAATTGGAATAGGGACAGAGCAGAGCCGCCTTCCACTCCCGGAACAGGCCCAGAGAGCCGCCAGCGTGGTAGACACGTCACCCCAATTGGAGTAGGGGCACAGCCGCCGCCCGCACCTGCAAGGGAGACTTTTCAAGTATACAAGAGCAACATAAATAAATAGGCGGTAAATTTCAAAACACAACAGTTGCACCAAGCAGAAAGAAACGCGAGCAGTATGAAAAGACAAGGAAAGAAAGGTCCACAAGCAATGCAGGTCAACTCAACTTTAGAAGAGGTAATAGCTGCAACAGATGGAATATCAGATAAAGAGTTCAGGATATATATGCTTCAGATGATCTGGAGTCTCAAGGAAGACATGAGACAGCAAAATCAGACAATGAAAGATCACATTGACAAACAAATCCAGGAAGTAAAAGATCAATTTCACAGGGAGATAGAGGTAATAAAAAACAAACAAATTGAAATTCTAGAAATGCAGGAAACAATAAACCAACTTAAAAACTCAATTGAGAATACTACCAGCAGAGTAGATCACTTAGAAGAGAGAACATCAGACAATGAAGACAAAGTATTTCAACTGGAAAAGAACATAGACAGCTCAGCAAGTCTGCTAAGAAACCATGAGCAGAACATCCAAGAATTATGGGACAATATCAAAAGACCAAATTTAAGAGTCATTGGGATACAGGAAGGCACAGAGCTCCATTCCAAAGGAATAAACAGTCTATTCAGTGAAATAATACGAGAAAACTTCCCAGAATTGAAGATTGAGACAGAATCCCAAATCCTAGAAGCCTACAGGACGCCGAATGTGCAAAATCATAAGAGATCCACACCTAGACACATTATAATGAAGATGTCCAACATACAGAATAAGGAGAGAATTTTAAAAGCTGCAAGAGAAAGAAAGCAGATTACATTTAGGGGTAAACCAATCAGGATAACAGCTGATCTCTCAACACAGACTCTGAAAGCTAGAAGATCCTGGAATAACATATTTCAAACACTGAAAGACAATGGGCTCCAACCAAGAATCGTGTATCCGGCGAAATTAAGCTTCAGGTTAGAAGATGAAATTAAAACCTTCCACGATAAACAAAAGTTAAAAGAATTCGCAGCTAGAAAACCATCTCTTCAAAAAATCCTTGGCAAAACATTACAGGAAGAGGAAATGGAAAACAACATTGAAAACCAACAATGGGAGGTAGGACAGTAAATGGGGGAAAGTAGTCAAAGAGGATAACAAATCAGGTTTAGTAACATCAATAAACAAATATGGATAGAAGAACAAACCATATCTCAATAATAACCCTAAATGTTAATGGCTTAAACTCACCAATTAAGAGACACAGGCTAGTAGAATGGATCAAAAAACAAGACCCAACAATATGCTGTCTACAGGAGACGCATTTGATAGGAAAAGATATACATAGACTGAAGGTGAAAGGTTGGGAAAAATCATATCACTCATATGGACCGCGGAAACAAGCAGGAGTGTCCATACTCATATCTAATAAAATAGATTTCAAGCCAAAGCTAATCAAAAGGGATATAGAAGGACACTTCATACTGCTCAAGGGAACCATACACCAACAAGACATAACAATCATAAATATATATGCCCCAAATAATGGTGCAGCTGTATTCATCAAGCAAACTCTTCTCAAGTTCAAGAGTCTAATAGACCAACATACAATAATCATGGGAGACTTCAACACACCTCTCTCACCACTGGACAGATCTTCCAAACAAAAGTTAAATAAGGAAACTATAGAACTCAATAACACAATTAACAACCTAGACTTAATTGACATATACAGACTATACCACCCAACATCAAGTAGCTACACTTTTTTCTCAGCAGCACATGGAACCTTCTCAAAAATAGACCATATACTATGTCACAGGGCAACTCTTAGACAATACAAAGGGGTAGAGATAATACCATGCATCTTATCTGATCATAATGGAATGAAACTGAAAATCAATGATAAAAGAAGAAAGGAAAAAGCAAGCATCACCTGGAGAATGAACAATAGGTTGCTGAGTGATCAATGGGTTTTAGAAGACATCAAGGAGGAAATTAAAAATTCCTAGAGTTAAATGAAAACACAGACACAACATATCGGAATCTATGGGACACATTGAAAGCAGTTCTAAGAGGAAAATTCATTGCTTGGAGTTCATTCCTCAAAAAAAGAAAAAACCAACAAATAAATGATCTCATACTTCATCTCAAAATCCTAGAAAAAGAAGAGCAAAACAACAGCAAAAGAAGTAGAAGGAAAGAAATAATTAAAATCAGAGCTGAAATTAATGAAATTGAAACAAAAGAAACAATTGAAAAAATTGACAAAACTAAAAGCTGGTTCTTTGAAAAAATAAATAAAATTGACAGACCCTTAGCCATGCTAACGAAGAGAAGAAGAGAGAGAACCCAAATTACTAGCATACGGGATGAAAAAGACAATATCACAACAGACACTTCAGAAATACAGAAGATAATCAGAAATTACTTTGAATCCTTATACTCCAATAAAATAGAAGATAGTGAAGGCATAGATAAATTCCTTGAATCCTATGATCTGCCCAGATTGAGCCAGGAGGATATAGACAACCTAAACAGACCAATAACAATAGAGGAAATAGAAGAAACCATCAAAAGACTACCAACTAAGAAAAGCCCAGGACCGGATGGGTATACAGCAGAGTTTTACAAAACCTTTAAAGAGGAACTAACACCAATACTTTTCAAGCTATTTCAGGAAATAGAAAAAGAGGGAGAACTTCCAAATTCATTCTACGAGGCCAACATCACCCTGATTCCGAAACCAGACAAAGACACATCAAAGAAGGAAAACTACAGACCAATATCTCTAATGAACCTTGACGCAAAAATCCTCAATAAAATTCTGGCGAATCGGATTCAAATACATATCAAAAAAATTATACATCATGATCAAGTAGGATTCATCCCTGGGATGCAAGGCTGGTTTAATATACGGAAATCAATAAATGTTATTCACCACATCAATAGACTTAAAAATAAGAACCATATGATCATCTCAATAGATGCAGAGAAAGCATTCGACAAAGTACAGCATCCCTTTATGTTCAAAACGCTAGAAAAATTAGGGATAACAGGATCATACCTCAACATTGTAAAAGCAATCTATGATAAGCCACAGGCCAGCATCATTCTGAATGGAGAAAAATTGAAGGCATTCCCTCTAAGATCTGGTACAAGACAGGGATGCCCTCTCTCACCACTTCTGTTCAACATAGTCCTCGAAACACTGGCCAGAGCAATTAGACAGTCAAAAGAAATTAAAGGCATAAAAATAGGAAAAGAAGAACTTAAATTATCACTATTTGCAGATGATATGATTCTATACCTAGCAGACCCAAAAGGGTCTACAAAGAAGCTATTAGAGCTAATAAATGAATTCAGCAAAGTGGCAGGATATAAGATCAACACGCATAAATCAAAGGCGTTCCTGTATATGAGCGACAAATCCTCTGAAACGGAAATGAGGACAACTACTCCATTCACAATATCCCCCCAAAAAATAAAATACTTGGGAATCAACCTAACAAAAGAGGTGAAAGATTTATACAATGAAAATTACAGAACCCTAAAGAAAGACATAGAAGAAGACCTTAGAAGATGGAAAAACATACACTGCTCATGGATAGGCAGAACTAACATCATCAAAATGGCGATATTACCAAAAGTTCTCTATAAGTTCAATGCAATGCCAATCAAAATCCCAACAGCATATCTTGTAGAAATAGATAAAAGAATCATGAAATTCATATGGAATAATAAAAGACCCAGAATAGCAAAAACAATACTAAGCAGGAAGTGTGAATCAGGCGGTATAGCGATACCAGACTTCAAACTATACTACAGAGCAATAGTAACAAAAACAGCATGGTACTGGTACCAAAACAGGCGGGTGGACCAATGGTACAGAATAGAGGACACAGTAACCAATCCACAAAACTACAACTATCTTATTTTTGATAAAGGGGCTAAAAGCATGCAATGGAGGAAGGATAGCATCTTCAACAAATGGTGCTGGGAAAACTGGAAATCCATTTGCACCAAAATGAATCTGAATCCCTATCTCTCGCCGTGCACAAAAGTTAACTCAAAATGGATCAAGGAGCTTGATATTAAATCTGAGACACGGCATCTGATAGAAGAAAAAGTTGGTTATGATCTACACGCTGTGGGATCGGGCTCCAAATTCCTCAATAGGACACCCATAGCGCTAGAGTTAACAAATAGAATCAACAAATGGGACTTACTCAAACTAAAAAGTTTTTTCTCAGCAAAAGAAACAATAAGAGAGATAAATAGGGAGCCTACATCCTGGGAACAAATCTTTACTCCACACACTTCAGATAGAGCCCTAATAACCAGAATATACAAAGAACTCAAAAAATTAGACAATAAGATAACAAATAACCCAATCAATAAATGGGCCAAGGACCTGAACAGACACTTCTCAGAGGAGGACATACAATCAATCAACAAGTACATGAAAAAATGCTCACCATCGCTAGCAGTCAGAGAAATGCAAATCAAAACTACCCTAAGATACCATCTCACTCCAGTAAGACTGGCAGCCATTAGGAAGTCAAACAACAATAAGTGCTGGAGAGGATGCGGGGAAAAGGGCACTCTTGTTCATTGCTGGTGGGACTGCAAATTGGTGCAGCCAATTTGGAAAGCAGTATGGAGATTTCTCGGAAAGCTGGGAATGGAACCACCATTTGACCCAGCTATTCCCCTTCTCGGTCTATTCCCTAAAGCCCTAACAAGAGCATGCTACAGGGACACTGCTACATCGATGTTCATAGCAGCTCAATTCACGATAGCAAGACTGTGGAACCAGCCTAGATGCCCTTCAATAGATGAATGGATAAAAAAAATGTGGCATTTATACACTATGGAGTATTACTCTGCATTAAAAAATGACAAAATTATAGAATTTGGAGGGAAATGGATGGCATTAGAGCAGATTATGCTAAGTGAAGCTAGTCAATCTTTAAAAAACAAATACCAAATGACTCCTTTGATATAAGGGGTGTAAACAAGGACAGGGTAGGGACGAAGAGCTTGAGAAGAATATTTACAGTAAACAGGGATGAGAGGTGGGAGGGAAAGGGAGTGAGAAGGGAAATTGCATGGAAATGGAAGGCGATCCTCAGGGTTATACAAAATGTCATATAAGAGGTAAGGAGGGGTAAGTCAAGAGAATACAAATGGAAGACATGATTTACAGTAGAAGGGGTAGAGAGAGAAAAGGGGAGGGGAGGGGAGGGGAGGGGAGGGGGGATAGTAGACAATAGGACAGACAGCAGAATACATCAGACACTAGAAAGGCAATATGTCAATCAATGGAAGGGTAACTGATGTGATACAGCAAGTTGTATACGGGGTAAAAGCGGGAGTTCATAATCCACTTGAATCAAACCGTGTAATATGATGTATTAAGAACTATGTAATGTTATGAACGACCAATAAAAAAAAAAAAAAAAAAATAAAAAAAAAAAATAAAAAAAAAATAAAAAGACTTTAATTGCAGATCTAACACATTTTTTGCCTGGAATATTAACAGACAAAAAGCAATTGTTTTGTAACATCATACAACCTTCCAGTTTGTTTTTGTCTTTCTTTATCATAGGAGTTTGAACAAAAGTAAATGAATAAATTTATAGGCTTGGAAAGCAAGGCAAAAGAGCATGGTTGCATCTGCTGTCATGGGACATTTGATCGAAGCAGCTTTTCTTTTTAACACAAGAATCTCGTGTATGGAGTCTTTTTCCTTCTTTTTTTTTTGGTGGCATTGTTTTTTTTTTTTGTTTTTTTTTTTTGTTTTTTTTTTTGCTATGGCAAAGAGAATTGTTCTTGTTTGCTAACAAGGTGAGGCCAGTCTGCACCAGGCCACTCAGAGCCTATACTAGCATAGGAAGAGGGTGTCAGACGCTGCTCAGAGCAGGAGTTCCAAACTCTTCCTAGGAGTTGGATGATCCTGGGCGAAAAAAAAAAAAAAATCTAGAAATCAGCGTTTCTCAATGGTGCTGTGGCTGCACAGTAAAGTCCCTTAAGAAATCCTAATGTCCTGCCATACCCCAGGCTAGCTCAGTCTGAACCTTTGGGCACAGGACCCAAGCATCCATGTTTTGTTTTTAAATCTCCCCAGCCCTGCACAATCAGTATGAAAACCACTGACTTAGAAAAAATATCCCATTGTCTGTGTAGCAGCTATTGGATGACGGGGCCGGAGGGGACAGTTACAGTGTGGACATTATGAGCAAAGGACCAGGTATGAGATGAAGGAAGAAGCGTCTGAAGTTGGTGGGCTGCTCTGCACATTTCAGGAGAGGGGTGGGGAACATGGGGGAGGACAGACCCGCCCAATGGAATATTTGGCTGGTACTCTTGCCACCCTGAGAAGCTTGGCTTGGATCCTGAGGGTCCCAGTGAAAGACTGGAATCTGGTTGCTGGGGAGTTACTGGATTGGATTTGCATGTGAAAAGGAACAATTTTTGGCAGCAATTTGGAAATGAACTGAAGTGAGAGGCAGACAAAGCCAAGGGCAGAGGGAGCAGTTAATGTTCCAGAGAAGAGATGCTAGTCCAGCCTAGGACATGGGTCAGAAAGAAGGTCTCAGTAGAGAGGTTCAATAGGGTTTGCCAACACAGCCTTCAGGTCCCCAGGAGGGGGGACACATCTAACCAGGGGTGCCGTTTCTGTTCCCCCGCCTCCATCATTTCACTCATGATGAGGTCATGCCTCTGATGGAGGAGCCTGGCTGGGAACTGAGCTAGCCATTCTTACAGGATGCCCAACTCCTGTGGGGCACAGGACTCCTATAACTAGAGACTCTGGCTTCAACTCCCCATTCACCTATGTGAAACTTTCTTGTCTCCTACCCAATCCTTGTTCCTTCCTTCAGAAGGATCAGAAGAGATGAAATGCTCATGCTTCTCCTCAAATCCATATGTTGACATCCAAACCCCAATATGAGGGCATTTGCTTGGGCCCTTTGGAAGGTGGTTAGCTCATGAGGATAGAGTCCTCAGAAGAGACATCAGAAAGATCTCTTTCCCCTTTGGCCATGTGAGGACACAGCAAGAAGATGGTCATTCATTCATGACTCCAGAGAAGCCATCGGCAGGCACCTTGACTTTAGATTTCCTAGCCTCCAAGATGCTGAGAAGAGAAGGTCTGTTTTCATAGATGCCAGTCTATATGTCCTTTTAGAGCAGCCAGGGGACTTCAGCATCTCCCCTGACCTCCACAGATGCCAGAGCTGCCACCCTCTGGAACATTTCCTGTCTACTCCTGCTCCTCCCTCCCCCTCCCTTTCTCCCTTATGGCCATTTCCCGTGGATCTCATGATGTCAGTACCTGAGTCTTCAAGGATCCAATTTAACTCATAAAAATTGCATGTGAGGAGTAAGGATTCACAGGTTGCTGGGGGCAACTGAATGAGTTCTCATAACTACACAAGGAATACAAGGGGCTGGAGGACAAGGTCTGCTGTGCACATGCTATCTTCTCAGGATTCTAGAACATTTAGGAACAGATTTGCATGAGGAACTGCATATGATGAATGAAAAATCCAGAGGAGGTCCGAGATGCAGGTGTGGCTTTGGGTCTCATGCATAGGTGGTGGTTTGTGCTGTGACCATGAGCATCTGTGAGCTGGGACGCATTGGCGAGCCATCGTGGTTCACTTTGACTCTGATTGAAGACCCAGACTAGGCGAACACAGCAAGGCCATCTACGTGACTTTTCTCTAAGGCCCATCCATACTCTGATCTCCTAAAAAATGGATCACAGATGTGGAGGCTACGAGTCAAATCTGGACTGTGTTTTGAGCCATAAACTATTTTTAAATTTGAAATTAATTCCCAGCCTTTAAAAATTCATAGGCTTTTGCATAAGGGATGAAGAGGATGGAATGAAAGAAAGAAGCTCAAATAGAGCAACAACTGGTATACCACACGGGAGCAAGGGTGACCCATCTCATCCAGTTTCCCAGGAGTTTCTAGTCTTAGCACTGGGAATCCTGCTCTCTGGAAACCCTATCTGTTGTGGATCATCTGTATGGTTGGTCTTCCCCAGCAGTAGGCACTCTTCTTAGGGGCACCTTATACTATGAGGCTCACCCCAAATGCTGCCAGACCAGCACGGATCATTTGCTGACTCCTATAGGTCTCTGAATGTTCTAGATTCTAGACCATCAGGGGAAAAAAAAAGGCAATTAGCAAGTGGTGTGACCCTTCCACTTTAAGGCAATGCCTCCCAAAAGGAGAAGTGTCCTCTGAAAATCTCTTGCATTGAAAATATATGCAGCGTATGAACAGTGTATATTCAGAGATTGAATGACTAGATTATGAGAGTTGTGACCTAATCAGTAGATTAATCCATTTGATGAACTGATAATTCAAATGTATTACAGGGTGGCAATTGTAGGCAGGTGAGCGTAGCTAGAAAAAGTAGGTCACTGGGATTTTATATTTTGTCCCTGGCTCCTCAAGTGCGCACACTCCCTTTCTCTCTCTCCTTCCTGAGGCTTTCCTCTGCCCCACCCTTCCGCCATGATGTTTTGCCTCACCTCAAGCCCAGAGCCATGGAATCAGCTGACTATAGACTGAATCTCTGAAACTGTGAGCTCAAAATATCTTTGCGTCCTCTCAGTTGTTCTAGTCAGGTATTTTGGTGATGGCAATGAAAAGCAGACTAATACACCTACTTTAAAAATTTTAGGGGGGGCACAGAAAGAGGAGAAGCAAAACGTATGTAGGTGTGTATTTATGTGAGATGGCTTTCCTTGGGCCCACCACAAAGTTTGTCAGTATCTATCCAGCCACTCCTGTCCTCTACAGCCCAATCTCAATAATGGCTTACTTTGATTCCTTACCTTCTTGCAGGTGGACCTAAGGAACTGTTAACAGTGGGTTACTTACGTGGCTTGAATCTACCTGTAAGTCGAATTTAGTGTCAGTGAGAAAGAAAGGAATGAGGGATACAGATTCAGTTATTAGGGCCACGTTTTCCCTTGAAACTCTGAGTCTAAAGAATGAGTTTGGGGATAGAGGATACTAGGGAGCAGGAGCCACGTCCAGGAGTTGAAGCTGCTGAAGTTTGAAGCTCAGCCTGCTGCTGTTGATGAAGGTCTAATTGCAGGGTGCTCCAGATCCTCCAAGGAAGAAGCTCGTCTTGGCTTAGAGCCAAAACAGAACAAAGAGAAATAGGATGTTGGTGTTCCAGAAGCATCCAGCCCAGGCAGTCCAAGAGATTTGTGGAAGCTACAAGCTTTACGTTGGACTAATCAGCTACTTCTCCTCATTCAATTCCATCTTTGGAGCTATCAGTCCTGCAGACTGACCACTGCACAGCACATGCAGTGTAGCCATCACCATTTAGACGCAAACCCAGAGCTTCTGTCAAACACATTGGATGTGGCAGCATCTCCACCCAGCAGAGGCCTCCCGATGTGAAGGCATGTGCGGTCTTGGCCCCTCAGAACAGTTTCTGCTTCTTGAAAGTAAAACCTTAATGATTTCATAAGGAAGAATTCTGATTAGACAGCAGCTGCTCCAGATAAAGCTCAGACACGGAGGGGTGTGGTGGTGAAATGGCAGCTGGCATGGCTGCTAATTGGTCCGATACACCCTCCTGCTTCCTGGACTCCAGGATCTCGAGGGTGTGCTCTGGCTGGGTGTCCCACTGCAGCCCCTCCAGCTGCGTGGGCTCCCGGGCACCCATACACCTACCACTGTGTCTCATCTCTGAAGCACTTGACCCTGATTTTCTGTTAGGAAAAACACTGAGATGCCAAGGCTCATAAGAGATCTAACAAGGTTAAACAGGCTGTTTCTGCTATCAAGGGAAAACTGAGAGGAGGTTCAGGAAGAGAGGATGGAGAGGAAGGCTCATTCACACCGAGGAAAGCCTGCCTTTCTCAAAGCAGGTGGATCCTAGCGAGTGGTGGGTAATCTATCAATATTTGATGAATTAATATTTGCTGAACCAATTATTTGGCCATTGGTCAAGTTATAAGGTCCTAAAACTAATACTGGCTTTAATAATTAAACTAGTTTGAGGGATGAGCAGCTAGCGTTGTGAGGGCATTTTATTGCAACAATTATTTTTCTGCTTTTTGGCATAACAACAAATCTAGTCAATTAAGTCTATTATCATCCCAAGAAACTCAAAGCGATTCTTCTCTTTAATCTTAGTCTGTCAGTTTACCACCCAGCAGTGGCTGTGTTCTTAATGTTTCCTCTTTTCTTATAATGCCAATATTGTCACTGGGAGATGACAACTGTGCCCATGACATCAAAAGGACCCTAACTAGTGGCATCGATACAAAAGGGAGTAGGTTTCTTTCAACAGTTAATAAATAGAAGGTCACGTTAATAAGCAGAAGGTCAAGCCAGGAAGAATGTCACTGAGAACGTGAGTGTCTGGGCTTTGTGGAGGGAAAGTGGCCCGTCAGTGGTATTAAAACACATGTGTCCACCCATGTCTCGCACTCACTGACAGAAATAGCCCCCTCCCCCACTAGCACTGGGGACACCAGCCTTGCTGGTGTCCTCCAGCTCTCCACCCAGAGGCTACCAATGGCCACTACCTTCAAATCTGCACTGCAACACACTGAGCCATCCAGACAGTAACTCCCAGCCCTCCAGCTATCAGCAGAAGATCCA
Organism: Urocitellus parryii; assembly: GCF_045843805.1. Lineage (NCBI taxonomy): Eukaryota > Metazoa > Chordata > Mammalia > Rodentia > Sciuridae > Urocitellus > Urocitellus parryii. The sequence continues at coordinate 117,267,075 of NC_135532.1, read as the reverse complement.
GCTAGGAATCTTCTGGCCCTCCACCTTCTGACAGAAGGTAGTCAAGTCCACCTTCTCTTTGCCCTCTGGCTGGTTGGAAGAAGATCCAGAACAGCCCTCCACTGACAGTGGAAGATAAGCCACAGCCTGAAGTTCCAGGCATGCTCGGTGGTGGAAGGACCCACGTCGGGTGCCTCTGTCTCCTAGTGGCACTCCGGGTAGCCGGAGGATGGACCAGGAGTGACACTCTCCATCTTTAAGGCCAATACTGAAAGAAATCAGATGTAGGTGTAAGGAAAAGATTTGAAAGCAACCATATTACAAATCCATGGAAACTAGTAGATTTTAGCAAAAAAAAAAAAAAAACAAGAAAAAAAAACATGGAAATTATAAAGCTGAAAAATACCACCACAACAACTAAACTCACAGGATAGGCTCATTGTAGGATGGAAAGGACAACAGAAAGAGTCAGGGGCCTCCAGGATAGATCAACAGGAATTACTCAATCCATGCAAAGACATCATGATTAAACTTCTGAAAACTGAGACAAAGAAAAGTTCTTTTTTTTTTTGAAAGAGAGAGCGAGAGAGGGAGAATTTTAATATTTATTTTTTAGTTTTTGGCGGACACAGCATCTTTGTATGTGGTGCTGAGGATCAACCCGGGCCGCATGCATGCCAGGCAATCACGTTACCACTTGAGCCACATCCCCAGCCCCAAGAAAAATTCTTAAAAGGAAGCTTAGCTAAGCAGGGGTTCTACAGGGGCCCCCTATACCCAGGTTGGTAAATTCCTCACAAGGCCACAGACTCCAGGAAAGAGTGGATTTCTGTGCTGAAGGACAAGGATGGTCAATGCTGAATTCTATGTCGGGTGAAACTGTTTTTCGGAAACAAAGACATTCTGAGGAAGAGAAGAACTAAGAGAATTTTTCTGTAACAGATCTGCCCTTAATAGCTCAAGGAAACTCATAGACCAGAAAGGAAATGATAAGAGAAGCAGGATTAATACTTCAGAAAGGAAAGGGCCACAGACTGGGTCGAATTGTGGGTAAATATATACGATAGGCCATCCTTTTCTCCATGAATTCCTGAAATCATGCTCTTTGCTTGAAGCTAAAATTATACCACCATCTGCTGTGGTGCTCAATGTTTGTGGATAGGTTTGCAACATTTTGTTTTAAGTGAAAAGACAAAGGGTTTAAATGAAAATGAATTATTAGATTTCACCAGAGGTGGTAAAATTTAACACTAGTATGTATAAATATTTTAATGCCTACATTAATCACCAAGAAAACTATTTAAATGACACTCTTAAAACATTATAAATAAAATAAGAAAAATTCTAAAAATCACTTAAGTCATTAATTCATGGCAAGATATTAGAGAGATAGAGAGAGAGAGAGAGAGAGAGAGAGAGAGAGAGAGAGAAACAGAGGAACATAAACCAGAGAAAACAGAAAAAATGAAGAAAATGGCAAATGTAAGCCCTATTATATCAATGATTGTTTAAAATATAAATTAACTACATAAACCAATTGAAAGACATGGATTGATAGGCTAAGTCATCTAAACAAAGTCTGCAATAACTCACTTCAAATATAAGAAGATAGGTAGGTTGAAACAAATAATGGAAAAGATTTTGTGCTAACATTTATAAGCCAACCGATTTTCATAGTATATGTTTAGCCTATTTGATCTGCAGGGCCTCCAGAGATTTTTGAGAGATTTAAAATACTTTCTAAATAAGTCAACAGTAACATCTTGAGACTTGTACCCTTGGGTCTAATTAAAGCAAACAGAAGGTAGTGGGAACATATAATTTTATTGCTTTAATGTATGTAGAATCTCTCTAACATCAGGGAGTTTTATTTCAGTAATTAAAATGGACTTTCAAAGGTATCGGATGAAGGGACATTTTAACTTGGAGTCTTCATGCAATTTAAGAAAAAGTAAAATTTTCTCCCTAAATAATACAGAAAATTTCCTTAGTTATTTCCACACTGTGAAAACTTTCCTCTTTTCCATATATAAGTTCATAGAACAGTTCCTAAAAAAGTTTCCCTGCTAAAATAGTATCTTCTAAGTTTTTATCATGCAGTCTTTTCTCCAACTAACAATCACAAGACTGAGGAAGGTCGATTTCAATTTTACATTAATAAAATAAGAAAAATTCTAAAAATCACTTAGTCATCAATTCATGGCAATATGAGAGAGAGAGGGGGCGGGGAGGGAGGGAGGGAGGGAGAGAGAAACCGAGGAACATAAACCAGAGGAAATGAAAAAAAAGTTTAAAGATTATAACAGGTCATTTAAAAGGAACATTCAGTAATAAACAGCAATTAAAATGAAGCAAATACTGGAGGTCTAAATAGGCTGGATTAAAAATCCATTATAACAAATACAAAGTGTGCATGGAATTCCTACATAACCAATAGACTTGAAGATGCATTTGGGAAGAGGTATCTAATAACCATTCAACCAGAGAGTGTTTTAACATAGGTCAGGAAACTGGATAAAGCCTTAGGGTTTACACTCCAGATAAAGTCCACAGATGTTTTCAGCAAATCAGGCACCATAGCACAAAAATGTTCTGTGGGTCATCCTGACAACACCTCTATGGTAGGGTGCTATTATTATTCTTTTATTATACAGAAGAAACTGATGCTCAGAGAAGGTTCACGACATGCCCAGAATCCCACTGTCAACAGTATCAGAGGCAATCAAGACTGTTGAGAGCCACAGCAAACTTCCAGCTGCTGGCTGATGATTGGCTCACAGTGGCCCCAGCAACATCTAGCTGATTGGCTCCTCTGCGGTGATGTTCATTGGGCTGTTTCCCTGCCCTTCAGACTGCCAGCTGATGATTGGCTCACAGCGGCCCCAGCAACATCTAGCTGATTGGCTCCTCTGCGGTGATGTTCATTGGGCTGTTTCCCTGCCCTTCAGACTATGGAACTGCTCATTGGGGGACTTCTTTGGCTCCGCCCACACGACCCAGCCAATTGGCCTCAAGAGCAGGAGGATTGTGGGAGGTGGAGAGGTTGGTGTGAGAGAGAGGCTTGTGGAAGCCGGTGGTGGCAGTTGGGCTCTGAGGGTTTCTTTTCCTGAGGAGCTGTTTTGCTTGGCGTTTGTAGTTCTAAAAATAAAGTTAGTTTCTTTTGACAAGTGGCTCCTGAATTGTGCCCAGCCAGATTGCGGCACAAGACTGTCCATCTCCAGAGCTATAGCCAGCCGGCTCCTCTCGTGGGAGAGCTCTTTTCATCTCTACAACCTCCTCCAGTGTTAGGGGTGCTCCTCAGCCCTTGGCTGTGTTAGAATGTGAAGTTCAAATGAGTAACAATTGGTGATTACAAAAGATGTTTTCAAAGTCAGATTAAATGTCTTTTTTCTAATTTGGAGAAGAGGAAGGTGGTGCTAAGTCATAGGACAAGAAATGGCTGCCACGTTAACAGCAGAATATTGCTTCTATTGCCAGTAAGAACTAATCAAGTTAGACTTAATCTCGGGTCTATGGCTTATTTTTAAATGCAAGATAAGAAAATTCTTAATTATTTAAAATTTCCCCTTGCTAATCTTGATAAACAAGTTACAATATACCATCCTGAGCCAATGAGCTCACCTCCAGTTCTTCTGATGGGTGGCCACGGTTATCTATATTTGTCATGCTACAGTTTAGAGTCTCATTACATGATTTCTCAAGGTGCCTACATCATGCCGGAATTGCACAACCTGCGATGTGCATGACCAGTCTCTGGCAGCCTTAGTAAGGGCAAAGGCAACAGAACACACACAGATGAACACACACACACACACACACACAGCTACTCAGGGTATGCATCAGGCTGCTGGTCTCTTTCTATTATCTAGAAATAGCAGAGGGACCTTGGGTGCCCCTGACAACTTGAAGAGGCATGCCTCAGAGATGAACTTGGCTGCCACACACAGTGACTCAGCAATTTATCAGCAGAGAACAAGAGAGGCACAGGAGGATTTTCCATGTGGAGTTTGATTAAGGGATATTATTTGTTGTGGATGAATAGAGACCTAGAGTTGTTAATTCTGTTCTTTATTCTGAAGTTCTACTAATGTACTCAACTAACTAATTTCAGGGGAAAAAAAAAATTCCATTTGCCAATTTGAATTTGGAGAAATGTGGAAGCTGATTTTATAAGTTCATGCCAAAGTTTAAATAAAATAAGTGTTTACAGAAGATATCCCTATTACATGACTGAAGATATGAGGGACATTTTTGAGGAAGAAATGTTTCCTGTTTACATCTAATAGCCATCTGGGAAAGACGACATTCTGTCAATCCTGTTTCACAGAAGAGCACAAGAACGCACAGCGGAAAGGACACTTGAGACAAGCTGTGCAGAGAAGTGCCACACCTGAGGGGCATCGACCCCTGACGTCACACCGTGCTGTCTCTCTCCCTTTGTGCTGCTGTAACAAAAGATCACAGACAGGGTCCCATGTGAGCCGCAGGAATGTGCTGCTCACAGTTCTGGAGGCTGGGCAGCCCGAGATCAAGGCCCCAGAGGCTGGTGTCTGGCCAGGGCTGCTGCCTGCCACCGAGATGACCACTGAGAAGAGCCTCCTAGCCTGATGGGCCCCCAAAAGCCACACCTCACAATGAGTCGCGTTAGAGATTGTCAACGTGAATTTTAGAAGGAACAGAAGCATTCAAAGCTCCCCAAACAATACCCATTTCGTTAAAATGTAGTATTAATCCTTAAAATTGACAGGTTAAAAAAAGCTAACCTCATGAGAACTCCTTCGGTCTGGGTGTGAACGGCTCTGGGAAGCAATGCCAGCAAATGGTCCTCCCCAAAGTAATTGTCCCCAATAAACCCTGGACCTTCTGGACATCAATGTCCAATGTCTGTGACTGCTTGCATCTGTGATATGTTTTGAAGAAGAAGGAAAGGGGAAAAGTGCAGCTCTCCAAGAGGAAACGTGAAGTTAGTTGGAGAGAGAGAGAGATGGAAAAGGCTCTGTCTAATTCTAAATTCCCTTCTCAGATTCACAGGAGCACTTTAGCGCTAGAACAACATTTCCAGAAACACAATCTATCAATAATGACATTTATAGGTCAATTACGATTACCTGGGGAATTTGGTCTGCTCTTACTTTACACTGTATCTGCCAAAAGAAAATCATATACAGCATGTTTGGACTTGGCTGTAAGCTTTCGGGAAGGTTTCTTTGGTTCTCAGCCACCGACTCTGAGACTTACCTGCTACTTGTTTGGCCCTGCGCCAGGTCAGGGCTAGCTCTGTGGTGTGCTGGTCTGTGTTTCCCAGGCTTCCTCCTGTTCCCAGCTTTGGCCATGGAGAGTTATTTAGAATCATTTGGGAAGGAGCAGAGACAGGAAAAGTTTGGGATTTCTGGGTCTGAGCCTAGACAGGCAGATCGTAGGGAGGAGTCGTGGTGGCTGAAGAGCCAGCAGGCAGAGTATCTTCAGCCACCATAGTTACAGCCACTTTCATCACAGCTGCTAGGACATCTCTTTGACCAGAAGATTCAGAAGGCCCCTTTCTGCCTTCAGGGAGATAGGCCACTGGGGAATCTGCCTCTCGGCTAATTTTCTTGTTTCTTTTATTATTATTTTTTAATAGTTACTTTTTAGTTATCATAGGATACATACCTTTATTTTATTTATTCATTTTTTTATGTGGTGCTGAGGATTGGGCCCAGGGTCTCTCACGGGCTAGGCGAGCGCTCTACAGCTGAGCCACAGCCCAGCGCCTTGTTTGTTTCTTTATTCATCCATTTTTCTCAATAGCTCATTTCACGAGCTATTTAAGAACAATTTTATTTTGCATGGTATGCAACAGTACCTCCAATAATATAACGAATGCTTAAATTCCCTGGAAATCTTGCTGTAATGTCATTTCTAACCCACATTCTACATTTTTGTCCAGCTGTCAGGAGGACGATGCTGCCCCTCCAGGGTATGGGGAACAGGCCTCATTTTATTCTCCTTCTTTTTTGATTGGTTGTTTCCAAACATGTGAGGAAAATGCAAATTCCTGGGTCTAGACCAAATCTACCAAGCGGGATCCACTAACCCATGGGTATCCAAGATCTCTTGGGGATTGTGACACATGCCAAGAGTCAGAACCACTGACCCATCCTTCCCCCAACCTGGCTGATATTAGAAGTGCTTGGGGAGTTTGTGGGTTGAATCATGTCCTGCAAAAAGATGCATCGCAGCATTCAGCCCCATACCTGTGAACACAGCCTCGCTTGGAAAAAGAGATTTTGCAGAAGGAAAGTTGAGAGGAGGGTATGGGCCCTATATTCAGTAACTGGTGTCCTTAGAAGGAGAGTGAGACAGACTCAGGAGGAAGGTCTGACGGAGGAGGCATAAACTGGAGCAATTTAGCCATGAACCAGGGTAGCCAAGGACCACAGCGACCAGACCACCAGCTTCTGAGAAAGAGCATGAGATGGAGCCTTCCCCAGGGTCTTCAGAGGCACCACGGCCCTGCCAAATCCTTGATCTCAGCTCAATGCAGGATGGGCACGGAATGCACTTCTGTCGTTTTTAAGCTGCTGAGTTTACAGTCCTTTGTTATGTCAGCCCAGGAGACTAATATAGACCTCTGCAAAGCAAAGCAAAGCCAAAACACAAGGCCATTGCCCCATCAATTAAGTCAGAATCTCTGGGGCTAGGCCCACTTTGTAAGATTTTTAAATCTTCCTCAAGGGATTCGAGGAATTTCTACATGCGGTCAAGGCTGAAGTCTGTGAATCTAGACATTTTAAAATCAGAACAGGCAGCTCATACTCTATTTTGCAGTCAGTCAAAAACAATACAAGCAGTTGAATGTCAGAGAAATGTTATCTGTGAGTTTTGCGAGTGTCATCAGTTATGTTCACTATGGCAGTGTGTGTGTGTGTGTGTGTGTGTGTGTGTGTGTGTGTGTGCACTGTTGGGTGGGCACATAATCTGGGGACTTTTGCATGCTTGTCAAATGCTTTGCCGCTGAGCTGCACCCCCAGCCCCACACAACAGTATGTCTCTGGGTCCGGCTAGGAAAACACTGGAATTAGAGTCTTCTGCAGCCTGCTAGTAATGTGGGTGAAGGGGCCCCACCTCCAACCCAATGCCTGGAAACCCCTGAAGTGGGGCCTGAGTCCTGCAAGCTGCCCAGCTTCCTTGACATGACCCTCACTGCTAGATTTAAAAGCAAACTGTATGCAAATGATCCAGCAGGCTGGAGCCCTTGGGAGGGCCTTCAGAAGACAGGGACCTGGCTGCACGCTGTCTCTTCAGAGACAGTGCCTGGGAATGACCACCTGAGCTGGCTTCACCCTGGTCCAAAGGAGCTTGTGGTTGCCAAGAAGGGATGGAGATAGAGTGGGGACAGTCTGAATGCCAGGGCGATCAAATGCAGCTGAAGGAACAGCATCAGTGTCACCTGGGAGTCAGTGGGAATACAGAACCTGGCACCCACTGCAGCCTCGCTGCACAGAGACAGCATTTGGATAAGGTCCCCAGGAGGAGTCTTGGTGGCAGGGAGGCACCTGCAGGGAGTTTCTGTGCAAGGAAATGATATGACAAAGTGTGTGTGAAAAGGCTCAGTTCAGCAGGGAGATGAGAGTCGATCAGGTGTGCGGAGCTTCCCAAGAGCATGCTCAGAAGTGGTGGGAAGATTCTAGAACCAGGCTGCCAACAACATGTGGCTCCTGGGCACCTGAAATACATCCAGTGTGAGAGAGAAACTGACTTTTTAATTAATCCAATTGTGATTAATTTAAGTTGACACCTAAGTAGCCACAGGTGGCTGGTAGTTCCTCACTGGAGAGCACAGGCTGAGCAGCCAGAGACGTAGGGACTGCGGGGCTGGAGAGGCCTGTGATGGCACCTGTAGGCAGCTCCATGCTGCATGGAGTCAAGCATGCCAGGGAAAGCACAGGTAACCTTCCTTTGAATTAATAAGTGGAGAGGTGAATTAGGGATGGCTGTTCACCTTTCCCACCATTGACTTCAACCCCAATGAACTGGCCCTCTTGCAGGGTGCTCATCTCGTGCTCTGCCGTGGCTACTTGCTGTGATCCACTCTGTCTGACCCATCTGTATCGCTGGCCTTGGAGACAGAAGTCCATGTGACCGGGGTCTAGCTGCAAAGGAAAGACACACTCTTGTTTGCTTCAACATTGTTTGGGGTTGTTCAGCCAATCCCAGCTCCCTGCACTCTCCCATCCCTCTTATGACAGAGGACAGAGAGCTGTGGGTAGAAAGCCCTTGGGACCCATGGTGAGATCCACGTAGCAGCTCAGGACCTGGCCGAGATTAGGGGACACACAGAGGGGACTCAACAGGACGCACATGTCTCTCCTACTTCTTCAGCCCTCTGTCCTCACCGCCCCTCAGTCCCTGACCTGCCCTCACCCACTCCATGTTGTGGAAGTTAGAACCCAGAACCCACCTCCGAGGCTCTCTGAAGCTTCCTTTGTATTTTGTATTCAGATTTGGGCTCTTTCAACTCCGGGACACCTAGGTTTATTCTCTGGGTGCTGTGTTCTCATTTTTCTCTCTGCTTCTTATATTTTCCTTCTTCATTGTTGATCACCAGTCTACTCACTCCTTCCCAAGCTTTACTGAGGTGAGTGGAAATTCTCTCTCCTTCCCTCTCTCTTCCTTCCTCTCTCTCCCTCCCTTTCTCTCCTTTTCTCTCCCCTTCTCTCCTCTTCTGCCCCTCTCTTTCCCTCTTTCTCCCTCCTTCCCTCTTCCCTCCCCACCTCCCTCTCTATCCCTCTCTCTTCCTCTCCCTCTCCCTCCCTCTCTCCTCTTTTCCCTGTCTGTCCCCCTCTCTCTCTCCCTCCCTCTCTTCCTCTCTCTCCCTTCCTCTCTTCCTCTTTCTCCCTCTTCCTTCTCTCCCTCCCTCTCTCTCCTTCCCTCTTTCCCTGTCCCTCCCCCTCTCTCTCCCTCCCTCTCTCCCTCCATCTCTTCCTCTTCCTCTCCCTCTCTCCCTCTCCCTCTCTCCCTCTCTCTCCCTCCCTCTCTCTCCTCTCTCTCCCTCTCCCTCCCCCTCTCTCTCTCCTTCTCTCTCCCTCTCTCTCCCTCTCTCTCCCTCCCGCTCTCTTCTCTCTCTCCCTCTCTCTCTCCTCCCTCTCTCTCCCTCTCTCCCTCCCCCTCTCTCTCCCTCCTTCTCTCTCCCTCCCTCTCTCTCCCTCTCTCTCTCCTCCCTCTCTCTCCCTCTCTCCCTCCCCCTCTCTCTCCCTCCTTCTCTCTCCCTCTCTCTTCCCCCCTCTCCCTCTCCCTCCCCCTCTCTCTCCCTCTCCCTCCCCCTCTCTCCCTCTCTCTCCCTCTCCCTCCCCTCTCTCTCCCTCCTTCTCTCTCCCTCCCTCTCTCTCCCTCTCTCTTCCCCCCTCTCCTTCTCCCTCCCCCTCTCTCTCCCTCTCCCTCTCCCTCTCTCCCTCTCTCTCTCCCTCTCCCTCCCCCTCTCTCTCCCTCTCCCTCCCCCTCTCTCCCTCTCTCTCCCTCTCCCTCCCCCTCTCTCCCTCTCTCTCCCTCTCCCTCCCCCTCTCTCTCCCTCTCCCTCCCCCTCTCTCCCTCTCTCTCCCTCTCTCTCCTCCCTCTCTCTCCCTCTCTCTTCCCCCCTCTCCCTCTCCCTCCCCCTCTCTCCCTCTCCCTCCCCCTCTCTCCCTCTCTCTCCCTCTCCCTCCCCCTCTCTCTCCCTCTCCCTCCCCCTCTCTCCCTCTCTCTCCCTCTCTCTCCTCCCTCTCTCTCCCTCTCTCTTCCCCCCTCTCTCCCTCTCCCTCCCCCTCTCTCCCTCTCTCTTCCCCCTCTCTCCCTCTCCCTCCCCCTCTCTCTCCCTCTCTCTCCTCCCTCTCTCTCCCTCTCTCTCCTCCTTCTCTCTCCTCTCCCTCCCTCTCTTCTTCTCCCTCTCTCCCTCCCTCTCCCCCCCCCACTGGCATGCCATGGCTAGTTTAGAAGATTCCAAGAGTAAGATCAAGTGGCAATGTTCCCAGAGCCTTAGTGTAATGAGTTAGGTTCCTGAAGTTGTGCCATTTAAAGATATTTCATCAAAAAAGGAAGCTAACTAGAAATGCTTAAATAGATTGATTTATTTAGAAAGAGTTACTAAACATTTAGACATAGTCCCTGCTCACAAATAGGTCAAAATCTGTAAAGGAGAGACAGAATACAAAGATATAAGTTCAGCAGCACTGTTCTTATAAAACAGAAAGAGTGATTTTGTGCCTAAAGCACAGGAAGATGTCACTGAAAAGGGCACCCGTGACCAGGACCTTAAAAGTACACACTCTTGGGGGATGGGAGTGAGCACCAAGGAAGGGACACAGGCAGAAGCACCTAATGTCAGGGAAACTCAGGTAATTCCACAGGCCTGGACAAATGACCACGAGACACCTCCCTAGAAGCTGAAGAGGTAGGAGGGGCAAGATGGCCCTGTTAGCTGTAACCAGTGTCCCTTTAACTTAAAGGTGGAAAGATTGATTTTAGCCATGGTTTTAGAGGATTGTCTTTAGCCTCTTGGCTCTGAGCCTCAGGTGAGGCAGAGCAGCTGCGTGGAAGGGTGTGGTGGAGAGAAGTTACTCAGCTGGGAAGCAGACAGGGGGAGACAGAGGGGCCAGGGACATACCTTCTCCAGCCACACCCCACCTGCCCGTCACTTTCACCACCTCCCAGTAAATCCACTTGAGTTATTAATCCATCAAGTGAGTTAATCCACCCATGAGATCAGAGCCTCGTGATCCAATCTGTTCATCTCTGAACGAGCTGCATTGCCTGACGTGTGAGCTTTTGGGGAACGTTCCAGGTTCCAGCCACATAGTGGAATGCTTTATAGATGATGCTAAGGGATTATGACCTTATCCCACTGGAGATGAGCCAAAGAAAGGTTTCAATAGAGATTGACAATCAGATCTTTGTGTTTAAAATATCAATATGGATAATGTCTTGGGGAGGAAAAACCAAATTCAGGAAGACAAATTAATATGTGATTGTAAAGATACAGGTAAGAGTTGATGAGGCCGAAAATTGAAACAAGAGCCATAGGAATGGAGGAAGGTTTGAGATAACTTGGGAGGTGGGAAAAGCAATTGTCTAAATCTCAGATGAGATAAAGTCTTGTTTTAGAGAATTTTTTCAGAAACTCATCTCCTTACATTTGCTGCACTGACAACCTTGAGCTGGTCATAATATGGTGGAATGACCTTGGACTTTGAAATTAGAGAAGCCTGGACTCCAGACCCAGAGCCACCACCTAAGACCCAGTGATTCACAGCCAGAATCCTGACCTACCTCAGCATCAGCAGGCTGGAGGCAATTCCTGCCTCGCTGGGTTGTTGGGATGCTCAAGGAAAGAAGGACACTTAGCATGGGGGACAGCCCATTAACCTTAGCTCCTTTGTGTCTTCTCTTTCACCTCTAAAATCCCTGACAGTGAATCTTTTCATGTAGAAAACGACAACTTCTCTTTTTGAATTGGCAGATTGTGTAAGTAATCTATTTTTTTCTCAGTGGGATTAGACCCAGTGTACCACTTTGTAATCAAATCTTCAAGTGACAGTTATGTTAAAGTAGCAAGTTGATAGTATGCCTGGAGGTGGCACATTCCAATCAATACACGTTGTACACGATGTCAGACTCAATGAAGCATCCCAATACCGCTGCCCTTTCCAGTTGGGTTTCTGATAATGACTGAAAATCCCCAAAGTCCAAACAGTTATTTCAAGTCAAATTCTCTTTGGAAAGTTGTTTCCTATCTCCTGAGAAACTTTCGGAAATAGTTTCTGATCAGATTTGTCCCTCTGCAGGAGATGAGCAATTATCAAATACATCAATAGGACAAGAAAACCGAAAAAGGAGATTTAGTATGGATGATTGTGTAATCATCACAAAAATCCTTTTGATGAAAAATTTGTACATCAGGCCAATCTGCTAAGAAACTGTGTAAGGTAGAATACTAATAAGAAGATTTTGTTTTTGTGTTTGTCTAAGATCTTAGTGTGAAATATAAAGCAGATTATCTCTTAGGGGTGAAAAAGTAATTGTGTGGCTAATTTTGCAAAAACAAAACAAAGAATTAAGCAACAACAAAGGAGAGTCCACAAGATTCTTATTTGATAAAAGCACAAAGATGCAATTAGAAAATAACAAAAGCAAAAAAAGTATGAGAGAGAAATGGCCACATTCTGTCCAAAATTTTACCAAACACTGTGGGCTGTGTGAACTTTTTTTTTTTTTTTTGAGATATGAATCTAACATTTTTTCTAAGTTAACCCTTCTGTACCTCATCAGCTCTTTCCTCTGAGGCATTACTGCTTTCCTCTTCCTAAATCTCAAGACAAAAAAGATCCTTCCGAACCACTTTCCCCAAGACAGTGTGTCCCCCTAACTTTTTTAAAAAAATATTTTATCTTAAAATTCTTTATGATTTCTGTTTTATGGGAGCATTAATTATTAAAATCACACATGCTCGGAATTTGATTTCAATACCATTCCCCCGACTTTTCTTCCCCTTCTCCCTATCGCTGTTCTCCTTCCTCTACTCTGTTGATCTTCCTTTGACTCCTTTATCATTTTACTTTTGATTGGTTCCATCCACATATACACGTAAATATGAAATTCCTGTGGCACGTTCATATTTGCCTATAAAGTGATTTTGTTAAATTCGCTCCAAATTTCCTCCCCTTTCCTGTCTCCCTCCCTCCCTCCTGATCTCCTTCTCTATCTTCGTGATTCCCACTGCCTTCTTTCCCTTATTCTGTTCTAGCTTCACATAGGACAGAAAGCATTCCACCTGCATTTTCTGAGTCTGGCTTATTTCATTTAACTTGATATTCTCAAGTGCCGTACTTCCAATCCTCTTTATGGCTGAGGAAAACTGCTCTGTGTACATAGACCACATTTTCTTGGTGCATTCATTTACTGATGGGCATCTGGGTTGATTCCATGCTTTGACTACTGATGTCACAGGAAGTCTTGTTCCAATGTTTAGAGTCTCCCGGCTTTTTGTTTGAGCTGGTGATAGTGAGTTCAGGATTGTGAATATTAATTATACGTAGAGTTGCCATTTTCATTTTTGGTTCTAACCAGTCATCTCAAAGTAACTCTTAATCATCACAAGAACAGATGGGGGTGGGTCCCATCAGCCACCAATGCTGCTCTGAAAGCCATGAAGATACACTTCCCAGTGGCTCTGCTTCATCCCAGGTGGAGTTCAAAAGTGGAGAGTAAGTGAAAAGTGGAGAGTAAGTGAAAATTGGAGAGTAAGTTTATAGACTGTCACCATTTAAAGATTTCTGTAGGTAATTACTTTCTTAATGGAATAATGCCTTGGGGGATGCTACTAATTGCCCACATCATTGTCTGTTCTAAAAACCCAGTTTGTCTTAGGAAGGCTCCTGCTGGCCCCCACTTTTGCTTTATTTTTGGAACCAGGCATTGAACTCAGGGGCACTTGACCACTGAGCCACATCACTAGCCCTAGCCCTATTTTGTGTTTTATTCAGAGACAGGGTCTCACTGAGTTGCTTAGCACCTTGCTGTAGCTGAGGCTATCTTCGAACTTGTGATCCTCCTGTCCCAGAGACGCTGGGATTACAGGCGTGTACCACCATGCCCAGCCCCCGGTTTTATTTTCAAGTAGAGAACTTTCCCATTCAGTGAAGATGTGAGGTTGCTGCCAATAAATCAAACAAGTGGGCAGTGGTGGTGCAGGAGGAGAGCAGCTGCCCCTGCCCGGTGGGGCCACTTGGTTTTGATGCAGGATGATGTCTTGTATTTTATGTCAGTCCGACCAGTACTAATGTCCCCATGAAGACCCTGCCCGTGAACCCCACCTCCTGTTCCATGGGGAGCTAATGGACACATGGAACTCAAATGCCACTCTAGCCCTGGGTTCAGTTTCCATCCAAATGGTAGAAGACGCATAGTTCCATACAGCAAGCCCCTCTCTCTATGTGCTAGGCCTTAGACTCTCAGGCCTGTGCTGAACCAGTTCCCTGGCTGTCCCTACCTGCCCTGACCCTCTCGAAAGTCGAGAATGGCACTGTCACTGTTTTCCCAGCCCCATTGGTACTGTGTACTTGGTCCTTGCTGTGGGAGAGGACCTTGTACAGAGCACCTTATCCACTCCTGCTGCAGACACTAGACAGCAGGTGTTGCCATCTCCACTTTATAGACAAGAAGCTCTAGAGGCTGTGCAGGGTTAAGTGATGTGGCCGATGTCATTTATCAAAGGTGACGACACTGGGACTTGAGCCAGGCTGTCTAACAGATCAAGCTGATTTGACACATTGAGTTCCCACAAAAAAATCTGTCTGTGACTCTAATCTCCTTGGCCACCCTTTATGCATATTTAACTGGACAAGCCAGTGGTCTCTACTGACCCTGGGGCCTCACCTGTTCATATCATCGACACTGTCGGGTCCTCCCAGCCTTCACTTATATGTCAGCTTCACACAGAAGATATTAACGTCACCCTCTGCTGCTCACTATAGGCGCAGTATGGGTGTGCTTTAGTTGCACGTAGGTGGCCCCCATTCAGAACTCCTGGAGTAATTCCTGTCTGCTCTCCCCCAGTGCACATGCTCACAGGCCACCTCCTCCTTTCAGGGCCAGGCCCCCTGCAGGGAAGACTTGGCCACCTTGGGGCAAGGCAAGCGCCCATGCTGGTGGGTGAGCAGAGCTGCTGATTACAGGGAGGAACTGTGAAGTGCTCTGAAAACAGATCCTTTTTCCCCTCCGAGCCTCAGATCCTGATATTGATGATGCATGGATATTTTGGGGCAACTTCTAAAAACTCATTTCAATGAGCTTTTTCAGAGTTTCTCCTCTCCTCTTTGGTTTCTCATTGTCTGACTGTCATCCTCTGCCTCTGTGGAGATTTTAGTGAATGGGTGTTCAAATTTTGTTTCCCATTTAAGTTTTAGTACAGAGAAGGAAGAAAAATAGGCTAAGAACAATGCCTTATTGATTTTGATGTCTTTCTACTTAGAGGTTATATTAAATGTGAAATGAACATTGAAGAATAAAACCCAAAAATGGCCCCAAATGAAACATATTGGAACAACTCTGCTTTAAAAAATGCCCCAAAGAGGACTGGAGCTGGGGCTCAGTGGTAGAGCACTTCCTTAGCACGTGCAAGGCACTGGGTGCGATCCTCAGTGCTGCATATGAATAAATAAAATAAAAGTATTGTGTCCATCTATAACTAAAAATATTTTTTTACAAAACCCCAAATATATTTGGTGTGTCATTAATAAAGATTAAGAAATAAACATAAAATGGTTTTAAACAAACTTGTTTTCTAGTCAGTGCCTCATGCATGGAGCAGGTGAGGCCACCTGCGTCCTCTGCGGTTTCAGGCACTAGATTCACCTGCTATCAGGTACGTAGTCACTCACTCACTGCACGAATAGCTCTTGAGCCCCTAGTCTTGGACTTGGTACTTGAACTTGGGATAGTGTATATGATGATGAAAACATATGCTCTCTCCCTCTCTTCAGCCTACATGTGGGAAGAGCACACATAAAAAATGTCACAGTGAAAAGTGTTACCATGGAGAGTGTTCATGGCCCTCTAAAACAGGGTTCCCAGGAGCAGTGAGAATTAAGATGTGATCTAAGGAGTAGGAGGAAGCCCAGGAGAGCCAGCTATCACAAGCCAGGGAGAGCTCCGGTCATGGAGCCGAAAGTGGCCAACAGGGTCAAGTGATGCCGAGAACAAGAAAGGAAAGTTCTAGAAATGCTCCATGGATTGAATGACATGATGAGCTGAACGGAGAGCAAGGCAGAGTCTTGAAGCAGAAGCCAGATCAGATACCCTGAGGAGTGCGTGGAGGAAGGGCACTGGAGCCCGGGTGTTTATCCAAGTCTTTCAAGTTTGACCTGAAAAGAAGAGTGGACTGATCCAGCCACAAAGCTTGCACTGCCGAGAGTGGGCGTCTCGGTTTTTATTCCTGTTAGTGGAAGAGGCTTGAGCTCATTTTGAAGCCTTGGGAGGATGGAGAGTCTGAACATGGCTTAGGTGGCCCTGAGAGCCTGCCCTGCAGGAGAAGTTGCTCTGGGAAGCTGTGATCATGTGACAGGTGGAGGGAAGGAAAGGGTAGCCTTGGCAGAGGGGGTCTAATGCAGAATCAGAGTGGAGGAATCCCTGTCTGATGGTTCCTCCTCTCTACTGAAAGCCATAAGATAAAGGCAACAGCCCAGAGAGAGATGGTCGGCATGAGGGTGAGAGCCAGAGGTTTGGAGTTGGTGGAGACTGGAAATGATGGCTGGGGTGGTGACAAAGGCTGTATAGACCTGAGCGACTGGGGACCTATAGAGGTGGGTGTTCTTGTTATTTTTACTCTGTCACTGCTAAAAAAACGAGTTTTCTCTTCAGTTTCATGTTTGGAGAGCTTCATCATCTCACACTCTAGATTCTTTGTCTAGGAATTTCAGTCAGGTGCCTGATTTGTGTTACCATCAATTCCATTGACTCCATGTGGACAGCTGACTGAATCTCTGGGCTCAGAAGTGTTTTTAAAAAATCTTGAAGTAGGTAAAGATTGGAAGAGCTCATATTAAAATCCAAGTTCCATGTGTCTAATTTCTCTTAAAACAAAAACAACAAAAAACCTGGCAGTTCTGGGCCCATGGTCCCATGTCAATGATCTACTGGAACTGGGAGTAAGCAGTTCCTGCTGCCCGGGGCATACTCTCCCCAGAATTCCTTTCATTTTTGTAATTAAATTTAATTGTTAGCTTGTACATAAAGTCATAAAATTCGTAGGTATTAGTGGTGTAACGTGATGCTTCAGTGGATGCCTATGTTGTATAATGTTCAAGTCAAGTTTAACATTTCTACCTCCTCAAAACATTCATCATTTATGGTAAAAACTGTAAAGCCCTAGCTTCTGGCTTTGCAGGGTCCAGTACATCACTGCTACACCCGCTGTGCAACATCACACAAGGAGTTCTTGCTCCCATTCACCTGTAACTTAGTACCCAGTTAGTACTTAACCTTTCTCAGTCCCTTAAACCACACCCCCCATTCTCCAGGGGCTCCCCAGCCTCCTGGAACCACCATTCTACTCTCAACTTCCAAGGGATCAACTTCTTGGGATCGACATGAGCTCATGCAGTACCTGTCTCTGTACCCCAACTGAGTTGACTTAACAGAATGATCTTGGGTTCCTCTGTGTTGTCAGACATGAGAGGGTCTCATTCATTCTAGGATTGAGTGGTATGCCATTGTGCATCGGCACCACATTGTCTTCATCCACTCATCAGCGGATAGACTCGTAGGCTGTTTCCATTCCTTGGTCTTCAGGAGCAGCGCTGCAACAAGCCTGGGAGGCAGGTGTCTCATGACATGCTGGCTTCATTTCCTCTCCCTGTGTACCCATTGGTGGGACTGCTGGATCACACAGTGGCTGTACTTTGAATTTTGGGAGGAACTCCATACTGTTTTCCCTAACGGCTATACTGATTTACATTCTCTCCACAGTGTGCAGGGTCCTCTCTCCACATTCTCATTAGCACCTGTTATTCTACTATTTTTTTATATTAGCCATTCTTCTGGGGTGAGGTGATATTTTATTGTGGCTTTGATTTGCATTTCATGGGTGATTAGTGATGCGAGCAGTTTTTTATGTACCTACCAGCTTTTTGTGTGTCTGCTTTTGAGAAATGTCTGTGTAGGTCTATTGCCCACTTTTAAACTCTTTCTTTTCTTCTGGGTCTTTGGAATTCATCCTTTAGTATTCGCTTGGCTCATTTATTTTGTCGACTTAGCAATAGTACCCCATAGACACTGGACTTCATAATTGTTGATCTACAAATCCATGATTTCCAAGTGTTTATCTCTGCTCCAATATCTCTTTTGTCAATTTTAATAAGCAAATCCTAAATTCACAGAAACAATGACATCTCCTTAGGGAAGGTTTCCTAACCTTAAAGAAGATTGTTGTTCTCTCATAAGAATTTAAGTCCCCTGATTCACTCAACAAGGATTGACCCTAAAACTCCAACCAAGAGGGTGCAGCATACTCAAAATTTCTTTTTGTGGGTTTTGTTTGTTTGTGTGTGTGTGTGTGTGTGTGTGTGTGTGTGTGTAGGGGGTATTGTCAGTATATTAGAAAGGCAACTTTCCTAATTAGGAAGAAAAGAGTGGATTGTTTGATAATTGATGCTGATGTGTTTAACCATTTTTAAAAATTAACATATCATACCATGTACTAAAAAGATTTCAGACGATCTTCAAAGTAAATGTAAAAAATCCAAATCCATAAAGAAAAGAGGAGAATGCATTTAGGAGAACAATTATATGAAATTGGTGAGGGGTTAGCCACTCACAACCAAAGCAGAAAACATAAAGTAAAAAATGGGCAGCTTGGCAATGTAAATATATAAATTTTTTATAATGTCAACTTTATATGTAACAATGCAAAAATGTTTTTTAAATGTATCATTAGGTAACAGGAGAAAATACTTGAAATATATGTAGTAGGAAAGCTTTAATTTGTATTATTAATGTAGAAAATAATCAATAGAAAACAAACAAAGATTGGTAGAAACACAGGGCCTCTCCTCATTAAAATGCATTAGCTACACCTCTTGTATGTGCTTCATGATTTTCTACTATCTTCTTACCTACTCTTTGCCAGATATATGATTATAAGATAGGTATGGTGTGAAAGTAGGTACTGATATGTTTTTTCTTTGTTCTGGTTTATATTTTTATGTTTTAAGCAGCTTTATGTAAGGCACAGATGACTCTTGGGGACCTTTTGTGAAGCACACCAGGTTAGGGCTGCATAATCACCTCCGCCTCTGGACACCTGTGTACCTATGGCAGAAGATGAGAGGCGAGGAGATGACCTGATTTTTGCTTCAGTTCCCACTGGACTATTATTCAATCCTCAGCTATTTGGGGGAAAATAATGATAGAGTTCCAAGACTCTTTCTGAATAACCTTTCTCTCAAAGAAATCTTTTCAGAGCTTCTGTCCTCCTTGGGAAAGGGATTTTGTATGAGGGTGAGGTGCAAGAGGAGCTGATGGTACAGTGACATTCAAAGGAGTCAAGGGATAAATAGGGGAATGATCTCATAGGGGGAAGGGGGAAGGGGGAGGAGGCCCAAGAGAGGGTCTCATGGAAGTGCAGAGGAACTGGATTTCTCACTGTTGCATAACCTCCTGGGCCACTTCCAGAGCATTGCTGGCTGCTCAGGTTTGGATGAAATTTGTTTTGCTTCACACTGTCTGCATTTCTCCCCACAGAGACTCTGATCTGTGAAGGCAGCTTGGAAGCCTCAAGACTCTAGGATCCTTAGACTTGTCTTTCCTCTCTTCCTGCTCTCTGAAAGAACAGATACCAGAAGAGTGGGAGAGATACAAGAACAGAAAGCCAAAATCTTGATTTCCTTAATGAAATTTATCGATTGGGTTAATCTGTTTGGGATCTTTTTGAACATCTCAGATTCCAATCAAGTTCATATGCATTATGTATAGCTCACCCTGGAAACTGAGCCTCTCTGGTTACAATGTGACGTATACATTATAAGCTTCAGAGCAGCTGGCAAAGCTTTACAGAAAAGAAATGTAGATGAGGGGAGGAGGAGGGGGGTCCCTACTATAGAGTCTCTCTGTGCTCAGCCTGGAAACCTGGAATTGCATTTACGTACAGAACTGCAGCTTCTGCCTCTCATCCACGGTCATGTTTGTATGATTGGACTTGAAATTCTACATGTTGAACTTCCAAGAACACAGAAGTTTATCTTTCCAGCAAGTTACTCACTGTAAAATAATTCCTTATGACTAATTTAGGTGTGAAATTTTACACAGCTAGACCATCATTTAGACCTCAATGATGAGCCTAAACAACAAAACGCTTTTGAGTGGAGAAAGCTGCTATGAGGTAAGCGGTTCTCATACAGCCAAAGCAGTTTATAGAAGCGACGCAGCTTTCAAAGTGGAAAAATCCCAGGCAGAAGAAGTCAACAAATTAGACATAGAAGAGAAACAAATGTTGATAGATTTCTTAAAGTCTGATACAGAAGCAGAGCATGCTGAGCCTACTCAATTCGGGGGGGGGGGGGGTCTTTAAGTGCACCTTATGATGGTTCTGGTCCCAAGCCATCCTGTAAGGGAGAGAAGAGTGGTAATGGTCATCATCCTCTGAGGGCAAGGCAGTCCATGTATCCCATATTTTATAATGTTGATGCAAAACGCGCATGCTTCAGTTATCTGGAGAATTCTTCTATGAGGACCAGTTTCCTAACAGTGCTGAATAGAGGGATCATCATTGCATGTAGTTGTTGAAGAGAGATAGATATAAAAAATCCCTCAAGTTATCCGCTTAGAATAAATGGCTCAAAAGTAGATCTTCAATCTCATATCTTCCCTGAGTTTTATTATTGCTACTGTTTGAATTTCAGATGTGGAAGATTGGGTTCTTAAATAAAACCTTCATGAAATCTCCCTCAAAACATTTTGCAGGTTTCAAGAAAATCCCTAGAGACTGACTTTGCCCAAAGCTGGAAGGGATATCAGCACATGCCATTTTTCCCCTCAGATGTGACAGTAACCCTGTTTTTGAAAGACTGTGTCTGGTGATCATGAATAATCTCCAGCAATTCAGAGTGGATGCACTTGACCCAGAATGTCTTTCGGAGCAGTTATTGGAGCTTATCTACACTCAGTTACTCTTTGGTCACCATATTGACTCCCACAGAGGCAGGTGTGGGAAATGGCATGAAATTCTGTTTCCCCAAGATACAGGGAAATGGCTGGAGGTCAGGGAAATGACATTCAGAGGAGCCAGATCCAGACCCCCATCTCTAAGAACTTGACTTGGTTCTTTATTCCGTTGTCTTTTTTGTTGTTGGTTAGTTTATATGGCTTAACCTATTCTTATGAAGGATGACTCACTGATGTGTCCATCCTCATATCCAGTGCCTGTCGCTCCATCTCTCCCTCCCATCCTCCTTGGTTCTCCTGTCTTTGGGGCCTGGACTCCCCACATTGTCAATTCATTATATAACTGAACTTACTATATTTTAATAAAACACATCTGCAATGGTTAATCTGGATTGTCACCTTGATCAAACTGAGAGACACCGAGGACAAAGAGACTTCCAGGAAGATTCGGTGAGGGTGTTTCCAGAGATGATTGACATGTGGGAACAGCAAACTGAGGGAGAGATCTTCCCCGAATGTGAGCAGCACACTCCAATAGGTTGGAATCGGGATGGAACAAGAGACTGAGGGAGCACTGTGTCCTTGTAGGATGAATGCTGACACATGGTTTAATGTCACTTCTAAGTGTCAAGGCCCCTGTGTTGGAACCCCTGATGGGTAGCTCTCCTAGGAAAGTGGGAGCCAGGAAAGTTGGAGCAGGGCAGAGCCAGACACAAGCTACTTTATCCTTGAGTCGGAGTGCCCACTGCTGGGTCATCACCTGAAAACATCAGACTCCAGCACCTTCACACCTTCAGTGTGGACTCTCCAGGTACTCTTTGGGGAGTGTCCAGGCCTTCACCCTCAGACTGGGGCTGCATCATTGGTGCCTCTTGTTCTGAGGCTCCAGTTTCTAGGACTGGGCAGCCACTGGTTCGGTCCTGGAGATGGCCATTGTAGGAATCTCCAGTTTCTGATCCTATAAACACTCCTAATAAATCCTCTCTTGCAATCACCAATATGCGTGTCCTGTTGGTTCCTCTAGGGAACCCTGACTCCTCCAATGTCCCATCGGGTATATTTTCTGGTGTTTGTGCTGTGGTCATGAAACAATTTCCACTGACTTTGCTGATACCGAACTAGAGAGTTATGCAAGAAATCATCAGCCTCGCATTTCTCCTCAAACTTATTACTTGATTAACAACCTCTCGGAATATTTTAGGTGACATTTCCGCTACTCATTATAACAAGTCTTTTTAGTGCTGACAGCCATGTTACTTTTGGTGGCATTCCCTACAGCACCTTTCAAATTCTCCACCAAAAATGGATCTTTGTATGTTCCCTTCAGTCTCTCTTTTGTTGTGACATAGCCCTGTAATTTTTAATTCTGACTTATTTTTTCCCAGCTTTAGCTTGGCTTACATTGCCATTAACCTTTTAAATAACAGAATTTACTTCAACTAATACGTAATTTTATTAACTTATTTTACTTAGCCAAGTAACCATATTGAGTCATCTCTCTGTTTTCTGAGAGCTCTCTGTTTTCCTCTTGAGTAACTCTTTCAAGGCTGCCTCTACATGGTTTTCTCTTCTAGCTGTCTCCAGTCTGCTTCATGCCTCCTGGATAGTTTCTATTCTTTGGATTGGATGTAGAAACACCACTCTTGTTGAATAGCACTTATTTCTGCTTCTTGTGCACACTTTTAAATATCACATCCCTGTCCCCTGGAATGTTCTGCCCCCATACCCCATACATCCACTCATCTACTTTGCATTGATACCTACAAAACTTCTGAGAGTTACTGTGCTCCAGGAACCGTGGTGGGCACTGGAGACACATTATTCAAAATGACAGGCATAGCCTTCTCTATCACAGACCTTATATTCTAGTGAAGGGGCAGACCAAATGCAAATGCACAAACACACAGGAGAATTAGAAAATATGAGGGCTGTGGCTCAGTGGTAGAGCATTCGCCTAGCGCGTGGGAAGCCCTAGGTTTGATGCTCAGCACCACATAAAAAAATAAATAAATAAAACAAAGGTGTTGTGTCCAACTACAACTAAAAAATTTAATATTAAAAAAGAGAGAATTAGAAAGTATGATGACTTTTATAAAAGAAGCCAAAAAGTAGTGAAGAAAACTGTGGAAGAAGGAAGTTCAAAGACTTCAAAGGGAGTTGGAGATGCCCATCGGTGACTTTGTAAGGATATCACAGGCAGAGAAAATGACCCATGTAAAGGGCCTGGGGGAGAGGGTCCTTGGTGTGTGCACCTTGTGGGTATGAGGAGCTGTAAGAATCTGGGGTTTGTGTGGTAACCCCAAGACCTTGCCCGCCTTTGGCAGTGCCAGTCCCAGGGTTGAAAAGTTCCTCATCGGCCTCCCAAACAAGAGGCCTCCTAGATCTCGAAGCAAAAGGGCTCAGCAGGTTCTGGAACACACTTTTGATCTTCCCTGTCTTCTTTAACAAGAACAAAACATAAGAACTTATCCTATGAGCCTGCCTTGGCTGATCCCCATGGCAAAGCAATCAGCCTTGAGGAAACACAGGACACGTGTTTTCAGAATTGGAAAGGACTTTGAGGCTCAAACACAACAACATCTTTGTTTTCCACCCTGAAATGGCCTTCTAAAATAATTTGACATTTTCATCATGATTTTTATTCCCTTTATAAGATAGAGTCATGTTTGAGTGTTGTGTCTCTGAGCACCGTGTCCTTGTAGGATGAAGGCTGACACATGGTTTAATGTCACTTCTAAGTGTCAAGGCCTTTGTGTTCCCCTGATGGGTAGCTCTCCTAGGAAAGTGGGAGCCAGGAAAGCTGGAGCAGGGCAGAGCTGAAGCCTCAGGGGAATGGTGGGAACTAAGGACAGGACCCCACTTCTGCAGAATGAGCTCTGTAGGAGGCAGCCAGGTGGCCCATGCCATAGATGGAGGGGGCTCTCCAGGACAGCCCACACCAGCTCCAAGACCCTGTTCATGGTGGGGGCTGTCATCCACACTGACCCGAATCAGGTAGCTGGACTTGGGGCTCAGAAAATGTTTGGTCCCTGGAGGATTCATGTGGTTCCTGAGAGCCATTCATGTGCTTTTCAAACCATGATCTCTAGCTCAATCTAAGTTTGGGAACAAGATACAAAAGAACATGAAACAGACTGTCCAAGCCTCAAA
This sequence comes from Urocitellus parryii, assembly GCF_045843805.1. NCBI lineage: Eukaryota > Metazoa > Chordata > Mammalia > Rodentia > Sciuridae > Urocitellus > Urocitellus parryii. The sequence continues at coordinate 117,243,279 of NC_135532.1, read as the reverse complement.
CTTCAACCTTATACACATATCATGCATCTTCTTGTAATTGCATTGAAGGGTTTGGGTTTTATTTTTTCTTTATTTCTGTAATTTATATATAATTGCATACACACATCTATAAAATTAAGAGAAAAACTGGTTTACCAAAGTTGATCCAGCCAACAAATGGCTAAGATTTCTATTCGACCTAGTGTATTTTTTTCCAAAGTACTAGATAATATTTTTATCATGGAATGGTGGTTGAGTGGGAAATAAAAATCAAAGAGAAGGTGCTGATAGCCCATAAGTGGGACAAATCCAGGAGGCTCTGGGGAGGCAGGTGTGTCATGCCAAAAGAGGACTGGCCAAGATAGAACCAGGAGCCCCCCACACCCCACGCACCGAAGAAAAACTCTACTGATGGTTTTTCCCGAGACTGGCCTGATCATCACATATTATATTTATTTCCAATGATGTATCTCACTACTAACCATTTCTGCTTGCTCTTTCTTCATGTAACATTATTCTAAGTAAATGCACTCATTTTCATGTCCATGTGTTCACACATATGCACACACACACACATATGCCCATAAGCTGGGTCCTCATCTATCATGGGTAATCTAGAAGGCGGTAAACATCGTGAGCACAGTTTCTGACACTTCCATAATCTCCATGTGGAAATGGACTGAGAAACTTGACAGTGAAACCAAAACCCCAAAGACAGTATTTAGAGTAGGCAGGAGATGAGGCCTTTCCACGGAGCCAAAAAAGACAAGCAAATGGGGCCAAGTCACCAATAGCACATGACCCGCATGCTAGCAGCAGCTGTACAAGAGGCAACAACTCGTCACCCACGAAGAGAAGGCTCATGAAAGAGCCCCAAGTGTCCATCCACCCAGATGGGCAGTGGGCCACTGTGGGCCAGCAGCTGAAATTTCCAGGAGGTCCTTCCCACTCCAGCGACAGGTTGACACAGGAGCTGTTGGTGGAAAGGGACAGAAGTACCAGTATTTGTGAACTCCGAAGACTGGCCCAACGTGGAGCTCTACCCAGCCACTTCCTCCAGAGAGGAAGGTGTTAGGCTTTATCCCTGATGTCACTGACAACCCAGGACTATGTTGAAAGCTGGATCTTCAGATTGAGGATTTCCACGGGCCACACAGGTGTGGGCAGCTCCATCCTGCAACCCCCGAAGCGCGGCCTTCCACCAGCTGCTGTCTGTAGCAAGCATCTCCGGGTGACATGCCCGGTGACTTGCCCTAACACACCTACATAAATCGCAGCTTGGAGTCCCCTGCTTTCCTGAGGAATTTCTGAAGAGACCCTCATATTCCCAGGACTTAAAGCTTTGTTTCCAGATCCAAACATGTGTGGCCTGTTATAATCTAGGCTCCGAGCCATCAGAAATCGACAGATGGCTTTGGATAAAAACAAAGTCCAGCTTCGGCTCACCACTCCACTCATGTCTTATTTTTTTTTCTTCTGGCCTCTGATTGTTTCTCTTAGGAGAGCTCAGACTTATTTACTTAGAGTTTATTATAGTTTATCGAGAATTTTAGGTGTTCTGTACCGGGAGGCCTTTCTCTGAATACTTAGTCTGGCAAATTGCTTAACATACAGAATATGTTTATCTATTTCCCATTATGCATTCAGTCTCATGGCTTTAAATAGATGTCTCCTAAATCAAATCTCAGGGAAGATCTCCCTGAACTCCAGACTCATCTAATTACTCCCAAACCTGCGCCGCACACAGCCTCTACATCTCAGTAAAGGGCAGCTCTGAACTTCTACGGCTCAGGCCAAAACCTGTTGTCATTCTTGTCTCCTTCTTTCATCTCTGTGTCAGAAGCCCCGTTGGCTCTGCCTCCTACACATATCTGGAATCATGCCATTTGTCATGTCAACTCCTAGCACTGCCATCCCAGGAGCACCAACCCCCAGGTGCAGTACCCAGCATCCTACATGAACCTTTCCATCCTGCTGTCTCTTCTCCAGTCAGTCCTGTAAAAACACTCAGATATGTCACACTTGGTCTCAAAACCCCTTGGCAGCTTATGTCACCCCACGAGGCCTGTAGGACCCCATCTGACTCCAGATACTGCCTTCTTCATTTTCTTCACCCCCAACACCTAGACCTTCCTCCTGTTCTTCAAATACATTGGGGCATGTTTCCCACTTGGGAATCTCCGCTCTGGCTCTTTCCTCCATCTGTCCTGCTCTTCCGCCTGCCATATGGCTCTGTGGCTCTTCTCCTAGCCTCCTTCAGAATTTGCTGGTGTGTCCTCTTCTCTGTGGTGTCTACACTGTCTACCCTGCTTGAATCAACCAGCTACCCCAGAAGCTCTACTCTAAACAACAGGCTTTGTTTCTTGTAGTTCCAACCCTCTTCTATCTGTACGACTTACTGCATGAGGAGCTGTTTCCTGTGTTTGTTTTCTGTCTCCCCGACAGGAACATGCGCTTCACGAGGTTAGGAATATTGACCTTCTTGTCTTGTTCTCTGCTTTACCCACAGAATCTAGAAGACAGCCTGGCTCCGTTGAAGACACCCTGTAAATACAATCAGATGAATGCGTGGGTACCGTCATGCTGGGTAACTTTAAGTAGCATTATGAAGAGTTTTCTGAAGAGAATGTGACTTTAGAGCACAGATTCTAAATGGAGATTTACATGGTGAGTATGTTGGGAAGCCTCAAACCTGATTATTTTTACATTTTGTTGGATAATCTCCCTCATAGACCGTGTCCTCTAGGCTACTCTGGATTTCTGGAGTAAGACTGTCCCCTCAGTGCACAATGGCAGTACATGTGTCAATGTTCTAAGGAATGGGAGTCAAGCGGGAGATCTCTAGGGTGAGACTGGCTGGGCTGAAATCCTGATTTCTACAGTCCTTACCTGTGTGAGTTGAGCAGGATCTTTCAACTACTAAAATCTCAATCTTCTCAATTGTACACATGAAAATTGGAGGGATTAAGCAGGACCCTTCACTTAAGATGTGGTTTTTGTTCTGAAATTACCCAAATCACGAGGCAAGGTTGTAGTCCTTTGTATCCTGGAGCTTCCAGAGATAGCCAGCACCCCTCTGGTGATGTCATTGGGTCCCATGGCCTGTTCACAGAATTATGCTATGTTGGCATTTTTTAATCTGTTTATGTTTGAAATTGGAAATGCTAGGTTATATACTTTGCACCAATCTCTCCACTGTAACTGGGTGCACTAGTTCCTACAGGCAGATGTTAAGCATCATAAGATGCTAGTAGTTCACAGCAAGAAGGTAGGAGGAAAACTCAGTGCGAATATTTCCAAGTTAGAAGAAAATAGAACAGCTGGCTGGCAGACATCTTGCCACACGATACCTGGGGTGTAATGAGGCACTCGATTTGGAAACGATGGTGAAACCCAACAGTAACAGGAGCATTTGGAAGGTTTATATAAGTGACTATCAACCTGTAGGTATCTTTGATCTAGAAAAGCTACTAGGTGGCTCTCATTAGGCTGTGGGAAATATGAATGGAATGCTTTAAAAACTCAGCAAGTCAGGCTGGTCTTTATCTTCTGTCCATCGACCTAAGCATCCAAGGGCCAAGCCTGCTGGCCTCTCATCAGGAGCATATTATGTAGGCAAATTAATCTTGAAGGATTGCCATGCAGCACAGCAGTTCAAATGGTTGGCTACATCTGGATTGTCCTAAGTGAGCCTTAATTTTATTTTTGTTCTGATCAATTAATACTTGCTTCTTTTTCAGAAACTCAAAATTATCTTTAAAATAAATGTGTACATACATTACTACTAATAACTTATTTTCTTCCACTATACCCCAGACTCCTTTCTAGCAAATATGTTAATTAATTTGCTACCATATTTTAGGAGTGCCAAAATACTCTTGGAGGACTGTTGACATTTTATGTCTCTAAATATTACAAAGGAAGAATACTAAAATATTTCATTATCTATTTGCCTTCATATTCTTCATTACTGCTTTTCACTATCTAAGGTTAATTGTTACATTTTTTAGCAGATATATCTGAAAATTTTTGTACTAACACAAATTGCTGAATACCTCTGAGCAACTCATATACCACTCCTACTCTTAATATTGTATAACAGATACTGAGAATCTTTGCAATGAACTGCATCTAGGGAAACCTTGAACACCTGACACTGCTTCTCCTGGGCTGCTGGGACTTCACAAGGGTTGCAGTTCCTGCAGCAGATGTTCCATGATGCTGTTGAATATTACACAGGATAAAGATGACCTCTTCTTTTTTCTTGTATACTATGAGCCCCTCCAATCCTGTTAGCTTCCAAACTACAAGCCAATGTTCCAGACTGCGGTTTGCCTAGGGGCTGTAATTTTTCATCACCCAACTTTATTTAAAATTATTTTGACAAATAAGACAATTTGAGCTGTAGGGTATGGGAAGAAGCGAAATGCTTGAGCAGTTCCAGTGAGAAAAGATGATTTTGATTCCCTCTCTGTACCCTGCTTACGGCCACTAGAGGGGTCTCTACTAATCCACAGCCTTCCCTTCAAACCGCTGCTGGGCCTTGAGACGTTAGATCGGCATCTTCCTCTTCACCTAGCTTTTTGGATTGCTGGGAGCAAAAGCAGCAGCTCCAGCTTCCTGCTGCTTCAACAATAATTTGCTCAAAGGGCACTTGTTTTAATATACTGAATATATATGGAACACACACATACGCACACATCTCACAACCATGAGACCCTTTGCTGCCATTGACAGCTGTCAGGATGTGGAACTAGTCACCATCACTCTTCAGATGGAGTCCTAATCAAGGAAGCAAAGGTCCAAGTGGAAGCTTGGATGAAGGGGAAATATGCTGCATTCGAAGGATTCTTTCCACACCAAGTAGCTTAGAACCCCGCCAAGCTGGCATACACAGAAGGAATCTGTTGAGTCGTGTCATGAGCAGGCCAAGGGTAAGACTGGCTTTAGATGTATCTTCCTTCAAGGCCAAGTCTCTGCCTCTCAAACTTGGCGCCCTCCGTGCATTTTCTGCATTGTCTGATGAACTTTCCTCTCTTGGTTTCTCGATGGCCCATGGCAGCTCCAGGATTTGTACTTCTTCAGCTTCAAATCTGCATGATGGCTCTTGGCTTTGCTAACACATACAAATGCACTGGGCCTACTCATTGTCCACACGTAGCTACAAGTAAATCTGCGATCCATCCTGCAGTCACAAGGACACTACGTGCTGGCTGACTCAGACCACCCAATGCCTACCCAGAAGCTCAAGGTGAGGGAAACCCTTAAAGCACTAAGAGATTAGACTGTTTCCCCCAAGAAATGCGGGTCATTGGAAGATGAATGAATACTTCCCCAGGATCTGTTTTCTCGTTTCAGTGTTTTAACTTCTGTTGAGTTGGCAAGATCTTGCTCAGCACGTCCACAGACCATGCATCTATTGGTGGTGCAACACGTCACCTGTTACAAGCAAAGGCGGTGCAGCCAAGTGAGCAGAAATGCCTGGGCCTGCTTCCCTTGCAACCTCATCCTCTCCAGTGAGCTTGACAGTCAGGTGTGGCAATCGCCATGAACTAGGCTTTAAATATGTATTTTCGAATTTTTTATAGATAGGTGGACCATCTCCCCAATTTCCTTGTGGATGGAGAAACAAGGCCATTTCCATGGTCACAAAGATGCCCTTTATAAGATCAGGGTTAGGATGTGTGAGCCAACCTAGGATTTAACAGTGGACATCCAAGCCTTGTCTCTGTGCGTGTGCGCACACTAACTCATGGAACCTCCCTTACGGATTGCTGTGTCCACAAGGTGTATGACTAACATCTCCCTGTAATCTTTAGGCTATTGAAATTTTTATGGTTTTTATTGGTGTGCTATAATTAATTAATTGTGACCTATTCACACCAGCATTTAACCTAATTTGCTCAGCTTCATCCCCGAGTACTTTTCTCTTCCCTTTGCCCTACCCCCGATATTCTACTTGTCTCCCTTCTATTATTCTTACTTTTAAATGGTGTGTTATATATAAAAGTGGGATTCGTTGTGGCGTGTTTGTACATGGACACAGAATATCTGTGGGTTTTGTCCCCCAGGACTTCCCCAGGCCCTGCCCTCCTCCCTCTATCTCAATCCTCTTCCTCTACTCTGTTGGTCTTCTTTCCATTTTCCTGTTTTGTTTTCCCCCTCTCTCTCTCTTCTACAAATGTGAGAAAATAGATAACCCTTGACTTTCTATTTCTTATTTCACTCAGCATTTTGTCCTTCAGTTTCAATCATTTACCAGCAAATGACATAATTTCATTCTTTGTTGTGACTGAGTGAAACCCCATTACATACATAGACCAAGTGTTTCTTTATCCACCCATCTGTTGACAGAAACCTAGGCTGGCTCCATAATTTGACTTTTAAGATTTTACTCCTAAATATCGGTCTGCATGTATCACTATAGTGTACGGATTTGAGTTTTTTGGACAAATACCAAGAAATGGGATAGCTGGGTCACATGGTGTTTTTATTCCTAGTCTTTTGAGGAACCTCTGTAGTGATTTCCTTAGTGGTTGTACTAATTTACAATCCCACCAACAGTGTATAGCAGTGTATGCCTGTTCCCCTCATCCTCACCAGCATTTAGCATCCTTCTGGGAAGAGCGAGATGAAATCTCAGTGTAGTTTTGATTTGCATTTCTGTCACAGGACCAAATAAATTACAAAATTAGATCTCAGTTAAGATTTTTATAACTCTGAGATAACAGTGAATTTTATAAATTCAGAAACATAATTTTCCCTATTGTAATGATTTGTGGCCAAGTTTGTGTCATCTAAACCTGCCTGAGGTGAATCTGTTATCTGTGCTTGAGTAAAAAGCCCTTCCTAAGGTGCCGTTAAAAATCTTTCTGGGATGGCTGCTTTCCCCACCCTTGTGTGTGAGTGTGCATGTGTGTGCCTGAGTGGGAGTGTGTGTGTGTGTCTGTATGTGTGTCTATAGAGCAGGAGATGGGCAGGGAGGAAATAAATTTGAATAGCTATGGTTTTGCTGTTTTAAGAAATGTAGAGCCAGGCATGGTGGTGCAATGCCTGTAATCCCAGAGGTTCAGGAGGCTGAGGCAAGAGGATGGCAAGTTCAAGGTCAGCCTCAGCCATTTAGCAAGACCCTGTCTCAAAATAAAAAAATAAAAAGGGCTGAGTGTGGCTCAGTGGTTGAGAGCCTCTGGGTTCCATCCCTGGTACAAAAGAAGAAGGAGCAGGAGGAGGAGGAAGAGGAGGAGGAGGAGGAAGAGGAGGAGGAGGAGGGAGGGAGGGAGGAACGAGGAGGGAGGGAGGGAGAGACAAGGAGAGAGGGAGAAGGAGAGAGAGGAGGAGGGAGGGAGGAACGAGGAGGGAGGGAGAGACAAGGAGAGTAATAGGTATACGACACATAGGTAATAGATTGATGGATTTAAAATCCCTTGTTTTTGCTTGATGTGCTGCTGTCATGACGGTAAAGGGGACTTTGATGAGTAAATAACCCTCTTGTTATGGGAATCCTTGGCTGGACCTGCTGGCAGCAATGCTGTCTCCCATTTTCTGGGCTATATGAGTGACATCAGTGAAGGAAGGAGAGCACTCTGCAGCCTGAGGTCCTTTCCCAAACACTGCTGCTGCTGGGTGGGACTGGTCCAGCCTCTCCTGGACCCGCTTGGTGGCCTTTGCTGGACGAGACAATTCCATCCCTGTCGTCACCAAGCACAGCCAGCCATTGTGCAGCTAAGATTTGTGTCCTGACCTCTTCTGCGGAGTCCTGTTTCTTGGGAACAACTTTACCTCTGCACTGCCACGCCCTCCTGTTTCATGGGAACCCAGCTTCTCCCAATGACCAGAACGTCCTGCAGAGCTCACACTTAGAGACACGGAAAACTGTTACGGGCACTTTAATAAGCATTTCAAGAGACAAAACATGCCTAGAAAATCATCTCTATCAACCTCTGACATCTAAAGAGAATGATACAGTGACTTTTTAAAAAAGACTGTCCATGCCTGCAATTATGTCCTTACTCCTCAGGGAGGGTCCTGTCAAGCACTGGGTCATGGCAGTACTGTCCTGAAACCCCCTTGCTGTTGGGGGCAGAGGACACTCCAGAAAGGCCCCTTTTGCCCCCATCCTCAATCCGCCCAGCCTTCCTCTGCAGCACCCACCAGCATGGGTGGACCACTGAGGACCACAGGACAGTCTCTGCCATGCCTTTGTCTGAAATGTCCACTCTCTGCAGCTTCCGTTCAGCCCCACACATAGCTCCCTCCTGCTTCTGGAACACGGAGCCCTCTCCAGCCAGGGCAAGCCGTCATCCGGCCCTGGAGCCACTGCTCCTGAAGAGGTCCACACTCTCTTTGAAGGAAGAGAGGCCTCCAGAGGTAGCATCAAGTCTCCGCCTCTGAATGTCTTTCATATTTAATTATCTCCAGGGTCCCACTGGTGAATTTGCAGAGGAGTTTCCCCGCAGGGATCCCATCCTGGCTCCCTCGTGTGATGGTGGCCATGCACACCAAAACAAAACACGCCAAACAAAACAGCTCCTCAGGAAAAACCCTCAGAGCCCAAATGCCACCACCGGTTTCCCACAAGCCTCTCCCACTCCCACAATCCTCCTGCTCTTGAGGCTCATTGGCTGGGTCATGTGGGCGGAGCCAAAGAAGTCCCCCAATGAGCAGCTCCGTGGTCTGAAAGGGCAGGGAAACAGCCCAATGAGCATCACCGCAGAGGAGCCAATCAGCTTTCCTTCCGCAATCTTCTCTATCCCATCTCTTCTAAGTATTCCCTTGCCTGTGCCACTTTCAAGTCATTCCGACTATGGAGACAAAAGTGATGCTGATTCTCTAGCATCAAATGATGTCACTTCATAACTAACCCACAGGGATCTGTGATCTAGGGACGAAGGGAGCCTTTGGAGCCACTGGGGTGTGAATTTTTATGCTTCCCTGTGCCCCTGGTGAGCACCACTGAGCCCCAAGATCCCCTCACAGCTGGTGGCTGAACCTAAATCCAAAACCCACTTGACAGCTAACAAACGGTGTGTCTAAGCCTCTACTCCTTCAGGAAGGAGTTTTAATGTAGAGAAAATACAATAGTCAGCTTGGGAAATAGGAGGAAATAACTAAATGTATCACATTGCCAAGTTCAATAAACTCACTTTTGATAAACTGAAAGCGCCTCGATGACTCATCTTGAATAAACAAACACACAGAAGGGGGATCTGCAAGGGCCCCAGTCCTCCCACCTTGATTTTCTTTTTTTCCCTTGAACAGCAGATTTGCAGAAAGCAGTTCATTTGCATGTGAAGGCTTCAGACTTTGGGGCACAGAGATGGCATGGATCTTAATAAATATGTTTGTTCACTTAGGTATGTTTTTACTTAATGGCTGCTATACTGCAGACCCTCAGTTGTGAGGGTAGAACACAAAGAATTTACCAGCCAACAGAGGAGATGGACACACTCAAGGAAGTGAAATAGACTGACACTTGCTAAGACTCGTAGGTTTCGTACAGGACAATGTGCAGTGTCGCAGACAGGCAAGATCAAGGCTTACAGGAATACGGAAGGGAGGGTCCTGACTGCTTGAGATAGGGAGAAAAAAAGCTTGTGATTTCAGCACCAGTTCTTGAGCTGGTTTTGAGGGTTGAGTCATAGTTCTCCAGAAGAGGAGGAAGGCTGTTCCAGGCAAAGGGAGTGCCAGGGTGGGGAGCATCAGGAGTGGTGAGTGGCTGGTGGGAATGGAGCGCAGGTGCGGTGGGCACCAGCAGTGTCAGGGATGAAGCTGTAGAGATTAATTATGAAATCATTGCGCCACCTGTAGACCAGGCTGTACAGAAACTGGCCCTGGGCCTCATAGGGCTGTCGGGAGAGGACTCATGCCTTTTATTTTAAAGATCCTTGGTGCTAGATCTCCATCAGTGGGAGAGATCCTAGCCCAAAGTTTAGTTTTTTAGCATCTAGTTTGTACTTCAAGACACCCAGAGTATGAAGATTTGCTGTAGTTTGCTCCGTGTAGCCCCCTGACCTGCCTAGCAAGAGATAGGGAAGCTCATTCTTTGGCTCAAGTCAGACACAACCTGTGTCACCTCTTAGGAAGCCACCATGTTACCCAAAGAGACTTTTCCTGGAAAAGTGCTTGACTCTCATTTATGTCTAAGAAGAGTAAGGTTCTTAGGTCTGTTGTGAGAACAATCTGGCATACGAGGGAGAAGGAGAGGGCACTATTTGGGTGAAGAAGTCCCTTTCAGCCGGTGGAACGCGTCTCCTCCAGGGGCTTCCAAGGTGTCCCATGGATGCGTCTCCGGCAGACACAGGAACTCAGTAGGGAAGAAGAGCCCCTCATCCCTCTCCTTTGTCCTTCCTGTGACTAAGGAAGAACGGCTGGATTTTTCCCCAATCTACTTAGTTCTAAAGTCAGGAAATAACAAAATGCCATGTGGGTACGGTCACAGGCATGACATCCATGCCTTGTCAGGAGCTATTCCAAAATCAATCTGTCATTCTGCCTTTGTTGGAATTAAAACACTTAATTTCTTAATTCTATTTCAGCGAGGGTTTATTTCACTGTCACTAATGGATAAATGATTCAGACACGGCGGTTGTTTTCACCTCACCTTGCTGGGAGCGGGGATGAAGATCCATGCTAATTCTAACACAATGACAATTGAATGTGCAGGAAATTACAGGGTGACAGCCCTTCATGAAGAGTTTGTTCCCACCTCACTTTTTAAAAACCCAGAGCATTCCTCTTTGATTTTATTACAGATTCATCAATAAAAATAGTTTTATCAAACTTGGTCCATGGCCAGGGTACACGTGGGTCCAGTCCAGATATGTCAGAAAATTTAAAATCCTGCCACAATTATTTATTTATCATTTTGAGTCTGGGCACTGTAGCTTACACCAACTCCCAGAGATATCAAGACATTTCTGTATTAGGTAATTATATTATAGAGGACACAACAGGACCCACTATACGCTACACACCATGTATTTTAACAGAGTTCCTCATAATTTCCTACCTATAAATGAAAAGAAGTTTGTGCAGCCCTAGAATTTGCCTGCCAGAGAGAAGAGTACAGATGCAGAAGTCAGCTCGGCAACTTGTTGGAAGACAGTCAAATGTCTAGCCCTGTACCAGATGCTTTAAATACTATCTCCCATTTCCTTTGAGGCAAAACTGTAACACTAATCCTATCTCCATTTGCTATTCAAGAAATGCTGCTCGAGAAAGTTTGGGAAAACATTGGTAGGTCGACATTTGGTCAGCGTGCCTGCTGCTCCGCTCATATAGTGTCCTTTAAACTCCATATCAGAAAAATAAATAATCTGAGATGAAGACATCTTTCAATAAATAAATAAATAACAAGGCCTAACTTCTCAGGCAGGAGAAAGGAGGCAAGGAGATGGACCAGTTGGATAAAGTATCTCGGAAGTTTTGATTGTCAAATACGAATTTTAAGATGATAAGGGGGGACCTCGGACATTGGATCCACAAGAGCAAACCAATGGAAAAAAAGGGTATGAGATGTACCAAGAGTGAGGAAGCTGGGAAATAGCAAGAAGGGAAGTTAAGTCCAATGGGTTCCCAGCGTCCATTAACGGGCTCTGATTAAGCACATACAGCATGCAAATGAGTGGAGACAGGCAGAGGTGTTATCACCCTGTGGAGGGCCAACTGCAGCCCTGGGACCTGGCACTGGCTGCAGCCCTAGCTTGTGAGCTACCACCTGACGCAGTCAGAGGACATGCTCCGTGAGGACACCCGGTCCTGTGCTCTCCACGTGGTGACTTGCTACAGAGCTAGACAAGAGCACTTGGCTTCTGCACTGAAGTTCTTAGGTGTTCACTAGCTCAGAAATTTCCTCAGTCCTCTAATGCGTATGGTTTTAGTGACGATGCTGAATTCATCTAGTTCTTGCCTATTTTTAAAGAGCATTTTTCTGCAAGGGAGGTCTTTATTTCAGGGAGGTGCACATTTGCTTCTTGGAATGTGTTTGTGCACCTTTATTGCTCTCCCCTGGTGAGTAGAATCACAGACCCACTAATAAGACCACGATTGCCTTCCCATAATCAGTCCCAACACACGGTAGAATGACATGCTTTCAAAGCTCAGGTGAATTCCAGAAAGCACTGAATATCCCCAGTGTGCCGTCATCTCCTTAAGGCACTTTCCGGTGTGCTCGGTGATCATTTTAATTTGGAAGTTGTTTCCTGGGATGTTCGGATTTTTGATGTAGAACAAAAGGCATGAAAGCATTTACCAGAAGCAACAGGCCTGGAGGTCATGACCAAAAACAGGTCATGACCAAATGTGGATGAAGATCCAGACGTCCTCAGTCACCGCTCCTGCCTCACCCTGTGGCCCTCCCCTCCAGTCCAGGTGCCCACATGGGAGCCTTCTGTCTGTTCACATTCTACTGTGGCTTTAAGATTAAACGATGCTGCAAATTATAAAACCAACGTAAAACTGGCCTTCTTGCCTTGATGTCGTGTTCAAATCAGTCAATTCTTCATAGGGGCTTTTCCATGGGTATTCAGTTTGGAAAACGATTATCGAATCCGAACATTATTATTTCCTTTATTATCCTAAAACTTATTTCTTCAGTTAATATAACAGATTCTTTTAAGCTTTTAGCCGCCTTTGGTCTTGATGGAAATTAGAAGTACATTTGAAAGGTGCATTAATGTTCACTGTACAGCTGTATATTTGCAGACTTTAATAGAACTGATAATCTAATGCTATTTAAAAACACATCCCTAGGTTTGAAATACTTAGTTACTCTTCTTAAATATTTCAATTCTGAGCTTTCTACTATGTGAAGCTGCCTCTCGGTGTTTTTTTTTTTTTGTGTGTGTGTGTGTTTAACAGAAATTACAAAATTTTGAATACGTGGCCCCTTATGGCACAGCCTGGGCTGTGACTAAGTACCGGTTTCCCTTCATCCCTTAATCCCGGCACTTACCATTCCAAACTCCAGAGAAACTTTAATAAACACAGCTGCCATCACATGCAGGACTTTGGTAAAAGAAAACCCTGAGATGGTCCTTAGATGATGTCCTTAGATAACAGAGAGCTAGCTAAGAAGTTGGTGATCTGGGCTGTATTCGGAGACAACAGTTCTGTATGTGAAGCTCAGTGCATGACTTTTTGGGTCCCTGGGCTTTGCTTTCCTTCATCGCTTCTTTGTAACAGGGTTAATTAGCACACAGGAGACTTTAAGTTTTAAATCTCCTAAATGACCAACTGGAAAGAAAAAGCCATTCAAAAATAAGAATATAACATATATCACCCTGTCTTTCAGGTTAAATTGAAACTTTTAAAACTGCAGAAGAGCCTAGCAGGAAGGGAACATTCTAGAAACAAGCAGATTCTCCTCCTTTTTTTCACCTCCGCTATATCAGCACACCAAGGATAAATGAGAGCCTTTTTAAGAAATGGTGCTGGGAAAACTGGAAATCCATATGTATCAGAATGAAATTTAACCCCATTTCTTACCTGCACCAAACTCAACTCAGACAAGATCAAAGAACTAGGAATTAGACCAGAGACCCAGCACCTGCTAGAAGAAAATGTAGGCTCAACACCCCAACGTGTAGGCTCAGGAACTGACTTCCTAAAGTGCAAGAAGTAAAATCAAGAATCATTAATTGGAATAGCATAAAATTAAAAAGCTGCTTCACAGAAAAGGAAACTATCAAAAGGGTGAGGAGAAAATGTACAGAATGGGAGAAAATCCTTGCCACCTGTAATACAGATAGGGGATTAATATCCAGGATATACAAAAATACACCAAAATAAACAAACCGACAAATAACCCAATCAACAAGTGGGCAAAGGAACTAAACAGACATCTCTCAAAAGAAGAAATATAGTGGTCAACAAATATAAGAAAAAAAGTTCGACATCTCTAGCAATTAGGGAAATGCAGATTAAAACTATGCTGAGATTCCATCTCACTCCTGTCAGAATGGCAATTATCAAGAATACAAGTAACAACAAGTGTTGGCAAGGATGTGGGGGAAAAGGGTACACTCATCCATTGCTGGTGGGGCTGTAAATTAGTGCAATCACTCTGGAAAGCAGTATGGAGATTCCTCAGAAAACTAGGAATGGAACCATCATTTGACCCAGTTATCCCACACTTCAGTTTATATCCAAAGAAACTTGAAATCAGCATACTAGAGTGATGCAGCCACATTTAATGTTTATAGAAGCAAAATTCACAATAACAAGCTGTTGAGTCAAACTAGGTGCCCTTCAGCAGATGAATAGATAAAGAAATTGTGATATATCTATATACACAATAGAATATTACTCATCCATAAAGAATGGCTTTATAGCATTTTTCAGTAAATGGATGGATCTGGAGACTAACATGCTAAGTGAAGTAAGTTAATCCCCCCAAACCAAAGGTCAGATATTTTCTCTGATATACAGAAGCAGTCCAATGTAAGAGTGGGGTGGGGGGGGGTGAAGGGGGATTAAATAAATAAATAAAAGGAACAGAGGAAAGATCAATAGCGTAGACAGAGGGGGAATGAAGGGAAGGGAGGAGGGATGGGAGAGGGAAAGGCAGTGGAATGAATCTGACCCAACTTCCCTATGTACATGTGTGAACCTACCACAGTGAATCTCACCATCATGTACATCCACAAGACACTAATTTAAAAAAAAAAATCTCTTAAGCAAATAGCAGAAAGGTCAGAAGAGTAGAGGGAAGGAAAAGGGGGTGGGAATAAGGCAGGGAAGAGAAAGTACAGGGGACAGAATTAGAATAAATTACCTTTTATATTTTTATAATTATACCAAAATGAATCCTAATGTCATGTATAACTAAAATGAACCAATAAAATAAAAAGGACAAAGAGGTTATTTTCAAACTTAAAAGGTGCAACCAAGTTTGGGCAGACAGAACTGCCTGTGCCTCGTTCAGCTCAGCTCAATCAAGCATGCGGTCCCCGCGTGTTTACTCTTAACGAGAAGAAAATGAAATAAAGCTAAAGGTCAACTCTTTACTCACAACCTGAAGCTTGAAATCTTAAGTGGGTTCTGTGTGTTGTCTATATTGGGGTTGGTGACCATGTGCCCAGACTCATCATCATCATCGGGGACCATTTAATTCTCAAAATTATTCCAATTTGAAAGGTCTATTTAAATGTCACTCTATATTTTGGTCATGAGCTTAATAGCAAACAGGACATAGATTAATTTGTATGATAACATGAACTTTTTTACTGCCAAAAAACAAGGAGACTCCGACCACTAGCCAAAGTCACATCCAAGATGAGGTTGTGAGTAATTTTCAGTAACCCCATTGTTAACAACTTAGCAGAACCAAATGCTTCTTTTTATTTAAAAAATTTTAAACCACTTTTCTCTAATGTCTTGATATATTTTCAGTGTAAAACATTTAGAAACTCAAATAAAAACAGGAGGTAAAATTACCTAGAATCCTACTCCCTAGAGAGGGATAGGAAACATTTTTTCTCTAGGACCGGATACATGTGTTTTTGGCAAAATTGAGATCGGACTGTTTATACAGTTTTGTGTCTGCCTTTTTAAAATTTATCTAATAGCCTATCATGACTATTTTACTCATTGATTATTCTCCAATGTATGATTTTCAAAGCCTGCACAAAATGTTCCCAAGTAGACGCGTGTTGGTTTGTCAGCCACTGCCTTGACATTGTGCGTTGGGTTCTGCCAATGATTTCCTATTATAGAACTAACTTTCTCCGTTCCTGCTTGTATAGAACATTAATTAGATTAAATCTTTGCCCAAATTTCCTTGATTGCAAAGTAAAGCAAAGTACACAATATATTTTTTTTTGAGAGAGAGAGAGAGAGAGAGAGAGAGAGATTTTTTTTAATATTTGTTTGTTTTCTTTATTTGCATGTGATGCTGAGGATCGAACACAGCGCCGTGACATGCCAGGTGAGCGCGCTACCGCTTGAGCCACATCCCCAGCCCCACAATATATTTTTAAAGCCATTCATTTCAAGATAAAAATCATGCCATTTGGTTTTTCATTTGATGGCCAAAGTTTAAAAATTATTCATATGCCTTCTCCTGAATTTCTGTCTGGTTTATTTGACAATAGACAATTGTGACAATAGACAAATAGCCTTCTTTACCTTCATGGACAAGAGGCATTTCAGCTTCAAGTTGCCCCAAACTGAACTGTATCCCAACACCCCAACAAATCTTCCCTGTGCCCTGGGACGGGGCAAGTACATCCAACCAACTTCCTGAGCTCGACCTCTGAATGAATCCCGCCCAGGCTCATTCTTTCAGCAGTTATCTGCCCTCTGTGTGTCCTTGTCATTATTTGCTAGGGTCGTTGCAACAGCTCAGCAAACTCTCCCTACTGGCCTGAAGTGTCTCTTGTTCATGGTTCTCAGAACCACAAAGGAGCTCTCTGAAACATCATTCTCATGATTGAATCACTGTTTAGAACTGGTTCTTTGTTGCCCATAAACTCAAACCTAAAGTCCCTGAAAACGTGTGCAGCTCCTGAGGACACAGCCCCTCTCGGTCTCCAGCCTCCCTCCTGCCCTGCTGTTGTCTGAGCAACATGGTGGGGTGCAGCTCCCCAAGAGCTCCAGGTCCCCCCACCAGGGTTGCCTCTGCTTTCCTTCCAAGAACTCCTCCTCCCCTCTCTGTAAACTCCTACTTATTCTACAAGTGGGAGTCGAGAGAGAACTCAGGAAGAGCTCGGCACTCCTCTGGCACTCCTAACGCCATGCGTATGTGCACGTGCTGATGGCAACCTTTCATCTTCACCTGGTTTGTGTTCAGGGACCAGTGATAGCAGAGTGCATGGCACACAGTAGATGATCAATAAACACATGAGACCATGGGATAAAACCCACGATCACTGTGGGCTTGGGCAGGACCTGAGAATTCAGACTGACTCAGTGTCCAGTGATAGCTTGGACAGGCCCAGCAATGATGAGGTCACTGCCTTTGGGGGCCACTCTTCCCTTTAAAGTGGTCTCAGTAAGTGCCATCCAACAGGAATAATGCACACTGTAATATCATTTAATATTCTAGAAATCGTATTTTAAAAGATGAGGAGAAACAGGTAAAATTAACTTTTAAATTAATTTTGCTAGTGTTTTAAATGCAAAGTGTGTAACTTCAAAATATTTTTTAAATTATTATTTTTAAAAAATTTTAAATTGTTATTAAGTATTTGACCTGTACTTCAATTTCATAAAGTTTACAGTTGAAAAAGTAGATTCCCACAATTAAGTTGTTACAAATCTACTTAAATGTTTTGTACTACTTGAGAATCCACTTAAATTTAAATGAACTAAAATTCAATAATATTAAAAATTCAGTCCCATAGTCTAGCTGGTCACATCCAAGAGTTTAATAATGGTTTGTGCCTGAAGGCTACTATTTTTCCTTCCTTTCTCCCTCCCTCCCTCCCTCCCTCCCCCTCTCTCTTCCTTCCTTCCTTCCTTCCTTCCTTCCTTCCTTCCTTCCTTCCTTCCTTCCTTTCTTTCTTTCATTCTTTCTTTCTTTCTTTCTTTCTTTCTTGGTATTAGGGATTGAACCCAGGAGAGCGTGACCACTGAGCCACATCCCCAGACCTTTTTGTTTTTTAATTTGAGACAGGGTCTCACTAAGGGCCTTGCTAAATTGCTAGGCTGTCTTTGAGTCTGTGATCCTCCTGCCTTGGCCTCCCCAGCCACGAGGATCACAGGTGTTCACCACCACGCCCGGCTGTGGCTACCATTTCAGATGATGCAGCTCTAAAAATTCTTTCCCATAGACAGGGTCTTCCTCACCCTCTATTTTGCTCAGTATTTATTCTACTCCGGGACAAAACTGCATCTCCAACTTCTGTTACTTGGCAATTTGTGAAGAACAAATAAAGAATATTTTTAAATAGACTTTTATTTATTTGATTAAAATACCATTTGTTTATTGTTATGGTTTAGGTATCAGGTATCCCCCAAAAGCTCATGTGTGAGACAATGGAAGAAGGTTCAGAGGAGAAAGGATTGAAAGCCTTAACCCAATCAGTGAGTTTATTCCCTGATGGGGTTAAATGGAGGCAGGTGGGGTGTGGCTGGAGCAGATGGGCATTGGGGGCGTGGCTTTGGGGTATATACTTTGTGTCTGGTAAGTGGAGTTTCCTTCTGCTTTCTGATCATCCTGTCAGCTGCTTCCCTCTGCCACACTCTTCCACCATGATGTTCAGCCTCACCTCAACCCCACCAAGGAATGGAGCCAGCTCTCTATGGAGTGAGGCTTCTGAAACGTGAGCCCCCAAATAAGCTTTTCCTCCTCCAAAATTGTTCTTGTCAGGTCTTTCAGTCACAGCAGTGAAAAAGTTGAAAAACAGTTATCCTGCAACTATTTGTCAAATGTCATCAATTATTGTGATATTTGGATTACTGGCCAAGAGTCCCAGATAATTTATATGATATTTATCACAAGTTAATCTCAGGAAATATAGGTTCCCTTACAAATGATTCTAAATTGACAGACGATTAGTAAAATTCTGTCAACTTAGGAAATCAAACATGCATATCTCTAGTCATAGAGTGCTTCAGATCAGCACAGAATGAGGCTCAAGAAAACAGAGACAAGGCCTGGGGGGACTCGGATCCCTGTAGACTCCTCATTGAGAAGCCCGCAGGTATCCTGAAGATGGGTTCATTCATCTTCACAAAAGCCTTTATCCAGTCCTCTGAGACCCAAGCAAACTGTCCTCGTGTGATCCCTTCTTGAGTTGAACCCAAAGCCCTGAGAGATTTAAAAGGAGGTCAGCGTGGGATTCTGCAGATGGCAGGAGCAATAGCAAAGCGCCTAAGGTGGCCCGCAGGCCCTCCCTCCTCCCTTTCCTTCCCATCTATCTGAGTGTTGCCCTGGGAATTTTAGCCACCTTTCTAGGTTGGTAAATCCCAAGAAGGGATTAATTAGGAAATGAAAACTCAATAGAGTGCCACCTAAAAACCCGTGGGGTTTCATCCACATCCAGCCAATTTGCATAATAGGTAAATGAAACTACCAGCCATGGATTTCACCTTTGGAGCAATAACTGGAGAAATTATGTAGTTTGAGACTAAAGCAGATTGTTGGTGAGTGAGATGCTACTAAGAGAAAGACAGACCTGCTGAAAGAGATGCATGTTCAGACTCACATGCAGGCAGCCACAAAAATAAATCTCACAAATGCACTAACCCAAAAGAGAAAAGAGTCACCAAGCACAGAAATAGGTTTTAACTATGTGATTATTTCTTTAATTTTTTTTTTTAATTTTTGGTACCAGGTACTTAACCACTGAGCCACATCCCCAGCCCTTTGTATTTTTTATTTTGAGACAGAGTCTCACTAAATTGCCTAGGGACTCACTAAATTGCTGAGGCTGGCTTTGAATTTGCAATCCTCCTGCCTCACCCTCTCAAGCTGCTAGGATTATAGGTGTTCATCACAGCTCCAAGCTTACACTTATTTCTTTAATTCAATCTTTTAAATATAATTTAATCTTATTTTTTAAACATACAAAAGATAAATTTAAGGAATTTTTTTTAAATCTAGAACAAGGTTTGGCAAATTTTTCCTGTATAGGACAAGATAGTCACTTTGTACTACAATCAATTTTTTGTCACCAAGGCTTTGTTACTTTGTTTGGTTTTGTAACCTTTTAAAAATGTGAACACCATCCTTGGCCCCATAGCCACAGGAAAACATGGCATTTGCTTGCAGACTCTATAGAGGATGCCAACAGGCGACCTTCGTCTGGAAGGCTTCTCTAGATACCCATGGATAGGAAAAATTTGAGCTGCAGAATTGCTCTACATTCTGCCCTTTGCCAAAAGTTGACATGTAAAATCACAGTAGTCCTCTAGAAAGCATTATAAGCATGGCAGGGGCCAGTTGGCTTTTCAAGTTTGTGAGATTTTTATGCACAAGTTGTACATCAAGAAAAAATAAGACCGCTAACCCTTGTTGACTGTTTTCTATGCCTGACAACTTACTTGAGTTACACTACTTATTTCTTACAGTAGCCACCTTACATGGTAAGTGCTACTAGGTATGAAGCTATGGTTCCAGACAGATAGTTTGTTCACTGTCCAACATCTAGAAGATGAAAGAGCAAGGATTCTAGACTTGCACTTTTTAAACTTGAATGCCATGGGGATCACCTGGGTGTCTTATAAAGTACGGAATCTAGTTCTTTCCATCTGGGAAGAACCTGAGATTCTGAATTCCTTACTCCCAGTGTCTCTGCTGCTGTGGACCTCATTTTGAGGAACAAGTTTGTGGGCCCCTGTGCCACACTGCCAGGGAAAGAACGATTTCTAAGAACTGATTTTATTAAAGATGTGTTCTCTCAATTATCTTTTCAACTCTGACACTTATCAAGCAGTTAACATCTGTCAGATATTGTGGCAAGCGTTTTGTATCCAAATTAAGAGTAAGAATTCGAATGAAACCACCGCCCACATGGATCCAGCCAGAAGCCCAGCGGCCCTTCTCACACCTGAACCCTTATCTAAGGCCCATGTAACGTCACGCCACCCTCCATGCAGGTCCACTTCCAAAACATGTCTCCCACCATCCTCCTCCTTCATCTTGAGTCGACTGCTCACCACCATCAACTACGACTAGTCACCTGGATTCTGTAAGAGCCTCTTTCTGTGTCACGCTAAATGGCCTCCTCCACACAGCAGCCAGCCTGGAATTCTAGAAGGACACCTGGGTCACATCACGTCTCTGCTTGAAACTTCTAGTTGCTTCAGTGGGATTTCAGATGAAAGCCAGACTCTGAACACAGCACAGGGAAAGTGTACATCTGGCCACTGTCACCGAAACAGACCCCCTCACTCATTTGCTGTGTCTCAGCCACACAGATCTCCTGTGGGCTCCTGGAACCACCAAGTGCTTCCTCAGTTAGGGACCATGGGTTCTTCCTCCTGCTGGAATCTCTTCCTTCCACTTTTTTCACATCTTGATCCTTACAACGCTTTTTAGATGATTCAGTGTAAATGTTACCCTGTGGGGGGAAAAGCCATTTTTTACTTTTGTGCTAAAACACCCAGAACACCTTGTTCTCGCCCTTTTCACACTTGTCCTTACACACCTGTGCTTTCTTGCAGGGTATGTGTCCTCCCAGAAAATCCCCAAAAGCAGAGACAGTTCTTGAGACACGACACACTTAGTGAATATTTGCAGAATGAATGGTGGGTAACAAAGCTCCCTGGAATCTTCTCTCCAGCAGGGCAGACTTTGCCTTTTTGTTACTGTTACTGCCATGTTCAGGTCTCAGAGTAGCATCTTGCAAACAGTAGACACTCAGGAAATGCTAGTTTTAGTCAATATCTCATTTAATACACATAAAGCTGAAATATTTGATGCTATTGTCATGTCTATCTTATAAATGAAGAAAAAGGCTCAAAAAATGTAAAGTGAAGAAGCTCTTCATTGCTTGGCACTGTGGCGCAGGCCTCTAATTTAGCAGCCCAGGAGGCTGAGGCAGGATAGAGAGTTCAAAGCCAGCCTCAGCAAAAGCAAGGTGCTAAGCAACTCAATGAGACCCTGTCTCTAAATAAAATACAAAATAGGGCTGGGGATGTGGCTCAGTGGTCACATGCCCCTGGGTTCAATTCCCAGTACCAAAAAAAAAAAAAAGCTCTTAGTTGTTGGAGCCACACCTGAGGATGGGATTTACTTCCAAGACGTGGGCCTTGAACCTCCATGTTCTATTGTATGATCTCACATGTGCAAGCCTTTGGCGGATCCCTGAAAACACCCATGGGTTTTAAATGCACTATTATCTACAAGTCATTTGGAACTATTTACACCAAGTTTGTTGTAAAATATTGAGTCTGAGCTATCTTCCCTTCCTGATGAACTTATTTTTGACTCTTTAATTCCTCTCCAATAACTCAGAGTACACCTTTTGTACACCCAATAAAACCGCAATGCCTATGGATGTGAAGCCTATGGCATACCCACACTAGGATCAAAGAAAGCCCACAGATGTGGCATGTTGTTGGATTTCCTCATGTTTTGCTCTTTTTTACAGTTGTGATTTGGGTGTTAGGCTTTCCTAGTCCCTATTCCCAATTTCCATTTTTGAGGGAAATGTATTGTGCCTTCACTGTTAGAAATGGAAGATCGTCTTTGGACGAGGGGATGAAAGTTGGGAAATGTAGATTTTGTTTGCATTTCAGAGCATAAATGTATTTACTCAGCCTAATGAAATTGAATCTTCTACTTCAGCATTGAGAATTCTAGCTCTTTATACCTGTGCATTTTTGTATCCGATCCAAAAGGAACAATTGGTGCTTAGAGAGACATTATAGAAGTGCTAGATGCTATTTAAAGTTTTGTGGGTCCTTTGTTTTGGTTTGGGTGTTTTTTGTTTTGTTTTGTTTTGTTTTGTTTGTTTCTTGGTGAAATTGGACTCTTGGAACATTTAGCAATGTTAGGAAGAAAACTGAATATCTGAATTGTATCAGGATAAAAATAGATAATAGGAATCTGTGCAACTAAGTTAATGTATTCAGAGCTCTCTCATTTGAAATGGGGGTAGATATAATGTTACCATCATTGTAAACCTATCTTCTGGTCTAGATCCACAGCAGAAAGGAAAGAGGAGGAAACAAACAATGATTATTAATACAATTTATATACTAATGTTACCCAGTAAATAATAATGTTTTAATTTCCTCTGCTTTAGGTAATTAAACTTTCCCCTTCAAAAATCCTCTCACTCTAGTGTCTGAAACAGAAAAGGCAGAAAGGATGGCCTGTGCCCCTGAGTGCCGTGTCTTGCTTCCATCCCCAAAGGAGATGCCACTTAGCCTTTACCTTGCTCGTTCCTACCAAACCCAGAGGAGGCTTCAGAATTCTTTTAAGCATGACCTTAAAGCCAGTTGCCCCCCAAATTAGAATCAAGATGGAAAATACTGCTACCAAAGCAGTAGCACTATTAGTTGCAAATGGGCACACCATTGAGACACAGGTGAGACCAACACACCGAGCAGAGCAGGGCAGGGAGGGCAGCCTCCGCATGCAGAGGCTCAGCCTCGGAGGCCTTCTCCACCTGTAACCAGTGCATTTAGGGTTCCGAGTGGAGCCAGGGTCTTCAGTACCTCTGGTTACTGCTTTTCAACTCATCCACATTTCCCTCCTCATCATCCCACATGATTCTGTGTGCCTCACAGACATTTTATATTAAACTGGTCCACATTGTAATCACTTCTATCTAACACTACCAGAGATTCTTCTCTATAACTGCAACTAAAAATATGGTGGCCGCCATGTTGATTTTTACTCTGTCCAGATTGGGAGGATTTTCTCACTGTATTAAACTACCACTGGTTTATTATTTGCAATTGAGAGGCATGCATTAATGTAATAATGTGCTTCAACTCAATTAAACAAAAATTACATTCCCCTGCTGGAAATGATAGAGTACACGGGAAGTCTACTCCATCATTTACTTTTCTTACGACATGCTTAGCTGTAGGCACTGGGGCATGAAATGGCTAAATGCATTCATTATTGTTTGGGGTCGTGATGGCTTCTGTTCCCAGTTTCTACCAGAGCGACTTAACAGAATACACACAAAATGCAACCGTATGTTCCCCCCAAAATAGTTCACAAGATACAAATCTGAGATAGAAGCGTGTGTAGTCATGTAGAATACAGGTTTCCTTCAGAATACAGGTTCTCCCTATCTGCATACTTCTATTCATGAAAACAACACTGTCCAGAACTAAATTTGCAAAACATTCACTATGCAAACCAAATCCTGTTGTAATGACCCACAAACGCAAATCAATGAACACATTTGGCTCTGGAGGTCATTGAGAGAAGCTGCAGAGGGGTCTGGGCTGTTCCCCTGAACCTAGGGAATCGCTGGCCACAGCTCCTGACACTTCCCGGGGGTTAGCCCTTTCTGGCTGCTGGTGGCCGCCCCTAGTGTGTCTGTGGAAATTAACACATAGTTCTAAACAGGGTGTGGAGATACACAAAGACAAAAATAGCAAAGGAGATCTCGAAGAAGTATAAAGCCCTGGCCTTAAACTATCAGAAATCAAGACCTCCTTATTGTAAAGCTATATTTAGACAATGTCATATCACAAGGCAAAATTGCGATAATGTGTCACCAAGATGTACCCCAAAGATTCGGTTACACAAAAGAAAAAAAATCTTTCATAAAGACAGACTTTAAAGAGAAACTTTTGCTTATCTCAGTGTAGTGGAATATTAATGCCACTGTCATATGATGTCCCTTCATTTCTTTCTTTAATCAGCCCCTGGGATTGAATGGCCCGTCCCCAGTAGTGCAGTCAGCCACAGCTCCACGGTGCCCTTCTCCTGCCACCTGTCCCTGTGGCAAGAGACCTTGCCTGGGGTCTGCTGTTCTCAGAGCTGCCCTCACGGGGGGGGGGGGGGGCCTGGAAGCGGTGGGGTGCGCATGATGCGTAGCCCTTTCAACTCAAAATAGGATGCAGCAGCCTGCAGCACTCAGGTGAAGTTAGTCCAGGGTGCACCACACAGCACTCAGGTGGGGTTAGTCTGGGGTGCCCTCCCACAGCATTCAGGTGAGGTTAGTTCCGGGTGCCCTACGGCCAAGTGTCTGTTTTTGGAGAACTCAACTTCTGATGAATAAATATGGATGAATCACTTACACTTCAGTTTGAGCAAAAGAAGTAGATACACATTCCATTGTTATATGTAAAGAAGAAGAAGAAGAAGAAGAAGAAGAAGAAGAAGAAGAAGAAGAAGAAGAAGAAGAAGAAGAAAAGTACATGTTACACAATTCATACAGGTTGATTTCAAAAACATGTAAAACTAGGCCAACATAGAGATGCGAACAATGATTATCTGTGAATGGCGGTCGGCCTTTGGGGTGTGAGGATGCCTTTCGGGGTGCCGTTCATACTCCAGGCCTGCATGTTGGTGGGGAGCACCCATGCATTCGTCTGAGCACACACACAGGCAAATTCAGTGCATGTGTTACTATGTATGCTCAGCACTCAGTACAGCTGTATTCAGTAGGCATGAGTCAGGGTGAACCTGTGTGTACATATAATGTGCATATACCAACACATGTACACATGCACTGAGTGTGTATGTGTATACAGTTGTCCCTTAGCTTCCATGTGGGATTGGTGCCAGGCCTCCCTGAAGACACTAAATCCATGGATGTTCAAGTCCCACCTATAAAATACCACAGTGTTTTCATACAACATGCACACATCGTTTTGGGTACTTTAGATCATCTCTAGATTGCTTATAATATCCAACATAATATAAATGCTGTTTAAATAGTCATACTATTTAGAGGACAATATTAAAGGTAAAAAAAAAAATCTATGTATGTTCTGTCCCAAAGCATTTTCTTTTTTTAATCCACGCTTGGTTGAATCTACAGATGCAAAACCCACAGGCAGGGAAGGCCGACTGGGCATATACATGGACACATAAAAAACCAGAACATAGTATTTTATACATGATCAGTACAAATGCAATTTTTTTCCTGAATATCTTCATTTCCAGTTAACTCACAGATGTGGAATCCACACAGGTGGAGGCCCTGCTGTATTTGGGATCCGTCGCAGGTGTGTACAGGATTTTGGTATGCGTGCAGCGGCTGTAATTTGATATCAGAACGTGTGCATTCTGTTGGTGATGTGGCACCTGCATGCAAAGCTGGAGGAAATGCTGACTTTCACTGAGAACCAAATTAAAAAGAAAGATGCCGAAGTTGAAGCCCAACATAAATTCAAATTCCAGATGTCACTTACTTGTGTAAATAAATTACATAATTGCCGAAGCTCTTTGAGCTGCAGTCCCTTCATAGTTAAATGGACAATACTTGATGTTTCACAGGGAGGTTGAGAGGATCGAATGGGATCATAAAAGGAGAAAACCATGGCTGGTCTGGGAGGCAGATCTGTCTGTAGTTTGAAGTCCTTGTAGATCCACCCACTCTCTCTGAATAAGCCAAATGTGGGCCTCTCCTAGTCCCTGTAAATCTTAATCTAATTACTAGCTTCACTCTTGAACCACAAGAGTGCCAAATAATCATAGTATGTCTTCTAATTATTTGAAATGATATTTGGAGTAATGATTTCTGACCTTGCTGTTGAAGGAGAGTAAATCCCCGTACCTGCAATTCTGCTGCTAGGAAAAATGTCTGGCAAGCAAACCCTGTGCTTTTCTGTACATCAGGGTTCTGCTGCACTTTCGGAGGATAGCGTCCTACACAGAGCTGTCATGGATGTGACTCCACACGGTCCACAGGAGCCTGTCCCTAGGAGCTGCATTGCTCAGCTGGCTGTCTCTCACAGTCCAGTCATCAGGACCACAAAATCAGCGTATCTGCTACCACCTGGTGGCAGTTTACCCAAATTCCAAGGTTGCACTTCCTTGCATATTTAATAAATAGCTTAATCAACCTACATTTTTAAACACGCTGCCAAACTCAGAATATTAGAAGCCCATTTCTGGATTTTTAGGCATCCATCCAGTTCGTTCTTTTACTGTCAGAACAAAGTTAATCATTAGCAAATGAAAGTTCTTTGGTGTTTGCACTGACATATATTCCAACCTGAATTCTCCATTTTTCCTGACCACACAGTGTGTGCTCCAGCACAATTAGCTGCTCACTCCTTCTTACTCATCGCCTGTACCCCTTTCCCCAGCTTGGAACATCCACTGCAGGCCTCACAGTGGACCGTTCCACTTTGTTTGGAGGGTCATGCTCTTTCTTCTCATATCTCCGACTGCAATCCATTGAAACATCCATTCTCATCGTGCTCAATACTCACTGTGCAACCATTTGTAGGCCTCAGCCCCTCCTGGGGAACCACAAAGCCTGGTGTATGCCCACTATTGCTACATGAAATTATTTTTATGATTCAAAAAGAACATACCATTTTAATAGAATCATGGAAGAGTCAGTTTAGGATCCGCTTTAGTCTCTGGAATCAGACTGCTCGTGTCAATCCCAGGTCTGCAAGTATCCAGCTCTGCACTTTTTAAAATGACCTTTAAAGTGCCGAAAACCAGCAAGGGATGAAGGGCAAGGCATTGTGTTTGGTGGTTTAGCTTTGTATTGTTTCAATGTGATTATCTGGAACTTTGCTCCTAATAAATGTTTAATACATACTTTTAGATAAGTTAATAAAATTGCATTTTTCTGAAGATGAATGACACAAGGGAATGAAGAACAATCCCTGTGTACACCTATGTTGGATGCATGTGTATGTCTAATCATACCCACACAGTGCACATTACAGGTTCACATCCACACACATCTCTCTCCTTTTACACTAATGACTCCTTAGTGGCCTGTGTTCTGGTTACAGGTGTGTACACATGCACACAATTGACTTAGACACAATTCTCACACTGAATGTGATAGAGTCAATAAAAACCAAGAGAATCAACTTAGAAATTGAGAAACTCCAAATTAAATTTTTCTATTTGTATAGAAAATTCAGGTCAGTTTTTTAATGACTATGTCTGACTCCTTAGTGGCCTGTGTTCTGGTTACTCCCTACCCCCCCAGTCCCTTGTCATTACACCTTTAGTTTTTGTTTTTGCTTATTGTTTTAAACTTTTGTGTTCCTGGTATTCCCACCTTTCTATTAACATTTTAAAGTGTTTTTTAGGAAGGCATTTTATGACCACACTACCCAAAATGATTTAGAGATTCAGGACAATCTATCACAATACCAGTGCCGTTCTTCAAAGAAATAGAAAAAAATCATCCAAAAATTCATATGACACCAAAAACAGTCTAGATGATCCTAAGCAAAAACAACAAAACTGGAGACATCGTGCTACTTGACTTCAAAATATACAACAAAGCTAGAGTACCCCAACAGCATGGTACTGGGGTAAAACCATACACATTCACCAATGGAGCAGAGGAGAGAACCCAAATAAGCCATGTGTCCACAGCCGACTGACTTTCAACAAAGGCACACAAAAAAGGCACACCGAGAAAAAAACACAGTCTCTTTAATAAATGGTGCTGAGAAAACTGAATTCTCTCTTTGAGAAGAATAATACTAGAACCCTGCCTGACCAGAGGGAAAACTAACTCAAGACACATGAAAGAAAGATGTGAAGTCTGCACACGTGACACTAGTAGAGGAAAACAGGGAGACACCCCAGGACATTGGAACAGGCAAGGATGGTTTGCTAAGACCTCAAAAACACAGGCACCAAAACAAAAAGGAGGCAGGCAGTATTACACTGAACAAAAATGTTTTTGCACAACAACGGAAACAATCAACAGAATGTAGGACAGCCTACAGAATGGTAGAAAACATTCGAAAACTGTACATCTGATGAGGGATTAATACCCAGAATGTATAAGGAATTAATAGTAAAACAAACAATTAGATTCAAAACTGGGCAAAAGACCCAAATGGACATAATAGGGTACATACCTGAAAAAAAATCTCAATATCTTAAATTGCCAGAGAAATGCAACTAAAAACCACAAGGAGACACCACCTCACTCTAGAAAGGAAATAAGGTTGGTGAGGAGGCAGAGGAAAGTGAAGCTCTACCCACTACTGGTGGGCTGTGAATCAGTACAGCCTTTGTGGGAAATGGTGCAGTTTCCTCGACAAATCATGAATAGAACTACCATACGGTCCAGCTACTCCACTTGGGAATATACTCAAAGGAAATTAAACCAATACATTAAAGATGTATCTGACTTCCCAAGTTCATTGTGACATTATTCACTATAGCCAAGACTTGTTATCATCTCAAATGCCCAACGTTAGATGAATGGATAAATAAAATGTGGTTCAACTACATGATGGAGTACTACACAGCCATTAGTAGCAACTCTGTCGTTTGAGACAAGATGAACAAAAGTAGAGAAGATCATGTCACGTGAAATAAGCTAGACACAGGTAGCATAAGCTTACTCATGACCTAGAAAGAGACAACCCAACAGAAGTGGAGAGAAGAACAGTGTGTGCCTGAGAGTGGCGAGGGGCTGGGAGAGGGAAGGGGGGAGCAGGTGGTCAACAGGTGCACCGTTCAGCAGCTAAAAAGAACAGGTCCAGGTGCCTATTACACAGTAGAATGGTTGTGTTGACAGTAGGTGTTGTGTAATTCAAAATGCTGGAAGAGAGGCTTTCAGTGTTCACACAGAAATGATAAGTGTGTGAGGTGATGGACACACTAGCTACCCTGATTTTATATGTACACAGTGCATACATGTACAGAAACATCAAATTGTACCCCACAAATATATAGAATTATAAAGTCTCCATCAAAAAGACTTTTTTCTCTTTTTGAAGCACAGCTATTTCAGAACATTGAAAGATGAGCACACAAATGAAATGTTCCATAATTTTAGGATTAAGAAATTTTGAGATAAAAAAAATCAGATGTAAAAAAGTGTAAGGTAACAGCATCAGGCTCTTTGGAGTATTGTGAAATTAAACAGGGAGGTTTTGGCCACTTGAATTCAGGACAGAATTTCCTGATTCCCTATGATGTGCATCAGTGTGCATAGCAGCTAATGCCTATCTTCAATAATTCAGCGTATGGAATAGCTGGGGGCTTGTGAGAGTAGGTGATTCACCAGTATCCATAGGATAAGGCAGGACATGGACAGTAACATACAAAGGATACAGATGGCCCTCAGGCTCAGGGGAGAGAGGAAAAGTATCCAGCTGGAGTGACTCAAGAAGAAAACTCCTTCATGAAAAGGGACTATTGAAATTAAGCAAAAAAAAAAAAATATATATATATATATATATATATATATATATATATATATATAATTTATATAATAAATATCCACTAGCCCACACTTATATCAATATGTATTTAAATGGATACGTTAATACATAATTAACTGAGTCATTCGAATTAACGCAGAGGAATGAAGAACAGAAATTCAGCATTAGGCAAACATCGCAGAAATGGTGATTTGAGGCCAGATCAGTGAAGACATTAAGTCCACGGTGAGACTGGAGAGAAGCATCACATGAACCGTCTCGTAGAACCTCTTCTGAGGTGTTTTTCCACTACAGCAGGTGAAGTTGTCACTTGAGCATTTGCGGTGTAAGACCCCCCCACACACACATACTGAGCATCCTGAGCGTGGTGTGGTGAAGCATGGAGCAGGACCCCACCCCACCACCCCCGGCTGCTGCTCTTGCCAACAGAGCACCATACAGTCATGAGAAAGCATCAAACAATGGAGGGAATTCTATAACTAAGCAATGCCCATTGATGGCCGAGTTGTTAAAGACTAGGACAGGGGGACTGTCACTGAGAATGTACATAAGTCCATGCCAGGTGGGACGCTGGCAGCTCAGGAAATGAGATCTGATGGGATCCGCTGTGTTTGAGTTGTGGATGTCCTGATTGACTCTGTCCTGGAGTAAAACTCTCTGGTCCACAGGGCTAAGCTCACGAGAAGGGCCATATCAGGGTCCTCTGTGAGGGGCCACTTGTCTACACAGGGCTAAGCTCAGGAGAAGGGGCTGCATCAGGGGCCTCTGTGAGTGGCCACAGTTCCTCATGGGATGTGTGCACGCTTCAGAGTCCCTATCAGGGCACTTTGCAAAGGTAGAATCTAGGGCTCATCCTGTGACCCAAAATGGGTGTGGGGGGACAGAGGAGAATGCCCAGCCTTTTACAGAAAATCTTACAAAAGTTCCTAAAGGGAAATTTTTGGATGACTTGATTGAGACCAATCAAAATCTTACAGGATTGTCCATGACAGGTCATAGTTTACCCGGGGACATGTGGCTCATGGGTATGGACCAGGTCAGACACAGTCGGCCACAGGGAACCATGGGGATGTTCATGAATCTTAGGTTTTCAGTACTACTCGTTTGAAGGATAAATGTTTTTCCTAAATACCCTGCTTTTGTTTTGCTAGTGGTACTGTTATTACTGAGATTAGAATTGATGCTTGGAAGAAGGTATTTTCCATAACTAAACCCTAAAACAGTGTCATTGGCTCCAGGATGAGTGTGGCACAGGGCAGAAGGGTGTCAGAGGGACTGTGACCAGAGGCTAGACAGATGGTAAAGATACCGCTATCCAAGACTGAAGGTCACCGTGTCACACAGCAATAAAATTTGTTACCTTCATTACCTTCATTACCTTCATTACCTTCAGTAATGTTGGAAGTGCACTTAATGAAATGTAGATATGGTTAAGAATATTACCAGGCAGTATTTTTTAAATGAGCTGAATTTGTTTTCTTTTTTTGCTGTGTGTGGTAAGATAAAGATAGATGAATTAAAGAAAAAACTTTAGTTTTCAAGTAGTACACAGAGGGAACATGTCCAACCTTAGAATTACTGCCTAGGAATAAAACTCCTTATCATCCCAAACTCCCAGCTCACAAAGTACACTTGAGCTCACCCTCTAGATGCAATGCCTGGGCACTGCCAGCAAGACACAGCCTCCCAGCCAAGAGGGATTCAGGGTGTGGCTTCAGGTCCCCTCAGAGAAATGGACTGGAGCCCTTTGTAGAAGCTCAGCAAGACAACAGGATTTCTAAGACACTTGGAGTCTTGTAGACCCTCTTGGTTAAGAAAATTGGGCCTCCAAGAATCAGACAGGTATTTTCTGATACCTTTGGTCCTGCAAAAGCCCCTCCATCTCGAGAACCTTAAGATGTCCCATAGCCCAAGAGAGCCCCGCCTGAAATAAATCTGTAGGTGTGGTTTTCATCTAATGGAGCAGATTTTAATTTTTATTTATAAACCCCACATTTCTAAAAGAAATTATGACAACTTGAACTAATGGGTACAATGAGTGGCCTCTGGGCCCCCAAACTCCTGTGGGTAGGAAGCAGGCTGAGAAGGCTACTGAACTCCACAGGTGGGCCATGACAGAGAGGGGAAGGTGACCGAGAGGCAGCAGGAAGAGCCCAAGGGCCAGGGTGGACCCAAGAACCCCAGAACCCATTCCCAGGAAGTGCAATTGTCCTAACAAGGAACAGTGCTCACCTCAAGGCTCAGAGGAAAAGATGGCATGCTCCCAGCTGGACGTGGGAGTTCCTATGAGCTGGTAACCTCTGTGGACTTCCTGAATTCTCCCTCATTATTGCAGATTAATGGTCCCAAACCAACGTTGTGAGTTAGGAGCATGGATGTTAGATGAGTTATCATTTAGCCGGCAGGTCTGTGCCCCAAAGAACTGCACCTGAGGAGCCCCAACCCAGACCTAAGATGAGAACATTCTGGACTTTGGCTTTGATCTATGGGATGAGGATCTGGAGGATTTGGGGCAATGGGTGGAGGTGTTTTTTCATATAGGGGTCATGCATTGCAGGGCCAGAAGACAAATGATGGCAGCTGAAAAAGATGGTCTTTATCAAGTTCTGCCCTTTCTTAAATACACAGAGCATTCCCCGGCCGGGGTTGGAGGCAGTTTATTTCTTGTCCCCTTAATTTTGCACAGAACATGTACCTAGTTCTGAACAAGAGAATGAAGCAGAAATGACATCCAGGCACCTCCTGACCCAGGCCTAAGAGCACTGGCGGTTTTCACTCTCAGTCCCCTTGACCCCAGCGGCCTGGCTGTAGGAACCCGACAACACTGTGGAGGCCCCACAGAGGCCCCACAGAGCACCCTGAGCCCACGCTGAGCTCCCAGCTGCCATCGATGGGTGGGGGCGGTGTGGCTACACAGTCAGCATCATGAAGACAGGGCCCTTGACCACCCCCAGGGGCAGAAGAGCCCCTCAACTGAGTATAGCAAACACCCAGAGGAACCCAAAAACCCAAAGAACCTCACAGATAATGAAACTGCTGTAATTTGAGTTCTTCAGGTAGTTAATTGGTTTCTTATGTAACAATAGTTTAAGAAAATGTGTTCTGGTATTGAGTCCTCCAAAGAGATTTGTGAAATTCAAATACACTTAAAACATATATTCATTTTCCTTTATGAAAACCCTACATAAAGTAAAATTTTAATTAGAGAAACTTGTACAAAAAGGAAAATATAAGAAAATGTGTTAGGGTCTGTAAACAAGTCAGGATGGTGCCTGGCATTTTGCCAGAGGGAGTGGTTTGTGAGGTGGTGCCAGCGAGCCATTAAGTGTGGAGATTCCTTATTGGTTGACTGCTGTATCTAGTTTATGTTAATTAAGATAAGCTGTGTGGAATGTATATATACCCCTCCTGTCCTAAAATAAACGGCCCCCACTCCTGCTGTATCAATCTACACAAGTTCCTCGTCACCTCCCGGTTATTTTGCGACAGCTGGACTTCGGCAAAAATGATTTGTGAAATTTGGGGCTGGGGTTGTGGCTCAGCAGTAAAGCGCTCGCCTCCCGCGAGAGACACTGGGTTCGATCCTCAGCACCACATAAAAATAAATAAGTGAAATAAAGGTGTTATGTCCAACTACAACTAAAAAATAAAATATTAAAAAATAATTTTTAATTTAACTGATTTAATTGAAATACATCTTCCCGTCTTGTTTTTCAATCAAAATACACTAAAACTCTCTCCAAATTGGTTGACAAACTGATTTATTAGATTTCAGCTATCTGTGTTTGCACTGTAAATAGAAACAGCACCTTATTCTCCTGAAAGAATTTCATTTTTAAAGAATTGCTAAATAGCTTCATATGTTTAAAATGTCTTTTTTTTTTTTTTGGCCTTAAGTTTACATATTAGTATTGTTCTGGAAATGGGGGTGTTTTGTGTACCTAAGTAACAATTAGACTAGATTGGATATTCATTTCCTAGTAAATGATGAGCAAAGTTATAATTTAAAGCCCAAGTCCAGGACTCCATCTTTCTAAATTTTTTGTTTCCTAAGACAATAACTGAAGGCCCTGCTCCAGCCCCGCTGAGGCAGAATGATCCTGACCTTGACATTCTTCGACAGCCTGCCCTCTAGGTAAGCCATAGTGGATGCTCTGGGAAGACAGGCGACTCTCTGGCCCCTTTCTCTAACACCCAGAGGAGGTGGGAGGGTGGGGTAACCCTATGGAGAGACTGGCAGCTTTAGAATTCCAAGAGGCCAGCAAAATAGACAGTGGACCTGGGCCCAGGCCAGGAATTTGCCAGCATCTGTTTCCAGGGTGACTCAGCCCTGGCTTCAGAAGCAGGACTGCCTGCCAAAGGGTTAACAGCCAAAGAGAAAGAAAGCCTGACTCTGGCCCAGAACGTGAATCCACAGCACTGAATCAGGGGCCAGCTGCCATCTTGCTGCACCCAACAGGCCCTCCCTCCTCCGGAGGCTTCTCCTCAGCTCCTGGGAAGCCACGCTCTCTCCTTCTGTCCTCCCTCCCTGGTCCTGGGTTGTCTATCTCAGGCTCAGGACCTGGCTTCTGTGCTTGCCCAAAATCTTAATGTCACAGTGATTTAGGACTCCGACTTGGTCTCTCCACCTCTGATTTTCTGTGATCTCATCCAGTCCTGTTGCTTCAAACACAGAGAGGCCAACAGTCCCCAAATGTAATGCAGTCCCCAGCATGGACTCTGCCCAGCACTGGACTCCGATGGTCCCCCACTGCTTGACTCCACCATGCCCTACAGGATCTGGCTCTCGACATCACCAAACTGGTCTCCTCCCCTTCTTTCACACTGTCCTTCCCACATCTGTAAATGACAATCCTACCCTTGCCTCGCTCAGTTCAAAACCCCTGGAGTCACTAGGATTGCCTCAGAGCTCACATTTAATTCTGGAGCAGATTCCCTTGCCCGTCGGCTCAGAACGCATGGGATCTGACGCCTCTCCACTGCTTGCCGACCAGCAGTTTGGCTGTGCCATAGGATTGCGATGACTTTCCAAATGGACCGCTGGCTTGTGGCCATGCTGTCTATTTTCAGCACAGCAGCCAGGGTGGGGTGGCTGGACCATTAGCCAGAGCATGTCAGTTCCCTTCCAAAACCTCTAAGGACTCTACACTTCATGCAGCATGGAAACCTTGGCAATGGCCTTCACAGTCCCGGGTGCTCTTGGGCACCTTTCACCTCTTTGCCTATGCCCACCCTCTGTCCCTGGTCATGCACCTCAGTGGCCCCGCCTGCTTTGCCCTGGAACTTCCAGGTTATCCCTGGCCTCTTTTCTAGGTACTTGCCACTTCCTGTCTTTGGAACCCTCATCCTACCTCACTCCACCCCACATCCCATGTAAACTGTCCTCTTGTTCCTTTTAAATCTTTGCTCAAACATCCAGCTCTCCCTGTGGCTTTCCTGGTGCTCCTGCTCCTTACCGCAGCTAGCCCCACACCACTCCTGACCTGCACTGTCCTCGTCATGATTCACTTTCTCTGTGGCATTTGACACTTTCTAGCATTCTCTATGATGTCCCTGTTTTCCTCGTATCTCTCCATCACCTAAGGGAGAAAATGAGATCCACAAGAGTGGAGATCTGCTTCGTTTCTTTCTGCCATGAACTCGTCCCTACATCTCAGGACAATGCTTCACGTTTTACAATGATCAATATATAATTACCAAATAAAGGCTGAATCCATGAATCAGAAAAAAGTAGGTACAAATTCATAGAAATTAAAAGTCTCTATTTTCATATTGGTCTTAGTATCATAGAAAATATCAAATTTATTACTGAAAATTAGATGAGTTATAAATTGTTTTAAAAAGAAATAAAAATAAAATTAAGACATTAACCCTGTTTTTTTTATTTTTTTAAGTCAACCAGTCGTTAAAATATCTTACATGCACAAAAGCTGAAAATAGTTTATTCCTGCACCTACACTTTATCTCAGGAGAGCTCCCTAGAAATAATGACACAAAGAATCAAGAGCCATCACCTAGTCTGGACGGCTGGCTGGCTGCTGGCACCTTGCTGGGAACAGGCTCCAATATCAAGCACAGGATGAGGATGAATTGGCCGTGCAGTTACAAGGCACTAAATCCAAGCTCCTCTTTTGCTTCCATACAAGCTCTTGATCGCCGAAGGTGACTGGGTCTGCAGCCTTCGTGTGTCTGCCTTTGGACCCGGGTCTCTTTTTCAGGCTCCTCCAGGAGTGGTCGATAGAAAGTTCCACTGACCTCCAGGTGCACAAGCACAGCCCTCTATGCTGCAGCTTTGGTGGGCACTTGAAGTCCTCAAGGAGGGACAGGGGTCAGGTCTGAGTCTTCCCTGCCTGCTGTCCTCCACCCAGGAACACACTCACATCTACCTCCAGACCTGGATGTCTAGAGGATCGAGTGCGGGTGCAGGGAGGGATGCGTGTTTAAAGTGATCTTTCCTTTCCACTCCCTATTGCGTGACTTGGGTGGAAGTGTCCAATCATACAGATCATCATCATAGAAGTTAAAAATCTAATACCAGAAAATTAGAACTTTTTGAAAAACTTTTTCATTGCCCAAGGAGAGAGTGTCACTTTGCAGAGAAATCACTTGTTTTGGTGAAATATTACACAGCCATGAAAAGAGTAATCTCCTATCATCTCTAGTAAGATGGAAGGACACAAGGGCAATATGTTAAGTAAAAATATGTCAAACCCAGAAAAAATTCTGCATAGTCTCCCTTGCATGTGGATTAAAAAAAAAAAAAAGTCCATCAGAATGTGCAATAATAATTACTAGAGGTTAGGAGGGAAGGAGATATCTGGAAGCTAGATAATAGTACCCCAGCCAGCCCCAAATACAATAAGGTAGCAGGAATAAACTCTAGCTTCCTACAAAAGAGTGGCATGCTGATAATTTATAATAGCCTGTCCTATATTTTGTGAATAACAAAAGAAGAAGAACTTGAAGCCTCCAAACATTAAGTAATGTTAAGGAGATGGAAGCCTTAATTACTGTGATTTTATCAGTATGTATTTTATACATATAATGAGATATCAAGCACAGTGGCACACATCTGTAGTCTCAGCTACTCGGGAGGCTTCCTTTTGGCTTAATCCATTAGGCCAAAGTCAAATGAATACCCACAAGGATATACTATAGGACCACAGTACTCACCAAAAAGAGGGTCCCCATAGGAGGGATTTAGACACCCAAAAGGACTTCGCTACAGTGGAAAAGCACATTGGATCATGAGAAGATGGCAGAGGCCTGAGTCCTAGCTGTTACTACTGAGCTACATGTTCATGAGAAAGTCACTTAAAGTCTTCAGGTATTTGGGCCACACCCTGCTTGGTGTGGTGGAGACAGACTAACAGAACAGTGTACTCAAATGATAGAGTCCCCCACGGACTAGCCTCGTACCACTGTTGACTGTCTGGATGGACGTGGGGAACACGGTCCTTTGGGTAACCTTCAAATCGCACTGTCTATGTGACTGTCTCTGGGCTGCCTACGCCGCCCACATCTAGAGCCGTAGCTATGTACGTGTATCAGAAATAGATTTGAAATAACATGAGTGACTGCCACAATCACAGAGAAACTATTATTAAAAATATTAACTTTGATTAAAAATGTCAGTTTTGAGAGGCTTTTAATATCTTCTACCAGTGCTAAGCTGACATTAGTGACATTTCAATATTAATTTCTCAAAGTTGGTTTTCATTTGTGTCCTTATTTAACTGAACTTTAAATCTTTGAATTTATAAAAGTGGCTTCCATAAAAGTTTCGGTTTACAAAGAATTTTGTTTAAAAGTTTATAATCAACTCTATATACTCTGAACAGATGTAAATGTTTTCCCAGGAGCTGAATGCTCAGCCATATTTCAATACAGATCATAATAACACCACGACCTACGTATACAGGAAAGAGAATTACCCAGTACTGAGATTTCTCTCTTCATAAATCAAAATGTACATTTATTTTTCCACTATTCCCAAAGAAGGTTACAGTTCAAAATTAAATTACCCCTTGCATGCTGAAACTAGAATTCTGATGTCTACATCAGAAAATTACAGCATTTGAACTGGGAATATAACTCAGTGGTAGAGAGGCTTGTCTAGCCTGCACAAGGTCCTGGGCCAGATCCCTAGCAGTGTGTGTGTGCATGCACGGGCATGCACACACACACAAACACACACACACGGGAAAGATAAAAGAAAAAAGAAAATCAGAGGGTTTGTTTTGAAAGCAAGAAGAAAAAATTGTCCCCTCTTACAGAGCATCTGGGGTCTGCAGGATGTTTCCTTGCCCCTGTGTGATGGGCGGAGTCCTTGATGGAGATACTCCTGAGACTTCAGACCTCAGGCCAGTGTGGAGTCCCGTACCTGTGTGTGTATAGACACACCTGCAGGTGCATATGTGGACATGCGTCACATATTTTTTGAAGTTAAAATAAAAGATGTTTTATGTAAAGTGGCGGGGGGGGCGGTGGGGGTGGCCTGTAATTTTCTCAAATGCAGTAAACATTCTCCTAAGGACCCATGATGCTCATGAAAAATGTGTTGGGGCTTCATTTCCTCCTCTCAATACTCCATTGCTGCCCCCAATCTCTCGAGACTTGACGTTGTCATTTACTTCAACACAGGAACCACTTCATTCTGCAGCACTCTCCACACCCACCCGGGCTCCTCACCAGCTGCGAAGTTGGCATTGACGTTTCCAAGTGGACGTGTCAACTGGCGTTCCTGCTTTTGTCTACCTGCCGACTCATCTCCCCCTTCTGTTTCTCAGCAACTGATGGACGGTTAAAGAAAACATGTTGCATACACACAACTGAGCCCCAGTGGTGGCCCCGTAGATGACCGTGGAGCACATTCAGTGGATCATGCAGCTGCTTTTCCCTCTGGCTCATCACCCATTGTCCATGCCCCCAGCCCTGATTCCTGGAGAGCCGCTCCCCATCTTCACCTCTTCTGCCCTTACCTCCAGGCCCCATCCCTTCACCAAATACATAAATATGAAATAAGAAAAGGTGGCCCGTTCCCTTGGAGACAGAGGTCCCCTGATGTTTGTCCTGCACAAGCATTCCCGACAGAGCACTGACCCAGCCCTGAGCTGCAGTGTCACTCCCTACTGTCTTTCCTGGCTGGCTCCAGGGCACAGGGAGCAAATGGTTCAACGAATGCCATTTCCACTGTGGATACCTTGT
The DNA here is from genome assembly GCF_045843805.1 of Urocitellus parryii. NCBI lineage: Eukaryota > Metazoa > Chordata > Mammalia > Rodentia > Sciuridae > Urocitellus > Urocitellus parryii. The sequence goes on along the minus strand of NC_135532.1, from coordinate 117,204,345 downwards.
GAATCTTACTGACATGAAGAGATCCCCTGTGAAGAGGAAGGGGGACTCTGTGAACGCCAGTGCTCTTCCGTCTGCTCGTGTTCAGCTGTCTTGCTTTTGTATGATCTTCCTCAGACTGTGTTTTTCTTAACAATAATAATTAAAACTTAATTTAAAAACCACGATCCTTTCTAGCCTTTGTCATGTTTTCTCTTGCATTTCTCATCAGAAAGAGGGGTTGTGAAGGTGATTTTGAACCTCTGCTTCTGTTCACCACAGCAGCCTGGATGCCCTGCCTTTGTGTGATGGCGGAGTCCTTGAGGGAGATGCTACCAAGGGGCTTCCTGAGACTTCAGACCTCCGGCCAATGTGGGGTCCTGTGCCCATACCTGTGCCTACGTCCCTAAGGGCTGAGAAATGAAATCCAGGCCTTCCTGGAAGAGAGGGCCAGGCTGTCTCCCCCAAGGGCCCTGGTCGTGCATACAGTCCTTAGGAAACTTTTGGTTTGCATCGTCTCACATACAAAACAGCTCATCCGTCTGTCCATCCCTCTTCCTGGGAAAGCTGAATGTGCCCTCGCTGATGCAATCCAGCAGTGAAGGCCGTGGGGAGCTGGAGGCTGGGGCAAGGACTCGCCAGCAGCGGCTCAGGACCTGAGCACATGGCCTGCTTAACCTCAGATGACTGACTTGGCTTTTCTGGGCCTCAATTCTCTGGACTCTAAAATGGGACTCTCAACAGCATGAGTGTAATAGGGACTGCACAGAGTTGTTGGTATTAAACTCCCCCGAACACTGGCTGTTACTGCTGCCTATTATTATCACAGCTGGGAACAGCCCGGCTACACGCTGTCCTTAGGACTTAGCATCCATGTATGCTTCTCTTGGTAAAGCCCGACCCATGGTGAAGCATTTTGAAGTTTTATTGCTATTTTAGTAAAAAAAAAATATATATATATATATATATATATATATATATCGATCTATGATTGATCCATAATTCAATACAATAATATGCAATTTCAGTTCCAAATTCCATTTAATGATTTTTTAAAAAATCACTTCTCCCTTAAGAAAGAAATAATTTCTGACAATTTGATATTTGGGGAAACAAATGGATAGAGGCAGCCTCATAGATAACCACCTAATTTTCTCAAATCTCTCTTCCTGTGAACTTCAAACTCACTTGTTATCTCCAAAGAACAGGTCTTTGAGGAGTTGTTCTGGTGCTCATCAGAACTCTTTGGACGGTGGCACCACATTTTATCACAACTGTGTCATGCATGGTTATCAGCCACGTGGCCTTCAAAGCCAGAAATAGGGAGTCAAGGCTGACAGTATTGTACTTGTTCTCTTTCAAAGTTATTCTTCTATTTCTAAATTCAATCAAATGCTTTGTATTTGATAGTGCAAACTACCATTATTTTATGAAATAAATCCTCACAATCTTGAAGATTCTCCTTTTGATCTGGGTTCCAGAATTCTTTAGAAGGATTTCTCAAGGCCAGGTTGATTTTTCTGATTTGAGCATCTTCATCTGAAAAAAATAGAGAGAACATTAACTTTACGGAATCCCTTGAGAATTAACTAATATTTCAGATAAGATGGTGGCTGAGGAAGAATGTCAAAAGCTGTAAATTGATGCATAAGTATGTGACTTCCATGGGTCTGAACATGTGTCCTAGTCAGGGTTATTTCTGACATGCAGGATAAGTTGCAAAACAGAATTATTTTTCTCTTATTTCTAACTTAACAGTAAAAGTTACAAACATGCTTCTTTCCCCTCCTTGAACAAATGCCTTCTAGTGACATTTCTTTTCTTTTAAGGAAAAAAAAAAAAAAAAACAAGGCTAAGGTGCCTATGGCTGCAGGAAAAAAGATACTGCCTTTTTTTTTTTTTTTAACTGTTTTCTTTATCTTTTCCACCCAGAAGGCTAACGAGAAAACTGGGCGCCTGTGCTTCCTCCTGCTTCCATTTCTGCACATTTTGGAATGACTTGCTATCACTTCTGGCTTTGAAAGCCCAGAGTCTACCCTGAAGATCTGACAGAGACACAGAACTAGAAATAGTCTGAGTTTGTGAGCAGACTCCCCCAAGTGTTCTCATTTCTTGGTCATCAAATTGGAAACGATTGGACCAATTCGACATTTTATTCTCTTTGGCACTTAGCTCTATAACCTCAAGGTTCTGGGGAGAGTTTCTATTAATAGCACTTAGACATTGCATCTAATTTACTTTGCTTGACTTACCAATTAGTTCCACGTGTCCCCATCTTTGAGGCCAGCTTGCCATTCTTGGTAAGATGGACAGTAACAAAGAACTGGCTATTTTAGAATTCAGTAAAATAGAAATAACCTAAGAAATAATTGGATCCTAAGCAGAGTTTTTCTCCTTCCTAGTCTTGAATCAGTACAGGATTTAATGAGGGAAATTTGCCTTCATGAGCTTGGATAGAAATTCTGGATATATAGCCCTTTGAGATGTATATACAGTTCGTCTTTATAAGTCTGATTTACGTCTTGTAGTTCTCCAATTATAACGTGTAACAACCTGAACCCTTATTTGCAAATGACAGGTATTAACCCTGGCTCTCTGGAGCAGACAAAGGCTTCACCAGAAGCATAGTGATGCTCCCAGAGTCAATGGCAGGCCTGAGAGCAAAATTTGGGAACTGTATGCTAGGTACATAATGAGATAGTTTTTTGATTACACTTAGATGTCAGCTTTCAGAGGTGCCTATCTTTGGGCTCCAGGATCAAGCACTGATGACACAGGGCTTGTGGCCACAGCTGCATAGTCTTGGGGTTCAAAATGTGGAGAGGATTGTCCCCAAGTCCCTCAGGGAAAGCATGGATGACAGAAGTACAATAGCACCAGCAGGGCTGGGGATGTGGCTCAAGCAGTAGCGCGTCCGTCTAGCATGCGTGCGGCCCGGGTTCGATCCTCAGCACCACATACCAACAAAGATGTTGTGTCCGCCAAGAACTAAAAAATAAATATTAAAAAATTCTCTCTCTCTCTCTCTCTCTCTCTCTCTCTCTCTCTCTCTCACTCTCTCTTTAAAAAAAAAAAAAAAAAACAATAGCACCAGCAGCCATGGTCCCGGCGTCACAGGATGTGAGACCCTTCCAAGGACTCTCAAAATGTGTAGGTGAGGTTCCTTAGCCTTGGGCAATGCAGCCTGGAGCTACACAATGAGATGGACCTTCCAGCTGACGTGGGTGAGACATGGGTGACATTTTTTTTTTTTAACTAAGAAGAACAAGTCTCCAGGAATGATGGGAACAGGAAGCCCTGGGCCTGCCTTGTTCCTGATTCAACTTCCCAGGTAGACACACCTCGTGGATGGAGGCTTTGTCATGTCCCCCAACCATGCTGGCTACCAAAAAGTACTCAAGCCAAGGCTGCTTCACCATCAATATTGAATTAGTGGATTGTGGATGAAGTGACCGTGTTTGTAGTCACGAAAGCATCCTTTGCTTGAGCCACTTAGAAATGTGACAACCAAATTCTGAATTTCCTCTGATTTTATGGCATCTTCATGGAACTCATGTTGAGTCATAGATCATTGTTTCTGTCCTCAACTGAGCAGCTGATTATAACTAACTCCATTCTATTTCCCTCCCAGAAGGGGAGCTGAATGATACTAAGAGGATATAGTTTTAAATGTAATTTGTTAACTTACCGGGTATGACTACCATTTTTTTCAATGTTTTCATGAATTTCTTTTAGGAGTGATGGGCACAAAGAGCAGCAGAGAGCATTAAGAAGAAAGCTCTGAGTGTACAAAGAGGATTTAAAACATGAAAAGGAAAAGAGAGCTAGTCAAGCTTGTTTTATTTTTTTTCTTTTATTTTTATGTATTTATTTTTCTCCTGATGTGGGGGATGAGCCCCAGGCCTGTGCAGGCTAGAAAGCACTCTACCACCAGCCTTTACCCCCGCCTCCCTAAAATACTTGACTTTTTAAAGCTAGTCTTGCCACATCTCACTGAGGAATGTGGAATACCCCAGCACCAAACAAGACCATCTCCTTCCCCCTAGTTCACACTGAATGCCACACAAGCCTTAAAAAACCACCATTTATTTTTATTTATTATTATTATTTTTCTACTTATTTATTATTAATATCATTATCGAGCCCAAGATCTTTCACGTGCTGGACAAGTGCTCTCACTATACCCCCAGCTCCAAAGCACCATTTATTTTAAAAACTACTTTCAGGTCTAAGCCGAGTTCTGTCCACAGTGACTATTCCGCACCACAGCCACTTTGGCCCTGCAAGATGGCACACCCTTCACTAGGAACAGGGCTGCTGCTCCCCTGCAGGGTCCCTGATAGCTATCACAATTATGTTCATCACAGGCAGTGGTGATAAAAATCCCTCCTGGCTGGTAATGCTGTCTTCTCTTTTACATCACTAAGGGAAGTCCTAAAATATATGCCCAAGGGTTAAATTCCTACAGAAGCTCTCTGCAACAAAATAACAGTTCAGGTTTTTCTTCATTTGTCTCTGATCTCTTTGGGAAAATAGTTCAATAGGGGCCAGGTTTTATTCTGTGAATAAGAAGCGGCATTTAATTACAACAGACAGAATGGGAGCAATGTTATTTACCTGAGTTCTCCAATGGTGCCTTCCACTTAATTGCTACTGGCTGGCGGTGCAGAACACCCTGGTTCCTGACATCTGTGGGTTAGCTGTATATATGTGAAAGACTGGCTTAAGGTTTTAAGACCCCGATTTATCATATGTAAAACAGCAGTGCTATTTCTTTGAAACAAATTGCTTAAGCAATTTAATATAATAACTAAAAAGGGACAATGTATGTTTTGCAATATTCTCACACCATAAAACAAATCAGAACAGTACATTCAGTTGACATTGATGTTAGGAAGGACACAACACCAATGTCCAGTCCCAGATATGACAATTAAACTCATGCATTACAAAGCATGCAATTATAAAATAAAATAAACATTGACTCTCAATGCCATGTTGTTGTGGGGTTTTTTTTTGGAAATGTCAAAGGGTGATAAAAAATTATTCATAAATTATGAGTTTTCCCATAGTGAAGCTCTAATTTGGCAGGTGGTTACCCAGGCAGCAAGCAGGAATAAGGAATACAACATATTAAAAAAGATTTCATAGGTGGAGGGTTGGTAGTTAAAAGCATATTTTTATTTACTGTTTGGGCTTTCTACAGTATGATTTTTTATAATTTTTCTTAAAAAGAAAACAAATTTATGTACATAAGTAACTTAAATGAGTATGATTTTCAATTACATAATGCTACAAAAATCTGAAAATATGAATGCAAAGAATAAAAACATTTAAGCAAAGTGTCACATATGCAATGATTTATTTCAAATAAAATAGGGACTTGGAAGGTTGAAAACTGAAATGCTTTCTGGTTCCCCTCCACTTTGTAGAATTTTGTGTGCAACCAATCTTTACAAATAACAAACCCTGAGGGTTTAATCTGCTTCCATTAGTTAGACTGACGTTGTGATTTGCTTGGTTTCTATAAGTTCCAGAGTGCAATAAATGTGGAAGCAAATGAAGTGATGAAATAGCTGGCCGGTGAGTCATTTATCCCAATAAATAATTGATATTCTAGTGTCTAAGACACAAGCTAGATATTAACACCCAAACTCTTCCTGAGAATGTGTCATCTTTACCCAATTCACAGTTTCAGCTTGTGGGCTTTGGCATCCACTAGGAGCAAGTTCTCCTGGAGCCGGCCTTGCTGGCCATTCCCTGTGCCTTCAAAGCACACGCGCTTTCACCAGTGCAGTGTGGGAAGGGTGGGAAAGCCTGGGGATGGTATCTAAAAGTGTCAGTTACTGTAATAGAATACTGTAGACCACAGGCCAAGAGCTGTTGGGGAATGCTAATGAATGACTCAAGATTTCTCTCTGCAGAGAAGGAGGAAGATGGTAACACGATGGCTGAAAACTTAGGTCCTGAAAAATCTCTTAGAGTCCCTGAGACTGCTCAATGCTCCAGAAAGCACTTTAGATTATTTTTCTACCATTTGCTCTTCAGTACGTTAATTCATAAAATACTTCCATTAACCAAATCTTAACTTTGATAATCTAAAAAGAAATTTCTAGCATCTCCCAGCTTGTTCCCTGAGAGACACAGAGCAAAGCTTTTCTCATCCAGAGAAACCCAACATCCACAAGGGGAAGATAGGCCAGACAGATTTCTACAGCCACCAGGAATTTGCAGAACAAAGCCCCTTGGAGGATTTCATGCATCTGCATGCATAAAATTTGTGCATGAACCCAGCGGTGGGTGCAAGGTTGATTTCAGTGACTAGGGGTTTAAGTCACCCAGAGCCTCACCTCCCCATGTGTCTGGGTGCTGACCCTGGCCCTGGGTGGAGCCAGCCAGGAATGTCATGACATTCTACCTTGGCTTCCTCAAAGCATGGTGGCTGGATGAGAAGAGCTGCTATCCCAAGAGCCACTAGCCACTCCCAGGTAGTCTTAAGGCTTGGGGCCAGAAACTGTCACAGTGTCACGCTGTACTTTACTAGTAAAGCCCTCACAGCTTACAGAATGTCTTCCGCCTCTCAATGGCAAGAGTGTCAAAGAATTTCATGTCCATTTTTAGAACCACCGTAGTCAGCACTTCCATTCCCTCAAGGATTGAGTTGGCATTTTCCTTGAAGAACCTAAAACTATCTCCTGAGGAGGCTCCATAAATTGTCCAGAGGCAGCTGACAGAGCAATATGCAAGTTACTTTAATGATTTCAGGATCAGAGGTGGAAGTCACTGGACACACTTCACCTTATTAGGGCCTCACAGTTCAATTTATGAAGGTGCAAAACAAAATCTCCTGTTTTGTGATTTTTCCTACTGTCCAAAGAAGAGAAGCATAGTTTACCATTCTTGAAAATTCTGAAGAACTTTGTAGGATTTTTGCATTACCCTGTTTTACTTTTGAATCAATTCTAACTCAAGAAGATAAAATTAAGGAGCTGGGATGCTCAGTGCCAGAGTCTTTGACTGACATGTGTGAGGCCCTGGGTTCAGTCCCCAGTGCCAGAGACAAATGAGCAAACATATAATTAAGAAAATAAGTACCAAGGGGAGAAAAATGTTAAGAGTAGAAAAAAGCTTGTATCTTATGGGAAGTGTTTAAGACTTTAGAATATTTGATGTTAAACGCTATGTTCATAATCATCCTTAATATATAAAAATGACGATTGCTCAATTACCATACAATTATTTTAAATTTTTTGAAATTTAAATTTTGTTTTCAAACTGTAAAACGAGCTCCACTGTTATATTAATAACCAGGTAGAACTGGGATTCAAATATTAGAATGATTTTCATGACGTCTGAGCATTTAGAATAGCAACCAAAAGCAGATTTAAAATGCACCTTCTCTACCCTCAGGATGGGAATTCATACCAGAAGCATCTTTCAAGGAGGTTATACCTACAATGATTCTTAACAGACACAGTTTCTCCCAATTTGAAAGTGTGCCGGAGCTTCCTATGCTCCTGGAGCAGTGAAACCCATCTGGACTCCCCCTCCCCGTCCCCCCATCACCTCTGGAGCCACGGGCAGGGCTTTCTCTGATGGTTTCTTACCTAGGGCTGTGTTCCCAAAAAGCAGGTCTAGAGATGTGGGAAGTGCAGCCTCTCAAATAAAAGTGACAGTGAGATTGAGATGCTGATGAATTAATCTGGAATCTTTAAGATAATTGATTTTGTTTGCACTGTGCTGACTAGAAAAGCAAAAATTGATTCAGTCCAGAAAAATTATCTTCATAAGCATAAAAATGACAATATTCTAATGCCATGGGATATTCTTAGGCCCTCATTGACCCAAAACTAAACAAGCTTTTTTTTTATCTCAGTTTTAAATAATATTGATCATATACCTTGATTGGTGGCACCCCCTCCGCCCAAACACTGATTGATTGCTTTGTACCTGGTACTCTTTTAGGCACTTGGGAGTCATCAGTGAGTAAAACAGGTTCTGCCCTCTTGGAACTTATATTTGATCAGGAAAATACAGATACAGGATAAACAAATGGATAATATACCATATTTTATTATAAATTCATTTATGCTGTTAGGTATATTTATATATGATGCATGCTGGTTATTATGTTTGCCCCTTGTATGGATCAGAGTTCTCCAGGGAAATAGAACCAATAAAATATACACAGACATGTAAGAAGAGTTGATCGGGGCTGGGGTTATAGCTTTGTGGCAGAGCACTTGCGTGGCATGTGTGAAGCACTGGGTTCAATCCTCAGCATCACATTAAAAAAACAAATAAAGGGGTGTGTGTGTGTGTGTGTGTGTGTATGAGTTTATTATGGGATACAGCTGGTGAGATGACAAAGGCCAAGGCCCACAGTATGTTGTCTAAACACTGGTGGAATCATTCAGTCTGAGTCTGAACGTCCGAAAGTCCTGAGAGCCAGGGAAGAAAATGGTGTCACTCCATGTCCAAGGTCAGAGGCCTGAGAACCAGGAAGCGGGTAGGACACTGGTGTAAGTCCTAGGGTCTACAGGCCTGAGAACCTGGGGCTCTGCTGTCCTAGAGAGGGAGAAGATGGACATGCCAGCTCCAGAGAGGGTGGATTTGATGTTGCTCTGCCTATGAGGACCCTCAGTGGGTTGGGTGATGCCCATCCTCATTGGTGGGGGCAATATTCTTTATCAGTCTACTGAGTCAAATGCTCATCTCTTTGGAAACACCCACACAGAAACATCAGAAATGAGGGTATCTCTTAACCCAGTCAAAATCAACGATTGCCTGCCTGTCCCCCACTCCAGCCTCAGTCCTGCCCTGTGCCTGTGGAAGCATCCACCCGGGCTTCCTAGGCCAGGGTGGGTGCAGTGGGTCACGCTTCTCCTGCTTCATCTCCACCTGGGGCCACATTTCGGGAAGAGTCCGGGCCCCTGCCCACCATAGTTCCTCTGAGGCCACTGCTTCTTCCGAGGACCTGTCCCCTTCTAGGCCCAGGACCACACTGCCTCCTTTGTGCCCTCCTCCTGTTTCTAGGGTCTTGGTGTCCCTTACAGTCCCTCACCTTGACCACAGCTCCCCGGCCAGCCCCTCTAGGGAACCCTCTTGAGTTACCTGCTGGTGTTTCTGAAAAGGTTCTAAATCATCATGACATCACTTCTATGTGGAAAAGAGCACCCACAAGACAGGGGGGCAGGAGCAGTGTGGGGGATGCACCCCTAGGGCAGGGACTCGAGAGAAGCTTGAGGCAGCCTTTATTTGCCCCTGTTCAGCCTGATGTTTTCACTTTATTACTTCCTCTGAGCCCTACTTACAAGTCTACTCCAGTTTCTACTCTTCATCCCTGCAGGTAGACCTTCTTACCCAGTTCATGTGTTCTTTTGAATATACATGCATGTAGTATAATTTTTTATACATGCACCCTCACACATGTACATAGACACACATGCACACAAACATATGGTCAGATACAACCGTGAACAATGTAGCATTTTAAATTTACATAGATGGTATTGTGTTGTATTTTATTTTCTTAATTTGTAACTCAATGTTATGTTTTTGAGATGTGTTTTTGATGATATGCAGATTCACCTAATTATATAAACTTGTTTTATATTTATCAATCACATATAATGTTTTACTTGTTCTTAACTGATGGACACAAATTATTTTTAATAGTTTATCATTATAAATTATATTGGTAAATATCCTACAACCTGAGTCTTTGAATATCTAAAATTTTACAGTGAGATCTTTTGTGAATTATGAATCTCTTAATTAAGAATTCTGAATTTCTTAATTGGAGTAGAGCTTTTGCTAAAAAAAAAAAAAAAACTATGCCAAGAAACAATTTTAAATTTAAAAAGGAAATGAATCTAGTCCCATTCTAGTATGTTCTACATGAGCAGGAATGGCATCTTTATTTTGTCACTTTAAAGTGAAACCTGATGGTTCATAGGGAAAAAAATCATAAATATCAAGACACCCAGCTAAAACATTAAAATACAAGATATAAGCAAAACAAAAAGGTGATTTTGATATTTTAACTGCCATGTAACCAGGAGGAAAAATGTAATCAGATGAATTGAAGGAGCTCCAGTTCACTTAAAAATATATATTTCATAGTGTAAATTCATCTCCACCTGGGCCCCTAAGTTGAGGGAAAAGCAGTAAATCCTGCAGGCACTGTGGAGAAAGTTTGCCCTTCTTCTCTTTGAAATCTGTACCACACGTTTCAATATGAACATGTTCAAAGCAAGGCCCCTGGTGAGCAGTAGCAGCTCCTGAGGGCTTTCAATCACCTTTGTATGGCATCCGGGAGGGAAATCAGTTTTAGGGCGCCCTAGTGGAGCTGACCTAACCATGATAACTCAGGCCAACACAGACCCTGCTTCTGCTTGGACTGTGTGCTCTGCTAAAAGTGAATGTGAAGCTCAATGGTGTCTGGGATTGGCTTGCAGATTCTGTTCCTATGTCTTCCCATCCCCGTCTTAAGCAGTCACCAACTCTGTCTTCTCTGTACCCGGAGCACAGGCAGACTCACTTCAGCATATTTTATTAGTCCTTTGGAACTTAAAATGAATTATTAGCAATCTGAAAAAAATATTTAGCAAACTCTTGGTGACCAGGAAAGAGGGAGGAGAGCAGCCCTTCACACCAAACGTGCCCAGTGCCCACAGAAAGGACTCAAGGGGCTAATGGCTGTGAGCCTGGAAGGCACACAGGACCAGAGGCTGCTGTGTCAAAGAAAGCCCAAGCCTCAAGAGTGGCACAGAAACAGGGGGGGACCGAAGGATCTGAAGGTAAGTGGGGTAACCCCTGATGGGCGGATAACAAAGATGGGGAAGAAAAAGAAAGGACCCAGATAATGAGGGCCAGACTCCCTGGGCCCCACCCCACCCTGCTCCCCAGCAAGGCAAATATCCCAGCCAAGCCCCACCCATGGAGGAGGGTCCTTGCAACACCGAGGTGGTTGTTGGATTTCCCTTCCTGTTCTCATCCTGCCAATCAGTCAGAAAGGACGATTCAAACCAGAGAGTATGTGGAGCTATAGGAAAAAAAGAACAGTGTATTTCTAGATGCCCTAGTTTACAGACCGAGAGCTACTCATACCTGAGGGTAGAGACCTCTGTGTCCCTGTCACACAGGGCTCTGAGCTGAGTGCTGTTACATCCAGTGCTCACTGAACTGCAAGCAACCTCCAAGGGGAGTCAGAGGGTGCAGTTGGGGGTCTACATAAGAAAACTGAAGGAAGCCAAGGGCCAGGCGGAAAGCTCCAATCACAGGAGGGCAGAAAGCTGTGGCTCCCTTGGCTCTGGGGTACTTCCGCCTGGAGCAGGGCTTAGCGCACATTCCGCAGCTGCTCTCCTCACCATGGGCCTCCTTCTCCACCTCCGCCTGTGGCTGGACTTCTCCTGCCGATGGTCCTGCCACTGAGGTATGCTTGCTCTGCAGACAGTGACTTCTGTGGACCAAAAAGGTGACATGAGACCTCATTCCTGAGTTCCCATCTGCTCTGGCTTGGGTGTACACCCTGGAACTCATGTGTTGGAATTGTAACCCAAAGTCATGTGTGGATGCCATCTGGAGGTGATATTTAGAATTAGACCAGGCCATGAGGGTGGCATGTCATGATTGCTGCAGTGGCTTTAGAAGAGAAAAAAGAGACCAAGGTCACAAGCTTGTCCTGGACACTGCAGAGCCCTCAGTGAGAAGGACTGCCCCAGATGCGGCCACCTGTCTTGAACTGCTCAGCCTCCAGAGCCATGAGCAAATGCAACTCTATCCTCTATAAATTACTCAGTTAGTGGCAATCAGCCAGAGCAAGAGAAAACAGCCTGGGACGTCCTCTGTCCCTTGTGAACCTTCTCAGACTTTACAGAAGGCACTAACTACCCAGTCCCCCTCTCTGAAACTCTGTCAGGGAATCTGGCTCCTGTCCACCTCTGACAAGGGATCATGGTCTTCCTGAGCCTCATGTGGGTGCAGAAGGCTCCTTGCCACACTCGGAGACCACAGGAGTGCTCTGTGGTACTTCCTCCTGGAGGGCCCCTGGGCAAGCCTTTCCCTGCAAGCCAGCTACGTATTGCAATTCCTTACTCACTGAAGTGTGCGTCCTGTCCTTCTCCCTGTGAACACCCCAGGATTTGTGTCCCCTCCCTGGCACTGGATCCTGGTAGGTTTCCCAAACACCACTCAGCTGGTTTTATCCGGCTCTTCCTAATCAAGGCTCACCCCTCCCCCTGCCCCTGCGGTGGGTTCTATGCGTGTGAAACACATGGCCAGCAATGCTGGTCATCTCCCAGAGGCAGCCCGTCTGGGTATTTTTTCCTCAGGAGAAAAGAAAATATGGAACATGAAGACAGTGACCACAAAATCAGTCAAAGAGTCTCTGATAGCCGCCGTGAAGCTGCGTCGGGGGACCAATGAAGTAAAGAGATCCAGCGCCCCGCAGCGTGGCCTCTGGTCCCTCCTTGTCCGCAGCTGCCACCTTCCACTGGACGCCTGTCTATCATGTAGCTGTAGTTTCGTAGGCTCTCCTGGAGGAGGCAAGCACCAAGAAACTGCCCAGATCCTCAGTCCTCTTCATGAAATTAGCTACTAAGTCCTTTATTCTGAGTTTGCCATAACTAGTCCAAATGTTTGCAGTGTGACTTTTTTTTCCAGTATCTTTTCTCTCTTTCAATTTTCTGTGGTTTAATATCATTGATTGCTTTATAAATAATTTCCTTAGTGGATAATATTGATATTTTGGGGAAGCATTTGATCTCTTCTGGTATCCATAGTCTTTAGGATTGCAGCAACATGCACAGGATTTCTATTGATGAACTAGGGGATTCAAAGTACCAGTTGTATCATTAAAACTCAGTTCCTGTTTCTCTCAGCATTACTTGATGTCGTCCTCAGCCTCTGGTCTGAGGGAGAATCATAAGTCTGCTCCTATAAGTCTGCGGTGGGACCCAGTTGGGGACATAATGTGATAGCAATGCTGTGACAGAGACTTGGTGATGATCTCCTTGGGCAAAGGACAGAGCAAAGAAATTGACAGATGTCTATAATTAATTCCACTGCTTTTGTACAAGCCTGGATTGAATTTTAAATTTCTTGCTTAGAAGAGTCAACAACAGCATGACATCCATCAATAATTCATTATTTCAAAGTTCCTCTGAGCATATCTAAGGGTGCCCCAGCTTGGAAAGGAAGAAATATGGATCTTTCGTCTTAAATGTCTTAATGTGACATTTAACTTTCTGCACTTCTGTTTCCTGATATTTAAAGAAGAATTGCTCACTATTTTCATGAGGCAAATGCTTATGTGCTGACATAATTAATTGTAAGACAATTGGTTACTTTAGTGTTTGCATAAGTAGTTCACATTTCATCTTTGAGGCCATTATTCCTTACAAAGCATGAGAAAAATTTTCTGAACATTATTACACCACTTATTCTTCTTACGTTATTTATGGATCTCTCATCTTCCCACCCAGCCAGTTTGTGAAAATCCACAAATAACAAATATTTAAAATTACAGTATGGTCAGGAAAGGGGTTTTGTTTGCAGAGACACAACTACATCATGCAACTTACAGAAGACATATCCTGTCCTTGTTAAAGGGCAGTTATTGAGTTATTATTATCCTTCCAAATGCTATTGTAAGTAAAGGAAACAAGATGAAAATACAATGGAAAACATTTCTTTTCTTTCAAAACAATACCATTCACACATTTTGACACAGAATTTCTTAGCTTTTTCAACGATAAAGTTGCTTTGTGTTGAAGAAAGTTACATGGATAATGCTCATTTTTGCTTCATACATATAATGTGTCTGATTGGCTAATAAATGAATTCTAGATAGGGCAAAGGGGAAAAGGGGAGGGCAGAGAAGGGAGAGGACATAGGGGTAGGAAAGATGGTGGAATGCAATGGTCACCGTTATCCTAGGTACATGTATGAAGACATGAAGGGTGTCATTCTACTTTGTGTACAACCAGAGATATGAAAAATTGTGCTCTATATGTGTAATATGATTCTAATGCATTCTTTTGTCATATATAACAAATTGAACTTTTTTAAAAATGTAATTACCAAAGAGTTTAACAAAAGTCTTGCCCAAGACCAGACACCAGGCTAGAACCTCAAGCTAATCCATTGCTCTAGAGAACTTTAGGTAATCTAGTTTGGGTATTCTATTTCACACAAAGACATAATAATTCCCTTAATGTTATTCCTGATAATTTTTTAGACTATCCCAAAATGAAAATTGAAGTGCATTTTTATGATCCTTGCCACAGAATCAATATGCTCCCACTTTCAAATAATACTTTTTTTTTTATAAACTGATGTTTCTCTTTTACTTGAATAAGTTGAAATTGATGCTATCCATACAAGTAGGTCAGGATTGGATTCTACAATCTATGGTAGAAAAATAACAAATGATACTAACTGAAACAAGATTTAACTTAATTTCCATCTCACATAGAGTAAGCCTCAGGGCAGTAGTAGGGGTTTATGGAAGTTTCTCAAAACCTCAGAAATCACTGTATGCGCGTGACAGGGATGCACACCTGCAATCCCAAGTGCTCAAATAGCTGAGGCCGAAGGATGAAAGTTCCAGGCCCCCCAAGCAACCCAGAGAGATCCTGTCTCAGAATTTTAAATGAGGGCTGCTGGTGAGGGTGTAGCTCAGTGGTAAAGCATTTGCCTAGAATGTGTGAGGCCTTGGGTTCAATCCCCAGTACTGGGGGGAAAAAAAAAAAGCCCATAAACCCAGTGTCCTTGAAGTTCTCAGATTCCATTCTCTACAATGCAAACCGCATCTTCATGTCTCCTGTGGCTGCTAGAACACCAACCCTGCGTCTTCACTGTGTCACCTCATACTGGTCAGAGCTTGGTAATACAGCCACGTCTGGCCTCCAGTGAAACAGAGAATGAAATCATCCCTTAGGGAGCAATATCCCAAGGCAAAATTAAGTGTTCTGTTCCTAGAGAGAGAATAGACATTGGGAAGCCATCAACCATTAGTGCTATGGTGCTCTTGGGCATGTTCCCAAATGAAGTCATGGTTTTAAAATATTGGGAAAGAAATATATTTTCTAGGAGATGCTCAATAACCCAGCATCAAATGTTATATTTACACAAATATTCATTGATACATCCACCTAAAATTCACCTCACAAAGTGAATTTTCAGTTAAAAATAACATGCCTGATGAGACAGTCCATTTACATAATAATTAACATTTTGCAGTAAAAATTCTGCCAGTATAGAAAATGGACAACCACATAGAAGTCACAAAATTGGGCTTGTCTAAAAATTTGAGCCATTTAAAATATGTATTAAAAAATGGCAATAATTAACCTCAATTTGAAAAGGAAACAGTTACCAGCCAAGTAATACATATTCGTGTTAGTGCTTCCTGGTCCCCTGCAGTTATGCCTGTGAACTCCTGTTCTGACCTCTGACTCAGCACCCTCTGGTGTGTTCTGAGAGTGACACACTATGGAATAAGCAAGGTGCTTTTAACTGTGATTTCTCATTCAACAGTCATGCAATTCCGGAAGGGGATGTCCATTGCACAGGACAAGGGTGGAAACCCGAGCTGGGAGAGGTTGGCTACCTGGCTGAGCACCAACATCAGAGGAGGGGCTGAGCTCACTCTGGTTAAAATCACACCACCTCACGTTCTGTGTCCCTGGCCACACGGCCACTCCAGCAATTCACTGAGAAATCATGAGCATCCAAAGAGGCAGATGCGCAAATCTAATAGCTGGAAGCTCAAGGCACAACAGGACAAGTGTCCTTGGTCTTCGGAAATACCTAGTGTTCAGGGAGTCGCCCTTATAATATGGCAGCCTCCTGCATTCCTGAAGCATGAGTGGCTGCAACTCTGAGAGCCACAGGGGAAAAGAGACGAGGTACTTCTTTTTTTTTTAATTTTTTATTTGTTTTAATTAGTTACACATGACAGTACAAGGACCTTGACATATCATACATTTGAATCAGATGGGATATAACTTCTCATTTTTCTGAGTGTGCAGGTTGCAGAATCACACTGGTACTTCTTAATACAGACTCAACACCTTAAAGATAAAGGTGTTATTTAGTGTTTCCCATTCAAGCCTCCTAGTCTGTTTCATCAGCCCAGAGCAGAGGTCGGCAAGCTTTGTAAAGGGCCAGAGGGTAAATGTCTGGAGGTTGGCAAGCCTGTGTAGTCTTGGCAGCACATTCTTTTGTTGGTTTTGTTTGTTTACAATCCTTAAAAGTGTAGCACAGACTCAGCATGGATATGACCCCTTGCCTGTGATCTGCCAATTCCTGTATTGTTATTAAACAACTGAAAAAAAAAAAAACAAATTTCTGGGCCCACATGAAGTTGCAAAGAAAATTAATGCTCATAGCCTAACCCCAAAGTGGTGAAGCTGAACCATGAGCCCCGAGTTTGACATAGAGGACCGTGAGAGACAGCTAGCTTGGATGTGACCAGGAGCACAGCACTGGCCCATTTACCCTCTGTGATACCATTAGAGCGGCTTTCCTTTCAACTGGGCACCGTCCCCAGGCTTTACTCCCACACAGAAGCAGTGTGGTTCCCTCTTAAGATTTAGACTTGAAAACTAAGCCTCTTTTTTTTTTTTTTTTTTGTACTGGAGATTGAACCCAGGGGACCTTCACCCCTGAGCTAAAACCCTAACCCTTTTTATTTTGAGACAAGCTGTCCCTAAGTTGCCCAGGTTAGTCTTGAACTTGACATACTCCTGCCTCAGCCTACTGAGTAGCTGAGAATGTGGGCATGCACACCCAGCTTAAAATTAAAGTACTTACACAAGGTAACATAGATTTTAAGCAAAGGGAGGACATGAGAGAGAATTAAAAGCAATCATGTGACCTTCCTTGTTCTTCCTATTCAGAACCTGAGTTCTTAAAGTGTATGACTCTTAGTAAATCTGAATACTTACTCAAGGAGTATTTGACTCTCTACAGTCTTTAAAGATGACATTTTCTTGAACTCTCTCAATTTATTTTTATGCACATTTCCATAACTTTCTTCAATGATTGATCCACAAAGAAGCTGCCACTATGGAACAATCTGATTTGCATACTGAATGCCTTTAAACTGTCTGAATGAAGATAATGCAGTCACAACAATCTATTTTCTTTTATTCAATTTACTGGGAAATCAATCACAAAGTGGAGTTCACATTTTTTTCAGGCTTATCAAACTTTGAAATTCAAAAGGACTCCATTTACTTCCAGATTAGGTGGCTGACCAAAACATGTGCTTTCTGAAGCCTCGAATTTTGATCTCTCAATAAGAGTGAATTCCTTGGCTTCAAAGAACTTGAAAAACTTTTACTTAGAGCTTGACAAAAATCAAGTGGATTATGGACTTGTCTCAGTTCCCTGAGGTAATTGTTTGATTGTAATGCAAAGTTATTTTAATTATTGCTAAATTCACTTCGGCTGGAATCAACAGGAAGCTACCACCGATAGAAAATTACAAAAGCATTTAACTATGGACTTTATTTTTGCTATTTTTGAATAATAGCCATTGTGGTACACAATAATTAGGAGTGAATAAAAAAACCAATTATGAAATAATTATCCTTCTCATAATCACTCTCATCTTAATTGAGCATCCTGCTTCCTGTTAACCTAAAGTCAGCAGCCAGCAAGACTAAAGCAACAATAAAATCAGAAATAAAGTGCCACTGAATGTAATCATTCTTCTTTGTTCTAATCTGCCTTTAATTCAAATGAGAAAACTCAAAAGCCAATTAACTACTCCTCGAGGTAAATGCCAAGATCTGAAAGTGGAGGGATCCTGGACTTTTCTCCCCTCGAGGCTGACTGCTCAGCTTCAGAAAATGGGGAGCAGGCACAAAGGCATAAATCTGACCATTTATAAAGGACAGAGCAGCAGGAGGCTTATTGATATTCCTCTCCTTTTATTTCCTTCAAGCTCTAGGCTTGACAGCCAGTTTTCTTGAGAATTGATTGCCTAGACAAAAGATGAACTTGAAACACATTCAGCTCTTGATGAGGGAGAAAAAAGTGATAAAATATGAAAGACTGTACTTACATGCTGATATTGAATGAAGCCCCTGGCAGTGAGTTTCGATCTGATTATTAAATTATGTGTGTTGATTTTGTGTCTGAATTAAGTACTCATTTGCTTTAGATTGGTATTTTCCTTCCAAGGTGACCTTGGGAGCAGTGGCCAGACAAAGCTCCAAAGAGTCTAAGCCACAAATGAGACATATCCAGGGTGCCTGGAGATGGCCAAGTTGAACTTGCGGTAGACAAGCAGGTCTCAATTCCCTTACTGATGCTGATGCTTCACACAGCATTCAGAGACAACCATGCTCTTGTTTTCCTGGATGTCAGATAGCTCCTTAAAGCAGAAGGGTAAAAAGCACTCCTGCAAATGAGATGAGACTGCAGCCCAGGACATCTTGAGGTGTCAAGTGAAACCCAGCCCGGCTCCACCCACCATCATCCAGGCTTTGCCAACCAACCTTGCTTATGCTTCCTCTCTTCCAGGATGTCCAGATCACAGATCTGCTCCTCCAAGGCCCTTTCTGTGCTCTCTCCCTGCATGAAGGCCTTCTTCAGTTTGACCCCTGTCTTCTAGAGGGAGTGTGGCGACTGGGAAAGGCCTTGAACCCAAGGTCAGGTGTCCATGGTCATCTGCCAGAACTCTGAGACATCACAGGAATCCATTCAGCCTTCAGTTTCTTCATTTGCAAAACGACCTGAATGGCCATAACTATCTGTCAAAGTTCAAATTCAAGTTCAAGTTCAAGATGTCTCCCATGCTGCAGACCTCCCCCTTCGGTCTCTCTCTGGCCATCCTGTGTCCACTCAGACCCCAGCTAACCCGAAACTAAAGAGTCATTTAAGAGAACTTTCTTCCTAAGTCTACTCCACAATACCTGATTCTCCCCATCCGCATGTCCCCAACCAAAACCTTCTCTGACTCCCTAGTGAGGACTCATTTCTCATTGACTTTATTACCTATAGTTCACCCAACTAATTTTTAGTGACATACCTAGTAAATTATTAGCTCAGGAAAGAAAAGATAGTACTATTTATATTTGTGGTTCTATGTCACTTAACAGTGTTTTACAATTAATTCGATCTCAAATAAAACTACAATTTGACTCATAATATATTTATTAAGTTTAAACGGTTACTGGTATAAATAAGTAGATAATGTTGTTTCCGCTTACTTGTGGAACCTAATAAGAAAAAAATTGAGT
The DNA here is from genome assembly GCF_045843805.1 of Urocitellus parryii. Lineage (NCBI taxonomy): Eukaryota > Metazoa > Chordata > Mammalia > Rodentia > Sciuridae > Urocitellus > Urocitellus parryii. Next base: position 117,185,110 of record NC_135532.1, on the reverse strand, counting down.
TGGAACAATTGGTTCATGCTTACAGAATAAAACACATCATAACCAAGGGCAGTTATACTTTTAAATATGCTCATTCAGATAGATTATTCCATAAAAATCAAATACATAGTCATTTTATCATTACTTGAGTCAGATACTAATAAGGCCATCTGTTTTCTCTGTGTTCACTTCCAGCCATACTTGTGAGCACTGTATACTTGTTCAAATACTTCGCATATTCCAGATACTGTATCTTACTTCAAATACCACAGAGCTCAGCGTGCCCACCCTAGGTGTTGGCACCACTGAGATACACTGTGAGGTGGGGCAGAGGTCTGCCTCCTTCGCCTCCAGTGTCTTTCGACCATACAAAGGAGGGTCTCTGTGCTTCTTTCTGACCAATCAGAATGGGCAGAGTGCCACTGCTTTCTCTGTCCTGCTTCTATACACCCCAAAACACATGCATGCACGCGCACGCACACACACACACACACACACACACACACCCCTGTAGATGCGGCACACAGAGACCAATCATGTCTTCCCATGCTTTAGGACATACTAAGAAAACAGAGTAAAAAGGAACAAAAGCATGGGCTATTTCCTATCCCTGCCAGAGCATGGCGTGGTTTCCTGCCCCAGCACTGAGTTCCAAAGCTCTGCTGTCACCAAGGGTCATGGCAATGGGGCACCCTGGCACCTCCATACAGTGACAACCTGCTGGCTTGGAGCACTGCCCATGTCCTTCTGTGTCCTCATACACACAGCAGCTCCAGGAAAACCCCACAAATCCAGACATTGGCAAAGGAGTAATACAAAGCCACACTAAGGTAGAGGAGACTACAGTGTCCAAGAAATCACCCACAAAACGACACAGCAGATGAAAATTAGGATAACATATCTCACTATGAATTGTACGAAAAGCTTGACGAATCAGTTCCTTAACAAAGGTTCTTAAATTTTAAAAAATGAAAGAACTCAAAAATGAAGCTACGGGAAAAGAAGTACAATCTGGAGGATTTCAGGAAAGTCGTAGGAAAGAAAAAAAAAATTGTAACTGAAGTTGGAAGGAAAGGCATTGAGCTGAAAACCCCCAGAAAACTCAGCAGGAGTAAGGAAGACAAAGATGAAAAAGTGAGCAGAATCAACCAGGAGCAAAGAGCGGAAAGGAATTAGAAAGAAAATAATGTAGAAGATAGTAAGAGATCGGCACATCCATGAATGTCCTTCTCAAAGTAGAAGAACAGAAAATAAAGGGACCAATACAGAAGACACATTAATAAGATAAACGTAAACCGATTTCCCTGATGTGAAGTGCTCATCTCAAATGGTCAACACGCAAGAGCGTTCTACCCAGTGAAGCTGTAGACCTCAACTGGAGAAAAATACTGGGAAAGCCAGGCGTCACCTGGTAGTACTTTACCATTTATTTGGGTGATGGTTACTCAAATGTGTTTATTCTGAAATAATCGGTCAAACTGGACACATGTGATGCCTGTAATTTTCTCCATATGTTATACTTGAATTTAAAACACTAAAAATTAATATTAATCAAATAACATCATTTCAATATTATGGTTGGAATCTAAAATATCCTCCTGAGTTGGGAGCCCAGGCCCCAGGTTGGGGGATGGGTATGAGGCAATGGTTAGGGTTCAACCCCATTGATGGCTTAATCCATTACTGGATTAATCCACTGGTAGCTGAATGGATTACTGGGAGGTAAGAAGTAAGATACGAACCCAGGCCCTGGAAGGTTGATCTAGTCCCCGCCCTGCCCCTCTCCCTCTGCCTCCTGGCTGCCCCATCTGCAGCAGCTCTGTTCCGCCCTGCACTTCTGCCATGATGTTGTGCCTCACCTCAAGCCCAGAGCCATGGACTCTTCCAACGATGGTCTGAGACCTCTGAAACCATGAACGAAAATAAACTTTCCTCCTCTAAGTTGTTATTTTATGTATTTGACCACAGTCATGATCGACACAACCACTATATATAGAAAAAGCACAGAAATTGTAAAGAGAAATTAAAAAATAAATTATTAGTGGATGTTTCAGCACATGACAGATCAAATGGACAAACATAAGTCAGTATAGAAATGTTCTAATAACATCTTTAATAAGGTAAATGCAAATGTTACACTTGTACTGTGTTGAAAAAACAGAATTAATTTCTTTGAGATTTAAGAACTATTGGCTATAATGTAACTTAAAAAAATCAATGAATTACAGAAACTAAAAATGATACAGGCCATACTTTCTAACCTCACTGCAATAAAAAGCAAAAAAGAAAAAGAAAGTACAAGTAAAGCACTGATATCCAGCGGTAGGTAAAACAGAAATAGAGCCAGGGCAGAGCAGCCCGTAATCCCAGGGATCGGGAGACTGAGGTAGAAGAGTTCAAGTTCATAACCAGCTTCAGTGACTTAGCAAGACCCTGCCTCAAAATAAAAGAATTAAAAAGGACTGGGAATGTAGCCCAGTGGTAAAGCACCCCTGGGTTCAATCCCCAGTAGCACAAAGAAAAGGAAAAGGAAATGAGAGAAAGTCAAACCAGATATAAGGATGGTCTATAAAGTATTTGCAATTAAAATGTATCATATCTGGGATGGGGTGAGGGCCACTGGTAGAACGCTTGCCTGGCATGTTCGAGGCACTGGGTTTGATTCTCAGCACCCCTTAAAAATAAATTAATAAAGGTCCATTGACAACTAAAAAAGTATTTTTAAAAATATTTTTTAAAAAAACTGTCAAAGCAGAGCTTTGAAGAAAATCATGGAAGCATATTATAGACTTACATTAACGAATTATAAATGCAAAAGAAGGTGTGAAAATAAACAGCATGCAAGTCAGAAGTTTGGCAAAAAATGAAAGAGGAGTAAAACAACTTCAAAACATAAAACAGAATATTGAAGTTTAAAAAACCACAAAAATATCTGGGGGAAATGTAAAAACAACAGTAGACACAATAAAATAGCTTAACTATTTGGTAACTAATGGGGTGGGTATGAGGGAATGTAAAGCTGTCCCCTAAAACCACTAAACAGCCAAGGAAACAATGGACACAGTTGAGAGAACCCCACAAAACAGGAGCCTATTGCAAACTCTTGGTCTGAGAAGGAATTAACATCCAGCATCTAAAAGGACTCAAATAACTCAATATCAAAAACAAATACTTCTATTAAAAAATGGGCAGGTGTCAAAGGACTTAAAAACAGCAAACTACATACACAGCCACATCAATGCTTATAGCAGCACAATTCACAATAGCTAAACTATGGAACCAACGTAGATGCCCTTCAGTAGATGAATGGATAAAGAAAATGTGACACACACACACACACACACACACACACACACACTGGAATATTACTCCTCATTGAAAGAAAAAAAAATCAAGGCATTTGCAGGTAAATAGATGGAGTTGGAGAATATCATGCTAAGTAAGACAATCCCAAGAAACCAAATGCCTCATGTTTTCTCTGATATAAAGATGCTGATTCATAATGGGGATGGGGGGGTCAGCATGGGAGGAACAAACCGACTTAGATAGGGCAAAGGGGATGAAAGGAAAGGCATGGTGCATGGGGGTAGGAAAGACGGTGGAATGAGATGGACATCATTACCCTAGGTACATGTATGCAGACACGAATGATGTGACTCTATTTTGTGTACAACCAGAGACATGAAAAATTGTGCTCTATTTGTGTAATATGGACTGAATTGCATTCTGCTGACATATATAACAAATTAGAATAAATAAAATGAAATAAATGGGCAGGTGACCTGAAGACACTGCTCAAAAGAAAACATACGAATGGTAGACATACGTGCCCACCAACTGGAAAGGCCCATCTAAACCACAAGCAGACAGCACCTCATCCCGAAAGACTCCCACCAAAAAGATGAATAGATAAATAAAAATGAAAAGCGCTGGTGAGGGTGTGGATAAAGGGAAACTCTCTTACACTGCTGGGGGGGAATGTAAATTATCACAATGACTATGGAGGACAGAGTGGCACTTTCTCAAAAACTAGGAACAGTATTACCATATGATTCAGCAATGCTGATAACAGATACAAACCCAAAGGAAAGGAAATTAGTTGGCCAAAGAGAGTTGCACATGTGTGTGTGCGTGTGTGTGAAATGAAATATTATACAGCCAAAAAAAGAATGAAATCTTATCATTTGCAGCAATGTGATCAAGCCTGGAAGATATAGAGTAAGTGAAATGTCAGGTACAGAAGGGCAAATAAGACCTGTGTTCACTTATAAATGGAAATAAAATAGTCAATCTCCTGGAAGTAGAGAATAGACTAATGGTAAACAGAGACTGGAAAGGATGGGGCTTAGGACTTGCGTGTCCATGATCCTAATCTAAATCAAGAATCATAGGCTTCTGCGCCCCTTGCTCACACTAGAGGAAGAGGATCTGGCTGTTATAGTGGGACCCTGCTTCTTGCTTTCTGTAGGGGTTCCGAGGACTTAGTGCAGAGGTTCTGGAGCCTGGGTGTGCATCAGTGGGTGAAGAGCTTGCTGGCACGTGCAAGGCCCTGGGTTCAGTCTCTATCACCACAGGGGGGAAAAGTCTTCATTTAAAAAACACACATGCAACAAATTGAAGAAAAGAAAGTGTTACCATACAAATCCCTTTTAAAAAGTTAATTTCTCAAGTATATAAAATGGTCCTACAAAGACTGATATCCCAGTAGAAAATTAGTAGAAAATAGACAAGAAATGTGAACAGATGCCCATAGTGCCCATAGTGGGCACTTTTAAAAGGGTGCAAGTCAGTACGTTCTGGATTGGGATCTTCCTTCCAAGTCCCAGCTGCACCATTTCCTAAATCTGCTAGACTGTGGGAAATTAATTAAATTAGCCTTAATGTGTGTCCCCAAGATCCTCACCCTCCCCATTCAGTAGGGAAACAAATCAAATCCACAGCCCAGCACCTAGTACCGGGAGCACTAGATAGATCATTAGTCTCATTATTACTGTTAAAATTTATTTTTTTGTCAGTTCTGCAACAAAAATATGCCATTCATGCTTGGAAAGTTACCTTGTGAAATAAAGCATCTCATTTTGCTGCCATAAAAGATTCTGTTTTAAAAAAAAAAAAAAAAAAATCTAATGACAGGTGACGACCACAAGGTGGCTCCAGACGGTTTCTGGTATCTACCCAGTGCTGAACTCTCTTTCTGGGAAGAGTTGATTTTCAAGCAATGCCTGAGAACAACTGTGTTTTTGTTTGTTTTACAAACAAATATGGAACTCTCAAATAAATTTGTCTTCATTGTTTTCCGTTTTCCTCCCACATCTTTGTTAAAGGTAGGTATAATTTTAATTGAAGAACATAAATTCAGACATTGGCCTAAAGAAAATTTAACTGCAGTTGATATTTATTCAATTAAATTATTTCGTTTTACAATATTGATATTACTGTCTTCAGTTTCCTTGTGTTTTTAAGTATTCATACTATCTAGTATTTTTTTTACAAATGATGCCAAAAATCTAATAATGGGAAATACAATGAAAGAATATATATTTTTTTCTTTTATAAGCTTTCATTTAGAAGAGTAGTTTCAGGACACTTCAGCTTTTGAGTTTTACTTTTCAAAATAAGTGAAATACAGGGGCTTTTTCAGCAAAGCTCTGTGGTGGTGTTAGCTCACAGAGTTGGGGAGTCTGGGTGATTCGGGATACGTAGTCAGTAGAAGGCAGGGATACAGCCAGGCCCCCTGGCTCACGGGGCTGTACTGCCTCGCGCTGCCCTGGCTTACCCTGTACTTGGGGTCTGAAGTGCTCTGGCCACCACTGTAGGAGAATGTGCTTCCTCACTCATGTCCCTGTGCACATGAGTGTGTTCCTGGAGCTGCTGTGGGTGTGTCCTCCTGGGTGGCTGTTGGGACTTGGTTTTAGGGTTTTCTTGCTCCTGGAAAGTGGAACCTGCTGCTTTTGTGTCCTGGGACAGCTCTGGCTTATACCTTGCTCACCTCCAGCTCGGCCTCTAGATTAGCTGTGAAAAGGTTTCCTTCTGTTTCCATTTTTTTATTTTTAATTGATTCTTATTAAGAGATTTGTGTTGTGCACAACAACTTGACAACAAGCAATCCTTTCACACAAAGCCCTCTTCTGAGCAGGGCAACCTCACACACACAGTGCACACCCCATATGAATGGCGTTTCTATTATATAGTCGTGGCTCCTGCAGCTTATTTGCACCTGGACTTGAACTTGGGTTCCTGCAGGCCCTGTGCTGGCAGCCTGACCCAGACCTCCGCTCTCCCCTGTGATTCCCTGCACGTTCTGACTGCCCTTGGTGCCTGGAGGTTGCGGCTTCTGCCTCAGGCTCTGAATGAGCAAGAAGGGCAAGTGCAGCCAGGGCAAAGGAAGAGGGGGACAAGTTTTTCTGATGGAGAATTAACTCACAGTTGGAGAGCTAGCTTGGCTCTAAGGACATTAAAGAGAACTTCAGCATCCCATGCTCAGAGGCACAAACGAGGGACAAGGTCCTCTTCCCTTGCACTTCTGTCTCACCCATGCCCCTAGAGCTTACAGCAGGTCCTGGGTGGTATGGAGAGTCTATGTAATAATCAACACCAAATAGACAAATACCAGGACCCAGCTATGGTCCTGTGGTACACAGCAGGAAGGAAGATCGGGAGTACTCAGTTCTATTCAGTGGAGGGTTTGCTCAGGTTAAAAGTAATCTAGAAGTTGCTCTGTCAAGATCCAGAACAGGAAGAGACAACCCAGAGAGGGATGGATCAGAGACCAAGAGTATCCCACCAACATGGAGACCTCAGGAGAACAAGCAGCCAGTGTAAGTGGTGTGGAACAGCATTGGGAACAGGAGGAACCCCATGAAGCTTCATGTGACCATGAGCACAGGTGGCTGTAAATCTAGATACATTATTACAGTCCAGCTCCAAACAATTGAAGATAGAGAAAGAGCACTCTCTCCCACCAGGGGTGAAGTCAAGGACAGAAATAAGCAGCCTAGTTTGTGTCAGTTCAGGATATAAATCCAAGACAAAATATGAGCAAGAGGGTAGAAAACACAGTTTCCTCATGTTAGACCCTTATCTTTTGTTCTTGAGAGTAAGCTTATGACTGAGAAATGTACTTGAAAACATGCTTAATTACCATAGGTATTCAGAATTCCCAAGTCCATTATCAAATACCTCCCAGATGCATCCGATGGAAAGAAAACGGTATGTGCTGCCTCAAGAGAAGTCCCTGTCACCTGATTTATATCTGCTCATAGTTAGCTTGTAACTTGCCCAAAATTGTAGAAGTTGACAAGGACTTGGATGGCACAAGCAGGGCACAAAACTTAAGTCAGCACCCTCTCCCTCAACATGAGCAGGGTGAGCACCCACCAGGAAGCACCTCCTTCAGTTTTGCCTTCTATGTGTTCCTCAGCCCCATGAGCCCTGGTCCAAGCCCTGTGAGTTCTTGCCGTGCATTTGTCATTTTAACTTCAAGGGGGATATTCATGGTCTTGTTGCCACCATTGTCCAGAGAAAGCCTGGCAGGAGGCAGCAGGCTGGCTCTTCACCAGCCGGCAGGTCTCCTCCTACCAGCAGCTGTCATGAGACAGAGGAGCCGCTTCAGCTGTGTTGCTCCACCCACACCAGCAGCTGCTTGGACTTGCTCCCTGTGGAGCACAGCAAGGGTGTATGTGGTGTGTGTGTGTGTGTGTGTGTGTGTGTGTGTTCATGTGAGTGCGCACTGGAGAAACGCGCCTTCAAGACCTGTCATGACTTCACCTATCTCTAGGCGTTTTCCATGAAGCACCTTGCTTACACCCCCTGGCTGGGCACACATGGGTGTCAAAATGCTCCTGCTTTTCAGAAGCAATCAAAACCATCTCTATCAGGTGTCTGATGAAGATGCAGTCTGATGTGCCAGCCTGGAAAACAGGTTTTGCAAAGACCAAAAAAAAATGGTTGTACTGGATTTTGTACTTCGGGAGTTGAATGAAAAGAGCAAATTTCTCTTTCACCCTTTTAATTTGACAGGCTTCTAAAAGATGCATCTGATTGCAAAACAAAATGTCACCAGAAGTATTATTGTGAGACATTTTTGAATGTAAATATTCTCAACCTGGACAAATGAAGCTAGGTTGAAGGCACGAGTTTGTCTTCCCATGAGTCATGGTGTAGGGAAGACGTGACGGGTCTGGGGCAGAGGTGAGGTGGCTGGAAGGGGCCAACTGAGCAGCTAATCAAACAAGATCAGTCAGGTCAGCAAAATCTTCCAAATAAGAACCTCTCTCTGCCCCTAGGGAAGAGAAGCTGCTGAGAGTCTCTGTTAGCCAAATAAGATGATGTAAGCCCAGGGGAGCAAGCCAAATTTCATCTGGGGGGGATTATGGATCTATTATCTTGCAATATTTTAGATTGAATTCATTCAGGTACTCAAGGGCAAGAGCCTCAGGAAGGTAATAAATGTGTTCTTTAGTAAGGGAGTCCCAGGGAAGAGTAGGTCCCTCTTTCCAAGACCCAGGCATCATCTCATGCACCAGTAATTCCTCATACTGAAATTAACCCAAGAATATAAAACGTACTGTGAGGTAGAAATGGGAGGGAACGGCTTGGAATTCATTCACTTACCATAATGAAGGGAATATAGTTTGTATTCTTACCATATTGAAGATAAACTTATAGAGCTATAAAGCCATTTAAAATCAAAATTTAGAAGTCATACTCAATGTATTCTCACGTCGTTACCTATTAATTGAGCAACAAATTTAACAATGGAACATACCCATTAGAATGTTTTTATAAGAAGTTTCAAATTTAAGTTTTAAAAATATCACTTTGGTCATTTATTTAAATGATAAAGGACAAATGTTTGAGATATGAAAACTCCTGGTTCAAACTGAAAATAATGTGTTTCTTTCCAGATTTAGTAGGCAACAGAAATATTTTAGAAAATATGGAAGTTAGGAAGGTAGGGAAGAAGGGGGAGAGGGAGGGAGAGAGAGGCAGGCAAGTGAGCAGAGAAGCATAGACCCCACTGGGCAGGTTTGAGGGCCCAAATGCTCCAGGTGTGACGAAGACCCTGCGTGTGTGGTTGATCTTTGCCCGTCTGCATGTATGTCAGAGGGACTTTGCTGGTTTTGTTTTGCTTTTAATCTTCTGCAATTTAATTCTTCTTCTTGCTGCTGGATTTGTAATGTCTTTAAAAGAAATTAAACCAAAAGGTGAAGGCATAAAGAAGCCGAATGGGATATAGAGTCAGAGTGGTGGGTCCAGGCTTACTGTGGTCTGTACAGGAGGCCCAGGCCCACGGGCCCTTCGGTTTTAGAGTCTTTGGAAGCTCTGGATCTCTGCTAAACTTCATCCAATTTTTTAAGTCATTTTTAATGTTTAAAATTTCTCACCTCCTGGTATTTTTTATTTGCTTATTAGATATATCACTGAGCTAGCATGTGATCTCCAGGAGACTGGGATTCTTGTCTGTCTGCCTCGCTGCAATATGGCCAGCACCTGCGTGGGGCAGAGGGGAAGAGGCTGGTCAGAGCCCTTTTATAAACAACCTACTGCAAACTAAATATAAGGTGACTTTTCCAAAACTCCCACTACAAGAATTGACTACATTCGATTTCTTACAAAGTTGGTCATTCTAGATCACTTTGGTAAATCACGAAATATTATTGAGAGTAACATTAGCCAGATATTCCCCTGTGATGTGTTTTCTATAATGAGTGCTAGTTTCAGTGTTTATAAAAGTCATCTGTTAAAATTAGTGTAGAAGGAAGCACAAAAGGTTGATAACTTCAGAACTGATCCTGGGTATGGACCTCACACTCACAAGCATTGAAGGGCCATGCAAACAGGTTCCTAAAGATTGTTTTGGAGAACAATAAAGGTTATTGATTTATGAGCTTTGGCGATCTGACCCTTGAGGAAGAAAAAATATGAAGGTAAAACTGCCCTAATGTTCTTAATGGAAACCTCCAGTGTCAAAATCACACCTATAATCTGAAAGGATCAAGGCCCCTATGATTATTTAAAGGTAGAGCAGGGCTAGGGACACCACCTAGTAGGGACCAGGCCCTGGTTCTATTCCCAGCACTGCAAAGAAAAAAAAAAGCAGCTCTAATAATGCCAATGACACTGATATTGAAGTTGATGGATTTTTTAAAGAGTGGTGGTGGAAAAAAAAAGGAACATTTCTAAATTACTACACTTAGGTAATATTTAGTCTAAATATACATGAGACTAGAGAAATTCCATAAGTAGACAATCCACTGTGTCCCCCACACCTTTGAAGTTTATATTTTGATAACAGACAAAAGGCTTATTTGAAACAATCTTCTCACTGAAATAAATGTTTATTGTAAAATTCATCCTGCTCTGTTTTAAGCACGGTATTTCAACATGAAATGTCTTCTTTTCAGTTCTAGTTAAGGCTAAGCCATTAGATCTTCTGACTTCTCACCTATTTCTTTCATTCTCTTTCTCAAGGATTCGTGGTCCAGAGGTTTCAGAATCTATCCACAGTGTCCATGTCTCTCGACTCCATTCATATAGATTGTTCTATCTCTTGCCCTTGTGCTGAATTATGCATGCACCCTCAATAACTTTTTCCTAATATTTTAAAATTTTCTCTTTGACTGCATTTAGTCTTGGATGACTCTTGTGGATTAATTTCTTTTTCTATAATAAACTTCATTTACAAATTTTTACTCGATTCTTTTTCACATGCAGGTGTTTTATCTTTTGTAAACAATTTTCTTAGAATCGTTACTCCACTTTCTCTCTACAAAAGCTTGCTAAAATTATTAAGCATATTTGTTTTTATTTTCTTCAGATAGGTGAGTTGTTTGGATGCCACTCAGGGTGATTATAGTTTCCAGAAGCTTCTTTAGATGGGAGGCTTCCCCACCCCCTTCATGTTTTTTGCTTACTTTTTATACTCTTTTTTTTTAGTCTTCCCTCTCCCTGTGATGCCCCACCCACAACACTGGGGACCCCAGTCCACAGCCAGGTCACAGTAGGTGCCCAAGCCTGCCCAGCTGTGTTGCTGGGTGACACGGGTGCAGGTGCTGCATGACGGGCAGGCTGGCACCGGCCCTGGGTGTGAGCTCTCTCTTACACCTTCCCCAGGTTGGGCAACTCTAGGTGAGGCACAGCTCCCACTGTTGATCAAAGGCCTATTTTCCCTTCCTTTTATGGGCAGGGAGCACGGTATTCCAGCAAGCGACAGGTTCTGCTCCCCCATTCTTAGAACGCAGGAGCTAAAAGTAATATCCCCACCCCAGGTCTCTGGACCCAGAGCTCAGCAGACCTGCCTCCCTGTGACACTTCTCCATCAGTGTCACAGATCCTGTTTCTGAGTAATTCCATATCTTTTCAACTTTTCTTTTTATAAACGCCGTTCCATGTATTCAGAGTGTGAGTGGTAAAGCGAACAATCCTCCCAAAATAAAGCTTTGGTGGTGTTTGGTTTAAATCAAACAGTAGAAGTGTACATAAAGTAAATCTGCTTTTCTCCAAATAAAATGAAAACCTGGAGATTTGTGACACCAGCTCTTAACTACATGAGGCACAGAGTAGGCACTTCACTTTAACTGAGTGCTCAGCTGTTCATCCCTGAGCTCTTGGGCGCGAGGGGAGATGCACAGGTGTCACAGGTTCGTGGTGCAGCCTCTGGTCCTCTCCTCACCCAGGTGACAGGACAGTGCAAACACAGGACAACACGGGCAGAGAATTCCCCGACTCTCAGGCTACCACGAGCACCGTGGCATCTGACCAGCTCCTGAAGTACGTCCAGCCCAAGGTCTGAATAGAGGGAAGAGTGGGCTGAGACACAGACAGTCACCTCAGGCGTAGACCTGGGAAGGTGGTGCAGCGGCCACTCGGCTGATTGTGCTGGAAGGAGACAAGCACAGCTTTGGTGTGTGTCTTGGGAAATGGTGCAGCCGCAGAAGTGGATGGTAAATAGCAGAGGTTGCTTTTGTAGAGTGACTTCATTATTAAATGTGTAAGTTCAGGGTATAGAAATGTGTTTAAGGACCTGGATGAATTTCAGAAGAAAGACTTTTTTTTAACAAGCAGTGTCTCCATGGTAACGACAAAGCAAATGCTGTACATCAGCACCAGCAGCTGGGACAGGCTGGACTCGAATGGCTGGAGAGCAGAAGGTGGGGATGGACAGAGGGAGGAAAGGAAAGATAGCACAGACCAACCGTGTAACCGGGCTTCGACTCCTGAGCATGGCCTTTGCAGCCATCAGAGGTCCCAACATATTTTCAAAGATATTTCCCCCATCCTGTTCAAACCAGAGGTGGGATAAAAATCATGCCATATATTTTTTTAAGTATTTGATTTGAATTAGGCATATTTTTAAAAATCAGTGGGCTTTGACAAATCAGGACTTTTTTTTTTTTAATCAATGCCTTTGACAAGAGCCACACAAAGAAAGTGAAAATCTGACGAAGCTGCACAGGCTCGGGTCATGAATTGATGCAAAAGGAGAGCTGTTCTGTGAAGGGAGTTCTCTTCACACTTCGGGAAAACACTGTATAATGCATGTCCACAGGGCTCAAAGATAGTCTCCCCCAGTCGCTCATTTGTAGACATGCTATAAGCAAGCAAAGCAAGGCACTAAGGCCCCTGCATGGCTGTGTTTGTGAATAAAACTTCATCCTAATGTTTTATTTTTGGCAACAAAAATGTGTATAGAAATTTTAATTCATTTTTCTACATAAGTGGAAAGATAATTATAATCATGATTAATCTGGATAATACTTTGTCTACAATGATTTAATTTTATTTCAAATTGACACATAAAATCGTATGTTTCTGGGATACAGCAGGACCTTTCAACACGTGTATAATGGTCAGATCAGGTCATTGGAATCTCCATCACCTCAGGCTTGTATCATTTCTTTGCATGGGGATCTCAAAACTCCTATTTACCAGCCACCTTAAATACACAATTAATTGTCAACCTGAGTTGCATATAATGCATTAGAACATAAGAAGTCATTTCTCCCATCTGACTGTGATCTATATGGTGGACCATCCTCTTTCCACCTTGGGAAGCACTGTTCTATCCTCGGATGTCTTGAGATCAACGTCCAGCCTCCATATATAAGGAGCAAATTGCACATTTGCCTTTCTGTGTCTGACTTAGTTTACTTAATGCAATGTCCTCCAGTTCCATCTACATTACTGCAAATGACAGAATTCTATTTTTAAGGCTGAGTACTATTCCCCGTGGAAATAGATGCATTTTCTTTATCCATTCACCCATTGGTGGACATGCAGGTCACTTAGTATCTTGGCTACTGTGAATAATGCCACAGTAACTATGCAGTGCAGATCTCCCTTGGACATACTGATCACTGGATCATAAGGTGAGTTTTTCTAGTGCTCCTTTCTTTCTTTTTTTTTAAGATAGAGAGAGAATTTTTTAATATTTATTTTTCAGTTTTCGACGGACACAACATCTTTATTTTATTTTTATGTGGTGCTGAGGATCGAACCCAGCGCCCTGTGCATGCCAGGCAAGCGCGTTACCACTTGAACCACATCCACAGACCCCTAGTGTTTCTTTCTTTACTCTTTTTTCCCCCTAGGAAACTCCACACTGCTTTCCATGATGCCTACAGTACCTTGCATTCCCCACAGTGTATGAAAACTCCCCTTCCTCCCTATCTGTGCAGCATCTGTTACTGGCTTCTGGGTAACAGTCATTTGAATTGGGTGAGATGACCTCTGGGGAGCTATGGTCTTGATTTGCATTTTCCTAAAGATTTATGTTGTTAAGATTTTTTGAAATATTTGATGACCATTTGTATATCTTCTTTAGAGAAATTTCCAAACAGGCCATATGCCCATTCTTTCATCAGATTGGCTTGTATTTTCTATTTGCGGTTGACTTGTCTGAGCTGTGTGAGTTTATGGAATATGATCTCCATGTTGACCCTTTGCCAGTGTGCAAGTGTTTTCGCCAGTTCTGTGGGTTGTCTGCTCACTGTTGATTATTTACTTGCTGTGTGGAAGCTTTACAGTTTGATATAATCCCATTTGTCAATTTCGCTTTTGTTGCCTGGGCTTTTTGAATCTTATCCAAAAACTCCTTGGCCGACCAATACTGGGAAGCATTTCCTATGTTTGTAAGGTTCTTTTTTTTTTTTTTTCAATGTGTTGAGACAGCTGAGTCTAATTTCATTCTTCTGCATATGGAACATTTATTAAAGAAACTGTCACTTCTCCAATGTATGTTCTGGTGTCTTTGCTGAAAATCAGCTGGCTGTAAATACATGGATTTATTTCTGGGTTCTCAGTTTTGTCCATCTATATGTCGATTTTTGTGCCAGTACCATCTTGTTTTGGTTATACAGTTTTATATTTTGTTTTGAAGTCAAGTATCTATGATGCCCCCAATTTTGTTGATTTTTCTCAGGATTGCTTTAGGATCTTTGGTTCTCTATGAATTTTAGGGTTTTTTTTTTCCTATTTCCATGAGGAATGTCATTGGTATTTTGATAGGAATTGTATTGAATCTGTAGATTTCTTTGGCAAGTATGTACATTATAATTATATTGATTTTTTTCAGTCCATGAACATGGGATGTCTTGGCACTTTTTTGTACTCTTTTCAATTTCTTTCATCAGTATCAATTTGTCTCAACAGAGTTTTCACCTTCTTGGTTAAATATATTCATGAGTATCTTTTAGTAGCCATTATAAATGGTATTGTTTTCTTGATTTCTCTTTCAGCTGATTGTTGATCAATGAAACTGCTATTGATTTTTGGACTACTGAATTTCTTTATCAGTTCTAAAAGGTTTTCTATTTATAAAATCATGACATCTGCAAACAGAATACCTTCAATCTTTTTAAATTAAACTTCTTATTATGAGATAATTGTAGATTCACATGCAGTTGTAAAAAAATAATACAAAAAAACCCTCTTATAACCCTTAGGTATTTTTTTCCAATAATATCATCTTATGAAAATACACTATAATATTTCAAGCAGGATTTTGACACTGATACAATCCATAGATCTTTTATTGTTTTCCCAAGTTTTACTTATAGCTAGGTGTGTGTGTGTGTGTCTATCTGTCTGTCTGTCTGTCTAGGTGAGTATTTGTTCTATCTCACCAATGACATGTGTAAATGTGTGTGTCTACCACTATAACAGATATAATAGAACAGTTTTACCACCACACGAATCCCTGGCCTTGTCCATTTATGATCCCATCTGCCTCCTTCCTACCCACTTTCCTCAGATCCTAACCACAAATAAGTTCTGAATTGTTTTGATGAAAATAAAAAATAGATTTTCTATACCTATAATTTTGTCATTTCAATAGCATTATGCAGCCAAAAGCAGTACCCAACCTTGGGGAATGACTTGTTCCACCAGCATCACTTCCTGGAGACCCAGTCAAGCTGTTGTGTAGATGAACAGTTTATTCCTTCTACCTCAAAGTACTTATCTATGGAATGAATCCACCACAATTGACTTGACCATTCAACTCCTGAAAAACAACTGGGTTGTTTCCTCGGTAGAGCTATTATAAATAATATAATACAATGTAGAGCTATTATAAATAATATAATACAATATGACAGCTACTATGAATAGTTGCATACAAAGTTTCGCAGGAACACAGGTTTCATTTGTCTGGGCTAAATACCAAGGGTGCAATTGTCTGGCCATTTGGCTATTGCATGTGTAGTTTATAAGAAACTGCCAAACTTTTTACCAAGTGGCTGTACCCTTTGACTTTCCCACAAGTAATGAATGAGTAATACTTTCTGACATAATTTTGAACAAGTTAATTAATAGAATCATTATCCCAATAGAGTAAGGAAACTGAGACTTTTTATTTGGTAGAGTTCTTTGTGCTCAGTTGGTCTAGGATTAAATAATGTTCTGTCACTGGATAGCTACACAATCTCTGATAGGTCAGTCTCTGCAGCCTCAATTCCTCTCTATATAAAGTAGGAATAATGATAAACCTATTTCACTAGAGTGTTAGAAAGACATACTAATTTTTATTACTTGATTTGCTGTTATTCACAGCATGATTATGAGGAAGTAAAATAAATGTATCTGAAATTAGTGAAACGACCACATTCCATATTATCATAGGCTGACAATGTCTGTAAAAGAAATAGATTGTGGGAAAGTCTCTTAGCTGTGAGAAAAAGATGGTTTCGCACATAAATCCTTTCAGACTTGAAATTTATTACATGAATAATTATCATGAAATGGTGGCCAGAATAGTTTTTTAAACAGCAAAAAAGAAACAGAGCCACCTCCCGAGTTATAGCAAATTGCAAAGCGCACTACCACAAGCCCGAAGCATGGAAAATTCAATTTATTAAAAGTTTATCGGATAGAAAATGGGGTGGCTCTGATGATTTATAGGAAGTGCTAAAAGCTGGCCAGGATGCAGAGAGTGTTATAACTTACCCGTAATCCCTGCCATCAGTTCCTACTTCTAAAGAGGAAAGAAGAGAAACATAAAGGGGTCATTTTACAAGCGGTCTGTCAAAAAAAATCATTCCAGAGGAAATGACAGTGATCTGACTCTTACCCTAAAAGCAGTTGGATTTCTGCCTGTTCTGTTGTGTGCTGGGCAAGCGCAGGAAAGGGCTGGAATGCAGATGACTGTGACGTCCAAGAACCTCTGCGTAAATTCATACCAGATAATATCATAATTACTAAAACCAACACCCCAACTGAGAAAACATTTCCATTATCTTCATGTTTTTTTTAATTAAAAAATACACTATTTCCATTTTTAAATTTTCACTTCAATTTGAAGTTTTGTTTTCATTTATTCTGATATGGTTAACAGAAAGTTAAGACAAAGGACTAAAAAGTAAATCCATACACTTTATAGAAGAGACATACCGTGTCATTCTAATTTGCAACTCAATATGGAAAACTCACTTTGGGCTGGAACAACCCTACCTTGAAGCAGAAAAAAAAAATTTGAATTAATATTTTACATCCGTGTAAAAAAAAACCACAGAATATCCCTTTCAGGAGCCGGCAAGTTGAAGACTACGTATATTCTGTATACTGAAGTTTGGCTAAATATTTTCCATTTATACTCAAAACATTGGAGAAAATTGCTATAGCTTATTTTTTAAGAGCATGTTAAATTGTGGCATCTGTAGTGTGTGAATCAGAGTTTCAGTGTTCTTATCTTTCTGTATTCTTCTTTTGATGGAATTTGTCTCGACTTAAAATTCACCAAGTATATTTTGCTAGAATTTTTTTCAACATGATGTTTATTGATTTTGATTAAATTCAACGGTCTCTCTTAGTTCTTAAAAAAAAAAAAACCCACAGGATTTATTTTGTACTAATCCTCTTTGCCAATAGTGTTTAAACTGATATTTCTGATCATTTTCTATATTCTACCCAAATGTTTTAGCTAATATATTTTTGAACATGATCTTTGAATAGCTTAAAAGGAAACTTTATTGTCTATATAATACTATGCTGAAGGCAGGGCAGTCTCTGGTGGTTGACATCTATGACATGTATGACATCTGAACAATGTCATAGATGCCCACTGCTCATTTTTTAAAAAAATATTCAGCACATTTTTTGAATATAGTTTTTTTTTTTTTTGGTTCTTTTTTCCAGTACTAGGGTTTGAACCCAGGGCCTTGTGTATGCTAGGCAAGCACTCTACCACTGAACTATACCTCCTCCCCACACACAGAGTGCTCATTTTTGATTCTGGATGTGAAGTTTATTCACCTCATGTCACAGATGACTGTAGCAGTTCCAGGCATCACATCATCAGAGTCCAGTGTCAACAGGCAGAAAAGGAAGCATTTCTTACTATGCTCCTTTTCATCTAGGGTAAAAGCTTTTTGGAAGAAATCTGTCTGTGGAGCCAGAAATTGGTTGCATGTCAAATCCTAAACCAATTCTTGGTCCTACAAGAGAAGGGACAACATCAAGGTGTGGAAATGCCACAGATAAACAAAGGAAATCCACCCATGTCCTTCAGGTGTTTGTGGAATTTAAAGCCAGAAGACTCAGGTGGGCTTCACAGTACGAGAACTAAATCTGCAACTTTTTCTTTGTGAAGATTATGTAAATTAATTTACAAATTGATATACACACCTAGCTCATCGGAGATACACAACTGTATATTAATCTCCTCCCTCTTTCCCTGTAAATGTGCAAAATAAATAAACGACACATAAAATGCAAGAACACAGATTTTAGAACTTGAATATCCCAGATTTTCCAATATTCCCTTTCCAACTCTGTAAAGAACTCCTAACATGATTTTTAAAAACGTACACTAGGACAATGTTTTAGGGTAAATTCTAATATTGTTATTTGAATTATTTATGAAAGTTATTTCTTCCTTTTAAAAACTGTCAATAAATGTGATCTATAGTCTTTGAAATCATATCATTTTGCCTTCATTTATCTTATTTTGTTTCATGCAAATCTACATAGAGGTGCTTCTCCAAATGGTGAAGTTGAAACAAAACCTGAAGTTGAGGTCCCCGCCGTCTCCAAGCACCTTCTTTATACCGGGAGAAATCATTTACCTAATAAATTTCCAATTAGTGCCTTATCCCTGAAAATTATTATACCAACTATCTCACTATACTAGTTTTTCCTGTGTTGGAAATAGCAGAACTCTTTTTCCATGGGAGGAAAAAAATCTGTCTTAGTTGCTTTCCTCTATTTGAGCACTAGATGGCACCCTAAGAACCTACTAAAACTGCAACTCTTCATAACCTTAAAGGACCAAGGTCTCTGTTTCTATTTCTATTTCATTTGTCTGTTATTTCGGCAAAGATGTACAGAGTTTCTTTTCAATACACTGTAACACTCATATTATGATTTTTAAAATAGTTTTTAAGGTCCACTAGGATTTTGTAAACACCTTCCTTCACAATGAATCCGTTTTCTATTCTTATGTAATGAACGTTATTTATCTGCCTTTTCTTATTCTGATAATTTTCTTATTCAGAGTCTTACCCTGCTGCTTCTTTAAAAACACTTGACTCATTCCTTCCTCCTGGGAATTAGCTACCAAATGTCACGCCTGCCCTCCCTGCTCAGCACTGCGCCTCAACCTGCTGTCCAAGAACATCCTGAAAATTCAGCCTGCACTCCTGCCTCCTAGTACCCTGGAGGCTCACTACAGTTCTATCTATCCCCTCTGGATGTTCGTACCGCGATAAAATCTAGGTAACCAAAACATGTCTGGTTGCTCTCATGAAGAGAGATTTGTCATTTCCCAAGCTCTGAATGGGGAAGGAAGGAAACACACACACACACACACACACACACACACACACACACACGCGCGCGCGCGCGCGCGCGCGCGCGCACACACCAAAAGGAAAAAAAAAACTAGAAATTAATTTGGTTCTGAGTCAAACTCCAACTTTAAAAAAAAAAAATCACAAACCTCTTTTTAACCTTCCAAAGTCTGCACTAAAACTTTGAAAAATTCCTTTATCCATATAAATAGTCAAAAGGAAGAGACGGATGTTTTATTAAAATTATTTTTGTAGGTAAAACATGGGCATGTGTGTGAGCGTGAGCGAGGTGTGTTTTCATGTGAGTTCGCACATGTGCATGTGACACACACAGATGGGATCTTTTTTCTTTGTCACTTCTGTCTTCACATCTTTAGGAAGGGTGCTCTTTATGGCGTCAGACTGCAAAACTTGACCCAGGGCATTTGATCCACTTTTCTAACCAGCGGTTGCCTCTCCTCCTGGGCACAGTGCTTGACCTTGACCAAGCCCTGGTTCAGTTCATTGTGCCTTTTATATCATAGACTATGTCATGCTTGGGTCTGGAATGTCCCCCAAGTCTCCTGTGCTGGGGTCTTGGTGTACAGCCCTGTCCTGGGGGGCTCTTGGGAGGCCACTGGTCACAGGGCTCTGATCTCATCAGTGAATTAGTCCTTCAGGGGGTCCCAGCTGATGACATCACTGGCAGGTGGTGGAACCCCAAGGAGATGGAGCCCAGCTAAAGAAGCTAGGTCCCTGGGGACAGGTCCTGGGAGGGTATGTCTTACCTTGGCCCACCTCTCCGCTTCCTGATTGCCATGAGGTTAGCAGCTGTTGTCCACTATGCCCTTCTGGCTCACCTTAGGATCAGAAATAGGGGAGCCAGCCCACCATGGACTAAAACCACTGAAACCATGAACCAAAACAAATCCTTCCTATGTTAAGTTGGTTTTCTCAGGTATTTTGTCACAGTGACAGAAACTTGATTGACGCAAACTATAATTAAGGATGTTGTTCAAAGAAAGTGTTTTTCTTGGACCCAGCTGTTTTCTCCTTTTGTCCTGAACACAGTACAGTGCTGCAGGTCTGAGGTGGAAGTAGGCTTTCCACACCCGTTTCTTTGACAAGCTGAACATACCTGACATTTTTACTCATTTGTGTTTATTTATGTATCCCTCACATGCCATGGCTGAGGGATGGACCTGTGTTCTGGTTTTGAACTTGCCCTCTGGGTTGCTTCATCTCCCTCTTCCACTTGTTAGAGAACTGGCACACCCAGGGAGGGTTCCGCAGTGCCCATCGAGGACACACCCTCTAGAAAGGCAGGTGAAGCTTTTGTATAGCGTGTATGTAGCAGCCGGTGCCACTGGTCCTGCGTCTCTCCCTCAGTCAATTAGAGGACGGAGGACTTTGCCTGCAAACTGGAAAATCAAATAGATCCAGGGTCAAGCTTTATGCAGAAAATTCTCTAAAGATCCAGAGACTCCTAGTGGGAAGACGTGAATTCCCAGGTGACCACAAGAGCCCTGCAGGGCTGCACATTTGCACAATTCTAGACTCGGCCTGAGATGACTCACCTGTAATTTGTAAAGGGAACCTGGGAACTTGTACTTCTCAAAGCAGTTTTTCATTTAACTGCAATCTGGCCCTCATACATGGGTTTGCGTTTAAGAAAGAGAAGTCAGGAGTCTTGAATCTCTACTTGATGGTCAGCATATCATGGCTAAGAGGCTGTCCAGTGCCTGGGGAGGAGATGAACAGTTAGTGCTGCGTGCTCCCTGTCAAGCACTGCGCAAGTGAGCTCAGGAGCACGGCCCCAGGAGCCAGTGTGCTGCACCTCGGGTCCCTGCTCTGCCCCTTCGCACTGGATGGCCTTGGGTACAAGACCACGTTTACCTCGGTTTGCTTATCTGTAAAATGAAAATAATAGCAATCTACCTATTTAATCGTAGGGTTCAATGAGTGAGCATCTGTAAAACATTTAGAACAAGGCTGGCATGAAACGTATTATGCTCAAGAACTAGATTCTCATTTTGATTATCATGTTGTTATGGGGGGAGGGGAGCAAACTTAGTTTTTGTTTATTCAGGAAGATTTTATTACCCTAACTTAGGAAAACTCAGGCTCAAACAAATCAAATGTCACGTTCACTGTAACAGCAAGTGTTTAGAACTGAAATTCAAACCCAGGAGACTTCAAGCCTGTAGCTTTTGCATCTTAAGAAGCTACTTGAATCCTTCAAATGATGGCTAAAATTACTGTTTCCAAAGCCAGGAATGTTTATTGTTTGGGTGCTTCTGACAAGTAACAGTCACCGTGGGGACACTGATGGCAAGCGAGGGAGCCAGTGGGTGAGTGCCCTGCCTGTGCTCAGTACCTGGCCCCAGTGGACTGATCATTAGCATTACCTGCAAGTAGGGCTCTTCTCACCTACCAGACAGGGAGATTGAGGCTCCGGGAGGTTAAACAACAGGCCAGGCTTCTACAATTAGTACCTGGAGGAACAGGTACTTAAGCCCAGCACTTTCCAACACTATAATTTGTATCCTTCACCACCCTGCTGGCCTCTGGCTGTTTGAAGATTCTTCCCACCAGCCGCCCAAAGCCCCTGTTCCTGCAGCCCCTGCTACTGATCTGGCTTTCCTTGGTGCCACAGGTTGGGAAGCTTAGCTCTTCCTGTTAAGGGAGACTTTTTATTTGGGGAAAGAAATGAAGTCTTACAGTTTCTAATTCAACATCCCAGTCCCTTCAACAAATGTGTCCCCCATCGTTTGTGGCCATTCCTGCACATGGCCACATTTTGAGACCTTCCACTACCCTCATCTGTGACTACGCTGTGAGTGTCTTGGTCACTCACACTATGACCTCCTCGGGAGCTGTAGGTGACTGCCCAGGACTGGAGTCTGGCGCCTCCCACCGGTGACAAGTGGTGCTTCAAAATAGACCCATGAAGCATTTATCCATTGAGTGCCCTCCTCTGTTTTCAGCTTTAGAAGGTAACATCATGAAGGAATAGTTTTATTTTGCTGTTAATTACTTTTGCCTTTGTGGTCTAGTAGCCTGAAATAGATCAAAAATGAATCTTTGAAACTTTTGTGCTAATTTCTTCACAAGCAATATTTTATTCAACCTTAGGACACTGGACAGGCAAAAAAAAAGAGAGAGAGAAGGAATTTTTAAAAGGGGGATCTATTTTTCCATCTAGATAGGTGGTTGGTAAACAGACTACTTTGGTATACTAGTAGTTATGTGCCAGGTCAGAAACCTGTTTTGCCGGTGTGGTGGTCTATGCCTGTAATCCCAGCACTAGGGAGGCTGAGGCAGGAGGGTCTCAGAGGCCAGCCTCAGCAACTTATCAAGGACTTAAGCAACTTACTGAGACCCTATATCAAGATAAAAAATAAAAAGAGCTGGGAACATGGCCAAATGGTAAATCTCCCCTGGGTTAAATTCTCAGTACAAAACAAACAAACAACAACAATAAAAAAAAAAAAACCTGTTTATTCTTACCTGATACATCTCTGAATAGAGAAATTCCAGAATATGCAACTAATACAATCCTACCATGTCATACCAAATTTTATTTAGTTTCTTTATTTCTTAAAGACAAATCCATTTAATGTCCACATTCCATATTTTTTGTTTATACGAGGTAAGTGAGATATTTTCCTCAGGCAATTTCTTTTGGCCAATGTGAATTCTCTTAATCAAATATGTTTGCATATTATAGAGAGATAAATCTATTGATCAGGCATAATAATGTTGCCTTCTTTTTTAAAGTTTTGGCCTCATTATTTTTAACTCATATAAAATTGACTCAGATTACTTCAAAATCGCCATATAATCATAAGAAACATTTCATAGTTAAACACCAATGAAGTTATTGTTAGAAATCAGTGAAAGATTGGTGAGGGCAAGGAGATAGATGAACCCCAAGATCTTCTGGAGTTTTCTTTCTGCTCCATTCCAAGAGGACTGCATACAGGGAACCAGTCTGGCCTGGTTACCTTCATCCAAGGACTTCCACCAGTCAATGAGAAAAATGTTCCCATTACTATGAGCAGTAGCTGGTGGCACCCTTACTTAGTCTTCATGCCGTACCCAGGCCCACTTCAAAACATCACCAAATAATAAATCAAATCACTAATACAAAATCTCCAGAGTTTCCTGAATTTGGCTGGGAATTAAGGATTGGTATCTTGGATTGTGGCAAACATCCTCTGTTTATTTGATATTTGAACCTCAAGTTTATTTTTGACTTAAAAGTTACTTCTGTTCTAGAAACTTTGTGCCTTTGGTCATTTCTCCAGCTACCGGTGGACTTTTGAGTCACCACCTCAACAGTGAGACCTTCCATTTTTTCACCCAACAGTAGCCAGAGGCCTTCAGTCCACGGCTCATTTTCACCTCTGACCCAGCAGCCCCTGGCATGGGCCCTGGCTGATGGGTGTTTCCTGGCACCTCCTGGTCCCTCCAGTGCCGGGCAGTGAGTTCAGCTATAAGTGTGACCTGAAGACAGCCTGAGAGAAAGAGTGCAGCCCAGGTTTGCTGCTGTGACAGAGATCCGTGCAGAAGAGCATGCTGTGAGCTCCTGAGGAAGGGAGGCTGGATCCTGGGGAGGAGTCAGACAGGGAGAAGAAACAGAGGGAGACCAGAGTCCCTGGAGCCAGCTCTGCCTGGCCCTGCACCTCCGCACTTGGCCATCTTGTGACCTGATGAGTCTATTTCACTACTGAAGCCCCTTTGATTTGGGTCTTCTGTCACTTGGGAGTGTGGAGGCTCCTCTGTCTCAGGGAGGGAGCAGACACCACCCTCCCAGTCAGGGATCCGCTGAGCTGGAACTGGGTGGCATCTGCCAGGGCAGGGCATGTGCAGGGCAGCCAGCAACTACTCAAGCCACTTCCTTGCCTTCTCCTCATGTCCTCTTGCAAACTTCTGGGTAGCGATGAGATGCGGCAGACCAGTGCTCCCTTCTGTGCTGGGAGTTCTCAGAGATGGGAGGGGCAGGGTAAGGACTGAGGTCATGATTTAAAGGGCCACAGTGCCCAACTTTGCCTTGGCCATGTTGATGTCTGGGAATGAAACACGGGCTTTCCTCGGGGTAAACAGTAAATCAAGTGCTTAGACAAGAAGCCTGAGGCAGGGGCAGCACTCAAATGGCACTCAGTGGGTGTCCTGCCTCCCTAGGATGCAAAGCTTATGCCGTGCAATATCCAAGTGCAGATATTTGAAGATTGAGTCTTGTTTTTGATGAGAAAAATTTCCAAGAACTACAGACCAAGATGTCCAGTCAGAACTAGGATAAACAGCTCCATTTGACAGTGAGGTCACTTTTATTTTCGTTTGGTTCTGCAGCTGGGTGCAGTCGCTCATTCAGACCCTGGTAGATGGGTGAACCCAGGAGAAGACAGGTGGACCTGCTGACTCAGGCAGCCTGGGTTCTGTGAATGGACCCTGCTACCACCTGGCCTCTGCTTAGCAGACACCACTTCTCTCCTGCACACCAAGTATCTGGCAGACACACAAGCACCTGTCAAGGCTAACAAGCATAGCCAGTTTTCCCAAAGGCTGCACGATTGTCACCTGTGTGTCAGCTTCCGGTGGCACGGACACACTTCCCCTCACTGGGCACATCAGACATCTGGCCTAGAGCTTTACCACCTCAGGACTCTTGATACTGGGGTGGAAAACTCTTTGTTTAGCAACAGAGGACCAAGTAGAGGAGGTCCTGCCGTCCCAGACGCAGGAGGGGAAAATAGGATGTGCCCTGTGAGGCTTGATGGTGGGACATGTATTCAAGAAAATTTAAATAATGTCAGACTTCTGGATAGAGGATATAGCTCAGTGGCAGACCATTTACAGGGTTCTATCCTTAGTACCGCGCGCGCACGCGCGCACACACACACACACACACACACACACACACACTACATACAAAAGAAAAAGTGTCAGAAAGTGTGAGGTTTCTACACTTCTACTGACTCACATATCTGCAGTTTCCATCAGTTAGGACTTCCTCTGCATCAGAACGTTATTTTCATTGCATAATTTTTTTTTATTTTCTAAGTGCATTGATGGACTTCATTCCTTTACCTCATAGTATTTTAGCGTGTTCACCTAAAAGGGCCTGAAATGTAGTAAACTACCCCAGCAATAAGAAATTATTGTAAGAAAAATCTTGCAAAATGGAAAGGCAACTCCACAGTGAGAGGGAACAACAGCAGTCTATGATAAGTAGGGGACTGGGAACTGCTCACCAGAGGCTCTGGCCCCAGACACCTTCCTTCCTAGGGTGCACCCTGGTTCCCACCCCAGATCCCCCCTCGAGCTGCAGGAAGCTGCAGGTGCCCAGGAGACCCCACCATGGTGACAGAGAGAAGCAGACAAGAGAGTGAGGTTGAAATGTGGAAAGGAGTGTCAGGAGAGGAAGCAGGAGAGAAAACACAAAGGAGGACGAGGCAGGGGTCAGGGAAATCTCGCCGGAGGACTCTAGCCTCAATCCTCCAAAAAGACTTTTTCTCAAAAATTTGATTTTCTCCACATGGATTATTTTTGTGGAACAACTGAAATGTTTCTCATTTAGAAAGTCTTCATCCAAACAGCAATTGAGATTTTGTTGTTCAGAATACTTATTTATGTCAAATTTCCACTATTCAGTCTGATAGAAGAGAACACCCACTACTGTCCCCACCCTCACAAGCGGGCCTGGGGGGACGGCCTGGCGCACTGGTGCTCTGCCGAGTGTCCTTGGCGAGACTGCCACCCAGCAATCTACAAAAGCTTCCCTTTCTTCCTTCGTAATCGTCGAGGACAACACATTCTTATATTTCATTTTTAATCATCGAAAGCTTTTCAGATCCTCCGCAGTATGCCTTCAGTGGTCCAATAAACCAGATCCAAGATTTCTAAGGGCCTTATGTTTCCTTTCTCGTGTGGTTGATGGCGCGCTGTTTCTGCCTTGGATTGGATACCAGATGTGGAGCAGATAACAGATGGAGAGGAAAACAAGAAGGCTATTCATAGGAGAGTTAGGCTCAGATGAGAATGAAAATAATTTTGCCAAACCAGGAAGCCTCTTTCTTTAAAAAAAAAAAAAAAAAAAAAAAGCATCCATTCACTTCAAGTGCCAAGATAAGGCAATTTAGAATGATTTTCACCTTGGCCCAGAAAGCTTAAGTGGAAACAGAACTATTAGAAGAGCTCAGAATGGCAATTGTTTGCAGGAGACAGGGGAGCAGAGAAACGGGGGTAGGGGGGACGCTGAGGGTGAAAGAAAAACCCCCAAGTAAAAACATTCTCCAGAATTACAAGTCAGATTACAAACATGTTCCCCTGCTTGGAGAGCTATCAAATTTATGATAGTGCATAATTTTAAAAGAAAGACTTGGTTTCATTTTTTCAGTAAAAATAATGAAGATGTAATAACAAAAGCAAGATAGTAGAGTCTATAAGGAAATGCATTTACTGTAAGTATTTCTAAGTTAAGGAGTCGTTTGATGGCTTTCACACCTGCCTATAATTAAGATCACATCATTTTTTTTTTTTAAAACTAGGGATTGAACCCAGGGGCACTTAACCACGAGCCACATCCCCAGACCTTTTTATTTATGTTTTATTTTTTTTTTATTTTAAGACAGGGTCTCACTCAGTTGCTTAGGGCCTCACTAAATTGCTGAGGCTAGTCTGGATCTTGCAAACCTCCTGTGTCAGCCTCCGAGTCACTGGGATTTCAGGAGTGTGCCATCGTGCCCAGATGTTGGTCTTCTTTTATAGCTCCTGATTTAAGAATTCTCAGATGAGATTTGGAAATGTCTTTTTTAAATATCTTTAGGTGGTTCTGATGTTTTGTCAGAACCAGAAACTGCTGAAGAATTCAAGTTAAGAGACAAGGTTTAAAATACCCACAACATTATATTAGAGCTAGAAATGACCCAATTTCTCAGTAGACTCTTTGATCCACAGCCATGCCTATCTGCTTCGGACACAGGCGCTGTTGACTTCTAGGGGTCTTAAGCTCTTTGCTGATTGATAAAGGTGTGGAATTTCACACTGGAAAAGTACACAGCATAGACAGATACAGTTCTTGGGTACAATTTCAAGGTATCCATAAGTTGCTGAAATCCTTCTGGAGCAAGAAACACCTCTGTTTGAATGACTGCCCTTACAGTTCCTGGAGTTCACTATTCGGCATTTCCCTGATATTTAGCACCAAAGGGTAGCCTGTGTGCTTCTTGAAAGAAAGGTCCTGGGATTGAGGTATCAGGGCAGGGACTGGATAGGTGCAGTAGTCTCCTGACTGGACTCCCCAGGCCCAAGTGCACCTCACTGTCTCGCCCCACATCTGAAACCTTCAGGTTCATACTGGTCATCAATGCCATCAGGGTCTCACTAAGTTGCTTAGGGCTTCAATAAATTGCTGAAGCTGTTTAAAATACCCAGGCATTGTGTTTTAAACTGTAATGCAGCAGCACCTAGGAAGCTTTTAAACACACCAACTCCAGGACATCACCCACGACCAGCTAACTAAACTCTGGGTAAACATGAGGGTCTAGGAGGATTCTAATAAGTTTTGTTTGTTTGTTGTTTGGGGGTTTATTATTATTTTTTTTTCTCCTCACGAGGTTCATTTGTACAGTGAGAGTCTAGAGTCTCTCCTGCACCAGGACTTAACTACTGGTACTTCCAGAGCCTGGTATATCTGGCCACTGGGCTTTGGTAGGATTCCCTCCCTCTGTTTACAACACTGTGCTTTTACCCCTCTTTACCAAACCAGCCCAGGCTGAAGTCAAAACAGTCAAACCCAGAGCAGGATTGGCTTCCTCTAAGATGTACCTTCTGCGTGTCTTGGTGATTGTTAGACTGACACTCAGTGGGCTAACGGCAGTGTGCAGGTGCACTGAGTTCTAGAGCCTGGCACTTAACTAGCATATTAAGAAGCCACTTAATACCTACGTAACGCCACTCAAAAGCACGTACTTTTATTAAACACCCTGGGCATGCCACATCTGTTACAGAGACTTGTGATGCATTAACCCATGTCTTCCTCAATGATACTGAACAGATTCTATGATTATCTGCATTTTACAGATGAGCAAACTTAGGCACAAAGAGCTTGTGTCCCTTTCCCAGGGTTTTAAATGAAAAGTTTTTCAATAGAAAATCCATGGGTCAGACTCTGGCAGAGGCCTGCAGAGCCTGTGTTTCAGCCTCTGTCCTGGACTTTCAAAAGACAACAGCCAGCTTATGAAGCTGTTCTTAAAAATGTGGATTTAGTCATGCTTGTAGTTGCATTTTAAAGTCATGAACAAGATCCTAAGGTTTTCCTCTGTGGCTTGGCTAATACAGGGTTGAGTAATTTTTTTTCCCTAGAGATAATGTGTCAATATATATTTTTCTTGGCTCTAAAATCTACAAATAAAAGCCCATGCCTCTGTGACCTTCCTGTTAAATCTTTAGAACAAGAAACTTTTTTTTTTTTCGTTTTTCATTTAGGACAGAACATCCCCCTTCCTCATCAATTGGAGAGAGTAAATGAAGGAAAGACAGAATTAAAAAACAAAAAACAAAACAAAAGAAAAACAGTATCTAAAACCCTCTTGGAGGACAGAGATCTAAATAGAACGCCTCAATATTGTTTCTTTTAATTTTAATTTTCTTATTGTCATATTTTTGTGATAGTAGAAACCAGGTAAATGCAGGTTATGTGTTTGTGAGTTCAGCTAGCCGGTCAACTGCTTATTAACAAGGAGAGAGGTCACGGGCATCTTCAGAGCGGTAAGTGCTAGGCAGAAAATAAAGCGAGATGCTCTGGTAAAGAGTAAGGAGATGGTGGGGTATTTAGATTTCTTAATATGAAATAAGTATGAGTAAAAGGAAAAGTAAGAGGTTCTTGGAATCATTTGGAGTTAAGAATAATCAATAATTTGTGTTATTAAGGAAAACATCTCACTTTTAATATTGTCTGAGTTTTACATGAATGAATTATATATGATTTCTCTCTTTCTCTCTCTCTCTCTCTCTCTCTCTCTCTCTCTCTCTCTCTCTCTCTTTCTTTCTTTTTTTCTTTCTTTCTGTACTAGGGATTGAACCCACAGGTACTTAACCACTGGGCCACATCCCCAATCACTTTTTTAGATTTTATGTAGAGACAGGTTCTCACTAAGTTGCTTAGGACCTTGCTAAGTTGCTGAGGCTGGCTTTGAACCAGGAATCTTCCTGCCTCAACCTCCCCAGCTACTGTTATTACAGGTGTGTGCCACTGTGCCCTGCTTTCATAATATTTTTTATAGAATGTTAAAACTCATCTTGCCATTTTTAATATAATTTTAAATAAAAATCAGATCAAATTTCCCCCCAAATGAAGTAAATTCTACCTCTGAGATATTGTCTATTAGTTTGTAAATTTTCCACAGAAATTGTTTCTATTATTCTATAGAAAACATTTCCACAGCAATTATGCCCAATATTTTCAATAGAACTGGAAAAATAAAAATAATTAAGTGGAAGGAAAACAGGAGAATGGGCATCTTGGTGAAGATTTTGTTTACATTTATTTACGGGCTGAACTCATGATTGCCTATCACTCTAAACATGCCAGGAGACAGTGAAAGTGAAATGAGTGATCTTTTATTTAAAAAAAAAAATAACTTGTGAACCTAAAGTTTATATCATTAAAATGTAGAAGAATAAATCCTTACATTTCTACATTCAACTAGAATTCCTAAGCCATCTATTCTGGAGTTAAAACTTGCAATTAAAAATGAGGCCTCCTGATAATTTTTATCTGCCATGATTTGACATCCGAGTTTTCTTGCCTTTCATTCATGTTTATGAATGAAAAAACTGCACCTCTGTTAATCATTTAACCCTCAGGCTGCTCTGCAAAATTGAATTTTTCTTCCATGGTTCCTTATTAAGGAAAAATGTGGCCACATACAGCTTTCGTCTTGATCCCTTTGGGAGACAAAGTATTCCACCTGTTCCCTGTCTTTAAAATGATAATGGCAACAATATGAATGACAGCCCCCACCTGGTCCCACTGGGCAGGAGTTGTTCTCTGCAGTCCGGCGACCACAGTAAGCATTTTGTGAGACAGCCCTTGAAAACAGATCACAAGACATCCATGTTCTTCCCTTGGCTGGCAGTAGATGGTTGGTCATAAAAACCAATAAGTTCTGCCAAAAACAAAATTGCAAATTGAGACTGTGCAGGGATTGCCATCCAATCTGTCACTGTTTATAGTTGCCACTGTTCGTTTTAGTCTGTAACCAAGGCTGAGACTCTCTATTGGCTTCTGAAAGGCTGAACACAAATTTGCTTAGTAATTACACTGTTGGATGCACAGTATTTTTATTGAATGTATACTGTTTGATGACTAGAGATAACTGAAACTTCATAACACTGAAATGCCAAAGGTCTAGTAGCAGCACCTTTTTCAAGTTCTTTCCTGAGAAACAAACTAGCATTACCTACCAAGAAGTGAAGGTTGTAAATGCAACAACAAAAAATGCACTTCGTTCAGTATTTTCTCACTTACAGCATTTTCCTATTCGCCTAATCATTTGAGTTTCACATTACGCTTTGAAGAAGACACAACAATTTCAGTATCCATTCAGGAAAAGAGAAAGCCAGAACTTGGATTCATGAACAAGGACTCCAAGTGACCAATTAGAATATGCATAAGGCCATGTTGCTTAGCCTTGGTCTTCCAGGCTCAGAAGCAGATAGTGCCTGGAGGCCCTTCTAGAATTGGAAGTCAGTAAAGTTAAGCCTGAAGACAAACTTCTGATTTTTTTTTTTTTCTCAAGGGACTTCTCAATACCAGGTTTTAAATTTTTATTTTTCATATGTTTTAAAAAGAAAGAAAAGAAATATTCTGCATTGCATGTGAAATCAGTCTAAACTTTGGGCACCTGGCATTCTAAAAGGTGTGCTCTTATCTTCAAGACTCCTAGTGAGATCCTGAGTCTCCAAATGGCTTCTTTCCCTCACTTACCTCTTAGCTCACAGTTTTCTAATTTATAACTCTACACATATAAGAAATGCACTTCCATATGACTATGATATAATTGATACAACCTATAAAAAGGGCCTCTTTCCTTCCTTTTGTTTCTTTTTACATGCATTTATTTTAAAACTATCCAAATTGAAATATATTCATGCATGGTTTCTGTAACAGGGACTTTATTGCAGAATTATGTTGAACTAGGAAAAAAGCTATTTTGCACTTTGTCCTGGGACCATGGTCCCCTTGGTGTTTTTCTGCTACACAAAAGAACAATTCTTTTCACCCAGAGCCTAGTAGATAAATGCCCATGTATCCTATGGAGTAATCTATCCACAGCTTTCCTGTTGTAAGTATGACCTATATGTGTCTGTGAATTTAAACATGCATCTTCATAGTAAATATGGGCTTAAGAAAAAGAATAGTATGCATGCTTTTGTTATTTGCATAATAGGTAAACCAAATTCCAATAAGATATGTATATCAGAATGTTAGCTACGTTGGATATTGTCAGTGTATGATGATTGATTAGGAGACAATGCCTTTAATTATCTGATTTCCTTGGGTAAATGGGGGACCTTTGGTAAGGCAGCATGTCTATTATTGAAACAATGTTTCTGGTTGGAATCCCAGCTACTGGGGAGACTGAGTTAGGGGTATCACTTCAGCCTAGGGGTTTGAGGCCAGTTTAGGCAACTTACATGACCTTTTTACCTAAATAAAAAAATGAATGAATAAAGTAGGAGAGGGAATAGGAGAAAACTGGGAAATGATATTGACCAAATTATATTGTTATATTGTGTGCATGTATAAATCTGTAACAGCAAATCCCACAATTATGTACATTATATACAATTATAATGAACCAATAAAAATATGGAAAAGGTAAAGCACACAATGTTCTATTACTAAACTGTTGAATCTTAGTTGCTGTTCATATTGACTTCAACATTCTGTAACTACTTTCCCCTGAAAACAGAAAAACACACTTACTGAAGTTACAGTTGTAGCTAATATTTCCAGTGCTAGGGTCTGAGAGCTGTTCTAAGCAGTTGATATTCATTCATCCCCACGACACTGTATAGTTTACAGAGAAAAGTGAGGCTTGGGGCAAGTCTATAACTTTCCCTACACCTAGATACTGTGTGTCTTCCTGGGGGAAGATGGCTACTGAATGTCTACAATGATGACCTGTGTATATTTTCAAGAAGAAAACAACTGTCATTCCAGTTTTTGTCCCTGAATCAAGACAGCAATCCTGCTCACCATTAGCCTGCAAACTCACAGTTTATGACTTCACAGGGAAGGTGTCTCTGTCCTTCAGTTTGCACAGCTGCATTTAAATCAGATCCCATGTATCAGGAGGTGGGGAGCCATGAATGCTTCCAAACCTAATCTGAAATGGATAGTGGGTGAAATTATGGGCAAAGAATCCTGAGACCATAGACATCAAAATAAAGGTAGTAGCTCAAGACAGAATTCACTGTGAAGTATTGAATCCACATCAATACCAAGGTCCTCAGGTATGGAAACAGGGTGTGTATCATGGAGGAGGACAGGAAAGGTTCCTGGCTAGGACAAGGTCCAAAAATGTCCTTAATGTCAGCTCTTCAGCACTGTCCAAGCCACCCTTCAAGACTGGATATGTGACATCCAAGACACCTGACAGTGAGAAGGGACACGTTTGATCCCAACACCAGCCCAGGCACACGTGCCCTCAGAGGGAAGTGCTCTCTCTCTCTTTCTCTTCCCTAGTAGGAAACACTTGTCCATCACAAGGATTAGAGAATTAGTGCTCTCACCCAATTTTTAAAAATAATTTAAATCTGTAAAATTATTTCTTTTTTCTCAAGATGAAAATAGAACGTTATTTTCTGTTCTTTTTTTTCTTCTTCTTCTTCTTCTTTGTAAAATTGCTCTACAAAATTTAGAAAAAATGGACTGTCTTATCCTAAAATCTCCTTAATGTTCAAAGGCTTCTTAAGGGTAAAGTCATTTTCCAAACTTCACAATAATTTCAAGGAGTAGCTATTCCCTTACTTTTTCATAACCTGCCCATGTAATGGCACCTGGGACCAGCATCTGTTGGTACACCATGACATCTTTATCCTCAAACTGCTTCTGGCAGAGGCACTGAGGTGTTATGAAGTTGAGACCAGGACTGCTCCGTGGGAGCCAGTGAACTGCAGGGCAGAGTCGGTCCTCAGAGCTGGCTTTAGATTCGTCACACTCTGCCATCAATGGGAAGCCACATTCCACACACTCCCAGAATGAAAAGTTTTGGTTCATAACCAGAGTTTTATGAAAATCCAGATTCTTTAGTCATAACTGCTGTCCTTCAGCCCTTTCTATAGGTCCTTTCTGTTAATATATTCTAACTAACTCCACTATCATAGCAAGTTTACATCTGCTTCTATTTTCACATTGATATTGTGATAAAAAAACTATATATATATATATATATATAATATATAATATTATATATATATTAATATAATATATTATATATAATATATATTTTAATATCCTACAGGTTTCATCCTACAGATAATGCTTAGGAATGGGAATGAAGTTCACATTATAGTGATCAATAGATCACTATAATTTAATCAATGTTGAAAGCCAAAATTCTTCTTCTGTAAGACATTTACATTCATGCTCTGTGAACATCCTCATTGCTTTTGTTGTTGTTGTTGTTTCTGGTTCTGATGCTGGAGATCTAGGGTCTGCTCAGCTGAGTTAGGACCCTACCACCGAGCTGTAACCCCAACCCCTGTTACTGGGTTCACATTCTTAAGCATTCTGTAGGATAAACTAGAAATGAAAGTCATTGTTTTAAAGAAGCCATCATGAAAGGCTCTGGCTGAGTATTAGCAGATCACTCTTTAGAGTATCAAAAAATATGTTTCCACCAGTAGCATGTGAGAGCGCCCATTCCCAGTGCTTCTCCATCTCCACCTGTGCAACCTCTCTCTCTGTTCAAATCTTGGATCATTTCAGACACCTATAGATTAGCTTTTCTTTTTTAATGCTAAGTCTATTCTTTTATAATATGATAGTTGTATGAATTGGATTTTGTTTAACTTATTGGTCTTCAGTTAAAATTCTTCTTAAATAGTAACAGACAATATAAAATGGGACTCCTTAGATATCTACAGTCTCACCAAACTACATATATTACTTGTCAAGTATTTACTGTTCCAGAATGTAAAAGAAAATATAAATATTATATTCTTTTTTTTTTTTTTCTTCTTGGTACTAGGGATTGAACTCAGGGCCTAGCACATGCTTGGAAAGTGTTATACCACTAAGCTAAACCTATAGCCTTTTTAATTTTGAGACAGGGTCTCACTAAATTGCCCAGGCTGGCCTCAAATATGTGAGCCTCCAGTCTCAGCCTCCAGAGTACCTGGGACTACAGGGAGGTGCCATAGTGCCTGGCATGAGTTCTATATTCCTTTTGTCTATATTTTAATTACTTTCTGTTTCTTGTAAATCAGGACATTTACTACTTGAAATAGTAATTAAGAACCCTTTTTTATATAACAAATTAATTATTTCTTCCCACAAGATTTTTTAAAAGAAATGTTTATTATTCTAAAAGTGACATATGATTGTTTGAAAATATAGGTAAATAAAAAGAAAACAAAAATCATGTACATTCCGTCTACCTAAAATCAGTGGAAGTTTTTGATGTCTCATTGTAGTCATTCTGATCCTTATTTACGTAGCTATTTTCACAAAAATTAATGAATATACTCCATATGCTGTTCTGCAATCTGTTTTTTTTTTCCTCTTAACATCTTAGCTTTGCATCCAAAAGCATCTCTTGATCTGAACAGTATTACTCAGCAATTTCATCAATTAGTGAATCTATGCACTACCAGACATTCTGGAGAGCAATGTGAGGAAGAGCAAACTGTGGGTGGAATCACGAGCTGTCCTTGCACAGTCCAGCCTGGTGTTGGGCCCTGGCATCCAGGCACCCAAGGGACAGCTGAGAATATGTTTACTGAGGGAAGCTCCCAGCCTCCAGTCCACCCCTCTGCTCACTCCACTGCTGGCACCTCTGTCTGTCCTTCCAGAAGGACATCATCAGCAACCCCTTCCTGTCTTCTGTAGATGTAATTTCCAGACAAGAACCTTGGAAGCTGAGGTCTGCAAATGTCTTTTTTTTCTAAACAAGCTACTTCGGAGAAGCCTTTACATGGCTACACATGTTTTCCGAGTATTACTGTTGTTGAAATTGCATTTGTGGGCATGCAGCCATGTCTATCATTAGAAGTGCTCCTTCCATTCATAAAATGCATGAGCTGCCAGGCACAGTGGTGCATGCCTGTGATCCCAGCAGCTTGGGAGGCTGAGGCGGGAGAATCACCAGCTCAAAGCCAGCCTCAGCAACAGCGAGGCCCTAAGCAACTCAGTGAGACCCTATCTGTAAATAAAATACAAAATAGGGCTGGGGATGTGGCTCGGTGGTTGAGTGCCCCGGAGTACAATCCCCAGTACTCCCCCCCTAAAAAAAAAAAAAAAATACATATATATATATATATATATATATATATGAGCTGATGGGAAACAGGTTAGTTGACTAAAAAATATATCCTCACACTATAGAACACACAAATTAGCCTGTTAGTTAGGGTCTGGAATAAGTCCAGTATTGTTTCTAATAACATGAGAGGCACAGGTTAGGAAGTATATTACTGCAGGTCCACAGCAGTGTAATTACTTATAGGAAATAAGTCTCTAGTTCACCCATCAGGAGCTAAGATGTATCTCTAATGTGCTATGATGGCTTGTACTTTGTAGACTCCCGCAGGCAACCCAATGAGAGATTTCTGTTACTTGATTTAACTTTTTGTCCAGGAGAAGTAACTGTTATAAAAACTTTGTTAAACCCTCTTGGTTTTAGCTAGGAGATCATTGATTGGTTACCTTAAAGGGGATTAAGGGTGAGAACATGCATGTGAACAATTTGTTGTCCCCTTCCTTTACAGAGCTCAAACCAAGAGTCGTTAGACCCCAGGCCAAACTTGAAATGAAAGGCCATTGCTTTTTCCCATCCATCTATCCAACCTCTAGTTCAAGTACAACTCTAAAACCATCTGCTTTCCAGGAGGCGGAAGCTCAAAACCCATTAACGCCATATGTATCAGCAGAAGTGTGACTTTAGAGCCTCAACTGTTTCCCGGTTTGTTGTCTTCATTATTATCTGCCAGGAACTTAGTTGGAATGGTCTCCCTTTCCTTAAAGATGCACTGAATTTCAGTTTAAGTAGGCAAGTCTCCTCCTTATTAATTTATTACATACATTTTCTCATCTGTGTGTCTATATTTTCAAAGTAACTGCTTCATTTTGTTGGGGGAAAAAAAACAGAAAATGAGCCCAAATAAAGGGACAATAGATTTCATTTTCCATTTCCCTTCTCTCTGCCTAGAGGAATTAGTGCATCTTTCAAAGTGTCAGGAGATGAAGAGGCTGACTCAGTCTTAAATTATCCCTAGAGTCTACAACACTGTCCTTAATGAGAGAGTTTTCTGTATAAAAAGTTGTTTTGTTAAATGAGTAAAAAATAATTTCTCCTTTCACAAAATGGTCCTTCATGAAATGATTTAAATCTGAGGCCAAATATTTCCATACTTACCCCCACACACAAAGGAGGTCAAACAGTTAGAAGTCAGAATGACAGTCTTGCAGCTTAGTTGGAAATTCCGTTTTGGAAATCTCACCCAAAATGAGAGGTTAACCGTGGTCCACGTGGGAGTAAAATGATTGTCAACTATAAAGAAAAGCAAAGAGAAAGGGCAACTCCATGGAATCTCAGAAGGCAGAGACAAAAGTAAGTTTCTTTGTAATATTGCACCTTCTTTTTGTGGCTGGAGATTTGCCTTCATAATGATCCTCTGAGTTTGTAGCTTGTAAAACATCACATTTCTATATTTGTTCCCTCATTTGATCCTCACAACCTCTGATCATGGGGCAAAGAATAAGTTACCTCCCCAGATTACAGACGTGGAATCTGAGGTTGAGAAGTGTTCAGTGACTTGTCGCTGGTCCTGTGGCTGGCCGGTGGCAAGGCTGGCTCTGAAGAGCCCTGCCCCATCTCTGAAATTGGAATTATTTATACACAAGTTGTTAGGGTGACTCAGGGGCATTGTTGGGGCAAAGGGAAATAGGGAATTATTTAAGCAGCACAGACAGATGCCATTCATGTGGTTAATTTTGTTCTGCCCCCTGAGAATCTTTCAAGGCTGCTTACTTTCATGTGCTAACTAACCACAGATGGTTAAGTTGCTCCTTTTCACATGGTACGGTCATGGTCAGTTGATGGATGGGTCCGTGACATTCCTTCTTCACATTGGCAGGGAAAAAAGTCAGTGGTGGAACAGTAGAATGGAAACGGGAAATCAAAAGGATCTCTGCATTCTGAGAACTCAGGACGAGGTCTCTGGTACCAGCCATTGGCCGTGAAGCAGCATGGGCCAGAGGACTAGAGGTTGATCTACTAGCTGACCACTTAAGAGCCTCCTAGCTCAGCCCCCTCCCTCCCCTACCTTCCATCCTATGTACCTCCAGCAGATTACCTTGTCCAAAGTTTTCTGTTAGTTGGCTGAGAAGATAAAGACTCTGGACCCTGAGGTTCAAGGTCTCTGAGATAGTAACGCCTAGCTCTCGCTAAACACCCATTACAGACCAGATATCTCAAAACTATCATAGGAAATGCAGGATTAGGTCTGTTTTAGAAATGATAAATCCAATGCTGACAGAGGTTAAGCAACTTTCGCTGGGTTAGCTCCCTACGGGTGGAACTCTGTTCCAGCCCCAGCCTTCCCGGCTCCAAGTCCTTGCCTGGCTTCCAAGATGTACTTGTGACACACAGGGCCCACAGTACGCCGCCTGCCGTGCTCCCTTTGCAAACCTTCCTGGCCCTGTCTCAGCTCCGTGTTGTTGTGAAAAGTTTTCCACCTGGAAAACCCTTCCTGATCCTGCTGCCAGTGGAAATGTCATTAGTTCTTCAGGACTGATCTTAAACATCAGCCTGTCCTTAAAAATTCTTCCGGAGTCTTACCTTCAACAGCTCACAAACATAGGGGGAAAAAAAAATCTTCCCCTTTTCTGCAGATCTTCAGGTTTTGCATAATTCCTGTGGCTCTTACTCTCTCTATTACTTTGGTTATGTTTGCATCCTCGTTAAAACTTTGCACGCTTTTTGGAGAGAGATGCTATGGCTTATTCATGAGAATTATATCCTTGTAGCCCCTAGCCGCCAACAAATGCTGCAGTAAAAAGTTGTACAGTTGAATAATAAATTCCACACCATGTCTACAACAGATCATCCCTTTTCTTCCCCAGATCGCCCCTGGTTTCCAGTTTGGTGAAGGGCCAAAGTGCCAGATGCCCATGAGCCGGCAGCTCTGGGTGCCATTCTCAACTCCTCCCTTCGCCTCTCCCACATCCAATTACAAATTCTGTAATATGCCCTCCAAGGAATCTTTCCAATCCAAGGACTTGGTTTGAGCAGCTGTGCACTCCAGAAACGCATGAGTCGAGGAAGAGACCCAGAGAAAGGAGCCAACACACCAGGGTCCTTCCTACTGTGTCCTTCTCACCCCCTTTCAAACGAAGTCACTCTAGGACTTCATAAATGATAAAGGGTGAATGATAAATGAGTCCCTCAATCTTAGTCCCACTGTGGCTGGCTCCCTGTGTTCCTTTTCCTTCTGCCGACAACCCCCCCCACCTCTCTCTGACTCACTTCTCAACCCACTTATCTCATTCCTCCTCCACCACCATTTGCTCTACTCCTCCATCTCCTCACTTGCAAAGGACTCCATGGATTTGGGAAGGACGCATCCTACCCTGTGGGGAAGGAAGGATTTGCCCATTGCTTCAGTATCTGGGGCAATTTAGTTTGGGAGGTTGGCTGCTTAGCTGGAGATGCCTGTTAGCCACAGTCCATGAGGCATTTAAGTATGAATGCTGAGGAGTTGGCATGAGGCTAAAGTTGGACCTGTGAATGTGCCAGTTTTCAATATACAGAGGGTATGCTAGCTCTGGATGAATTAATTTAAAGCAGTGGTTCCCAATTCAGGGTGTGTACTAAAATCAAGGGTGTGCTTAAACTTAGTAGACTCTGCCCCAGGCCAGTTTACCCAGAATACCTAGAGTGCTCATCCAGGTATTATATTATTTTTAAAAATCCCCCAGGCTGGGGAAGAGTGCTTCCCTAACATGCAAAGGGTCCTAGGTTTAATCCCCAGTAACACACACTAAAAAATACAAACAAACAAAAAAACCCATAAATATATAAAAATTTCCCTGTGTTATATTTATCTGGGGGATTGAAGAAGATGTGGGGAAAAAAGAATGAATTTCTTCCAAAGAATTTATATTCAGCACAGCCCTAGGACTTGACTTAAATGTAGTTTATCATAATAAGCAGAGAGACTTTTTCACTGCATGACAAAAAAATGACAACTAAATAGAGTTGAACTTTGAGTTCCCAGAACTTTCCATTCCATTCTCTCAAATTCCTCACTGCTTAAAAAACTGCAACCATGATTTGTTGTCAGAGGACAGTCAGAAGAGAGCAGAGAACATTGATTATGATTTGCTCAATAAATGCATTGAAGTGCTGGGACCCTGTTTATTTCAGGAGACTGAAAGAGGAGACACAGGCCCACCTGGGAGATTACAGTCTAGGCAGAAGAGAGGGACTTCAAGGCAGTCAGGAACTAACCAGGTAAGGTGAATTGGATGTGGGTGGGACAGGAGCAGAAGCCCATTTGAGTCTCAAAAGATAAACAGGGGACAATTTGCAAGCCGGATGAGGAAACAATAGAAGTGAGAGGTGTGCTCAGGGGAACAACTGCAGTACTGAAAGCACCCTGGGGAGTGCCTGGGTGGAGGGAGAGGAGAGTTGCTAAGGGGCAGGGGGATGGGCTTTGTAAGGCACAGGAAAGCTTCAGACTCTCTCCAGGTTGCTTTCCCAGGAGGCAGTGTCTTATACCGAAGAAAATGAGGTGCCACCTAACAGAAGTTGCATAACCAGAGCTGTGTCGTCAGGAAAAGATGACAGAGATGAGAACCAGTGTTGCCAAGGGACTTTGTCCTCTTTGGCCTGCTACTTCCCATCCCATATTCTTCAATTCTCCGTCTCTGGGTGAACAACCTCTTGCCTCTGGTGTCCTTCCACACACCCTCGCAACCACCCCAGACTCCCCAGGCACAAGTGCCCTCACCTGCTTGTACAGAGGGCCATTGGATTGAAAGAGAACCAGTCCCTTGGAAGAGGCCAGCTGCCTGGAGGGCCCGACTCCTTCTGTGCACTTGTGATAGTCTCTCCTGCACCACAGAGCTCCGCAGTGCTAAAGGAAAAGCCGAAAAGCCGATAAGAAGTTCAAGGGTGTTAGGGTCGGTCTTCCACAGGGAGGAGAGCAAGGGCTTTCCTGTGGGTCCCCCTGCTGCCAACCCCAGAGGCAGCACCTGCAGAGGCAACACGGTTCCAGGTGAAAACCACGGCCATTTTCCCATAGATAGTCTCGTTTAATTCAGAAAATGTTCTTGTGCACTCTTAGACACAGAGAGGGCCACAGACTTCAGCCACCCTGTGGGAAGAGCATGGCAATCTTGCTCTGGAAGCATCATGGTGTCTATGCTCCTGTCTGGAAATACTCATGTACAGATCACTCCACCCTGCTACCATCCGGGAGGCAGGAAATCCAGAGCTCCATCCTCCAATCCCCTGTTGCCTGTTGGATTGATGGACTTGGCATTTTTCCATCAGGAGTAACTCTCCCTAACCCCTGAGATGCTAGAGGGCTTCAATGGGACTTTTTTGGAGGCAGTAGTTAAAATGTAAACACCTGTTGAAATCAACTAACTCATTTCAAACATATTCTCTCCATTTGAAATTGAAAAAAAAAATCTTTCCTATGAAAAATAGTCTTCTATGTTAGCTGTCAGGAATGAACATACACATACCACAATTATGTAAGTTATAAAATATTTATCAGTACCAAATTAAATCCTTCATTAAAAATGGCAGCTTTTTGAGATTATAAATATTTCCTATCCTCATAGCTTCTTGAAATGAAAGAGAATTCTGCTAAAACTCCTGAGATCCTGACCAAAAGATTTCAACATCTGTCTATTTCTAATACAGATGAGGTCATAAAATGCATTATTCCACTAACTCTTGTATAGACAAGAGACTATTCTCTTACAGCTCAGAGATGCTCCCAAGTCTACCCTTCCCTGATAAACAGATCCATTTTTTGAAATTCCTATCTCATCTCCCAGAACATGGCATTTGTTCCTAGAACTATACAATTAATCTACTTTCAGCTCAGACTACAGTGAAGCTGTACTTAATGTCAAGAAAAAGGGGCATAAGGGAGACTGTCAAATAGGATTATTCAGAGGAAAGAAACCTAAGTGGATTTAAAATTGCAACCTGTCATTGCCTTCTGCAAGTCCTGCTGGAAGACCTGAAAAGTAAGAGCATTTTATCAAAGTATAAAACCTAAGAAGAAGAAATAACTTCTGGTTTTTAAAAAAATGTGTCATATTAACTGCCATGTTTGCTTGGTGGCATAGGTGGCTCAGTATTAAAGATGGTATATTGTAAAATTGTGTGTATGTGTGTTTGTGTGCGCATGTGCATGT
Source organism: Urocitellus parryii (assembly GCF_045843805.1). Classification (NCBI taxonomy): domain Eukaryota; kingdom Metazoa; phylum Chordata; class Mammalia; order Rodentia; family Sciuridae; genus Urocitellus; species Urocitellus parryii. The sequence continues at coordinate 117,143,191 of NC_135532.1, read as the reverse complement.
GTGTGCATGCATATGTGTGCGTGCATGTGTGTGTGTGTGTGTGTGTGTGTGTGTGTGCGCACGCAGCTGCTCCCGGTCTTCTCTACTTGTTGTCAGGTATTAAAAAACAAGCATATTGCAAGGATTTTTCTTATGGTCTCAGATGACTGATACCATGTATTCAGTAAGCATTCTTTGCTAAACATGTTATCACCCATTACCTGACCTATCTTGGGATGACACTGTGGATTCAGAGCTTTTCTCCTATTTCTTAGTTTAAAAAACAGAAAAAGGGAGATTTTCCCTTATGTTCTCAAACAGTACTTTCTGCTTTCTCCCTCAACCTACCTGACTTACCCCTACCCTGTCACACCCCCCCACACTCTCCTGTATTGTGTACATTGCTGTCTTAGAGCCAAGAGCCCAGTGTTGGAGGCATAGCTTAGTGAGGCACAGCACACTCTTGAGCTCCAAATGCATTGCTCTCCTAAAGAGAAAGAAAGGCTTACCACATAGAGACCAAGCTTCAGTGACAGACCAGCGGGATGGTGGCCTTGTGTGAGGACAGTGCCAGCGCCCCACCCTGATGCACTTTGCAAGAGGCCACCCTCCTTTGTGAGCATGGTGGCCTTGCTGCCTTAAGCCAAACATAAGCCAACAACAGAACCAACTTATGCCTCCTGATTCCTTATCCTGAATTCTTGCCACCAATACCAATTCAGGCAGCCTCCTAAATCCCAATTTGCAATGGGAAAAGTGGATTGAATTGTGATTACTAATCAGAGAAATCCTCAGATCTTCACTAGGTCTCTGAGTTTATGAGTTTTTATTATCTCAAAGAGTTTCCCTTGAAAACCAGAAATGTAAAATCAAAAGTTCCAGGGAAGGAGGATGAAAAGGAAAATGATTAACGGCTGAACAAAAGAGCACAAACACATTTAAGCACTCTGTCACTAGAATTTCTAATAATACACACACTTATTGTGGCATTCTAGAAACATCTGTTTTCTCAAGTGTTTTTCCTATATACATTAACTTTTAAATAAAGTTTTGAAAAGACATAATTCAAAAAATGTTTATTTGAAAAGATCAATGACAGATATTAGATAAAAACAAGTAGAACTACTAATGAAAAATTAATTACAACCATTGATATCACTGAATTTAGAAAGATTGTAACAAAATAGTTGATGTAGATATTGGACATTTTTTTTTAATTCGGAGAATATAAGTGATAGTCAAACAATGTAAAGTCATTAAAATTAACTCCTCCCAAAGCAGAAACTTCTGTAAACAAACACTTAACACAAAAGAGAACAAAAAAAAATTAAAATTGGTTAATGAAACAAAGTCACCAGGATACATTGCTTTAAAACTTATAATTTATAAAAATCATTCTCCAAATTACTGAAGCTATTTCAGTATATATTAAAATGAAAACTTTTTCCAACTAATTTTGTACATTAGCATTACAATTCTAAAACCACAAAAATGATGATATATGTATGTTTGTGTTCAACTATTTAATTTCCCCAAATTTATTTGAGCTACTTATTATAATACATATTTTGTAATTTTCTTTTTGTATGTTTGACAATATAATTGATAAATCATGCATATTAATTCAATATAATATTATAACTATAACATATAAAATAATTAGGTAATGATACAATATTTTCAATATATCAATGCACATTTAAAAATTTATTAGAAAGCAAAGTTAGATGTCTTAGTGTTCAGATTTAGATGTTTATGCCCAATAAAGAATCACCATGAATGGATACCTCTGCAAGTATAGAGTCATGGAGTTGTACTATTTACTCAAACACCTCTTTTGCCATTCTGTTCATGAACAAATTTTATGAAATGATCATTGATTTTGAGTTCTAAATAGAAAAAAAATTACAGTCTCTAAATTTTTTTAAAAAATCAGGTTATGCAGTAACTTTCCCACTGATAAAAATACTGTAAAAGTTTCACAGCCACATTAGATATGTACAAATGCTGAGTAAAACTTTGTATCAAGTACTAAATAATATCACATTAAAACCAAGAAGGCTTTAGAAAAAATAAAACAAAAAGCAGAAAACAGACTCAACACCAATAGATACAGAAGTAAAATACATTATATTAGCATATTAAATAAAACTGCAATGTTTTGAAGTGCTCAGTGTAATCTGAATATCTTCAACACTCATTCCCAATTTAAATTCTAAATTAAGCTCAAACAAAAGGAATGATGAGAGGATAAAGACAATTCATAATATCAGCATAAACTATCATAAAAGGTGAAATCTTCACTAGGTCTCTGCTAGAGTTGTTCCGATCTATAATAAATAGCTGGCACCCCCGACTGCTGGTTGCATATATTTACCCAACTTTTAAAATTTTATATCAAAAAGCTCATTCATATGCTCATTACCATAAATCTTACAAATGTATCCTATATACTATTTAAATATGTGCATGACAATGAGAGTCTGGATTATAACTTAAAATCTTGCTTTCTCAAGCAAGGGGCAAAAGTTAAGCCCCAGAGTATTTGGGACAGGAAGAGAGAAGAGAAATGTACCATATATACTCAGGCAGATTGTTGCAGAAATTCAGTTATCAGGATTTATGGGGAGAACTAATGAAATTAATTTAGAAACCTAAAATTAGGATAAATTAGCCAATGTATAATTCATAGTAATATAATGTAGTATAAAGTATGATGCTAGGGGGCTCCACACCATCTCTTTGGTATAGAAATGTTGTTCAGGGTGGTGTATAATTACAACAGGAACTGGATTAAGGGAATGCATGCTTGGGGGACTCTGTGGGGTGCATATAGATTTTACTTTTAGATTGCTCACTTGAATTGAGTTCAAATCTTTGTTTCCAGTGACTAACCCACCAAGTAGCCAACCATAGCATGGTAGGAAATAGGTGGCACTGGGGTTACATCACAAAAAGCCTTCTTGTCTGTTGGCAGACAGAACCGAGATCTGAGTGATCCCGGAGTCAGAAAATGGAATCAGAAGTTAGATGGTTATTAAAGCATAGCTGCTCATTCCCCACCAAGGATGCTAGGTAAATAGAAGAATTATTGGGATTTATGCAGATTTATACTTTACCCTCTCCAAACCATTTGTTTTCACTTTCGAGATTTAGAATGTTTCCTTAATCATTAATAACACATGCTCAGTAGATCATTGATTCATTTAATTATACTTTAACTGTTCATCTCACAACATCAATACAAATGGGCAGGCTCCTTGCACACCTGATTCCAGTTTAAAAAATAAATAAATAAATAAATAAATAAATGGAAGCTCCTGTCCCCAGAAAACACTCATGATTGCAAACAAAAGCATTGATACCCAATCACATCACCCATGAGGTACATTATGATTGTGTGCAAATGCAGAGGGCTTTCCTCTCCTCTCTTCTTGGATTCTTTCAGGGAGGGGTGTGTGTGTGTGTGTGTGTGTGTGTGTGTGTGTGTGTGTGTGTGTGTTTAAATATCTGTATAATATCTAGTGCTGAAAATCATTCCAGAGTTGACATCAATAAACAGCACCCCAGTCCTGACCTCGTCTCTTACTGTGTTTCTGGTCTCAACCTTACATTTTGGTGAAATTTAGCCTTTCTAGAAGACTTAACCTCTCAAAGCCCCAGTTACCTCCTAAGAATCAACACTTTTTGACAGTTTTGTAAAAGATACTATTATGTGCCCTTCCCAACAACCTGTGAAGAGATTGCTAATAGTGTCCTCATTTTTCAGGGCGTGGAGGACCTGGCACAGGGGTGAAGTAACTCACCACAGGATAAATGTGCAACAGGATTTGAACACTGGCCGCAACTTTGTGCTTCAAAGGAGTCCTCTGTGCAGCCCCTTCAAACAGCACCAAGAGTGAGGACAAAATGAGATAATGTCTGGGGACAGGGTTTGAAAAGTTCCAGCTTTAAAGATGAGAAGCTTAATCATGAACGACTGTTAGGTCCAAAAGTACTGCTGGGGCCATCCAGTATCTGCTGTGCTCGCTGTTCACACAGTATGGACTCTCCGTTCTTTGGATATGTTATGGCTTAGATCTGAAGTGTCCCCCAAAAGCTCACGTGTGAGACACTGCAAGAAAGTTTAAAGGTGGCAAGATTGGCTTCTGAAAGCCTTAACATAATCAATGCATTATTCCACTAGAATGGATTAACTGGTGGTAACTGTAGGCAGGTAGGGTGCCTAGAGCATGCTTTGGGGTTTATATTCTGTCTCTGACCAACTATAGGTCTCCATGGTTCCTTGTTGCCATGTACCCAGCTCCTGTCCTCCCCTACACCTTTCCACCCAGTTATGCTGTTTCACTTGGGCCCAAAGCAATGAAGTTGGCTGCCTGTGGACTGAGACCTCTGAAACCATGAGCCCCAATGTATTTTTCATCCACTAAAATTGTTGTTTGCCGAATGCCAAGTGCCAATGTCTCGGCTTGGCACAGAATCACGAGCCACCACACAGCTTTGTAGGTTCAAACAGCAATTCTTTATTCCGGATCTCACACCAGCCTCCACACACGTTCAGGGGCAGTCTAAATCTCTCCGCACACTTCACCTACTCCACGAGGCTTTTTCCAAATCCCATTTGAATCTCATGAGAACTCAACGGGAACAAGCAGCAGGAACACCCTAATCCCAACAGCAATAATCTTCAACCTCAACTTCCCTAAAACCCATATTCTTAAACCTGGAAACGCCTTAAACCGGGAACACCCTAAACCCAAGGACTGGGATACTTCCTCAAACCTGCAGGATACTTCCTCAAACCTGGATCCACCCTCGATCACCTTGAGCAGGGTCATCTTTCTCAAACACACAAGCAAGGTCGCAGCAAATTTCCAAGGCAAGTCCATTTAACATGGGGTACACTGGCAAGGATTACGATGCATCAATATCTACTTGGTAATGGCCCTCAGCAGTTGTTGTCAGTACTTTTGGTCACAATGATGAAAAATCTGATTAAAAAAGGATAAGAGTGTCTCGATTCCCTCTACTCTCAGTCTCTGGGTTGAGTGGAATTGGCCCCCCTCCTGCCTCCAAGGATGAGAATGCTGAAAATGGTTGGCTTGTACACCTGTTGTGGATCAAGAGCAAGGGTAGCAGACAGCCAATGTTAGATGCCTGTATTCCTTCTATGCTGCAAAGCCTGGGCATGCCTCACCCTGAGGACTCAGCACCATGAGTAGTAAGTCAAAAGCTTTGCCTTTCTTTCTGAAGTCTCCCATGAAATAGCTACAGGGCCTCTTCTCATGCACAGCAGCGCTCCAAGTTTCTTTAATATCGATGCCTAGGTGTCAGTGTAAGTGTAACCTACGGGTTGCATTCAAAAATAAAGGATACAAGGACCCTTTAGACAGTGTGTTTTCCTCCTCATTTCTTCTCACCACCCTTGGCATGTCAAAGGAGTAGCGGGGTGCTTTCGATGACCCACAGTCCGGCCGATCCCACTTGCCTCTGAATGCAAGAGAGACGGCACCTCCATGCTGGTCCTGGGAAGGAACAAAGCCATCCTGCCAATGGACATAGAATTACAAACACCAGGTCTCTCACAGTGCGTCCAGAGAAGAATGAAAGCCACTTTCTTTTCTCAAGCTCAGTACATGAGGTCATGGTCCTTGCTGTAGTCTGGACAGCACAAGATGTAATTCAGAAATTTAATTAAAGTTGGGATCCACATTTATATATAAGAATGAAATAGATGACCTTTCCAGGCCCAGAAATTTCTACTAACAAAACCGTCTATACAGGATATTATTAAAGAATGATTTGAACTAAGATAACTCTGACTTCCTAAGGATTTTCCTGGGGTTTTCTTCCAGCCTTGGCTCCTTCTAGCTTTCTATTTCTATTTCTATGGTTTGATTACCCCTGTCCTGTTTGCTTCCAGTGCTGTCTTCTTCTCTCCCATCTCCCTTCTTTTTTCAGAACACTTCAGCTTGAGTAGTAGGATTTTCAGCCTCTGGGGGCAAAAAAAAATCAATGTTTAAACAGAAGAGCAAAATCAAGGCTGCAGCAGCAAATAGAAGACACTGAGCAGTCTGGACAAGGTGTTGCACCCAGCTGCTGTCCCTCAGAGAGAGCACATCACTGTCAGGGGCTCAGAGAGCCCCTGGCTGCATCACAGAACGGAATCCAGCGAGGCCAGGAATAGAGAGTAGAGCTCCATTCCTTTCCAACCTGTGCGTGCTAGTCAGCTTTTTGGCTGTTGCTACCAAAAGACCCGATAAGAATAATTTTAGAAGAGGAAAATTTATTTGGCACTCACAGTTTCAGAGGTTTTAGTTTACAGATGGCCATACCTCATGGCCCAAGGGGAGGCAGGACATCATGGCAGAAGGGTGTGGTGGAAGAAAGTGACTCAGGACATGGCACCAGGAAATAGAGAGAGAGCATGAGCTCCTCTCATCATGGACAAAATATAAACTGAAGGCACGCCCCCATTGACCCCCTCCTCCAGTCACACCCTGCCTGCCTACCATCACTACCCAATTCATCCCTATCATCAGGTTGATGCACTGTTTAGTTTGAGCTTCTCATAACCCAATCATTTCACCTGAAAACCTTTTTGCATCATCTCACACATGGGCTTTTGGGGAACACATCCTCTCCACACTATAACACCGAGACCCTCAGCTCTGTTCCATTCCACTTAGATGCTTAAAACAAGAACTTCCTTATTCCACTCACTAGAGTTTCAAGAACTGTGACCTCAGAGGTCTCAGATTCCTTTTCCTCTATTCTATAGCTCCATGTAGTAATCACCTGTTAGGAAAATGGCATCTTCTCTCCCCCACCTCCCACCGTTCAGGTGAACTCTTCCTAAGTAAATCCTGCACCAAGCTGCTCTCTTGGTTCAGGAGAGCTCCCTCTGCTGCAGCCCACTCAGAACATCTGCATGCAGCCCAAATGTTCCTGGTGCTGACAGCCCCGCTTCTCCCCAGACTGTCACCATCTGGCCCTCAGCTGTGCACTTCTGAGAACCCACGCCTGCCGGTGCCAATCCTGCTCCACGGAAGGCGATGAGCTTAGTGTTTCTCCAGCATTCTTGCCCAACCGCACTCACGTGCCTTGTATTTTCTTTCCTCTTTAGTACTCTCATCCTCCTAGGTTTTAAAATAATAGTTCACATTTATCAATAAAAAAAATAAAATACCTCTTTAATTATAAAAAATGTTTTCAATTCATCTTACCATGAGACTGAAAAGGAGATGCAGATTTTCCATGTGATTTTCAATGTCACGTCATGGAAATATAAATAATTTTGCTAAGGTTATGACATGCATACTTGGAAAGCAGTTAATTTTAACTGCCACTTTAAACATAAAAATTTGCTAATATCACTATAATCAAAACACTGTATTTCCCTCACTTTAAAAGATTGTGCCTGCTCAAAACCACAATTCTTTTGCCAGCTTTTAAAAATTACTTTTAAGATTGTAAATGGGAACTAAAATGTTGGTTCTTGTCATTTCTATACTAATTCAGTGTCCAATTATTCCTGAGTAACCAGCATTTGGCTCGATTAATTAGATAATCTGAAAAATGTTTATCAGGGCTTATACCAGGTCAGCATCAAAAATAAAGACAGGCCTGGTACATGTAAACTTCTTTGAGGCTTGTAGGAGAGTATGAAACAGAAAGAAAAGCAAATAACTTCTCTTTAGCCAAATGCAGAACCACTGATACACAAAAGCCCTCCAGAAAACATTATTTGATTTCTCAAGCATTTTGGTTTCTGTTAAGACAGGGTTATGCAATTTTGATTGCCTATTTATCAAGACAACTGGGGCTTTTTGTCTATAAATAAATAAATAATGACAAAATAAAACCTCTTACTCTTGCCTTTCTGATGAAATGTGTTTTTCAACCTCTGGAGAAATGAAGGTGACTATCAGAATTAGATTCCTGTAGGAAGATTTTCCTTTTCTCTTTTCACATTTTTACTGCTGCTTTATTATTACACATAATGGTGATCTTCGTTGTTACATTCATTCACATACAGAATGTAGTAATATGGTCAGTATCACTCCCCAGTACTTCACCTTCCTCTCCCTCCTCCCACCCCGGGGTTCCTCTCCTGTACTCCACTGATCTTTAGACTTTCATGAGATCCACCTCCCATCTTTCTTCTCCTTTTTCCTCTTTGGCTTCCACAGATGAGAGAAAAGATCTGAATCTTAAATTTTAAGTTCAGCTTACTTTGCTTAAGAAGATGTTCTCAAGTCCCATTCATTTACCAGCAAATGCCACAATTTCATTCTTCTTTATAGCTGAATAAAACTCCGTCATGTATATGTACCATATTCTCTTTATCCGTTTATCCACTGATGGACACCTAGGCTGGTTCTGCTATAAACATGGATATCATATATCATTGTAGTGTGATGACTTTAATTCATTAGGATAAATACCCAGGAGTGCTATGGCTGGTCCATATGGGGGTTCCATGACTAGTCTTTTGAGGAACCTCCATACCAATTTCCATAGTGGTTCTAATTTTCAATCCCACCAACAGTATAGAATGTTTCTTTTTCTCCACATCTTTTCTAGCTTCTATTATTATTTATATTCTCAATGGCTGCCCTTTTGACTAGAGTTGAAATCTCTGTATAGTTTTGATTTGCATTTCTCTAATTGCTAATGATTTTAACATTTTTTTCATGTATTTGTTGGTCATTTGTATTTCTTATTTTAAGGGTCTGTTTAAGTTTATTGTTGTTGTTTTGCTCATTTATTAATTGGGATATTTGGTTTTTTGGTGTAAAGGTTTTTGAGTTCTTTATATGTTCTGGATAGATTCCTCTATTAGAAGAATAGCTAGCAAAGAATTTTCTAATTTTTTGTACATTATTCCTTCACATTCTTAATTGTTTTCTTTGCCACACAGAAACTTTTTAATATGATGCCATCCCATTTATTAATTCTTGGCATAATTTTCTGAGCTTTAGGGATCCTTTTGAGAAAGTTGTTTCCCTGCTCCAATATGCTGGAATTGACCCTATGTTTTCTCCTAGGAGTTGCATAGTTTCTGATCTAATTCCTAGGTCTTTGATTCACTTTGAGTGGACTTTTATGCAGGGTGAGAAGTAAGGATCTAGTCTCATTCTTCTACATTTGAATATCCAGAATTCCCAGCACCATTTGTTTAAAAGATTGTCTTTTCTTTGGTGTATGTCTTTGGCACTTTTATCAAAGATTAAATGGCTGTATCTCTGTGTGTTTGCCTCTGAGCTTCTAATGTGCTCCATTGGTCTATGTGTGTGTGTGTGTTTATGCCAGTACCACCACGTAGTTTTTATTGCTAAAGCTCTGTATTATAATTTGAATCCAGATATTGTGATGCCTCTAGCAGAACTTTTTTAGCTTAAAATTGCTTTGGCTATCCTAGATCTTTGATTCTTCCAAATGAATTATAGGATTAATTTTTCTAGTTATGTGAAGAATGTCATTTGGTATTTTGATGGGGGTTGGATTGAATCTGTATATTCAGTGGTATGACCATTTTAATAATATTAACTCTGCCTATTCTTGAACATAGGAGGTCTTTCCATTTTCTTGTGTCTTCTTCAATTTCTTTCTTCAGTGTTCTGTAATTTTTATTATAGATATATTTCACCCCCTTGGTTAGATTTAGTCCTAGGTATTATTTTTTAGGCTATTGTGAATGGGATTGTTTTCCTGACTTCTCTCTCAGCAGATTCATTATTGATGTATAGGAAAGCTATTGATTTTTGTGTATTGACTGAACTTTTTATTTCTTATTTTTGTCTTTCCTATCTTAATTGCTCTGGTGACAATTTTGAGTACTATATTGAACAAGAATGGTGACAGTGGACATCCTTGTCTTGTTCTGAATTTAAAAATAAAGGCTTTCATATTCTCCATTCACTATGATTTGGACCTCAGGTTTGTTTTATATAACCTTCATCATGTTGATTAAGTTCCTTCTAGCCCTTGTTTCTTCAGAGTCTTCAGAATGAATGGGTGCTAAATTTTGTTTAAGGCTTTCTCTGCTTCTCTTTAGATGACTATGCGATTTTTGTCCTTAATTTGATTTATGTGGTGAATTGCATTTATTGAATTGCATATGTCAATCCATCCTTGCAAACCTGGAATAAAACCAACTTGGTTATGATGTACAATCTTCTTAATATGTTGTTGAATACAATTTGCTAATATTTTATTACGAATTTTACATCTCAGTTCATTAGTGATATTTGTTGTTAGTTTTCTTTCCTTGATGTATCCTTATCTGCTTTGGTATGAGAGCAATACTGACTTCATAGAATGAATTTGGAAGTAAGTATTCCATCCCTTTTTATTTCATGGAATAATATGATGAGTGTTGGTACTAGTTCTCTATTAAAAGTCTGGTAGAATTCAGCTGAGAATCCATCTGGTCCTGGGCTTTTCTTTGAATTCTTTATATGGCATTTCATCCATTTATATATCTTTGGAGTCAGTTATTAGTGAATCATGAACTTTAGGAGATGTTTTTTTTTTTTTTTTGTGATATTTCTTTGTATTCTTGTGCTGGATTTTTTGCATCTGTTGGCATGGAATTCTCTTCCTCTCTTGTGTGTGGATCTTTTTAGGGCATGGACATCTCTTGTTAAAGTGTTCTTGGATATAGGTTGCTCTAAATTGTTTAATATATTTTCAAGTGGATTTTGTGGTATAGTTTCCCTGCTAGTTCTTTGGTGATGATTTGTATATTTCGATACAGTGTGTATTGTGTCTCAGCTTCAGGATTCCACTTTTCCAACAGGTCTCAAAAAAGTGCAATTTTTCTTGTAGATCTTGCAGATTTGTTATATTCAGTAGGTTAAGTGGAGTACACCCTTGGTGATTGCTCTTGTGCACTTAACATCTCTGTGGAAATTCTAAAGGGGTATGGGAGTGATCTAGGTCATATCTCATAGGTATGGTATCCAAATCCTTTGTGTTAATTATCTGTTTTTGCTGTAGGATTGGATGTCCATGAGCGGGATCTGAAGGCCTCCTAGTCATGAGGTCCTGGTTATTAATTTGGGGTTTTGACTTTTCTAGTCTTTGTATTAAAGTGCTATTAAAGTCTGAATGTGATTAGTCTGCATTTGTAGCAAGGTGCACTGTCTCTTGACTGGGTTTAGCTCAGCAGCAGGGTCTCCACACTGTGAACCTGTAGCATCCCAGGAGATTCCCAGCACCCCCTAGAAAAGGGGAAAGCACAGAGCAGCAACCACAGAAGCAAATACACAGCATTAAAATAAACAGCTACAATAACAACTGCCACAAAAATAGATGATGTTTTTGCCAAAAGCAAAAACATTGAATATCCATGAACTAGGTCAGACATTCAAGTAATCAGCAGGTGTCCACTACGCCGTCCACAGTACTAGCAACTGCAACAACATAAACGGGACAAGACTTATATAAACCAAATAGTACGAAAACACAGTAAAAATGCAGCTTGTTAAGAGAAAAGAAAATGTAATAGAAAGGTAGAAGAGAGTTTAGAATGTTCAAAATGCAAGCAGAGAAAATGCAGAAGAGATGTAGCAACTGATGACCCTAAAGGAGAAAAGTAAATAAAAGAAACAAAGTAAGGGCCAGATGCGGTGGCACTGGCCTGTAATCCCAGCTGCTCGGGAGGCTGAGGCGTGAGGATCACGAGTTCAGTGCCAACCTCAGCAAAAAGTGAGGTGTTAAGCAACTCAGTGAGACCCTGTCTCTAAATAAAATACAAGATAGGGCTGAGGATGTGGCTCAGCGGTCCAGTGCCCCTGAGTTCAATCCCTGATACTCCACCTCAAAGAGAAAAGAAATGAAGTAAGGAGAGAAAACAAGATACTTTGACTATTAGAGGGAGAAGATAGGAGAGAAAGAGAAACAAATAAAAACAAAACCAAAATAAACAGAAAACCCTAACAAAAGACAAGACAAAGAAAAATAGCAATCATAAAAAATGCTAAAAAAGAAAGAAGGGTGTGCTCTGTGTATGTGTATCTGCATGAACCAAGCTGCACAGTAAGAACACCGTAGAGAGAGCTGGAAAGAGGGAGAGAGATTCTTAGTGAAAAATGAGAAAATTGTCTTCACTGAGGTGGTCAAAACTATTGACAGGAGAGATGGTCACTGCCTATGCCCGACTGTCCTTCTCTCCATTTCTTCTTGGGCTGTGTGCCCTTGAGAAAGCAAAGACTAAGAGCTGTTCAATCCTTCCTCTTGTGTGTTCTCACTGAGCCACCAGCTGGAGTGGCCCAAGCCTGAGGCTGGTTGGAGGAACCTGAACTTCCCTTTCCCCCAGCACAAGGTAGGATGGAGTGGGAAGTCCTGGCCACTGGAGTGTCCTCAGCACACACCAGGGTGGGACTGCTGCAGGGTTCTATGAAGGCAGTTTCCCTGGGGCTTGGGTCTAATCAGGCCTTAGGGGCTTTGCTGGGTGGGATCTGCTGTGGAGTGTCAACAGCCCCCTAGGGTCTGGAAGATTCCAATCTCTGCTAGGAATCTGGACCTTAGAAGCTTTCTAAGAATTCTACTCCTAGGGCAGGGGAGTTGCCCTCCACGGATCCCACACACTCCATAGCCCACAAATAGGTCTGCTCAGCCGCAGTCACTGAGTGTATTCACGTCTACCTCATTTTCCTGGGCCTCTTCAGCTGTCACAGGAGCCACCAGACTCAAAGGTGAGAGAGTTGCACCCCCCAACATATCTGTGACTTGAATCCCCCTGGGAACAATCTTCTCTGTGCCTATCTCACTCCCATTCTGCTAGGTACACCCTAGATCATCTGTTAGGTACATGCCAGGACGATGTTACTATGCTCTCCGAAGCTCCTGAAACAGCCAGTGACAGCATAGCCCCCTAGAGATGGCTCCTGCCTGCCACTTGAGACACAGAGCACTTTTCAAATACCAGTTTACTGTGCAGCCCCTGGATCTGCTAAGTTCAGCCTGTTATTTCTGCTCTTCAGGTTTCCCCACGATTCCTCTTTGAGCTATCCCTCCCCTCTGCAGTGAGTCACCATGGCTACCACTGCCCCAACCAGCTGGGCTCCAATGTACCCTTTCTTGTCCTTTGTTCAACGCACCCAACTGTCTGAGTTTCTAAGAGACTCTCTGACTGTTTGATATTGAATTTCAAGGAATTCCCTTTTTTTACTCACCTCACTGAGAGGCAGTACTCTGCTGCTTGAATCCTGAGCCCTGGAACAATTGGAAAATTTGCCTTCCTCCAGTCCACCATCTTGAATCTCTCATGGGGAACTTCTTCAGTCTCCCCATTACCTTTCTATTCCAGTGTTCATAAACTTTAACACAGAATCTTTGTAAAAATGCAGATTTCTGAGTCTGGTCCCAGAGTTTCTGATTCTGTAGGTATGGGTGGGACCTGAGAATCTCCATTTCTGCCTGGTTCTCAGACGATGCTGACTCTGGTCTGAGGACCCCGCTTGAGAACTTGCTCTATGGCAGGCTGCTAGAGAAGGGGCTGCATTTCATGAAACCTTCAGGTTCTGGAGATGTGGCCATTTCTTATCTACCATCAACTCTGAACTTCTTCCCCAGCCTCAGCAGGCCTTGTCTCACATTTGATGCTCATATGCTTCACACATTTAGAGAAATTTGTACTTATGCCTTTTTTTATAGACCAGGTTTGTAGTTATGCCTTTTTTTTTACACAGCAAATCTGGAATATATATATACCAGACTCCAGTAATGTAAAGCTACAGACAGCTTTCCTTTTTTTTCACATACATTGGTGATTTCTCCCTCTAATTCTAAAATAGAATCAATCAATTTATAGGGGAAAGAGTCCATAGTTTAGGTTGAATCCAAATCGTATATGTTAAAATCTTGGAAGACCAGCAATACTGATGCTCACTCCAAGTTCTAAAATTCATTTCATCCTCCTCACCTGGCTCCAGTGTGGGAGCTTGAGGACCCTCTCCCTTGGTCACACCCCAGGTGACCACCTAACAGTGCTCTGTGTGAAGCCTTCTCTTAACATGGGGGTCACATGCCCCCATGTCTTTGTACTATTTTAGCAGACAGAATTCCTTTGGTTGTACTGTGCTAAATTATGCTCTTCCGATGTCTCAGTGCCTAAAGTTTCAGCTGAATTTTGATCTCTGGACTAAAAAGATTTTATTATTATCAGGAATATAAATTAAAAAAATGTATATACCTCTGTAAAATCCATTAGGTTTCCTAAGAAAGAAACTGTTGTTGTTTTAAATATTTTACATCTTTACTTAATCGAATTGTAATAACTTAGAGCTTAAACATAAAGCCTAAATTGGATTAGTGAAATCATAAACAGTTGCAACTACAGAATGTTATTGTAAATTATGCAAAAAAAAAAAGTCAAGAATCAAGATTCTAGAGCTGTGTCTGGGGAAGCAGCTCAGTGGTAGAACACCTAGTTAGCATGAGTGGGGCTCCAAGTTCAATGCCTAGCAACCCCCTTCCTGGAAAAGATTCTAGATAGACCTACTTTCAATACTAGTCTTGGAGATCAGGAACAGGCTCTCATTCCCCAGGTGTTGAAGATTAAACACCCGAGGAACACGGAGGCAAGTGCAGAAAGCAAGTTTTATTTAAGAAAGAGAGAGAGACAGACATCTCCGCAGTAAAGTGGCCTGAGAGCTGTGTGCCTGGGACTGGATGTGCCTTGCTCTTTCATAGAACCCCAGAGCCCCCCACTTCTCTTTTCTTCTCCCTATAGGGGCCTAGGGGTGGGAAGGAGCAGTGTAGGGGTTAATCACTTGTGTTGGGAAGTAGGATCCCCAGAGATGTTAGCAAACCCTTGAGCTAGAAAGTGTGATCCCAGAGATGAGCTGTCAGCAGAGATAACCCGCCATCATCCTCTCTGTACCCCCATCATTCCTTATCTACACTGCCAGCCAGGCCTTCCTCCCCCTGAACTGCCTGCCAGGCCTTCCTCCCCCAGGCTGGGTTTGTTAAGGAATGTGTTATTTCCTCTCCCCTCAGGCCAGGTGGGGCTGCAGGCAGATGGCTTTTTGGTAAACAAAGCTTGTGGGGAGTCAGTACAATGGGCTCCTTTTATAGAATTGTTCCCTAAACCTCGTGTTCCCACCATCCTCCTGTATTTTTCCCCTGACACTTCGACCAGTGGTTGACTGTAAGACCTCCAGAAAAATAACAACCCCTCCGTCAGACACTGAATTTCCACATCAAGAAGAAGAAAAAAGTATATATGTGTGTAACCAAACATGCAGACCATGTGGGACAGGCGGACCCTAATGAGACCAGCTTGGAGTTCCTGGGCCAGCCAAGTTGGTGAGTCTTTTTCAATACGTAATAGACAATGAGCTATTTCTCTTTCAGGAAACCCCTCATAATTTTACCCATGAGTCCTTGGATGGTGACCCCTTGCAAAAGACATCAGGTTACAAGGTAATTGTAATATTAAAAAAAAAAAAAAAAAAAAAATATATATATATATATATATATATATATATATATATATATATATATATATATATATAATCTATGAATGGACTGTGTTAAGGAACTAGCCTCAGCCTTACCCATGTTGGCATGAGCTCTGAATTTGTCTCTGGCATCAACTTCTTTGATGGCTGCTTGACACCTGCGCTCTCTCAACCACACAACACCCATACTGCAGGGAACTCAAGTGAAGTCAAAGGTCCTGGGTACGGAGCCCAGGGCTGCAGAGGAGATAGACTTGACTATCAGAGATAAAGTAGGTCTTCAGGCCTTCACCATCCTGTGCCCCTCTCTCCACTGCTGCACCACCTTTTCTCTGCAAATTTGTACAGACAATTAAATGTGAGATCAAAGTCTGTGGGAAAAACACACTAAAATGTAACCAAAGGACATTCCGAGACTTTCACACTCTGTGTTATCTTCAGGTACAGATAAACCCTTGGTTGTGATTATAATGAAAAAAAAAACTTATTTTCCTACTCCTGAATATAAATGTTCAAGGCAGTGACCCCTGTTTTACATGGACCTACTTTAAATGGTCCTTTTCTGGAACAGATTACTCTCCTATGATCGACATTGCCTGGCATTTTAAAATGCCTGATGGAAATAATAAATTTAACCAGCCATCTTGCCCAGGGTAACTAAAATATCAAATTTCTTTGGCTTCAGCCAACATTAGGTCTACCCAGTGTGGTAAACCTGCATATTTTATGCTGATCAAAGGCAGTGATTTTCATTTCATTAATAAAAGTCTGAAAAGGGATTTATTATTCATTAGATACAGTTTGGTGAGCAAAATTTTTTGAAATATAGGGCCCATGGTGAGTGAGTGGAAAATAAAAAAGTGTTCCTTAATACAAATAGATTGGGAGTCAGCAATACTCAACAATCTTAAGTTTTACAGAAGCAGAACTAAGTCCAGTTGAGGTTGCAACTTGCCAAAATCCCCTTCCAACTCTGCAGTTTTATTTGTCCACTGATTCTATGCTACATTCCTTAGCTTTCCACATGCTATAAGGTTTAATAAATCTCACTGGTGATAAATATATTCAACCTCAATTCCTCCTGGTTCAACTAAAATCCATTTCCTCTGCAGGTAAATTCCATTCCATCATACCTTAGGCAAGTGGCTGATTAATTAAAACAATCCCTCAGCTTGTGTTCTAATGGACTCATGCTCAGGCTTCGTTACCTTAATGCAGAAATCTCTGCTAGTAAAATTTATTTTTAGAAAATATTTGCAACATATGCACTGAATCCCCTCCATAGAACATGTGGCCTTAAATAATGAGGGAAAAAGAGTTTGGCAAAAGCATTTTGTGTTCTGCCAAACCCAGTGAGCTAAGCAAAATGGTTTGTGAAATTTAACTAACTCCAAGGTAGTAGTCCCTGCTTCCTCTCTCTTTTGTCTTCAAGAACAAAGAATTTATAATATTTTCTCAATGTATAATATTTAGATTGTCATGCTTGCTTTTGTGCTTTTATCTCTTGTTTCTTAGGGAGGTGGACAAGGATGTTAATTGAAAACTAAGAAATTAAGAAAATGTTTGAGTGATCTTTTGGTTATTGTTGCTAAGGGCCTATTGGGAACTGCTTGATGAATAAGACCCACGTGCTTTATTTTGTCTGTGACTCATCTTAACATTTCCGTAGAAGATTAAACATTAAAATTAAGGAATCCCCTAAAATGCTGCAGAGATGACATAAGCCCCTTTGATTAGACAAAATTATTAACTTCTCTTGGGCCCCCAGAGACCTCAGATGGGCAAGATCTGCCTCCACCCCAACAAAGATCTTATAAGAAAGCCAACCTCAGACCCAATCTTCCTTACAAATAGACATTTATTTAACAAATCACCATTAAAGAGTATGTTCAAAACCAGATCTTAACAACCTGCTTTGTTAGCGTGGAGATGTACTGGCTCTCTGCTCTGCGGGTATTCTGCAGGAGAGTTTGCTCAAGATAAAGGAACAATAACCCACAGGAGGATTCTGTGGTCTGCCTTGTCAGCTGATAAGCCTCAGACCCAAGGAACAGGCGCAAAATCCTCTAGGAGTCTGGCCTGGGTCCCCTCCCTCCTGCACAGACTTTAGGTTTCCTGGGATTCACACAGGCAGAGAAAATTTCGAAATACCTTAGCAATCCACGAATGCCTTTAGACTCACCAATGAGGGCCCATTTCTAACATGCATCATGCCTATAAATAAACCATGAGTTTCCCCAGATAAAACCCAGCTCCTGACATTTGCTATGCTAATTAGCCAAGACTCAGGTGTCGAGATGCAGAAAGCTGAAGTGCCTATACAGGTTACCCCCAAAGACAGGCATGTTCTAATAAATCTCTTATTGACCATCTCTGGAATTCCCAAAAAATCATTGACAGACCTTTGATTTGAAGCTGAAGCTAACAGTCACATCTCTGATAGTTTATTTATTTATTTATTTTTTTTACTAAAGCATTTAAAAATAGATTAGACACTTCAACCAACCAAGACTTGACTATTATTGCTATTAAACATCTTCAGACTACATTTATAGCAATAACTGGTGAAATGTCAAAAGGAACTGTTTAGAGTCATCTCTGATTGAATCTCTAAAGCTGCTGGGCATTTGCCTGGTTTGGAGAGTTAATTTTCACTTTACTGTGTGCATTTCCTTTTACCACTGACCTTTATCAGTATGAATTGGTAAATACTACTCATGGTGGAGGTCTTAGTTAATTGCTGCTATGTTAATCTTGGGGTTTTCAACCTGTTCCTTTAATTCTTGCTGGTACAAAGCACTCAGAGATAGAGCTGGTTTTATAAACAAGATGAGCTTTAAAGGAAAAAGAATGTCACTGTGCTGTTCTTTCCCTTTTTAATGCTAGTTGCTAAGCATTAGAATTGTGAAATCTATTTTTAAATTTAAAAGCACTTTCATTATCTTGCTCTTATGAATTCCTGGGTACACAGAGGCATGTGCTGAGATGGTGAGCAGGACTTGACACTGAGTGGACAGAAGTGACCATTATGACCAGTCCTCTGAAGAAGTACATTCCTAACTGGCATTCCAGGAAAACTAGCAGGGCCAGAAAGGAATGGCTGGAAACGATTGTGCTTTAAGTCCTCTGTGTCAGGGGAAGCCAATTGACCATTGCTGAGTCATGCTGTGGTCAGGCCGGTGGCCAGTACTTCTGCATGCACTCCTTTATTAAATACATTCACCATAATCCCATTAGGGATGGCAACAATATGGAGCTGCTAAAGTCCACGTCTCTGAGTCATGAAGACCTACGTTCCAGTCTTACCCCTCCAGCCGTTAACAGGCAACAGACAGACACCAGGGGTCTGGACACAGGGATAAGAAGATCATTCTATGATGATCCCCAGCTGCACTGACCCCACATTTTTTTTTTTTTAAGCTATTTTCCTGCAGCCCTGCCTGGTTTAAGTCCATAGGACATGCCCCATTGGTCAGCAAACACTTGTTGTCTACGGGAGAAATGCAGACCCCAAGGCCCCTCCCTATCAAGATTCAATTTACCCTTGAATGGGGACCTTTGTGACCTTCATACAGACCAGATTCCAGAATTCACGGAGGCCCAGGGTTGCCTTGGCACTTAGCAGGTCATTATGATTGTCAGCTCTCCTCTCCATGTGGCACAATGATGCCCAATGGGGATTCAGAAGTCTGCTGCCATCCTGCCATCAGTCAGAAGGGAGACCTGGTGGGACTCTGCACACTCCCCTTGGGCTCTCTGTCACATAGGTGGGAGGAGGGGACATCATCCTTCTCCCCTCAGAGAAGACCCACTCTCTCCTGCGAGTGTCCCCTCCTCCTTTTACTATCCCCATACCTGCCTCTCTGAGCAACACTCTGACATCTTTCTGGTAGACCTCGGACCACTACACTGCCTCAGCTCCCCAGAGGACCTTTGCTCTGTGACAAAGTCACCATCATTGACAAATCACCTGACTCCTCTCGTGTTCAGTTTTGCCAGGAGTGAGGAGCACCATTCACCTTACGGAGCTGGGGCTGCTGGTGCATGTGTTCTCGTGAGGAGCACAAGAACAGACACATTTCTTTGCACAACTTCTTCAATGGTTCTGGGGTTCAAACTAGAGCTTCACACATGCCAGGCAAGCACTCTGGCATGGAGGTGCACCCCTAGCCCCTTAAACTCTCTTCCTATATCCACAACATTTCTAACACCGAGGTGCAGCTTTTCCATACCAGCAATTCTCCAGTTCTCTGTAGACACAACGGGGTGTCCTACAATTGAACCCAGAGTCCCATAAGACTGCCCCACTCCAGCCACTGCAGCAATAAGTTACCTGCACTTCTGCCAACATGGTTGCAAGTCAGGGTTCCCAAGACACCCTTTTCAAGTTCAACACTCTTTAAAACTTACAAGTTTATAATAAGAATGAAACTCAAGAACAGCCTCGTGGAAGAGACATGCAGGAGCAGCTAGGGAGGAAAGGGCAAGGGGTTTCATGGATCTTGGACTGCCTGCTCCGGAAGTGCAGAAATGAATTTCCATTGTCTACGCTGCACCTAGTCTGCAGTATTTGCATGGTAATTTCCAGCAAACTAATTGAAAATGTAAGTATTTATTCACAGACTGGTACTGAGTTAATTTAATTAAATATGTTTAAAACAAAATGTTTCATTATCAAACAACTTCAATGTAGAAGTTAATGTAAATTATTTTGAAACAAAGTATCTTCCAAGGGGCAGATCAACAAATGGGAATCATTTTAAGGAGTGCTTACACTTTCATAGGAGAAAAAGGACAAGTGAAATTGAGCTTTGGAAGCCTTTATTCATTTCTGGTGTATGCCGTCATCAGGAATCTGCTGTGCCCTCTATGCTGAGCTCAGGTGAGACAAATTTAACACTGTCCCTGCCTTTAAAAAGCTCAGAGGTAAACAGCAAATCATGCATTTTATAAAAACATTCCAATGGCTCAGAGAGGTGGTGAGTTAGGAGTTTTCTCATTTCCCAGAGGGAGAGGAGAAAGGAATGGGAAGCATCTACAGAGGCCTTTCTGTGAGACCTTGATCTTTATAACTGGTGTGGTCCATAAATGTCAATAGAAGTTCATGGTATCCTGACCTTCAAAAGGAAACAAACATACCCTTGCACAAATGCTGACAGTCATTGCCAAGTAGGAATGATGCATGGCATGACCCAGGTCATTTGCAGTGACATTGCTTGAAAGGTGACCTTGCTCAAGGACCAGGGCAGATCCTGGTTTAGGGCGGATCAGGGTTTAAGGCTCTCCTTGGGTTTAGGGCAGTTCCAGGTTTAAGGTGTATCCTGCTGGGAATAGGGCATATCCTGCTGCCTCCAGGCGCCTGCTCCTTGAGTTCCCCTTGAGTTCTCGTGGGATTCAGAGAGTATTTTGGGATACAGAGCCCAGTGGAGGTCTGGATTTCCCCAGAACTTGTTTGTAGAGTGCCGGTGACAGTTCGAGAATAAAGAGTTGCTGTTTGAATCTACAAGGTGTGAGTGGCTCATGATTTTGTGCCCAGCCAGACTGCGGCATTTGGTGGCCTGTACGCGGAACATCTGAAACTTGGAGGTAAGTGAAATTGCTCGCCCCTGAGGGAAGGCGAGAGAATGGGTGACCATTTCAAAAAACAATGTGTTCTTGTTTTGATTTATTTTGTCTTTGTTTCAAGCTGCCTATCCCTAGAAATTTCTCAGGCAAACTGGGAAAAATGGTTGGCTCAAGGTTTGAAGTTTGTTGACCCTGAGGAAGAGAAAATTGATACAACGATTTTTTATTCCGTTTTTGTTTCATTCAGTTTCTGTTTTGTTTTGTGTTATCTTATTGGGTTGCGTTATCTTTATAGTAGATTAGAAATTAGTAAAAAGCAAACCAAAAAAGTGTTAAGTAAATTTTTAGAGGTTCAGACCATGGAGAAAGACATTTTAGATCAAGCAAAAGAGAAGGTCAAGTTAGTCAGACAGAGGAAGAAAATTTAAAGGAAAAGGGGCTATTAGGAAAAAGGCTACAACAGGAGGCTGTTACTAACTCCGTTTTATCACCAGAGGGTGTAATTCAACCAACAGCCCCATCTATGGAGACAGCTGAGTGGCCCTCAAACCCCGTAGTTGATAAATGGGATCCTGAGACAGGACCTCAAAGATTAGCATGCCCTGTACTTAAACAGGTAGGAGGGCAGCAAATTCACCGTGCTTTAGATTTTAAAACAGTGAAGCAGTTAAAGGAGGCTGTAACAACCTATGGTCCCCAAGCACCCTTCACGGTAAGCATGGTTGAGTCCATTACTAACTTGGACATGATGCCAGCAGATTGGGCTAGCATGTGTAAGTCTGTGCTAAATGGAGGACAATATTTGTTATGGAAGGTTGCCAATGAGGAATTTTGCACGGAGACAGCTAGGCGAAATGCAACAGCTGGTTACCCTCAAAAATCTAGATATGTTGTTAGGAAAAGGACGTTATGAGGGTCAATGGCAACAAATTGAATATGATCCTGCTATATATGCACAAATTGCTGCAGACACAGTTAGGGCATGGAAGACTTTACAAGGACATGGAAATTTACAAGATAAGCTAACTAAGGTAATACAGAGAACTAATGAACCTTACACTGAATTTGTAGATAGGCTTATTCAAACAGCTTCCAGAATTTTTTGGGATACATAACAGGCAATGCCATTAATAAAACAACTGGCTTATGACCAAGCAAATCGTTGCTGCAGAGAGGTCATTAGACCATGGAGACATGAAGATTTAAACACATATATTAAATTATGTAGAAACATTAATGAACAAGGGCAAGTGTTGGCAGCTGCAGTACAACAGGCTTTAGATGCCAGGCCAAAAACATGCTATAATTGTGAACAAACAGGACATTTTAAAAGGAGTTGCCCCATAGGAGGAGGGTTTAACAAAACTAGGTATCAAAGGAATAAAATACCGGGTATTTGCCCACAATGCCGTAGAGGGAGACATTGGGCTAATGAATGCCATTCTCAAACCACCATAGAGGGTACTCCCTTATCAAAAAATGGACAAGGACCAGGTGTTTACCCATGATATCGTGGAGAAAGGCATCAGGCTCCATTGCCAAAAAAAGGACTGGGGGACCCAATGCTCCAGGGCCCACAACCACAAATATACGGGGCAGTGGAGAAACCCAGCAACACCATCAGGGTAGTGCCCAGGACACATTGTCCATTAAATCCCTCATCAGACAAACCCAAGGGAGTGCAGGGTTGGACATCTGCGCCTCTGCCAGAGCAGTACTAACTCCAGAGATGGGAGTTCAAATCATTCCCACAGGAGTAAAAGGACCTCTTCCCCAAGGAACAGTAGGCTTATTATTGGGACGTAGTTCATCTACACTAAAAGGACTTATGTAAGTCCTGGGGTAATTGATCCCTATTATGTAGGTGAAATAAAAATTATAGCTAGTTCTTCAAGAGATATATCAGTAATTTCACCAGGAGATAGAATAGCACAGTTGTTAATAATACCTAGCCTACATGATAAGTTCTCCAGCCATAGTGTAGAAGGAGGTTCCAGGGGATTAGGCTCCACAGGTGTAGATTGGGCTATGCTGTCTTTAAATTTAGATTCTCGCCCAATGCTAAAACTAAATATTCAAGGACATGAGTCTAATGGGCTACTGGACACAGGTGCTGACCTTAACATCATATCTCATCAAGAATGGCCAAAACATTGGCCATTACAACAAGCCACTCAAACGCTTCGAGGCCTAGGAGTGGCGACTAATCCCCATAGAAGTGCAATGATATTAGATTGGAAGGATCCTGAAGGATGTGAAGGAACTATACAGCCATATGTATTGGATCATCTTCGTATAAATTTATGGGGACGAGATGTCCTAGATCAATTAGGTTTGACGTTAACAAATAACATCAATCCTAATACGCCCACTAATAGGGCTAGACAAGGTTTTAGGAAAGAAAAAAGATTAGGAGAACAAGAACAAGGTATAGCAGCACCAATACAAATAGATCAAGGAACAGACAGACATGGGTTGGATTTTCAGAAAGGGCCACTGAGACAATCAAAATTACTTGGAAATCAGAAAGACCAGTGTGGGTTCCTCAGTGGCCCCTGACTAAAGAAAAGATACAAGTAGCCCATGATCTGGACAAACAACAATTAGCGGAGGGACATATACAACCTTCCGTATCTCCCCATAATACTCCCATTTTTGTCATTAAAAAGAAATCTGGTAAATGGAGATTATTGCAAGATTTAAGAGTCATTAATAATGAGATGGTTATTATGGGACCTGCTCAATCAGGGATTCCTCAATTGTCTGCTTTGCCAAAAACCTGGCATGTTTTAGCTATAGATATTAAAGATTATTTTTTTTCTATTCCAATTCATCCCGATGATAGTCCACGTTTTGCATTTACTATCCGTGCATTAAATCATGAAGGTCCTGATCAGAGATATGAATGGAAAGTACTCCCTCAAGGGATGGCTAACAGTCCAACTATGTGTCAAATCTATGTTAACAAAGCAATCCAACCACTTAGAATTCAAAATCCTGAACTACAAATATTTCACTATATGGATGATGTATTATTAGCACATAAAGATAAAAACACATTGCTGGAATGTTATGCCACACTTACAAACTTATTAAAAAATTATAATCTAGAGATAGGAATAGATAAAGTACAATTAAATTTTCCAATTAATTATTTAGGAGTTCTATTATCCTCAACCATGGTCTGTCCACCAAAAATTCAAATATGAGTAGATCAACTCAAATCACTTAACGACTTTCAAAAGTTATTGGGAGACATAAATTGGATAAGGCCTTATCTAGGTATACCAACAGGAGAGTTGGGACCTTTATTTGATATTCTAAAAGGTCCATCAGATCCAAATTCACCCCGCATGTTAACTCCTAAAGCTAGAAAGGCATTAAAAATTATTGAAACATATATGGAAAATATGCATTTGGATAGAATTGATATAAGTTTGCCTTTATTATTTATTGTACTACCAACAAAAAATATTCCTACAGGAGTATTTTGGCATGAAGGTCCATTATTGTGGATACATTTATCTTATTCTCCTAACACTATTCTTACTAGATATCCTGAGGCTGTAGGACAATGAATACTCAAAGGAATAAGAGCAGCAAAGTGAGTGTTTGGAATTTCTTCCAATAAAATTATTACTCCATATACTATGGATCAAATTGATGAGTTAGCTAATGAGTTAAATACTTGGGCAATAATCATGTGTAAATCTAATGTTTCATTTGATAATCATTTACCATCTAATCATTTGTCTTTTTGGTCTAAGCATCCTATAGTTTTTCCAAAAATGACAAGAAAAACACCTATCATGAATGCTCCAAATATATTCACTGATGGGTCAAATAATGGTACAGCAGCAGTAGTTACCCCTGATCAAACTTTTACATTTTTAGTACCCAAACAATCAGCTCAAAAGGTAGAGCTTAATGCAGTATTACAAGCTTTTATGATGTTTAAAGATTCTGTATTTAATTTATTTTCTGATAATCAATATATAGTTAATACTATTGTATCCCTTGAAGATGCTGGTAGGATTTCCCCTTCCTCTACTGTTTCTCTTTGTTTTCCACTATACAAAGTCTAATCTGGGACAGAAAAGATCCATTCTTTATAGGACATATTAGGGCACATACAGGATTGCCTGGAGCCCTTAGTTTAGGCAATGATTTAGCAGATAAAACTACACATGACGTACATATTTTCTCTACACTAGAAGAAGCTACAAATTTTCATAAAAGGTTTCATGTTAATGCTAATACTTTACAAAAGCATTTTAAAATAACTAAGGAACAAGCCAGACATATAATAAAACAATGTCAAAATTGTGTGACCTTTTTACCACAAGTTAATCTTGGAGTCAATCCTAGAGGACTGATACCTAACCATATTTGGCAGATGGACATCACACACTTGCCAGAATTTGGAAAAAATTAAAATATTTGCATGTTACAGTTGATACTTCTTCCGGATTTTTGATGGGCTCCCTTCATGCCGGAGAAAAAACTAAAGATGTTATAGCTCATTGCTTACAAAATTTTGCCGCTGTGGGTGTTTCAAAACAATTAAAAACAGATAATGGTCCTGGCTATACCTCTACCTCTTTTAAACAATTTTGCTCATCATTTGGTATTACTCATATAACAGGAATCCCATACAATCCACAGGGACAAGGCATAGTTGAAAGAGCTCATCAAACTATTAAAACATACTTATTAAAGCAAAAAGAGAGAATTGGAAAGGGGTATATATCCCCCAAAGATAAACTTAAAATAATGCTTTTTACTCTAAACTTTTAAAATTTGGATTCATCAGGACTTAGTGCTGCGGAAAGACATATGTATCCAAAAAATGTACATAAGCCTAAGGTACTTTGAAAAGATATTCTAACAGGACAATGGAAAGGTCCTGACCCAGTGATTGTCTGGAGTCGGGGTTCTGTTTGTGTGTTTCCACAGGGAAAACAGCAACCGATTTGGATTCCAGAGAGACTAACTAAAGCAATTTCTACAGACCAAAAATAAGATGATTTGACTCAAATCCATAACAGCTGATATCCAGAGCTCCAGCTTGGCTATTCTTACATCTGCGACAGTGATTAACCAGGATGCTTTTTTCAATATCTATTTTATTATTGCATTTTCCCACATCATAAAGTTCTATTTTATTTTTTGAGCTCATACAAACCTAGGTTAAGGTTTTTCTGATCAGTTTTATTTTTTGACTGTGGAGTTTTTAAACATTGCAATGGAGATTTCACCTAGGTAAAGCTACAAGGCCTTTACTATTGTCTTATGTGTTGTACGTTTGTGTGCACTCTTGTGTTTTGTGTTGTATGTCTGTGTGTGCATACGTCCATATATCATATATGAGGAGCGCTCATGAAAAAATGGATCTGAATTTTTTTTATTCACGTGATTTAAATGGTTTAATTTAAATTAGGTAAACAGCTGTTAAGGATTGTTTTTAAAGGTGGTTAACAGATCTGTTTGTTTACTTTCACCTTTACTTTTCATTATATTTAATAATTCTGTTCAGGATAATGTCTCTTTAGCATCATTGCCAGAATTCCTATCTCCATCCCAGTGCCGGTGAAGACAAAGATAAAACCAAACTACAGCTTCTATGATAGCTATCACAGTAAACTGTATAAACTGATGCATCAATGAATATAACTCAACAAGTAATGCTCAATCAAGGAGTCGACTTACTTTGGGAAGAAATGGACATATTGATAGACTCCTCCGCATTGAACTGCTTGCAGAACTTGCCTGGACTATGTACCATTTGTATACATTGTGAACTATCGTTTGGTGCAGCAAATTGTGGTAGTGCTGGCATATCTTTGCTGATGGTGTCACCAGTGATGCAATTTTTCCAAAGGAGCCGTCAATTGGCTTGGTGTCATGGCATTTCTGTATCCTCCTCCCTTCTGCTAGTGATGGTCTAAAATTTGGGGGCCAACAGAGGTGAGGCAAAGAACCTCACCCTCCCCCCACTGGTGCATAGACCTATCCACAAGTATGGCTGTATGCTGGACCGGTAGTCAGTGATGGGTATGATCCAATTGCAGTAGTATCAACCTAAGACAGGAGGCTGACTCCTAGAGGTCAGTTTTTCCCATGACGGGTAAGAACCATATGTTGAATTGGACAACCTACCAGGCAGGGTCATTAAGCCACATTGCTTGTTGTTTAATTAATCAGAAGGGGGGAGATGCTGAGAGTCATTGCCAAGTAGGAATGACGCATGGTATGACCCAGGTCATTTGCAGTGACATTGCTTGAAAGGTGACCTTGCTCAAGGACCAGGGCAGATCCTGGTTTAGGGCGGATCAGGGTTTAGGGCGGATCAGGGTTTAGGGCTCTCCTTGGGTTTAGGGCGGTTCCAGGTTTAAGGTGTATCCTGCTGGGAATAGGGCATATCCTGCTGCCTCCAGGCGCCTGCTCCTTGAGTTCCCCTTGAGTTCTCATGGGATTCAGAGAGTATTTTGGGATACAGAGCCCAGTGGAGGTCTGGATTTCCCCAGAACTTGTTTGTAGAGTGCCGGTGACAGTTCGAGAATAAAGAGTTGCTGTTTGAATCTACAAGGTGTAAGTGGCTCATGATTTTGTGCCCAGCCAGACTGCAGCACACAAAGCTGTGAACCTTCCGTTTCATAGGTAGCTCAGGTCCCTGAGTTGCTGGGATTACAGGTGTGCACACTGCACCTGGCTGCCAGTGCTATCTTTTTAAGTCCTAATCTGATTATGCCATCCCTTGTGTTTAAAAGATTTCAAAGATTTCCTATTCAGTTAGACAATAACTCAAGGTCTTCTACCTTTGCCTACAAGGCCCTGTGTGATCTAGATACCTGACCCCTCTGCTCTTGTGACTAACTGCTGCCTTCTTGCCCTCTTTGCTCTGTCAGCTTGCAAAGCTTGTCCCCATTAGATGCATTAGATGACCTATCTTCTGAAATGTCCTTATCCCAGATGCTGACCACGAGGTGCCTCAGTGGTGAGGGGGCATCCCCTCAGCGATGAGGGGGAAAGAGACCCCCAGAGACCTATGCTTATATGGGGGTTGGACAGTCAAGTCCAGGGAATTAAGGAAGCTGTGGACCTTCCCCTCACCTGTCCTCAATAATTGGGAGATGGGTGTTAAGTCCCTAAGGGAGTCATTCTCTATGCTCCACCCAACACAGACAAAATCTTGTTCCAGTGAGTGCAAACCAAGTTCTTGCCTCGTTTTTGAGAGTATATGGCTCCAAATTTATTTACAAGTACCAAGGCACAGGGCTCAAACTCCTCCAGCAATTTTTTCAAGTTGCTGAAGAATATGCATCATCTATTGTGTTCATTGATAAAATGGAAGCCCCAGGGATGATATGACATGATTCAAACACTGGTGGAGAGAGAATTGAGCGAGTACTGCTGGGACTATGGGCCTAGGGAGAAGGATGTGATTCAGGGGAAGACTGGAAAAGTCATCACGGTCAAAATCAAACAGAAGCTTTGGATCCTGCCCTTCTCTGACCAGGTCACACTGCCAGGAAATCCAAGTTCCTACAGCCTGATGAAAAGATGAGCAAGGGCATCTTTCAAGGTCATACTAGCAGACAATGCTGGCCAATGACATAGCCTGGACGACTTGATCATGGCAAAGAGTGGCCACTCAGGTGCTCATGCCAAAGCCATCTGTACAGAAGCTGACCATGTCCTTGAGAGAATCTATAATGAAAGAAGCAAATGAAGACCTCAAAAAAACTAAAGAAAATGTTCTTTATAAAAAGCGAGGAGGCATCTGAGGGGCTGTACCTCTAGTGAGCACAGCTGTCTTTAAGAAGATGGCGGGGACATTCCCAATCTCTGAAGGAGAAGATACCCACGGGAACCATGCTCGAGGCTATCTTGACCAGCAGAACATCCCGGGTGTCCTTTAGAGTGGGATGTGTAAGATGCCTATTGGGTGGCCTTCATCTGCTGGTCACTGTGCCCCTCCCTGCTCCCCAATAAAGCATGCTCTTTCACACACTCACACACACACACACACACACACACACACACACACACTACAGAAGGAAGGGGGCAGCATTACAAAGATATGGCAAAAGTTGAAAAACGAAAAATATCACTACCATTTACTTTGGGAAGACAAAAGCTAAAGTGAGATAAAAGCTTGTATTTTCAAAATGGCCTTAACATGAACATGACTCTGAATTTTTCGGCCACACACTTGTACTATATTAGGCTTAAGAGAAGCACTTTTAAAAGTGCTTTCTTTTTTTTTTTTTTTTTTTGAAGGAGGGAGAGAGAGATGGACACAACACAATGCCTTTATTTTTATGTGGTGCTGAGACTCGAACCCGGGTCCCACCCTTGCTAAGGGAGTGCTCTACCGCTGAGCCACAATTCCAGCCCCAAAAGTGGCAGTTTTAAGACAAATAAGATTGAGACCAATAAAAAGTAGTTGAGCCTATAGGTTTAAAGCATTTAGACTGAGCCCTAGTGTTAAGGTCTGTAAACAAGTCTGGATGGAGCCTGGCAAAATGCCAGAGGGAGTGGTTTGTAAAGTAAGGCCAGCGAGCCATTAAGTGTGGAGATTTCTTATTGGTTGACTGCTGTATCTAGTTTATGTTAATTAAGATAAGCTGTGTGGAATGTATAAATACCTCTGTTGTCCTACAATAAATGGCTTCCACTCCTGCTGTATCAACGTCCACAAGTTGTTCGTCACCCCCCTCCCATTATTCTGCTGCAGCTGGACTACGGCACCCTAGCAAGGATCTATTCTGTCCCTAAAAGTAAATACTGGGAAGCTTTAGGTGTTGGATTCTTCTTTGAAAATAAATGCTTATTTTGTGCAGGTACAACTTCATTTCTAAATTCAATTTTAAGAAAAATTAACCAGAAAATTCCTTCTGGTCCTTATATGCTGGTTACAGTTGAAGTATATTGTTTCAATTCATTCATAGAAACTACTAGCTTGAAAGTTTTTGACTTGATTTGAACTGGATTAAAACTAAAAGTTTAAGAAACATTTTACATTTCAGGGATTTGATTTTGCATGGAAGAATGATTTGTTAAAACTCTTTAAAAAATTAACGCTGAGATTATAACACTTGGTTTAACTTTGTTGTATATTAATTCTATAGTTACATCTTGGAGGATATGACTTAGAGAAAAATATTCATAATACATATTAATCAGGGAGTTATTTTTTAGTTTCTTGTATTTTTAGAGGTTACCAGTTTGCCAATGAACACAAATGGCAGCACTCCTCAAATGAGTAATTACCTAGACTTGAAGGTTTGCAATGAAAATTAATTCACTTTAGTAACATTTTACAAGTTTTTCCTCTCTTTTCCATAGGTTGTTTTATTGTATCTAAATAAAAGGTGCAATTATTAAAGGTCATTTAAAAGTTTTTTCTCCTCAGTAATAGAATAGATGCCCTTTTAATTTAGTATACATGTGCTATTTACCCCGAATCATCTTCCTCTATTAATCCATTCTTTTGATTTCATATCTTTTATGTTTTTGTGGATTTGATAAACATTTTCTTAGAATAGACATTACACCTGGCTTTGTGCTGGGAACTGATGTGTTCATGAGTTCATTCCCAATATGGCTCTGCTTTAAGCCCCAAGAAATCTTGAAAGAAATCCTTTTCTCCATTCATTGGCTGTGTTTTGATTTCTCCATTCAGTTGGAAATCAAATCAATGGGGTTTTAAAAGCATGATTTGTGATATTTAAATTATGATATTGAGAGGTTATTTTGTGTTTTGCTTAGGTTTTTTTCTCACTGTCACAGATATTTGAATATGGAAACTCTTATATTATTAACTATGCTATTTATATGTTGAAATGCCAAAACCCAGTTTTGTCTAATGGACTAAGAATAGTTCTTTTGTGGGGATCAGGAAAGGCAGTCCAGATTTATAAAGGAATTGGGTGCTAACAGCTTACTTGGAGGTTAGCTGTGTAAGTCAGAAGGCATTTCCCTGTGGATATTACATTATGGGCTCCTAGGCCAGTTTCAAAGCCTACTTAATCCAAAACAAAATGTAAACACATTATTGATGGCACATACCTGGATCCTCCTACTAGAAGCTGGAAGTCATTTGCAGCAGAAGCAGGAGGGCGGAAGCACTGTTCAGCTTTCTTAGTCATTGAGCTTCCCGGTGTAATTTGGAAATGAAGAATGTTTTTTTACAGCAGGATATCTGGAGTTTTAGTGAGCTCAGAAATCAAGGGGAGTTTTGTTCAAATGCAGATTCCGCTTCATTAGGCTCAGAATGGAGCCTGAAATTCTGCATTTCTAGCAAGCTCCCAGGTGTTGCCCTGCTGCTGGGTCTCAGAACAGGATCTTAGTTCACCCTGCCTGGTCTTAAGACTCCAGTCCTCCTGTCCCCACTCCAGGCCCCTCTGGGTTGATTGTTCTCCCAGTTTATCAGGACTAATTCCCATATTGCCACTTAAAAGGATCCTCATTTCCGAAATAATCATAAAATCCACTCACCTTTACACATGAGGCTGATTTCAGCTTCTGTTTAGGAGGAAAACTACCCATTTATGTTGCTCCTTCTTCATGTGACTAATGATACACTAATCCTAAAAATGCTTTTTTTTTTTTTTCTCTTTTGGTGGTGCTGGGATGGGAGCCGTGCTGCATGCTAGGCAAGCACACACCCCTGAGCCACACCCCAGCCTAATTGGGGTGCCTTAGCTAATCAGAGACTTCAGCTGCAGGGAATTTGGAAAGTTGTATAAAGGTACAAAAAGAAGCCAGAATGGTGGTGTGCAACTGTAGTTGCAGCTACTTGGGAGGCTGAGGCAGGAGCATTGCTTGAGGCCAGGAGTTCAAGGCCAGCCTGGAGCACCCCATGAGCCCTCACTCAAGGGGCTGAGGAATGGTTATTTTTGAGTCAGACCCACCCTGGGCCCTGCGGAGGTGTGCCTCATGAATCAAAGCCCCAAAGTTATTTCTGTTCCCCACATAATTCCCTTTCTCTACTCCTGGACTAACAAAGTCTTTGACGCACAGGTTAGCTCCTTGTTAATTATTATTATAGTCTATTGAACCAACAAATGCTTCTCAAATGCCTACTTTTTACAAGACAGTGTAAAAATTATTAAACGTCCATAAACAAGCTGTCAGGAAGTTCATGGTTTACGAGGGCTGCACTGTTACCAAATACTTTCCTGAGAGGGAGCTAAATTCTGCAGGGTCCTAGTTCGCTTTACATTTGCTCAATATACTTACAAAAATCCGTGAACTCGGAAAAGTTGACATCGCTGAGAACTTTTGTTTTCATACCTATAACCTGAGCTCTATGGTTTAATTCTATCACTTCTATGTGATTTTTTTATTTTATTTTTTTAAAACTTTTTCCCTCACCCAATCTGGACTCTAGGGACCCAACTCCAAGTTTCCAAAAGAAGAGAGGAAAATTGAACAAATAACAATCCTTATTTCTGTGTTTGTAAAAATTTAAAAAAGAAAATCCCCCACAAAACTGGGGTTATTTGTCTGATCGCACCTACATTTTAAAAACTAGTGCCATTATGCACAGAAATGTACAGTGTGCTGTAGACGTTTAAGGTATCAGAACGGTGGTCCCAGGTAGAGGAATCTGACTCCTCTTAACTGCATCCTGAGCTGCAGGGTTGACTTCCTGGGGCCTGTGTGGTGAGGGCTGGGCTAAACCTCATTCCTCCTCAGGCTGCATCTGTCAGCCTCAGCACAGTGTCTGGCACACAAGGTCTGACTCCATGACAGCAGCCAGGTGGAGCAGGGAGCAGACCCCAGCATGATGTCAAGGCACCCAACCATGGGGACTCCCAAGCTCTAGTATCCCACTCTGCACGTCACTCCTTCGCCAGGCTCTGGACTCAGTGGGATAAAACCCGAAACTTCAAATAGCATTTTTTTTTTTTCAAAAAGCAACTGGCAATTCCACAGCCATTATATATCCTACATCTCAGAGAGCCCACTGAACCCACCGATTAATTAAACTTGATAAGTAGGGAAGTAGAAATTATACCTATGTTAAAAATAGTAATTACCTACTGTCTTCAAAGCATCTTTTATTCCCCATATCTTGTTGCTTCAATGTACATCAGGTTCATGACATATAATTATTCTTCCTGTATTTAAGATGGGTAGAAAAATTGTTCTGTAGTTTCTGATACGTCAAATATGCTCCGACTGCTATAGAAATATAGGAATGAAAACAGTGACATACTAGTGACATCTACATGCTATGTTTAACAGTAAAATTTTAATTTATTTCTTATAAGATGGATTATATTGGTGCTTTTTGTTCTTTTTCTTACTACTTCTTATGTTCTGCATTACTTTATAGATTTTTATAGAGTGAATATTTTGGTTCAGCCTACCTACCTTCCTCTCTGTTTAAGAAAAAAAAAAGTTGGGGGAGGAGCAATGACACCCTTTATCCTTATATTCTAAAGGATTAAAATGTCATAAATAATAATAATAGATGTTACTTTTGTAGACTCTTTTCTATAGAAAAGCACTTTTTGTGCAGCAGTGATCCTTCTAAAGGTGATCAGATACATGATCGCCTTTAATTTACATTTTGTAAGTAAAGTCCCTATTAAAGGTATTGTCCCAGGGCTGGGACTACAGCTCAGTGGTAAGGCAGTGTAGAGTTAATATGCAAAGCCCTGGGATCCATCTCCATCACCATGAAGAAGTCAATTATCTAAAGAATTGAACAAAAAAAAGGTAAAATCATACTCCAAATATTTTCATGTTTCTCTATTTAAATATACACTTCATCATCTGTAATTCTGACATGAGCAACATTTGAAAGTTAATTTGGTTCTTCACACAGTATGGGTTAAATTTTATGAGAGAGACAGTGTGTGTGTATGTATGTGTGTGTGTGTGTGTGTGTGTGCGCGCGCGCACACACACACATATATATGAGACTGAATTCTGTCAACTGGAAAGGATATAACACATCTTCATTTATCTTTGTTATTCAGAAGATTTGTCTTCTGCCTTATTTTGATTCTTTGAATCATTTTGTATTAATTTTATCATTTTCAATTACAAATTGGACTGCCTTAGACCTCTTGAGATCTAAATTTGATAATGTTAAATACAGCAGTAAATTTATACTCAACCTTATACTTTGTAATTTCTGAATGTGGCTTTTCTCTTCTTGAGGCAGTGGGCTTTTGCAAGGAGAGGGAAAAGAGGAAGCCAGAACAGATGCATTTCTACTAAATCTTCCAACTTTCAAGCTTTGGCATCTGTTTACAGAGGTGATATTTTGTAGATATTCCTTTAACTTAATTAGCTGAAAATGGAAAAGTTAATTACATATAACTTTGCCTAGTTTAGGACTTTTCTGATACTGATAGTACTATCAGGTGTGCCATTTCTTCAATAACAGCCCAAGAGAGGTTCTACGGCAATGTAGGTGGCATTAACCTAGCTCCATAAATGTGTAAATTAAAACATACAAAGATTGAGAAAATATTGGAACTTAAATTAGGCAACTATGTTTGTTTTTGACTTGCATCTTATTCTGTGACTGTCTCCTTGTAAGCCAAAATTCCTTAATATTGTGGTTTCTGCTTTTTATAAGCACTGATTTCACAGAAACCTTCAGGAGTCAGAGGGATTCTGGATAAACTCTTACTACGCACACAGAATCAAGAACATATAAAGCAGGGCACAGTGGTGCATGCCTGCAATCCCAGTGACTTGGGAGGCTGAGGTGGAAGGATAGAAAGTTCATGGCCATCTACAGTAGCTAAGCAAGGCTCTAAGCAACTTAGTGAGACCCCTGTCTCTAAATAATAAATAAAAAGGAGTAGGGATATGACTGAGTGGTAAATTGCCTCTGGGTTCAATCCACAGTACCAAGGGGGCGGGAGGAAGAAAAGAAAGAAAGAAAAAGGAAAAAAATGCATAAGAATCATCACAATGGGCTCAGTGTAGGGCAAGCAGAAAGCTTGCTCCCTAAATATAAAGGTTCTCAAAAATTCTTGTGTTGAGCCTGAAATCTCAGTGGCTTGGGAGGCTGAAGCAGGAGGATTGTGAGTTGAAAGCCAGCCTCAGACAGACCCTGTCTCTAAATAAAATATAAAAAAGGGCTGAGGATGTGGCTCAGTGTTTGAGCACTTCCGGGTTCAATCCTTAGTACCCCCCCCTCAAAAAAAAATCATGAAATCGTGAGTTGAGCAATATCTTTGAAAGACAAAAGTCATTCTCCACAAGAAGCAATGCAGTATCCCAGCCAAGAGTGGCTCCATCTTGATCATCACACTCTGCAAAAGGTCACGTTGGACCCTATCACTTACCTACCCTGTTTTGCAGTTCTCACATCACGGATAGTCACCAACACTGACTCTTGAACCTTCTCACTGGTCCCCTCTCTTGCAGGTTGCTTATTTCTGGGTGCGTTCCCAGCAGGTCCTGTTCACTGGGTAAGTCAACTTGCCTGGGAACACGGAGGCCCATGCTGTCTGGTCTGCTAGCTGGTGATCTGCGAGTTTCTCTGTCATTGGATCAGACTCCTGTCACATAATTCCAGGCCACTCCAGTATCACCTAACATTTTAACCAGATTGGAGTGACATATGAGACCAGATCTGAGCAAATATGAAGGGAGACTTTTAGGGAAAGGGAACAAACTTGGTGTCTTGGAAGAAGAGCAAACAGCTGAGTTTGAAGTGTGGAGAGAAACAGGATGGGGAGACAGAAGCCTGGGACACGACTGTGGCCACAATTTTTCAGGGTCTGATATGCGTAGACTTTATTGGGTCTTTGTATCGCATCCTGCATCTTTGGTACCCTTGAGACCAGGTGGGTGACCGCTCCTGGTTATACCTTTGACCATCACTCTGGCTACTGGACAGGCAAAGACAGAGGCAGGAAGCAAGCTGGGGGAGGCGGTGGGGTGCTGTCTCTCCAGGCAAAAGACCAGGAATGAATGGGGAGGCCTAGGACACCCCTTTACACCACAATATGACTGACATTTCTCACATACAAGGAAAGGAAAAGGAGCTTCATTTCTATAATGGTAATGAAATAAAACAGAAAAGCAATAATATTCATTACAACTTCTCATCATTCCTCTTTTTTTTTTTTTTTTTTTTTTTTTAAAGACAGGGTCTTGCTGGGCTGCCCAAGCAGGGGCCTTGAACCCCTGGACTCAAGGGACCCTCCTGCCTCAGCCTCGAAGCAGCTGGGTTTACAGCTCTACAGGCACCACTGAGACCGACCTGATCCTCGTCTTGGTGCTGATATTTGAAGAAAAGCTGGTTTTATTAAAAGAAGACTTAGAATTAGGTGGAGATTTATAAAACGTCCGATGGGAACTTCTGGGTACCATCTAGAGCTTTAGAAATCAAATGAAATAGTTCTATATTATATTTAATCTTGCTCTAAAAACTTATAACTTTTTGTTCCACTGTAGGAGTATGGGCTCATCACCCATGATTAACTTTATCTTTATCTTTTAGATTACAAAGGGGAAGTGGAGAACATCAGAAAGAGAGAAATGAGAAGTATTACTGAGTTAAAAAAGAAAGAATTGGAATAAAACTGAGGCAGCAACTGCATTTGCATAATAAATCCCAGAGTGGAATTCACTGGGCTGCGAGGGCCAAAGGAAGTAGAAGACCACAGCTTCCCCAGTATACCTCTGTGAGAAGAAAGAACCTCTGTGGGAAGAGGAACCCAGTGTCACTCTCAGGTGGGGGAACACTTCTTGGCTTTGGAGATGGCAGGTGGAGAACCATGTTGCAAACTTAGAACTTCCACTGTGGACTAACCAATGGATCGTGGAGGTATCGCCCTTGCTGTCTTTGGAGCTATAAATAATGAAAGCTCCTCTGAGAGGTTCAGGAAATTTATGAGATTATAAACATACCTGCTTAAATGTGTTCCAATAGTGTCAAGGAGTTTCCCAGTCTGGAATACACTGAGATATTAACTACATACATCCTAGTAAAAGTTGGTTATCTGAGCTCTCCTGGCAAAACATGATCCCACTCAAGTTCATGAACAATTTTTACCTTTATGATACTGGGAAGTCAGAGAATTTGTCATTCCTGGTCATGTGTTCTTAGAGAAGTGGTTCCTTTATCAATTAATGTTTTTCCAAGCTCACACCTGCTTATGTATGTGTGCATATGTCCATGTATCCACGTTCTCCCTGGATAATGGAACAGTAATATGACCAAGCCCTTATTCATGATTTCACAAGAATTGCTTTTGTATATAAAGCTGATCAAGAAAATTGAGCTCAAACAGATTGTTGCAAGATTAAATATACTATTATATATTCTATTACATGTGCTTTTCCACCTAGTTTTTTGCAAGACAAAGAGGTGAATACATACTAATTGCATCAGCATTTAAAGCAGCTAGAAAATTAATAATTTTTCATAATACTAAACCAGAAATATCTGCCACATTTTTATTTTTCCTGGCCAGAGAAATTGTGTTGACAGCAGGCTAGCAAGAATCATTCCTAGTTTTTGTGAACACAACTTTGCTACAGTGTAGGCAGGGCCTTAAATACATCTCTCACTACTGCATCTATTTTTAATTTCTAATTCAACATGGAATTCTTAATTCACTGTCTCTAAGTTGCAGGCTATTCACAAAGGCTTAGGTGAAACACAAGTCTTTACTGAGTGTTTTATTTTTAACCCCTTTTTTCCCCAGCAATAGCACAAAATGGATCTCTTTTATATCTGGTGAATTTTTCCAAATAAGTTTCCTGCACCAGCAATGACAGCGTCCCACCCAAGCAAGCACCCAAATGTGTTCCGGCCACATCACACACAGCCCCCCGTCAACCTGTGCAAGGAGGGTCTGCCAGGAGGGTCTAAAAAACAAAAGACTCTTAATAGTGTTTACATTTTTTTCTAAAAAATAGAGTGTTTTGGTCTTCCTCCTCATAAGTGTTCTTGTCTGGATTTCAGATTTGTTCTTATTAGAAGAAAACACACAACCCGTTGGGACTATGCAGGACAGTTTTGTTTTTTTATTCAGCATGATTTGAAAAAGGATGTGTGAAAAATGAGTAAAAACTATTTATAAGGTTTGAATATCATCCGCAGGGCAGGGTAAAGCCTCAAAGCACATAAAAGGGCACTTTGAGAAGATGTGCGTTTTGCACCTGTGATGGGTGTGAACTTTCACAGTTTTTGCTGCTCTCCTTGGGTCCTCAGCACAACCAGGAGCAGCACCCTACAGGGGCAGGAGCTGGTAGTCACTGCTCCCCAAGGGACCCCTTCCAGGAAAGCAACAAATAAAAAGGATTTTTTGTGAGATTCTGATATTTCATTTTAAATATATATATATTTTAGTTTTATTTATTTATTTATTTTTATGGTGTGCTGAGGATTAAACCCAGTGCCTCATGCATGCTAGGTGAGCATTTTACCACTGAGCCACAACCCCTGCCCATGATATTTCATTTTTAAAAGTGCTCGTGGAAAACTCATCTTTTCTGGAAGAACATGATTATTAATTCTTGGTGAAGCCGGCTAGTTACTGGGAAGAAGCCAGCAAGAGGTTCTCATTAGACCTTGCTTGGATTGTAGTCTTATGCATGGGAATTGCCTGTGCATTTCTCCTAATGTACATATAAGATTTATGCCCTTTAATCTATATGTTACATACTTCAATAAAGTGTGTATATGTGTATGTATGTATGTATGTGTATGGGTATCTATACATTTATACATACCTATTTTCACAATAGAATTTCCATATGATCCTGCAATTCCACTTCTTGAATATACTCAAAGAAATTAAAATCCATATGTCAGAAGGATATCTGTACCTCCATAGACAATTCAGCAATAGCCAAGGTTTGGTATCAACCTAAGTGTCCATCAACAGTTAAAGAAATAAAGCAATGAGCATATAATCACATAGAATAAATAAATAAATAAAAAGGAAGTTCAATAATTTATGTTAATATGAACGCAAGAAAAAGAACATTATGCTAAATGAAATAAGCCAGGCCTAGCAAAACAAATCCTAAATGATCTCACTAATTTGTGGAAGCTAAAATAGTCGATCTTGTAGACAGTAGGGTATCAAGCTTCAATTACAATAGAGTGATAAGTTTAACTGAGCTGTTACACTGCAAGTTGACTACAGTTAATAATAATAATATTGTATATTTAACATTGCTGAAAATTAGATTCTCATGTCATCAGAGAAAGAATGGTAAATTGGTGAGGTGATGAACATATTAATAAGCTTGATTCAGTCCTGTTCCATAAATAATTCCATCTTTCTATATGTTTTGGTCAGCTTTGCCTCACTGTGACCAAAATACCCAATAAGAACAACTTAAAGGAGGGAAAGTTTACTTGGGGCTCGTGGTTTCAGAGGTCTCTGTCCTTAGATGCCAACTCCATTGCTCTAGGCCCCTGGTGAGGCAGATATCCTGGGGGAAAGGGCACAGTGGAGGCTGAAAGCTGCCCAGTTCATGGTGGGGTCTGGAAGGGGGTGGGGCCCATAGGGAAGTGTCCCCTTCCAGGCATTCCCCAGGGACCCACCTTCTCCAGCCACCCCCCACCAGCCCTCAGGTACCACCCCGTCAGTCCATTCAAACTAGGAAGGACTGATGAGATCCCAGCTTCCAGCTCTGAACATTCCTACTCTAACATAGGACATTCTGGGGAGCGACACCTTATAACCTAACCACGGCACTATATAAGTTATCACATTGTACTTCATATATATGTACGATGATGATTATTTATCTGCCAAGAATAAATTAATTTTAAAATTTAACCAAAAAAAAATCTTCAGAATTTCTAATGAAAATCAGACAAGTAGAAACACAGGGATGTATTATTCCAATTTAAGAGCTAATGGGCTGGTGGTGTAGCTCCATGGTAGAGATCTTGCCTAACATCTGTAAAGCCCTTGTTTTGATCCCTATTACCAAAGAACAAAAATGAAACCAAAAACGTCGATTTTTATTTAACACCAGTAAGTAATATTTGACTAAGAGTTTGTGTTATATTTGTATAGACATTTATTATGTCCTATCCTAAAGTAGTATCTGTTAAAGTGAAATTGATTTTCTTTTTTGTTCAAATTTCCTCTTGGGAAACATTAGAGACATTTATACTGAGTAATATCACATCCTGCGCTGTCTGCTCCTTCGCCTCACCTTTCTTTTCTTCTCCACACTCACTCTTTTGGAACAGAAAACTTATTCTCTTTTTCTTGGTTCAGTCATTCATCCATTCCTTAAAAAGCAAAAAAGTAGAGCCCCAGCACAAGACCCTGAAAACTTGAATTCTGATTTGTTCTGCACTTAAAGTCTAATTAGATTCTGTGCATCCTTATGTACAACAAATGTAAAAGTTTAGGGCAGAATTTTTTTTTTCAATACAGGGAGTAGAATAGGCATCAGGTTGGAAAAAAAATGAATATTATCACCTATGAGCAATTTTTGAAACTGCCTGGGAAAAGAATATCAGAAACCCACTTTAATTATTTTGTTTAACAAATTCTCATAACCTCCTGTCTTGCTTCATTGACTCTGCTCTTTTTCCTGCATGTGCTTGGGGAATCTCAGAATCTCTGAGATGTGTTGAGCATATTTTATGAATTTAATGATCTTTTACCCCAAAACAAAATTAATCTCTTCTTACCCATGTCAGTAACCTTGCTTGAAGGAGTTTGAAGGAGTTTAGGATCCGACTTCAGATGCAAGAAAGCATTTTCAAAAGGAAAAAACCC
This sequence comes from Urocitellus parryii, assembly GCF_045843805.1. NCBI lineage: Eukaryota > Metazoa > Chordata > Mammalia > Rodentia > Sciuridae > Urocitellus > Urocitellus parryii. The sequence goes on along the minus strand of NC_135532.1, from coordinate 117,102,426 downwards.
ACAAAACTCCATTGGTCTTGAAAATTCCTGATACCAAGGTGGATAATGCTCTGGATCTTTTACAAAATTGAGGGGCGGGGCTAGGAAGGCACTAGAAAAAGCCCCAACTAGTACCAGCTGCTGTATCTTCCCTTAATTCTGCCTCTGGAATCCTGACGGGAAGCATGAGGTGTCATGGATCTTCACTTCTCTCAAGAACAAGGAAGTGAAAAAAGAAAATCTTTGCTCAGAAACCCCTGCAGGGCTTTGGGCTGAATCCTAATCTTGTCCTCCTCCCAGGTGGCTTCTGTCCCTGTCCCTGTAAGGGTCCCTGCTAGAGAGCTTCCTGCAGTTAAGTAACTGGGCTTCTTCTCAGTCACTTCAGGGAGAAACTGGCAGGAAAGAGATCATCGCAATGATCATCGCGTTAATATTCAATCAACATGTGACCAATTTGTTCAGGAAATGTGAGCGTGCGCGCGCGCGCGCGCGCGCGCGCGCGCACACACACACACACACACACACACACACACTTGCATTGAAAGTGAGCACTCCCACTGCCATTGTAGCTTCTTCAATCCTAAAACTGGGATTGAAAAATTATTTCTGAGGTGATAGGCATTTTTCAATATTCTGCCATATCTGTTTCTCTGTAACAAACTATCTCTTAAAACCTACCAGCTTAAAACAATAAAAAAGAATTATGTCCTACAGGGTCCGGAATTCAGAGGTGGCAAGCTGGAGGTTCTGGCTGAGTATCTCACAGGCTGGGACAGGATGCCAGCTCTGACTGTGGACACCTGCAGGCTTCACTGGGCTTGGAGTGCCTTCCTCAAGGACTGCTAGGTGACATGGTCCCAAACCAATGCTGCCTGTTGGAGGGGAGCCCTCGTTCCTGTCCACAGACCTCCCCATGGGGTTTCTTCAGCACTTAGTAATGCAGCTACTCCTTCCCCAGCAAGTGGAGAGCAAAGAGGAAACTGCAATGACTTTTATGATCTCGTCCTGAAAGTCACAGTCTGCCATTTACACAGCGACCTGTTGATGCTGGTCAGCATTATTCACTATAGAGGTGGACTCCCCAGGGCATGAGTCATAGGAAATGAGACGCACCGGAGGAGCTGGATGCTGGCTACCACCATTCCCTGGTCGTTAATGATTCATATTCCTGTGACAAGCAAAAGTATCTTCACTCCTACTAAGACCCCAAAATGTCTCATCCCATTAGCTCATAGTCCGAGATCTAGTCATCTAAGTCAGATCTAAGTGCTTGATGGGGCCCCACAGGTGTAATTCCCCGGGTGCAGCCTCTTGAGCATGAGTTTCCTCCACTGTCGGAAGGCCTGCTCCATACGCAGACCTGTCACGCAAGGTGGGGCCAGCACAGGAACACCACTCTAGAGGAACCTGGGGACATGAGAGGGGCTGCCAGTCCACAGTAACTCTGGAAATCCCCCAAGAAAATGTTGGAATTGATATCCCCACTTAGGCGAATGTGAAGTGAAGCCAGACCCCATTGTTTCTGCAATGTGCTGTTGGTTTCCGAGGTCAGACCTACTCGGATTGTGAGACTGGCTACCACATCAGCAGTGAAGAGGCCTGGGGACCTTCCGCTATCAAAGTTTCCCATTTTCAATGGCATATGTTTTACATTAGACTTACAGACTGCAAATAAGCAAATTGATGTTGTTTATATCCATAGCATTTGTTAAAAAAAAAAAAAAACAAGGTAGTCTTTTAGAATCCTAAAGATAAGGCTCTCTAAGACAGGTGGCTCATTCTTTTTTTTGTTGTTGTTCTGGGGATTGAACCCAGGACCTTGTGCTTGCAAGACAAACGCTCTACCAACTGAGCTATACCCCCAGCCCCAGGTGGCTTATTCTTTTTTTTTTTTTTTTAGAGAGAGAGAGAGAGAGAGAGAGAGAGAGAGAGAATTTCTTTAATATTTATTTTTTAGTTTTCGGCGGACACAACATCTTTGTTTGTATGTGGTGCTGAGGATCGAACCCGGGTAGCACGCATGCCAGGTGATTGTGCTACCGCTTAATCCACATCCCCAGCCCCAGGTGGCTCATTCTTAACAAACAGAACATTGTCCTGTCCTAGGCAAAGTCCATTACAAACAGACTTATAAACACTTCTGCCACCTTTCTGTCAGGCATGTGGCTTCTCCCTGATCAAGGTCAAAGACAGAAGAAAGAAGTTTGGTTGCAGTGCTTGTTAGCATTAGGTGGCTAAGAGTCTGGGCATTGGCACTTGGCATGCAGGCCCTGCCAGTTACTAGTTCTGCACTGCAGACAGGTCAGTGTCCCAAGCCTCAGCCCTATCTAATGGAGACACTGAAAAGATAAAATGGGGTAATGTGTATAAAGCAGTCAGCACACTTTCTGGCCCAGAGCAAGTTCCCAATTATTATCACTATCTCAAATTTCGGAAGTTATCTGCACACTTCACTATTTTTTGGGTCAGAGTTTCCCCTTCTGTAAAACTAGAGATTGGACTTTTCATGTTGCAGATTTTAGCTTTGGAATCTTGTCCCATCTATCATCTCTTCAGATTCTCATGGCCACACTGGGAGGAGTGCAAGCCAGCCAATGTCACCTTCATTTGACTTGAAGAGGGAAACTGGCTACTGAGCAGTTGTAACTTGCCCTGTTAGCTGGCTGCTAAGAAAAAATTAGAGAAACCGATCACCCCGGGCTCCTTCCCCCAGGCAACACAGCCTGGTTTTGTGCTGAGTCTATTCTTTTCAGCCCTGAAAACATGAGAAGTTGTTTTCAGAAGTGCCCAGGAAGACCAAAGAAATGATGATAAATAACATGGACAGTTTCACTCAAAATGAATGGGAGGCAGGATGTGTATTTTATCTCATCTGTCCCCACTGGTCTGAAAAGGTCCATTTGCCTTGACTCCCCAGTGACACACTCTAATGTCATAATGTGTATTAAACTGCCGCTGTCATCCCATGAGCTGCGTGTTAACTTTTAACAACAGGATGTGAGTAATTATTTGCTTCATCAGTTTTCTTCCTTGGTAGCCTCTTTACAATTTCAATCGATAGCCCTGTTTGGAAATCAATGACTAGAAAACATTGTCAGAGAAAATAAAGGGTACATATTGGTGAGCCCAGGTGCATAATTAAGGAGTGGAATAGGTGGAGCGCAGAGGAGGTTAAGGAGCTGGCAGAAATGTGAAGTGAGAGTCCTGCTCTTCGTGGGCGGGTGCTGAGCCGAAACACTGGTCAAATATTGACTTTTCATTGGCAAGAATGTCTGGCCACAACCTTGTTCAGAGTGACAAAGATTTGTTGAAACAATTGGCACAAGCCCATTCTCTTGGTTTAGCAAGGCGTTTTATCATCTCTGCAGTTCCCACACAAGATTTCTCCACCTGTCTTCACTATGTTTATTTGGCATAGTCTTTGATTATTGAATCGCTGTGGATGATGAGAAAACATTCCTTTCAGATCTTAGGAATATCACAAAGAACATGCCTGTCAAAAGTCTCCTCTTAGCTAGGAGACAGTGTGCCCAATGCCTGAGGACAGTGAAAAGCTTTGACTTCACAAGTATCTTCAACTCCCTGCATTTTCATGTTAATCTTAGGAGATTCTACTTCTTTATGGAACTCTGGAGACACAGATTCTTTTTTAATGATAGATATTACATTTATTTGAAACAATAAGAGCTCCTAGCAATGTGGTATTCTTTAAGGATCCTGTCCAAAAAATGACACGTGGAGGCATGGGATGTTTTTAGAGGAGTTGTTACTGAGGAGCTTTGCTTCAGAATTTATTTTAGATAGTAAATTTTTAAAAAAACACTATTGTATAGAGTTAAAATTCTCAGCCTTTTAACAGAGTTGTATTTTGTTATCCCACTGGTAAGTCTCTGTAGAAACAACTCCAAAACACTTGCCCATTCTGAAAAATCTTAAAATCAACATTTTCTGAAGCCCAGAGAAAACATGGTAAATTTATTTTGAAGACGTCTAGATTTTCTTTTTCAGAAGAAAAGATTGTACTGTTTAGACACACGTAAAAATGTTGCTTTGTTGAAAAAGCTATGTGAGGGTCAAGTCTGCTGTCTCCCTGACGTTAGCCAGGAGTCACAACTTTTTAAAAAAAATTTTTAATATTTATTTTTCAGTTTTTGGTGGACACAACATCCCTGCTTGTATGTGGTGCTGAGGATCGAACTCGAGCCGCACACATGCCAGGTGAGCACGCCACGTCTTGAGCCACATCCCCAGCCTAGTCACAACTTTCTAACAGAGAGGTGTCTACCGGTGACCCAGTGGGAATATGCCATCAATAAAAGCCACTTTATGGTCTGCCACTTTGATAAGTACCTTGAAGTGAATATTCCTCCAATAAGGTTGAAGGCTTGGGGTAGATCTCAATTATTAAGACACTACAAGAAACACATTTTTAATTACCCACCTAGGCTCTTCACGGTATCCATGGCTCTTTTTTTTTTTTTTTTTCCTAGTGCTAAGGAAGGAGGTTTGCCACCTGAGCTTCATGTCAGCCCCTTTACATCTTTTCCCACAGTTCCTGTTGTATGGTCTTAGAGATCACAAAACTTTAGTGATAAACACTAGTACATTAAATAGGTTTGCCAGACAGATGAGAGCTGTCAGACTCCACAAAGAGAGAAAGCTCAGCTTAGGAGGAGCCTCTGCTTGCCCTGTGACATCACAGATGAATTTTGGGAAACATAAAGCTGCAGCATACTTGAGTCACTTGGACCCTTTGTGGCAGTTTCCTTGAGCTCTGGCTTCCCTGTGATTGAGGGCAGTGCTGAAGGCTGTCTCAGCCTCTGTCTGTCTCATGTCCCATCCCCAGCCCTTTTGGGATATCAAAGATGCCTGCAAAGTGCAAACATATCATGAGGGTTTTGCTTCTATTTTACATTTGAGATGTAAGCTATTTAAAAAAAATTCTTTATTAATTCTTATGCATGTTTTCAGAATATCTTTCCTGAAGGAGAAGAGCAAAGAAAAATTTTAAAATCACAAATATCTGTTTTTTCATATTTTGGGATTTTCCAAAACCTATGAAATTTGAGACAGCTAGGCACTGTGGATGTGGAGCATACCTATAATCCCAGAGACTCTGCAGGTTGAGGCAGGAGGATTGCAAGTTCAAGGCCATCCTCAGCAAATTAACAAGATCCTGTCTCTAAATAAATAAATAAATAAGAAAGAAAAGAAAAGGAAAGAAAGAAAGAAAGAAAGAAAGAAAGAAAGAAAGAAAGAAAGAAAGAAAGAAAGAAAGAAAGAAAAGAAAGATTGGCAATATGGCTTATGTAGCTTAGCGGTAAAGCACCCCTGGGTTCAATATATAGTACAAAAAGCAAGCAAACAAAAACTTAGTACAGAAAAGAAATTTGGCACAATTTTTCTCACGAACATCAGCTTCTTAAACATAGATGACTGCTGAGGTCACACAGGGGTGAGCGTTTTCCATTTCCCAGGCACATCACAACATCATTCAAAAGTCCATGTCCCTTCAGCCAGTCAGCAGATATGTGGAGTGCCTGTGCGTGGCCCAGTTTTCACTAAGTGAATGACTAGAACACTCTCTTGATGTTTCCTAAAAACTGCGAAGAGGGCTGCACCATTCAACACAATGAATTAAATAGGGGCAATGTTTCTTTAGGCACAGAAAAAAGAAATCTAAAACATTGTCATTGCTCATAAAAAGCATGATCTGCATGTGTGGTCACAAACGGCCACGGCAACAGGAGAGGACAATTTCACTTTGACCTTGCCACACTCACTGGCTATCACACGCAGTGTGAACAAAGTCCCACTCGGGGTGGCCTTCCCATTGGGTTCTGGTTCTACTGGGACCTGGAGTAATTTAAATCCACACTTTAAATGATTTCCTGAGGCCTCCTGTCAGTGGTTCTTGTTTTGCTTTGCTTGCTGAGTTGTTCTAGGGGCTCTTCTGTTATTTGGGGCACTAGATTATATGTTTCAAATGTATTTTCCTCATGAATCCCATAAATGAAATAATTCTAGGAAAAAAAATATTGAATCAATTAAAAGTACTGTTTTCACAAATCCCTTAAAAGTGTCATTGCGTTTTACACATGTTGAAATGAAGTCCATTGTCACATATCTCCAGTGCCTTTCTTTATGTTCCCTTCCGTGAGCAGCACCAACCCCCCAAATGTTGTGCAGTTAGTGTTTTGAAATATTTTTAGTATCTGTAGCCATATTACTTTGTAAAAACAAAAATATGGATTTATAGAGTTGCTTTTCCCCCCGCTCCCCTCTGGAACTAGAATTGCACCCAGGGACACTCTACAACTGAGCTATACCCCCAGCCCTTAGTGAGACAGTCTCACAAAGTGGCTCAGGCTGGCCTCAGACATGTGATCCTCCTGTTTCAGCCTCCTGAGGAGCTGGGATTACAGGTATACAAAACCACACCTGGCAGGTGGGTTATATTCTTAATACTAATTATTTTTATTATTCTTCCCTTTGAGTGGTAGAAGACTTGACATCATACACATCCCTACCTTACCCCTTCTTCACAGTTCCTCAACCAGGGAATTTGATTCTTGGCATTTACAGTAAGAAGGCTGAGACACTGGGACAGCAGGTTAGTGGGACCATCAGGGGCCCAGGAATTATGATTACCCCAGTTAACCCATGTCTTTGATGACTTCCAAAAGTGGGAAGCTGACTTAGAAAATTGACTCAGGAAGCCAATTTGGACTCATAAGAGTCCTATCTACCTGGAAACTAATGTATTGATTTAGGACAAAGGGCAAGAATGTTGCTTGGGCCATAAAAACAGTAAGATCCTCACAGGGAAAGCTGGGAGGTGCCCCTCCCTCTCTGCCTCAGGTGTCAGACCATCGGTGCACCTCAGGGATTGCTAGGGGACGCCACCCAACTCTTCTGCTACATTCTTGGGTGCGTGCTTCTCCTTGGTTATTGGCATCATTAATGCTCGTGGGCCATTGCTCTTTCCGAGGGACTGTCACGATTGTTTAGGTTTCTGACTTTACAACTCATGGTATGTCAATTACACTCTTATTTACTCTTCACTGTGATAAAGCTTCTTTATGATCTTAGGTGCAAAGGTTGGTGGGTTTACACACATATGTGCCCACATGACCATCACCTGGTTGGAGAATAGAGCATGTCCAGGCCCAGAAGGTTTCCTGGTGCCGCCTCCAGGCAATCCCGTGACCCAGAGTGAACTCAACTCTGTTTCCCTAGATGAGACGGTTGTATTTTAATTGGCTCAACCTGATCTCATCTAGGAAAGTGCTTTAGTCTTACTCAGATGTAAATTCCATTGTAGAGTAGATCATTCTGGGAAATTTTCCATTGTAAGGTAACCTCATCCATAGTATGTGGATTTTAGCTACACTGAAAAAAATGTTATGTGCATTAAAAGTGCCTTTCGACCTTTGTCTTGCTCTTGACCTAGCTCCTTACCTTATAGATCATAGGTCTCCCAAGGTACTTTAATAGAATTTCAGGGGAGAGGAACTGAGCCTGTTGGCAGAGAGGAAAATCTGGGGCCGAGGTCAAAAACTAGTTGGGAGCAACCGGGAAGGAGTGTGCTTAGGAAATCAATGGCTGCTAACGTGGACAACAGAGACAGTAGTTGAAGATATATTGGAGGGATAAATCAGTAGAAAAAGGGCAGGAGAAATATTGGAGGAAATGTGATAATTTAAGAGTTGATAGACCTTGCCAGTTTCAGTGAGCCAATCCATTGGTCAATGTCTGTTTGATGAGCACTTGTTATCGAGTACCTTTCAGGACCAGCAACAGGGCTAAGTGTGGTAATATGTCCCGGTGCGAGGGACCGTTCACCAACTTGTCTTTTCAAAGTGCCTCTCCACGTCTGTTGTCTAAGCAAGCTTTCCCTTTCAATTCAGAACATTCTTTTAGGAAGCAGATCTATAAACTGCCATCTACACCAGTATCCACTGATGGATACTAGGGCCATTGAAAAATCCTGCGGACAGAGGTCTAACAAGGAAAAGTTCTGAGCCCTTTCCTCTAAACAAATAAAAACTATGATGGCAATCATTTAACATAAGGGTTTAAGTGATTTTCATATTGAATACCTAGAAGTCTGTGTTGGCCAGTTAACAACTTCATGTAAGCAGTGAAGGGGAAAATATTTTACAAATGTTTGTACAAAGTTTTTTTTTTTTTTTTTTTTTTCTCCCTTTGGGTGGCTTCCTCTTTGCCAATGGGTGTGGGATATGAGTGGACCAGGTGACAGCCAACAGGAGCTATTGTTACAGATCAGCTCCTCAACTCCTGGCCACTTGTCTAGGTCAGTGTGTGTATCAGGCACCTCTGGGGCCCTCAGGAAACTCCTTGAGTTAATCACCTTCCCTTTTTAAGTCCTGCACTCTTACTGGGGCCAAAATATTTCCCTCCTCCTTGCTTTGGCAGAAATAGAATACATGGAGCTGCAAGTTATGCCATTTGGGACACCACTTTGCTCCCATGTTATACTTTATCAGAGTGTTGCCCAAGGATACAGTGTATGAATTGTATTACAGGAAGCTGTCGCACAGAACCTTGGTGAAACTGCCCTACCCATTTCTCCTGATAAAGCAGCGGGTGTCTCAGAAACCATGGCCAGGAAAGCATAACTAGGCCTCGCCCAGGTGGAAGCTGGCAGAGAGGAAAATCCCCAATGTGTTCCCTCAGGTCAGCAGCCGGGGTGGCTATAAACAGCTGAGATTACAATGTTGTGAAGCAATCCTTGTCTGACTCAGTCTTCATCAAACCCTCATGAATCTTTCCTTGAGCAAATACAACAGTTTCACAGGGCGCCATATTGAAATGTTCCACTCTGCTTGGCCAGCCCTCCACTCATCCGCTCTTTTACTTACTCTTTTAAAGATGGATTCAGCCATGATGCAGAGTGACAGAAAATGAGACAGAGGAGGAAGCAGTGTAGTCTTTTTCTCTTCAAATCCCATTTGTCTCTCTACCTGAAGCTGCTTTAGAAGACAGTGGACACCTGGGAAAGTCTGATGAGCGAGAACAGACGTGACATTCTAAAGTAGAAGCCAGCTTCGTATCACTGTGTCCAACTCCCAGGATTTGTGGATTAAGAAGAAAAAAAAGGCCCACACAGGATGCATGGCTTCCAAGGTTATCATTCACCAAGCTTGTGGAGGAGCCTGAATTAGAATTCCAATCTTTGGATTGCTCCCTTTAGTGTCCAAAAGTTAGAGGCCACAGAAATTATGGAGCACAGGAATTTTTAAGCTTTACAAACATATTGTTCCAAGGAAGTCTTTTTTAAAGTTGCAAACTAGCTCAAGTGATGTTGTCCTTGCTCTTACTGTGACGTTGATGAGGAAGAGCTTCGGTGTGATCCTCAGCCTGAAGTTCTGCCCTCCAGCACAGAACCTTGGCATTACTCCATAACAGTTAGAAAACCATCAAAAATTTCCCAACATTTTTATCTAACTAATGAGAACCCTGAGGCCTATGAAGATGGAGGCATCTGCCCACTCTCCCAGGACACTCGAGAGGAAAAGTTGGAACCCAGATAGGACAAGCTGTCCTTCATACCCCAACAACTTCAATATTTGGAACTAAAACGGAGTTGGGAATTGAATTCCAGGAGGCCACTGAAAAGGAGGAAATGTGATTCCCAGTGTCCCACAAAGAGCAGATCAGCACTTTGAGGTGAGGTTACAGTGTACAGGGTGATAGCCCTCCCCCATCCCTAAAATCAAACCCAGAGTCCTCAGGACTGGAGATCTCACAAATCACACAGCTACCTCGTGAACATCTGAAGTGGGGTGACAGAAGTGACCCCACCCCGAGTGTCCACACGTGTCTTTTTTATGAGCTGTAGGTTATAAAACCCTCAGGTCATGGAATACATATAAACAAATCAAAGCTTCTCCAAGTTACTCTACAAAAATGCCTGGCCAGAATTTTTTTTTTTTTTTCAAAATATGGAGAATCTATTTGGGGTCGTCTGGTTTCTGTTATATGCATACCTGAAGTTAATACTAAGTCTCCTAAGGATTATTCAAATTTACAGACAGTCAGCTCTTAGCCCAATGGTGAACTTGCCCTCCCTGATTGAACACTGGAGACACACACACACTCTTTGTACTAAAATATTGCTATGTACAGAGAAAGCAAACGCATTTCAGGAACGGGCAGTGAAGCTCAGCAGGAGCTGTTAAGAAGTCATTTATTAAACAATAGCCAATGTGTCTGAGTCCCGGTAGATCCACAAGCAATCCAGATGTTTTAATTATTTGCTTTCAGATGTTTTAATGAATTTAAACAAATCAGTGCGGGTTACCAGGTTCTAGTCTTCCTTCAGCATGGACACTCCCCAACAAAACTCCAGATCAGAAAGCGCAGCCCTTCAGTCAGATTTCACCAGAGCAGGGAGAACTCCATGTTCATCTCATGAATCTTCTCACCAAACAGCAGCTCTTGAGACCCTGCTTTCTGGTTCCAGAAGAAAAATTTCCCTTTACACAGAGATCAGTCTTCTCTCTGGAACTCTGTGGCTCAACAAGAACCAGGTCGTTGTGTGGACCATGTATGGGCATGGGACAGTGCTGGGCACTCTCTTACTGCCACATATGCTACCTCATTCTCATTAAAAACAGGAGGAAGGGGGTTTGGAGAACTGGGTCTGTGCAGGGTATCTCTAGAATCTTAATCAGGGTTGATAAGTGCACACAGGTGCCCCTGACTACAGCTAGGTACTAGGACTTAGTTGCTACTGGGTAGGAACTCAAGGCCTCTGACTTTACCATATGTCAGATCAGCTCCAAATAATAAAGCCAGTGTGGGAGTCTGGCCTCCAAGAGCATAGAAAGGTAAATGGGTGGAAAGCATTACTGTGGGGAAGGGACTGTGTGGGGCGTGAGACTTAAGAGGTGTGCCATTCCATGGGAGCTGGCCTCTGACCCGGAAGAGAAACCACAGTGGAATTGCCCAGCTTCTGCTGGACCTGGAACTATCACACTCCAGGGGCTAAAAGAGCCATCTAGAACTTAGATCACCAGAGCCGAAAATAATGTCCACAAGCAGCTTAGGGGTTTAGCTTAGTGGTAGGAGTTGGGGGAGGAAGAGGAAGGAGGAAAAGGAAGTTAAAACCATCCTTAGCTCATGGGCCACAGGAGAACAGAGGGTCAGATTTGGTCTGAGACGTGCCCTCTGCACTAGCTCCTGGCTCTGAGGCTCTGGGAGAGAGAACATTAGAGGCTGATGTTTCTTCTCTAGAGAGGAACATCTGGGTTGGGGTGGAGCTCAGCAGTGTAGTATGTGATTAGCATACTCAAGACCCTAGCTTCTACCCTCCCCCACAGCAACAGCAATGTGACATCTTTAGGGACAAGAAGCCAGCTGTGGAGGAGCTGGGAGAAGAAGCCCCCAGGCTGAAAAAGAGCAAATAGAAAGACCCAGAAGCAGCCAGGATCCTGGGGATCCCTTGTGGTGTGTTGAAGGCTTATTAAGGAATAAAACATTTGATCTGAAAACTTTTAGAGATATATGGCTTATTGTGTGGGGGCATTGATCTAGGGCATTAATTAGGTGGAAAGTGTTACAGACAGAGGACGTAAATAGGGCTTAAAATGCTTTAATGAGACTTCATATTCTTCTACTGTCATTAGCACTGGCAAGGATGATAGGTTGATTTCTCCCCACCATGTACGGTACTTGGCAGAGTAAGAGGAGAATCATTTAAACTCACAGAGTTGATTAAAATGAATTATCCTGTAGAAATGGTAGATATTTTTCGTTGGATGATTTCACTGTATGTCCATGTCATGGAGAGTGGAACCATATGTTTGCCAACCAAATGTCATGATTTATCTGGGTAGGATTTGTACAGTGAAATTATGTATGAAGATGAATAAAACATTCTTATTTATATATACATTTAGAAGTCTACACACCAGTGTTTTACTTATACAGAGAGAAGGGTGTTTTGCTATCACAGGCGTGTAAAACGGCCATCTGGGCAATGTGATTGGAAGCATCCACGAAAGCCATGAAAAGAAATGTCTAGATACTATTTTGTGTAGTGGTTTTTCTAAACCCATATTTCATTTGTGATTTCAAAGCCTGACATAGGAAAAAAAATGTAGAAAAAGAAAAAGTTGACTTGCAGAGTCACCTTCTGCAGAAGAGAGATGGTTCCTTCTGTCAGTATTTTAAATCTGTGACAGATTGCCAAATTTTACCCAGATGCTGGTTACAGGGAACATTTTCTTCATTTTAAAAAGAATACCCAGAGAACTCACCCATCTGTCTGTTGTAGGAAAATGTACAAGTCATTTGTTTATTAAAAGAACCCAAAGCATTAGTAAAAGCTAAAATATGCCAAGAAAAAAAAATCAAAGAAAATAAATGGTAATAGTGCTTTAAAACGTGTTTCTGGTGAAAATGACATCTAGAATATCTGTTAGCCTAAAAGCACTTCCCAACATATTACATTTATGATGTTATAATGGTCCTGAGAAAGATGTTTGTGAGATTCATCTCATATATGAAACAAAGATGTGGTAAAGCATTTGGTGCCTTCTTCTAACTTCCTCTGGGTGAACAAGCGTGTCTCAGTTTGCATGGACACCTTCACCATTGTTACCTTACACACAGCAGAGTTTAAGGACTTGCAAAGTGTAGAGATGTGGGCCTTTTAGGTTTAATAATGGGTTATTACCATCTTTGAATATCACCCCAGTTAAATTTAACAATTGCTTAAGTCCTTGTAGGCCCCTGAATAGGACATAAAAAAGATTGAAGTATTTTCCCAAGATTTCATGTCCTTCAGGAAAATTAAACTCTGAAGAGTTCTGGTTTGAATAAGAAAAGTGAAGCACTGTAGTCCAGGCCAGTGGTGTTAGGGAGAAGAAAGGAATTTAGGCTGTGTCACAGATGAGCTGGCATTTGAGCTGGGTCCCAACAGATGATCATGCAGGGGTCCCTGGAAACCAGTCCATAGGCTTTGAGCAGTACTGGTCCATTGCAATTTGTTTTATTTTTTATTTTGTTTCACATTAAAAAAAAAAAAGTTATAAAGTTACAAAAACCACATTTGTTGTAAATGTTTAACTTCAGGATTTTTTTCCAGGATTTTTCTGAAGCAAATGCTTATATGACTCCCTTCCTCCTGAGTGAAAAAATAGAGCATAAGAGGAATCCCCGAAGGCCTCAAATTGGGGCCGCATCTTGTGTGTGCAACTGGAGCAGCTGCCTTGAGCCTGGTCCTGAGAAGGTTCTCTACCTGGCTTCATGCTCTGAGGCCGCCATCTTGAAATTCTTGCTAGTGTTTGAACAAGGGATCTAGCATTTTCATTTGGCATCGAGCCTCACAAATACGTGGCCTTTCCCACCCAACCCTCATTCTATAATAACTAAATGTACAGTTATCCTCTAGTGCTAGCCATTATTCTCTGAATCTTTATAGTCTACTCTCTAATTATACATATCTGGAAAAAATAGTGCAATTCTGCCTTTTATGAATGTTAAATAGTATGTGCCAATAGAATCATACGATTATTCTGTGGTGCCTGGGTTTTTCCACTCAACATTATGTCTTCAAGAGTTAACCATATTGTGATTCATTCATTTTCTCAGTTATATGCATAATGAGCTTTCTCTACTAGCATTGCACAGGATTGACGGGTGTTCGGGTAGGAGCAAGACCAGGTAGAATCCAAGAGGCCAGGTAAGAGAGGAAAGAGAATGGGCTAGTTGGCAATCACCATGTGAGAACCTGGGACCCATAAATAGTACCAGGGAAAACATCACTGCTCTCCAGAAACCATTATTTCAGGGCTAGGTTGTAGCTCAGTGGTAGAGTGTGTGATTTGCATGTGAAAGGCCCTGGTTTCAGTCCTCAGTACCACAAAAAAAGAAAGAAAGAAAGACCAGTATTTCAGGCTGCTTGAACTGTCAGATCTACTTCAGATGCAGAAAAACATGTAAAAATAAACCAAGAGCATCAGCAACCAAAAAGCTTTGCCTTGGGCAGAGAAGCAGGCCTTGAGCATGCAGCAGCAGATGATAGCGGAGACTGTTCGGTGAACCAAAAACCATTCCCATCATGGTAGTTGGCCAAGAAAAACAGGAGTGTTGTAACTGGACAGAATATACACACGTAAATAAATGTGTGTGCACAGATACACACTTATATATTCATACACTCTCTGGGCATGAAAGCATTGAGGTATAGAAGTATAAGACAAGTAATGGAAAATAAGAAAGTAACTTTTAAACAGTAAAAACAAAGATGGCAGAGGTGATCTGAGGCTAGGTAGACAAGTGGCAATGCCACCGCCGGAGGATTCAAGTCAGCCTGAGTTTCCTGGGCTGCTGGGAGTCCTCAGCTATTCTCCACAACTGGAAGCAGGGATTTGTTCACGTGGCCCACCCCCTAGGGTCACCTGGATGTCCTGGGGAGGTGGCAGCTGGCTTCCTTCCAGGTGAGCAATTCAAGAGGGACAGAAGCTGCAGCCTGCCATCACTTCTGTCCCTGTTCCAATGATCATTCAGACCAAGCCTGGCAAGCCGTGGGCGGGAACCAAGGGTGTGAACACTGGGAGGGGGGCCAGCGGGGCTGTCTCAGGGACCAGCTGGCATGGAAACTGAACAAATCATCCGTATTTTACATCAGAAAGTCAAATTTTAAGAGCAAGTCTGTCAGACGAAAAGTCCAGTGTTCTCACTACTTTATGTGAGTTGTTGAATATCAAGAAACCAAAAAATGGTTTTAAAAAGTTAACCTTTGGCAAGTTTTTGTGAAAACAGAAGTAGGATTACATAAGACTCTATGATGTGAGCAACCAAACTTGAAAACAAATAAGACCTCAACATGTAATATTCAATATTGAATAGGCATGGAAAATTTATGTGCAAATTCAATGGAAAGAAAATCTTTGAGTTTCTTAGAGTGGCTTGGTGTTTGGGGTTGATGCTGTGGGCTGGATTACCCAGCACTCTGCTCCATTTATTCCTCCCTGGTCAGTCTCCCTCCATCAAAGAAGAAGGAAAAGTGAAAAACTGGTTTTCTCAGCATCCTTTGCAGCTAAAGGGACTCTCCATGCAGTACTATCCAAGTAATAGAGCGGGGTGGCCAGGACCTATGGCTTCTGATAAAACAGCAGGCCCTCCTTGTACAGCCTTCACCCCACTTTCCCGGCCCAACTTTTTCCAGACACAAGAGCAGACTGGATTTCTGGGGCAGCATTTCTCCTCACTGAGCTGCTGAATCAAATTGGAAGCACTGCAGTTACAGACTCCTTGTTATGTGATAAATAAACATTTCTTTGTTTAGCTCTAGGTCCCCTGCTCAGGGTTTCCTGCTCAGTGCCATCTAAGTATTCCCAATTCTTTCAGTGTGGGATAACCGTAGAAGGCATCAAAAATAAAGCCAGCAAAACCTACAGGGACAGAAAGTATAGCAGAAGTTTTGCAGCTTATATTTCCAAACAATTGCCCATGTAAATTAATTCCCTACATCATGCTGGCTGAGGAGTAAGACAGCCACAATCCTGTATCTTATGATCCTCATTTTGCCTGAGTCTCCTAGCTACCTGCGCGGCAGATTTCTGACATCAAGCATGTGGAAGCTGGTACCTCATGAGCTCAATGGCACGTTCACCACAGCAATCCCAACGGGGAATCTAGGATATCTGTGTAAGACAGGCATCTCCTTTTCTCTTTGATGACTTCTGCTGTCCTTGAATTACATTTGTGAGCCTTAATCCTCTCTTCTTTTACCTCCCCAGTGGTGTCATGGGCCCTTAGAGGATGGTGCTTTTACTGGCTTGATTTACATACTGGTTCTAGCCCCTCTTTCTCTGGCTCACCAGCATCTTAGAAAGAAACCACCTTGAGGTTGCAGTAATAATCCTTGATACGGAAAAGTCACATAAAGTCAGTCTAATTTAACTTGTAGCTTATCTGAATTAAACAGAATAAGAATCAGCTGACAGTTTAATATCTGGGAAATTGCATGGTCCTTGAGTGTGGCAGAGCATAACCTGTGGCTTACAGAGGACAAATAATGCTTTAGAAGTCCAAGACAGCCTCTATTGTCACACCTCTCCTCCTCCCACCATTTTTACTTATATTTAATGAAGGATCTTTCCAGAACCCTAGGCTTCTCTGAGGATAACTACCCTGTTTCTACACAAATCATTCAGCTCACCAGAGGAAGCATAGTGGTATCTGCAAACATTATTTGTGTCTTTCAGTCACAAAATATTAATTTTCTGGGTCAGTCTATAGAAAAAAAAGTTATTTGAGATAAGAAATTTTATTGGATATGAGATTTAATAAAAAAACTAGATTTATCAGGCATGTACTATTTAGAAACTCTCATTCCATCCTTGTAATGAATATACAATTTTAAATATTGCTTATGTCTGGAATCCTATTCAAGTTAAACTCTAAGAATGGTTTAGAAAAAAATTTGGTCTGAAACCACGTCAGCAAAAGTACCTATTATTTTTTTCTTAGGAGGAATTTGCAGACTTGAGAATAAGTCATTTCCCAAACACACTGGGACACATTTTGCAAAGAGTGAGGGGCAGATTTCTTTTAAGCCTCTGGAAAAACTTATAGAAAATAGACAGAAGCCTGGGTACAGAGGGACAAAAGAAAGCAGAGAGGGTGAGTGATGAGAAGTCACTGCCAGGCTTTGGCTAGTGCTGACGCAGCACAGGACACTGTGGGCAACAGAGAGGAAGATAATTTCTGGGGAGAGACAAAACCTTTTGGAGGAATGTGGCCAAAGCCCCTGCCTCCCAGCTGACTGTGCAGACAGGCAGCCATTTCTGTGGCCCAGAGATCAGGAACCTGCATGAGCTTTACCCCACATTGGCAGGAATAGGCCCAGGCTAACCCAAACCAGGCTGCAACAGGGGCTCTGTCAATAAAGCTTCTCAGCAAGTTTTGATCTCAGCAGCACTGCAATAACTTCAACATAAGAGATACAAACCTCTCGTCAAAAATTGTTAGGTAAAAGGAAAATTATTCACCATGGATATCAGATATCATTCATTTAACTTCCTACTTTCCAATCAGTAGATTATAGAACCTGAAGCTAAGCTGTAAGTTGAGATGGTCAAGAGAAAACGGACCTAGCAATCCCCACCCCACCCCCCCCCCTCTCTCTCTCTCTCTCTCTCTCTCTCTCTCTATATATATATATATATATATATATATATATAATATCTATGATTAAAAAAAAAAGACTGCCAACCAAAATGCTGTTTCTGGTTTTAGATGATTTATTTTCATTTTATTCATCTACTTTTCTAAGCGTCCCATGTTACAATAAAAATATACTACTTATCTAATGAAAGGGATATAAATATTTTTCTTGTTGTGACAAAACAAAATCAGACAACAGCAATATTTTGTGGTCCAAAATATTCAGCTACTCAAAATGACTCACCCTCTGAGAGATTAGGTAGTCAGAGTTTTTTTTTTTTTTTGTTTTTGTTTTTTTCTTTGCAATTTGTCATGCACTAGAAAGAGAAGCTCAAGGGACTAGGTAGGTAAGACGGTTTTACTGAGTTCATTTAATTTCCCATTAGTAATGGAATTTTTAATTATGTAAGTCACAGGAGTATGTGTGTGTGTGTGTGTGTGTGTGTGTGCATGCGTGTACGTGTGCCCATTCATTATAGGTATGGGCATATGGGAGATAGACAGCTCATTTTATAATTATTTATTTGTACACATTGAGAAAAAAAAAAGCCTTCAGATACTTTAACAAATCTGAGATTTTTGAGAATTATCAATAGCCTTCTTAAAAAGGTAAAAGCTGAACTGGCATCTTCACCAACTTATGGAAACCAAACTTACCAGCCTGGCCACTTTTCAAGCCTGCACCTGGCTTCCCTTCCCCAGCAGGGGCTTGCCTCAGCAGCCATGTGCTTAGGCCTCTGGGCTCTTCTTTCCTGGTGGAGAGGAAAGATGCTTCCTTCTCCTCACCAAGGTTTTCTGACTCTTGGCCTTTCCTCAGAAGCTCCCATTCATGCTCATCCTCTGCCTGCATTTCCGCCTCCCCATGTTTGCTCTTCTTTCAGATGAAAAGCAAGCCCAAATGTAACCATCAAAAAACAAAACCATAAAAATACTAGAAGAAAATACTAGCTGTATAAAACATGGTGGAATGTAAGATGTCTTCCTATTTGTGGCATGGAATCCACAAAAGAAGCCCATGAAGGAAAAGATCACTAAGTCTAGAATGAAAACATTTATTTTGAAACACAATTAAAACAAAAAAGCATAAACAAATCAAAGCCTAATCAAAAACTAACAAAGTTATTTTCAAGGCATATGATTGACATAGGACTTGTGTCTCCTTATAATATAACCAAAATCCATAATCAAAAAAATTACAATTCAATACAAAGCACACGATAAGTCCAACAAAATATGGTGGCTATCTTACTATTGAGAAGAAATTTTACAGTCTGTGCAAAAATAGAAACATGAACATTTTATAAATTATACAGAATCAGTCATACTTGATACATATTTGCCATTTGAGTGGCATTTTACTATAGCTTATGGCCAAGAGTTGCAACCACATCTATTGACAGATTAGTAGCTTATTTAGATCAAAAGAAATTCCAGCAAGAAATGACTTTGTTTTTCATCCTTAATACATGGTTAAGAAATTGACAAGTTATGGGCCTGCAGACCAAATGCACTCCACCACCTGTTTCCACATGGAAAGTATTGCTGGAAACCAGCCATGCTAATTTATTTGCATGCTGTCTCTGGCTGCTCTCGTGGTACAGGAACAGAACTGAGAAGCTGCAAAAGAGACAGCATGGGCCTGGAAATCAGAAACAGTTATCACCTGGCCCTTTTCAGAGAGAAAGTTCAATCCACTTGTGTAGACTATTTAGCTCACATGAAAAACAGAGGATTCATTTTCCATGATCACTCCTTTTATTTCCATAAAGTTATATTCTACAAGGCAATGAACATTTTCTCAGGATACAAATTCCTTAACAGAAAGGATTTGATTTTAAAATACATCCATATTACAAAAGTTGAACAATAACACATGTTACCCATGTGTGCTGGAATTGTATATAACAATCAAAAAATTATTTAAAGAGACACAATTCTGCAGTTTTGTGTGGTATCTCCCTGAATCAAACCACAGTCACAGATCCTGATTGCTAGATTATGTAACTGCCAGCAAAACAGAACTCCCATCAGGCCGATTTCCTGAAGCCAGCCCTGTGCTGACAGTAATTTACAAAGGAAACTTCCTTCCCCCAGTGTAGACTGGCACTGCCCCCATCAAAACCAGAGTCTGACAGGCTTCAAGTGTGCCTCAGGGGAAGTGGTGGACTATCCCTCCTAAAGGGGAAGAGGGCTGCTTTGGTGCTTGGTGAGAAATAAGAAAGCAAGAAGCTAATTCTTTGTAATGGAGCTAAGCAATTTCTCCTATTCTTTCTATATTTGGTTCTCTGGAACAGAAGGTTCTGAGGAGAGAAATCTTAAACAGATTTGGATTTGAAATTGAGCTTTCAACAGAGAAAACTGGGATCAATGAAATCTCTCTAAAATTTCCCTTGAGTGAGGGTGCGTCCATCATATAAAAGTCATGCCATAAGTGGAGGATGCTGTTTCCTCTAGAGATCAAGGTGTCAGGGAAATCTGAGACCTTATAGGAAAGGTCAGATCATCGATCTTATAGAAGGAGAGACTTTATTTTTTTTTCTGTTTATTTCTAAAATCAGTTTAAAAAATTAAAAGATGCCAAGCCATCAGTAAGAGCTTATGATAGATCTCAACCCTCCTGAGTAACTACTGTGGTATTAGCCTGTGCCCTGTTGGCACTTCAGCCCAGGGAACCTCTTTATGGAGTCAAGTATGATCTTCTTGACCCAAATAACTCAGCGTATCAGTTTCTAGGCTGACATCATTATTCAATACTAAGCTGATAAAACAGTCTTGAGACAATAACTAGTTCCATTGTGTGTATGTGTGTGTGTGTGCGCGCGCTCGTGAGCCTGTGTGTATTTGGCTCATCAAAAAGATTGCAGAAAGCTGAACAGTTTTCAGAGGTTACTTAATTTAAAAATTAAGTCATTCCCATACAGACACTTTTGAAGAATAATTAAAATAAGAAAAAGAAACCAGCGTACAAGTGATAGAGGCAGACACTGAAATTATAAATCTAGGCAGATCTTTGTCTCTCTTTATCCTGCTCGGATTTTATGATGCTTTTAAGATACAGAGATACAAAATCTCACAAATAGTTCAAGTCATGTTTTTGCAGGACGTTGCTCAAAGTTTAACGTAAGTAGCATGAAGTGGCATGAAACAGCGTGTGTGTGATGTGTTGGCTTCCCAAAGTGTCACCTAAACCCTATGGACAGTATGAGACAATGACGATGATTTGTTCTACTTATAAAATATTTTTAGAGTTATTGCTAGAGGTTATTTGAAAAGGGCCAATCAGCCATGTTATGACATAACTTAACAAATATTCACTAACCACTCTGTAAGGCAGTTTATCTTATGCTTATACTGCTACTTTAAAATAAGGATATATGGTTACCATAAACTTGTGCTTGGTATTTTCAAAATTAGAAGAATTTGTCTAGAACTATTTGTTCACTTATAGGGAGCATAGCTAAAACTATAAGCATATGAACATCATGAAATCAACTTCTACTTACTTATGTATAAATTAGAAGGAAAGGTGAGTACCATTTCTTCTTCTTTCTTCTTCCTCCTCCTCCTCCTCCTCCTCCACCACCACCACCAGGGACTGAACCCAGGGATGCTTAACCACTGTGCCACAACCCCAGGCCTTTTTATTTTTTAAGATAGGCTTTCAGTAAGTGGCTTAGACCCTTGCTAAATTGCTAAAGTGGGCCTCAAACTTATGATATTCCTGCCTCAGCTTCCTAAACTGCTGAGATTACAAGCACTACTATGCCTGGCTCTAGTACTTCTTTTCTTGAGGAGTTAAATGATTTACATTTTAACAAACTTCCTTATTCTTGGAAGGCCCAAACACAGCATCTTAGGCAGAGCTCAGCAATACCTCTTGAGAACAAAGGTCAAGGATGGGTTTTGTTTCTGCTTCCTTCAATCAAAGGGTAAGCTGTCCTTATCTGGTAGACTTTACTTTTAAGCTATTTTCCAGAAATACTTTTCAGGGTAACTGTAAATGTTAAGTTTTCTTCATAGAAAACATTCATCCATAGGATGCTTTGGTGTCTTTCCCCAAGAGAGAATGAATTTAGCACACTATCCAACTTAGTGTGCTTTCATTACTTCAGCATCTTTATGGCTCAGGGAGACTCCAAATGGAGCAGACATTTTTGTTTGGATCTTGGAAATGTCATGTCTCACCAGAGTGTAAGAGGGGTCCGGCGGAGCGTCGGAGGGAGAGACCATACAAGAGATTTACTCCATGCAATTGGCAAAAGGGGATTTATTGGGGATCCATTCCAGCGCGCTGGGACTCTGTGCTCACTCAAGAAGGGAGAGCAGCCCAGAGCCCCGAGCAGAGGTTCAAACAGAGCTTAAGTACACTTTTTGGGGAGGGTGGGAGGCTTTGCATACATCAGAACAAATCATCATGAGGCGCGGGGAAATTGAACAACAACTCTGAGATGTGATTGGCACAATCATTGGCGGGCGAGGGTGATTGGTCATTCGTAAGCGGGTTACACATTCAAACTGATTGGTTTGGGCCCTGTGAGGAACTACACAGGGCCCTAGGCTAAACAGCCAGTAGGGCATTGTCTTAACTATCTCAGGAATCTGGGTGTAACAGAGGAACTTAATAATACCTAATCTTTTACATTCAAGCTTTCCAGCTTAGAAACTTTACCCTTTCAAGAGGTTGATATTACCTTTACCAAAATGTAGCTCTGAAAAGGTATAAAATACCATTCACATACTCATCAATACTTATGAAAGGAAAGTGACCACGACACTCAAAGTGACCAAGAGATCTTTATTGCTATTGTGACAGTGTCTGATCTACTGGAGAAAAAGAGGAGGGGGCGGGTGGCAGGAGAAGGTTTTTATAGCCCTGTGCTGTGCTGCCTAAATCTAATAGGGTCTCTGGTCTACAAGCTGCCTGGTTGGGGTACAGTGATTGGGTCACACAGTAGTTGCTAAGGGTGTCATCTTCTGCCTTCAAGAGGATTGGGCATGGACTAGGTGCAGGTTTCAAATCGAAAACAACAAGGAAATAAAGGGAAAAGGCACCAAATAATCATCCCCAAAGGAAGGGCTAAGGATGGGTGGGGGTAGCATACTCAGTTTACCCTGCAGCTAACATTTATCCAGCCTGTCCTGCAGCAAACAACTACAGTCTTCCTGTACTAAAAGCATGAGAGACAGAGGAAGCTGTAATGGGAAACAAGACATGGACCCTGACCTCAAGTAATTCACATGGTGTTTAGAATACCAGACTTAGGTATGTAAATCATAATGGCCCCAGGATAATGATTCCTGCTATAAGTGGGAATATCAAAAACATCTAATGCACTTCATAGAAGACAGCAACCAACCTTAAAATTTGTACAATAGCAATTTTCTTCCCTCCATTTTGAATCTCAATACCCCAATATAAATCTTTCTGTGGGAAAAAAAAATCTGAGTATATTAAAAAATTGCTAGCGAAGAATACCTAATAGAAAGTATTCAAGCTGAGCCATCTTTCTGGTACTTAAGAGGCCATCCCCCATCCACCAGGGTACCTGTGGATGGCCTCTTCCAGGTGGGACTATCAAGTTGTGTGGGCAGTAGCTAGATCCTATTATGAAGTGCTACAGCTTTAAAAGCACACTTCCATCCACCACCTGTTAGGTCTTATCTATGAACTGCCTGGCACCTTAGAAAGCGCAGCCAGAACACCAGAGCACTGATTCTGCTCAGCTCTCTTGCTGAAAAACGAAGGCTTTAGTAACTAGGTCCTCTGCAAGGCTCCTTGTGCAGCTAGATGGGTGGGGCGCATTTTACTGTCATCATTTTACAGATAAAGAGACTAAGGTCAAGAAGGTCAGGGGGTTGCACAAGGCCCCAGGTGATAACCCAGATCTAATCCTTGAGATTAGACACCACACCTGTAAGGACAAAACATTTCTTCTACATCGGATTCAGAACCACCTCTGTGGGCAACAATACACATAGAAACACACATAGCACTAATTGAAGGATTTAAGTTACCACTCAAGACGACTAAGTGCTAAAATACCTTAACAAATACCTCTTTGAAAGGACCTGGACAACCAGATGTTAATTAGGAATTCTTGGACCCCACCAAGGGCTGGAAAGTGCCAGGGAAGATAAAACTGACCCTACCAATACTCTTCCACATGAAAAGGGCCCAAGCACGTGGGAGTGCACACTCAATTGAACAGTCATTGCCCAGAATCCCAAACAGATTCTGGAAGTGGTTTTGGCACCAGTGTTCTGACTAGCTGGAGCCTGGTCTAGAAAAGGGTTCTGCAGCCAGATGGATCATTAGCTTGACCCTGTGGGTGGAGGCACTGCCAGAGGAGAGGTGGAGTGTGGCATGGACAGAGGTTCCTCTTGCCTGGCTTTAAAAGCCAGTTTGAAGGCCCTGGATGTAGCTCAGCAGAAGAGTACTTACCTGGCACGGTGGTGATGTGGACTTGATCCCTCAAGCACCAAGGGGTAGGGAGAAAGTTTGTTCACATTGAATCTAAATTCCACCTAACCTAAGAAAGAGCAAAAACTAGGAATTCTCTTGTGAGAAGGCAGTGGTTAGACGGGACTCTGCAGCTTCCGTTGGAATCTAAGCTTTGCTACATTCCGCTGTGAAATCTCTAGCAAGTTACCCAACATCTCATGGCCTAGGTTTCTTCTTTAAAAGGGGTACAATAGTAGGCAGATATTCAACATTGGGTAAAGACTGGCAGGATTCTATCCAGCTATATTAGAAGAATTTGTTTCAGATTTTTCTGGAGACTTACATAAGCATAATTATATGCAAGTACTCTGACAGTCAAAGGTGAAAGCCCTCTCTCCACTAAATAGAAGGCTCTGGACGCGGCACGAGCGCCAGCCACGGCACCCCAGGCGTAGGCTGCTGCCCTTATTCTGCCCAGTGCCCAGCGTGCCCGAGGACTTCCTGCTGCGGACTCGCACTGGAGCCCGGGTTTGAAGAAGGTTAACTTGCTAACGTGGCCGTGAGTCATGGCGGGACTAGGAACTGAAACCAAGAGTCAGCACCCCTCCTGGCTCATCCTTCCGGTGCAGACGGTTAAACCAGAGAGCAATGGCAAAGGATGAGAGAGGCAGGATGCCGGGTCAGGGTTGTCTTCCCCATCCCTTTCGCCCTGGGGCTCACGCTACCAGCCAGTGATGTTTGCAGACAGGTCTTGACACCTCTCCTTGCAAGGATGAGAGATACTCAGAACAAGTCTGGGCATCTTCCTCGCGCCTCCAGTGAAAGCGAGCCGAGCCAAGTCTAGCGACTGCCTGCCCAATAGCACAGACGTTTCCGAACAGGCAAGCCTGGACATTCCCCGCGCCTCTCCGGGTGAAACGAGTTCCAAGTGGCTCATTTCTCATCCTAACACCCTCCCCCCTCCCTACAGAAAAACTTGGAAACTTTGCTGTTTCCTGCAGACCAAGAATTGTAATCAGCCCTATCAGCTCCCTACAGGGGACAGTCGTGACTGGGCACCGAGAGTCAGACTCCCTCTGAAACACCAACAAAGGACTATATTTAGTTCTGAGCTCTCCGCCTAAATTCTTATTTTTTCACTCATCACTGCAAAACGACTGGGTTGGGAAAGTGGGAGGAAGGGGGCAGGGGAGTAGCGGAGAAAGAACAGCTGTGCCTCCGCCTCCCAACTCAATCTCTATAAATAACCAATCGCGAAGGGAGGCTACTTTTCAGCCAATGAAGCAACCCAAACTGATAAAACCTTGGCGGTGGCCAATGGCAGAAAGCTGGAGGGCGTGAGACTCGCGCCCTGGGACCAATGAATGCCGAGTCCAGGAGAGGTAATTTGAGCTGGAGTGTGGGCGTGCGGTGCAAAAGCTTCCTACTTCCAAGCCCAAGGACCAGCTCTGCCGACTGAGCATGCCCTAAACTGCGGGTGCCGCCAGGCTTCGGGATTGGGATGGGGCCCGTTTTTCCGGGTTTTGGCCACTGCAGTGTGGGTAGGTGGGTGGGACCCACCGATTGAGGGTAGGACTCGGGCCCGCCCCATCCCTGCCAGAAGGGAGCTCCGGGCGCCACCAGCTGCCCCATCCTGAGTCAGGACTGAGTCTCCGGCCCGATTCCTCCAGTTTTCTTTGTTGGAGGGCTGCAGTGCAGGAATTGAGGGCCGGCTTCGCGGGGGAGCGCTCCTCTTGCTAACAGTTGAGAAAGCATTACGCAATGGCAGTAGAGATCGTCCACCACCGCCGCTGCCTTCCGTTGCCCGACTCATACAACGGCCTGGGGCTCTGGGAGTAGCATTTTCGGATTTTTGATACCAGGCAGTCCAGAGCAAGAACCACCCCATCCCAGGTCCGGCCCGCCGCGCTCCACGCTTCTCGCAGGGCCGCCGCCCTCGGCACAACCCCAGAGCCACAAAAGAAGGCGACCTCCATCCTCCGGTCCGAGCTTTCCCAGCTCCTCTTGCACACGTAGATACACCTTTCTCCCGCAGCGCACACACTTATCTAGTTCCTGGACTCGCTTGGCTCCGGAATCCGCTTCCCGAGACTCAAATCCAGAGCCCCGCCTCTAACCCCGCCTCCTCCCGACCCAGCAGAAAACCGGGCGCGGAAGTCGGGCGGGCGACGGGCGGCGCACTGGGCATGCTCGCCCGCGCGGGGAGGGCCGGGCTGCGCGCGGCGAGTAGGAAGCCCTCGCCCCACGGAGGCTGCAGGAGAGAGCGCGATGGGCCTCGGCGGTGGGCGCACGTTCCGCGGGGACTCGTGCCCTGCGTGTCCCGGCCCGACGCGCAATTAGCAGCCGCCTCTGCAGCCCGGTGCCGCCGCCTCCCTGCCCTCCTGGGCTTCCGCGGTGAGGAACTCCAGCGGTCGCCTCGCTCAGCTGCCGGCATTGTCCTCCGGTCCGCCGCCGCCGCCGCGGACTGCAGCGGGGCCCCGGACCCGCGCCCCAGGGACGCACCGCCGCCTCAGGTCGGCCCGGAGCCGGAGCCGGCCCACGATCTCCACGCCCTACGCTCCGGGCCGCGCTCGCGTGGGTTTTTGCTGCGGAGCTGAGGAAGGGGAGAAGTCGAGTCGCCAAGCCCAGCCTTCAGCGGCGCGCAGCCCCGACGGGGCCGCGGCAGGCGTGGTGCGAGCGCCGACGGAGCCATGAGAGAGTACAAAGTGGTGGTGCTGGGCTCGGGCGGCGTGGGCAAGTCCGCGCTCACGGTGCAGTTCGTGACGGGCTCCTTCATCGAGAAGTACGACCCGACCATCGAGGACTTCTACCGCAAGGAGATCGAAGTGGACTCGTCGCCGTCGGTGCTGGAGATCCTGGACACGGCGGGCACCGAACAGTTCGCGTCCATGCGGGACCTGTACATCAAGAACGGCCAGGGCTTCATCCTAGTCTACAGCCTGGTGAACCAGCAGAGCTTCCAGGACATCAAGCCCATGCGGGACCAGATCATCCGCGTGAAGCGGTACGAGCGCGTGCCCATGATCCTGGTGGGCAACAAGGTGGACCTGGAGGGCGAACGCGAGGTCTCTTACGGCGAGGGCAAGGCCCTGGCCGAGGAGTGGAGCTGCCCGTTCATGGAGACATCGGCCAAAAACAAAGCCTCGGTGGATGAGCTCTTCGCCGAGATCGTGCGGCAGATGAACTACGCGGCTCAGCCCAACGGCGACGAGGGCTGCTGCTCGGCCTGCGTGATCCTCTGAGGCGCCCGCGGCCGCCGGGCGCCGGCCTCGCTCTGCGCACAAAAGCCAAACGCATCCGACTCTCTAAATGTGATTTCCTTTCTTGCTTTGAGATTGGAGACGACTTTGCATTGGCCGGGGTGTCCCGGGAGCCCGGCTGGCTTCCGGGGCCCGCATCCCTTGCCTTCGCCCCGTGTCCGAGGGGTGCCCCGTCCTGACCATCCGAGACCCTGGTGGAAATGTGGCTCTTTGCAGCATGTACGTTTCTCATTGATTTCGGTTGACGCATATTCCCCCGTTTAAGTGGCCGTTAGGGTGCTGTATTGGCAGCTCGACACCCGGCAAGCAAAAGTTTCAGCCTGGAAATAAATGGAGGTGGGGAGGTGGAGGAAGTGGAGGGGAAGAAGGTGGAAGGGGGGGGTCTTCTCTCTCTCTCTCTTTCTCTCCCTCTGTCCCTCTCTCTTTCTTTTGTTAATGACTCTTTTCTAGTTCCGAGTTTTAAATACATGGAAGTCCAGTCCAGTCCGGGAAACCCATATGAAGGAGCAGAAGGAGAGGAAGAAACTCTTGTTTTTTCCTTGTTTTCCAGGAGTAGCTGGAAATTTAGATCGGGTTCCTTTCCTGCCAGCTTGGAAGGGCAACCCCTCGTGACTGGTTGTGATTCTGAGGATGTCTATGCAAAGTTGGATTCTTGTTACATTGTATCCAATCTGAAGTATTGCACATCTGAACTGGGACTGTTAACACTGATGCCAATACAGTGTGGGGTGCCAGAAAGTGTCTGCTGATATTTGTGGAAAAAAAAAATCTATTTTGTTTACCTACTGTATCAAAGGGGAGCCTTGGGAGAATGGTAGTATTTTTTTTTATCAGCTGTGAAAAAAAAATGTTACAGATCCTGCACATTTTTGTGTGTACTATGGTGTGTGTGTGTTTTAAGTTTAGCTTTTTTTTTTTTAAAAAAATTTCTTTTGGTTGGCAGCAACAGATTTTAATAACTAGCTTTTAAAAATATAATACAAAGACTTTGTAAATGTGATTCAGGGCCCCCAGCACCCCTGTGTCTGCAGAGTGCCTTCAAAACTCAGCTGTTCAGCCGCTGCCAACGGTGAACTTCCCACCAGTACCAGAATCTGCTATTCCCCAAACCACTAACCAATTTCCTTTCAGTAATCTTCCTGAAGGAGCCAGGACAATAGGGCGTGTTGTTCAGTGAATTTATTATTTTCAGCCTTTAAAATGTAATGTCCATGTCTTGCAATGGGTTGTTCCCCCCCCCTTTTTTTGGCTTCATTTTGTTCAAATTTCAGGTATTTAGCTCCCCTTACATATTATTTTTTAAATGTTTTGATTTTCTGTTATAGGGTGTACCTTCAGAAGCAAGAGCAAAATTTCACTGTTATGATGTATCAAGTTCTAATTGTAATTTTAATTCCACTCGTTTAATCATTGTCTCTTCATTTTAAGACTTTTAATACAAATGTCATTTTTAAAGAAACAAGCCCAAAAGTATTGTTTGTGTTTCTGTGTTTCATATTCTGTGATGTACAGCATCAGTGGTAATGCAGTATCATGGCTGAGGTAGGCAGGGGCAGGAAGCAGAGCTGTCAAATTTTGAAGATAAACGGATGTATTTCTGTGACAAGTTGGGTGTGACATTCCTTCCAACTTCTTAAATGTGGAGAAAGTCCTCAGGCCTAGGAAGCCCTGGCCATACCTGCTGACTAAAAGATGAGGAGGCATCTTGGTTGTATTCTGAGATGGAGCCATTGGCTTGCTCTGGGTAGTGGGGTGGGGGGTGGGGGGTGGGAGGGGCACCAACTGCTAATGCTGACTTAGAGCTGAGAACTTCACCCTCACTCAGCCAAGTAGGGTGGCACTTTGGGTCCTTCATCCTGTTGTGTTTATGTTGTGCATCAAGTTGAAAGCCCGTTTGGGGATGATTTCTCATGCTGACATCATGCCATGTGGTGTGTTTTGCACTGTATCTGAACCTGTCATAGACAGTATTTCAGCAATTTCATTTGGAAACAGATCTGTTCCCTTGATCTTATTGCACTGTGCTGTGTGTGGACCATATTTGACCTCATAAATTCTTCCTTCTGACAGTAGGAGGCAGTGTAAGCTTTTTTATTTTTTATTTTTATTTTTCTTAAGGAGGTCTTTAATCTGTAAAATAGCCTCTACAGAATAAAAGAAAGTGTCTATGTATTTTAGAGTACTTGATACATCTTAGGGTTTAAGTATAGTTGAAGTGTCCTGAGTCTTCAAACAAAAGGGATTTATTCCCCTAACAAAGCCAAAAGAAATTAGAGGCTATAGGTTTCTTTAAAGCTATATTAACATATCTTGCCTTAAAATGTGTGGTTTTGGTTTTTTTGTTGTTGGTTTGCCTGGGAGGCATTTCAGTATTCCTTTGTGGAGGAGGAACTATTTATTTTGATTGTGATACATAGGCCTGCCCCCCCTTTTTCCCCACTGATCCCACTTAGGTTGATAATCAAACACAACTAGAAAGCAATTGTAGAAACTGAGAGAAACTGTCCAAATTGATGTTATTGCAAGGATTCGTTCTTGCATTTGAGTAAACTTGGTTACTTAATTCAATCCAAAGTGTTGAAAATTCTGAAGATGTGACAAGTACTCTGAAGAATTTGTAAAAAACAAGGTATTTGATGATTCTATCATTCTTATTTTATTATTATTTTTTATTATTAATTGGAAAGCTTTTGACAAAAAAGCTAGTAGGTATATAATTTAAGAAATTATATAATCCTGACAGGAAATATTTGAAAATGGGAATTTGGAAATGGAATAGATTGCTGGTGCATTAATCACCTTCCCGCAGGGTTTAGTCACTTGCATGACTAAATTCTGTATAGGTCTAGGGTGGCAGAGCAGAAGAGTTTAACATGTTTTTACCGAATACTGTAAAATAAATGCTTTTTGGGTTCTCAAAGCAATTTTATGTGTACTGGAGCAGGAAAAATAGTTCTGTGCTGTTTTGGTTTTCTCTGTTATTTTCTGGACAAAATTGAGAGAAATTTAGGGACATTTCTACTTTTTTCTAAAAAAAAAAAACCAAGTTTTTACAATGTTTATTTGGCTAGGAGGAACCCCTTCTGGTATTGTGGTGTGAAGAGATAAGAGCGTTTGTTTGAATGACAAAGTCAGGCTGACTTGAAGTGTTAAGGAAGTAGAGCCCGGAGGGAGGGAGGAGTCTGGGAAAGAAGCCTTCTTGAGGAGCTGGCTATTAAACTTGACCCCTGCTGTTTTTTAACAGCTTTCTTTTTTGGTCTCTGACAGCCATCCCAGTTTTATGTCATTTCAAAGGATTATTTTTCTCCTCCTCTGTGACCACCTCTGGAAAGTTGAGGTTATCTATGTAGTTTTAACACCTTCAGCTTTGAGTGCTGTGGATTTGGGGTCGTGTTTTCCATGTTAGCTGCTGACATGGACTTTTCCTTGAACCAGATTTTGGAACCAGATCTGTATGATGTTAAGAGTTCTCTGTGTGTGAGACTTCATGCTTTCTGGCTAGTTAATATTTCCTGTGGGTGGGAACCCTAAAACGCCCCATCTGTTGAGGTTTCCTGGTGGCACTCTTAAGTGAGTTCTGGGTGGGAAGGGATGGCAAAGAGAGAAAGTCGAATGTAGCAGCTGGGTCTTGGGAAAGAGATGCCAATTCCTGCACCGTAACTCACAGAAACATAGATTTGTTTTGCATGACAGCTAGAATGAGTTTCTACATTGTAAATGTGAAGGGAACCAGATTTTATCTGGAGATCACCACTTTTAGTTAAAATGACATCAGATATTTTTCACATTGTCTGCTTAATTGGGAAAAGCTGGCTAACATAAATTTATGAAAATGTAGCTGGTTTTGTTGATGGTAGGGATGATTAGATGAGTTTAATCAGATGGGCCCCTAGTTCTAGATGAGTGTTGATCTACTCACAGTAGGATTTTGGTGGCTTGAGAAGGCTATAGAGATTTACCAGAGGTTCTCAAAGGACCATAAACCAAAATGACTTGAAGGTTAAAACATTGTTGGACCCCTCTTCCAGTTTTTTTTTGTTTAATTCAGTGGATTTGGGTTAGGACTTTTGTCATTTTAATTTCTAACAAGTTTCCAGGTGATTGTGATGTTGTTGGTCCAGGGACCACACTTTGAGAACAAATGACCTAGTCCAAACTCCAGAAGGCTACTCTCCTGAGAGCCTCTTGGATAGAGACATAGATGGAAGACCTGGGCACCCTTGTAGCCTGCTTGCTACCAGTTGTAGAAAACCTCCTTAGAAATCCACTGCTCCAGAAGACACCCACCATTCACACTTGGATTGTCAGATTGTCCTGTGAGTAGGACAGGGCAGACATATTGTAGATGGGGCTTTTGATCATTGTCACCTTCTCTGAGTAACTTGGCTGTGGTTTTAATGTTAATTTGGTTGACTCTTAAACAACAACAACAACAAAATGATCAGGGACATTGCTTCAATGATTAGAATCAATGGTTAGAATCAACTGCCCTCTCATCCCCACCCACGCCCATGTTTTTGATAAAAACTCATGTCTTTGGCAAACTGCTTTAAACTAATTTGTCTTCTCAGGGCTGCAGGTATATAGTTCAGTACTTGAAGCCCTGGGTTCCATCCCCAGCACTGCAAAATAAGTAAATAAATTAAATGAATAAATAAATAAATAATAAAGGAAATAATAAAATATTTGTCTTCTTTTTCCCTTGAAATAAAAAAGGCAAGCATTTTAATTTTTCCTGCTTCCTAGCAAGGATTCTAAAAATAAGTTGTTAGATAATTTTAATTTTTAGGTTGTAGTGATCACTGTGTGTAT
Source organism: Urocitellus parryii (assembly GCF_045843805.1). Lineage (NCBI taxonomy): Eukaryota > Metazoa > Chordata > Mammalia > Rodentia > Sciuridae > Urocitellus > Urocitellus parryii. The sequence continues at coordinate 117,070,728 of NC_135532.1, read as the reverse complement.
GTGTGTCTTCTCAGAGGTCCAGGTGCTAGTTAATTAATTCAGTCTCAGTTCCGTTGTTACCCAATCTGGAAAATGCATTCTACCCAACTGGGACTGTGTCTTGTCTCATTATGCATCTTAACACCCAAGGAAGTTCCCAGGACTCCAGGATAAAGGTCTGGGAATTAAAGGTAGTGTTGGGCTTAAGAAATAGTGGGCTGAGGCCTGAGGATATGGCTCAGTTGTAGAGCTCATTTGTAGCTTTCATGAGGCCCTGGGTTTGATCCCCAGCACCAAAAAGGGGGAAAAAAATAGTGTATTGAGATCTAATAAATAGTGGAGTTGCTCTTCTCAGATTTCAGAGCTGGGTGGAGTTGATAAGCTGAAAGAGTAAAAAAGCTGTTGTTCATGTTTGGGTGTGAAGAAGGGACCTTACTCAGAACTCCTTTATATCTTTAGTATTTTCTGGACTTGGGGTATTTGCTTGCTTTTGCCCTAATAATGATGATGTTAATAAATGTTTCTGGCAAAAAATATTTCTTTTTCACCTTCTTGTTGACTGTTGTCCTTTCTGTAGCACGGCAGTCTTGGGTTCACTGTCTTTGCTTGGTAACTATTTGCAGAATGAAGGGAATATGGAATATTTAAAAAGTCTGAAACAACTCAATAGAAGCTGCACCATGACTAGAGAATGGTAGGTTTTTGTCTTCTCTATTGATGCTAGGTTTATCATGATGATCTTTGGAACTATGTCTTACATTTCAACTACACATAAAATAAAATTTTTGTGTTTTTTTTTAAAAAGTCTAGTTTGCCATCTGTTAAAAGAAATTGGTATATGTTATTCTGAGGCTACATTTTACTTTAAAACATTTATGGCTGACAGTTTGAGCCCTGTGAAGTGTTAGAGAGCTCTATCATCAGCTAGTGCTAGTGTAGTGAAAGTCTAGCAGTGTTAGTCTATTTTTATCTTGACTTTTATTTTATGTTGATTTCTACTGCCATTACTTTGGATTACTACTACTTGATTTTATTAAACTGTAAAATTTCAACGATATTGGTTTTGGAATAATATATTTTAACAGCATCCTGATTACCATTTCTAAGACAATCTGAATTATTTAATAGTTTATTCATTAGAACTCAACTATTTTAAGAGAGTGAAAGAATAATGGATGAGGAGTTCTAAAGTCTTAATCAGTAAGTCTTAATTTCTGAGAAGCAGAAATAGATGTCCGGAATGGATAGATGGGAAAAGCAAAATGGCCTTATTGCATAAGGAATCCTGAGTGTCCATGGGTTTTATAACTTGGAGGGAATATCTCTTTGTGTTGTTTCTTGCTCAGTTGACAATACTTACTCTTTGAAGTAAATTTTCTTGCAGGATTATGTGAGGCTAAGTTTGTTAGAGCTTTGAAAAATGTGTGGTTCATTTATTTGTAGTCAACTGGCTGAAATGGATTCCTTTTTTATTCCACAAACATTTATTGAGCACATACTATTACCTGTGGGCAAAGACTAATGTTTAACTTTAATGTTTTAAGAGCAACAATCTTATGCTTCTTCCCCTAGTGGCTATGAGAATAGCATGCATTAGTACTGGTATCAGTTATAATGCTGTAGGTCTGTCTGGCAGGCAATAAAGTAGATAATTTTTTGGAAAACTGGACCTATCCTCAGAAAGGCATGAGGATGTTGTAAATAAAATTGGATCCCATGAAGATTCAGAAACAATTGTTTTGTTGTTTGTGGTACTGTGTGATAAAACTACTGTGGTTTCATGTATTTGTGCATCATTTCCACTTTCCTTTTTGAGTTTCTCTAAAATTGAACATAATCTGTTCAATTCAAAGGGAAAAGGGGGAAAAGTTTGAAATTTATTCACTTTTTTTTTTTAAATGAGAAAACAAACAGGAGAGAACAACTTAGGTTCTGTTTTCCAGGAAAGAAATAATATAAGCATAGTCTTTCGGGGTTCTTCATATAAAGAAGACTCAGGGCAGGGTATTTTTTTGGAAAGAGATAATCTTGTAAAAATGAGTGTGCCAAAGAACGAAGCTGACATTTCAAGTCTGCTAAGCTAATAATATTTTATATAAAAGCTCCTCTCATGATTTTAGAGCTTGTTGGAAGAAGGCAACCAGCTCAGAGAAAGAGATGTTGGGTACCAAGTTGTAAGAGGTAAAAATACTGCAATTGCAACAAAAATGTGTGAATTGAAGGGTGTAGTTGTGATTATTAATCTCCTGTGGTTTGTAAAATGATTTCTAGTGACTAATTCCAAATTGTAGAAGTAGCAAAAGAGTTCAAGGAAGGGTCCTTAATTGATTTTTTTGAAAAATCTGATTGCTATAGGATCATTTATGAAATACAGATTTATTACTTAGTTTTATAGCTTGAATCAAGGATTTCATTATTTTGTATGCTCTCTGACCATTTATAAAGTTTTCAAACTTTGGTTTTAGCCACAGACTCAAAATATTCTAACACTAATATGCTTATTAATATTAACATAATAAAGTATTCTCTTTAGAGGCAATGTTTTATTGAGTTATATCTCATTCAAGAAAAGAGGCTCAGCCTGGGGCTGTAGCTCAGTGGTAGAAGCACTTGCCTCACATATGTGAGGCCCTGGGTTTGATCCACATAAAAATAAATAACTAAAAATAAAGATATTATATCCATCTACAACTAAAAAAAAAAAAAAGAAAGAAAGAAAAGAGCCTCTAGACATCTGTACCAGCATAATTCTATAAGAATGTTTAGAAATGCATTTTATATATTATAATGTGCATTTGTGTATGTATTAAAATATGTTCTAGATAGTTTTAAATTCTACACTGTAAGTAGGTAATAGCATTACAAGACTATTTCTAAGTTTAATTTTAATATTATTCATCTTTTACTAGAGAAACTCTTGAGTTTGGAATTGAGTTTAGTTATTTTAGCTTTTCTGAGTCATATTACCTCTTATTTTTCCTTTTGTGTATCATTTCATTCATCACATCTTTGCTTAAACAAATGGTTTTCTCTGTCCCTAATCCACATTAATTGATAAAAGACGGAAGTGCTGTTTAATGGATGGCTGTGTAAATGTGGTATTCACATAATAGAACATTTTCTCACTCTATTTGCAGCCAGAGAAGATTGCCCATTCAACAGGTATTGCCTTGGGCACAACCTCTGTGTTTTGTTTTTAAAACTGATAAAAGTTTTTTTTTTTTTTTTAAAAATGAATTAGTTTGTAGGAATATTTATTTTCATGTTTTTTAGAATTGCCAAAAAATATTTCCAGACCATTTCTCCTTCCTCACTAGTCCTGTGCTGAGGCCTAAAATTTAGAACTAGCCCCAGAGATCATGGCTTTGTGAAGGGTGGTGCCAGTGGTCACCAAGCCACCTGAAAGCAGACCTGTTTCCCTGCGTGTCTGTGCAGCCCAGCTTTCCCTGGATCACTGAGGGAGCCTGGATGGTGGTCGGGGACTGATGTCTCTTCATCATGTTGGTAGCATTGAGCAGGTCGCCCCAGTGCTCCTGTTGCTAGGTAGAGGAGTACCTGGAGTAGGAAGAGGAGTCACTATTTGGCCACATCCCCACTCCCCTGTCCCTCTAACTCTAGAGGATTTCTTCTGTGCAAAGTTGTGCTCCATTAGGAAGTGGCAACTTGGAAGCTGTGAGGGCCTAGCGCTCTCCTATGGGCTGGAGCATCCTGTGCTGTCATAAATGCACTGGGGATCTATCAGCCTCAGCCCTAGGAACAGGTAGGGCCAGACTGTGTCTGTCCCCTCCAGGGTGCTCAGCAGCAGCCCTGGTCTCTACCTGCAAAATGCCAGGAGCATCCTCCCACCCCGGTGGTGACAGTCAAGATGTTGGCAGCCATTGCCTGTCAAGGGCACCATGGGCCCAGCTTGAGAACCACCGCTCTCAGCCTAACCTCCTGGGGATGGAGGAGGCTAGCCCAGAGGGGGAGGCTGAGTCTCAACTGGTCTGAGAGCAGTTAGGACACCCCTTGCTCCTGAGCACTGCGGTGAGCGCTTTCCTTTTAAAACAAGCACCAGTGGCTCCTCTGGTGCTGTAGACACCCCCTCAGCCACTCTGGGAAGTCCACGCCTGGGGGAGACAGTGCAGCCATATTTGTCACGTTTGGTTATCTGGAGAGGAGGCTACTCCAAAGAAGAGTGCATTCCAGCTGGATGATGAACTGATAGACACGGGCCTCAGGGCAGCTGACCACCCATCAGGTGGACTGGAACTTGGGAGCTTGAAGGCACTCCTGCAGGTCCTGGCCCTTCAGTCTTTATTGGGAGACAGCCTAAAGGCGTCTGGCTTTTACACATCTCCCCCTAGTGCACCTCACAGCCCTTGAGACAGAGGCCAGGGCCCTATTCCGAGCCTGGCCTCCTGGCTTTGGATAGAAAGGATGTCCCTGTGGATGTTCATCTTTTACCATCAGCATCTCCCTTTCCTCTGCGCACACCTCCCTGTGCCCAAACCCGCAGGGGGGGCCCCAGGAACAGCACAGCATGGGCAGTGGGGAGTGCATGGTAAGGAAGTGCCTCTGGAATCTGACAGCCTCTATTTAGTACATGGGCTGTGGCTGCCAAAACCTGGAATTCAGCATGAAGTATCCTGTCAGCAAGTTCATTCATGTGGTATTAACTCAATGACCTCAAATCTTGACTCTGAAGAAGCAGGATCGCTTTTGTCCTCAGGTTTTAAATGAAATAGGTGTTTCAAAACCTGTGCGATATACCCGTAAAAACTTTAAGCAACCAGGCACTTTGCTTGTTGGGACAATGCTCCACATTGTATAGGGCGTGCATTTTGAAATCAAACATTCCTATGCACAGGGAATGTCACAGTTTTGTAATAACCAGAGTGATCTCCAAGCACCCTGGAAAATGCTACCAAGCTGGAAGGGTCTATATAAACAATGTGGGCATGATTTGGTTTATTGGGGGGGACTACTAGGGATTGAACCCAGGGATGCTTTACCACTGAGCCACATCTACAGCTCTTTTAATGTTTTATTTTGAGATAGGATCTTGCTAAGTTGCTGAGGCTGGCCTTGAACTTGGGATCTTCTTGCCTCAAACTTCCCAGCTGCTAGGATTTATAGGCATGCACTGCCGCACCTGCCTCATAAGTGATTTGAGTAGCTGAAACTTCCTTCTCAAATTTAAGAATAATTTTGTAGTAGAATGGATTGTAATGATAAAAACATTTTTATTTTTCATAGTGTCTTTTTATTGAATTGAAAATGGAAAGCTTGGATTTAACTGGTAATGTGATTTCAATTAAGATTGAAAAAAAATTTGATATATCAAAATTTCCTGTTTTTCTTTTACCTGTCTTCCCACTTTATAATCATTTATCTGTGCTATTTCACAACTTTTTTTCCTTAGGTTTTATTGGCATTGGGGAATGTTGTTCTTTATAATTAAAAAAAAACTATAGCAAAGGAAAATAATGAGTTATGAATCACTGTGTCCAGTAGCCAAGAAAATATATGTATTCATAATTTGAAATGAATAAATTCATTATATAGGATGTTTTGCAATATTATCATTTGTATTTATATTGTATGACATGAAAATTATTTTCAGTTCAATGCTTTCAGTGGAAAACAAATTCACCCTGTGATAAGTTACCATTTTATTATTATTTTAAAAAATCAGCAATTATTTTTAAGTACTATCATAAACTCTTCCTAGTTTACATTTTGTAGCAAAATTCCCATTTTCTTATTTAACCTTTTTTTTTAAAATCTCAGTAGAGTGGCATTTTCTGAATAAAAGAAAAATGTATATTAATTACCCAAAGCTATAATTTGGATTCATCATGGTAGTGGTGATTTTGGCAAGATGTATATCATCTTAATTACAAGTAATAGAGTTGTTTTGTACTATCTTGTGGGGAACTATCCAAACTGCCTATAGAGTGGGAGTGGAGTGACATTTGAAGTGGGGAGTGAAATAACAATTCTGAATAATGAATAGAGATGATAATATAGCAAATAAATAAATAAGATAGCCTAGAAAGTACTTTGATTTAATCACTTAATATGCAGTTAAAAAAACATATGATGAAAATGATCAGTTATGGTAAGATAGTGAAATGCACCACCTAAATTAACTTTATTTTTACTCCTCAAGTCCAACACTTAAACTATAGAAAAGACTTTTTAATTTTTTTTATTTTAATGTTTTTGGTCAGAGGTTATCAATAGATTTTGTTGTCTGCAATGAATTCTGAGAAGAGTTTAAAGTATTGCGTATGAGAACTTACATAGTTTACAGGAACCTGATTTTTATATTTTTAGTATTAGAATGAAAGCTTTTTATAGACTCTGGATTCCTTAAGAAGCAGAACATTTTATCAATAATAATCAGGAGATAGTTGACAAAGTGAGCTTGTGATTACTGTTGACATCAAACTGAAATTTGATTTCCTTATTTAAGTTTGTGAACCAGATATTTTCTGGGCTAATCTTTATGTACATCTTAGAGCAAGGATGAGCTCTGTATGAAATTTGTTATCTTAAAAACTGGATCCTTCAGAGTACTTTTCTCTTGGTGTTATTTTTTTGTAACATAATTTGCGTGAATAGTGTTAAAGCTTTTGTCCAAAATACACTCTTAAGTCCTGGTTCCCGTAGCAACCATAATTTACTCTCTTATATAACTTTCTGCTTCATACCATGCTGAATACATACAATGCCACTCTAATTAACTTTGGTCTTTCCTTGGATTTAGTGTATGGCTTCCAGGAAGAGAAGGTAGAGGAAGGTGGGGAGCAATAGGGTGCTCATAGAATCTGCAGATTGAAAACAGAGGGTTGCTGAGTAGTAGAAGTATTTACTTAGGATTTCAACCATATTTTACTATGTTTGCAGTTAGGAAAAATTATGGTAACAGGCACACTTGAATTCATGATGGACAGCATGCATGAATAAGTTCCTTAAGTCATAAGACAGATGCTTAGTGACTCTTACTATTAGTTTCTCCCACTAGAAGGTGAGCCTGAATTGGCAAGAACTGGAACTGTAGCTCATCCTTGTTTCCCAGAACGCAAAACAGCACCAATGCAAATTAGTATTATTAGTTGAACAAATAAATGAACAAATGGTTATAAAGAGAAATAATTTTTTTTAACTACAATGCTAAAATAATAGACCACAATCAGCAGAAAAAAATAGACTATCAAATTCTACATCAACTTCATGCAACTATTCTTATAAAGTAAAAAGATGTGGGCATGTTTTTAATTTTTCAATTCTGATGAATTATAGATTGGAATGGCAGAGCTTTTGTAGTGTTAATGAACTTAAATGTTATGTCAAGTTGTCAAAAGCAAGGTTGAAATTGTTTCAGGATATTGGGAGAAATTACTATCTTATCCACCTGTGCCTCCTATACACTGGCTTTCTGAATTCAGGTTTGTGTTGGCTGAGGCAGAATGATTCTTAAAAAAGCTCTGTACAAAAATTAAATCATTTACTATATAGTTAAGAAAATTACTATTTAATAAACACACTTTTGAATCATTAAAAAACAGATCCATTATTTTATGAAGGAAAAAACTATTAGGTGACCTTTTGAATTTATGTTATATTGGAATTTCTTTTTCCTTTTTCTATTTTAAAAGTATGTTACTACTGTGTCTTAGTTGTGCAGTTTTATGGATTTCTCTGTAACATTTCCACACATGCATAACTCATGCTTGGACCATGTCCCTTCGTCCCTCCCCCATCCCCCTTCACCTTTTCCTAACAGTTCCTTTTCTATTTGGGGTTCATCCTTAGTTTGTTTGTTTTAACTAAAAACTGTCCACAAAGGAGAGAAAGCATGCAATACTCATCCTTTTGTAGTTCATTTTCACTTAACACAATGTCCCCCAGTTCCATTGATTTTTCTGCAAAAGACACAATTGATTCTTTGTGGCTGGATAATGCTGCATTGCAGTACACGCACCACATTTCTTTCCTCGTGCACTGTAGACGAGCACCTGGGCTCATCTGTGATGTGGCTATTGTGGTCATGCCACAGTGAACATGGGCACACAGGTCTCTCTTCTGCTTGCTGACTTTGTCCTTTTGGGCACAGACCCAGGAGTGGCAGAACTGGATCATATAGTGGTCTGATTTTTTGTTCTGTGAGGAACCTCCACGTTGCTTTCCACAGTGGCTGAACTGATTAGCAATCCCATCAGGAGTGTATAAGGGTTCCTTTTCCTCCACATCCTCAACAGCATTTATTTTGTATTTGTTTTATTTAAAAAAATATATATTTTTAGGTGTAGTTGGACATAATACCTTTATTTTATTTATTTATTTTTATGTGGTGCTGAGAATCAAACCCAGGGCCTCACATGTGCTAGGTGAGCACTCTACCACTGAGCCACAACCCCAGCCCCTATTTTATTATTTTTGATAAAGCCATTTTAACTGGGGTGAGAGGGAATCCCAATGTAGTTTTGATTTCATTTCTCTGATGACAAAAGAGTTTGAGCATTTCCCCTCGTATGTATTGGTCATTCCTGATGCTTTTTTTGGAGGAGTATGTTTTGAGAAGTCTGCTCAGATCCTTTACCTATTATTGATGGGATTACTTATTCTTTTGGTGTTGACTTTTTTGAGTACTTTATATATTTGGGATATTAATCTCTGTCCGATGAACAGCTGGGAAAGATTTCCTCCCATTCTATAGGTTGTCTGTTTACTTTCTTGATTGTTTCCTTTGTTCTGTGAAGAAGATTTTTAATTAATATAATTCAATGTATCAATTCTTGCTATTATTTCCTGAACAATTAAAGTCCTATTCAGGAAATCATTGCTTTTACCAATATGGTGAAGTATTTCCCCTATTTTTCTCTAGTAGTTTCAGTCTTAGGTCTTAAGGTCTTGGATTCATTTTGAGTTGTGTTTATTTGTTGTTTGGTTTGGTTTGGTACTGGGGATTGAGTCCAGCGGCATTATGCAACTGTACTACATCCCCAGTTCTTTTTATTTTTTATTTTGAAACAGGGTTTTCTTTAAGTTGCCCAGGCTGACCTCAAACTTGGGGTCGTCCTGCCTCAGTCTTCTAAGTAGCTGAGATTACAGGTGTGAGCTACTCCACCTAGCTTGAATTGATTTTTTTTTTTTGCAGGATGAGAGTAGAGGTTTGGTTTCCATCTTCTATCTATAGATTTCTAATTTTCCCACCATCGTTTGTTGAAGAGGCTATCTTTTCTACAATGTGTGTTTTGGCACCTTTGTGAAAAATCAGATGGTTATAGATTCATGGGTTTATTTCTTAGTCTTTTGTTCTGTGAGTCTCCATGGATGTTTTTATGACAGTATCATGCTATTTTTGTTACTATGGATCTGTAGTATATTTTGAAATCAGGTATTTTAATGCCTTCAGTATTGACTTTTTTGCTCAGGAGTGCTTTGGGTATTCAGAATCTTTTGTGTTTCCATATGAATATGCTGACCAGATGACCTGCTCAGTCAGAAACACAGATGGTATTGTCCGATAATCTGTCCCCTTGTGAAACTTGGGAACCACTATTTTATGGAATATAAGAAGAAGAGTTACTATGGAGGGTGACTGATTCATAAACAAGATAAAGACCTATTACATAAATGACAGTAACAACAGGGTGACAATGATAAAGGAGACACACGTGCCATGAAATGGTCATGGATAAAGGGTATTAGGAATTCAAGGGAAAGAGATTGCTATGGAGATGATACCTCCAATCACACATTCATTCATTGAGGAATTCTAGGTGCTGGACAAATAAGACACAATCCTCAATTTCACAAGCTCACAAAGAGGCAGTTCAATTGCTAGTCATGATAGGAGACCATGCAGTCTGCTGGTCTTCACACTGGAGGCTGTATCAGAAACATGTGGGTATCTGACTAAAACTCTATAGAGTTTTTGGTTCAGTTAGTACTGGGCCGTGGAAAGTAGTATTTCTAACCAGTTTCCAGCTGGTGATGATGCTATTTGTCCAAACACTCAACATCTGAGAATCATTTATAGAGTCAGTAGCTTCAAGTTAAAGATGATAGTGCTGATACCCAGAAATGTGATTTGCTCCTTGACAAAGTTAGGTGATGGCTAAGCTGGAAATAAAACTGTGTTCTCCATTCAATTCTACTTTAGTCTGCCTTGTGACATCCTGAAAAATGGATACCTACTTGATCTCATGGTGATTCTAATGCCTGTAAGAGTAAGGAGTGGAAAACTTGATGTTTCATCTGGCTCTTGCTTACATTGCATTTCAACTTCTTAGTCCAAAATTAACCATGTTTCTGAAATTTGCAAAGTAATTGTGAACCACCAAACATCCTTCTTTGTGACTGGAGATTAATCTGTATAGGAAAGTAATACATGTTATCACAATATCATTTTTAAAAGACAATTTGAAAGATCCTCTATTATGGAAGTACCTCTCTGTTAGATGATGGATTGTGGCATTAACAAAGAACTTACCATGTTTGTTGAGAACAAGGAATTAAAATATATCCTTGGAGAAAAATAATGGAGATAATATGCTGTGAATTTTTTTTTTTGGCTGATAATTGCTTCTATTTTAGAAGTATGTGTGCTTTATCCATAAATCCATGATTAAGTCCTCTAATTCTGTAAATTAGAGAAAATATATTAATCTCTTTTTGAATGGTGATAAAGATAGATTTCCCCCAAATTTAATTAATCTACTTTGCATTCTTGAACGATTGCATGAAAAACTTAGACCCTTCAGCACAAATCATGTAATTGCATTTCAAATGATAATGTGGAAAAATTGGACATGCATGAAAATAATACATTCTGAATTATATTATGACTCCCTTTGATAATTTCAAAATGTAGTTTTAATTGCTTTCATTTTAAATCACATCTTGCAAGAAACCACTTCTGTTTACCCAAAGGTTAGGACTGAGGAAGAACTAGAAATGAGGAAGAGAAGTAGCAGCCAGCTGAGATCTTGGGTGGACAGGTGATTCCTTGTGGGTATTGGAGGGCTGGTTTGCTTCATCCTGTAATGAGTCATGGCCCATCAAGGGATGAGAGCATGTTTTTGTACTTAGTTCACGTATACATACATATACATGTATATGTAATAAATATATGACATATGATATATGTATTATATATTCAAATTTCCTACCACTGAATCGGTGTTTTCCTATAAAATATAGAAGAAATATCTTTGTTTCCAGCCTCTTTTTCCTTATAGTTCATGTCTCCTTTCTCCCAGTTTGTCAAGTAGGGTATAGAAAATATTCAGACTCCAACACAGTTAAATCTTAGGTACTTTTGCTTGTCACAGTGTTCAGCCAGTCTCCCAAATTAAAGAGCAGCTGTTCAGATTCTCTTGGGCAAGACATGATGAGCCTTATCTCTACTTCCCGTGGGGCTCAGTGTGAACTATTTCTGGTTCTCTAGAACTTCAAGTAATCATCCATGCTTAAAAAAAAAAAAGACAAAAACTCAATATTGCTTTCTTGAGTAATTTGTGTGACCATTTATTGCTTTCATCCTGAATACAACTGCTTTGTTTTGTCCCCAAATATAGCATTCTTAGAATTACATGAAAACATTTATTTGTGTACCTATATTGTGTTGCTAGAAATGGCATAAACTTTCTGCCCTCTGTGAAATGAAGCCATGATCTCTTTAAAAATAGAGTTTTTCTGCCTTCAATAATCCCACTTTGGTAGAAAGCTGCTTTCTAATGCAATTTAGCTCAGTTTCCTGAAATTGGCTTCTTAGGCTCTAAATAGAAATGAAAAGTGATGGCTGAGTAAGAGGGAAAAGAGAGTGTAGACTAAGGATGAAATGGGCATCTAATAGATTTCCCCTCCTATTGACTTCTCTCGTGGGTGGAGGGTTAGGGGAAATGATGGTTTTGAAGTGCCTTTCAGATGGAATTTCCTAGATTTTAAGTATTTAGAGTAACTTTGTCATAAAGTCATTATTAAGATACAAAAATCAGATGATGCTAATATTAGGGCATCAGATCACTTTACCATTGCAGCTCAAATTCTGATTCACATGTAAGACACCCCCGGGATCCCACTGCAGGGCCAGTTGTGATTGAGCAGGTCTGAGATTCTGCCTTTCTCAGGAGCTCTGTGAGGCTGCTAATGGACTCACTGGCTGTGGAATCCCTTTGGCTCCTGAGGGTGTTTGCAAAACAGCCTGTAGTTACAGTGAGGCATCTTGTTCTCTTACTAGGTTTTTTGACTTGCAAGCAGACAACTTATTAAGATTAAGTAATTTCTCTGGAGTTCATGACTTTCATTATAGAAAAAAAAAGTTGATTCCAGGGAAATAAACTTTAAATGAATTGTTCTTCAAATTGAAGTATTGGAGATTTGCAGGAGGTTTTGTGGGGTGTGTGTGTGTGTATGTGTGTGTGTGTGTGTATTTCAAATAAGTGAAAGAAGATACTAAAGTTGGAAATTTGGCAGCTCTCTTAAATTAAGAAGTTTGAAAATGTGTCTGATTCCTAATGATTCCTTTTGACTGAATGCTGCAGTTCTCATTTCAAAATGAATGTCAGGGATTTGAAATCCAAAGTCATTCAAAATCAATTATGAATATCAGTGTGATTTTAGTAGTTATAGGTTAAGAGTCTTAATGTCAACTAAAAATGCCCTGGGTCAATTCCATTTATATTACTCAGTATTTTGTTTTCTCTTAATAAATATATATTTGGGAAAATGAGAACCAGGAGATTTGGAGCCCCAGTTAGAGAATGGCATATCCTGCATTCAATTTGTAATTAAATTGTAGACCAAAAGGCAGCTGGCATTAAGTCATTTGAATCATCCTGTTCATATCCATGTGGCCACTTAGATGAAGACAATATCAGAAAGATTCTGCAGTTAACTTTAAAGGTGAAGATTACTTTTTTCTTTTCTTTTCTTTTTGTAATTTGGGGGATGGAACCCAGGGTGTCACATGTGCTAGGCAAGTGCTCTATCATTGATCTACATTCCCAGCCCCAAAGGTAGTATTTTGATCATTGTTAATATTAAACAATTTATGCTAGTACAATATGGTGATTTCCATTCATAGTTAACATAAACTCTAAAATTTGGAGAACAAATTTAAAACATTTTATAATCGATGAAGTTATATTTTTTATTTAAACTTTTTGTTTTGTGTTGATATGTAAGAATTGATACATAAGAATTGCACATCTGTGAGGTACAATGTAATAATCTAGTATGTGTATACAATGTATAAAGATTAAAATAGGGCTCTTAGGATTTCCATCAAGGCAATTATATTTAATAATAACTATTTTCCATAGTTGCTTAAATTTATGAAGTCTAAATAATACACTTTTAAAAAATTATTGGTGCTTATTAATTATACAGAATAATGGGGATTATCCTGATCCTCTCTTCTAATAGTCTCTCTTTCTATTTTTATGAGATCTCTCTCTTTCTCCCTTCCCCTTCTCTTTCTCTCTCTCTCTCTCTCTTCCCTTCTCTCTAGCTTTCACACATGAGAGAGAGAAAACATGTGACATTGTGTTTCTGAGTCTGGTTTACTTTGCTTAACACAATGCTCTCCAGTTTCATCCATTTTCCTGTGGAGGACATAATTTTGTTCTCTATGGCTGACTGAAGCTCCAGTGTGTATATGCAACATTTTCTGTTCCCATTAAAACCAGTGAGGCTGGGTTCATAACAGCTATTGTGAGTGGAGTGCTGAAAACGTGGCCTGTATATATTGCTCTTGTCTGCTGACTTTAATTCTTTTGCATAGATACTGAGGAGTGGTGTAGATGGCCTACAATATACTCTTTATTATATTCTCACGGGAAAATATTTGACTTTGACAGAGTACTAGAAAAATAAATCTCCTTAGTGTATAACATAAATTTTGTATTCCATTTGAGGTTAATTTGTAAAGGTTTTGATTGCTCATGTAGTTACTTGAAAGTTTATGATTGAAAAAAAATACATCTCAATAGTATAGATTTATTTTTAAAAAATGAATTATATCACATCTGTATTGCTTTCTGTCATACATTAATTCTTGGTTGTTATTGGTGGAAAAGATGTTTTGCATGTCACTCAAATTCTGGGTGTTCCACTGTGCTGGCCATACCCATCATCCACAAGGTCTTCTGCTGTATTTTTAGGCCAATTGAGAGACACCTTTATCTATCAACTTTAATGATCAATTGTAACAACTTAATGTTTGCTGGGCGTTTTATACATATAATCTAATAGAATCCTCAGCATAATCCTAATGTGGATAACTTTCCTTCTTTTCAAACCCAGAGAATTTAAGTAGTTTACGAGGCTGTTCAGATAAAAAAAGCCCAAGATGGTTTCCTTACACCCACTCTGTCTTCAAAGATCATGCTCTTAGTCTCACAAGTCTCCTACACTGCTGCCTCCAAAATGCCAACTAATTTCAAAATTTGTCTACAGCGGTATAACTGTGATTCATGTTGTTATTGTTAAGAAATAGTTATTTTCTGATACCAAATGGTTGATACATTGTGATTACTTTTTAATTTCCCATCCTGTTTTCCTTGTTAATTAAAGGCAATTAAGCTATTTTCTCATTAGATGACAATCATAATAACTGTTTTAAAAATGCAAATCCAAGTTCATAGTGCATTAAAGGTAAGCATGACAGCCTCTCTCCATCTCCATCTTGGATTCAGTTACTGGCATTTCTTCATGATGATATTGCCTGGCTTTTTACTATGATAAAAATAAATGTTTTGTATAAAAAATAATTTAAACATTAGTAAATAGATTGATTTAAAGCTTAATTTTTCAAATGAAACTATTACGTTGAAACTAAATTTTTCATACTGTTTTGTTTCTACAGTTTCTTCTTCAGTACTGTCTGTGGATAAAGCACGTTTGTCCTGTTCATTTATAAAAGTAGGTATGAGGCCAGACATGGTGGCACACACCTGTAATCCCAGTGGCTTGGGAGGCTGAGGCAGGAGGATTGCAGGTTCAAAGCCAGCCTCAGCAATTTAGTGAGGCTATAAGCAACTTACTGTGACCCTGTCTCTAAATAAAAATATAAAAATAAAAAGGGCTGGGGATATGGTTCAGTGGGTAAGTGTCCCTGGATTGAATTCCTGGTACCAAACCAAACCAAACCAAACCAAAACTAGGTGTGAGAAGAGAGAGAGGGGAGAGGAGAAGAGATTGTGATGGGCAGAGCCCCTCACCTCTGCTGTGGATTTTTACAGCCCATTTGCCCCCATTTAAAAGCCAAAACAACACGTGATGGTAACTCTCACATAGATTTTGAAGCACACAAGTCACTTACTCAGGAAGGCTTTTCTCTCATCCCTCCACCCCCAGAAATTTTTCCACATGCTCATATTAATTTTGTTCAAATACACGTGACTCAAGTCATGCCTAAAACACTTTCTCAGAAGTTGCTTCTGCTTTGTAAACATGGAGTGACCCTCAAGGGGCCTTGAAGGAGGGAAAATAGAACTGGGTTTTATCAATGCTGTACTGAAGACTGTACCTGTTCATGAACCCCAGACATGCTCCTCTGGTCTGGTTTTATTCCCCACTCCTTCTGTCTGGCATGCCCATGCTTGCCAAAGGAAGTCAGGATTGTCGCAGATTTGCTTAGATAAGATGTCCTTATTGTCATGCTACCTTTAAAGTTGCTTAGCTTTAGCTGTAGAGGAAGTGACTTCTTTGGCACTTATTAACAGGGCTTTTTTTTTTTTTTTCTTAGAAACTGTTTCCTTCTGTGATTGATTAGTTTGCAGCTATCATTTCAGTGCATTGAGGCCTCCATTTGTAAATGCTGTTAACTCAAACTTTTTCTAAAAATAATGTGGGGTGCCTAACCATCATGAGCAAATATGCTCCTTAGCTAGAATCAAAAGATAAAAGTCTCGTTTTGAATTAAACACTTTGTAGATGTTTGTGAATGTGATGGAGACTTTCATTTTATTGAAGGGGACTTTTCATTTATTCTGTTGAATCAAACTACAGTGTGCAGTGTTTTAATTAGAGCACACCACCAGTCAGTTATGCTTTAAGTTTAAAAGAGTAGTAGGACATCCCTTATAAAATATTAATCTTAAGAACTCAATCCATTCAAGCATTTCTGATTTTTAAGTAATTGGTGTCAAAGTGAGATGATTTTAGAAGAGTGCTGTGCAAAGGGTTTAACCCGGAAATGACAGTGAGATGAGTGTTGCGATCTTTTTTTTTTTTTTTGCCTTTTTTTTTTTTATTGGTTATTCAAAACATTACAAAGATTGCAGAATCTGAATTCAGGGAAATACTACACAGAATGCATCTTGTTAGGTTCAGCACCGGGATACAGGTTTAAGAGCACTAACGTGTGTGTGAAGAAATATTTAATAGGAATAAAAATATGGGGACTGGTTTTTGACATTAAGTATACCCAGGGAAATCTTATCTGATAAAAATCTAAAATGTAACTCTCCACTGAAGGAATACAATGTATCAATGTGTCTAAGTATGATTTACCAATAGTAGTGTTACATTCTTAACCAAACAGAATATATGCAAGGCTGGCCTTTTTTTTTTTTAATTAATTTTTTTCCTTTGGTTGTAGATGGACACAATACCTTTATTTCATTTAATTATTTTTATGTGGTGCTGAGGATGGAACCCAGGGCCTCATGTGTACTAGGCAAGTGCTTTACCACTGAGCTATTGCCCCAAGGCTGGCCTTTTATGACCGCAGCCGGGTCTCATTCTCTTGCATCCTGATGGAACATCACATTGGAAAAGAGGAATCCAGAAAGCATGGATGTTCCCCGGGTATGCTTGGGAATATGTCCTGCTAGTAAGCACCACTGCTCATGGGGGTTTCTGCAGGATAAAACCTGATTGCTGCTCTTATAGGACTTATGGCCACAGTGACAGTTGCTTTTATACTTAGCGTGGCCTACTCTGCAGAAAACAATAGGAACTGGGGTGATTCTTACATGGGAAAATGCATGCTTGCCTTCTCCATTTGATTTATTTTTAGTTACTCTAAATAGACTTACACCATCCACATTTGGCTTTGTATGAATAAAGGATGAAGATTGAACCTTGAGTAAAAGAAAAGACACACACACACACACACACACACACACACACACACATACACACACACGTTTCTTGGATGAAAAATCAGCAAATTTCCAGGAGAATGAAGATGATTTTCAAAAATGCTTTAAGCAAGCTGCTAAAAGATAAAAGGAAATGTTATCCTTAGTTTTGAATTCCTTCCTTTCAAATATATTTTAGAACTTAGGGAGAGTTTTATTACAAATATAGAAAAAAAATTATCGGGATCAAAAACAAAGAAATGGGCCTTTTCCTGTGCATCAATGGTGTGTGCCCACCAACCCTCAACATGCAACTTCTAGACCAGCTCCTGGGAGGTGGCTGCTGTGGCCAGGCTGGGACAGTGCAGAGGCCTCCCTCTGCTTCCTTCTGTTGGGAGTGAGATGTCATTAATCGTGAATTCTGAGAGCTGAGAAAATGATCTGGAGCTCTTTGAGTACATGAGTCTTCATTAGCTTCTCTTTCTCCCATGGTTTCTCAAATAAGATAGAACCGCGAGTGCCCACGGGTCGGCCTGCTGCTTTGGCTCCTCGGGGATTCTCCAGCAGACACGTAGCACATCTGGAAGACACAAGCCAACTCGCACAATTGACAGGAGGGTTTTTAGAAAAGCAGCACACATTATTTAATTACCAAAGATGATTTATTCATAAGCATTAGGAATATGAAATAAATTCAATTTATGAAGATTGGCTTCCAGCTTCGTGCTGTTACATGCAATAAGAAATAAGGTTAAGTGGCTTATCCTCAGCGACTTGACCTTTCTCTTTATTTTCATTATCTTAACTGTTTGATTTCATTAAAGAAGCATTAAACAAGGCATTTCATGGTGAATAACTCAGGACTGGCACTTCAGAATTCATCTCTTTGGCTTTAGTTGCAGATTAAATAACACATCAATAACTCCTATAGCATTAAACATTTTCATTCAAAAATTCTTAAAGCCTTTCTTCATATCTAAGTCACCTGTGCTTTAAAAATTCTGGAGTTTTGTCTGCAAATATTTTTGTAGTGGCAGAGAATAAGGAATTTAGGAAAACTAATTTGTTACCTATATTTTGTAGTAATCACTAAAAGCAAAAAAAAAAAAAAATAACAGATGATCTTTGTTTTTTAATGCTAGGGAACAAACAATAGAGGAGCAGGGGGTACTCAATCCTAATTTTTGTTTTAAGATGATTTTCTACCAAATAACTTATTTAATCCTAATTCCCAAACAAATTTATTTACTCTGGGAAAAACCCTTTTCTAAAGTTTATAATACCCAACTGGATTCATTTTTTTCCCCCATATAGTCCCATTGTTTTGTTTTTTAACATATTAAGTGAATATGTTTTTTAGAACCTAAAATTAAACCCTATAACCCTTAACGTTCCATTGATGACTTGGGTTCAATTGCTTCCCAGGGCACAGACATAGGCAAAGATTCAGGGTTAGCTCATATGCAAACTGGCAGATGGATGATAATAGCAAGAAGAAAAATTTGACTTGGTTTATAAAGTAATGATATTAACTCTAAAAAAGTTAAATATTTCTTCAATCAAACCAAAATTTAAAATTGAATGATTGTCCTTAGTACTGTATGTATTGCATTTTCAAGTTTTATTAGTTTTTAAGTCACTGTTTTTTAAGTTCACTTTTAGAAGAAACATTTGACTTCATCTTTGATTCCTTTTTGGTTGTTCAACCACATCGTCACTGATCGTTTGCTAATGAAATTTTTCTTTGAATACTGCATTCTCTCTGTGAAATAGAGAAAGAATAACTAAGGATTCGTTTGTTTTTTTGTTTTGTTTTGTTTTTTTGAGACAAGTTCTCTATAAATTGCCCTGGCTGATAGCTTACAACCCCCTCTCAGTATCAGAAACTACAGGCATGTGCCACCACACATAACTGAGTCTATTTTTCATCATTACAGTTAAGCTGTGACTTGGGATTCTATTATATTTAATTTGAGGAAGACTTCTTTTCATATGGATTTATCAATAATCATATTTCCCAAGAATTTTCATTCATTGCACTGACTTATAATTATGATATTTAGATATCAATAATTTACCCCAGCTTTACAGAAAAATGGTTAGAAATAAATGATGTGGCATATTTATGGGCTGAATTATGTCCCACCCCCAAATTCATACATTAAAGTCAGAACTCCTGGGATCTCAGAATGTCACTGTATTTGGAGACTGAGTCTTCACAGAGGTAATTAAGTTAAAATCAGGTCAGTGGGGTAGGCCCTAATCCAATTCCAGGTCCCTATAAGAAATTAGGGCACAGAGACTAGAGAGAGAAGACCAAA
The DNA here is from genome assembly GCF_045843805.1 of Urocitellus parryii. Lineage (NCBI taxonomy): Eukaryota > Metazoa > Chordata > Mammalia > Rodentia > Sciuridae > Urocitellus > Urocitellus parryii. The sequence goes on along the minus strand of NC_135532.1, from coordinate 117,051,344 downwards.
GACACCAAGAGAGGAGCGAGGCTTGAGGAAGCCAGCCTGCTGACACCCCATCCCAGACTTCCAGGCTCCAGAGTTGTTAGCACATAAATCTCCCTTCTTGAAGCCACCCGGTCTGTGGTACTGTCCTGGCAGCCCTAGAAAATGAATATAGGCATGTTTAGAACTTGAAAAATTAGAATTGAGATTTCAGCTTCAATAATTTCCTTGTTTAAGCTTTTACTACATAACAATCCAATGTGAGAAGCACAGAAGGGGAATTTGAACATACTGAAAATTGATCATGTCACCCAGTCAAAGCCCAGACATAACTTGGAAGCCCAGGGGGATATAATAGTGATAACCACTGACACGTGGGGAGTGTTCCTTAAGTGCCAGGCACTCACTGTCCTGAACCTCTCACACTTATGCAGGCATTTAGCCAGCATGACTCTACGAGATCCAGGTACAGAATCATATCTGTATTACAGAGGGGGAAACAGAAGCTTGAGACATTAAATGCTCTGTCTAAAGCCATACAAATACCAAGGGGAAGATCTGAGCCCAGAGGACCTGGCTCAAGGGCCTCTGCTGTTAATACATATTAAATATGATGAAAACCATGAATACCCCTAACTTTCTATTGGCCTTCTCTTCTGTGACACTTTGGGGGCTGTGTAAGTGCCTTGACAGGTAAGACGGCTCTACAAAGCGGGCACTCAGCCCATCCTTCCTTTATGAGGGAAGATCAGCCATGACTCTGTCTGAAGGGCATAGTGAGGGGTCCCGGGTGGGACAAGTAACAGTGTCCTCGGGTGCTAGGACTCAGGAAAGTTTTCAGTTAGGGTAGCATGGTCACACATTGGCTTAGTGTGGAGGGGTGGACCTGAGAGGTCACTGAGGAGGAGGGGAGATGGTTAGGAAGCTATTGAAGGGGCGGGTAGAAGAGTTGAAGCCACGGGGTGAGGGTCTGAAGATGGCCTCCAAGCCGGCAGGGGAGAGCTGGCTGAGCTCGAATGCAGTCCTCCAGTCCCGCTGCATTGAGGAGCGCCCTGCCTCAACTGCTGACTCAAAGCTAAATGCTGAGGGCCTTTTTGAAACCAAGGCAATGACCTGAGCTGAGTGGTCAGAAAAGAGCCACTCCCCGAGTCTTTCAGTAAAGACATTCACTGAGATGAATTTTATTGTTATCACTAATCAGTGAAGAAAATGAGTAATTCCCAGGTGAGTGCCTACATTCCCAGGATGTTAGAAGAGCACCTTAACCCAAGTTAGCCACCTGCAAACAAATATGTCCCGTCAGCTTTTCATCACTGTGACCAAAGACCTCACAAGAACAACTTCAAGAAGGAAAGATTTATTTTGGTTCACAGTGCTAGAAGTTTTAGGCCATGATTGGCTGGTTCCCTTGCCTGGGTTGGAGGTGGGGCAGAATAGAGTGGTGGACGAGAGTGGTAGAGGAAAGCTTCTCCCCTCCTGGCAGCCAGGAAGTGGGGGTTGTTGGGTGGCTGGGTGGGGGACAGGTGTGTGTCCAGGGATATAGTCCCCAAAGTCAGTGACCTACTTCCTCCAACCATGTCCCCCATCTCTCGACAGTTTCTACCACCTCCCGGTAGTCCACTCAACCATGGATGGATTAACCCACTGATGAGGTCCAAGCCCTCATGACCCAGTCACGTCCCAAAGCCCACATCTGAACCTTGCTGCACTGGGGACCAGGCCTTCAGCACAGGAGTTTTGGAGGTCACTTCATATCCAAGCCATAACAATAAATAAACCAAAAGTCAAAAGCATACTTCTTGACAATTTCAAATATAAAACATCCTGAAAAAGGAAAAATTATTTTAGATCAGCCGGTGCTAGGAGTTAAGAGGAGGGAAGGCATGAATGGGTGGAGCATGGAGGACTTTTTTAGGGCAGTGGATCCACCCTGTATCACATTACAATGGTGGACACAAGACACGATCATGTGGCAAAGCCCATAGTCCACACACCAAGAGGGAACCCTAAAAGGAAGTACGTGCTTTGGATGATGAGGCCGGGTCAAGGTAGGTTTCTTGCTATAACAGACAGCACTGCTGCGGGATGTTGGCTGAGGGCAGGCTCTGCACTGTCAGGGGCAGGGTTGCATGAATGCATGAAATCTCTACATTCCACTCTTTTTACTGTCAGCCTAAAACTTCTCTAAAAACAAAAATAATTATATACTTGATTTAATCATTCAAATATTCCACAGACACTTATAGACTACCAACTGTGTACTCAGGCTACTGTGGTTTGAATCTAGAAATGAGCTCATGTTTTGGAAGCATGATCTCCAATACATCAAAGTTCAGAGCTGGGGCTTTTAGGCAGTGATGTGAGGTGTAACCTTTCTAGTGGATTAATCCATTTGATGGACTAGTAGTTTGAATGAACTCCTGGGTGGTGACTGTCGGCAGAAAGGACATGACGGGAGGAAGTGGATCACTGGGGGCATGCCCTTGTCCCTGCGTTTGCTTCTCTCTTTGCTTCTTGGCTGCCCTGAGCTGAGCAGCTTTCCTCCCTGATGCCCTTCCTCCATGATGTTCTGCCACCTCTCAGGCTCGGATCAAATATTCCACAGACACTTATAGACTACCAACTGTGTACTCAGGCTACTGTGGTTTGAATCTAGAAATGAGCTCATGTTTTGGAAGCATGATCTCCAATACATCAAAGTTCAGAGCTGGGGCTTTTAGGCAGTGATGTGAGGTGTAACCTTACTAGTGGATTAATCCATTTGATGGACTAGTAGTTTGAATGAACTCCTGGGTGGTGACTGTCGGCAGAAAGGACATGACGGGAGGAAGTGGATCACTGGGGGCATGCCCTTGTCCCTGCGTTTGCTTCTCTCTTTGCTTCTTGGCTGCCCTGAGCTGAGCAGCTTTCCTCCCTGATGCCCTTCCTCCATGATGTTCTGCCACCTCTCAGGCTCGGATCAATGGAATCAGCCAACCATGGACTGAACCTCTGAAACCATGAGCCCCAAGTAAGTTTTCCCTCCTCTAAGTTGTTTCTGGCAGTTATTTTTTTGCCACAATGACAAAAAGTCGACTAAGCCAAAGGCATTGCTTTAAAGATTAGAAATTCTGTAAGGAACAAAACCGATCAAACCTTACATTCATGGAGATCGGGGGACGATAGACAATGGGTAAGCACATATATAACATCAGGTAGAGATAAGTACTATGAAGAAAAGTGAAACATCTTAAAGAGATGGGGAGTGGTATGGGTAGTGAGGGCAATGCTCTTTTGGAATAGACTTTCAGGAAAGTATCTCCAAGGAGGGGGAATTTGAAGGCCCTGGAGAGAAGCACAGTGGGACTGAGACATGGGATCTAAGGTGAGAGCAATCTCAGGAAACCAACAAGGAAGAGAGGTCCTGCTAGGAAAGTACACTGGGTCCTGTTGAGGGAGGTCAGGGAGGGCTGTGAGCCTGGTGCTCAGAGGGAAGGGAGAACACTAAGAAGACCAGTAGAGCCAGATGGCAGGTTCCAAAGAGCTGGGTTTCCTATGATAGAAAGGCACTGGAGGATTATAAGCTAGGATAGAAATGACCACAAAACTTAGACCATGGGGGACAAGCAGGAAAGCAGGGTTCCCTTAGGGAGCTGAGTATAGGATTCTGCTTGAGATCCTGATGTCTTGGAAGAAAGAATGCATTTCAATTGATGGGAATGAGTTGAGCCCAAGATATAATTTGAAGATACATGTAAATAGATTTGCTGATAAAATGTGCCTGGGTTAAAACTGACACTCAAGAATGTTTCTGAGTGCCACAGTCCGGCTGCAGCAAAATAACCGGGGGTGGGTGACGAGCAACTTGTGAAGACTGATACAGCAGGAGTGGGAGCCGTTTATTGTAGGACCGAAGGGGTATATATACATTCCACACGGCTTATCTTAATTAACATAAACTAGATACAGCAGTCAACCAATAAGGAATCTCCACACTTAATGGCTCACTGGCGTTACTTCACAAACCACTCTCTCTGGCAAAATGCCAGGCACCATCTTGACTTGTTTACAGACTCTAACATCTGAGGGTTGGTTCAGACAGTGAATGGGAATATCATTTGTTGAAATGGGGAACACTAGGGAAGGATCAAGCCTAGGTGCAAAAATTCAGTTCATTTTGGTTAAAATCCAGATGCTTCGTGGTGACCATGTAGAGGTGTTGAGGAAGCCGTTGGAAGTTTGGAATTCAGAAGAGGTCAAGCTTGGAGCTGGATAGTTGAGATCCATATTTGCATAGACAATCTAGGTACATGTGTGAGCTCCAGGTTTCTTCATCATCTAGAGAAGGAGGGTCCATTCATGGAGATCAGGGGACGAAAGACAATGGGTAAGCACATATATAACATTCATTAAGGCTGAGATGGAGACCTGCTAGAAAGTTCAAGTTGTAAATGTTATGTCAGAATCATTCACATCAAAACAAGATACTGGGACATTCCAAGTTTGGGTGTACTCCGGAGTTAAAATTCATACCTGAAAAAAATGTCTCCAAATCCTCATTCTCTTCTCTACTTCAGGGTATAAACTACTGATTTGGATAAGTCCTTCGACACCTGTAGTATTTTGAGGCTTAAGTATGGATGAAATGTATTTCCTGCCAATACATGAAGAATTTAGGACTACGCGAATATGCCAAATAAGTGAATATTTGAATATGCTAAAATGCCAACGTTTGAATATGTAAAAATGAAATATCTGTTGATTTATTATAAGAGGCTTCACTTTTTCATAATTCTAAAGCTTTGGTTTATGTCTGTGCATTAGCATCACCTGGGAGCTTTAGAAAAATATCAATGCCTGAACTCTACCCCAAACCAATTAAGTGAGAATTAAAGGAGAATTTTTGAAGTATTAATGTTTCTTTTACATTTTTTACAACACTTTCCAGGAGATTCTAATATGCAACCAAGTCTGAAACTGCTTGTCTCCACGTATCTATCACTTAATATAGCTATAATTATCATAAGAAATGCAACACTGTTTTGATATTTTCCACATATTATTATATCATAAATATTTGCCTTTCAATAATCTGGGGGATGCATAATATGATATTGACATAGTGTCTTGTACTCAGCCTTTGTCGTATAGTTAAGACTTAAGTTACATTTAAATTTTGAGGACATATATAACGCTGCAGTTAACATGTTTTCACCTGTCTTATTGTACCCTTCAACAAAATATTAGGGCATGATGTGAAGTTCATCCTATTCATCTTGCTCTCCAAATCTTTAAAAACAATTCACAATTTCCCTAGTGTTCCTCATTTCAACAAATGATATTTTCATTCACTGTCTGAACCAACCCTCAGAAACATTCTTGAGTGTCAGTTTCAACCCAGGCACATTCTAGCAGCAAATCTATTTACATGTACCTGCAAAATACATCTTGGGCCTCAGCTAATTCCCATCAATGTTAATGCATTCTTTCTTCCAAGACATCAGGATCTCAAGCAGAATCCTATACTCAGCTTCCTAGGGGCACCCTGCTTGTCCCCATGACAAGGTGGGTGAGGTGAGGTTTTTACTCTTCTTTATGTAATTGAACAGGTGCATGGCTGTAGAAAGACACTTTCCATGCCAGCAGTAAGAACCAACTGAAGCCCCTCCAAACAAAAGAGAAGATTGACAGTTTAGAGGTTATCTGGACTGGACAGTGATGGATCCAGGATTTGGTTTCCCGTTGTCTACACTGGCCAACATTGCACTCTTTGCCGGCTTTATTCAACAGTGGTCTCACATCTTGCTGGTTAAGGCTCTTTTTCAAAACTCCAGCCTAAGTCTGGGATTCATTCTGATTGGCTCAGCCTGAGCAAGTCACTTTGGGGAGTCATTCCTACCACTGCTGGGATGGACATGCCTTCCTTGGGCTCACATTGGATGTCTCCACCCAAGAAGAACATAGATTCAGATCTGGACGAGAGTGGGGCCCTAGAGGGGTGCTGGGCAAGCGAAATCCTGCCTGCAACATGGATCTGATAGGACATTTGACATGACAACTTTTCTTTAACCTGTGCTGATGTTAGTATTCGAACATGGTTTCACTGCAGTGTGTAGGATGTTGATAGAGCAATGCATGTCACGTTACTTTTAAAATTATACTTAAAGAGTTCGATAGAGATAGAATTGTATGATATGTCAAGGTCATTGTACTGTTATGAGTAACTAATTAAAACAAAATAAAAAAGAATATGAAAGGAAAATGAGTAAAAATAAGTGATTTTAAGAATCAAGAACTTAAAATGTTTGCTTTTTAAAAATTCTACTTATACATTCTGTAGGTTAGGCTTTGGCTCGAACGCTAATTTATGCAATTGGAAACATAAAACGTCCTGATGCCTACGTGGGGTTCCAGGAGATAGCTACTCTGAAGCTATTGTGCTTCCGTGATCAGGTCTCTCTTGAATTTTATGAATGGGGGACGATTCTATAGCTCCCAGGAGCATCTCCTTTCTGTTGGTGGCTTATTTTAGAGAGAAACCATCCCAACAACACAGTCATCACTATAATTTAAACTTCACTTCCCCCAGCTCATCAGCCACGGAAGGACGAATTATTAATCTCTTATGAAAGGTGGTAGGACAGAGCTCTCACAACCATGAGAAAGGAGTGACAGTCTCTCCTGAGAACCAGCTTACCATCTCTGTGGCACAAGGTATGGTTGCCAAAAGAGAGAGTGCAGATGCACTTCTGAAAGTTTTCTGAAACATTAGAATAAAAAATGTGAGAAGGACAAGATGAGCTCAGATATTCTCTATCATAACACTGAAACATTTGACTATATGAGAAAAAAATTATAAGCTAAGTTTTATATTTGCTTTTTGTTTTCATCTATAAAAATAAATGTGCTCTAACAGCAGCATATCACATTCCTGTGATATATAAGTTTCATTATTCTGTGCTATATTTGCATGAGTACTACCTAGGAGGAACATGTTTTTTTCATGTTTTTCTTCAATGTCAATAAATCAAGATCATTTAGTAAAAAACAATGAAAATATAGGAAGGAAGGATATTTACAATTATGACAATGGATAATATTTTGAGAACATGAATCTGTATTATTTTTTAAATAGGCTGAAAACAGCTGATACAATGTTTTTGCTCTAGAAAAACATACAACAAAATAAAATTGTATGGATTGATAGTCTTAAAAACTGAGTCTATAGTAATATGGCTTTATTTTTTTTCAAACTCTTAATATTCACTTGTGATTTATTAGACATAAAAATAGTTCAGAGAATAAAGTATATAGAAATAATATTGGTATTAATGTACTCAAGAAAGAAAACACTCTTTAAGAATTTTTCCTTCTTTTCTTGAAAGCTTAGATTTTATCATTGGTAACATGTATTGCTGGTTATTTTTCTTGAAGTGACTTCGCCTATCTTTGCCCAAGACCATCTTTGCCCAAGACCTCCAGTGGCTAACAGATCTCTGGGAGCTGATATAGCAGAATATTGTTTACAAATATTTGATATGAATTGCTTAAGTAAACATTACCATCATACATGCTTTTCTACTTTTTGACTCATTGTCAAGGAGGTGAGCATTTCTGTTCAAAGGCATTTTGGGCCGGGTGCAGAGGAACATGCCTGTAATCCCAGCAGTTTGGGAGGCTGAGGCAGGAGCATCACAAGTTCAAAGCCAGCCTCAGCAACTTAGCAAGGTCCTAAGCAAATTAGTGGGAATCTGACTCAAAATTAAAAATAAATAAATAAAAAGAGCTTGGGATGATATTCAGTGGTTGAGCCTCTAGGTTCAAACTCCAGTAAAAATAAAGAAAGAAAGAGAAACAATTTCACCTATGAAAAAAGCACTTCAGTAACTTAGTGTCTGCTTATGAATCAGAATTCCTCTCTAGATATGAAGAAAGATCAAGTAAAAAATTAATCATTCCTTGCATGATCTGGAGGATAGTCACTCATCACTCCGTGGCTCGGTTTCCTACCATCCTGCTTTGTACTAGTGAAGGGATGGGACCTAGGGCCTCAGGCATGCTAGGAGGTGTAGCGAGCAGCTAGTTTAGTGATTGACAACCAGGGTCCCACTGTCCATTTACACGTCAGGGAAACACAGGTGCTGGTATTCTGCTTCATCTGCATTTATTGTAGGAACTGAGGAAGGGGTTCCCTGATCCTCAGAACCCCAGGATCTGGGATGTTCAATGCCTTCCCAACCAATAAGGCCTACCTCAGCAACAAAAAAAATCAAGGACCAGTGACACCACACTGCTGGAAGTGTGGTGTGCAAGGGAAGGGGACTGAATCCTCTGGCCTGATTGTGGGATTGTTACTGATGAAGGGAGAAGAGATCGAAGGCTCTTGGGACAGCACCCAGAATTCCTCCTTTCCTCCCTTCTCTCACACAGCCAACTCTCATTTGGATATCATTGCAACTTTTAAATGTTTATTTGTAATGTGATATTATATATATAATATTATAATATTTTCCTCTATTTCTTTATCATACAATGGAAATACATTTTGAATAAATTTCTGAAATAAAAATAAAATTCTTGTTTTTTTATACAACCTATATGAAAATCAGCATAAAACTGAGTTATATACTATTTTTAGAACAGCATATTACATGCTATTTTGAAATAAGAAATTTAGGCTCCACTGAGGGAATAGATTTTTTTTGTCAAAATTGTTTAGTAGCCAAAGGAAATTGATTCCTGGTTAATGGAGATAGCTGGAGTTAAAGGGTCATGGCTGGATTAGGGGTCTGGAATTTATTTGTGTTTTAAAATTCTAATCATATAATATTTTTTAATTATTGCAAACTTGTATTGTTGAAGCTTAAATTTTTTTTCAGTTTCAATGTCTTATAAATCTCAGCCTTTTGAGTTGCAGTACATGTCATAAGGAAGTACTAATGAAAGCAAAGATCTTAACAGTTCTTTATGCAGTTTTCCCGTGGAACACCTTCCATTTCTCTTGGACATGTCTCTTATTTCTGAGTTAGCTGCAAGCTTTGGCCTTAGCACCCTTCCTGATACAGCACGTTCTAGTTTGATGACTCCTGAGACATTATCTACCAATGGGGCAGGAGAGGCCAACACCAATTACTCAAGTATCTTCTATTTTTTTTTTGTTGTTGTTGTTTTGGTAAAATAAGTGTTTGAGGAAAAAAGAGTTTTAAACAAGACACTTATCTAGTGAATTATCAGTGTACTTACCTAGTATTGCTACTTCAGATCACACCCTGCCTGCTCGTTTTTGTAGTTATAAGAAATTTATAGATTCAGTTTGTCTCGAAAGTCAGAACAAGTTCATTAAAATTCTAGCTCTGCTTGCATCCATTTGGTAACTTGATCTAGTTCCCTAAGCTCCCTGGGACTCGTTTTGCTTTATCTGAAAAATAAAGAATGACATACTACACAGTCACTGTGAAGAATCAATTATTTCAGCTTGTAAATTAAATGTTTAATGCCTTGCAGAGAGATGATAATAAAAATGACTTCCTTTTCTTTAATTTTCCCTTTAAAAAGATGAGACAAATCGCATAATTATGGACATAGTGTTAGTCAGCTTCCCATTACTACAACAAATACCTGAGACGAATCAACTCATAAAGAGGAAAGGTTACTTTGGGCTCAGAGTTTTGGAGCTTTCAATCCAAGATTGATCAGCCCCATTGCTTTTGGACATGTGGTGAGGCAGGACATTGTGATGGTAGCAATGTAGCACAGCAAAACTGGGAAGCACAAGAGACAGGGAGGATCAGTCCCCACAGTTCCCTCTATGGATGCGTTTCCAATGACCTGAGACCTCCCATGAAGCTCCACCACTTACAGGGTCTGCCACATCCAATAGTGCTACAGACTGGGAACCAAACTCTGACTCGTGGGACTAGGGGGACAGTTATCCAAACCCCAGCAGATACAGGTTTGGATTCTATTACATTCAACTTGGCTTCATTCTAGTTTTGGTTCAAGATTCAGATTCTTTTGAGGTCTTGTTTTTAAAATATACTGTTTCCAGACACTATCTTTTTCAACAAAATGAGATTTGCCCTTTAATGTCATGTTTCTAACTGGCTGCTTTTAGGACCCATATTGTAAAGCTGCCTTCATTAAATTTGTACTTTGAAAATCAGCTGCTATTAATTAGGGAGGCAAAATGGAGTTTAAAAAAAAAGTTCAGAATAAAATTGTGAGCAGTTTTAAGGTGTATGCAGTTTCTAAGAACTCATTTCTAAAAGAGTTTTTTAAATCCTCCGTTTTTGAAATGTTGAATAATACTTAGTTGTAAACAGTAACACTGACGATGTCTTAGTGAAAATGGATTTATGCTATACTAATAGTGCCTACCGAACTGTTATTTCCATGAATTATTAGGTTAAATAGTGTCCTGGGCTTCTTCATCTGGGGACTAGATTTGATTTTCAGTCTCTCTAAGCTCCACTGAAGACAGGCAAGGTGGTGATGGGTCCCTCTGGATGGTGATGTTAGGGGTCTCTTGTTAGTAGTGGACAGGATTCACCTGCCTTGACTCTGTGGCCAACACTAGGCTGAGTGAGCCTCGCTGTCAAAATGTGTGAGGTGCACAGGCAGCTAAAGCTGTTTTGAACAGCACCCCCCAGCTAGCATTGGAACCAATCTTCTCCATTCTACTGTCAAATTTTAAATATCACATTACGGTTTTTCTAACAATAGTAAATTACAGGAAGGAAAAATCTTACCATTGACTTTTAAGCAACACTGAAATATTTGCCTCTGAAAGTCTACATCTGCTTGTAGCCTGGTTAGATTAGCTAAAACTCATGCTTCTTCACCACATGCTGACGTCCAGAACACTTCAAATGCTTTTCTGCTATTAAGTCTGTAGATACACAAGATTCTGAGGAAAAACTAAAAGCTGAATTAGCTATCATCGTACTGATTTTGTGAATACAAATTGGCTTAGAGAGTCTTTCAAAGTTTTAATATGATCAACCGTTCAACCTATGTAAAGAAACAACAGGTCTCAGATGTGTACAGGGCTCATATCAAATTTTAGTGTTTTCAGATGCCAATGCCAATCATTATCTTTACAGTTAAATGCAGTTTTCATATACCACTTAAAGCAGACAATCAGCAACTTCACCCTTCCCTTCCTTTTAAAATAGAGCTATTCACCTATTTTCAGATGCCCATGTTCATCCCTGAGCATGCCCATATCTCATGAGAGTGTGCACAGCAATAAATAACACCAGTAAAAATTGAGGTTTATCCTTATAGGGAAGACTGAGCTTTTGAATGATAGTTTTACAATGATTTATCTCAAATTTTCCTGTACAATTAGAGATTCAGAGATGGAATCAGAATTCTGGCCTTTCTTTTCATCTTGTTTGCACAAACACGTTAAGAAGAGTTGCTCGGAACCCATCCTGTTTGTGAAAATAGCCTTCCCCAAGGAGTCCTTCCCTGTTCCTGTCAGTGACTGATTCTGGAAGCTTCCTTGAAGAATGAGTTTTTCTACTTTATTATCACTTCTGCCAAATATGTTACACATGGATTGGCAAAAACTTGAATGCAATAAAAAATAAAACGAATAGCAAGACTTCTACAATGAACATAATTTAGCCCTTCAGGATGTAGAATTTGCAGCGGTATAGAAGTACATTTTGAACATCAATGATAATGACATTGTAGCTATAAAAAATAGAGGAAATGGACTGAAACGGCCTTCAGTCTATAATACCCTGCAAGTAATTTGATAAAAGGAATGCTTCCTATCACTTGTTAACTTGTTTTTTTTTTCCCCACAAGGGGAAGATGGAGTTGAGGGTGGTGAGGAGAGGAGGTGGTGTGTAGGACACATTTCTGTATTTCAAGAACGTGCTACACTATATGAGAAACACTGATGTTAACCAGCTTCGTCAGGCTCTCCCAGGCTGTGATCAGAGGCAGGGGCAGAGAACAGGACACTGAGACATGTAACCTGGCCTCGGGGACAGGACAACGCCACCTTGTTCTCTTTCTTAGGGAGTCAAGTCAAACAATAAGTGGAAGTCTCCCAAGCTCGTCTCCCTAGTCACAGAGCCAAGGGGCTACTTCATCTCTCTCCACTGCCTCCCACCCACAGGGAGCCCCCTGTGTCTTCAGACTGGTACCTGCTAGATTGTGGAAGGACAGGCAGACCACAGGGCCTGCTGCTGGGCTCCTCCTCATCCTGAGTCACCCTGGCCTCCTGGGAATGCAGTGGGCAGTCAGCCAGTGACCTCCACGTCACAGGTACAGAGTAGGGATCCAGTGTCCTCCAGGCTGGCTGCTCCTCACCGTCTTCAAGATGCAATTAGTGTTTGCCCAGCAGGGCCACTTTCTCAGGTGATGCCTGTCCAATGACAGGTGGGAGGTGTCACTCCCAGGATGTCCACTCAATGTATGTCTCTTCCAGCCGATGCCATTTGCTGGGGGAACACTTTTATCCATTGCAATATTTTTTCTGGAGTATGTTGCATATCTGAGCAGGAGAACAATTTCCCCCCTTACAGTTCTATACTTTCACCAAGAGGCAACACCGCCCTACAAATGAGCAGGACAGCAGGGGCTGGCACAGCTGACCTTGATCCTTCCAGCCGGTGTCTTATTGCTGCTTCTTGCCCAGCCTCCTCTCTGTTCTCTCACCTGGCCTCCTTTTTTGTGATCATTTATTCCATTACTTGAAAGAAAACAGCAGGACCTGGAAACTCGAGTCCAGTCGTGCTGCTGGACTCCTGTCCTGCGCTGTGGTCTCTTTTGATCTCGGTTTCTTTCTCACTCTTACAAATGTGGCAGCTGAGAAGCCCGAGGAATCTGAAATAAAGCAAGGATTGTACGAGGACACGGGTGTCAGTGTGAGAAGCCGGTGCATCTCTGTGCACCACCATCTGACCTGCCCTTGCCGAAGTCACGACCTCCCACCACAATCTGAAGTCTTTATAGCCACTCGGAAGTGTGAGTTCCTACATTTAATGACAACATGTGGTGAGTTGCAACATGCTCCGGTGCTGGGTGAATGCTGGTGAAGTAACTGGAAGACTGTCCCTTCTTAGATAGTTAATTGCCTTGGGGCTGCAGAGATCAGCATTGCTGCAACCAGTTTCACAATGAAAGGCTACCACGGGGTGCAGTGGCTGGGCCGGCAGGCTGTCCTTTGGTAAAGACAACATGGATTCCAGACACTCTTTCATCTGTGTGTTGCTTTCTCAGCTGACTCTTAAAAAGAGAAAGAAAGAAAGAAAGGAAGAGAGGGAGAGAGAAAGAAAGAAAAAAATAAAGAAGAAAGAAAAAAAGAAAGAAAGAAAGAAAAAAAGAAAGAAAGAAAAAAAGAAAGTCACATTTTTAAAGAAATCAAAATTGGACATTGGCCACCCATGTGGTGTTCTATTAATGACAATCAGACATGCAAATAATTTCATTTGAACACACAGTGATGAGTGGCTACCTTTCTCTTAAATCTATTTCTTTTAATAAAAATATTAGCGCCTACAATATGTGCACTCTAAGAGTTTCATATTGTATACTTCATATTTGTATATTTAAAATAATGCTTGGCACTTAGGTTTATACACTATTTTCAAGCTGAAGTCATTTGAATCCTTAAAGAACTCTACGATATAATTTATGTCTTCGTTTGCACTATAAAGGGGAACTATGATTATCCAGTCACTTAAAATACAAGAGTTTTAATTGAGTAGATTTGTTTCATAGGCTGATTTTATGTGGTAATTAAGATAACTGCCTTTATGGATAGTTCAGTACTGTTCATTGATATGGATTCTTTTCTCACATACTTCCTCATCCTGGAAAAATAATTTTAAAAATAAGCCCAGAATATTTCCATGCTGAATAAGATGTTTTTAGTTCCGGATTCTGCTGCCTACTGAACTAGCGGTTGTGTTGTAGAAAGGTGGGATTCACTTTCATGATGGCAGCTTTACAGATCAATCAGCCTAAATAAGGAGCAGTGGGTTCTGGAGAAAACCTGGGTCCAGGGTGGTGGCAGTGGGGTACACCACGGGACTGGGGCCAGGAGGAAGGGACAGATATCAGCAGAACAGCAGCCAGTAGGCCCAGGTTGGGTTAATTGCAGCAGGAGAACTAGAGTGGGGTGGAGTGGGGAGATTAATGGGTTATAACAGAATAAAACAAGGATTCGTAGATCCAGACTAGTAGTAAATAAACAAGGAAGAAGGAGAACCTTCTGGCTGGTGGAAAGAAGAGGCCAATAGAGACAGATGGAGTGAGAACCGGACCATTTTGCAATCACCCAGTGGACTGATTGTAGCTAGAAAATTCAGCAGATACCCAGTTGAGCAGAGGGATTGCATGGGAGACAGGCTTTGCACAGTCTCAAGTTATTCTTCACAAATGGCTTAATAATTGTGAAAGGGGAAATAGTGCAGAATGTGGAAATGGGATAACATCTGGCTTAAACAAGGGGATCACCAGTCACATCACCCACCAGAGGCAGAGGAAACCACAGGCCTCTGGATGGGACATAGGAGCAAGCCACACCACTCCTGAGCAACCCAACCAGCACTGACTCGGCTCCGTCTCTGTCTGACCATTAAGAAGAACAGAGGGGACTGCACCTTTGCAGACACCCTCAAGGAGTAGCCACCTGCATCCCTCAGGGAGGCCAGCCTGGGGAGCCAGGGCTGGCCAGGAGCCGCTGCAGGCCCAGTGGGCCTGACCTGGGCAGGGCCCAAACTCAAGCCCTGGGAGGAAACCACGTTCACAACTGAGGAGATGCAAATGGACTTTAAAGTTTGATATTAATGGAAAATTCTGAATTTGATAAGTATACTATGACTGTCTAAAAGAAAAAAAAACATATTGTCATAGGAAATACAAACTGAAATATTAAGGGATACAGAGGCATGATTTGTGCAACTCACATAGTTCGAAAAAAGTGTATATTTTAAAAATTTATGATATATATGATGTAGAGAGAAAGCATTAAAACTTAGTTAATCTGGGTAAAAGAGCATAATTGGGTGTTCTTTCTACTGTCCTTGCAATTATAATTCTTTTAAGGTTTATAGTTTTTTTTTTTTTTTTTTTTTTTTTTTTTTTTTTTTTTAACCAGGGATTCAAGCTAGGTAGGGGTGCTTACCCACTAAGCCACCTCTACAGCCCTTTTTATGATTTATTTTGAGACAGGGCCTTGCTAAGTTTCTTAGGACTTTGCTAAGTTGCTGAGGCTGGCTTTGAACTTGTGATCCTCCTACTTTAGCCTTCAGATGGATTACAGATGTCCACTACCATGCCCAGCAAGCTTTCCTTCATAATCAGACCATATTGCCAGTTATTCAGCTGCTTGGCTGGACAGGGAAAGGAAAACTTTGTGTGGTCTAACCCTGAAAAGCCAAGAGACTTCAAACCACATGTTAGAATTGTAAAATCTAGTTAAGAGACTACAGTAGCATTTAAAGCGGTCAAACGAATCTTCTGTACTGACCTAATGACAAATACATGCAAGGTATGAGTCAACCTATATAAGGTGGAGATACATTTACTTCATTTATTGTCCTATTCCACAGCCCTTATGATCCAGGGTGTGTGTGTGTGTGTGTGTGTGTGTGTGTCCACGAGGCAGAAGACCATTGTCCTAGGATTTAGGATGGATCCTAGACCACCTCTGTCATTTAAAAGTTGTTTGATTTCAGCAATCACTAACCTTGGCATGGCCTTGGTTTCTTCACAGATGGAATGAGGAGGGTACCTCCACAGGCCTTTCGTTTGAACTTGAAAGTCCTATGATTCCCCAGGAGGGGTTCCACAGGAGCTGTACACAGAGGACACCTGGGGAGTAGCTGGGTGCATTCCGCTCTGAGGGTTGCAGTTGGAATATGCAAGCAAACGGTCAGGCTTCTGTGGGAGCTGCACACTTTGAGGATAGAACACTATTTTCTAATGCTGCAGTCATTTCCACATGACCTTTCCTAGTATTTGACAAAGCTGTGGTGAGATACATGGCCATACATGTTCAACCCATTTTTTTCAAGAAACAAAATTAAAGCACTGAGGGGTTGGTTCTCTTTATATCTTTAAATAGCATTTCTTTCCTCATCTGTCAGCTTCAGAAATCTGGATTCATAATCACCTGAAAGGCGAGAATTAATAACCCACATGCTTTCCTCCATCCCTGATCCCTCCACACATCCTAACTCTCCAAATTCTCCACAATTCCATCACTTGGGCTGTGTTCTCAACCACTGACGATTCTTTCCTTTGCCAATACGTTGATTAAATGTTTTTAAGTAAAAAGATTTTGTATGACTATAATAATGGGAATATTATCAAAGCAGGAAATAGAATGATTGGACCATAAAAAAAAGGACACATAACCCAGTGTTCAGAAACCATTCTACTTGAAGAAGTTACCTCCAGTGTCGAGGTCAAGTTGATTCTTTTCTCAGTGTATTAAATATCACACCGTATCCTAGTTTGTTTTATATTTAGATCATGATTTCTTTAGCCATCCTTTCAGGCATTTTAAAATTTCTAATTAGCTCTATTTCCTTGTTCTTTTTAGATATACATGACAGTGGAGTGTATTTTGACTTATTATATATATGTGGAGTATAACTTATTCTAATTCAGATTCCATTCCTGTGGTTGTACATGATGTGGAGTTTCACTGGTCTTGTATTCATATATGGACATAGGAAAATTCATTCTACCATCTTTTCCTATTCCCATCCCCCCCCACCCTTCCCTTTGTTCCCCTCTATCTAATCCATCGAACTTCTATTCTCCCCACCCCTTATTGTGTTAGCATTTGCATATCAGAGAGAACATTTGGCCTTTGGTTTTTTGGGATTGGCTTATTTCACTTAGCAGGATAGTCTCTAGTTCTATCCTTTACCAGAAAATGCCACAATTCATTCCTCTTTATGGCTGAGTAATACCCCATTGTGTATATATACCACAATTTCTTTATCCATTCATCTGTTGAAGGGCACCTGGTTTGCTTCTATATAATTAGCTCTATTTTTATTGTGGGCAGAACTTATGCCCTCGTATTGTCACAGATTCCTCCAGTTTCTCAGGAAGAGTATTTGCTCTGGGGACATTGCTCTTGAGGGCTTACTCTTCGGCATCTTCTGATTTCCTAATACTACTGGAAGTGCTGGTTTTCTGAAATTCCTGGATAGTCTCAACCAATCATTATTTTTCAGAGATTTGTAGGTCAAGTTCACTTATTTTCTTAGCTGCCATTATCTTTATCTTTATTTATGCTTCTCAAAGAACTCTCTCTCTCTCTCTCTCTCTCTCTCTCTCTCTCTCTCTCTCTCTGAGAAAGTACACACAAGGAGTAAAAATTCCTATATACAATTGCATGTTTAAAAATATCTTTTGGACTTGAAAAATGATTTAGATTGGGTATATAATTCTAGTTTCAAAAGACCTTCCACTCAGAATTTGCAATGCATTTTCCATTGCTTTCTGTCAATCAATTTGAGTGACACTAGCCTGGTTCTAATTTCTTTTTAGATAACTCTTTTATTCTCTCAAAAAGGTTTTAGACTTTTATCTTTGGACATAAAGAAGTCTCAGAGAAGCTGCCTAGGTTTGGATTCCTTTTCTCTATGGACCATTTGATGATGCCCTTAAGCTAAGCCAATCACTTGTTAAAAATTCAGGGGCTCCTGTTGGTGTGTTCCAGGCTCCTATGGTGGTGCCTTTACCCTCCCCATGCAGGCTGTTCAGCTTCTTTCAGGAATACTTTTTGGCTTTACTTTAACTGGGGGTGCACATCAACCCTGTGGGGTAGGGGTGGGGTGTGGAGAGGGGGTGAAGGTAGACGTGTATGACTATTCTGTAAACACTTGACCAGTCTCCTGAATTCCTGTTTCACTTTCCCCTGGAGTTCTTGGTGATTCCAAGCTTTGACTTTCCATGTTCATTTGTGCACACTTGCGACCCTGTAACAAAGGCATCCTGCTCATTTTAGGGACCAGGACACAAGACTCAGAAAGGATGAGGAATTTGCATGAGGTTACACAGGCAGTCTATTGAGCTGACTTTGAAGCCCATACCAATTCCATTCTGCCATGATGCCTCTTGATTCCTGGGGGCAGCATATGGAATGCAGCTGGCGACTATGCATGAGAACTCTCTGCACACCACACACACACACACACACACACACGCACGCACGCACGCACGCACGAACGCACGCACGCACGAACGCACGCACACACACACACAGAGGAACAAATTCAACCAATATTTAATGGAGAAGTTCCATACCAAGCAAGTGATGGACACATTCTTCCCCAAGTTGGATCATGCCTCTCCAGTGCACTGTGCTCTTTCTTTCCAAGGAGTGGGAGGGAGAAGGTTGGAGCCTATGTTCAGCAGGTGGCTGCCTGCGGTCACGTCTAGAAGGGCTGCAGAAGAGTCCCTTGCAGAGGGGTTCTTCGTTTTTCATGGAGCCTGTGATGCTGCCTCTGGAGCTCGATTCCCCAGAGGTGAGGTATCTTGCTATATTAACAAGCCTCTCACCTTGGTAGGAGTCCTTATCACCTTAGTGTGAGCCTGAGATCGTGGGATTTCTTCAAAATTATAGTGTAAAGGATCATAGAGTGGTGGCAAATTATTTACATCCTTTTGCAGTGTAGAATTGGCCATGCCTTCCATCAAAATGACCAGTTAATCTCTCTGTCCTTTGATCCTGGGGTTGTCCAATTAACCTGTTTGACCAATGAGATGTTAGACATGGTGGGGCGGGGGCCTGAGAAGGCTTGCACACGGTCAGGGAGCCTCTCTCCATGGTGAGAACTGGCCTCCTCAGGGAGGAGAGGCGACTGGAGAAGGGAAGAAGTACCCAGCGGCCTGAGCGGTGACTGGGGTGCAGGGAGGCGTTCCAGATGCCGCTCCCCACAGGAGCCCACCACACCAGCCACACGACTGTGGGCAACCATGAACGGCTGCGGTGGAAGGCACCAAGATGAGTCATGCTCTGACGTGAGGGGACAGAGGGCTGAGGTACACAGCTAGCCCAGGTGGGCTGGGGAAGGAGGGCCAGCCACGGGGGAGGGGCCTGACTCCATTTGTGCAGCTCAAGGGTCCTGAATTTCTGTGTAGAGCCAGAGGAGTCCTGAGTGCAGGGGGAAGCAGGGGAATCCCAGCATCTAAGTCCACTCTTCTGCACACCAACCATTTCAGCTCCTGGGGAAACACGTCCCCGAGGCCAGAGTTTGCAGCACTCTGAACAATGCAAATGGCCCAACATGCACTCTTGGGCACTAGGGAGCCAGCAGAGATCATTTCTTGAAGACTCATTTGAGGTTCCCCTTGACCCAGCACTCTGAGGCTTCATGCAGCCCTTATCTGAAACTGTGGGACACCAAAGCCACGCCTTCTCAGCGTGTCCTCTTGCCACGCTCCTGCCCTGCTTCTAACTTGAGCTGCGGTGAGGACCAGGACACCCTTGCATTCTAACTGGGCACCCCCAGTGGGCCTGGGCTTCGGCCCTGCCCAGGATGCAGTGCTTCTGTCCTCTGTGCTATAAATGACCCCCGTCGCCATCTGGCTGTCCGCGTGCATGTCTGTAGATGACGAGCTCTTGGAGAGCAGAGCCTTGGTTTAGTCATGCATTCTCTCCTTGATTTATTAATTCGGGATTGTTTGTTGTATAATAATTAATGGCTCACTTCTGCCTTCAAGGGTCTTATTATCTAAGTAAAAGAGAAACGACATAAATAGGTTTTTGAAGGACAGTTAATATTAATATTGAGTGTTTACTAAGCATTGCCAGAACCCAGAGAAGAAAGAGGAGGAAGAGCTGGCTTAGCTCATGGGACTGTGTCCTGACACATCTTCTGGCTTGTACACTTGCCCTCCAAAAATGCAGCGTGCACTCAGTAGCCAGAGCAGTGTATTAACAGACGGGATCACACCTGTCCTCTGCTTTAAGTTTTCTCTTTACACTACCTACCTGGGCCCACAGAGCTGGCAGGACCTGGCTCCTGACCCACCTCCATCCTTCTGGTCCCTCCCCTTCCTTTGGGAGCCCTGCCTTGCTCTCGTGGCCTGACTCTGTGGAACAGTGGCCTCTCACCTGCCTTTGCATTATGAGCTCCTTGGTATTCAGAGCTTGGCTTGAGAGGCTGGCCCCTGGACACCTACCTCCTCACTGGATGTCAAATGACTCTGTGTAAAGCTAAAAAATAAAAGCTTAGAAGCATAAATGTGTCCACCTCCCTCCTTCCTTTCCTTCCTTCCATTTTTCTCCTCCTTCCTTTCTTGCTCCTTTTCCTTCCTCTCTTTCTCCTTTCCCTCCTTCCTGAACTCTTTGTTTTCTTTCTTGCTTTTCTCTCTTTCTACACTAGAATCAATACAGTGCTGTAGTCAGATGCAGTGGCACATGCCTGTAATCAGAGGAGGCTGAAGGAGGAGGATGGCAAATTCGAGGCCAGCCTGACTTAGTGAGGCCCTAAACTCCACTCACTCACTGGGTTCCAGCCGGGCCAAATGCTTCTGAGGCACTTGTGAGTTGCCTTATGTCTTTGAATACAGGGCTTTTTTTCTGTGCCCTTCAGGAAGAGAAGGTAATACACTTGACAAAAGATAGCAATATAGTCAATCCCATTTTCGAGTTTTGGCTTTGGCTTTTCGTAAGGATAATTCTTTTACAGTTTTATGAATGAATTCAAAACACATTACTGAACTTGGCTAAATGATGCAAACACATAGATAGAGCATCGTTTTGTGTCATTATTCTTTTGACTCTTAAGATAAATCACTGCAAGCAGCAGCAGCATTTATGAGAGATATATGTATCTATTGTTTGGCTTAGCTTTTTGTTTAGGCTTTATTTACTGTGTGTGAGGTTTAGGAACAGTTTTAGGGGCAGTGAAGAGGCCTTCATCCTGGCACTTCCTCCTCTATAAATCTGTCCAGGGTGTTGGTGAGACTTAAATGACATCAAGTGCACAAGTGCCTGAGCTGTCCTGGGGCACGCGGGTGGCCTTTCCCACCTTTATCACCCTTTGCTGCTCATGGTGGGATTTTGCTGAAGGATTTTCATGCTGTGTTCAGAACTCTGCTGTGAACGCACTTACGTCTTACCATGGTGCAGTGGTGCTGGCGATGACCAAGGCCTTTTCTTTGCTCCCTTCTTTCCTGTTCTCTCTCTCTCCCTGGGTCCTACTATGTTGCCCAAGCCGGCCTGGACCCCCAGACAGAAGCCAGGCTCCTGCCTCAGTCTGCAGGTGAGCTGGGACAACGGGCAGCTTTGATGTCTCTTGCAAGTTTGCTGAAGGAGGCCTCACTGAGGACAATGTAGTGGAATGATGTCAAGTCTATGGTTTTCACATTTAAAAAATGATACAAAGCCCAGAATATGCCAGCAAGGTACTGAGTGCAGGCTGAAGAGAAATCTCAATGGAAACCCTATTCTCCTGGGCAAAGAGCACCCTAGCCCCAGGCAGGCCCCACCCAGCAGCTCTTCTGGTCAAGACTCATGGCAGCTGTGGCCTGTGGTTCTGCAGCTCAGCTCCTCACCAGAGCAGGAAGGAAGGGCGGGCCTGCTCGAGATTTCCTGTCTCACTGTGAGTCACCGATACGGGAGCTCTTCTCTGCTTACTGTCAGGAGAGCAGGAGGACACCACAGAAGGCAACCGGAACCAGGCTGTGGGTCACCAGAGCCCCCGTCCCCGCTGCCACAGCAGCTCGCCTCTTCAGGGCACTCCCCACCCTGCTTGAGAGAGGCCAGGGCTCCCATGCCACTGTAGGAGCATCCCTGCACTGTGCCCAGGTGCCACGGGGGTGGTCACTGATTCCAGGGACAGGACACTGCCCTCCAGGCTGACCTGTCTATGAGAGTGGCCCTTCCTGCCCTGCCTGCCCTACTGCACACAAATGGAGGTGGGATATGGGGTTTTGTAACTCTGGCTTGAGCAGTATGAAAGGGCTTGATCCTCAGAGAAAATGCCAAGAGGGAACTAAGGCAGCTACAGCTTCTACGCCGTGGTGAGGACACTTCCAAGCAAGCACTTGTTTCACACTAGATATTGTGCTTCATTGACACTTTCACCACTCTTCCCACCCCCATGAGCCTTGACATGGGACAATGGTTGATACTTAACCATTATACCAACGTAAGAACCATGATGTTAATATTCCAGAGGAAATATTTTATTCAATTTGCAAAGAGCTTGAGCTTTAGAGTTACATGGAACCAAGTTCAAATATGATGCCTGTCCCTTTCTATCTGAAGGTCCGTTGCCAAGTGACTTCTCTGGGCCTTGATTTACTCCTGCGTGTGATGGCACAAAACCACCCACTTCTAGGGATTGTAGCACTCAGAAGGCTTGTGTGTGAAGACTCTCCAACTTGTGTTGAAGACCAAGAGTTCCCACAGATCAGATGTGGATTCTCTTCCTCTTTCCAGTTTTTTTTTCCCCTAGCAATAGCAGAATGGAATGATGGGCCTCTAGAATCATTAATTAAGTGTCTCATCGTTTTTCAGCATCTGGAGAAATACTAAGGAAGAGGCAGAGCAGGCAGGAGAATGAGAAATGAGATGACCTTGTGGAAGAAGCAGTCTGCTGTCCATGAGGAGAATCGGTTCATTGTTTTCGGAATCTATTTGAGATTAACTTACTATTTTGGAGACATAAAAACATTACCAGAATGTTGCAATGGGAAAGAAATTACTTAAAATGCATTTTCTTCTCTTCAGCACTGATTATAACAATATAAACATGATTCTAGGGCTCTGGTAGGGAAGTTGCTATAGATTTGGTTGTACCATGAAGTGATTTACACTGCTCATGGGTCAGTAGTTAGGTCTCTCAGAAAACCAAGACTCTCATGGTATGCATTCACTAGAGGCAAGACACTGAGCCGTGAAGCGGACAGTGTGAGGCACTAGAAAATTAGATGATTTTTTTTTCTTTAGTGTTTTTATTTTGTTCACACAATTAAACTTTCCCTTTATCTGTTGAAAACTGGGTGAACGCTCAAAATGATAATGACTTTTTTTAAGCAAACAGCTTAAAAAATTAATCCCTATTTTTACACTTCAAGGAAGAAAATAATAGTCATTTTTTAATATCTGTAAAGGTTACCCTCAATACACAATGACACATTCTGTACTTTCCACCAGGACATTTGTGAATGTGGAAGGTGTTAGTGCATTTAAAAGACTACTTGAGTCTTTTTAAGTCTTGAGAATCATCTCAGCAAACATACTATCACCACTTGGCCAATGTCTGTGGTTTTACAGTTTCTGTCAAACAATGGATCACATACCTGGCCCCACTGTATTGTGCTGCTTGGAAGACTGAGTCCAGTGGTATTTTTTCCCACAGTTTTGGGAGCTTAAAATTCTGGGTTCTTAGTTACATTTGCACAGCTAAAAATAAATCTACTTTGCAAAGAAATGACATGAAGAACAGAATAAACATTCTTAAATAATAATATTGACTTTTTACTAAGTTTTCATTTTCTTTCACAGTATCTCCTCACAAAATTCTGACTTTAGACCAGCTGTGGTGGCACAGGCCTATAATTCCAGCCACTCAGGAAGCTGAGGCAAGAGGGTCACAAGTTCAAGGCCAGCTTTCACAATTTAGTGTGACCCTTCTCTCAAAATAAAAAGTAGGACTGAGGATGTAGCTCAGTGGTAAAGCATTCCTGGGTTCAAGCCCCAGTACTGAAATGAAAAAAAAATAAATTCTGCCTCTCTCTGTACTTACACCTCTCCTGATGGACTGGACCTTATCATCAGTGCTAAAAGACATGAATCTGACAAATTGAGAACTTGGCTCTGATGATGACCTTGAATATTTTGGTCTGAGGAGTCCACAGAGTTGTGTTTCTCTGTGGTAGTTGATATTTACCGAGTTAATATTTGATAGAGAATTTAAAAGGCATTGTCTACAAATATGAGAAAGGCTAGAAAGGATACAAGGCAGTGAGTGAAAGTCGGTGTATCCCTCTTCTCCTTTAGGAATGTTTATAAGATCCTATGAACCAACTCTAGCTAATAGCCACCGTGTTTGTTACAGCATTTATTATTCAAGGATGCCCTAAGGATAGAACTAAAAGTATTTTAATGCTATTAATATTGCTGAGCTTAACATGAGTTTTTCAATCAAGAAAGAGAAATTTCTGCTTGTTTAGTTCCTTATGATAGAATGATTTTTGGATTAAAGTATAAACTGTGCATTTTCTTTCTCATATTTTGGTTATTTGATATCCCTGATCTGCACAGGATAGAACCCACTTCTAAGGACTAGAAATTGGGTGGTGAGTCATATAGAAAATAAACTTGAGTGTTTGTCAGGGCAAAAGAATTGAACAGTGGTCATGTGGAATAGGCAAACCCAACCTGGCCTCTTCTTTAAGGAGTATTTTTCTCCCTCCCCTTTAATCTTCCACATTCTACATAAACCAAATCTACAGAGGTTTGTCATTTTCAAAACAACTGTCTTTAACACAAAAAGCAACAAAGTGTACTTTGAAAAGTAAAACAATTTTTCTGTTTTTTTTTTTCCCTCTATAAGAGTAGAACTTTTTTGGTGGGGTGGGGGAGATACTAGGGGTTAAACCCAGGAGCACCTAATCACTGAGCCCCAGGAGCACCTAGTCACTGAGCCGCATCCCCAGCCCTATTTATTTATTTATTTGTTTAGTTTTATTTTGGGACGGGGTCTCACTAAGTTGCTCAGGCACCCTGCCAAGTTGCTGAGGCTGAACTCAACTTGTGCTCCTCCTGCCTCAGGCTCCCGAGTGATTGGGATTACAGGTGTGCATCACTGTGTCTGGCCAGAGGAGAGCTTCTTTTAACCCTGTCAGTGTGCAGCTGGCACTTGACTGGGCGGAGCTAAAGGCACACCAGGCCCTGGACCCTGTGAGTCTGGTGGCACGACTTGTTTCTACTTCAGTCCTCAACTCAGACCTCCCTCTATTAACCGCTTCAACCCTAAAGTCAGAGGACACCAACATCACAGTATCGGGTGTGGCAGCTCAGAGCTTGGCTTGGTGACTGCACAGGTAAGACCTTGACTGCCTGGGGACAGAGCAACATGGTAGTGCAGTGGTTCTCAAACCTGAACGTGCGTCAGGACTGCTCGAGGCCTTGTTAAAACACAGCTGGCCAGCTCAGTCCTCCCGTTGGTGCTGACGCTGCCAATTGAGGACTCCAGCTGAGAGACCCTGTGTGGTGCAAAGAGCCCAGAAGTGGAAGTGAAGAAATCTCACCTTCATCTGCTTTCACAATTTCCTGCCACCAGCTCCTGTGTGTGAACTCTGCGCCTGGCTTCCTCATTTGTCAAACAAAGGAGATGGATCTGGTAAAGGCTTGTTCATAACTTCTCACGGATCTTTCTTCATGCCACCTATGCTGTCCTGGCAGTAGAAGAGATTCCTTCCTATAGCCATTTCAAACTGTGAAAGAGGAACAGTGGCTGGGAGAAGCATCTGAGTTACTTTCGGGTGTGAAATAAACACAATCAAATTATTAGATCCAAGTGTCCATGTGTCCTGCAGGAATGGTTCCCAGGGAAGCTGAGATACAGTTCCCTTATCCCTGAGGCCCTGGAGCCCAGCCAGCCCATCTTCAGCCTTTCTTGCCTTCATGGGCAGGGCTGGGATTTTGTGAGCCACATGGTACGGCCGAGTTTGGGAAGAACGGTTAGAAGGAGTGACACCTTGCCTTCACCCACTCTGTAATTCTGATATTTTCCAACTCAAATCAACTTGGGAATGAGGGTGGCTATATCAAAAATTATGATCATGATATGTTAATTTAGTTTATAAAATGTTAACTGAAATACTCGATACTTTTTGACAGGGGAAGTTCATAGGGAAAGAGGGCCTAATGTCCCCCAAGCCACCTGAGAGCCTGCTCTCCTGTGCAGCACTCCACCTTGTCTGCTGTACTCCTGACCACACACTGGGTGTTACATTGACATAATAAGGAGTCGAAGGTCATTGACAGGAGTTGGGCTTCTGTAGCTATGCCTGTGGTGGCTGGATTTAGGGGATGGGGATGGAAAAGCCCTGGCTCAGGTCCTAAGGAAGGATTTAGAAGTTTCCTGCGAGCCTGGGCCAAGCTACCACCTGCATCTCCTCTTTGCTGGAAATCTCACAGGCTGCCAGATAGATGGATCCACAGAGCTGGAACAGGCTGGAGCAAGGGGGGGTGCTCCGACCAAGTCTTTGAATAGCTTTACCAAGGCTGGGCCGGTGGTTGGGCCCCAGTCTGCTATCTGGGAACCTGTGTTATTACAATGCACACAGGAAAAGTCATAAATGGAAATGCACGAGCAGGAGGAGACCCTGGGCTCTAAGCAAAGAGGAGTTGTTTTTTTCTAACCAGTTCTCCTGCCTCAGCAACTCATTACAACTTGCTTTCTAGATGAAATAATTCCTGGTTGTTTTTAGAAAATAACCTTTATCGTGGCCACTAATTGGTCTGAAAGTACTCCCTGCCTCTTATAGAGTAAACTTCTGTGGGATCTTTACCTGCAAAGCATTGTCCAATGACCTGCCTTTAAGGCAGTAGGTCCAGCTGACTCACGAGCTCCACTGAAGGGCAGTCCACTGTCAAGCTCTATAGCGCTGTATATTGGAACCCAAGAGGTTTTCACACAACTGTGAATAAAATTAATTTATAAAAGTCTACATGTTTGTGGTTGTAACTGAGACACACGAGAGAGAGCAGTGTTATACATAAAATATGAAACTAAACTTTACCCATAAATAGTCAATTGCTTTTAGCAGAACAATGACAACATTGCAAAAGACAAAATCCAGAGTGGACATTGATCCTGTGACAGCTTCCAAATGCAGGAAATAATTGCTTCCCTGAGCTCAAACCCACTTTATACTTGCCTTCAAACTTAATTTCTGTTTGTTACTCATTATAGATAATTCTTATGATTTTTTTTTTCTGTACTGGGGATTGAACCCAGGGCCTAGGCAAACACTAAGCTATATCCCCAGCCTCATTACTGAAAATTCTATGAGGTGTCCAATCATGTTACTTTTATTTAAAGTTCCTTTACATTTACAAGACTCTGAGGATCACAGTTCCTCAACAGGTAAATCTTCCAGATGTGCATTCCAACAGGAATAGAATTCTGCTTTATCACCCTTGCCTGCTCCCTACTAGCCAACTTTCCTACCTCTGAGGGACACAACCACTAATTTATATTGTGCACATTGCTACTCTGCAGAATTTCTTGGTTTTCTTTTTTTATTTATTTTTTAGTTATTGGTGGACACAACATCTTTCTTTGTATGTGGTGCTGAGAATCGAACCCCGGGACGCATGCATGCCAGGCAAGCACGCTACTGCTTGAGCCAAATCCCCAGCCCCTCTTGGTTTTCTTAAGCATATTCATTCTGTGTTCCCTTGACATGTTGCAACAGGTGGACAGTCACATATTGCTATGTACATCAACCCATCATCCCTGTCATCTAAGGAACTTCATCTACTGCTTGTTTACCCCTGAGGAGGTTCTATAGCTCCTAGAGAGTGGGGAACGTTCTCTTTATCTTCTGTGTCCTTCCCAATATCCAATATCCAGTGGATGTCCAGTAAACAATTGTTAAACCAAAAATTGACAAATGGGATTCCAGAAAGCCAAAAAGATTCTGCCCCACAAAGGAAACAGACCATGGAGTGGAGAACAACCTACAGAAAGGGAGAAAATACTTACAAACCACATCTCTCAAGGGGTTAAATTATATATTATATAAAGAAATCATATAAAGAACTCAATAGCAAATAAATAATCTGATTAACAAATGAACCATAATCCTAAATAGACACTCTCAAAAGACATATATAAAAGGAATATGAAAAGTGCTCAAAACCATAATACTTAGCAACATGCAAATCAAAACCGCAATGAGATTTCACCCTACTTCAATTAGAACCGCTATTACCAAAAAAGACAAAAGATCACAACTCCTGGTGAAGCTATGGGGAAAAGGGAGCCCTTGTGCGGGGTTGGTGGCAATGCAAATTAGTATGGACATTATGGAAAAGAGCACAGATGTGCTGCCACCATGCAATCCTGCAATCCCACCACCGGGTATGAAGCAAGTGAGATCATGTGTCAAAGGGACATCTGCAGTCCTTGCTCACTGACACAATGAAATAATCTCAGTGTCCTTCAGTTGAGGAAGACATAAAGAAAATGTGGTAAATATACACAATCAAATACCGTTTAGGCATACAAAAGAATAACAATGGTAATGTGTGGCGTCGTGGATGGAATTGGAGGTCTTTATGCTAAGTGAAATGACTTATGCACATAAGACAAATGTCACATGATCTCATTGATTTGGAGAGTTCAAAAACAAAAAATTGGCAGTAGAATAGTGGTTACCAGAGATTGGCAAGATAGGAAGACAATTAAGGGGAAATGTTGACCAACAGATACTAAGTTATGGTTAGATGAGAGAGATCAGGTCTGGCTTTCTATAGCACTTCAGGGTGACTAAGAAAATGATAATGTAATATTTGCTTCAAGAAAATTATAAGTTTCCATAAAGGAATTATAAATACTTGAAGAGATGTAACCTTACTCTGATTTTGGCATTATGATTTGCACATGTACTGAAATGTCACATTGTACCCCATAAATATATGCCACAATTTTCACTTCTCAGTTAAAATAAATAAATAACAAAAAATAAAATTAAACCCAAACAACCAATTGCTGAGTCACTGAATTACATTAAAACTTTCCTGGAGCTTATCAGGGAAGCAAAGTCTCCACAGGTGGGACCATCTTTAGAAGTGATGGTTATCAAGCAAACGAAGATTACAGGGGAGGGGCTGGGTGGTGGCTCAGTGGTGAGCACTCGCCTAGCCTGTGTGAGGCACTGGGTTCCATCCTCAGCACCACATATAAATAAATACAACGAAGTTATAAAAAATACAACAACATTACCACCACCACCACCAACAAAAAATTACAGAGGAGGAAAAGCCAAAAACCAGTGCAAAATATATAAAGAATGATGCCCCTGAACCTGGGCCTGCGTGCTGCAGAATGTCTGGCAGACCCTGCAGCACACATGGTGTCCTGTGATTATCACATGCACCAGCAGCATAGAGCAAAATAGCTTTCATTAAAAATAAATTATTTGGAGCCTAGAGTTCTAATAAAAGGGTTCTCTGTCTATTCAATACCATTTCTTTGTTTTTTTTTCTAGTGAACTTATATATGAATAATGAAAGCCACTTCTTCCAGCCCGTGACTAACTTGTGGATATTAGTCCTGGAGACTCTGGTTTCCTCTGCATCTTCCCCCCTCTTGCACACCCGAGAGTGTCACGTGTGGCAAGTCAGGCACAGCCTGGTCCTCTGACCACTCGCTGGGCCTTCCTGAGGCCAGTGTCCTTGGCCCATCTGCAGCCAGGCCCGTGTGCCTCTAGGTGATGTTTTTCCCAACCTCTGGCTTTTAGAATCGACCTCTTAACCTCTTGTTTTTATAGTTCTGTTATGAAATCTTGCCCATCACACATTCTTCTCAGGATCTAGTAGAGTCCTGAGTGTCTTTTTGTACTCAATACACAATTGTTGAGTCATGTTGAAAGGGGTTCAAAAATTTTAAATTTATGCTTTGTTTTCAGTATGAAAATTTTGCACAAAAACTCCTAAACGATATAAAGATAGTCAAGCAGAATGGCAGTGTAGTGCTGAGCACTGCATACAAACTGTTGGACTTTGATGATTTCCTGGAATATATTTGTTTTATAGTTTCTATATGAAGAAGCATCTGGAAAAGCATCAACCACATTAAAGAAGAAATAAGTGTTTGGAAGTTTTCCTTGTGGAAAAATGCTGAGAAAACTCTATACAGGATTCTTTTCTTTCTATTACGTTAGCTCTTGAAAAAGTAGAGTCAGTTTTCAGATATCTGAGGAAATGAGATGTCACGGGATATGTATTTGTCCTGGAGATAAGCCCGCCTGTGGAACTGATCTAGAAAGGAATTTACACACTTTATTAACTTAGTCCTGGAGACTCTGGTTTCCTCTGCATCTTCCTCCTCTGCATCAGGAACACCCCACCTCCATCTTAAGGAAAATGACTTCACAATGAATCTTCAACCCTTATGAGACAGGTGCTCTTCTCATGAAGACAGTGGTATTTGCAGTGAACACAATACACATAGAAGACCTGTAAAGAATAAAATTACAACCATATAAAATCTGCTTTTATATAAAATTACAAAACTCGAATTGTAAAACAAAGTTGGTAGTCTTTGTTTTCTACAATATTCAATATATTACAATATTCCCTATTATCATCTCATTGACCCTTGCTCAATGAAATGCAAAGTTGAAATAAGTCTTTGTTGTTTTTTATATGTAAATATGTCTTACAATTCACTAAATAGGTCACACTGTTATTGGCAAAACTATGATATTCTATAAAACAGTTATTGTACTAGACGTTTGTCATTGCTTTGCAAGATGGTAGGAAGCAGGTAGGTTTTGCTGTGCTCATAGATCTGACTAATTGCCATTTTCAGTGTATAGCAGGTCTGAGAGCAGCGTTTATCAAAGCACGGGCTGGGAATTAGGTGAGAAGCTTGA
Source organism: Urocitellus parryii (assembly GCF_045843805.1). Lineage (NCBI taxonomy): Eukaryota > Metazoa > Chordata > Mammalia > Rodentia > Sciuridae > Urocitellus > Urocitellus parryii. Next base: position 117,020,774 of record NC_135532.1, on the reverse strand, counting down.
ACATTATGCAGATCCCCAGGCATTTACAGCTTTGCCAAATCAGAACCTCTGGGAGAAGAGCCTGGAAATGTGCATTGAAAGAAGCATCTTGGGTGACTCTTAAGCTTATTAAAACTGACAGCCACTGACCTTAGGCTCACATTTATTAGTTTAAAAGTATGCAGCCCATCTTTGGTAAGCACCATGCGTTTTAATGTGTCTCAATCAGCATACTTCTGTGACATTTTCTACTTTCTCTTCTTCTTGCTCTTCACCCCAAATTTTCTAGAATCTGAGAACTGTGTATCATTACAATTCTTTGTAAGCAACACCATCTAACTTTGGATAATTAAGCTGAACAAGTGTACTAGGATGAGTAGAGTGGATCACACTCACTTAGGAAAAGACATGTAGAATACCTTCCAGCACTGTGAGCAGCAAGTTCTGGCCTTATTCAGTTCCTGTGTCATTGTATTCAAATTTCAGATTACATCGAAAAAACATCAGCTTTGTCTAGCTGGGCTTGTGCTCAGATCTTAGACAGGGGAGGAAGTAAAACTGAGAGACTCCTTCCAGATTATAACCAGGACCATGTCTAGGTAGGTCTCCAAGGAGAAACAGCAGGGACGGTTTACACCCAGATGGAGGATTTCTGTGCTGCCCAAAACAGGCTAACCATGATACAGAAAACCTTAGAAACCACTGGAAGGAAAAAGTACTCATTTTATTTAGAAATCAACGAATTCCTGAGAGTGGGTCAACAAATACTTATTGGGCTGCCAACATTCTGAGTCAGTGCTGTTGGGTGCTAGGGAAATAGCACCAGGGGTGCCCAAAGTCAGGGCAGCCATCAGGCAAACTGGTTAGATAGAGCGACTTGCAATAGGACCTCCCCACTCAGGACGGAGCTGAGAAGAGGTTCTTTAAACAAGCAGAAACCTGACTCAGGATGCCTTTTTATTTATGGACAATTGTTTTATCTACTAAGGACAGTTTACTCAATATTGTTTTGGTTTGCTCTGCATTCTTATGGGTCCAGCCTTAAAAAAATTGACCTGCAAGCCTGCCACTTGGGCAGTAGTTGGAGTAAATAGTTATGAGTAAATAAATGGCTTGATCACAAGTTCTTCTCCCCCTTCATTAAGTAGTCTTTCCTGAAATGATACGATGCCATAATCTATTATTTCCTTCAACAGACTTACCATGTCAACCAACTTGTATTGAGCACCTGACATGTGCTACATACGGGGTAGAATGATGTTTCTGGCACTCAGGGGCTCTCAGGAATTCTCAGGGAGCACTTTTCTTCAAAGACAATGAAAAAGTAAACTTGAGCAGTTTTACATCAGCTTAGCACCAGCTCCATCCTCTTCCCTCTGTATTCTGTCTTTATACCTGTTCTTCTACCTAGAAGCTGCGCCCCCACCTGCATGTATCCACCTAATGAACACCAACTCATCCTTGATGCTCAGCCAGGAGACTCCTTGTTAGTTTCCTCTGGCTACACCTGGAGGGCTCACTCTCCCTGTGGCTTTTTGTGCCCATAATCCACCTGGCACGAGGGCCCTCCTGCCTCTTCCTTATCAGTCTGACTTCTTCTTCACCCTCCCGGAGCCTAGAACCTCTTTAGCACATGGCTTCAAACACCATTCACATACAGAGACCTCTCAAAGCCATCTCCAGCTCAGAAATGTCTCTCGATTCCTGGGTTTATATAGCAGGCTGCAGAGTCAGAATTTCCAAATTTTATCCTAATGATTTCTCCCTCAAAAATGCTACTTCCTGCCAGCACTTCAGGGCATGCCTGTAATCCCAGTGGCTCAGGAGGCTGAGACAGAAGGATCACAAGTTCAAAGCCAGCCTTAAGGAAGCTCTAAGTAACTTAGCAAGACCCTGTCTCAACATTAAAATACAATGAAGTAGGGGGTGCTGGCTGGCATTGTGGGTCAGTGGTTAAACACCCTTGGTCTAAGCACCTCCCCCCCCAAATGCTATTTTCTTTTCTTGAATTCTCACTCTGGGTGAAAGGAACTGCCTCGTTTTCCAAGATTAAAATGTGGATTGTCCTTTGACCCCTTCCATCTCCTTACACACACACACACACACACACACACACACACACACACACACAGCAAAGAGATAGCACAGACCGGCATGATTTTTTTTTTTTTTGTCAAAAATATAGCATCTTCTAAATTAGAGATTCATACCCCAATCTGGCCCCTCCTAATTCATCTTCCAAATAGAGAGCAGACTTTATAAAACCAAACCTACATTTCTCACCCATTTAAAAAATATTTTAAAAGCCCCCGGTAACATTTAGAATAAGACACAGTCCTCTTTGCTTAACACCAAAGCCCCGTTGCTCTCTCCTGCTGATTCAGGTCCAGCCTTGCAAGTGGCCACAGGATAAGGCCCCGCCCCCACAGCTGCCTGTGCTGCCTGCCTCTGGGGCCCAGCCTGGGCCTGTCTGTCCCAGGGAGACTGACTTCCCCTTGCCTGAGCCTTTCTTTCCCAGCAGTCACCAACTGATGAGTGACAAAGTCGGGTAAGTTCCGACTCCAGTTCCCTTAGCCTGGATGAGATGACTCCCAGAATTCCCCAGTACAGCCAAGTCCCATTTCCCACAGTGGCAAGAGACAGGCCTGATGAAATGCCCTTTGTGGCTGCATCTCCTTGCCCAGCGTCATTTCCCACCCCCTCCCCAGGGCTTCCTCACCAGTCAACTGTTCACTCTTGAATCCTGGCCACTGCTCCTGATTTTGATGAAGTCAAATAAGAGCCCTACTATGTATTCTGTGTCAGCTCAAGCAGAACTACATGCAGGTTTTGAAAACTGTTACCTGTTCCTCCTGATTCCTCCACCTGCAAGGATTCTATTGTCCATCTCCCTTACCTAGTAGGTTTGATTAATTCCTTGAAGTTATGCCCAGGATCACCTCTGTAAAGGAAGTGTGTGTGTGTGTGTGTGTGTGTGTGTGTGAGAGAGAGAGAGAGAGAGAGAGAGAGAGAGAGAGAGAGAGAGAGAGAAAGAGTTTTGTTTGACTACTTCTTTTTACTTATACATAGTATTGGGGTTCATTTTAACATAATTTTTCAAGCATGCAATATAATTTGCTCTAATTCCATCAAGCAGAGTTTTTGTTAACACTGAGTTGTGGACTGGAAGCTTGGCACCCCTCAATCCCCCCAATGCCTGTATCAGGACAGACACCCTCATCTCTGATTTGCTGGTCTGGCTTCTCTGTGATCTTGAGGGGGAGGGATCAAGATGTATTAGGATTTCCAGGGTAGTCCTAAAGAAATAGGGGCCTGAGAGCATTGATTAAACCACTCCATGTTTGCTCTAATGAAGAGTTTTTATTGAACACATTTATGAGTGAATGAGTAAACAAAAATCAAAACAAGGACAGATTTAGAGGAAAGAAAGTCGATTGCTGGATGGAACTGTATGCAACTAATTCTGAAATTAAAAAAAGAAATAGTTTTGTTTGTTTGCACTATAGTATTCCCAGTAATTGTGGATAACAAGCTACAATGCATTGCACTGGGAAAATAGGACACATTTAAACTTCCCATTGTATGTCTTGTTACAATGTTGCCTTGTGTTGCATTTAGCCTATTATTATATTAGGGAGAATTTATTATTATTATTATCATTATTATTATTATTGTAACTATATTTCTGTTAGCTTTATTTTACAGAGAGTAACAGTCATGCTGATTTTTTAAAATTTATTTTTTAGTTGTAGATGGATACAATATCTTTATTTATTCTTATGTGGTGCTGAGGATGGAACCCAGTAAGGCACTGTGAGGCAAGCGCTCTACCACTGAGCTACAGCCCCAGCATCCCATGCTGAATATTTTAAAATAGTTCCTTTTGGGAAGATTGAGAGTCTCAGAATATCACACTAGGCTTATCAGAGTGGTGAAGAATAATAAACTCAAGTGGTGGGTTGAGTTTGGGGACTTTCCTCCTCCTGTCCTGCTCTACGTGGAAGGCTCATAATTGCCTGGGGTGAACTTCTTGCCTCACTGTTTTATGATTCAGGGTAACTAAAATGATACCCTGTGACTCTGGGATGAATTTCCTAAAACCAGTTTCAGAATTATATATTCCAAACACATTCAAAATCCAGGTTCACCAAAAAGTAGTGCCATTCATTTGTTCAATAAGCATATATTAAGCCTTTTTGTGTGTATCTATGATGTTCACTTCTGGGGATGCTGGGCTAATTAAGTCATAATTTTGACCACTGAACTGTACAAGCTTAACTTGAATAAAAATTGCCTTTGGAACCCCAGTGCTAGGAGCCACAGCAAAAGTATTATGATACATGGTACCTTTGGTTTAGGTGACTGCCAGCTAGCCATTGAGATGATATGATTATGTTAAGCTTTACATTCATATGGAAATTGGACTCCTGCTGTTCACCTCGGCCTGTTACGGGATTCATGTTACTCATGTTACTCATGTAATGGGAGAGTTCCCATTGGTTGGGGAAGGATAGTAGGAGGGAATTTCCGGGGGAAGTCCGGACCCCCGGTTCCGGTGAGAGAGACACGTGGGTCGACCGGCTTGCTAGCAGGGCGCACACGGGACGCTGGCGGCTTTTTTAAATAAAGCTTTGTTTCCCGCTTGAGCAGCTTGTGTTTCTGTGCCCAGCCGGGTTGCGACACCCAGGATCAATGACCCAAATGTATATCCAAGTCTTTTCCATTGTGAATAGAATTTTAAATGGAGCCCATTTGGTCTTAGATAATTTTGTATTTTTTTTAGAACTTCTCCATCACAAAGCTCCAGGTATTAACATAGTGACCTTGAAATGACAACTCCCTAATGTCATAATTGAACTAAAACAGACTTTCATTTTATTGAACAATTTTTATTACTTTTTAATTTCTATTTATTTGTAATTGACCTTCATGATGTTTTCTCTATAAGAACAAATTATTTGAGGAGAGAGATCCCTAGGACTTGAATGGAACATGCACCTCAAAAGTACTGGGTGTTTCTACAGTGGAAGAAAAGCAAAATTCTATAAAATGTTGGACCTAATATTTAAGCCTGAAAAAATTTTGCAGAGGGGCTCTGTATGAAAAATAGTAAATATGCTTAAAATTGCCATGAACCATTCTGCACCCTTTATAATCTTCACTCTAACATCTTTTCTTCCTCAGACATAATCCAAAGTCAGTGATAAATTCCAGTTCAAAAAATTAATCTCCAGTGCCACGTCCTGTCTGCCTCACTTGCTAGTTTCCCAGCAATAATCTGAAGTAGTCAGTGTGCAGTACTCAGGAAGGCTTGGCTGGCGCACCTCCAAACCAAGTCGTCCTTTATGAGCCTCAATGCTGGGAGGTCACTTCAATTCAGGCTCAACCACATGAATGAAAATTGCACCATACCTCAAGTCATCATTGCAGGTCTGTGATTCACCAAGAGACTGTTTTTCAGAAGTCTGCTTTCACATTAGGGTGAACATTTCCCTAAGGGTTCCAAATTAGCCTACCAGATACCTTTTAGAATTCATCTTAAAAATAGCTCAATTATAACAATTATAGTCAAAGCTCTGGATTCTGCTCCTGGATCTTTGGTGCCGGAGACCGGAAGAGGAAGTGGAGTTGGCAGAGGGATGTCTATCCTTGAGTGCCCAAAGAAGAGGAGATAGCAAGACTTCCTGGCTTTGCAAATCCTTTGCGGCACAGTAGAGGGCACAGTTACCTAGTGTCCAGGCACCTAGACCTTCTGACCTGGGGCAGGAGGAACCAAGAGGCTGACTTGCCATATCTAGATTCATGGTTTTCTTTGGTAAAGGGCCAGATGGTAAAAATTTGAGACTTTCCAAGCCATGCAGTCTCTGTCACAAACATCCAGCTCTGCTACTGTAGAGCAAAGGCAGCTTCATTCCAACTATGTTAGAATAAAACTCTATTATTGGACTCTGAAATTTGGATGTGTTAGAATTTTTATTTGTAATGAGTATGTTTTTTCTTTTTTTTGGATTTCCCCAAAACACTTAAAAATCTGGAAACATTTTTAGTTAATGTTTCATCAAATAACTGCGGATGGGCATAGTTTACCAATGTTGCTTTAAAGCAACCCAGGCTTAAGTTCAAGTTCACCATCATTGCTGGTGCTTCCCACCCACTTAGCTCACGTGCCCTGCTCTTCCAGGTCACTCTCAGTTTCCGCTACAGCTCCCTGCAGGGCCACACCACCCCACAGCATCCTGTGCTGAACATCTCCAACCTTCTCTTCCTTCCTTTTCTATTTTCTGGGTGTAGCTTTCCAGCTAGTTCTTAAGAAAGAAGCAAATGTGATTCATTAAAAACTGCCACTGTTAGGATTATGTTTTGAAAATACATGTCTGGACCTGTCACCCCTGTTCCCACATTTCATGCCTTTCCTTTGACTGAAAGATACAGCAGACTCTCCTAAACAGAGCACCTCATCGACCCCTCTGCATCTTGTTCCTATCAGCTCTGGGGCTCCTCACACCTACTGTACACCCTGTGCTCGGGCCAAATACTTCTTTGCCCCTGTATGGACCACTCCATTCTGTGGAACATTCTTTTTTTTTTTTTGATTAATTTTTTATTTATATATGACAGCAGAATACATTACAATTCTTAGTATATCTCTGGTTGTATACAAAGTATATTCACACCAATTCATGTCTTCATACATGTACTTTGAATAATAATGTCCATCATATTTCACCATCATTTCTTTTTTTAAAATTTTTATTTATTTTTTTAATTGGTTGTTCAAAACATTACAAAGCTTTTGACATATCATATTTCATACATTAGATTCAAGTGGGTTATGAACTCCCAATTTTTACCCCAAATACAGATTCCAGAATCACATCAGTTACACATCCACAATTTTACATAATGCCCTATTAGTAACTGTTGAATTCTGCTACCTTTCCTATCCTCTACTATCCCCCCTCCCCTCTTGTGGAACATTCTGACCCCTCTGCTACAACTGGGGACCTACAGATGAACCTCCACAATCTAAAGACAGTCCAGTCCCATTCACAGAGAGGACTTCACTAACCCCCCCCAAGGGCTCATTTTGTAAAATATCATGATGGGCTCTTATCATGCTACTTAACACATCACTGTGTGCCTCTTTGTTGACATACCTTTCTTTGCTCCCAGTTTCTGGTTTGGGGTGAGCCAGGTTGTGTTTTCTTCATCTTTGTAAATATCCTTTCCTACTTGCCCGTCCGAGCGGAGTCAGCAATATAGTACGTTCCTAAGAATGATATTCAGTGTACCCCCCAGAGGTATTCTCACTTTTAGGAGCATATATTTCCTTGTTAGCTAAGAGGATTTCTGATGGGTGTCATTTCTGGATATCGTAAATGCAGCCAAGGAATTTGACCTGGGAAAAAATAAATGGATGCCACTTTGGAGCAGAGGGGACCGTCACCAGAGGACAGCTTCCTGGCTCAGTCCTGTCATTTCAGAGAGGTGGTTTCCATAAGAGTGAGAGTGTTTTCCCAAAGTTTCCCAATCACCCTGTAGAATCCTTCAAGGGCCATGAGTTTCTTGACTTTCTGAACCTCTAGGCTCACTGTCATCTCTGGTATTCCCAGGTCCCCAGGTAAGCCCTCAGGTCTGAGGGCATGGGGACAAGAAGGCTGCCATACTTGGAGTTCATTGTGTCATCTGAGAATTGGCACCTGATCCTCCGTATTTCCTTCCATAACTGGAAGGAGATAACACTCTGAGATGTGTTACTTAGAATTAAATAATTTCATCAAATTCAAAGAAGTTAGGCAGTTTTTATTCCAAAATAAATGTTCACAATTTATCACATGTAGGTCAGGAAGATAAAATCTCGAAGTTCTCTGAGTGCCAGGGTGAACTCAGTGGTAGAATATTTTCCCAGAATGTTCAAGGCCCTGGGTCCAACCTTGACCCCAGAAGTAAATGAAAAAATTATATATATATATATATATATATATATATATATATACACAAACATAAGATTTTCAAAATAAAATCTTCTCTGATTTCTCCTTGGAAAACTCTGAACCTATTAGACCCACTCAAACTGATTTTCTATCAAAATATGAAAAAAACCCTATAAACAATAGAAGAAAAACTCATTAGATATTTACAAATGGTTATTCATTAGTGAATAATTAATTAATTTGCTTCTTTTTCTATTTAGAAAAGTACTTTCATCTTTATTCCTTTGATTTTCACAATATTTCTTGAAGATGAGAAGTAGGGAGTCAAGATCATCTGTGTATTACAGCAACTTTCTAAAACTGGGTTTTATTCATTGTGTTAAACCAAATATTATGGGCTGATTTTATCTTTCCACTGCAGGAATTACAAACCAATTTTAACATGAGTCTAAAACAGGTGCTCACAACCTAGAGACTCTGGCACTCCTAGAAGCCAAAAGAAAACCAGACATGGTCCTTGCCATCACAGAACATCTTGCATATTACTTATGTATTATTCAGACTTCATGAATATTAATTAAGTATTAATAGAGGAAGGAGACCAAGGCTTTTAAGATTCTGGGGTAAAAAAATACTAAATGTTGCTGGTCACCAGTGAACTCAACATGAAGGACTCACTGAGTTTCGATCTGGGGAAGTGCATATTTAGGAAACAGGCAGATTCAATAGACCGGGAAGAATTGAGTTTAGAAAGAGCCCATTTGGATTTGTATTTCCTGGGTCCCCTTCAGAGATCAGCATGGATTTATTGATTAGAAGGTCAGTCTGCTGCCTCAATCCAGCAGAACCTGGATATGGTGAGTGGGAAGAGAAGGGGGAGCAGGACTGTGACCCAGGGACATCTGGAGCAGGGACTAGAACCGGAGAAAAGTGCTGGCTGTTGTTCTCTGCTTCAAGAGGTTGGCTAGCTGAGGCCAACACACCCTTGAGTCTGGAGTCTGGGAGTTCACACACTTGGGGACAATGAATAAAACATCCCCTTAAGCACTTTTAGATATGAGTCTGATAATTTTTTGGACAACAATTCTTGTGATAAGGCATACATTTTAAAACTTTTGATTAATTTGAGAATGTTGTTTTAACTTGGGATTGTGCTTTGGGCCTCCTTTAGATTGATTTTTCAAAAGTAAACTCTGCTTTGTGTGAAGTTGGCTTAGAGACTATGCTGACACCTGCTACTTTTAAGCACCAAAGCCTGGGTGGAATGAGAACGGTCCTAGGTTCTATGCCATGATCTGGAACCTTCAAATAGCTTGACCGTCCCTGTAGTTTGAATAAATTCCTGCAGAAGGGATTGTGGAATTTTTCTAGTTAAGTGCATTAAAATTCAGTTAAATACTCATTGTGATCTTTTATTTTTTCTTTTTCCCTAACAAATAACAAGAGAAAGGATGGATTCCAGCAGTGGCTGCCATGGCCCACTTTCTGAATTCTGGCAACTGAAGACTGTGTGGTAAGTATCTTCCACCCAAGACGCAAATTGAAAGGTTTCCTTCAGGAGGGTTTATCTTCTATCAGATGGCCCAGCTGCTATCTTCAGGGTTCTTGGAGTCAACGGGCATTGGAAGAAAGGCAAGTGTTTAGATAAAGAAGAGCTTATCAAGACAGGAGTCTTGCCATTGGACATTTAATCTGGCTTTTTAAATCCAAAAAGAACAAGTGAAATCAGCCTTTCCCAAGATGACCAGGAGTGCTCAGGAGCATTGGAACACTCTGTAGCTAAAGATCATGAGGAAGACTTGGAAATTAATTCCTTAAGACAATGAAGTTATTTTGGATCAATGTTACCTTGTTTCTCTCTTTAATTAAATTCTTTTAACTGATCTTTATTTATTTATATGTATTTCCCTTGTCAGGAAGCTCTGTACAATTTGACATAATGACAGACTCATTTTCATTTGCAAGTTTTAAAGTGGATATACTGGAGTACTACAAAAAAGACTATAGCTCTCCTTTTCCTAAACATATATATGTATTAATTTGTTCTGTCTCTTGCTTTTCTTCAACCATGCTCCTATATCATATTTGTAGGATAATACAATCATCAGCTTTATTTATATGTCATTACTTCTTATGTAAAGATTTTCATATTCTAAGTTTCATCATAATTCAGACAAGCAGTATAGTTCATTAGAATGGTCGGGTTTTAGAAAAATTAGTAAGTATTTAGCATTAAAACTAAAGGAAGTTCTGTATCTGTAATATTATTAGGAGTATATAGAACCTGGTGCTATGATGGCAAAATTTTTTTTTTTGGTAAAGAAATAACCCAGAAGGATAAGATATGTTTCAATTTTGCAGTCACTGTTTTTTATTGTCTTGGCTTCTGTACTAATTAACTCATACTATAAGTTTTAAGAAAATGCAGTGGGAGCCCAGGAAGGTCTAACTCATCCCAGATCTTTTCCTCGTTAACAAAGGTACTCAGGTCATTGGTGATGGACCGTAACTGGACTTCACTTCATCTCGTAAGGACTACTCTGACCCTGCACCCATTGTCAACTTCTTTCTTAACAACCAACTACTTCTTCTGCAGCAGTGTTTGCTTGCACTGTGTCCAAGTCAGTGGCTGATGTCTTCTAATGAACACTGGAAGGGTCATACATATTTATTAGGTTGAAAAAGATTGTCTTACATAAAAACTAATTATTTACATTCGTTGAATGGGAAAAGGGTATAGAGGCATTCAATGATAACCAATAGAGTGAGATTTCTGAAGTCTTTATTTTTAAATTTCCTCGGACTATCATGCAGTAATGATTCCCCTGGGGACTTGCATGTGCTACTTGCTCATTCCTGCACATACATAATAACCCACAGTTGAACAGCAGGTTCTACAGGAAATGCTGTTCTAGGCACTTCACTTATTATTTAATCCTTCCAACAACCCTCTGAGACAAGTTTACTATTCATAGCTCCATTTTACAGTGAGGAAAATAAGACCTAGGGAGGTTTAGTAACTTGCTCAAGGTCACAGCTAATGATGGTGGAGACAGGATTCCCACTGGTTAGCCTTACTTCAGAGTGCATGTTTTTATCACAGAGCTGTCCCTCCCAGGTCCAGCATCTTAAGCCCAAAGCAGGTTATGGTAACAAAAAGCTTCCTTGCTGTCTTCCAGCATTACAAAGAAAGATTAACGAAAAATTAACACTTGCCATCTTGAAATGGAAAAGTGGACAAAAAATTGGGGGAGAAATGAGTCCTAAGTAGTCATTTATTCAACAGTCAACAATTACATTGGCATGGCGTGAGTTTCATATCATTCTTGAAACTTCCTCTGAAGAGACTTTTGTCTTCCTTGCAAGAATGTTACATGTGCCATGTACTTAAAGTACTTTAGAAACTTGCATACACCTTTATGGGACTGCATTTGCTGTTCTGAACCTTCTTAAGCCACTTCCAGCTTTTGGAGAAGGGGGAATGAACTCACCTGTTAGATCTCTGGATATCAGGGAATGAGGTGCACTGGTTCATCTAGAAGGAAACCAGTCCAGTACCCTGGTATGGGCTCATCGCATCAGCTGGAAAAATAGCCAGGGTTCCATATTCTGTATCTTGAAACTTGGCCTATGGTGCCTTCAACCCTTTTGGCTAATGGGTAGAATTTAGCCAGAAATGGGGCCCTGGCCCTGGCCCTGGGATCAGAGGGACCGCCAAGACTGGAACTTGAAACTCATCACTTAAATGAATGGGTCACACAGGGTTCTTAAATTGTAGAAATGGAGACTGCTTCAAATGGGTGAAAAATGAGGACTCGAAGGGGACTTTGTGGTTTTCCAGGGGGATTAGGGCGACACATACTTGATTTACAGTGTTGCAGAGCCAGAGTGGAAGCTGAGAAGGATGAGAAATAGGAGGAAAGCAAGATTCTAGAGAAGGGGGAGGAGGGCCAGGCAGTCACTGATGCTGTTGGAGCAGCTGAAGGTGGCTCAGAAGGAACAGTGGATGGGGAGGGTATTAGAAACTGCCTGGAGCAGTTGCCTCCAAGCCTTCACAGGGTGTATTAGTTTCCTGGGGATGTGGTAACAAAGCACCAAAAAAACAAAACAAAACAAAACAAAAAACAAAAACAACGGAATGGCGGTTTTCACAGTCTGGATGCTTACTAAGTCCTAAATCAGGGTGGGAGGCTTTTCATTGAAAACCTGCTCCCTGTGTCTCTGGGCTTCTGGCAGCCTCAGGCATTCCTTGGCTTGAAGATGGCATTCTCCCTGTGTCTTCACACCATTTTCCCTGTACACATGTCCAAATTTCCTCGGTGTCCAGATTTCCCCCTTTTCTAAAGACACAACCATGTTAGATTTTGATCTTCCCCAAGGACCTCATCTTAACTCCATGATAGGCAAAGACCCTGTTTCCAAATACTCACAGGAGCTCTGAATGAAGACTTCCACCTCTCTGTGCAAGGCACAGTGCAACCCAGGACAGAGGGGATGAAGTGCTTCCTGGGGAGCTTAGAGTAAGCAAAGAGGGGGGCTGAAGCAAGACATTGAAGTTGTGAGAATGAGAAGGTTCCAACAACGGAAGTGTGAAAGGTGACCATATCCAGGGGAGTAGGGAGAACTAGGAAAAGTGTGGTAGCGAAGGGCAGGAGAATTTCACAAAGAAAGGAGCCACAATTTGAAATACTAGAGAAAAAGGTATGAAGACTGAGACATGGCAATTGGATTTAGTAGTCAGAATACTGATGGTCCTTGTAACAGGTGACTATGAGGCAGTGCCTAGGTTCTGCCATGTCCATGGGGATGCTGGTGTATTATTCTTACCTTTCATGCCTCAGGATACTCACATCTACTTCATAGAGTTGTTTTGAGGATTAATTAGGTTGTGCTTAATAGAGTGTCATTTAACTTGAGTGCATCAAAGGATATTATCAACAGTGACAAGGCAACCCATGGAATGAGAGAAAAACATATGCAAGTCACATATCTGAAAGGGGATCACTACACAGAGCATATAAAGAACTCCTACAACCGGACAACAATGACAAGAAATAATCAAAATGTGGACAAATAACTTCAATGGTTATTTCCCCCAAAAGATATACAAGTGGCCAATAAGCACGTGAAAAGATGTTTAATACCACTACGTTAAAACCACAGTGCAATGGCCACTTTAAACCTCCTGGGATGACTATTACCAAGAAATCAGAAAATACCAAGGTTTGGTGAAGATGTGGAGAAACTGGCAGACTGGAGCTTTGCTGATGGGAATAGCACAGCTACCAGGGCAAAAGACTTGGCGCTTCCTTCATAATTTAAAAATGACTGAATATTGGGCCAGAGTTGTGGCTCAGAGGCAGAGTGCTTGCCTAGCATGCATGAGGCACTGAGTTCGATTCCAGGCACCAGGTAAAAATAATCAAATAAAATAAAGGTATTGTGTCCATCTACAACTAAAATTTTTTTTTTAAAAAATGACTGAATAAGATGTAGTATAAACTTACAATGGAATTTTACTCATCTTTAAAAAGGAAGAAAATTATGACACATGTTTCAAACACAGATAACCCTTGCAAGTGATGTGCTAAGTGAAGTAAGTCGGACCCAGAAGAACAAATATCCCATCATTTCTCTTATACATGGTACTCAGAATTGTCAAACTCAGAGAGACAAAGTGAATGGCGGCTGCTAAGGCTGGGAGTACGGAGGAAGGGGTTGTTGTTTAATGGGTACAGAGCTTCAGTCGGGGAAAAACAAAAATGTTCTGCCAAGGATGGTGGTGATGCTTGAGTAACAGAATTTAAGTCCGTGTAAGAGAGGGATGGGCAGACAGAGTCCGATTTCAGCTACTGGAATGAGAGTAGGAGCCCTGGTGTGCAGAGACCCCCAAAGAGCAAGGAGAAAGTTGGAGATAGAGTCAGGAGGTGTTTATGGTCCACTGCCACTTAAAAGATCAGACAGATTATTCTTAAACTTCTAATTCCTCTATTTTATGGAGAGCAAATGGCAAATACCCTCTGTCACGAAGTGCATCCATTTAGTCCCTTTAAATGCTGGGTTCAAAGGAGTTTTACAAGGTTATCTGTGTCAAGGGCACAATGGCAGGAGGCAGTCTCAGGGGTAGTAAAGTTAGATCATGACTTGTCTAAGTTAGGAGATAATTTTATTGGTTTGTTTAAAGCTCAGTTGGTAGCTTCCAAAAAGATTGGCTTTGGAAATAACTGGAATGGGTTTTACTGATTAGTGGCATCTAAAGAAGTAACTTTAAAGACTCTTAAACTTCATGGTTAAATATATTCCAAGTAATACAGGAATCAGAGTTTAGACTTGGAAATATTTTTTTCCCAAAATATAGAAATATAAAAACAGTTCTCTCACGTAGATAACCCTGCTTCTAAGCCTTTAACAGGGTTATTCTGAAATTAAATCAGAAGAATTAAACTAACCAAATTTGGAAAAGAAATGAAAGCTTTAGGATTTTAATTATTCGTGTACTCCTAAAATTTTTCTAAAATATCTTCAATTGAAGAGTTAATTAATATATTCTCAGCTTTTTAGTCAACTCGAGTAAAAGAAGTACAATCCTGTTTTTTTTTTTTCATAATTTTATAGGCTTCTGTTTACTGACCTGTGCTGTCAAGGTTAAATTCTCAAATTAGTTTCCAGAACACTTCATAGCTGTTGAAATATGATAAAATAATACTAAATTTCTGTGTATAGATAGAAAGGACCTTAGATACTCAATTTTTGATATAGGAAAAGCAAATTTTGTTGGTTGATTCATAATAAATTAAAAACACTTTACATTAGTATGTTTTGGAAGAGTTAGTTTCCTCAAAGGTTACCATTTTGTGCTTCACTTATTTAGTAGGGATATTAAGAGGGTCTTTCATCTCATCCCACCATCCTAGGATTAAGAACCTGAATGATCCTGCTCCATTTTAAGTCTTACCTGAGTACAAATAGAACTTAATATTTTCAGATAAGATTAGTAATTGCACATACATTTTCTTTACATAATGTTGTAACAGGATCCCAAAGATATCAGGTCCTACCCTTTGGAATCTCCCATTACCTTTTTTTGGAAAAAGCATCTTTGGACATGTGATGGAAAATTAGGAGTTTTACGATGGGGTGGGGTTTAGTCAAAGGAATTGCCCTGTGGCCTATGGAGGCCCACAAGTCCTCTCACAGTCCATCTACAAGCTGAGGAGCTGGAGAAGCCAGTGGTGAGGCTCAGTCCAATCCAAACTTGTGGTGTGACCTCGGTCTGAGGCCCAGGGTGCTGCTGTGCAGGTCCCAGAGTTCAGAGACCTGGGAACCTGGAATTCTTAGGGTCAACCCTGGAAATGAAGGGCATCCTGGCTCCAAAGACAGCATGAGGAAGAATTGGCCTTTCCAGCACCTTTGTGTTCCATCTGGGTCCCTAGCCATCGAAATGGTGCCAGCCCATGCGGAGGGTGGGTCTTCCCCACTGAGCACTGACTCTCTGCCCCTCTCCTCTGGAAACACCCTCACAGCACACCCCACCCAGCCCAGTCATCAAATCAAAGGCCAGACCACCTAGGTTTCAGCCAAAGAGGGGTGGGCTCAGGCCTCCTGAAGCACGGAGAATCATTCACGTGACCATGAGAAGAAATAACCAGAAATTACCAGCACTGTCAGTTGACACCCTGGTCACCATCTATCCAGGGTTGTTTTATGGGCCCTAAATATCTTCATGGTACCTTGACAGGAGAGAGGCTGGGAGCATGATAAACAGGCAGAGAAGGTCACAGGAAGTAAAGCAGAGCTTGGCATAAAAGGCCCACAAGCTAAATAACACCCACTTCTCTGGGAGCCAGAGAGATGGGGCAGGGGTCCCCAGAGCCTGCAGAGAGTGTCGCCCACTGCCACCTTGAATCTGGCCCATGGTGCTAACTTGGACACCAGCACTCTCGAGCTGACAGAGATGAATTTATGTTACTTTAAGCCACCCAGTGTGATAATTTGATGTATCAGCTCAGGAATCCCAAGCAAATATAAATGTTTCAGCAAAAACCTTTCACACAATCAGTTTAGTGTTGCAGGTAATTCTGATACTTTCATGAAGAAACTGGAGAAGAAAAATTAATATAAGTTGAACTCTGAGAATTCCACATGTAGGGAGATATGTATAGAGACTAGAAAAGGAATGTTTCTGACATGACAAATCAAAATATATTGTATTAGACTGCATAAAATATCTCAGTATGATAGTCTGATAGTCTATATTTTTGAAAGGCTAAGAAGAAATTTCAAGAATGTTCCATAAACAAACTCTGAAGGGATATATTAATTTTTCTTCTCATTCATTATTCAAAAATTATTGTCCAGACTATGAAAACAGCACGTCCCATTGAGTGACTCTGCAAAGCAGGGAGGAACAAACGCACACAAAGTCCTCAATACAATGACCACCAATTGCTCCTTTGGTTTCGTCACTTATATTTACTTTCTTTTTAAACGGCAATAACCATTTTGGTGCCTGCCCTTTTGTATATTGATTTTAAAAATAAATATGAACCTTTTGCTACTGTTAATCTTTTTAACCAACATTTTAAAGATACTTTAAGCTGCTATGAAGCGGGCAGGCTATCACTCAGGTGTTCCTTGTCATTTTTATAAGGAATCATAAATGTGATCATAAATGTCCTCATTTAAACATTGCCTGTCTGACACTGAAGAAACAGAGAAGCCTCAGCTCCACGGACGTTATGTGTCAATCATTCCTCATAGTGGGGAGTGACCCTTGGGCTATGGGGTGTCCAGCACTAGATGTGCTCCCATGCAGTCATGACCAAAAAAGGCTCCAGACATTGTCAAATGTCACCTGGGAAGATGGCAGGCAAAACTGACCCTTGTCAATAATCACTACCATAAAAGGAAAGTTCAAGTTAACTTAAAGGAAGATTGAATATTATTAAAGCTTATCTTCCTGATTCTGAGTCCAGTACACCGTGCCACCTCCACTTGTCCTCCTCCGCTGTGCTTACAGAGGCACTTGGGCGCCTGGTGGCAGGGTGGCTTCTGTATCTCTAGGCACCACATACACAGTCCTGGCAGGAAGGTGGCCAGTGAGCAAGCCCTAGAGGAAAGCACACTCCTTTTAAAGAGGAAGGCTTTCTCTTTACTGAGAAGGTTGCCCTCTGGAGTGATTCACATATTATTGGCCAGAATCATTGCACAAGAGGCTAGAAGTTCAAAGTTTTTAATATTTATGGCTGTATTTAAGAATCAGGCAAGGGAAAAGTGTGGTCAGAGTGGTTTGTAAATAGCCCATCAGCTGCATTGGCTATGTTTCCATTCAGTTCAGTGACCTCCCTGTAAAAGGGGCAGGTAAAAGGGGCAGGAGTTTGGAAGCTGCTAAAAATGTCCAGTCACACATGTGAAGTCTTAGAATGCTGTGGTTTATTTTTTCAAAAGTGCCTCATTGAAATCCTTTTTGGCTGATTGCTTTGGGTGTTCTTTATTCTCTTTTCTCTGGATGAGAAAAGTGTATTCATGTACAAGTAGTGTCAGTGAAGAGACCCAATTAATTTCAGCTAGAAAGGTCACCGCTTCAAACCAGCAGTGCTTTTACCAGTTGTGGTAAATATGCCTATCAATTCACATTGTCCACAAGCCAACATTTAGAAGATTCAAACTGGTTTCATTATATTCTCATCCAGCAAAGTCAAGTGGTGACCCAAAGTGCTAAATGCCAACTAAATCTGAAGGTGTGAGGAATGTGGAATCTCAGACATAAAGACATAGAATAAGTCGCAGTGCAATTCTCTGGCTAAAAAGTAGAACTGTTTGTTGTCTTATGTAGGAAATGTTGTTTGGGCAGGCAGCTTTCCAACTACCATTTTAGAAAGGCCTCCACCCATGTGTTTTAGATTGTGTTGTGTCTCACCACAAAGACTCTAGTGCCTGGCACCTGTGCATGGGGTCCTATGTGGAAAAGGGTCCATGTTATTCATGCAGATGAGGTCATGCTAACAGGATGCCACAGCGTTGGCCCAAAGCCTCTAGGACTGGAGTCTCCTTGAGAAGGGAAGAGGTGCTCAAGGATAGTCCTGTGTGGCCACAGAAGCAGCAATGGAACCAAGGACTGTGGGCCACAGCAGAGGGTGATGAGGGACAGATTCTCCACAGGGGACCGTGGACAGAGCCTGACCACACTCATGGCTTGATTTGAGACTTTTTAGGTCCAGAACCATGAGAGAGTATGTTTCTTGTGTTTGAAGCTCTCTAGTTTGGGGTACTTTGATAGGTACCCCTAGGGACATAATATACCAAGTATGAAAAAATAGTAACTATGTGCCAATTGAAAAATCAGTAGTACCTTCAATTAGACTCTTCAGGATGTGCTTTTATTTAATTTTTTTTTCCCTTTAGGCTGTGATAGTAGGAGCAAATGTGACTCCATTTGGTTTTATGACTTCATCCTGTAAAACAACCATGCCAAGGAGAAGAGTCATGACTGGAGCAAGATGTTCTTTTCCTTTTGCTATAGAAACCTTTAAGAACACGGAACTACCTAATGGAGCATTGTTTCTGTAACTAGGGTAACAGGGCTCTGTTTCTGTAACTGGGGTGACTGGGCTAACTGTGATTGGTTAGGCTTCCCTCTGCTTGACTGCACTGTCCCGCTTCTGTAACCTGACTTGCTTGCATTGGCTAGACCCCCTGAACATCACTTTTGCAGTTTTCAGGCTTATAAGGAGTGCCCTTGCAAATGTTCGGGGCTGATCAGGGGAACAGCTTTATGTTCTGGTCATCCGCCACCGGTGTGCTTCAATAAAGGCTTGATTCGATTATACATGAGTGGTCTGGAAGTCAGTTTATGAAACCCTGGGACGAAGCTTTAACTATAACAAGGCATGACGATCTCTAATCCATTTATTTGGGTGCTCATTTTCCCAGTGTTAACTTTGTTTCCTTTTCAAGTATCAAATGCTTATCATCTCCAAATAGAATCTCACTTAGGAGGAAGGGCAACTTTGGGTCCAGTACTCAAGGCTGAGGCTACAGTGGTGATGGGAAATGGAGAGTCCTCCCGGCCTGCCTCACTGCTGAGGACGGGGTGCTTCTGGGAGATAGACTTCACCTAAAGTCAAGCATGACAGAATGTGACCTCAGCATGGATTCTGTCACACTTGGCAATCTGTAGTACAGTTTGTTGAGAAATAAGGGCTGGACTGGTATTAGATGTGCAGGAAAGATGATGGAGAGATTAAAGGAGAAGAGGCGGAGAAGGCAGAGGTCCCTCAGACCGCAGTGCTGGTCGAACATCGGTGCAGGACACCTACACAGGAAGGAAGCATGGGTTGGAAGAGTCTGGTTGGTGGCAGCACATTTCCAAGAATTGTTTGGCCAAGTCATTGGCAAGGTTTACTCACAAGTTGCCCACCAGAAGAGTCCCCCGTGCCAGGAACACCTGCAGGAGTGCCCTCCACAGGCTCTGCTTTGGCTGAGAGCACCTGAGCCTGAGAGTGGCCTGTGGCCAGAGGGTCAGCAGCTGGGCCCTCCGTCAGCTGTTTTCCAGCAGCAGATCATCTGAGCAGTGTGTTCTCAGAGCCACCACTAGTTAAAGGCCAGCACATATGTGGGGTGTTCCCGGGAGATCTTAGAGGCCTAGCATCTTGAGTAACAAGGCGACATCAGCCCAGTGGTTCACAGGTCCTAGTTCTGGTGGTTCCTTTTGGCATTGGCTGGTCAGAGGCAGCTTCCTGGTGGGCCTGTGTGCAGGCACCAGGTTCCTGTCCGGTTCTCAGGGTGCATTAGGGGCAGCAGCTCTTGTCCACTAAGTAGGACTGTATGGAGGCAGGTCCTTGATGAGCCCCAAGCTGGCCAGAGAAACACCTCACAGCTGGGTCCCTCCCTGCAGTGGCTCTGGGTGCCCCTCTTGGCAGTAGGATTGTTTCTCTGGCAGCTGTTCTGGGGCCCGCCTCCTGTCCTCTGCTCTGGTTGTGTCCTTACCCGTGACACTCTCCTTCCTCCCTCACCTGTCAGAGCTCCCCCGACACCCAGGCTAGAGGGATCTCCCAAACTTCAACATTCATCATTCAGTTGAGTACTTCCTTGTTCATCAGCTTTTCACCTGTGCCTATCTTATTTCTCAAATAAAGGATATGATACATTTTGACGTGTGGATCGGGTTATGTGCTTCTCTATGGGGCTAAAATTGTAGAAAACACTGACAGTGTAGCCATTATTCAGTAACTAGCAGTCCCATGAGTATCTGCAACGGCACAGCTCCAGGCTCCCAGGGACGCTCCAGGCTCCTCGCTACTGATCCCGTGGCTTGTGTCCCCAGACACCCAGGTGTCACTTGCATGTTGAAACTACAGGGTTTTGGATGCTGAAAAGTATTCCAAAATCTCACAAGCACTGGGTTAAGTGATTTTACACAATAAGGTGCTTTTTTCTGAAATGTATTTTAGAGCCTTTATTTAATATAATCTTTGTCATTGTGACTATTAAAAGAGTAGCTTTTTTTCATGAAGAATCTCCAAGGTCAAGAAGTCTATATTTTCTGGAAAAGCTGTACTAAATATCTTAATTTCTCAGTGGTAAATGAGAGATTCTAAATGGTATGAGAGATTCTAAAAGACCAAAAAGACATCCAGAGGTGCTCAACCCCTGAGCCTCACCTCCAGTCCTTTTTGAAATATATTTTACTTAGAGACAGGGTCTTTATGGCCTCCCTAAATTGCTGAGGCTGGCTTTGAGCCTGCGATCCTCCTGCTTCAGCCTCCTGAGTTGTTGGGATTATAGGCATGTGTCACCACGCCTGGCAAAGACTGAAAAGATTTTATGATGTGAGAGTGATCCTGTCATGGTGGAACTTCAAGCACTGAGAAAGAAAGTGATGGAGAGGAGGAGAGCCTAGTTCAGTGCAGGTCTGAGTAACCTTGCCCTTTCCAGTGACCTTAGGGAAACTCATATTAAGGTCTTCGGTGATGTAGCATCCTGAGCTGTTGCATTATCCTGGGACTCCAGTTACCCGTCACTTAGCCCTTCTTCCCCCACTCCTTCCCCTCAACAATAGCATCCTCTGGATTTAGCTTACAGCCAGGATTCTTCCTCCAGACTTGTGACACTTCTCAGGTTGGGAACAATTCAAGGTCATCAAATCAACAAATGGCCATTGGGCAGCCAGCATGTGCAAAGTATGTTGTTTTGTGTTTGTCCAAGTTTGTCATCTTGTAGGCTCCTGGAGGCCGGCTAGATGAGTGGAACAGACCCAAGCTTGGCAGCATGTGTGTCTAACATTTAACTGAATATCATGTTCTCTTGTTGTGTGCTAACAGGAAGCAAAGATCCTTGTTAAGGCCTGCGCTAAAACTATTTTTCTTTTGAGTCGTGCATATAATTATGTCATGATTTTTCTCCAGAGATTTATGTTTCATATGATTGTTGTGTAGCCCATTATTAAAAACTCTGTTCAAAGGCTTTGTGTGTCTCTTGTGGAACATACACACTTAAATTAGCCTGTGATCATTCCTTCTTTATAGATTTGATTTCAATTTCACGAATATTGCTTTGTCATGCATATTTCGAGATATAGGGCAGATGCAATTATCGATAGTTAACGGCAAAGAGAAGGGCGATAGTCAAGCTTTATTTACACACATTCATAACAAGCAAACTTATTAAATGACCTTGGCAAAGAAAAGGTTGTCCTCTGCTCTTCTCCCCCTGTGGGACAGTGTGTTAGTTATGAGCTGAGGCTGGCTTGCTATTCTGTGGAGTCTTACCTTAGGTTTTGTTTTGGGGCATCTTGGCCTGGAAGAATCTTGGAGGATGGAGGGCCTCTAAAATGGAGGCTTGTGTGTGGTCAGGCAGGTGGACAACAGAGAAGACACTCTGCCTGCCCCTTAGCCCAGTCCCATGGATGAGTCTGAGTTCTATGAAGAAAAGGAAGAATTTGGAGAATCCGCTTTACCCTAAGGGCTGGTGAGGAACGGGAAAGCAGGCGCACTGCCTGAGGACCTGCAGGAGCAGAGCAGCCATGTGAAGGGGGACACTTGTTCCAGTTTGTCTGGGACAGTCCCTATTTAACCTCCTGTCTTGTGGTCTTTATTAACTGAAGACTCCTTTCACTTTCAGGACTGCTGGAGTGAAGAAAATATTTGTGGATCCTCAACAGAGAGTGAGGACAAGACAAGGTCTGCCCCGCTGTGCACAGGGAAGGCACGGCACACCTGGGGCCAGAGGGCTGGTGACAGGGCAGAGGAGTTTGGCACCTCTGGGAAGATTCCATCAGAGGGAATCTTAAGCTGCTTCCCCAAGTTTAATAGACCAAAGGAATGCAGAAACCCATATCAAGAAGTAGAAGTTAGCAATCTATTTGCCTGAATCTTGGTCTTTTGAAGTCCTGTGGCTCCTGTGTGTGGCAGTCACTCAAAAATTCCCATGGTGATGACAAGATGAGGGTGACTAAGTTTGCTGCCAGGTGTGGAGCCAGTTTCACAATACCTACCTGCAGTTTTGACTGATTAGCTCATGCACTCCCTTTAACAGGATCATGTCTGTCTGATTTATTAGGTAACTAAACCCTTTCCCACCATAGAGAGAAGACAGACAGAGATACGTGCATAAGTAGGTTTACATTATTTTTTTCTTGGGTGACTTTATATTTTGCTGGTTGTCAGAGAATTATCCTAAATGTACTTTGCTTCACCATAATAAGGACTAAAGGTCAACTACTGCCTTCATTTTTGTTTTTCATGATTTACTGTTTGCATTGAAAAGGCTTTAACTGGTGTCCTGAATAAGTTAATTTGAAAAAGACTCAAGTGACCGCAAAGAAATGATGTATCATTTCTCAGGGCAAATAATTGATTTTTTACTCTCTCCTTTCTCTCTCTCTCTCTTTTTAAATTGGTATGTATGCACTGTTTTCTTATAACATCAAAAGTATTTTTCTGCTTTTTAAAGTTTCTTTGTGCATCAGGCATACACTTCTAACACAGATACTAAGCTCTTTCAAACATTTTATTCCTCATTGCCCAATAACTAACAAGTATATTTTTGTTTCTTGGAACATCCGATTCAGAATATGCAAGTATTCTGAATTAATCTACTTTTGAGTGATCTCCTTATTTTATTTTCCTAATGTTTTAATATGTTTGATTTTCTCAGTGTATGTACTTTAGATTTATATAACCTTTTCCACTGTATGATGTTCTGAGTAGAAGGAAAGATTTTTATTATTGATTTTTTTTGTTCTAATCTGAGCCTTTTTAATAAGAAGAAAGGGAAATCGATGAAACATACTTGTTTAGTGCTGCCTGAAATGAGGTTGGATAAGAAAATTATCCAACTATTGCATCTTCTACTAAATAACATGACCTGATTATTAAAGAGGGGCATACCTCGGCTGCTGTCTTTCCTCACCTGGTCACCTATTGAGCTTTCCTCAGTGCCTTTACCTCACCTGGACTTTCTTCCAGGAAATAGCTCCTTCTCTAGACATGGTGGGCTCTCTTGACTGACTTTTCTTCCTCCAAACAGTACCAACCTTTCCTTATTCATAAAAGCAATCAAGCAAACAAAAACCCCACCATTCTTTCCATTTCCTTTACGTTTGTTTTACTGCCTAATGTTTTGAAAACTCCCCCTGCCTGCCAAACATCTCTTACCAAAAGACTCCATCTCAGGCTGTTGGTGCTACTGTATCAAACTACTAGGGACTGTGTCGATTACAACGCAGAGTCTTTCCTCCTGCATTTCTGGGGAGAGACATCCTCATGGAGGCACAGCCTTGTGTGTGGCTGCTCTGCATTCGGGGTGCCTTGCTGCTCTGCTCCCCTGTGCAGAGGGGAAACTAGTGTGCTCTTCCACTCCTGCTCTTTCACGAGGGTGCTGTCCCCTTCATGAGAGTGACTCATGACTTAATCCCCTCCCCATGGCCATCCCTCTTAGTGCTACCCGAGGGGCTTAAGTTCCAGTGTGATTTTTGGAGGGTCGCACACTCAGATCAGAACACAATCTCTCAGGTTGTCCTGTGTACTCAGGCCTGCAGCCTCTGAGCTCCTGTTGACGTGACCACACTGGCCCTTCCTTGAAATTGTTTTCCCTGGACACTGAGACATGACCCTGCTCATGATTGCTGAACCACTTAGCAATCGTGTCATTGCACCATCCCCAGCTTAACATGGCACATTCCCGCAGCCTCTAGCTCACCCTTAGGAGAACAACACTCAGGGGTGGAGACACGTAACACTAGTGTGTAATAGAAATGGCTTAGGGATCTCTGGGGCTTTCTGCTCTTTGAACCCTTCCACCATCAAAAGACTTGAAGGTTAAACTGGTGAGAAGCTGGTAGAAAGCTGGTGAGGCTCCTGGCTTTGACCACAAGTACCGGGTGGCCTCAGGTTCCTATCACTTAGTAGAACCATCAGGGATTCCATGATAGAGTTCACAAAAAACCATAAGAATGTGTCACTAATTTAATCATCCTCTGGGCGTTCTTATCTGTTATTAAAAGTGAAGTGTTGAGATTTAAATGCAGCCTAGCTGTGTTTGATGTCGGCTGAGTGGGCTGTTACCCTCTTAGGAACACCCTCCAAGTGATTTAAAGGTTAAGAGTTACTTATTCTTGGGGCGTCTGGTCCCCTCCCCAGTGCAGGGGAGTCCTGCATACTCTGATGTGCCTCAGGCCTCCTGGCAGAGCCATCTCTTCTCTATCTCCCGTCCCTGGGGAGTCTTTTACCTTGCTTATGTCCTGTTGATTTCATGGGCATCACCGGGCATCACTGAGTTGAATTCCTATATTAGTAACTGAACACAGAGACGTGAGTCAAAACACAACTTATTCCATCTCAGAGTCTATCAGGGAAACATACGTAATTAAGTGTTCATAACATGCTGAGAGTGACTCCCGTCCACAGGTAAATGTGCCTTGGAGAAATCACTCCTCCGTTACTCTGTTTACTTGCTGGAACTAGGAGTGGGACCTAAGGGCAGGGACAGAAGCCAGGCAACTCAACCAGGGCCTTTTCAAAGAGCTCAGTGTGTGAGTGAGTACCAGGACACACAGTCTCTATTGCTCTGGGATTGCAAACTTGGGATAACTAGCAGCCTCCCCTACAGGGCAGGTAGCCTGAGGATGAGACCATCAAGAAGACACTATAAGTAGCAAACAGAATGAGACCAATCAGTCCCCTAAATCCCTCCATTCCTGTCTTGCTCCATGAACCTCCAAGAGTTTGGGCCAACACAAGCTTATCAGTGCAAGGTGAATAAAACACACCTAACACCTTACTCCAGGAAATGGATCCTCCTCCTGAAATGCCGCCCCCCTCTCGACGGTTTCCCTCCCTTCTACCTATGAAGACGCCAACCTGTCCTAACCCTAGGAGTCTGCACTGATGGCTGCTTTGAGAGACTGCATATGAGTATCATGGAATCCAGATACTGGGGCCCCATCTAGAGGAACATGGCTGGCCAGAGGAAGCTGGTGGTTTTCTTGAAATACATTAGCAGCATTCTTGTATAGAATCTGAGACTCACGGATTGTGATATGTACCAAAGTACCGGCGTCCCCAAAATATCAGGCCACATTGCTATACATATTCAAATATTACATGAGTTCATTTTAATCATCAATTGAAATGAAAACTTTGATCAGTGAATTATTTGAAAGTTTTACTTCACCTCAGAAATAGCACAACTTGAAGTTTAGTGCATCACAGATAAACTTATTTTACTAAGTATGTAAAGCTGGGGAGATTGGTCATGGAGTTCACTGGACCCAATCCACTTCCTCTCAGAGAAAAATGATCTCTTATCTGACCAACATAAAATTATCTTCCTTTGGTTTTGCTGAAATTATGACTTAGACTCTATAGTACATGTGACTTGCTGAGACAAAGTAACAATCGTTTTAAAATTTGTTCTTTTCCCTACTGCTCTCTTATTTTATTTTATTTATTTATTTTTGCTGCAATCACACTGATGAAGCTCATTCCTGACAGAATTGATTTTCATTATTTCTGTTTTCAATGACTATGTTATGCTTTATTGCAGGAAAGACAATTAGGTAAAAGAAGGCTTGATTCACTCTGCAAATATAGAATTGATTAGTGGAACACTCAGAAACAGGTTGAAATTATGATAGTTGACAAAGAAATCATTGCTCTTTTTTTCAGGGGAGGATACCGGGAATTGAACTCAGGGGCACTCGACCACTGAGTCACATTCCCAGCTCTATTTTGTATTTTATTTAGAGACAGAATCTTACTGACTTGCTTAAATGAACATTTGGAACAAGGTTTACAAAGAATAAAAAGAATAATTTTTTAAATTGGAAGAGAAACAATTAAATCGAGCACTTGAGAACATTCTGAAATTATTGTAATTCAGCATCACTGAGAATTGTTCTGTCTGTCCTTTTCTAACTAACACCTCCTTTCTCCCCCTAGGTGATTGTGTCATCTCTGAGCCTGGCTGCCGGGCCACAGTAGGTGATGCTTAGGCCCTCTCAGGCTGCATTGATCCCAGTCCCCTCCCTCCTGGACACCAGGGACAGGTTAGGGTGCATCTGTGATTCCATCCAGCCAGGTGATCTTTCCACAGAGTTTCCGTGGTTGAAGATTTGGGAAAGTTGTTTCCTCTTTGGTGACAGGTAAACAAGGTGTGAATCAGGGGCTTCCACAAGGTAGGGCTCCTACTTCTGAGAAGAGCCTGTTTAGGAGAAGGAATCCTACCTGCACAGGGAGTGCCTGGTGCGGGGAACATGGGATGCAGGCTCATGGGAAGCTGAGAGGGAGCCCTGCTTCTCTTGTCCACCTTTTAAAATTTTTTTTTTTATTGTAGATGAACACAATACCTTTATTTTATGTATTTATTTTTTTATGTGGTGCTGAGGATCAAGCCCAGGGAGTGCCTCACACGTGCTAGGCGAGTGTTCCACCACTGAGCCACAGCCCCAGTCCCATCTTGTCCACCTTTTCAAATGCAGCCAGAAATCCGTTCCCTCTGCTATTTTTTCCCCTAAAGTTTTTTTTTTTTTTTTTTTTTTTTTTTTTTTGTCATTTGAGAATAAACTGATCTGTAGTAGCATCATCACATTTTATTTCTAGAACCTTCTTCACTCCCATGCTAGCTCATGTATCCTTGGGCAAGTCTTTTAGAGTCTCTGAACTCCCGCTTGCCATGTGTCATAAGATATAGAGTTCACTTTAAAAGTTCATATGGATTAAATGGGATGTCGTTGGTGAGGTGCAGAACTCTCAACCTCAAAGTTGGGAACCTGCTTTTATTATATTCTGTGGAACAATTTATTAGCTACTGTGTTGGAAAATAAGGTAGTTTGACTCGACCTCAACTCTTAATCCCTTCCTCTACCCATCTGCTTTGGAGCTTGGCAGTTTTTTTCTCTAAAGGTGGATATCCTTTCATGGACTTTGAACCTGGCCATGTGACTTAACATAGGCAGAGGCTTGAACAGTGCTTGCACACAGGGCTGGCTTTCCTGTCCTCTGCCGCTGCCCTGGAGAGCACACCCAGGGCATGTGAGGTCCCAGGGCATGTGAGGCTTGTGGAGCAGAGCTTTCCCAGGGACTCACAGATTCTTGAGTACAAGAAAGCTTCTGGTCCTAAGCATCTCAGGCTGTGTGGCTATGACACAGCAATGCCTAGGGAGACGGCAGTTAACTGCCACTTCCCGCAGATAGAGTTTAATTGAAACTGATCCTTAAAATAGAAAAGCATTCCATATAAATACAACCAATTCTACATGCTTTGTTTTTAAACTTACTCATTAAAAATACTAGAAGAGAAATATTTCATGTCCACAGATGTCACTGAGAAAATGACCAACAAGGCTGGTTCCTGGGGTCATGGACTCTTGAGAATATGATCAGAGCCCTGTACCTCTTGAGAACTTCACAAACAGTATTTGCTGGACAGCTACCTGAGCTGAGTCTGTGGTCCTCAGGTCCAGAGGCCCTGGCCCAGTGTGTCATATGTAGAGACATGGAAATGCCTAGGTAGCATCAAAATCTGTACCTTTGGGGGAAAGGGTGATTCTGAGAGATGGTATAGAGGTGAGGGCTGTGCCTTAAATATTTATGTCGACCTGTTCTCACCTGATGTCCTCGGGTTGGCTCAGTCTAGAGAATGTATACATAGTAATTACTTAATTTAATATTCATATGCATCTGCCATCTTCTAGCGTATGTCCCCTTTTCTGTGTTCAGGTACATGTGTGTGCACGTCAGTGCTGCAAAGCTTTAAAGGACAAAAGAATGCCAACGGGTTGTTTGGGTGTGGTCAAGAAATAGTCACAAAATCAGCAAGTGGCAGCTCATGCACCTGTGGGTAGGCCTCACCCTGCCTGTGCATGGCCTGGACACAGCATGGGCACTGACTCAGGGGGGTTGCTGCCTTGGACTGTCTTTGAGATGAGGTGGATCTTCCCCTGGCTTCAGATTTGGACTCACACTGGAATTTAAGCCATGGACTTTCTGCTTCTCAGGCTTTAGAGCTTACAATGGAGCTAGGGTCCCAGCTCGCTGACTGCAGACATCTCTAGTAAGTGTGTGTGTGTGTGTGCATGTGTGTGCGTGTGTGTGTGTGTGTGTGTGTATTCTTTGGAGGACCTGGACTAACACAGGTGTTGGGTGGGATATTGTTATCAGAATGTGAATGTGCTGCATAAAGTGAGGTGAAGGCATCCAGTTCAGCCAGTGGGAACAAAGAGGGGCTGGGCTCCTGACTTCATGGGGAAAATGGCTAGGGGTCAGCCAGGCCTCCTGGGCACAGAGAGGCACATGATAGTGTGAGCGTGCAGAACTTTGGCCTGGCCTGCTTTCCACCCAGTGACTGTAGCCAAGAGATACTGGGGTTTTGACCAGGACTAGTTAAGTCTTTGCCAAAACTGCCTTTCACATTTACCTCTTGGCCTGGCCAGTAGGATCCTGTCCTATGGCAACAGGCTTCAATGTAAACAAGTATATAAGCCTTAGGTGTAACTTTGCAGTTTATAAAATCTCCCTTCCAGGTGGTTTGTGTCAAAGGCAGAGGAGAATTTCTAGGCACTGTTAACTTGTTGCTTTTTTGTTGCTTTTGGCTAGAGTGACTTTTGGATAAAGAACCTTGGAATATTTTCTCCACATTGTTCTGTCCTGTTTCTAGCTTTACTGTTTATAAAGCAGTCTTAAGATTGGGCAAAGGGGAGGCAGGGGAGGGGAGAAGGCATGGGGCAGGAATGATGGTGGAATGACAAGGACATCATTACCCTAGGTACATGCACGACTGCACGTGTGGTGTGACTACATCCTATACAACAGGAGATATGAAAAGTTGTGCTCCATTTGTTTACAATGAATCGAAATGCATTATGCTATCATGGATAACTAATTAGAACAAATTAAGAAAAAAAGAAGTTTTAAAATTCTGAAACCTGGGATTTGGAAGGGGAGAAAAGCCACTGTCCTATGCCTGCTATTGGGGCTGCTGACTTGTGTAGCGATGTGAAGAGAGATGAGGTAAGGTTAGTCAACAAGGAACTGATTGTGCAGGGCCTTGAAAATAAAGTTAAATGTCACTAAAAAAAAAGTGTGTGTGTGTGTGTGTGTATTTGTATGCATTTTTGCACATGCTGGCATGGGTGTGTTCTTTGGATTAGAGGAGTTAATGTGAAAATCGCAACAACAATGATTACAGAACATGAATGTTGGCTGGTGCATGGTGAGCTGGCAGATGCACCCCACAGCACCCTTCAACCTAAGTTTATTTTGTGCATGATAGAGTTCCAGGGATTCAGAAGACGTGAAGTCAGCAACAGTTCTTTCCTAGCATGGCATCGACACTCAGAACATTAACTGTTTTATAATAGCACCTATATATTTAACACAATATTAAAGTTCCTGTAGTATGCTCAAAAAAAATCAAATGAATGATCGCCTTCATTGTTAATATTGTGTTTCTATAAAGTAAGTGACAATAAGTAGTTGTTTGAGATTAAATTGAATCATATAGGAAGTGAAGAGTATGTGGGTACACGTCCACATTGGGAAATTCATATAACACAGTAGCAGAGATGTTTCTAAAGTAAAGAGAGGAAGTTATGAGATCATCTGTAAAAGAAGCACTGGTTATGGCCCCCATGTAGAAATTGCATTTTGAAATGCTGAGTCACTTCTGTGATGGCAAGTGTGACTTGTGTCATGTGATGCTAAGGACAGGAAGGGGGACAGACAGCAATTCATTCTGTTGAAATGCAGCTGGCAGTGGGAGCATTAGGAACAGTGTGATGATATAAAGTTTTCACACTCACACAGACCAGCATAAAGGGTGTGAGCAGGACAGGGAAATGCAGATTGAGTCGCAGGAATGAAAGAATCATTTCTTCTGCAACTGAGTGAAATTACACTTTGGAGATATTTTTTGTTTTTCTTTCGGTATTGGAAATTGATCCCAGCTCATGTGTGTTAGGCAAGTGCTCTACCACTAAATTATACCCTTTTTATTTTTTATTTTGAGACAGGGTCTCACTAAGTTGCTGAGGTTGGTCTTGAACTTGCAATCCTCCTACTTCTGCCTCTTGAGTTGCTGGGATTACAGGTGTGCACCACAGTGCGCAGCTGGGGGTCACTTAATTGTGAGAGACTTAATCAGATGTAAATGTAATAAGGCATGTTTTCTACATGGGTAGGAAATAAAATTAATCAAAAAAGAAAGTAGTAAAATTATTTCCTTCTCTTTCTGATTATTTAAAAACTGAAAAAGGACCAGGTGATGAATAAAATTCTTTTAAAGTATAATTTCTTTAAAAATATAATTGATGTCAATAATCGGAAGATTTATTGACAATATGTAAAATGTAATGAATGTGGCTAAAGGTTGTTTTGTGTTCTAAATTTAAAGCCTTAGTATATACCACTCTCACCATGATGTCATATGATGACATTTTAAATTAATAAATAACTTACAAAACTAATGTGCAATTAAACAAACGATGCATATCCAAGTTGATTTTTAATGTCTAAAAGCACTGTGTTTATGGAGTCTGCATTTTTGAAACATAAATGTGATTGTCTCCTTAAATCAGACTTATGCTCTACCTTTAATGGCTATTTTGTACACAAACAGGAATCAAATTTAAAATATTCATTCAGCTTTACCTGGTAAGCTTTATGGCTGCTGGAAAGCATGAAGACAGCCATCACATGGAGCACCCCTTTATTGAGGGACACACTGGCACAGGAGGCCACTCTCCTTTCTGGGGTGTCTGGAAACAGAAACAGGATGCACAGCCCAGAGTGGCAAATGTGGAGGTCGTCCTAGAAACAGTAGCACTGAGGTCATCATTATCTCCATATTCGAGATCAGATGAATCAACGCCTTTGTTGTCAATCTCCTGCTGTCCCCAAAAGAAACAGCGACGATTGTCAGCGTTTTCATGTGCAACTCTTTGGTTGCTTTTGAGGACAGCATTGACCGTGTCTTCTGCTCCAGCCTCAATCAGGCTAAGTCGTCCCCAAACAACCCACCTGGCTGGCAGGTTCACAGAAGAATCACTGCTTCAATTACGAAAGAGATTGACTTGTTTCAGAATTTCACCAGCTGCTGTAGCAAGCCAGGCCATGTGTGAGTTTAAAGAGGTCTCATGTGGGGATCATGGGAACAGCGAAGTACATGAGATGAAGTCAGAGTGAGGGGACAGACCCTGCAGCATGAATGGCCTGTGTCTGTGCTTCCGGTTGTGAGAACATCCGGTTTCTGAACAATAGGCAAGGCACGGGTCTGTTCTTCAAAAGTCCACATTTGCTTCTCTTGGCTCTCACCACACTTGGATACCACAGAGAGGCCAAAGTCTTTGGAGGGTTTTCTTCTTAATTACCTCGGGCTAGTGAATCTGGTTTCTTGTTGGGCCTCCGGTGAAGTCAGCAGGGGGAGCCAGAGTGACCCAGCCAGGGTGCTGACCTCAGATGCTTAGATCAGACCTGCAGGAGGGATGCTGCCAGGGAGCCTCCCTCACTGTCAAGCAATCAGCTCAAGCCACAAGAGGAGCAGAAGTTATGTGAATCAGATAGGGAAAAAAATATTTTTTAAGTGTTTTGATGTTTCATTTAAAAAGGCATCACTTACAAATGGGCCTTTCTGATTTCCCATTACTTATTAATCTATAGAGGTCATGCACTGGAAGATCTACTTCCAAACATTTCTCCTTGAAATACATCATGGAGAGTTGGTGGGATTTGTCCTGGTCGTCTCAGGCACAGGTGTGAGAGTAACTGCACCCAGTGGTAAACTGGTAATTTTGGTCTATTCTCAGTGCCATTCCTGCGCCAGCTGCTGCTCCCTTTCTGAAGCTATAGCCTCCAGAGGCATCTCTTCCACATGGGAGCTGGAGCAACCCTTCTCAAACACGTCCTCTGCTCAAAACCCACCCATGGCTTCCTGCTCAGGGAAGAAGCCAGGCCTTACACAATGGCCCCCAGTATCTTCCACCATTGGGGGACCTCATGGCCATGGCCGGCACCATTCTTCCACCCCCTCTGCTCCAGGCCCTGGCCCCTCAGACTCCTCTGCCCCAAGCCCCTTTCTGTCTCCAAGCTTTGCAATGGCTGTTTGCTCTCCATGCTTTTCCCACAGGCAAATTGAACGTGGTTTACCCTGAAGTTCTGCCAGCCAGGTGGCAGGGATTTTTTAAGTTATTATTAAATTTTTATTTTTGGATGGTTGTTGATTCACATGAGGTTTATTCACAGGTGGCTGTCATGTAAACAAGTCCTGCTCTTCCATCCCCCACTGTTCCCTAGCAGGAACACCTTACAGCACCTTAGTGTGATATCATAAGCAGAAGGCTGACCTTGATGGAGTCCATCCAGGCTATGCAGGTTCACTGGATTTACAGGCTCTCCTCTGTGTGTTTTTGTTGCATGGAGTTTTATCTCAAGAGTCATTCATGTGACCGATACCACAGTAAAAACACAGAGCAGAGTTCCTTTACAAGGATGGAGGGCAAACGCTTTGTTTGTTTATTCAGTGATGTGGTTGGAATCCATGACCCACAGTGCATGCTCAGCAAGTGTTTGTTTAATAAATGAGTTAAGTAGTCTCATGTAATAGAACCTAGATAAAATATGGTCAGCGTGGTGCTCTCAAGCAACGGAGACCATGCTCAAGGTTTTTGGTTGCTAATTTTAACTATATCCATATAAATATTATTCACTAGAATATACACATGGATGCCTATTAATTCTGAAGTGCTGACTATTGCACTGCGGTTTCTAGAAAGAGGATCTAATTTAAATTCTAAAAGCATTGTTGCCCAAGAGCATAGAAAAATTATTAGAAATCTAACTCTCTATTTCTTTTTCTTTTCTTCATCCTGTGTGTGTGTGCATGTGTGTGTGTGTGTGTGTGTGTGTGTGTACGCATGTGTGTGTGCTCTGGGGATTGAACCCGGGGCCTCTACCACACAGCTAGGCCCAGCCAACTCTCCATTTAAATGTAGGATTTTTTGGAAATAAAAGATAAGTGTTTTCCAGATAAATTAACCGCAGTTCCAAACATATCTGACAAAATCGTGATAGAGTAGGGTAAGACCCGCAAACCACCTCGACTCGAGAGGCTCCGTTGTCACCCTTCCAGCCCGGCTTGCCTCCCTGGACTCTGTGGTTGCCATGCCAGTTCACCCTGTAGCAACAGTGGCTGTCTCTCAGCTTCCTCTATTAATTCAGGAAATGCTGACTTGGGGGCTTCGTTTGGAGATACAGAAGTTTCCTTTTCTGTGAAGTTTCTGGGCACATTCAGGCACTGCACTTGGACCTGACTGTGGACAGCCCCAGAGGAACAGTGGGTGGCTGGAGAGGGGAGCTCGGGAGATGCTCTGAGTTCCTGATTCCTACCAAGGCTGTATTTCAGCCAATGGGACAAAGAACCCAAGACCTCACCCGCTATCCCTGAGCAGCGAGTGGGTCTCCCATGCAGCGCTGAAGCTGCAGCTTCTGAGAGCCACCTAAACCCTTCCTGTTGCCTGAGGGTTCTCTCTTGTGGTCCTGGTGGACATTGTTTAGCTGAGCAGAAAAATAAATAAATAAAAATTGAAAACACAAAACTGAGAGTCAGCAAACAGGGAGGTGCAGCTCTGACTCCCAGCAACTTCTTCCAACGTTTTTGCTTTGAGGCAGATGCATCAAATTTTGAAGAATCCTGAACTAATTTCGATAACTTCCATGTTTCATTTAGATTGTAAATCTCATTAATGTAAGTAGAATGTGAGAGATAAATGTAGCTAATGTGTGTGAGATTAAAAAGTAATATAAGGCTTATGGTTTAACAATATTAAATGAAGAAATAGAAAATATTAGTTATCTAGCTGGGAAAGATTTCATTAGATGGAAAGTATTAAAAGAAATTAGAATCACAAGTGTCAATAGATGTGATTAAAATGGAACATTATACATTTAAAAAGAGACTACCTATATATATGCATTTATGGGTTTATATATGAACTTGTGTGTATATATATGTATATGCATAAACACATAGGACAATTCATAACAGGGAAGTACTTAAAACAAAGAGATGAATCAAAAGTTAGTCCTTTATCATATGAAATTATTTTAGAGTTTTATAAGCTTCTAGAAGTATTCTACATACTTTATTAGTTTATTACATAACAGTTTGAAAATATGTATTAAAGCATTAAAAATATTAATCATCGCCAAATATTCTTATCCCTGAGGTTCTACTTAAGATAAATAATTACAAATAGAGAAAAGCACTTAATTTTAAGAGGTATTCATTACCTCAAATATTTAGATGTGATAACACATTTATAGGCTGGGCTTTTATGAAGCTATTAAGTGATATTTAAGAAGGATTCAAGTGTTGGGCACAGTGGCACATGCCTGTAATCCCAGCATAAGGCAGCAGGATTGCAAGTTCAAGGACAGCTTCAGCAACTTAGCAAGGCCCTAAGCAACTTAGTGAAACCCTGTCTATAAATAAAATATAAAAAAGGGCTGGGGATGTGGTTCAGTGTTTAAGTACCCCTAGGTTCAATCCCTGGTACCAAAAAAAAATCAATAAAAATAAAAAAATTAAAAAGGATTCAAGTAACTTGGAAAAATTATATGATATGATATAAAATATGATATAATTTGATTGCAACTACGGGAAACAGAAGCATAGAAAAGTTTTGGAAAGACACTAAACTGTTAAAAATAGTTGCCACTAGGTGATTTTTTGGGGGGAAGGGGGAACATACTTAGAAAATTATATGTCAGAGAATTACAAGAACTACAACTATATAATGCCTTTGAAGGTACTTCTACAATGTTACTAAAAATGGAATTTTTTTGGTAGTATGTATTTTCACAGAAGTTATACAATCTGAGTAACAGATGTTAAGATGCACATCTCAGAGGAATTCAGGGGACATTATGCATCAAAGTCTAGCCATGATGGAAGTCTGATAAACATTAGTTGACTCTGGATATAAATTGAATACAAATTTTGCTCTCTATGTCCCTTAGCCATTTTACTAAGTAAAATATAAATGTTTTTAATCTCCAGTATTTG
Organism: Urocitellus parryii; assembly: GCF_045843805.1. Taxonomy (NCBI): domain Eukaryota; kingdom Metazoa; phylum Chordata; class Mammalia; order Rodentia; family Sciuridae; genus Urocitellus; species Urocitellus parryii. The sequence continues at coordinate 116,985,303 of NC_135532.1, read as the reverse complement.
ACATTTAATATGACATGATGCTGAATCCATGCGGTTCTCTTATCTAGATGTGATATTTAGAGCGAGGGAATCAGGGCACTTTCTCTTCCCTTCTTTTTCGATTCCAGCTCCTGCTGTTTTTGTTTTGTTTTTCACATTTTTGGGCAGCCATCACCCCCACTTTTTGTTTGTTTTAGTCTGATGGATGAGACGACTGAAACTCATTGCCGATCAGTTGGCCACAGGGCCTCGGGACCTCTCTAGTTTGGTTGTGGTGTGTCTTGGGATGGGAAGTGGGTTCTCGGGTTCTTGTGTATTCAGATTTTTCCCATTGACCTTGATACTTGCAGAACATTCTAGAAGGCTAAGAACAGAGTGTTTGGATCACATTCTCTTTGGGGCCTTTGAAGGTACTTCTCTAATGTTACTAAGAAACGGAATGTGTTTTGTAGTATGTGTGGCCAGCCTGCTTATTTCTCATTAGGAGGAGGTGGTTAATTATTATACTTGGAGGTTCAAGGGGGGAGGGGCTTTGTTTTAGAATCCCAACACTTGACTAGAGTATATCTCAAAGTTTTCTATTCTGTGCCTTTTGTTTTGGGTTGGGGTACAGTGTTTCTGTTCAGTTAGAAACTTACCCTTCTGAAATTTTTTCTTACTTAAACCGTGATTTGTTGTCTTTCACTATTTACTTTTTCTGAGAACACGAGTTCTGCATACAGCATGCCTATGTCCCTATTCCCCATATTCACCCTTTTCCTTCAAAAGTAGTTTTGTTTGTTTATTTGTTTTTGTGTTTGGGGATGATGGAGTTGGAGCCCACAGCCTCACGCATGTCAGGCAAAGGCATTACCACCGAATGACACTCCCAACCCCTGAAGTGTTTTGAATCTCTGTTCTCTGTATGTATTTTGCTCTCCTTGGTCCTGTTCCTAATGGCTTTCCTGGGTCTGCCCCTGATTTCCTATACGTTTCCTGGTGCAATTTCTGTAGTGTTTTCATCTTTTCTATCTTGCATTCTGCCAGCTCAGGTGTGGTCTCCTTTTGTCTCTCTAACTTAAAAGAAAGATTGCACCAATTAGTTTGGTTACATTTTACCCCCCAAAGTCATTATTGTTTATTAGCAAACAATACTTTTCCCCCTTTATTGAGATTTTTAAAAAAAATTTTTTTTAAATAAATGAATGCATCACAATTTTTATTACATGTATACAGCACAATTTTTCATATCTCTGGTGGTATATAAAATATGTTGACACCAATTCGTGTCTTCATACATGTACTTTGGATGCTGATGTCTATCACATTGATATAAGGAGGCTGACTCATAGTGGGGTAAGGAGGGGGAGCATGGGAGGAGTAGATGATTACATTTTAAATCTGTTTCCTCCAAGTCTATATTTTTTCTAATTTCTTTATGTTGTATTTATCTTTGGTGTTCCTGTCCTTCTGATTTTCATACATAATTTTGTATATGTCTGTGTCGGATCCTTTCTAATTTTTATTTATCATGAAATTAAGTGGTTTCTTCCTACCTCAGGTATTTGCAAGAAGGTCATGGAAGGGAGGGGCCAAACCATTATTTCACAGCAGGAGAAATTGCCTGAATAACTCAGCATGTGAATTCTTTTGGGGTTTTTCTCCTAAAGGCCCAACCAGGATTAGCAGGGCAGGGCTGGCAGCAAGCCTGTCTCTGCTGTTCTCCACTTACAAGTGGTGAATCTCCTGCAGATATGCCATGTCACTAGGCCCTGCTCCATGTGCTCCCCAGAGCCACACTGAGGGTACTCCAGAAGCATCCACACCTGACCCCTGCCCTGTTTCTGATGTCATGACCTCCTCACCACTTTTGTCTTTATGAGTACTCTTCGTCTGCCACCGTTTCCTGTGCCTGTAGAAATCTTCCTCTTCTCTGGGCCTGTTTGACCTTCACAGTTTCTGGTTGCCCTTCCACTCATATCAGACGTGGAGTTTGCAAGTTGTTACTTGTTCTCCTTGTGGGTTTTGGGTGATTTCTGAGAGGGACGTGGGAAGAATCTAACCTTATTAAAACTAGGAGTCTGGCTGTTAGCACATGTGTTCATATTCAGGAAGTAATTGTGGCAAATGGCACTACCCTGAAGACTTTTGGAATTTTCGAATTATTCTTGCTCTGTTACAAGAAGAATTGACTGTACTTAACATGTTTTTCACTTTACTAACCCTTCTATTTTTTTTTCGGATACTAATTTTTTTGGGGTTTTTTTCCCATCTATTATTTTTTGCCTTCTCTCATTTTTTTTTTTTTTTCATTCTATGGTAACTTTAAAGAGAATCTGAATTCCATGACAGCGAGTTCAAAGGGAATAATATAAAATCAGGACAGGATGATGTGGGGAAAGCTATTGAAGACAAAGCACAAAGGAAGCAGGTGGCCATGACTTCTGCTACTGTGAAACAAGGATAGGAGAAAAGCTCATGTGTGACAACAACAACAACAAGACTTGCCAATAGAAGCCCTGAAGATGTGTGTTCAGGTAAACTGTATATGAATGTTTACAAACTGCCTTTTTAAATAGCACAGAAACAGGAAATTACAACATCAACAATTTATTTTTTGCAACAATGTCACAATAATCATGAAGAGACCTCAGATCTTAAAGCATTTCAGGAGCACTTGCTATCTGGACACCTTTGTTTGGGTGACACTACATCATGTAATCTTCACCAGAATACCGCATTTACTCAAAACCCAGAAACTCAGGAAATGATCACTGAGATACATATTTTCAATGCAAAATGAGAACTGTACTATATATATATATATTTTTTTTTACCCTGGATTAATTATATGAGTTCCTTTGTTTATCTTGAGTCTAATTATTCAACCACCTATTTTCCTGGCATTAGGGATGGAATCTGCCTTGTGCCCTAAACTCCAAAGGAGAGCTATTTACAGCATGAGCAAATCACAGCTTACGATTAATAGAAGCTCCTTGGCTTCTGAAAGCCAAGATCAAGAGGTGGTGTGGATGGGCTGGGGATGTGGCTCAAGCGGTATCGCGCTCGCCTGGCATGCGTGCGGCCCGGGTTCGATCCTCAGCACCACATACTAACAAAGATGTTGTGTCCGCCGAGAACTAAAAAATAAATATTAAAAAAAAAAACTTCTCTCTCTCTCTCCTCTCTCACTCTCTCTTAAAAAAAAAAAAAAAAAGGTGGTGTGGAGTCACATTTAAGGGCACAAATCCTGGGGTTGCTATGCCCCTGTATACATTTCTAATGTCTCTGTAACTAAGTGTTATTATTGGTTAAAAAAAAAAAGAAGACGTTAATAGTATCTAATTTTAAGTTTGACATGAAGATCAAGTAAATTAAAATATAATTAGGATAGCACTTAGCATGTGTGGCAGCGGCTACTGTTATAATTATTAATGTTGATACTATTATTATTTTGGCAGAAGGAAACTGCAAGTTTGATGAGTCTTCTCTTGGAAATAAAATAAAAATCAATCTACTACTAGTTCCTAGAAAATCATACATAGTTGCCACAGTATAAGGCCAATAATACCAAAGAACTAGTAGAGTTATAGATGAATGAAGTTTATAAATAGGTGAACATAAATTTTAGAAGAAAATAGCACTTGAAGGCTGGGTTACTTGAAGAATTTTTCCCCAATCATTTGTCAGTTAAAAAACCAAATCACACTCTGCAAAGATGGTTTAAGAAGAAATTAGGTTATTTTTAAGCACTTAAGTTTGCAATTTATCATCTCATTTCTCTAAGTCCATCTTATGATATCTCTCTTTTTAATCTTAATGTTATTTTAATTCTGTGATACTGCAAGTGTGCAGAGAAATATTGGGAATAGTACAACCTTTTTTATCCTATCACCCGTAGCGTGGTATTTTGCTGTATTGTCCTTAGATCTTTCTCCACTTCTGTCATGGTCATCTCTCTCTCTCTCACTGTCCATTTGTAAATCTTTTATTTATTTATTTATTTATATTAGTTACACATGACAGTACAATGATCTTGACATATCATACATTTGAATCAAATGGGGTATAATTTCTCATTTTGTAAATCTTGACACCTAAAGAAATTCTGTCTTATCTCAATGGGGCTTTATTTCTAGACTTGCCTAGGTCTCACTGCGACTCATCCAGTGGCCCAAGATCTGATGGCACTTTTAAATCATAAATTTACACATCATAGTTGTGATTCTTCTTAATCTGGCTGAAAGTTTTATTTGAACATTGGTGCTGTACTTTAGGTCTTGCTCTTAATCCCTGCATTTCTGAGTAGTAGGAGCTGGAAATTTCCTTATTTGGGGTGAGGCCACTTTTCTGGGGTGTTAGGTGGTGGTTGGATGTGCTTTGGTGATAATTATCGCCCTGCACTTGGAAGCCAGCACGCACTCTTTTCCAGTGTGATAAATTTTGATCTAGTAATATAACAAGAAGAAATAGTCATCTTTGGTCACTTAAAAGATGAAAAGAAGAACTTCTTGTTGCTATGGATACTGGAGCCTTGCTGGCCCTTTCTCATCATTAAAACACCAACATTGTAACACTCCAGTCTAAACTTCCCTTTTTGCAATAATGAATTAGTTAAAGATATAATTATTTCAACGCTTCAAGGCAGAAAAATGCCACGGTTCCTCCAAATCATCACATTTTATATAAAAGCTCCATAGTCAAAGTGAAAATATTAACTTTGGATTCAATAATTTGCAAATACGCTAAGGGCTGCCGAAAAGATAAACATGAAGTGTTTGCTAATTTATCATTTTGAAAGTTGGGCCAGCTTCTTCCATAATGCATGGGTTCTTTTTAGTGGAAGAAATGGGAATCATATTCACGAGTAGAGCCAATGAAATTATGTGGGAACTATGAGAACATATGCTTCATTACTGGTGCAACAAACATTTATTAAGCACTTGCTGTATGACAGGAGCTGCCTTAGGTACTGGGGACATATTAGTAAATGAAAGAAAAAAAGGAAACTTTGCCTTGCTGAGGCTAACATTCCTGTGAGGGAAGATATATGATATATACATATATATGTGATATGTGATATATATGTTTATTCAATTTGTATTTTTTAATTTGAGAGAGTGTCTTGCTAAATTTCCCAGACTGACCTTGAACTTGCAATTCTCCTATGTCAGCCTCCCAAGTAACTGGGATTACAGGTGTGCACCACCACATCTGGCAGACAATTAACATATTGTATAATTGTACTTTTCCTCCAGCCATTCCCACATATATTTAAAACTGCTATGGTTTGGGATTTAAACAGAGTGGGTGTTTTCCCTAGTGAGTAAAAAAAGTCAGGGTAAAAAAGTTTGAGGGTGTAGCAAGGGAGTACCATTAGACTTGGCCATGGAATTGAACCTTTTCAGGTAATATGTAGGTAAGTGATGGCAGGGGAGAATGGAGAGTCAGAGTGCAGGTATCCATCAGTGGACTGTGTAGTTGAGTGTACATCTGGTGTAGTTGAGGATTGAGGGGGTGAGAGGCTTGAAGGAGGACTTGGAATGGAGGGTTCAGGTGGTTGCTTCCTTTGTAGGAACAAGATCTAAGATTTGATCATGTGAGCCAGTGGTTGATGAGGTACAAAGGACATGACAACTGGAGCACAGGAATTCCAAGAATTGAGTGGCAAGGATGTGGGAAGGGTAATTCAAGTGAATTAATCCACTAAGGGACAGAGTTGGAGGAAGGAGGAACCGCCAATGACCTAGGAGTAACGTCTTCGCTGAATGGAGGGAAGTATCACATAGTGAAAGTCTGTAACAAAGCAGTATCCGCTGAGCTCGTGCCTTGGACAGAAGGGATCGAAGGTCCAGAACAGTGACTGACCCTCCCAGGCTCGCACACGTGTGAGTGCTGGTTATGCAGCCACACAGCGCACACTCTCTTAATCAGCCTCTGAGCTGAGTGCTTTCCCACCACATCACACTGTCGACCATGATCATTTCTGTGACTTGACACTGAGGATAAGGACTACCAGGAAGTAGGATGTTTAGAGGAAAGTGTGGAGATAATCAATACATTGTTTTTGGCAAATTGAATTTGAGGTTCCTGTGGACACTGGAGTGAAGAGGGCTGATAACTAACTGGAGGTTACACACTCAAGCAGAGAGATTTTGTTGACACTTGGTTGTCATGGAAAACTCAGTTAAAGTTGTAGCTTCGTGAGCCATTGGTCTCTCACACCATTTGAAACCACAAGTATGATGAGATAAAACAGACAGGATTTAAGGAAGAAAAGAAGGCTAACAAAAAAAAAATACGGGAAAAACATGAGGAGTGAGCAGAGAAAAGGGATTGTACTGAAAAATAAGAGATGAGGTGGTGGAGCAACCAGACATTTAACAACTTCAGATCAGAACTGAGGGATCAGAAGCATCAAGTGTCCCAAAGAGATCGAAGAGGTAAATGCACAAAGGTCCTCTGGATTTTCACATTAAGGTCACAGGTCCACAAAGCTGAGTTACTGGTTAATAACGGAAAGTGTTGAACAATGAACATGAACATTAAGCTTTGAAATTTCCAAGTTCAAGCAGAAGACAGAAGAGATGAGCTTGACCACAGCAGTTCTGCTGAGAAATTTGTCCATTAAGTCTACAGGAAGGCTGTGTGGTCTGCCCTATAGGGAGGGTCAAAGCAAAGCTCAAAAGTTTGCAGATATAGACAGTGTCCACCTTATCCAAGACCCCCCAGGGCATTCCTGAAACTGCAGGTAGGATGGACCCTATGTATACTATGCTTTATCCTATAGGTACACATCTGTGATAAAGCTTAATTTACGAATTAGGTGGTAACAGAAACAATAACTAATAATGAAATAGGACCATCCCATCAAGATGTTGCAATGAATTATGCCAGTGCCTCCCTCGCTCTCTCTCAACATCTTGCTTCACTTTCTCCTTTTCACTTTGGGGAAAACAGCACCGTAAGGCTCCTCTGGCACAACTCCAACTGCCAGCATCCCTACTCTTGCTCTCCAGGGTCATTATTAAGTAAGATGAGGTTTACTTGAACACAAGCACCGTGACACTGTGACAGTGGATCTAACGAACCAGCAGGCAAATGAGAGAGTAATGAGTGGGTGACACACACACTGTGGGCACACTGGGAAGAGAATGACTCATGTCCCAGGAGGGCCAGAGTTGGCCAGGGAGAGAGTTCATCCCAGCACTCAGAAGAGTGCACAATTGAAAACTTACGAATTGTTTACTTCTGGAATTTTCTGTTCACCATTTTTGACTTGTGGCTGAGCACAGGTAACCAACCATGAAAAGAGAAACTGCAGATATGGGCATTGCTGAAGGGAACTGCAGAAGCTCTTCCCAGAATTCTCGTCCAAAAGACACTCCTTAAAGTAATGGTTCAAGGTCAGAGGATTCAGTACTTATACTGAATTCTTCTTGGAGACGTATGGTTCACTTCAGTGTATCTATGGCTCTGAGAAGTCTTTCCATAAAGGAGTTAAATTTTTATTAGCCTGATAATTCTTAGCTTACTGACCAAAACATTTTTGCTGTCATTATTATTATCATTATTAGCAAAGTAACTTTTGACGTTCTGAGGTGGCGTCCCGCAGAACACATTTGGGGAAGTGATTATCTATGTTTTCATGCTGGAATGCACTGGTGAAAAAGAATATATTTCTAGGCATCAGGGATACTTACTCATCAATGTGACCAAGGGGCAAAAACGTGACTAAGGAAGAAGGAAGCCCTTGAGCACTAAATTAGTACATTTGCCTCCTAATAGCACTCCAAGTAAACTAGCATCACTCTAGCTTATTGTCATTGTCATTATTATTATCACAATTTAATCCTTTTTTTTTTTCAATACTGGGGATGGAACCCAGGGCCTCCTGCCTACTAAGATACCAGGCTAGCCCGCTGCCACTGAGCTACACCCCCAGCCCCACAACTTAAATTCTTAATTTAAGCATTCGAGGTCCATAAAATCGTATATACTTCAGTTATTAAGATACCCCAGATCGTTTTCTGTATATTCTGTCTACAATAGTGATTGTGTTGGAAACCCCAGTAAAAGTGCTTTGATTTAAGTTCACAATAACAGACGGATCAATTCAGGTGGAGGAAAAATAAGCCTTTAGCTGCCTAGAACTCTGATCAGCTTTTTGTCATCAGAGAAATACAGTAGTCACCTGGGGCTTCCTGACACCTCTAGGATTTATAGATGGTCCCTGCTGAGAGCAGTGCAGAAAAATGTCACCAGAATTGTTGGTGACTGACATTCATCAATTTTTAGATGGGCTTATGACTAATAGAGTCCTGGTTAAGAACATTCGTAGTGATGACAAATGACATAATTATTGATTTTTAAATACTAAAGAGGGGAAGGGCTGGAAAGCCAGGATCAAAGGAAGATATTTGCAAACTCTTTCCTATTAGTGGGAACTTTTAACCTGTAGACTTATTTGCACATGGAAATTAACCTATTACTTGAGAAATTTTATGATTTGTTTTTTAGGTAGCTTTATGATTCTGCAATAGTTGGTAACATATTATGAATCAAGTAGGTTTTTCTGAATTCTTTCATTATTTCCAACAAGGGTTTCAGAGAAAATCAAAGTAACTTTTTTCCCCTTAATAAATAAAGATAAGGTAGATAAGAGAAAATATTAGTGAACAGTAAACATTAGTTAATGGGACTTTAAAAACAGAATCCATCTCTGAAAGAGTAAGTACTTTTCATTCACTTATTCAATCAACAAACATTCCTTGAATGCTTTCAATGTAGCAGACACTGAGAAGAAAGAATACAGCAGCGGAATAAGCAACGTCCAAGTGCTCAGTAACTGGCCATTTCAGTGAGGAAGCATGCGATGAGAACAAGAGATAACATTTATAATAACCAGTGTTATGTGAGAAGTTCATCAGGGTGATCAGGGAGAGATACAGAAGGTGTTCAAGAACTCTTAGAAGGTGACATTTGAGCTGAGACATGAATGAAGGGGTGTGGCCATGAGAAGATATAGGGTAGAGCCTTCCTGGCTGAGAGAGGATCAGGGTAAGGGTCCTGAGGCCCAGGAGTTCCTAGCCAGAGAGGAACAGTAGGAAATCCCCTGTGCCTGAGCCTCCCAAGCACCCTGGGTGGGTAAGAGGCGAGTTGAAGAGGCGGGCAGAGCCAGGCTGGGATGACCACGGGCCAGAACTTGGAGTTTGTTCTAAAGTGGAAAGGAGGCCCTTGGTGGGTCTCCAACAGAGGAAAAGTCATGGCCTGGTTGACAATTCTTAGGATTCCTCTGAGTGCCAGGTGAACCATGTGCATAGGAGGCCTTGGACACACAGCAGTGCAGAGTGGCTGTTGCCACCAGCCAGGAAGAGAAGGTGAGCTGATGAGAAGAGGTCCCTCAGGCTGCGAGCAGGACAGGTGACGGGTCTCGCTATGCAATCTGATCCGGGACTGCAAGAAGATGGAGCAAGGACCGTGGCTCTCCATGGGCCAGAGACGCAGAGGTGGGAAGACAAGATGAAAGCAACTCTGTGTAAATGCGAAGACGTGGTCTCATTAGCAGAACTGAAATGTCCCCCAAGTCCCAGAAGACTGTTTTGTAAGGTTAATTTACTTTGATAAAAGAAATCCCACCAGAATTTCAGTGTTTAATTACATAAGTGCCTTCACTGAAGCACTGTGAGACAAACGTGTATATTTTTTCCGTTGTCTGCAAGGATTTTTATGAATTTGGGGACATAAGTGAGGACAATACTAGTTCCTAATGATATGGGCTCATATCTCTTAACATCAGAAAGGATTCAAAGTCTTTTGTGTATGTCCTCCATGAGCTGTTCTAGACTAAATTAGATAGTGTTTTCAATAAATACAAAAGAGTTTACTTATTTTCTTTTTTAAAATAAAACTCTTTTCCTTCACAGAAGCACCAGTGGGAGCAGCCAGGCTTCTCACCACCTTTCAAAGTGAAGGCTGAGTGTTCCTGCTGAGCTGCCCCAGAGACAAACACCACCCCCCTCCCCTTGATGGAAGCCTATCAAGGAAAAATTATGGACCCAGTGACTGGAGTGGGACCCAGAGAAGAGTTTGGGGCAGTAAATCAGTCTTATGAACAAGTAGGTAGACTTCAGATTATAATGAGACATTTATGAGGCAGCTGATAAAGAAACAATCAACTTTATTTTTTATTTCCATAGAAATCTGTTCTGGTAATTACAATTGCATAAAAGAGGAATAGGGGATAATTATATTTACCTAAAAAATACAACCAAATGTTCTTCAGCAATGCTGAGTGGCTCTAGGACCACGGTTGCAGGCTGTCAGATCTCTTGCAAGAGTCTATGGTGGTGCATAGGCTGAATATGTAGTTTCCTGGCAGTGTTGGCTAAGGGTTTCTGAGGTCCTGGGTAGGTTCCCCAGCACCATCTGCGCACAGAAAACACACACCAAAAAATGCAGTAGCATGCAGAGGCTGTTTACTATCCAGGGAAATTCCAGCAACACCGCATGCTTTGAATGATTAAGGCAATAGATTGAAGTATGTGTTTTGAGTTAGCATATGGACTGGACAGTCTTTATGGTCAAGGTCCATGTTTAATGATTTTCTCAGGTTCATGACTTTTGGCTGTCTGTCCACCTCTCAGACCAGGGACATACTTTAAAAATTTATCTACCTGTTCATGGGCTTCTGGATTTAAAAACAAGTGAGCAAACAACTGTGTGAGAACAGCTTTTGGTGGAACCCATCTTAGTTCCGTTCTTTTTAGGTTGTTAAAAGTGTGACCAAATTATGAAGTGTTCAGTTCTTCAAAGGCTAACAAATTGTGGATTTGGTTGCTTTTCTCTAAAGTTATTGTGAGCAGTCAACATTGATTGGACCACTTTTGCTCAGCCTGGTATAAATGTGTAGTGTACACATATTTTGAAGGAAGAGAAATAGAAGAGAGAAACTAGTTTTTCACTGCAAAATGCTCCCAGCAGCTGAAACTATTGCTACAGACAGTGGTTTCCCTTTTCCTGTATGCTCATTTGCCAGGTCAGTATGGAAACTAATTTGTTTCACCATGTGAATTCACAAGTCTCTGGGATTGGGAGACGCAAACTCAGCTGTCATGATGGTGCATGAGCCCAAGAGTGGCCCTTCCAAATTGAATCAGTGCTTGTGGAATCCTTCTCCTTCATCATGCTGCATGTGTGAATTATTTCTTGATCTCAATTTTATGTCTATTGCTTTGCTTTTACATTCATTGTAAATATATAATAAGCAAACTATTGGCTTAATTTTGCATAAATTACTCATTACAAATCAAATTCAATTTCCTTATGTAAGACAGTGAAGTCAGTTCAAAATTGTGTCTTCTTACCTGCTGCCCTCTTTAGAGTGGTGTTAACTGCTTAATTAATTCATACATTTTATGCAATTAATTTAAAAAAAATGCTTAGCTGCCTCCATGTCTTATTGTGTTACATGGATTCTATGACTGCAGGTAGATTTTTAAAAGAAAACCTGTCTAATTCTAATGACAAGATTTTGTCATTGCCTAATTTTTTCTAAGTAAACACAACTCTCTTCAGACATGAAGAAGCAGGTAAGTCTCTCTGGAGAGTCTCCTCAGCCAGGCTAAGTGACTTGAATTGATCTTGTTTGGCAGTTGTGCCACCTCTGTGTGGGAGGAAGTCTTGGGTGAACGAGTGGCCAGAGGTGACTTGCTTCTCTCAACATACAAACAATGACCTATCCCTGTGTGCTTTGCAAGCACTGCATACACAGGGATATTTTGCTTAGAACACGAACATTTTAATTCTCATCTGAGGACCACAGAAAGCTTGGAAAGCCAGTAATGACTGCCCACCAAGGGACCCTGTCAAATGACAATCTATAGAAGTAAATGTTCAAGGTAAGGTTGACTATGGAGGGAAGAAGGAAGAGGAGATGTACAGCTTCTGCCCTGCTTTCTGGTGTCAGAGAAAGGGACCCTGGAGCAAGAGATGTCCTGAGGATCCACAAAGGAAATGCCCCCTGGAGACCTGTAAAGGTAATGAGGGTGAGCTCCATCCTGACTGAGGTTCTGAGGAACAGCTGACCGTTCAGAAAAGGCTTGAGTTACCTTAGTGCAAGGAGGGAAGTGGTGGGACTAGGCCGGGAAGCTGGGAGCTATCCTGTCTTGAGGGTTGCCAAGGCAACCCAAAAGGATTGAGTTGGGTATCTGTGGGGTAGGTTTTTAAAATGAGACCTGGAGGAGGTACAGAAGGGGGAGGCCCAGAAAGAACAGCTGGTGTTAAACAGTAGCTAAAGGCAAAAGGACCGGCAGGCCCAGCTTGTGACTGGGACCTGCTGCTCAAGCGGAGCCTTTGAAATTTATATGTGAGAGACACTTAGCAAGCTCCTGGCTTGTCTCAGGTAGAAGCCTGCACTGAGTATTGTGCAAAAGCAGGCTGTGCATTAAATGTGATCAGGCAATTGAACTCTTTCACTGTTGTTATTGTTGATGGTACACATCTCCATTTTCTCTCAACCACGTGTGTGTGTGAGTGTGTGTGTGTGTGTGTGTGTGTGTGTGTGTTTATAAGAAAGCTGAATGGGATGCAGACAAAAAGAATTCTAGAATCTTCTCAAATTAAAACCATGCAAAGTAATAAGATACGTTAATAAATGTATTGTGACTTACTTAACCTTTAAAAGTTAAAACCAAGCTATGTTTTTGTGATGGATGAAATCTCTAACTTCCAATAATTTCCTTACTTCAAATTTGCATTGCCATGTAAAATGAATATGCTTTACCAGACTCCTTTCTTATTCCCCAGTTTCTCCAGGGTCATGGTACCTTTTGTATGGCAATGTGTATGTTAAATATTTTTTTTTCAAAAGTCTGAGCCTAAGTTAATTAAAATAAAGTTCATTTCTCTAACATGAAATAAGTTGTGATGATTTTTTAAAATCCAATCTGTTTTCCTCAGGCTTATTTTCAGAACAGTTTTGGTAGCTAGGTATGCAATTTTAATTAACTCCTATCAAGGATGTTTATTCACAGTCTCCATAAAACAGTTAGATTTGAAAGAGCTCCTCCTAAAAAAGTATACAGGAAAGTTTGTGCCTGACTTTGAAGGTGACCTTTTGCCCTCTGTTCTTTCTGTTCTGAACGCACCTGTGGTCAGGCACAGTGCATGAGCTCACCTGAACAGATACGTCAACCATGTTTGCTGATGGCGTTTTCCTCTCCCTTAATGCTCTGTGGCAGTGTGCTGGCCAATGCTCAGCAACCTGCTGGGGAAAATGGGTGTGTGTATGTGTGTGTGTGTGTGTGTGTGTGTGTGTGTGTGTGTGAGAGAGAGAGAGAGAGAGAGACAGAGACAGAGACAGAGACAGAGACAGAGAGAGGCTACTATGAAGGGTGTGAAGCACAGAATTTACAAATGTTAATGAAATATACAAGATTTATTGTTGTGAAATCCATGTAGCCAATCAGTTCTCTCTGGCTTTGGCCAAGCTCTCGTGCCTGTGGTTAACCCAGGGTTGTGATGGGGCTGCGTGGATATTAATCTTTTTACTTCTGTTAATGAGTCAGATGAAAGTAAAATATTGAAGATTTATGGTGGAACTTCACTTTAGCGTCAATGACATAAGCAACTTTGGGGAGTCAGACGAGTTTTCGAATCCTGGGGTAGTTCCTCAGGTTCTGTCCTATTTGCAATGTGTTGCCTATAGACACAGTAACAATTAACCTGAGGCATTGACACTTTATCCACTGCTTTCCTGAGACACTCCGTGAAACCACACAGGCCTGGGACTGTGGAATGTTACGGATGGAGACATGGATAAAACAAAGGCTGGTGGCAGCTTTGGAACAAGCCTCCTGCTTACAGGTTAGTGAGCCACAGCCACTGGCTCTTGAAGACAAGCTCACAGCCTCACGATTACTGCATAAGAGAAACAACCCGTACCTAACATGCACTGTGCACTACAGCTCTCGTCACACTGCCATTTGCTGTCACTGAGACTGACAAGCTATGTGTCAACATGTCTGTGATTCATTACACACGTGAACAATGAAGTATGGTTTCCCAGTATGTAAAGAGTCAAGGCTTGGAAGCCACAGAGAGCCTGATCTTCTAACTAACAGCATATCCTACCTTCATAGTATATAAGATCATACTGGACCAAGAAACATAGATGGATAAAAAAAGAAAACAATAAAGTACCCCCTTGTCCTCTGCTTTAATTCTATTCTTTAGGTAGCTACTCTTAATAGCTGTGTGTATCTAAAACTTTTTGCTATGAGATCATATTGTAATAGTCCTTACTTGTTTGAATAAGACAAACTGTATTATTTTTATCTTTAAAATGATATGCTTATACATATTATTCTGCAGTATGTTTTTTTTCTGTATTTACTATATTCTTGGTCATTGATACAGTTCTACTTCATATTCTTTAAGAGCAGCAAAATATTTTACAGCAAGAGTTTCTCATGAATTCTACTGGTAGAAGTTTATGTTTCTTTCAAGGTTTTCACTTTTAGCTCTTGTATTTGTAAATAATATACCAAGAAATATGTTTATACAGGTACCTTTGTGCAGTGTTCAAATTTCTATGGGAGATAGAGTCGAAGATAGAGTCCTAGAAACATAATGTGCAGTTTTTTTTCAATTATTGATCATGCATTTATTTAATTTTAAATTAATGAAATCATTTTGGCTTCTATATACAGATGTTTCCCAACTTACCAACACCAGGTAGTTACCAAATAAACTCCAAGGATTCCCCATCTTCTCAGGTTATATATATATTTTTTCTAATATTTTGTAGTTAAAAAGTCTTTGTTCTGAAAGTTACATTTCTACAAATGCTTTTATTTATGAAATACCCGACTGTTACTTTGAAAACGTGGGTGAAATGATTTTTTTAAATCGTATTTAATTAAAAAATCAGAATAAACTGAATTCTTGTATTTTGAATCAATCAGTACACCTCCTGAACGAGATTATGTCTCAACTACCTGGGGAAAAGATGTGTGTGTCCTTGAATCACACTTGTTATTAAAGTAGAGGAAAATATTTTAAACTGACCAAGTAGAAGAGATTGTTGTTCACAGCTTGATGGTAAAAGTGATTTGCCACCGTATGAGTGGGTACAGGCTATTATTCTGGTGATGATTCATAAAGATGTAACTCAGTGGGAACGTGTTAAGTCATTTATGATGGGAGCTGCTGCAGGAG
The DNA here is from genome assembly GCF_045843805.1 of Urocitellus parryii. Classification (NCBI taxonomy): domain Eukaryota; kingdom Metazoa; phylum Chordata; class Mammalia; order Rodentia; family Sciuridae; genus Urocitellus; species Urocitellus parryii. Next base: position 116,970,126 of record NC_135532.1, on the reverse strand, counting down.
TCTGAGAATCTGAGACAGGTGGATTCTCAAGCCTTAATGAATTTTATAAGGTCTAGATGCATAGAGGTCTGATCTATGTTCTTCTAGAAAACATTTACATCACAAAGATAAGGCATATTTTTATTAGATGAGGCAGCATTCTTATCTGCAATTAAATGAAGAGATTTGAAGCATGAACTTCTTCACATGGACACGTTGATATTATTCCATGAACTTAATCACCTGTTTTAAGGTGATGTTTGTGATGATGCATTTGAGATGTTTCTTTCTGCTGCCTTGGAATGCTTAGATTTTCTAAGCCCAAATAAGTAGAAAATGAAACCTGTATTGGATGAGCAAGGAGGGGTGTGTATGCAGGTGTGTGTGTGTGTGTGTGTGTGTGTGTGTGTGTGTGAAGCTATTGTTTATCTACTCAAATTGGTGGCTTAAAAAACCTGAAGGTGTTATGACCTCTGAAAAGAAAATAGAACCCTCTTGAAATATGCTCTCTTGAAAATGGACTGGAGTAGAACACTCAGAAGTGTATGGCCTGCTCACTAAGTGGAGAGTCTAATAAGACCAACAGGAAGAACCTCTGGAATTATGGGAAATAGAATTTGAGGCCCTTTCAATCATTGTTCATTTGTTGATTGACTTTGAAATTGCAATCATCCTGTTTTTAATCCTTGTCAAAAAATTTCAAGTTTACCGTTCGAGGACCAAGCGTGGTCATGGAATCTGAATAGGGCCTTACGGGCTTCCCAGATTTCTGTCAGTTCTTGGTTCTAGGGGGACAAGACGCTGAATTCACAGTCAGCCTCTTTGTCTGTGGCTGGGTGAGTTCCAGCCTCTCCACTGGGGGCCTCAGGTTGTATTGTCAGTGCAGAAAATGAAAGAAAACCCTGCAGGCCTGAAGCGAGCAGGGAAGTCTGCACACCCAACCCGGGCCTGTGACAGCACTGTGACCTAGGGACACCAGGGTAATTCCTCTTTTTGATTTAATTCCTGAAAAGGTCATCAGTATTTGATTTATAAGAGTAGCATTTCAGAAAAGCAATTAGTAAGACAGAAAGGTCCTGACATGTGATTTCTTGCTGTTTGAAGTACTTTATTCTTCCGATCAAAATCATTTAAGGGTTTAGTTTGGAGGACACTGGATGGTGTGTATTTTGAAGGCTATGAGGACATCTGTTTGGCTGGGAGATTTCCTGGGCCTGACATAAACTCAGTAACAAATGTTGGAAGAAATGACCGCATCTTTCCAAGAGTAAGGCGCTGGATGTCATGGTGAAGACAGCCTCCAGATGGCCTTAGAACCTCTGCTCCTGTTAGCCACACCTTTGGGCAATCTCTCTTTCAGTGTGGGCCGGACCTAGGGACTGGCTGCTAGTGAACAGCGTCTCATAATGTGATGAGAGGGGTAACCTGGGGGACTGTCATATATCACTTTGGCTTCCATCCTGTTGGCCTGCTCCCACCCTGCTGAGCCCTCATTCTGCAGAAGGCAAGTTGCCATGTTGTGAGGAGCCCAATGCAGAGGCCCAGGCAGTCAGACAGGGCTGGTGTCTCTAGATGACAGTGCATGACTGGGTTTGGAAATGCAGCCTCCCTGTGGGACCTGGGGGGTCTGCAGACCCGGTCAGCACTTCAGCCGCAGCTTCATGAGAGACCTTGATCTGCAGGATCCCAGCTAAGCTGTATCTGGATTCCTGACCTGCAAAGAATCCTGAGATATTAAATATATGTATATATATATACCTTTCCTTAAATGTGGCTACCATAAAATTTGCACTTACATATGCAACTCTCATTCTATTTCCTTAGAAAACACTCCTCTAGCTCTCGAGTTGATTAGGAAAAACTTCCTCTTCTCTATGTCCCAGCCTTCTCAGGCCTCTTCACCTCTTTTAGGAGGATGATTTTGTAGGTATTGACAACCTTGGCCCCCAATAACATGCTTTTGTGTGGCTTTTTGATATTTCAGTCCCAACCACTCTCTCTTGACTTCATTCCAGTCCCCTGGGATCACTTCCCATTCCAGGAAGTCTCTGTATCCTCAGATGGGTATACCGGAGGCCTGTTCAGAAGGGAGGCAGGTGGGGACCATGATCAACTGCCCTTCCGTACAAACTTTCAGTGTTTGCCTTCTTTCCTTTCATTTCTGGGTTTTCTATGTACTTACACATAATACAGCTCAACCCCTTTCTGGTTTCCTAGATCTCTTCTTAAGACATGTGCCTGGAATTCTCAAGATGTGCTTGGAATTCTTGTGGTTTTGCCTCTGGAAGAAGAAGTTCCTTCCAGAGCCAGGAAGCTGACTCCCACTACCCTGGGGCTCAGGAGTACCAGGAGGTGAGAACTTTCTTTCCTGCTTTTTAAGAAAAACTACACGAATTTTACTTCATGTTTTTAATTTTTGAATTTTTTTGATAAAATGTTTGAATCATACATATTAATGGGGTTTGGTGTGATATTTCAGTACATGTGTACAGTGTGAATGGGTCAAATCCAGCCTCCCTTTATCCACCCCCCTCCATCTAGTAGCAACTATTCCACACTCAGAATGACTTTTTTTTTTTTAACATCCACATACAAGGAACCTTGGTACTCGTCTTTCTGTCTGGCCTACTTCCCTCCACAGAAAGTCCTTCAGTTCCTCCCACTTGGCTGTGCTTGCCCTTTTAGGGCCACCCTAGAGCACTATCTATCAGAGCGACTCAACAATTATTTAATTTTCTAGGGCTGTTATCTTTGACTTAGTGTTTACTAATAATGAGGATCTGGACTCTGCAAAGTTCTATAATACAAAGATTATGATGACAATGAAGAAGAAAGAGGAGGAGGAGGAGGAGGAGGAGGAGGAGGAGGAGGAGGAGGAGGAGGAGGAGGAGGAAGAGGAGATGATGATTTTGCTACCAAGAATTGAACCCAGAGGTGCTTAACCACTGAGCAACACCCTAGCTCTTTTTATTTTGAGACAGGGTCTTGGTAAGTTGCTGAGGCTGGCTTTGAACTTGTGATCCTCTTGCCTTAGCTTCCCCAGCTACCAGGATTACAGGCATGAGACACCACACCAGGCAATACAAAGATTTTTGCCCAGTAGAGATGTTAACACATTCTATCAGGCAGAGAAGATCACCCCAAATTTCACTTATATTATTCCATAGGATATAACTTATTTTGTCTCTGAGATAGCAAAGTTATTTCAGTAATACCTTTCTCAACTGATATGAACATTTGTTCTTTCTTCTTGGAAAAAGGAAAGTTAACTTTCCAGTTCTCTTATTAAGGAGCTAAAAAAAAAAATCAGTATTCATTTAGCATTAAGCTGAGAGTTGTGATTTTAACTTTTTGAAACTATAATTTGACCAGAGGGTGAATGAGAACTTTTCTCATTTGATCTCAATTCTAAACAGTGAGACAGCAGCCGGGGACTGAGTCCTCAGGGCAGACAGACCAGGGTCCCTCAAAATGCTAAACCAGGAAGGAGCTTGAAGTATTGGTGGAACAGAAGTTTCTATGGAGTGGAAGAGTGAGAGGACATGAATCGAACAACTAGTTGGGGTCAGGTTAGATCCAGCTATGAGACTATAAATAATAACTTCAATAAATATTTTAATTACTTTTTTTAAAGAAAATCTCAAAATTCCACACCTAAGGTAAGTTTTCCAATTTCTTACAAGACATTGGGATGGGGAAAAACACAAGGATTAGCACAAGCAAACCAGAGTGAAAACTAGAAAATTTACTTCCAATGAAGAAAATAAATTGTCCTTTGAGACTGTTGTGTCATTTGAATTGAAGGCTCCAGGTGGGCACAAATATTTTTTTCTTTCCGTATTTTTCTCAGCAAAGAAGAGAAACTCTATGTTCCAAATTTTCAGAGACCTGGGATGGTGGTGGTGTGGCGGGTGGGGGTTCCTGAGCACTTCTGTCTCTGGATGATGGAGATTTTTCAATAGTGTTTTAAATTCTCTATCTCTAGGGTGACAATGAACTGCCCAACGAGCTCCGTGGGTCCTTTCTGGAAAGGTTTCCAGGTGGACACAGTTAACTGAAAATCATCTTGATGCTGTAAGAGAAAAGATCTAGCCCCTGGGGTTGGGGTTGTCTTTCTCCTCTAGGGACTCCCAGGCTCCCTCCAGTGCTGGGGACGCAGGGAACCTTGAGTTCCTGACTCCCTCTGCCTGTGACCAGAATATTCTGCCTGTAACGTTTCACTTCTTGATTTATAAAAGGTCATCTGTGTTTGCTCCATTTAACAGTTTACCTTACTTCATTAGGGAGAAATTTCAAAGAAGTGACCTAAGATTAAGGGGATTTTGTTGTTCTTAATATTTTAACTTGTCCCCTTGTCCTAGTTTCTTTATCACTGTGTCCTAACCTTTTTTGCAAAGTTCATTCTCAGTTTCTATTTTGTTTTTTTCCAGCGTCAGAGAAAGGTCTTAACTGTCACCCATAAGGAAAAAAAAATTCACCAGCAAGTCCAAACTGGGAAAATCTCAGTTTAAAAGAAGAAACATAAAGGGGAGAGAAAAATGAAAGAGAATCTTACAAAACAAAATCTGCTTAATTTGGTAGTAAGGAGATCTGTGGAAAAATCTAAGATAAGGGATAGAAAAATAAGAAAATGCAGGCATAATTAATTACCCACACCTCGACCCTACCCTTACCTGATGGAGCCCCAAATGTGATGTTTGGAAGCCCAGCTTCTGGATGAAGTGCATATTAACAAGTCATTTTATGTCTTTCTTCCCCTTCAACTGTGCTTTAAAAATTCTCATTGCACCTCATGAGGATACATTTCATGTCAAATCAGGTTTAGGAATTTTGCAGATCAAAGCAGGGCGGGGGTGGGGGGGGTAGCGGCAAGGAGAGGACAGATTCCCCAGCACTTGCTTGTGCGGCTGCCGAGCCCTGACAGGAAGACTCACGGCTCTGCCAGCAACCGAGTCCCGGGAATTGTGTATGTCTTGAGAAGCAGTTTGAGTGGCATGTATTTAAGACAATCCATTCGTATTTGAGCAAACTCATGCAATTCATATCTCCCGGATGTCGGCTTGAACAGGAGGTAAGAAGCATGGTAATGCCTCACACTCATTTCAGATAAAAATCATGGATAATTATGTATTTACACATTAATTTATGTCACAGAAGGATGTTGAGTGAGAAAATAGGATATCTACACTCTGCAGTTGAGGGCATAAATTGTTAGACACTTCCAGGAAGGGCGATTTGGAAATGCATATGCAAAAGCTGAGAAATATTCATGATCCTTGACTCATCAATTTTTCAATGAAATAAGAAGATAAAAGATTATATAACTTACTTATTATGTTAGCATCGTGTTTACAATAATGAAATTCCATATTGAGACTACAGAGGCAAAATAGAGGAATTTATAGGAATTCATTCACACAATAAGATAGTTTGCAGCATCCTTGAGTGCAATTATGATTTATAATTGCTTAAATGGAAATATATTTTTTAATGATAACATAAGATTATAAAATAGTATTTAAAGTATGATCCCATTTTGGTAATAATGTAGTCTTTTTCACTTGCTGGTTCATATGAATGAAAAATCTTTTAAAGAATTGAATGATATTTAAAATTTTGTCCTTCGCCTTAAATTTTTATTTCTCCTGGTCTTTCCCCATATGTTTCTGGACTATAATGTCATGAAACACTGTTATAGATTAAGATTAATAAATTGTATGGGTATGTTTCAGATATATGTTGCTGCATAAAAAATGTAGTAACTGAAATAAATAATTATTCTTTTTAAAGATTCTTTGACATTCTGTTTTACATAGTGTCGAGTGATGGGATAACTAGAAAATCTAAGATGTCCACATTGTGTGGACACGGGTGGGAGCTGGACACCTGGTGGGTGCTGAGCCGCAGTTGTGGTCCTTTGGCCATGGTTCTCCTATCTATGGAACCCTCCTGGGGCTGCTTGGGCTTCCACTGAGGTACTCCTAGGTCTCAAAAGAAAGCATCTTGGGTCAAGATGAAAAGGCTCAGAAACCTCCAAAGTCACTTTTGGCATTTGTGGTCAAAGCCTGTTACAAGGCCAGTCCTGATTCAAGTGGAGAGGGGGGGAGTGTTTGCACAGAGGGGCTGTGGGGTTGCTGGAGCCTCTTTGTAACCTACCTACCCCAGAGTGAGATCCTCAGGATTGGATGTCTTGGCATGTGTATAAAAGCTGAGCTGAACCTTGAATTGAAACAGCCCTCAAAGTTCCAAATTAAATTATCACTCATCTTGCTGTCAAAAGAAAGAAGCTCCTTTGAGCCTTGACTAGGCCCTGCTTGGGTAGAGACAGGGTAGGAAGAAGTGAAAGAAGAATTTAATCCACAAGAGGCCGGTGTTCCTGGGTACACTTGGGCGTTAAGGCCTTAAGGGCATTCCATGGGGACCAAGAGGATTCCAGCCTTATGCTTTTCACTCCTTTCAACCCCATTCCGTGGTAAGAGAGAAAAGCCTATGTCCAGTCCCAGCCCATCTCCCCAGCAGGCCCACCCTGGGCTTCATATCCAATTGAGGAGCACGGTTTTTCTTCCTGAGGTTCTAGCAACTGTCCTTTGCAGTTCTTCTGTTGTGGTTTTCAGATGAAGTCGTGGATGTTGCTAAAACATTAAGCTGTCAAATGGAGGCTTTTTTGAATAAAGCCTCCAGCAGAATCCATGGGCATTTCCACCTATGAAATTTAGGTAGACCAAGTGTGGACTGGAAGAGATGAAAAAAACACACTCCTGCCTCTCTTGCTAACACAGGTTCTTCAGTTATCCTGTGGACTGCGTCTTTATTCTCAAGAAACATTAAAGTCCATTTTAAGGAGATGAGTCATCATATGCCTTTGTAAATATAAAGCCCAAATATCAAAATGCTTTGTTCCAGTTGAATTCTAATATATATGAAAATTAAACTCTGCTACAGCCCATGAAGGTTTCATAAAATATTTATGAGCAGATCTGTCTTTGTTGAGAATAACAAAACATGTGAGGTGTGCAAATCAGCTCTCATAATGGCAAAAAAATGTGTGTGTGCCTTAAGCTTATTGGAGGACTTGGGGGACAAATAAACACAGGTTCCCCAAAGTTTGGACCTATAATAGCCTCCAATAGTTTTAGTTTCTTTCATACATACGTTCATGTGTTCGAGGGATGGTGTGTGTATTTAGAAAATAATGAAATATAATTATTAACTGTGATGTGATGTCGAACTGCATTCAAATTGGGTTAGAACTATGGTCTACTTTGCAGCTAAACAAATTCAATGTGTTCTCTGGTTTACAAGCCAGGTACTTTGGACAGCCTTTGCCTGAAGAGGTATCGTGCCCCAACACTTCTGAGTTGTTGTTGGGATTAAATGATAGAACACAGACGAGTTGTGAAGACAGCGCTTAGTAGACACTCAATCAAAGCTACTCCTATTTAATTTATTTTCTTCATTGACTCTCGTTATTCCAACAAATATGATTGGTTAAATCATATCCAGGAAAGAAAAACTCATTTGGATGATCTTGAAAATTCAAGCCTTAAAGGTTGTAATAAAATCACAACGTGAGATATTCAGGATTTCCATGAATCTCTGGAGGCCAGAGTGAGCACAGAGCCCTGTGCTGGGCGTGTACCCCCCAGGTCTCCAGCGCTGTGAGGAGGGACGCCCTTACTGAGGAGGTCGATTCCTTTTGTTTGTAACATTGAAATTTTCTTTAAAATAAAATGTTTATATAAAAAACACACTGAGAAAATAAGCCAGAATAAGAACACACACACACACACACACACACACACACACACACACACAAAATGTAAAGACATACTTTTGAAAATAGAAAATCTCAAGAATGAAAATTTGAAAATAAGTCAGATCTAGAGAACTGGCTTCATAAATGGAATGATCTAGAAGTACTAGTGGATCTTAGGTTGTCATTTGGGAGCCACAAATGTGGAATAATTGAATACATGGGAGACCATTCATAAATGAGAAAGGAAAGAATGAAACACATGATAGTATATTTACTCTGGTCATAAAGATTTCCAAAAATAGAGATATTCTATCTAAATCTAAAAGGATTTGGGAAGGGTATATAATAAGGTACTTGGCACTTCCAGCTTGTGGGAATATCATCTTTGCCATATCCAAAGAAACTATGTTAAAATAAATTATTCCCATGTATTTATTTAAAATACCCTCTCTTTATTCAGATTAGTCATTCTGAGTATTTTTGACTCCTGAGAGGCAGCACACAGTCTGTTACAGCACACAGTGTCACCCATGGTGCTCACCAGCTTGAGGCGTAAAGTAACAATTCAAGAAAAGTTTATTAAATGAAAAGTTACATGTGATCTATTTGCTGTGCCTCAAACCCTTCATAGACCGTATTGTTCAATGTCATACAGATTAAAATATTTTTTTCAAATTTTCTCTTTCATTTTTACCATCATGTACACATAGAAAAGTACATAATGGTGTTCAGCTTAACAGATGCGGAAGATGTAATTGTGGTTTGCAAATGTTCACCCAGTTTCCCCAGGAACCCTTGTAAAAGAAGGATGCTTCTTCCTCTGTTGATGGGAGGCTTGGTCACGTGAATGGCTTTGGCAATGACATGGAGTTTGTGGACAGATGTGGGAAGCAGCTTGCGATGGGCTTGCTCTGTTGGGTTTAATTTTTGAATCTCTCTCCTTACATAAGAAAATACACCTCTGGCATCCACTGGTCCCTAGCAACCAAGGCACACGGGGCACCCCTGTATCGGCCTTCTTCTTGGAGCCCACTGGCCACGACTCATGTGGGCAACCCCTTGCCATGGACCCGTGAGAAACAGATGACCTCGGCTGTGCAGCAGTGACTGTGAGGATGGCTGGATCCACAGTTTGTCATCGTGACTGCTTGCTGATAAAATCAGGATTGCATTTACTCCATAAATCAACCTGAGTGGCCCTGACATCTTTGCAATGTTCTGAGTTTTCCAGGGCACAACCTTGGCATTTCCTTTTGTTCATTTAGGTCTTCTTTAATTTATTCTCAATCATAATTTCTGGTTTTCTGTGTGAATGTCTTGAAAACCACTGACTAAATTTATTCTTCGGCATCTTATTTTATGCTATCATAAATGACATATTTTTAAAAACTTAAATTATTTTTGGGTTAGAATGTATAAAAAAGTTTCCAGAAATATTGCTAATTTTAAAAACTGATTCTGATACTTTATTAATAGAACATTTACAGTTTCCTGCGTACACTCCTGCTGTCTGTGTGCAAATAGAGCATACAGCCATCTAGAGCTTTCTTTCCTCCTGTGCAACCTTGTATCTTTCCTTCTTTTTCTTATCTTTTTGCATTGATAATGACCTTCAGTAGATGCTTAATAAAAGTGGAGATAATGGAATTATTTTATTTATTCGTGATCTGCGACATAAGGGGTACCCTGGGAAGCAGGTTGTGAGACGGAAGTTGGCATGAACTTGGTGGCATTGGTCTGGGTCCGCCTGGGTGAGCGACTGTTATGCAGGAGGGTTGGAGGAAAGAGAAGCCAGGCTGGGGTGCAGTCTGCTGACTGCCCAACCCTGTTAAGTGGCTCCACGTCAGGCCAGGGGAGTGGGCCTCTCTATCTCTGAAGGAACCTGAAATGGCTTTCAGATGAAGCCCCCAGGGAGCCTGACGCAGGACCTAACACTGTACTACTCTCTAGGAGAGTTGTTTCTATGCAGGACTTTCTAGAATCTCCAGAGCTTTGTGTTCGTTATTACATAAGAGAACGTGAGATGTTTGAACCAAACAGGTTTATATGCCACATTCTCCCTTCCCTATAGACAAAATGAAATTTCTAACCCCTTGTGCACAGTTGTATGGTTACGAAGCACCTTCCAGGGTCTAACTTTTTCTAAGGTTGCTAAAGCAGACTTCACTCAAGGGGAGCATAGCTATGGGCCCAGGGACCACTGCCCAGGGTCTTCCTGGCAGAGAGGGACTGAAACCATTCCCCAAAAGGTCTAATCTATGCACATCATGTTCTTGGTCTTTTCTCACGCAACAATGATTGGTACTGCTCTTTCCAAGTTAGGATCTTGGAGGAACGGTCGGTCACATCTTCCTGAATGTTCTTCCTTCTGTTCCAGCCTTGTTTGTTCTTGCTGCCTCTTCAGAACTCAGATCCATGGCCTCCAGGAAGCATCTTGGTCTCCAGAGTCACCGTTCCACATTTCCACAGCACCCCCAAATCCTACTCTGGAATACTCCTCACAATCACTTCACTGTGGGGAGTGAGTGGGTTAGTGCTAACCCCAGACAGAACGTGAGTGTCCTCGGGGCAGGGCCCGGGTGGAGCTTACTCGGTATGGTATTGGTTTCCTGGTACCAGCCCTGAGGCCTTTTCACAGCTGGGACTTAGTAGACACTAATTCTATAAAGGCAGAAATGGTGAAAGGAGCTACTGTCACCATCTCCAGATCCCCAGTTCTTATTCCCAGGTGAGAGAGTTTCTTGGGATCCTGTGTCCTGTTTAGCTGCCGGCCAGCATGCCTTTGCCACAAGGCCATTGGTGGCTGGATTTAAATTTTCCTGTGGCCTATTAAGAGTTGGGAGGGCCTTGCTTGCAGGAGGTGCAGATGGGAAGAGGGAGTGTGTGGGGCTGAGGGCTGGTCGCAGGTGGGCATGTCATTTACTGCACACAGTAAATGAGCAAGCCGCATGAACCCTCCACCCTTATCCCTGCAGAGGGACCTGGAGATGGACAATTTCTCACAAGGCAACTTCCTTGGTTTCTTTGTAAAAGTTTCCAAATGGGAAAATGTCAGGCTAACATCAAGCACAGGGCTTTTGATAATTTTTTAAAAGGTTATTCATGCTAATTTTCAATTCTGCAGTTAATTAAACTTCTTCATTTTTAAACACGAAACTAGCAGTTGATTTTTTTTTTCCTTTTTAATGGCATTTTCTCACCATGAAAAAGTGAGCGTATTATTCCAACGGATTACTGGAAAAGATCAACTGCCCATCCATAAAAACTGACAAAAGCACTATGTCCCTCTTTGACATTTTAACACCTCTTCATTAGTGTGTTAATGACTTTGGATTCTATGTGGCTTAGGGTATTTCCAAAAGTACATAAATATGGGTTTACCCCATGGCTTTCCAATAAGTTTAAGCAAATTTTATTTCTTGAAAATGCTACTTCTTGTTTGACTTTTAATAGGATTGTGAAAGATCCTTTTTTGAGTCAGAAAACCATCCACTTGCTTCTTTTCTAAGCACGTTGTCTTTGTAAACCTCACTTATTGATGGCTATATTTGGATGGATGAACTAATAAATATCACAGAAACTCAAATAATTCAATAGAAAAAATCCAAATACCCTGCGTGAAAAGGGGGAAACAGACCTATGTAGACATATAACAGGACAGGGCATTCAAATGACCAGGTATATAAAAAGATCAAACTACAGTGAGAAATCACCTCACCAACAAGAATGGTGGCTCGCTAGAACTAGACTAGAGACAGCAAGAGCTGGTGAGAGGTGGAGAACAGGGAACGCTTGCACACCACGGGTAGGAGTGTAAATTAGGTCAGCCATTTGGAAAACAGTATGGAGGGTCCTAAAAAAAATCAAAAATAGAACTACTGTGTGATCCAGCAATTTCACTCCCAGATACACACTCAAAGGAAATAAAATAAGTAAGTTGAAGAGGCACGAAACTCTCCCATGTTTGTGGTGGTGCTATCACCAACAGCCAAGAAAATGAACACAACCTGTGTGTGTATGTTAACCAATGAATCAGTAAAGAAAATGTGATACAATTAATTACACCGTAGAATACTACTCAGCCATAAACAGAAAGAAATCCTGCCCTTTGTGACAACATGGGTGGAACTGGAGATCATTGTGATAGTAAAGTGAGTCAGGCACAGGAAGACAAGAACTACATGGTGTCACTCGTATGTGGAATATACAACAGCTGGTTCCACAGATGTGAGAGTAGATGGTGGAGGCTGTGGAGAGTATGTGTCAGGGGGTAAGAAATGAAGAAAGGCTGTTCAATGGGTACTAAGTTAGATAAAAGCAAAAAGTCCTGCTTGCACAATTGAGCAACTAGAATCACAGTGATGCTCTACATGTTTCACAAAGCTAGAAGAAGAGTTCCAAATGCTTTCACCATAAAGAAATAACCCATGTTGGTGGAGACGGAAACATTTGATCTGAGGATTACCCTACCTATACATTACAGAAGCTTCACACCATATACATGCAGAATTTTGATGCTTTTTTTTTTTTTTTTAAAGAGAGAGTGAGAGAGAGGGGGACAGAGAGAGAGAGAATTTTAATATTTATTTATTTTTCTTAGTTCTCGGCGGACACAACATCTTCGTTTGTATGTGGTGCTGAGGATAGAACCCGGGATGCACGCTCGCCAGGCGAGCGCGCTACCTCTTGAGCCACATCCCCAGCCCATGATGCTTTTATATACCAGTTAAAATAATAAAATATAAGTTTTTTAAAAAGTGTGGTGAACTTATTTGATGCTTCCTAAACTGATTGGCTAGAATTATTTTCATTCAGAAAAAAAATAGATCTTGTAAATAACATCTGTCTCCTTGCTCTGGATATGATGCGGCTTATTTCATCAGCTATTCAGACCTCTGGTGGCGTTTTCAGCTTGAGCCCAAGCCAGGCGCATCTGGGGATTCTGCAGGAGTGGTGGTGCCTAGGGATTGGTGGGGGCAGCCCCCCAAGGCTCCATTTCACTAGGGAATGAAGCACCTGCTGCAGGAAAACTGCCCACTGGGAGACGGAGCATCAGGCACCAAGCAGATCTGTGACAAATGCCTGGCCATGGGCAAAGTCAGGTGGAGGGCTCTGAGTAGGGAGCTGACAAAGTCCCTCCCTCCCCTCCTCACACCTCTATGTCCCAGAGGAAAAGAAACTGTGGCATTTGCAGGAAAATGGATGGAGCTGGAAACTGTTATGTTAAGTGAAGTAAGTTCAACTCAGAAGGTGGAGGGATGTACGTTTCCTCTCATAGGCAGAAGCTAGAGAGGAAAAGGAAAGAAAGGTATGTGTGTGTGTGGGGGGAATCTCATGAAAATCAAAGAGAGATCAGTAAAGGAAAAGGATCAAAGAGCAGGAGGGGGGAGTGCTTGTTAGGGTCTGTAAACAAGTCTGGATGGCGCCTGGCATTTTGCCAGAGGGAGTGGTTTGTGAAGTAATGCCAGCGAGCCATTAAGCACGGAGATTCCTTATTGGTTGACTGCTGTATCTAGTTTATGTTAATTAAGATAAGCTGTGTGGAATGTATATATACCCTTCCTGTCCTACAATAAACGGCTCCCACTCCTGCTGTATCAATCTACACAAATTGCTCATCACCCCCCCCCCCCCCCGGTTATTTTGCTGCAGCTGGACTTCAGCAAGTGCTGGGGAGGGACACTGGCCAGACCATATTGCTGTACTGTACGCGTGTGTGAGGACATGACAACAAACCCCAGCACTGTGCACCACTGCAGTGCATGAATAAAAAAATGTGGGGAAAAAAGAAAGAAATATCCTAGAGGAGAAGCTTAGTCATCAGAAGGAGACGATATCGTGATCTTGGAAGCTGCTTAAGATATCGGGTCCCACAGGTTTTGTGGGGTACACCATCACATGGCTCCCACAGGTGGCTCCCACACACTTTTGGAGCCTCTCTTGTCCTCACACGGGCCACACAGGCAGCTCTGTGCAGTAGGCTTCAGAGGTGAGCAAGATGGGAACCAGTGGACACAAGGACACAGTGGCCAACCCACAAGACAGGCAGCTATGCCTGAGGAGAAGAGGGCAGGGAAATCCTTAGAGGAAGCCCTGCATCTGCCCATAGAAGCCAGAGTGCCCAGAAGAAGGGGTGGACGCACAGCAGCAAGAGTCCCTGGTGGAAATGGAAGTTCGTGCCCAGCACCTGCCTGTCAAGCAGCTCCTGGATAGCCTAGCTGCACCTGGGGCAGGCCAGGGAGGGAGGGAGGGAGAGGGAGGAGGAGGTACAGGAGGAAGGAAGGATTCTGCAAGAGCAGGCAGGACAGTGGCTGGGGGTGAGCCACTCCGCTGGTGAAACATAGCTTAAATTCTGCACTGAGTCCTCAGAGTTATCACTTGAGCAACGGGTTGGCTGGCTTCATTTTTGCTAGCTGTAGGAAGTTTGGATTTCCCCCTCCCCCCAGGCTTTATGTTTAACTTTTAATCAAATTATGTCCCATTTATTTCTCAAAACCAATACAAAATTGAAAAAAAATAGTCATTGGAGCAAATTATAATAAAAATAAATGTAATCCACACCAAAAACTCATGTAAAGGTGATAGCCAAGCTGGGACTGAGGAGTGGAACCACATTTTTTTAAACGATGAGATTTGAATTGAGGTTTGATACTACAGTTAGATATAAAAAATGAGTCTTGAATATTATAGTAGCCAAGGCAAAGAGAAACATATGAAAGGTGGTACGATACTTTTACCTTTTCAGTTGAAATCGTTCCCAGGTTTTGTTATCATTTGACATTTTAAAAGTTTTCCCTCTGTGGCAATACACAAATACAATTCTTTTAAATAATCCCAGCAGCACTGTTCACACCCACATTAACACATGCACATTTATAATCAAGAGTTTACGCTCTTTTTCTGTCAGAACCAGTGCTTCTAGAACACACCTATGTTTATATTCTTCTCAGGTGACAGCAAGGCCCTAAGATATCTCTATGAGGCGTCCCTACAGGAATTCTGACTTAGTCAGCCTTATCCCTGAGGGTCTCTGCATTCAAAAACCATTAAAAGATGATAATTAAAATGCTGATATTTTCCTTGAGTGGAAGAGGGAGGGTGGCTTAAATTTTTTTCCATATTCTCGTATTTTTCACATTTTTAGCATCGGTTATCATACTTTGAAAACATAATAATTGTTAATTTAAACAAATAATACTAGTCCGGTTCTAAGGGCACAGATGCAAAATGATAATATTAAAGCAAAAACTTCAATTTTAGGCCATTTTGTAACATTTAGATCATCAGAATGTATTAGATGATATAAAGTTGTTTAGTGGTACTCACTAATATAATGCATACAGCTTATTTTCTCCATTGTATAAATAACTTCTGATTTTTTAAATTGTAAATAGACAGCTCCCTCTGAAGAGTTTTTTTTTTCTTCAGATACAAATTTAGCTTCTGTCCAAAGAGGTTATTTGAGGATTGAAGGTTCACAAGCCAATTCAGAAGTCGTGGCATTAGGAATACAGTTTAAAACCTCCATTAATCCTGTACAATTCATAGAATGCCATCCAATTTTCTGAAGTTAAATTCTATACAACACATAGTTACTAAGCATATACTACACATCAGCCATCTAACACTAACAATTAGATCTGACATTGAAGCTTATTGATAAAAATCAGTTACTCACTGTAGAGTGACATTTTTCTTTCTCAATAGCTAATAGAATAAATTCTTCATTATGGGACTAGCAAAAATATTTGAAAATTATTTCCATTATGATTTTCCTTTGTGTTTGGAGTCCTAAATACCAAGTGTTGTAGTTAGGCTTCTGATGAAAATCTACCTATTAGTAACAGATCTCTACCTTTTGAATCAAAATTTTCTCCACCAATTTCTTTCCTTTTCCCCTCACAGATCAGCCAAGACTTGCAGCATAATTGAGGAGGGTGGATCCACTGAGGGCTTCCAGCCTGCACTCCTGTACTGCAGTGTGAGACCAGGTCTTTCTGAGGGCGCCATGTTGTGGAATGATATTTGTGTGGCTTAATTTTGCTGCGTAGGTTCAAAACCAAGCTGTGATCTGCATGAGACCCAAGTAGGAAGCTAGCTCATTTGAAAAGAATTAAGATCCAGTCGAGAATTAGTTGATAAATACAAAAGATTTGCTTAACCAAGTGAGCGCTTACAGGGCAGCGATTACTTGTAAGATTTTTATCCTTGGTGTTTAATATTCATGAGTGCTGATCTGTGCAAGAGTTCTCTTAGAAGTTTCCGAAAATGCTAATTAAAGGAGACTATGGGTATTGTATCTGCAGTAGCTGTTTTCTGGCAGATTCCACTGTAAAGAGTTTACCCAGAATGAATGTTCCAACGCCTACTCAGCATACTAGCAAGAACAATCTTTTCCAGAAATGCAAGCTCTGATGAACGCCTTTCCCAAGCTTACACAGCACAGCACCTTGAAGAAATCCAATCAGGCCTTCCTTGGCTGGAGAAATATTTGCTGAGTTTCTTCGAACAAGAACCATAAGATTTATGTGAGTTGTAACAAGAACATCAACACCTAAAGATGTCCTTCAAATAGATGCTGACTCCATTCTATTCTGGAGTCTCAGAAATGAGGGTTTTGAAACTTCAGTTTCATTAATTTCACAAGTTAAATGTTCTGAATTACTTCTGCCTGGAAAGGCTTGATGAACCTTTTTTTTTTTTTTCCCTAGCTGTTGATGGACATTTATTTAATTTTTTTTTTAAATGTGGTGCTGAGAAATAAACCCAGTGCCTCACACATGCTATGCAAGCACTTTACCACTGAGCTACAACCCCAGCTGCTTGATGAACCATTTTTATTCATACCATTTAAAATACTGAACTTGTTTACTAATTGTGTATTTTAAGATTTAAATCCAAATAACCTTTAACTTTATTTTTTTTTTTTAAAAAGTTAGGATGACAGAGATAATAAGTATCTCAAGACCTTTTGTTTTGAATCAAGATTCAATGACTGTGGGCTGGAGATGTGGCTCAGCGGTAGCGCGCTCGCCTGGCATGCGTGCGGCCCGGGTTCGATCCCCAGCACCACATACCAACAAAGATGTTGTGTCCGCCGAGAACTAAAAAAAATAAATAAATATTAAAAAAATTCATTCTCTCTCTCTCTCTCTCTCTGTCTGTCTCTCCTCTCTCACTCTCTCTTAAAAAAAAAAAGATTCAATGACTGTGAAGAATCAGCAATTACAATACAGCAATTGCCTATTCTTAATCAGCTAACAAGGCAAATAATATTGTAAGAATATATAGTTTGTCTCTGTTCAGTTTCTAGCATAGAGATTATAGTTTCCAGAGTGATAGAGGTACTAGGAGCACTTTTAAAAACAATATTTGCTCTTGGTTCTTGGTTCCTGACATAGGAACTTCTAAATCCTTACAATCTCCAGAGTGATGAGTGTCTGTTTTGTATGCTAACAGATGACTGCTGGCTGGGGACCCTTAAATAGCCTCTAGTTGGGGCTGATCCCCAAAAGACTGAGTAATGATTAGAGCTGAAAGTTTTCTCAGCCCCACAGGGACAGAAGCTCCTGTTCTCAGGACCCTTCTGGATGTGGTCCTATGTATCTCTCCACCTGTTTGTTAATTTTATTTCTTTACAATAAACCAGTAAATGTGTGTTTCCCTGAGCTCAGTGGGATGTCACAGCAAATTATTCAAATAGGAGAGACCCCCAGTTTGTAGCCACGTCAAGTACCAATGTGGATAATCTGGGGACTCACTCCGTGCATAGTACTACTTGCCTGAATGGGGCAGGCATGTAAGATTGACTCCTGATCTATAAAGTCTGTTCTAACTCCAGGTGGTTAGCCTCAGAATTGAATTAAGACACGGGACACCTCACTGGTGTCCAGAGAGAGTTAGTTCTGGTGCAGAAAATCCACACATTCGATGTCAGAAATGTGGTTAAGCCAGTGTGGAAGTCATGGGATTGCCTGGAAGACAATGGGTGGCACTCTGTAGCATCCTGATCATGGATCTGGGAATGGGATAAATTTATTTTAGGAAAATAGAAGCTCTGGCCCAGAGCAAGATTGAGTGAGCAATTTCAAGGGACAAGTTGTAAAAAGAAATGAGACTCTTCAGATTTAAAATTAGGCTCAAGAACACAATTTAATTGCTAATGGGGCTCAGAAATTTGTTAATGGACTTGGTGGGAATGTTTTTAATGAATATGGATTTTTTAATAAAAAGGAGATGTCAAGGGAATGGGAAGAAAATATAGGAGGGAGAAAAGGAATCTAGGATGGAGTAAAGGTGAGGTGAGATTGAGGACAAAGAGACGTACTGAGTCTCAAAGGAACTGCCCAGGAGCCATTGAGATGCAGAGGGTGCTCAGGAGCAGGTCCTGAAGAACGTGCCCCTAGCCATGCTCTTGGAACAGGAGGGCATGCGTGTGCACAGGGAAGATTGGCATGAAACCTCACCCTCTACCAGGTGCACTCTCTCCAGCCTGAGGACCAGCCCACTGTAGGTGTTAGCACCCCACCCCACACTGCAGACTGCGGCTGCAGTCTCTCCCTTTGTAGATAACTCCACTCTCCCTTGAATGTTCAGTCCTTGCTCCACCCCTATGGTGGGCTCTCTTGGGATGGCTCCTATCCTCTCCTCAATGTGTATCTAGTCCCTAAATAAACCTTGGTCTATGCCTTTGCCTGGTGTGAGCTGAGATTGTTAAGGGGACACGAATTGGGGACAATAACAGGACAGGACTGCCCCCTGGAGATCAGGCCTGACAAGTGTAATCTACGCTGCCTTGTGATTTAGACAGTATGTGCTTGTGGGTTTACTGCTGACATTACTCCTCCTCACCCTGCATTGGTTTCCTTCCTCCCACGGCCTTTGTAGGCATGTTAGTGTGTGCTTGCTGTTTTATTGTATTAAAAAATTAGCTTGATTCACTCCTTGGTATACAGCAGTAGAGTCTGGATGTATTTCCAACTCGCGCTGCTCAACATAGTAGCCTTTGGCTACATGTGGCTTTATCACAGAACATCTAATCCAATCTGAGATGTGCTATATATAAAGATGTTCTGCCTTTCAAAGACCTCATTCAAAAATAGAAATTTAAAATTCACATACGTGATATTTTAAATTAATTCCATGCCAAATGATAATACATTCTGTATTAAACAAAATACACCATTATAATGAATGTCACCTATATGTTTTACTTGTTTAGCATACCTGCTAGAAATTTTAAAGTTATGTGTTTGGATTGCATTACATTACATTTCCGCTGGACAGAACTGACCTGAAGTTTGAGAGCCACTGATCTGTGTGATCCAGAGTTTCAGCCTTGGTTTAATAGGAACAGGACCTGAGTCTTTGGAGGGCCCTCATCCCTTGTCCTCCACCCTCCTGCAGATCCACTCTGACAGGCTGATCCTTCACACCTTCTCATTTCAGAAGGCTCTCCCAGCCACTCCAGCCTGCAGCCACTCTCTCCCCTTATTTTAGTAGTTTCTGATTCCAGAAAGTCAGAGACACTCAGAAAACACAATTGTGCGTAGGGAGCTCATAGAGAGCCGGAAAGCGCTAAATCTTGAAGGAGGATCATCACATTGTGGAAATGTGAGGGAGGCAGTGAGTGGGCACCTCCTGGATGTCAGAAGTAGCTCCCTTCCTTTTGGACCCTCTGCAGAACAATGCAGTGTCTATCTCTCCAGGTGGGAGCCCAGTGAATCTGTGTGGTCTATGAAACCTCTGGAACTTGGGGACTAAAATGTGTGAGGCGGTGTGTGTGTGTGTGTGTGTGGGGTGCCTTGAAAAGTGGAGGGAAGCCATACACCTAGACTAAGTTCCTCTAGAAAAGTCTCCATCTCGCTGGGATGATGATACGTGACCAAGAGAGCTTTCTTGTTTTTTGTTTGTTTTTGGTAACTTGCACAAATCCAACTGTCTACTTGGAGCTGTTGTGACCATAGAGATGGGGTGGCCATATGTTGAGTAGTTTACTAGAATTTATGTAATATTTTAAGGGGTTTCTTACAAGTTTCCTGGGTTTTGTCTGACATCTGGTGTAATTTTGCTTAATGGATGGGAGAGAGAGCACAGCACAGCTCTCTGCCCACTGCCCACATAGGGTAGCTGGAGGCTGCCCCTTGCCAGTGGGTCTCAAATACAGTCCTTACCCATCGTGGCCACTTGAGTTTCCAGCGTTCTATTTCTTGTCACTTACCGGATCAAGCAATATTAAGACAGGAAGATGATCAACCCTGTAGGGACACAAAAGAGGAATTTCTAAAGTTAAAAGCAGACCATGCTTCTCCTGCAGGCAACGTCCTTGCCTCCTTGGGGGCATGCTACCAAGCACACTCTTTCCCTTTCTCCTCTGATCACATATTCTTGGCAAGCTAACATTTAGGATTTCTCAGGAAGGACCCTTGAAGCCACCAGGCCTCCCAGATGCCTCAGCAGTTGCTCTGAGCACTTCAAGTTCTCGCATGAAAACACGCTCTTGCTCCCTGTAGGCTCCTCACGGGGACAGGACGTGCCTTCTGCATGCGCCAGAGCTTTCCGCCTCCAGAACCCTTTCATCCTCATTCATAGGCAGAGAAACGCCTGCCCACAAATACTTCAGGAGACTCAAATAGCGATGTTCTCAATTCAGTTAAGATACCTGAGTCCCAAGACAAGGAAATGCTGTCTATGCTATTACCAAGTTATAAATTAGCAATTTAAACACAGGAACCTTCCTGCAAATGATCCTGTGCAATACCAGGACCCACGCATGGGACTGGGAGAAAGCATTTCATCAAAATTATACTAGGTCAGTTGTAGGAGCAGGAGGGCGTCCTACAGGTCACACAGTGCACATCTCATGGTCACACTGAAGAGCGTGATCAACAAAATAAATCAGAGTGACCAATAAAATTAATAGATGTAAAAATACAGAAATCCATTTTAAGCAGAGAGTGAAAGATAAAAAGGTAAGTTTTTCCTAAAACCTGTGTGCTCTCTTGTTCTGTTTTGCTTTCTATAATGTTTTAACCCAACTATCAGTTCCATTTCCATTCCCCAGGGATTCGTCTCTGCTGGTGCCACAGTTGTGGATCTCACAATGCACTTTAAGGCCAGGAGTAGCACTGCAAGTCTCTCTTCCCCAAAGCTGACTGAGTCTTGGAGTCCTACCCACCCCATTTGCTCTAAATAGAGTTTTACTCCTTTAGAAAGTAAGAAAGGTACACATGCTCAGAACATGCATCTGTAAACTCAGAGCATGCACCAGGCATTATTGTTAAGAATTATGGCTTATCTACTTATATATTTCAAGATGCAAAGGAGGTCTACTTATATACTTTAAAATGCAAAGGGGGTCTACTCCTTTATATGGCAACCATGGGGGCTGAAAGAGGCCATGGGGCCCTGAAATGCCTTGGGCAGCTTCAGAGACCCAGCATCCTAACAGCTTTCCTTTCACAAACTCTAAGAGCCACACATTCAGACAATCTGACCACCTAGAAATTGTATACTGAACGCTGTCATCAGACGATGGGGTTCAGCCTTCTAAGGGCAATGGCCTCGGTTTCTCTAGGGGGAGCTCGTTAACTTGAAGGTGGCATCTGATCTCTTCCCACGCCTTCCTGGGTTCTGCCTGGCAGGTCTCTATCTTCCCCAGGCTCTTGTGCTCTCTGGAAGTTTCACACCACGGGAGACAAGGTTGAGGTCAGGGATGGGGAGATAGCAGTGATGTGTTCCTCCTCCTCCTCCTTCTTCTCCTCCTCCTCTTCCTCCTCCTCTTCCTTTTCCTTAGGTTTTCAGGGCCTCCAGCAACACTTCTTCCATAATTCCAATTTCTGCAAGGCACCCTCTTTCTGTGGTCCCAAATCCCCCTGGCCAATGCCAAGATGTCAAGGTGGGGTGGGGGTGTAGGGGGTCTTATTGTTTTTCCAAGGCCTAGGGGTGCTAATTCTGGCTGTTGCTGCACCCCAGGGGGGCTTCGCCATCCATCACTTCTTCTCTGTTCTTCCCTTCAGCTGCCCAGAAGATGCTCTAGCTGTCTAGATCTTACTGGATCCATGCACTCAACAACCCCTGCTGTGAACTTAAGACTGTTAAGGACCCAGAACTGGCCTCCTCCACCAAGACGGGCCTGTGGCAGCTGTAATGATAACAATAATTCAGGTTATAAAATGCAGTTCTCTTGCACCAGGGAGGAGACAATTTTGTGATGCATCCTAGTTCCTTCCCCTGTGGATCAAGCAAAAACACTGAACTCAACTTAAGCCACAGCCTTGCTTTGCTCCCTCCCTCACCAGCTCTTCCTAAAATACCCATCCTCAGACACACAGGGATCCCCATCTCACGATGTTCTTAGTGGAGAATCCTAAGACGGGAAGCTGTGTAACCAGATCCATCTTTTTGAAAGTCTTAGAGTAGCTTGTGTTTTCTTGGCTCTATCTTGAATGATAGGAATCTTAAAGTGACTCAACTTCTCTTTTCCTAATTAAATAAAAAAATAAAAGAAAAAAATAAGATCACAATGATGCTATCCAGCAGGTGTCTTGGGGACTTCCTATCTGCTACTCATTTGACTGTCTCAGCCCTCACTGTCTTTTCCAACTTCAATGGTTTCTTTCCATTTCTCTAGCAAGTATATTTCTTCCCATCTCAGGTTATTCACAAATGCTCTTCTTCCCCAACTGAAGGTAAGGAATAAAAGACAACTAAATCCAGGATAAAGAACTAGGTCAATAAAGATTTTTTTGAGACCCAGAACAGTGAGTTTTCTGTTACCCCACATCCTTCTAATTAGGGAGCAGTCAGGCAGAATATTCTTTTTAAGGAGAAATTTTAACCCAATAAAGTAAAAAGATCTTTAAAGTCGATAACTCCCAGTCCTTGTGTCCAGAGGTAAATTATCCCTCTGTGATGCCCATTTAGAAACCTGGGAACCTTCTAACAGGGATGTAGGGATCAAGGTAAAACGGGCCTGCTGGGGTGTGATTCCCATTCCCTTCCTTCCATCCCTCTGGCCAGGGAAATGCACTTCTGAGGAGGGCAGGACACGTGAGCTCCTGAGTGGTGGCCATCCTTCCACCAGGGATAACAGCGGCTCACCACCTTCCTCCCCATCCCAATACTACCACCATCTGCCCACTTGCAACTGCGGATACACGACCTCTGTGCTCTTGACCTTCTCAATTCACTGACTGCTGAACTCTGCTGCTTTTCCCATTTAGCAGGCTCCTCCTTCGAAATACCAAACCTCAGGGACTCACCCTCAAGGTGGAACTTCACGTCATTCCAGATTCTACTTCACCCCTTGCCTGCTCTCACCAGCTTCTTGGGGAGGCAATTTCAACAGTCGCTTTGCTCTACAGTGCGCGGCATTCTGGTACAGAAACATGACAGTCCACGAAGCTGAGCCACTCTTGCTGACCCTCTCAGCTCACAAGCCCTATCCTGTCTCTGTACCCTCAGCTCAGCCTGCACTTCCCAACTTCAGGGCTGAATTTCCCTTCTCAGCCCCATGCCCGATACCCAGGGGGCTGGTTATTGCTTGAGGACCCCCCCCCCACACACACACACACATACACACACACACCACCAGCTCTTTGAGAGCACCCAGAGCCTTCCTATTTCACTTGGGCACTTGCAACTCTTAAACATGAGCTTAAAACATTGCAATTCCTCACCCATAGCCCTGGTAATATGATGAATTGTTTGTCTTCATGTTGAAACACAAGTCTACCCAGGTGGAACATTCCCTTCCTCCCTGAGTGCACTGAGAACATGTTTTATTCCTACCTTTAGAATATCGGAACCTGGAACATGATATGTAGTCAATACATGTCCCACGTAATGACTTGCTCTCTTCTGTATATTGTTCTATAGTTGTTCATATATGCTTATATGTCTGTCTGCCTGCAAAGCTGTGAGATCTTGAGGACAGGAATTGCTTCTTTTATCCCTTGCACCTGGCAATATCTGAAACATAGTATGTAAGAGAAGGATGAGAAGGAAATGAATACCTTGGTGACATGGTTCAGTTTCATGCATTTAAATATCATTAGTGTTGTGGACACATGGATGTCTGAGTAAGAAGACAAGCCATGTGGCCAGCTCAAGCAGTTCTGAATTATTTTACTATTAAATGAATTTTGATAATTATTTTTAGCTCACATTTAATTCATTTCATTTTTTAAAAAGACTGATTATATGATTTGTACCTAAAGAATGGATGATCTGAGTGTCCTCATGTCCTCCATTATTGCCTTTAATGCCACTTGAGAAAATCAAAGCTAACCAGCCATCCACAGACACAAGTTCTCATTCTCAAATCTACTTTATCTTTGTCACTTGGGTCATTTGTTTGGTTACAAAGATGGTTCTCTTTGGGATAACCTGCTTTGTTTTTTGTCCCATTATTGTAACCAAGTATCACAACTCCAACCTCCCTAATTCATTACTGCAGTCTACTTATTGCTGACCATTGACCAGTAATGGTAACACACGCTTACGGGTACACACACACACACACACACACACACACACACACTCATACACACATTCAAGTATGGTACAGAGACTGTGGAAACTTGTAATTCTCCAGTAGTCTGGCGTTTTCTTTTTCCTTATTGCAAAAGAATCGCACTGTGAGCTCATACTTCACACCAACCTCTAAAGAATGTCAGATGAGAAGACAGCTCCTTTCCCTCTTGCTGTAGAGATCTGTTTCTGGATACCCACAGAATAAGAAACTCTGCTCTCAACACAAGGGCACTTGTACACTCCTCAACACACAGTTCTTGATTACTTGGGTGTGTGGGTGCTGTACTTCTGAAGCTTGTTAAGTGTATTTTTATTTTTTCCTTTTGCCCCAAATAGTCTAGATCATCTCTGTTCATGTCGTTTGGGTTGTTCAGGTAGGTACCAGCATTAAAAATACCAATTTAGTAAAAGTTAGTTACCTATGGTGCCTCCAGAGCACAGGTAGTCCACACCAGGAGGTAGGTGTCTGGCGCATGGCTCAGTCCTCAGGACAGGGCACTTGCCTCTGGCTGTAGGGCTGTGGCTGGCTGATAGCTGATGTCTCCAGGAATTTCTCTTGTGTAAAAGGAGCTGCCACGTCCACTGGTCTCAGCCCTCCCCGTCAGCCACTGACTCCCAAGGACCCCAAAGAAGGAAATCACAAGGCCCACCTCTGTCTCTTCCCCTATGAGGCTTTCCAGCTTCAGAGCTCCCCAAGTGACCAGCTAAGGCATTTCCATTTAATTCCTCCTCCCTTAGCCCCATTCCCTTCTCTCCCACAGTCCTCCCTTGGAGTATTGCCACTAGGGCACTGGACACCGTTCTCTATCCCGGGGTTTGTTTCTTTGGAATTCAATCTAAGACCACTGATGCCAGGAGTGGTCTCAGGAGGCTGATGATCGTGGGGCCGTACTGCCTGCCAGCTGGCTGGGAAGAGGGGTCCTGTCAGTGGTAGGTAGATGTGGCCAGGCACGTGGCTAGCGCCTGGCCTGCGATTGTCAAAACTCTCCTAGGTGATGCCCTCACATAGGAGCAGGCAGGTGAAACAGCACAGACATGGGAAGGTGAGCAGGAAGAGTACTAATAAGAGAAAGGGAATCTGATGGCTCAATCATCACAGGAAAATGAAAAACCAATTTAAGTCAAAACATGAAAGTTAGTTTTCATGGAAAAAAGCTTAAAACAACAACAACAACAACAACTTTGTTTCCTGTTGTGAAAGAGCAGAAACTTTTCAAGAATTGACTTTAAAAGTACTGGATCATTTGAAAAGTTGGATGCTCTACCCCTGCCCGTCACGTCTGTCAAGCTAAGGCCAGGGCCTGGGGAGAAAGCAGTGAGACACCAAACTTGAGAAGGGGACATGGATGTGACCCATTCCAGAGCCCTTGTCTATTCAGGCTCTCCTGCTTTCCCTGGTCCTGCACCTCTGGCCTAGAAATTCTGGAATTTCCGTGCAAATAGGGGTTGGAGCAGTGATCATGCTGAAGAATCGGCCAACTGTGTGTGGAAGGCCCAGAGACATGTGGTTTCCAATACCCGAAAAACATGCTGGTCCTCTGAGGACTCAGGAGTATCTTTCCATGGGAGACCTGCTAATGTGGGCTCCCTGATGATAAGGGCGTGGTTAGATTAATGGCAGTACAGCATGTGGTGGGGTGGCGGGGGCCTGGCCATGTGGAGCTGTGGAGTGGTTCACAGAACATGTGTCTCTGGGGCAAGAGGGATGGGAGGTCAGCAAGGCAGCACGGAATGTGTCCCATGGAAGAAGTCAAGGGCAGATGATCAGGAGCCTGAAGCAGGAAGCTGTTCCAGTGCAAGGTCATGTCTCTCCACCCTCTTTTAAAGCTGGAATCAGTTTTCTGACCCAGAAGTCATGGACTGGTGACAGACTAGGCACCCATTAGGACAGGCCCAGGCACCACTGCAAGTAGATGTGGTAAGGATTCCCTGGCTTGTTCCTTGAAGAGGCCTGTGACAGCCTATTGGTGGCCTCACACTGGGGAGCAGGAGACCCAGACGTTTAATGATTCCTGATCATAGGACTGGAGATAACACTGGTAGCCAGGGGCCTAAAGTGTCACCTAGTCCCCTGTGTCAGCATAGTGGTTGGGAGGGGCCAAGTAGCAGATGCAGACCTAAAGCCAAACTTTGCTTCACACACTAGGACCACACTCCACTCTGGCAGGCCACAAAAGGACAACTGTGGCAAGGTGACAGTGACAGCCCCAGTATCCAGTCCTAGGCCTGTGGATTGAGAGCTCTGGGCAGGAGATTGCCCATCTCTATCAATATCAAAAGTCAAAAATAATATTGCATCCCATGAGGAAAGGCAGGGACCGTGCCCCCTACAGACAGTGTTGTCTTCTGGATGTGACTGAGATGGAAAAGATGCCCGTGGAGATTCTGGTGAGCCCCATCCCAGGCCTTCCTTGGGCTCTAGGTCTAGAGCTCTCAGTGTCCAGAGATCACATTCCTCACACAGAAGAGTAAAGCAGTGTAACTTGCAACCAAAGGGTCCACTATTCAAATTAGCCTCACCTGGTTCTTGGAGATATCTCTTCCATTTCTTTTTGTGCTACATTAACTGGGTGGAACAAAAGGTCCGTGGTATTTTCTGTCATGTCAGGAAAGGTAGCGAATACAGCCAGTTGAGAGTTTACTAATCATTTCATATACTGTATATGAGGAATTCAGCCCCTTCCAATTTTACCTTTGGGGTCTAAAATGTTCCATTGAAAACTCCAACACTCACTGTAAAGGATTAAAATAAATGGAGAATTTTGCTCTCCCATTTGTTGCTGAATCCTTGTTCTCAGAACGACTGAGCCTCTGCAGGCAGATTCATGCTGCTTTTATAGCCATGTTGCTAAGGTGATTTGGTGGGATGAAAACACACTGGCAACTCTCCATTAATTTGTTTACAAAAGAATATGAATGACTTGCACATGAAATGAATGGCCTCCCACAGCAGAGCACTTCAGCCTCTTCTCAACTCTTTGAATCCAACTGCAGGGGGCAAGGTCCTTCTCTAGCAAACCTGGAACCAACGAGCAAATTAAGTAGAAATTCCTTCAGTTATTGTTGAGATACAATGACTCCCAGCAGCAACATCTACAATCTGCTTAATAGTCCCAATTAACTAACTATTTAGAGTACAAAGTGAAAAACAGAATATATGCAAAACTAAGTCAAGGAAAGATCATTCAGGTCCAAAATAAAGTGCACATACATAGCTTTATAGAGCAAGCATCTTAGCTCTCAGCAAGATAAAATGCCTTTGGAATGCAGTTGACCACTTGTCTTGCACACATGTGAATGTGTACTGTAATATATTTGCATTTAATCAATAAGCATTTATTTAATACAACTGAGTCCTTTTGAACCTGAACATGAGGGATGGGGTGGAAAGGATAGCCACTAAATGGATTTGAATGGATAATGCAGAGAAGTGGAATAAAGGGCTGGGGTACTTGACCCCTCTTTTCCTACTAAAGGGTACCATATTGCTTTGCACCTCTGCACTCAAATCCTGTGCATGGCTTTGGCCTCAACTACATCAGAATCATGGATCACTGACTTTATTTTAGTGACTCCTGAAAAAAGAATGAAAATATAATGTAAGAAACAAAATTCCTATCATGATGTAAGAGAAGATTATTCTACAAGGCGATCTAGGAAGGGATTGTGAACCTCAACTCTGGTTCTCAACTCTTTGGCTCCACTACTTCCTATTCCTGATACAAGGAAAATGACAGCCTCTAAGCCTGGTCTCGTGCTTTGTAAAAGGAGAGTCATAATAAAGGTAACCACATCTCATTCAAGAGGTGTAATCTGGGAACCTGTGTTTGGTAGGGAGTAAATATAGTCAGTATCTATTATTCTTTTTTTAATATAAATTTAATAGCATGGATTCTTCAGTTAATATGTAGAGAAAATCACCATATTCTTTAAATTCTAGGGCCCTTTTTTTCTTAATATGAGAAAAGTACACTTTGTATGGATTTGACACAAATTTCTACTGCGATCTCTTCCCTCTTAAAATTAACTAAAAGAAATCCATTTTCACTAAAAGAACCCCATATAGATTATTTGAATTATTTGATTTTCTAGAAGCTCATCAATAATGTTGCCCCTTGTAGATTAAAAGCCTATGAAAATCCTAATGTAGCATGGCCATTTTTCCTGACTTTGAATCTAAGATATCTTAATTGATGAAAGAAACATGGATTTATAGATCCTTCAAGTTGAAAGAAATCTTAAAAGGCAGAACTCCCCCGTATACACACCCTCACTCACTCACCCTCTGTAAGGGTAGGGACAGTGTCTTATATTAACTGAATCTTGCTGTTGATAAGAGTGCCTGCATGGATGTAATGCTTATTTGGAATGAAATGCATTTATACCTGATTAAGCATGCATTGGATATCTTATAAATGCTGACATTTGGATAAGCCATGGAGTTATAGAGATAAATGGAATGTTTTCTGCTCTCTCAGAGCTCATCATATCAGGGTATTGTAACTAAGTATCATGAAGTTAGTGCTTGGGGAGATTGATTGACAGAGTCTAGCAGACTGTGCATGAACAGCAGTACCCTTCCCAAGCTTCTGGAAGGATGCATGATGCCCTTGGTCTCACACAGTCCAGCTAATACCTTCATAGTAGCCAGCTCTATAATATGATAATTGGTAGCACCCAAGCCTGGCGTGGCATGCCATACGGGACGGGCAGGCATTTTGATAATTTCCTGTCCTTAAAGTTTTGAAATATCCATCTCACAGTTGTAACAAGGATCAAGGTAGGGGCTGGATCAGGGATATGAGGCTGCTCCTTGAGTGAATTTTATTCATTGAAACTTGGACTCATTGAAAACCTGAGACTGTGGCCTTGGAGGACTGTCCCTCACTTCACCACATGGAATGCTTTCTCACCAGGAAGGCTTTTCTATCATAAAAGGACTCTTAAGTGACACAGTCTCTGCCTCCGTGTAATTATTCATCATCAGTGCCGACTCTGCATTTGGAACAAGAGATTAAATTAGGCCCTCTTCAACATGAGACATGCCGGACAGAGAGGGTCCCCTAAATTATTATGATATTACATCTGGGGTTTTGGTTAAATATTTTCAGATCCTTCAAACCTCCTTCTTACTATAATTTCAACAGATTTTATTACTTACTTTTCTCTCTTGGAGCCACTAATTCATGATAGAGCCTCTGAAAATGTGGCACTTGGTACCGGACACCCCTCACAGTATTGAAATGGCTTCACAGGAGATCTCGATTACATCTTGCAGAACAGAAAACAGTTTGCAGAACAGAACATGGAATCGCTTTGCAAACTGTAAAAAGCCTTTTACAATTCAAGCTATAGCTAATGCTTTGTAGATTTTCTCTGTTCTTTAAATCACATACATCAAAGGAGTTAAATGGCTTTGTTCAGAGCCGGTGGCTCAGCAGTGTCTATAAAAAGAAAAGGCAATCTTAGTTGTTTCTTAATTAAGACTCTTGTAGTATAAGGAGTGTTAAGAAATTAATTTGGCAGGCTAAATTAATGTGTATTACTTTAACAATTATCTCCGATTTATTTTGGGGATGCTAAAAAAATATTGATTCATTTCGCCAGCCTCCATGAAGTCATCACAAAGTAAACAGCATAAATTATTAAGAACCTGCTTTTGCCTGGCAACTAACTTCATGCTGGAAGGGCAGATGTCAAGATGCATTAGACGAGATGGTCTGGATTGATTTTTAGATAACTTTAAGAAAATTTCACCAAAAAAACTAACTTACAAATGCATGTCCTAGTTTCTTTCTATTTTACATTTCAGAGAATTACCACATTTTAGTGCCAGAAGGAAATTGAAGGACCATCCAATCAGATCTGAACAGAAATGTGTGGAGGTAGGAAAGATTTAGAATTGTAAAAACTAGTTATTTAGCTTCCAGTGGATTCTTATATCCATCAGCATTCTCTTTTAGTTGGGATAATTAAATTTCTTACTTAATTACAGGATATAATTGTGATTGATCTGTGCTTAAGGACCAAGAGTGGCTGAGTGTCACTAAGAAGGGAACAGAGGGACAGAATGACAGGTACTGGTCTGTTTCCTCTTCAGAAATAGCCTGATCTTCGCAGTTAAGTGTCAGTTCTGTTGGCTAACAAAAAATATTGAAAAGGCTTGTTAATGTAAAAAATACCATATCCACAATGTTTGGTGATAAAATAGGTGCAAGTTCTTAATTCTCTTTTCTTTGTACTTTTTCACATCATCTATTTTTAAATTGAAAATAAATTTCTGTAAAGTGAAAGTTATACATATTAGTATTTAGGGAACTGTAGTTTTGCTTCTGATTCTCTGATATCAAAGAAAATGAAGAGATGACACATGACTTCTTATTAAGGATCTAGGTAGACACGGTTTGTCTGAGAACACTACTTCCTTGTTGTCTTCACCCTTCTGTTGCACTCTCTTGCCTGGTGACAGCTGGACTTTGTACCCAGATACCTACAAGGTGACCGAGCTGTGACTTTGTCCACCCCCTGAAGTCCTTTCCACCCCGTTGCTCATGTCCACTCACACTCCAGAGCGAGGAGAAGGGACGACAGGCTTCCCACAGGTGAGTGTCAGGTGTGTATGGTTCTTTCCATTGGTGGTGAGGAGCTAAGCTGGTAGAATTTTGGCAACTTGATATTAATTATTTCTTTTTGTCATTTGTATATTATAATTTTTCCACATGGAGCTATATATAGTTTAATCTAAAAGTCAGTGAAAATGTTTGAAAGTAACCACAATCTATATCGCTTATAAATATCTCTTAAAATAAATTAATTTTTACCCTCTGCCATGTGGGAGGGCAAAAAGTCTTAGAAGAGGTTGTTAAGGATTTGCCTATGATTACATCACAAGGAAATAGAGGGACTGTTGCATAATTATTGTTAAGTAAACACCTTGTCTCAAATTATTCATTTTGTTGTTGTTGTTGTTGCTGTTGATGATGGTGTGTTGTTCTTTTGTACTCAGTCTTAAAAAGCTGAAGCAATTCAATAAGAAATGGGAAAAGAAAGCCTGGAGCCATTTAGCATTTAAAAATAAAATGCATAATAGAATGGATTTTTTTTTTTGCTCATTTTTTTTTCTCTGCATTAATAAACCAACACTAAAGTGCTTCAGAAGATCTGAATTTGGAACAGCAAGATTTCAGGGATAAAAACTTGTTTGAGAAGTGCATGGTATAAACAGGAACAAAGCTGATACTGACAAATGGGTCAGATGGGAAAATTCAGAGGAAGGATAATGATTTGGAAGAAATTACAATTGTCTTTATTTACTTTATTTGTAAGTCAATATGAGAGTTTTCTTCAATGAGTAAGTTGAGTCTATTTATATTTATCAATTTGATGGTTAGATTTGAGTTTGTCTTTTACTTAATTGATTTTATTTTTTTAAATACAGGACAGCAGGATGCATCACAATGCTTATTACACATTTACAGAAAAATTGTGCTAGATATGAGTTTTTAAAAAATAATATGGAATTATACATATTGTGTCTAATTTGGTAGCCTTTTTTCCTTTTTTCTTTGCTGAACTTCTTTTATTTTGTAATAATTTCTGTGATTTTGGAGATGTATTTAACAATTTATTACCTTATTCTAGTACTTTCAATTTATGTTCTTAGTCATTTGGTGTCAACTTTTGCTTCTCCCTGTTACTTTTGCAGCAATCAATGAATGTACCCTTTATATTCTGTTTTACTTGTCTTTTCTGTTTTGTTTTGTTACTTTGACTTTGACAGAGCAAAGGATATTTGTCTACTATTTTTTTTCTTTCCCATTCCCACCTATGTAGCAGCCAGCTAGCTTTAAGTAAGTATATTTAATCCTTTTTACTAGCTCTTTCATTAAATTCCTTAATCATCTCTTTGCTAAATGAAGTTCACGCTCTGGTGGATTCTGCAGGAAGGACTCCTGGGTGTCCTCAGCCTCTGAGGAGCAGCCTGGTTGGTCCTGATGCCTCTTCAAGTGTGGAGGGTGCTGTTGCATCTCTGTCTGGCTTTGACGGCTGCTTGCAAGAAGCAGGAGGCCAGCCTGTTTTCCTTTTCTTTGTAATTAACTTTCTGATTCTGCATGGAAACCCAGAGGGATCTTTTCTTTATTTTTAAAGTTCTATAATTTTATGAGGATGCGTTTTCTAATTGATTGTCCTGCATTGATTTTTTAAAAATTTTTTGAGATAAAAGATAGATCCACTCAATATATAGAACCAGGTCTTCTTTTCTTTCCTAGAACTTTCTTTGAATTACGGCTTTAAAGTTGAGCTCCTACCCACTGGGATCTGTGACACCTGCTGTATGTTTTATGCTGTTACTTCTGTTACCTATTCAAAAATAAAGAAAATGATCTGAAAACTGAATTCTTATTTATTATTCTGAATATGGTCATGCAATGTTTGTCACTCATTGATGTCACTATGTTGAAGTATTTGGGATACCTGGATGTTGGACAGAAGCTCTAGGGTACAATTTAATGAAAATATGGAATCGAGTCTTCTCAGGATCACTTTTAAGGTCCAAACATATGGTATACTTCTGAATATTTACAAACAGCATCAATTTATTGGCTTAGTATTAAGAAAAACAATGCTTCTCCTGATGATCTGATTTGATTTCAACTCATACATATATAAAGATTAATTAATAATATAGAAAAAGTGATACATACATGAGTTGAACATATATGTATATATTTGCCTACTTATCTCTCCTCTTTGGCAATGAAAACTTTGTAATATGAGAAAAGTCAATCTGAGTTGCTATTGTATTCAAAGCAAAATAAAATGCTTGTTCTTAAAGAGAATCTAAAATAACTAGAGTCAAATTTGCCATCTGTCCAAAGTTGGTTGCTGAACACTTGATGATGTTCACTTGAAAAATAAATGACGGACTCTTCTCTGCATTTTACACCTGTCCTTGTTTTAAGTTAAGGGCTTGATCCTGCTCAGGCTCCTGCAGAAGCCTCAGTGCATGCAAGATGGCTAGATTTTTTGGTTAGTTTTGATTTGTTTTGTGGAAACTTCTATGTTTATTTCATTCATTTTGGAAAAAAACCCATGGGGTGGATAGAATCATTGAGTCATAATCTCTTCTTTCTATGGAAACACGTTGAAGTGATTGTTAATTGATCCCCACTAGAACCTAATTACCCTGCACTCTTCCGTTGGGTGGTTTCTGCATAGCACAGCCTGAGTGAGAAGGGTTGGCACTGTGCAGGTCCTGTATCGTCCTCACCTGGATGAAGAATCCGCTGCTGTGCATAGTCAAGATGCATAAGACAGAAACCTAGAACATGAGAAGGAATAAAATCAGATGTAAGAAGACTTGACACTTGGGTTCTGTGAGTAGCCCTATGAAACCCCTGGAGTGGGGAAGAGGTTAAAAAATAGTATATGTTCAAGACTAGCTTATTTTCACATCAGAAATACTGATACAGATTTACTCAAATTTCCATCGCATGCTCTCTCTTCAGATAGATTTTTTTCAAAGTGGAATGTTCTGGTTTTTCCTTAGGACAAGCATGAGCCAAACATCTTTGGCTATGACCTGGGTTTGAATTCTAGTTTTGATACTTAGTAGCTTTATGACATTGAAAAATTTACTTAATCCACTTAAATACCAGTGATTTCAGATAAATGAACATAAAAGCATCTACGTTATTGGTTGATTTGAAGATTAATTAATAATATAGAAAAAGTGATGAAGACACAGGTTAAATGAGCATCAGCTAACATCTTTTCTGCTCTCTGTGCTTCATTTAGCACAAGTTTCAAAGACACTGTCTCAGCAAACATGACCCCATGCCAGAGCTCTCCAGGACGGTGTGACCTGGAATGCAAAAGCAGTGATACAGAGAGTCTCCAGTGAAGAGAGTCCCTTGTGTTCATATTTTTATTGGTTTACACTTCTGTTTTAGACAGCTTTGCATCACTGTAACAAAAATGCCCAATAACAACAACCTAGAGATGGGAAGTTCATTTGGGCTGATGGTTTCTGAGGTCTCAGTCTGTACACAGTCAATGTCACTTCTCTGGGCCCCAGGGGACACAGTATGAGGGAAGGCCCTGAAGAGGATCATGGAGATCAGAAAGCAAAGTCAGAGACAGGGAAGAGACCACAGGGAATATATGCCTTCGAGGGCATGCCCACCCAGTGACCCTCCTCCCCTCATGTCACCCTTTCTGTCTACTCAAACTACCATGATGGATGAAGTTACAGCTCTCAATCCAGTCACCCTACCTCTCAATGTTCCTGCATTAACAGGAGCTTTGGGGGACTCCTCGTATCCAGACCACAGTAACATCCAAGCCTGCGGAGGGCACTATGTGACATCGGGAAGTGGCACTTAGGATACACATGTATTATTTTAATTTTTCTGAATCTAATCATAGAAAGTCAATCAACGAGTAACAATCACATGCTTTGAAAGTCAGCTAGCTGATACATGACAGGCAACCCACTGAACTCCACCAAAGTAAGCACAACTCTCAAGTGGGACACCTTTCTACTTCTGTAACCACTGCAAATGCTCCTTGGTTCCCAAGACAAAGCATGTTTCTAAGAATGGCGTCATCATTTCATCATCACTTTGCTTCTGTCACCATTATACCTCAAAGCAAGCTCTTCTCCAAAAGTCTATATTGTATGAGAATTTTTGTAAAAGAGAACAATAGATTTTAGTCACAGGCAAAGTTTGAGTGGTGGTCTCAAACCTTGATACCTTCATATCTGTTTTAATGAGCCGGTCAAAAACAGGTAAGCGGATTATTTTGAAGCATTTAAGAAACAGTGATAATTAATCAGCAGTTGTTATTGTATTTCTGATAAAAAGTATAAGCAACATAATTTAATTTCATTTCTGCTTCAATTAATTTCACAGATATTTATTGATCATCTATTATGAGGGAGAAACTAAGAAATTGGGCAGAGAAAATTCAGAGGTAGATGAAAATTATTCACATAATAAGAACAGTGTTGAATTTTGGGTCTGTACAGTTTATGAAGATGACAAAGAGGAATGGATTGTCACTTTTGCCAATGGTCGCTGGCATAAGAAAGGGGCTTTACTGAGGAAACAGCATTCGAGTTGAACTTTGACTCAACTTGATGTCAAAGTGACCGAGATGGTACAAGATGATGAACAGCACTTGCAAAGGGTGAGAGCCACGAGTGGGAATGGGATTTATCTAGTGAGTGGAGGACATTCGGGCTGATGGGTAAAGGAGAGGACTATGCATGCTTTGGGGAACTAGTTTGTGGGAGCCTTTTGTGAATAGAGCATCTCTTGGGGCAGAGCCAGATAATCAATGTAGCAAAGTTCAATGCATGTCTGAACTAAGGCCCTGGGAGAGGGAATGGAGCAGGAGAGAAGTGAAATGCATGATGGTTCTATTATCTAAGGCAAGAATTTATGGAAAATAGTAAGCAACAAAAGCCTTGTAAAAGGTATGTTGAATTTGAGAGATGTTTGGTCCAATGAGAAAGAGTTATTTAAAAAGCCGCTTACTCTAAGCTCAAGTTATTGGAGATATATTTTTTATCTGTCAGTATGTAGATGTGTTAAATATGGTGCTCCAAGAAGTAGCTGTCAAGATGGGTTTAAGTGTGCAAGAGACTTAAAAGGGAAACACCCATGAAGAGGAAGAGGAGCAAGCAGGGGTGGGTCGGAAGATTCTTCAGACCACAGGTGGGTCTCATGCTTGTGAAAGGAGAAATGGGGAAGGAGGTTCATATGGGAAGAGTCTCAGACTGCAGCATCGTCTTTGAAGATAAAAGGCCTCCACAGAGTGGCCTGGATGAGAATCTCCACTGCACTCAGTCATTGTCTGAAGCCGCCCAGGGCAGGCATGGTTTAGGTGTAAATGGAGTGGCTGACCCCTAAGGGCAGCAGCTGAGGCTGTCAGTCAGCTATGCTCCCACGGCAGGAAATTTGAGCAGAACATTTCCATGGTTGCCACAATAAGTGGAATGGAATTTATGGGTGAATAATATCACTCAGGAGGGGAATGAGTATGAGAAAGGACATAGGTAGGATTCTTGAAGGACCACATAATGGTATTGAAGGCAAGTCAACCCGTCTTAACACTCTAGAAGTCATCAGGGGAATCAGGCCAGCATCTCAGAATGGAGAGATTCAAGAAAGAGACTGTAAGCAACACTGTTAAATCCTACAGAGACTATAAATGGAATAAAGATGTGACATGGGTTACTGAATTTAAGACTGGTTGGGGCCCTGATGACTTTGGATAGAGCAGGCTGAGCAGAGAGATGTGATTACAGCAGGCTCTGAAACCCTCTAAAGAAAAATACAGTAAAAGAAGAACAGAGACGGGAATTCCAGCTTAAGAGGGGCCAGGAACGAAAGGTTACCCTTCAGGACACAAGGAGATTTAGGCACACTTGTCGAGGAAAAGAAAGGTACTCATGAAGAGGGAGACATTGATAACTGAGCAGGATCTGGAAGAGATGTTTGGAGAGGAAAACATGAGAAGTTAGAGTGGTAGATGTTAATATACCTAGTGATAGAGTCTGGGGAGGAAATTTGGATGAATCAATCATCTGCACTTATTTTGTTTGGATACGGAAGTGAAAACTGAACCAGAAGTGGGGAAACATAAGCAGTCACCTTAGTGAGAGGGAAGTTATCTGGGTAGAAACAGAAGGATAGTCAAGAAGCACTGAGGCCCAGGTGGAGGCTGGAGAGGGTAAAGATGCAGTGATTCCAAGCTGTACAGTTATGCAGTCTTCCTCCAGCAGTGTCTGGCAGCTTAGGAGTTTCTGTTGAGCAAGCAGATGGTGGAATTAATCATAGGTTAGGGACTGATAAGCTCAGATGGGTCGGAAGGACAAGGGGTTGGGGAATAGGAGGGCACAGGCAAGAATTCATTGAATTGGTAATCCAGCCTAAGTAAGTAGGGAAACAAGAAATGGCTACTATTTTGGGAGATCAATTAATCCCATTAATGAAACATGAGGCTAAGTGAATTTCATACTTGCAGATAAGGTATATGAATGTATTTCTGATATTGAGTAATGGAGGAAGGTAAATTAACTATGTACTGAGTGTAATGTCAATGCCTGGGTATTAGGTTAAGGAACTAACATTATTAGCTCAAGATTTGTTTCTGGGACATAAATGAAGATATGCTTACCAAAATGAGGATGAAAGAATAATTATTTAAAATCATAATGTGTGCTTGCCCTGAAAAAAAACCCATTCTCTTTCTTTGTCTCCCTCCTCTTGGAATTGGCATTCTTTCCCAGCAGCCTGATCCAAAATGGCAGACACTGTCCCTGGGTCTATCTGCTTTTCCTCACACTGTGCACCTAACTACAGGCAAAGTTGTCAATTCTACCTTCAAAATATATCTCACAGTTCCCATATCTTACCCTTTTCATGTGTAACCTGAGTCCAAGTCTCACCTCTCTCCTCCTGGGACTGGAGAGGCTCCCAACAGCCTGCACTTCCAACATGTGTTGCTCTGCCACTTGCTCTGCTCTGAGCAGCCGGAGCTTCCACAGCATGGTCAAGTCACACTGTTCCTCCGCTCCAGGGTCCATCACATTATGAGGGAAAGAAATCCACTCTGTTCCGGCATTTGTGTGCCCTGTGGGGTTTGGTACTTTGTTGCCTTACTTCCCTTAGCTCCTGCCACCCTCCTTGCTCACTCCGTTTCAGCCACACTGACCTCTTTCCTGCTTCATTAAACATTTTTTACACGGATGATGTGTTGAAATGATGAACGTTTAAATATGGGTTGGACAAAATAATATTGTTAAAATCCATGTCGCCTCTTTTTCCACATTAATTTCATATTGTGTCCATGGTGGTCGCCTCTATGTGGTGACCACCTAAGTGAGTCTTCCCTCAAGTGTCTGAGGTGGCTGGGGGGTCCTCAGGAGCAGGCAGCAGGCGGGAGGAGATCTGGATGTGGAGCAGAGCAGAGCAGAGTGAGGAAAAGCTGAAGTCCTCCAAGGGCCTCCACCTACTGTTGTCACCTGTGGAGATCTTCAGAGTAATGATCTCTTCCTCATCCTTCGGGGTTTTATGCCAGTTCTTCTTACAGCAGCTCTAACTCAGAACCAAATAAGAAGGGGGATGATGGATGACATAGTTCCCAGAGAGCATCATTTAGCATGACTTCCTGAAGAACTGCCCGGATTGTTAGGGTTTCGGGAGCCATGCCTTATAGAACTGAAGGCAGGCATTGCTGGGAGGAGAGGATTTAAAGGAGGCATCTCATCGAGTATCAGAAACACTTTTAAGCAGGTGAGGAATGAGAGTCCATTCTCTGCATGTTCTCTCCCAGCCTCAGTAGAGACATAGCCATAGTTGAGCTGATTAAAATTCCTTCCCTTCCATTCATGACTCTTCTTATCTTGATTAGATGTAGAAATGGAAGTTCCAGAGCTCCAGATTCAATCCCACACTGGAGGGATTCCTAGCAGGTAGGACTGTGGCACAGCACAGTGGAAATCCTGGCTGGTGCTGGGTCACCTGCTCCCTGGAGGGTTCAGGCAGAAACAGGACCACCAGTTCCCGGAGGTGGAGTGGAGCGTTCCTGAGGGTTGGGTAGGATGAGCTGTTAACTAGGTCAGAACTTCTGTGATGGTTTAAATTTCATTCACCAGAACTCAGTCATCTCCCTCTGATGTCAGTGAAACCTCAGCCCTGCACTCTAGACATGGAAATGTCTCCTTTCCTCTCATCCAGGAAGATGCCCGTGACATAAAAGCTCTATTCTTTGGTCTCTCTCTATCCCTGACCTCCTGGCAAAACTGTTTGCCATTTTCACATTGAAAGTGCTTCTTGATCTTTACCCAGATTTCTTCTAAAACTTCTAATAAATATGACTTCTAACATTAATGCTTCATTATTGGAAATTGATATTAAATGCATCTTTTTCTTTTAAGCACAATGTATGCTCATTAAATATAACAGCACAAAAATGAATATATTACCCTAAAGCCCACAATCTAGAAATAAACACTCCAAAATGTTAGTATAAACCTTTCCAGTTTTTTTTTTCAGAATTCAAATATATAGATATTTCCACAATTGAAGCCATAATATATACATAATTATGTAGCCTGATTCATCTCAACTTATATTGTGAACATTTCATTATATAAATAAGTATCTCTAAAGATCCAACTATTAGTGACTGTATATAGTTCCATTATGTGGACATTCCAAAGTTTGCTTAAATATTTCATTGTTGTTGGGCTGTTCGACTGTTTCTATTACTTGGTTTTCACCATTTAAATGCACAAATAAGTAGCTCTATTCCCTAGCAGTCATGGTGTGCTCTGCTTCGCACCTCTAAGTCACTCTGCCGGTCACACTTTTCATTTATAATACACGCTCCTTCATAATTCCTCTGCTGGGTGTCATAACATGATGTAGGTTGTCTATGTCACATCACTCTAGATCTAGACATGAAGATTTCTTAAATATATTCATCAAAGTAAGTGAGACAATGACCAGCTATAATGTCTCCTGTGGTTAGACATGGCAGACAATAGACATTTGTCAGGATGCTGTTTGCTAAAGTGTTCCCCAGGAAAATGACTTAAGTCAAGGGTCTTCGGAGAGAGAGCTATTCAATAAGTGGACGTCTTAAGTAGTCTTGGAAGAAGAAGAAAAAAAAAAAAAAAACAACCTTAGGACTTGTGCCAACTCAGGCTGCTCCCATTTCTGAATGTGGCTCAAGCGAGGACAGTTTCTCTATTTGATATTACTGGGAGAACAGATTAAGAGAAATGAGAAGCTGGAGTGGATCTTGCTGCAACAGAAGTTCCTGGGCACTTTGGGGATAACAGTTATCACCAGACTTCAGACTTCTGGGGTGAGTTACACAGATCTCCTTTCTCAACACCTAGCTAATGGGCAAGGTCCTTAACTATGCACCGAGGAAGGGAGTGAATCCTGCAGTGTTAGCTTCTGCATTCATAATCAAGGAAAGAAACTGAAGGTCTATAAAGAAGTGGAAAGGAAGGGAAGCACTTGTGGAGTTCAGACAGCTCTCCAATCGGGAGGTCAGGCTGGAGCTTACTGAATCTGGGTATCTCAAGACTTTGCCATTATGAAGAGAAGCCGACCCCCATGAAACCTCAACTTTTCACATTTCACAATGTCACAGTAGGAAACTGCTGCTGAAAGTTGTAGGAACACAAGATGAAGTTGTTGCTTTCAGATGCAAAATTGTCACAGTTACACCCTGAATTTGGAAAATTACCCAAAGTAGAAAGGTATCCTCTTCCCGACCCCTCACCCCCACGGGAATGAGGGCACCCCCAATCAAAACTAGAAGACCCTGTCCAGGACATGGAATCAAACCTCAGGAGAGTGTTCAGAATGTGCATGTCCTCTCACCTCAGATCTTCTTCCTGAAGCACCCTTCCCATGAAGGGCACTCAGAGCTTGTCACATTGTCCCTCAGAGGAGGGCCCTGGGGGAGAGGGAGAACAGTGAGGAATAAGAAAAGTCACTGGTGCACAGCGTCAGACAAGTGACCTTCCCATGACCTCCCAGCAGAAGGCAAAGGGAGTAATGACATGGTGATGCCATAATCTCACTACAAATTGTCATGAAATAAACAGGCCAATCACCAACCAATGACCGGCCTAAGGAAAGGACGATGACATGCATGAGATATTTATGATGGCATTTATTTCATAGTGGAACTAAGGGTAAGTTTTTAAAAAATCTGTGTGTTTTCCTACATCATTTGAATGTGTTTCAATCCATAAAATATCCATTGAAAATACATGGTGATTTTTTTTAAAGGGGGTGGGGGGAGAGAGAGAGAGAGAGAGAGAGAGAGTGAGAGAGAGAGTGAGAGAGAATAGAAGCAAAGATCTGCAGATGTCAATATATTTTTCCAGTTAAAGAAAAATATGCAAAACATTTGTTCTTATACATCCACGCCTTCTCCAGAACACTGAGGTCTAAGTGAATCAGGTTGTTGAAATCTTTCTCAAAGTGAGAGAGTTACAAGCAAGGGACAGACAGGCTCCTCACTGTGAGGACAGGTCAGCAGGCATCCTAACTCTTACGGCTCATGGGAAAAGAAGGGCCTCTGTTCTGATTGCTGCGTGCATTTGGACAGGCTGGTGTTTCCAGACCTAGATAGAACTATTTGCAGCCCTGCAAGGTGGAAGTGCTGGGAGCGTCACACTTTTGTTAAACAGGTTACAGATGGTCTTGAGCCATTCTGACCCAAGTGGCACCACTGCAAAGAGCTTCTATTAACACAACATACAGAACCCTCTGCTGAGAATGCAAAGCACATCTTCATGCCACAACTTTGCTTTCATTGTTTCTTGATCAAGAATGTCGCCATGCTGCAGGTTGGTTAGTGCAGGGGACATTACAGGTGGAGCCTGTGGCCTGTCTTTCTCTTGGTCATATAGCAAAAACAGGATTTCTCCTCCTCTGAATAGTGGAGGCGCTCCCTATGCCTGGGGTGGTGTTCCAGACTCCTGGCTGCACGTGGTTTAATTTCCATGCACGCTTCTCTG
This sequence comes from Urocitellus parryii, assembly GCF_045843805.1. NCBI lineage: Eukaryota > Metazoa > Chordata > Mammalia > Rodentia > Sciuridae > Urocitellus > Urocitellus parryii. The sequence continues at coordinate 116,928,295 of NC_135532.1, read as the reverse complement.
AGTTTTCTCTATTAGTTTGTGTTCTCCTCCAGGGCACTAACCATTGATTGTTAGGAGTTCTTTATGCTCCCTGCAAGTGGAGTTGGCGTTACTGGGCCAGCGCAAATCCCAGCAGAGGGATTGATCCATTTCAAGATCCCAAGTGCCTATAGCTCCAGGTGCCAGGTGCAACTCAGAAAAGAGAAGCAGTTTCATTGACTGGAGCTAAAAGGACCTGAGGCTCAACAGTATGCATCTAATTGGCCCATAAATCTGCACATCTTCAGACAGAGCTTTCCTGGCTCTGTAGACTCAAAATCCCTCTCAAAGCATCATGTATTCTTCTGTGATTTCTCTAATTTCCCCAATATAAACCTTTAATGCAGTGTTCAGAGCACTGGCTTTAGACTCCCTGGGCTTACATTCCAGTGGCACCACTTCGTAGTTGTAAGATGTAAGATCACACAACTTATTTATCATTCCTGTGTCTTGTTTCCTCCTCTATAGTAACAATCCCTACCCCTGTGGTGGCTGTGGTTCTAGAGGTGTGTTCCAAAAGCCATGGGTGTGCAAAGTGACAGAGAGCCAACTCAGCTGCTGCAGTGAGTCCTAAAGGAGTCTTCATGGAAAAGCTGTGCTCAATTTATTATAATTGATTAGTGGCATCAACTATATGATTATATGACTAGGGATCTGAACTATAATTGGTATGAACTACTTGGCACACTGCAAATGTGACATGTTAAATACTATTACTGCTGTCCTCATTATTAGTATTAGTACTTTTTCTGGTGCAAGGAAGGACAGGATGAGGGAAAGAATTGGGTACAAAAAGAGCTGATTTGTCTGGGACTTGGATTGCTTGCTCTAGATTCAGAACTCGTAAGACTTTTTGTGTTCCCAGTGCCAATAAAACACTATGCAGAAAGTCAATAAAATGTGCTTATTAGATAAATTTATTATTGCTCAAAGCAAAACAAAAAAGCAGATCACATAAGAATGTAACACTAGGAGCCCAGCTACACACACATACACACACACACACACGCACACACACACACACGCACACACACACACACACACTTTGGATTTCATGGAAATCTGAAGGGCCATGCGCTTCACAAAGATTATAAGTTAAATAATTAGATTTCTTCAGACATCTTGCCGTGAGAAATAAATAAAACCATATCAACAGGCTTGCCTCATGGAAACTCGTGGATTTCTGCAAACCCGGGTTTTCACAGTTGATGAGAACCCTTGAGCAAATAGCTTGGCTTTTTGACACACAACACATGAAATGATTTGTTACATTTTCAATGGTAAAAACATAGTTCTTGTAGTTAGTTTATGGAGCATTTTTCTCTACATTTTTCTGTTTGGTTTGCTTACATTGAGAAAGGTAGTTTTAAATACATCTAATCTTCTCAAGCCAGGACGACAAATGGAGACTTCCTTCTACAGTCTAGCACATTCTGAGGCAGGTAGCTGAGGGGGGTCTACACATTCACATGTTTTCATCAATGCTATTGCACATACACGTGGACACCACAGAATTACAGCACTGTGAAGGGCTGGGAGGAATTTTAGTTCTCTTCTGATCCCGGTCCCTCACTTTATAGAGTAAACACTGGCAGCTCTGAAGCCACACAATGAGGGACTGTAAAACCTTGTAGACATTCTGGTCCTTTCCTTATGGTGATCTGAGTTTTCGGTTGCAAAATTGGCATGCCAGAAAATACCATAATCCAACGTTACGCCTGTTGTGCCAGATGAATGATGGCAGAGTATTAAGTGCAGAATCAAGGACTTCTTGCTCCGTTGGGGGTACCACAGGTGAATGCTACCCAGTCTTCCTCACTGAAGAGGTGTGTGATGGGTGGATATTGGGAAATGGAGTGCAGGTGAGGTGGGCCAGAAGGACAATTGAATCAAAACACTAGAACCTGCTGTGTGTGGACTCAGGGAGGAGCCGGGCACAAGAAAGAACAGCAAGCCAGAGAGGACTGTATGTGTGAAAGCTCTGGGGAGTGAATTCACAAGATGCCCTCGACATGACCAGATCTACATGGATGAGTGTGTGAATTCAGGAACTGCAATGGAGCTGTCCGGGAGGGGTCCATTAACAGGGCCTTGGGACACAGCCACTCCTGGGACTGTAAGCCTGTTCAAGGTGGCTCCTGAATGAGGTAGAGGTCGAGGACGGCATCATGCCCAGGCCCATCTCGGAGGAAGAACTGATGTTTGGGCCAGTTGCTGAGTCCAAGGATAAAACCTGCTGGGTTCAGGATACAGACCTAGACTGAGCTCTCGGATCAACAGTTCCATACTTTTGTCAGAAACCGGGGAGAAAAGTGTGGGTAGGAACTAGTGATTTGTAAATCTGAGTGGGGGATACAGATTTTGGGGGTGAAAAGCTTGTAATTACAGTCATCAGAATGGACAAATTATTAAGGGAGAGTGTAAACCAAGAAGAAGATCCATCAAGACCTGTGAAAAATAACAATATTCAGTGAGATGGCAGGGAAGCAAATGCGGAAAGGGACATCCTATATTGCCAAAATAAATCATCCTCAAAAAGTTACTTCATGATGTCTCAGGCCAGAAGTTTCCATGATTTGATGCTGAGTATAAATCAGGTATTGCAATAACCTCTGTACAGTCCTAACCACTTACTTACTCCACACCTATTACCAAATACCAATCATTTAAAGTAGCACCTAAAAGGCGGTCCCTTTCAAGCAGAACACAGTGCACTGAGCTGTGGGTCAAGGAATCACCTTCTATAAACATATCCTTGGTCATCATCAAGATGTCATCTTGATTGTGACTGGGCCAAAACTAATGTTAGATCTAAATATAACTTGCACTTCTATCTTCTCCTCATATTATAGCTTGTATTTTTGGCCGCCATTTATCTTACATTAGAATAGTTCAATGTACCCCAGCAGTGGCCCCCAGTAGAGAAGCCACAGCACCAAGGGGCTTGAAAATGCACATCATAAAATTCCACCATAAAAATGTACTATTTCCTAACATCGGTGTTGGCCCAGTCACAATCATCACCCTAAGTACATCATCACCCTAAGTACATGTATGAAGACACTAATGGTGTGACTCTACTTTGTGTACCACCAGAGTCATGAAAAATTGTACTCTATATGTGTACTATGAGTTGAAATGCATTCTTCTGTCATGTATAACAAATTAGAATAAATAAAATTTTTTTAAAAAGTATTATTTGATCAATTTGTAGATTGAATGATATTTTTCTTATTCTTTTATTTTTATTTTATTTTATTTTTGTTATTCTGACCACAATTTAGACTTTGGTACTATTCAGAGTGTACCAGTTAAGTAGCTAAAATAAAGAATATTCGGGAGCTAAAGTCTTACATTAGAATGAGATAAATTTATTTTTTAGATTATTTATTTATTAACTACTATTTATTTAATGCTTTAGACCATATTAATGGTTTATTGTTGCTTAGCGCATGATAGTATAAAAACAAACATATCAAAAACAAGTGAATTTATTCATCAGAATGTCACAGAAACCTCCTGGAGCTCCTCATAAAACTATATATATGGCTTAAGATATGACCATGATCCGAAGTCTTGCATCTTTTTTGGCATATTTCACGGAAAGATAAAAAGAAAACTTGCAGAATATTATTTGGGTGGGATGTCAGGAAATAATATTCAATAAAAGATACCTGAAATGTTTCAAGTCAAGATAAAATTGGAGATTCAATTGTTTCAAAATCTATTTTAAGTAAAAACTAAGTCTTTATGCCAGCATAAGGTAATTGGCTAATTTAAACTGCCGAAATGATGTCAAAAAACAAAGCAAGAGGAAAGATGTTTTATACAATTAGAAAGCAATACTTTAAACTCATTAATATTTTCTTATTTAAATCCTGATAGAATTTTCAAGCTTTAACAGCATTTCAAGACATGACTACAATAAGTCGGATGATTGAAAAGGTTATTTAGATAGACCTATCTATCCTATAACATACAACATAGCATGCATGATATATATTTTATTCTTTTAGAAAGTGGAGACATAGGAAATGATTGGCAGTTTTTTTTTTCCAGAACAGAATCTTTCAGAAGTAGAAATGAATGCCTTTCTCCACACACAAACTCTTCAGCTGCATAAAAGTATCCATGGAAACCCTTACCTGTTAGAGTTCTAATATGCATATACAAGGTTATTTTCTTTTGCCTTTTATTTCAACCAAAACGTGAATAGAATGAGAAAGAACTGAACTAAGAGAAACCTTTGCGGTCTTACGTAAGAGTTGCAGACACAAAGCCCATTACATTTTATAGGTTCTATTTGGCAGTAGACCAGATGACTGCATAGAATATGTTCATTAATAGACATAATGAGGATATTATATTGGATTAAATGTCCAATTATACTTATGGAAACAAATTGATGATTTTATTATTTCTCTTAGGAGCCACGGTTGATGCACACCCAGTTCCAATAATACTTCATAGTTTTCAGTCAGAGAAAATATATGGATTAAAAAAAAAAAAGAAAAGAAAGCAAAATTAGGCTCGTATTAAAGGTCCCTAGAAGGTAGTGTGCGTCTGGAAGACACATGGAGTGAAGCAGAAGCCAGTAAGACTCAGGGCTTCTGAAAGACCTAGGCCAGGCGTCTATGCCCAGGGGCCTATGGACGGCGAGCTGGCCGGTGCCATGGAAGGACTGAGATAAGGGAAGGAGCCATGGCTGTTCACTCCCAGCTCTTGCAGGGTAAGGAATCTATCCTGGTGACTTATACCTGCAGAGGTGAAGGGCAGGGCTCAGGTGAGCCCCAGCTGGGGTGGTGGGCAGGGGGGCTGGAAGTGGGCTGGCCTATCAGCAGCAGCATCTGATGGGGGCTTATGGAGGCCAACTGGCTTTTTCCACACGTCCCGGTTGGAAGCAGGGTGGTGGTGGGGACAGGATTTAGGGAAGCTGTTATCAGTCAGGTGCTGAAGGCTGGCTGGAGCCATTGTGACAGGGCTGTGATTGGCTTCTTGGGCTGGCTGCTGCAGACTGAGGGATGGAATGTGTACCTAGAGTGCCGCAGTCTGGCTGGGCACAAAATCACGAGCCACTCAAGCAGGAACAAACTTTATTTCCAAAAGTCCCGCGAATGCCACTCACACGGCCTTCTCCCAGGACACACTACACCAACAGGAAATCCCTCCTCCGGAATTCCCTCCTACCACACTTCCCCAACCAATGGGAACTCTCTGGGAGTCCCGCAAGAGCTCCAAAGTAGCAGGCCGAGGTGGACAGCAGGGGTCTAATCTCCAATTGAATGCACATCTTAACATAATCATTATCATCTCAATGGCTTGCTGGGGTCACCTTTCAACCAGAAATGCCATGCGTCATTCCTACTTGGCTATGGCTCTCAGCACTAGAGAGGGCCTGGTTGCTGTGCACCATCCATGCAGTCTCTCAGAACAGAGGCCAGTGAGCCTTTACCCACTGTAGGCATATGGGAAATAAAGAGCAGGTGGACTGAGCATCAGAGAACTGCGGTGGACAGGAGAAAAAATGAGAGAAATGGGAAGAAAGTTCTGAAGCGCAGTTTGGCACTAGAGTGGAGGAAGGGCAGGAGGAACAGGAAGGAAAACAGGCTCAGTCACTTACCTGTCTCCCTGTGAAATGTGGTGTTCTGGCTGGTCACAGGGGGCCCATACACCTTCCACTGAATTAAGAAATATCCAATTAAATGGAAATATTAAATACTTAAGCAACAAGTGAATGAAATAGGAGAGACTTCTGGTGTATTAGTTGATACTTTTCCTCCTTGGGAGCCAGTGATTGTGTGGCAGGCCACTTCTTTCAAAACTAGCTTAGCTTGGGAGATCAAAATATCTTCACTGGAGGGCGAGTGGGCTCAAGAACCAGCTCATCTATCAGTAGCATTCAGCAGCTCTTCACAAGCTCCTGCCCAGATCTTCTGCCCAAGCCTCCCACAGATGGCTCTGGTCCTGCCCATCTGGATCACGCTGTTCCCAAGCCCATCTGTGTTGCTGGCAACTGAGTGTCTGCATGCTGTATCTCCCTTTCGTGTATTCCTTAACAACAACACAAAAAAATCCAAACACAGGGACACAGGTGTATTGATTTTACTTTTGCATGGGAGTCGCCATGCTACAGGTGACTCTGGAGTGGTGGGAAATGGAATAGGCCTCAGAGCAAAGGCCAGGACACAGTGCCTGGCTCCTGGCCATGCCATGAGTCCAAGGACCTCAGGTTGAGATCAGGAGAGCACTTCACTATCCCTATTCAGTTCTGTGTTCCACTGAGAGGGGGAGAAAATTATGGTTTTCATGATTATTTTTTTTTCAAAAGCATCCTTTCCTTATTTGACACTTCTGAGGAAATCGTGGGTGGGCTTTCTATGATCACACGGGTTACTATGATGTGGGGGTATGAGGCGCCATCCTACTGGGTAACACTCACGATTCGATGTCTTTCCCTTGTAAGTTACTATTTATTGTTCCTTAGTTATATTTTTAACTTAGCTCCCAAAATGAGTCCTGGATTTCCAAACAATCTGTGCTGCTGCGAGGGGCTGTTTTCATGTACCCAGTGGATAACAGACTTCAAATGCACGGACGGGTTCTCTCCTGCTGTGCATGGTCACATAACCTGACCAAGCCCGTGTGTGGGAGAATACCTGTCTGACCAGCAGGAAGAATTGTGTGTACACAGCATCCACCTCTCTTCATCCGGAACCTTACCTTGTGGCCAGCTTTCTTCTGTGATTCCTTGATGGTCCTGTGTGCTAAATCCAAACAATTGTCATTGTTTCTTGTGCTCCCCTTTGTCATGCACTTTATCACAGAGATGGAGGAAGACTGTTTTCCAAGTCTCCATTGACTGGATCACATCACGTCCAGAGGAAATTTTCTAGAGCCATAATCCCATGCCCTCCCTGAGAGAGAAGTGCTGATCCACCTCTCCCTGTACCTGGGATCCCGTGACTGGGAAAACCAGGCTCCGTTGAGTGTGCAGATGATTTTCACACCAGGTGTGAACATGATGTTACATTTTCCCATGCACATGGGAGTGGGCTTCCCCCAGCATGGACTGTCTGTTTGTCCTGGCCCTGCTCATTCTTAGTCCCTGACCATCTTCCAAGTCACCTACCATAGAGGATTGTCTATCATAGTATTTATGTCCACAGAGACTCAAGGACATGACCAAGAGAATGACAGGGATGGCCAGGTTACCCACACACACACACTAGAGTCAAATCTTGGTTTTACTAGGGACTAGCTATGTGATATGAGACGAGCCAGATCTTGGATCCCTTTCAGCAGCTGTAAAATAGGAATAATAATGCTTATTTAAGACTTGACTAACATAATGAATGTAAAGTAAATATAGGAAATGTATATAAAAATATCTGTCACAGAATAAGTAATGAGCCTGTGAGTCATATACTCCCTTTTGTAGAAAGATGACATCTTCAAATATGTTTATATCACCATGCGCACATCCTTGTTGAGACTCTAGACATTGCACACAGGTAGATGGTTCTTGTTATTTATGATAGTTTGGGTCTATAAAGTTGCTGTGAATACCGAATTAGCAAACAAACAAATAAACAAAAACGACCATTACTCCCAAGGAAAAAAGCTTTGGGTTCCTGGAGGGCTCTGGCCACATAGTCACCAACCAGTCAACACATCACTGTGAGTCGGCTTTGCATCCCTGTGACCCAAACACTCAAAGAACAACTTAGAGGAGGGAGAGTTTATTTAGGGCTCATGGTTTCAGAGGTCTCAGTCCATAGATGGCTGACCCCATTGCTCTGGCCTATGGTAAGGCTTACCATGGTGGGGGGCCCAGCAGAGGAACGCCGATAGCTTCAAGGCAGGGTCAGGAAGCAGGGGCGTGGGGAAGGATCCTAGAGAAGACACACCCTTCCAGGGCCTGCCCTTGACCCATCCTCCAGCCACATCCCTTCCACCTATAGTTACCACCATCACTCCAACTAGGACCCACTGATTAGGTGACAGCTCTCATAAACGAATAGTTTTACCTCCGAATATTCCTGCATTTTCAGAAACTCTTGGAGAACACCTCATATTCTAACCATAGCAACTTTGCTTCAAGTGTGTTTCTTTTAAAACACATCTTACTGCATGTACACTGTTGGTTCATGGCTGTTGAACTCAGAGTGGACAGCGCCACAACTCAGGCCTGAGAGGGGCTGACCCCACATGTTGTCTCTGTCAAGGACACTGTAGACCTCCTGCACTTAGGAACCCTAAACAGCACTTCGGCTGTGTGTGGAGGGGCCATTTTAAACAGTTGAAGTCACCCATAAAAATAAAAAAAATGTGGCACTAAATCAACCATAAAAAGAACCAACCCTTGTTTATAGTATAAGACCTGAAATAAGAAGGCAGAGAGTGACCTTGTTTGACTTCAGCTGAGAATGTGCTTGTTGGGCCACTTGCATTATTTTTTACTACTCTGCACATTTCTGCAAAATACCATAAAACACCATCCACAAGCATTGATGTTGGGACTATGAATTAATTTTATTTTATTTTTGTTTGGTTGTTTGTTTTCGTGGTGCTGGGGATTGAACCTAGGGCCTTGTGCATGCTAGGCAAATGTTCTACCACTGAGCTATATCCCCAGCCCTATGAATTAATTTTAGTAAGTTGGAAAATTCAAAATTATGGAATCTACAGTAATGAAGGTTTCACTGTAGTTATAAAAATATGGATGCATATTGTAAGAAAGGTAAATCTCACATTCAGTATTGAATCCATGTGACAATACTCTCATGGCAAAGGCGTTTACACCAATGGTCCACATTCCCATAATGGCAAACTTCTCTGGCTGGGCTGTGACCTCCAGCAGGCTGTGACCTCCAGCAGGGCTGGGGCCAGTGCCAACTTCAGGGAGTGCTGTTAGTGAAGTTGCACAGAACCCCACGCTCAGAAGCACCCACAGCTGGTTAAATGCTCAGCTGTTGCTATCTTGAAATTATGAATATTTTTGTTAACAAATGATGCCACATGTTTGTTTTGAAATGGGTCTTGACAATTATCTAGCCATTCCGGATTATGATAGTCCCTAAAGGCTGTTCTTACTTCTCGATTTCCAGTGGAGCTTTGATGGCCCTTGAAGTCCTTAGCATCAGGGAAAGGGGATTCTGAGGCCTGTAGAGGGGGAGAGAATTCACAGAGAACAGGGAACGGTGGAAAGGAATCCTTAAATGTGATGTAAACTGCGAAGCTCACGGGTGAGCTGCCTGGGTAGGAACCTGGCTGCAGAGGACATAGCAAATGCTCTGAGAGTGAATTCCCAGCACAGGTCTCTGTCTAGGCTCCGGAGTGTCTCCCAGGTGATACTCCTAAGAGGCCAGCCAGAATGACCCAGCAGACTGAAAACTAAACTGGTGTCAGAACTGCAGCCCACAGAAGGCAGGTCAAGACTTGCAGCTTGATTCCAGCCAGGTTAATTACTTGCTAAGACAAAACAATTTAATATTCTCCAGAAGATTTTTAATAGGACCCACAGTCTCATAACACAGTATTCACCATATTGTTAAATGAGAAAATGACTTAACATATTACAATTTTTTTTTTTTTTTCCAACAGCCCTCAAAGAAATGTACATAGCCCTGCCAGGTGAGTGGCTTCAACTTTCCTGGAACAAACAACACTGGATATTTTAGGACCTGGATTTGGTAACTTAAATCACACAATAACAATGTTATTGAACGGAATTGGAAACATTTAATTCACCGCCATCATTGTCTTCCTAGGTTAGGTTTTCACTCTGTTGTCCCTCTCTTTGAGGGTGGCATAGTTTCTTAAGTTTCTGCCTTTTCCTCTTAGACTCTCCACTTAGAAGGCAGCTCTAAGCTGGCCGGGCCTGCCAGTGTTCAGGACACAGTGGGCTACTTCAGGTCCTAGCAGGATACCCTACGAGAGGGTGGTCTCATCCCCACCCTGATCAAGCCACTGCTGCTCCTCTTTGGGAGGAGCAATTTCTGAATGGCACCTGGTGCTACTGGAGTCCGAGTTCCTCATCCCCTGCCTTAGCCCTCAGACTCCACCCAGGAGCCTCCGCAGGTGCTTAGGGACCTCAGGCTCGGGGCCCTCAGTCCAGCCAGGCTTCTTGCTGCCCAGCCTGGTTCTTTCTTCCGCACTTTGCGCACCACGTTCTTTCCAAATGTGGGAGGATCGGTCCCTGCGGCTTGCTTTTCTAATCACCCTTTCCTTTTTCCCCATGGCGAGTCTATTTCATCTCCTCTCATCCATTTCTTTTTTCTTCTTCCTTCTGAACACTTTTGTTTTTATGTTTCCGCCTTGTGGGAGCAGCTCCGCTTTCACGGTGACCTAGCTACCCACTGACCTGAACCGCCCACCAGGGCCGCTTCTACTGTACCCAGTGACAGGGCATGTGCGTGGCCTAGGAACCAAAGCCCCTGCCCTGTCGCCTACAACCCTGGAGTCTATGAATTGGGTCTACTGGGCTGACCCCCATATGCTTTCTTATAATCACCCCCCCCCACACACACACACACAAATAAAAAAGCAAAAAGAAAGCAAAGAGAGAGAGGGATTTTTTTTTCCCCTGCATATCATTTGTTTAATTCACAGGCCCTATTTTTCTGGGTGTTTCAGCTGAAAGTCTGACACTGATGTCATAGAGGACACCATCCACTAAGGATTCGCCTAATGACAGGTAAGCTTTCTCATAAAAATTCTAACCTTTCTCCCAAATATCTTTGAATTCAAACTGTCCTTATGATATAATTATTCGCTTAAATCATTTATCTTCTTCATGTGGAGGGAACACAGAGAGAACACACAAAACACAGACTCTCCAGTACCCATTTACCTTTCTTAGCTTTCCCTTTTTATTATAATAGAGTTTTAAGATAGCGATAATGGCCATGTGGATGAAGATTATCTTATTTACAGAGGATTACTTCCTGCTCTGTTGAGTAGAGTGTTTTCATTAATAGGGATTGAATTCTGCATGCAAGTATAGATCAAGCATGCAGTATGGGGATTTATTCTTCTTGCAATACTTTTCCTTAGAAAAAGAACTTACAAAAAGAAGATAGTCCAGTCATAGAAATGCAAAACCATAACGGGTCAACAAAACTAAGTTTTTCTTCAGTATCACTTTTATCCAAATGCTATAGGTAAAAGTATTTTGTTCCACATTTGGCTTATCATCAGAACTTCACATAGGATCCATATCGTGAATTGGTTTTATCTTTATTAGATGCATGAGTGTCCATCATACTTTCATATATTCTGGCATCCTAGGCCATCAAAAGAAATACTTCCATAGAAAATAGAATCATTATTCATTTTTTTAGGAAAATTCTTTAAATTTTTACTTAATTGAGCCAAACTGATAGGTAACAGATGTGAATGGTGGGAACATGTAGTTAATGAGATAATACTATGAATTGGGTCTACTGGGGCTGACCCCTGTATGTTTTCTTATAAAAACAAATTTACCTGCAATACTACCTAGCTTGAATCAATGGGGAATGTTACATTCCTCAACAAAATACCTGTTATCTGCAGGAGAAATGCAGGCCTGAAAGGTCCCTCTCTGCCCATAGGAAGAAACAAGTTCCTCTAAGAAGGGGACCTCTGTGATAACTAAAAGCACAGCCCCCTAACCATGAAACATGTGAGAAGAAGATCCAACTATAAAAGATCAGTATGGGCCCAAATGACCCAGAGTTGCCCTGGATCTTTATCATGTTAATAAAACAGTAAAATCTCCCCTCTGTGGGATAAGAACATGTGCAGTGGGGGCTTGAAAGCTGATGAATCCTGTTGTCAGTCAAAACTTGAGAGGTGGACCTGGGCAGGACTCTCTGAAAAATTCCTTTGGAGTCCAATAAAACAGGAGGGCAGGGGAGTGTACCAAAAGAACCCACTCTCTCCCTAAGACCGTCCCCATTTTCTCTTTTTCCAACCCCTTGTGATAAACTCATGCCTGCCACTCTGAGCAGCATGTCGGATCTATCTCCAGGATGATCTCAAGAACCCAGGTACCAAGGACCCCAGCTGCCTCAGGTCCAGAGAGGGCCCTGGCTCTGTGGCACAAACCCTGTGAAAGAGCTGAATGTCACATTCCACAGCACAAATATCACAATATCAATGATCAGTACGAAATGTAACTCTATTCTTTTTAAATTCCAAATTTTCTGTTCAATAATATAAAATTACATTCAGAAATAGAACCAGATTCTCAGTATTTCTCAGCCAAAAGGGCTTGTTGTGATGAATAAGTTGCTCATTTGCACACAAAAATAAAACACACAGTATTTACATTAAACCAAAAGATAAACACTGTGGACAAGAAGGTTAAACAAGAGTTATTAAAAACAAATTAAAATGAAAGGAATAACTCCAGCTTTAAACTTCTGCTTCAAGCAATAGTGGCCAAGTGTTAAAGAAGGAACCAGCTGGGACATGATGGGAAAGAAAAAAGAAACCTTCAAGTAAGGAAGAACTGAGTTCTCTATGAGAGAGCAACACTCTCCTTGACTTTCTCATGCATTTTTGCTAAACAGAATGTCCTCAAATAGCTTATGTGTTTTGATGAATCATAATGTAGTTCTTGTTGTATACTAATGAAGAACAATTAAGCTTCATTTTTTAAAAGTCACTCTAGTGCACTCAGTGGCTGAAAAGGATTTGTATATTTTGTTCAAATTGGCTTCTGGTTCTCAGCCCTAGAATTCTCACATGCCCACTGAATTCCAAGAAAAGGCCTGAAGCATTCATAACTAACCTGTTTGTTTTAAATTCCTTAATAAATTTGGCCTTCCCCTGTAATGAGAAATGTCACAGTGCCCCAGGAATGAGGTTGTGTTGGAGCTGACACTATTAGATAAAAGTTAAACATGTTTTTATACACAAACTCTATGAACTTGCAGATTCTAGCCATAACTTACTTTTTAGTGTTCCCTCCATAAAATTCCAGAGAAGAACTCCTCACAAAGAGATGATAACAAGAGAATAACAGCCGAGAGTGAAGAGCAGCTTAAGGTAGACACCAGGCCAAAGGGTGGTCCAGGAAAATGGGCTGGACTGAAATGGTAGAGATAAATAAGTTGAACAGGGTGGTGGTGGCTAGCCAGGGTTAAGATCAATAAAGATGAATGAGTGGGCAAAAAAGCTTACCTGTGAAAACTGCTTCAGACCGGACCAGTGGATAAACATCCTTTTAGTAAATTTTAGGTTTAAGCAAAATTTGAAAACCCAAATGAGTGGAGAGATATGCTATGTACATGGATCCTTTCACTTAATATTAAGATGTCAATTTTTAACACATTAATCTCTGGAGTCAACGTGATTACAATCAAAATATCAAAAGGGGATTTTAGGGTAGAATTGCCAAACTAATTCCAAAATTCATATAGAAATACAAAGGACCCAGAATGTCGAAGAGAACATTGCATAGAAAAATTTTTGGAAGACTCACTGGTATAAGTTGGTACAAATTTAAAGGCTTTCAAGTACAAGATTTAAGACAATGTGATGTTAGTATCATTTGAAGCCTGTAGATTTTTGTGAAAATAACTTGTGGCTGCTCCTTCCATTACACAGTGATTCCTGGAAAGTCACTAAGCTCTCAAGCAGTGTCGTTTCAAGATAGGTGAGCCCCTAGGAAGTGGGAGTGCAGGCTCGGGAGACCTTCCGGTTAAAGGGGAAGACCACAGAAGCATACCTGCTTGGGACTGATGTGGGCCAGGGATTCCTGAAGTGCTAGGCCTATCGTGCCCAGCCTCATCTTTGCAGGCTGGGGGTGAGCTTATCTGGGTGTGGCTGTGCACACACATCCTCTTCACGCCTCTCAAGTGCTTAGGCAGACTGGTTGTCTGCCTAAGGACAGACAACGTGAACAGGCCTGCATGAACAGCCCCATCGACTGTAGTGGCCTGGTTCCTACAGCAGGGCCAGAAAGCCAATATTTTTAATGACATTTAAAGCATATCTACTAGTTTTACCTAGAGAGTGTTGAAAAGCAAGACAAATCTGACTAAAATGCAGGGGTTTAAATTTTAATTTTGCTAATTAATGTTTCTCCATCCTCTTTTATCTATGTAAAATTTTAAGATTTCCACCTCTTCAAGACTCTGTAATATGAGAATAATATCTACTAGAATTTTTCTAGGTTACCTTGGTAAAGACCAGAAAGATAATACTAACCCACACCAAAAATAGTAACCACAGTGAAGACAACAAACAGAAAAGTAAAAACAGTAAAACATATATATGTATATATATTTCCATTTTTTTTCAGCAGCAATCAAAATCAAACAAGAGCTGATCTTTTATTCATAGTAGTATTTTCCTGAATGTAAGTTCTTATTATGTTCCCCAGAATAAAGCAGCCACAGCACGTACTTTGTTCCTTGATGGGATTTTTAAGTTTTGTTTTCATAACTGAATGCCATTTCTTGAAGGCTAAAGAGTTGTGATGAGAAGTGTACCAGGTACTCAGGTCGTCACCCATCATTGGAGCAATGCGGGGTTACTGCTATGCTAGGCATGGTGGCACCTACCTGTGATGGTGGGAACTTCAGAGCTGAGGCAGCAGGATCTCAAGTGCAAGGCCAGTCTCATGTTTCTGTAAGTGCTTTATATTTTGCCCTTTGTTAACCTCTGTAGACAATTTTCTCATCATTTCACCCCACATTTGATGATTCAATGTACCAAACCAAGATGCAGTATGTGAAGATTAGGATTTGGATATTTCTGGTCCAATAGACTTAACCAGGAGCCCACAGGTAAGTTCTTTAAACTCTATAGGCATTAGTCTCCTCTTTCTTTTAATTTTATTTTTTAAATTTGTTCTAATTAGTTATACATGATAGCAGAATGCATTTAAATAACCCAGTCAATGGGATAAAGAACTGAACAGACACTTCTCAGAAGATATACAATTGATCAACAAATATATGAAAAAATGTTCATCATCTCTAGCAATTAGAGAAATGCAAATCAAAGCTACTCTAAGATTTCATCTCACTCCAATTAGAATGGCAATTATCAAGAATACAAGCAACAATAGATGTTGGCAAGGATGTGGGAAAAAAAGATACTCATGTAGATTGGTGGTGGGACTGCAAATTGGTGCTACCACTAGGAAACTTAGAATGGAACCACCATGTGACCCAGCTATTCCACTCCTTGATCTATACCCTAGGGACTTAAAATCAGCATACTAGAAGGAGACCCTCTTTAATAAGATGGAAATTTATAACATCATCTGCCACCAAGGATTATTTTGAAGAATTAGTGAGACTCTGCTTCACAGAGTCCTAATGAATAACAGTTCCACTGTAACACTATTGCCACTCACTGAAGGTGTTTGGCCAGAGCTCCAAACAGCTCTTCTCTCCACATTTCTAGAGCTCTCCCTCCACCCTCTGTTGACTTCCAGGTGCTGTGAGCCCCAGGGAACTGCATTATTCTCCATTGGTTTTCCTGTGCTCTGAGTATTTTTGTAGGTCTTCTCAAATTATCCAATTTGAGTTACCTGTCTCTTGCAGTCACCTGACTGAAATGTCATCTTTGCTAGACTTTTAAGCAATATGGTCATTATATTATCCTTAAAAAATTAATGAAGAAAATAATATTCAGTCTGAAGAGAGAATAGAATCAGATTCCTTTCATTCTCCACTTTTTCATTCTGTTTACAATTTGATTTCTTAAAAAAACAGCAAAATGTAAAGTATTAAATATATGTGATATCATTGAGAGAAGTTCTTTTATATACTCATAAAATATTTTGCCTATTACCATTTATTTTAATATTTATTGCATCTGGGGCCAAAGAAAGATATTCAGTTGTTTAAGTTTACTTTTTTTGTTCACTAGCGAAATGTAACAGTTTGTATCTGTAAAGGTACTTTGATTTCAAGAAACATATTCCATCCACAAAAATAATGAAACGGAGTTTATTGGAGGGTTTCTGGATAGCTGGTGGAATTTGTGATAGAAAAGCAGCCTGCAACTGCAGGCTTTCTCTTCTCCTGTGGTGCTGCCATCAAAGGATTTGACTTCAATTACTACTCATCCTGTATGTCTCTACTCCTAATGAGGGTGGATTGGAATAGACAGGTCACATGATGCACACTGTGGTCAGGGCCACGTGGCTCCCGTCAAGTTACAGGAAGTGGGAAAGCGTTTCTCAAAGAGATGAAGACAACTTGTGAGTTCAGCAGGATCCTGTCCATTTCTGCCTGTGGTTTTGACCATTTGTTGTTGTTCCCTTTACAAATCGCATATGAAAGGTTGGGTCATTTTTCTATTGGAGTTTTGAACATGGTTTAGAATGGCTTATGTGAGCTTTCTGTATATTAAGGATAATAGTTCGGTATATTTGTTGCCAGTATTTTTTTTCCTATTATGTCAAATTCTGTTAGCTTAGTTTTTCATGTTTTTAATATAGAGAATATTGAATACTGATGTTATTAAATGTTACACTGTTTTTTAATGTTTAATCTTTGTTTTAACTAGAATTAATTTTGATTTGCAATATAAGATAGAGATTTACTTTAATTTTTCCTTAATTTATCACCGATGAGAATGGCTACCTTTGATATATTAACTTTTTAACTTTTATTTGGGTATGTTTCTGGAATTTCTGTTTTATTTCATTATGAGTTTTTCATTACAACTTTATTTTTCATCCACAAGTTCTAT
Source organism: Urocitellus parryii (assembly GCF_045843805.1). Lineage (NCBI taxonomy): Eukaryota > Metazoa > Chordata > Mammalia > Rodentia > Sciuridae > Urocitellus > Urocitellus parryii. The sequence goes on along the minus strand of NC_135532.1, from coordinate 116,911,576 downwards.
ACTATTAAATTATATAACTGAGTAATAGACTATAAATATATGACATGACAGTTGTCCTCTTTGAACTCATTTTCCTCTCCTGAGACTTCCCTGGCTCTTGTCATTTCTTCAGATTGTCACAGGACTGGGGTTTAATAGGGAACTGATGAGGCAGCAAGGAGACTTCAGACCCCAATATTTGTGATCAAGGCAGAAAGATTTCAGACAAGTCACTCAGAGTAACAGGCAATGAGTTTATTAGAAGGGCTGGAAATAGGAAAAAGGGACTCTCTTAAGGGAGAGAGTGGGTCCTCTCAGAGAGAAGAGTGGCGGTGCACCCCTCCTGCTGTCCAGTTTTACTGGGGGTCTCAGGGAAGTTTCCAGAGAATCCTGCCCAGATCACTTCTTGACTTTTGACTGACTGCAGGATGCCATTGGACTTCCAAGTCCCCAGTGCCATGACAACTCTGGGTCTCTCGGGCCTGACTGGTTCTAACTGAAACTTGTTCTTACAGATTTCGTGGTTAGTGGTAATTATATGCATCTCCGAGATCTGGGATCTGGTTTTTGTAAGGGTCCTTTAGGGAAACTGTGTTCCTCTTATCAACAGTACTTTGGGTCTGTCTTTCTCCCACATATAACAGGTAGTTGCCTAAGGATGTGACATCTTCTGTCCACTTAATGCAGGCAAGGCTGCAGGTGAATTGCTTTTTAAAAGATAAAGTATGTGGGGGTCAGCTGCATAGTGGGTCCAGTTTATAAAGTTATTCCCTTAACCTCTTCCCACCACCCAGATCTGTCATCCCCTACCGAGATGAACTTTGACTTCATATGCTCAAATTCTCTATCATCATAATACAATTTAAGTGTTTATATTATATATTGTTATCAATTTTGAAAAAGTGAAGATAAATATAATTTTGAGGCTTCCCAGGTGGAAATACTTCTTATTTATTTAAAAGCTTTTTATATTGAAGAGAAAAGTCTGTATTTTTCTTTAAATAGATTCATCATACTTTGATTTTAATTTCTTTTGAAATATTTTTATTATCTTTATGAATGAGAGTTTTCATTTTACTTCCAAATGGATATATAGATTTTCTTTTTCAACTAAATTTTCCTTTTCTATTAGTTAAAATAGTTTTTAGTCATTTCCTGTTTCTTTCCAAACATATTCTTTCTTGAATCAATTTTACTTAAAGAACTCTATATTTCATTTTTTTTCAGCCTAATTTCACACAATTCCATGTGGCAGTGTTATGGTGTCTGTTCTCCGATCTAAGCAGTCCTCTCCTTTCTTCTTCTCTGCCATGATTATCCATTTTCTGTCACCATCTCTGTATGCATGTGTATCCACCTCCTTCTGTCCTTTGATTCACCCTGATGATATTTCTTTCTTTTATTTGTATTAAGAAAAAAAAACCCAACAAAACAGAACATCTGGGCATGATGGCTCATGCCTGTAATCCCAACAGCTCAGGAGGCTGAGGCAGAAGGAGCCCAAATTCAAGGCCAGCCTCAGCAATTTAGCAAGGCCCTAGGCAACTTAGAGAGATGCTGTTTCAAAATAAAATATAAAAATGGCTGGGGATGGGGCTGAGTGGTAAAGCACCCTGGGATCAATCACCAGGTATTTCCCATGTGCTTTGCAATATAATTTATGGCCAGAATTAAGATGTCCTATTATAATTTACTTCTTTTTTATAATGGTTAATTTTTTAAAAAAATAGAATATCATTATCAGGATATTTTCAGGCATTGTACTCTTTATTTGCTCTGCCTTAGACTGAGAGAGCTGATCAATTTTAGTACTTATTCCAACTCAGCAATTTCTTCTTATTTTCCTTGTTTTATCATTTCTTGATGGGTTACAGTTGAATATTTCCAGAAATTTGCTGTCAAACAGAAATATAAAATATAGTCCTAAGTATACATTTTATACTTAACATTGTAAATGTTTTTCTCATTAAGGTAAAAGCATAAGGTTTATTAATGCTTAAATTTTGGAATTTACTTTTTTACTCATATAACAAGAAATGCTGGACTGACTACTTGGTAGACTTTATTGAGAATTCATAGCTAATACCTAAATACACTCACTCAAAATACTTATGTAACTTTACAAATATTATGCAAATTTTTATCTAGTAAAATAATGTCTGAGTCATTTAAGGCAAATATTCTGATTTAATTTTTTTATTTTACATGTGTGAATATAAGACAGATATTTGTGTTCCTACATTAGAATCACAATAATTACAGTTTTGTAATATTTAGTCAATTGGACAAAAATGGATTTGCTTCTCACGCTCTGTCTGAGGCACTTTCCAACCTGCTGAGTTTCTGGGAATATTGTCTGCTCCATGTTTTTGCATTTTCACTGAAATGTTCTTCTCATGAATTTAAAAATAGATAAATCCCAGGATTGAATTGCATAATCTCACCCTTTCTGTGAACTGAAAATTAAAGCAAATACATAATATGCGACAACTCATACTTTCCCTGGATCAAGCTTATACCTTCTAAATGAGAAAAGATATATAAATATATTGCATATGCGCACATCAAAATCCCGTGATTCTGACTCTGTTAAAGTAACTAGTGGGTTAAAGAAATTGAGGTATGTTGGGGCCCTCAAATCAAATCAAGATGGTGCCTGGCAGTTTGCCAGGAGGAGTGGTTTGTGAGTCAAGGCCACCGAGCCATTAAGATGATGGGGATTCCTTATTGTCTGATTGCCATATCTAGATGATGCTAATTCAGTCAAGCTGTGTGTAATCAGTTAGGTATATATACCTCTGCTGCTCTGAAATAAAGCGGCTCCTGCTACCTTGGGTGCCTGCTACCTTGAGTTCCTGCTGAGTTTCCCCTGCAATAAAGCAGTGCCCGCTTCAACCTTCAAGTTGCTTGTCACCTCCTGGTTATTGTGCCCAGGCGGACGGCGGCAGAGGTATTTGGTAGAAAGGTCAGATTCTATTTCATCTGTATTAGCCACAGGGAGTAACTGCTAATGAAAATTCAGAAGATTGGTATTGTTTAATTTTTGGCGGGGAGGTACTTTTTAAAGAGTTCCTGTTCTTGCCTCTTTTTGATAATTCATGTAGAGAGGGTCTTTTATTTGTGAGCAAGAATGATATTTGTTCACTGCCTTGAGAACTAAGGCATGAAACTGCGTTTTAAGAATTTGGATAAGAAAATCGTGAAGCAAATGCCTTCATGTACATATCATTATTTATTGTTTTAGTTTGTTAATTTATATCATTAATGCATTACCTGACTGGGGGGAGCCGTTCATTGATTTCCTTTAAGTTCTAGAAGTAAGTTGAGAAAGTGGTTATCTAAGAACCGTATTACTATTGAATTTATATCTTGATCCTTTTGGTCTAACCTGAAATCTTCATTTTTGGTAGGTTTCAAGATGTCCATATAACATAGTGAAATGTTAGAAGCTCATGTTAATGAATTCCATTGGTAATTTAACTTAAGAATAATGATGAATATGAGTAGTTTGGATTTTTATTGTGCATCATATAGCTGCTCCTACTGTGGAGAACAGATATGCACCATTTAATCCAACTTCATCTTACACCTTGGAAATGAATTAATCAGAAATGCATCAGCCTGGTAACTACCACAACTAACCAGAAGCTTATGGTCATCTTTTTCTTCTGTTTTAAGAGTTCCTAGCCAGGCGTGGTGGGATTGGGCCTTCAAAGAATTAGTAAATTTGTCAGAATGTGAATCTTTTAAATCCTCAAGAAAAGAAGTACTCTGGTAGGGCATGGAGATGCAGAAAATCCCAGTGGCTTGGGAGGCTAAGGGAGGAAGATCACAAGTTCAAAGCTAAGGTCAGCAATTTAGTGAGAAAAAGTAAAAAAAAAAAAAAAAAAAGTTAGGGTGTGGGTATTTGGTATGTGGCTCAGTGGTTAAGTACCTCTGGGTTCAATCCCTAGTAAAAAATAAATAAATAAGACTTCTTGCCCCAAATAACATATTGTTTTTCATTATTGCATCCTTATCAAGTTCTCTTTCTTCCCCCCCGTCTCTCACACTCTCTCACTCTCTCCCTCTCTGAATTGAAATAGGTCTAAAAGTCTCAACTTCAAATAAAGAAATCCTTTCAGAGGCCAGTTCTAGGGTCAGTAGCAAATGTCTATGTTTACACCATTTCCACACCAATATATGTGCTAACCACAGTTGGTTGTGATTAGATTCTAAAAAACTTCTAGGATTTTTCTTCCTTAATTCATTACAAAAAATAAGTCATGTTATTGGTAGAATATTTTGACAATTTGAATTTTTTACTGAATTTCTTTCTTTTTTACTGAATACATTGTTGCTGTTTTTTTAAACTAATATGTACTTTCTAGAAGTAGTTGGACGCAATACCTTTATTTTGTTTATTTATTTTTATGTGGTGCTGAGGATAGAACCCAGGATCCCACATGTGCTAGACGAGAGCTCTACCACTGAACCACAACCCCAGCCCCTGTTACTACTGTCTTTTATAAAGAGTTCTTTCTTCATAATCCGATGAATCCTGTACCATTATAAAACCTGGTCCCTTCACAGAACTTAGCACAGCTTGTACTTGCACATGGATCTTGTGGTTGTTGCTTTCACGTGTGCGTGTTTCCCAGGAGGGAAAAGACTTTCCTCTGTAACTCTCCACTGTGTCTCTGGTGTCTGGTGCACTAGCCCGGCAGCCAGAAGCCCTTGGATCTGCCTGAATCAATGAATGACAACCCTGCATTGAGTTTCTCTTCCAAACCTGTATTTATGCCGTTAACACAGGTTATCCTTAGAGATTAAGATGGGTTCTTCCTTCATGTATTAGTGTCCAATCTTTTAGTCACTTTCACCTTTTTTTTGAAACACTGTTTTCATCTAGTTTTTATGATGCAAATTAGATTCATCTGGATTTCCCACTTTGCCGCTCACGAGGCAGGGATTTCCAGCCAGGATTTTATGCAGCTTGTAGGAAGAATATAAACACATGCTTTTGCCTTACATTTTATTTAAGTGAAATTTTAGATACTGATTTCTTAATTATACACTTTCAAAACAGTCTGCATTCCACTTCTCTCCATAGGAAATTTTCCAGTAATAAACAGAGAGTTTTTTTGTACAGCTTCTGTAATATATAATTAAGAGTTAATAAATTAGATGTGCTGTTGTGTTAAGTAGATTATAATTAAAAAGAACTGCATATTGTTTGGTGAAACATGAATGCATGCTTCTGATGGGGTAAGACATATTCCAATTTTTCATAATAATGCTAATTTAAACACTGCAACATTTTTTTAATTCAAAATTTTAAACTTACTTTGGTTCTCCTGAATTTATGTTGATGTGATTTAAACTGGCTTAGACAAAATTAGAATTTTAGTTTGTAGAAATACATCCTTAGATTTTGAATATTAAATTTAACATTTCTGTAATTTGTTATAAAATTTGAAAATATTTGACTTTCTAGTTTGGCAGGCTATTTGAAAGCCATTTCCTCCAATGCCAGAATGGATAAAGGATGATTTTGCTGCTATACCCTCTCACATCCTCTGAAAAAGTCTTTGAGGCTTCCAAATATATTTTGGTTTTAGGGAAATACTAAGCTCAGTTATGACATATAAAAACATGGAGACCAGCACTTGTCCTTCTGACCTTGAACAATTCCTATTCTCTGTAAAGAGTGACAAATTGAGTCCCTTCATGACTTTTATCCTGAAGAAAACATGGCAAAATGTTATGATGTCGGTGCTGTTCATGTGCAGAGGAATGCCTGAGTATATTTCTTGATGACAATTATGTCTATAGTTGTCACTGCTGTTTTATATATCACTGTACTTGAAAGTCTGACAAACTGACAACCTTTGAAAAATGAGAAGCCTCACAACGAGTCATTAGGGTGGTTCTGAGCATGAACCAGTTGCATCTGAGAACATTTGGGAGGAGCCAGTTTGCAGATAGCATATGGGGTGCGTATCAAATGTCAAATTAACATTGGTGGGTACCTTCTTTCTGGTTTACAGCATGGGAGATTTTGAAGCGATGTTAGACTATCTTTATGGGGGGTATCGGGAATTGAACTCAGGGGTGCTTAACCACTGAGCCACATCCTGTCTTCCTTTTTATTGTTTTTTTTTTTTTTTTTTTTTTAAAGAGGGTCTTGCTATGTTGCTTAGGGACTCCTTGCTAAGTTGCTGGCCTTGAACCTGTGGTCCTCCTGCCTCAGCCTCCCAGATCACTGGGATTACAAAGCATTCACCACTGTGCCCAATTTGTGGCAAATTACCTTTCTCCTGCCATTGGCAAGTCTAAGAATGAGGGCCTTCCAACTGCACAAAGTCAGAGACAGAAATGTTCCTGAATTGCTGAAAGAAATTTTAGGTCTGTGTTAGTCAGCCTTCCCTTACTATAAGAAACAGAAATGTGCCAGATAAAGTATTAAGAGGTAAACTTTCTTTGGCTCATGGTTCCCAGGTTGGGAGGCTCCACTGCTTTGGGCCTGTGGTGAGGCAGCAGGTGTGTAGGGAGTGTGTGGTGGAACCCAGCTGCTCACTATGGCTGGTTTGTGAAGGAGAAAAAGAAGGGCTGGAGCCAGACCCCTACCCAGGCATACCCTCGGGTCCAGGAGGCATCTCACTAGGGCCCGCCTCTGAAACATTGCACCAGGCCGGGGACCCAGTCTTTAACACACAAGCCTTTAGGGAACACTCTTCAAACCATGGGTGCATGTCCCAGCAGTTCCCTAGCTCAAGACTTAAGTAGCAGGAAGACTGCTCCTCAGTGAGGTTGGTAACTAAGGGAATGTCCTCAAGTTCAACACTATATAGTGGATTAAACCAGGAGACACAGAAATTCAAATATATATGTTATGGATTAGGATGCCAGGGTCCCCAGAAACTCACATGTTAGACAATGCAAGAAGGCCCAGAGGAGAAATGATTGGGTTATAACAGTCTAAATCCAATCAGTGAATTATTCCCCTGAGAGGTATTAACTGAGTGGTAAATGAAGTGGTGGGGTGTGGCCAGAGGAGGTGGGAATTGGGATGAGGATTTGGGGTATATATTTGTATCTGGCAAGTGGAGTCTCTCTTTCTCTACTTCCTAGTCACTGTGATGTGAGCTGTTTCCCTCTGCCACACTCTTCCACCATGATGTTCAGCCTCATCTGGAGCCTCGAGGAATGGAGCTGGCTTCTATCTACGGACCAAGACCTCTGAAACCATGAGCTCTCAAATAGACTCTTCCTCCTCTACAATTGTTCTGGTCAGATCCTTTAATTACACTGGCCCAAATCTGACTATATATATATTTAGTCACACTGGCCAAAAAGCAGACTATGCAACTATATATATATATAGTCTTGGAGAATCTGTGAAATAGAGAGGGAGGATGATTTAACTGACCCAGTGGGAAATTCTTGAATGAAAAATGATTACAATTGCTAAGCCCAGGGCAGACTCTGACAAGAACCAGGGTTGCCACCTGTAAGAGCCAGGTGACTTCAAGCAGAGGTAGGATATTGGGAACTCATAGAGGAAGTGACAAGCTGACCCAGGGGTCACCTATTGTGGGCCCCAGATTATGCTGCTACCAACATGACTGAAAGAGGCCTAGAGAGAATTATCACTAGGGTGATCCATGCTTGGGATTCCCAGGAGACAGAGCACCCTTTGTTGTTATTGGGATGACACCGTCTGTACTCCAGGTCTGATCCTGGGTAATCCACATACACAGCAGTGTATGTGAGACCTGTGAGGTTTAGACCACATCCTAAAAGTGGAACTCGGAGGAAGCCCTTGAGCCAGACATCCAACAGAGATCCCATCTCCCGTGACAGAGGGTGTGGATCAAATCTCAAATGCCCCTGAAAGAGTTCCAAAGATCAGCCAAGACTGAATCCCAACAGCGGGAACTTTTGTTTAGACCTGCACCAGCCCTGCTGCAAGAACCCACACCTTGTCCTCTGTCAGCACTGCCTGGCTGTCTGCCCCACACAGGGACAAGGAGGCTGAAGCTATTACAACCAGCTCTGGCTCCCGACCACAGTGGCTGGCAGCTCATTGAGAACAAAGACATTGGGTTTAATAACCCAGCTCTCAGCATGAGAGTTACAGAGCCCCCCACACCCCTGCCACATAAATACACTGAATGGCACAACAGCATGGCAATGAAAATACATCCTTACCAACAGTTTTAATCACCTTAGCAGAAACATGCCCTTTATTTCTCATGAAGAATTGTTGCCTTTTCTTTCTCTATTCTCACCCATTTTTTTTAGCTTTTTAAACTTTAACTTTTTTAAAACTTTATTTTATTTTATATATTTTTCCATTCTGCATGATTTTGTGTGTGTGTGTGTGTGTGTGTGTGTGTGTTCGTATGGGTTTGAATAGTACATATATATTCATAAAATTAATATTTATATAAAAATTTTGATTAATATTCATATATTAATATAATTTTACTTCCATCTTAATTGTTTCACCCATTCTTGTGGTTGCATATAATGTGGACTTACACTGGTCATGTTTTTATATATGAACATAGGAAAGTTCTGTTTCTTTCTACCGAGCATTTCCTTTTAAATCAGGAATGAGACAAGGTTGTTCATGTTCACCACTCCTATTCAATATAGATTTTGAAACTCTAACCAGTCCAATCAGACAATTGGAGGAGATGAAAGGAATACAAATGGGAAAACAAGAAATAAAATTGTCTCTGTTTGCTGATGACATGATCCTATATCTAGAAGACACAAACCACCCTACCAGAAGACTTCAAAAAACAGAGAAATGAATTCAGCAAAGTGGCAGGATACAAGATTAAAATTCATAAATCAATAGCTTTCCTACACTCCAACAGTTATTCTGCTGGTAAAGACAGAAAAAACTACCCCAATTCACAATAACTTTTAAAAAATAAAATAAAACAAAATCTTTGGGAATTAATCTAACCAAGGAGGTGAAAGATCTCTACAATAAAAACTACAGAATACCAAACCAAGAAATTGAAGAAGACATTAGAAGATGGAAAGACCTCTTTCCATCTTGAGAAGGCAGAATTAATATTGTCAAAATGGCCATACTACCAAAAGCACTGTACAGATTCAGTACAATCCCCATCACAACACAAGTGACATTCTGTACACAACTAGAGAAAACAGTCCAAAAATTCATTTGGAAGAATAAGAGACCCAGAATAGCCAAAGCAGTCCTGAGCAAGAAGAGTGATGCGGAGGCATCCCAATACCTGATCTCAGCTTATTCTGCAGAGTGATGGTAACCAAAACAGCATGGCACTAGCATGACAGTAGATAAGAACACAAATGAAATAGAAGACACCAAGACAAACCCACATAATTACAGTCCTCTGATACTTGACGAAGGTGACAAAAACATATCTTGAAGGAAAAACAGACTTTCTAGCAAACGATGCAAAGAAAACTGAATATCCATCTGTAGAAGAATTAAACTTCACTCCTATTTTTCACCCTGGCCAAAAGTCAAATCAAGTGGATCAAAGACTCAGAAATTAAACCATAACTTTTCAGTGACTACAAGAAAACACAGGATCAGCACTCCAACATATTGGAGCAGGTACCAGCTTCCTTAGCAAGACTCGACTCAAGAAATAAAACCATGAATTAACAAGTAAGAGGACATCAAATTAAAAAACGTCTGCACAGCAAGGAAACAAAGAGTGTAAAGAGTTTATAAAATGGGAGAAAATCTTTTCCAGATACTCCCATGTTGGGATTAAAATCCAAAATATATAAAAAAATCAAAAAGCTTAACACCAAAAGACAAATAATCCAATCAATAAAAGAGCAAAAGAACAGAAATTTCTCAAAACACAAATGGTCAACAAATATATTTTAAAAAAATGTTCAACATCTCTACCAACCAGGGAAATGCAGATCAAAATAACCCTAAGATTTCATCTCACTCCATTCAGAACATAAATTGTCAAGAATACAAATAATTCTGGGCTTGGTGATGCACAGCTGTCATCCCAGGTGAACTGGATATCATAAAGATTTAGGGAAGTTCAGTGGAGTATAAGAAGGAGATTGATTGGGAGGCAGGAGGGAGCAGAAAGGGGAGGAAATGTGGAATGAATTTGAGAAAATCATGCTTTGTGCATTTATAAGTAGATGACAACGAATTCCACCTTCACATATTATCTATAAAGTGACAATCAAAAATAAATTAAAAAATGTGTGAAATGAAGACCAGCTGACTACAAGAAAGAGAGTAGGGGGAGAAAAGAGGGGTGGGTGAAAATAGTGTGGGGACTAAGGACAGAAATGGAAATTAAATTCCATGCATGTACAATTTTGTCGAAAGGGACCCAACTATTATGTATTACTATAATGCACTAATAACAGGGGGATAAAAAGAATCTCCTCTGAGTATTCTTACAGACACTGAAGTTTGAGAATTCACTTCTTCATTTAAGCACAGTTACAGGTTGGCTTAGAAGAATCAAGCTTGACTCCACATTACAACTATCTAGGGAGCTTTTAAAAATGGTTGGTGCCCGGATTCCATTCCAGACTAAATAAATCATCATCTTTGTGACTGAGGCTCAGGCACTGATATTTTAAAAGGACTCCCCAAGGAGCAGCCAGAATTGGGAATCATTGGCTTAGAATATTCAATGAAGGATGGAAATTCAATGAATGGGAGGAGCTGATAGGGACTGAGAACATTCATTCCTCCTTTCTTTCCCCCACATTCCCACTGGGACTGTGGAAAAGTCAATCATAATCATGATAATAGCAGTACTAAGCTCTGCCTGTTCTGAAAAACAAGAAGTAGCATCAACTCTGAATGTTTTAAAACATTGTCTAAAATAGAAGCAGGAGGAATGAATTGGTGGTGAAGTTGTAACAGAGGAAGCCACGGGGTAAGATACCAGAGAGCTACAGGTTCAGATTTAATTCATGCAAGGAAAAAAGAACCAGCTTCTCAACTCCTGGGCTGTTGGAGTCCTTGCCATTGGTGGTTATCCTGTAAGTAATGGCCGGGGGTGGGGGGGGGGGAGGCGGCAAACACTGAAGAGAAGAGAGGGAGTGAGGGCCAAGGTCAGACCCACAGTAGACATGGACCAGGAAGAGGGGAAGGGAGAGGAGGTTGACTGAACGTCCCCCTCCCAGGTGAAGTTCCCCTCACTTTGCCAAACACAGGGACCCTACCTCCAGCACCCCAGGCCTGGGAAGGCTCCCTTCCACAGGGCCTCGCACTCCCAGAAGAAGGGGCATCGCTACCCCTGGAGAAGGGGCCCCATGGTTTCCAGAATCGCGCTTTAAGCAGCAGCGCTTTCTTTCTTCCATCAGAAGAGGAAGGTTAGCCACTCTTGGGAAAAGGTGCCCTGGCAGAGGGAGTCTTAAGTAATGGGGGCTGTATGGGTCGGGCTGTAGCTCACTCCCAACTCAAGGGAGGTCTGGGGATCCAGGCCAGAGAATGGGCCAGAATCTCTGCAGCTGCGCTTGGGGAGCTGCGGTGCAGGGCGCCACCCAGTCCCCTGCCCGCTTTGGAACCATGCCAGATGTTAGGTAGCAGCTAGCCATGGATCGCAGGCAAGGTCACATATGTTCTTTAAAAGACTCGAGGGTCCTTCTTTAAACTATTTCCACAGTAGAGAGAAGGCAAAGTGTGGTAGTTAATTTGTAGAAAATATACAGAAGGAGCTAATGGGAAGACGCCCAAGAGGAAAGGATTCATGGGACTAACTCTTGACAGGGTCCATGGATATGGTGTGAAGCTAGGAATTATGGCTAAAGGTGGTTCCCCTTGTCTAGGAAGGAAGATTCCTTTAGTAGCACAGGTCACTAAGGTAACTTCTGACTAGCAATTGACCCCAGTGCCCACACTAACATGGGTTGACTTGTAGAAGAAGTTCCCTAAATAGGATGGCCACCCTGACAGTTCCAGAGAGGACCCACTAAGGTTGAAAACTCTACCATCCAACGTGAAGGAGGAGGTGAACAAAGAGTAAAGAGTACAGAAGGTGTCCCCAGTTCTCCTGGTAAACATCAAACAGTAATAAAATTGGGGACAGCGCTATCTCCTGTGTCATTCTCTGCCTGGAGAAGGGCCACTCTCTTCTTGAAAGTGCTTTCTGCTTCAGCCTCACTTTTCTTTTACTTTATTTACAGCTCACTGTCTCTTCAAATAAAGTTTTCCTGCATGACTTCTGGTGTCTGACTTTAAATCTTCTGTCGTCAGAACACAAGAACTGAAAGATGGAGTTTCAACTCCCTGCTTTCCTTTGACTTCACCATAATCTCCCCGTGATGGGGCCACCACATGCAGGGGGACAGGATGCAGGGAGCTTTCCACCCCTACATGGGGCCTTCTCTTGAGGGATCTGACTGCATTCCTCCCTCCTGTTCTGAATAATCTTCAAGACTTAAAAAATATTTTAGTGCAGAAAGTTTAAAACAACACAAAGATCATAGTCAAAACCCAAACATGAGAGTGGTAAAATGAGAAATTACCAAAGAACTGACCTGGGAACAGGGGTGGGGGGGATTAATTAGGAAACAGAAGAGAACCTTCAAACTTTTCTGATTAATATACTTCTAGAGATTTGATAGAATTTTCAATAGTGAAATAAGAAAATACTCCTATGAATAAGGAAGAATACAGAAAAATGGTCACTTTCTGAAGATTAGAGAAGAAACATCTGAATTTTTAAAAGTGATCACTGAATTGGTAAATTTAATGGATCACGTAAATAATAGACTGAATATACCTAATGGCCAAATACGTGATCTGGAAAATAAATCTCCTAACATGTAAAGACAAATAAATGTTATTGAAAATAGAAGTTAAGAGACTCTGAGAGTAGACCTAGGATTAGAAAAGGCCCCTCTGAGATAGTCCAGAAGATGACAGCCATGGTAGAGAAATAAAATGACGCACAAAATAAATAAGCCTTGTCAAATCACAGACTCACTCCCACCTTGCAAGAAATGTATAATCTTTGAACTGAAGGGAAGATGTTATAAGATTTAAGACCAAACTACCTATACCTCATCAACTCCTGATGAACTTCTACTCCCAGGGGGGGTGGGGAAACAAAAAACAAATTCTGAGAGTTTCTGGAAAAGATAAACAGTTGACCCCAAATAAACTGCTGACCCATAATAGAAGAGAATCAGAATGATATTAATTTTCCCAAAAACATCGTTGAAAGGTTTAAAATCCCCTATAAAAAAACTTTTGGACCCAGACTTTTATTAGTTAAGTGTAGAAGTAAGTTAAAAAATACTAAAACAGAAAATAAAACTGTTGACCACTAAAAACACCATATTATAAAAACTTATTAGTAAGGATTCTATCAAAGTCCTATAACAGCCTAGTAAGACCACAGAAAATACAGGAAACTAAAACAATTAAAAGAGAATTAGCATTTAGAAAACTGTTCTTATAGTGGAAAATCTAAGAAAAAACCATTTTGTCCCAATTTACTTTTCATCATGGGTGGTCTTTGGTGACATACCTTCAAGATCAGGGATTGTTTCCATAGTTGTATCGACTTGACTAGTGTGCCCATTCTTTATTTTTGCTTTTGAACACTTGCATTTCCTATGATTCTTCCTATAGTTTCCATCTTTCTGCTGAGGTTACTCATTTGATTTTGCTTGATTTCTACTTTCTCCATTTTGGAAGCAGAACCTGCCAGTGCCTTGATCTAGGAGATCCCAGTCTCTGTAACTTGAGAGGAAATGTGTGCTGGCTCTAAATTACCATAGAAAGCATTTTGTTATGGCAGCAGGCATGGACTGAGACACCATTTTTAAGCCCCAACACCTGTATCATATCCAGATCTGGCTCTGATGTCTGGGTTTTCTCTTTAACTTGTTTTTTTTTTTTTTTTTCTCCTTTTACATGTCTCTTGTTTTCAACTGAAGGTCTTTCATAGGATAATGGACACTCGGGTAATTAGATTTTATGCCTGGAAATGAGTACATCTTTTTGCTAGGCCTGTGGTTCTCAATCTGGGATGGCTTGCCCAACCTAGGAGGTGTTCGATGATGTCAGGAGATACTTTTGATTGTCACAAGTGAGGGGAAGGGTGCTACTGGCATCCCATGTACAGAGACCAGGGGTGATCCTATAATGGACAGGACAGCCTAACAAAGAATTATCCAGTCCAAATCTTACAGAGCTGGAGTTGAGAAATCCTAATACAGGGTGGAAATTATCATTGTCTGGAGACTGAAAGATGGATTTGGAAGACCAATCTAGAGCAGACAGAGGGTCTGGGAATGCTGTCAGCCTGGATCCTGGTTCCAATATGAATATTCCACAAATTTAATCATCTTGATCAAGAAGAATTCAATCCAGGAAGGATTCAGTGAATGAAGTACAATTTGAAATAATCAATAATCTATTAGCCAGAGAGGAAGACGGAGACAGAACTATGGATACAGGTCAGACTCCACTTACACTTTAATAGAGACATGTGCTCATGAAGTGGATACCCATGAACATGACTGGCCTGTCTACCTTCCCCCAAATTTTATATTTACGATCTCTTGACTATTTTGTTTATATCCAGATTAACTCCTTTAAAGAATGTCCTCAGCCATGGCAGATGCACCTGCTTCTCAAGAAAGAGAAAATAAGGGGCTGGGGATGTGGCTCAAGCGGTAGCGTGCTCGCCTGGCATGCGTGCGGCCCGGGTTTGATCCTCAGCACCACATACAAACAAGGATGTTGTGTCCGCCAAAAACTAAAAAATAAATATTAAAATTCTCTCTCTCTCCCTCTCTCTCTCTCACTCTATCTTTAAAAAAAAAGAAAGAGAAAATAAGACTCAAGATTAACTATCTTCTGAAAATTAAGACTGGGAATTTCCAGACCTTGCTAACATAAGACAAGCCAAGATTCATTTTTCTTGGTCTCCCAAGAAACTTTAACACTCAGCTTGCACTCCTGTTTCCTCCTTACATTATTATTATTATTATTATTATTATTATTATTATTTTGGTGCTGGGATCGAACCCAGGGCCTTGTGCGTGCAAGGCAGGCACTCTACCAACTGAGCTGCATCTTCAGCCTCACCTCTTCTTTAACATCCCCATTTGGGGTGTCTATGTGAGTTGACCTTCGCCTTGGAATTTTCCTGGCTCATCAGTCAGAAGAAACCTGTTGCTTGAGCCCTGCAATAAGAGAGTATGAATAATCCCTGGATATGGACTGGTCCTCCTCCCTGAGCAGTCCTAATGAGGAGTATACATACTTTGAGGAGTCTAGCCTGATTTGGGGACCAATTTCCCTAATGGTGGCTATGTGGGAAAGGAAGGAAGGAAATTAAGGTTTAATATGCATGTGCTCTCTTTCTGGCTTTGCACCAGGGCCCCAAATAGTATCTCACTCAGTCCCAGCCCATGACTATAGAAGGAAGAACAGATATTCCCATTTTATGCATGTGAAGAACTGAGACCCAAGGGGAGTGAGTCCTTCTACACACATACCAAGGACAGCAGATGACCTCCATAGCATATGTTCTTGAGAGCAGTTGTTTCTTTGGGGGAATGAGACCATGAGAGAAATTTCTATTTTACCTATAGATTTGGGAGCAATTGACTTTTGAGGAAGAAATACTAAAGCTCAGAGAAGCACTAAGCAGAGCTTTCTAAAACAGAGGCATCTGTTTGTTTGTCCAGATGCAGAGCACAGGACAATGCTGAGATTATGGCCATTTGCTTAGTAGTGTGACCCAGAGTAATGCTTAATAGGCTCAGAAGACTTTGGTGACAAGGGACCTAGGTGCTACATGTCATGGGACAGCATCACAGGGGTTTTGGTTGGGTTGGGTTGCAGCAACCATCCAGTGCAGCCTGTCTAGCTTTGGAGAGGAGATGATTGAAATCCACATACAGAAAAGGGAAGAGTTTATGGAGTTTTGATGTGTATCAAACACAATTAGTCATTTTATATACAAGTATTTAGAAAAAAATATGATTAAAATTCAAATATGTATCTAGATTCTCAAATAACTTTTCTCTTCATTCTGATATGTTTTCACAAAATTATGTGTTAAAAGTAATACATTCTCATATTTGCATAAAACTATGCATTTTCAGATTGCTTTGATAATTTATCCCATTTAAAGGTCACAAGACTGATAGTCTAGGTACGGTGCCTGTAAACCCAGTGGCTCAGGAGGCTGAGGCAGGAGGCTCACAAGTTCTAAGCCAAGCTCAGCAATTTAGTGAGGCCCTGAGCAATGTAGCAAGATCCTGTCTCAAAATAAATAATAAAAAGGGCTAGAGGTGTGACTCAGTGGTTATGCACCTGTTACTGCCGGAGACTGCCTAAGGATCCTACAACTAGTCAGTAACAGACTAGCAAGGTTACCTGGGTGATTGAGATCCAGATCCAGTAAATTCCAAAGACAATACCCTAAGCTCTGTTCAACTTGGTGACCACAGTGGAGGAAGTGGGAGAGGTACAGGGTGTACACTGGGTGTCCCCTTCTGGGACAGCAACTTTATTTTATATTTTATTTATTTTTATATGATGCTAAGGATTGAACCCAGTGCCTCATCTGTGTGGGGCAAATTCTCTTCCACTGAGCTATAACCCCAACCCGCAGGGACAGCAGCTTTCATTATTAACTATGTAGCAAATGGCCTCCTTTCTTCAGTGTTTTCTTATCTGCAAAATGGACTTGGATTAAATGATATCTAAACTCTATTCTACTTTGAATATTAATCTTAATAACAATTAAGTGTACCCTTCTGTAGTTTTACCAAATGTTTATGTACTATAAAGCAGTCTAAAAAAATTCTCTTGTGTTCAGACATAGTGTGGGAGGAGGGTACACATACCCTGTGGTTCTACATTTTGTGTTAGGCCACAGGAGAGCTCATTCCTCCTGAAGGTTGACAGATGCCAAAATGGAAAGAAGGATACTGTGGTAACAATAAAGTTGGCTTCTGCAACCCAACAATTAAAATAATCCAATTTAAGAGTGGGCAAAGAATTTGAATAGACATTTCTCAAAGATGATATACTTATGGACAGATCATATGAAAAAGACTCGACATGGCTAGTCATTGGAAATGAAATCTAAGTCAAAACTGTAGTGATGTACTACCTCTATCTTCTATCAGGACAGCTACTATCAAAATAACAGCAAAACAGAAAATAACAAGTGTTGACAGGATTGTGGGGAAATGGAAAGCCCAGCATCTGTTGGCAGGAATGTGGAAGGCTGTAGCATGATGCTCGTTCAAAAATCAAGAACACAATTACCCTGCGACCCAGTAATTCCACTTCCGAGCATATTGAATTGAAAGTAGGGTTTATGAGAGACATGTGCACAGCTAGTTCCTAATGGTATTATTCGCAATAGCCAAAAGGTGAAAGCCACCTAAATGTCTATTGACATTTGAATAAGCAAAATGTGGTGCGTGCACATGGTAGGATCAGCTTTCAAAATGGAAGCAAACCAGATGATGCAGCATGGGTGGCCCTGGAGAAGAGTATGGTGACAGGGACATGCCAGTCTCGAAAAGGCACCTATTGTGTTATTGCATTTATGTGAGGCCTCTAGTTAGCAAATTAACAGAAATAGAAAGTAGAATATTTCAGGCACAGGAAGTAGGGTGATAGTTACTGGATACAGTGTCAGTTTTGCAAAATGTAAAGGTCCTGAGAGTGGTTACAAAACAGCGCAGAAATACACAGTGCCACTGACCTGCACACCTGGGGGTGGGTACGATGCTGCATTTCATGTTATGTGTTTTAGCACAATTTTTTAAAAAGGAAAAATTTATGCACTCTTTTTCAAACATATGTGTGAATAATAATATAATAGACATAAATGTAAATAGAAGGCGAAAGTATGTAATATTGGAGGAGCACTGGGAGCCTCCCTCTAAGTGCTCTGAGTCAAGTCGCACTCTCTGATTTAACTGATGCCTTCCTGCCCTCAGGGTTTTAAAAGGCAGGTGTTTACTAGTTTCATTGTTATGGTTTTATAAATCTTCACTTCCCATCAGTATTAATAAGGGAATTTGAGGTCGTGAATGTGGGAAACACGGAGGCTATGAAATCAGAGTGAGCTCCATCTTATTTGAGCCACTGTCCAGCTGTGGAGATTTGAGTGAGCCATTTAACCCTTCTCAGGTGTCACATGGAGGGGAATCACTCCTCAATAAGGCTTTGAGGACTGCTTTAGGAGTCGTCTGCAGGGTGTTTCAACCCAGCCCTGGCACACCGGTCGTGCTTCATAGGTGAGTATTGCTATCAGTACTGTGCAAGGTGCTTATGCCCAAAAGGTTGTCCACAACTCTTTTCATGTTGTCAGACATGGATAAAAATCTCTGCTTTGTCAATCAGTGTGTCCTCTTCCACACAGCTTGTAGCTCTGACGAGGTGAGCCAGAGAACAGTTCAATGGGTAATTCTGAGAGACGGTTGGGAGGTAGGTAATGGCGACTAGCTCTTAGTAGTCATGGTGCGAAGACCCATTGAACAGCACCAATGAATGACGAGCTGGGTCCTGGACTCTCCAACAGCAGAAGAGATCTAAATATAAAATGTATCTCTTACTGGAGCAATTGGTGCTTCAGCTCCAAAGGAACACTTTCGGGCTCTGAATTCTGATGTGCTCCTTTTGTGGATCTTCAGTTTTTGAGGTCAGTGACCTTTAACATTTAGAGACTTGAAGTCCCCGTGCTATGGTGCTAAAGCTCTAGAACAAGCAACAGTGCCAGAGGAATGAAACGTGCTGCCCCCTGTGGGAGCAGAGAAGTGTGATATGATCAGGTTTCTGATTTAAGAGCAATATGGAAACCTTGGGGATGGTCACTTTGGGTTACCATGAACATGTGGAAAGCAGGCGTTTTTGAAGCTCAGAGGCCACTTTGAAACTCCATCTATCTGGTAAGGAGAAATGAAATCACC
Source organism: Urocitellus parryii (assembly GCF_045843805.1). Classification (NCBI taxonomy): domain Eukaryota; kingdom Metazoa; phylum Chordata; class Mammalia; order Rodentia; family Sciuridae; genus Urocitellus; species Urocitellus parryii. Next base: position 116,892,658 of record NC_135532.1, on the reverse strand, counting down.
ATTGCAATGAAGATGTCACTCCACAGAGAATAAGTCCCTTCCCCTTTGTACCAAGGTGAGCACCGACCGTTCTTAAGGATCCAATTACTTATTTATCTGTTTTTATTTATATAAGGCAAGTCTTTCTACAAGTAGATTGGATCAGTGGCCTCTTCTGGCTTTTTCTAATCCTGTGTTCCTATAACTCTAAAAAAGGCATTTCCGACACTGTCAATAATAACTCTGAATTCATGAATCTTTTAAATATAAGTAAGTTTTTAGGCAATAATATAGACATGGTTGAAAGCCTTAGGCCCTATGTACTCAAGAGAAAATTGTGTCCCATGAATTTTTAATAAACTAAACACTGCTGTTTCCATGAAGAAATAAGGTATGCTAAATAAGAGTGACAGTAATTCCAAGGGGAAGGGCCGAAAAAGACGGCGTGTGGCCCTTTCATCTTTCAGTGAAGCTGGAGGAAAAAATCGTAGGAGCTTCTTGCAAGAGTAGCAGATTTTATGACATCAAACCTGAGAAATTTCTGATTTGCATCTGTTGCATAAATTTACATTATAATTTGGAAGCCCTATCTGCAAATACTTAAAAGAGGTATAATTAATTAATATAAATCCTTGCGGTTGTGTCTCATCCTAATAGAGAATGGCACACAAAATAAAGATGGTATTTAAAAGCCAATTTTGCCTCATATCAGATATAAGTGACTACTGTTATGAATAAATTGGGCAAGAATGGATTGCCCAAGTCTACAGGAGACATGAGAATATTTCTAATGGAGAAGCAGATGGACAGTCAGGGACATCTGCAGAGACAGATAGGAGAGCAAGGAGATAAGAGTTCTCCTCCTTCCTGGTCTTCTCTTGCCTCTCTCTCACTCTCTGTCCCCTGCGCTTCCTCTAAGCCCCCTTCCGGTGTAATTCCTACCCACAATATTTTATTCTTTCAAATCCATCCTCAGAGTGGATATTCTTTTATTTTGGAGTAAAAAGCAAAATTTCTTAAAAAAAAACTGTTTTCTCAACTTAAGTGTGTTTTGAGATTTTTTTAAAAATCGTTTATTAGTTGTTGATGGATCTTTGTTTTATTTATTTATTAATATGTGGTGCTGAGAATCGAACCCAGTGCCTCCCACATGCTAGGCACGTGCTCTACCACTGAGCCACACCCTCAGCCCTGGAGATATTTAATGTAGAAAGAGAGATAGGCAAAGACTCACTGGGAGAACCAAAGGTCCACTAAGAGCAGAAGCAGCTGGGAGATGGGAAGGAGAAGGGGCTGGAGCAGCCACAGGGGGATGGTCCACTGCATGTCCTCCCAGCTACCCTCTGAGTGCCTGATATTCTGGAATCTTGAGGAGAAGAGGTTGTGGCTAGAGTCACTGCACCTTTATTAAGACAAAAGTAACAAGTTATGGCATCCACTGGTTCTCCTTTTAGAGAGTAAGGGTTTGGGTGGTGGTGGGGGGAGGATTCTGGAGGAGCAGGACCTGGAAGAGAATCCCTGGAAGCTACTCCCAGGGCAGCACTGGGTCAGAAAGGCATGTTTACCAGAAGGGCTCTGGAGGAATCCCACTTTGTTCATGGAGAGGGGCTGGATGGCAGTTACAGACATAACTTGAGGTACTCAAGATCCAAAGAACTGGAGTATTACTGGGGCCAAAGGAAGCATAACCACCCACTCCCAAGAAAAGATAGCACGGCTGAGCGCTCTGAAAGATGAAGACGTGACCCCAGGGCACGATGCGGTCGCCCTGGTCACTTGTCAAGTTTCCTATCCACCTTCTACCGAGGTGCTGCCATTATCTGAGAATTATTCTTTGCTGTATCAGAGAGATGGGAATATAAATTGTTGGTACTTTGCTATTGTTTTGATAATTTTTATTTTTTACCTGGAGGCAAAGTGGCCAGTCAAGAGTAACCAGCTGTTCTAATTTGCCCAAGCATGAGGGGTGTCACAGAACACAGTGATTTCACTTCTCAAAGCAGGACGGCCTTGGGAGAACCAGGAGAATTGGTCATCCACTGCGTAATCTAAGGAGAACCTCTGAGGATGTGCTCTGTTGATCACTCTCGTGGCATTTATTCAGTGTCTCCAAGTGTCGATGCCCTATGGGGCACGTGAATATGTCAATTGCCTCTCACAAGTGAAATAGAAAGATGGGGACGCCCCATTGAATGCACCCAAATTCAGATTTAAAGGTGGGGATTAGGCACAGAAAACCCTCTGCACACTTTGGTCCTCTGCTCTGCAGTTCTTACATGAATTGGCTGCTCTAGACGCTAAGGGTCCCGTGACACAGTGGGTCTGACCCTCGCTGCCCTCAGGGCTTTCATAGTCTGAAGGGGTTAATGAGACACCAGAATGTGAGAAACCCCACTGTCTGGGTGAAAAGCCTCTGAATTTCAGGCAAAATGGCCCTGCGGAGGTCAGGAGACTTACATCCTGGCCTGAATGTGTCTGTTATTTGAATGGCTTTGGTTAAATCAGTTAATGTTCTTGGTTCTCCTCTCCAACTCTGAGATGAATGGTTGACACAGAAGATCTTTAAGTTTTTTAAGGGTATGTTTCTACAGGTCTTGGATCCGCTCACCTCAGAGTTTGGTTTTGTAAAATTTTTTGGAGTTGTAGATGGACAGTCTGCCTTTATTTTGTTTGTTGATTTATATGCAGTGCTGAGGATGGAAGGAACCCAGTGTCTCACACATACTAGGCAAGCGCTGTGCCACTGAGCCATAGCCCCAGCCCCCACCTCAGAGTTTTAAAGGAAAAGTTTTGCCAATGGAAACTTCTCAGGTCAGCCTAATGCAACGAATATTCTTGGGCAATTTTAAATCCTAGACTGTAGAAAAGTGATGTCATATTTCAAAAACTGTTTGAATATTAAGCTAGGAGACAGTGCTTTTAATATTAGCCAACGAGAACTTCATGGCAATGACTGCACTGTAGAGAATTCATCATTATTATTAAAATCCAAATTGTGTTTCTACAATTCTGGTTGAGTATTGGGTGGTTCAATTGTTGAATATCTCATGAACTATTAGAGGTACTAAGAGTAGAATGTAAGACACTACACAGAAAATGCATGCTTATTAGGAAAATCACAGCAAATTATCAGAATTATGCACATATGCATATGGTAAGAGTACCGAGGCATTCTGAGACGATTCGAGCGTCCTTGCTGAAGTGTTTGCTCTAACTTTGCAATGTTTCATCTCACCCCACAGCAGCATCTGTCTGCTTAAGTTCAGTTCAGAGTCAAAATGTTTAAAAAGGATTTATGATTCTGGAGTCAACAGGGCTTGGACTGAGGGGTTTGTCCTACAGAGGGGATGCCATTGCAAGGCGAGTGATTTCAGATCTCCTGGGAGGCTGCCAGGAGAGGAGGGTTTTGGCCTCATGACACTTCAGGAGCAATCTAGGTCACACTGGCAATGGAATATTCTCATAGTTTCTCTAGTCTGTGCCCAGGAATAATAGAAATGATCATTGGTCAAACTTTTTTTCTTTCTTTTTCAAAGGTTGGGATTGTGGGGTAAGCGTGCTGCTGCCTTTCAGTTGTTTAGGTAGGCTTGGCTTGGAAGGGAGCAACTGTGCCCTCCCCAGCTGTTATGGTCTAGTTGTGAGGTGTCCCCAAAAATGTCACCAAAAACCTCATGTGTGTGAAACAATGCAAGAAGTTTTAAAGGTGAAATGGTTGGGTTATGAGAGTCTTAAACTAATCAACATATTGATCCCTTGATAAGGATTAACTGTGTGGTAACCAGAGGCAGGTAGGGCATGGCTGGAGGGGACAGGTCCATAGCGGTGTGCCTTTGGGTATATATTTTGTCCTTGTTGAATGGAACGCAGGCTCTCTCTCTCTCTCTCTCTCTCTCTCTCTCTCTCTCTCTCTCTCTCTCTCTCTCCATGTCCTGACTTGCTTACCTCTGCCATATTCTGCCATTGTGATGTTCTGCTTCACCTTGGGCCCCAAGAATGAACTCAGCCATCTATGGACTGAGACCTCTGAAACCATAGCCCCCCGAAAAAACTTTTCCTCCACTAATTGCTTTTGTCAGGTCTTTTGGTCACAGTAGCTGGAAAGAGGGTGCCTAAAGTACTAGTCTCTCTGTTATTTTCATTGGCTTCACTTATTTAAGTGATCTTCCTGGTCCTCTGGAGGCATGTGAGTGTGCGACTTCTAATTTAGTGTGACAACTCACCTCTCTTCAGTGAATAATATTTACTTATCATTATTTCTTTTAACTGCATGCTATGATTGCAAATTTAATCCTCTCATTGGTATTTGTGATTGTACAATAAGATTCTTAGCTTAAAGTCTTAAAAAATATTCATCTTTTCTGGTACATTAAATTTGATATGATTTTGGGATTCATGTTTAAAACAAATAAGCAAATGAATATAAAATGGTGCATAAAATCTAGGTTGCCATCTATTTACTTAAATTACAGTGTACTTAAAAGATTTGCTGCATTAGATTTAGTTTAAAATTTGCCTTTCTGTTTTCTTGTTACTAATGTAGAATCAGTAGTATGGGCTGGGATCCTAAGGAATGTGGTATTTAATTTAGAAAGACATAGGGATTTTCAATTATCTGAAAAATTGGCATAATTGTTCTTCACACACCAAATAAAAGATTACAAAATCAATTACTTGTTTATTTTAAATCAACTTTATATTAATGAAGCTTCAGTAATATCTTGTGTTTTTTTTACACTTCCAAAAGTAATTTACAGGCATAATTTACTTTTTTTTTCTCTTTTTGCTTAAAATCTCAAATGAGATTGACATGTCTGTAAATGAATTTAAATATAGCAATGCAAGTTTGAAGATCATGGATGCTAAGAGACTTTCCCAGGATTACAAGCAGATCCCTTTGGGACTGCATTCTGAATCTTGAGGTTATTTTTTTTTTTAAATTATGAAAGTTCTGATATAATGTTTACATGTTTGGAAGATCATGTAAAAATTATTGTGCCACAGAACAAAATTCACTGTAAGCCTATTTCTAAATTGAGAGAGTCCTGAGAATTATCTGGTCTTTGAGAATCTCTGTAATCTACATATGTGCCATTCCTGTGAGAAGTTAGGGAAGTCACATCCGAAGGCACAATTTTCTTTCCTTTTTTGAGGTCGTATAGATGGGCCCCAGGTCTTACATGTGGTAAGTGCCCCACCACTGAACTGTACCATCACTCTGGCATCATTTGTATAGTGGTGTCTCCTAACCACAGACTACTGCAGATTAAATGCACTGTGTCACTATAATGTAATGTTTCCCAAATTGGCACCACGGATATCTTGGGCCAGATGATCTTTGTTGTGGGGAATTTTGGGGGGGCACTGTAGGACATTTAGAAGCATCCTTGAACTCTACCCACTAAATGCCAGAAGTAATGGCCCAATAATGCAAAGGAAAAAAATGTCTCTATATATTGCCAAAATTCCTGGGAGAGAGCAAATTAAATCAGTTCTTGTTGAGAATCACAAGATTCAAGCTGCTGTGGACTAACTGCCCCAGTGTGTAGAATTGTGGAGAGCTGCAGGTTCATTACCATCATCTCAAAAACTGAGTGCTGATGCTAGTAGAGTCTGGAAGGATGGGGTTGGAATGAGCTTGTGTGAACACACACTTGGTGACAACAGACCCTTCCCCACCTTTCAGGGCAAAAGCTGGTCTTGACAAAAGAGAGTGTGTACATAAGACATAAATCATCCTCTCTGTGCCTTTGGAATGGCTGCCACATCTGGAGACACCAGAGCTACAATCAAACTGGAAAATTGCAAGAGGAAAAATCTTATTTTTGCGGCTGGGGGTTGGGGGAAACTTGGCAGAAATAAATCCAGAGGCATTATCATGCTTTCCTGTGGAGCAGCAATTCTGGAGGTAGCATTAGTAACTGGTGCTCTGATATTTTTATGCTTCCTTATTTTATATCAATAAAAACCTTTTCCAAATGGGATTAAGGAGCTAGTTTGTTCTATCTTTGTCAGAATTGTCAGCTCCTCTTGGGTGGGCTCTACAGAACCTTGTTCTTCATTTTGGTTCTACCAGTGAATCTTCTCATCAGCCCAAGATTATCCTTACTTATGCACAGAACAGGGTTCCCAGCCCCTGCTCACAGTTTTCAGTAGCTCCAGTGCTGATGTGGGGCTTCCTTCCATATCCACTGTCCCATGCTTGCTCTCAGTAGGTTGTTTCTCTAAGGAATATATGTCCTACACTTTTTTCCCATGTTTTTTTTTTGGTGCCCCATAATTATACATAATGATGGGTTCATTCATATTCACACATGTGCATGATAAAATGATATCATTTGCCAGTGACAATCATTTTACCTGTTCCCTCATCCCCCATAACTTTGGGAAGGACCTTCTAAGCCTGCTTCTGTGCAGGACTAATTACTAGTTTTAGGACTGATCTATAAATAAGGTCTTGAGTACACTTTCTTGAAGATATATCTTATTATCACCACTGTATAGGCAAGGAAGTTGAGACTCTGAGACATAAGAATGTGCCCATGTTATGGATTAGTGACACAGTGGATTCAAACCCAAGGCTGTCTTACCTCAAATCTTATGTTTCTTCATAGCTCAGTGTATCTCTTTCTTGAAAGGAGGTAGATGCACTCTTCTTTACTCTTATCCAACTTATGCATGCATTATAATTAAACACTTAATACACACAAGTACATTTGCATATATGTACAACTATATTAGCATATATATGCTATGCATAACATATATAGAATACGTATATGTTTATACTTTATATGTACACACACACAGATGCACAATCATGCATCCAGCTATAGTATGATTGGGTTGTCTGGGCAGTAGAATAATGTTGAAAGTTGATGCAAGAGGGGAAAGTCAGAACATGGTGGGACAATATTTGGAAAGGAAGTCAATTTACTGTTTATTTTTGTATCTGTATATTTGTTCAATCATTTATTCATTCATTCACACACATATATTAAGCCAGGTATAACTAAGCGATGTGCTACTGACCTGCCAGGGCCGCTTGCTTTCATTGACTGGGCATATGAGAAAACCCAGGTGGAGCTCCAGGAAATCCAGGGAGCAGAGAGAGGTATGGTTATGTGTCGCTGAACAAAGGGGATGCAGTCTGAGAAATGTGTCACCAGGTGATTTTGTCATTATACAACCATCACAGGGTACACTTACACAAACCTGGATGGTATAGTGTACTATATACCTAGGCTCTGTGGTTTATGGTGTGTGTGTGTATGTGTGTGTGTGTGTGTGTGTGTGTGTGTGTGTGAGTGTGTATACTACAATGTATTGTTCCTAGGGTCATAATGAACAAAACAACATGAGATCAAATCACACAATAAATATGATTCTATCAAGACATGCAGTAAACAGGTGTGTGGCTGCTGGCATGCTAGAGCACACTGCTTTGCAGTGAATGTTTATCATATATATATATGACACACTCTAAAATGACAGTGCAGAGTATTGTATAGCAAAGGCCTACAGTTGCCAGTCATCATGACCAAGTGTTAGGCCTGTCCCATGCTTCATTGTGTGTGCCATATTTTCACAGACCTGGCAGTGAATTGGGTTTCTTTCACCAGGATCACCACAAGCACGTGAGCCATGTGGTGAGCTAGGATGTTAGGATGGCTACAGGATCACTGGGTGTTGGGAATTTTTAGCTCCACTATAACTTATTGGGCCCCCCTTGTATATGTGATCCACTCTCTGAAACCCCATTAGGTGGCATGTGGCTGTATTACTGTAAAAATGAACCATGATGGAATCTCACTGGAGTGTCACTCAGAGAAAAGGGGAGAAGTTTTATACCTACCTTACAGACGTGTGTGGCATGATGTTGTCTGGCAATTCAAGTTTTGCTCACAGTGTGACTGTCACATCTGCAGGTCCCCACCAGGACTTACAAGGGTATCAATGCACTTGTGTTGCTGCAATGTCCAGTGTCACTTGATATTGCAGGTGTTTGTGGTGAAAAAATAAAAAGAGGAACTAGGTCTAGATTTATTTTAGTCCAAAGTAAATGTTAATCTTAATTGTCCTTTATTTGTTATTATTGGTTCCTGTACTGAAGTCCATACATGCACTTTTATAGAAAAAAAACTAATTAATCTGAAATTAGCAGGAGGAAACAGAGGGGCAACTCTTCAAGACGTCAGTACAGGCAGTGATTTTCTGGATAGGAGCCCCAAAGCAGAGGCAGCAAAAGCAAAAACTGACAAATGGGATTATATCAAATTAAAAGGTTTCTGCCCAGCAAAGAAGGCAATCAGCAGAGTGAAGAGAACCTACAGAATGTAGCCAGATATGTGCCAATTCTTCATCTGACAGAGGGTTAATATTCAGAAAATAGAAAGAATGCAAAAAATTAACACAAAACAAGTAGTCTCTTATTAGTAAATGTGCAAATGACCTGCACAGACATTTCTCAAAATAAGAAATAGAAATAGCAAAAAATCTATGAAAAATGTTAAATATCATTAGCCATCAGAGAAATGTATATCAAAGGTAGAGAAACCATTTCACCCAGTTTGAAGAGCGATTATCAGGAAAATAAAAAATAACAAATGCTGCCTGTGGAGGAAAAGGAGCTCATGCACTGTTGGTGGGAATGTAAATTGGTACAGTCACTGTGGATAACAGTATGGAGGGACTCCAAAACCAAAAACAGAACTTCCACATGATCCAGGTAGAACACTCATGGGAATGTCTGAAGGAAATGAAATCAGCCCATCAAAGTGACACCTGTGTGCCCATGTTATTGCAGAACCATTCACAATAGCTAAGTTATGTAACCAGCCTTCGTGTCCATCCACACAGGAAAAGATCAAGAAAGTGGTACATGCACACAATAGACTCTTCTTCAACCACAAAGAAGAAGGAAATACTGTCATTTATAGAAAAATGGATGAAACTGGATGGAATTATTTTAATTAAATAAGCCAGATACAGAAAGAAAAGTACTGCATTTCTCTCTCATACACAGTCCTCCTGCAAGAAGAATAGTGGTTACCAGGAATTAGGAAGGTGGGGTGGGGAAGATAGCAGGATATGATCAGTGCACATTGTATGTATGCATGGAGATCTCACTCTGAACTCTACGAATATGTTCAATTGATGTGTGTCAGTGAAAAAAAAATGTGAAGGAAAGCTAAGTTAAAAATTTAGCCTTTAAATTATAAGGCATATAGAAATAGAATTTATTTTAATCTGAAAATGTTATTGCAGGTGTTTGTGGTATCTTGGGCCAAGTAAGAGGAATTTGTAGCACATCAAGTCAGTCACTAATTGTCTAATGGGCTATTAATTGGCTGCACAATATAGCCAACGTTAGAGACTTTTATTGTAATTACATGTGAAATGGTTTGTGTGACTGCTGTGACCAGTGTAACCAAACTAGCAGGTTCCTGTGAGGGGCAATGGGGGATTAGAAAATAAAGACTCACACACCCAGATTTTGAAAATAAAATAGCTGGGATCAGGTGGAGTGCTGCTCTCCGATGGAGAAGCAGATCTAAACAGTTACACCAGCCATCTTTATTTATATATGTCTCATTATCAGGTTAAAGACTATGCAAGCATTATTGCTGGTACTTAGAAAGTTTCAGGGCTAGAAATATTTATGTAGCTTTTCTGTAGTTGCAGTTTACCATCGCAATGTGCAATGTTAGGAGCTTTGTATAGCTCTCAAGAAAGTCCACTATTTAAAGTTACTGTTAAGCAGACAGCTTTGGAAGTAATGAAGTTGGTGAAACATTGTGGTTGTCTAGCAGGATAGCTCCTCCTATCAGGAACTATGTGCCTGAGATTAAGGTTGAGGATAATAAGACTCTGCCACAGAGCCTTCTCATGCCAGCCATTGTCATAGCAAAAAGCTGTGCCAAAGCTAGACATCCTACACCCTTACAGAGGAACATTACCAGGCACTAAGCATGCCACAGCCATGAGGTCATCAAAGACCCAATCTCAGGCACTGCCCTCCCATTCTCTGTCACTTTTCTCCACATATAACTAACATTTTTTTCTAAATATGCTTAATAATTTGGGGGGTTTATGAATACTCTTATGATTGCAACTGTATGGTCTCTCTGGCCTGTGAGTTCATAGCAAATAAAGTGCAGCTAGTCATTGAAGTCCTTTTTTCAGCACAGTGGTGATAGTTACTGATTTATCAGTAAATGTTCCAGAGTAGTGAGGAGTCCATCTGCAAAGTTTTATAATTCAAAGAGTTATCACATTCATAAGTATAATCCTACCTCTTGAAAATTATGGCATGTCTGTTTATAGTAATAAGATATCCCAGTGATTTCTGAGTCATAGGCAGTTCTCATGAAAAGATTCTGTAGTTGTCTAACCTTTTCCCAGTTGCTGTTAGCATTGGAAGGCAGAGTTATAATTATCAGGGACAACCAAGGGCCATGTGCCTCCTCCCACCTCATCCCTCCCTATATACACTGGATGGAGTACAGCTGTTGGGAACATAATACTCATCTAGAAGGGTGCCTCTCGGGTACAGAACCCCAGTATCCCTCAAACAAGCAATACTGTAGAAGCCCACCTGCTTTCTCTACAATGAGGCACTGATCTTTCCTGTCCTTGGCTTTCCAGGTCCCATTTGTCCCTGGATGGGTGAATAACTCTGGAGCAGCCCACAGGGTGAGAAGGAGTGGTGGCTGCCCCATGACACATTCATCCCATCATGACAGGTGGGCATTTTGAGCTGAAGCCTTGCTACTCAGGTAAGTCTATTTGCAAGTTGGTCTGTTTGAATCATTCTGCAGCTGGACTGTCCCTACGCTTCACTGACCATGGTCAAATATAAGGCTAGATGCTTAATAACTTTCCCGTCCTGAAGGATCTCTGTCCCTGATTGTACCACAGGGTCTCAGCCTCTGCAAAATCTCCCCACCCAAGGCTCTCTAGACGTCCCCTGAGGACCTCCCTGATGTGCTTTCCTGCAGGCCCCTCCTGCCTTACCACCAAGCCCCACAGATACCTCTGTGCCTCCTGACCACCCCATGTGCCTCTTTTGTTGCAAGCTGTGCTGGTTTCTTGTCGCGATGGTGGCAAATCACCACACACTTATTGATTTAAAATAAAGCAAATCCAGTTTCTTCATAACTATGCAGGTCAGAAGTGCAGAGTAGGTCTTGTGGGCCTAAAATAAAGATGTTGACACACCCCAGAGACGTTCAGCAAAGTCCCCACAGTCCTTCAGCTTCTCCTTTTGCTCATCACAGGACTGGGTTCAATGAGATCCCTTCTCTGTCCATGAGCTTTATCCCTCAAGAGCACAGTCTTGCTAACATTTCCTCCTGCAGGCTGTGTTTCTGCCAGGAAAATCCTCTCAGGTACACATGTGCCTGGGTGCAGCCAACCCCTCAGAACCAACATGCCCAAACCTCAGCTAGACCAGGCTCCTACAGATAGAACTCATTAATTTGAGCATTCACAGGTCCACCTGAATTCATACCTGATAAGATTTTCCACTAAACGAAAAGCCATTACATTAAAAATATTCTCATTAAATGTAATGGAAAAATGACAATGCATTCCACCCCAACTAGCTGCCTCCTAAGATAGCGAAAGCAGGTGATACTCCACCCCCTTTATGGTATTCATATTAATATATTCATACCCCTGCATTCGAATTGTGTGACCAAGACAGGTGGCAGGGCCAGAATTCAGATGTATTCAGGAAGCCACTGTGAGGGGCAGATGACATTGTAACATTATAACTCCTGGAAAGAGCTTTTCATAAATCAATATTCACTACTGCTACATGAAGAAGGTCTGTACTGTTAAACAGTTGCACTTAACTTATGCCAAGTTACTATATGAAGAAAGCATACACACACACACATACACACACACACACACACAAAAGCACCTATTTATGTCAAGTTCAGGGACATCAAGATCAGGAAACACAATCCCACAATCCTGTACTAAAGAGCCATACTGTTAAGTGGGAGATACCAGGAAGTACAAAAACTGTATAAAAACAAAGCAAAACATCAGTATGGTTATCAAGAGATATTGCTCAGCAATTCATATTTTTTTCATTCAACTTATTTCTCTTTAGATATTGCACAGTAAACTTGCACAACTTTTATGAGCAGAGACATTTGCATTTTATTTACTTTTACACTCTCTAGTGGGTGCAAGTTAAGGAGGAGCTACGAGTGACTGAGCATGTGCAGCAGCCTCAGGACTGGCGTGCCTAGACACGATTCACATCTCCAACCTGCACCCGCTATTCCTATCTGCTCTGGTCCTTCTCATCTTCAGGATTTCCTGAAGGGGCAATTATTCAAGTTCTCCCAAGGGTCTGATAAACTACTCACCAGTCCTAGGGGTTCCTGGAACTTCTGAATTAGAAAGGGGCTAAAGCTTAAAAGTAACCTACTTATATTCCAGGTGTGAAAATGGGGCCTGGATCAGTGGTGTGAGCATGGAAGTAATGTGAATTTTTGGCACCCTAATTCTGGGCAGAAACTCCTCATGTGCCACAGTCTGGCTGGGCACAATTCAGGAGCCACTTGTCAAAAGAAACTAACTTTATTTTTAGAACTATAAACGCCAAACAAAACAGCTCCTCAGGAAAAAACCCTCAGAGCCCAACTGCCACCACGAGCTTCCCACAAGCCTCTCACCCCCACACCAGCCTCTCCACCTCCCACAATCCTCCTGCTCTTGAGGCCAATTGGCTGGGTCGCATGGGCAGAGCCAAAGAAGTCCCCCAATGAGCAGCTCCGTGGTCTGAAAGGGAAGGGAAACAGCCCAATGAACATGACTGCAGAGGAGCCAATCAGCTAGATGTTGCTGGGGCCACTGTGAGCCAATCATCAGCTGGCAGCTGGAAGTTTGCTGGCAGCTGGAAGTTTGCTGGGGCCCCTTTGGCTGTGGCTCTCAACACTCATGTTCTTCTCTTAAGGAAGGAGCTACCTTGGTCCTCATAGGACCTACTGCTGCAAGAGAGTCCAGAGCCTGACACCTCTAGACCTGGAGTCTGAATTAAGGCAACAACCAACATGTAGCAGCCCTTTCCTGTGTTCTGTGCCCCACACTGTGCTGCCAAAGCCATCTCCACCAGGAGAGGGAAATGAGCTCATCTGTGGGGCTTCCCTCCAGTCCACTCCTCTGGCTTCCTGAGCGGGCCAGCCACCAGTGGGAGTGGCTTGTCTTCTCCAGGTCGCAGCTCAGCCGTCCTAAGTGCCCCTGCTCGGTTCTTGTTTTCTCTCCAGAGATCACTTCAGTCTATGGCTTAGAAAGTGAGCTCTGGCCTATCAGACTGCACCTCCCCAGCCTGGAGTTGCCGGCCCCAGGTCTGGTCTCCTGCTTCTTAGACAAAGATGCTAATGAAGGAACCTCAAACAAAAGCATAGCTTATGCTGCCTTCCTCTCCTCTGCCCTCTTCTTCCTGTCCCCAAGTTGCTGAAGTCCTCACTGCCCCCTGAATCCTTAAGCCCCTGAGGACTCTTTCTGCCACTGTGTGCAACATCCAATTCTCTCCTCACAAGTTAAGGGCGAGGAGTAGGGCACCCCAGAATGGCCTCCTTGCAAGACCATGCAGCTCGGTCAAAGCAGAAGTTTTAGAGCAAAACACAACAAAAACAAACAACTAAAACACCTGTGTTAATCTCCCAGCTCACCCACTTATTAGCCATGCAGCTTTGTGACTCTGGGGATAACCACATTAGGGACAGCATCACCAAAGTGTCCCAGCTAAAGCCTTTACTTGGGGTGCCCAGTGTGGTGGGGCTCACGAGCATCGCCCTGGTTGTCAGCGTTCACTAAATCCCCAGATGCCACACTGACTTCTGTTTGCGAGACCTTTGTCTTTGTGCTGGTACCAGATTCGATGTGCATGCTCCGTCTGCTCCAGATTATATCGTTAACTGATTGTTGGATCTCAACATTCAGAGAGTACTGCACTGGCACCACTGTGTAGTTTTACTGTTAATGGCATATTTGTTGCTCTTTTTGGTTATTTTCCTTAATTTTACTGGGCATCAAAGATGGCAGTTAATTAGAGATTCCTTTCCTCATTTAAAGTCCTCCCAAATTATTTTTTCTATTTCTAACGTATTTTTTTTAAACATTGATATTTGTCACTTTTATATATTTAAGATTTATGACCAGATTGGATTCTTGCTTGCTTTCTTCTTCTTTTTTTAATCTTGAAAACCTCACATGAGTCCAATCCCATAATTTGTTTCAATATTTTTTTCCGGGGCTTTCTGACTGTAATGAAATGATTTGATTTCTATTTAGCTAGTATTTGTTTCTTTTATTAATTTTTCATTGCTTCTCAGATTACAAAATAAAAACTCTGATATGATTTCTTTTCCTTTTTCCCTGAAAGGAAATAACCATTTAGCCCCAGATCTAGTAGGTTTGCTATACCAGCATGTCCTAGTGGGAGACAACCTATTACAAACCTCAGACTGCCAGCGGATGATGGATAGCCTTGAATATTTTGAACAATGTCAATTGAACAGAATATAGAATATCTGACATCTTAAATCAAACCATTTTCTGGAAAAAGAAAATATGGCTAGAATGTTTCCTAGTACAAATCAGCATCGATTCTTTAAAAATTACTAAGTGAACAAGTTGCTGATGAGAACAAATTTCCTTTGCTTTTTAATGATGGTGTGTATGAGTAATTCTGAACCTCATTTCAAGATTACTGGTCAATCTGTTTTCTACTGACATTAGCTTTACTCTAAAACGAGATCATTTAGGTTGGTTTTTCAGTTGACTGGCTGATATGAAAAGTCACCCATTCTAAGACTTAATCAAGTGTAAATTGGAAGTCTTTTCTCTGGGTCCTGCTACCTGGTCTAGTAAAATCTGCTGAAAGTGCTCCTGATGCTGATCACGGAGCTCACACTGCCCTGGGCTCCTCAGCCCTGTCTTCCTGGGACCTTCATTCGCCTCCTTTCTCTTTGTTGCTGTTTCTCCCCCTCACCTTCCGCAGGGGAGGTGAGAGCAAACTCGACTGCATGCTGTTGTTGCCATGGTGAAGAAAATAGTACAATTCCACAGCTAATAAAGAGGATCAGGGTGAGAAAGATATTTCTTCCAAGCTTACATGATTCTCATTTCATCACAGTCAAACTGAGGAGCATTGACAGGTTTGTTGAAGCAAAATCTTATGTTAGATGTGGTTCCTCACGTCACGCTATTCAATGGGAATATAGTATTTTTTTTTGAGAAATTATTTAAAATGCTTGCACTGGAGGAGTGCTTTAAAGGGGGCTTCACACAGTCATTTTTTCCAACTAAAAAAGGAACTGACATTCCAGAGATTTCCATTTTGAAAACCGAACAGTTGCAGAGAAACATTTTTGCAAAGATCCTTTCTGGGAAGAAAGATGGTTTGTGGCTTTCCTAAAGGGAAATGTCTTCATCCATCCAAAGTTGGGTGCTGAGAGCACAGAGGCCCTTCATTTTCCTACACGTACAAAGAATGATACCTGTTTGGTCATTTATGTGGTTCTGAGCAGAAAAGTTCTCCTTGTCCCCTGTCACCCATTTCTTCCTTTACTGTATCCCCTGCTCCCTGAATTTTCATTTTTGACCCCTGAATTTTCAGTCATGGGAGGTGCTGAGCTGAAATTGGGCAGCATAATTCAAAACACCAGGACTACATGCTCTAGAAAACCTCATGTCAAGGTGACAATCTTTTACTAATCAGAAGGAAATGAAAAACTTTCTTAGCTGCAATTTTTTTCTACTTATCAAAATCTAATTTACTAAGATGAAGTGCTCTTTGGTAAGCATTCAATTGTTTCAGGAAAGAAAGACTAGAGAAATCATCTGTAGAAACCGAGACTGAAATGAGACTATTTGAAAATAGCCACTAACTTTTAGCTCCATTATCAGGATGCCAAATCCTTTGTGAACACCGAGCTTGTTCGAACTGCAAATAAAATAGAATAAAAGGTTGAGGTGACTTCTGTTGAAGTCTGATGGAAAACACAAGGTAGGTTATGTAAGAATCCTTCCATCTAAATATAGTTCCAAAAAGTGGAAAAAGAAAGTTGGATGCATACAAAGATTTCTTTAGAGGAAAGGAAGCTATGTTTCAAAATCAATAGTAGACATTCTGTGAAGAAGTTGTTTTAGAGGAAGCACAACAGGGAAGGATGTGTGGGATACTGGGGGAAGGAATAATTGCAGAATTCCCACGCTGCTATGCACTCTGCTTTATCTGTGTGATCCTTATTTATGTCAGCCTGAAGGGGTGGGTAGCAATGTGCACATTTGTACAAAGAAAGAAGATGAATCTTTTTCTCAAGTTGCTAGTATAAAACTCTTGAAGTCAGTTCTTGCTGCAGTCCAGCTGCAGCAAAATAACCGGGGGGGGGGGGTGGGGGGGGGTGGGGGGGGTGGGGGTGGGGGGGGTGGGGGGGGTGGGGGGGGTGATAAGGAACTTTCGTAGATTGATTCAGCAAGAGTGGGAGCCATTTATTGTAGGACAACAGAGGTATTTATACATTCCACACAGCTTATCTTAATTTACATTAAACTAGATACAGCAGTCAACCAATAAGAAATCTCCACGCTTAATGGCTCCCTGGTGTTACTTCACAAACCACTCCCTCTGGCAAAATGCCAGGCGCCATCCTGACTTGTTTACAGACTCTAACAAGTTCTATGGGATCCCGTACCACCTGCTGATAAGAGAAGCAAGTTTCTAGTGTTTTGCAAAGGGAGGCATTGCAGAAAGAAAATTCCTGTTTTTTTTTTTTTGTTAATTTATTTTTATTATTATTTCTTATAAAACAAAGTAGATATTTTGATGGTCACATGACAAGGAGTTTTATTTTTTCAACTGGATGTGGCAAGAAGTTTTTCTCAATCACTCTCTAAATCTTACCACATCCCTTCTATTTACTATGTTTCCATTTTACATATGATCATAACATTTATTTATCTCCTTTAAACAATGCAAATATGAGCATTTAAAAAAAATGCACCTGGAACTTGAGGGAAAAAACAATTAAGGTAGAGAACAAATCGAATGTGTGATATTGTCCTGTAAGGACATCAAATATAAGTGTTGAGGTAGTTAAACCTATGAATGTAAATGCATTTAAGGCTCAAAAAATGAACCATTACACAAATGTAGGTCTGGTCTCCTGACTCCCAGACAAAGATGCTAATGAAGGAAACTGAAACGAAACAGGGATTGCTTTGCAGATCAGGCACAAGGATCCAGGCTCAGAGTAACTGAAGCTGGTTGAGGACGAACCCCAGTTGTAAGCAAAACTGCACCTGCAGCTGAGGATGCTTATCAAATGTGCAAGATGAGAGATTTTCATAAATTTTGTTTCCTAGGCAGCAATGTCATCCAGGTAGAAGTGGCCTAGCACTTTTTTTTTCTTTTGAATTCAGTTTCTGGGTGAAATCACATTCCAGAATAAATAGAAGTAATGACTTCCAGAGACTTTCACCTTCTAGAGTATTTTTACAACAGTGAATACCTTCATTCACTTGTTCTTTCATTGAAAAATATTGTTTGCACATATACTGTTTTCTAGGCTTTGGTGGGGAACAAAGCATGGAGATTTTGTGTTTTGACATTGAACCTTATAGATCATTTTACAAGGTAGTTTTCAAAGCCCTGGTGGTGCATGAATCATGGTTCCTGCACCAAAGTAATCTTCAAGGCACTGATCCTGCCCATGCTCTGTACTCAGACCCACTGGCCAACGCTGTGCTGCAGGGGTTAGTCCCGTCTTGGAAGGAACTCATATTGTGAACAAATATAGCAAAGACTGAGAAGTCCTGTGGAAAAGAAGTTTCTTTGGCTTTGCCAAACCCAAAACTTTGCTTTAAAAAAATTAAAAAATAAAAATAAAAACCTCTGTAACATTCATTAACATTCTGCTGTGTGGAGCATCCTAGAGGAGATTCCATTCCAATGAGGCCTATTCAGTAGTATTAATTTAGCAAGTCAAAGATCTGAAACAAGAAACTCCTTCCTCCCTATCTTCCTCCCTTCCTTCTTCCTTTCTGTTTCCTTCCCTTATTCCTTTATTTCTTTCTTCTTTGCTTCTATTCAGTCATATGGGTGCTATGAGCTACTGACTCTTAAGTAATTCTTTTAGTAAAGGTATGTGAACAGTGAATCTTTTCAGGTTTTCTCTGTCTGAAAATGTCTTTATTTCCTCCTTCAAAATGGAAAGACAATTAGACTAAGAATAGAATTCTAGATTCAAAGTTATATTTCCTAAATACATTGAATATTTTGCTACACTGTTCTTCTAGCATTTGGCATTGATAATGGGAAATCTGAAATTCTGATTTTTTTTTTAGTTTTCTGAAACTCTGATTTTTATTCTTTCTTTATGTTTTATGTTATGTTTTGTTTTTAATAAGTTCCTTTTAAAAATCTCTCTGGAAACTTTTATAATTTTCTGGGTTCTCTCCAATGATTGCACCTTTTAAAATTTGTATTTTTTTAAATTTAATCTTCTCTCATCAATTTTGCCAGACTTTTGTGCTATTCAGTATCTTCAATTTAAAAAAAGCTTAGAATATATAAAAAAGAAATAAATATGTAAAGAGATATTTGACATCACTAATAATCACAGAAGTGTAAATTAATTTAGAATGGTCTGTTTTTAGCTGTTAGGTCGACAAAACCTGGTCAATGATAAGTGAAGGATATGGAAAAACAACCCCCACAGAGAAAAGACCAGTGGATCTCAGGGAGAGAAGGAAGATGGTGGGCTCTGAACCTTCATAATCTCCCACATCTATAGCTGTTCCCTGGCTCCCAACCGACACATTCTGCTGTAATTCAGTCCTATGAACACTATAAGACTCAGGCTCCATTGTAGCCAGTTGCCATTTTCCTCTTGAGAACGTGCCCCTCCACTGCTTAGTCAAGCATTGCTGATCTGTTGAGGTCTGTCTCTCTCTCTCTTTTTTTTTAACTATCTCTTTCATTTGCTTTTACCAAGTGTTGGCAAGAATAGGAGAGATGTGGACCCCAAGCACTGGATGGAAGTGCAGGCTGGAGCCTTCTGGAGAGCAGGGTGGCCTTAGAGGGCCAGGTCAGCACTTCTAAATCCCCGATCCAACAGTTCTACTTTCACAGAGATAGAGATGATGGATGGATGGATGGATACATAATAGATAGATAGATAGAGCCGGACAGGGTATCTATAGTGGACTGTGTGAGAATTTTTATGCACCAGTTTATGTGGAGGAGGAGAGTGACTGGTGACATGGATTGACAAATTGTGGAGGTTCTGCAGGATATATATAGACACACAGAGAGAATTCTAGTTTCTAGAATGCTTGCCATGGGTTTGGAGTCAATGTGACTAAGAGGCGCAAAGGAGAATGAATTAAAACAAACAAAACCCATTGTTGCTTCTCTCTGATACACAGTCCTCCCTCTCTCTCCCTTCTCCTCCCCAACTCTCCCCTTCCCCCCTCCCTTTCTTCTCCTTCTGTTTCTGAGTTTTGTATCAATGATTTCTTCAATTATCTTTATCATTTTTTCCCCTTGTTTATTTGGGCTTATTCCTTTCCTTTTTCTAACTTCTTGAAAGAATAGCTAAAGTTACGTATTTTCAGTATTTATTTGCTCACATAAGTTCTCAAAGTTTATTGCTCTCCTGTTCCCTCCCATTGTTAATGTTAAGGCCATCTGGCTTTTAATTCTAAATCATGATAAAATATTGTATATATTATACTTTGAAAATAGTCAAAATTGTAAGTTTTACTACATCTTTGTGCAAAAGAATGTCTAAACAGAACAAAATACACAAATTAAAAATGAATTCTTAATCTGGAAAAGAAAGAAGAGAATTTCTCCCAGAATGTATAGGATGAACAAAGAGATGAATGATGTGAGATAAAAGTTAACAGATAACAATCCAGAAGTTTCATTCTTTCTGAGATAACCTGAAGAAAATAAAATGCGTCAGTCCTGAGCCCTCAGGTATAACTGGTGGGAGTGTGAAACTATCGCAGCCCATCTGGAAGTAAGTTTTGAAACGGTTTGTATATAATTAAGGACCTGTTATGATTTTCAGCTTCCAAGATGGCATCTGGTTTCTTCTCCCTGTTATTGAGTTATTTATTGATCTTATCTCCCACATTGTACTAGGTAAGATGACCAACTTCCTAGGCGTGCTTGAGACTTATCCAGACTTAAAATGTGTAACCTACAAGTCACATTTTAAACCCTGAGGAATACTTCAAACCCTGGCAGATTACCCTGTGCTATGGTTTAGATAAGAGACATCTTACAAAAGCTCATGGGTGAGACTGTGCAAGAAAGTTTAGAGGTAACATGACTGTGTTCTGAAAGCCTTGACCTAATCAGAGCACTCATCCTGGGGTGAGGATTGACTGGGTGGTAACTGTAGGCAGGTAGGGTGTGGCCGGTGGAGGTTGGTCACTGGGGACTTGCCTTGGGGGTTTATATTTTGTCCCTGGTGAATGGAGCATTCTCTGCTTCCTGTTGCCCTGTCCTGAGCTGCTTTCTGCCTTCACACCCTTCTGCCATGATAATCTGCCTCACCTGGCCCTGAGGTGTGGATTTGGCTGTCTATGGACTGAGACCTCTGTAACAATGAGCCGCCAGATAAACTTCCTCTCCTCTAATTGCTCTTGTTAGGTCTTCTGGTCACTGTGTCCAAAAGCTGACTAAAATGCCTGAGTGGTGGTTGGTCTGTGAGACCCAGGGAACACAGCTGCAGTGGTGCTCAGTCATTGGAGGAGGCTCTTGGGTCCAGCAGCTTCCATCTCCACCACTCTCCCATAGCTCGCTCAGATCACTCCCCACTTTGGGGAATCCAGCTGCAGCAGAGAGCACCCTGAGGAGAGGACCACCTGCCAAGAGCCATGTGAGTGAGCTTGGCAAGGCGAGCTTCCTCAGCCTGACCAGCCAGCCCAGGGTCCGGCCAACATCTGGACTGCAGATTTACAGAGATCTAGGCAGAAACCACCTACCCGCTCCGCTACCAGATGCCAGATCCACGGAAACCCAAGATTTAAAATAAAGGCATGTAAGTTACTAATTTTGAGGAAATTCACTGTAAAACAGTAATATACCCCCCCCCCCAAATCAGTTTTTAAGTACATATCATGAGGACCCTCTTGAACACATCTACGTTCACTGAAGAACTGTTTATGGTACAAATGGATGGAGATGATCTATTTTCCTTCCTTCCTTCCTTCCTTCCTTCTTTCTTGGGGATTTAACCCTGGGGTGCTTTTTCACTGAATCACATCCACAGGACTTTTTTTTAATTATTATTTTGAGATGGGGTCTTGCTAAGTTGCTTAGGGTCTCACTAAGTTGCTAAGGCTGCCTCAAACTTGCTATTCTCTTGCCTCAGCCTCCTGAGTTGTTGGGATTACAGATACGTGCCACCATGCCCAGCCAGATTTTCATTGGTGTAGAATAAAATAAGTAAGATATGTTAAATGCAATCATATAATACTATGAAATGCCCAGAGAAATGAATTATATGGATAGATATATCTTTAAAAAAATTAAGTTGTGCAAAAAGAGTTACATAAGCCATTATCATTGATAGCATCATAAGACTTAACAAAAGATTTAAAAAGACTTAGAGAAAAGAAAGCTTTATTTAAATTTAAAAACAACTTAATATTCACTTTATAAGTAATCAGATACATAAATAAAATATGGATTATGAAGAGGAGAAAAAAGGAAAAACATATTAATAAAATTAATGAAATATGAGCTATGCTAAGCTTGGATAATACCCTCCCATGAACTGAGATTTATAAACTTTATTCTATATAATTGAAGTCACCAAATATTCCAATTGAGTAAATGAAAATGGAAATCAATATTGTAACTTCATTATAAATAAATGTAAAAAATTCTAAACAAAAAATAAGAAAATGTAATCAGGTAGGTATTGAAATAATAATGCACCCTTTCAATGAATGAATGGTTTATTCCAGAAATGAATGTAACTCAACATTAGAAATACACTATTATAATGTATTATGTGAATACATTAAGAAAAAAATGTGGTAGTCAAATTTGAGATGCATTCGATAAACAGTTTACTTCAATCAGTCTATCTAATAAAGTTTCATATATATGAAACTTCCTTCACCCAATAAAGAGTGTTTTTCTAGAAATATAAAGGACAAGCATGCTTAATTTTGATGCATGAGACATTTTTATATGAGAGTTTGTACTTCAAATTTCATTGCTAATAATTTGACATCTTAGAAACATCCCCATGAAGGTTAGAAATGTGATGGGAACATTTGGTATCACTGAAAATCTTAAGTGATCTAGTACAATTCCAGTTAATACAATAAAACTAAAGTAGAAAAATAATACATTTAACATTTGAAAGGAAGAGACAAACCTGTCATTAATTTCATATAGCAATTTATCTAGAAAATCCAAGAGAAAAGAAAATATAATACTTTTGGTACTAATAAAATAGATAAACATAAAAAGCATACCTTACCCAAATATTGACAGAAGTTAGCTTAAAATTATATTGAAGAAAATGAAGATCTCACTATAATAAGAAAAAAAATCACTAACAATAACAATAAAATTATAGATACTAAGCAATAAAGCTAACAAAAATGTGAAAAGCTGCATTTATAAACCTTTACTGAAGGACATAAACTAAAAAGAAGAAATTTATACCGGATTTTATTAGGAATATCTAATGTAATAATTCTCTACAAATCAACCCATATAGTCTGTGCATTTCTCCAAATATCAGAATGGGATAATGTTTCAAATAAAATTTTATAAGGTAAATCAAAATAAGAAAGAATATATATATATGGATAACCAAGAAAAGTTTTTAATTTTTTTAAATTTTAAAGCATTCTTTAAAAAAAACTTTATTTAATTAATTAATTAATTTATTGTTATATGGTGCTGAGGATTGAACCCAGTGTCTCACTCATGACAGGTGAATGCTCTACCAAGGAGCCACAATCCCAGCCTCCAAAGAAGTTTTTTAAAGAGATAATTATGGCAAGGGGTCAAGTGTACCATCAGCTTAGTAATAAAAATTGTTTAATTCTAGTGCAGGAATATGTAAATACAGCAAAGGTCCAGAATGGAGAGTAGAGGAGTATGTAGGTGGATTATTGGTATCTAATAAAGGCAACCAGGAGAAGAGCTTACTCTGTAAGTTGTCTTGAACAAGTAGCTAACTACTTAAATGGTGTCATTTCCAGAGTTCATCAAATTCTTTATAATTTAAATAGGTGAGCATTAAAATAACCCAAAATTATAAAAAGTATTTGTGAAAAATGTTGTAATTTTTATAAATTTTATGTGGTGAAACTTTCCTATAATATACAAAACCTAGAAGTTATAAAGGGAAACAGATTGATTTAAGTTTATAAATACTTTTCAATTTTTGTAATAGATGTTGTGAGGATAATTGATAGCTGAAAAATACACACGTCGATCTAGAGTTCCTGTGTTAAATTCTGCTTTTGCCAGGTCACTAAGTGGCATTGAATAGGCAATGTAATTGCTTTATGTCTCACTTAGATTTTTATCTTTAAAATGGAGACAACAGTATCAGCTTCTGTACAGAATCTTTGTGAGCAGAAAATGAATTAATATATGAAGTACCTGGGACATTCCCTGACACCTAGTAAATAGTACACAGCTGTTTGCTACCATTGAAAGGTCTTAAAAGAATGAAAAGTACATATCACATACAGGACACATACAGAACCAAAATCGAGAAAATACAAGGAATTCTAATAAGTATTAAGGGGAAAAAATGTCTGAGTCAGGTCCAGTGGCCTACCCCTGTGGATTGGGGACATAGTTCAGTGGTTGAGCCCCTCTGAGTTTAATCCCCAGCAACCCCCCCCCAAAAAAAAAATCAACAGAAATATATTCTATTGAGTAAAGGATATGAATATATATTTCACAAAAGAAAAAAAAATTGTATCACCATACATACTTATATTGGAAATGAGAGAAATGTGATTTAAATTTCAGAATGACAATGAAAGTGATATATATTAATAAAAGTGATCTAAATATTGTGAAAGATGTGTAGGAATGTTTGTAAGACTATAGATTGATAAATCATTTGTGAAAACACGGTGAAGTTTTCTGTAAAATGTAAAGGACCTTTCATTATTTTTCAACACCAGTAGGATTGCATTTCATGGATTATGCCCACGTGTGTACAAAGATGCAGATACGAGGTGGTTTTAGAGACAAGAACTGCAAATGTCCAAGTGGCCTTCCACATGCAGGGATTTCATAGGGCACCTTTCATTCACTCCATGAAAATAATGCAGCTCTTAGGAAAGCCTGAGGGTATGCTGGTGTGGCAAGATCCCTCAAGCTCTATTGTTAAGGAGGAAGCCTCTGCAAGTAGCATGCTCTTCCTTAGAAATGGAAGTGGCATGGATATTTACATACCTCTTACAAAAACGTACAAGAAGGTAACTGGGCTTCTCTCTCCCCACAGGTGACAGAGTTAACTGCTGGGCACTGGAGCAAGCATACAGGGAGAGGATGAATTGGGTCTTGGGGTGGGGGCCATTGCGCCTGGGGCTCCAAGAGCGCACAGCCCTGGAATCCGCAATCAGAGAGGATACAGTGTGCACAGCCTGCCCCACAGCCTGCACCACACCCCTGTGGCCGGTCATTACCTGGTGAGAGTCCTCTGTGATGTGGGTTGATTCTACACTATGCATTGTGAACACTTTAAAGGACTTTGTTTTACATCTTCAAATTAATAGCCGGCATATGGTTATTTTCCATGCACAATGTCTTTGTTGTTCTGTGGTTGAAGCATGTCATTTTTGAGGCTGCTGTTTTGGTTTCTGGCTTGAATTTCATATTGAGAAAGACCATTCCAAACCACAAATCATTACAGTAATGAGCTGTACTTCCTTCTACTGATTTGTTATCAAATACTTGACACTCCCAGATTTTGCTTTTGTGTGTGGTGACAGAGAGGGATCAATTGTTTCAAAATGATTTTACTTTTATCAATACTATTTATTAAATAATATCTTATTAAAAATTTAAATTCCTCCCTTATCCATTGGCTAAACTGACATGAACAGTTGAGTCTTTCAATGACCTCATTAGCCGAATTACTTAATATCTTTGTCAGACATAATACTTTAATACATAGTAGGGAAAAATCTTGCTGTCACATTGCTCTTTATTTTAAGAATTCTTTTCACTGGTTTTACATACTATTCTTCCAGATAGGCTTCAAAAGTATATTTTAAAAAATTGTCCAACTCTATTACCATTGTAAATAACAAAACAATTTAGAATCAAATGTGATATCTCCCTACTACTTCTCTTATTTTCACTCTTCACCACAGTGGTAATGATGGCTAACATACTTGCATGTGTATTTTCAGAACATTTTCTATTCGCCCACTTAAACGTGTTGTGAGGAAGATATTGGTGGTTGACAGCAACCCGGGGAATAATTCACCCCTCTTTCTGGTTGACAGAAAACCAATTTGGACATCATTAAAAGCAGCATGGTATGAACTGTTGTCTTGTGATAAAATGGCAGCTGGGGGTCGGCAAGGGCAGAGAGTACTCACAGGAGGTGAGCAGAACGTGAGGAGGGAAAGAGTGTGCAGTCTTGGCTACAACATCAAACCATAGAACCAGCTCTGGAAATCTCTGCTCCTGAACCAAAGTGAGCTCATACATTGTTATTGTTGAAGCTACTTTCAATTAGCTCTTCTAATGTAGTCTCCACAAACAGAGACAAGTTCTCAGATCACAGACGAATACATGTGGAAATAAATAAAGACAAGAGGGGATACAACCACTTGAAAACTTTTAAAAAATTTTAAAACTCTCCCTTAATGAATCATAGATTCAAAGGATAATTAAAATATCATGCAATGTGTTTAGTAAACAATAATGGTAAAAGTATTCCAGTCGGCCTTTGAGATAAGACTAACAGTGAACACCAAAAACAAAACAAACAAACAAACAAAAACCCCAAGAAATAATGAAAATAATGTAAGTGTTCAAGAACTTTGAAAAATTCAAGAACACAAAAAAATCCTAAGGACAGCAGGACAGAGTCAATGATGATGAACTGGCAAAAACATCAATAAAATAATAGTTAATAGCCATTACAATGTTAAAGTAGAGGAAGTACTTTTTAGCCCAAACAAAAGCCATGCAAAATGTCTATAACTATCTTTTCTCCTGTCCTTGATTATAGAACTTACTTTAAGCTTAATTCTATTTTTGTGAGTTTTCTCTCTAGACAAAGTACATCTTTAATTTTTACACAAAAGTGTGCATGGATAATCACTGGGCATGGGTCTGTGTTGGTTAATGTTGAGCATCAACTTGAGATGTTCAGATAGCTGGTAAAATGTTATTTCTGAACATATTTTCTCTTCCTGTCTTCGGAAGAGATGAGATTAGCATTTAGATCAGTAGATCTGCCCTCACCAATGAAGAGGGCATCATCCAGCTGCAGAAGGTTCTAGAAGAACAAAGTGGGGTGAATTTCTTCTCTTTCTCCTGGAGCTTTTCCTTCCCTTGAACAGCTCAGCTCCTGGTTCTTAGGCCTTTGGACTCAGACTAGATTACTCCACTGACTTTCCTGGGTCTCCAGCTTGAAGTCAGGTGGTGGGACTTCTTGGTTTCAAAAATCACACACACACACACACACACACACACACACACACATGTATGTATACACACACACACACACACACACACACACACACACACACACATATATATATATATATATATATGAGAGAGAGGGAGAGAAGATATACATATGTGCACCCGTACAATTGCCTATTTCTAAACATACATAGGTACTGGTTCTGTTTCTCTGGAACCTCTATCAGGGAGTTCTTGCCAATTTGAAAATGTGTGAATATAATTTCTAGATGAAATCCCCTTTTACACCAAAGTTAAAAATGCATCATTGGGTGCTGGGGTTGTGGCTCAGTGGTAGAGTGCTTGCCTAGCATGTATGAGGCAATGGGTTCCATCCTAGGCACCCCATAAAAATAAACAAATAAAATAAAGACTTTGTGTCCATCTACAACTAAAAATAAAACAAATGCATCACTATCTTCAGTGACCTAATATTTTAGCTTAATTTTTTTTTTTTTTTTTTTTTTTTTTTGCTAAAAGTTTGGGTTTTTTCGGTCTGTCCAACAACCCTTCCTCAGGGTTATTTCTCTGCCTCCGTGAATGGACGTACAATACAATGAGAAGCCGTGGACTTCACTTTTCCTTCTTTCTTGTTTTGTGTTTGTTATTTTTAATTTATTTATTTGTTTGTTTATTTGTTGGGTATGTGTTTTGGTTATCCTTGTGATAGAATAAATTTGTAAGGATACAATTCACTATTCACAGTGTTAAAGATCGTGTATTTCTTCTGGCACATGGGGGCCTGTTTAACCCAGAGGTTTGTGCTTCATGACTAAGTGGTGCGGTTATCATGGCCTTCGACTTTACACCAGATTGGGTGGTATATTCATCCAATTTCACTTCCTGTTTAGCTGAAAGTCACGGCTGCAGCATTTTCAACTCTAGCCATGTCTTAAAACCACTTGTCCAGATGCTGGAGCTTGGCAGAAATAAACTTCATCAACTGGGAGTGGGTTTCAGGTGAGTGGGTGAGGCCTTTGAGCCAGAAGGCCAGAAAAGCTGTTGTTTATTATCTGTTCACCTGCCTGAAGGTGGCTGGGCTGCGGGGAGGCTGAGAATGTGGCACAGCACTTCTGTTTGCCCATGGAGACCCACGCCAAGGCCACTTCCCCTGAGCAGTTACAGAGAACCCCCATGCTGTGTGGTCACCCATCTATCCCATGGAGAGTTAAGGTAGCACCAGGGCTTTCTGCTTTGCTGCACGTGACATCATTGACTGCCTTCCCATAATCCTTTGAGAAAAGCAGATGAAAATTACCAATTACCTCCTTAGCCTCTGCTCCTTATCTTTTAACTTTGAATCGATTTCTAAGTTTTCCTGGGAGGACACATCTTCTCTCCTAAGTTCCATCATTCATCAAAAATCTCCTTTCACTTGCCCACATAACTAGCTTGAGAGCGGGCCCTGCCGGACCAGCTTCTCCTGTCCTTGCTTCTCTCCCCTGATCTTGTGGGAGCCAAGCTCAGGCCTCTCATTCAGAGGTGTTGGGAGGCAATGCCCTGCTCCTTCAGTCCTGCTAGAGGTCAGTGAGGAGCAAGAGCCCCGAAGAAGCAGCAAGAGTCCAGAGGGAAACCTAGAGAGCCCTGATGGCACCAGGCCCTCACTTCCTGCGTCTGAGCTTTTGAGTAAACATGAGCTGACACATTCCCTTTATTAGTTACATTCTGAGCTGGGTTTTGAGTGTCTCCAGTGCAATTGACATCCTAGAAGACGAAATCATGTGAGGCTGTGCTGCCTTGCCCAGGCAGCACTATGAACCATACATCACTGTTTTAATTGATTAATTTAAATATTTTTATTTTTAATTTTTAAATGCATTTTAAATGATACACCTAAAAGCATAAAAAGTTATACATATTAAAGGGATACCACATGATGATTCAATGCATGTATATATCTTGAAAAGTTTATATCTTTTCAGACCTGTCTCTGCAAACATTGGTATTTTCTTATGGTAAAAACTTTCAAAATCCCTCCTTCCAGCTCTTTGAAATGCACGGTATGATATTGCTAGTTATAGTCACCCTGCTGTGCAACTGCAGACCAGAACTTCTTGCTCCTAGCTAACTGTAACTCTGTACCTTTTCCCATCCCTTTTTTCCCCCTACTCTCCTCATTATAATGCTATTTAAATTAAAATTGATTAAAGGAACTAAAACTTCAGTTCCTCAGTTGCACCAGGAAGATGTCAAGTGCTTAATAACCATATGTAAATAGTGGCTAAATTTTGGACAACACAGATATAGAATATGTCCATCATCACACAAAGTTCTACTGGGGAGGGATCTTCAGTAATTTGTCCTTATTCCCACAGCTGTTAAGTGCAAAACTAGTAGGTGGACTCATGTTTTAGCTGCCTAGAGTAATGTTCTTTATATCATACTCCCTTACATCCCCAGAGCCAGTGTGCTGACAGTAGACAATGAAGTGGGGCCCTTTGTTGAGCATTTGCATAGATGAATCCTCTGTAAAACACAAGGCTTGTCTTGCCTCGTTCATACCAGGTAAAACCTTATCCATACTGGCTAGTACTTTATCACCAATTTTGTATTTTTCCCCCAAAACTTACATCAATGGGTAAGACTTTTCCTGATACATTCATATTTACCACTTTAGTTCATCTAAAAATTCTTCAGGGGTTTCCTTTCCCCTTGCAAATCTGATGAATGACTGTCTTTGCCTTTTTATTTTCAGGAATTTCCACATCAGGAAGCAGTCTCCAAGGTATCTGAGCTCCCCTCTTCACAGAGATTGTGACATGAACAGAAAAATACTACACACTCCTCCTTGTGTGTCTGAAAGTGAATTTGACAAAGCTTATTAATATCAGTAGCCCTCTGACCATTTTAAAATCCAAGTATTCTGTTCATCAGCACTAACTTATTTCTTCTCAATTTGCTTTTTAATAAATAACCTATTGAACATTTGAAGGGTTTTCAAGTTACCAAATTTAGAATTAATTGCACTACATTTCTGCTGGCAGATTATTGAAGCTACCTATTTCAATAGAATTATGCCCTAATGGACATTTTTGTGGTACTATTGGAAATGATACCGAACATAAATGAAATAAAGATTTTGATTCAAGCATGACTAAGTTCAGAGTCATGTTAACTGATGGATACTGTGAAATTTTCATCTTTAAATCTGTAAAACATCATCATATTTTTATTATAAAGGGTATATTCTAGTCATTTTTAAATAAATACAAAATGAGGACACATATGTTGTAACAAAACTGCTTCCCTGAATCATTTTATTATGCAAATTTTATACACGATTCTACCAATTTTTGCTCTGTGTATTTTTAAAACTTTGAGGGAAGATATAAAATTTTGAATTACCGCAAAGTGCATTAGGTGTTGGTGTTCAGCCTCAGGGAGTAATGTTCATCAGAGGGTGTGCATGCTCTGTTATTTTGCTATAGTTGTTAAGTTGCTTCACTGGAAGTGGTGCTTCCATAACGGAGAGCTCAATTAAGGTTAATTAGCAGAAAGAACTTGACACCCATGATTAATAACCCAGCTGCCAAACTCAGGCACCCAGGTTCTTGAACCATGCATCCAGCAGCAGGTGTGGTCTTGCCAGAGTAATTGAAGTAGCAAAGTGTTTCTTCTACATGCTTCATCATCAGGAATAATCCCTAAGAGAGCCTTAGTTATTTTTAGGAGGACTTAGTCATTTATTTTTGAATAATAATGATCACCTCCCAGCACATTTACTGTGGTGAATGATCACAAGGACGTGTCTAGAATCATTGTGGGAGAGTTTATGTATGCAAATATAAATATGCATATGTATTTGTTTATAAACAAATACATTTATATACATATGTGTGCGTGTGTAGACACACTTGTGTGTGTATGTGTGTAAGTCCCCTCCTACTAAACGCCTGCATCTATGTGTCCATGCAAGTCCCCTCTTTTCTTACGTTTTCAAGTTGCTTGAGTGCAGTCCTTAACTCACATAGTCTACCTTTCTTTCTTGAAGACAGAACATAATAGGAGACTGGGTTAGAGCAAAACGCAGCTGAGAACACAGTTCTTTAGCCACACAACTGTGGAAACAAAGGAGATCCATTCTGGGCGATGGGAATCACCCTGAGCATGCTTTCCTGGCATGGATGTCCAGGTGGCCTTCCTCATATCTAAGCACATTTCAGAGGTTTCACTTCTCTCGAGGGGCATTTTTCATCTGCTCTGGATCAAAGCAGATTCCTGAGCTGCTATTACAAATATTCAAGCCAACACTCTGTGGACTGAGAGTCAGGATAGTCAGAAAGAACACAGACTAGAAATCGGATGATCTGGGTCCTAGATCTGAAAACTGTGGGCAGATCTCCTTTGCAAATGTGCAAGGCCCCTTGTCATTTTCTACTGTGTGCTGTGACTTAGAACTGTGCCTGGCACACTGCAGGTGCTCAACAAGTAGCTACTAAATGAATGACACAGGGGTATAGGCTGTGCCATCTTCTGGGTCTAATACTGGTTTACGTAGCAGTCCTACTGTGTGCTATGACTGTGTTAATCATACTCTCCAGGGCAGTGAAGTAGCTTTTCTTTTTAATCTTTCTTTTCTTTACTATATAATAAAGAATAAGTAAGCCCACACTCTGGATATTATAAGGAAATACATGTGAAAATGCTTGTAAAGTTAAAACCATCCTTCCAGCATTCATTATTAATAAGCCACCCACTGGGACCCAGCTTGCTTCAGGATCCTCCATTTTGTAGCATTTGGGGACATTGGTGAAAGATGTTCTGCTAAAGAAAGATTGTAACCAGAGATGATAGTGTGGGAAAACAGATGCTCAGAGGGATAAAAATGCAAATACAATGGTGATAGATTTATTTCATTGTGATCGAATGAAAGTATTTATTCACTAAGAAAAATCTGTGCAAAACCTTCCAGCTCCAATATTTAAATGTCTGCAGCAAAACCAAATGTTGGGCTGATACCAGAAAAGATCCGGAGCACTTCAAAGAGTCTAAGTGGCACTTTTATTACTCCTTTCCCCAGCAAGTATCCTCCACCAACAAAAACTAAGGAACAAACAACAACAGCCAGAGAAGCCAACTCTGTGACTTGCCCACCACCATCTCCCAGGAGCTAACAACCTCTCTACTGGTAGCCTATTCTGTTCCAGTCCAGATTCCACATTTGAGCCTGTGGACTTGAGCGTCACCTCTCCAGTAAAACCTTTCCTCCATCCCTCATATTAGAGGCCATTGCTGTTCCCCAGTGACTACAGCAGTGGGTGACCCACCCAGTGTTTTTAGAGGGAGCAAAGCTATGTGTGTTTAATACCCACCATGGTTTCCTGTGCTGCTGTGCTAAGAGCCATAGCCAAGTAGTATGATGCATGGCATTTTTGGTTGAAAGGTGACACCAGCAAGCCATTGAGATGATATGATTATGTTAAGATCTGCATTCATATGGATATTAGACCCCTGCTGTCCACCTTGGCCTGCTAAGGGACTCCTGGAGAGTTCCCATTGGTTGGGGAAGTGCGGTAGGAGGGAATTCCGGAGAAGGGATTTCCTGTTGGAGTGTGTGCCCGGGAGAAAGCCCCGTGTGTGGGTCGGCATACAGGGCATTAGCGAAAGTTTCAAAATAAAGTTTGTTCCTGTTTGAGTGGCTCGTGATTTTGTGCCCAGCCAGACTGCAGCATTGCTGTAGTGCTCACTTTTTATCCCATTGCCCTCTCTCTTTTATATCTAGCTACGTTGTATGCCTCACAGGTAAAGCCATTTCTCGTAGGCTTAGGTTGTCCTTCTCAGGCCATGACAGGCTGTTACACTGTAGGCACCTGATAAATGAATGTTGATTGTTTTTGAGAATATTGGTGCTAAAAGGCATACAGCACCGATCACTGTGTTTCAACGTTTTGAACTGAATGCCTTCAGGAAGGGCAGGCAGTCTCCATTTCTCCAGGGTCTCCATCTCCATTTCTCTGGGGTCTAATGCTGCCACTTGGTCTGGGAGGCAGTTGCACAGTCATCCTTGATTGCAGCCTCAGGGTGTGTGTTTCCAGGGTCTCAGTGAGTTGCTGGAACGGTCTGAGCTACCTCAACAACACAACCAGCCTTGAGTCCATGAACAATTTTTATTTCATTTATTTTTCTGATCTCTTTTCATCTCAGTAAGTTGGCCTCTCAAGTGGCTTTTAACCCAATGAATCTTTTTATACTCCAATCTGCTGCTTGCATCCATATTTAGTTGGAATAAAGTCAAGGTCAACTACTTTATGACTACAAATAATATAAAGCTCTTTGAAAATACAGTCTACATGTATGTAATTTATGACATAATATTGTTTAGATATATTTAGATATAATTATATTAAGATCTAATATAGTTTGTATGTTAACCTTCCAAAGACACTATCATGAAGATATAGAATGAATCTGAAACTGTGAAATGTTTAGGTGTCAGTAAAAATAGCCCTAGTAATAATCTAATGACAATAACAGAAAACATTTGAATTAAGCCTTAAAAATTACAGCCACCAAGAGATCTTTAAGTCCACCCCGGAAAGCATTCCTGGGTCGTGCCTGGAAATAGTATGAAAAGCTCAAGGACTTCTCACCACTTGGTCCTTTCATCTTGGTTGGATGCTTAATAATCCAAATAATTTATGCTCGAAGGGTGGAGACACTGTAGTCAAAAGCACCGAGCAAGAGAGCCCAGGGCAGAGAGCGATAGAGAGAAGGGGCGCACAGTCTCCTTCATTAAATAGTTGGGAAAACTGTATGGACTTCGGTGTCCATCCTGAACCTAGTAGAACCTTCAAAGAATCTGTTTTCTAGTTCAAGCATCAATCTTGTTTAAAGAGACTGTTTGTATCCTTATCCAATTGTCTCTCAAAGACACAGTCACCATCTCTACACAACCTCCTCATCACAGCTGGTCCAGAATGCTCAGCAGGGATTTGTTGAGAGAATGCACATTTAGTGCTGATATGATCTTCAATGGCTTGCTCCAATTTTTAATAATACTGTGTAATATTTGGTGATTGAATTGTAGACAGAATATTTTAAAATGTATACTTGAATATGGTGTTTAGTTTTGAAGTATAGAAGTGTGTATTCACACACTGTCTCCACCCAGAAGACATTGGTCTGAGCTGTGAGCTCCCCTGAGTCCCTCCTGGATGTCTCACACAGGTGACCTGGAACTAGCCTGAGGGTTGTAGGAAGAAGACCTTGCTAAGCTGAAGGCAAAATTGGGCATTTGACACATTTAGCTTGATTGCATGCCAAATGCACCTCGATCTTTGAGATACAAGAAAGCTCTTTAAACTATGAGGATCAGAATCATGAGTAATGGACACTTCACACAATCTACAAAGTCACTAGTGTAGCACTAAGTAATGCAGTGCTTAAAATGTGTGTGTGTGTGTGTGTGTGTGTGTATGTAAAAGAGAGAAACAGACACAGAAACAGAAAGACACTGAGAAAGATACCTGTGTGTGTTTGTGTGTGTGTGTGTGTGTGTGTGTGTGTGTGTGTGTGTGAGAGAGAGAGAGAGAGAGAGAGAGAGAGAGAGAGAGAGAGAGAGAGAGAGATGGATATAAAAATATACATACAAACTAGGGAATATGATTTCCTAAAACTGTCTTAAAAGAAGGTATCTTTTACAAGTTGCTATAGATTTTTTTTCCTTGTTTTTATTGTTCTTTTCATGGACATTTTAGCTTAGAGGGGAAAAAAATTCTACAATGAACCAAAATCCAAACAAACAGAAGGTGACTGTGAGGTACAGATGTTTCCCCACTCAGCACATCCTAATCTCTGCCATCTCTGCCACTTCCACAGAAAAAGTGCAGTGCTCCACAGAGCCAGCTTAAAACTCAGGAGCAAATGATAGGCTTATGTGATGGGTATTTCAGTACCATCTTGACCCATTTTGAGTTCAGTCTTTGCTGTAGTCGGGTATGCTTGTACATCAAAGCCTTTTCAAACTCTAGTTTGGATTGAACTGGAATCTTCTCTTGAGCCCCCGTTTCTGCATACTGCTAGAGAAAAATTAAAGAAGTCACCCCCCACATTGCCTGTCTCACTCTCCTCATGGTTTGGACATGAGGTCTTTCCCAGAGCTCCTGTAAATGTGCAGTAGTCAGAGGTGACATGATTGGATTAGTCCTTCTAGTCCGAATGGACAGACTGGTTGGTCCCCATAGGCATGTGGGGTGTACCTGGAGGAGGAGGGTGTGCCTGGGGTTGCCCTGGAGGGGTGCCTCTTCCTTGTACCCCCACCCTGCTTTCTGGTGGCCATGAAGGGGGCAGGGCTTCTCCACCACACCCTCTCCCCAAGGTGGGCTGCCTTACCTGAGGCTCAGAGCAGTGACTCAGCCAACCATGGACTGAACCTCTGGAACTGTGAGCCAACAAGAAACTTCCCCTCTAACTTGTTCTTGTCGGAACTTTGGTCACAGTGAGGCAAAGCTGAGAAACCTTGTTCATTTCCCCCTAAGCATCCTCATTTCCTTCAGGCGTTCACAGGGTGAAGGGCTTCAGCGTCCATCCTGCCATTCACATTTGCATGTGCTGGGCTGAGATTTCTTCTCCCTGGGTTGGTGTAGGCAGTGAGCAGAGTGCATGGGAGGGGAAGTTCTGTGACATTAGGGTGTAGCCAGACCCACTCCTCTCTCTTACTTCCCTCAGTGCAAACCAGAGCTCCACTGGCTCCTGTGGAACTGCTCAGCCACCTGTTGTGTCCCCGTGCACATCATGCTTAAATGACATCTGCTTTTTGTTCTTCTGAGAGTGAAATTTGGTTTCAAATAGAAATCTTTGTGTTATCCTCTAAGTTTCAAGGTATTAAATCTTGCCTATTGTTTTATACAATTGAAAATCATTGGTTTCTGATTCTGTCAATGAATGGATGAGAAACCCACTTCCATTTTCTGTGATTTGCTAGTCAGCCTACGCCAGAGCCCAGTGGACTATTTCTAGAGACTTCCTTCAGAATTCACGTTGACTAATTAGGCAAAATCTTAAATGTGGGGTTCTTTAATCAGTTATGAATGCACCTAATTCTGCTACTATCAATCCTCTGTCATGTTCAGATGGATAAATGACAAATGTTTTCAAGTTGAAATCAAGGCACCCTTCTGCTCTCTGTTTCTCTTACCCTGATGATAATATTAGCAACAAAAACAAAAGCAAAAGATGACACTCAGCTATGTTAGCTCCCTGCTGTCTTCTACTGAGCTCATTTTCCTTGTATAATGAGCAAAAAAAATAAATAAATAAAATATTTTTTGAAAAAATTGTAGAAATTTGCTCAGGATTAATGTTGACTGCACTTTGCTATTTTTCACATAATTCTTTAATATATTATTATTGTCACTTAATACCTGCAAAGCTTGGAATTAATTCTAATGTCTTTTTTTTTCCCTGAAGAACTCAAAACTCAAATGTACTATTTCACCTGTTCTCATTTTCCTTTAGGGTGATATTTTATATTCATGAAATACAAGCTATTAGTTATCACAAATTTCATTATACTCTAGAGTTATAAAAGTTCACTAAATTATCTTAAGTACCCAGGAAAAATGTAAAGAATGGTGTTCAGTACAATATCAGAAACAATGATTAATATCAGCAATGTCAGAAGTGTCAACAACAATATCAAAAGAGTGCTTTCGACCAAAATATATGTTTTTTAATCTCAAGACAGGTAAGATTTAGTTTTAAAAGCCCTGTGCTAATCCTTCCCATAGAATTTGCATGTGGCACTTATTGACACATAAATTTGTCCAGAAAAGCTCAATTGTCCAAGAAAATTATTTCATTCTACAGTCCACAAGCTGATCCCTGATTATCTTTTCACAGTAGAAACATTATTGCCTGCTTCAGGAGACCTCACTTGAACTTGGGAACAGGTATGTCCAGGCTTTCTCTCCTTGTGGCTCTTGTGTTTTCTTGAGGGACCATTTGTAGATTTTCATTGATAACATCCTGACTTATGAGGTCAACACTCTCTGATAACCATTTTAATAGAAGCATTAACATAGTTTTTTTTTCCTTAATGTAATTGAACTTAGATTTGTACATTTATTTTCTAAAACCTAACAGCTGGCTATGAGCTCTTAAGCAGTTTTGATTACATTGTTGTCAATAGCCACCTCCTTAAATAGATGTGCATCAGATCAGACATATCAAATCCCTTAGGAGGGATGACTCTCCAAATCCCAGGTGCTTATTGAGAATGTAGATTGGAATACTTTGGGGCCCAACTGAGGGCTAGGCACTCTGATTCACACGCCATCACATGAAACACATTTTTAAATGAATCATCTGGAAAATATATTTGAGGAATAATTATTTTCACACCCACCCACAATTTATTATTTTAAAGTATGGACTATCGTGTGTTGGAGTTTCTTGTCACAGAAGCTTAGAGCAGGGTGAAACCGGCAGCCATTGGGAAGCACCAATGGTGAGCTGCACCCCTGGCATCTAGGGCAGAGCTCTCCCTATGGAGAAGGCCCACAACACAGAGGGTTTAAAGCAGTCCGAGGCACCCTACTCCTTCCTTACGCCACAAGTAATTATCAGGCACTTGGGGAGGTCAGGAAGTGGTAGGCCTGAGTGTCAGGAAGCAAGAAACCCCTAGTCCTTTTCCTCAAGGGTGCCAAAATCAAAGTGGGATATAACACCTTGGATTCTCTGTGGACAACCTCAAGTATCAGGAAGTCAGACTCCTGGTCTAAGCTTCATCTTTTTCAGGAACAGCACCCTGAGACATCGCCTCCAGGGGAATTCTGAGAAGCCACGCCCTGAGTTCCCTGTCTTCCAAGTTGGAGTCAGAGTCCAGGGGTCTTTGCAGGGTGTGTGGATGTATTTGGAATTTTTTTTCTGTTTTTTATTCTGCTTATAATGAAGGATGGCCTTGCTTAGCATTTCAGAAACGAGACACTGCTCATCACACTTCTCCTGTTGCTCTGGCCAATTACAATTTTGAGCCCAAAATTATAGGTGTTTTTTTTGTTGAGAAGTATCCCAGGGAATGTTGCTTTGGGTGGGAAAGCAGACCAGAGGGAGCATGGCTTTGCCTCTGTTCTGTCCCTTACAGACAGTGTGGGCTTTTAAAGAGCACTTCTGTCCCCTGACCCCCAGTACTCTCCTTTATAAGATGAGGAGTGTAGACAGGATGCTCTTAAAGATGCTCCCCCACAAACATTGGAATGTTTGAAGCTAATTCAGCAAGCCACTTTCTCTTCATACCACTCTGCTGGGCAAACCGCATTGCTTTTCAAGTTAACAGGAACTGAATCTAAATAAGCACAGTCAGGTTTTGCTGGGGTGGGTACCCCATGTCCTCTTTCCACTGACAACAGGGTCTTGCACCTGCCATCTCCCTGGTGGCCCAAGCCAATTGGTGCCCTGGTGTCACATCTTTTCTATTTTTTTTAAAATAAAAATTGTTTGACCCATTTGCTCACTTACCACATTAAGTTTTGTCTATCCCCAAATAATAAAATTATCAGTAAAGGGTCCATTCTCATTGACTATAAAAAGAGTAAAAAGAATCAACATAGGCTGAGAAAGTGTGTCCAGAAGATTCAAATGTGATGTTATTGTAAGTAATGCACACTTTGGCATGAGCATATAAAACTCCATTCTCTTTTCTTTCTCCTCTGCCCTGTTTATTTTGAAAAGAACATATTGTTAAGTTTAAATACTCTGACCCAGCACATTTGTTAAAAACTTTGATTTATCTCAGGCAAGATTGGACATGTTCAGGGTAGAGTGGCCATAGACAGAAGACTTGGATTTATATGCACCTAAGTGTCAGACATTATTCTGAGTTCTTGGGACACATCCACAAAGCAAGCCCCTACCCTTGTGGGGCTTACCTTCTGGCAGGAGACCAAAATAAATAGAATGATAATAAAAATTAGTGTTATGTTGGAATGTAGTATGTGCTTGAGAGAAGAGTAAAAGCAACATGTTGATATTGGGGGTGAGAGCAGATTGCAGTTTTAAATATAGTGGTCATGAAAGGTTTAAAAAGTTATTATTTTTGCAAAAATTTGAGGGAGATAAGGAGATGAGTCATGTGAATCTTGAGGGCATGAGGGTGTCTGGAAGAGAAAAGAGCTAGTGCAGGGTGTACATCACGGCAAGGTCTATGGGTTGGGGCGTAGCAAGGAAACTGGGTAGCTGGAGCTGGAGCAGAAAAGTGATGAAGAAGGAGAGAATGTCACTGTGAGGTTTTAATGGGAGCCATTGCTCAGTTTTGACCAGAGGTGCAACATGATCAGACTAATTGATCAAGCAGATTTCTTTGGTTGCTGCACTCAGCATAGAATGAAGGATTGGAGAGAAACGGGGTCCACTTTGGAGGCAAGATGTGGTGGAACGGGGGCGATGGTGAGAAGTCATCAGGGACATGACCTTGTCTTTCTTGCCCAGCTTCTACTGTCAATTGCACATCTAGAAAATATGCAGACCACGTCTGTCTGACTGGGTTGCAGCCCTGATGTCCCCGCTCAGAGTGAGACACAGTTAGCATTCGACTAGTACTGTGTTGAATACAGAATGAGTTACTAGAAACCAAGTTCACTTTTACTTATCTAGTGATCACATGATGCTCAATGCATCCTGGTGGGGTTACTGCCCACTTCATTGAGGGGGGCCACTGAGGCACAGGGCGGTTGCAGAGCTGAAGGGGAACCCCAGCAGTCTGGTGGCAAGGGGTCTGCTCCTGCCATCTGCAACACTGCCTCCGAGAACTTTCCACCA
The DNA here is from genome assembly GCF_045843805.1 of Urocitellus parryii. Classification (NCBI taxonomy): domain Eukaryota; kingdom Metazoa; phylum Chordata; class Mammalia; order Rodentia; family Sciuridae; genus Urocitellus; species Urocitellus parryii. The sequence continues at coordinate 116,853,189 of NC_135532.1, read as the reverse complement.
CAACCTACTACCACCCATGCATTCAAAGCCGGGGCGGGCGGGGGGGGGGGCTGTTCTCCTTGGCATCTCTTCATTAAACGCTGCGTGATGGGTTAGGCACAGGAGACACTAGGACAAAATGTACTTAGTGAAAGGAAATCACCCACAGTCAGAAAATCTAAAATGGGCCATAAAAAGAAGCAAATTGTTAGTGATAGCAATCGAAATTGTACCTATTTATTTTTACTCAGTTCTGGAATAGGTTGGGGTAGAAAATGTACCATGAGCAATTTGCTGTCTGAAGCACTGAAGTGGCTTTTCTGGCGGAACTAAGATAATGCATCTCCTCAGTAGAATATTCTATCTGAATGCACAGAATTGTTATATTTAAACTTAGGAATGCTACATTTTCCCAGCTCGGCTGGAGGTGCATATTTTGAGACATATGACTGAAGAATCCAATTATACACCTCGAGGAGAGGCCACAATGAGCCGCCAAAAAGGGCTTTATTTAGAAATACAGCATGGGCATTTTACCTCCAAAAGGAAAAAAATTAGAGCCACAGCACTGAGGATTAGTGAGGCCCACACAGAATTTAGTGAATCATTTGTTTGGGAAAATAAGAGGAAGCACATGAAAGAGGTGTGTGAGAAGACAGCCCTGTCGCTCCTGGAGTAGTTAATATTGTAGTAAAATTGAAATACAAAGAGGACGTGAGTGTTCTATCAGTGCAAAGTAAGGATCCGAGTGTCTGAGCACTGTCACCGTCTCCCCCAGGTCAGCTGAATACTAAGAAATCCCTGGAACCAGACTCCTTTGTCTAGAAATCAAATAAAAAACAGGGCACAAAAGAGGCATATAGAGGTCCGGCTAATTTGAGAATTTCATTTTCTTAATATTCAAAACACACAACTTTTCACAAACATTCTGTGATATAATGATTAGAAATGTGCCTCGTTTCACCAATAGATGAGGACCTCATGTGTGTCTCAAGAGGACACCTTTTTGCCCATTGTTCTTACAACCCAGACCTGCCTCTAAATTGTATGACTGACTGGCTCCCTTAGAACACCGCCATGCACAGTCCCCACATCTTCCCAGATGGCTCAGCAAAGAAAGAAATCAAGATAGTCAACTATCACATTTTTTGCACACTTTTAAAAACAAAGCAAACCTCTTTCCAGAAGCCCATTAGCAATGTGACCTTCAAACACTCAGAATGGCTGAGCACTTGAGAAGACCCACTGTCGGAAACACAGAAGCCATGGAAAGTCATCTTCACCAACAGCCTGATTGAAGACACCAATCAACAGAAGACATCTTCAGAAGCTGTTAAGAGTGACTTCCAGACTTTGTGATAGCACTTTCACAAATATTCCTGGACTATCTGATTTATACCAAGAAATACTCAAAGCCACGGGTGGAAGAACCCAAAGACGAATACACTCCTCCGTCTTAAGGAGCCCACCAGTATGCACCACCCACAGGCAAGATAAAGCAGCTGGCCTCAGGCTCTTATTTATCATAACAGAGCTTGCAATTAACATGGGCTGGGAACATGCTCTTCCAGGTGATGGAAACACAACAATGAAAAGCAGAGCCCCCATGGAGGAGTGTGGCAGGTGGAGGGGGCTCCTGCCCATCAGGTTGACAGGTAGGACGTGGCCATCTTTGTGACATTTCCACTAAGATCTGAATGGCTTTCATGAATGATCATGGAAAACACCCAGAAAAGAGAATTCTAGATCCAAGGTGGGAATCTGCTTAGGATGAGCCCATTGAGAGGGCAGATAGGACCAGAACAGAGTGATCAGGGGGGCAGATCTGTGGGGTGAAGTCTCCAGGAGCTGGATCATGCAGCATCATGACGAGGACTCTGATTCGGCATGCACAGGTGAACAGTGGAGTGGGGGAGGGCAGGTGGAGTGGTGGAATGCAGATGCTGCCCTCACCTAACTTTCACTTTCTGGAACCACTCACCTGGGGATCGGTGATTAAGGTAGAGTCAATGCTCGCCCAGGGATTTCGGTAAGGAGAACACTGGGATCTGGGGTAACACCTAGAATGCTTTCTGAGCAATGCCTTGACTCTGGGCATCTTGTACTGAAAAGAGGATCACACTAAGAGTTGCTGCCTCAGAAGGGGATCAGGACTTCAGCTTGAATGTGCTAAGTGCCTATTAGACATTAAAACAGAAAAGAATTAGAGAACCGTAAGTCCAAGAATGTATTTATTTTACTTGTTTATTGCAGTACTGAGGATCAAACCCAAGGTGTCACACATGCTGGGCAAGAGCTGTACCACTGAGCTACATCCCCAGTCTCCTATTTTTTTTTTAATTTTTACTCAGTTTTGGAATAAGTTGGGGTAGAAAATGTACCATGAGCAATTTGCTGTCTGAGTGGTCTTTAAAGCCTTAATCCAGAAGGAAACTTCTCTAGGATATGAGTGCAGACAGACAATGCTTGGAAACTCCAGCCATCACGTTTAGATAATGAGAAAGGTGCGTGAGGTACCTCATTGGGATGAAGTGGGAAGGAAGCTAGGAGAACACCCGTCAATGCTGAAGGCTGTCTAATTATCTGTTGCTCCATAGCCATCAACAGCCTTTTATGTCTGTGATTCTATGGTTCCCTGATTCACAGGATAGAGCAAGAACTGTTTGTTATGCCTGGGACCTCAGCTGAGGAGGCACAAATAAATGGAAATGGCTGGCACATATCTAGAGTCTTGGTGTCCTCTACCTAGTCTCTCGAAGTGCTGGCCTAGACTCTGTCATGGCCTGGTGCTCTTAGGGTCATCAAACATCTTAGAGGGTGGTTTAGGATTCTATGAAACCAAAGTGGAAGTTGTCTTTCCCTTAAATGTTGAGTCCAAGCTGGTACAGAATTCCCTCTGCCATAACCTGTCCGTCAAATCAATATTCATATTCAGTCTTATCTCATTAATGGGAAATAGACACGCTCCCATCCATTTTAAATTTTTTTCCCTTAGCCTTTCCACAGTGTTTTAAAATTAGCCTGTTCACAATCTGAACACTACTTCAATGGAAGTACATAGAAAGTGGTGGTGGGGGGAGAAGGAGCCATCTGGAGGGCTAGGAGAGGGCTTGTCCTCTCTTGAGCTTGGAAGACCAGATGGGGTTTGCTAGCTGGAGGACAGGGACAGTCCCACAGAAGAGCAGCTAGTGCTAAGAAGGCCCCCATGCCTGGATGCCACCATACTGGAGAGAAGAACCTTCTGCAGTGGACACGGGGCATCATTTGTATTAAGAATTCCTCCTGCCACTGTGGGGATGAACGGGTATGCAGAGGATGAAGGGTGAAAAATCCCACAGGACCACATGACAATCATTCTGGGCAAAGAATTCCCAAAGTAAACTGTGGTTTATGGGGGTCCATGGGAGAGGAAAGATTCCAGAGGACTTCGCTGATACAAGATATCAGCTGGGGGTCTGAAAAAGTCAAGAATAACTTTTAGTGGCCCAGCTTCACGGATGGGAAGGTCCAGGTGATCTGTGGTCACACCAGCAGTAAGCAGTCAGCGAGCTGGGTATGGAGGTAGCTGGATCATGGTCTGTTCATTCGCTTATGCAGTTACTTATTGAGTGCCTGCTTGAGGTCTGGCTTTGAACCAGAAATTAGGGAAACAGAAATGAGTGGTGCAGTCCTGCCGCAGAGGGGCTCACAGTCTTGTGGGTTTGGGTTTGCCCTGTTGGATTTGGAGCAAACTGTGGACTGTCTAAGCATGCTCAGAGAAGTCCTGCAGGAGCGCAGCTGCAGGTGTGTGGCCTGCAGAAGCCGATTTGGATCCAGATGTTCTACCTTTCCCTTGACCTTCAGCTGCTTCTCCTCTTTACTCACGAGCTCTTTCATGCAAGAGAAAGCAGTGTTGGCTTTGCAAGTTGAAAGGTGGATTCCTCCTTCAGCCAGCTTCTCTGCCTACTGAGCCTTTACACTGGCACTTTCATGGCCTCTTGCCACTGTGTCTCTGAGAAAGAATTTCCTATTAAATGCTGTTTCTCCAAACAATCTCTACCTTTTACATTTCCAGCCAAATTGGTTATACTATTCCTGCTATTTCTCACCAACTTTTCAAGTTCTTAACCCTTCTGAAGTTTTATTAAGCGACTCCGGTCTTCAGATTCATTCAGTTTAGGAAGTCCAAGGGCCATTTTGGTATGGATGTTGCAGTTGATGGCCATGTCAGAAAAGTAGAGCTAAATCCAACTTCCTGCTTTGTCTATTTTAGGGTTTCTAAGAACAGGCAGGATGGATTTGATTCTCTTTGTGGTACATGACCTTGAGCAAATTCATTAGTCTCTCTGGATCTCAATTTCTTTCATTTTAAACTGGAGCTAATAAAGGGGGTGATATTTAGCTACAATTTGCAAGAAGCCAGGCATACAAGGGGTTCAGTACCAGGGACGGTTCTGGGCTCAGCAGTTTATAATCTGTTTCATTTTTATGGACTGACTTACGCTGGCCTCCCCCAGTTCATGAGTTGAAGTCTTAATTCTCGATGTGATTGCATTTTTAGACAGGAGTTTAACAGCTTCCTCAGATAGGACAAATTTCCCTGTCCTTTTGTCTCAACTCAAATGAAATGCATTTGTAGCTTTTCGTTAATTCTTACTTCCCTAGGTTTGTTTGCCTGTTCAAATAATTCACACTTTGTGTCTTTGCTCAAAATATTTTGAAAACTTTCTGTAAGAATCCCATGGAAAAGCTTTGTAAGTGAGGACAAAAATCTAGGGCATTCCCATGTGCCATAAGTGCACCTAAAAGCAGGTATACTAGGGAAGAGCGAGAATATGCACCACACCTTTAGCTTCACCCTGCACCAGGCACCTGTGCTGAGGAGTTTGCCTGCTTTCCACAGTTCAGATGGAACTGTGGATTACCACTCCATTCTATAGATGAAAGAGATTAGGCAACCTGTCCCAGGTCACAGGTGGAGGACCTAAACCTATGCATATATGACTTGAGAGCTCAGGCAGTAGGTTATTTTTCTAACTTCCAAGCAAATTGGAAAGTTCTCTGCCTCTCTCTCTCTCTCTCTCTCTCTCTCTCTCTCTCTCTCTCTCTCTCTCATTACTTTCTAAAAATCACTTTTTATTAAATCTTTCATATAAACAGAAAAACTGTAAGACAATATTATGAAAAGAAGACCTACCACCTAGATTTAAGGCGTTAATATTTTGCAAATTCTTTCGGATTTTTTTGCCCTTTCTCTTTAGGAAATGAATGATATAGATAAATGAACAATGTTTTTGAGACTTAACCATGTTAATACAAGTACACCTACTTCACTTATTTTAACTATCACCAAGTATTTGATTTCATAAACAGAGAATAGGTAATCATTTACTCACTCTTCTAAAGGAAAACATTAAGATATTTCCATTTTTCATATTACTAAATGTTAGCAATAATATCTGAAAATAATGACTGTGTGTGTGTGTTTGTGTGTGTGTGCGCACACATGCGCACATATTGGTAGAAGTTTCCGATTATCTAACTCAAACGCCAATTTTGAGCTGAGCACACTGCCACTCTTCTACAAGACTGCATTTCCCAGGCAATTTTGCAGCTAGGTGGGACCACATGATCTCCACCTGATTGCTGAGATGTCAGCAAAGCTCTGTGTGGCTCTCAGGAAAGGCTCCTCAAGGGGAAACAAGTGAGCTCATTTTGCCAAGGGTGACCTTGGCTATGAGGCCACATGAAGAAGAATTGGTTTAACAGCGAGCAGTGAGCATAGGGACCGGATCACACTGCAGCTGCCACACCAGTCCTGAAGGCCTGCTCCCACACGTTCACTCTCCCTCCTGCTGACAGAGAGGCTTCTGTCTTATTTAAGGTAGTGTCAGGTGTTCTATCTACGTGGAGGAGACCTGCTGAGAGCCACAGCCAAGACGGAATGGCCCCTGGCATATTGCCAGAAGTAATGGTTGAGAGGCAAGCCATTAAAGATGATGCTGGATTGATTCAATTGTATATTAGACCTTTACTGTCCAACTCGGGCACCCACTACTTTGGAGTTCTCGGGGAGGATTGCCTGGGAGTTCCAGTTGGTTGGGGAAGTTCAGGGAGAGTGAGTTCCTTTTGGTGTGTGGTGTGTCCCAGAGAAGGCCACCTGGGTGGTGTTGGGGGGAGGGAGTTCGGAAATAAAGTTTGTTCCTGCTTGAGTGGCTCGTGATTTGTGCCCAGCCAGACTGCGTGGCAGAGAGCAAACATAATGGATACACCTTCTTCTAACTGTTGTATTCCTCATCTGTTTCCATGTGTTACTCCATTGCCTTTGACCCCCAGGACAACACTGATCATCAGTGTTCACAGCAGCCTTTCTCTAGCTCTTAACCATAATAGATATGAATCAACCATCTCTGTCATGTTTAATATTTGTTACAAAGGTTTTGTGAATATCCCTTCTGCTAAGAGAGGAGATATCATTAGACTTGACTTTAGCTAAATCAGAGCACGCATTAAGGCTGATCACACACACACTTGGGCCATTGGTCTTTAAAAATATTTCTCTTGCTGGGTGTAGTGGTGCATGCCTGTAATCCCAGTGGTTTGGGAGGCTGAGGAAGGAGAATTCCAAGTTCAAAGCCAGCCTCAGTGCTAAACACGAGGTGCTAAGCAACTCAGTGAGACCCTGTCTCTAAATAAAATACAGAATAGGGCTGGGGGATATGGCTCAGTGGCGAAGTGCTCCTGAGTTTAATCCCCAGTACAAAAAAAAAATTCTCTTAATCTTGAATATGCAACAGGAAATTTAAAACTACAAATGTAATCCATATGTAACAAGACAAATACTGCTATATTAGTAAAATTACCATGATAGTGTATTTTTAGTATTCCTGTCCAATCGACATTTTTATATTTTTCTTGGAATTACTACACAGAAAAAAACAAGGCTTTTAAAAATCCCCTTCTTATGAATGAAAAAAAAATTTAAGGATCAGTTTTCAATTTTTAATGACATATGTACTTTGCTTTAAGAAAATGAAGGCGGGACATATGAACACCAAAAAATAAAAATAAATTTCAAATCACAAAGGGCATCTGAAGAAGGTTCTGCCTTTATTTAAGAAGAAAAGGGATATTCTTTCCAGACTGTTCAGGGGGGAAAAAAATGAAGAATGAGAGAGATCAGATTATTGAATCCTCAAAAGATGGTTCAATAGCAAAATATTTTATTTGATCTTTCCAAAATGTTCGCTTATTACATTTCCTGCCAAGTAGGAGCTATCTTTGATTCCTTTTTGGAAGTCAAATATCTGTTAAGTGTTCTGTGTGAATCCGAACATTGACCTTTCATGTGGTGTGCAAATAGGTTGCCGTCTCTCCTGCATCCTGTGCCTGCCACAGGTCTTTTCTGCAGAATTTTAAACACACATCTGAAATTGGTAGCAGGATTCAGAGGAGCTATCCACACAAGATTGTTAAATTTATATGATCCATGCTCTGAATAGAGCCTAAAACTTTGGTGTTTTATTACACAAAGAATTTGCCGAGATGGTCCTGTCAAAATACTCAGGTTTATAGAAATGGACCAGCATACAACATACTTTTGCCCTTGACTACAATCCCACTGCAAGCATAATGGCTCAGTCAGCCTCATCTTTCAATCTTGGGTTCACGTCCTTCTTCTCTTGATTCAGTACCTCTTTAGGAAGCAGAGGGCAAATGGGTGAACAGAGACTCCAATCATGATTCCTTAATTATTGAGCTATCTAAATTCCAGAGATTATTTGGTAAAGTAGCCCTCCTGCAAAGATAGTGTATCTGAACCCTCTCCCAAACTGTTGATACTAATGATTATCTTCACCATACAACTGTTTACACAAAGCATTTATTTCAGAAGTGACCTCCAGGGTGTGCTTGTTGTGATTTCACCGTGGAAATAAATAAGATCATTCTACTTTGACCATTGAAAAGACTTCAGAGCATATAGGGAAAGTCAGACATGAGATGCATGTCAGCTCCCATCCTTGAGAACTGATTTAAAGGACTCAGCCTTTTATTTCTTCAGAAAGTTTGGATGAAAACAGGAAAGTTGATTTTTCTCACAATTAATGATCTACATATGTGTATGTGTGTGCACATCTTATGCCATCCACATGGCGAGGGTCTTGCTCCTATTCAGATGCATGGAGTGGCAGTTGCATTTGTCCCCCCACCTGCTCCTCACTTGCTATAAATAGCCCACTTGATTGGAGGGAGCCAGCATGTTGTGATTTTTCATGTAAAGCCTATTTTTAAATTCAATTTAATTTTAATTTTTCAGTGTGTTGGGTTGCAGCATTCTGAATCACAAGGAATAGTGTGTTTTCTTGAATCATTTATTGACTTCTGAAACCCTCTGGGTCCCTGGGGGGGGGTTCTTTCGTTCAATCTCATTAGTATACAACCAGAGATATGAAAAATTGTGCTGTATATGTGTAATAAGAATTGTAATGCATTCCGCTGTCATGTATAGATAAATAAATAAAAAGAATTAGAGGTTCTGGGACATCAGGGGAGGACAGTGTTGGAAGGAAGAGTTAGAGAAGAGTTTGGTCTTTTTTTTTTTTTAATAAAATTGCCATAAATAAAAAGACATAGCCAGAGATTTTACCCATGGACAACCCTGGTTCTACCAGACAATGAACATATCAAAACCTAGGCCATGTTAGTGTTTGCCTCGTCCTCACTGGTTGCCAGGACCGTGTCTGAGCTGCTCCTGACTACAGGGGGAAGAACTCTGCTACTCTTCCTCTCACTTGGGTTACCAGTGACCTCTGAGGCTCTCAGGCAGTCAGAGGGGACCCTTGAGCCATCTCTCCTCTGAGCTTCCTGCCTGGCTATACTTGAGGGGCCCTGTGGGTCTTGCTCTCGTGCTGGGGCCCAACCCAGCCGAGCTTCTACCCTCTCTGCATGCAGTTCTGAAGTTTGTCCAGAGACTGGGACAGGGACAGGACACTTTCCGTGAACATCGCTGCCCCTGTTCCACCCCACTCTCTTCTCCACAGTCTTTGGCAAGCTTATTTGGTCTCAAAAAAAAAAAAATGGACTTGGCTTGATTAGGATTTTTCTAGGTGGTGTCCTCTTATCCTAGCTTTTGGGTTCTAGTTTGAAAAGTCAGGAATTTTCCTCACTTGCTGTGGATTCTCCTGTGTTGTTCCCCCGGCCCAGAGGACAGTGAATACCGAGTATTGTTACCACTTCTTCCTGCTTGAGGGAGGAAAGACATTAAAATCATAGAAAAATACCAGTGGTTACTATGTCAAAACGTTGCTGTGCTACATGCAATTTCCTTTGGATTGTTTTTGTTATAGTTTTGATCTCACTTAATCATTGCTACAGTAAAAATAATTCTGGTTAATTAAGGCTAATACCATTAGTATTAGCAAAGCATTAAAAAACAAATTTTAGAACATTCAGCATTTCTCACAATCCCATTGTCAGGAATCACATGCACCTAGAATAGGCTTCCTATGTGCTTGAGTTGCTTTATTCTGTATTGCATTTTTTGCTTAATACATGAGAATCATTTGTAATTATCATACAATAAACCAGGCTGTGCAGATGCCTAACATTATGTATACATTTAATTTACATTTTATTACTCATTGGCTATAGTAAGTTGAATCTATCCCTGTAATTTATTGTTATTTTTTTCAATGTGTGTCCTTTTTAAATTAATGAGAACTTATTTAACTATATTGTAGAATAAAATTTGAAACAGAATAGTTGCAATTACTGATTTTATTGATGGGTCATAGGTTTATTTTGAAGCTTTAGATTTCTCAGGATCTATAACTGGAAAATTTAAAAGTTAAAATTTTAGAAACTATGCAAAAAAAGAGCTTAAGAGGTGGTAAGGTTTTTCAGATAGTTTCTGACATCAGTTACCCCAAATGTTTGCTGTAATTTTATTTCTGTCAGTTCCAGCAGAGGTTACAAAAAATAAGCACTTTCTTCAGAGGATTATTGTGAGGATTAATTAAAAAGGCACAAAACCTTGCATATAATAAATTCTCAATAAATACAAAATAAGGATGTTCCGGGTGGCACCCCGGGGAGGAAACTATATCAGAAATCGTAAAACATTCACTGGTCCTTTGTGGAAAGTGAGACTCTGGTGCGTGGCCATGTGCTTGGAGGACAGCAGGGAGCACCCACGCAGCACAGTGGGAGGGAAGTGGACGTGGTTCATAGAAAACCAGGGCAGCAGGGCAGGCGGTGGGAGCCACCCAGGATGGGGAGGTGCAGAGGCCTGTGACCCCGAGCTGAGGCCCTCAGAGGCCAGTGAAGACCAGCTGTGCAGAGCCTGGTGCACCTTCCAACAGCAGAGATGCACGGAAGGCAGGGTGCAGGTCCAGGGGAGCAGACAGGGCAGCAAAGCCCCAGCAGCAGACAGCCAGTGCCTGTGGATGTTCTCCAGCCCAGGGCTTCCTCTGCAGAGCCGGTAGCAGGTCAAGAGCAGGACCCAGGTACTGTGGAGGGAGCTCTTAGCTGCTAGATTAGTTATCAAAATTAAATAAGACGTGGCACTGCAAAAAATTAATGCTCATTGTGTAATTATGATTATTCTTTTTTGGTGACTTTTTATTAGTTTTTTTTAGCTATGCCTGACAATAGGATTCATTTTGTCATAATTATAAAAGCATAATGTGTAAAAGCATAATAAAAGTATAATGTGTTCTAATTCATTCCTCAGGACTTCCCTCTCTCCTCCCCTCCTCCTTCCTCTGTTCCCTTCCCTCTAATCCACTATCTTTCTGCTATTTACTTAGAGCTTTTTAAATTAGTGTCTCCTGGATGGTCATGATGGTAGATTCATATGTACATAGGAAAGTGAGGTCAGATTTGTTCCACTGTCTTTCCCTGTCCTGTCCCTCTTCCCGCCTCTCCATTCCCCATTCTCTACTTCACTGCTGTTTGTTCTACTCTTTTATTTTTATCTGCTCCAAAAACATGCTCCACATTGCTTTCCAGAGCAGTTTGACAAATTTGCACCTTTCCCCACACATCCTTGCCAACATTTATTGTTGCTTGTATTCCTGAAAATTGCCATTCTGACTGGAGTGACAGGGAATCTCAATGTAGTATTAATTTTCATTTTTCTAATTGCAGGAGAAGTTGGAACATTTTTTTAATTTATTTTTTTGACCATTTGTTCATCTTCATTTGAAAAAAGCCTATTCAGTTCTTTTGCCCATGTATTGATTGGGTTATTAGTTTTGATCGGTGTTAAGTTTTTTGAGTTCTTAGTCTATCCTGGATATTAATGCCCTATGTGAGGAGCAGGCAGCATAGATTTTTCTCCCATTCTATAGGTTCTCTTTTCATGCTCTTAATTGTTTCCTTTGCTGGGGAGAAGCTTTTGAATATGATGCCATACCACTTACTGATTTTTTATTTTACTTCTTGTGCTTTAGGAGTCTGGTTAAGGAAATCAACATGTTAAAGTGTTGGGCCTACATTGTCTGTTAGCAGTTACAGGGTCTGTGGTCTAATTCCCAGGTCTTTGATATATTTTGAGTTGAGTTTTGTGCAGGGTAAGAGATAGGGTTTAAATTTCATTCTACTAATGGATTTACAGGTTTCCCGGCACAATTTGTTAATAAAGGCTATCTTTTCTCCAACATATATTTTTGGCACTTTTGTCTGTATCAGATAACCATATTTATGTGGGTTCATCTCTGTGTCTTCTATTCTGTGCCATTAGCCTATGGATCTGTTTTGGTGTCTGTACCATGCTGTTTTTGTTACTATACCTCTGTAGTATACTTTGAAGTCATGTATTGTGATGCCTCCTGCTTCGATTTTCTTGTTAAGGATTGCTTTGGCTATTCTGATCTCTTACTTTTCCAAATGAATTTTGCAGGTGCTTTTTCTAGTCCTGTGAAGAATGTCATTGGAATTCTTATGGGAATTGCATTGAATCTGTATAGCACTTTTGGTAGTTTGGCCATTTTGACAATATTAATTCTGCCTACCCAAAATGGAAAAAGGTCTTTCCATCTTCTAAGGTCTTCTTCAATTTCTTTTAGTGTTTTATAATTTTCATTGTAGAGGTCCTTTATCCCTTTTGTTAGATTGATTTCCAATTATTTGATTTTATTTTTTGAGGCTATTGTGAATTGGATAGTTTTCCTAATTTCTTTTTTAACTGATTAGATTATAGGAGCATAATTGTTTCGTCGGTGTTGATCTTGTATCCTGTTGCTTTGCTGAATTGATTTATGAGCTCTAGAAATCTTCTGGTAAGGATTTTTGGTTCTTCTAAATATAGTATCATATTGTCAGCAAACAGAGATAATTTGAGCTCTTCTTTTCCTATCCCTTTAATTTACTTCTCTTGCCTAATTGCTGTGGATAGAGTTTCAAGGGAGTGGTGAAAGTAAACATCCTTACTTGTTCCTGTTTTAGAGCAAATGCTTTCAGTTTTCTCCATTCAGTATAATGATGACCTTGGATTTGTCATGTCTAGCCTTTACAAAGTTGAGGTAAATTTCTTCTATCCCTAATTTTTAAATTTTTTTTAGACATTGATGAACATTTATTTTAGTTTTTGTAGTGTTTTAAGTACATGTCAAATGCTTTTTTTTGTATTGAGATAATCATGTGATTCTTGTCTTTAAGTCTGTTTGTTTAGTGAATTACATTTATTGATTTCCAATTGCTGAACCAATCTTATATCCTAGGGATAAAACATGGTGCACTGTATTTTGAATGTGTTTTTGTATGTGATTTGGCAATGTTTTATTAAGAATGTTCGCATCTATGTTCATCAAGGCTGTTGGTATGAAGCTTTCTTTCCTTGATGTGTCTTTGTCTGGTTTTGCTATCAGTGTGATCCTGGCTTTGAAGAATGAGCTTGGTGGTGTAACATCCTTCTCTATTTCATAATAATTTGAGGAAGATTAGCATTAGTTCATCTTTAAAGTTCTGGTAGAGCTTGGCTGAGAATCCATTCAGTGGGCTTTTCTTTTTTTGTAAAACTTTTGATAATTGCTTCATTTCCATTACTTGAAATTTGATCTGTTTAAGTTTTCTGTATCTTCCTGGTTCAATTTGGGTAGGTCATATGTGTCTAGCTTATTAGAGGATAAAATTTCAAAATAGTTTCTAATGATTCTCTGGGTTTCAGTAGTGTCTATGGTGATATGTCTTTTTCATTTCAGATTTTGATAAATTGAGCTTTTTCCCTCTTTCTTCTGGTTAGTTTCACTACGAATTTATCAATGTGTTTATCCTTTGAAAAAACCAACTCTTTGCTTTGTTGATCTTTTGTATTCTTTAAATCTCAATTTCATTGATTTCAGCTCCAATTTTAATTATTTCCTATCCTCTACTGATTTTGGTGTAGGCTTATTCTTCTTTTGCTAGGACCTTTAGATGTAGTGTTAGATTATTTATTTGGTATCTTTCTATTATTTTGCTATAAGGACTCAATGCTATGAGCTTTCTTTTTAGAACTGCCTTCAGACTCTTCCAGAGATTTTGATATGTTATATCTCTTATTCTCATTTACTTCTAAGAATTCTTTTTATTTCTCTCTTGATTTCTTCTGCTATCAATTCATCATTCAAGAGTGTATTTTTTTTTAAATCTCCCGGTATTAGAGTGGTTCCTGTTTTTTATTGTTGATTTCTAATTTAATTCCTTTATGATCTGATAGAATACAAAGCATTTTCTTTCTTATTCTCTCTCTCCTTTTTTTTTTTTGTATTCGCTAAGATTTGCTTTGTGACCTAAAATATGGTATATTTTAGAAAATGTTCCATTTGCTACTGAGAAGAAAGTGAATTCAGTCATTGCTGGATGAAATGTTCCATAGATGTCTGTTAGATACATATTATTAATTGTATTTTATGTTACTGTAGAATTTTTACTTAGTTCTTGTATGGATAATCTATCCATGGTAAAAAAGACATGTTAGAGTCACCCAGTATTATTGTATGAGTCACCCAATATTATAGAGTGTGGTCTATTTGATTCTTAATATTGATTAGAGTTTGTTTGATGTATGTAGATGCTGTCGTTTGGGGCTAAATATTTTTGATCATTATACCTTGTTGGTGTATGATTCCCTTAAACAGTATGAAATGACCTTTTTTGTCTTCTGATTTATATTAGCTTAAAGTTCACTTTATCTGTTATGAGAATAGCAATCCCATTTTGTTCATGAGACCCATGTGAATGGCATGTTTTTCCCGTCCCTTCACCTCAAGTCTGCAGATGTCTCTGCCCATGAGGTGAGTCTCCACAGATGATATTGTGGGGCCATTTCCAATCAATCTTATTATTGAGTGATGATTTTATATTTTCTGCCATTTTTATTTATTTCTGATGTTTATATTGGACTTAATTCTCGTTTAATTGACTATTCTTCTAGTATAATTTCTCTTTATGCTGGTTTTTAATTTTATTTTTTATTTCTTCATGAAATATTTTATTGATTATATTTTGTATTGCAGACTTTCTAGTTATGAGGGTTTCAAAAAAAGTTTTTGTTTATCATGGAAGGTTTTTATTTCATCTTCACTTCTGAAACTTAATTTTGCTGGGTATAGTATTCTAGGTTGACTTCCATTTTCTTTTTGAGCTTGGTATATATTACTCTAAGCCCTCCTGGCTTTTAGAGTCCGGGTACAGAAAATCAGTTGAAATCCAGATTGGCTTACCTCTAAATATGACCAGCATTTTTGTCTTGCATCTTTTAAAAATTATTTTCTTATTTTGTATGTCAGTATTTTCATAACAATGTACCTTGGAGTGAATCTATCCTGGTTGTTTGTGTATGTTTGAAGTCCCATATGCTTTTTGTATTTGAATTTCCATCTCATTGTTAAAGTTTGGATTTTTTCTGATATTATTTTATTGAAAAGATATTGTGATTCCCTTTAGTTTTTATTTCAGAATTTCCATCTATTTCAATGTATCTTAAATTTGGACTTTTAATGTTATCCCAGATTTCTTGAATATTTTGGTCATGGTCTCTGAACATCTCTTCTTATGGTCCAACTTTATTTTCAAGATTTTATATTTTGTTCTTGAAAGTTTGAAAATCTATCTTTGAAGTGGTCAAAATCTATTGGTGATGCTTTCCATTGAATTTTTAATTTGGTTTATTCATTCCTTCATTTTCATATGGTTCTATTTCGGAACCGTCTCTGACTCTTTATTGAAATGAGCTAACTTCCTCTGTTTCCCTCTGATTGCACTCCTTACATCTTCCGTTAGTGCACAGCACAGTCTAACCATGAACTTGCTGAAGTCCTTCTCTGACATTTCCTCCACTGTGACAATGAAATCTATTGTTAAAGAACTGTAGGCTATTTGGGATGGTTTGTTCCCTTGCTTTTTTATAATTATTAGTGTGGCTCTGACTTCTCCTTTTAAGTGAAGGACTACCTTGTGAGGTTTTTTCCTTAAGAACTCTCTCACTTCTGCTTTTCCTTCCCTGCCTCCTTTCTGTGAGGAGATCGGGACTCACTACCCAGCTCACTTCTGCCATCTTTGGATTAATCCCATGTGATTATTCTTAAGCAAACTCTGACTTTTTAATAGAAGTTCTGGTAGGGAACTTTAAAGGATGACTAATTTTATAGACCTGTGTGGTAATAGAAAAAGTAGGGGAAAAACTACATATAATGCATAATGGAAATCCAGGAGAGGGAAGGAGGTTCAGAATGGAATAATGAATTCCAACAGTAGTTGCATAAATACACTTAAAATGTTTACATATAAAATGTTTTATACTTTAAAATTACTTGAGAACCATTTATCTTCATCATGGTTATGTTGATTCTTCCAGGTTATTTCATAAATGATCAAGTGCTGTGTTGTTCACTTACTATTTGGGGGTCATTAGTTACTATGTATAAGGCCTGGATTGGTTTGGGGGAAACTGCTACGTTAAGGTCTTGGAGCAGTGTTTCCTTGGATCATTGGACAGTGATGGACTGAAGACCACCCTCCAGGCAGCAGTCTGGTGTCTTCCTCATTCTGCCACCTTGTTTCTACAGGTCTCCCCTCTCCTCTTCACTTTGGGAGATGCTGCTTTTCCTCTGATATACTCCGTGTTCACTATTTTCCTTCCCACCAAAGTACACTTAAGAGAAAAAGATGGTGAACATTGTGGAAATGTGATCTCTTTGTTTAATTACATTCATGAAACATAAAGGAAGAACTTAACTGCTTTCAACTCAAATGGTTTATTTTTCTCAGATTCTTATTAGTGTGTTGTAGATATGTGATTGATTATTTGTAATTGATTAGTTGATGACTTTACTTTTACTTTTGGCTTTTCTAACGAGTGAGCTCCATGAAGGCTCCTTTGTGAAATTCACCTACTTGGCCTTGGAATGAAAGGCATTGGCTCAGCATGGACCCAGCTGTGCACAGAGTTCTTGCCCTGTAGAGTTGACATTCTAGAAGGGGATACAGGTGAGAAACAAATAGACTCATAGAAGATGTAGTTTCATGTCCTGCTGAGTTTCCAAGGAACAAAATATAGAGTGTGGATGGAGAGAATGGAGGGAAAGGGGCCTGCCCTTAAAGTGTGGTATCAGAAGAGAATAGGAGGGATTGAGAGTGGAATTCAAAAAGAAGCAGGTCCAGTGGCGCCTTAGGTGGCTTGGTGAGGACTTTATTTAGGTGCAGTGAGTTACCCTTTGAGCTTTGATGTTGAAGAAATGATGTCATGTGATTTACATTAGAAAATAATTGATTTGGCCACTGTAGCAGAGCAGACGGGCCAGGGCTGGGCCTCAGTAGCAGAGCATTTGTCTAGTTTGTCCAGATCTTAGATTTGATTCCCAGCACTGAAAAAAAAAATTTCAATAAAAGATTAAAAAGAAAAAGAGGACAAAGCTTTATAGCAGTTAGAAGAAAACAAAATGGAAAGTGGTCAACTAGAGCCGTTTAGAAACAGAGCTAGGAGTCCCTGGTGGTGCTTGGACACTATGATCAAACTCAACCTGAGCTCCTGTGGTAGGGAGAGCAAAGCTCTCTGGTACCCAGAGGCAGCCTGCTGGGTACCAGATTCAAAGAGGCACTGGTAAAGTCATGTCATAAGAAAAACAAACTTTTGATGAATTCTGTTAGAAAGCAATACAGACAATTACTCATTTTACACACCCAGTTCTCAAAGCCCTGTTTCTCCAACTTCTTCTATTTCTAACCCGTTTCAACAGGCCCCACTCCCTTCTGCAGGCCTCCTTCAGCTGGACCAGCCTGGGCTGTTTCTCTGGCTCCCTCTCCTCCTATCAGTGTGGACAGAACTCTGCCCCTGGACTACCCCACCTGTGTCTGGCTTCAAGAACCTCTGGGCCTCCTCGAAGGTGGCGGGAGGTACCGCTATTGCGGTGTGTCTGTTTTCTGCTCCCTGCCCATCCCCTCCTCAGCACAGTGAGGGCCAGGCCAGCAGCCCCCAGAGCAGCAGGCCCACTCAGTCTTGCAGACCATGAGCTGGATGGACACGGGAACCTAACCTGTTGCCCTGCTCCTTTCTCATTGGCCAAAAGTCAGACAGCACAAGGACAGACATGGAGGTGAGTCCAACTTAAATTTAAATTGGAAATGTCAATAGGTCATTTTTAGGAATAATATCTGAAAGTGATCATTTGGCTCTAAATGTTTACTTGTGTTTATGAAAAATTGTTTTAAAAATCAAAGGAACATTCTTGTGGCATAAAATATGCCATGCATGGTATGTGGAGGCATGCAAAAGTTTTATTAAAATTTAAATCAATGGAGGAATCATGAATTCAAAACTAATTTCAAGGGTATTAACTCTTCCTTACTTAATGATACTATTTGTAAGTTTTTATTTTTTTAAGGAGATTTTCTATTAATTTTCTTTAATTTATTTTTTATTCACTCAATTATACAAGAAAGGATTATTAGACGAGGTGATTAGTATTTTAAAAATATAAATGCGACTCTTTGCTTATAAAATTGTGGACATCTGTGCTTTAGTAAAACATATATAATACTCAAGAGCAATTCAGGTCTACAACTGAGTGCACAAGAAGACCACATCACAGAAGGAAAATGGCGTTCACCAATGCAAAGGCCACTCTGTCCCAGAAATGCCTTCAGACACACCTGGAAACCATGTTACCAATAGCTAGGTATCCCGTGGCTCAGTCAAGTTGACACATACCATCAGTTATCACAAGATTTGAGCTAAAATCAATCTGAAGTGAAGCAGATCTCCATAAACCTTTAACTGGTACCAGGCTGAAGTATTTCATTCACTGGGTTCATGCTATCAGAAGAAAATGAAAATTGAGGAATTCTGTTGGATACACCATACTTCCTGCCTGATGGAGTGACTCTTCATCAACATCCAGTTAGAAAAAATTCTAACTTTACAGCAAGAACCATTTTGAACATGAACAAGAAGGGTAAAACGTTGGCATCTGTTGGCATTGAGAACTCTGGAGAGATCTATTAAGGTTTCAAAAGTTTGTGTATAAGACAGCAAGAAGCCCAACTATCAAACAGCACAGCTTCCATAATTCACAAGGAAGGAGGCATCTTGACCTGCAGTCAATGTTTTACATTTTTGCATTTTTGTAGCATGAGAGTTTTGTCTCACCTCGGTAATCTCATGCGTAATGTTTTGTATAAGAAATAATCTGGGAGTGCTCCTGATGTAGACCCTCAAGTGGGTGAGAAATGTAGTTGTTCTTAAGAAAGTTTTAACTTACAGCTATTCAGAATTAAAAAGGCATAAAAATATGTTTTATGCTTCATCTAATTTAATGCTCATAATATTTAACATGATTTTTCATGGAAGCTAAAAGAAATTTGCACAGGAACATACAGCTAGTAAATAGTGAAGCAAGAACTATGAACTTAGCTGTTTTTTACTCTAAGTTTATTGATCACACCCATCAGTTTAATGACAGATGTTTATTTTCAAGCCAGGAACAAACCTGTTATCTTAGAGAGAGGCTGGGATGTGAGGCTGAGGCAGGGGGATCTCAAGTCTGAGGCCAGCCTGGGCAACTTAGTCAAATTCTATCTCAAAATAAAAAATAAAAAGAGCTGTGACAGTAGCTGAAGTGGTAGCACACCACTACCTTCAGTCCCCATTACCAAACATTGAAATTAAGAAGCAAGGATGCTTAACTTCAGGGTCACTTAGTAATCATCTTTCCTCCAAAAAAAAAAAAAAATCTCACTGCAAATGAAAAATCAAGAAAGCAAAAGTGAATCTTTCTGGTGTGTGTAACTGAGACGCAAATAAGGGTGGTAGAGACTGCTACAAAAAGTAATGAAAGAATAATAAAAAACTATGAGAAGGATAATGGAAGAGACAAGGGCTAATGGATGAGATAAAAGTTCAATGAATATGTTTTCATTCTGAACAGTTTGAAAACAATTATTCAGCATTGCCAAAGCACTTACTGAATGGTTCTGGAAAACTCGCTGTTCTTTTCCACAGCCAAGCTGCTGAATAGAACATGGAAGTTAGATCTGCTCCTCAATTGTTCTTACGCTGGACTTAACAAAGGGCGTCTGTGATTGAAGAGATTTGTAAGCATCAGTAGCAATGTATTTGCAACTTAGTCTTCGGCTTTGGCTACCTCTCAGCAGCCTCGCCTGTGAACTGAAGGCCAGAATGTGGGGCAGACTCTTCCATCTCTGCAGCCAGGTGGGAGTTGTCAGGGCCTTAGTTCCGCTTATTAGACTTGCAAAGAGCACCCTATGCATTCCCTCACCTGGCAGCTTGGTGCTATTTATTCTGGTGACTTAACCCACATGAATAAACAAACTGGCAGGGTTCAGCGGGACATTTTGTTTCATGTTTGTGGTGTCCTGAGGCCTTTGTATCATCTGTTCAAGTTCAGAGTGTCAAGTTCACTTTTGCTTTCATGGTTTTTGGTTTGCCCTCAATAAATGTTTTTTTTTTCTTTTATATCTTATTGTGAATTACAGCATCAATTTCTAGGAATGCAATGTGTAAATAGTGTGTTAAGGATGGTGATGGAGTAGGCTTCCTTATTCCTATCACCAAGCTTAAGCACCAGGATAGTTCCAGGCCACAGAAACCCCTTTTGCTCTCCCAGGGAGCCACTGTCCAGAAAAGTGTGTTAATGATCCTCTTCCTTTCTCTGTTGTGCTTCTAATGTCTCTGCATCTATGCAATGCACCGCTGGCATCTGAGAGTGCCCTTTACCTATAGGATGTCATACACTGTGACTTTTTCCATAAAATTTTATGTCTTGGGCTGGGGATGTGGCTCAAATGGTAGCACGCTAGCCTGGCATGCGTGTGGCCCGGGTTCGATCCTCAGCACCACATACAAACAAAGATGTAGTGTCTGCCGAAAATTTAAAAAGATAAGTATTGAAAGATTCTCTCTCTCTCTCTCTCTCTCTAAAAAAAAAAAAATTATGTCTAAGCCATGCTTCCTGATTGTGCTCACTGTTGCAGAGTATCAGATCATATGTGCGATCATAATTACTTCATCTGCTCTAATGATGAATATTTGGGCTAATTTCTGGTGAAGGGTTTTTGTTTGTTTGTTTGTTTTTGGCTGCCATGAACAAGCAGCTGCTAAAAACATTTCTGAATTTTTTTAAAAGTCTTTTAAAACAAAACGTTTTCAGGAAAATGGGCACAAAAGTGATGTAGATGCTTTGGACCAAAATTAGGTCCATGACATTAAAAATAATGCATATATTATTTTACTCTTAAAAACAAGTTTACACAATGGGGTTGGGTGGGTCTTGGTAACCTACATGAATAAAATCTTATATTTAAACAACTGTAGGAATTTCTTTAGACATAAGCTAGGCAAACTACCGATATAAGGGAGTCCTTACTATGTCACTCTGAATAAAAATATCTTTTTAAAAAATGAATAGTCAAGTTTATAAGCTATAGCTTAAACTGTATCAAATGTACTAAAAGGAGAAAATTTGGTATTTTCTTGTCAAATGACTGCAATCTTCTTGTCACCCCTGTACCTCACCTTACCCCATTGAGGCAATGTCACAGCACCCCTGAGCCAGGCAGGGTTGCTGGATGCAGAGCTCCCGCAGCTGTGTGTCCACCATGGCTGCTGACTGATGATCCAAGGCACACCTTCAGGCTCACCCTCCTGGGCCTACCGTGTGCAGGGACAGAAGGTTGGGAGCATCCGTGATCATGTGTAATCTGAACACCCAAGAAAGGGTCCAGAATCACTGAGCCCAGTCCATGGCATTTTCTGATGGATCCTCCTATGTTCACTGCGATTTTCCAACTGCGTACTTCACGTCTAAGGGTGCATGCTCTCTAAGAAGCAGCAAATCAGAGTTTGAATGCCTTCCTTCCTCTCACTTTCGCTTCCTTTTGATATGGGGCACAGTGATCAAAGTTACTGCTTTCAAGATAATTTGCAGGAAAGACAATAATTTGATAAACATAAAATCTGTTTATGAGGACTATGGCTGATAATTTTGAAAATGTGGATTTCCTTTTTCTAAAGTGCAGTTTAAAACACAAAGAATTATTTTCACCAATAGATGCTATAAAGGTACTGATTGTTCTCAAGTACCAGTTAAGTGCAGGAGATGGGCATTTGCCCCGTGGATGCTCTATGAATTCTCTTTGTACATCATGATTTATAAGAAAAGAATAGCTTGAAGTCACCTGCACTTCATTTTTTAAGACTAAATTGAAACACTTTATTATATAATAAAACATTGAACATTTAAAAATTTTAGGACAGTTGCAGATATGCAGAAAAATTACATATGGAGTCCTAAGTTTCCCATAATTAATATCACATTTGTCAAGATCAACAAATAACCCATATAATAGCAACTGAAGCCCATTCCTTATTCAAATTGCCTTATTTTTACCTACTGTCTTTTTTTTTTCTGCCCCAGAGTCCCCTCCGGGTCACCACATCCAGGTCATCACATGACATTTGCTTGTCATGTGTTAGAACTTCTCATATTCCTGGTTCGGAAGATCTTGACAGCTTGAGGAGTGCTGTTCAGGGATTTTGCAGAAAGTCCTACAGTTGAGTTTGGCATTTTCCTTAGGGATCCACTAGGGTCACAGGTCTTGAGGAAATCCCAGAGGGAAAGGGTCATTCCCACCACATAACTCTAAGGGAACCTCCCCACACTTCCCAGGTAGAGAGCCAGGCCACACCTACTTGAGGGCAAAATAGCTACATAAATTATTTGGAACTCTTGGCACATGTTCAGTAAAATATACACACAATAGAAACTGACATAAGAATCTTGTTTTGTAATTTTATCATTGAATATAATCTTATTTTTAAACAACTGTGGGAATTTCTTTAAACATAAACTACGAAGGCTGGACACCTCATCTATTGAACAAATATCCCTTACACATCAAATACATGCCAAGCCCTGTTCTCTGTGTAGGAGATCGAAGGGGATAAGGCTGTGGCGTGCCTGCCTGCAAGAGGAGGGTGGTGTGAGCACAGGTCAGAGCAAACAAACAAAGCAGCTAGTAGATGACAAGTGTTACGTGTATTGAACATGCACCTTAATAGACATATGTGACTATTATGATTAGCACCATAAGCCAAAACAAGAGGGTACCGTGACAGAGAACAGAAACACGCCCAGAGGAGGCCATGTTCAGACCAAGAAGCTCCTTCCTAACAGGACAATGTCCACAGTGTCCCCCCTCTCTCCTGGCTCTGGTTCTTTGTAGGCCCACTAAAGATCCAAGGAGTGGTCTAATCACTTCTTTTATGCACCCTACTTGAATATCTGTTCACCAATGTGTCAACTATAACTTGCAGATAGATTTTATGAGCCAAATCCCTCTAGTTTAGAATTTCACATTACACCACCCTCATGGCTTACTTTAATGGTAAAGCCAATATTTACCCTCCTGTGTCTTAATGTGACTAATGTTAATATGAGTCTAATGCATAAGTTTGTGGTTTGCTTTATCTCTCCTGCTAGACTGTGTTGCACGAAGAAGTGCTCCTAATCCCAGTGCCTAGCACAGGGCTGAAGAATTAGAATATTAGCAGAGTGATCTGATCATATAGCACTTACTGCTTTTCCAATAGGGCCTGACTTTGCAGTTGGTACACTCCTACTCGACGTGCTACCTTCCCTTCTCCTTCACAACCACGAAGGCTGGACACCTCAAAAAGAAAACAAGAAGTTTCTCTGATTTTTCCCATGCCAAAGAGTTGGTGAAGCTCTTTCTGAACATCAGGACATGGGCTTTATCTGCACTCCACCTTCTCTGTTCCCTTTACTCTTCTGGGGAAGGCTCCTGTTTTATTGAAAAGGAGAGAAGACTCCAGAAGGATCTGAATAGAGAGGCTCCTTTGCAAACCTGTATCAGATGGGCAGATCCAGTCCTGGATAGAGCTGTGCTGCTGGGGCCACAGCAGCACCCAGAGGCCAGCAGGCCCAGGACAGAACTGTGAAGAGCAGCAGGTGACGTCATCAGAGGCCAGAGGGAACTGCTGAATTTTGAAAAAGTATCGTATGCCTCTATTTCTTCACATTTTAAGTCATTGTACTGATGGGGAGAGTTCTGTGTATGTACTGTAGGGTCAAAAATAAAAGCAAAAGTCATTTTAAATATTTATCTGACTGTGCTGCTTTCATATAGAGAATTGCTTTCTATACTGAATTACTTTTCATTTCCTGGAAATGTGCTGGTGATAGGCACACTTACTGCACTACTCTGAAAGTGTAAGACCATTAATTCATCCAACCAACATGCCTAGTGTCGATCTAGGCACTGGGGATACAAGAGTGAACCAAACAGAATCCCCACGTGCCTGGAACCTTCATTTTAATTAAGGAGAAGGAAGTCCATATAGAGTAGAAGATGGTACTTTATTCTGTGGGGGAAAAAAAAGAGCAAAGCAGTTTAAAGGAAATGAAAGGTATCCGAGTGTGGGAGGGAGTTTTATTACATTACTGTGTTAGGCAAAGTCTGACATTAGGCAGAGCCATGAAAGAAGAAACAGCCACGCAGCTATTGGAGAGAGAACACTCTAGAGAGAATGTACCAGTTGGATTCTGGAAGGACCAGGTAGCCAAGTGGAGGAAGGATGGGGGACAGTTGGTGCCAGGTTCCAGGTGTGAGTGAGACAGGAAGCCCTGTATTGTTTCAAAGAAAACCATATACCTTGTTTAAAAGACTCTCCCTGGCTTCTATCACAGTTGGGCATATTCGGTGGCACAGAGATATGGCTTAAGAGGCCACTGCAGTTAATCAAGCAAGAGACAATGGTACTGGGATGAGTCGGTAGCTGGGGAGATTCTAGGTGCATTCTGATGAATTACTGGGCAAGGTATAAAAGAAGGGTTTGGCCACATATGATCCTGATATTTTAGCTCAAACAACTATATGAAGAGTGTTGCTATTTCATCAGGCTGGGGAATCTGCAGAAGAGGGGTTGAATGAGTAAACAATAGTTTAGTTTTACATATGAACAATATAAATGACTCTTAGAAATTCAATTGGAATTTTCCATTCAGGAGTCTAGAGCTCAAGGGCACATCCAGGTTGAAGAAGCCATCTTGGGATCGTGGAGTATAGATGGAATTAAAATCCATAAGACTGGATGGGTTATGGATGAGGTCATGGCTCACGGCAAATGGGAGAGGACTGTGTGAGGGAACAGTTGGATTTGATTCCTGCGTGGAATACCATAGGCTGGGAGACCGAGAACATGAACTTGTGGCCAGAATGTTTGCATGCAAATCAGTTTCTGCACGAATTGATTTTTTTGACCTTGAGCATAGGGAAATGTGAGAATTTTACAGTCTCCTATAGAACTGGTGAGAAGGTGGGAACAGAGGCAGCTCAGAAATTACTTAGCATGTAATACCCAGTAAGTGTTAGTCATCATTATCTACATCGTCGCCTTCATCCTGGAAGGGTGGCCACTGCTGAGGGGAGATCAATGATGACACGTGTGATAATAGTGTTCAGAGGCTAACAGAAAGCATTGTCAGGTATTGGAGTTTTATACTCATGGCAGTAGCAGGTTTCCTTTGTCTTTTCACGTTGTATATGATACAGACCTCAGTTACTTGCAGATAACCAGCCACGTGGTCTATGTTTCTCCCCATGTTAAATTCTTAATCTTTTACTTTAATAGTGCTGCGTATATTGTTATAGCAGAAAAGATCTGGGCTTTTAAATGGATTGTGCTACATGTACAAGTCCAAGGTTAGAGATGTGCCCCAGACACTCATTGGTCAAAAGCCACCTGAGTTAATTGAACGGAGCAAATCAAGTGATTGAGCCTCAGATTAAGTTGAATAAGAGTCCAGGGAGCTAAAAGTGTGCAATCAAGTGATTGGGAAGCCAGGGACGCCTGTGGAAGACAGTGAAGATTGGGGTCTCCCTCTTAGCAGGGGGTGGGGGACGGTGCTAGGTGAGAGAGGTTCTCTGGAGGATGGTGAGCCAGAGGAGCACAGAAAGTGTCCAAGCCCAGGAAGAGCTGTTTGTTTCCAGTACAGAGATAGATAATACAGTTGCATTAATTAGTGACTTCAACCAAGGAAACAGTGGCATTATGATTCAAAAGCGGTTATTTTCCTTTATGCTGTTTCCATTAAAATTCATTATTGCTAATTATCATGCATCTCAAGTCTAAGGAAAAGCAGGCAATGAGCCTAAAAGAATTCAGCACCCTGGATTTCTGTTTTGGCAAAATTGTCTTAATAGTAAAAAGAAATGAAGTTCTAAAAATCAGGAATGTAGTTGAAAGAATCAGGCTTCTTCTCCACTTAAATTGTGCAGAATTGTGTGTGTAGGACTATATATATTTTAAAACTTCAGGCTAATCTTAAAAGAATGAGAAGCATTTCTGAAATAATCATCAATGAATTCATTTAAGTCCCATTAAATAAGTTCTTATCCAGTAATAAGAAATCATGATTTTAGATTGTTGCTAGGCACCACCCTCCCACTGGGACTATTTAGGAAAAATCTGGAAATGTTTCAGGTAGTTATTTTAACCTGGAATCTAATGGAATGATGAGAGACCCAAAGAAGAGCTTCACCGGCCAACCACCTCCTTGAAATTAAAGGAACATTTGTGTATTTTTGTCCCTAAAGGTTTTTCTGGAGATAACATCCAGAGAAACTGTAGGATTCTCAAACTGACTCTGAGTCTACCAAAAGTTTTAGCCTGTTCTATAGTAAACTAACTTATCAAAAATAATAACTTATTTAAAGTAATAATGAAATTTAAGTGAATAAAATTATTTAAAATAAAATAGAATCAGCTCTTGCCAATAAAAATTAATTTGAAATGAAGACCATGAGAACATTGATGGATTGAATTAGATGGATTAAGTGAAGATTTGAAAATCAATCAGCCAGATGTTAAATGTTGACCGTCTGTAATTTTTTTTCAAAAATCATTTATCTTAGATAAGCCTTGACTGTTGAACTTCCATAAATGGACAATAAGTTGCTTAATTGGGGGTGTATTTCCTCACCACTGTCTCCCCCTGGCCAAGGCATCTGGTTGGATCTGACATAATGGAGCCAAAACCTCAGGGTTCCTCCCAAGGGCTTTGAAGGCCTCACTAGGCTGAGGGGGAAACAGAAAGGGTTTCTGAACTGTAATAATTCATCTCTTTTGTGTGATGAACCTATTTGATTGATGTGGATTGGGAAGAGTGATGTGGGGAAAAGAAGGGCCAGGTGGTTAAAGGAGAAGGAGAAAGAAGCAAGGACAAGATGAAGGGGAAAAATTAGGAAAAAAAAATCTTTGCTCAAAAGGAACACATTAGCTTCTTTGGGACCTGGCAAGTTGACAGTGCTCTGTACCTAATCTGTGCACATATGAGGACGTCCACAGAGACAGATAAGAAACATGCTTCCGTCATCAGGGACGGTCACTGGTTAACTGTATCCTAGACCCTCAATACGGTTCCTGTTGCTGAAGAGGACAGGAAAAAATGGAAATCACATCCATATCCTTAAATATAACATGAAATATAATTTGGTGGGAAAATTAAGTTAACAAATACTTATCAAATTGAGGAAATGATGAAGTGCTCCACACATAAAAAAATTCAACTAAGATTTTATTAAGAATTAAACCAATTAAAATGTGTAAGTTATGAAACTTTTTTTTAAAAAAAGAGAGAGAGTGAATTCCTTTTAATATTTACTTTTTAGTTTTCGGTGGACACAACATCTTTATTTGATTTTTATGTGGTGCTGAGGATCGAACCCAGTGCCCCGCGAATGCCAGGTGAGCGTGCTACCACTTGAGCCACATCCCCAGCCCAAGTTACGAAAAATTTTAAACTTGGAATGTTATAGAATATGATCTAGGAATAATATGTTACCAAGTAAAATAAATAGATGTTAACTTTTTGCATATATATATATATATATATATATATATATATATATATATATATTAAGATTTCTTTAAAAGAAATTAATTAAATGCTTCAGTCCAGCCCCTCCTTGTACCCCTGTCCTCCCAAGGGAGCACCACCATGAAGCTCGTATGCTGTCCCATATACAATTATGCAGTTTTAGTGCATGTTTTATATTCCTAAAGTATACGTGTAGGGAGTTTCAAAATTTTGCAGAAATAGTATCATGAATAATATAAAACATCCCTCTTGCTTTTTTATTTTTCATTGTATCAGTGTTATATGATCATTTGAATATATTTCATTTTAAATACTAGAGATCACTTGTTTGTCCACTTTTGGAAATTATTTTTTTAAAGAGGATCACATAGACTCCCCCCACACACAGCTTATCTTCTCACTCTCCGTGGTGTCTTTCAGTGAACAACAGTGGTAAGTTATAACTGCCGTTCTAGAAGTCTTTTCCATCATGGATCCCATTTCTTGTGAAGTGCTCTGTGTAGTGTGAGCCCGAGAAGCAGGAATGGGCAAGGTGGAAGACAGCAGGGAGACTGGCTTACATACAAGAGGAAGACTTAAAGGAATCAACTCATCTGCCATGTTCTTATCACAGATATAGAAAATGGGAAGTGTTTAGGTATCTTGAGATCAATGGCAGGGTCTGTTCAACATTGACAGAGATGGCTTCTGAATCCAGGTATCCATATGCATACAACCCCTTCCAGGCTGAAGAGACCAATGACATGCTGCATCTGTAACCATTTGAAGCCCTGAGATGCACCAAGGCACCCGAGATGGGAAGCTTTGACGCTATGCCACTAGGGAAATGAGCAGTAAGCTCTCTTTGAAGAACTCTGCCGAGTCTAGGTCATCTCAGGGACATCTTCTACAACATCACCATTGCAAGTTTTGACAGACCTTTAAGTTTTTACATCTTAGGCCCATCCTGTTTCTGAGCCCCTCCCTGATCTGATGTGGAGGCAGGCCCAATTTTTCCATGTAGACCACCACTAGTTGATAGGCTCTCCAATTGTTTCTTCAAGATCCATTTATAATCATCAGGTTACTATAGTAACTTTAAGCTAAAGTGTGAAAAGAACATAGATTAAATTTACATATGAATGCATGAATTATTTGTTTTCCGTCTTCATTATTTTGCCATCTTTTCTCATTATTGTGCTTGTTCAGTTCTTTCACAATGTTGTATCTGATCTGCAGCAAGCCAGAGACAGCATGTTTTCCTCGGGCTAATTATAAAATGACAGTTGATACCAATATGTTTTTTAAATTATCTTATTAAATAATTTGGAAATTCACCAATATATTTACTCTGTCATAATTTACCCTCAGAAGAACAAGAGGGGAAAAAAAGGACATTATTAGATTATGTCTACACACACCCAAAAGAGGCATCATACCTACAAGAAGGGTTTGAAAGGATGAGGCCCACTAGGCAGCAATCACTGACCCAGTCATCGGTTTATCAATGAAAAATAAACATCCACCATCCTCAGGTGTCCTTATGGATATCAAGTCAATCAAAATGAAACAGAAGGAACAGTTTCTCTAGACTCATCAGAGTTTACCAACATGACAGGTGCACGCTTCTCAAACAAAAACCCACGCCAATGGAAAAACAATGCAGCCGCGAGATTTATGTAACTGTTGCCACAGACTATAAATACTGGCTCCCAGCATTTTTAATTGTACAGTTTGATTAGCATTTAATTTTCTATTGATGATTCTGATACTTTACACAGGGATATTTGCCAGTTCACACCATCCTTCCACGCACATAACATATAGTTAAAATAGTACCTTGTAGGGGATCTATATGAAGCTTTCTGATGATTCTCATGCAAGCTTGAGAATAATTGCTCTGCTCTGCTGTAAACCTCTGGAATAGTTGATAGCTGAATATTTACATACATTCTGTATGTACATGAAGGGCACGAGTACACTGCACTATTAAAACATTATTGCACAAACAAAGAAAATTGGGGTGGGGTGGCATTAGTTTGAATGCCTACAGTGAGTCATTGACCTTCCCCTGAAATACGACTCATAGTGATAAATTATTTTTGGTACATATTAATTACCCAGAATGGTTGGCTCCACTGTGCTCATGGTGGTATATTCATGCACAATTTGATCATTTCACTCCTCAAAGCCTCTCTTCGGTGCCTTTCTCTTGGTCTCTTCCTCTACTTATTGGTCTTCCTTCTAATTTTATGGTCCCCCCCCCTGGCCAATTTTACTTCTATCTATCATGTATAAGAAAAAAACAATATGATACTTTTCTAAGTTTGAATTATTTTGCTCAAAATTTAAGGTCTCTAATTCCATCTGTTTTCCTGATAATGGCATAATTCCATTCTTCTTTTTTTAAAAAATATTTTTAGTTGTAGATGGATACAATTCCTTTGTTTTATTTATGTGGTGCTGAGGATCAAACCCAGTGCCTCACATATGCTAGGCAAGTGCTCTACCACTGAGCTACAACCCAGCCTTCATTCTTCTTTATAATCATACAAACCTCCATGGTATGTGTGTGTATATATATATATATATATATATATATATATATAATATTTTCCTTATCCATTCATCTGCTGCTGGGTACCTAGGCTGATTCTATAACTTTGCTATTACGAATTATGATACAGTAAACATAGGTATGCAGGTATCTCAAAAATATGTTGACTTGAGTTTAGTTTTGTATAAATACCAAAGAGTTGACTAGATGGGTCATATAGTAGATCTGTTTCTAGCTTTTTGAGGAATTCCCATACTGATTTCACAGTGGCTATATTAATTACATTTTCACTAATAGTGTCTAAGTTTCTTTCCCCCACATCTTCACCAGCATTGATCCTTGATCCGTATTATTGATCCATATTCTTGGTAGCTGTCATTCTAACTGGAATGGGATAGAATCTCAGTGTAGTTTTGATTTGCATTTCCTTGATGACTAAAGATGTCAAGCAGTTTTTTTTTTTATATAATTGCTACCCATTGGTACCTTTTCTTAGGAAAAGTGCCTGTCCAGTTCATTTTGAATTTGTTGATCGGATCATTTGCTTTTGCAATGTTGAGCTTTTTGAGTTCTTTACCTATTCTGGATGTTAGTCCTTTGTTGAAGGAGCAGCTGGCAAATAATTTCTCCCATTCTGTAGGGTGTCACTTCTCTCTGCTAAGTGTTTCTTTTGCTGTGCAGAAGACTTTTAATTTGATGCCATCCTGTTTATTGATTCTTGCTCTCATTTCCTGATGACAGGCATCCTATTCAGGAAGTCTTTCCCTGCACCTATTTTTTGAAGTGTTTTCTTTATTTTTCTTCTAACAGTGGTACAGTTTCTGGTCTTAGAGTAAGGTCTTGGATTCACTTAGAACTGACCTTTGTGCAGGGTGAGGGATAGGAATCTAATTTCATTCTTCTACATATGAATATTCAATTTTCCTAGCACCATTTGGTAAAAAAGGTTATCTTTTTCTCCAAATTATGTTTTTTTGGTTCCTTTGTCAAGGATCCAATGACCATACCTGTGTGAGTTTGTCTCTGTGTCTTCTGTTCTGTACCATTGGTCTGCACGTCTGTCCACATGTGAGTATCATGCTGTTTTAGTAACTATGGCTCTGCACTGTAATGTGAAATTGGGTGTTATGATACCTCCAGCCTCTTTTTGTTCAGTATTATTTTGACTATTCTGGGTATCTTCTCCTTCCATATGAATTTTAGGACTTTTTTTTTTCTAGTCCTGTGAAGAATGTCATTGGTATTTTGATGACAATTGTATTGAATCTGTAGATTGATTTTGGTAGTATGGTCATTTTAATTGTAGAAAACAACTCATTGTGCCTATGTGTGGATGTGGGAGGGTCCTCTTATTTAGTGTCTTCTTCAGTTTTTTCTTTCAGAGTTCTGTAATTTTTATTATAAAAGCTTTTCATCTCCTTGGTTAGTTTTATTTTTAGTGTGTTTTTTAAAGCTATTGTGAATTGTATTGTTTTCCTGATTTCTTGTATAGAAGATTCATTATTGGTGTATCAAAGAGCTATTTATTTTTGCATGTTGGTTTTGAATACTGCTACTTGACTGAGTTTATCAGGTCTACAATATTCTGGTGGAATATTCAGGGTTTTCTAAGTGTAGGAACATAAATTATTTTAACTTAATGATATCATAAATAGAGAAGTCTAAGGATTCTAAACTTGCTGGTGAAAAAAAAAAGACACCTATGACACACTTCATTTTTCAGCATTTACTTTCATAAAGTCCTAACCTAAGGTAGCAGTGATTTCCCTGTTGTTTTATACCAAATATACTGTAGACTGGAAGAACTATTGCCTAAGGCCTCAAGCTCATTACACACCTTAGCTTAATTAGAGATCTGTTGAGCACAAGCTAAAATTTAATTTAATACATACAAAAATATTAATTGCAAATGAATGCCTTGTACCAAAATCCAGTATAAAGTCTGGAGATGTTATATCGTTACATTATGTATACACATGAATAGGTAACCACAAATCCCACCATATGTACAACTGTGAGGCACCATACGGAAAATACAGGAAAAAAGATATATCAAGCAAAAAACATCAAATATACCTGATTTATAACTAAGAAGAGTAGATTATTTATATATTGATGACCACCAATACATTTTTAAAAAACAAAACTAAAAATCCACTGGTTTCGTAATTCCCCCAAATTGAAGAGTAATTTGGACTGTAATTAATCTGCTGCAATTTTCAAAGTATAAATATTTTTCTATACTTTAAAAAAGATCATTAAAATCTCAAACATCTTATTTTGCTTATTTTAAATATTTATTCCATGAATATATAGTAGAAAAAATGAAAATATAAAAATTTCCAAGTTGTTTTGAAGGTTTTATAACATAAAATTTTAATTTATACAATTCAATTGTGTAGATCACTTGGAGTTTTATTTGTGTAGCTTGGAATACTATGAAATTAGTATTTTGCACTTTTTTGTTATTATGCATCTTTATTGTTATTGTTATGAATGTAGACAACAGAGGAAAGTCCATTTTGTGTTAATGTAATAAAACCATGTTTGGTTGCTTTCATTTACTCACAGAATATTCATTTTCTCTGGTTCTCCGAGTTGTAGCTCCCTTGTCTTGAACATTAATCACTGAATATCCCCATGCATATTGTCTAAGTCTGTGCATTCCAGTTCATTTTGTATCGAGTTTGCATTTATTATCTTAGTGTCCACAGAGGGGAAGAAACACACATTAAAAAGGTGTCATAAAAAAGAAATGCTAACATAAAATGTGGCTTCATCAATTCAAATATTTATGTGGCTCATTTAATTTTACTTCATATAGTTAAAATCAGATGAATCATTAAACTTTGTTTTCATTTTTCACAGTTCTGGTCACCCTCTGAAGCATGGAGGAGGTATTTTGGCAGGAAAGCATGTGAGCGTGCTCAAGTGCACTACGATTGATTGGAGGAATATTGCCCCGTTGCCCTCATCAACAGGTGGAGGCCAGATGCTTTGTGTGGATTAGGGGCAGGAGAAGGGTTGTACCTGAGCCTCTAGGACTGCACTGTCCAGCTGTCACCAATGACAGGGCGCAGGGACATTGCCTGTGACTTGGAATTGGGGTCACTGCTCCACCTGATTTCAGGTGTCACAGAAGATCTGAGGGGAGGGCCAGTTCCTGTATTGGGAGACCAAGCTGTTTCCATATTTCTATGCTGTCAGGGCGTTCTGCGCACACAGTAATGGTAGCCTCTGCTAAAGAGTAAGTGAAGGTAAAATAAGCATTGGGTATTTAAGATCTTGAAGTGTCCTGGAGAGGTTTGCAGACTCTCTCTCTTAGGACCACTTGTTTACAATGCAAGGGGTTGTAATGACTCAGGGACCTTCTCTTCCCTTCTCAGGGATTTATCTGCATTAAAGAGGGACGGGAGAAGCATCTCTGCAGCATTTCCTGTATAAGCTTTAAGATTCCTAATTTTAGGCCCTTTTCTAGGGCAAACCCCTTTACCTGCAGAATGACACAAGACTTCTCCATAGTGCCTAAGGAGAGGAAAATGGGACCGGGGACCAGCACCTGCGACTGCTGCTGAGAACTGCAGAACAGGGCACAGAAGGACCATGCAGACTTCCCCACTAAGAGACCAACGAGCCCCAGCATGGCTGGTGGCATCGAGGGTCTGTGTCCCAAGGATGACTGCAGCCATGAATAACATGTCTCCCTGAGAAAACTCAGCACCTCCAGGAGAACTCACCTTGGTTTTAGTCACATCCAACAAAGGCCTCACCTCCCCAACTTGTTTCATTGTGTAAGGGACTTGCAACTGTGATTGTTTATCTTCCAACTCAGAAGTGTCTTTCCCAAGCACCTGAGAGCCATTCCTTTGAAAAGTAATCTCAGGGAAGAACAGGGCCTCCTCTCCCAGGTCTGTGGGAATACCCAGTCCTGACCTTGGTAGCTGCCAGGGAGCAAACACACCTGGCCTCACTGTACCCACAGGCACAGCCCTGGGGAGATTTCACGGTGCTGCTCCGCTGAGCCCTGCTCCTGCTCGTCCCCAGTGCTCCCTTTAAAGCTCCTGGCCTCTGCACAAACTGGAAGGGAGCTCGGCTCTTTCCTCCACTGCCAGCAGTTACCCTGACTAAAGTCTCTTTTCACATGGCTGGCTGTATTTCTCTTTGGCTGCAGTTTAGTAAATAATCAGCCCAGAAACTTTGTGCTTACAGTTAGGACAAAATAAATACAGGCATAAAATGTTACCAGTCTTTCTCTGCCCAAACAAAAGGACTACTCATCATCTTTTACAGTCCTATTCTAATGGACACACAGAGAATTTGGTTTCCAGTCATTGAGTAAACATTATGTGTAACCAGGTATGGAACATCTTTGAAAAGTGGCCACGTATAAGAGAATAGAATAATTGTCAATATATCATAATAAGTTACAGAGAATTATGGAGTACATTTTCTGTTGTGTGATTCAGTTAGAAACCTGCGAAACATAGAAAATGAGACAATACAGGTATTGGGATGTTTTAAGAAAAAGTCATACTTCCATATGACTCAGGCCTCAAAGAAGAAGGCACAATGAATTTTACGCAGTGTAAAATAATATAATAAGTAATATCCGAATCCATGGAATACAATGAAATAGATGTTTAGATAGAAATGTGTCACCTTAATGGCTTAGATTAGTGTATTAGTTTTGTGTCACTGTGACCAAAATATCTGATGAGAACAGCCTGAAGATAAAAAGTTTATTGTGGCTCATGGTTTCAGTGTGTGGTCAGCTGACTCCCTTGCTGGGTCGGGGGAAAGGAGAACATCATGGTGGAAGGGCATGGTGGAGGAAAGCTGCACAGCTCCTGGCAGCCAGGAAACAGAGGGAGGCAAAGGAAGGGGCGGGTGGGGTGGGGGGAATCCTTCCAGGGCCCAGGCCTGGTCCTACCTCCCAGCAGCACACTTAGCTATCACTGGACCTGCTCACGGCCTGACACCCCACCTCTGAACCTGGCTGCCTTGGGACCATGTCTCAACACACAGTTTTTAAGGGAACTTTCCAGATCCAAACCATGACATTAGCAAAGACAAAAAGATAAAATTTAATGAGTTAATGTTCCAACTTTAACAGATGAGAAAAAGAACAAAATAATCCCCCAAGAAAGTATGAAAGAAAGAAGTATCAGAGTAAAAGTCATTGAAATAGAAAATTAAAATAAAACAGAGGGTAAAAAAATATCTAAAAGTTGGCAGTTTGAAATGGAAGCAATTGGTAAATTGATAATCATTATCAACTGGAAATATTACTTAAGAGGAAAAAAAAGCTGTTCATATTATGAACATAAAGAACATAAATTTTGATGTAGTACATCCAGTCTGAGTACTTCTCATGAAGATCATTAAATTGCTGACTTATTTAGTATTTAAAATCTTCGTAGGAAGAAATTATCTGGCCTAGACCAGTTTCACAAATGACTTATACCAAATATTAAAAAAAAAACAGATAATACTAATATTATATAATTTTTTTTGAGAAATAGAGATTAACCTCCAACCTCCTTTTACAAGATGTACATAGTTTTTAAATGCTTTTATTAATGCATTATAGCTATACATAATCGTGGGCTTCATCTTGACATAACCACATGTACATGGAATAGAATTTGCTCCGTTCCAGGCCCCAGCACCTCATTCCTCTCTCCCTGAATCTTCCCTCTGCTAATCCACTGGCCTTCCCCTCATCTGTTTATTGTTTTTATAAATTGACACTTTATAGATATCCCAGGAAGGTGGAATTCACCGTAGCACCTTCACACATGCACATAGCTGAATTTGGTCAATCTCATTGTGCTGTGTCTCCCTTTTCCTGTCCCTCCCACTCCCCTCAACCTCCCCCCTCCAGTCCACTGATCTCCCTCCCATTTTCATGGTGTCCCCCAACTTGTCCTCCTTTATATCCAAAGTGAACATATTCTTGATACCAAATCACATAGGACAAAAAAGGGGAGATTTATAGTAAGCTATATTGTGAGTTCTGATGTAGCTCACCAGCTTCCCTAAGGTGTCAGCATCTTTTAATATCTGAATGGTTCACAATTAATAAACTTTTCAATGAATCAAAACCAATATATTAATATTTTATACTCTAGGCATAACATATGTCTGCTATTTTATATCTATTTGATGTTTTAAGATCATCTCTCAGTGACATGTCAACATTGTGACTCTAATGCAATTGTTTCTAGGTAGTTTGAACCTCAGAATTTAATTTGAAATAAGTATATGAAACATTGGAATATATCAAAGAATTCAGCATAATCATATTTGTTAGATGTATAAGAAGTACTTAAGTACTAGACAGTACTTGTTGTTGAATGGTACACACACACATACACATGTACTTGGGATATTTTTAAGAAGTTGCTTAATTTTATAAAAAGAAGGCATGCACTAATGAAAAAATTTAGGTTAACATGCATAGGACATATATACATAGCTAGAGAATGGAAAATTGAGTTTTTTAATAAGTTGAAAATCAATATAAAGAAATGAATAATCTTGGTGAAGCCCAAAATCTATTTTTGAAGCCTCACAAATTTACCTTGACTATGGACAGGAACAGAGATGACTTTCATCCAGCGTGTCTGGCCATGATGCTGCCAATTCCTCACCCACACTGTGCATCTTGATTTTTCTGGCACCAAAAGATGGGCTGATGTTTATGCTCTGGTGATTGTTCACTGTTTTGGATAACACCTAGGAGGAAGATTCCATAATACTGAGAGGCCAATTCTCCACCAATGGATCTGGAAAGTATATACAATAAAAATGGCAGTGTTATTTCATGATAACCCAATAAGGTAACTTAAAAAATTTTCTGAAAGGATAATCAAGACTCTTGTAAAAGAATGAGGAAGTTATACTACCAGATACTAAAATTTATACAAGCTGTAAAATTGATTACAATGTAATATCGGTACAATGACAGAGAGAGACCCCTATTGAATAGAATAGTCAGGAATAGGAAGAACAAAATAGCAAGAGTTTCATGCATCCCGAGTTTAACATATAAGAGAAGATCAGTGGAAAAACACAAGACTGTTGAATAAATTATGTGAAACCAATTAGCTATCAAAATGGAAAAATAAAGAAAGTAAATTTCTACTTATAAACATATGCAAAAAAAAAAATAGTTCCAAATGGATTAAGGAACTAAACATGAGACTTAAACCTTTATAACTTAAAGAAAGGATATGTTAATTCTTTAGGATAGGGATAGGCTCTAACAAAAAGCAAAACGAACAATAAACAACAACATCATCAACAACAACAAAAGCCATTAACTATAGCCCATAAAATAAAAACCTTGCTAAAATTGACATTATTAAAATCAATAACATTGTCAATCAAAAGACTGGTGAAGAAAGTGACCAGATATGTTAAAAAGTAGGAGAAGGTATTTTCAAAACACAATCATATTGAAAAGATTAGTATATAAAGAAATCATAAAAAAGGAAAAAATATGAACAAACTAGTAGAAAAATGGGTTGAAGACAAGGAAAGCCCCTGGCTGTAAAGCAGTGAAGCCAGAGACAGGGCTTCCTGTCCCCGAAACCACACCCCTAAATCTGTCTTCTAAAGAAACCCTTGTGCACGCCTCCGGAGGATTTCAAAGATGTCTCCATGAGCATTGTTTAAATGGAAAAAATAATAGAATAAAACAAAATTGAACAAAATATCTGCCAATAGGAAAGCAGATAAATTGTGCTTTAGTCACATAATAGAAAATTATACAATGGGGAATATAAATAAAGTAGTTACATGGGTCAACGTGGATGAATTTCACAAACTGCAATGTTAAGCAATAAAATTAAATATCCATAGAACACATAGAGTATTCGTCCATTAATATGAAATAAAAATATTCAAAATAAAATAAGTTTTAGGGACATATACATATGAACGATAAAATATTAAATTCCAAATTCAGGATAATGGTTAATTTGGCGGGGAAACAGAGAAGGCGATACATTCAAGAGTGACATTAAAGAAGAATGTGATATTGGTGATGTTCTATTTAATAACCTGGAGGTGTATTGAGAAAGAGGCTTAACAGGTACTTGTTGAATGCATACGTTATTGAAGGTTCCGCAATGCCAAAGCATTATCAGAATACAAAACTGTGTTCGAGATCATTGCTTTACCTGAAAGAAAGGGGAGAAGCTCTTCTATTTCCAGTGTACAGGTGAGCAGCACTGCCGGTTAAACAGACTTCCAAAAACTATCTGGAAACTTCTCCATCATAAAGCAATTTCTTTCTTTGGAAAAATTAATCAGTTAAACTGCAAACAACTACTTAAAAATCCTTTGTTTGAATCATCTTGCCAATAACGTTTCTAAAGAACGGTGCTTAAAACACATGAGAGTTAGAGCCATGCATGGCCAGTTAGAACATGTCATGGGCAGGCTGGACAAGAGTTTAGACCAAGCATATACTTTCATGGGAGATTTAAGTGGCATGGTATATTAAAGTTGGTTAAAAAAAATGGATGAAGAAGATTCTAGCCCTGAAAGAGGAAAAGCAAATGAGTTTTTGATATAATATATGACTTGAAAAAAGTTTGGAAAATTTGACTGTACATATAAACAGTAAAATGCTTGCTCTTCTTCAGCTCTGATACTAATGTGGACTACCTCTGGTGTTACCTGGCCTAAAACCAGCCTCACTGCTATCCCTTA
The DNA here is from genome assembly GCF_045843805.1 of Urocitellus parryii. NCBI lineage: Eukaryota > Metazoa > Chordata > Mammalia > Rodentia > Sciuridae > Urocitellus > Urocitellus parryii. The sequence goes on along the minus strand of NC_135532.1, from coordinate 116,814,576 downwards.
CAGGGGCCACCTGCTATCCTTGAATGCCCTTCTTCACTAAAAAGAACAAGAGCTTTGGAGAAAAGCTGATTTTGTGCAATAAAAATCAAAAGAGTTTCAGAACATTTTGCTGCCATACAGCAATAACAAGATCAGCTACCCAGATTCTCATTAGCTACATTGTGATAATCCGACATTGATTTTGTGCAATCATGGCAAATTCTAGGAGATGTGCCAAAGAAAAAGCAGAAATGAGTCTCTAAACATGAGAAAGCAACACCTAGGCTGCAGACCCCCCTAAGGCAAAATCTCAGAAAAGACATAGGAGCAGTATTGCAATGTGATTTGGTGACACAGAATCACAACTCAAATTACGTAATAAAAATCTATCAAAGATATGATGGTTGAAAGAATAGTCAAGAGCAGTGAATAACCTGAGAAAATAACACAGGAAAAGTCAGCAGGGAGGGAGTTTTAAGATGCTTATTTATTAAAAAAAAAGAAAAAGAGATCTAATTCAATAAATGCTAACCTAACTCAAATAATCCTGAAAGATTCCTCCAGCTTCCCATGTCTCAGTCATTCATTTCTAAAGGATAAATGCTAGCTCTGAGTACTGACCAAGTGATCCTGCATCTGCCGAGGCAGTAATTCTGCCTTCTCATTCTCAATTTGTTGGTAAGTTGCTATCTCCATAAATAATATTGCTACCTTCAAAAAGCATGAAAATTAATGATGATGAAAAATGGAATAGACGAAAGAATGAATGTGAGGGTGGTGAAGTTCATGTAGTAATCATTTTAAATTTTAAGAATGTTTTGTTTATGGTTTTATACTAACATGTTACATTCACTTGGGGGAATATGATATACTGAATTTCCAAGTTTGTTATATTTTCAAGGGTTGTTTCTATGCTTAAAAAGATATAAGCATATAGATTTACAAATCTGCCTTGTTAATGGTCGAAAGAGCCCCAGGGGGGAAAAAAAAGCAGATAAATCTGGCCTGTAGTTTGAAAAGTCTAAAGAAATTAATCTTACTTGTAAATGTGTTAAGTACCTAGGGAAATTAAATCTGTCCAGTTTATTAATTAATCAGGCATTTACTGAAGCAAAAGTGATTTTTTAAAAATTTAAACACAAAATGACTAGATTCATAAGAAACAAAATAGAGGCTTAGTGACTTAAGCTATAAAGCTTAAGAAAAATTAGGTACCTCTTTAAAATATACAACTGAAGCTGAATTCCAATCAAAGCACAAGTAACCATATTCATTTCTGTATGCTAAAACACTGCTCAGGCATTAAAATATCACAGCCTATTAAAAATTTGAGGGATGCCATGCAGTTCAAGGTAGTAAACTCTATGCACACAACTTTACAAGACTTGGAGAATCCGAATAGAATTTCCACTCTGCTACTTAATGGCTGTGTAACTGCATTTGAGTTCTCCTTTTTTAATGAAATTTAAATTTTTTAAAAAATTTTTATTATTAGTTGTTCAAAACATTACAAAGCTCTTGACATATCATTTTTCATACATTTGATTCAAGTGGGTTATGAACTCCCATTTTTACCCCGTATACAGATTGCAGAATCACATCAGTTACACATCCACATTTTTACATAATGCCATATTAGTAACTGTTGTATTCTGCTACCTTTCCTATCCTCTACTATCCCCCCTCCCCTCCCCTCCCACTCTCTCTATCCCATCTGCTGTAATTTAATTCTCTCCCTTTTTTTCCTTTCCCCTCACAACCTCTTATTTGTAAGTTTGTATAACAATGAGGGTCTCCTTCCATTTCCATGCAATTTCCCTTTTCTCTCCTTTTCCCTCCCACCTCATGTCTCTGTTTAATGTTAATCTTTTCCTCTTGCTCTTCCTCCCTGCTCTGTTCTTAGTTGCTCTCATTATATCAAAGAAGACATTTGGCATTTGTTTTTTAGGGATTGGCTAGCTTCACTTAACATAATCTGCTCTAATGCCATCCATTTCCCTGCAAATGCCATGATTTTGTCATTTTTTAGTGCTGAGTAACACTCCATTGTGTATAAATGCCACATTTTTAATCCATTCATCTATTGAAGGGCATCTAGGTTGGTTCCACAGTCTAGCTTTTGTGAATTGTGCTGCTATGAACATCAATGTAGCAGTATCTCTATAGTATGCTCTTTTAAGGTCTTTAGGGAATAGTCTGAGAAGGGGAATAGCTGGGTCAAATGGTGGTTCCATTCCCAGCTTTCCAAGGAATCTCCATACTGCTTTCCAAATTGGCTGCACCAATTTGCAGTCCCACCAGCAATGTACAAGTGTATCCTTTTTCCCTCATCCTCGCCAGCACTTGTTGTTGTTTGACTTCATAATGGCTGCCAATCTTACTGGAATGAGATGGTATCTTAGGGTGGTTTTGATTTGCATTTCTCTGACTGCTAGAGATGGTGAGCATTTTTTCATGTACTTGTTGATTGATAGTATGTCCTCCTCTGAGAAGTGTCTGTTCAGGTCCTTGGCCCATTTATTGATTGGGTTATTTGTTTTCTTATTGTTTATTTTTTTGAGTTCTTTGTATACTCTGGATATTAAGGCTCTATCCGAAGTGTGAGGAGTAAAAATTTGTTCCCAGGATGTAGGCTCCCTATTTACATCTTTTATTGTTTCTCTTGCTGAGAAAAAACTTTTTAGTTTGAGTAAGTCCCATTTGTTGATTCTTTTTTTTTTCTTTTCAAAATACTCTTTATTGTATATACTTTTGGGTACAACATAATGTTTCTATTATGTGTACACTGTGGAATGATTAAATCAAGCTAAATCACATATCCATCACATACTTATCATTTTTTTTTAAAGAGAGAGAGAGAGAGAGAGAGGGCTAGGGATGTGGCTCAAGCAGTAGCATGCTCGCCTGACATGCGTGCGGCCAAGGTTCCATCCTCAGCATACAAACAAAGATATTGTGTCCCCTGACAACTGAAAAAAAAATAATAAATATTAAAAATTCTCTCTTGAGAGAGAGGAGAGAGAAATTTTTTTTTTAATATTTATTTTTTAGTCTTCAGCGGACACAACATCTTTGTTTGTATGTGGTGATTCTTGTTTTTAACTCTTGTGCTATGTGTGTCCTATTGAGGAATTTGGAGCCTGACCCCACAGTATGTAGATTGGAGCCAACTTTTTCTTCTATCAGATGCAGAGTCTCTGTTTTGATATCAAGCTCCTTGATCCATTTTGAGTTAACTTTTGTGCATGGTGAGAGAAAGGGATTCAGATTCATTTTGTTGCATATGGATTTCCAGTTCTCCCAGGCAGAACTAATATCATTAAAATGGCCATATTACCAAAAGTTCTCTATAGGTTCAATGCAATGCCAATCAAAATCCAAACGGCATTCCTCGCAGAAATAGAAAAAGCAATCATGAAATTCATCTGGAAAAATAAAAGACCCAGAATAGCAAAAGCAATTCTAAACAGGAAGTGTGAATCAAGTGGTATCGCTATACCAGACCTTAAACTATACTACAGAGCAATAGTAACAAAATCAGCATGCTACTGGTACCAAAACAGGCAGGTGGAACAATGGTACAGAATAGAGGACACAGAGATCAAGCCACAAAATCACAACTATCTTATATTAGACAAAGTTGCCAAAAGCATGCAATGGAGAAAGGATAGCATCTTCAACAAATGGTGTTGAGTTCTCCTTCTTTACACGGGAGTAGAAAGAATCAAAGGTCCAATGAGAGGTGATTTAGTAAACACTTTCTATAGGTAGGCGAGTAGCAGGATTTACATGGCAAGAGAGGAGAAAGTAAGGAATCCCAACTAGAGGCCAAGGCAAGAAAACAGGAAATGCAGGGATTTCTAAGATGAAAGTTTTACCAAACGTTTGTGTTGAAGAAATAACTATGAACAAATGGATTAGGGTTAGATTCTATGAAACTTGAAAAACAAAGGATTTTGAGTTTAAATTGTATGTTAGCCAGAAAATAGCTCGGATATCACAGTTGTGAGGTCTAAAAAGATGCACAAAATAATACTGAACATTGAAACTAGGTATTGATGGAATAATTGTCCAAATGATCTTTATTAGTGGTCTAAACTACAAGGAATCCAAAATTGTTTCCTGATAGCATTTTCTACAAGGAAGATAAATTTTATTCAGTGGAAATGCATTTACAATGCATAATATTGTAACTTCCATGAATTTGATGTTCAAGATGACAGATTTATTTTGTTTCCATGTTTTAGAGATTTAAGGCTTTTAGCACATGACTATTAAGCTAACGCAAAAACTTTAGTTTCTTACGAGGAAGTGGTAATGCAGTCCTGAAGGGAAAAATGTCATTAGCCTCAGTTATAAATTGAGAAAATGGCACTGAAATATATTGATTTTTTTTTCTTTTGTTCTAGGAAATTTCATCTCTTCAAATGATGGTACAATCATAAATGGACTTGGTATAGGACATTCAAAACTAATTTTGTTCTGTGAAAAGTAGAGTTAATTTATTATCCTAATATTGTTAGAAATAAAAAGGAGCTTTTAAAGAAAAAAAGTCAAGTTGATCACTGAGAAAAAGACGGATATATTTTTTGAGAGATTAATTGTTTACACAAAAATGATTTTCTTGGAATAATGCATAGCTTTGGAATGACCAATGTTTACATAAGTTTTCTGAATATAATTCTTTTATGTGAAATTGTAAAAATTGGTGGATTTATGGGAAAACTTTTTTTACTGCTATGTTTTTGGATCACTGATAAAAAATTAGACCAATGGTTCTCAAAAAGAGGTTTCCATAACCAAAAACAGAACCAGGTGCTACATCACATGGGAAGTTAAGAAATGCAGTTTCTCAGGCCCACCTGGGACCTGTGAACCAGAAGCTTTAGAGATGGGTCCTAGCATCCAGGGCTTTGAAAAGTCCTCCAGCCAATATGGACATGCAGTGAGTGAGAACACCAATTTAGAGATTACCCCTAGATTAGAGACTGTCAGTGAACTTTACTACTATCTCCTATAGTTAAAATTAGAAATGTAAATGTCCTGTTTTAAATATTATATTGCCTTCAATCCAATCAGCATTTTATAATTCCTTGAAGTTTTGACCCTTGCTATTCAACCATGGGTCAAAGAACTGGAGTAAATAGTTGCCAACCTGAAAATGGTTTCTAAGTGATTCTTCATCAGCCCAGGGCAGGTAAGACAGAAGTAATGATGAATTTATGAATGAGTCACATATTTTCAAACATTAGGAAGAGGGGATCTAGTATACTCTGCCAGTGTATCCTCACCTATGGGATCTCCCCTTTGCCTCTTTCTTAGAAGATTGGATGTGCCTCTGCCAAACGATGGTATGAAGCCTGGCTTTCTCACAAAGCCCATAGAAGGTAAAAGCTACTGCCTTTGATGATTTTGGTACAAGTCTCTTTTCTTTTTTTTTTTTTTTAAAAAAAAAGAGAGAGTGAGAGAGGAGAGAGAGAGAGAGAGAGAGAGAGAGAGAGAGAGAATTTTTTAATATATTTTTTTTATTTTTTAGTTCTCAGTGGACACAACATCTTTGTTGGTATGTGGTGCTGAGGATCGAACCCGGGCCGCACGCATGCCAGTCGAGCATGCTACTGCTTGAGCCACATCCCCAGCCCAACAAGTCTCTTTTCACACATTATTTTTCTAGTCACACCTCACACGTGTGCATGGCCCACATGTGCCCATGCATGCACACAAATCCATCACCCAAACAGGTGCAGCCTGGGACCATGAGTGCCAGTGTTGGTAGCTGGAATTATTGTTTTCCCCAGTAGAAACAATTTGGTACACTATACTATGGTGGTTACATGGAATACTATAATTCAAGTGCAATGTGGGCTAATTCATCTACCAACTCTAGAAACTGCATAAAGTAATATTTTTTTGTCAGAAGAAAGATAAAGGGTAAATAGCTAACCTTGCTAATACGTAATTTCTTAGACAAGGGGCTCCATATCCTAAGTTGGCACTACCCAATAGAGACATGAAGTGAGCCACATAAGCAATTTCAAAGTTTAGCAGCTTATGTGAGAAAACAAAAAGACACCGATGATATCAATGATAGTAATGTTATTTAATCCAAAACATCCAAAATATTACCAAGTCAAAATGAATTAATATCAAAATTGTTAATGAGATTTTTATATTATTATTTTTTTATTTGCATTAAGTCACTGAAATGTGGTGTGGTGTTTACACTTAGAGCACCTTGTCATTCAGACTAGCCCACCCCTGCAGTGTATGGCTACAGGATTGGACAGTTCTGGCTTCAGAAGTAAGTTGATTTTCCTGAGGCAGGAAAAAAGGTACATATCAAATTAACATCTTCACTCTGCAAATCGCATTCTCTCCTCTACAAGCAATACTTTGCTCTCTAGCCTCTTTTGTACCAAAATATAGGAGAACTTTAGATGATTTATATTATATTATTATTATTATTATTATTAGCTTTGGGATATTAGTATTAAGTTAGTAAAAGATGAGTTCTTTTTTTTCCCTGTAATTATTAAATTCTAAGTTCATATACCAAAATTTGTTTTAGAATAAATTCTTGACTGAATAAAGGCTAAAACGCCTAAACGTGATTTTTAGCCTTTCCTTATTTCCAGAACCATTTGAAGCATGTCATATTTATGTGGTATTTCTAAGTCACACTAATACAGATGTGGAAATGTTCTCTGCCTCAGGAGGGATAATCAGAAGGACTTGTGCTGGTTGACTTGAGAGTACAGCTTAAAAGCTCCTGTCTGTAGTCAGGAATATTTCCAACAGGCCTGGCCACATTTCTGTTTTTCTAGGTAACGTTTCTTCTGGTCTCCGATACTGGATGTCTTCATCATCAGCATGAAAGAGATTTTAAATCAAACTTTAGCTGGAATGATGTCCCCTTTATCTTCTTCTCCCCCCAAATGAGATTTGGGTACTATCTCCTGACACCCTTCACTGTCTTCTACACCAAAAAGCACGTAGTCCCCTTTGTAAGCATAGAACACTTAAACCATTATTTATTTATTTGTATTGTGAAAGGTGGCTTAAAACACATTAGGGCTCAATATTACAAAATCATTTCTCCTTTTTTAAAGTGACAGTACATTTTGGTTTTTAAGATCATATTTGATTTTTTTTTTTTTTTGCTCTCATAGTTTCCCAATTATTAACAGGTCTCCTATGTCATGAATTCACAACACCAACAACAAATCAGTTTGCGAGGAATTAGTCAGATTTTACTCAACCAAGTGTTATCTACATTCCCTCAAATCACATACTGGACGAGAGAGATTCTGAGCAAAAACCCTTGTTAATAAAGCATAATTCTGTTCCTTAACTATTTTTTTATCTCTTCTTTTTTTCCAGCCACAGATTTCCCCTCCATTATCCTCTAATGTTCTTGAGCGAGTGCGAGAGAGAGCTATTTGGTTGGGTAACAGTCTCCAAACTCATTAAAAATGAGTAACTATAGCAACCTCTATGTCACATCCCACTCACTTCTGCAAAAGAAATAATGACAAAACATGTTGAGTTAAAAGCAAGAGAACAGAAGCAAAACCAGGCATGCTACTTGGGCATTCCAAATTTTGAGCTGGCAGACGAAGCCGGATGATCCCTTCAGCGCATTCTCTTGAACTCATTGTCCTGTTTTCTTTTGATTTGGGTTTATTGTAGATTTTCATCCTCTCTTTTTCTTTGTTTCTATAGAAATCGTACAGACCTTTCTGCCATAGACCTTGCTGAACACTGTCTCCTACACACACAGTAGTTTTTTTTTGTGTTTTTTTTTTTTTTCATCACAGGTCAATGTCTTTCTGTTATGAACCAACCTGCTCCATCTCTTTTGCCTTTACCCAATAGAAGGGAAGAGACCTCTAAGCCTCTAGTCTCATCCATTTCTCATCATTTCAAGCAACAAAGGATCCGGGTGGTAGGTGACTTTTTTATGTATTTTTTTAGATTAAATTGATATTTTTCTATTTTGTTCAAGAACTTAGAATTTTATTCTTGTCCAAGATCTTGATGAATTGGGATAATAGAGTGTTGTACTCCAATAGTACTCTATAAATCCTTGAGCTGATCCTCCAACATATCCTAGCACCCTTTACACATGTACCCACTAAGATCAACTGTGATTTCCCTGGACCTAGCAGCCCTTGTGTTAAAAACCAGTAGGAAAGAGCTTCCAGGTATGTATGTTTCTATGATGTCAATTAGTCCAGATTCCACAAAGTTGGACATCTGTGCCCTGAACCCCTGTTAGGTTCTGGGAAAATTGCCTTTCTCACTCACTCTACTGTGACAATAGCCTTTCCTTTGAGACAGAGAAGAGTAAAAGCATCCAACTCCTGTGTCCTGTGTCCTCCACCCCTGGCCATTCTCCTGTCACACTCCAGGCCATCCGTGCTCAAGCCCATGCAGGGGTGGACAGGGAATTTTCGTCTTAATAGAGAATCACAGGTATTTTTTCCAAGTTTAGTTATAAAAAGCCACTCATGAGGTTGACTTGAGGATCAGAATTGCCATCTCCTAAACCACACAAGGTCTCCTCAGCTGCTCAGTACAGACACTAACGCAGGGTGTTGCTATTGGGGACACTGCATGCCTCCTGGATGATAGAAGAGGCTCTCTAGAGAGACTTTCTTCCCCTTTAATCCTGCTTTACCCTAGAGTGCACTGCCCTCTTGTACCTGATATGCTATCATTAGATAGTCTTTCTGTAAATTCAGGCTTTTCATCTTCAGAAGTTCTCCATCAAAATGCAAATCGGCCTCAGAGGGCTACGACACATCAGGCTAAGAGGCTATTTATTAGGCAGAATCCTGGGAAGCTGGATTGCTGGGCTCAGAATTCCATTACCTTCTGAGAGTGTTTTGATGCTGATTTGAAAGTTTCCTGGCTTGGAGGCAAGCAGAGAATGACAGAGTGCTCTCTAGGGCCAGAGCGAAGAGGAAAGGAACAGGACCCGGAGCAACATGGAGAAGCAGATCGAAAGCTTCAGTAATTGTGCTCTGACTCAAAGAGCATTAATGAGTCATATGTCATCTGAAAATGGTTGGAGAGAAGTGCAGTCCCATAGAAAAACAGAGCACTCGCATTCAGAAGGCCTAAACCAAACCCATTCCACCTCCAGAGCAGGGAGTTGCAATGTGCAGCTTGAGTCTGGGGGTTTGAAAGTCAGCCTCATATTCACCAGCTATGACTCTGGGCAGAGCTACCTGTCTCTGGAGTCCACCCACCACAAGACAGAGGTGAAAGAGGGAGGACTGAGTCAGACGATAGAATCAGGGGTAGTAAGTGCTAGAAAAATGCTGCTATGCAATTGTTATTACTCCTGCCATTGCTACCACCTGACATGCATTGGAGACTCTAGGCATTATAGTTGAACTTACTCATTTAATCTCCCCTCCCTCCGACCTATGGGTCCTTTCAAATCTATCCTAACTGCTGAGAAAACTGAAGCACATACATATTAAACTACTTGCCAACATTTTACACTTTGGTAAATGGTAGAGTTAGGATTTAAACCTAGAGTCTCTGATCCCAGAACCAGCATCCTTAACTACCATGTGCTGCTGCTAAAAGTCTTCTTAATTATTGTTTATGTAGTTATGATTATTATACAAAGGCTACACTCTGGAGAAATTTGTTTTAGAGACTATCTTGATTAACATCTCAATGTCTCTGTTTCTTCTTAATTTTACTAAAGGCAATAACAATATGTCTGATGGGCTTGTTGTGAAGCTTCAATTAAAAACTGTGGTTTTGCATTGACAATACTTCTCAAAATTTAAAGTGCATATGAATCATTTCCACGTTTGTTAAAATGCAGTTCATAATTCAGTAAGTCCGGGGTAGAACTTTTCAAACAAAAATCTCTACATTTCTAACAAGTTCCTAGGCATTGCTGATTTTATTGGTTCAGGAACCACACTGAGTGTTCTAGGGAATTTCTGGAAAAATTTGTACTTTTAGTTCAAATACTTTTAGGCTACTTTTATGTGACAAATTTTTCTGTGTTGTGGAAAGTTGACCTTGATAAATGTCATTAGTGTTTTAGGGCAGAGTTCTGCACATACTGAGCTACTCCATTCCCCAAAGATATTTTGTATATTTTAAAATAAAAGAGCTTTGAGATATTCTATAAACATTTTTTATCTTTTTATTTGAGAAATTAAGCACTCCTTTGCAAGTTTTCTGTTAGAGAATAAAGGAAGACATTTCTAAATGACTCACAAATGAGGAATTTATAATTGAATATATTTCTTATTGGTTGCCCAGGACATGAGAGGCAAAGTTTTTGTCACCATTTCTCATTTTTCCCTTGAAATGGTGGCCAGGTGCATTAAGCGGAAATAAACTTGCCCCCAAACTTTTTGCACATAAGTAATGAAGTTTGACCCAATGTAGCTTCCATACTTAGTGAACTAAACCCTAGCTTGGTGTGTGAACAGATTGTAACTTAACCTAGAGTGGACTTCTTGTAACCAATCACAGCCTGCCAGCTCATCAGACCTTGGCCATATAAAGCAAATTAACCTACTACAGTCAATCGGGCAGGTTCTGTATGTCACTTCTTCTTTTATGGTGGTAAATTTAATCTATACATGGAGTGGTCGGAGGGAGGTATTCTGAATCATTTTTAGTCTCAAATGCTTCTGTATTCCAGAGCTCTTTTTTTGTTTAATTTGATTTTGCCAAATTGAGTTGGTCATCAAAGAGGTTGTACCTATGGCTGGAGTCCTCTTGCTTTGCTCTTTTATCCCCTTTCCCAGTTAGGGCCAGGAAGAGGAGTTTTTCACCGTTCACATTTTTGAAACAAAAGCAACAGATCCCAGGAGAAGGCTGACGATAATGCATCATTATTAATCAGTAATATATTGGGGAAACTATAAACTCAGTCTGAAAAAAACAAGACAATTTTCAAGCTGCCTGTATGTTCCTTGGAATTCTAAATCTTTCATTTTCTATCTTTTTAAATAATTGTAAAAACAGAGCAAACAAAAAGTTGATTAATTCATGGTCTCACCAGGAGAGGACAGTTTTTCTTGAGTTTTGGCTAATAATTCTTCCAAATCAATTTATAAAAATTCTTAGGAACCCAAAAATTCCAGACAATTTGTAGGTAGGGTAACTGTCAACACTGCCATGATATTGCTTCAAGCATCAATAAAATAATTAAAAAAATAAATCTCAACAGATCCTACAGTATTTGGAGAACTGTTTTCTGCTACAAGTTTTTGAAAGGTGACTGAGATGGTGTAGTTATGAATAGTTGGTCCCTTCCTTTTGGTTCATCCTGGACAGTTGTCATAGAAAAGAATATTTGTGTATGGCTAGTCCCCTTGATAGTCACAGTCTCTGTAGTGACCACCTGATTGCTTACACTTGCATTTGTCCATTCTTCCCTGGGTGTCCAAGAGGTGTCAGAGAGGGTGAGCGAGGCCATGGATGTGTGGAGGGTGTCACCAGCCTACTCTCTGTGCCTTGTTCCTCTTACTTATGCAAATGAATGAGAACAGAATTGATTTGAGAATTCCACAAATGTTACTTGTTTTCAAAAAAGGAAACTTGGGAGTGATAATGGCAAATGTCACATTGTCAATTTTTTTAACTATGTAAAAGTTCATCATTATTTAGAAGAAAAAATGTTTTCACTTGATTTACAATTAGTTTTCTTTGCCAAATTAATGCAATATTAAAACAGTAATCCCATGACAATAAATAATGTAGAAAAGTATCTAAGTAGATTGATATTCATGCTCACGGATGATTTCACAGATAAAGACACAGAATGTTAATGTTCAACTATGACATTTTGGAGAATAACTTCCACATGGTGTGTGAGGCATGTCTTATCTTTAGCTTAACGTGTGATAGGGAAAGAGGGGCAGAAATGTCTCTCAAGTGTGAAAATCAGAATCCTTTCCTTTGCAATATTTCACCATACTGTGAAAATAAAACACCTTTTTTGTTGCAATATATCAAATACAGTATAATTTAAAAAGCAAGACATTGAGAATAGATAAAAAGACTCACATGAAATAACTTTTATATAAATAAACTTTTATATGAACATCACTCATGTTTTAAAGATATATAAGTTTAAAATAGGCAGAAGGCTTACATTTACTTAGCGATAACTTCTATAATCAAAAGAGTACCGTATTTGCAAACTGTTTGGGGGGGGTGTTATAGAAATAGTGGAAAATTGAAATGCTTGATGAATTCAGAACACAGCTTTTTAAATTGTTATGTAAATTCTCATGTTTTTGTTGGTATTTCTTTATGCATAATCACCCTTATAAAACTACTGCATTAAAGTAGTGACCCACACAACCAAGAATAGAGTCCAAATTGTCAAAAAGATGTTCCAGTGGCTTACAAAATACACAGTGCATGGAAAAGCTACGGCTGACCGTGAAACACCCTGTTGAATATTTCACTGCCCTTCCAAACTCAGGGGTTGCTCTGCAACGGTCTTTCCAATGCAGATACCTAGTTTAGAGTTTCCAGCCTTCCACCACCAGGGCCGTCACACGTTTGAGAAGCAGGTTGGCCAGATTTAGCAAATAAATACAAAGACACTCCGTTCAATTTGAATTTCAGATAAAGTTTCAGCATAAACATGTCCCATGGAACCGCACAATAAAAGTCTATTCCAAGTGACACTTATCCTACGACAATATTCCTTGCTTCTCTGAAATTTGTACCTATTAATTAATTATGTTGTTTTATGTTTACCATTGTCATATTTGCTCTTAAAAAGAAGAAAGCTGAGACTTGGAGACCTCACATCAGCTTTAGTTGGAAGATGTGACCCTGGGGTTTAAATCGTTCAGGGCCTGTTTCCAGAATCCAAGGTGTAAGACACTTGGCTCTACTATCCTCGCTGTGAGTTTAGTCTTGGAACTTCCATTTCACCAGGAAGGAAACCCTGAGGTGGACTTCAGTTGCCTTCTGCACTAACTTCTATCAACATAACTGTCGTCGATGGGAGCAGAGTGAAGCTCAAAAGCAAGAAGGCTGCACAGCTGTATGGGCAGAAGTGTTTGACATGAGAGTTGAGAGGCATTGGAAATGACAGGTCTTCCCAAACATCAGCCGATCTTTTAGGTGGCAACTGGGGAAGAACTTTGACAAGGGCTGCAGAGGCAGTACTAGGGCAGATCAGCAACCTCCAGTCCTTTGACTCCCAGCAGAGGTCAAACATGAGACCCTCACCTTCATTTCCATGATTCCTAATGTGCGTGCTGAATAGACTCACCAACAGAATGGCCACCTGAAGTCCATTAATTTTCTTTGAGAAGGCATGTAAGTGCAGAATTCAGTGCTTAACATCATCTATCACACCCTTCATTGATTAAACTTACATAAATCACTAAGCCTGTGATGAATGTATTGGCAAATCCTTTTAAAATCATTAATTATGAACTAATCTGCATTTTCCTTCTAGATAGTCCAATTTTAAGTATATTATTTTTTGAGAAATATATATTATTAATCCAGTGTCTGAATAATAATAAGCCTTCATAAATAATAACTCAGGCATCAGTTCTTAATAACTAATATATTAAACAATGAACCTGTCACAGCCGTCAGATCCACAGAATAGCAGAGGTGAGAAAGTGAAAATAGATAGAAAATCATTTTGATGACTTCAAATTTTCACTCAGTTTTACCATTTAGCCAATGAAATAAAAAAAAAAACAAAATAGAATGACAGTTTTATCAATGACTTCTTAACATGCCAAGGACATACTTTCTTACTTTCGAAATTATCACAATTAACATGAAACTAAAAATGATTGAAAATCAATGTATAAGTGTTAGTTATTTACCATAATGAATTTGTTGTTTTTTTCAGGAGTATGTGCCTCAAAGTTTGTTGCAGATCATTCACATGGTATCTTATTGCTGCCAACGGCAGATGATTTTGGACAAGATGTCAATGAAATTTGATGGAACCCCCCTGCCCCCACCCCTGCTGTCTGCAACAGTGCAAACATGCCCCCGTGAATCCCAGATGGAAAAATAATCATATGCATTTCTTGTCTACTGAAGAAACCAGAGGTGATGGTTGCAGACTTAAGGGACTTCATTTTTTTCCAAATAATTCTGAAAAGTGCAGGAAAATAGAAATGCATGTATGTTCAGAAAAACAAAGCACAGAACTGTGCACTCACTCAGAATATTCTCCTTAAGAATTAAGAAGTATTGCTCTTAGCCTCAGAGTGGATTCTTTATGTGTTATGAAACAGAATATGCTCTTAATTTGAAATACAGTTTTGCTAAGCAAATCTTTTCAAGTATAACTCCAGGTTCAGAGGCCTCAGGATGCAAGGAAATAAGCCATGTGCTAATTTTGCTTTGGGTCATCTTGGAATGGTGTGTGAGAGGCTTGCTTTTTGTATCAATAACATTTCATATTCAGGCCTTTTCCAGGTGACCACTTCTCCACTCCTTTCTCTCATACTATTTAATAGTGGTGTTACATTATGACAAAAGGTAATAATTATGTATTTTTCCTGAATAAATCATCATTAGTGAGGATTATTTGCTTATAGAGGGAGTCGTCATTGTAAATTGGATAGCCTAGCAGGAAGGGTGTGGTTAAGTGTTAGGGGGAATCTGAACAGAACAGGCAGGAGCACCTGAGTTCCAGAGGTTGTTTTCTAGGTAATTGTGATGAACTGATGGTGCTCTCAGTTCATCTTTTTGTCCCCTTTCATACTCTTCTCATACCAGAATTTCTTGTTCCTAAGGGGATGGGGAGGCCAAAATCTTCAAGGTTGACTCTACAAGAAGGGTCAGAGGCAATCTGGGAAGGGGGCAAACGTGTATCAGGAGATTGTAACAGGAAGGGAGGGCAAGTGAGGGCACCTTGAGGAATCAGAAACTTTAAATGAAAATGGGATAGGCCATTATGTCACAACTTCAGGGACAAAACAAACTCTGGGTCTCCAGAAAGAGTTGCCGTGCCCAGGCCCAAACCTTAGGTTCAAATCACAGATGTGATTCATTGCAATATGATTTCTGCTTAACAAAGGACTCACTCTTATAAAAGATGGATAAGAGACCTAAAACGAAGCCTTCCGTGAAGTACAGTCTACCTGTAAACGTTCTTTCTCAAGAGAAATAGGGTGAGCAGTCACCACGAGATCAAAGCAAGGGTCCTCAGAGGAGATGCACCCTCCCTGCTCCTGCAGGCAGAATGTAGCTGTGGTTTTCCTGTTTTGACCCAACACCTTGGGGACATTTCATTGGCCCCCATGGAAATTAAGGGGGCAACACGATGATGGTTACTATGACTCACCTAACATTCTAATAATGGATGAGTAACATCGCCGAACACAGGTGCTCTTCTTTCCCATTTACTCCATCTTTCCTCCCTTCTCTTTTCTTCTTTGCCTAGAAATATTCGATACCACTGTCATTTCAGAAAAATATTGCTCCTTTCTCTAATTAATTTTACAATAATAAGTACCTCTGCAACTGAGAGAGCCCTCCTCTCCTTTTTTTCATAAATCCCTTGGACTCCGTGCCTGGGTGGCATTTATACCCATGCTGGGAAGTTAACCTGTGCAAGTTGGATGCCTCAACATGGAGACAGGTCTCTTTTAGTTTGATTAGTTTCGGGACTTAGAAACTTGCACCAAGGATGAAGGCATCCATGTCGTGTGCCAGTTGCATTTTTTAAATGGATTCTGGAAAATTTTGAGTCTTACCATCCAGGAACTGTTCAAATCCTTTAATGAACAACATTGAAGAACTAACAAGTGAACTTTAGAGTCCCATTTGAATAGGCTGTGCCCCTGTGCATACTGTAGATCCAAGTCTTAAAACAGAGTTCAACTGATCAAAACTACTGAATGAAAATTCATCAGAGCCTCTTTCAGAGGGCCAAGATTTGAGACCTTACTAAATGGACCAATTTTGAAAATTCCATCCTTCCACACTTAATGTTTGCACAGAGTTGTCACTGGTGACTTTAAGAGATCAGTGCCTTCTGAGTGACAGTGGCCCACTGGGTAAAGAATAGAATGTCCATGATGTTGCCTTGAACTTTAATCCCAACTAATTTGTAGGATGTGTCACATTTTGGAATAGGCATTTGATTTCCTCTGTTTCTACTCTGTTTCTGGAGAAGTGTGGCAGCTTGGTAAGAATCTCACATATCCAATTTTACCCTTGAATATACTTACCCCTAAGAAGACATTGTTGGGGAACAAGCCATACAGGATATCAAGGATGTGTCAGAATTTAAAAATTTTTCTCAATTTTCAGTTTTGAATAAACTGGAAGAATGCGATGTCTTTAGGAAGAAACCTTTGCTAGGCTGCTCCTAAACTGCTGCCATCCCGCTGGGGAGTGTCATTACTTATGGCACAAGAGCTGCTTCTTAGAAGAGCAAGTGTAGTAGTTATCTCCTGCTGCATAACATGAGCTCAGTGGCTTAGAATGACACTTGGGAATGACCTCAGCACTCCTGTGGCCAGGAGCCTGAGCCTGCCTCATGAAGCCCTCTGCCTCAGGGTCTCACAAGCAAATCTGTGTCAACAACATCAGCAGCAACTGCAGTCACACTTGCCACTCAGCATATCTGCTCCCAAGTGTGCCTGGCATGGGCAGCACTTCAGCAGTTCTCAGGCTGAAGTCCCTGGACTTCTTGTTATGCAACCCTCTCCATCAAGACTACACATGGCAGGAGCGTGTTTCCTAACTGCAAGCAAAGGAGAGCTTTCCTTGCAAGAGTGAAGCTAGGGTCCTCTTTAATGTAATTATAGAAGTGACTTCTGTAACCCTAGCTGCACTCTAGGGTTGATCATGTCACAGGTTACCCCCATACTCACAGGTGGAGAATTGCACAGGGCATCAGAAGACAGCATCGTGAGGACAGTCCTATAGTCTGTCAGCCACAGCAGGTGGTAAGCCTGTTACGCACACCCATGAGGAACACTTTCTTAGTTATACTCATTAATATTTGCTTCATTTTTTAAATCCCCCCTTAACTCACTCTGAGAAACCTCTAAAATATATAGTGTTAAGAATCACAAAGGACATGTTATAAGCTAAGGCTTAGTGAATTTGAATCTCCTTTCCTGTCTCATTGCAGTAAAAGGAACCTCCAGTTGACAATGTGAAGGTCTTACAGAAATTGTCAGAGATCATGTAGGATAGTGAACTTCCATCAACTATCAACCAGAGAGCTTAATCTCAGAGAAGATTTTAAAGTGTCTGAGTGAAAGTTGATGATACCAAAATGAAATCCTGATAAAGTGAAAACCAGGAAATTAGGAGGGAAGAGGACTCATGCTGCCTGAGATAATCATGTTCCTGAGGAATATCTAAAGATTCCAAAGAAACACTTTCCAGATGTACAAGCACTCCATGTTCTGTGTGAATAAACTGCACATATTTCTGCAACAAAGCTTATCTTTAACACTTAAAGACTGTAGCAGCTCTCACAGGGTGGTGTCTACAGAGTGCTTGCCCACAAGGGCATCTCCACCAATGGACAGATGCCCATTCCCGGCTCAGGCCCCCAAGAGCAGTGAACTCTGTATCCAAGTAGCTTACATGAATTTTTGCCTCTTTTACTTTAGCCCTGTCCCTTGCCTCCATCTCCTTAAATTCACTCAGACTTTACCATGGAACAAGAATTCCCATTGCAACGCTCTGCCATTCCCAAATAATATCATTATTCTTTGTAGAATGTCTCTAACTGTCATTTGGATGGACAGTTTTCAAGAATGCTGTGAACTACTGTGGGCTGCTGCTTCTCTGAAGTCCAGTTGTGTTTTCTGTGTACCATCCCTCACTCTGCCTAGCGGGGACACACTTAGACCTGATGGGAATCATTGCAATGGGTAGTAGCCGAAAGGAAGAGATTGGGATCCTGCTCTTGATGTTGGGCATTCTCAAGTAGTTTAATAACTAATAACTCATAACTAATAATTCACATTTTTAAAATCTTCTTTGCCAAATAAATTCAAACCAAAGCTGAAAGGAATAATTAATAGTCTGAATGAAGCAAATATATCAGAAGGGTCATGGTGGCCACCTTAGTCTGTTTTCTGTTGGTAATAATGTCAATGCAAGAGACCCGGTAATTTATAAATAAAAGAGGCTTATTTTGGCTCCAAGTTCTGGTCTCAGGACTGCATCTGGTAATGACCTTCATGCTGGCTTAACTTTGAGGATCAGGGACCACATGGTGAGAGACAGGTAGTATGAGAAAGACCTAGATAAAATGGCTTTTTATGGCAGATCCATTCTCAAGATAAGCCATTTACAGAGTGATCCATTAATCACCTGTGTGGATTAATCCACTTGTGAGGGAAGAGAAGCACAATCACCTCTTAAATATACCTGGTCCCGGGTCTTAACACCTATTATGGAGATAAAATATCAACATGAGTTTCAGAAGGGACACACCTTACTGAAACCACAACAGGTAGTGGCTTCTGATCCCAGGTCGACCACTCACTGGTATGTTCTGTTTGTTACACATTCAGAGCTCCATTTCCTCCATCTATAAATCTAAGGTAACATTTCTGTATTAGTCAGCTTTCTGTTGCTGTGACTGTGATGACAGAGGAGGAAAAGCTTTTTGGGGACTCACAGTTTTCAGAAGTCTCTACCTAGTCAAGTCTATCGCTCTGAGCCTGAGGTGAGGCAGAGTGTCATGGTGGAAGGATGTGGCAGGGGACAGCAGCTCAGGACATGATATCCAGGAAGGAGAAAAAGAGACAGGGAGCCAAGTACAAAATATAACCCCTAAAGAGACATTCCCAGTGACCCACTTCCTCCAGCCATGTCCCACCTGCCCACAATTACCAGCCAGTAATCCATTCAAATGATTAATCCATCACATGGATAAATCCATGGATGAGGTCACAGCTCTCATAATCTAATCATTTCACCTGTGACCATTCTTGCATTGCCACGTGAGCTTTTCTGGGATACCTCATATCCAAATCATAACAATTACCTACTACACATGGTAGTGAAGGAGCATTACAAAAATCAATGAGCAGAGTGCCAAGCAGCAGTAATGATGTCTATAACAGTAATTTCCAAACATCTGTCACTGAGTTATGTCCTTTTAATCCTGTGTAAAAAATATTAGTGCATTCATTTCAAGAAACTACCAACCAACGTGGTTTGTGTTAAACAAGATCAAATATAACAAAAGAATATTTAACAGAGATTAACCTAGAATTTTCACTGGCATCCCCAAAGGGAATGCCAAATGTCAAAAGTAACACTTAACGGCATAGGTGGAAAGTGTTTTTGATCTTTTAATGTCTATTAGCTAAATGTGCGTCTCAAGTGTGAGGTGGATGCTACAACACAGCTCCCCCTTTTGGGTGGCCTTAATAGAAGTAGAAGGGTCGGAACAAAGAAGAAAATCCCCCCTCTGCATACCACCCTGTTCAGAGCTCACCGAGATGCTGGGGGCTGAGAAGTCATAGAATATTCAGCCAAAAGATGAAAAAGATTGATGCAGGTCCTCAAAACCGTACCATTTGTGGGATGATTGAAAGGTATGATAAATTTTTGAAAGGGAAGAATTATGATGGTAATTGTTTACTGTCTTTAAACACCTGACAGATTCTCTCGTGAGGAAAACATGAACTTCTTCTATGAGGCACCTCAGAGTTCTCCTAGAAGTATCTGAAAATGCCAATCCTGGAAAGTTAGAAAGGCCAGAGCCCTGGCTGCAGAATCGTATGAAACGGGTGACCTCAGGGATTACAGCAATCCCCCTCCCTGGGCCCCTTAAGACCTGCTCTTGGTTGTCTTATATTTTCACTATTCCCTCTTGAGTTTCAAAATGTTGCTTCCATTAGTTCTGGAATAACCTGAGGTGTTGCATTTCCAATGTCTCCTCCGCTCCACTGTGTCTCCTTCCTTCGCTGCATTTAGGTGTGCATTAGATTGCCTAGCTCCATCCTCTGTTTCCTAATATCATTTCTCTCTCTTCTCTGAGTCGTATCAAGCATACTTTACAAGATGGATTTTCCAACTCAATAGTTTTATCATCATCTAGGTCTAATATGCTAGTAAACTCTTTCACTGAAGCTTATTTTAAGTGAATTTTGGCTTCTTACAACTTAAGGCTTGATTAAATCAGATATATACTTGTTTATTACCCTTAAAAATTACCTAATAAAAATTGTGGTGTAAATGTGTATTAAGAATTTAATGCAATAATAATAATAATAATAATAGAACTCATGTATAATGGCATAATTTGGAGTGAACATACTTTATATACAGAGATACGAAAAATGGTGTTGTGAATAGTTAATTATGATTGTAATACATTCCACTATTGTCATGTATGTAAGAAATAAAAAAATATATATATACATGGAATCGGATATTCCTGTATAGGCATGAATTCCAAACATCTCTAAGTATTGTGGTAATATGAGGTTTAGTATTGCATAATGAGTTTGGGTATTGCTAAGAGATTTTATATGTTTTATATACTGATGTTTAACTAGGAAGATCATGTACATTAACAACAAGGTTATTATAGTCAGTAACAGAAGATAGCAAATATCTGATTGGACATTTCTAAGATTCTGCACCATTGTTTCAAGAAGTTGGATTTCCCCTAGTTACTTAAAAAGTTTTATTCCATATTTTGCATTTTAAATCCAAACTTGTCTTCTTATCATTCATCTCTTAACATTTAAAAAGTTCTCCAAATAATATTTTCTGTTATAATTATTTAAACTATTACCCTCAAATAGAATTACAAGAGCACTTAGTTTTTAGTTTAAAGTCATTTTCAAAACATTAGAAGTTCTCATGGCAAATAACAAGTTTAAAAATTATATTTTTGTATATAAATCTATTCATTCAGAAAGGTATGAAATATTTAAAGTTACAATGCTGAATTATGGCTGGTTTTATTCTTGTGATGAGCCTGTAACAGGGTAAATAAATAAATAAAATCTCTTTCTTTCTTTCTTTCTTTCTTTCTTTCTTTCTTTCTTTCTTTCTTTCTTTCTTTCTCTTTCATCAATTTAGAGTGTCTAGGGAGGCCATTTTGAAGCTACTTGACGTGCACCAGGCTCTACTTCACACTACCCATACAGTGGCCCTCTCCAGTCTTTGCAAAGAAAGAAAGAAAGAAAGGAAGGAAGGAAGGAAGGAAGGAAGGAAGGAAGGAAGGAAGGAAGGAAATGACTTCCCAATGCTTTGAAAACATATGTTTTTTGTCTTATTACATAAGATAACAAAGTTCCTATAATAATAATAATGTCCACTGAAGATTTGTCATTTTAAAAAATTTATTAATTTTTGCCAAAAGAATTTACCCAGTAAAGCAAAACAAAGCCTTCAACAAACATTAAACAAGGTTCTAAGTATGAAAACATTTTCAGATTTTCATGGCCAAAGGTTTGAAGTATAAAGCTGTTATATGCTATAATAAGACAAAATTCCAGCTCTTACTCATGGCCTTATTATCACTGAAAATCCATGGTCAGCTAAAAACCGGGACTAATAATAGTATCAATGTCAAAAGAGGTTTACAGGAAGATTAACTGAGAAAATTTATACAAAATGCTTGACATATGGGACAAATTCCAAAACATGTAGTAGTTAAAACGCAACAGAAAATAATTTCTGATTCATCTAACAGTCCGAGATGGCGAAGCTGGGTAGCAAAGAGAACCTCCCTCACTCAGTTACTAGGGAAACACGCACCTTCCACTCTGTGGCTCTGCTGTTCCCAGGGCCTCCGCAATGCCACCTGCTACCAGCTCCCAACCAGAAAAGAACAAAAGGCACACTTCCTTCTTCACGGGACTCAAATGGAGCAGGTCACTTTTGTTCATTGTAAACCGAGTGTTGCAGATGTACCCAGCGCGAGGCAGGTTCAGGTATGTAGCCTGGCAGTTTGTCCAAAGACGAAAAGGAACACGGCTTCTTCCCCAACTCACTTACTGATTGATACGACCACCGTGAGCTGTGCCCTACATGTGATCTGTGTAGTAACATCCATATCTGTCTTATCCACTGGCTCCTTTCAAAGAAAACACCATGTTTGTGAATTTGGCTCCTATGACACTGTGTCTTGGCAAAAGAAATGATAGGATTAAAAAGATAATAAAGATTTCAAAAATAGATAAGTGGAAATGGAATAGATATAACACCATCTAACTAAGGAATTTTTAAAAATAAAAATACTTTTGAAAGCACTAAAATTCTAGATGTTTTCTAGGTTTAATACTCTTTTTTATTGTAAGTCAAAATTTTTAAACATGAGAAATTTCTTCTGTTAATATGCAAATGCATTGGCCCCTTTCAAAAGGATCAAGTTATACATTTGAGGTTCAAAGTAGGTTTTGGTGTTAAGGGACCTAAAAGTCTCAGCAATATTAGTGAGTTACCCATGTGACATCTTGGTACCCCCTTGCACTCTCAGCCCTCACCCCCAAGAGCCCAGAATCATCAAGTTTCTACCTGACACATGCCTGTCACATGTGCCCATTCTGTAAAAGGTGGTACAAGTTAAGAGGCCACCAGAACATCTCAGAGCCATTATTTCACAGGGAGAATCATAACCATCTGCATTGCAATTTACAAATTATGGTGGATCAGGTAAAGTGTAATGCTAACACTTGCAAAGGTTGTCTTTTAAAGAAACCACACAAAATGTCAAGCTTCCAGTGGCCCCACACCTTGGCATAAAATTTTTAACTCTAACAATAAGAATAAAAAGGGGGAAGGTTCATAATGATGAAAATGGAATAAAGTCGCTGTCCACAAATTCACATCAATGGAATCATTTTTATGCCTAAAGCAGACTCTGGCTTTCTCCAGTGATGACAGGGCATTAACGGCCATGGCTTTTGTGGCAATGCAATTTGTACTCACTCAGAGCAAGTCACCAGAGGAGAATGTGACCCTTGGTCAGAGGAGCACAACTGAGCTCACTGTTAATTTGAACAGCCAACACAGCATCAAACAAAGACTCTGAGACCAGAACCTTGTCAGTCGGAATGTAAATTAATCCAGCTGACAGAAGATTCCAGCACATCCAGAAGCCAGGGGCATCATGAGCGGCCCAGGACTGGCTGCCTGTCAAAACCTGCAGACAGCGGGTGCTTCTTAAAGGGGTGCATGTGGCATGAGAAGAGCCGTTGGCAGCTGTATACCGTCTTCCTGGAGTCTGTGTGCATTGTGGGCTGTGCGGCACAGGGAATCTAAGTGACTGGTGGAGTGTTGGGGGTTTTCTACACATTTAAGTATTTGACCTTGCAAGAGGCTTTACAATGAGAGGCTGAGTTGGGTAAGCCAATCAAAGTGGCCTCCCCTTCCCATCCACAGTACAATGGTGCAGCAATTTCCTGGAGGTGGCACAGCCATGGGGAAGCATGGCCCAGCATCATGTAAAGTCACTGCCGTTCCTTTAAAACCACCCTGGAGTTCTGATTTTCTCTGGCTTAAAAATCAGTCATCGTAGACTCTGGAAGCTACCATTTTCCAATAACAAGAAAACAGTTCCTCTAATGAGGCCAACTCACTGGGTGCTGTAGCACAAGGGCAGATATTAGAAAGACAGACATGGGCAGCTGGGGTGTGAGCAGAGTTCCTTGCATGGAAGGTCCTCCCAGGCAGAGGGGGAGTGCAGGGGAGATCATCATGGGCTGAGGTGCAGCTGCAGTGGCCCTGCTGTGGGATTCCCTGCCTGCCTCTCCAGCACTTCCTTGGAGACACGTTATCTGGAGCAGAGAACAACGAGATCCCTGGTCCACACATTTCAGATTTCCAAATCTGCCTTCCTTGGCCTCCTCCCTCACACGAAGCCCTAGCAAAATCACATCAGGGGCTGCTACCTCCTCTCTTTCTCTTTGTGATCCCTGAACCACCCACCACTCATGGAAGCATCTCCCTCCTACAGAGTGGGAGCTCCCTTATGGGTATGGCATAGTCAGATTCTTCCCTGCTGTGACAAAAAGACCAACAAGAACAGTTTTAGAGGAGGAAATGTTTATTTGGGGCTCACGGTTTCAGAAGTCTCAGTCCATAGATGGCCAACTCACTGCTTGGGCCAGAGGTGAGACAGCATGTCATGCAGAGAGATATGACAGCTCAGGACATGGCGATCAAGAAGCAGAGAGAGACTAGGCTTAGCTCACACAAGACAACTATATACCCCAAAAGCAAAACCAGGCCCCTGGCAACCCACTTCCTCCAGCCACACCCTCTTGCCTATAGTTAACATTCAGTTAGTCCATTAAAGTGGATTAGGTTAAGGTTCTCATGACCCAATCATTTCATCTCTAAATCTTCTTGCATTTTAAACTATAATAGGGTGTCTGAAGATCATTCCACACACCCCTGACATTTCTTCTCTGGTTGCTCATGTGCTTGGAAGACACACACTGGTTGCTGTTTATTGTTCATACCACACAGTTTAGCATTAATCTGAACATAAATTCTTCTTATTGAGCAGGCTCCACCAGTTCCAGAGAAGGTTGACACAGATAGCGATTCTGGGGTGAGGGCCACTGTGGGCAGATGTGACAGTTGACTGGGGTTTTGGGGTCATGGATGCACATAGGGAGAAGTGGTAGCCTGCAATCCAGAGTAGGGAGGGCTCTGTCCAAGGAAGTGCAGCAACTGCCAGGAGGCTGAGAGCAGGATCCTCCAGGAAGAACTAAAGGACGACATTCCAAGTTGATTTTTCTCCATCATTTCATAAAGAATGGGCCCATCTCAGCCTTTTCATAAGTAGGTAAGACCAAGGAAGACAGTTCTGAAAGACAGTTCACTACACTTTATATGCTATAATTCAAAATATGAGAATGGAAAATGCTTGTGACAGGCAATATCACAGGATAAGCCAGTTGGATTTTTGCTTCTGAAACAATATGTCAAGTGTTCAGGTGAATGTTTTGACCAAATCATTGATATACCCAAGGCCCCTTAGCACAGCTGTTCAAGATGTTTCCTTGGCCAGGGTTCAGCCTAAATGAACCAGCCCATTATTGGAGCTTTGAAGCATAATTTCTGTAGCACAATTTGTTTCTTTGGCTCTTGGACACCAGTTTCTGCCAGTCACCTCTTTTCAGTCGATAGCCGACCAAAGCATGTAGGATGGCACTTTCCTGCTTATAATCCACGTAGTGTGCTCTGGTTCTTTCTTTCAGAAGCCTTTGATGTCAAATATGCTTTTAGTCAAATCCCAGCTTGGTTGTTACTAGCTACATGGCTTTGAACACAGTGGCTTTTCTGAGGCTCAGATTCTCACCTATAAAATGGGGGTGAGTAATACTTGCCTCTCAGGCTTACTCTAGGACACCTGCAATAAAAGAGATAACAAGAGATACAACGTTTACGACCACCAGCCACTTGATTTGACACCCATGGGAGCATTTCCTCATTGCTGTGCAGCATAGAGTTGGGCCTGGTGTCACTGTGCCAGTCTGACCTCTGAACCCAGAAGGACCTGGGATGGCCAAACTGTCAACCCACCTCCATGACTAAACCAAGGTCATCATAAAGGAAATAAACAGAAAGGTGTGAAGTGAACGCCTGCAGAACACCCGACACATGCCACCACCACCTCAGTGGGCTCGATTTTTTGAGCAGGGTTAGGGGAGAAAGGTGGAGTGCACAGGGAGAGAAGCAGATGTCCGTGGCAGGTGGAAGGTCCCACTCCCATGTCTCGAATTTGTCCTCTGCAGTCCAGGCCACTGTGACAGAATATTGCAGACTTGGGTGGTTCAGACTTTTATTTCTCCCCATTCCGGAGGCTGAGAAGTCTAAGGTCAAGGTGCTGTGTGCTGGGAGGGCCTCTTCCGGTTTGCAGGTGGCCGTTTTCTCAGTGAATCCACATGCAGCCCGAGAAGGAGGGAGCCCTCTGGCTTCTCTTTTAAAGAGCACAGTGGGGTGGGACATGATATTCAGTCCATAACTGCATTCTCTGTTCTTTCCACCATACCAAGTGTATTGGTAGCAACAATAAAAATACAGGTAACATGATGTGCAATTAATATTGATCAGATCAGAATTAATTTTGTTAAAAAAGGCCATGCTGCAGGAAGCAATCAACAAATTCAATGTGATATGATCAAAATGCCAATGACATTCTTCATAGAACTAGAAGAAACAATCTTACAATTCATTTGCATAAACAAAAGATTCTGGAAAGCTGAACAATCCTGAGGAAAAAGGGTAATGCTAGTGGCATCATAAGACCTGATTTCAAAATATACTCTTTAGCCATAGTAATAAAAACAGCTAAAGACCGGCACAGAGACCAACACAATAGATTAGAGGACTCAGGAGCAAACTCAAGCACCTACCATCCAGCCCTTAACCTCGGAGCCAAAAATACACATTGGAGAAGAGACAGCTTCTTCAACAAATGGTGGTGTAAAACTAGACATCTGTCTGTAGAAGGCTGAAACTAGACCCCTATCTTTCACCCTGCTCTAAATTCAACTCAAAATGGATCAAAGACCTCTATGTAATACCTACAACTTTGAAACCACTAACAGAAAACAGGGGAAACAATTCAAGATATCAGCGCAGGCAATAATATCCCCAATGGGACTTCAGGAACTCAGAAAATAATAGCAAGAATTAACCAATGAAATCACATCAGATTAAAACTCTTCTGCGAGCAAAGACAGCAACTTTGTACAACCAGAGACATGAAAAATTGTGCTATATATGTGTAATAAGAATTGTAATGCATTCCGCTGTCACATATAAATAAAAAAATTAATTAAGGATGAGACAACCTGCAGAATGGAGAAAGTATTTTCCAGATGTTATCTGCAGAGGATTAATAGCAGAATATATGAAGAACTCAAAAAAAGGTGTAGAGCAAGGAGAGCAGGTGGCGAGGGAAGCCCAGGAGGACGGTGCCGGGTGCCACTTGCCTGGGCCATGTGCTGCACTGGCCTGGGGCTACCACGCTACCACTCACCACTCAACACCTTGGTGCTGGGCACAGTGGGGGCGAAACTACAGTGAGATGTGATCTATGTTTTCCCAGGACAGACTTTTAGAAAAAATAGAGAAAACGGATGTGGTGTTTGAGCACCTGCTACACCCAAGTTCATTACAGAGGAGGCCGTGTAAATGCGAATAAGAACACTATCCATTCTAGTTAAATCTTGGACAGTATTCTAAGGGACAGACAGCAGCATTGCAGGCTTGGGGTAGAGGATGAGAATCTCTGAGCTGGAAAAGGAATTGGATCTGATCTCCAGTGCCGTGTTCCCTGCTGACTGAGGATAGAACTGCACCTTCCTGGAAGCCCACTGACTTCCTAAGGGGAGTCCTACTCACCTCTGGCTGAAGCTCCCAGCAGTTCTCCCCTCTCACTTTAGGATCGGCCCTTGTCCTGCATGTCCCATGCTTACTAAGCTCCCAGCCTGCGCCACCTGTCTACTGTACCTGATACATGCAGCCCTTCCTCTGTCAGCCTCTGACCACCCTGCTTCACCTCCACTCTCCTGGTCTGGAGAGCCCCTGGTCAAGTGCACACAGTCCTCCAGGCATTCTGTCCCCAGTGCAGTATGGAGTGGCCCCCTGGAACACAGCCGCCTTTGGGGCTCAAGCACAGAATTAATTCTGCCGATATCAGCTGGATGGCCCAGAGGGAGACCTCATAAACAAAATGTGAGGGATGCGAGGCACATCTTGAACTGGGAGCAAAAGTGGAGTGCAGATGACAGGGTGGGGGTTCAGGTGGTGCCTGAGAAGCAGGGAGGATGAGACACCCTGGGCTGCGATGGGCAGGGCCGCTTGGTTGGGGCAGAGTGTTAAATGAAGACAAGCTTTAGAAGGCACAGGGGCAGTTCAGGGGGCCTTTGCAATCACAGGGGAGCGCAACGCCTTCCTAGGCAGGACCTGCCTCCCCTCCCACTGCTGATGCTCAGGCACACTTCCTGCCAGCTCAGAGCCACCGGAGGGCTTGCAATGAAGGCGCAACTCTGCCCGCTACATAGACGCTGATTTAGTAACCAATGCTTCAGAGGGAGAAGGAGACAGCAGGTCTCAGAAGGTGACTACTGGCTTGGTGTCTGGCGGTCAGTGAGGGTAGGTGAGGGAGGCCCCAGGGTGTGGTCTCCAGGGAAATCTAGTCTGATTATACGCCACTTAGGACTTCAATTAAAACAAGTAACTATCCAAAGGCATCTCAGACATCCTCTGAGACAGATGTTTACAAGCCATTAGTCCCCTCAATTACAGCAAGAAAGCAAAGATTGACAGCATTTTAATTCTAACATTGTTTAGAGGGGGGGTGAATTTCAATGAAGTGGCGAGTATTTTTGTTGCAGTACATACTGACTACATCTCTTAGGCACTGACTACTCTTGTTGGTCAATAATACGGCCTTAATGGTTCTTAAGTGCTTGGAGTGATTTTTCTGGAGAAATAGGAGACAGTCATTTAACCGTGATCACGCCGTGGTACTCCATGGGGCTCACCATGCTAACGTGGGATGCAGGCAGCTAATGCTTCAGGCGCCCTCTCCATGGTGCATGCAGTAAATCTGCAGTTTTACTCTGTTTCACACAGGCCCCAGTCAAAGACGTGGAGTCGCCAACCACCACCCATGCAGGGTGGCCAGACTGAGATGAACATGCGTTATTCAAAATAAGAGAGTTCAAGGGAGAAGGTGGTGAGCCTCCCATGGAAATATATCCAAGACGGTCTGAAGCCTACTAAGGAGCGTTACGTTTGCAAGTCCACAAGTGAGCCCTGTGTGCCCGGGAGGCATTAGCTGACATTATCAAACCTGATGGTTTTGGAGAGGCCTGTTAGACCCCAGTGGACGGCTGCTGTTTGCTCAGGTTGGTTGCTTGGCAGCGGGAGCCTGATTGCTCGGCATGGCCCGCTCTCCTCCACAAGCAGGAGGCCCGTGTTTTTTATAGTTTATTCATAAAGGGCTAAAGGACATGGTGCTTGCTAATGAGAGGCATCCGAAGCAAAACGTGAGTGATATGGTCGTTATGTGAGTTTCTAACAGCTTCCCTTCTGCCTGAGCCCCTCTCACCCTACCTCTTGGTTCAGAGGGCTGGCTCAGCCCCTGTCACTGTCAGCAGGTGGCCCCCATTGTCCCCACCCTCACATGGTCTGCCTGCATTTTCTGCCATGAGTCATTTTTTTTTTTAATTTAAAGAGGTGGGAAGTGGCTTTGTTAAGATATCTATTCACAAATGTCTTTACTGCACTTGGAGGACAAAGCAGAATTTTAATGGATATTTGTCGCCTGAAAAAACATCAGTAAAACTCCAATCACAAAGAAAGGCGAAGAAGAAAGGACTAGAAGGAACACAGGATGAGCGTCTGGTCTCATCTCCGCCACGAAGTCTTGTAGTCCAGAGGTTGCAAGAAAATATCTCCCAGTTTCAAGCTGGAGGTGAAGAGTAGGGCGACAGGCCTGGCAAGGCAGGGTGGGGAAGAGCTGGGTCCTAGGACAACCTGAGTTTCCAAGGAGGCCACAAAACAGAGATGCACATGAAACCTCCTGATTGTGGGAATGTTGGGAACTAAATTCAACAAAAAGCAAAATGCATCAGAGGTGAAAAACAACAAGTAACCCATCAGTGGGTTCCTTCAGCTCTGAGAGCCCGGGGCATGGATGCAGCCTCCAGAGAGGTCCAAGCCAGAACCCTGTCCCAGATGAGCATGGGGAGACCCGCTGCCATTACAGCAGCATGAGAATGAAGACAAAGTCAGGAAATGACAACCATCCCCAACCCGGAGAGCTGTGAAGAGGGATGTCAGGCGTGATGTCCAGTGATGGAAGCATTCATGAGACGCACCCTGACCTCAGGCCAGGACTCCTGGTGAGTAGTGAATCAGCTGTTTCCACACAGAGGATGCCAACAGAGCAGAGCACTTTCGAGAAAGACAGTGTCAGCTCCTTGCGTGAGATCACTGGGATCTCCTGTTTTAAACAAGGCGAGGGCAGCGAGGAGAACCTAATGCAATTTCTATGTGGTGGGAACGTAGGCGTGAAGGAATTTGTCATCTGGCATGGGGGAGGAAAAACTTTTATTTTTACATCCTATTTGATTTAGACCACCTTGCTGCAAGCCAAACCAGAGAGAAGCCTTGGATTCCAACCCAACGCCTCGGTCTATGAAGAGCTGTCAGCTTCTTTCTGGAGTTAGAATGGATGACAGGGGGGACTCTCTTCAATGTGACCTAACTTGTCTCCTTTCCTCTTCCTACAGCACCAGTGTGGTCTTGATGAACGTATCTGCTCAGTGACTTTCCCATTTGAAACCCTCGCTTCACTTCTCAGGACTCTTGTGGTAGAATTCAGAGCCTCTGATACAGCCTGCATGGTGGTCTTGGCTTTTTAGTACTTTCCATTTTTTTATTATTTTATTACCATGACTTTATTTAGTTTGCAGTGCTGGGGATTGAACCCAGGTCCTGGCGAATGCTAGACAAGGGTTTCATGGCTGAGCGGCATCCCAGCCCTGGGAAGTGTTTTCTTAAGAGGACCCAAATGCCTCGGTGCTCAGTCCATCGAGAGGAAGAATCTCTTTCCTCACCCCTGGAATCCCGGCTGGCAGGACAGGTTCCTTTGATTATTAGGTGTCTGAAGGGATTTGAGCAAGCTTGGAATGAACTTGGATCTCAGGAGGCTGAACCTGGACTCTCACTCCCTGGGGTTCTTGTGCCACTGTATGAAGCAGCTCAAGAAGGAAACCCTCTCTTCTGAGACCCTGGGAGAGTTATGGGCCATGTGCTGCACCGAGCTGTCAGAGGCTGCCCTAAGAGGAAGCCAGGTGAGACCAGCAAGCCACCCCCTCAGCCCATTGACCTGGGCTTTGGTGATTTGTTAGCATCCGTAGGTAACAGAGCATGAAAGCCCTGGATGACCTAGACACTGACACCTCTCTCACCTCTGCAGCTTTCCCTCCTCAGCCTGCCACGCTCACACTGCTGTTGACCGAGTCAGGAGCCCTCTCCCCAGGGTTCACAGGACCATGCTCACCAACCCGTCCCTGCCCTCCCTCTCGGACCAGCCTTTACTCCATGTCCTGCTTTCCTACACATCTAGACCTCGTCTTAGGGATGTGTTATTTTCTTGCTTAGTGGCATATTTATTTTCTCTCTTCCTTAACCTGAATGAGAAGTCCACAAAGGCACAGATATTATTTTGTTTCTAATTTATCTGCCACGAAAATCAGTGCCTGGCTCACAATAAGTGCTCAGTTAAAAGTGTGTTGAATGAATTGCTTTCAATTCTAGAGATTCTTCCACAGGGATTCAAAATAGTGAATCTGCTCCTCATATTCACATTCCAGCCTATATGAAAAACCTTCTGGGAATTTATAAAAAAACTTTTAAAAAAAGAGGACAAATCCTAAATACCCTGCAATGGATCAGCCAGTGCTGGAAGGCTCTTGAGATTCCCTGGAACATGGGAACTAGGGTGCCTCTCTGGGGGAGAGCTGCAAACCCTGGATACTCAGAGGCACAAAGGCAACTCATGGTGTTCAGATTCTCCCTGGGGTTCTTCTTAAGCATTGCTCTTTTCTCTGATCCCTAAACACTATTTTTTGCTCTGAATGTGGAGCCATCATCACAGTTCCCAACACATACCACGGACTGTTACCTCCTGCCGGCTCCTTACGCCTGCCCTTACATGGGTTGAAGACACTAGCTTCACGGGCTTT
The DNA here is from genome assembly GCF_045843805.1 of Urocitellus parryii. Classification (NCBI taxonomy): domain Eukaryota; kingdom Metazoa; phylum Chordata; class Mammalia; order Rodentia; family Sciuridae; genus Urocitellus; species Urocitellus parryii. The sequence goes on along the minus strand of NC_135532.1, from coordinate 116,782,891 downwards.
TCTGGATACCCACCTGCATCAGCTCCAGTTGAGCAGCATGCACTCTCTCACCTAAGATTTCTTCTTAGAGCATTCTTAGGTGCTGAGCAACATGGAGTGGGAAGGACAGGGTCCCCCAGACACCCTCACCCTGCACTCAAATGCACAGCCAAGCACAAGGCCGACATGCCCACAGGTCAGGATGTTTATTACAAGGGATGAACCTCTGGCACCACCAGTCCATAGTTTGCCTTGGGTTCACTCTTGGTGCTGTGCCTTCTGCATGCTTGGACAGATGCTTGATGACCTGTGTCCGCCATTGCAGTGTGCACTATCAGCTGAGTTCCTCTACTACCCTGGAAGTCCACTACTATGCCTACTCCTCCACCTGCCCCTTCTAAGTATTGCCTCTTGAAAGTGCTTGAGCACTGGTGAGAATCCTAGAAAATGTCCAAATGTCAAGTGTGTGTCACACAAGCCAAGAGACCAACCAGGAAGCATCTCCTGGCTCCTGGATTTGTGCACAGGTGGGTCAACATTGACCCCAAGGAGCACATCGCATGTTGCTGAGTGGCTGCTGTCAATCCACCAGGCAGAGCTGGTTCCTGCTCAAAGCAGGACCCAGGGTGTCGTTCTAGACTCTGTTCACCTTTTTGTCCACCTCCCCATTAATTAGCTAAATTTAGGTGATTAACTTTCATCTCCTTTTACTCATGTCCATCACCAGAGCCCCTGGTGCTGGTGACCTCCTGCCTGGGCCAGCACAGTAGCTGCTGCCAGAAGTCTTTCTCCCTCCAGCTCACAGTGACACTGCCCCAAGCCTGGGCATTCTGACATTCTGTTAGTGGCTGGGGTTGGGGGGTGGCTGTGAGAAAGAGCACTTGCTGTTATTCTCAGCATTACTTTTCTAACTGAATATGTTATTTTTATATCCATCCTGCTCATCTGTGTCCTATGAGGGGAGAAATGAGCTCTTGAGAAATTCACAGTGTATTTTTCTTTCTAGTTGATACACACACACACACACACATACAAGCGTGTATATACACACACACACACACACACTTTTGAGAAAATACAATAATTTTCTCCTAGACATCCTTGGAGCATTTATTTCCACTTTCCATTTTGCTTTTCCGTCTTTGTAAAAAACAGTAGTTCTGAATCCCATTTGGTGAAATCCCAAAAGGTAATGCGGCTGGCTCTCTACTGTCTGAAAATAGAGCGTTTTCATCTTAGTCTCCCTGCTGACCTTATTTCTTTTCATTGTTATATTTTCAAGTGTTCTACCTTGCATCTTTTGTTTCCTTTGGTTACCATATACGTATATATGTATTTTTAAGAATTTGGTAGTCAATTTTGTCAAAGCATTAGAGGTAATAAAGATGGCCTTAAGATTTTCAGTTTTCCTGTTTCTTTTCAACTTGGAAGTCTAGTTCTCTCATTTGCTCTTACCATGGAAAGTTAGAAATCCACAGATCAAACTTTGTTTGTGCCCCTGGGCTCACATGGACCCTGGGTAATATGAATCTTTTTCTGTTGATTCCTTGGAGGGCCTTAGACATGAAGTAAAGGAAGATTTTCCAATATTCTTTCTAGCTGTATGTTTTGTGCAATAACCATGTAGCGTTTTCTTCTGTCCAGTTATATGTTAACTGGCTTTCCTAGCTATCCAGCCATACAACACATACATAATTGTGAATGGTATGCCATCATGTTTAGTAATTAGAAAAACCAAACTTGTTACCAAATTCACTGAAAACAATAAGCCTTAATATCTAGGAAATAGTTTCTCTTTGAGGTCAAATGAGTATTTTCCCGTATTTCCATTTTATTTGCATGAAGTATTTAGATAACCTTAAAAATAATTTTGGTGCCCTTGTATGAAAACATTTGTCATTAAACAATCAATATATACTACTCATTCTAATTTTTTTTGACTATTGAAAATTCAATATACCTATAATCTACTTTTTGACTAGTTCCTGCTAAAGTTCATAGCCACCTACCTATAAAACTATATAAGCAGCTGTAGATATTCTGTTTGTGTTCTCCATGATGAAGATAATTTTCAAGTTCTAAATAACAGCTGATTCTGTGGGGCTCCCCCTTTCAATAACGAGAAGCTCTTAATTAGCCACCCTTGTGATCATTGTTGTGATCACATCAGAAAGATATTATGAATACTCTTACAAATAACCAAAGAAACATTTATAGAGTGTTAGGATTTACAGAAATCCCATGAGCATTTCCAAAGTTCTATACATAGTGTAACTTCCTTTCCTTCTATCTTTCCCCATAACGTTCTTCTTTTGGAGAACTACATAATTCAATTAGGATGGCTTTATTTCAGGAACTACATGATACTAACATATCACTGATGCCAGCCCCCAATCTATTTGTATAACTCCTACCAAATTAACATTAAAACTTCCTTCTGCACTGAAGCAGTGGAAAGGAAAGGAAAGAGAGGAATTCTGAGCAGGCTTCAGAAGTCACATCGGAGGGTGTTTGCTCTCCTGTTCCACATATATCATACAATGACAGGGTTTTTAAAGAGATGTTTTGAGACTATAAACACCATTTTAAATATTCTTGTAATAAGAAAAGTTATAATTTCCACAACCAAATTATAAGCAGTTTCCTGGAAAAAAAAATCACTTATAAATTGAGAATAGTTTGTTTCAGGAAAAAGACTGCTCTAAGAATTTTAAGTTTATAATATGTGAAAGTTCTAGGAAATTTTGATGTCCTCATTTTACCTGCATCTAGTCAGTCTCTATTACTGTGTACTAGCTCAAACTCATGGGAGATCCAGAAAACCAAACAACGTATGGCCCCGAAGAGTTCACAGCCTTTTCATGAATATAAAACCTGTGAATAATCATCATATTCCAAACAGAAATAGAAGAAGGTGGTAGGATAGATGGTGTGATCGGGGGAGTGGGGCTGGGGAGGAAGAAAAGGGGAGACTTGGAACATTTCATGAGCTAGGATCAACTAATATTAAATTCCTCTAATATAGAATCTAATATAATTCACGAATCAAAGTTAATTAGTATTATGCAAAATTTCACTCAAAGAAATAAAAAACTGAAGATTGAGAAAATATTGCCTCATTTATGTATCCCTGAAATTCTTGCTTCTGGTGATTTAAAACAATTACATCCAGTAATCAGAGTAGTACCAACCATGGAGAAATTAATGGGCAGAAATGAAAGTGTAATGGCATTGGAGATGTTTTTCTCCTTTAGGGACAAGAGTTTCATAGTAGTCCTAAGCATCTAATGTCATTGAAGCTGGAATTGAAAATAAAGAATGCCCGAGGAGGTAGTGAGAGAAAGACAGGAACATGGAATTTCTCTACAAGTCACTTCATCTTTCTTTTATTCCCCTTAGGACAACAAAATATGGACAAGGAAGATGCCCATTAGGAACTGAGGTTGGTCAACGCTGTGAAGAGAAAAACGAAAAAGTGGCCTGGGATTCTTTACGCTGAGAGAATCTAAGGATGTGGCTTTTACTGAATCAAAAATGACTCAAAGGGTCAATGAACACCTCCTGAAATGCTACTGGTGTCCAAGTGCTCAGTCTACATTACTTATTCAATCACTGCCAAGAAATTGCATGGTTGTATAAATTTCCCAACTTTATGAATAAACAAACAAACACTCAAGAGTAATTAAGTGATTTGTCTCAAGTGGCGGTCTGCAAACTCTCAGACCCAGCGGTACAAGAACTCAACATAGGTCCATTTGATTTCAAAGTCCATGCTGTTTCCACCACAGTCCATGCCCGGGGGGAGCTTTTCTAAATCTCTCCTGCTGGTAGTATTCCTCCCAAGGGGCTTTGGAACAGGATTTGATAGTTTTCTGGTGGCAGAGGTAACTTCAGAGGCCATGAAGCTCTTCGTCCACTCCAAGGAAAGCATATGGGATGGAGCAGCAGGATGAATCAGCAGGGTCTTCCCTTTGTGAAGAGTTCAGTGGAAACTAGGAGGGAGGACAGGAAGTTTCCTGCCCTATTTACTATACAGATTGCCCACAGTCTCTAGTGTCCTGGGGAGAAGGCAAGAAACACATGTCCACGGCTTCCCTGCCCTCCCACCACAACTTGGGGGTTTCAAGGTGAGAGGGTAAATTTGTTTTATGGCCAACAGAGGAATTCAGTGAACCCGGTCTAGCAAGTATGTGCTCTCTTCTAAGGTCTGGACCACTTCTTCAAGGTTATCTTAAGCTGTGGTTCTGTCTGCAGTGTTCTCAGGGATCTGAGCCTCGTTGCTGCAACAGTAACCCTCAACAGGTAGACCAAATCCAAAAGAAATCCGGCCAGTGTCAAGTCTACTTACTGACTTAATAAGAAGGTCAAGGACAGCCCAACATCTCTTCCTATCTAGGTTCTAATCCTTATGGTTTTCCTCAGAGAGTCTACCATCTTTCATTGAGACCTTGGATCTAAAGTACAATCAGAGATAACTCCAAGAGGAGGTCTTGGAAGGTTTGGGCTATGAGGAGCAAATTCAAAGCAGAAGTTGGAGGTAACCAGAGGGTGTAGTGATGGGTTAGAGGTTGAAAGGGAAAGGGGCACAGAGGTTCCAGTGTCCCAGTGACTGCACTCAACTCCTTCCTATTCCTTTTCTCATATAATCCCCTAAACAATTCATAAGTAACTATCATGACCTCTACTTTACTGTCTAGGAAACAAGGATAAGAAGTCAAATAACTTTCAATTGTTTATAAGTATCAAAAACGTCAAACAATAACCAACCTCCCCTTTATTTGATCTGGTTAGAAAATTTAAAAATTTAATAATTTAAGTAAAAAGTAGTTAATAGCCAGAATTACATTTACCCTGGCCCTGAACATTTGGAGATCACCAACTTAGCTCAGAAAGTAAATGCTATATACTTCCTTAAGGAACTTGTGACTCTTTTATTGATTACCCACATAGCCCAGATTGTACAAACCCGAACTCAACACAGGGATCATCTTTGCAAATAAAGCTTCCTCGGATCATTAACAATGTCTGCTACAAAATGGTTTACCAGAACACATTTCATTCACCAAAAATCAAACCTATTTAAAAGGTACAAGAGGTGCTTCTACAGTGCTTTCTGCTGACATTTCTGATAGGATGTTTGTTCTTTAAATTGTTTCTGTATGTAAATTAGTATCTGCTTCTCTAAGTTATAAACATGCAATCATCTTCAACTTGAAAAAGGAATTCTTATGAAATATTACAGCATTGGATTTATTGTTATTTGAGTTGGCAAAAAATTTAGTGTATTGTTTTCAATGAATCACATTGGACGTGTGTGTAGAGAGACAGCTGAACATATTTACATAAGTAATTTAGAATTATGCTGTTTTTCCACAAATATAAAATCCTGCAGCTTTCAGTATTAATTACTTTAAATCTCATCTTCATTGCACTAGAAGAAATCATTGTTTTTAAAACTAGGCACATTTGTTGTGCAAATGAGATTGTTCCTGCTTTCTCTTAAATATGTGGAAATATCAGACCTCATCTAACATAATGTGCTCTGCATTTTGTGAAATGATAATTATTTCTCACATACAGAGATGTGTCATTAGGAAGCTGGATAGGACACCTTGCTATCACTCTTTGGGGTGAATGAAGCATGGTATTGATCAAAACCAGGACTCTTGATGAGGCATAAGGTGACTGTTTTTATTTATTTATTTTGGGGAGCCATATTAAAAAATAATGTTGCTTCTAAATTTATCTAACTGGATCTGAAGTTAGAGTGAATATTTCTTAAGATTAATTTTTTCATCTAAACAAACCTCAAAGCAAATGTGATGTAGTAAATCAGCTCTACTTTTCTTTACTTAGTCTGATGGTAGATACATCAATCTTTTTTTTTTCTGTATGTTAGAATTTCAAAATTCATGAAGCCACTCTTTTTTGGTTTTGTAGCACATAGAACTAAACTTAATGGAAAGAAACTTCAGCAATAATAATACATATTACATTATGTTGGCCCCTTACTTGGAGGCTACTCTTTGATCTGCCTCGCCTCAGAAAGACATTATGCGTGGGGAAATGTTACCAGGTTGTTATCCAGGACCGCAGGTAAGCCACTGGGATGATTATGGCACCATGCAATCTCTTTAAAATAGCAGGGTGTCCTTCTCCCCGGTCCTCCTATTCCCCAGATGAGAATTGTGCCTTATTTTTAACATAAAAAATCCTTTGATCTCTTTGTGAAAAAAAAGGTGTATGATTTACAAGCCCTTATTAACTTACAAATTCCATATTGTATGTCTGCCGAGTTCAAAGCATGAAGATCCCAAAGGGACTCAGATAAGGTGTAAGATGTGGTGTCTGCTCTCAACAGCTTACCAGTGGTCACACCTAGACATGATCACGTGCTATTTTTGAACTTGAAAACCTCTGAACTTTCCTCCAGCAAGCTGTGGGCCTTCAAGGTTCTTAAGGGACACTCCTGCAACCTGGATTTGGGAGACTATCTCCAGACTCAGCCACTCAGTTACAAGGGTGACAGCAAAGCCTGTCTGGAAAGGAAGCCAACAGCACACCTTCACCCTGCCCAGGTAAGCCTGGAGATAGGGTCTGGCAGCTGCTCTACCCCCTTGCATTGAGTTACACCAGAGCCAAGCTGGCCTTCACTTCTGACTGCCACTCTGGGAGTTCTGCCACCTACAAGCACACATTCTTATCTGACACACACACAGAAAGCTAAAGAAACTGCAAGACAAATAGCTGCTCACAATATGTCCCCGAATATCTAGCAGAAGAAAAATTTTAAACGTATACCCATTGTTTCTAATGTCCCCAAATTTTTTAAACTCAAACAGCTAAGCTTTCGAGCAGTAATCCATTTTTCCCTCTGTACAGATAAAGAGAAGCACTATTCTCCATTGAAAAATCTTGTTTAAAATCAAAACTATAAATGTATTCATAGTTTTCAATGCAAAAGTGTTAGATGTTATCCCAAGACAGAAATTTTCATTCCCGAGCCCTCAGTAAATTTAACTATATTTTCTAGGAGCATGAATTGTGACCCCTCTGGGTAATAATGTAGGTGCCATGTGATCATGAGGGGTCTCTGCCAAGAGGTCTGAAAGAGAACGAGATGGAAGAAAATGCTCCCTTCCTTCCTGGCACTACGGGAGTGAATGACGTGGCTTCCCAGGGGAAGATGGCAATGTACACAGGTACGTTGGTTTTCTCCTGGGTCTGGGTGGCGGGGAGATCAGTTACTGGCACCTGTGCACAGAGCCCAGAGACATTGAACATTCCCCTATGCACTGCACAGCCCCCAACAAGGAATTCTCTGGCCCCAAATGTCAGGTACACTGAGGTTGAGAAGACTACTCCTTGGGGTTCAGAGAACTGGGGAATAGACCTCAGGTAGGATTGACCAAGGCATTGAAACAGTGTTTGCTCATATTGGATCAAAGGAAACTAAGCACAGTCCCTCTTGTGCGAGATATTTTATCATTTCAGTTCTTAGTGCCCTGAAGTTCAGTAACTCACATAATGTATTAGTGACCTCAGAGGCACTGGCAGCCTTTATATGAACGTCTGGAGGTCTCTAGAATTGGGTAGCCATGCGACCTCATGATTTAAAGGAGCCAGTTTTACTGGGGTCATTGCCACATGATTTATCTAGGTATTCTGCATCTGTGACTTCGCACTAGGCCTTCAAAGCTCATTTCCATACGCTCATCGCATGACCTTTCCTGTGACTGGAGTCAAAAGGGAACGTTCCAGTTAGACAATGTAGTCGGGGAGATGCTCCTTTGTGACAGAGTTAGCTGAGAAAACTTCCTATTCAGGCTCAGAAATGGACTATCCTGACCTGAATGTCAAACAGCAGTCATTTGAGAAAAACCTGACACTCAATTTCAGAGACACAACATTCAAGAAAAGTAAGAACCGAACTTCTGAGAGAAATTTTGGTGTTTTCCAAAGCAATCACATATATTTGATTTTATATGACTTACTTTATTTAAGTCATGACAAGATGAAAAATGTGTCACTTTGTCAAAAGAATCCTGTAGGAATAAAGGCAATATGTTTTGTATGATCAAAATAATCACATAAGTGCATTAATAGGAAATTTATGAAATTTAAAAATTTAAGGCTAATTCTATGCATAAACTGAATATAAATTTTACTTCTTGAGTTAATAATTAAGAGAAGGAAACTTCAAATGTAGTATACTCTGTCTTCTACTTTCACAGAAAGTATCTAAGTTTGCTTCCAAAAATGCAAGACTTTTTTATCTTTATTAGTAGTGAGTAAAATTAGCAGAAATCAGGAGATGAAATCACTTCCTGCCTGGGGGGCAAAAAGAGAACTTTGATGTACTCAGAAGTAACAGAAGCATTTTTTTTTTGACACACAATCACATCTTAGAAGGCTTTGAAATTCTTACTGACACATTGTAATTAAATAAAAAAGACCATTGCACTCCAGTATTCATTTCATTTCAGTCAGATATTCCCAAATGATAAAACATTTATTCTTCAATCTTTTTTTAACAGATTGTCTTTATAAATAACAATGGAAAATTGAATAGTGCACATAGACTTGTCAATAGTTCCTCCTCTACGGAATGTTATACATAGTAAAAAGCTCAATTTTTAAAACTCACATCTTGTCAGTTGTTACATGCACTAAGCAAATAATTCTGCTGCTGTTACAGGTCAAAGCCCAACATGGGATAAGTTTACTGTTCACTGTATCTTGACGAGACAGGTAGGCAAAAATGTCACTTTTAATGTTACAGGTGGAAACTTGGAGCCAGAGCATCCATTAGCTCAAGGTGACCTATTGGCAGGATGACAGAGAAGTCAAGATAACAAGACACACTCTAGATGTAGCATTCTACCACAGTGAGCAGGAGGTTTTTAAATAGATGTAACTGAAAGCACTGCTACTTGAAAACAATTGTGTATAGATAAAATGCCATGATTATTTTTATTGATTTTATTTTGGTTTCATTGTACCTTTTTCACTCTGCAAGATCAAATGGATTTGATTGGATGAAATAAAGGCTCTCATCTTATCCAACTGGCTCCACGTAGAAGCATTTATTGTTTATCAGGAAATGTACTTTGGGATCTTCTAGCTCAATGCTTGGCAAGCTTTCCTACCCAGGTAGCCCAGCTGATGCAAAAAATATAAACACATCTACAGAATATGGTTGTTAGTTCGTTCAGCCACTGCGTGCCTGCCATTCCTTGAAATCTAAAATGAGATATTATAAACACACTCAAAGTCACCATTCAGCTTCATCAGAGAGCGGTGTTCTGCACCCACATTGGACAGACGTGGTTGATTAGCTCATGTCTTTGCCAAGTACAGCTCTCAGGATTGAAGGTGCCCTGAAAGGTGAACACAGGCAGTTCAAGATGATTTGGCAGGCTCACAGCCTTGGTCTATTCCTATATTCATCCATTACTATAAAACCTTTCCTCCCATGGAGATTAATTATTGCTCCACTAAAGAGCAGTGAATAAATCCTTCAGTCTCTCTGGCCCTTTAATCCCAGTTATAACTAGGGTAACTGGGTAGATTACTGGATGCCAGTCTGGAGCTTACATTCAGACCCCAGCTTTATTTATTACTCACAGCCAAGAATTTTCAATCTTTTCAATAAGATACACAAAGGCTTAGGGGAAAAGAAAGGTAGTGAAATGTGGCATTGGTGAAATCAAGTTAATCAATTCAAACAGAATGTCCTTGATCTGTTTAGGAAAATGTTGGAACGAGTAGTGTTTCCCCACGTATAATCTTGTGCTCCTTTTATGGAGTGCAGATCAGGATATGGGGGTATACTGGGCATGGTAAAAGACAAAAGCTCCATCAGGATCTATTTCCAATTCTGTCGTAGTCCACCCACTTCCCAATTGCTACAAGTGAAGTTTCTCCTACATGTGTGCTCATGAATGGACCAAGGAAAGGACTGTGTCCTCCTGTGGACATTTTTCTTTTTTTTTTTTTTAGTTTCCATTTCTATTTTTTTTAATTTTTATTGTTGGTTGTTCAAAACATTACATAGTTCTTGACATATCATATTTCACACTTTGATTCAAGTGGGTTATGAACTCCCATTTTTACCCCGTATACAGACTGCAGAATCACATCAGTTGCACATCCACTGATTTACATATTGCCATACTAGTGTCTGTTGTATTCTGCTGCCTTTCCTATCTTCTCTATTCCCCCTCCCCTCCCCTCTCCTCCCCTCTTCTCTCTCTACCCCATCTATAGTAATTCATTTCTCCCCCTTGTTTTTTTCCCCTTTCCCCTCACTTCCTCTTGTATGTAATTCTGTATAACCCTGAGGGTGTCCTTCCATTTCCATGCAATTTCCCTTCTCTCTCCCTTTCCCTCCCACCTCTCATCCCTGTTTAATGTTAGTCTTCTTCACATGCTCTTCCTCCCTACTCTGTTCTTAGTTACTCTCCTTATATCAAAGAAGACATTTGGCATTTGTTTTTTAGGGATTGGCTAGCTTCGCTTAGCATAATCTGCTCTAATGCCATCCATTTCCCTGCAAATTCTATGATTTTGTCATTTTTTAATGCAGAGTAATACTCCATTGTGTATAAATTCACATTTTTTTTATCCATTCGTCTATTGAAGGGCATCTAGGTTGGTTCCAAGGTCTAGCTTTTGTGAATTGTGCTGCTATGAACATTGATGTAGCAGTGTCCCTGTAGTATGCTCTTTTTAGGTCTTTAGGGAATAGACCGAGAAGGGGAATAGCTGGGTCAAATGGTGGTTCCATTCCCAGCTTTCCAAGAAATCTACATGCTGCTTTCCAAATTGGCTGCACCAATTTGCAGTCCCACCAGCAATGTACAAGAGTACCCTTTTTCCCACATCCTCGCCAGCACTTGTTGTTGTTTGACTTCATAATGGCTGCTAATCTTACTGGAGTGATATGGTATCTTAGGGTGGTTTTGATTTGCATTTCTCTGACTGCTAGAGATGGTGAGCATTTTTTCATGTACTTGTTGATTGATTGTATGTCCTCCTCTGAGAAGTGTCTGTTCAGGTCCTTGGCCCATTTGTTGATTGGGTTATTTGTTTTCTTATTGTTTAATTTTTTGAGTTCTTTGTATATTCTGGATATTAGGACTCTATCTGAAGTGTGAGGAGTAAAGATTTGTTCCCAGGATGTAGGCTCCCTATTTACCTCTCTTATTGTTTCTTTTGCTGAGAAAAAACTTTTTAGTTTGAGTAAGTTCCATTCGTTCATTCTAGTTATTAACTCTTTTGCTATGGGTGTCCTATTGAGGAATTTGGAGCCCGACCCCACAGTATGTAGAGCGTAGCCAACTTTTTCTTCTATCAGATGCCATGTCTCTGATTTGATATCAAGCTCCTTGATCCATTTTGAGTTAACTTTTGTGCATGGCGAGAGAAAGGGATTCAGTTTCATTTTGTTGCATATGGATTTCCAGTTTTTCCAACACCATTTGTTGAAGATGCTATCCTTCCTCCATTGCATGCTTTTAGCCCCTTTATCAAATATAAGATAGTTGTAATTTTGTGGATTGGTTTCTGTGTCCTCTATTCTGTACCATTGGTCCACTTGCCTGTTTTGGTACTAGTACCATGCTGTTTTTGTTACTATTGCTCTGTAGTATAGTTTGAGGTCTGGTATCGCTATACTGTCTGATTCACACTTCCTGCTTAGAGTTGTTTTTGCTATTCTGGGTCTTTTATTTTTATATGAATTTCATGATTGCTTTCTCTATTTCTACGAGAAATGCTGTTGGGATTTTGATTGGCATTGCATTAAACCTATAGAGAACTTTTGGTAATATTGCCATTTTGATGATGTTGTTTCTGCCTATCCATGAACAGGGTATATTTTTCCATCTTCTAAGATCTTCTTCTATTTCTCTCTTTAGGGTTCTGTAGTTTTCATTGTATAAGTCTTTCACCTCTTTTGTTAGGTTGATTCCCAAGTATTTTTTTTTTTTTTTTTTTAGGATATTGTGAATGGTTGTCCTCATTTCCATTTCAGAGGATTTGTTGCTGATATACAGGAATGCTTTTGATTTATGCATGTTGACTTTATATCCTGCCACTTTGCTGAATTCATTTATTAGCTCTAATAGTTTCTTTGTAGACCCTTTTGGGTCTGCTAGGTATGGAATCATGTCCTCTGCAAATAGTGATAATTTAAGTTCTTCTTTTCCTATTTTTACGCCTTTAATTTCTTTTGTCTGTCTAATTGCTCTGGCCAGTGTTTCGAGAACTATGTTGAACAGAAGTGGTGAGAGAGGGAATCCCTGTCTTGTTCCAGATTTTAGAGGGAATGCCTTCAATTTTTCTCCATTCAGAATGATGCTAGCCTGAGGCTTAGCATAGATAGCTTTTACAATATTTAGGTATGTTCCTGTTATCCCTAGTTTTTCTAGAGTTTTGAACGTGAAGGGATGCTGTACTTTGTCAAATGCTTTTTCTGCATCTATCGAGATGATCATATGGTTCTTATCTTTAAGTCTATTGATGTGGTGAATAACATTTATTGATTTCCGTATATTGAACCAGCCTTGCATCCCAGGGATGAATCCAACTTGATCGTGGTGCACAATTTTTTTGATATGTTTTTGTATCAGATTCGCCAGAATTTTATTGAGGATTTTTGCATCTAGATTCATTAGAGATATTGGTCTGTAGTTTTCTTTCTTTGAAGTGTCTTTGTCTGGTTTAGGAATCAGGGTGATGTTGGCCTTGTAGAATGAATTTGGAAGTTCTCCCTCTTTCTCTATTTCCTGGAATAGCTTGAAAAGTATTGGTATTAGTTCTTCTTTAAAGGTTTTGTAAAACTCTGCTGTATTCCCATCCGGTCCTGGGCTTTTCTTAGTTGGTAGTCTTTTGATGGCTTCTTCTATTTCCTCGATTGATATTGGTCTGTTTAGGTTGTCTATATCCTCCTGACTCAATCTGGGTAGATCATATGACTTAAGAAATTTATCAATGCCTTCACTATCTTCTATTTTATTGGAGTATAAGGATTCAAAATAATTTCAAATTATCTTCTGTATTTCTGAAGTGTCTGTTGTGATATTGCCTTTTTCATCCCATATGCTAGTAATTTGAGTTCTTTCCCTTCTTTTCTTCATTAGCATGGCTAAGGGTCTGTCGATCTTATTTATTTTTTCAAAGAACCAACTTTTAGTTTTGTCAATTTTTTCAATTGTTTCTTTTGTTTCGATTTCATTAATTTCAGCTCTGATTTTAATTATTTCTTTCATTCTACTTCTTTTGCTGTTGTTTTGCTCTTCTTTTTCTAGGATTTTGAGATGAAGTGTGAGATCATTTATTTGTTGTTTTTTTCTTTTTTTAAGGAATGAACTCCAAGCAATGAATTTTCCTCTTAGAACTGCTTTCATTGTGTCCCATAGATTCCGATATGTTGTGTCTGTGTTTTCATTTATCTCTAAGAATTTTTTAATTTCCTCCTTGATGTCTTCTATAACCCATTGGTCATTCAGTAACTGATTGTTCATTCTCCAAGTGATGCATGATTTTTCTTTCCTTCTTTTATCATTGATTTCCAGTTTCATTCCATTATGATCAGATAGGATGCATGGTATTATCTCTACTCCTTTATAATGTCTAAGAGTTGCCCTGTGACATAATATATGATCTATTTTTGAGAAGGATCCATGTGCTGCTGAGAAAAAAGTGTAACTGCTTGATGTTGGGTGGTATATTCTATATATGTCAATTAAGTCTAGGTTATTAATTGTGTTATTGAGTTCTATAGTTTCTTTATTCAACTTTTGTTTGGAAGATCTGTCCAGTGGTGAGAGAGGTGTGTTGAAGTCTCCCATGATTATTGTATGGTGGTCTATTAGACTCTTGAACTTGAGAAGAGTTTGCTTGATGAACACAGCTGCACCATTATTTGGGGCATATATATTTATGATTGTTATGTCTTGTTGGTGTATGGTTCCCTTGAGCAGTATGTAGTGTCCCTCTTTATCCCTTTTGATTAACTTTGGCTTGAAATCTATTTTATTTGATATGAGTATGGACACTCCTGCTTGTTTCTGAAGTCCATATGAGTGATATGATTTTTTCCAACCTTTCACCTTCAGTCTATGTATGTCTTTTCCTATCAAATGCGTCTCCTGTAGACAGCATATTGTTGGATCTTTTTTTTTTTTATCCATTCTACTAGCCTGTGTCTCTTAATTAGTGAATTTAAGCCATTAACATTTAGGGTTATTATTGAGATATGGATTGTTCTTCCAGCCATATTTGTTTATTTATGTTACTTAACATGGTTTGTTTTTCCTCTTTGATTATTTTATCGTTTTACTGTACTACCTCTCACTGTTGGTTTTCATTGTTATTTTCCATTTCCTCTTCCTGTAATATTTTGCCAAGGATGTTTTGAAGAGATGGTTTTCTAGCTGCAAATTCTTTTAACTTTTGTTTATCGTGAAAGGTTTTAATTTCATCTTCCATCCTGAAGCTTAATTTCGCTGGATACAAAATTCTTGGTTGGAACCCATTTTCTTTCAGGGTTTGAAATATGTTGTTCCAGGATCTTCTAGCTTTCAGAGTCTGTGTTGAAAGATCAGCTGTTATCCTGATTGGTTTACCCCTAAATGTAATCTCCTTCCTTTCTCTTGAAGCTTTTAAAATTCTCTCCTTATTCTGTATGTTGGGCATCTTCATTATAATGTGTCTAGGTGTGGATCTCTTATGATTTTGCACATTTGGCATCCTGTAGGCTTCTAGTATTTGGGATTCTGTCTCATTTTTCAAGTCTGGGAAGTTTTCTCATATTATTTCATTGAACAGATTGCTCATTCCTTTGGTTTGGGCCTCTATACCTTCTTGTATCCCAATGACTCTTAAATTTGGTCTCTTTATGTTATCCCAAATTTCTTGGATGTTTTGTTCATGATTTCTTAACAGTCTCGCTGAGATGTCTATGTTCTTTTCAAGTTGAAATACTTTTTCTTCATTGTCTGATGTTCTATCTTCTAAGTGTTCTACTCTGCTGGTAGTATTCTCGATTGCGTTTTTAAGTTAGTTTATTGTTTCCTGCATTTCTAGGATTTCTGTTTCTTTGTTTTTTATAACCTCTATCTCCCTATATAGTTGATCTTTTGCTTCTTGGATTTGTTTATGCAATTCATTATTGAAGTGATCTTTCATTCTCTGATTTTGTTGTCTAATGTCTTCCTTGAGACTCCAGATCATCTGAAGCATGTAAATCCTGAATTCTTTATCTGACATTCCATCTGCTGCAGCTATTACCTCTTCTAATGTTGAGTTGACCTGCATTTGCTTGTGGTCCTTTCTTTCCTTGTCTTTTCATACTGCTCGCATTTCTTTCAGCTTGGTGAAACTGTTGTGTTATTGAATTTTCTCCCTATATATTTATATTGCTCTTGTATAGTTGCAAAGTCTCCCTTGCAGGGGCAGGCGGTGGCTGTGCTCTTCCTCCAATTGGGGTGATCTGTCTATCATGCTGGCGGGCCGCTGGGCCTCTTCTCCAGGTCGTGTGGTCTGCCTACCTTGCGGGCAATGGCTGGGCCCCTCCTCCAATAGGGATGATCTGTCTACCATGCTGGCAGGCCGCTGGGCCTGTTCTCCAGTTTGCAGGTCTGCCTACCTTGTAGGTGCAGGTGGCGGCTGTGCCCCTCCTCCAATTTGGGTGATCTTTCAACTAGGCCGGCATGCCGCTGGGCCCCTTCTCCAGGATGCACGGTCTGCCTACCTTGTGGGCAGCAGCTGGGCCCTTCCTCCAATTGGGGTGATGTGTCTACCACACCGGCAGGCCACTGGACCTGTTCTCCCGGTAGGTCGCAGGTCTGCCTACCTTGCAGGCGCAGGCGGCGGCTCTGCTCTACCCCTCCTCCAATTGAGGTGATGTGTCTACCATGCCAGCGGGCCGCTGGGCCTGCTCTGCCAGTTGGTCACAGGTCTGCCCACCTTGCAGGAGCGGGAGGTGCCTCTGCTCTGCCCCTCTTCCAATTGGGACGGTGTGTCTACCACGCCGCCTGCCGCTGGGCCTGCATCGGTCAGTCGCAGGTCTGCCCACTTTGCAGGCTCGGAAGGCGGCTGTGCTCCATCCCTCCTCCAATTGGGGCGATGTGTCTACCACACCAGCGGGCCGCTGGGCCTGCCCCACTGGTCGGTCACAGGTCTGCCCGTCTTGCAGGTGCCGGCGGCGGCTCTGCTCCGCTACTCCTCCAATTGGGGCATGACATTTTTCTTTATAAAATTAAAGTCCTAGCTTTTTTCCTTCCTCTTGAGAATGAGCCCATTATACTCCAGACTCAAATGTTCTTGCAAGCCAATATGTATTTTTATTATGTTTGCATCTATCTCTCTATTTACCTACGCACACGTACACAAATTTTCTTCACAGATAAGTATTTTCAGGGTAATCAGTGCTGACTAATTCAGAGGAATATTTAGAGTCCTTCAAAATTATGAGGGTTATTGGTTGTGACTCCACACAAATAAATCAAACAAACCTCATGACAGAGTGAACATTAGTCCCTTCTGAATATTAACAAAAATTAAAAACATTATTCTGAAGTCCTATATGATAGCAAATAATAGATTTAGAAAACTGGATGCCTGTGGCAGGACAGCAAGTTCAGGGAGAGAAAATCATGCACCCAAGGCAAAGCCAGTGTAACCGTAGGATTATCATGATGAAACACTCGCAGGATAAAGTGAGGTTTGAAGATTGGCATGTCCAGGAACGTTCAGATTCAGAAGGATGCTCCAGATGGGAAATTCAGGCATCCATGCCTGGAGACGAAGCAGCGAGAAGCAGGCTTTAGGAGCCAGATGACAGCCACCTTGGCCAAGACCAGCAGAGTCGACCACATGGTGGCCACCATCCACCATGGAGAACCACCTCCAGCCCTCGGGGAAGACTGAATATATAGCCCTTTTCGGCTGGTGCACAGCAAGAACAGCACCCCAGACAGATCAGGGTGCTCAGGGTCACCTTCAGCACACACCAGTATGTTTTGCAACACACATTTTCAATCTTATAATCTGACAAAAACAGCAGAATTCTCTCACCATCCCTCTCCTGGTTTGTGATCTTGCTGCTTATTCTCCTGGCCATGGCCAGAACTCTTCAAGTCCAAGTATACACTGGTTATCAAAGTCCCTAGCCCCTCAACAAAGATCCTCATGAGCAAATTATTCTGCTCCCCATGAGCAAATTATTCCTTTGCTTCTGCCACTCCTCTGAGTCCACAGGAAAGAATGTGTGGCTGGCTAGCCCCACCACCTTGTGTGGCTGGCCTTTGTGGTTCCCTGATCATAAATAAGTACACATGCTGGTGTCCGAGGGTGCATGCTGGTGTCTAAGTACACATTCTGGGGCTCTAACTGACCCCTACATGGTGCCTTTTATAGTAAAGGACCTGAGTGTTCATTTCTGAGCCTTAAGAAAGGAGATATAGCTCTGAAATATTTTACAAGTGTAATCACTTTTTAGTTCTAGAGTTAATAAAAGAAATAAATCATACTTCCAAAAGTTTTACTGTTTTTGCTTTGTTTTGCATTTTAAATCTGATAGCCCTAGGAAAGTTGTAGCATCTGTGATGCTCAGAGAAGAGACCCACCACGGGATGAGGAGAGCAAGACTCAGCAGAGGCTGATGACTCAGATTACCACGAACACTGGTCCTCGGGGAAGAAAGAGTTGGGTTATTTGTGATCAAAAGCCCTGTTCATTTTCAGAAGTAGTTTCTGTTTACAATTTGCCAACCCCTGGGCTTTTCTCGTCCATAAGGGTGGTTGCCTGAGCTGCTCCTTCCCACTGCACTAGCATTCTTAGTCAAGGGTGTAAGGAGTGTGGGCTTCTGCTTTATCCACAGGAGAGCCTCGTGACTGCTCCTGCCTGGAGGGGCTTACTGTGCCTGGCCGTGGTGCTGCCCCTGCTTAAGAACCGGGAGGCTTTGAGCTTCCATCATAGGCATAAACCAAAGGCAAGAAGAATTCCTTTCCTTTGGTACCTCGCAGATGATCTTCTTGGGGAAGGTCAACATAACTTTGTCATTTCCCTGTCTTCAGAGAAAGTGCAGGTACCACACTGGTACACTGGCCATCATGTGGTCGACTCTACTGGTCCTGGTGGTTCCTGGGCAGCTGCAGGCGCTCAGAGCTGCCCATGCATATGTCTGCAAGGCTTTCCTGATTGCAGGCTGGCGCTCTCTTCCTCAGTCGGTCTGGCTCTCCTGAGCTTTAGAAAAGAATTGCATGAATTACGCATCAACTCACTTTCTAAGACTTGCAGTGCTCCCCATCCACACAATTCAGAAGCTAAGCAAACGTAATTGAAAATTACAGGCATCTCCAGCAGATAATTATCTTTCCAGAATTAAGTTCCTCTTGGGAAACTATTTTTACTCAACTGGTTCACTGGAATGGATTTCTTCTAAAGGAAATGTGAGAGCATCTTCATCTGTTATTAACTCATTGCCTTTAACTTGAGCAGCAACCAGACCAAAGATCGAGCACAGGTTAAGTTCATGTCAGAGGCCTGCTGTAAACGGGCAGCGTGACATACTTCCCTTTGCCTAACAGCCTAAGAAAATTAGAGAAAATCCTCCAAATTGATGAAATATAGATAGGTACAGCAACAACATCTCTTACCAAACTTTCCTGAGGAACAGGAAATCAAAATTTAGCTTCCAGCCAAGATGGAATTACAAAGACCAGATTTATCCTTTTACCTCAAATGATGAAATAACAATCAGACAAAAATGTATATTTGGAAAAGTTACCTTAATGCTTTCTTTAAAAAAAAAAAAGACACTAGGTGGAAGGAAATGAAAGAGGATAAACCCAGAAATTGCAAACCAGCAGGATGTGTCTAACAACTGCTCCAGTTCTGCTGGGGAGCAGTGTCCAGGCTGCTGGGCAGGGAGCATCCAGAGACAGGAACTGGACACTCCTAGCCGACAGACAGTTCAGGGACACCAAGGCGGGGGGTATCTGCAGCACAGGACGCTGAGGAGGAGAGGGGGCTAGGTAGAGGGCTCAGGATTGTCAGAGGGTAAGCAGAGAACGGGTAGTGCACGGATGCAAAGAAAGAACAGAACTTTGCACCAAGATCAGAAGAATCTGAAGGAACATAGTGGGAACATAATGACAGACACACAGGGCCAGCCTTGGGGCCTGCTTCCTCAGTCAGGTTGGAACAGTCTCATCATTTGCAGGCAACAATTGAGTCCTCAGAATGGGGACTGATCAGCCCTGCACTGAGCACTATTCTGGTTCCACCTAAATATAACTCTGCAGAGTCAAACTATGTCCAAGTACCACCTTCCAGAACAAAGTGCAATGATTTTTGTAGGAATGCAAAAAACACATCCAACACCCAATAATGCAGGCAACGAATCATAACCTAGAATCCAGAATTCTACAATGCTCTTTTTTATCTAATAACAAATGCACACAATGAAAGTCTGTTATACTGAGAAATAGGCACCAATAGGAAGCTTGACATCCAGCAGAGGCCAGAGGGGTAGCAGGTGTCATCAGGGAGGTACACATCAGGCACAGTGGGACCACGCAGGTGGGCAGTGACACTCCCACGTGGAAAATGCCTTGGCCAGGGCTCTTGTTGTTTGAAAGAAGAGTGAGGGGTGGCTTTACTCAAGCAAAGTGGGGTTTACTGATAACAGACTCATGGACTAGATAAGAAGCAATCAGAAAGCCACAGGGAAACTGGGCAGCCATGGGACCATGCGGTCTGCTAGTCCTAGGGTCTGTGATTCTACCTGTGTGCCGCAATCTGGCTGGCTGGGCAAAATAACCGGGGGGTGGGGGTGTGTGACAAGCAACTTGTGTACATTGATACAGCAGGAGTGGGAGCCGTCTATTGTAGGACAGGAGGGGTATATATACATTCCACACAGCTTATCTAATTAACATAAACTAGATACAGCAGTCAACCAATAAGGAATCTCCACACTTAATGGCTCACTGGTAGTTACTTCACAAACCACTCCCTCTGGCAAAATGCCAGGCGCCATCCTGACTTGTTTACAGACTCTAACACCTGTGCACCTGAGCTCCTCCCCCAGGACTCAGCTTGTCTGGTACAAGAGAGCCACTGTAGTCCCACGGAGCCCCCGACCTAGCTAGTCTATTGCTTAGTCTCCCAAAGAAAGCCACTGGGTTTGATGAGCAGCCACACAGACACATCTTTAAAGTAGGTGTCCACCTCTGCCCAACTGCTGTGACTGCAGGCACGTCGTCACTATCTTCTTCAGAGCTGTGCTCAGGGAAGACTGACTTCACAGGGGGTGAGCAGGTATCACACAGGAGGACCAGAGGGATAAGCAGATGTTTGCCAAATTGATGGGAGAGATCATTCTATCAGTTAAGAATCACAGAAATGTGTGTCCTTGATGTCTGGTTCCTAGATGACCAGTTTCTTCATTCATTAGTCTTCTCAACTAATAAGAAAGAGAAAAAATTATATTGAAGTCATTTCTAACTCTAACTGCCTATGAGGTCTCCCTAGCATGTTTTTCTTACAGAAATGGCCCTGTCAGCCATCTTCAGTTAAATGCCCCAGGAGAAAGGAAACCTGGAGTTTCCTCTGTGTTCTTTGGCTGGTCAGATCCAACCTGCAGAAGCACCTGGCACCCAGATGCGTTCGTGGGCGGCTGCTGCTAAGTGGGATGGACTAAGAGGCAGAAAAGGTCCTGAGCAGGCAGGAAGACTGCATCCTGAAGAGCAACTGGAAAAAACTAGGGATTTTCTTGAAAACACGGAGCTAAGCAGTGAGACATTCCCTGACAGCTGACTGCGAACATCTACCTGGGCTAGGAAAGGCCACCCAGACCTGACGGGGATCCTGGGGCCACACTAACAGACAGAATGGAAATGGTTGAGAGATTTCAACTCAACGAGAAAACAATGACCTAAGCATTGTTGTTGTAAAAAAAAGGAAATGAAACTTCTTGTGATCAGGGAATGCCTGGAAACCAAATCAAAGGCTAGATTACAGCTATTACACAGTGTCCCTGCTGAAGAGCTAAGACAAGCCTGGAATTGCTTTTGTCACAGAGAAAATGCAAAGCCAGAGTTAATTAGATGGAAAAATATTTTGTAGTGAATCTGGAGAATCATTCTTAGTTCTTTTTAGGACAAAATATAAAATTCACATATGATGTTAGAAAGCAGGTTTGATCATAAAGAGACCTTTGCCACAGGGAGAGGTGGAGGGCAGCAGATCAAAGACTAAATGCCTGTGTTCTGATTTGCAGCATGGCCCATGTACAGGTACAAGGGACCTGCTCAGTTTTAAAGGACCCCAGTTCTATGGGGTCCTTTGGCTATGAGAAGACGGCCAACGTGGAAGGACACAGTGAGGCCTGCTCACGTTCCCCCTGGACAATCGCTGGGACTGGCAGCATGAGGAAGGGGGAGGGGAAAGTCCCCTCTGTATTGGCATCTTTATACTTCACTAGGAAAATCTCTGACTACAACTTCCAGGGCCACTTAGGAAGCTGTGTGACACTGATCAGCCAGCCCTGGCTCTGTGCCTACCTCAAACACCAGAGAGCTGCACTCTGGCTCTATCGTCCACAGGGGACCTGGTGCTTATACCATTGTGTGCCTCGGTTTCCCTGCCTGTAAAACAGAGAAATAATGGTAGTTCCTTCCTTGAACAGTTGAGTTAAAGCCATATGTGTGAGTATATATGTGTATGTATGTACATACATGTATATAAAATACAAAACTGTTTCTCCCTCTTTCCTGTCCCAAGCACATGTACCCCTAAAGTGTACCTCTGCACACTTAGTCACTTAATTAACACTAGGGATGAGGGGAAAAAAACATAATCTATACTCTAACTTGTTTCTTTTCCCATTAACATGAATAAGGATCCTTTTCAGAATTATGGCTTGGTGGTTAAGAATTTGAATTTATTTTTCCCAGTGACTGTGTTTTTAAATTTGAAATGTAGAAATAAAAGTAGCTTATTAGTTTAGGTACCTTTTAAGGCAATATTTTATTGTGTGGTTTTGGATAAATCATTGTTGAATCCCAGCATTCTTCCAACTTCCCACGCTCTGCTTGTTTCTAATTCGAGTCCCTGTGTGGCAGTTTTTCAGCCTCTTGTTGGACTGAGGACGTAATTTCAGATCCTGTCACTGGAATTCTTTGTGACAGGCAAAGTCCTTTGCCACTGGCTAACTGGGTTCTTTAAGCTGGGTCTGGCAGGCACAATCACAAGTATCTGGAGGATTTGTGTTTTTCCATTGATAAGAAGAAAAGTTTCCTGGGACCAACGTGTTGGATATTCACGCTGAGACTGTGAAAGGTGGCTCCAGCCCCCGGTGCCCAGCACCTGCGTTGCATGCACACCCCAGAGCTGGACCAGCAGCCCAGCAACCCAAGCAAGCCAAGGTCCCCACATCTCTGCCTATGGGGACGAGGCCTAGCCCACATGGAGACCTTCAAAGCAGGAACTTGTTTGTGAGATAGTGCTCAGCTCCTTGGTGTTCAGCTGACAGAACCTTACCACATCTGCTACAGGAAACTGGCTTTCCTCCCAGGAATGAGGGAGCTGATTCCCTCTTGGGGGTATGTGCTGGCATCTGAAACCCCTTACCCCACAATACACACACACATGCATACCACACATACACAAAAAGCATTTTCACTGCAGGAAAGCTCTGAGAAAATCAGTTTATGAACATGTGACCTACTGTAACTACTTGCTTTAGAATAAAATGGTGCATTTCCTGACTTTTATGGCAATAGAAAAAGTGCCATTTTCCCATTTGCTAAAAGAAATTTTAAATGTGTGATGAAAGAGGGAAAGACTCTATTATCAAACAGAAGAGCCAATGTTCCCCTCTTCCCTCAAATTATAGGAAGGAGCCTGAGGATGTGAGAATCTCTGTGCTCACACAGATATGCTCTGCAAAAATTGTCTTTTAAATATTACTTGGAATGATTTCCAAGGAAATTTACATTTTGCTGCAATCATAGATATGCTTTTATAACTTATCTATGCATGTAGAGAAACATCTATAGTTTTGAGTAAGACACTGAATTATTTTTTCTAAGATCATATGTTGAGGCTGGGGGTGGAGATCCTCAGCAAAGCATTTATCTGGCATGTGCAAGGCACCAAGGTCCATCCTCAGCACCAAAACTAAATAAATAAAATAATATAGGAAAACATGTTAAAAACCTCAGAAAATATAGGTAGACCAGTTTAAGAAATAAATTGAAAGATTCCTGGCAATTTAAAATGTCACAAAACTATCCTTCACCTCTAAACACAAAAATGATGGTTCAGACCTGACCTCCTCCACCCCCAAGAGTGAACAAAGCTTAAAAATAAAGGGAAACTCTCAGGTGACAGAAATGAAGAGAGACATGGAAGCCTGACTTACCTCCAGGGCTGAGGCCGTGGCCACCAGAGGGATTCTAGAGCCCAATGCAGATGAGGGGCCAGGTGCTGGCCTCCAGGTCCTGCATGGGGACATCACACTTTATCTCAGGCCCCGGAAGGTCGGTGGGGGGGGAGGGGCTGGATCAGAAAGCCCCTGACCTGCCAGAGGGAACCTGGAAACTCCTCCCACTGACTCTTCCTGTTGGGTCCAGGAGTAAGTGTCCAAACATGCAAAGTATGGGCCTGGAACATGAGCCAGGGCAATTAGGTAAGAACAGACAGGAAGCATGGAAACCTCTAAGGCCTCAGGGAAGCAAAATCAACTCTCCTATTCACTACTATTTGGGGAACAATTGATCCCCATGAATTTGAAATGGAGCATGAGCTTAAAATACCCAGACTGCAGCCTGGAGAAGGAAGCCAAACACCATGAAAGAGAACCAGTAAATACGACAGGAGTGAGCATGATCCCACAGCACCAATAAAGACTGCTGGGAAAGTAAAACTGGAGAATAATGCACAATGCAGAAAGAATAAAATTAAAATGACAGAAAAAGTCAACCCAAGGGTAATAAGTAGCTCAAAAACAATCAAATACACTTGCATAAATGAAAAAATAACTAGCAATTGAATAAGTACCAAGGGGGTCTACGGCCATACCACCCTCAACTCGCCCAATCTCGTCTGAATAAGTACCAAGGAGCAAGTTTGGTTTGCAATAGAGGCCTAGGTTGGCTTTACATCTTTTATTTTTTAACTTTGTATTTTGAAATAATTTCACACTTAGAAAAAATTACAAAATCAGTAGAGAATTTCCAAACACTAGTGTTCACATATTTCATGGCTGCAATATAATCACAGAGACTAAAAATTCACTTTGGTAGAAAACTATTAATTAATATACACATTTTATTAAATTTCAGCAGTTTTCTCACTGGTCCCCTCTCTCTGTTCTGGGATCCAAAATCGCTTTGTGCTTAGTTTTCCTTTATATGGGTCTCCTCTGACCTATGATAGCTCTGCAGGGCTCCCTTGTTTTTACAACCTTGACTCTTAGAGAGTGCTGGCCAGCTACTTTGAGGAATATTCCTCTATTTGGAAAAGAAAGGTGTTGCTTCATGCTGGGTTGAGTTTAATCATTTCTGGTGAAAGACCACAGAATTAGTATACTTTATCCTATCAAGGGCACATGGTGTCTATCCATCTCCTCCCTGGCAACATCAACTTCAATCCATGCGTTAAATTGTTATTTTTTTTTTGTTACAAAGTTACTATTTTTTTCTTCTTCAATTATTACACATTAATTCTAACATAAATTGGTGTTATGGTACCATAATATTGACTTTTCTGTTCTAATGGTGATATTTTTATTCCAATCATTTGTTCAATATTTAATATTATCATTTATTAACTAGAATTCTGTAAAGAAGAGCTGCTCGTTCTCTGCTCACATTTATTTATTCAACTCTTTATTTATTTAGAACCAGGGATTGAACCCAGGGGTGCTTAACCAACTGAGCCACATCCACAGCCCTTTTTTATTTTTTTATGTTGATACAGGCTCCCTGTGGGATGCTTAGGGCCTGGCTAAATTGCTAAGACTCCTGTGATCCTCCTGCCTCAGCCTCCCAAGTCACTGGGATTACAGTTGTGCACCACCACGCCCAGTTAAACCATTTAGTTTACATCAGCATGAGCTCAAGGGTATTTATAGGGTATTTATATTCTCTGGGTATAGTGCAATACTGTTATTATTTATTGCTTCTTAAATCCTTCCACATTTGGTCACTGGCACTCATTGGCACTGGCTGCAGGTCCTTGTTGACCTCCCCCATCCTCTGAGCACACCATGATATGATCCCCATGAATTTGGAAGGGAGCATGAGCTTAAAATACCCAGACTGCAGCCCTGAGCACTGTGGGTCCCTGAGCACCCTTGGCTGCTTCTCTTGGAGAACAGTAATCAGAAGCCACAGTGTAGATCTGGATGTCCTCATTACTGTTGAGGGGTCATTGACTCCAGGCTTCTAAGACTAGATGGAGCTTGGAAAATTATGCATTTATACTAATCCAGGAGATGGTGCAATTACCTACACCAGGGGAAAAGACAAACCAAGATAGTGCACGCAATTAAACAAACACCACACACACACACACACACACACACACACACACCAACTCTACACAGGAAAAAATTTGCCTAGAGAAGCATGGCTGTGCAGTAACATGGAAACAGAAGGTGCTCAATCACCAAGAGGCGGCCATGAGAGAATGTGGAGAGGCAGCTTGAGAGCAGCTCAAATAAGGAATAAAGTGACTCCTAAAGGAGAGAGTCAAATTTTTTAAAAAAGTAACTTTAAATATGTATTCTCTGATAACGTAAGTATACATGAAATAAGTTTTCTGGATGACTTTAAATTATAGCAATCTGTGTCTCTGGAGGCATATACTTAAAGAAGCAAAAGAACTGAAAAAATTGTTTCAAGACACTCAGAACTCATTCTGTTGGTGTTAGTGTTTATATTATTGTTCTGCGACTATTGTATGTGAACTAGAGATAAGGGAAATGAGTAATTGTTTTGAAAACAGAGATTTTCAATGAGAAGGAAACACAAATGTAAGATCATGAGTTTATCTAAAATCTGCAAATCGCCTTACACTTGAATTTCAATTATTAGAATAAATGTAGACATGTATTTCATGTGAAAAAATTCCCAGCTGACACATGGAAAAAGTCTGAAGACAATGAATAAACCCATAGCAATGCATATATTTACTGTTTTGATTGTGATTTCCAAGTGAAGGAAATAGGGGTCCTTGTCTTTTAGGGCCGAGGCTTTCTGGGAAACTGAGGCAGCATGAAGACCTCCCCAACCTGGCAACCCCCACTTCAAACCCTGAATTTTGTGATCAAGTCAGAAATATTTCAGACATGTTGCTCAGGGTAACAGGCATGAGTTTATTGAAGGGATGGGAAAAGGAAAAGAGACACTCTCAAGGGAGAGAGAGGGTCCTCTCAGAGAGGAGAGGGACAGTGTGCCTCTACACTCCTGTTTTACTGGGGTCCTAGAGAAGATACCAGGGAGTCCTGCCCAGGCCACCTCTTGACTTTTGACTGACAGCAGGATGGCATCTGACTTTCAAGTCCCCACTGCCATGACAACTCTACCTTGGCCCATGATGACCAGTTCTAATTGGATTCTCAACCACAAATTCTTACAGATTTTATGGTTAGGAGGAACTATCCTTAGCTCTTCCCTGAGTTCTGGGATCTGGTCTGTGAAAAGGGTCCTAGAACTCTCGTCCTTCAGGGTAACATGGGTTCCTCTCATCAACATTATTTGGGGCCTGTATTCCTCCTGCAGTGAACAGGTAGTTTGCTGAGCCTCAATAACATGACCTACCCTGTCCACTGAGGTCAAGCGGGGCAGCAGGTCAATTGCTTTTTGGAAAAGAAAGCATGTGGGTGTCAGCCCAGTGGGCCCGCTTTACAGAACTATTCCCTTAACCTCGTGTTCCCAGCATTCTCATCTGTCTGCTCCCTATCACTTGGGATATTAACTAATCCCTGAAATGGGAAGAGAAACTGAAAGTTGGATTCTGAAACCTTTTGCCATATCTGGAATGAAAAAAGCTGGTGAAGACAATTATATCATGGGGTTGGGGACCAACTCAAGAACTTCTCTCATAGCCTCCCACTGGCCAAAGCTGGTACAGCTTGGGCAAACACGAAGGAAAACAAAGGCTACATTTGTGAATTTCGAAAGATGCTAGAAAATGAATCAATCATTTAGAGAAAGAGAGAACATTTAAATGGTCTTCCCAGCTGGGTGCAGTGGTGAGTGCCTGTATCCCAGCTGTTTGGGCATCTGGAGCAGGAGTGTGAGGTCAGCCAGTGTAAGATAGCAAGACCTCATCTTAAAAACAAACACATGAGCAAAAAATAAGTCACCTCTCCTATGCCAACTGTACCACAAGGCAACTCAGACAGGTGATGAAGCAGATTCTTTTAATAAAAATATCCTACTCAATAAAAAATTAGGAATGATAGAACTAAAATGTTTTGTAATTCCTGGTGAATCAATGCATCAAGGATGACCCTCAGTGGCTGCTAAAATAAAACAAGTATATATTATATGTAAACAAACATGATGCATTTCTAATGAAATATGTATCATATTCTACAAAGTAGACTTTCTCCTCCAGTAATGGAATATTTATTTGATGGCATTAAGTTGCAATCTAATTGGAATTTATAGAAAATACAGGGGAGAGATGAACTTGCTAAATGAGACCATGAAGGTTCAATCACCAGGGCAAGGATTAAAATGTGAGCTGTCATCTTAATAAAGCTCAATAATTGCAGAGCAAAACAAAGCATGCATGCACAAATAAATCCATGCCTAGAAACATTGGAGGGAAACAATAATCCATAAAAGTTAATGGAAAGATAATAAAAGCATCCAACCAAAAAGAAAAATGTAGATTACCCCCAAAGAATGAACCTGACTTATTAGCAGAAGGAGATTCCAGAACACAATAGAATGCCTTTAAAATATTTGGGGAAAAAATGCAACATTGAATTTTTAACACAATTAAGCTGACATTTTAAAGTAATACACAAGAATTATTTATGAAAATTTAGGGTATTCTATCTAAAGACCCTAACTGAGAGAATTAATAGAAGATATGCTTCAGAAAGAATGAAAAATATGAGGGTAATAAACAAAGACGTGACAGAGGTGTGATGAGGTATGCATGTGTTTATCCATTCAATATTTTTAGAGTTTAGTTCTTGAGTTGGACTTGAGATCAGGTGGAACTGGAATAGCAGTGTGATCACAAGAACAGCAGCTGGTCACCTATCAGGAACGCCTTCCCCAGCCTGTGACTCTGAGCTGCCTTGTCCCTTGTTGGGCCACAGGGTGGGGTGATGGACCTCAGTTCCCACCACAGGACATGCCTGCTTTCACCTGTTCCCATGCAACTCTGCTGCTGCCACATGAGCCAGCTGGTCTGGTCTGTTACATGTTAGACATGTGGAACAGCGTCTCTGCACCCCAGTCCTGTTGGGCCAACTGCCAGAGTGTGTGGCTGAGGCTGAGCAAAGCCTGGCGAGCTGCCTGGTGAGCTGCTCAGATGACTGGTGGCTGGATGCAGGCATCTAAGGGGTCCACTGTCAGCCCCACGTGGCCCAGTCAGCAGCTCCACACCACTGAGCTGCACTTCATAAAATACCAACAAAAGATTGTTGTTTGAAGCCACTGTGTTTTGGGGCAGTTTGGTGTGCAGCAATATCTGTTCCTGGTGAACAATAACAGAGATAATTGGAGGCCGTAGGTAAGAATAAAAGCTATGTAGTTTCTAAATACATTCAAGAGGAAAGTAGAGATTCCAACTTAAGACTTCAGGTACATATTATAAATTTAGTAACTACCAAGAAAATAAAACACAATTAAATCCAAACCAGAAGCAACAATGAAACAATAAGTAACTCAAAACAATCTCCTAAAAGATATAAAATAAAAAGAAGCCCCAAAAAGGTAAAGAGAAAACACTGAACAGGCAAGTAGAATCAAATCCAAATATAATAAGCATGCAGAAGTAGATTAAATCGTTCCTTCAAAAATAGATTCATGTATTATATTTTTTAAAATCAGTACTTCTATGTGCTATTGCTGAAATATATTTCTATAATTAAAGGAAAGAGAGATTAACCATAAAGTGATGGGGCCTCCACATCTAAAATGTGGATAATGATACAGGCTAAAGTTTCCTCTCAAAACAAAAATAAATAAGTAAATTCCAGAAAATATAGCAGATGGATGCTTTGATATCGTACAGGTTTTACAGAGAGTTGCTGGTATCCTGAGGTAGCCTAGAACCTCTCCAAGGAGGGAAAGTGGAAATAAAACCAGACCCTGGCTGACACAGAACCTTGATAGTGAGGGAACAGGATCCAGTTTTCCCCAGGAGCAAATGAGGGGCCAGGAACAACCACAGCTCTGGGATTAACAGAGGGACCCTCAGGCTGCAGCCCCAGAGAAACCAGACCTGATAGGACCCTGTGGAGTAGAATAATCAAGACAGCCAAGTGGTGCCAGATCTCAGCACCACCAAGCTCCAAGCAGAGGCCTGCAAAGTTCCCCGTGGGGACAAAGGGTTCAAGCTGCCCTGAGGGAAGTCCCCTGGCAAAGCCTGGTCTGCATTCACTCCAGGTATTAAATTCTAAGACACCGAAATGCAGACTACAGAATAACTCTTTCTGACACTTTAATGGGGGTAGAATACAATAGTGAGGAAAGACAGGACTGTGTTAAAATTGTCCACTGGATCTGGAAAATGACAAATAGAACTTTTAGAAACCGTAAACTTTGAAAAGAAAAAAAAAATAATGTGGGGCAAAATAGCAGCTTAGACATCCTTGAAGGATGAATTGAGAGGTTAAGAGACAGGAAATCCAGCATAAGTCCTAACACTCAAATAGGATTTGCAAAAGGAGAACAAAGGACAAAAGGGGACAATTAACATTTGAGAGAAACGACCCCAAATGAAAAGGATGGAAGCAAGAATAGCCAAAATGGAGACAAAGGACCCTCGCCTAGGGTCCTCCATCCTGCACAGGAGAACAAAATAAATCCATTTCATATAAACAAAACAGAAGGGTTTCCATTAACACACCCTTATGTGGAACTAGTACTTTAGGATATAAGTACTTCAGAAGAAAAGTGTCGACCATCGTCTATGAAAAGAGAAGGAGAGTAGAAAGTCAGACCTATGGAATATGGCTATGTGCTGTTTCTGAGAGCGCCTCAATAAGACAGAGGATCTAACTGTTGAGAGAGAAAAGTGGGGAAAAGCAGTAGGAGACTTTGGGGGCCAAGGATGTGTGTCTCTTTTTGATTGTGCAGATGATTTGATTCCAGACTGCATACAGATGTCAACCCTGTCAGACTGGGTATTTAAATATGTACCTTTTACTGGATGCCAATTACATCTCTGAAAAGATGTTTAAAGGAAAATATTAAGAATAACAACACTGGAAAGATTGCCTTTGGCCTTGTGATATTAGACAAAATAGACTGTAAGGCAACACTCATCATAAAAGATAAGGTTAGGGGTGGGGTTGTGGCTCAAGCGGTAGCGCGCTCGCCTGGCATGCGTGCGGCCCGGCTTCGATCCTCAGCACCACATACAAACAAAGATGTTGTGTCCGCTGAAAACTAAAAAATAAGTATTAAAATTCTCTCTCTCTCTCTCTCTCTCTCTCTCTCTCTCTCTCTCTCAAAAAAATAAGGTTAACTGTGATACAGTGATAGATTATAAGCGTTCAATTTTAATTAGAGAATAAGTTGTCATAGCACCCCAAATATTAAGTTATATGTACAAATAGTTATAGGTTTTTTTAAATATATATATAAATACAAGTATATATTGATATATCACTCAATACAAATACAAATCTCAATTATTGACATGTTAAGTAGACACAAAATTAGAAAGAATACAGTTAATTACCTAGCAAATCATCAGAGAAATGCAAACCCAAACCACAATGAGATAGTATCTCATTCCAGCAAGAATTGCTACAAAAGATAACAAAGAAGGCCGCAGGTGCTGGCCAGGATGAGAGAAGGACCCTGGAATCCTGTGGGCAGAAGTGCAAAGTTAGGACATGGTAGAAACCCACAGAGCTTCCTCACAAGTATGAATAGAAGGACCACGTGATCCAACAATCCCACTGCTGGACAAGTGTGCCCAGAGGAAGTGAAACAGGTGTGTCAAAGAGACACCCTCACTCCTCACAACAGCCTTAGTGCTCGTGAACTGATGAGTGGACATAGAAAGTGTGTTCAAGTGCACAATGGATGCTACTTCAAATGCTGTCATCCAGGACAACCCGGATGGAACTGCAGATGCCCGGGTAAGTAAATAAGCAGTGCACGGCCTCACTCATGTGGAATATTAAAAAGTCGACCCACTGAAACTGAGAGCAGAAGGGTGGTCACCAGGGGCTGGACAGAGGAGCGGGAGATGGCTGCAGGTGGATCCCTTGTGCCAAGTTAAGGTTAGATGGTTCTAGTGTGCCACAGCGCAGCAGGGTAGCTGTAGAGAATAACTGTTGACTGTTCATTTCAAAAAGCTACCAGAAAGAATTAAAAATCTTTTGCCATAAAGAAATGCTAAATGAGCAGACCGGTAGGTTAACTTTTTTTGAGTGTTACACGATATAGACACGCACTGAAACATCACAGGTGCCTGAATAGTACGAACAAGCTTATGTTTTATATATGAGTTTTGAAAACACATGTAAATTTAAATTAAAGGAAAAGAAAAAAATAGTGGACAGATTGACCAAAATAAGGATTCTGGACTTCTTCCAAAATTACAGCATGTCATTGTCAAAAGTTTGGAGTGCAAGCCAGATCTTAATTCAATTCTATTCTGCTGCTCTCCATGGCCTCTCACGTGACACAGTCTTGTCTACCTTAGAACAAAGCCCTGTTGCAAAAACTATTGTTAAAAAAATGAAGTGCGTGCAGTGCCTCTGGCACCTGATCATGTCAGGCCCATGCACCCTCGGGAGCCCTTTGTGCTGGTCCTCACCTTGCTGTCCTTCTTTACCTCCCAGCCCTTACCTCCAAGAACCTTCATGGACAGGTCTACCTGATTGCTTGTAACATAACAAATTCTTGCTATCCATTTTCTCTGTCTTTTCTCCAGGGGTCACAACCCCTTCCAGGATATCTCCTATTCATCGTCTCTCTCGCACGCACCCCATCTCTGGGCCCAGAAGACAGCCTGTCTAGTCAGTGTATGCACTTTTTAAATATTCTGTGAGTGAACAAATGAACCAATGAAATACTTCATGGCATCCATACCCTCGATTTTACCTTTAGCCAGATCTTGTTTTTCTTTCTGACTTTTCATGTAAGGATCTATATCCTCAAAAGATATACCTATTGCAGTTTCTAACTGCTGCACAGATGTGGCATGTCTAAGGCACAATGTGCTCTATCCAAAGGTTATTCTGAGAGAAAATTAAAGAAGTAACCCAAAAAGGCAAGATGGAATATACGGGAGTGTTTTGTTAACATGGTACAACATGTTCTAGTGGATGCATCTATTTACATGTTTATATATGTTTCATATTTAGGTGTAGGTGTGAATCTAAGGCTATATTCTGTACAGAGAAGGGTTAGATAGTCACATAATAGAATTCCTTTCAAGCCCCCTGGACACAATATATATGTTGTTAAAATCTACCAGACTACCACTGTGTCCAGAAAGAATAGATGCCATATTCTACAAATGGGGCTCTCTTCTCTGTCCGCTCTTTCCATCTTCAAATGAAATCCCAAGTCAATGATCTGAGGTGGTCAGAGTCCAGATGCAGACAAATAAAGGAATTCTTTGTCCCCAGACCTTTTTTCATGAAAATTTTAAGTGAAAACAAACAAACAAAAAACTCAATCAAAAACATTATGAAATTCCATAGTCCTTCCCAATGAGATGACCTCTACTCCCCACCCCACGGCCTTATGGTGTTTATAGCCCCACCAGCCAGAGAAAAACCCTAGCTGGCTTCCAGAAGCTGTGGGCCTCCTCCCAGCTTTCTCCCTTTCTGAAATCCATTGTCAGTACAGGCTGGACTGTCCTCCTCTGGCTCAGAGCTGACAATGACAAGGAGAGAGCCCCTGGGGAGTGCACGGAGAACACCTAAGCTCTAAATTGCAGGGACTTCTTCATCTGTGCTTCAGTTCTAGATGTTCCTGCTCCTCTTTACCACATCACAGATCTGTGCAAGGGCTGCAATTCAATTATCCTCTAATTTCACCAGACATTCGCTGTAGCCGACTGCTTCTGGGGGAAATTCTTTGATCTCTGTGCTTCAGTCATGGTGTGAGTTTCATAAACATCCCTTCTTAACCTGAGCAGGAGCGTGACCCGAAAGGCTGCCCCACCCTGTTCTCTGGATCCTCTCTGAGTCACCCTGGAAATTATCCACCCCATGCAGCAGCAGTGGCTAAAATACTATCCCTTTGTTTATTTCATAAAGGTCTGATCATTTTTTTTTCTTTTTCTTTTGCGCTTGCATCTTGTTGATCTCCTTCTTCTTTGCAGTGTGAGTTAAAGTCATAGCTAGCACCACTATGGAGGACATGATTGATGTCTAATGAAATTTTAATAAGAAGCTCATAGTGCACATGAAAGTCCTAGGTGAATACTATACATGCTGAGTGGACCCTCCCTTCTATCCTGCATATGCCTCAGGCTCCAGGGTCCGCCAGCATTGCTCTCAGCGGCATTGCTATCTGTGCACTAGGTACACAGAGGCTGAGCAGCTCCTCTGCCAGGTGCAGCAGGATGGGAGAGCCATCCTGAAGTGGGAAAGGACAGTTTAGCTGCAGGAGGAAGATCTGCGTCAGCTCACAGAACAGACGCAGGAGCCTCGGTGTGATTTTTTTCGGCCCTCCCTCTGTTCCAGAATGTGTCTCATTAATCTCCCAGCACACCGTCTGAGACTTGAAATTCTTTTGCCTTCATTTTTGACAAGAATATGAGGCTGAACATAAGGCGACAGAGGACTAGTACGACAGAAGACGGGTTAACAAAGAGCCTCCCGTGCTGATTGCGGAGCTCTGGATTATTTTAATTGCAATAATAACTTTCTTTTTCTGTGACTACAAACAGGCTGTATTAATTATGGTGACCCTGGCAACAAAGTCAACGAATTATTTTTTCTCATTCTTTTGAAAATGTGGTTCCTATTTTACTTAATGCGCCTTGTGTATTCTCAATGGTCATTTATAGGACTTAAATCACGGGGCTAGGGTTTTGACTTTCTTTCTTCAAGTCTTTAACAGTAAAAATGCCAGTTTCCCCTCTCATATTTAAGGAGAGTCTCATCAAAATGCTGAAAGAATCTGCCTGTCATTGGCCTTTCTGAGCTAATGGAGTTATGGTATGGTAACCCAATCAAATTTTTGGCATTAGGCCCTTAGTCCCCAATTAGTATCATCTATAACTTTTCCCCTTGGTTTGGCACATCCTCAAACTATGTAGTCTGTCCCTAACCATTTCTGGATTCCTCCTTTGCTGATAGTTCCCATCCGTGTGCCTTAGATGCCCCTCCATTGGTCTGTGCTGGGTGGGAGTCATGGAAGGCCAGTCTGGCAGATTCTCATCAGGACACAGTGGGGAACAGGGTGGGAAGCCTGTGGTGCACACACGGTGAAGATGGCAGACCTCAGGCTCATCACTGATACCCTGGATTTCACGATGTGGACAATGAAAGTCAGTGAAGGGTCATAAGGCCAAGAATGGTTTGGATGATTGATTTAGCCATATCATAGATAGGACTCTAATGCGAAGCCACACAGGCCATATGTGGGTGGCCCAGTTCCAGAAACTGCTAAAGACACTGCAGTTCACAGTCATGCTTGAGGTGTTTAATATAATGGTTCTAATCAGACATTTGGGGGAAATGAGCACCTACTTATAAAGACATTTGAGTTTTAGTAATACAGGTAAAAAATTACTAGGAGAAATTCAATTTCTCTCTCTCTTTCTTTTTTTTTTGAGTAAAAGTATGGAACAAGGGGCTGAATTAGGAGATACTTTGATTGTGTGTTAATGAGAGGTAGGATAAGGGCCTAACAGTGGGAATCTGAAGGGTGGAGTGGATGCCAAAGCCACAGTAAAGCAAGAAACAGCAAAAAATAATGACTCAAAAGACTCAGCAGGAGGACAAACAACCTGGTGACTGTCATGTGGGCAAGAGTGCCTCATGGAGAGAGGAACAGAGGGACATGGGTCTCTCCTTCACGGTTCTGGGTGGAAATGGAGCTACAACACCAGTCTTCCCACTCCCACAGAACTTCCCTCACTATGTTATCATGATTTTTTTACAAACAAAGCTCTCACTTTCATTCACTTTAAACTTCTAGAAGTCAAATTACTTAATATGCATAGCCCTTTAAATGATTCATCAAAGATCAACAAAAAATAGATGAAGTTTTCATTTTCTTCCCCATCTTAATTTTGAACACTGAAAGTTGTAAGAACAATGGCAGGTGTGTTTAAGGAAGGGAGAATCTAATATTTTCAAATGAGCATACCTTGCCAGGAACTGCACTAGAAGATCCATATTTTACTTCATAATCGCCCTGTGAAGTTAAGTACTTTTCCCATATTATGGATGGAGACAGCTGGCTGAGAGTGGTGAACCAAATTCCAAAGTCATGGAACTGGGATTCAAGTCCAGGCCTGACTAGGAAGAAGTAGATGATATCTACAGATACAGATCAGTAGGTGATGGATGGCTCAGTGTGGCTTCTCCTAAATGTGTTGAGGCAGCGGGAGGAAGTAAATTGGAAGTACAGTGCTCATTTTAGCTCTGGACTTTACTATCTTGGCTGTCAACATTGTTGTGCATTCTGTTTAACTGAGTGCTACTAAAATGATGTTGTACAAGGGTTTGACATAGAGGGAAGCTGACCTGTGATTTCCAAATATCACCATTGAAGGACTCATCAGACAGGTGCCGCCTGTTCCAATGTACCTTAGTCAAATCACCAAAAGACTAAAGAAAACCAACACAAAATATCCCACCTACCTTAACCTTCCTGATAAATAGGTCATCCACACACTAGGCATGCACTTTCTCCATGTTGCAGGACTGAAAACTACTCAGTGTTAGAGGCGTGGGGCGTTTGAGGACTCCTGATACCAGCAAATTCCTCAGAGCTACGGTGAAATCAGAGATGGACAGACCAATCCTTTCCCAAGATACTGGGAAGGAACCAGTGCTGGAACTAACTTCAAGAGTACACATCAGAAAGGCTCCACTTGGTTTTGCTTAAAGGCATTCACATTTGAATTTTAAACATATTCATAAGCGCTACTGGGGCCCTATGGACTCCATGTTTGGGCCTAAGAATACAAAGATCAGGATAAGGCCCTGTCTTATGAGTTAGAGGAAGCAACAAAAAAATCCTTTGAATGTCTTTGTCAACAAGTTACATTCAACTCTATAAACTTGGCTGGTATAAATGACTCCTTATGAAAAAGTAAGAGAAGAGTCCATGTATTTTCCAGAAAAGTGGAAATATGCAAAGTTGTATACCTCTTGTAGATTTGTGATAGTGCCATAGTTTTTCCTCAAGGTTTCATGTTACAACTGTAAAAGAGAAAAATAAAAGTTAGGACTAATATTTCTGGTAGGAAAATGATAGAGAATCTCCAAGTTCTTGGCTTTTAAAGACTAATCCATGAGCAGATGAGGAAGGGAAGCCAAATCAAAGTTGCTGTCCCCTGAAGTGTGTCAAGCAGAGGTTGCTTTAGGTCATGCAGGGCTCCAAATCCACTGACATCCTCGGAAACCTGGATCACTGAAGTCCTAGGAAAGTCGAGAATACCAATGACCTTGGAAGGAAATATCCCAAATCACTCCTGATTCAGAAGGAGAACGTACACTGGATGTCACCAGCTAGAGAGTCACACAACCTAAGGACTGTGACAGAGGAGGACAGAAGAGAGCAGCTGTGATCGTAGAAGGGGCTCTGGAACCAGGGAGCAGAAGGCCCATTTGGCATTTCCCATAATAAAAAGAAGCAGCATTTTATTAAAATTTCAAACGAGTTTCCTGTTCAGTCCTTTCCACCTCCTGCCTCCTCCCCCTTCTCCCCCCTTCTTTCCTAGTATAAATGGTTCTAGGATTGAGTACGTGTTTCAGAATATCACAAGGGCCCATAGATCACAGAAGTAATTAACGACAGTTGACTTTTGATGAAGTATACACTGATGTTTCTATTTCTTGAAAATGTTTCTGGGGCAGCTTGATAAGAATTTAAGCAAGGACGGTGAAATGAATAGTAACTGACTCAATTGTGTCGCTCTTTTAATGAAGAGTCTAACTATAGCAAAAGCATCGTCGGCTGGACTGATCTCAGAACCCCTGGAGACACCCAGTGAGATATGAGGCAGCATCTGCCCCTGGAGACCCACCAGGGAGTCCCAGCCTGGGCAGAGGTAACTGCCCTCTTTGCAACTGGCCTTGAGCCCCAGTGGTTACAGCATGCCCTGTTCTCCCTTCATCCCACCTGGCTTATTCAGCACAGTCGCTATGGCGGGGCCCCCTTCTACCTGCAGTTCACCCCGCTCTGTGCTCTGCATTCTGGGAAATTGCTTTTACCTTTCACCTTGTGGCCCAGCATCACAGACCCCTGATTTCCTGATTGAATACAGGTGTCCAGATGGCCCTGCAGCCCCAACAAATAATCATATAATTCAGTGACTCTGATGGTGATTTTATAAGAGATGTTAAGAAGATTAAAACGAAAACTCTCCCTGTATTTATAAAACATGCACATTCCAGTTTTCACATCTCACCGGACAAGGCCAAGGAGGAGGAGACCTTCCTACCCACCCTAGGAAAATAGATTCTCTTTACCTAAATCAGAATTTCACAGGACATAAACACTTTCTTGTCTACTGCTGTTGATGTTTAAAACTTCTTTTGAGAAACATAAACAATGATGATATAAAAGAAAAAAGAAAAAACAAAAATCAGAGGCTTCAAAGTGGTTTTACAGAGTAGCAGCCAAAAGGAAACCTGGCTAGCCAGCGCTGGGGGAGGGGCAAGCAGAAAAAATCAAAGTGATAGAGTGCCAGGGATCCCAGCAGCCTGCAGCAGGGCCCCGGAGATCCAGGCCAACTGATTCGCGTGGCCTGCCCTGCGGCTACAGAAGGCGTGGCGCCTCAGTGAAGCCATTAATTGGCAAGCAGGGAGGTTAGGGAAGGCCATTAGGTGGAATCCCACCAGCCAAGCCCACACGGACCCTTGGGCCGAGCACGGGTTCTCAGAAGGGGAAGGAAGCGGTACAGTCCCATCCCCCACAGCGGACACTCCGCCGAGGCAGTCAGCGGCCACCATCCGGGAAAGCTGAAGGATACACCGCCACTCTCCTTCAGAGTGCAACATCAAAACAGCGGACACTCCATCCAGGCAGTCAGCGGCCACCATCCGGGAAAGCTGAAGAATACACCACCACTCTCCAACAGCTTGCAACATCAAAACAGCCAGCAGCAGGACCCCAGAGATCCAGGCCAACTGATTCGCGCGGCCTGCCCCGCAGCTACAGAAGGCGTGGCGCCTCAGAGAAGCCATTAATTAGCAAGCAGGGAGGTTAGGGACTGCCATTAGGTGGAATCCCGCCAGCCAAGCCCACCGCCCACGCCCGGAACATGCCCAGCGACCTGCCAGCATTGTAGTCACGACACCCCAATTGGAATAGGGACAGAGCAGAGCCGCCTTCCACTCCCGGAACAGGCCCAGAGAGCCGCCAGCGTGGTAGACACGTCACCCCAATTGGAGTAGGGGCACAGCCGCCGCCCGCACCTGCAAGGGAGACTTTTCAAGTATACAAGAGCAACATAAATAAATAGGGGGTAAATTTCAAAACACAACAGTTGCACCAAGCAGAAAGAAACATGAGCAGTATGAAAAGACAAGGAAAGAAAGGACCACAAGCAATGCAGTTCAACTCAACTTTAGAAGAGGTAATAGCTGCAACAGATGGAATATCAGATAAAGAGTTCAGGATATATATGCTTCAGATGATCTGGAGTCTCAAGGAAGACATGAGATAGCAAAATCAGACAATGAAAGATCACATTGACAAACAAATCCAGGAAGTAAAAGATCAATTTCACAGGGAGATAGAGGTAATAAAAAACAAACAAATAGAAATTCTAGAAATGCAGGAAACAATAAACCAACTTAAAAACTCAATTGAGAATACTACCAGCAGAGTAGATCACTTAGAAGAGAGAACATCAGACAATGAAGACAAAGTATTTCAAATGGAAAAGAACATAGACAGCTCAGCAAGTCGGCTAAGAAACCATGAGCAGAACATCCAAGAATTATGGGACAATATCAAAAGACCAAATTTAAGAGTCATTGGGATACAGGAAGGCACAGAGCTCCATTCCAAAGGAATAAACAGTCTATTCAGTGAAATAATACGAGAAAACTTCCCAGAATTGAATATTGAGACAGAATCCCAAATCCTAGAAGCCTACAGGACGCCGAATGTGCAAAATCATAAGAGATCCACACCTAGACACATTATAATGAAGATGTCCAACATACAGAATAAGGAGAGAATTTTAAAAGCTGCAAGAGAAAGAAAGCAGATTACATTCAGGGGTAAACCAATCAGGATAACAGCTGATCTCTCAACACAGACTCTGAAAGCTAGAAGATCCTGGAATAACATATTTCAAACACTGAAAGACAATGGGCTCCAACCAAGAATCGTGTATCCGGCGAAATTAAGCTTCAGGTTAGAAGATGAAATTAAAACCTTCCACAATAAACAAAAGTTAAAAGAATTCGCAGCTAGAAAACCATCTCTTCAAAAAATCCTTGGCAAAACATTACAGGAAGAGGAAATGGAAAATAACATTGAAAACCAACAATGGGAGGTAGGACAGTAAAGGGGGGAAAGTAGTCAAAGAGGATAACAAATCAGGTTTAGTAACATCAATAAACAAATATGGATAGAAGAACAAACCATATCTCAATAATAACCCTAAATGTTAATGGCTTAAACTCACCAATTAAGAGACACAGGCTAGTAGAATGGATCACAAAACAAGACCCAACAATATGCTGTCTACAGGAGACGCATTTGATAGGAAAAGATATACATAGACTGAAGGTGAAAGGTTGGGAAAAATCATATCACTCATATGGACCGCGGAAACAAGCAGGAGTGTCCATACTCATATCTAATAAAATAGATTTCAAGCCAAAGCTAATCAAAAGGGATATAGAAGGACACTTCATACTGCTCAAGGGAACCATACACCAACAAGACATAACAATCATAAATATATATGCCCCAAATAATGGTGCAGCTGTATTCATCAAGCAAACTCTTCTCAAGTTCAAGAGTCTAATAGACCAACATACAATAATCATGGGAGACTTCAACACACCTCTCTCACCACTGGACAGATCTTCCAAACAAAAGTTAAATAAGGAAACTATAGAACTCAATAACACAATTAACAACCTAGACTTAATTGACATATATAGACTATACCACCCAACATCAAGTAGCTACACTTTTTTCTCAGCAGCACATGGAACCTTCTCAAAAATAGACCATATACTATGTCACAGGGCAACTCTTAGACAATACAAAGGGGTAGAGATAATACCATGCATCTTATCTGATCATAATGGAATGAAACTGAAAATCAATGATAAAAGAAGAAAGGAAAAAGCAAGCATCACCTGGAGAATGAACAATAGGTTGCTGAGTGATCAATGGGTTTTAGAAGACATCAAGGAGGAAATTAAAAAATTCCTAGAGTTAAATGAAAACACAGACACAACATATCGGAATCTATGGGACACATTGAAAGCAGTTCTAAGAGGAAAATTCATTGCTTGGAGTTCATTCCTCAAAAAAAGAAAAAACCAACAAATAAATGATCTCATACTTCATCTCAAAATCCTAGAAAAAGAAGAGCAAAATAACAGCAAAAGAAGTAGAAGGCAAGAAATAATTAAAATCAGAGCTGAAATTAATGAAATTGAAACAAAAGAAACAATTGAAAAAATTGACAAAACTAAAAGCTGGTTCTTTGAAAAAATAAATAAAATTGACAGACCCTTAGCCATGCTAACGAAGAGAAGAAGAGAGAGAACCCAAATTACTAGCATACGGGATGAAAAAGGCAATATCACAACAGACACTTCAGAAATACAGAAGATAATCAGAAATTACTTTGAATCCTTATACTCCAATAAAATAGAAGATAGTGAAGGAATAGATAAATTCCTTGAGTCCTATGATCTGCCCAGATTGAGCCAGGAGGATATAGACAACCTAAACAGACCAATAACAATAGAGGAAATAGAAGAAACCATCAAAAGACTACCAACTAAGAAAAGCCCAGGACCGGATGGGTATACAGCAGAGTTTTACAAAACCTTTAAAGAGGAACTAACACCAATACTTTTCAAGCTATTTCAGGAAATAGAAAAAGAGGGAGAACTTCCAAATTCATTCTACGAGGCCAACATCACCCTGATTCCGAAACCAGACAAAGACACATCAAAGAAGGAAAACTACAGACCAATATCTCTAATGAACCTTGACGCAAAAATCCTCAATAAAATTCTGGCGAATCAGATTCAAATACATATCAAAAAAATTATACATCATGATCAAGTAGGATTCATCCCTGGGATGCAAGGCTGGTTTAATATACGGAAATCAATAAATGTTATTCACCACATCAATAGACTTAAAAATAAGAACCATATGATCATCTCAATAGATGCAGAAAAAGCATTCGACAAAGTACAGCATCCCTTTATGTTCAAAACGCTAGAAAAATTAGGGATAACAGGATCATACCTCAACATTGTAAAAGCAATCTATGATAAGCCACAGGCCAGCATCATTCTGAATGGAGAAAAATTGAAGGCATTCCCTCTAAGATCTGGTACAAGACAGGGATGCCCTCTCTCACCACTTCTGTTCAACATAGTCCTCGAAACACTGGCCAGAGCAATTAGACAGTCAAAAGAAATTAAAGGCATAAAAATAGGAAAAGAAGAACTTAAATTATCACTATTTGCAGATGATATGATTCTATACCTAGCAGACCCAAAAGGGTCTACAAAGAAGCTATTAGAGCTAATAAATGAATTCAGCAAAGTGGCAGGATATAAGATCAACACGCATAAATCAAAGGCATTCCTGTATATCAGCAACAAATCCTCTGAAACGGAAATGAGGACAACTACTCCATTCACAATATCCCCCCAAAAAATAAAATACTTGGGAATCAACCTAACAAAAGAGGTGAAAGATTTATACAATGAAAATTACAGAACCCTAAAGAAAGACATAGAAGAAGACCTTAGAAGATGGAAAAACATACCCTGCTCATGGATAGGCAGAACTAACATCATCAAAATGGCGATATTACCAAAAGTTCTCTATAAGTTCAATGCAATGCCAATCAAAATCCCAACAGCATATCTTGTAGAAATAGATAAAAGAATCATGACATTCATATGGAATAATAAAAGACCCAGAATAGCAAAAACAATACTAAGCAGGAAGTGTGAATCAGGCGGTATAGCGATACCAGACTTCAAACTATACTACAGAGCAATAGTAACAAAAACAGCATGGTACTGGTACCAAAACAGGCGGGTGGACCAATGGTACAGAATAGAGGACACAGTAACCAATCCACAAAACTACAACTATCTTATTTTTGATAAAGGGGCTAAAAGCATGCAATGGAGGAAGGATAGCATCTTCAACAAATGGTGCTGGGAAAACTGGAAATCCATTTGCACCAAAATGAATCTGAATCCCTATCTCTCGCCGTGCACAAAAGTTAACTCAAAATGGATCAAGGAGCTTGATATTAAATCAGAGACACGGCATCTGATAGAAGAAAAAGTTGGTTATGATCTACACGCTGTGGGATCGGGCTCCAAATTCCTCAATAGGACACCCATAGCGCTAGAGTTAACAAATAGAATCAACAAATGGGACTTACTCAAACTAAAAAGTTTTTTCTCAGCAAAAGAAACAATAAGAGAGATAAATAGGGAGCCTACATCCTGGGAACAAATCTTTACTCCACACACTTCAGATAGAGCCCTAATAACCAGAATATACAAAGAACTCAAAAAATTAGACAATAAGATAACAAATAACCCAATCAATAAATGGGCCAAGGACCTGAACAGACACTTCTCAGAGGAGGACATACAATCAATCAACAAGTACATGAAAAAATGCTCACCATCGCTAGCAGTCAGAGAAATGCAAATCAAAACTACCCTAAGATACCATCTCACTCCAGTAAGACTGGCAGCCATTAGGAAGTCAAACAACAATAAGTGCTGGAGAGGATGTGGAGAAAAGGGCACTCTTGTTCATTGCTGGTGGGACTGCAAATTGGTGCAGCCAATTTGGAAAGCAGTATGGAGATTTCTCGGAAAGCTGGGAATGGAACCACCATTTGACCCAGCTATTCCCCTTCTCGGTCTATTCCCTAAAGCCCTAACAAGAGCATGCTACAGGGACACTGCTACATCGATGTTCATAGCAGCTCAATTCACGATAGCAAGACTGTGGAACCAGCCTAGATATCCTTCAATAGATGAATGGATAAAAAAAAATGTGGCATTTATACACTATGGAGTATTACTCTGCATTAAAAAATGACAAAATTATAGAATTTGGAGGGAAATGGATGGCATTAGAGCAGATTATGCTAAGTGAAGCTAGTCAATCTTTAAAAAACAAATACCAAATGACTCCTTTGATATAAGGGGTGTAAACAAGGACAGGGTAGGGACGAAGAGCTTGAGAAGAATATTTACAGTAAACAGGGATGAGAGGTGGGAGGGAAAGGGAGTGAGAAGGGAAATTGCATGGAAATGGAAGGCGATCCTCAGGGTTATACAAAATGTCATATAAGAGGTAAGGAGGGGTAAGTCAAGAGAATACAAATGGAAGACATGATTTACAGTAGAAGGGGTAGAGAAAAGGGGAGGGGAGGGGAGGGGAGGGGAGGGGAGGGGAGGGGGGATAGTAGACAATAGGACAGACAGCAGAATACATCAGACACTAGAAAGGCAATATGTCAATCAATGGAAGGGTAACTGATGTGATACAGCAATTTGTATACGGGGTAAAAGTGGGAGTTCATAATCCACTTGAATCAAACCGTGTAATATGATGTATTAAGAACTATGTAATGTTATGA
Source organism: Urocitellus parryii (assembly GCF_045843805.1). Taxonomy (NCBI): domain Eukaryota; kingdom Metazoa; phylum Chordata; class Mammalia; order Rodentia; family Sciuridae; genus Urocitellus; species Urocitellus parryii. The sequence continues at coordinate 116,738,650 of NC_135532.1, read as the reverse complement.
ACGACCAATAAAAAAAAAAAAAGTGGTTTTACAGCTACATCGAATTCCACTGACCCCATGGTAGAAGAGTCTGTGGCTGGGGGACAATTCTGCAGGGGAAATCTCAACAAGCAGAAGAAGAGTCACATGGGTACCGCTGCCTAAGATCTGTACAGTGGGTGTGGACGTGTCTGGGATGCTCTCGTGAATATATCACCCCCCAAGGGACAGCAGGCAGGGACTCACCAGATGCAAGGACAGTGGGGTGCCCCAGCCATCTGGCTCCCTTCCAAGGAGTGACCCACCTCCACTCCCAAGGCAGAGCACTCCCTCAAGTCCTCCCAAACTCAGCCCCTCCTCTGTCCTCGGCCTCCAGGCACTTAAAAATACAATGCCATCTTTTGGGATTGTTTCTAAAAATGTTACATCGTGCACTTTAACATAACCCAGTTATTATGGCACACAAGGAAGGGGAAGTCCTTTATGTCTAGGTTCATAATATCTTTCAAAGTACAGTACACATTTACTGCATTCCCCCAGTACTGACTGTTCTTGGTTACTGCACCACTAGTAATTGTAGGTGCTGCGTAAATACTTCAATGCAGATTAGTCTAATCCAGCAGTGCTAACCTCCATTTTAAGTTTTGCTGCAAAAAATATTTTGTGTATTTAAATTGTTTTATCAAAGAAAAATTGTCAGGGATTTCTCCCCCCCTCCACCTCCCCTATGACTATTGAAGAGTTCCCTCTAGAATACACAAATGTGTGTGTGTGTGTGTGTGTGTGTGTGTGTAAAACAAAGATGCATTGGTGAAATAATGAACAACCGCTGAACTGAACTGCCCTAGCCTAACTGCAATATGTCACTACAGGCTGCTATACAATTAGAACTGTTTTATTTTAATAATGCTACACGGCTCTAAGCACCTAACGCCGCTCACAGGGTTTGACAGAATGGTATTTCTTTCTGCCTTTAGGAAACCACCTCTGTTCAGACCGGGAGGCAAGGCTTTGAACAACAGCAGGGATGGCCAGACCACAGTCTCCAGTGCCCTGCCAAGGGTTCTGATGAGCCTCACCTGGCCTCTGGGCTGTACTGCTGAAGCATCCGCATGTGCTTCTGATCAGATCCCGCGGGGACGGGTTGTCTTGGCTAAAGTCCGAGAGAAGAGATGAGCTAATGTCATGAGGCAAAGTTGCCTGTTCAGACAAACCCCTCATTGCCAGCAGGGCGGGATGCCCTCCTGGGAACTGAGAGCAGGCTGCTGCCTGGTGGGGCTTCGGGACTCTATTTTAGGAAAGATTTACCAAAACTAACACAGTCTGAAGTCACTCTGTGCATGGGTCTAATTGCTTTCACAGCTATTTGAGTCAGTGTGGTACATACAGTTCATTTTCCCTCCAACACCACTATTTCTACCACAAGACTGTTTTGAATCTTTATGGATTTTTTATAACTTTTTTTAATCCAAATCAGCTTACTTATTATTTTAAAAAGTCTGATTTCTTGAATTAAAGCAAAGATGCATGATTGCTGTTTAAAAACCAAACTAGCATGGATGGATTCAAAAAGTAGATAATTCAAAAAGGAGACTGTAATCTTTTAGTATATAATTTAACTGGTATTTTTCTTTGTAATTTGAAAGTAAAAGCCCAAAATTGTGAGCATTCATGATACTCACTTATCAGGAGTTGGGCATTCCCAAGGATGAACAATTAGTCGCACTAACCAGGTAGGAACACAGATAGAATATATACAATGCTGAGCTCAAGGATAATCAAGAAAACTCAGAATATCAACACTGAACAGGTACAGGTTGGGATAACTCAAAATTAAACTATTATAAGAAAATTGACTGCTTATAAGTCCACAAATTCAGAGAAATATTTTGTCTTTAAAGTGGCAAACATACAATTATGTTCCAGAGACAGCTTTTTGATCTCCTGAAACTCCATCTTAGATATCTGAACAGCATGGAATCTGATAGTGACCCTTTTTGTTCCAGTTTGGTCTTTCTTCCATTCATGGGGACATCTTGAGTCTCTCTAGAAAATTCTGTTTTCTTTGATCCAATTGATTTAAGCCCCTTCCCAGTAAAAATCAAAGTAAACCTAGAAACACTGTGTGCCTTATGGGGTCACCTTCATGCCTGGTAAATAGATGTTGTCAGAAGGTCTATGGCACAAGGGTCTTAAAAGAGTGAGGCAAGACCCTCTATCAAGTTACCAGCTGCTCACATTCTGATGAAGCATCACAGGAGGGTCACAGCTCTGAAGTGCTATTTAGAATCCAGAGTGGAAGATGTCTTCAGTCACAGATGGATGATGACCCACCAAGGCACCTGTGTAGGAGATGGGGCGTGGCACCTGCTTCAAACACCCTGATAAACTTCTAAGAAGCGCTGGCCACAACTCAAGAACAGAAGATAATCTTCACTGACGGATGGAGTTCAGCTTTGCAATACTGAGGGCAAAAGCCAGGGCCACTGGCCTGCCAGGCGAGTGCTCCACCACTGAGCTGCCCTCCAGCCTGGGTGGAGTTCTGTAGGAGGACCACAGAGCTGCTGACTGGCTGAGAACTAGCCGTCCTGGACTCTCTGGAAAGATATAGTTGCACAAAGCTTAGTGACATAAACTGTTTGATGGATGACAATACTGGAGTTTGGAAGAGCTGGACAAGTTAGCCTGATGGCCAGCACCACCAAGATTACACTTAATAGAACTGAATTCTGAGCTTCCAGTTAAATGTGGCAGTTTGAGCACCTGCACCTATTTCCACTGTGTCCCCAAACTCCACTATAATGACAGGGAATTTTAAAGAGACATAAATCAACAAGGTCAAGCAGTATGGGAGACAAGATCACCACAAGTGACACGGAGGAATAAAGTTTGGGAAGCAGAAAAGCAGATGCAGGAGTAGTAGCTGCCTGTGTGCTGCTGAGGTGAACAGGAAATGAAACAAAATAGAAGCAAGCTGATCCATTACTCAGAACACCCCAGAGGTTCAGGACCCGCAGTCCTCACCCACTTTTGAATGTGGGGTGTGAGCTGAGGTGGCAAGAACAGGACAGGTGGCACTCCTCTGCTGGGCCTCTCCACCCAGCCACAAGGGTGCGTGCCTGCTCTCTGGAGGTGGCCACACGGTTAAGAGGAGACACTGCACGTGAAACAGCCATCATGGGACCGTCCATACAATGAATGCAGACCCTTCCCTCCCTCGACTCCCAGAAGTGGGGTAAAATGGGAAAAGATACTAAGAGAGTCTAGGGAAATTGACCTCATCCAAGAGTAAAACCAGTCAGATGCTGATATTTGAGAATTTCTCAATTATGACCTGGCCAGGTCTCAGCTGATTGCCCATCCAGGCACCCACCATTACCACCCTATCTGGGGACACAGAGCGTCCACCCAGGATTTGAGAGCCTCCTCTTAGATGCAGACCTCTGGAAAAGACTCACCAGGCATCTGAGAAAAGTTCAAAATAAAAACAGGACGAAGAGGAAACAATCTAGCTAGAGTGGTAAGACAAGGCAAGAAACAGAAGAAGCTTCCACCCCATGACTGAGGTGCTCATGAAGGAAGGGAAACATGTTTGCCCTAGAAATAGGAGGAAGTATCAAACTGCCGAAGTCTGGCTGGGCACAAATCACGAACCACTCAAGTAGGAACAAACTTTATTTCCAAACTCCACCAACACACTCCCCATGAACTCTCATGAACGCCACCCACGCAGCTCCTCCAGGAACACACCAACCGGAAATCCCTCCTCCGGCACTTCCCCAACCAATGAGAACTCTTCAGGAATCCCTTGAGAGCTCAACCGGAACTCAACGGGAACTCCTCGAGAACTCAAAAGTCATCATCTTTATGTCTTGCTGGCGTCACCTCTCAACCACTACTTCTGGCAAAAAATGCCATGCGTCATCCCAACTCGGCTGTGGCCCTCAACATCAAACAAGCTGCTAAGAGAGGAGCAGTTGGACAACTTAGAAAAAGATCTTAAAATTAATAATATGGTGGAAATACATGCAGGAGGAAAGGAGGGAGGTAAAGAGAATCTCCCAGAAAGCAGCAAAGGGCAAAGACGGGCAACCCGTCTTTGGGGGAGAGAAATAACAGAAAAAGAAATTACAAAAACGTGGAAGTGAAGATTTCATCCAGTAAATACTGCAAGAAATACGTTGTAGACTTTATCCAAGAATAGGGTGAAAAAATATCACAAAAAGAAAATCAGAATATGTAAATTTCTGTTTTAAAGGGAGATAATTTTAAGACTCGTTTCACTACGAAATTTCCAAAGATTGGGAATGATGGAATGATCCTAGGAGAAGCCATAAAGGTTTTAAAACCAGGTCACAGGTAACAAGAATGGCACACAGATGATATCTGAACCTTCCCAAATCAATTTTAATCAGTTTTAGCTTCAGTTTTAATCAAAAAGTAAATTTAAGTGTCAGTTAAATGGAAAGGTAAACAAGCAACCTAAAATCAAAGACAATTATTAACTCCAGGAAAAATTTAAAAATAGAGGCAAAAGGAAGAATTACCATAGCAACCATAGGTACATGATTCTGTCATGGAGAATATTTAAAAGCCACAATAATACAAGCTAAACACTATTTTAAACAATAATTGATGAACATTGTCTTCAGTGAAATGAACCTAGACAGGTATGTCTTTCTTCCAGCACAGTGACTGCATTATAATAAGAAGCAGCTTGTTTGGTAATAGTAACATAAGTCATAGTTGTTGTTTGGGACAAATCAGGGGATAGGGTTGATTTGGACAGAGGCTGGCTAATGGTACTTCCATAGCCAGTTGTCTTGATTTGTAACCATAAGCTGAACTTGCTCATCATCATCTGTACCCTTGAGATATTCTGAATTTGTTCACTGAATTCAATGGGCCACCACTGGATTCTCTTATTATTACTTAGGCCCCATCATCTTTGACTTTAAAACTGTCCAAAGAGGCCGTTTTTACAGGAAACAATGTTAGGTTTCTGTAAGACTTAAAAACTAAGGAACTACTAAAAAACCTAAGCAAGGTTAAAAACAGGAAATAGAATCTGAAGTCTAGTTTTCCACAAGTTCCCTCACAGAAGACCAGCACTAGCCTTCCTGGGATACCTCCAGAGGCAGCGCCAGCCTCCCTGAGGACACAAAGCTGGTGAGCCAACACCAGGGGAGGGCTGGGCTCGTGCCATGCCCAGCTGTTACCAGTAGATGATAAAAGTAAGATTGCACATTCACTGAAGCCAAGACAGGGGGTTTCATCTTCAGACCCAAAGTTATAATCATCTGAAATGTTCCATTGTATTTTCTCACCCCCTGACTGTGTTGAGGAGCACCAAATGGAATCTCTTACTTTTTAAAGGAAGATGAAGGAGATCATGGTGGTCAGAGGTCAGTCTTCCTGTCTGTGCTTCAGAACATGAGTGATGCCAGTGTTGGTTAATGACTATTAAACTAAGCACTTGGAGAGCAACCATTAACACTGGAAACACCAGCCGAGAGCTCTTGATGAGGGCCTTGACTTTTAAGTGTCTAACACTAAAGTTGTACAGATACATGATTGGTTAACCAATTTGGGAAGCTGATACAAGGTCTTGTTATTAGGCACAGATGCACAATTTGCATATATTGTTTTACAAATAACAACAGAACATATCTTTGAAAGTCTTTAAGAGTGCCATCCTGATTTGTCTTTGCAAACGGCAAATTCCCACAGTGTCTGGACAAAAGTTTTGAGTGTCAGACCTTCTACATTAAGGCATTTATTGAAACATAATTCACATAGCACACAACTCGTCCATTTTAGGTATCAGTTCACTGGTTTTAGTATCTGATCAGGTTGTGCACAGTCTAAGTTTAGAACATTTTCTCCACCTCCAAAAGGAAATGTCCAGCTGATGAGGCAGTTTTAACAGTGGCAAATGCATTTGAGATGACCTCTGGTGTCTAAAGCAGCCTTCTGTACAGTCTGTCTATCTGTTAGGGTTTGTGAGGATCCATCAGTGCTAATGATGATGAGCAGGAGCCTAATTACTATGCACCTGGTGCTATATGTGGTCCAGGTACCTGACTCATTAAATCCACATGATAACTCCATAAATTGTCTCCATTTTAGAGATGAAGAAACTGAGGCATGAGGTCAAGTGCCTTAGAAGTTGTCTTACATTTTATTCCTTTACCCACCCTGGCATTTGGTGTTCTCTGTAACTAATGAACTGAAAATCCCTTTTTTCTGCTTCGATTAAAAATCCGTCAGAATTCAAGAACTTCCTTTACAAATATATTTGGGGGTATCTGAACATAAAATCCTATGTTTTACATTCCTTTGACTATGAAAATCTGTAAAATGATACTGTGTCTATAATTCATGCCTTCACTTGATTTGTGTGTAGATTACTGATACAGTGACTTTATCTGGATACAGGCTCTTCCAGACTTAGGGCTGATTCCACAGCTTTGGGTGAGATCCATTGTTTGCATCTTGAAATACAGTGGCCATAGACAGGAAGCTTTCAGCAATTGTGAAGTGCTTTGGTGACTGTGACCTGTGACAACTCCAGGGTATTAACACCTGTGGGGCAAGGCTCACCTGTGGGCAGATTCTGCATTCCAGCAGTGGCCCTGCCCACAGTCTCTGACACCTTGGCTCCCTCTGCAGGGGAGAGAAGTTGCACATGATGTGATTCTGCATAAAATAGTTCAGAGCAGAAGCTGGCTCACCTGTGGCTCTCACTTCTGGAGTTGGGAAGGCAAAGAATCCCTGAAGGAGTCCCTCATGGGATATTGCCCCTGATTCCAGCATTAGGACCACGGCACTTGGACAGCAGTGTGGAGCGGGCGTGTGCACGTCCAGAGAGGGGCAGAGGCTGTGTGCAGTCTTGGTTATCTATTTCTGCCAGAGGATAGATTTTGTGTATATAAGTTTAAATATAAGATATCTACTTATTTGTATAGAACATAAGGAGGGAAAATACAAGGTGAATTTCTCAACAGATTACTTTTGTTTTGCTTTTTAGGTAGAACATCTCAGAATTTTATTGAATGGACCAAAGGATTTCTAAATGATAGAAATTTGTTAGTGAGAACAGTCTAAGCTCTAAGTAGGAAATGTGGAACCCCTGACACAGGAGACCATTAAAGCAGCTATTAGGAGCATGCACCTTGGGCCAGACCTCCCAGGCTTAAATCCATCCCTGCACACTGAAACACAGGCGTGGTGTATGTGTGTGTGTGTGTGTGTGTGTGTGTGTGTGTGTGTGTGTGTGTATGTACATGTGCACTAATATCTTGTTGTGTTCTCATATGGATACAATACACACTGCTTTATGTACACATACAGAAAGATATACAAAACCTTCAAAGAATATAAATGAGAATAAAACAAATTTCACTTTCTAAATTAAAAACCTCCACTATTTAAATCATTTTATAATAAATATGCATTACTTTGCATTGTAATAAAGGGCATATCAAACATTTTGTAAAAATTCCCTTAGAGCCAAAGAATCATTTCAGATCTAAACAAATGAATGGCTCCCCTGCTGGGTACCAGCACAGATACTATAAAAATCTATGAATGCCATTAAAGTTCCATTTCATCACCCCAGGGCCTCTGCTTCACACTCTACATGTGCATACGTGCATCTGTGTGCACGGGTGTGAGCTTCAGATCTTTCAATTCCAATAAGGTAGATATAGATATTAAATATCAGTCTGCAGGAAAGGGTCCTGCTGAACATACCTTATATCCTCTTCCATTTCTGGAGGACAGGTCATTTTCTTACCTCCTAATCCCCTCAGGACATAGGCTAGCACCTTGCAAAGTCTAGTAGTGAGTGTTTTCTGAATTAAGTGCACTGAGCAAAAGAGGAGATTCTCAATTGAAGGAAGATGGACTGACTCATCACTCTGGAGGTGTTGGGTGCATCTTCAAACAGGAAGCTGCATTTTAGCAGGTCAGTCCTGCAAAGATGGGAAAGGTGCAGAAACAAGGAAACTCATTCCAGAGTTTTTCCAGGAAGCAATACAGGGAAAGACAAACACCCAGACATCAGGTCCTGTCAGCAGACAACTGGGAAGTTCCCTGAGCTGGACATAGGAAAACAGGTGTAGACAAGTTAGAATAGCCACACGCCAGTGAAAACTGAGGTTTAGGTTTTCTTTAAAAAAAATGTAACAAAACATAGTGGCTAAAGGTATTCATGAATTTTTTCTTAGCCTCAAAAGCATTTATGCACAAGCATGTTTAAACAGACTTTGCCTTCTAGGCATTCATGTAAAAGCACCTTCCTCATTAACTCTGGAATAAAAAACTGTGACTTTTCTGAACTCAAGATCTGGGTGTGCGGCCTGACAAAGAAGACCTAAAGGATGACTCATGGCTTCAACATGAACATGAAGCTGTTTTATGATGTCAAGTGCGCAGAAATGGCCTACCTGACGCCCCAAAGAATACACCAGATGTAAGCATTTAAAATATTTGCATTCTTTTAAACACAAAAGAAAAACACTTCCTCCTAAGTTGGGCACTGGTTAAAATACTGGGGACTCACAAAGTGTTTGCCATAGGGGAATAAGACAACTGAAGGGTGTCCTTTACCTCCTGAAAGGCTGGCCTGACTTAGTGACACATTTATGTATGTCTTTCATTGTCAATGACATCGTGCTTAAAATCTAAAAGTATTTCACATATATTTTGCTGGCTCCCAGGATTATTCTTTAGTCCTGCCTTAAAGACTAAGAAATGCCAACAGCTGGCAATGTGGTTGATTTCTTTGGTGGTTGGAAATTCTTCTCCTTAGTTAGTGCTTTCAGTTTGATCAGTCAAAACTTTTTCCATATCAATAATCTGGTTTTGGAGAAATTAAAGTTCATTTTTAATAAAAAAAAAAACTGCCTCCAGGGTATAGTAATTTAAAGAAGAGGGTCTCTCCAGGGGACTTCAGAGACACAAGTAAATGTATTTTTTTTTTAAATTTCCCCATGAAAGAGAGAAGAAGATTAAATGTTTAATGGCTTTTAGATCTTCCTGAAGATAACAATTTAAAACCTCTGTAACTCAATACAAGTTACTGTTTGTTAGAGAATTACAGTTCTGTGGGCAATTAAACTGCTTTACTTTATAATTTTACATATTTTTCCAGCATTGCGATAAGAAGTTTCAGCTTCCGGTCTGAAGTCAGACCCACGTTTCAGGAAGTCAGCTTTTATCAGCCTATCCAGATGTTTCTTCAACTTGTCTGGGGCTGCCTGTTGCTAATTTGCTTCCTTTAAAGACACAGGGCTTTTCCATTCCCTTTGTGACCATTCTCAAGGGGGGACTCAGCACTGGCCCCCATTTCTCATCCATATTCCTAAAGTGATTGGGAAACATGTGCGCGCCTTTCTTTCTCATCTCAGGAACACTGGGGCACCCCAGCTTCCTCAGGCAGAAATGTCCTTCATGCAAAAAGGAAATGTATTGTTCTCTTTGAAATTCTGAAAATTCTGAAAAGCCGCAAGGCAACCCGGAAGTACTCACAATAACCTTTTCTAACAATGTCAGTCTGTCAGGGAATTTATTAGGGGGTTTTATGACCTCTCAGCCCAGGTCTCACCTGATTTTTCTTGCACTTCCTACTGCCAAATAAGATCCATCCAGATGTTCGGTGGGAAATGCTGTAATTGTGCTCATATTTTCTTGTTGAATCTGCTGAATGGTGCATGATTTGGAGATTGTAGAATCCAATCAGGCAAAGGCTCAGGAGACTGGAAGGCGGCGGTCTTTGCCAGTCTTGCCACCAGGATGACGACTTTGAAGGATGACCTGGCGCTAAACCCTTTTAAAAATGCTGTGCATCTTTTTCATCCAGTATGCATTGCAACCCAGGTATCTTACTGGAGGAACGTTTTTCCTTAGGCAACATAAAGCAACCTCAGTGAGCCCTGGACCTAGTTTCCTTCCCCCTGTGCAGCCCTGCTAACGTGGGCCAATCTCATGGCCCCTAAGCAAACGCCTCTCCTCCCATCTCTTTTCCTGGCTTTCATGTTCAATCATTTTATTTAATTTTTGTCGAAGCTTTGGTAGTTCTTACAAGACACAACATTTTCTACATATTAAAGGAAAATGGCATTTCATATATGATCAAGTTGTACAAGGAGATGTAATGGAAAACAGCTTACGTTAAGAGTCAGGCTGAGACAGCAATACCAATGTTACCCACGATGGGGGAGAATTCCCTTCAACCTCAGTTTCCTTATCTGCAAAACAGCTGCCTCAGAGGACTAAAGTAAAAGAGAAATGTGCAAGGAAACCTTGAATCCAATAAACACCCCTAATCTGCTACTATCACAAGGCATTAGATATCATTAGCACTTAAATTATTCTGTTCTGATGCCAAACCATGTTTTCACAATATTGAAAACAGTAACGTCACTCTAGCCCTGAAAACCGTGCCTAGGACACAGCAGTTCTACTGAGACAAGAGCAATGGGTATAGCAGGAAGGACAGCAAAGGACTCGGTTGTCAAGGGCTCTAGGTCCCAAGTGCTTGGACTTCTACCGACTGCTTATGGATGGCACCTGTGTTCTAAAGTGGACGCTCCATCCACAGCATAGACTGCTAGATGATGGCCAGGCTGGGGAAAGGGGGCAAGTCAGAAGGATTGGAAAACAAGGGGGAGCAGGGATGGTGACTGAAGTCAGACCAGGCACCTGGGGATGGAGGAGAGGGAACCATTGCAGAGACCCCTTGGGCTTGCTTCATTAGCATATCTAGTCAAATGGTCAGGTAGGAATACTGATGTCTTCACTGTCACCTATTAAAATATCACCCAGGAGCTGTACTCTGAAGCCCCTTTGGAGGCATCCTCTGTGTTTCTTTAGAAGAAGGGGAGGGACTAGGAAGAGGCAGACATGGCAGAGACACCTCTGCACATCCAGCTGCTTTCCCAGTGAAGCCCCTTGATCCTGACCCTCAGGTAGAGCCCTCAGAATGTTGCGGTTCCCACTCTCAGAAAATACTCAAACAAGAGAAAGGGAAGGGGGGGTGGGATGGGCAGAAGTAGGGAGAGGGAGATTTCAGAGATGTGGGGGCAAGGACGTTGTCAAGGTCAAGAGGCTCTCCACTAGGAACCAGTTGTGTAACCTTGACCGACCTTCTGTTGGGCTAGCAGCTCCTTGCAGTACCCCTGCAGCAGGAGGGTGAGGATAAGTAGCACCCACTCTGGCCTCCTGAGGACACCAAAGGCAGGTAGGGAGCTCTCCTGATGAGAACGCTATGCAAAAGAGCTGCACAAATGTAAGGAATCATCACTAAAGGATCACAAGCTTTGACAGAATGGACATTTCACTTTAATGAAGATGAGACAGTATCTGCTCTCCAAAAATATGTTAATTTCATAAAGACATGTTCACACCCACAGAGGCACACCCCACAGGTGTGAAGAGCAGAGTGAATCCAACCACTTAGCTTACGTGTGCCAGAGGAGCTTTCTGCATGCTGTTGTGGAAGGACACACAATCGGACCTGTTACACAGCAGGTCTATGGCTGTACTAAGAGGGGGCTCCTTCAGAGCCATGCAGCACCAAAGACCCAAGTTCCCATTTTCTCATCAGTGAGTTGAAGACAACACTGCTTACCTCATGATAACCACACTCAGCACATGCGTGGCACACGGTAGGGCTCTATGCATGTCGACGTCTGCACCCCACGTGCCTGCAGCGATTCATTCATTTGGTAAACATGTATGGCACCGTTACAGGACCTGGCACCATGGAAATTAAGTGTGACTAGGTCCCTGCCCTCATGGAACCTGTGCATGAGCCAGGGGAGGGAAACATAGCAGTAAACAGGAAGACAGACAGTGACAATTCCTGTGGAGGAAGATGAGGGAAGTTGGGGAAGAGCTGTCCATGACATTGGGGTGAATATTTTGGTGGGGTTTTAAAAAGATGAACTAGGGAAGGTCTGAGGATTGGACATGAAGCTGAGGTTTGAAGGGTGTGGCTGGGGAGAAGAGGAGGCCACAGCACATTGACCCTGGCGATAGGGACAAGAGCATGCAATTCATTCTGCCTTCAATGGAAAGCCACTGACACGTGGCAACAGCTGGCCCCGTCTGAAGTCCACACCTAACACTGCCCCTTATGTATAATAAGCACTGAAGAAAGGACACCGTATTTGATTCCTGTATTTTATATTCAAGTTGCCCTTTGTTTTAAAGATATGACTAATTGATGCAAAGCAATACAATCAAAAAATGCCACCCACCATACTTAAATATTTTATACTTCTTCTACCTGCATGTTATTAATTATGAGATCCACCCCTGGCCCAGCCTTGCCTGAGTCTGAGGTACTGAACTGTTTCCATCATTCAGGTATAAATCTGCCAAGTGATTTTGAGGCCATTTAATAGTCTAGCACAAAGTCAGACTCCAGAGAAGTAGCTCTTTGCTGCTGCAGGCAATCTTCTCTGCTGCTTCTTTTTTCCCTGCATCTATGTTTCTTCCTAAACATGTGAGAAAGAGGATGGAAAGGACAAGGGGAGTGTCCGTGGTCACCTGCTGTCACTGTACAGACCGACACAAAGAAGCAATTTTCTTTGCCCACTGGACATAGTTATCAAGCCACTGAAGAAGGAGAAAATATATGGCCCAGCCAGGCATGATGGTACACGCCTGTAATCCCAGCAGCTCGGGAGGCTGAGGCAGGAGGATTGTGAGTTCAAAGCCAGCCTCAGCAAAAGCAAAGCGCTAAGCAACTCAGTGAGACCCTGTCTCTAAATAAAATACAAAATAGGGCTGGGGATGTGGCTCAGTGGTTGAGTGCCCCTGAGTTCAATCTCTGGTACCCTCTCCAAAAAAAAAAAAAAAAAAAGAATATATGGGGGCTGGGGATGTGGCTCAAGTGGTAGCATGCTCACCTGGCACGCATGGGGCACTGGGTTCGATCCTCAGCACCACATAAAAAAAATAAAATAAAAGATGTTGTGTCCACCGAAAAGTAAAAAATAAATATTAAAAAATTCTCTCTCTCAAAAAAAAAATATATATATATGGCCTACTTTTTCCCTCTCCCTTGGTTCATCTTCCATGATGCAGGTGCTTGTCTCTGGATCCACCTCCACCATTCCTGAGCCTGCGACAGGGTTTCTTTGGACGGGTGGAGACAGCTTCCCCCTCTGTGTGACTGCTGCAGGGCAGGGCTCCTCCTCACTCCCGTCCACATTCTCTTGTTTGTTTCTGTTTCCTTTCTATTTCTTCCCTAGAGAGTCAAAGAATATAAAATCTCCGATGAAATTGTGTCAGGACAGAGTTTTTCATGACCTGCAATAGTTCTTGCTGGGGTTTCAACTAACTGCGTCTGGATATACTCTCAGCAGTGGGTCACGATTTTTTACTTTAAGAGCCAGTGGGGAAAATACTGGGAGGAAAAGTTCCCCAGCACTGGGCTCATGACACTGCAGAAAATCGTCATGTAGCAAACAGGAGCCTCCAGTGGGCTGAGTCTCTTCCCCTCTCCCATCGGCTGGTCCAGGACCCGCATGACAGGTTAAAACAGGCACCTAAGGATGAAAACAGTGACTGGGCACAGACAATCTGGCAAAGAACCCTTCCTTTTGTGTGAAGAGGGAGCCAATTAACAGGGGGATTTTCATATGAGGAGCAGTTGTACAAAATGATAGTGACAGCCATCCACAGTGAAACGTCTAGAGCTTTGTAGATGCTTGGTAAATACCAAGTAAAGCAACCGTCTCACAGTTTATAAAAATACTCGTCACGTGTTATCATCACATTTGATTTTTGCAGCTCACAGTTGGGGAAGTGCTGTGGTTGAATCAATGGGGGAGATTTGCAGAGCAGAGCACATGTCATGAAGTTGACCCAGGCTGGCCCCAGCATGTGACCCTGCCACTTCTCAGCATGGAACCCTGAGCAAGTGACTGCAGCTACCAGAGCCCAGCTACCCTGGAATATGCCAAAGGTGAGGACCAATCAAGATGGCACATGCAGGGAACTCAGTAACTACATAAATATCATTTTAATTTTTATTATAAAGAAAAAAAATGGATTGGAAACCCAAACCAGAATTCAGATCCCATGATCCAAACTTTGGGATTTTTAAAAAATAATCCTTCTTTCCATACCTAGTAGATGTGAAATGACTTGTCTTTGACGGAACACTTGTCCCCTATTTGGAGATCAATTGTCACATAAGGCCTTGGAAGCCACATTTGTGTTGGTTTGGTTTGGGACCTTCTGCCATGAGCCCTACTCATGTCCAGGTAGTCAACCCAGACTCCTGGCTTTCACCCCACCCTACCCTCTGCTCTGCGTGGACTAAGGAGCGGCCTCTGCTGAAATCTTTCCATGAGTTGGTAGATTTGCACAAAGAAAAAGGGACTGGTTCAGGCAGGAGCCCCTGCCCCTCCCTCCTGACCTGGCCACCAGAGATAGATCTTACTCCTGCCTCTGGCTCCTCCTTAGTTCTTTCCCTAGGCCTACCCCCAATGTTAGCGTCTTCCCCTTAGGTCTTCCCAGCTACCTCTCTGTACAAGGAGCTTCCTGTGTTCCATATCCCAGAGGGACAAGATTCAAACAGCCCTCTTCCAGAGGCCACAAGCAAGAGTCACAGGCTTAAAGCACTCACAGAAGAGTTTTGTTGTGGTCTGCTTACTGTATTGCAAAATTAAGCAAGTACTGTCCTAGAAAAAGTTTAATTTGGCTTCTCCAGAATAACTGGCATCTATGGGCTTATTGGAAAGCACATTCCCACATGCAAAGACAAGCTGGAATTGACCTTCAACCAAGTTCTGCTATGTTCTACAACATTCTTCTGGACATTTGCATGGTTCCTGCTGCTCCTGCTGGGGTCCCAGCTTGCCCAGCTCACTCATCTGAAAGACCAGTGTAGGCCCTGGAGGCACTGGGTTTGCAGGCTTCTGGGCTACACCATCCGGGGTTTGGTATTTATACCATTCTCTGTTTGTTTGTTGTATTTTTTTTTCTTAAGCTTCTGAAGAGCAAGAGTCCTCACTAATCAAAAAGTTCTTCTGTCATGAACATCATTGTGTTCCCATGAAGCCACTGACCTGTGACATGGGTGAGAACAAGCAGTTGGTGTGCATTGCCAAGCCCTGATACACCACCCTTCCCATCCTTCCCATCCATCCTGCCTTGCAAGGAAGCAGAGCCATCACCCAGTTTTGACCCCTGGTCTTTAAAGCGGGTGTGGAGACACAGAGCGTCCTTAACGATTCCAGCAATTCCATCTAAAGCTTATAAGTGCTGTGTCATCCTAACCTTGCTCCACCTGCCAGTCACCCCACATCCATCTACTGGGTGCTGCCTCTCCTCCACCCAGTACTTTGTAAAATCCTAGCTCTTCAGGAAATCTTCATGCCAGAGAAACAGCATTTGTCTCTGGCCTCCCGATTACCACCAATAAACCATTTTCACTTGTGCATTTCCAGGTCTTAATATCTAATTCTAGAAAATAAGATGTGGAGACTTATAAGGAAACCAAGTAAAATAAAACCCAAAGACCAGTAAGACCAAGGAAGCAAGTATTCTGTTTTAAATATGCAGAAGAAAAGTAATCATCCTCTAAATGTAGGCAAATGATAGCCACCACAAGTCAGTGCAAAACTGAGTCTCCTAGCAGGCAAGGAGAGTAGGCAACCGGCTCTGCACTCCACACCTGCATTACTTCAAGACTTCCTAGCTGATCCCCTGCTTCACTAGTCTAAACAGCTGCAGACCTCTTTGATATCATTTTAAAAATGATAATTTTAGCAATTGTAATCTCTTCCTTTTTCCTCACTTTTAAACAGCTCTTTCCATAACAAGCTCATGCAAAAGCAGGTGAAATGCTATCCAGCAAGGTGACCAGCCCATGACTGCAAAACCCGTGCAGATCCTCTCTCCTTTCGTCCAGCCCAACATGCCGTGAGCATTCCCCTGGCATCCTGTGGCTCTCTCCCTGTTGGAGCCACACAACTCCCTCCCAGTGTGGTGTCCTTTCTTCATCACAGTATAATGTAGCCGAGGTCCTGGCTCAGGTCCAAGCTGTGTTCTCAACCAAGAGGATTCTAGACATGCCTGGAGTTACTAGGTCAGCTCACCAGAGGACTACATACAGGAGGAGGCCCCGAGCAAAGGTACAACACACTTAATAGTGTGTCTTTGTAGTGAGGAAACAGAGACTCTGCATATGGCATCATGTCCACTGCTAAAATGTATCCTCAAGTCCAGCCCCTCCCCTGTTCCACTCACCCTGGCTAGAGTCCTGTTGAGCTCCAAGAGGGGTGGGGACAGGATGGGGAGAGAGGAGTGCAGGTGGTAATAGCTTTCTTGTAATCTATGGCGCATCGGGGCTGCAAAGGTCTGTGACATGGAGAAGGTGACCGTCGTGGTTAGTTATAACTACAAAGATAGTCAGGGACCCTGCAAGGACACCAACCAAATCCTATGAAGCCAGGGCTTGGGCTTCGTCTGTCAGAGGTGACAGGGGCAGGCAGCTCTGCACAGGCCTTCTGCTGTGAGAGGGGTGCTGCTCAGCAGGCTCGGCAGGGCCCGTGGGAATGGGTGATGGTTTCATTCTGGGGAGGAAGTGGGTGGTGTGGGAAATGAGAACCAGTAATGCAGTCACGATGCCACCTGGACACTGACCACACCCACTCGTGAACTCATGGATAACCCCGCTAGTGTTCTACAACATTCTTCTGGACATTCATGGACGTTTGATCCGGCATTAATAGGATAGTTCATAAGCATTTATGGTAATATGTGTCTTCTGGAATTTGCACTTTGGCTTAGGAGAAGAGACTATCAGTGCCAAGCTATATAAATCTCCTCTGAGCTCCCTGGGACACACCATCTAGTTAGTACCAAACTACAATCTCTCCATAGATCAAAGCTGGCATCTTTTTTATTAGCATATTTAATTACACAGAATAATGGGTCTCATTGTAGTGTATTCATGAGAGCTTATGTCTTCTCAGTTGGGGTCACCTTCTCCATGCAATATCTAGAGGGTGACCAGCCTGAGACCATCCACCTGGACCATCTCTTCTCTTGTCCATCCCAACACGCAAGGAGCCTCCCTTCCCTCAAACTGACCTGTGGAACAAGGTGCTCTTCCAATCAGGTTAAGGCCTCCCACCTGTCCTGCTGGGGCTCAGCCCCATCTGTGCATTTTCTTGTGGCCTTGCCACACCCAAGTCCTCATTCATCTCCTAATGTGCAGTCTGTGCTTCCTAAATATCACCTGGAACTTTACTAATGATTCCCTGTGTTTTCATTTCTCTGCACCATTATCAGTGCAGAGAAATCAACCATTGTTGATTTAGGGTTGTTGGGTGTGTGTGTGGGGATGTGTGTGTGTGTAAACCAAGACTGATCATTGAATTTGGGTTTTTAAGAACATAGATGATAACTTCGTCTTCAAGTCATCATTAAGTGTGCACATGGGAAACAGCTGAATGAAAGGGACCACAGACAAGGACATTCAGAAGTGGAGTCAGTGGGATTTGAGCTGATTCTTAGGGACGGAGAAGGCCATAACAGGAAGAGTGGAGAGTGAGGACATTTCCTTCTTCCATGTCTGCCTGCTCCGTGCTCCTCCATCCTGGACCCAACAGCACCTTCCCCATCCCCAAGCATGACTCACACTCCACGCTCAGGGCTGCTCTTCTTCTCCCCTCGGCCACCTTTCCCAGCAGTGCAGCTGCTAGCCTGCAAAACCTCGCCCCAATCTCTTGGTGTACCTTTACTTCACAGGTTAAATATAGAACTCTCTCAGTAAACTCACAGAAATATGTTTATTCCTCCTCAAGCACTGCACATATCACCTTATTACTAATTACCATCTTTATTGTCTTTTCTACTTAATTGTGAGTTTCTTAAACCACATATTTTAGTGTCTTTGAGGCTAGCACCTAGAACACAGCATGGTGCTTGGTAGGGACTTGGTGAATATAGAGTACAATACAAAAGAACTGTCTTGACTAAATACCAGGACACCAGTTTATGAGAAAATATGGCCAATGTGGGGTATTCCAGCTAGTCCAGCTGGGTAAAACATATATTAGTTATCCCCAAACTCAGAAACTTAAAGCAAGGAACACTGCCCTCATCCTTCCCGAGTCAGGAGCTCAGGATTTCCTCCCTAGGGCCCGCTGACCCAGGCCTCTCATGAAACCGTGCCCACACTGTGGGTCCAGGCTGCAGCCATCCACAGACTTCAGTGGAGGAGGGTTGCTTCCAGGCTTCCTTACTGGCCTGGGCACAGCACCCCACAGAAGGCTTGACAGATGGGTAGGAACAGCTGGAGATGCTTTCTGAGAAACTGGCACAGCCAGAGCAGGAAGGACCACTCTAGTATGCCACGCTGAGGAATCTGGGCTTTATGCACACAATCACGGAACCTTCACTCAATGATCTCACAAGTTCACATATTAGAAAGATTATTGCCAGTGATCAACAATGTTTGGGATACATCTTTTGAATTGGAGAACAGTAATTCTAGAGCAGGAAAACTCATCGAAAGGCCTTATTCCAAGTCCTGCTTAGTTTTTTCATGCTGCATTTTTTATCATCCAATGTATGTTCACTTTGAGACTGTTTTTCAAAATTGTTAAGAAAAGAAACTCCTGTTGAAAGTATCCTAAATTTAGATGAATCTATTTTTTAAAATGATTTTTTGGTGTGTGTTTACAAAATGATGTTATGAGATACACACAGGGAGTAAAATGGTCACTGCTACGATCTGTATAAGTGTCTCCAAAGGTCCATGAGCTATAGGCATGGTCCTCAGGGTGGTGCTGTTGGGAGGTGGGGGAACCTGTCAGAAGTGAGACTCTGGGGAGTCTTTAAGTCCTAGGAGTGTGCCCTGGAAGGGAACCATGGGACCCCAGTCTTGCAGCCTCTCTCTGCTTCCTGGCTGGTGATGTAAGTGGCTCCCTCCATTGTGTGCTCTACCATGATGGGCCACCCTGGCCACAGGCCCAAAGCTATGGTCCACCTGGTTTTGAATCGGAATCTCCAGAACTGTGAGCTCAATAAATTTTCTCTCTGTATATGTTAATTGCTTCAGATATCCTGTGGTAAAGGAAAGCTGACTAAAACAGCCAAACCAAACCCAGAGCCTAGTTAGTAGTACCAACATTAATTTCTTAAATTTAGTAAATATACCATAGTAATGCAAAATCTTAACATTAAGGAACAAAGCAAATACAGAAAATCTCTGTACTATCTTTGCAACACTTCTGTAAATCTAAATTTATTTTAAAATAAAATGCTTATAAAAGGAAAAAAAACAGCAGAGAACATGCAACACTGAGATACGTAACTGGTGATTCCCGAAGAAACTTGGCTCTGACTGCTGTTATAAACCACTGATCTGTGGCATCCAGGAAGACAACTAAAATCAGGCTTCGTGGGCCGCAGGTGTGGAAATCCTGCCAGACCACAGGCTGCGGTGTCTCCCTGAGGAAATGGGACTCGCCCAGTTCTCAGGAGCTTTCACACCAACAAAGTCAATCAGCAACTAGGGAGGAAAGTTCAGGGCCAGCCTGGGCAATTTAACAAGACCCTGTCTCAAAATTTAAAAATAAATAAATAAAAGGCCTAGGGGTGTGGCTCAGGGATACAGCAACCCTGGGTTCAGTCACCAGTACCACACACACACACACAAAAGGTAAATAGATTGATGGATGGATAGATAAAAAATAGCAAATAAATAAATAAATAAATCTGGCAAAACTTTTTAAGAAAATGCCAAAATTCTGTATTAATTAGGTAGGATTTTAAAAAGATTTTTGTCCAGGGATCCATAGCTCATTTTTCAAGGGAAAGTCACAGTCCTTCTGTTACATGAGCTGGAGCACAAGAAATGCGCTTGTATTTTTCTCCTGAAATACAGAAGCAGGTAGAAGAAGAAATTTATGTTCCTTTGACTATAGAGGAAGGATTATTTGTAGACTTTTATTTTATTATTTTATTTTATTGACTTTAGGTGTTTTTCTTTCAATTTAGTATGGATTGGTCCATAGATCAAAAATAGGTCCATCATTTAACCAGTCCCTCGTCGAATGGAGATTTTTTTTTTTTAACTTTCAGGTTTTCTGAAAGAGGCAATTCCAGCTCATTACCTGTGTAGTGGGGCTAACCTGGCATATAGGGTTTGTAACTAAATGATCTTTGATTGACTTTTGCTTTAGCTGTTGAATGTTTTGCCATGTTTGAATGTTAGACCCTATAAGGCTTAGGAAGGAGCCATCACTTTAGATTAAGTCAGCAAACCTCCAGGTACCCACCTTCAATTTCAGGGATGTCAGCCATTCAGAGGAGGGTGCCATGATCACCGCCTGAGGAACAAAGCCACTTTCTTCCCTTCCAAAGACTCCCCTTGACACCATGAACCAAAAGACAAGTAAGCAAGTTCTCAAGGAATCTTAAAGAGGCGATGTGTCCAAACTTATAGCAAAGCTTCTCTCCAGTGTTTTAAAAATCTAGGGCCATCGACTGCACACAGTGTAAGGATATCAATTAACCAGCATATTTAATCGACTGCCCATTCTGTGTTTAGGATTTCAAAACTATTGCTCAGTAAAGATTAAAAAAAAGAGAGACATCTCTTTAAAACGATTGCTATGAAGTGTCTCCTCCCAACATATATTGAAGCTGCTTTTTAACTGATATTGCCAGGAGGCACTGGGCTGAGAGGCTGCTGTCTGGCCGTATTCTCCCCAGTTGGGCTGGGTCTCATGATTGGAGTTTACTGTAATCATCCTTCTGAGACTTGGTTTCCTCCTTGAGATGGGAAGCTGCATCTTGAGCTCCTGCAGAGATGGGAAGAAATCAATTAAATTAAATTAAGCTTTGTGGAAATACAGGGGTGGAGACAGATTGTGGGAACTGAGCATGGTATTGTTATGAAATCATCTAAACTGAATCCGCACCCCTTGGTGCCCTGTGTAGACAGGACTAAAGAAATGAAGAAGAAGAGGGAGAAGGAGAAGGAGAAAAGGAGGAGGAGAAGGAGAAGGAGAAGGAGAAGGAGGAGAAAAAAAAAGAAATAAAATAAAAACCTTTGACTCCACTGCATCTGCCCATAGTCTTCAAACTGTAGCATGCATCAGGTTCGTCTGCATGGAGCTTCTTGGGGGTATATGAAGGAGCCGTCAGACTGGAGATCCACCTCTAAACACGTGGCCAGGTGACACCAATGTAGCTGGGAGTAGATCCACATTTTAAGAAATGCTAGCAGAAGCAAGGAACACACGATCTCTTTTGTCTGAGAAAAGTTTGTGCCAAAAAATGACGTCTAATTGCCCCTTGTTGCCCAAGAGAGAGTTTGACATACACCTCTCCCCACCTGCTCCATGAAGCAGACATCTACTTGAAAGTGAAAATATTCCTTATCATTAAAAAGTGATGCAGCCCAACATAGATAAGTCGGAGGAAAGAGAAACATGAAACACCCTTCCCATTTGATTATTTTAATGCACATGGCATGTCAGAAGATAAAATAATCAACATCAAAGAAGAAAAGAGGAAAAAAGGAAATTCACTCAATTCTATTGCCTTGTGCATGATGCTGACTTGAATCAGGATAGAATTAAGAGCAGGTTTCACGTACAATTAGACCATTAAGATGGTCAGATATTCTTTTTTTTTATAAGTAATTCCATAATGTCTTTGAATATTGAGTAACCCAGTGAGCAGTTTGATAAGGCCGTCGCTGTAAAACTGCTACATTTATTTAAAATGAAAATTCAGGATTGACTTGGGGAGACACCAGGCCATCGGTGTCACGCAGAGCAGCCTTCAGAACCTTGAAGACGATGAGGTGAAATGTGAATTCTGTCCTTTGAAGTCTCTTCATAAACTGGAGGACGTAATACTGTGGAAAATGAAAAAATCCCTACCCTGCTGGGAAATGGGGGATAGTTCTGGGGCTGTCACAAGTGACAGCAGAGCCAGCTACAGAGCAAGAAGGGCTCCATCTTACCATCAGCAGCCCGGGTGACGACATGGCGGCCACACCAAGGCCAGCTTCTCCCTGGACACCTTCTGCTTCTGACCTCTGCCAGTCTGGGGCCCTGTGCTCCCCAAGCCCTGTGTAAATTCATCCTCTTCACTCAGCTTTTCTGAGGGAAAGAGAAGGAAAAGGAGGGCCTGGGCCCCTGGTGAGTCCAGGCTGGGGATGCTGCCAAGAGCCTCAGGGCACAGGACAGGCCCGCCCTTCAGGGAGACAAAATGTCAATGACTCTGCTGCCAAGAGACTCTGGCCAAAGGCAGCAGTGAAGATGAGAACTAGGTAGGAGGCTTCTTGAAGGGAGGCCTGGGGCCATTCGAATGGCTCTGTGGTCTCCTAAGAAGCCCCTGTACATGTTCACTGAATTTCAAATAGCTCCCTTCTTAAAGACTATTTTCTTAAAATACCCTTTACAGCAGGAGGAGGGTCTTTACTAAACTCTGCAGAGCAAAATATTTTTTTCATCCCACCCTATTAGGGACCCTGGCCCAAAGGGCACAGTGGACCGGACACATTGGTTACCCCTCAGACCTCTCCAGAACCTACTGCACTGTGGTTCTTAAGGCCAGTCTCTTTCTCCTCCTCAGCCATCAGGTCATCTGAGCCCTCTCTATCTCTGCAGCTCCTCAGTCTTTCTGGAACCATGCCTCTTCCTTCCATGTCCCTCACTCTGTCCCCCTGCAGGAGGCTTCTGACCCTTTCACTTTTTTAGCTGTTTCTTTTAATGTGCCCAGGAGCCCCCGACCGTCAAAGCCAAATCTGAATGCGCTCTCATTTCAGTCTTTGGTCCACATCATAGTGGGACTGGCGATTCACTCTGTAGCCATTTCAGCACCGGGGCTCTCTGTTCTAACCCTGGCATCTCTGTCTTCTCTGCCTTTCTTCTACTTGCCCCTGAATTGCGGCATTTCCTACAGGTTTCCTCACCTTCCTGGCTTCTGCCCCAAGGAGAATCCATATTTCAAATCTGCATTTCCAATCCCAGTCCTGTGTCCATTACCTCACAATTACTTCGGTGAAACATGGAAGGTTGACTCTGGCCACCCATACACTGGTTTTTCCTGACTTCGTTACTGGAACTCACCCACATTGGCAGCATGAGTATAAATTAATACAACTCATTTGGAAAAATTGTGTGTGTATCTTGAAAAGCCGAATATATAACTACCTAAGTTATGGCTCAGCATCCCATCTCCAGGCACACACTCAATAGCAGTGTGTATATCTGTGGACCAAATGCAGACAAAAATTTTCAGAGCAGCATTAACTATTACAGCAAAAAGCTGGAAACAACCCACGTGTCTATAATTAGAAGTGATAAATAAATCTGTGGTCTGCTCCTCCAGGAGAATACTGTACAGCATCCAAACAGAGCAGGCCACTGCGTGCATGAATTCAAATGCATCTCATAGAAAAAGTGTTCAGCAAAAAGTAAACACAGACAACCACAGGCCATATGCTTTCAGTTAAATAAAGGCCCCAAACTGGCAAACCAAGTCAATGGTGAGAGAAGTCAAGATAGCAACTATCTTTTGGGGATGAGTGATGCTCCTGGATACCAGTAAATTTCCCTTAATCTGGGTGGTAGTCACACAGGTGTGTCCATTTTACATAATTTCATCAAGATACATACGCATGTGACTTATTTACCATTTGCATTTATTTTATACATGAATTAAAATACCTAAAATTTATCAGACATATTCTTAGGTACTTCAAGCTTCCAAATGTGTTTCCATGCTACCTGTGAAGTACCTTCTGAGAATCCTGAGTGCTCTTGATTATTACTCAGGCTTTGGGATTTCTTTGTCCTTCTAGAAGAATGAATCTTTAGGCACATAACTGTCACATGATTGTCAACCTTGCTAAATAACTTTGTAAGACAAAACTTTTCATATACACATTCAAGATGAATTCTGGAATAAACTAATTATTCACATTCCAGATGATTTCAGGAATGGAGCACTACAGGAAATCTGCAGGTATCAAAGCTACCCCCCCCAACATCCTCTCAACACATCATTTACATTTATTAATGTTCATTACAAAAAACTTTGAAAATCACATTCTATCAACATAAGAATACTTTTACGTCGTATCTAGAAAACTACTCTCTTGACCCCTTTCTCCTCTCAATGCCACCAAATTTTAATGTAACTTTCCAATTTCTTAAAAGAAAAACCACTTAATCTTAGAAACTATCAAGCTAAATTGGCTTTATACCCTTTAGTCTGTATGAAGTGAATGTGATAATTGCACTAAAGTACGTTTGCTTTTATAATAAAGCATTATTACAAGCATTTTCTGTTTTTGCCAATTAACTGGTATTCTTCCATATGTGGGAAAAAATGGGAACAAGGGTCAGTTCTAGGGAAAGCTCATCAAATAGAAACTCAATATACTCTTGGAAGGAAAACTGCTGAGATCTCATGTAAATTAATGCCATGTAATTGTTAAGATACAAAATAGATTGTTTTTTATAATGAAGTGGATTTTGACGTTTCCATGGCTTTTTCAATAAATATGATTAACAGGCAAAGCTGCTTCTTATTGCAGCGTTTGTCATCTGGACCAGAATTCTAATATCATTCTGGTTTTTCATGCTTTTCCTTTCAAAATCCATGATGTTTATGTGATCATTTGTCATGTTCAGCCTGTAATCTGAGTCACTGAATCTTCTTACTGAAAGTTAGGACTTTATGGTTTATAAATATCTGAGAAAGAAGTTAACCAAAACCAAAGCATCTTTTGAACTTGGTGTTGCTCTGTACCTGGTGGGCAGCCTGTGCACTGGAGTTGGCAACAGAACATGCTGTTGAAAGAGTTTTATATTTGTTCTTAAAAGGGGGGTTAACACATTACGGAAAAGATCAGAACTTCTTTGGATATATTCACACTTGAAGTTCAAAATGTAAACATATTTATTTGGGGTGGGAATGCCATCATCTCCCCACAACTAATACTTCTAGGGCCAAGAAGGGGCCTCCTCAGGCCTGTTTTACTGTGCTTCCCAACAACAGCATGGTGAGGTGACTCTACAATGCAAGTAGAGAAGACACTTGCAAATAGAAACTTTGCACCAAGGAAAACATAGAACTGGGCATGTGCTGCAGTCTGGCTGGGCACAATTCAGGAGCCACTTGTCAAAAGAAACTAACTTTATTTTTAGAACTACAAACGCCAAGCAAAACAGCTCCTCAGGAAAAGAAACCCTCAAAGCCCAACTGCCACCACCGGCTTCCACAAGCCTCTCCCCCACACAAACCTCCCCACCTCCCATAATTTGGGTCGCATGGGCGGAGCCAAAGAAGTCCCCCAATGAGCAGTTCCATAGTCTGAAGGGCAGGGAAACAGCCCAATGAACATCACTGCAGAGGAGCCAATCAGCTAGATGTTGCTGGGGCCGCTGTGAGCCAATCATCAGCTGGCAGTCTGAAGTCTGCTGGCAGCTGGAAGTTTGCTGGGGCCCCTTTGGCTGTGGCTCTCAACATCTCCCCCTCTCTGTTTAAACAACAAGCATGTGGCTTAGGGACCATGCCTGCCTTAGGTTGTCCAATACTACATATGGTCCTTACCTGTCTTCGGATGAGCTGAACTCAGGGCGTCAGCCTCCTGTCTTAGGTTGGTACCATTGTAATTGGATCTTACCCGTCATTGACTACCGGTCCAGTATACAGCCACACCTGTGGAGAGGTACCATGGGGGGAGTGAGGTTCTTTGCCTCACCTCTGTTGGCCCCCAAATTTTAGCTGAACGATCATGACAAGCAGAAGGGAGGAAGATATACCAAGCCAATTGATGACTCCTTTTGGGAAAATTGTACCACCGATGACATCATCATCAAAAATACCCCAACACTACCACAAGTCGCTGCACCAACAGATAGTTCGAAATGCATACAAGTGAGTTCACAATGCATACAAGTGACACATAGTTTAGGCAAGTTCTGTAAGCGGTTCAGTGATGGCTATTGCAGAAACTGTAGATTAGTTTTATCTTTGTCTTCACCGGCACAGGGATGAAGATAGGAATTCTGGCAATAATGGCTAAAGAAAAAAATTATGTAACACTCCAGAAGGTACTAAAAGAAAACAATTTTCTTAACAATTTACATTATCTTCACTGGCACTGGGATGAAGATAGGAATTTTGGCAATAATGGTTAATATTAATAATTGTGTAACATTCCAGAAGGCACTAAAAGAAAACAATTTTCTTAACAATTTACATTATCTTCAAGAGAATTATTAAATATAATGAAAAGGATAGGTGAAAGTAAACAAACAGATCTGTTAACCTCCTTTTTTGTTTACATATTAAAACAATTCTTAACAGTTATTTACCCAATTTAAATTAAACCATTTAAATCACGTGAATAAAAAAAAAATTTTGGATCCATTTTTTCATGAGCACTCATCATATATGATATATGGACATACGTACATTCAAACATATAACACAAAACACAAGTGTGCACACATAATATAATACATACAACACATAACATAATAGTAAAGGCCTTATAACTTTTTACAGGTGAAATCTCCATTGCAATGTTTAAAAACTCTATAGTCAAAAAAAAAAAAATAGAACTGATCAGCAAAACATTAACCTAGGTCTGTATGAGCTCAAAAAACAAAATAGAACTTCATGATATGGGAAAGGGCAATAATAAAACAGATATTGAAAAAAGCATCCTGGTTCTGTCGCAGATGTAAGGATAGCCAAATTGGAGTTTTGGATATCAGCTGTTATTGATTTGAGCCAAATCATCTTCTTTTTGGTCTGTAGAATTCGCTTTAGTTAATCTCTCTGGAATCCAAATTGGCTGCTGTTCTCCCTGTGGAAACACACAAACAGACCCCCGACTCCAGACAATCACTGGGTCAGGACCTTGGTTAATCTCTCTGGAATCTAAATCGGCTGCTGTTCTTCCTGTGGAAACATACAAACAGGCCCCCAACTCCAGACAATCACTGGGTCAGGACCTTGGTTAATCTCTCTGGAATCCAAATCGGCTGCTGTTCTTCCTGTGGAAACACACAAACAGACCCCCAACTCCAGACAATTACTGGGTCAGGACCTTTCCATTGTCCTGTTAGAATATCTTTCCAAAGTACCTTGGGCTTATGTACATTTTTTGGACGCATATGCCTTTCTGCAGCACTAAGTCCTGATGAATCCAAATTTAAAAAGTTTAGAGTAAAAAGGGTTATTTTAAGTTTATCTTTGGGGAATATATACCCCTTCCCAATTCCGTCTTTTTGCTTTAATAAGTACGTTTTAATAGTTTGATGAGCTCTTTCAACTATGCCTTGTCCCTGTGGATTGTATTGTTTAAACAGAGAGGGGGAGATGTTGAGAGCCACAGCCAAAGGGGCCCCAGCAAACTTCCAGCTGCCAGCAAACTTCAGACTGCCAGCTGATGATTGACTCACAGCGGCCCCAGCAACATCTAGCTGATTGGCTCCTCTGCAGTGATGTTCATTGGGCTGTTTCCCTGCCCTTCAGACTGCCAGCTGATGATTGGCTCACAGCAGCCCCAGCAACATCTAGCTGATTGGCTCCTCTGCGGTGATGTTCATTGGGCTGTTTCCCTGCCCTTCAGACTACAGAACTGCTCATTGGGGGACTTCTTTGGCTCCGCCCATGCAACCCAAATTGTGGGAGGTGGGGAGGTTTGTGTCGGGGAGAGGCTTGTGGAAGCCGGTGGTGGCAGTTGGGCTCTGAGGGTTTCTTTTCCTGAGGAGCTGTTTTGCTTGGCGTTTGTAGTTCTAAAAATAAAGTTAGTTTCTTTTGACAAGTGGCTCCTGAATTGTGCCCAGCCAGACTGTGGCATTTCGCCTAGCCGTCTCCTTGCAAAATTCCTCATTGGCAAACTTCCATAACAGGTATTGTCCTCCAGTTAACATAGCTTTACAAATATTAGCCCAATCTGCTGGTGTCATGTTTAAGTTGGTAATGGATTCGACCAAGCTTACAGTGAAGGGTGCTTGAGGACCATAGGTTGTTACAGCCTCTTTTAGCTCCTTCACTGATTTGAAATTTAAACCCTGGTAAATTCGTTGCCCTCCTACCTAAAATACAGGGCATACTTGAGATCCTGTCTCAGGATCCCAACTATCAACTGTGGGGGTTGGGAGTCTCCTAGCATATGGAGGTGGTGCTGTTGATTGGACACTTATGCCCTCTGGTGATAGAATGCTGTTAGTAGCACTCTCCTGTAGAGGTAGTGCTGTTGGTTGGACACTTTCGCTCTCTGATAGAAAGGTGTTATTAGCAGTTTCCTGTTGTAACTCTTCCCCTGATGGCTTTTTCTGCTCTAAACTTCCTTCCTCTGTCTCACTAGCTCGAAAGACCTTCTCTTGTACTTGAATCTTTTCCTCTTTCTGACTAACTTGAGAGACCTTCTCTTTTACTTGAATCAATATGTCTTCTCCTTCCTCTACCTTTGTCTGAACTGAAGGCTTTGGACTAAGCAAACCAGATACGTTCGCCCACAATGTCAATGTGCCAACTGGCAGAGTCCCTGGGTTGTTCTTTTCTATTCTTTTTAAATCTTCACCATGATGGTTCCATTGTGATATATCTAACAACTCCTCCTTAAAAAGCCATGGGCTATATTTTTGTATTGTATTAACGTATGCCCTGACTGCTCTTGATTTTACTGAGATGCCTCCTTCGTCTAACAATTTACTTAACACTCTTTCGGTTTGTATTTTACTAATTGCTGATCCCGTATTTCTACTATAATACAACCCAACAAGATGACGCCAAACAAAACCGAGACAGAATGCAATAAAAATGGAACAACAAAAATTCATTATAGCCTTTCTATCCTCCTGACATGTGCATCCGTCCTTTCTCCCTATCTGTTCCTCAGACGTAAATTGTTTTTCCTCAGATGTGAGCGGTTTTTCTTCCCTCTCACTCATCTCCAGGGACAGGCAAGTTAAAACAAAAATGAAGCAAAACAAAAGAGGAAACTTAGAATGGCTACCCATCCTCTCGCCCTGCCCTCAGGGGCGAGCAGTTTACTTACCCTCAGTCACTCCCTGTGGGAGCCACCAAATGCCGAAGTCTGGCTGGGCACAATTCAGGAGGCACTTGTCAAAAGAAACTAACTTTATTTTTAGAACTACAAACGCCAAGCAAAACAGCTCCTCAGGAAAAGAAACCCTCAGAGCTCAACTGCCACCACCGGCTTCCACAAGCCTCTCCCCACACAAACTTCCAGCTGCCAGCAAACTTCAGACTGCCAGCTGATGGGCATGACTTTACAGTCTCCTTGCATCAAGGAGAAATAACCAGGGTGTTATTTCCCTCCTCACTTGGTATTTATTTTTGCACTCAACAAGTAAATATGCAAGGTAAATGATTGCCTGAACTCTCCAGTCTCTCTCAAGTGTTTTACATGAATGTCCTGACCACAACTTCAAGGGGTGCAGGAAGTAAGCTGTCTCTCATAAAAATATTCAAAAGCAACAAAATCAAATCCAAACTACTTAATGGTTCTGTGATCATCTTCTGAAAATAAAATCACCTCAGAGAAACTACCGGGCACAGCTTTAAATTGCTTATGGTCTTTAATCTTGAGGGGGAATTCCAAGGCCCAACCTCTACACAGCAAAATCTGAGCAGGGATACCCACTGGAATCATCAGGAGAACTTTTAAAAAGGCAGCCAGTGATTGCTAGTGTTAGCTTTCTGTCCCTGTGGGAAAACACTTGAGGCAGTCAACTTAAGACAAGGAAAGGTTTGTTTTGGCTCAAGGATTCAGAAGTATCAGTCCATGGTCAATGGGGCCCATTGCTTTACACCTGTGGTGTGCTGTAGTGAGAACACATGGTGAGGGGCGAGGTTCCTCAAGCCCCTGCATGAGTGTACCCCCAATGACCAACTGCCTCCAACTGGGCCCTACTTTTTAAAGGTTCCACACACCTGACAGCACATGGGCTGTCGACCAAGCCTTGGGCAACATTTCAGATACAAACTGTAGCACTGACCCACCTCCAAAGTCTGGATTGCTTGATCTGGGGAGGGCCCCTCACAATGAAATATTCTTCCAGATCTCCAGGTGACTCTAAACTGTGGGCAGGGCTGAGAATCACAGCTCCAAACCCACAAAGCAACAAAACTGAAATAAGGCATGTGGGGCTCTTCACTTCTCTGACATTAACTGATAATTTTTACATAGGAAAAAAAAAAAAGCTTATAAAGTCTTAGCTGCTGAAATCAAGCCACAAAATTGGTATCCTTGATTTCAGACTTTTTTCCTTCCTCCCTTCCTTCCTTTTCTTCCCTTTCTTTCTCTATTTCTTTTTTGTCAACTGACTTGTAAAATGAATCAGAAAACACTCACCTACATTTTTACCCTGTAATGACAAGAATCAAAAGGCAAAGGACACAGATAACAGAAGACAGAAGGGGCAGCTGCTCAGAAATTCCTCAGCTGGATTTGCCAATGGATGAATCCTTCCTCATTAGTCCTACTTCAACACTCAACATCCCTCTTTGCTGAAGAGCGTCTGGAGCACCTCCCACCCTTCATTCCATGGGCACCCCATGAAATATGATGGAGGCACAGAGGTATGCTGGGAAGTGTTTAATGACCAGCACTTCTGGGCTGAGAAGGGTGCATGGGGGAGCCCTGATCTGTAGCATGGCCAATTTCCATGGAAGCTTTAGTCCCCTCGTGGCTACTATTAAGCTATTGAGGGTTTAACAACTAGCTTGCAAAATTTTGGAAAATTCAGCAGTTTCCTGAGCCTGTGTTAGCTAATTCCAGTGCTTCACTGCGACCTGATTGGCATGAATGTGTATCAGAGTCCTGACTTGCTAAATATTGAGATTTAGTTACATCCAGTGTATTTCCTGGTGTGTCTCCCTACACATATCAGTTTGAAAATTTTGGTTTGCAGTGAGCTAGCAGACCTTTTCCCAGTTGAGGATTTCCTTGACTATATTTTATTCACCACTGGGATTCAGAAGTATAAGCTATGTCAGTTGAACTTAGAGGAAAGGGGGCAAAGATAAGATTTTGGTGACTTTAAAAGAGAAACCATTGAAAGGAAGGGCTTCAGAGATGAGTTGGATTGGGCAACGAACCCTGAGAGTCAGAGAGAAGTGGCTGGTGCTATTAGCTGACTTCAGAATGACAGAGGACACGAGGAGTCCTTGGCTGGGAAAGGTGGAGAGTACTTAGAAAGAGGTTTGGTAGGAACTGGAGTCCCAGAGGAAGTAGTTGGAGACTTAGGGCAATCAGGACCCAGCTGACCTCTGAATGGGAACATACATGTCTTTTATATCACATCATTCCTTTCCTGCAACCGCATCCTCACAGAGGGCTTAATTAAAATCCCAACTCCGCCATTTAGCATCTGGGTATAAGTTTTCTCCTCTACAAACAGAGATAATGATAATACCTACCTCATAGGGTGGTTGTGAGATTTAAATGAGGAAATATGTTTAACATGTTCAGCATAATGCAAGCATAAAACATGATTTAGCTGGGGATAAGAAAATATGAATCAAAGATAGTGCAGGGAAAATGTAAGAAGTTAGAGAAATGAAATTCCTTAGTGAATTGTGATCCAGAATTTGAACCTGAGACAACCTGATCCTGAAGCTCCTGTTTTCTTCACACTAGTTCTCTCCCCCAATAAGAGGGCACAGGAGCGCCTGAATTCAGCAAGATGCAATAATATTTGCAAAAATATTCCATTAAGAGTTGAAACCATAATTCTTGCCAGTTGGATTATGAAATACATTTGCTTGAATTTGGTACAAAACATTTGGAACAGGTCCCCATCTGGGGCTAAGCTTGCAATTCACCTTTCACTCAACGGAAAGCCCTTATGAAGCAAGAACAGCATTTTGAAAGCTTCTCTGAAATATGGAGAGAGCTGGCTAATTGGATAGCAATCTCTTGGGACAGTTGCAATAATGAATAGCGCTTTTACTTATGGTTAGAGTATAAATGAATATATTGAAAATGATATAAACTGATTGCACATAATGAAGAAATGAGTGCATGGTATGAGGGTAGCCGGAGAAGGCCAGTCTCACTTGGAGGACTCTTTTCAGATGTGATTCGAGTTCTAATTGTTCATTCCTTTTCCAAGGGCAGTTTTTCATCCAAATTTCCTCTCCCTCTTCATCATTTGCACTTCCAAGACAGGCTGGAATGGTTCTGGGTTAATTTTTATCACGTTTTGAATGGCCTGGTTTTATTCTTATGCATGGTATTGGGGATGATCTGGAGCTGGTACCTAAGGGGTTGACCTTTCACCTTTGGACCCCCAGGCTGCCCGCGCTTCATTGGACTGGAAAGCATGTCTCTTCCACCTTGAGTTGAGATCCTTCTGGGATTTCTTTCAGTGGAAAGTTTTATTTCCCTTTGTTTAGAAGGATAAGGTGTGACAAAAATATCAAATGAATCTGTCCTCTTAATTACACTCTTACCAAATCATACCTTACTTATCTACACTGATGAATAGCAATTAATACTAGGTAAGTGCAATATTATGTTAACTTCCTTTACTTGAGAAGTCAAGTTGACAAAAATAGAGGGAGTGAATTATAAAATTAGGCTGTTGTGTTCTGCACTGTTGAAATAAAATGGCCATGTATAGTGAAATATGTCTTCTGTCAAAATGACCAGAGGTGATACATAATGATCAATTGTCTAGTGGCTCGTTAAGTTAACTGTTATGAAGATAACAAGGCCCTTCATACTCTATTCAGCTGTACTGTGCTTCTGAAGTGTGCCCAGGACTGGGGTTAAGAGGACAGGGATATTGTACTATGGTCCCTCTCAAGATCATTGGACTTCTAGGCAGAGTGAACCAAATAGGAAACTGTTCCATCATGGCTCCTCCCACATGGGTGTCCATGAAACAGCTGATAAAACTCAACAGCAATTTGAAGGTGCACATTTTTTGGGTAAGTATTTCTTTTCAAGAAGAATGTGGTATATGATTGAATTTCCTCATTGTAGAAGTGACAGCATGTTGCTATTATTTTGGGGGAAAAATAAGCCCAATAAAATGTCCTCCATAATCTTGTAAGAACATTACCATTTGACTGACTTAGGGACCTGCTGATGAAAGTGCTTGCTTAAAACGCTACAGATACCTGAAAGGAGATATAGCAGGTACTCGCTAAATAATAGGAATTATCAAAACAAAATGAGCATGCAATGGATAGACTCCACTGGTTGCATTCAATAAAGGCATAGAATAAAGCACAAGTGGATTATAGTGATCAAAATGGTTAGTTTATGTAGTAAGCCACTATTAGCATGATGTGTTTCAAAAACTTGCTAATGCGGAAAAAGAGAAGGGGCCTGGAGGGGTAAAACCGAATGGAGTCCAGTATAGTCTGAATTCCTGATTCCAAATTTTGGAAGTTCATTTAAATAACAACTGTACTGTTGGAGAGTCTGGGATACACAATACATTCAAACCCATCTTCACAACAAAAGAGGAAAAGAAACTGTACAAATTGAGTGTACATCTCTAGGGGAAGCAAGCATGTGCTTTTAATGTAATATTAAAATAAGATTATTTTGTTTTCGTGTCATTTTAAGTGGTATTTTCTCTTAAAGATGGCAGGAGTATATTTTCACTTAATTAGCATACAATCCAGTAAATAAACCTTGGAACACCATAGGACGTCAGCAGTGATGAGCCCAAGCCAGGACAGGTGAAGGACAGGAAGGATCCTGTCTCATGTTTTCAAAGCTGCTCTTTCCAAAGCTTCCTAAGCACCATCTAGCTCTCAGCTCCCCGCCTCCCTAGCTGGTCTTTGCCTAGCAACAATGTAACATTAAGATCCTCTGCTGCTCTGGAACACATACGGCCTTAATATTTGTGTTCCTTCTTTATGATCTGCAATTTGGTTGTTAACATGATTTGGCAAATGCCTCTGCGGTGCTGCAGATGGAAGTGGGCAGGCGCTGGTCAATCCTGGAAGCGGCCAGAGTAGCCCCTGCGAGAGGCGGGAGCGCTGCTCCCAGGGCCAGTTCGAGAATGGGCGGCCGGCTGCAGGGCACAGAATGTCAACTTCCTCAGCACGTTTAGCAGAAAATGGAAATAATTTGAAGGAGAAAAAAAATACATGTTGTGCTGCAAAGGCTTTGAAAGGCAGCTTCACTATGTGAACTGAATAACAGCAATGAGCCCTTTCTCCTCTGTGTTTCTGTGCCGACCCCAACCTGCCCAGAATGTGATTTAACACTTCTGAAGACCAGCGTTCTGCTGGGGAGCGCACAGATGGTGGAAAATACATTATTAGCTCTTTATTCAGCCGTCTCCCCTTCACTCTCCCCCACAAAACTCTAGAAAATTCACTCTTAAGATTCTAAAAGGAGCTAATCGCTTCAAATTAAACTTATTTATTTCCCAAGGAGTTTGTTAGATAGCTTGCTGTTGACTTACATTTCTTGCAGGGTTTGTGTTTGTGTGGGTGTAAGTGTTACCATCTTAATGGAAAAGTTCTCACTGCAGGAAACATGAAAATGATGTTTTTGTGCATTTCTTCAGTAATAGATGGGGTAGAGGATGATGGGTGCCTGTTTTATTTTCTCTTTTCATTTTTAGACTTAATATTCTGTTTATTTCATAGAAAAAAATAAGAAACTAACATCAATTTATTAAAAGTCTTGTTTTCCAGCTGTGTTTTAACTTCCTGAATGCAGACATTTAAAGATGTGGAAAATTTTTGAGAACGGCCCTCCTCCCCAAAAGATTGAGTGATCTCTGTCCATTCTGGTATGTTCTGAACTCCCTAGTGCTAAACTCATATGTTTTTTAATTGCTTATCTACATTGGAAAGAATCTTCAATATGGTAAGGAAGTAAAATTGTATTTTCATAGACATTTTAATATTAGTGTCTGTGGACCATAATGATCATGATGGCTGTTTTCTGCTCTTGCAATACATATTTTGTACCTGCTATTCAATATGTAAGTCCATTTAACACAAAAGAATGTGTGTGTGGGGGGGACTCACTTTATTGTTCTGAAGTTCAAATATTTCTAATGTGTGTTAAATTACTTAGATGTTCTGTTTCTCAAAATTGAATGCTATAAAAATAAACCCCCACGAAACATTTTGGAAGGCAGGCAGATGTGAGGCTGTAGGCAAGGGTGAGGTAGAGAGGAGGCTGAAACTTTTGCAACCCTAAAATAGCACCCAAATCATTGCTTCATCCCATTGAGTTTGGTTGAACCATCTGGATTCTCACCTGTGAGGGAGGACTGGAAATTGTGAGAACAAATTGTTAACAATAATATTACAGGTATAAATATGCAGAGTGAAAATTCATGTATGCAACTAAGAAGAGGTTACTGAGCATGTACCCATGCCCAGGTGCAGAGTTATGCTGTTTCTCCATATTTTATATCCATCCTGTGGGCAGAATCTCAGTTTGCATCTCACATTCTCATGATCCCTCACTTAATAAGGA
This sequence comes from Urocitellus parryii, assembly GCF_045843805.1. Classification (NCBI taxonomy): domain Eukaryota; kingdom Metazoa; phylum Chordata; class Mammalia; order Rodentia; family Sciuridae; genus Urocitellus; species Urocitellus parryii. Next base: position 116,703,162 of record NC_135532.1, on the reverse strand, counting down.
AACTAAGTCAGAGGATAGGCTGTGTGCATACTGACTTACTAAACTACTCTTTCTGCTTTGTTGTGTGCTTAAAATTTTCCATAATAAATTTCCATTAAAATACATTAAGGGGTCGGGGTTGTAACTCAGTGGTAGAGCACTTGCCTTGTATGTGTGAGGCACTGATTTTGATTCTTGGCACCACATAATATAATAAAAATTAATAAAAATACAGCATAAATCCCAAATCCACTTCTTAATTTCACACATTCTATTCTTTCAACTTTAACTGGGTTTTGATAGACAATAAAATAGGACAGATACTCAAACTGCTGTCATTCAAAATGAAATATAATGACCAATATAAAATACCATGGGATTTCAGAGAAAGAAAAGATCAGGGCTGAAATGGAGGAACCAGAAACAGGTTGGATGAGATGTGGCCTTGGAGATGGGGTTTGAAGAATGGCTGAAGGTAGTTAAGAGGGTATTTGAAGGAAGAGGGGGAAAAAAATGAACCAAGACAGTAGAGAATCCTGGGAGGTTCAAGGAGAGAGGAAGACCACTGTGGCTGGAGCGTAGAGGACAAAGAGAGAAGTATTGAAAAAGGAGGTACTCACTGTAGGATGCAGGGAAGTTCAAGGTGGTGAACACAAGAAATAATGGCATTATGTAACCAGTAATTTTTTTTAAAAAAATATGTTTTTATAAAATTAAATAGCTACAAAAAGCTGCCTAAATCATCTGGGAAAACTCAATGAATTATGGGAAGGTTAACAATGCAGTTACCACCAGATTGAAGAATAGAACATTCCCAGCACCCAGGAAAGTTGCTCCTGTGCTGGATCCCAGTCCTGACCCGCCCCCCCTTCTCAAACACCACTGATCACCTCTGCCTGGCTTTTCCTTTTCAGGAAAGGAATTACACAGTATGCATTATTTTGTGTAAGACTCCTTTTACTGAGCTGTGTTCCTTCCTACAGCTCTAATTGTCACTTTCACTGATGTTCAGTATTCTATTGTATGAAAATATACAGTTTCTTGCTGTCGGTGAACATATGGGTTTTTCAAGTTTGGAGCAAATGTTCATGTCACATCATTTGCTCTTATGAACATTTTTTAATATAACTTTTGCATACATTCTGTTGGATATGTACTAAGTAGTGAAACATTTGTGTCACAGGACACACATAGTTTGATGCCATTGGATAATGCCAAATAGTTTAAAGTCTATAAAAATGTATACTTTGATTAGTAGCATGTGAGAGTATGTGAGTTGTTACACACTCCTTAGCAGATTCTGACTGCCATGGTCCCTGTCCATGTGAGAGTTCTCATTGTCCTATACCTTTATGATTTTTAGTATAGTCATTATTTTTAATTCTTGTCATGCTGAGGGGTTTTCGTCCATTTCTCCCTATAGTTTTAATTATTAGTGGTATTGGGCATATTTTAATATTTTCATTTTGTCATTGGGTATTCCATTTTGTGGAAGGCCTGTCCCAGGCCCGTGTTGCTTTTTCTTAGGGCGAGTAGGAATCCTGATGATGTTGGGAGACAAAGTCTTTATCGAGCATATATGTACTACAAATATCTTCTTCCACTCTCTTGTTTTGAACTTCTTTCATAGCATCTTTTAATTATTAGAATAAAATCTTTACTAATAAGTTTAATCCTCTTCTATTCGAAGTAAGGCTTGCTATGTCATGTTGAAAAAAAAATCATTCTTATTCCAATATCAGAAAGGTATTCTTGTGTAACTTCTAGAAATGATACATTTACCTTTCACCTTTAGATCCATAATCTTCTTGGAATTGATTTTTGCACATTAAAATTCTTCCACAAAAGCAAAAAATTAAATAAATGTTGAAATTTAGGAATGAAATGCATCCTGGATTATTTATAAAGAAGCATACTGGTGTCTGAAAACTACTTTGAAATGCATCAAAAAGGATGAACTGATGGAAAGGAGAGGAATGGGTAGTGAACTGAATAGATAATAAAGCAAATATAGTAAAATAGTAATGATAGAATAGAGGTAGTGGGTATAACTATGTTCCCTGTAAAGTGATTTCCACTCTGATGATCGTTTTAAAATATCCATCACAATATGCTGTAAAATATTAATCAATGTACTTTATATTAAAAATAAAGGAAAATTGATGTGACCATTTCAATCAATTCAGATAAGGTATTTAACAATATGTGTAATATAAAACTTCTGCACATTTTGGATGGAAAGGAACCTCATCATCCTAATTAACAGCACTTGTGGATTTGATTGTGTCCCCACAAAGACGTGCTGAAACCCTTAGGTCTGGTGCCTGTGATATGACCTTATTCTAAATGAGGGTGTTTGTATATGAAAGCAGCGAAGTCAAGATGAGGTCATAATGGACGGGAGAGGACCTAAACCCAGTGACTTCTTCCAGGAAAGAAGGTCCCGAGAATATGGGCAACCTTGCAACACTGCAGCTACCTCACAGGGTGGGTGAGGGCTGCCAGCAGGCACCAAAGCCCCAAGGCAGGAGGAGAGATGTCTCAGGGGCTTTCAGAGAGTGTGGCCCAGAATTCTAAGCTCTAGGCTCTTGGGCAACAGTTCCTGTTGGTTTAAGCCACCCAGATTGTAGGGAGGTGCTCCAGCCTCCTTGAAGACCTCTACCGCACCTGCTAAAAACCTCCAGCTACTGTCACCTTTAATGGCTAAAGTATGAACCTCTCTCCTCTGAGATCCAGAAACTGGCAAGGAAGACTTCCTTAATCATTTCTAATTAATATTGTACTAAAAATCCTTTCCAGGGCAGAGAGGCGAGACCAGCAGGGCGGTCATGCAGATTGGAACATAGTCCACAAAGCAATCTTTAATTACAGGAGATACGATCTCCTCTGTAGAAAATCCCAAGAAATCCAAAGGAAAAAAGAAACTACTAGAACTACTAGAAGTGGAGTTGACAAGTTACATGACACAAGCATCAAAACACAAAATGCCCAAGAATTTTTAACAAAATACATACAAAACTTATACACTGTAAACGACCACACATGGCTGAAAAGAAAGAAGACCTACATAAATGAATAAATGTGTCATGCACATGGATTAGGAAGCTAAACTTAATTAAGATGTTAATTTGCTCCAAAGTAGTCTCCAACTTTGATACAATTTGAAACAAAATCTCAGTAGGCTTTTTCATATGAAAATTAATAAACTAGATCTGTAATTTTTATGGGAATGAAAAGAACCTAAAGTAGACACAATTGTTTTAGAAAAGAAGAATAGAGTTGAACTGATGCTACCTGATTGGAAGGCTTACTATAAAAGGCATAGTGATGGAGGAGACCAGACCGTGCAGTGTAAGAGAGACGTATGGATAAATGGAAAGCCACCAGCCATCCAGGGCACCCCTCATACACCTCCACTGATGTTCAACAGAGATATTGAGGTAAACCAACAACAAAGAACAACTTTTCACAAATGATGTAGGAATAACTGAACATCCCTTAGGAAACTAATAACTAATTCAACCCTTAGCTCACATCACAAAGAAAAAAAAATTCTCAAAATATATTACATAGATCTAAAACACAAAGCTTTGAAGAAGAAAAATGTGCTTTATTGAGGCAAATATTTCTTAGAATTTAGAGAACACTAACCATAAAAGGGAAATGTGGTCAGCTGGCATTACCCAAATTAAAAATATCTGCTTCTATAAATACATCATTTAAAGCATTAAAAATTAATTACAAGTTGGGGGAAATTATTCACAGTGAATGTGTCTGAAAAGGGACTGATATCCAGAATTTTCACGACTCAATAATAAATAGGCAAGAAACTCAACTTTTCAAAATTGTCAAAGGATTTTTAAGGGATATTTCACAAAATAGGATAAAGAAAAGGCTAAGAAGCATTAGAAAAGATGGTTAGCCTCAGTGCTCACTAGGGGAGTCGAAAAGTGAAATCAGAGTGATAGACCTCTGCAGGGTCCCTGGAGGGAGCAAAATTCGAAAAACCAACAGGACCAGTCACTGGTGAAGACAACCAGAATTCTTCTACATTGCTGCTGGGAGGGTAAAATAAACACTTGCAAAAGAGCATCACCATGCCTTATAAAATCCAACACATACAGTCAACCCTTGGTGTCCACAGGTTCCACTTCCAAGTATTCAACCAACTGCTGATGGAAAATTAAAAAAAAAAAATCCTTCTGTACCAAACGCATACACATTTTTTCTTGTCATTGTTCCCAAAACAATACAGCACAACAACAATTTTATAGCATTTGCATTGCATTAGTTATTATAAGTAATCTAGAGATTATTTAAAATATATGGGAAGATGTATGAAGGTTATATGCAAATGCTATACTTCTTTCTTTTTAATTTTTATTTTACTGGTTCTTCTTAGTTGAACAGGACAGTAGAATCCATTTTAATAACATTATACCAGCATAGGGTGTATCTTATTCTAATTAGGACCCATTCTATAGGCAGGCATGATGAGGGGGGTACATTTAGATAATTTCATGAGTAGACATAGGAAAATTATGTTAAATTTATTCTACTATCCTTCCTATTCCTACCCCCCCACACCATTGTACTTTTTAATAAGGGACTTGAGCCTCTGCAGACTATTGATATCCCTCTGAAACCAATTTCCTGGGAATATCAAGGGATGACTGTATTTACCAAATGAAATAGTCATTTCATTCCTTGGTATTGCCCAAGTGGAATAAAAATACATGCCCACAAAAACTCTTGAATGTGAATGCTTATAGCAATTTTATCCCTAATAGCATCAAACCAGAAACAATCCAAATGTCCATCAGTAGGCATATTAACAATTTTTTTTCATATTTATCCCATGGAATACTCCTCAATAATAAAAGGAAACCAACTATCAATGAGTGCAAAACATGAACCAATCTCTCAAAGTGATAATCATTGAAAGAAGTCAAACACAGAAGAGCACACACTGTATGATGCAATATTCATGAAATTCTTGAACAGACACAGCTAATATATAATGGAAGAAAGCAAAAGGAGGCTTTCCTGGGCCCTGGAGAGGGCACAGATTCACTGCCAGGGAACAAGAGACCTTAGTAAGGTGTTGGAACTACTTTGTATCCTGGTTGCAGTGGTAGTGATGTGGATTAGTTCACTTGTGAAATACAACCAACATGCAGTCAAAATGGGAGAACATTTTTGCACGTAAATGTCATCCCATTAAAATGATTTTTTTTGTAAAAGCAGGAAATAAGACGAAAGGAAAGAAGGAAGGGAGGAGTAAACAATGGTGGAAAAGAAAGAAGGAAGCAAAGGAGGGAAGGAAGAGGGAGGAGAGGAGCCTTAACTACCACAAATCATAAAAGGAGCTCCCCCCCAGGATTGTGCAGAGAAAGGTGGTAGGTTAAAATGGTAAGCCTCAAAGCTCCAGGGCACTGATGAGTTATGGATGGAAGCCAGGCTGAAGGAAAAGGTCCCCTAAGATTCAAGTTGTGTGGTGATGAGAACCTGAGAAGGACAATGGCTGTAGATACGTAAGAGGGTTGGTTGGAGAAAATCACTGCAGCAGTTAAATTCATTTTTTTTTTAAGTGCTGTAATTGAGCATGTGGGGTAAATAGCAACAAAGTGTCTCCAAAACACTAAGATTTCTGGCTTCAGTGACTTGACAAATTAAATGAGACAGCAAACATAGGAGAATTAGATGATGAAAGAGGAACAGAAGGCACCGGTTTTAGAGCACGCTGGATTTAAGATGGTTATGGGATTTGCGAGTGATAGAGCTGGCATCTGAAGGCATTTGGAAACCTGACGGTCTGTGGGGACCTCAAGGCTAGGGACACAGTCTTGGACTCCTCAGGTTGTGGGCAGTGACTGGAACCCTCTCAAGAAGAACACTGCATGCGGAAGAGCAGCGTGGCATGGCAATCCTCTGTCACTGAGTGTGGCAGGAGCCTGTGGCTGTGGTGACCTGTTACTCCAGTGATCATGTTACGTGGGAAGTGGATTTTATAGAGGTAATTGATTTTCAAATGGGGGATTCTTCAAGTAGCTTGTAAGTGAATCCGAGATTCCTTAGAAAGAGCCAGTGGGAGGGAGATGCTCTAATGCTGGCTTTGAGACAGAGGGGGCCACGGGGCGGGAATGCAGACAATCTCTGGGAGCTGCACATGGCCCCGCAGACATCAGGCAGGCACCGGAAGCTCCTTCCTACAGCCACAAGAACTGAATTCTGCCACAACCTGATAAATTGGATCCTCTTCCTTGGATCCCCAAAAGGTGAGTAAGAAAAGCCAGGCCTGCAAACTCGTGGATTTTACTCCATAGATCTGAGAGGACCCAGCCAACCCAGACTCTGACCTACAAAACTGTGAGATAACAGACAGGAGTTATTTTAAACTGAATTTGTGTTCATTTCTTAGGCAGGAGAAGAAACTGAAGTAGCAAATGGAGAAATGCAGACGTCCAACATTTTAGAAGAAGAAGACCATGAAGAAAACCAAAAGGGGTGTAAAAGAAGTGGTGTCCCAGAGGTGGGAGAAGTGATCTCGCTCCAGGAGCAGAGCGGCCACAGCATCACGTCTAAGGAGTCGGTCACCAGCAACTGGCCAGAGACACTCAGCTAGAAGAAGCAAAAACTGCAGCCAGTGGAGGAAAAAAATGTAGACAGTGCAGGGAAACATGGGTGAGGACTTCTCTTCCTAGAGAAGGTTTAGGAAGAGAGAGAGGCAGGCAGGAAGGGAGGCGCTGAGTGACCTGTGACTGAAAGAGAGATCCGCATGGGCACAGTAAGTGAAAGGAGGATGGGACCACAGCAGAGGGGAGGCCATTGGAGCGAGGTTCCGGGGGAGCACAGAAGGAGCAGTCAGTGATGGAGGGAAAGGGATGCCTTATCCCTGACCTTGGTGGGGCAGCAAGGAGAATGGGAAGGAGGAAATGGACATTGGAGGAAGTATCACCATCAGATCGAGCAGGGGCAGTACCGAGCTGGGCCTCTGCAGATCCCAAACTTGGGCAGCTGTGTCTCCAAATTCCTGAGTCCTCCTCAAATACTGGGATTGACCAGGGGCAGTGGGGTATTGTGGCACTGAACCAAATTCCACTCCATTTCTGGCCAACAGGAAATGGCCTGTGTCCGCTTGGATACCTGGGGTTGGAGATATGGTCAATCACTTGTTCCTGGAGTGAGATCACTTCTCCAGTCTGCTCTTGTTCTCCCCTTTAGGACACTCTCTGACACTGGACGACTCCCATGGGGTCTACCAAATGCCCCTGAGAGCTTTGAAGCTCATGCCTGCAGTGATGTCCTGGACCTTGTCATTAGTCCCAATTTCAAGAGGGCGGCTCAATGAGCAGACTGCTCTTGCCCTCTGGCTACTGCTTTTCTTCTATGGGACTATGTCAGAATGGCTGCGACAATGGCACTGTCCCGATAATTTCTGGTGACACCACATCAGACACAGGACAGGTTCAGGGCTCTGGCTTCCAACAGTGATGGTCCATCATCAACACTTCAGATGAACCACGGACTCTTTGATGTCCTACTTAGGATTCTGCCTATAGCTTCACCAATTAGCCACCCAGGGCTGCAAGGGTGGCAGCAGGGTTACAGTAGGCTCTGTGTCTTATGTTGATGACTCTCGGAGAAGTCACCCCTCTCCATAGGATCTGTGCCATGTTTCAGGACCTGCCCAGCTGCCATGAGCTGAGCCGATTTCCTCCACCACACCTTTCTGCCTTGATATTTCTGCATGGGAACCAACTGACCCTGGACTGAACCTCAGAAACCATGAGCCAAAATAAATTTTTTTTTCCTTTGTTTGTGTCAGGTATTTTGGCCACAGAGACGAAAAGCTGACTGACACACCTTGATTGGTACTGAGCCGTACTGAGAGAGGGATGGAGAGTCTCACACGAAATGGAATGTTCTACTTGCCTCACACAAGTCATTCCTATATCCTCCCCACTTGTGATAACATGTGGAGATCAGGGAAGTGGTTTTCCCTGAAAAACTTCAATTCTTGGAATGCATTAATTACAGACTTACAAAGTTCAAGGTAAGAGCTGGGAATATAGCTCAGTTGGTAGAGTGCTTGCTTCACATGCACAAGACCCTGGATTCAATCCCCAGCACCACCACCCCCCCCCAAAAAAAAAGTTAAGATTGTCTTGGAAGATATCTAATTCTATATGTTAAAAGGCTCTAAACAGTACATTTAACATGAACAGATATCTTGTTTTATCTGTTCTGCTCAAACAAAATTTCAGAGTCTGGGTAATTCACATCATAAAACAGATGTTCATTTTTTTCAGAATTCTGAAAGCTTGGAAGTCCAAGAGGAAGGCCAATGAAGACGATCGCAGGTTCAGAGTCTGGTGAGGGCTACTGCCTTCTTCCTGTATGTCACCTATTGCCACATCTTCCAGACAGGAAGAACTCTGTGTCCTTATGTGGCAAGATGTGGAAGGGTCCGAGTGTGAATGAAGTGTGGACCCATTCATGCTTCACATAGGACGCCACCCATAGCTTCACAGCTTCAGAGCCTCAATCCTAGTGTTGATGGAGGGGCTGCCATACCCCAATCATTACTTAGAGTTCTCACCTCTGTATCACCACAGTGGCCATTGAGTCTTAACACCTGAATTTTGTAGGTGACACATTCAAAGCATAGCATCAGGAAACTAATTACACTAAGACTGGGATTTGTGATTATTATCAACAGTGACAACCTTTAAGAGAGTCTTTGGAAGCCCATATTCACTGCGTGGCAAAACCAATGACATTACATCTGCCCAGCATTAATAAGTGAAATCAACTCTTCAAAGGCAAGGGGATATCTATTAGTTTACTATGTACATTGTAATGACAACTAATACCCTCATCCAGTGGTAGGAAATATGGAATTAACCAGAAATGGCTCATTAGATAATAAAGCGCATGAAGGTCTGATTCCCAGACCTGCAGGACCCTGTAGGAGAAGACAATGCTGAGCCCTGGGAGAATCTTCTCGTGCTCTGGCAAATAATAAATAAATACACAAATGACCATCTCCACATACAATTCCAAATCTTTGTAAGCACAGTACCTAACAAGCTCCATTATTGCTTTTTTCCTTTTTTTTTTTTAATTAGAGCACTGTATTTGTCCTTAGTATCTGGGTTCCTTTTGACGTAATTATATATACAAGAGGTTTATTTCAATCTCCCTTCCTCTCCTCTTCCCTCCCCCCTTTTCTCTCCCCTCTCCTCTGCCAATCTTTCTATAAAACCTTCATTCATTCATTTTTTTTAAATATTTATTTTTTAGGTGTAGATAGACCCAACACAATGCCTTTATTTTTATGTGGTGCTGAGGATTGAACCCTAGTCCTGCCCATGCTAGGCAAGCGCTCTACCACTGAGCCACATTCCCAGCCTCCATTCATTTTTGATTAGTATATACACATACGTAGAGGAGATGTTCCCTTTGGAACATTTATATATGTACATAACGTATCCTGTTAGATTGACTCCACATTCCTTTCCCTTTCCCTTCCCTCCCCGCACCCTCTCAATCACTTAATTCTACTCTGCTGATCTTCTTTGTGTCTTTATGATACCTCATCCCCTCCCACACTGTCTTTCCCCCTTCTTTTTGCTTTAGCTTCCACATCTGGGAGAAAACATTCAATCCTCGATTTTCTGAGTCTGGCTTATTTCACTTAGCATGATGTTCTACATTTCCAACCATTTACTGGCAAATACCATCCTTTCATTCTTCTTTGTGTCTATGTAAAACTCCACTGTGTATATATACCACATTTTCTTACTCCGTTCATCTATTGACAGCATCTCAGCTGGTTCCATAATTTGGCCATTGTGTATTGTGCTGCTATTAACACTGATGTGGCTGCATCACTGTAGTATGCTGATTTTAGATCTTTGAGGAAAATACCAAAGAGTGGGATGGCTGGGTCACATTCTGGTTCCATTGCTAGGTTTTTGAGAAATCTCCATACTCCTTTCCAAAGTGGTTGCACTAGTCTACAGTCCCACTGACAATGTACAGTGTGCCTTTTCCCCCACAACTCACCAGCATTTATTGTTGTTTACATTCTTGATAATTGCCATTCTGACTAGAGTGAGATGAAATCTTAATATAGTTTTGATTTGCATTCCCATGACTGCTAGGGATATTGAAAATTTGTTCACGAATTTGTTGGCTTTTTGTGTTTTTTCTTTTGAGAAATTTCTGTTTAGTTCTTTTGCCCATTTTTTTCCATTAGATTATTTGTATTTTTTAGGCATTGAGGTTTTTTTTTTACAATTTCTTCATATTTATTCTGAATATTAACCCACTGTCAGAGGAATAGCTGGAAAAGATTTTCCCCATTCTGTAAGCTTTCTCTTTATTCTCTTAATCATTTCCATTGCTATGTAGAAGTTTTTAATTCGATGGCATCCCATTTGTTGATTGGTGGTTTTATTTTTTGAGTTTAGGGGTCTTGTTGAGAATGTCTGTGCCTGCACCCATATGATGGAGTGTTGACCCTTTTTTTCTTCCAGCAATTGCAAGTTTTCTGGACTAATTCCGAAGTCTATGATCCACTTTAGTTTTTGTGCAGAGTAAAAGATGGAGATTGAATTTCATTCTTCTACATATATGTATCCAGTTATCCCAGAACCATTTGTTTAAAAGACTGTCTTTTTTCCAACATATATTTTTGGCACCTTTGTCAAGTGTCAGATTCCTGTAAGTACATGGCTTGCCCCTGTGTCTTCTGTTCCATTCCACTGGTCCTCTCTCTGCTTTGATGCCAACACCATGCTTTGTCATTACAGCTCTGTAGCAAAATTTGAGATCAGGTATTGTGATGCCTCCTGCTTCATGTATTATTCTTCCAAATGAATTTAAAGATTGATTTTTTCCTAGTTCTCTGAAGAATGTCATTTATTTTGATGGAGATTAAATTGAATCTTTATATTGTTTTTGGTGCGATGGCCATTTTGACAACAGTAGCTCTGCCTATCCAAGAACATGGATCTTCTGAGGTCTTCAATATCTTCTGAGGTCTTCCATTTCTTTCTTTGATGTTTTATAGTTTTCATTGTAGAGATCTTTTACTTCTTTGGTTAGATTAATTCCCAGGTACTTTATTTTATTTTATTGAGGATATTGAGAAGGGAATGCTTTTTTCTGATTTATTTCTCAACTGAATTGCTATTAGAGTATAGAAAAGCTATTGATTTCTGAGTGTTCATCTTATATCCTGCTCTTTTGCCAAACTCATTTACCAGTTCTAAAAGTCACCTAGTGGAGTTAGGATGAGTGATAAAGAAAAGCAAGAGAGAAGCAAAGTTATAGAGTAGAGAAAAAGTGGGGGTTTGGGAGTGATGGAAGAGTAAGGGTGTAGAATAGCCAGGGCCCAGTGCTTCCTGTGGCGGAAGGAGGATTGGGAGACTGAGGACAGGAACTCTTTGTCCATGAGGATGGGTGAGTAATGCACCAATAGTGTCTACTCTTGCTGTCACCAGTCATGGAAATGTAGAGGCTTAAACAATATGAGTTTAAGTTACAGTGTTTGTGATCAGAAATTCAAAATCTGCCTCACTGGAACAAAATGAAGGTGTCAACAGGTCTGAAGTCCTTCCACAGGCTTTAGGAAAATCTGTCTCCGGCACTTCACCTCCTGGAGCTGCATGCACTTCTCAGCCCATGGTCCTTTCCCCCATCTTTTCTCCTCTCTGACCTCTACTGCTTTCCTTGCTTCCTTCACCCTGATGCTTATCTTCCTGGCTCTCTGTGACATAAGGACCCTCTGATCACATAAATCAAAATAATTAACCTAAAAATAAAACCCAAGGTAGTCTCCCAGCCAAGATCATAACTTAATACCTCTGCAGAGTCTCTTTCACCACAGAGGGTGACATAGCCACAGGTGCTGGGATTAGGTAGAGAACTTTTCTAGAAAGACAATTCAGCTTACCACAAGCCGTGGCAGAGAGAACTAGTCCTGAGTCCTCTGGAGCCTTTGAGTTCCCCAAGGATTCAGTTAGGGCAAGAAGAGAAAAGATGTGTCCCATGGAAAAAGGGGTTAGCCATTCGAGGGCTTTTTTGGTGTGGAGTAGGGGCTCTGGAGCTAGAGTGGAAAGCTTTGGTGGAGAAGGGGGTAAGTAGAGAGTAGGTAAAGGTGTCATGGGATAGAGAGCACGAGAGAGGGCAGGAGGACGCATGGTGTCTCCCTGGGGCTGGCCTGCCGCAGCAGAGACCACAGACTGAGGGGCTTCAGTAGCAGGCGTTTTATTTTTCTCTGTTCCGCAGGCTGCAGACCTTACACCCTTACACCCTTCATACAAGTTCACCCAGAGGGCCAAAAGCCTAAAAGGAAGGTGCTCAATCACAAAACCCTAGAAGATAACATAGGAGAATATCTTGTGGACCCAGGTTTTGACCATGGCTTTGAAGACAGTACGAGAAGCATGATTCATGAAAGGAAAGATTGACAGGTGAGCTTCATTGCAATTAAAGTATTTTGCTCTGTAAAAAGAATGAAAAGATAAACCACAGACCTGGAGAAAATGTTTGCAAAAGCCGTATCTGTTATCCAAAATATACAAAGAATTCTTAAAATTTACTAAGAAAGCGACCTAATTTAAAAATGAACCCAAAAAAATCCTCAAAAGATGCTTCATGGAAAAATATATATAAGTGGCAAATAATTATATGCAAAGATAGTGCACGTCACATGCTATTGGAGAAACACAAATTGAAACAATGATGAGATTCCTGAACACCTCTGAGAATGGCCAAAATCCAGAACGTAGACAAATGGGAAATGACATCAAGGACGTGGGGCAGCAGAAACTCTTACTCACTTGTTCCTGCTGGGAATGCAAGAAGGTGCAGCCAATGTGGGTGAGTCTGGCAGTTTCTCATAAAACCAAACCTGCTGTTACATACAAACCAGCCATCGTGCTCCCTGTCGATTCCCAAGAGCTGAGAGCTCATGTGGCACCAAAATTGCACATGAAGGTTTATGCCAACCACCATTTTTAAATGAAATAAGATGGACATGCCTGGAAAATTTTGAAATGGTGAAAGTGTACATTTTATTTCAGTTGCAGCCAGAGAGCTCACGTGTGTGTGTGTGTGTGTGTGTGTGTGTGTGTGTGAATGTTGCTGTGACTGAAGGTCACAGACGTGATTGGCCATGATGAAACCCAGTGTGATGGTTTGATAGACCTAATCAACTTCACATTTATCTGTTTGCCTGACATTTTAGAATATGTAACTTTTTTCTAGATTATATTAGAGTAATAAATTAAAATAAAAACACTGTGAAAAAATATTTTGTTACAAAAGGATCCTCATGGAAGAAAAATAGTGTTGTATTTTTTTAAATTGTACTATTTTTGTTTCAGATTGCCCGAGTGCATTATGGGGTTTCAATATATCCTTTCACTGTCAATATTGAACTCATTTACATAGCTTAAACTCATTTATTAGCTTTGTTTGCTAATGAATATCTTCTTTTTTAATATTGAAAAATACTCTACTGGAGTACAAGATTCTCAATTTTTTAAATGTAGGCCAAAGTTTCTAACAACCTATTATTGGAATCTCACACCCCACACTATAAGGTCAGTTCTACCTTGAGGTCAGAAGATTGCCTCCTGTTATAGACAGTCTAATCTGACAGTTTAGCTTGGAGTATTAGAAGACTAGAATTGCAAGCAGTATTGAGATTTGAAGGCTAAATTAGGGCTATTCTCCAGATTAGTGTCTCATAAAATTTGCCAAATGTTAGACATAAACTCTTTGCAAGACACACTCAGTCTTGAGAAACAACTTTTGATTATTCAAGCAGGTTTCCTGGGGAGCTAGGAAGGCTGCAGGATCCACTAGTCCAACAGACACTTCTGCACTCAGCTGAGTGCTCACAAAATTTCACATGAAGCATATAAGGGACTAAGTCATCAGTTTGACCCATATACCTTAAGCAAACCATTGCTGCTGATTGGCACAGTACCATATCCTTCATCAAGTTCCACTGAAAGCATAGGAGAACCAGAATGGACCTGATTGTTAGAGGAGATGATGTTTAGCGCATGCAGTATGGGCCATCTCCATTTTTTGGTATTTCTCAAATCTGCATGGAGGGCAGAGTACCATCAGAGTGAGAGAGATGGTAGGATCTCATTTAATGCTTAATGCTCATGCTTAATGCTCAGTCCCCACATACTAGATTTTCCAAGTGATATAGGCCTTTTAACAAAAAAAATGTAGTTGCACTGTAAATGGTTTGTGTTTATTTCTCCAAAAATCAAAACAGTTCACATCCCAGTGGTGCCTTCCATTGGATGCTAGTGTTTGGACCAATTTCATAATGTGCAAAACAAGTCTGAAGCAGATGACCTCTGGGGTCTGTATTGTTTGGAGTGGCTTTGCTTTGTGTTTACAGATTGAATAAAGAAGATATTAGAAAATTGTAGTGTATCGAAAGAAGGGGGGAGTTTGAGGGTTGGCCAGAATGGGTGTGTGATTAGACAGGAGGCCACAGAGGAGAGAGGAGACATTAATTACAACACTTCATTATAAATTAGCTTAGCCTTGTGATCTTCCTTTGCAATGTGGAATTTTTATATTAAGAAGTTTTTAATTCTGATGTATGTCATGGAGACTATAAAAACAAAACATAAAGCAATTTTCATAAAAATAGGCATGAAGGCAGTAGATTTTGCCCCAGAAAAACAAGAAATCAAGAATTTCCCTCTGAATAAAGACTACAATGTCAACTGTGTACATAGCCTTCAGACACCACAAGTATGAGAGAAGATGTCTCTGTACTCTTTCACTCAAGTATTGTTACTAAAAGTAAATGATTTCTGTCAAAAAAAATTAGCAATAATGTTCTTTCCTTCCACATTCTAGCATACTAACCAATCTCAAATGTCAGTGTCAAAGACAAAATCACACCAAATTTAGCATAAAGTTGGACTTCTAGGATGCTTTCCATATGGACCTTGAGTCCATAATGTAGTATTTTTAAGCAAAAGGGGAGTTGTACAAAGATATTTGTGGTGACGATTTTTAAATGAGGAGTCACTCTGAATCCTCAGTACATTGAAAGTGACTAGCTTGGTTCCAATTTTCTGGTATAGATGTAAAGGTAAAAGTAAAGGACTTAAATAGACTATTTGCTAAATAAATAGTCCAAGAGTACATTCAGAGACACATCAGTTGAGGGCTACCTGTTGGATGTAATTACAGCGTTGGCTTTGATGTTTTCTGCATCGTCCGAAGTGGACTCATTACCTGTCTTAATGCAATAAATGATTAAGGAAGAAATGCTACACTTATTGTTTACCATTTTTTATTTGCCAAGAATGGTTTGATTGCTACGTGACATGACTTGCCTACATTGTCATGTATTTCTTATGTTATCTTTAGAGATAAGATCATTTTTGTGTACACATAAGTAAACTTGTCTAAACTGCAAACCACTGGCCATTTTAGGGTGGTTGATTCCAACTCTTAATACATGCAGGTGGTGAGGGCTGGGCTTGGAGTCCGGCCTCTGCTGCAGGTCAGTAGTCTCAGCCTTGGTGCTGCAAGTGTCTGGAGACCTTCTCTAAGTCCCCCTGGGGTGGGTCACTTTCTAGAGAATAACAGCCTCTGCAGCTTACTTCATTAATTATCTCCCAGTGAACAAGTAACTGACCCCTGCATTTTATTAGCCTGAAAAATGGTGACACATAGTTCTTTCCTACTTTATATAAGCACCTTCATTGAGTGTCTCCCCTCCAGAAACCTTCTTTAGGCAGTGATGGAAACCTAATCCTCCATAATAAGAAGGGCCTTCCAAGGGTCCATTTGCTTCCATACAGAGGATTCTAACTGCTTATGGCTGACACTTGAGGCCACTTACAGTTCAATGTGCTCCTCTGAGCCATGTCTGTCCTTGGGCTCAGCATTGCCAGATCCAGGCTTTCGTCTGAACATGAGGAGTGGACAGGCACCTCACAAAACACTATGCAGGCTCAAAACATAATTATTATGAATTTCAGCCCTCAGGCTAATTTTTCAGTGTTTGTGTGCGGGTTTCAGTTCTATATGCTCAGAGGCTTCCTGACCTTCTCCCTCATTTTCACTGACCTTGAGTGTGTTCATAGCATATGAAAGCTGTATTCACTATATTCAGGATAATCCTGAATAATTATTCCATAATTTTGTTAATTTAGACATCTCAGTGCGTTTAAGTCTTAAAATCAAATGAGTACATTTAACAACTCCTAAGGGAAAATTTTCTTGAAAATGCAGCCACACTAGACCAGGGTATTGCTCGTATAGGTGGCTTTCCACCACAATAATACCAAGCCTTAAACCCCAGTGGGCTAGCAGAACAGAGGTCCTCTCCTGCTCATACCACACATCCACTTCATTCCACGTCCATGTTGCCAGACAGGACCCAGGCGGCGGAGAATCCGTTGGGTAATAGTTGCACCATCTGAGACTAAGTCGCCTTGCCAAGGGGAACTGGAAAATTTTACTTGGGCTTTTCCTGCTTCAGCCCTGAGTATCCCAGGTCATCACCACCATCGCTCTCAGGTAGAACCAGCCTCTGCCTAACTGCAAGGATGACAGGAAATACAAGGAAGTAGGTTGATGCTTGGCTTCCAGGCAGGGGGTATTGTTGTATCACAAACAGGAACCACTTGAGTCTCAATGGCCTCGCATTGGATGGCTTCTCAGAGGCCAGTAAAACATTTTTCTTCCAGACTCCCTGCTGGAAACACGGCTCATTCTCAAGCATGTTTGCTAAATTCACTTATGGAAAACATGTCCTTGCTTCTCTGCTTAAAGCACTTTATTATGCTATCATCTTGTGTTCTTTGGGTGACATAGGGGTAACCCACACTGCAGCACAGAAAACTGAAGCTTTCAGGGAAAAGGGACTCTCAAGATGAGACATTTTCTTCCAACTAAACTGGCTTCCTTCCTGATACAATAGACTTAGATCCTTCAGCTTTGAAGTGGGGGTGGGGATGGGGTGGGGGGTTAGATATTTTCTTTTGCAAGTTTCAGCTCCTTTTCAAATTAAAACAATGACCACATCTCAGTCATAACAATAGCATAGCTGGTTTCTTTTCAAACCCTGAAAGGAAGATATCATTTTCTGATGATTCTGGAAACAAATGACATCAAAGAAGGAAGTGAACTTTTTTGAGAGGGTGATGTGAAGTAGAGGGTGCTAATATCACATGAAACCATGGGTAGAAACTTCCAAAGCCAGTAGGCTGCTGGGCCTGGTGGCACACACCTGTAAACCCAGTGACTCTGGAGGGTGAGGCAGGAGGATCTCAAGTTCAAGGCCAGCCTCAGCAACTTACCTAGACTCTATACAACTTAGTGAAACCCTGTATCAAAATAAAATAAAAAGGGCTGGGGATGTGGCTCAGTGGCAAAGCCTCCCAGAGTTCAATTCACAGTGTCATAAATAAATAAATAAATAAACAAATGAATAAATAAAAAGAAATAAAAAAAGCCAGTGTGGGTTTTTGGTGTATATATTCTTACTTTTGTAAGATCTGCACCTGAAAACCCTGAGTTCTGACCACATTCAAATGCCCTCACATATAAATACCAAGGAGATGTTAGTGTCCTGGTTTAAGTTCATCCTTTGGAATCGACAGGATAACCTAATGAAAATTAAGGAAATAAAAATTGAGTGGCATGCCATATATGAACAATGATTGAGGTAGGCTAATATCTGATGAATTCAGGGTTTTTTTTCTAAAAATATTATCACTTTAATTTGATAGGTTTATTCCTAAACAAGTAAAATAATTTAGATTCAATAAGTCTTTCAAGATTAAATTGTGTTTTGAAACAATCATTAGAAACAGGCTTTGAAATCGTTCATATACTTGTTCAAATTTCAAATGCAAAAGATTGCCAAGACAGTGATTTTTTTTTAATTTTAAACTTAAAAAAAGCTTTCTCCTGGACACTTACTTCTGTGACTTGGAATATCTGTTGATCCCTATTTGCTTTCTTGGTTTACAAGTGAGTACTTTTAGAGCCATGAAATATGGATGAACTTCTAACATGTTAGCCACCAGTACCCTCAAATAGCCAACACCCAGGCAAAGCCAATGGCTGCCGACCCGCTGAAAGGTAACTTAGCTCCACTCCCTTACCTGAGGAACATCCATGTGGGATGCACTCAGAGCGGGCGTGCTCCAATTTTAGATATATTGTACCACAGCCAGTGCTGGGATTGGCCAAATCCATAGGATGGAGGTTGGGAGAGACCTTGCGGAGGCCACGGGCACCACTTCTGCACCATTAGTGCAGTCAGAGTAAGAGGCAAAGGTCCAAGTTCAAGGGCTGGACCTGAGGGACGAGTGCCAGACATGCAGCACATTCTTACTCCTGCAGTGAGGAGCAGCAGTCAGGAGCAAACGGGGAAGAACCAGGGAAATGCTGACAGATGTGCTTGGTGGCAGGAGGCACGGAGACAGAAGGGGGCTAAACAGAAACCACGAGGAAGACTTTGGGGGCAAATCACCAAATTCATGGTATTTTCCTAGAATCCTTCTGAAAAGGTGAGCCAAAATAAATCTTTTCCTCCTCTAAATTATTTTTCTCAGGTATCCCTCATAGCAGCAAAAAGTTGATTAACACAAGAACAGGACCAATCTCTATGTTGACAGTGACCAGAAAAGCTGGCCGTGGCTATGTACGCTCAGATGTCTGCAGTAGTCGGTGGCCTGTCAGCATAGCAGAGAAGTAAGAGATTCTTCATTTAGGAAGCAATAGTCAAGATATTTAAATAAATGAACATTTAAATAAATAAATATACAGGATAAGTAAGTTGATGGGAGGTTCCCATGGTAAATATCAGGATTTACTGTATAGCTTCACTGACTGCTCAGTTATGATTTCTGTGGAAGAACTGATGAACAGCTGGGTGGAACCAGATAGGAAGCTGGACGTAAATCTGTACTTAGAAGGACTACTCAGTTTATGACAAAACCTCCCTGCAGAGAGGTAAAGATCAGCAGGAAAGATAACAAATGATATTTAGTTCATTGAATGTCTGCATAGAAACAAAAAATGAAACTTGACAGATATTTGTCACAGAGTACATGCTATCAATGTATCTTCACATCCCAGAAGGGCTGAAAACTGAAGAGTCAAGGATAGAACAAGGAAGCTCCTGAGGGCAGTTGAGAGGACACCCTCAGTGGCCCCTGGGTGGAACAAGCTTCCCAGATGCAGGAAGAATGCATCAGAGAGGAAAAGGCACATGGGTTGCACTGCATGCAAACTATAAGTTTCTTTATACACAAGAGAAAATACTGTCTATCAAGGGGGAGAGGACAATAAACATGGGGAAAGGTGCTTCCCTAATCATCAGGAAAGGGAAAATTAAAATCCTGTGGATCTTCCATTATCATCCACCAGGATCCTCTTACTTTTAGGAGTCATGATTCAAAGCTCTGTGAAGGTGTGGAACTGCAAGGACTCGACGTCACCCAGGAGAGTGGGGGACTGGTGGAAGCATTGGGGACGACAGTAGGCACTGTCCACCAAAGGAGAGAAACTAAATCCTACGACCCAGAGCTCAACACCTCGACACCCACTCCCCCAACACAACACCTATTTCAGGAGACAAATCCACAGACCATTCCTAAAAAAAAACCTGTACACAGCTTTGTTAGTAGGAGGCATTTAAGGTCCACAACCACATGGGGTACTAGAAAGCAATGCAGATGAACCTACTACAGAAATAGAAGATGAATCTCAAAAGCACGAAGTGAGCCAGAAAAACCTTACATAAAGAATGTGTGTTAGATTTCATTTATTAAAAACATGAAAAAAAAATACCTACTTGGCAGCAGAGCTGTAAATAATCATGAGGATCTCCATGAAGCTGGGAGTGTGCTCTCTGGGAGGACGGAGAGCAAGAAGGACTGTGCTCAGGAAGGAGCCTGTGGGGGGGTCTGGTTGCCTCCAGTGTTCTACGTCTGGACCTGACAGTTTGTCAGCAATACACCTGTATGCACACTAGTCACCTGTAGACACACTGGTCATTGTGTGCACAATGGTCACTTTGGATCACATAGGCGTTTGCAGCCCTGGAGGCCAAGGGCTTGAGCCGTGCACCATATCCCAGCCTCTCCCGCCTTTTCAGGGCCTTTGCTTCTTTTCCTCCTGCTTTGTCATTTTTCTCTGTGGGGTGGGTCATTCTCCTTGATAATCCAAACAGGTAACATTTCCTCCTTTCATGAAAAATAACCAGAAAACAAAACTCATTGGTATGGTCTGAATGTTGTATTTTTCAAAATTTGTGTTAGAACTTAATGCCCAATGTGACAGCATTAAGAAGGGCTTTGATGATGCCATTAGGGACCCATGGAGGACACAGAGAAGGTACCATCCAGGAGGAGAAGCTCCTGGGCAGACACTGGGTCTTCTGGCCCCTTGGCCTTGGATGGCCCATCCTCTAGGATGGTAAGAAAGAAGTTTTGTTGCCCACAGGCCCCGGAGTCTAGTCAAGTGTCACAGCTGCCCACAACAAGGGCACCTTCATTTTCTCTATTTCAGTTCAAAGCCACCTTCCAAGCCATCTCCCGTCCGCTACTCCTTCCACTTCCCTTGAACTCATTCCAAGCTGGCATTCACTACTCAGCCACACAGGTGTGTGGTCAGTTCACCGAGGACCCCCTCGTGCTAAACACCACTTCTTCACTTCCAGGCCTCTCTTGTCCACCCTACTAACTGTACTGGACAGAGCTGACCGGCCACATCTGCCCTCCTGAAACCCCTGCATGTGCCCCTCAGCTTGGCTCCCCTCCTCTTGGTGACTTTGTGTTAGTTGCAGTTACAGTGAACCTCCTGGCATTAGGTCTCAGCACCAGGCCTGGCAATGCCTCATCCCACTAGGAAAGACCATGTCTACTTTATCTCACTTGCACGATATCCTTGGAATACATGAAAGTCAAAATTCAAAGAACTGTTTCAATGATGAGTTTAAAGGGTCACATCACCTGTGACCGCCTGGTCTCTTCTGTTAGTCCTGGACTTTTTCTGCCTCTGAGTTTCTCTTGAAACCAGCAACAAGAACTGCCTGTCAGTGGGCGTGGATATAGTTCTTTCAGGCACCTAAAAATAGAGAGAAAATTGAGGAGAGAAATGGTTTATTTTGAAGAATTCGCTTACACTTTCCCCATACAACACTTACCAAACATTCATTGAGTAGCTATGGGTCCTGGAGACTCAGTAAGGGCTGAGGAAACAAAGACTAAAAACTAATTCACAGATTAATAGTTCTTAAAAGGAGTCAGTGGAACATGAAAGTCATCGAATTTGACAATCTGTTCTGTCAGAAAATGATTCATAATTTGGAAAAGACAAAGGAGATTATTTAGTGTTCTGTCAGTTAAGTGGTGGACTTAATTTCTATTGACCAGCTATTTTAAAACTTACACTGGCAGAAAGAGGCTGTGCCACAGAGACACATACTAATGCCTGTCTAGAGAAAGAAGTTCTCTAAAAGTTGATTTCTCCCTGAGACGTTAACCAGTTTCATGCTCAACATAGCTTCTCTGAAGATTCCTTTATTAAAGTGCTTGTATCCATTGACAGAGGTGTGCAGCTCAGCTCAGAGTGGCTCATAAGAACCAGTTGTTGGCAGCTTAAAACCAGCCATGGTGGTAGTGCTGGTGGTCCTAAAATCAGAAGACTCTGTAAAATAGGGCTTCTGCTTGTGTTACAGGTTGGTTATGTGGTGTTCCCCCCAAAAAACCATACGTGAGACAAATGCAAGAATATTCAGAGATGAAAATATTTGATAATGAGAGGAGTGACCTAGTCAGTGGACTAATCCACTGATGGATTAACTGAGTGCTCATTGTAGGCAGGTATGGCTGGAGGAAGCAGATCACTGGGGTATGACTATGGGGACTATGATTTGTCCTTGATGAGCGGAGCTCTCTCTCTGCTTATGACTGTCCTGAACCTCTGCCTTGTCCTTCTGCCACGATGACCTGCCTCACCTTGGGTCCAGAGCTATGGAGTTGACCAACTATGAACTGAACTTCTGACACGGTGAGCCAAAGAATACTTTTCTTCTTTAAGTTGTCCTTGTCACATCTTTTGGTCACAGTGATAAAAAGCTCTTTGTCTCCTAGATGGCCAGTAGAATCTATGTTTTGTTTTGTTTTGGGGGGTGGGGGCTCTAACCCAGGGCCTGGCACATGCTAGGTGAAGATCCCAGCATTGAGTTATGTCCTCAGCTCAGTTGAACCAGTTTTATTGGTTCCCTTATTAATTGAGGAGTTAAATAAAATGGATGATTTAAGTAACTTTTTTTTACATCTGCTCACTTTATACTTTTGTATACACCATGGTTCCAAACCTTTGAAAATGATGTCTGAACAGTTGTTGCCCGTTCCCCTTAACAAGAACTATTTAACCCCCATTCAGTAACAGGAATGAAGAACTTCCCTTTCAGTCACTGGAACAGATACAGGGACTTAGATACTCTAAGATGACAATCTAAAAGGTTATGACTATGACAATTTACCTCAGTGACAGAGGAAGAACATGCAAAATAAAAAAACAGCTCCCCTGCTGAACAATACTTGACTGTCCCAAATCATCAACTTGACTTTAAAAAGTAAGGTCTCATTTCCTTATAATTGTGGGGGATGACTGCCAGGAAATCACTTATTTTCAGGGTATCCCCCCGCTATCTCTTAGGATTTCATTTATTAATTCAGTCGAGTCTCTGAAGATACAAATTCACACCTCCCATTCTCAGAAGAGAGATGACGACTTAAGTTGTAAAGAGCACTGTGGGTCTCTCAAAGTTTCCAGAATGTCCTCAACCCCAGACGCGGCCTTGGCGCTCCACTAACACCCACTCCTCACTTTCACAGAGCAGTTTAAACTATATCACTGTGGGGAACTCCAATAATCTCTAGAGTTATCAGGTATCAGAAATATCATTCTCATTTTAGAACAAGGAACGAAACAAAGGCCCAACGCCGTATCTGGACACGTCCTGCGTATCAGGTGATTCTGATGGGACTTGGCCACTGCGCAGGGGGAACAGTGCAGAAAACATGACTAGGCTGCTCTAACGGATAGAAAGAAGTGTCACGCCATTGCTGAGTTAGGAACTAGGCAGCTCATTCACAGACAAGCTTCACAATGACAAGACCAAGATTTAAGGCACATGAAATCCCTAGATGGTTTTATTTGCTCTGCAAATTCAGCTAACGACTTATAACCGCCAAATCTACAAACAGAGAAAACATTGGGCAATTCTAGATGCTCAGTTTGTGTGTTTGGGTTTCCAATTTGTAGATTTGCCATGGGAGCGAGTTTTGGCTCTTGACAGAAGAATGAATGTTTTTCAGCCATAAACTCAGTAAGGAATTTGGGTGGCTTTATAGCTTGGCCATTTGGCAGCAGTTCTTTTCTTCATTATGAGGTTTTGCTGATGTTTTCACATCACGAGTTGAATTTCATTTGAAGTCACTTGTGTGTTTTTCCACGATGGATGTTAATGGTGGCTTTGGAAGCCGAAGTCTAATGAAGTGGCGTCATTTCCAAGCTCTTCATTGAGTCCCAGTGCCTTTGGTCTCTAAGGTGATTCCAGGAAAGCTCTTTGAGGAGGACTTTGCAGTTGAAAATGACACAAAGGCGAGAGAGAAAGAGGTTCAGGAAGCCAAGCTTGGCTACCTCCCTCCTTTTTGCTTCACTTGGCTTTGCACGTGGGAAAGAAAGCTGGATCAAGGCTAGTTGTACTGAGTCCTGAACGAAATGTTGTTGGAGTGAATTTATATGAATCTGAATATCAGATGTGTGCAATGAATCATAAGGGCTGTTATTCTCTTTATTTTCTCATTACAAATGCAAACATGATTTTAATTTGTAATGCAGTTGCTTACTTTTTCTCTCCTTTTTGATTGGGCTTCAGAAAAGAAGCAAGTAAAACAGGAAATAAAACTTGAGTCTAATCAAAATCAGAGTCTTAGGGAAATGTTCCACACTCTCTGAGAGTAGTAATCCAAAATCCAAGGGTGCCACTGTACCTTGTACACTTGGCCAGGCTGAACTGTGCTTCCTAGTACCCCCTCTCTAGCACTTGCAGTTGGGATGGTCCACTGGGGAGAGTCTTCAGATTCAGAGGGCAGAGGGGACACAGCATTTTGTGGCTCAGATGTGTTGCTGCTGGTTTGCTGACTCATCTTGATGCAAAGTGGCAACAGAGGACATGGCTGCTCTGTCCTCCCCTCTGATATCCTCTAGCTTCTCTTACCAGTGGCTGCATGCATGTGCTCAGTTCTTGGAGCAAGGCCCTGGTTTTCTGTAAGACATCCACGTCACCAACACCAGCAGCAGAACAAGTTTGCATAGGTCTCAGTTCTTTTCCCACAGAGTTTCAGCCCATGCTTACTCCTGAGTTCAGTTTGCTCTTACTCTCCCCCAATTTACAGCCACCTTTCCTTTTCAGCTGATGGCTCTGAACACTCCAAGTTCTAGCATCAGATGTGAAGAAAATAGCCTTGCAGAGTTCATAGCCACCTACACAAGGCCAAGTACAGACATATATGTACCTCCTTGTGGTTGAGCCAAGTGATGTAGTACCCCTCCATGCATAAACAGGAGGACACCTTTGTGGTGGAATAAAAGATGGTGCAAGGCTTTCGGCACAATTACCAAACATGTTACAGACAGGGTCCACCATCACTAGCTGCCCACAGCCCACCTGAATCCCCCTCTGTTGCCATTCCCTCAAATAACACATGAGGGGCATTTACTAATTGATCCCAGATAAGGAACAGGGGTCCCAGAAAAGATCAGCCAGGTTATACCTGAAAAGGTCAGCCAGGCTATACCTGGGCAAAGAAAAGTTTTGAATAGATCTGTAAATATGGTATGACAAAAAGAAAAAGCATCATAACTGTGTAAATTTTCAGATAGAAAATTTAAGAAAAGTAGTTCTATTCTACAAGACAAACTCAATTATGGAAAAGAAAATATTTCATAGTATATATTTTTTACAGGAAAAAGAAAACAAAATTAATGAAACAGAATGAGACATTATACCAACAGAATGTGATGACTAATGCAGCACTAAGTAAGTCAACTGAGGACAGAATGCTGCTGTCCTAGGAGATGAATGCATAAATTAACAGAGGCAAAAAGCACAGTCATGGCTGAGACTTAACTGGATGCATGAAGGAAAGGGCTCAAGACAGGTATGGTCAGGCTGAGGAAAATAACAGTGGTAAATTTCTCTTTGAGAAACATAATAGATATGCTGAAAGAGCAATGATAACAGAACTCAAGAGTAATGCTTTGAAGTTGAGGAGATTATTAACAGTATAGAAAATGTATGCAATGTTGTAAGAGGGCAATTTTTCTGAAAGGAAGAACTGAAGTTGAAAATTTTTAAAAATTACAATAAAAATGATCTAAAGTATCAACACTGGAGCATACCTCAGAGTTAGTGGAGTTCTAGAATAAACTCTTACTTAGGTACATAGACATATTACAGTATTAACAAAGGTTTGAGGGAGGAGGAAGAATCAAGGGGAGTCAGGTTGGCAGAAAGTTTCTCCTCAGCAACATTCAAGTCAGAAGGCAATAGAATAATGTCTACAAGTGCTGAGGGTAAGTAAAGAATGAGCCAGGATTTTGTCAGTCTCAAGTATGACAGAGGAGAGACAGTAGAAAACACATGAAACATAAGGAGTTCAATCAAAAATTGTAATGAAAGTATTTCTTATAGAGGTGTGAAAGGGGTTCAAGTATCCCACCAGAAATAACAATAGTAGGAAGCCATTACTGTCTCTAATTTCCACAAAAAGAGGTAGAAAGCCACTTAGCCCATTGAAGGACACCTGAGAGGTACTTTGGCCATGGAAAGACACTAACACTTTTAAAGCAACACCCTAGCTGATAAGTGGCAGATGAAGGGATAAGAAGAGGGAACACATACCTTGACTCCTTTCTCTTCCTATATCCTCCAGTGTTCTTCTGGAACCTCTCATTGGACAAATTCAATCAGAAGCTACAAAGCAAAAATCTGGGGTACTGCTGTCTATAGAGGTCTACCTCTAGGGCACATGTGAGGGTAAAGAGGGAGAATTGATATTAGAGAACAGGAAGCACAAAGAGAGCAACCAATGCAACCAAGAATTTTATACCCAGCCAACTTATCTCTCAAGTACAAAAGTGAAGGACAATTTCAAAGGTACCAAAACGAAAAGATATAGCACCAATAAACCTGTTCATTAACAACTAAATAACAATGACAAGAATAACTACTTAACAATAAAATTTAACCAAAGAAAACATAAACAAAATAAATAATTTAATTAAAGATAGGCTATGGTAAACATTTCTGGAGATCATTAACTTCACAATAATTCTAGATACTCTGTAGTCTCTTCAAAAGTCCCTGGTTTTTCCTGCCTATTCCTAAAACCCATGCTTTCTCTACATTTCCACCATTTTTCTAGGATAGAGCCTGAGGAATAAGCAGTCTGGTCTTATTCCCTACCTTCATAAGATCTGAAAGCCCAAAAGTTGTTCCTTGAATATTTCCAACAAGTATGCATTGATTGTTCATAAAAAGAGAAAAAAAATGACAGAAATATTAAGGAAACACTGTGATAAATACACATTACTTTGGAGAAACAAGTGTTACTGTTATTTTTATGTAATTGACTTTTTTATAGAAAAAATTACACCTCAAATGCCTTCTCTCAGACTAAGATCTATGCCATTCTTGAGCAAGAGATTCATTGCAATTTTTGTTAAGTCTGACCTTAATCTTTAGTTTACTCACAAACCTGAGGCATAGGTAGCTTCTATAATTAAGAGATCTTTCTGAGAGGCTTACGCACAGAGGCATGGTGATTTATCTACATCTGGAATAGATTTAGACATTTGTGAGTGGTATTAACTCAAAATGCTATATCTGAAATCTTTTCTAGAGAGAATCTTAGGGCCCTAGAAGAGTTAATAAAGTCCCAAGTGCATTTGAGTAAATTTATTCACCAAGAGAGTTACAGTTATAGCCTCAGAATTTAATGAAGTATAAAAGGAGGTTTCTAAAAACTCTATGTAGTATTTTTTAGCTGACAGTTTTGTGAAGGTCTGCAGATACATCACTAGTAAAATTATCAAAGCCAGCAGAGTCAAGCCATAGGTTTTCCACACAGAGGTCCTGTTCACACATGAAAATGGTTTGATCTCATTAAAAACAAATACCTGTAGTTTTAAGCAAAAATAATATACTAATTTTACTTACCAAATTAGAATTTTTAAAATAAAAGAAACACTACTAGTAAATATTATTTTATTTACTTGCATTTCAACTTGGTCCTTCCCAAACAGGTTCTCTTTATTCCAAGACAACTATCCCTATGTAATTTATTTTTTTAGCTAATTGTTAATTTGGAGAGCTCTCCATCTGACCTATATCTAGTTCATTTGTCTTACACTATAAACTTTACATCGTTCAGTTCACCAAGTGTGAACAACTGCACAGTCTAATTTCTGATTCTCCTTCTCCTCACCACCTGCTTGTTTCCAATATTTTGTATGTGTTCAGAGCTGCCCTAGACATCTGCAGCCCTGCCTCCTTACACATGTGCCCAGGAGTCTCTGGAATCTGCACCTAGGATTGCGCCAGTTTGCATATCTTAAACTCCACTGGGAATTGCCTGGTGCTGTCTAAGGTGACAACTGTGTCCATTCAAAGTGGCAGTTTGTCGTGGTTGCCTTTCCCTCATAGACCAACTCATTCAGTAAAATATTGCATGCTTTCAGTTTGAAAGCATGAAATGGTTGGTGTTCTCCTTGTATTTCCTTGACTGTCATCTAGGATGAACATCTTCTCATGTGTTCCATGGTTATTTGGATTCTCACTCAGGGAACTGGCCTTTCTCTTTGCCAATTTTCCATTGGTTTTGTTGCCTTTTCTTGAAGATTATTGATTGTGTTTTTTTAATATAAATTCTGGATGTGACCCTCTTAATACACAGTGCAGGTAATTCACTTTTCTATTATAATTTTTACTATCATTTATTCTTAGGTTTAGGTATATTCCTGATGATTGAGACTGAAAATCACTGCAGGTAAGAATCCCTACAACTAGATCTTTTCCCCATTTTTAGGCATATATATGGCATTGAACTTGAAAATGATTTGAACCCTAAACAGAATTTTCATTCTTTTGTCAGGTACACTGTAGAATAAACATAAGTAACAAAGTTAAAACAGTAAACCTACACTCAATCAGCTTTAATTCCCTTTGCTAAAATAATAATAATAATAATAATAATAATAATAATAATAATATAGCCTTGGAGGTTGACAAGATAAAGGCTCTTCAAATATCTTCCTAAATTAGCTAATTTGGGAAAATAATTTTAGAATTCAAGTTGTGCTAAGTCTCTTTCTACAACAAACATACTCTGTCAGTGGGAAATGGAGAGAATTAAAGGGCACATTAACATACAAAGTGCAAAAAGAAGGAAAAGTGCAGACAGACCCAGCGTCATGCTGCTGCCTCTGACGGTTAAAACCACTGTGTATGTTTTGCCAGAGACTAAAGGTTAAGCAAATTCAAACTGTTAGACTGAACTAGTCTCCAAGCTACTTCCCACCCAGTTCCTCTGGTGAATAGAAGGACGACAAACCTTCATGGTAACTCTTTCCATGTAGAGGTAGCCCCACATTTTCCTAGATGTTGATTTCTAAATATCTGAGTTTTATTGTTATTTTGGCTTTTTACTCCATTTTAATTTCTCAAAAATACCAACATTGTTCATTCTATAAAGTCCCTATTATTGATACGGGAAGACATTCAGAATATTTAAGAAAGGTTTTTCACAAATTTGTATTCCTAGAGTTCCAGAAACAGTGTTATATTTTCCAATGGAAATACTTGTTTTTAGAACCCTGTGTCCTTTTTATTACCTGAGCACATTTCTGCCATACTTTTTCTTATAGAGTGACACACAACACTCCTTCCCGTTTACCAGGACACATGCCTGCTGACCTAGCTACCTAGAGGAGCTCATTTGATCCAGGTCCTGGCAGGTTTCAGTTAGCTCCAAGGGGGTGCAGTATGGCCTCCAAATGCAAGCTGTGTCTAAGCCCTAGTGAGGGAGGGTCCGCCTAGAGCAGCACTGTAGAGCAGGAAGGCTCACCTCTGGTGAAGTGGTGGCCTTCCTCCACTTTTTCCTCCTCTGCATCCCTCCCTGTACTCCCCACCCCAAGTTCCCAACCATCCCCTCCTCTTCAAGGATAAATATCACACACAGTGTTCCTGTGGCCTCACCATCCTGGACCTCTCAGAAATCCAGAGCAATATATTGAGCTCATTCAAGGTGAAATGTTAGGGATAAAATGTCAGCTTTTTCCAAATATTTCCATCATAAGAGAGGCTGGGAAAGTGTCAGCTCACACCATCCCTCCTTCTGCCACCCAGCTTGCCCTGTGCTGGGCTAGGAGGCTTCTGTATGATCCACAGGCACAGAAGGAAAATTCTCCCTAGAGCAGGCACATTAGGCTCTCTTCTGCAAAGGCTGATAGGGTTTCAGGCTTTGCAAACTACACAGCCTCTATTGGGACTGCTCGACCCTCCCACCCAGCACCAAAGCAAAGACAGTACATAAACAAGGGGGAACAGCTACTCCTCAAGAAAACGTTATTTACAAAACAAGCTGTGGCCCAGATAGAACCACAAGCTGCAGTCTCCAGGACCCCCCTAGACCCCAGGTGATGTGCATCCAGTCAGCTGTGTTCCTTTGTTCACTCTATGCGTGGATATTGAACACAGGCTGTTGGCATTTCATATTGATACAAAGATGCTGAAAGATGATCTTTCTCCTGTATGAGCTGGCAGCTCCAAAAGGAAGATTTTATTTGTAAATAATGATAGTAATAATAATAATAATAATAATAATAACAACAACAACAACAACAACTTGATGAGAAGCAGTCAGGAATCCACCTTTGTGTTAGGAGTAGGACTCAACTCCGTTTCCAGTCCACTGTGAAACCAGGCTCTTTAAGTTTTGGTATCACGTTCCTTTCAAGAGACTCAGGATTGCCAACTGCAGAGTAAGAAGCAAGCCCCCTTTTTGTTGCTCAAAGATCAGGGCCATGTCTAGTTGTCCCAAATTCTGAAATAAGATTTTAGTATGCTGTGCTACCTTATGTCAAGATAATTCAAATTTTCTCTGTCTCTCTGAGCATTTGCTAAATAATTATTTATCTTCCTTACTGTGTACTTATAACTAAAAATTATTATATTATTTGATAGGGATCTGAAATACAATAACTGGGCACAAACCTTTACACAGAGAATGAAAACTATAGTAAATATCTACATTTATAAGCCAGATTCCTAGTGGCTGTGGAGTAGCTACAACTCAAACCAGGATTTCCAAAATAATTTTCTTCTATCTCATATGCTTGGATTTTTAAAAAATGTCTAGTAATTGTTTCTTGAGTTTCAATAAAGTAATATACTATGAAGAGTCATTTTAGAAATCTTTTTAGAAAAAAAATTATTCTATAAAATTCATAATAGAAAGATAGTTTGCAACCTGGCTTTTAAAGTGTGTGTGTCTGTGTGTGTGAGTGTAGGCACATATGCACAAAAACTATGTGATGTCTTCTATGGTTTAGAAATATGAGGGATGTTTTCTCTGATAGAAGGACGGTCATTCTTAGTGGGGTAGGGAGGGGGAGCATGGGAGGATTAGACGAACTCTAAATAGGGCAGAGGAGTGGGAGGGGAAGGGAGGGGACATGCAGTAATTAATGATGGTGGAATGTGATGATCATTACTATCCAAAGTACAGGTATGAAGACACAAATTGATGTGAATATACTGTGTATACAACCAGAGATATGAAAAATTGTGCTCTATATGTGTAATAAGAATTGTAATGCATTCCGCTGTCATATAAAAATAAAAAAATAAAATAAATAAAATTTTTTTAAAAAAGAAATATGAGGGATTTTTTTTTGTTTTTCACAAATTAAAATACTAGCTTAGCAGAACTAAAATATGTTTAATTCCCCTCTTTGGGTCATAAAATAAGTCTATTGAGTAATAACTCTATCCAGCCTTCTTGGAAATCACTGCTGATAAGTGAACCATGTGGTGTCTGGTATTACTCTGCTAAACATGCATGTCTTTCACTTTAAATTTAAATGTGGGACTCGCTCCACTGTATTGTACAGCACTCACACTGTTGCCGTCTTCATGGGGCATCCATGTGAATATTAAATAACCATGGAACAGGACTGGAGCCCATTCATTGCCCAATGTATGCCACTCAGATGATTCCTGGGGGAATAGGAGTTAGTGGTTGTGTTGGCAAAGGAGGGTGTAGTTTTAGCTATTCTAGGAACACAATGCATTTTATGTTTATTGCTTTTCTGTAGTCTTAATGAAAATACTTTCTAAACGATAAAACTGTACAAGATGTACAAAGTTATTTTTAAAAAGCCGATAATCCTTTCCAGAAGTGGTGGAAAGATGAGTTAAGTTTCTGGTTGTGTGTGCCATGAACACCCCACCCTCCCTCCAGAGATGCAGACTAATTGATAATTCTGCTACCTCATATGTTACATCAAAAAATACATGCTCACGTGAGATGGCTGTAAGAAACCTTTTAATCATCATACTAACTAGTTTTAAGAAAATCGAACATTAGATAACTGGAAATCACAAAGTCTAGAAATTAGAAGAGCTTTCTAGAAATTAGAAATTTTAGTGTTATTTTTAAATCAAATTATAGATTGGATTCTTAACTCTAACTTGTATCAGGCACTATTCAGATTTTCAAAGTGACTGACAATGACCCTCTCATTTAATCCTCACAAAATTTTCAGGAATGGTAATAGTATCTTCCTGATAATGTCCAATAATAATAGCCAGTGAGATGGACAGACAGGCTGAGCAACTTGTCCAGTGTCATCCTCCAGAGTTGGTGGCAGAGCTATGACAGACATCTGACTCCTCGTGGGTTTTGTCTTCTTTTGCTCGTAGTACTTGGGATTGAACCCTGGCCCTCGCCTGTGGTAAGCAAGTGCTCTGGTGCTGGGCTACATCTTCAGGCTTTTTGGTTTGTTTGCTTTTAACTTTAAGATAGAGATTCACTAAGTTGCTTAGGCTGGCCCTGAACTTGTGTTCTTCCTGTCTCAGGCTCCTGGGTCACTGAGATTACAGGTATGTGCTACTGCGCCCCACCTCAAACTTTTTTTTTTTAACTCTATTAGTTCTAAAATAATTTTGGAAATCTTGTATCTTTGTATCTTATGGCCCAATTTAAATTGCAACTTACAATTTTGATTGTAAATTTAAATACTTGCAAAGGATACATTTTTCTGACATTAATAAATATTGAGTTTTGAAATTTAAAATCTTTTAAATAAAGAAGAATCATTAGACCTGAGAAAGAGGAACATGCACATCCTGAAGCTACATTTTATTTTATAAAATCTTATAAACATTTAAAAACATTGTATAATCACTGAGGCCCCTCCCTCACTAACTGGCATTTAACGCTCATAGAGAAAGACCTATAACTCTAAACTCCTCTTTTCAATACTAACTCCATTCAAATCCCAGCTAATCGTTTTTCCACATCTCCTGCCTTGTCCTTCATACACACACACACACACACACACACACACACACACACCTACATGTAAATGTCATTAATAGACTGTGCGCTCTCTGAGTCAGACACTCCTTCTGAGGGAAGGGTAGATTTGAAGTGCTGAAGAAATTGATCAATTAATTAACTCAAATCCCTGTACCAGATGGCATGGGTCCAGAATATTCTTGTGGTAACAGAGTAACAGTTTCTGAAGGCTGAATACCTGTTTCCTTGCCTCTCTGGATTCTGATTAGAATGGAACTTGCAAGATGTATACATAGTAGCTGGAAATTTCTATCAGTAACAATTCATAAAACTCATATATTTGTATATAGAATATCTACACCATTTCATGTACTGGCAACTAAATGGAAATTGAACAGTAGAATTGAAAGTAATTTTCCTTTTATAAATATATTTAGTCATGTTTTATCCAGTATTCCACAATTAAGTAGTTTTAATGTAAAAGTTTAATGCTTGTTGCTTATAACTTATATACTCTCTAATTTGAAAGAATAATTTTGAATATTTTAGTAAAAATAGCTTTGTTTAAAAACACTTAAATGTTTTTATTATTTTTTTGTATTTATTGTAAATCTTTATAAACATATTTACAAATTTGGTGCTTTGATTACAACCCTAATTTGTTTTAATCCTCTTAGTTATTATTGTTAATAAAATAGACATTTTTTGGTTATGACAGCATATTTATTCACTAAGTAGAGGCAAAAATTAAATTATGGAAGAACAAAAATAAAGCATATGTCTTTATTTTTTTGTGTACTCCACACAGTTCACCAACAGAACACCCAAACACACATGCTAATAAATAAATCCAATATTCATTAATATTTTGCCAATTTTCAGATTTAAAAACTCCAAAACTTTCCACATTTTTCCTGCCACCTGAGAACACTCTTCTTTACCAGTTTGTTGGCCTTATCTGTAACTTAAGCTTAGGCTTGTCTAGGTCCCAGTCTACGCTGGTTCATGCTTGGGGTCAGACCAGTCTGAAGGTATCTAGTAAGTCTCAACATCAGAGTGATTTGATGCTCACCCTTTTCCACTTTTTAAACATTTTATTTACTTATATGATAAATAAAAAATGTATATATTTATCATGTACAACTGGTTGTTATGAAATATGTACACATTGTGGAAAGGCTAAAGTGAGCACCGTTATTTATGTGTTAAAAAATCACATCTTTCTTAAGAGTAAAAACTTATTGTTCCCTTCAGTCTTTGTATTCAAAATTCTGCTCTACTTTCCCAAAGATGTATATTTTAATACAATATTCCTAGTGAATATGTATGTCCTTGGAGGCCTGTTACTAGTATTCTATCATTATTTTTTGCAAAAATATATAAAATGGGATTTCAATATCCTGTAACTTTAATGCTTTGTATGTTAAAATACTTTTTTATGAATTGACTTGTTATAACCATCGGTAACATACTAATATATAATAAAATATATTAATTTTTGATAAAAATATGAAGCACAAAAAAGAATCTCTCCTAATGAGATAACTGGACATGTTTTAATCACTCCATGGATATCACTTGTTGTTAGAATAGGATTGGATTTCTGCATCCAGTCTAATTTTACACATTCAATTTTTAATGATTAAGTTCTTGGGAACATGGAACATTCTTTGCCAAAATAACCAGAAGGAATGACAGAGTCTTATTGTCTATCAACAACATCTGGTTTCAATGCTGTTGAAAAGATTCGAACTTGGCTGGTTCTCTTGACCTGCCAGCTCCGAATCCAGCGACCTCCCTGCTTACCAGAATGATGCATGGGCTCTTCAGTGGTCTCTCTGCGTCTAACCTTGCTTCCCTGCATCTGCACCCACATTATGTAACAGGGGTGGTGATCTGTTAGAAGTCAAATCGCTCCCTTGTTTAAAATTCCCCGTGGCTTCCCATCTCTCAGGAAAGCCTGACACCTCAGCAGGATCTTGGACGCTCTGCCTGCTTTCCCTTGGTGGCTCCGACCTCAGCGCCTGCTCTGGTTCTCCTCCACTCCCCTGGACCAGCCCTCTGCCATTCTCCTTTGGAGATGCACCCCCTCTCCCAGAGCCTGCTTGCTGGTTGCCCCCATGCCTGGAAACATGACAGTTCCCTCCTTTCTTCAGAGATGCTGCTCTTTCTCTGAGGGGCTGAAGCCTCAGTGCCTCCCTCTCTCAAGTCCCACCCCTCCCATCATTCATTTTCCATTTTCCTACTTAACTTTTTCAGCTCAGCAAAGACCACTAACATGCTAGATAGTTTACATTTTAGTCTCCTTTATAGTTCAGCCCCTTGAAGGCAGGGATTTTGTCAAGGGTCAGTAAAGGCTGCACCTTGGAGCTGAGGACAGGTGTGCTCAATAGATACTGGCTGGATACCGCAATGGTTTTCTGTGCAGAAGGATGAAGGAGCACAGACGTGGTATCTGGGAACCAGTTCCTTTCTCCCCTCGTAGTTTCCGTGGCTCAGAAGTCCTGTCTGGTTCGACCTTGTTCTCTGGTCACAGGGCTGCAGGAATCCCAGTGGGTACATTCTCAACCTCAGACATTCTGAACCTCAGCCTCCTCTTCCCAGGTGATTCCTGGCAGAGTCCTGTTCCTTGCAGCATTAGGAATTTATTTCTGGCCACCATCTAGGACCCACTCTCAATCCTGGAGGACTCCATGATTCCTTGTCCCCGACCCTCTCACTATGTGACAGCTACTGTCCCCAAGGCCAAGGGAGACTCTCTCCCTCCAGTCTGCTGGTCCTCCATAATGTAAGGTGGGTGGGTGGCCATCTCACCACATTTGCCTCAGGGGTGAGGCTTGAACCTCAGAGATGGGACCTGGAGTCACCCTGGAACCCTGCTTGGCACAGTAAGTGAACTAAGAAGGGAAAGATAAGGCTTACCTTAGGATGTCCTGGTTGAAGAACACTTAAGGATACTGTTCTTCTATGTTTTCCTGTTATTTCAGACTATTAAAGCCCTTAAAGAGTTTCAGTTGTAGGGAGGGGCATCAAAGTTAGACAAAGACAATCGTGAAAGAAAAAGAATTGACATCACTCAGGCTGGGTGGGTTTCAGGAACCTGTACCCATGGCACATGAGACCCTGTACCCTGAGTCTTTCTAAAACTGCACCCCAGGAAAGTCTGTATACAGTCCATCATGAAGGATCCCTGGTTTATCTCGGTGTGGCTCATATCAAACATTGGCAATCACCTGACCTCATGACCTGCCTCCTGCTGTGAGTTTCTCCAGTTGTGGTGACAAGAGGCAACTGGAGTCTAAGACAAAAGACATCCAGCCACCCACCCCCTAATTCCAGATGGTGTCTCCCTTCTTGGCCACGTCCTCGAAGGCCTCCTTCTTATCCATGCCCTTGAAGCAGTCTTCAAGTTTTCATTTTCTTTTCACACCTTATTGGCCATTAAGGGTTGAACTATGAACAGAAATATGAACAGCAATTTCCAACTGTTGCAACCAGAAGTTGGAAACCACAGTTTGCAGAACCCACTTATTCTTATTTTGAGGGTCCTATGAAGAAGAAAACTCGCTGGGTCAGGATTGAAAGTCCTGTCTGTGGAATAGAACTAGTTTCTACTGACCGAGAACAGAAGAGTGTGATCAAATAGAGGGGAAGTGTGTGAGAGTGTGAGTGTGTGTGAGAATAACTTGGTCTCTGTAGTGTTATGGGGTGGAAGGGAGTGTGTGTGTGGCTAGGGAAGAACAGTTGTGTTAGAAGCAGGCAGGGATGTAAGAAGACCAAGATGGAGAGCAAGGCAAGGGAATCTGAGCCGCACTGAAGGAGTGTCCAATTCCTTGTCTCTGCAGTGAGGCTGAAATCTAGAGACCTTCAGCTCCCAAGCACAGGGATTTCCAGTTCCTATTGCAACACACCAACCCCAAATAAATTCTTAGCTTTAACTGTAGCCTGAGTTCGTTTCTGGTCCTCCTCACAAGGATGTTGCTTTAAAAAGATTTATTTTTAAAATATCTTGATATGATTGTTGTGCCAAAAATAGTACTTGACTACAAATGCATACTTAAAATTGTAGATGTGTTAACCTACTTTATAGAAATAGATTACATTTTCTGAAATGAGTATTTATGTGAGTAGAAAAAGTTCTGGAAAATATTTAAAAACATTACCCATCATTAATTTTTGGACTTTTGAGTTTTTTCAATTTAAACTTGTCTTTGTGCTTACTGGTATTTTAACTTTTCTTTAACAATCGGAAAATATAGGCCACTTTGCCTCAAAATGAAAAAAACTTCAAATAAAAATCCTTATTTTTTTGCGGGCGGGAAGTTTTGTCAAAAAAAAATAAATAAAACCACTCATTAAAAATCTAAAAACTGGAGCTGAGGCTGGGGCTCAGTGGCAGAGCACTTGCCTAGCATGTGTGAGGCTCTGGGTTCCATCCTCAGCCCCACATAAAAAACTAAACCAATAAAGGCATGCTGTCCCTCTACAAGTATAAAAAAAATCTAAGGACTCTATGAAATATAACTTATTGAGAAATTATGTATTTTAAGCAAATCATTCCAACAAAACAGCATTACTCTATTGGACTATGAGCTCCCAGCAGAGGAGCCGTCTGCCTCTCTGCCCTGTGTTCCTGGGAGTCTGGACTCTGGAGACCCACTCTGGGTACTTACTGCACCAACACTCCCCAGGTAGCCACTGCAGATGGGCCTCTCCACTCCCTGCGCCCCTCTCTTCTGCATACCTGGAGGAAAAGACCAGATATGACACACTTTGTAACGCGTCCCTTTGTATTTCCTGCTCAATCACATAATGCAATGCAGGAAACGACCTTAAATACATGAGCTAACCAAAGTCCTGAGCGCTCTGAGCTCCATAAGCTAAGAAATAAGCCAGAAACCAGGCTGATTTGTCAGGCCCCATGTCATTGTCCTTCCAGGACAGGGCTTGTCAGGGACAGCGTTGTGTGGACCAGTGCATCTCAGATGATTCTGAACAAGGCCGGGAAAGGGCTCCCCATCGCTTACACGGAGGGTCTTGACTCGCGCCTGGTGGACCTTGCCCACATTCATCAGCGCTCTGAGTCCTGAAGGCAAAGAGCTGCTGTGTCCTGTGCTGGGCCGGTCAACAAATGCTCGGTTCTGCCCTGTTTCATTGAAGTCCAGTGCGAACGCGTTGCTCCTGGGTTTAGTTCAAGGTGGATATAAATGTCCATTCCCCAAAATCAGCCATGCTGGCCTCTGGCTGGACGTTGGGATCACAGGGAGTGGCGTTCTAAAGCCAGCGCCCAGGCCCGGCCCCGCTCCAGTGCAACCCCAGGCCTGGGAATTGCGGGCCCTGTGGTGCGGTATTCGAATCACCCTGTAACACAGTGTGCCGCGTGGGCATCTGCGCCTAGCACTAAGGCTTCAGCGAGGGAACAGCGCCTCCTCCACCTCTTAGCGCAGCGCTGGGAAGGTTAGGGTTTTAACACCTGCTGTGCGTGGGAAAAGTGTCCCCCAGATGTTCTCTTGTAGAGGATTGGCCAAACCTAGGGGGTTGGGGTCTAGTGAGAGGCCCTGAAGCCATCCTGGCATGCCCTCCATGAACCCCAGCCAGCCCTTTCTCCCTCTCTCTCACCTTCAATTAAGCAATGTTAGCATTTTGTTCTGACAACCTCTCTGCGCACTGTGAACAACGAACGCAGTCAAGGTTCAGCCTTTCCGGACCCTGTAGGAGGCCATGTGTTTGCGAGCCTACAAAACTGTAAGCTAAATAAACCTTTTCTCTCTATAAAATAGTTAATTAGTTATCTCAGGTACATTGGTATAGTAATATGAAACTAATAATTTCAGAAGCATGAACAATACTGATTTATAAAAGCATTTGATACCTTAACTATGTTTCAATTCCTTATATATCTTTTTATTTATGGCTTTTGATTAAAATAGACTCCTCATTTTAATTGTTTGCCTTAGTTCTTCTAATTTAATGTATTAAGCATTGAAAAATATAAAAAGAACTAAAAATGTTTATTTAAAACTCACAAAATCAAATAAGGAAGGAAGAAATAAAAGTAATCTACCGTCTCAAATTTTCTTATTTGTAAGCTTGTAGTACCTATATGTATAAATTGACACATTAAACTTTAAGCCACATTGAAATCTTTGGAGTGTGCTAAATATGTATAAAGTTGAATCTGCATCTGAATGCTGAGATCTGTTTATTAGAAATCTAATTTCACTTGCATTCTCATGTTACAGTGAGAAAGGTTTTGGTGCATATAAAAGAAGAAGAAACAGTGGTTTAAAATCATGGACATTATTTTTACATAACAAGATGCCTGAAGTGAGGCAGGCTCTGGAGTAGATTTGGTGCCCTTCAATGCCAGTGTGGGTTCAGTCTTGCTGGTCAAATGCAAGACAGCTTCCTCTGCTGCAGGCCACCCATGCCAGCTCATGGTAGTAGCACTTGGGTGAGAGTTCTACCATTGGCTGCTGGTAACTGATATTTTTATCAGAAAAAAAAAAAAGATGCTTTCCCCAAACCACCCAGTAGATTTGCACTTTGGTTTTATCAGCTAAAACTGCCATGCTGACCCCTGTAATTACAAGTGTACTAAGATGTTAAACACTTGACTTTTCCTCTTACTTTGTGGGCAGGAAACAGAAGAGAGTTGGACATGCATTAGCTGTAAGTCAAACTTGTGTCATTTCTCATCTTGTTGTGTTATTTCTCAATTTTTCATCAGCTATATTAAGTGTAAAGTCAACTACTTCTCAAGTGATAAATCTTTTAAGTGTTAGGTAATATTGCCTTTTCTTCTATTAAAAAAAAAGCTGTTAGCCATAAATTTTCTTGTAAGCCTCCCTTTCCCAATCATAAATGTTGCAGTCATAGAGTTGCTTTCTCAACTCAGGAAAAAAAAAATGTTATTGTCTTGTCACAATGAAGCCAATATGGGTGAGAGCCATCAATGGAGGATTTGAGATTTCATCACAGATGGAAGGAGAAACTGTTGAAAAATTGAGCAGAGAAGGCAACGTGATCAGGATGCATATTTTTTAAAGGCGTGGAGAATGTGTTGGTGGGGAACAATACCAATACAAAGAGGAACTTGTGCAACATTTTTCCAAGTGTTCTCTTTCTTTATCTGAAATAGGGGATCAGTTATGAGGTGGAAGGTGACCACTGCTCAGACTGGATTGGAAACCGTGGATATGGGGACAGGTCGGCAGATATTCTGGAAATGAAACAGAAAACTTGTTAAAATGTTAGAAATGGCTGTGAGGAAAAGGTAGGAATGAGCTGACTCCCAGGTTCCTGGCTTGAGAAGCTCAGAACAGCCATGGAAGGAAGATGAAGGACTGCATTTGGAAAAGAAGCACTAAGACACTTGACCCTGGATCCTTTGGAGCCTATGTATCAACCCTGGAATAGTATGGAGAAGACAGGTGTCACCCTTAGCATGGCTCAGACACATCTGTGACCTATTCTGTAATGCTTTATCACACCTACAAAAGACAAAGTGTCTTTAAAAACCTAAGAAACTGAATAGTATTATTACAGAAGTTAAAAGGGGTAAAGTCAAGTATATTAATTAATTTAATACACTTACAGAAGGACAGGATGTCAAATTGGGCTAAAAGAGTTATCTGATATTTGTAATAAGCATAGTTAATTTAATGCATTTTGAATCATTGTACACAATTGCTGCACAACTTTTTATTTCTCTGGTTGTACACAACAATGTCGTGTCACACCATATGTGCAGTCACACATGTACCTAGGGTAATGATGTCCATCTCATTTCACCATTTTTCCTGCCCTCATGCTCCCTCTCCATGCGTATATTAATTAATTTAATACACTTACAGAAGGACAGATTGTCAAATTGGGCTAAAAAGAGTTATCTGATATTTATAATAAGCATAGTTAATTTAATGTGATGAATAGACCTGTTTAATATATAGATGGCCAAAGGGAGGCAAAGAGATGTAAATTTAAAAAATCAGGAGAGGCAGTAATATTATTCCAGATAAAAACATAGGGATAAGGAACTAAGTAGGACAGAAACAATATATTATAGTAAAAGGCATAATTATGAAGCAAATATAGTACTATAAGCCCAAACCTCAGACTATATGGGAACTAAACTCATGTTAAAAATACAATTAGCAAACTCTATTAAGAAAATACAATAAAATACCTTTATGCCTTTGCATTGGGAAACTTTACTATGTCATCAGAATCCATCATGTAGAAGACAAATGAGCACTGTTAATGGATAACACTCTCAAAACCTTTCACTTTAGATGTGGTACAATTGAGATGTCTCCATGTAGATGTATGGAATAGGCAGCCCAGGAGCCAGGACAGCATCTGGTGCCTACTGCACAGGTAGTGCTCCACTGTGCACACCTGACGTGCCAGGCAAAGGGATGCCTCTTTTGACATCCGAGTGTCTACACACAGGGGCTGACATTTTTCTCATCAGATAGTGCTTTATTTAGCTTCATTAGAGTAGAACCAAACTGGTAGGACATTAACAGACCTTTCGAAGAAGTTTCACTACTCCTTCATTTCCTAATCAAGAAAACCCTAAGCAACAGGTAAATGTGCTGTTGCTTCAGAGTCCAAACTGCAGGAGATTCAAGGTGGGGGCAAGAGGAAGGCTGCATTCCTAGCTGCTCCATAGCTCAGGATTCGAGCAGTGGGGATACTGGTTCTCAGCAAGATGGGTGAAAAGGGTTCTCACTACAATTCAGTAAGGGACAGTCAGAGTGCCTTAGAGACTCAGAAATCTGGGTGCACTGAACAAACAAACAAAAAAGACAACATTAGATCAAAGCCAACAGGGGCAGCAGCAGCTCAAACAGTGCTGGTTCACCCAGAAAGAAACACAGATTTCTTATGGAAATGCCTGAAACCAGAGAAGAGGCCTGAATTTGGCTGATCCAGAGGCTTCACTGTGGACTGGTGCTCAGAAGTGCTCTGTGTTTTCCAGCTGGCCGTGGAGAGCTGAGACAGACAGAGCCTTCTTCAGGTGGCCATGCTGTAGCTCCTGCTTCAGAGACAGGAGATCACAGCAACATTGCTGTGTATCCCAGCAAGCATCACTGTGTGGCCTAGGGCGTGTCTGGCAGAACAGGAGTGAAGCAAGCACAGAAAAGATTCTACCAGGGGGATTCAAATCAGAAAATCAAAGAGAGCCCAACTCACTTCTTTGAGTCTGGCAGCTCACATGACCAGCTGAAGTGGGCTGGGACTCAGAACAGGCAGGTGTGAGCTCAGGGACGGAGCCTGGGAAGGCTGTGTTCCTGGGCAGCAGAGTGTATGGAGAAGTGGATCTCCTACCCCATAAGTAGAATCCTAGGGAGGCTCCTGAGATGAAGACTCCCAGAGGAGGTCAGCAACTGCTGGGCACTCGGAGTGGGTCGATCTAACCCCTCCAGAGCCGAAGCCACCAGCAAAGGCCCTGGGACCTGTTTAGACGTAAGCCTGCCAGAACCTCACTCACAGAACTCCACAGTGGTTTCCCCAGGGGTACGTCCATCTTGTCTGTGCAGAAAACTTCAGCTGATAGTACTTCCCACCTCACCCTACCTCAGAATGGGGAGAAGGAAGCTGAGACGTATTTCAACCAGTTTCAGTGTTAGGTCATCCAACAGGCAGTGTACAGAGCAACACCAAGAGAAGCATTGTTTGCACACTGCCCTTGTCTGCCTCTCAGTACATGGCTGAAGAAGAAATGGGAGAAAGACAGTGGACACAGACAGTGACCATTCACTCTCATAGACCACGTTGACCACTTCAGTGGAGAGGATTCCTTCATTTTTCCTTTAAAAATTTTTTCTCTTTTTTTTTCTTTCTTTCATGTGGTGTGTGTGTGTATGTGTGTGTGAGAGAGAGAGAGTTTTCTGTGCTGGTTGGTTCAAGGGCATATAAACTTTATATTTATATATAATATGTGTGAACCAAGATATACATATTTGTTTCTTTTTTCCAAATTTTTTATCAATTTTAGCATTTTTTAACAGTTATTTTTGCTTGCCTTGCCTTTTGATGGTTGGGGGTTTGGGGTTTATATATTTTGGTTTCTTTTATATTCTTGTTATTGGTTTGTTTCTCTCTCTTTTTTTACTATATATATATTTTAGTTGTAGATGGACACGATACTTTTATTTTATTTATTTTTATATGGTGCTGAGGTTCCAACCCAGGGCTTCACACATTCGAAGGTGAGCACTCTACCACTGAGCCCCAGCCCAGCACTGGTTTGTTTCTCTTCTTCTTTTTCTCTTCTCCTCTCCAACTGATAGTCCAATTATATTGTTCTGTCTTCCTCTCTCCCTTTACTTTGTTTCTACTATTTTAGCCTCCTTTCTTATATCCATCACCTGCTCCATCTCTTCTGCATTCTCTCTGTTCACTTTTTGAAATTATAGACTCTTCTCTGCCTTCGTAGCACATTTTCTTTTCTCTTCACTAGTTGCATTTTTTCATACCTTGGAACTC
The DNA here is from genome assembly GCF_045843805.1 of Urocitellus parryii. Taxonomy (NCBI): domain Eukaryota; kingdom Metazoa; phylum Chordata; class Mammalia; order Rodentia; family Sciuridae; genus Urocitellus; species Urocitellus parryii. The sequence continues at coordinate 116,660,005 of NC_135532.1, read as the reverse complement.
ACTGGTTTATACAACTCGTGCCACCACCATGAATGCTACTGCAATCATAACTGCTGGGGGTGACAGAGGTGACACCTGCTGTTTGCATTAAAGCCAGATTTAATCTGTGGCCATCATTTTTAATGTTGATAATTGTTGACCCACTATTCATGCTTTTTGTGATAATTAATGTTATGGTGTCACATTAGAAATGGGATATTTGCTTTAATACTGTATATTGTATGCATTGGCTGTAGCTGTTGTTTGTGTTTCCCTCTTCTGTGAGGTGCTGGAAACCTACAGGTACACTACAAGTTCACAGGGTAGAGACTCTGCTGCTGAATAAAACTCAGCCAAAAGACATCACACCTTGCCCCACACACAAATTGATGACATCTGATCTTCAGCTATACTTCAGCACAAAGAATACAAGGGACAAAAACCCAAGACCAAGCACCAAATAGAAATGTATATGGGTGGACTCCCCCAGTCCTGTCTATAGACAGCCACTAATATAGCCAACAGAGAATTAAGACAGAGGCTATGGTTATCACTCCTACAAGGAGTTCTCAATCTAGATCACTCTAGGACACTGTATAAAGTGAAGACTGGGCCTTAAGAAAGCCAAATAATAAGACCAAGAAAAATTCCTCCCAACAGATACATAAAACCCAACACAGAAATACAAGAAATATGAAAATAAACAAGGTAAAACAACACCTCCTAAGGCTCATAATTTACCAAAAACTCACCCCAAAGTTATTGAAGTAGATGAAATGTCAAACAAAGAATTCATAAAAATTATTATAAAAATGATCAATGAATGCCAAGAGAACACAGAAAAAAAAAACTGAATGAATTAAGGAAGCCAGTACAGGATATGAATGCGAAATTCAATAAGAAGATAGAAATATTGAAAAAAGAAACAAACAGAAATCTTGGAAATAAAAGGCACAATAAATCAAATAACATATTCAGCTGAAAGTCTCTCTAATAGAGTAGACCATGCTGATGACAGAATTTCAGAACTGGAAGACAAAGTGTCCAGCATTGAGCATTCAGACAGCATTACAGAAAAGAAAATAAGTAACCATGATCAGAATATGCAAAAACTCTGGGACAACAATGAGACCAAATTTAAGAATCACTGAAATTGAAGAGGGTTGTGAGATGCAAGCTAATGGAATTGATAACCCCATTAGGAAAATAATAACATAATTTTTTTCCAAATCTTGAGAATGAAGATGGATGTTCCCAAACAGGAATCACTCAGAACCCCAAGGAGACAAGCTCAAAAAGAACCTCTCCATGATAACACCTAACATACAGAATAAGGATAGAATCCTAAAAACCTCAAGAAAAAAGTTTCAGGTTACATTTAGAGGCAAGCCTATCGAAATAACTTCCAATTTTTAAGCATAAACAAAAGTCAGAAGCACTTGGAATGATGTATTCCAAGACCTGAAAGAAAAGAATTGTCAACCAAGAAGCTACATCCAGCAAAGCTATCCTTCAAAATTGAAGAAAAAATAAAAACCTTTCAAGATAAGTAGAAACTAAAAGAATTCATGACTACTAAACTGGCACTATTGAATTTAAATAAATATTCCATCCAGAAGAAATAAAAAACAAACCCAAGAGCCCACAAACGAAAAAATATCATTTTCTTATTTGCTAAGCAAATGAGAAACATCTCTCTATAATAACATTGAATGTAAATGGTTCCAACCTTCTAATTAAAAGACACAGGCTAGAAGAACAGATTAAAAAATAAAACCCAACTAACTATATGTTGTTTCAAGAGACACAACTTACAGGCAAAGACAGCCACAGGCTAAAAGTGAAAGAATGGAATTTGATACATTATACAAAAGGAGGCTGAAGACAAGCAGGAGTAGTTACTCTCATATCTGACAAACCAGACTTCAAAACAAGACAAACCAGGCTTCAAAACAAAATTAATCAGAAGAGACAGAGAGGTCATTTCTTTGTCAGAGTAGCAGGTTACAAAATTAATATGCAAAAGTCATTAGCTTTCCTATATATCAACAATGAAGCTGCTAAGAAAAAATCAGAAAAATAATTCCATTCACAATAGCCCCCCCCCCCAAAAAAAACAGGAATATATCTAATCAAGAAGGGAAGAACTCTACAATGAAAACTATAGAACATTGAAGAAAGAAATTGAAGAAGACTCAGAAGATGGAAAGATCTCCCATGTTCATATTCATGAGTAGGCAGAATTAATAATGAAATAAAAAGTCTCAACAAAGACAATGGCTATCCTATTAAAATGGCTCTACTGCCAAAAGCAATATACAGATTCATTGCAATACCCATCAAAATACCAATGATATTCTTCATGGAACTAGAAAAAAAAAGTCCTAGAATTCATTTGGAAGAGAAAAAACCTGAAATAGCCAAAGCAATTCTAAGCCAAAAAAGCAGTGTGGGAGGCATCACAATACCTGACTTCAAATTATACTTCAGAGCTGTAATAACAAAACCTGCAGAGTACTGGCATAAAAACAGACACACAGGTCAATGGCACAGAATAGAGGACAGAGCCAAACCCCCACAAACACAGTAATCAGATTCTTGATAAATGTGACAAAAACATACAATGGAGGAAAGTCTGCTTTTATAACACATGGTGCTAGAAAAATTGGTTATCCATATATGGAAGAATGAAACTAGACCCCTCTCTCTCACACCCTGCACAAAAATCAACTCAAAATGAATCAAAGACCTAGGAATTAGATTGGAAACAAGAAGACGGCAGAGGTCAACACTCCAGCACACAGGTACAGGCAATGACTTCCTCAATAGGACCCCCAAGATTCAGGAAATAATGACAAAAGTTAATAAATTTAGGGACAGCATCAAATAAAAAAGTTTCAGCACAGCAAAGGAAACAACTGGGAATGTGAAGAGAGAACCAACCAAAATGGGAGAAAAATCTTTGCTATCTACTCTTCTTACAGAGGATTAATATTTAGAATAGGTAAAGAATTCAAAAATATAAAAAAAAATTTAAAAACCCCAATTAGGTCAATTAATAAACAGGCAAATGAACTGAACAGAAAGTTGTCAAAAGAAGAAATACAAATGGTGAATAAATATGTGGAAAAATGTGCAACCTCTATAGCAAGAAGAATGCACATGAAACTCACACTGAGAGTTCATCTCACTCTAGTCAGAATGGCAGCCATCAAGAATACAACAACAGTAGGTGCTGGAGAGGATGTGCAGGAACAGGAACGCTCTCACACTGCTGGTTGGAGTGTGAATTAGTACAACCACTACGGAAATCAGTAAGGAGTTTTCCAAAAAGACTAGGCATGGAACCATCCTAGGACCCAGGGACTCCTCAGTGTTTATCCTAAAGAATTAAAGTGTCACACTAGAGTGACAGCAGCACGATTCATAACAGCCAAACTGTGGACACCAGCCTAGGTGTCCATCAATGGATGAATGGATAAAGAAATGGTAGCATATATACACAGTGGAGTTTTATTCAGTCATAAAGGAAAAAATGAAATTATATTATTTGCAGGAACATGGATGGAACTTGAGAATATTATGTTCAGTGAAATAAGCCAAACTCAAAAGATCAAGGGTCATGTTTTCTCTCATATGTGGAAGCTAGAGAGGAAAAAAGGTCAAGAAAGGAAGAAGGGTGGGATCTGGGATATCATGAAAATCAAAGGGACATCAACAGAGGAAAGGGACCAAGAGGTGTTGGCAGAGAGGGAGAGGGGAAGTGCTGGGGAGTGATACTGGCCAAATTAGATTGTTAAATTGTGTGCATGTACAAATATGGAACAAATCCCACCATTATGTACAACTATAATGCATCAATTAAAAAATGTGGGGAACAAGAGTCCCAATGTCGCGGACAGCCAAGTTCCTCTAGTTCACGTGGTCCTGGGCACACACAGAGGGCTCTGCCTCACATTCACAGACGAGCTTATGGGGCATTACCAAGCAATTATGTCAATGGTAAATAAATCCTAGCTTATTTTAGTACCTTGCCTGGAGCAGAAAAGGAGGTCCCCAGGTGACATCCAATTGGGGTCCTTAGTTCATTTGAGGCAGGGTCAGTGGTGACGTTGAATAACAACATTCCTTACTTCATTTGAGAACCAAAGGACAATGCTTTTTTTCCCTATTCTATAAAAGAAACTTCAAGCAGCAGATCTGTGTAATTGCCAGACAAAGGTATCTCTCACAGGAATTGGCGACGTGTGCAATTTGTCTTCTGTCCTTGTTACAGTATGTATAATTTATCTTGTGGGAAATGAATGGGAAAAGGGCCCAGCAGCCTTTTTGCAGCTTGGTTATTAGTCACAGCTTATTAATACCATATTCTTCCCCAGAGAAGGGGAAGGACCGCAGCCTCGTGATGCCCAGTCTCAGGAGGGTATCCCATCGTGCCCAGGCACGGGCCCTGCCTGGTGATCCCAGACATCTATATTTAAAGTATAAACATGTTTATTGTTTGGTAGCCTATTAGAATGCACCAAGAACATCTGACGCTTTATTCCAATCCATCCACCTTTTTAGTAGTGAGGTAAGAAGTTTGTCTTAAATTAGTGGGAGAACTGTAAGCAAAAGAAGTGGTTTTGAAAAATGTGTCTTGGAGAAAGTCTCTCTCTCTCAGGGATGCCTCCACCTCATTAATTAGATTTAGATCATGGCATCCACTCAATACAAGGTGCTTTTATAAAGTCGTACTCATAAATAACATTCTAATAGAGCCCCATTCTCTGACATCTTACTACTTACAGTATGCAATGGCCATGGTCATAATCCCTTTGCCTATCATCATGAAGATCAGATACATTAGCCTTATTTTTTTAATTATTAAATTATGATGGAAAAACTTACAATTTCAATACACTCAAAAACTGGGTTTCTATCATATGCCAAATACTGTTCTAGGCACTGAAAATATGACCAGCTCAGGGAGGCAGTATGCTGTTGACATGGGCATGATGAGTGGAGGATGAGAAGGGGAAATGCCCAGTGGGTATGTACAGCCAGCAGTGCAAGACTGAGGGGTGGCTCAAGGCAAGTCTGGGAAAACCAGGGCAAGAGGTGGGAGGAGAAGTGGGGCTTTCCTAAGAGCCAAAGCAAGGAGCACCTACAAGAGTTGAATGAGCTTAGACAAATCTGCCTGGCTTCCACTGCTTTGGCTCTACCATGGTGAGGTCAAAGTGGGAAGAGAGAAGGAAGCTGTCTATAACAACAATCATCTCACGAATCACAGCAGCCATCTAGAAGATGAAGGTAACCCATGAAATGGAATTGACCCAACTAGCTTGTCAGAAATTTATATCATTTATCCGCACAGAAGGAAGTGCTTCTAGTTATACTAACATAAGGAAAAATATCTCCTCACTTATTCCCTCTTCTTTCTCCTTTTGTCCATAAACCTCTCTCCTAAAAATCTAGAGCAAGAAGTCATCATTTCCTTGGAGGTCATCCTCTGATCTCCTCTTGTACACGCAGTCAGACCTCTGGAGGAGTGTTCAATATGGTGGGGACAATGAAGGGACCCACGCAGAAATTGGAACTCAGTGTAAACAGAGGTGTTTGGAAATGATTATCTCCTATTATTAATTCAGAGCCTGACTTTGTCACCTTAAGGTAGGATATAGATAGATTCCCCTACTTATTTCTTATAGGTTCTAAATTTTAAGTCCTTCAATGTGGACAGAAACAGTTTATGAAATTCCTCCCCTTCCAAATATCTGGAGAGATGATGGGGAAAAAATTATAAGTTCCACATTCTAGGCTTCTATACATTTTTTGGTAAGAAATCCTGCTTAGATGTTTTCCTTAGAAAATAAAATACTCATAAGTGTATTTAGGTTTGGGACAATTAGAACTTTCTCCAGGGGAAAGGGCTCATATTCTTTCCATCCCACATAACTTTAAATGATTTTTATCCAAGACACAATACTAGTAAGACTGCTTCCCTGACGTCCTCAGGTCAGTGTACTAATGCGCTGCCGCCCTGGGCCTGTAGCACTGCAGGCAAAGCTGTCGCAGCTCACTCCAAGGAGGCCAAGGGGAAGCAAGCTGTTATTTGTTGGATAATATGGGATATTCAAAAATGTGCCCTTAGGATTCTGGATTTTCCTCTGCCATAGATAAACCAAAATATTCCAGGTACATGAGTCCACTTTTATTAGGACATTAGAAAAGCCAGAAAAAAAAAAATGTCAGATGCAATATAAAGTTTGGAGCAATGTTTCTAGAGCTACTTTCCATCCCAGGGCTGGTACTTGGTGATTGGGACACACCTGTGACCTGAGGGCTGCATTATGCTGCGCCCCCTGCTGGTAGCCAGTTACTGATGCGTGTTCACAAGCTTTTCCTGATGGCCTCTCAAACTCACCCTGCCCACTATTTTCTAGTCTTACAGGAGAACTAGATCACATAGGAAATACTCAAAACAAGGTAAGTAGACAAAGCTGGCCTCAGCACTTGACACTGAGGGGATCCTGACCATTAAGCCAGCAAGGACAGGGAATGAGGAGGAAGAGTCGTCAGAGCTGACCTGACTGCAAAGTCTCAGTCTCAGTTCCCAGATGCCCCTCACTGTTGACACCAGCTGCAAGTTCAGGGTCTGAGGATTTGCTGGAGGAGAAGTGGGGCTTTCCTAACAGCCAAAGGAACTCACAGAGCTCACTAAATACTGTTGTGCAGTTGCAGTTTATAACAAGGAAAGAACGCAAATCAAAATCAGTCAAAGAAAGAGACACCGAGCAGTCTAGGAGTTTCAGACAAGAAGCTTCCTTGTTATCTCCTCTTGGGAGCCAGACAGGCCATTCCCAAAGAATATTGCAGACCACAAAAGCTCACTCAACCTCTGATGTCCAGTGTTTTTACCAGGGCTTTATTACACAGTCATGATGGATGATTGATTGATTATCCTTAGGTTGGATTCGGCCTCCAGATCAACTAATACTATCTGATTCAAAGCTCCATTCCTAAATTACAGGGTTGTTCTTTCTGACGTGAAGGAACCTGTCTAAAACAAACTGCTACCATGATTATCTCCCTGCAGCCAACTTGTGTAGATTGATACAACAGGAGTGGGAGCCATTTATTGTAGGACAGGATTGTATATATACATTCTACACAGCTTATCTTAATTAACATAAACTAGATACAGCAGTCAACCAATAAGGAATCTCCACACTTAATGGCTCGATGGCTTTACTTCACAAACCACTCCCTCTGGCAAAATGCCAGGCGCCATATTGACTTGTTTAAAGACCCTAACATTTCCCCCTTTTGTTTAATTTAAATAACGACCATAGTGGTTTTTACACAAACACCATAAATAATCTGCTACAAGCAGAAGGGGAGGATACAAAATGCCACAATACCAAGCCAATTGATGGCTCCATGCAAGAAGCCCTTGGAAAAATTATACCAGCAATGACACTGTTAGCAAAGATACAGAGTTACAATTTGTTGTAGATTACAGTTTGTTGTCTCAGTCCAGGTAAAGCAATGTCTCAATAGATTAACTCACAGTCCAGGTAAATCACAGTCCAGGTAAGTTCTGCAGGCAGCTAGCTTAAATCACAGTCCAGGTAAGTTCTGCAGGCAGCTAGCCTAAGCTGTAGCAGCAGAAACAGCAACAGCTCCGAAGTCTCGTCCGTTTCTCAGCCGAAGTTTCGTCTGGTTCTCAGCAACACTGGAAATTCTTCCATCCTTGTCCTCACCAGCACTGGGACGAAGCCAAGAACTCCAGCAATGCTGGCTAAAGAAAATCCTGTAGCATTCCACTAAGAAAACAACCTTCTGAACAATTTAGTACATTATCTCAAGGTTTTTTACATTTGAAATAAGCCTTAATAGTGCTCATTACTCATCAGCTTCCAGTTGTGGGAGAACCATTGTAGCTTAGTTATTGGCATTGAAAATGACCAAACTTCAGGGGTGCCATGTGCTTCCTCCGCCCGGCTGCAGTGACCTCGGGCAGCCCCAGACGGGGAGTGTCCAGGACTCAAACTGCCACCGGGCACAGGGAGCAAGAGCCTGCGAGACTGTGCCTCCGGGTCAGGTTTGGATTTGGGCTCTTGAAGTGGCATCCCACTCCCCGGGTGGGGGGCGGGGAAGAGCCGGCTGCCACCACTTGGAAAGTCCTTGCTACGCCATGACCGGCTCACGCACTTTGCAGCCGCCGCGCCAATTCACGCACCCTCCAGTAATGAAAAGTATTCAGTAATAGCCTTTTGCTGCAACTTTTTTCCTGATAATCCTTCTTCTGAACTCTCTTTTTCTTTCTGACTAGAGTTCCTGGGCTTCCATCAACACATGCCCTAACTGCTCTTGGTTCCACTGGGGTGCCTTCTTCCCTTATCAATTTACTTCTCACCCCTTCCATATTTTCGTCACAAAGATAATACAACATTTCAAGACAAAACAAGACATAAACATACTGTATCAAACTTCTCCATTTTCTCAAAATGGCCATTTTTCCTCTCACCCTATCTGCCTAAGGACAAGCAGATTTGCTCCCGTCCTATCTAGGGACGGGCAGCTTTTTTTCGTCAACTTACCCCCGAGTGTCCCGGGGCTCCCGGTACAGGCCACCATCTGCCGCAGTCCGGCTGGCTGGGCTAAATAACTGGGGGGGTGAAGAGCAACTTGTGTACATTGATACAACAGGAGTGGGAGCTGTTTATTGTAGGACAGGAGGGGTATATATACATTCCACACAGCTTATCTTAATTAGCATAAACTAGATACAGCAGTCAACCAATAAGGAATCTCCACACTTAATGGCTCGCTGGCATTACTTCACAAACCACTCCCTCTGGCAAAGTGCCAGGCACCATCTTGATTTGTTTACAGACCCTAACAGCAACCCAGTTATTATAAAATAGATGAGTATTCACAGCCTGGCATTTAGAAATCACAGGAAAATTTGACCCCTCTATAATTTATAATATAAGAAGATATTAAAATGAACCTATATTTGCCTTAATTTCAATATCCCTCAGAAAATAGGTGCCAACCTCTCCAAAGTTTCCAAGTGTGTTGCTAGACCAGGGCGTGGAAGGGAGGCAATCCAAAATCACCTGTTTCTGTCCTCGTCACTGACTGCAAAATACCTGGAGGTGAGCACGGAAACCAGGAGCTTTCTAGGAAAGAGTCCTCTAGAAGGGGACTGCTGTGGTAGCGCCTTTCTGCACTGCAGCATGGCCCCAGGCGTACGGAGACAGAGAGCAGGAACATTGTACGCAAATGTTGGAGATGAGGCTAGCAAGCTACAGGGCTGGCCCAGTAGTGCAGCCCATAAGGCTCACAGTGTGAGCGGAGGACAAGACCCCATCCTGCATGGACAAGGACAATCACACTGTGATATTCCAGTGGGTGGGTCATGGCTAATGCTTGTGTGACCCTGGATGTTTTAACCTTCCTGTCCCCACTCAAGGCAGAATATTGAAACACAAGTAAATGTGAACGACATCACTGTAGATCATTTTAGATTATCCAAACTTTTTACAGAAATGAATACATTTAGAACTTTTGTTGTTGATTATCATTGCCAAGTACATGATTGACCATGGGCAGCATGATGCTGAGAACCAGGGCTGGGCCAATGTGAAGGCTTTGGCAGCTTCCGAGGGTGATTAATGGGATGTATGTCTCAGAACCACACTGGCAGGTGAGGGGGACACAGAGAGGCTGCTGTCTTTGTGGAAATAGTGAGAGCGTGGGAATCAGCATGCACAGAGGGTGACTGGCCAGTACCACACAGAACAGGATAAGGACATTGCTCCTGAACTAGAGGGAAAGACTGGGAAAAGACAAGGCCAAGGCCTGTGACCAGGACTAACATTCCAAGAAAGCAGAGAATGGAGATCAAGTTTTGGAAGAAGACTGAATTCCATTTAAAGAGAGTGAAATGTTTGTTCCTAGGGGCCTCTCAATGTTCACCAGCAAGCAGGTGGCAGCTGCGTGAGGGACATGCGAAGGTTCAGTGGAGGGGGACTTGTTTTATTTTTTATGCTATTTATATTGAATGGTGGATTTCATTGTAGCATATTTGCATACATGTAAAAATTCTATCTGCTGTATTTCATTGAAGGCGACAGTGTTGTGTGGGTGTTACCTGTGTAGAGGCAATGAGGTCAATGTGTGTTTACTCAGAGTCTTTCTGGAAAGTGTTTTCTAGTTGTTGACATTATATAACTGAGACTTTGTTTTCTAGATTTGTGACTTAGAAAGAAAACGTGTATTTAAAATGTAACAATCTTAGTAAATACTAAGAGGGGGAAGTGATCATTGCTGTTAGATGGTGGATTTCTCAGGTTGGCGAAAGCCTTCTTAAATGGAAACCAAAGTTTAAATTTGTCAGTTTCCACATTTAAACTAAAATACATGTGTTTGCACACACATACACACACACACTTAAAAAGAAATTACAGAAGAGACTTTGCAAATATTCCATAGGTTAAAGGAAAGATAAGATCAAGAATTAACTGTAAAAGTGACAGTTAATACACAATTCTGTCCAGTTCTTTTATTCACAGAAGTTTGACCTTTCCTGTCTCCTCTCCTGCATGCTTTCCCTGATACAGGGACCATGGTGGTGCTTCCGTGTCCCTTTGTCCCTCCTCTCCCTGTGAATTGGCACTCCTACCCCGATGCCTGCAGGCTCAGTTCCCCTAGGATCTGAAAGAAGAAAAGTTCCTCCAGCTGTGCACAGACTCTTCTGCTTGGGTGGCCGTGTTCTTGCTTTGAGGTGGGCTGAAGGGGGGGGGACAGTGGTAGGCGTCCCAAGACGGAAAATGACAGGGAGTACCCCTATTCTCGCCAGCTCACCCTCATGCTTCCTTTTTCTCTTAGAATAAATGACATCAGTTTGCTTGTTTGTTCACTTGTTTTGCCCTTGAAGAATGTTCAAAGGTAGGAATCATGTCTACCCAAGTCAATGAGTGTTTAGGGAGCCAGTATGTGAATGGATGAGTGAAAGAACATTTTTTGCCCCCAGGGGGAAATGGGGTAAATATATTTGAATAGGACTTTTTCTGTTTATAAGTTTTTAATACATATTGTCACTTAATTTTTGATAAAATTGCACAAAGTAATTTTAGAGATAAAACCTAAGATAATTCAGGAACCCTAATCTTCTTTGATAAATTGCCTTTTTTTTTTGTTTACTTTGTTACATTGTTTTGAAGAGCTGGGGTAGATGGGAGCCCCAAGCATGCAAGGCAAGTGCTCAACCACTAAGCTACATCCCCAAGCCCAACTCTGATCCGTTAAATTGTTTCTTTGGAAGAACAAGGCCAATTAGAACAGTGATGTCCTAGGCTAAACATGGAAGATGTCTATCAGTTGATCCATGCACATAAGGTCAGTCACAGTCAACTGGAGCCACTGGAGGTGACAGCCCAGTCAACTAACCTTCCTCTACCCATTCCCAGAGCTGGACCACAGAACCTTTCTTTACCCTGCTTGCTTTTATTTCATACCACTGGTCACTGATACATTGATTTGCACAGTACTTGCATTTCCTGGTTGCACTTAAAATCCTAGAGGACTCATCACTTCTGTTGACTTCTGTCTTCTCTGGTATGTGTACAGTGGTGTGACTGACAATAGCTGTCACTTGATAAACAGTTTGAATATATGCATGTAAAATTCTAGGACATTTATTAAACCACTCTTTAAGCAGATTCACCTTATTATTTTCTCTGTGAAAATGAGGATAAAGCTGTATAGAACAATTAAGAAATGATATCAGGTGCAACCTGGTATTGACTTTCCTGCCAGGTTTTCTCCCCTGTGTCAAGGGCCCCCCTCTGTTTCTATTGAATGGACTCCATACATGCCTCTTCTTTTCAATTGACTGCAGAAGTTTTGATTATAATATCAATTGCTAAGTTTCTAATCTCCAAATTTGATGTCATTGGCAAATCTTGTCTTATACAATCACCTATGACCTAATTTCAGAGGACCAAGGTCATCAGAAAGACTTTTGGTGAACACAAAAATCTCCTGATTTTCCCAGAACAAAAGTCAATAAACTATTTAATGCTTCAGCTGTAAAATACCTTATCTGTTTAGTCAGACAAAATGCAATCTTAGTTTTAAAGACTTCCTTAAGTAGAATAACAATTTTGCTGTTCTTGGAAGAACTTTATCAATATTTCATTGTGGTATTCTTCTCTGCAGGAGAACCTACAAAAATATTCCATTAATCATAGTGATATTAAAACTATCTGTCACTTGCAGTATGCATATGAAATCAAGTAATCAGATAAAATTGATACCAAGAGACAAATGGCCCACATTAAAAAGGCCTGCTCAAAGTTCTAAAATTGCTCCTTTTTATGATGATCCTAATAACTAAACCTCTCAATCTGCAAATGAAGATAAATGCTAAGATAATTTTTAAACTCAGAAAGAGAATAGAGACGATTCTAAAATGGCTAACAGTATAACATCTCAAAGAAATGCTCACAAGCCTTTGGAGGCAAATAAATATTTTTAACTACTTGCTTTTTTCCTGAACATTTACTTCAAATTCTCTGTAATTCTGTTGAAAATAAAACCATAGAAGTACATACTCTTAAGCCAAATCTTTTTGTGTATCTGGATTTCACTTATTCTACTGTATATCAGAGCTGAACTAGAACCTGTCGGTCCTGTATGTCCCCTTAGAAGGACATTAAGAAGAGGGGCAGAAGAGAGTGAGTGAGAAAACAAGGCAGAGAATGCCAAGTGACAAAATTGGTATGTCCCTCTCCACCTGCCCACCGCCCCCTGACCTGTGGAGTCCTGATTTGGGTTGGAATAAAGCTGTTCTGGTTTAGAATCTCACTTCCATGGACTACAGGCTTCCTAGGAGAATGTGACCTAGCTCTGGCCATGAAATGTAAATGACCACCTGTGGGGGAAGCCTCTGTGGAACCTCTGCACTGTAGCCCCAGAGCCTGCCTGGGGACTTCAGGCTGAACATCACCTAAGCAGAGCAGCTGGGCAGAAAGACTGCAGGAGCTCAGACAGGCCCCTTAGTGAGCCATCCCCCCAACCTCCTTCCCCCAGACTTCTGTTCATATGAAAAAGAAAATAATTTCTCTTTATTTGAGCCAGAGAAACTGGGTGTCTATTTCATACAGGCAAACCATCTCCTAGCTCACAAACTCTCTCTTTGTCACTTAAACCTTTTCTATATAAAAAACACTGAACCCCCCCCCCCAAATAAGACACTCATTTAACTCTAAAAGTAATTTTTCAAGCTTACTAAATCATAATATACTTGATACCTCCCATGAACTAGCAACCTAATTAAATAGCATACAAATTTAACTCTCTGTAATTACATAATCAAAAGTCTAAAGCCTATGTCCCCTCCCGTAATTGTCCCTGGGTCCCATACATCTTAGGAAGCATGGTTACCAGTGATGATTATTGACATAAGGCATTATGCAGAGGGCTGGCACCCAACTCCTCCATCAGCCTGGGGTGTGTCAGTGATCTTAGATGGCTTAGAAAAAACCCTGAAAGCTTTTTTCTTGTCCTCTGATTTATCCAGGGATGAGTGCTGAAACAATGGATGATGATCTAATTCTTAAAGAAACACAGGCAAGAAAAAGTGGCATTGATGTTTGTCCTATAGTTGTTTATGCCCCAACTGCTAGTGTCATCGGCTTGTGGTCGACATTCTTTCTTATGGGTATCTGAGTCCTGTCCTCTTTTTCTCTACATGGTTATCAGCAAAGTTGCTCAACTTTCTCCTATGTGCACATGAAGGCATTTATGTGAACCCATCGTCCACCATGGGTCAAACTAACAGACTTTGTCACTGACACTGGGACGGTGCTCTGGCAACCCTACTGTCTTTCAAAGGCCTGCAGAGTTGATGGGCACCTCAGCACCAATGCCATATTCCCTATTCTCAGTTCCCTATTGAGCACAGATGAGCCTCAAGGTGGTAAACACCTTGACTCACTTCCTGTATCCTAGATGAGGAGGAAGCACAAATAGAAAAATAATTGAGAAAAATGGTGCTTCGTCATTTGTCTTTAGAACTGGGTGGTAAATTTTTAATTTTCATAACTTCATATTATCTCCATGGTAGTTGAATTGAAGGTCAAGTTATATTTAAACTCGAGGCTTTTGGTACAGTTACATTCTGACACAGAATTAGACTGAGATTGTCCAGTTGTCAGGCAACTCAGCTTAGCCTGGTGCTTACTACTCAGCGAGTCCCATAAGGCAGACTGCAAAGGCTGGTTCCACACTTCGAAGGCTGCTTCAATGGAAATCAAACAGACTGCAATAAAAGAGCAAGTGAAGCCCAACATCGTCAAAGATCAAGGGTAACCACAAGGCATTCCCTACAGTGGGGCCCTCTTCTGCAGCAATGGAACGGCCCCATTGTGTGGGTGACAGCAGGAAGCTGCAGCAAGCCATCATCAAGCATGGGGTAGCGCCCTAGGTACAGAGGCCAAGATCCTAGACCTGCAGCTCCAGACCATACCTGGAGTGCAGCAGAGGGGTGTGGTTGGCCACCATGCTGCTTTAGAGTTGGTGACGCCCTGGGAGATCTCCACCACCCACTGGCAGAGGAAAGGAGGAGAGGAAAGAAGGCCTGGTTCATTCCAGACCATCTCCTGCACACATTACTTTATAAATTATAAAATAATGTATTTATATACCTTATAAATATAAATCAAGAAAACCTATCAGGACCAGGAGTCCATTGCAGGTCTCCATCATTTAGAAAACTGTGATTCAGCTGGGCAGGGTGGCACATGCCTGTAATCCCAGGAGGTTGAGGCAGGAGAATCATGAGTTCAAAGCCAGCCTCAGTAAAAGCAAGCTGCTAAGCAACTCAGTGAGACCCTGTCTCTTAATAAAATACAAAGTAGGGCTGGGGATGGGGCTCAATGGCCAAGTGCCCCTGAGTTCAATCCCCAGTACCTCCCACCAAAAAAAGAGCTATGAGTGGTTGATCAAAAGCACATCCACGTTCATAAAGTGCTGTCTGAAACCCATGCTACTCTAAGGACCATAGAGGTACAGATGACAAGCACTGTTCCTCCCAGTCTTGTGGTGAGGCTAAACTGGCTTGAGGCTCTGAGGAGCTCCCGGACAAGAATGCACAATAAAGTAGGGCAGACTATAAAAAATAAGTAAAGAAAGAAAATGAGATCTTGTGGAAGTAAGGTCAGGGAACATGAAATTCAAAAAGTAGGAAAGATATAGTGTTCTTAAGATCTACAGGTCTTACATATAAATAGTTGGGGGTTTTGTTGCTGTTATTAAATACTCAAGCACTCTTTTAGCAACTTTTCATCTCTATCTCATTGAGAGCACTATTAAGCCACTGAGTAACCTAAAAAATGTCTTTTTAGAATAAAGAGGTACCTGAACATTGGAGAAACACTGTATTAGTTGCCTTTCTGAAATATAAGATAACATATTAAATGTGAAAAACATAGAACAGCAAAATTAACTCAGACAGTGTGAAATTCTTGACAAGACAAAACCTAGAATCACCAAACAATGTTTCAGATCCATGAGGAGGTCAGACTGCTGGGCCCAGGGTCACTGTGAAAATTCTGTCTATTTGAGTCTCCTTCTATAAAAGTGTCTTTTTAAAATACAAGCTTAATTATTCATTTTAGTCTCAGCAAATGTATTTCTTAATCAGTTTAAAACTAGGCCAGTGATCACCAGACTGGTATAGAAAAGTTTGTGGTTGAACCAAAGAACACTCTGGACACAGTTACAGTATGTTTTCGGATTACGGCACATGATGTGTTTCACAATTGTGGCCTCCAAGTGTTGGAGAAAGCATTTAATAGGCAGCTGTAAGCTTTCTACAAAGAGGAGCAGGAATTCGAACCAACCATGACCCTGAACTTTGGGAACCTAGAGGGTGGAGTCTCACCCCCAAGGCTTCCAGGTGTGCTACGGACTTGCATTTCATTCCTCTGAAGACATATGTTCACCTCTAAGATCCTCTCTACCTTTATCTTTACAGATTTGTTTCCAAAACATTTTAATAGAATCATGGGCAAGAATGATGTTGAAGAAAATCCACTATTTCCTCACCTACGAAAATGGACTGTTGCTTTTCAGCCCATCGGAAAAGTGCAGGAAATCACCATCCACCCATCACAAGAAAGCTCCCAACCAGGAGCCTCGGAAACACTGGATGTCTGACTCCAGCCAGGCTAATTAATGAGAAGATTCTCCCACTCATGGCCATATTAGGAAAGATGACATGAGATTCTTAATTTGTTTCAGTTTCATAATCTCTTCAAAGCCTGCTAGAGATATTTCTCCTTTATCAAATGAACAAGTGGATTTGAGCGATTATGTAGGGGCTTATGTTTTACAAGTATGCTTTGTAGCATTTCCTATCACAGAAGACTTATGTGTTTAATAGTAGAAATTATGTCATTATGCTGAGCAATTAATTCAAATTTGTATGGCTTCACAGTACTTTTAGATTCTGCCTTTAAAATTATTTTTAAAAAATCACATGCCTATACCCCTGGTTTTGAAAAAAAACACAGTAAAGAAGACACTATCCCAGGAAATAAAGGAAATAAGAAACATAAAGAAAACTATTTTTGATCAACCTGAGAAATGCCTCTGAGAGTCAAAATAAAAATAATGTGAGTCAGGGTCCAAATTCAGAGATGGTAACTGTGGAAAATGAATGGGGGGAGGTGCCTGTGCATGCAGAGTGCAGCCTCTCTTGAGGGGTACTAGCCCTCTCCTATTGACCAGGGCACCAGGGCACGTGGGCAACCATGGCTGTGGTCACTACCACTGCAGCAGCTGGAGCTAGGGCTGGCAAGGCTGAGTGGAGCCGAGTTCCCAGGGAGCATCATGGATGAAGGCAGAGCCCAGGAGACCACCAATCTATCAGGGCACCACACCCAGCCCTACTGCCAGCCTACAACCAAGGACAGAGGTGGGAGGAGCAGTTCATCAAAGACAACAGACACTGAGCAGCACCATCACCTGAGGGAGGAGGAAACAGGAAAGAGAACAGAAAATGTCACAACCTGGCCATAGAACAGAGGGCCAAAATACCATCATTGATTAAAAAACATTTAGTGAACTGACTGTTTAAAGCCATCACTGGGAGAAAAGGTACAGAATGTCAGGGAACGTGAGTCTGCATATCCAAAGGAGTGGAATATGAACTGCAAGAGCTCAGGAAGAACTGAGGTAGAGAAGTCATCAGTCAAAGTGAAGATGGATGGGCAAAGTCACCCAGGAAAAACTGCAGGGGACCTGGAGGGCACCCAGAGAACAGCAGGAGTGAAGCTGAAGAGCCAGGCTGGAGGATGAGGGACACCAGAGAAGGCAACTGAGCAGACACGGTCAAACAGCCATCACCAAAAAATCATTTTAAAATAAAATGTAAGAAAATTTGCCAGAAATTTTAAAAAGAGTCACAGACAAGTGTATAAATAGAGCACAGCACATCCCAGGGGGAAATGGAGATGGGATAATCAACACTGAGAATAATAAAATCGCTGGATCTCAAAGTCAGGTAGAAAGCCTAAGCATCAAGATCTCATGAGCTGTAAAACATGGGCAGGTCTCCCAAAGTGCCACAGGACGCAGGAGGGATGCCTGCAGCATTCTCAAGGAAAAGAGCATGACAGTATTTTATACCCACCCGAATTCTAGTGCAGGAGAAAGGCAGCAAGCATTTTTAAACATGCAAGAGCTGGGGCCTACAGTGCTCCTCAGATGCTCCTCAAGAAACGACTTAAGTAAACTTCAGCCACCCATGAAATAACCAGAGACATCGTTCAAAAAAAGGCTAGCGATAAATAGTGATTTCCTTGAACTCCAGGACTCAGGCTAAACAATTGCAGAGATTATGGTTGCAGAACAAATGTGAAACTTATAAACCCCAGCAGGACTCTTTCCTTGTGGGGTCTCTTTCTCGGAGTAAGGAGAAGGATGTGTCTCATCTGCAGGAAATCCAGGAGGGCCCAGGTGTTCGTCAAAGCTGAGGGGCAGTGTGATATACGAAGCTAGAGTTATAGCGGTCCTGTTCCCTTTAGATCATCAGGAAAGAACGGGGCCTTTGTGGCAGAGCCTGGACATCGTTGGTCCTCATGGTCCACTTTCTCAGAAACTGAACCCAGTGCCAGGTATACAGGAGGGTGAGCCAGTCCCACAGACATGAGCTTTCTGGAGCCCAGTTGGTTGGCTCTGAAAACACTCTCCTGTGGATTGTCTTCAAGCCCTTAGGGAAAAGAAGTTTCAATTTATTAGGGCTCCAAGACTCAGTGGCTCACAAGTTTCCTAAAATGCACTCAGTGTGTTTAAATACAACTGAATCTTCAATAAAACATCAAATTAAATTGATGTTTGCTGATTCCAAGCCTCCATTACTGTTGGTCTTTAAAATAATGCTTATGTAGAAGTTACCAGAGTAAATATTAGCTAATTCAAGGCAAACTGGAAATTTCTTCATTTTTAAAATAAGCTCAGTCTCTGTACTTTTTTGTGTATCAAATTTCTGATTATATAACCATTGCAGTCTGTATTCTGGTTAAATATATCTTGGCTGTAGTAACTTACATTTGTCAAACTTTTGCTATAAGCCATGCATTATTCTAAGTACTCTATACTTATTGTCTTGACTTTCTTCCCTTCTTTATGAAGTAGTACCAACATTAAACACATTTTTTAAAATGAGGAAAATTAAGTACTTGAATGCCTATGGAAGAGGTCATTAATACTAGTCCATGAAACAAAGCTAGATTCATATTGCAACTTTTTGTCATTTAAGATTAAACTGAAGTTTCAGTACTTTTAAGTATAAAGTAGATGGTTGCAACAATAATGATGATAAACAAAATAATAATAGTCATGTCTACTTCACAGTGTTAGTTTAATAATAAACCTACAGAATGTACCTAAAAATGCTTTGAAGGCATTATACCAATTTATTAGTATTACTGTTAATAATGCCAGGTGGTAAAGATGCTCCGTTTGAGGGGCTGGGTTGGTAGAGTGCTTGTCTTGTATTCACGAGTCTCTGGGTTCAATTCCCAGCACCACAAAAAGAAAAAAAAATGGTCCATTTGATTATCTCATGATGAATGGCTTTTAAATTTTTAAATCCAACAGGGTTACATTGTTTTTCAATTGAACTAAAAGTTATTGGTTCTAAAAATTATTTCTTTCTACAGTGAATTTCAAAAACTCTGATCTCTGAAGTTTCTATTGGAAGAGGGTTCACATCAATCTCCAGAGTGACCTTGACCTCCAACACTGTAAGGACCATGATAATAGAATGGATTGTCTACCCAGCTTTGGGAGGTAGTTTTTATGATTAGAGCATTGAATTTTAAAAGCATGTGCTGGCAAATTCAGATTTATACTGTTATCTCTCGATCCTTGAACTTTCCCTCTTTCCTGAAATAGCAGCTTCAACCTAAGAACAATGCCAAGCATAAATGATTCAGACCAATTAATTAGAAACTGTTTCTCATGGAGACAGTTTGAGTGTCAAGTGTTCTAGCAGTCGGAACTGAGCTTTTCAAATAATTCTACATGTTTACAATTTATAGGAGTCTTCTCCTTTGTTTTTAATAGCAATTTGTTTTTTGTTTTGTGTTTTTGGCTGCCCTTCTTGAAGAGTGTTTTTCATAAATGAAATCATATTTCAGATAAATTTTGCATGCTTCCTCTTTAAGTCCTTTTAGCCTTCTTCTTTCTCAAGTTAGCATTAAAGAAATCATGCTTTTCCAGGGGGAAGCAACTGCAGCCTATGAGGTGTCCAAAGTACTACAAAAGAGTGGCTATAAGAACTGGCAGGTGTAATCCCAGCACCACTGGACAAAGGACAAACATTGGGAAATGACCTGTGGAGGAGGGTGGGTCTTGGGCTCAGCTATCCTGAGAGATGAAGCCTTTCCTGACTTGATTCAGCTCCCTCATTACATCCCACCTCTGCAATGTGATGGTGGAGATTGTGCACCTGTTCTGTGTTCTTCCTTCTCTCCTTCTTCAGTGTGTTTGAGGTGGGCCTAAAATGTCCCTGCAGCACCCTGTCACTGCTACTGCCAGGATGCATTTCCAGCCCTTGGCCTCCTCCCCAGTCTCCTGCTCTGAACCTGGAAGTACACTCCTCCAGTTTTAGCTCATTCATTTGTTTTCCTTGGCCTGGTGCAACTTGAGGACTGTTAGTGTTTCTCTGGGGTCTGAAGTTGGGAAGAGGAGAAATACAAGTCATGTTACAAGCCGAGAGGGAACAGTGATGTCACGGAAATGTCAGAGCTGTCACTCGCATTGCATTATTTTATCATTTGTCTCCACTTTAAATCCTTTTAGTATATTGACATTTCCATCTTCAATAATTGCATCTGACTTATTTATAATTTTAAAAAATTGGTATTAAAATGTCTGTCATGGCAAAACTAAGTTCCTTTATCTATCTATCTATCTATCTATCTATCTCTCTCTCTCTCTCTCTCTCTCTCTCTCTTTAAAGTCACAGAAATTTCAAGACCACTTGTTTCAATTGTTTGAGTTCTAGCCCATCAAAATTCTTAGTCCCATTAATGTCTTATTTAAAAATCTAAACTCCAAAGTTAGAATAGATTGATGACATTAAAATCTGTAGTTTTCACCTCTGTCTTGATCCATATGACTTTGCTCCAAATTGGGGGAGTATATTTCGGACCTCTTCATTTTGAATTCAGCGACATGACCAGCTTTCATCAGAGGGATGTCAGCTGTGGGGGCACCCACAGGACTTAAGAAGAAAGCACCTGTGTGTCTGCCCCATCCCTTGCTCTATGAACACAGCCAGGTCAGCCTGGCAGTGCTGTGAAGCACTTGGAACAAGACTGCATGGACCCAGCCAGTCCATCCAAGACCACACCACACCAGCACCAGTCCATCCTGAAGATGCTTGAGCCCACCTGACCCCAGCAGAGCCACCTGGTCACCCCAGCTGCCTGAAGATGCATGAAGAAGCTCAACCAGAGCAATTATGATGAGACAGAGTGGTAGGTACTGCATTGCCATGAGCCTTTAAAGAATTGTGGCTGTCATGTGACTTCACTGTGTGTTCAGGTGGTATTTACACACACACATATATATATATATATGCATTCATCACAGTATAAGTACTTAGAAATATGTTGGAGAGGAAGGACATGTTTCCAAATAGTTTTGTACATCATTCACATATAGGTGAATAAATTTTATGTTAAATTTAGAAATGTTAATGTTATAGTCACAGGAATAGACCTTTCTTACTAAAGTTATTTTTACCCAAAACCATTTTCCTGAAAGGAGTTTTCTAACTATTCAAACCTCCATCCACTGTGTTCATATATACTAAGTAATCTATTTTTTGCATCTTACATTTTGGGGGAAATAAGTATAATAATTTTTCAGTTCTTAAGATACTTTTAATTTTAATTTTAATTTTATATATCAACTTTGGGATATATGGGAAGGATGGAAATACTTTCTTTATTGGCTTTATTTACTATTTTATTCATTTATAATATGTTATCATCAAATTAGTCAGCAAAAGAAAACTTTATTCAATTAAAAAGGTTAGTCAATTTCTGTCAGTAATACCAGATTCATAATACAATCTGTGATGTGCAGTCTTGGTACACTTTACTTATAGACTGTTCTACGAATTATGTTGTGTTTCTTGACCAAGTATTTCTCCATGATATAGATATATTGAAAATGTTTTACTTTAATTTTACATGCTATGGACCTGAAACATCTTTTTAAAATTTATTTTTAATTATTTTTTTTATTTATATATGAGAGCAGAATGCATTATTACACATATAGAGCACAATTTTTTATATCTCTGGTTGTATACAAAGTATATCCACACCAATTTGTGTCTTCATACAGCACTTTGGATAACTATGTCCATCACATTCCACCATCATTTCTAACCATGCCCCCTCCCTACCCCTCCTACTCCTCTGCCCTATCTAGAGTTCCTCTGTTTCTTCCATGCTCCCCCTCCCTACCCCACTATGAATCAGTCTCCTTACAACAGAGAAAACATTCAGCATTTGGTTTTTTGAGATTGGTTAACTTCACTTAGCATTATATTCTCTAACTCCATCCATTTATCTTCAAATGCCATGATTTTATTCTCTTTTATTACTGAGTAATATTTCATTGTATATATATGCCACATTTTTTATCCATTCGTCTATTAAAGGGCATCTAGGTTGGTTCCACAGTTTAGCTATTGTGGTTTGTGCTGTTTATAAACATTGATGTGGCTGTGTCCCTGTAGTATGCTGTTTTTAAGTCCTTTGGGTATACACCGAGGAGAGGGATAGCTGGGTCAAATGGTGGTTCCACTCCCATTTTTCAAGAAATCTCTATACTGTTTTCCATATTGGCTGCACCAATTTGCAGTCCCACCAGCAATGTATGAGTGTGCCTTTTCCCCCACATCCTCACCAACACTTATTGTTGTTTGTCTTCTTAATAGCTGCCATTCTGACTGGAGTGAGATGAAATCTTAGAGTGGTTTTGATTTGCATTTCTCTAATTGCTAGCGATGATGAACATTTTTTCATATATTTGTTGATTGATTGTATATCCTCTTCCGAGAAGTCTCTGTTCATGTCCCTGACCCATTTATTAACTGAGTTATTTGTTTTTTTTTTTGGTGTTTAGTTTTTTGATTCTTTATATACCCTAGAGATTAGTGCTCTATCTGATGTGTGAGGAGTAAAGATTTGCTCCCAAGATGTAGGTTCTCTATTCACTCACAGATTGTTTCTTTTACTGAGAAGAAACTATTTAGTTTGAGTCCATCCCATTTATTGATTCTTTATTTTAATTCTTGAGCTACTGGAGTCTTATTAATGAAGTTGGGGCCTAGTCCCACATGATGGAGATTAATTTTTCTTCTATTAGATGTAGGGTCTCTGATTTTATTCCTAAGTCCTTGATCCATTTTGAGTTGAGTTTTGTGCATGGTGAGAGATAGGGTTATAGTTTCATTTTATTGCATATGGATTTCCAACTCCTCAAATATTAACTATTTCAAATTAGTCTTTATTTATTTGTTTTATTTTTACAGGACTGAGGGTGGAACCCAGGCCTCCTGCATGCTAGGCAAGCAAGCATTCTATGACTGAGCTACATCCCCAGCGCTTCAAATGTTCAAAAACAGATAAAAGGGAGGAAGAAATAAACAATGACAATCCCATTTTACAAAATGCTATACCTTTGATAGGCATGTATGTAGATAATCTTTAAACATATTAAATTTCTTTGCAGTGCACTTAAACTTATTCCTCTCTATCTGGTTCTGCTGCCATCCCTGTGGTCAAGGGAATGACCTGGCATTAGAAAGAGGCAGTCACAGGGATAATACCACATATTTTCACTGAATTCCAAGAAGTACTAAAATGTTGCACAATGCAGAAAGGCAACACAATGGATCCTAAAGTCAGCACAGCTCAAGTGGCTATTTTGAGTGTGCTCAGACATACACTCAGAGTACATCCACCCCTAGGAAGGAGGTACATTTCCTATGTGAACTAGATGAGCAAATACACAAAATAATCTGTTTGGAAAAATGTAATTTATCTTAGATACTTAAAGGGAAACCAGCCAACACCCATATTCCACCCCCTGCATCCATTCATAGGGCCAGATTGGTTCCACCATGGAAAAGCCCCTTATAGACCATAAATCTGTACACGTTCCACTTTTTCCACTTGTTTCGGGTATTTGATCTTGAAATGCAGCTCAGAGGCTTGTTGAGCTTCGCTTGTTCAGAAGGGACAGTCCTGTGCTGGGGACATGAGCAGAAGCACCCCAGCCCTGCAATGCCACTCTAGGCAAACCTAACTTACTTACATGGAGTTGCACTCCAAGTCACTTCTCATAGGATTTAAAATATTCATGGAGATGCTAAATGACAAAGCACTCGAGATCACAGAAAACAAAGCTTCCAGAATATGTTCCAAGAGATGAGTGAGAGTTCTAGTCGCAGTGGCAAGAAGGTCAAACCGAAAGCCACAGCTGAGTGGTGAGCCCTTGGAAGCCACCTGAGACCACACCCGTAGGGAAGCTAAAGTATTAATGCCATGACTTAGACACTGGCACCAGATGACTAGGCTTTCCTTAGGAAACCACTGAAACTTCACTTGATTATACTCCCACTGAAGTGGACAGTGCCCTCCAGTGGATGCTGGCTTCAAAACACCCCTCCTTGGCACCTGCCTCTCTAGCTTGAGTGGCTCCAAGTCACTCCACGAGTTTGCTGTGTGCACATGGTGGCTGCTGCAAGCCTCCTCCACTATGCCCAGCCAGCTGACGGCCAGCCAGCCCCAGCAGTCGGGTCAGCACTAGGTCTGCACCAGAACCACGTGCCCTGAGCAGCGACCCGGAGTGAGTGGCAGGTTTTATCATTAAGTTTGAAACATTTCACGTCCCTTCCAGAAAGGCAGCTGGTTCAGGAACTTTCAAAAGTAAACAGAGAGAACTATGGCCATAGAGAAGGAGGGGAGGTTTTTTCCACCATGAAAGTGAGTACAAGGACTTTTCAAGGTATTTTGAACAAGTCTGTAATTATTCCAAGAATCCTCTACCTTCATGATTGAGAGCAACTAACACTGCACCAGCCATGAGCAGCAGGACTCTAAGAAGTAAAGTATTGTGTTCAGTACCCAAGATAAATTGCATAGTTTGAATATAAATAAATAGGTAGGTAGATCATTAATTTAGAAGTTATGTCTGTTCCTGTCTACACTAAATAAATGTCAAAAAAATATTTAAAGAACGCCTGTTTAAAACGGCAATATGTTGTTAGTCAGGATAGCAATGCAATCCTAATGTTCCAAGCAGACTCTGTGTATTTATTAGGTATGTCCAAACCCGCTGAACTAGCTCAGAGGTTACGGCTGAAGATATATGATAGATACATAGACAGATGATTGATAGGTAGATAGGTAAATAGGCAGACAGGTAGATAGATGATTGATAGGTAGATAGATGATAAATATTTAAGATTGATAAAACACTAAGACAGTGTCTTAAATTCAGTATCAGTGTCTAATTCAGAAATCCTAGGGTTGCTCTGGCTACAAATCCAATAAAATACTCTCTTTCCTACATGGGAAGTATTTCTGAAACTTGTCATTCAAATTTACAAGTCTGGAAGCACTTGGGTTCATACATGATAAAGGTGTTAGCAAATTTTATCCTGAGGTATGGATAAAACAAGCAGAAATGCAAGAAAGAGAAAAGTTCTCAGAACTTACCATGGGAGCCATGGCATTTGGGCAGAGCAATCTCAACACTAAAAATAAAACCAGGACAGAAGGACAAAGCAGGTACCATCATTAAGACAAGGTCCACTCTGTACCACAGCAGCCTCACAAATGTGGGCCTGACCAAGGGTCCTCCCAATGTTCATGGGGACTGGGAAGGGGCAGGACACTGCAGGCACCACACCTGTTAGCCAAAACAAAGTAGGCTCATGTGAGGACCCAGCCTTCAACTGCTAGAAATGGAAAACTCCTTTAAAAATGTATTGGTTCTGTTTAGTTATATATGGCAGCAGAATCCATTTGATATGATCATGCAAGCATGGAGTATATCTTATTCTAGTTAGAATCCCATTCTTATGGATGTACATGGTGGTGAGATTCACCATGTTGTTTTCATATATGTACGTGAGAAAACTATGTCAGATTTATTAGATTTTTCCTATCCCCTATTCCCCACTCCCCTATTCCCCATTGTCTAATCTACTGTACTTCTATCCTTCCCCTTATCCCTCCCCCACCTTATTATGGGTCTGCTTCCACACATCAGAGAAAGCATTTGACATTTGGCTTTTGGGGACTGACTTATTTCATTTAGCATTAGTTTCCAAACCCACCTATTTACCGGCAAAAGTCATGAAGTCATTCTTCTTTATAGCTCAGTAATACTCCGTTGTGTATATATACTACAATTTCTTTATCCATTCATCGGTTGAAGGACACCTAGGTTGGTTTCATAGCTTAGCAATGGTGAGTTGAGCTGCTATAAACATTGATTGTGGCTCTGTCACTGTAGTATGCTGATTTCAAATCCTTTTGGGTATGCACTGAGGAGTGGGAAAGTTGGGCCAAATGTTGTTTCCATTCCAAGTTTTCTGAGGAATCTCCATACTGCTTTCCATAGTGGTTGCACCAATTTATAGTCCCACCAGCAATGTATGAATGAACCTTTTCCCCCAC
Source organism: Urocitellus parryii (assembly GCF_045843805.1). Taxonomy (NCBI): domain Eukaryota; kingdom Metazoa; phylum Chordata; class Mammalia; order Rodentia; family Sciuridae; genus Urocitellus; species Urocitellus parryii. The sequence goes on along the minus strand of NC_135532.1, from coordinate 116,633,750 downwards.
ATCTCGTCAACATTTATTATTACTTGTATTCTTGATAATTGCCATTTCTACTGGAGTGAGATGAAGTTTTAGAGTAGTTTTGATTTGCACTTCTCTAATTGCTAAAGATATTGAACATTTTTTCATATATTTGTTGATCATTCATATTTCTTCTTCTGTGAATCATCTGTTCAGTTCCTTTGCCCATTTGTTGATTGGGTTACTTGGTTTGGGTTGTTAAGTTTTTTGAGTTCTTTTTATATACTGAAGATTAATGCTCTATCTGAGGTGCAGGTGGCAAAGATTTTCTCCCATTCTGTAGGCTCCCTCTTCATGCTATTGATTGTTTCCTTCACTGTGAAGAAACTTTTTAGTTTGATGCCATCCCATTTATCCATTGTTGATTGTACTTCTTGCAATTTAGGAGTCTTATTAAGGAAGTCAGTTCCTGAGCCAATATGTTGGAGAGTTGTGCCTGTGATTTCTTCTAGCAGGCGTAGGGTTTCTGGTCTAATACAGTTACCTTATGCTAGACAAAAGTGCCATAAACATACATTGGAGAAAACAGAGCCTCTTGGACAAATGGTGCTTGGAGAACTGGAGATCCATATGTAGCAGAATGGAATATAACCCCTGCACAAAACTCACCTCAAGGTGGAAAACTTTTTAAAGCAAGGTAGAAGGACCATTACCTCAAAGTTGGAAAGGAAAGATAAACTTCTAAAGAGGACTGCTTTAATTAAAAACTTCCCAAGCTTCCTGGGAAATCAGTATTGTCTCTTTATTAAGTGACACACACATTACCATGTCCAAGCTCTCTGTCCCTCCTCCACGTCTCTGCTTCCGTCTGGGGTGGTTTCCCTCCTTCTCCTTGAACAATTCCCGTTAGTATGTCCTAGAGTGAGGGCTTCCTGGTTAAATTATTCTCAGGATCTTTGTCTGCAAATATGTTTGAATCACCTGTACTTTTGAAGGTTTTCACCAAGTGAAGGATTCCCAGTCAGCCCTCACTGTCTTTCAACGCTGCAAGCCTCTGACTCTGCCCCTTGCCTTACTTCTGTGGAGCCTCTTGAAAAGTCAGTCATTCATTTTACCACTGATATTGCAAAGGTTGAGATATTTTTTTTGTCTCAGCTGCTCTGTTCTGCATATTTTATTCTCTTATCATGGTGGTTTTTTTACTGTCATGGTGATTTTATATTTGCTCATATTTCTAATTTATCCCTGTTAGGTTCCAGGTCTTCACGAGGCTCCAGCTTGGAGTCTTTGATCTGTTTTAAAACATCATCCACAATTTTCCTTTGAATGTGGCTTCTGCTATCTTCTCCATCTTCCTCTTAAATTCAGTTACATACATAGGACATGTTGCCGGGCCGTGTGTCATTCATGATGGTTCCTATCGCCCACTCTTCAGCTTTCTAAGCTCCCATCTCCCTTGCTATGAACCCTGGTGAACACGTCCTCCGTCCTTGGCCCTATCCCTCTAGTTCTGCAATTTCTGATTGTAGATTGTACAATCTCATCCCTCCATGTTTCCCTCTTGGACAGGTTTCTTGGTGCGGCTGGTGATGGTCTATGAATTCTCGTCTCTGTGAATGTCAACTCTGAGAGGCTCTGGGTGATGATCCTGCAGAGGCCACCGGTCTCCTCTTCAGCAGAATGCAGGCTGGTGGTCTCTGACTTGATGCTATCTACGTTGATCCGTTTCAGATATTAAGTGTGGAGAATCTCCAGCACAGGGTAGTGCCAGGGCCTCCCTTTCTGGGACATCCTTCATGTTAACTTTCGTCTCCACAATGAAGAAGTAAGACTGCTGAGATCCTTGCTTGACCTTCACTGTACATTGAGATCTCTTGCTCTGGGCAGTTTACCAATCAACCAGTACCTGGTGGGGAAATAGCCCTCTTCTCTGTGACCACTTCCAAGACACTCCCTGAACCTCACTGTCTCAAACTCTTGGGCCTCACAAGTCTCTACTTGTGCCTTGTGTTGGCTCCAAGCCACGCCATGGATGGAGGGAACTCCTGCTGGCTTCGTTGTCCCTTAGGCTTTGAGCTCAGCCTCTCTATCCACCCAGAACTGGCACATGCTTGGGAGTCCCGTGGTGTGCAGAGTGGTGGGCTCTCCTCATGACACTGTCATCTCTGAAGACCTCGGGCCAGGGCTGGGTTTCTGAGAATCACTACAGCAAACAACTTCAGACAGGTCAGGTTTGAGTATGCATGTAAGGTTGATTCCATCTTCTGGTTGTCCTCGGTGAGGACAATGTTTGTCCAAGTTCCTCCAATAGAGTCAAAATCTGAAGTCCCAAATTATTATGGGAGTTACTTATAACCTGAATCCGAAAAAAAGAGAGGAAATTGACGGTTTCCCAAAAAAGTGTGTAAAGAGAGGTATGTGGTCCTCCATCGTCATGATACATTAATAATTAATGGCTCTTTAATGGCTTTAGCAATGTATTCACATGTCACATGCTAACATTTAAGTCCCTTGTTGATCAGCATAGGAAGGAAAAGTCAAGGGGAAATCCACCTCCCTCTTGACTTCTAGTGTTTCCTGAGCTGTCAGTGACATGCTATGACGGTGTTTATTTATTTATAGTTTTATGAAAGCAGCTTCTATTTTTAAATAAGTGGTCCAACAGGAGCTACATTTTTTTTTTAGAAAATAAGATTGCTTCCACTTCACTTTGCAACTCTGGAATTGTAAAGCCTTCCCTTAAATATCTGTCACATAATCTAAACCCCCTCGTGCAGTCAGCACTTGGGAAACAAATACCCTTAAGTTATCCGCATCCTCTTGGTGACTTAAGGCATGAAATCACCTGGTAAAAATGGGATGAACAGCAAAGCTGTCAGCATGGACATGAAATTGTGTTCCTGAAAACATGCACTACAAGCTTTGGCTCCACTCAGGCACCGTCTTCTCCTCACAGGTCAGGGCTCCTTGCTCTCCCTAACCTAGTTCCTGCTGCCCTGGGAGTTGCCCTGGGGTGTACCACATTTTCTTATACTGTAACTTGTTGGGTTTTCCTATAAAACATTAAATATGATTTTAGTTAATGTTTATATATGTAGACAGACCCATCCAAGCAGGTTATTGTAGGAGATCTTAATCAGTTCTTAATCCTGTAAGCTTGTCCAAAATGTCTTCACTCTGCCACAGTGGCTTTCTCTGGTCATAGGCTGTCTCCCTCCCCTCAGGTGCCCGCCCCACACTACTCCTGTTTCAGCTTCATTTCTTCATTAAAACTGTTATAGAGAAAATGTTCATTGCACTAGTCTCCGACTGCTGCATCACCGAATTTCCATCTTTCTATTCTTGCTTTCTTGCTTTGAATTACCATCAATTAATATTTTAACGCACTAATTTTCATTTCCATTTTCAGCAATGAGGTAGATGGAATTTTTTATGATCACTTTTCTCATAAAACACCTAGAATTGTGAGAAAAAAAATATATATATATAATGAATAACCTTATAAATACACAGGGGAAAATCATAGGAATGTAAGGGAAAAATTCCCCAGAAGCCTAAAATGAAGAGCTGTCTGCAAACCAGAGTGGCAGGCAGTGAGCTGCAGTTTGGTGTCTGGGGCTGGGTTGGTACTAACATGGGTTTGAGTTTTTTAAGCCCAGGCCCTAGCAAGAAACAAGGCGAAGTGCTCACCCAAGACAGGGTTAGAAAACAGAGTCCAGACAGGGTTGAGACTCTCCCTCCCCTTTATGGGAGCACACATACCCACAAATGCAAACATTGAGGCCCTAATGTCGGTCCTTCTGAATGTGCATGCATTTGGAAACAGGGCCTATAAAGAGGTGAAAATGAGGCCCTTGGGGTGGGCCCTACTCCAGTTTGATCGATGTCTTTACAAGAAGAAAAAAGGCATAGGAAAAGACAACCAGGCTCACCCAGAGGAGAGACCTCATGGGGAAAAGTGAGAGGCCGGAGGAGAAGCCAAACCACCTGTACCTTGATGGTGGACTTCCAGTCTCCAGAACCGTGAGAAAATAAATTTATTTTGTTCAAGGTCTCGGTCTGCCATACTACCAAGTTAATATGCCACCCTAAAGGCCATGTCCTCCATAAAGGAGAGGCCAGGAAACTCCAACTATCGTCAACAAAAAAATAACAGGGACATGTGTCTCTATTAGCATGAGGGGCGGAGAAAATTCTCCTGACCACAGCGCTGCATGCACCTCATGCAGTTCAGGGTTCACGTTTAGACTACTTGCCAAACCAAGAGATTGATATATACAATTACTGCAATTTTAAATAAGATGTCTACTAGGGTTCCCACTGACTGAAATTTGAACAAAGACTCAGAAGAGGTAAGGAATAGTTGCTTGATACTTGGGGAAGAACTTTCAAGGTAGAAAGACTCAAAGACCCCACGCCCTGAGTACACCAGGTACCTGCAGTGATGCAGATGGAGCCACGCTCAGAACCCCAATGTGCCTTCAATCCTGGTATGCTGCTCAGCTTCGGGACAATGGATATATAACAACCCAGTCGTCCATGGAGAACAACCCCTGGAACTAAAGAAAATACCAGCCACATCAGAGCAGACCAAGGATAGGAGGCTTTGGATTGGGCTGAGCACTGCATGTGGGACCCTTGGGCAAGACCGCCATGCCTTAAGCCTGGAGTAGAGCAGGGCCAGATACTGTCAAAGACACGAAGCACACAGTGATGTGCTGAAAGCCATGTCTATATGAGGTGCAGAAGGAGGTGTAAAGAAAATGACAAAAGATGTTTGAATGGCTGACAATATCCCAAACTGAAGACAAACACAAAGTCAGACCAAGAAGACCGCCACGTCTTGGACAGAATGTGAATTATTAATGCAAACCTAGATATGGAGTTGAAACAGAAGAACACCAAAGACAAGAACAATTTCACAATAATAACTTCAAATGGTCTTCTACCTCTCTTTTAAAAAGCTGAATGATTATCATTCCTTAACAGACAACAACTAAACAACCCCCTGGGTGCATGGCTTTTCTCAAACTGGACCAAGCCTGTCCATCTCGCCATAGTTTCCTTCCTAGTTCAACACGAACACCTACTCCGCCTGTGACCTGGGCCTGTCCTGGGTGTTCTGAATTCAGTCTCCTGATGGCTCTGCTCAGTGCACCCTGATCTCCACGATTGTCACTTAAAATCTCACTTATGAAGGTGCCAGGGTGGTCTCACCTCCACCCAGAGGACTCCCCTGACACTGTGCTCTGGGTTACATGGTCACACGGTGCCTGGTGCTGTTCTTGTTGGTGGTACGTGTCCTCCTGCTCAAATGGACGTCCTCCTAAAGGACGTGCACAAAGACAATGCTCAGAAGCTCAAAAGTTCTGATTCTTGGATCTGACTTAGTTGTGAATTCAGGATTACGAATCATTTTCAGATTTTCTTTTTGCTGAAAACACATTAAAAATAAACAACCATCTGTTATGTATATCATTTTACAAGATAAAGAGAATTTTTTTTCTTTCTTGAGAAAGGAGATTTTAACAATGGGATGAAAGACATAATCTCATGTAATTTTAATCGACTTACTTTAATATGAAGCTCTCTATATTGTTTTAATTTTCTTGCTTAACTAAAAATAACTAATAAATATTTTGTATTTCTCTTTTCAATATTTTTATTAGTGCATTACAATTATACATAATAGTGGGTCTCCTTCTATCACAATCATACACACATGGAAGAGAACTCACTCCATCTCAGACCCCAGTCCTTCCCTTCCTTCCTCCTTCCTTCTGTTCCCCTACCCTACCCTACTCTACTGGTTTTCTTCCTATTTATTGTTTTTCAATTGGTGCTTTATAGATATAAATAAATATGAATTCACTATATAATATTCAAATATGTACTCGTCTTACTTTGCTCAGTTTTATTAACTGCTCCTCCCCTTTTCATCCTTCCTTACTTCCTCTTGACCCCCTTCCTCTGCTCCACTGATCTCCCCTCTATTTCCATGGGATTCCCTCCTCCCTTTTCCTCCTTAACTTTGCTCTAGGTTCCATATAAGAGAAAGCATTTGACCTTTGACTTTCTGACTTATTTCACAGAGCATGATGTTCTCCAGTTCCATCTATTAACTGGCAAATGCCATAATTTCAGTCTTCTTTAGGGCTGAGTAGCACTCCATTGTGTGTCTATACCACAATTTCTTGATCTATCAGTGACAGGAACCTGGGCTGGTTCCACTACTTGGCTGCTGTGAGTGGCACTGCTGTAAACATGGATGTTCCTGTGTCACTGTAGTATGCTGGTTTGGGCTCTTTTGGATAAATGCTGAGGAGTGGGATACAGGGTCTTATGATGGCTACAAGCCTTGATCAAATGACAGCCTGTTCCTTGCAGGTCAGTAGGCCGAGGTTCCCACTCTATCCTTATTTGGAGCCCCTCCTTCCTGCCCTGAGTCCTTCACAGAGAAAAGATAAAATACACATCTGGATGATCTTTAGAAAACCAAATCACGATTGTCCTTCTTTACTCATGTTCCCATTTTGATCATCCTGTCGGCCACTGAGAGCTTCCTGAACACGCACGTCACCAGTGGGAAGAACTGAGTGCCTTTCTTCAACCCCTGCGCTCTCTGTCGCAGAAGCAGTTTTCACCTGCATCTCCACCGCAGGTGCGCACAGGTGTGTTTCAAAGTCTGCCTCCTGCTTTCCTTCATTGTCTCTTCTGATGACCTTGATTTCTCACTACTTCTCTACTGTAACTCAGGTTTACCTATGTCCCAGCACACTCTCTAACTTGGTCTGATCTTCACTTCTGCACTTTTCTCATCTATACTGAGATGCTCATATAATTTAAACCACTTCTACCTACAGTTTGCATTTACACAAATATTTTTCCCTTGTGCACTTAGAATCACTTTTACAAAGTTAAAATTTTCTATTCTTAAGTCAATACTAATTAATTGTAAAATACTTAACATGTTTTTTAAGTTAAAGAAAAGTGACTCACAAATCTTATTTCTGAAAACAATCATTAAATTTTGAAATACTTCTTACCTTATTTTCCTGCATGTAAACACCTCTCCCCAAAAGACAAAGTATTTGAGTTTTTCTATTTATCTATCTATCTGGTAACATTCACAAAAGTATTTTTCAGAGATTCTAGATAGAATAAAAAGGAAGTATTCATTTAACCATAATATATCTCACTATGGATCTGTTACCATCATTAGAAATTAAGTCAATCAATCAAATCACAGTATTTGAATTTTAAAAATAAAGGAACTTATATCCTATTTTTTTTAAAAGAAAGAGAGAGGAGAGAGAGAGAGAGAGAGAGAGAGAGAGAGAGAGAGAGAGAGAGATTTTTTTAATATTTATTTTTCAGTTTTCGGTGGACACAACATCTTTATTTTATTTTTATCGGGTGCTGAGGATCGAACCCAGCGCCCTGTGCATGCCAGGCAAGCGTGTTATTGATAGAGCCACATCCCCAGCCCTCATACCCTAATTTTGAACCATGGTGGTCAAAATTACCTTGGTCCATCCCACTCTTCTTTTAAAGATGGAAAATAAAGTAGTTTGGGTTTAATAAGTCTCCTGGTAGTATCCCCACATTGAAAATAGGTTAGCTATTTTTACTAAGTGCTGACCCAAGCATCACCAATTATTGATTTGAGGTGCAGTGTGCCTGCCCTCTTGGAAGGCGCACAGCCTGGAGTCCTGCTTCTGGGACCTGTAACTCCTGGTCCTCTCCCTTAGGGCCCCGCCCCTGCCCCGTGCACATCTCACCAGCCACTGCTGCCAGCACCATCTGCCAGACCCAGAATCTCCAAAGATCAAAGCCGGCCAGGACATGAAGGGCTTTCCCTTGTTTTTTATTATTTTATTTTTCCTGGAAACTGGTCTCAGAGCATGAGTCATGTCACTGTGTGGGCCAAGTGGTCATGTGGACTCAGGGTGGAGGCCTCTGCTCAGGATTGCAACATTGGACCTCGTGCAGAGAGGGGCACAAGCTGAGCGCATGGAGCTTCAGGAGAGAGGTCTTCCCTTTGTAGACCCAGGGACTTTTCTTTCAGTGGGTTTTTGCTATTTGCCAGTCAGGACTGAGCGTGGCACGAGGTGGGAAGTGACACGGGGATCTATCTGAACTGTGGAAGGTGAGTCAGGATTCAAGAAACCCTTTCAAGAATCGGAGAGGAAGACAAAGAAGAGAAGGAGAAGAACAGAGGGCAGGAAGCCTCCCCGCATAGGGAAGCCTTGCCCTGGGCTGCGGTGGAGTTCAATGAGGAGCTGCTGATGGGCTTTTTTCTCTTATTTATTTTATTAATACTACTCTCTAATGCAACCAGTTAGTTTGAACACTAACTGCAAAATACAGCTTCCCTTGCTTGGACAATGCCTCAAACCTCAGCACAGTTCTTTGGTAGAGTCACTTCGAGGTCTGTGGGGGGTCCCCACAACCTTCTTTCCTGGGGAGGGGCAGGCTCTCTCAGGTCTGTCCTCCCGGCTACCCTGACCCACCCATTCCCCTGCCCTCTCCTCTACAGTCCTTCCTCCTGCTTTGGAGATTTGGGCAGAGTTCATATGCAGAATCTGTGCTCCCCTGATCTATAAGTACTTTTCCCTTTTCTCGTGTCCCCGCTCGGTTTTCAGTGGCTGCAGTGGCCTGCTGAACCCTCTTCTGGATCTCCAGACATGCAAAGTTGCAGGTTTTCCATTAGAGTTTTATCTGCTGCTGGAGGTGCAAGCTGGAGCCTATTCCCCTGCTAGGAGTTTGGGGAAGGAGACCTCGCCAGGCTGCTCTTTCCTCCAGTGACATCTCCCTCCAGGTCTACCTCCTTTTCCTCGCTCACCAATGTCATAAGTGCGTGGTTCTCTTCCTATTTTTTTCAAGGGTTGGTGGTTTCCAAAAATCGATCAGCCCCAGAAGGTCTGGCTTGGTAGACCTACTCAGAACTGCAGAAGAAGAACCTGTCAGCAAGTCCTTTTGTCCTCTGCCTGTTTCAGCTTCCAGCCTTCTCCTGGTTCTGACCTCGCAGTCAGAGGCAGTAGCTTTCTGAGTGATGTTCATGATGTGTAGATATGAGCAGAACACTTTCTGAATCCAAGTCGCCCCACGATGCCCTTCTGTTCCCTTCTGACATAAGACGTCACATGACTAACCAAACATGTGCTTCACAACTGGTGTTGGGTGTTGCCGAGAAAAGTTTTGGAGAACCAGGCAATAGGACAGCAAAAAAAAAAATCCCCACTTGAATCTAATAAATTAAAATAAAATGAATGCAATAAAGTGAAGCTAGCAACCTGAAAAACAGAACAGGCCCACACGTTATAACAGATACAATCACAGACACCCCAACACCCTTTGGCTGGTCTAAGAAGGAGGAAAAATAAAATCCAAAGAGAATTTTTTATTTATTCAAGATTCACTAAATAATAGGAAGAAACAACTAATAAATAATCAAACTTTATACAAAAAATAATTGAATAAAGGGGCTGAGGTTGTAGCTCAGTGGCAGAGCACTTGCCTCACATATGTGGGGCACTGGGTTCGATCCTCAGCACCACATAAAAATAAGTAAAATAAAGATATTGTGTCCATCTATGACTAAAAAATCTTTTTAAAAATAATAATAATTCAATAAAGGCATTGCTTACCCAAGCCTGGCAGGGTTAGGAAGCCAAGGGAAGATGGCATCACCTCTGTGGGGAGCCCTTCTGCATGATGTCTGCAAAGGACAGAGCAAGAATGGTCCTGGGAATCCAGAGAGGGTAGCAAGGTGAGAGGGTCCATCACAGGGCAAGCCAGGAGCTGGCAATGGATCCAGGAAGTAAATACTGCCACCTCACTGTCCTCCTGCCTCCCAGTCACCCTGAGCTGGAAGGTTCTCCAGCTTGCTGGCAGGGTCCACATGGGTGAGCCCTACCAGGCACGCTAAGGGTTCTAAAGGGTCTGTCGGGAAAGGGCCCAGCACAGAGCCAATGAATACTCTCCTGCAGGAGGAGAGAACTCTATCCTAAGGGGGCCTGGGTGAGGGCAGGGCAGACTTCTTATGAAAAGTATTTACTATACGAATCACAAGTGCATTTTAAAATGTGTTTGACATTCTCAGCAGAATTTGAAAGAATCCATCACTATGAAACAGCAGAGGCTTATTAGAGAAAAACAAAACTGAGAGGTAAGCAGAGTTCCCTCTGTGATGAAGAAAGAATGATGCAAAAATAACTGAAGGGATAGTAGTAAAAGGAGTGGCCTGTAAAACTGACAGTCTAGAAAATCAAATGATTTCTAGTCACTGTGGCAATCCTGTGGGTGTGAGCAACTTCTCTTCTTTTAAAATGTCTATATTAATATTTTGCTGATAAAATGTAGCCAATCACATTTAAATTCAAGGAGAAGCTTAAAAGTAAAAATGAGAGATCTCTGGTGCTAGAATATAAAACTTAAAGAAATTATTGAGTAAGAACTGAAATATTCTACCAGGGCCTGAACTGGACATGTCTGAATGGCTGGAGTTTGGACAATTTTGTCAAGATGTTTGTGATGGTCACTGTCCTAGTGTGTGGAGATGGAACTGAGCTCCCCAAGTAGAGAGGAAAATCTGCAAGAGTTATCTTGTCCATTCAGAAAGATGAGACTGCCTGTGGCCTTGGGATATGAGCCCATGGGCGTGTGACCTCAACCAGTCATTGGAGGAATCACTGTGACCTGAGGAAAACAGAAAAAAAAAAGCTTGTGGACACCTTGTCTGAGTTTGCAAGCATACTCAGTAGAGGGCATGAAGCCAAGTCATTCACCTAAAACCTGGAAGCACACTCTCACCAGGTGGGCCACTCAGTCCTGCAACAGAAAAATAGCTCCCAGTGATCACCAGGTGGTAATGCAAGCTTCAGCATTCACAAAAGAAATCAGCTGCCTCCCCCGAGGTGCAGACATGGGAAGAGTCAGATACCAACCCCTTCAGACAAATCTACAGGAGATATTTAAAAACAAGTTTAAACATATTCAGTGCTGAAGGTCATGTAACCAAAATTTAAGGGAAAAAAACATAAATATATGAAACAAGAGGAGTCAGATATGAAAAAGAAAATGCAAATTCTAAAGTTAAACAATGGCTTGCATTAACATTCAAAAACTCCCAAAATTTAAGCAATTATATTGAATAGGCTAAGGAGGAAATCATAGATAGGAATAAAGAAATCTCTGAGAATGTAGCATAGCCAGATAAATGAGTAGAAAATGTGAAAGTTGAGAAACAGATGATGAGAAGGTCCAACTTATTTCTAATACTGTTCCAGGAAGAATTCAAAAAAATGAGGGAAAAGCAACACTTGAAGAGATCATGTGGAAGAATTTTCCAGAGTTGAAGAAAAACATGAATACCCAGATTAAAAACTCCTGTTCAATCCTGAGGAGGAAAATTTAAAAACAAATCCACATGGAAATTAGTCATATCATGATAAAGTGACAGAACATCAAAACCATGAGAAAACAGTGAAGATGTTGGAGAATTCAGATCCCTTCCCAGTAATGACCACCAGACCCTCGGCTGGCTCTGGGAACAGCATTCCACACTGAACCCAATGCAGCATTGCCTTCTAGCTCCCAACTCATGTTCACTTGAGAGCAAGGATAAAAGCAACGTGTTTTCAGATACACACACTAAGAGATTGCATGCCACAGAAATAACCATTTCAGAAGAAAGTGCTTCACCAGACGGGAAGTTGAAGGGGTTCTGACATAGTTTGAAGACCCTACTCATCTCTGGGCAGCATATCGGTGCATCTTGACATCAAACATCAGTAACGTCCATGTAGCAGCAGTATCCAGGAAATCTTTCTAACAATGGTTCCCGGTGGGGTTGACTTCTCTGTGCTGGAAAACTGTCTCCATTTGGCAATGTCTGTAGACAATTTTGGTTGTCCCACCTGAAAGGGAAGGAATGGGCTACTGTCCTCTTAAAACACACAGTCCAGCCCTCACTTGAGGAACTATCCAATCCAAAATGGCATTTCTGCCATTATTTTAAAATGATGATTCAAATTCAGATTCAGAACTGAAACCAGTAGAAGAAAGTGGGGATAGCAATGCAACCCGAAGAAGGCAGCTGAAAGAAGTAAAGGACCCACATCAGCATGAAAGAACACCAAAAATAAATCACTATCAATATAGGTGAAACAAACTTGGTCAAAGACATGTATTCTCAAATTGAAAATAAATAAATAAATTCAGCTTTTTACAAAGACATATTTAGAACTTAATGGCACTGGAAATTTTTAAATAGAGGAATAAAAAATGATGCCAAACTCAAAAAGCTGTGCTACCATGCAATAGAACGCAGCACTGAGACATTATTACCCATAGGTGATCATGGCTTGATGTAACAGTGAGCCATTGTGCACTTTACTGTACAGCCCAGTGTAGGAGGGGGAAATCACGTTTCCAAGTGGAAATAACAGACTAATCCACAATCACGGTTTTCCCAAGAACTGATAAATTCCCTGGGTAAGCACGAATAAATTTAGCTTAAGATAATTTGTAGGTGTACATAACACATTTGACTACTTGTAAAGGGAAAGTAATGAAAACCAGACTGTCTTCTAGCTGCGTGACATGACAACAATCCTTTTGCAGGTCTGCACAGCTCTCACTGGGCAAGAAAGACCTGAACCTTCCTGCCTTGCAAAGAGTGAAGTTGTCCCTTCTGGACTGAGCACGAGAACTCTGCGCTCAGAGTTAGACCAAGGGTGTCTTTTGTGTTTCACCGACTACAGAACCAGTGGTTTTCCTACCCTTCTACATGGGGGGTGTAAGAGAGGCACACAAGTGACCACAGCTCCTGTAGGAGCTCTATGTTTCTGTGGGACAAATTATTTAAAAAAAAAAAAAAGTCTCAGCCAAGGTTTCTCAGACTTAAGCAACTGATATAAAATTAATGCTGTAGTCTGTATCGTTACACCCTTCTTTCTCTAACTCTCCTTAAAGACTGTAATCCTTTCCTGATAAATAAAATGTTAGCTGACTTAACTTTAAGGCAAAGGGAATCCCCACTTATGAACTCTGTCAAAAGCTGATTATAGGCAGGAACTTTACTCTGGAATCCTGAGTAGCTCACCATTTAACTGTATCCTGAAGGAAATAGAAAGTTCCAGAAATTATTCTCACGGTTTTCCAAAATTTACATGAGAATTTTAAAAGTCACACAAAGTTCCGACGGGTTGAATGGAAAGCTCCCCTCATTCATGCCTGGGTGCAGCATGGTACATGGACACAGCACAAACCCTCAGGGCACAGGCCCGCACTCGGCAATACCACAGTAAGCTACAAGAACTCATGCAACAACGCGGTGGCACCATCTGTTTTCCTGTAAGGTGAGCAAAGTAGACACAATTTGAAAGGAAAATTGCACAAAACTTTGAAGCAAGAAAAAGCAGTCTGAGAAAAATGTTTTCCAAATGGGATATTTATAGTAACCGAACTCAATGGAATTGGAATCCATACATGCTTAAAAAAGGATAAAGTACTAAATGCACTTAAAGAGTAAAAGAAAATGTAAGAATACATAACATTTTCCTTTATCGTTTAAGATGTTTTTTAAAGCATCTGCATTATTCTAACTTAAATGGCTGAAAAATATAGAGTGTTTTTGCCAGTGATTTTTAGTAATACATCAATACTACTTCCTGCTGCAAAGTATTAAAATACTATTCATTATGAATTGGGAGGGGAGACAAAGGGCTTCTGATAGCAGATGTGTATAAAATCATGATCGCCTACAATTGAAAGAAATTTTTTAATCTGTACTCAAAACTATAACCTCTCAAATAAATAAATAAACAAATAACTACACAAAGGATAAAGAAAAAGTGAGAAAATGCTAAGCATCTGTACAGAAATCATGTCTCAGACAAGGCCTTCCCTGTGATGTGGTCTTTATGGCCTTGGTACCACTGGCTCACTTAGTTGTGTTAAATGAAACCTTAGAGGGAGAACATGCTGGCAGGGGATTTGGGTCAAATCATATTGTTATATAGTGTGCATGTACAAATATGTAATGACAAATTCCAGCATTATGTACAATTGCAGTGCATCAATAAAAAATGTGGAAAAGTAATAAAATATAATGTCTATTGCAAAACAAATTTGACATTTATAATTTAAAAACTTTGCAAATCTATTTGCTTTGCATTGGCAGAAATCCTCATTCTACTACATGTTCTATTCTAGTCCATGTTCTGTGTTCTACTACATGTTTGTCTATTAAAATTATTTCAGGGGCTGGGGATGTGGCTCAAGCGGTAGCGCGCCTGCCTGGCATGCGTGCGGCCCGGGTTCGATCCTCAGCACCACATACCAACAAAGATGTTGTGTCCGCCGAGAACTAAAAAAAAAAAAAAAAAAAAAAAAAAATTATTTCACATGTAATTTAAATTCCTTTAATGTATTTCTTTTTTGCAGCATTAATTTTCTCAAAAAAAGGTTGTATTCCAATACTTTGATGATTTTTTTAAATTTAAAAAAATACAAAAATATTTTATGAACTCTTGACTTTCTGCCTTATCAACACTTGTCTGTGTACCCTAACATTGAAAATTAACTACATTTTAATTAGCATCTTTTTCTTATGCAATGGCTATTTTTCCAGAAGGAAGAAAGGCTTATACACTAAATAATATAAAAAGTGTAGAATATAAAATATGGAATGTATGCAATATAAAAGATGTGGAGTGACAGAGCATAAAACTGAGTTGTGAGTGCTCAATGACTTGGCAGATGACTTGCTAACACACACAAGAATTGCAACATACTGATAAAGTCCATGAATTGGAAAAACAAAATTTCTACATGCCCTGGATATCCTAAGTCCTGGTGGAAGATGTCTAATCTTCAACAGCATGGAAAAAAAATACCTGTTGTTTTTTTCCTAAATATCCAAACAGTAACTATAGCAATGTTAATGATAGAACATGTTCTGAGAAGCACATTGCTGGGCAATTTTGTCTTCGTGCCCAAATCACAGAGTGTATACACACAAACCTGCATGGTGTGGGAGTGTCCCTCCCCATCATCCCAGAGCAGTCAGCAGAGACAACAAAGGGAAGAAGGCTGGGGCAGCTGCCAACAGAACACAGCAGACACTTTCACTGCAAACTATTTTTGAAAGTAGAAGGAGTAAACTCTGAAATAATGAAAAAAATAAAATATGGTAAATATATAAAACAGGGACTTTTCCTCTTTGCAAGAAAACTGTCTCCATTTGGCAATGTCTGTAGACAATTTTGGTATTCCCACCTTAAAGGGTAGTTGACAATCATTATCAAGTACTGTGCTCTGTGTTTACTTGAACGTGCCGTTATGACTGGCAGCGCAGGAAGTTGGTTGGGCTGACACACTGTGTGGTGCAGAGCTGTACTTAGACTTGTTCACAGAAACACAAATATATGACAATGAATACATATGTACTAACTTATATTCTATATGCGCATACAGAAGTACATAGACTGCACATTTATGTGTAGACATAGAACATAAGATAAATTTGCTATTTTCTCATATTTTAATCATAGTATTTAAATTACATTTTGTATTCTGAAATAATCATAGAATAACAAAAATAATACAGAGATACCCTCTAAACCCTGGGCCCAGGTGTCACCTGGTGAAACCATCTTTGCAGGCCACAAGCTGTGGTACACTGTGGTCCTACCCAGATACAGAAGGTCTGATCGGCTGAACTTTAGAGCCCTCACTACTTACTTCTTCCCCAACCAACAACCCCTCCTAAACACTGTCAACCAATAATTTGTTCTCCATTTCTTTAATTTCATCTCCAAAATGTTATATCAATGCAGTTATACACGATGCAGACTTCTTGGATTGGCTTTTCTCATTCAGCAGAATTTCCTAGAAATTCATCTAGATTATTACATGTGTTAATAGTCATTCATTTTATTGTTGATCAATATTCCACCATTGTCTATGATGGTTTCTTTAACCATTAAGATGCTGAATGACATCTGGGTTATTTCTACTTTGGGTCTATAAATATTCATGTGTAGGTTTTGGAATAAACATAACTCATAATTTCTCTGTGATAAATGCTTATGAGTGTAATTGCTGGTTTGCATGATAGTTCCAAGTTTAGGTTTTTGAGAAATGTTTCTGGAGTGGTTGTATCATTAAACATTTCCTCCCCTGATGTATGAGGGATCCATTTTCTCTACATCCTCACCAGCACTTGCTGATACTATTATTTTTCCTTTGAGGCATTCTGATAGATTTGCCAGGGTGTCTCATTGGTTAATGATGTTGAGCACAATTTCATGTGCTGATTTGCTGATATATATACTCATCAATGAAATGTTTGTTCCTACTTTTGTCTATTTCTAGTTGAATTAATCCCATTTCATAGCTAATTTTGGAATTCCTTATATTGTTAGGAAGTGTCATTTGTTCGATAGGCATTTTCAAATATCTTCTCTCAGTCTATGGTTTCTCATCTAGTTTGCTTATCAGGATTTTTTTTTTAGGGGGGAGGTTGGTGATACTGGGGATTGAACTCAGGGGCACTCCACCACTGAGACACATCCCCAGCTCTATTTTGTATTTTATTTAGAGACAGGGTCTCACTGAGTTGCTTAGCACCTCGCCTTTGCTGAGCCACAGGATTACAGGCATGCACCATTGCACACCCAGTTCTTATCAGGATTATTTTATAGAGTTACACAATTTTGATGAAATACAATTTTAATTTTTTTCTTTAGTGGGTGATTATGATTTGTTATCATATTTTGTTTTAAGTCTAAAAACAGTTATCCTTAAATCTGGGAAGACTTTCCCTAGGTTATCTTTTCCTTAGAGTTTTAGAGTTTTACATTTTACTGTTAACCCTGTGGTCCTCCTAAAGTTTATTTTTGTATAAGGTAGAAGAAAGATGTCAGTTTTTCTCCTTCTCCTTCTCTCTCTCCCTCTTCATTTCCTTCTCCTTCCTCTTCTTCCCCTCCTCCTCCTCTCTCTCTTCTTAGAGTCCCTCTGCCCAGCACCATCTCCCCTCCACCCTTCCACTGAGTTGCTCTTTCCTCTTGTTAACAGCTTCTCCCTCTCTCTGTCTCAGTGATGGCCAATGCTAATTTTAATTGCGTACTTCACGTGCTCCTTGTTATGTGACAGAAACCCAGTGGACTTCTGCAGGCTTGTTTTGTCCGCTGTGGCCTTGCCGATCTCCCCTATTAGCTGTGGCAGTGTTCTTCTTCAGATTCCTGAGGATTCGATACACAGATGACTGTGTCATCTCACAAATCAGAAGGGTTTCTTCCTCCCTTATTCTTTCTTTGAGATGGGTGTTGAATAGAGAGACGGGCGGTCCTCCTGCCCTTCTGTTCCTGGCGTCGGGGGGAATCACTGGATCTTCCACCACTGATGTGATGTTAGCCAGGAGACTGTGGCCTGGGGAGTTCTATGGAATTCTGCTGTGGTTTTTCTGTTTGCTTGGGGCACTGGGGATGGAGCCAGGGCCTCGCCCACAGGAGGCAAGTGCTCTCTCCCACTGAGCTTCATCCCAGGCTAATGGGAAGTTGTTAAATTATAAATTCAATTTTCTTAAAAGTTGTAGGGCTATTCAAATGTTCTGTTTGTACTGGGTGAGCTGTGGTGGTTTTGATTTTATAGAGATCAGACTGTTTTGTCAAAGTTGTTGGGTCTTTGTGTGGAGAACTGTTTGTGATCTCTCTTTGTCTCCTGGGGTGTCTGCAGGGTCAGACCCTGTTTCCTTCCAGATATGGGTGACTGGGATCCCCCTTTTCTCTTTCTGCTCATCCTGCCAGAGCTTTGCCAATTTTACTGATCTTTTCAGAGAATTATCTTTTTTGTTTCATTGCTATTCTCCATCATTTTTTCTGCTTTCAATTTCACTGAGTTCTGCTTGCTTTGAATTTATTTTGCTCTTCTTTTACTGTGTTCTTAAAGTGGGAAATAAGTTATTGAATTTTTTTTGCTCCTTTCTGTTCTCTTCATTGATGAACATATTAAATCTCCCCATCAATACTGCTTTAATTGTACCTCTCAAACTTGAATATGTTGTGTTTTCATTTTCATTCAATTCAATGCTGGGTTTTCTCCATTAAGACCTCCCATCTGACCCATGGAGTACTAAGAAGGGTATTGTTTAAAAAAGAAGAAGAAGAAGGGTATAGTTTCATTTTCAAATGTTTAGAGATTTTTTTTTTTTTTGCTACCATTCTGTTATTGATTCTGGCTTTTGATCAAAGAACACATTCTGAACTATTTCAATTATTTTAAATTTCTCGGGGCTTTTTTTAATATCCCAATATATGTTCCATGGGCACTTGAAATATAAGTATTCTCCTGTGGATAATTCTATGAATGTTGATTAGCTTCTGCTGGATGATGACATTGTTGTACTTGCTGGTTTTCTGTTTCATTGTTTTATCGACTATGGAGAGAGGAGTATTGAAGGCCATCATAATAATTGTTGGCTGTTCTGTCAGTATTTGTTTTATGTATTTTGCAATTCTTTGTTACACGTTAGACTACTCATCTTGGTGCACTGGGGAGGTAGCTCAGTGGTAGAGCATTTGCCTATCATGAATGAGGTCCTGGGTTCAATCCTGAGCACTGCCATAAATAAATAAATAAATAAAGTTTAAAAAAATAAAGACCACTTCTTAGTGAATGGTTTTATCACTGGTTAATGTCCTTTTCTCTGGTAATATTCTTTGCCCTGGTGTCACTTGATACAAAATTAATAAAACTGCTCCTACTTTGCTCGAATTAATTTTTGTGTGCTTTTACCATTCTCCACCCTTCAATCTGGCTTTATTGTTATATTTGAAGTGAGTTTTGTAGACAGCATCATGGTTGGGTCATCTTTTCCAATCCACTCTGCCAATTTGTCTTTTAATTGATATATTTACACCCTTGACATTTAGTGTAGTCATCAATATGACTGAAGTCTGCCGTTGTATTTTTCTCTTGTATTTGTTCTCCACTTACCATTTGTTTTTATCTCTTATCTTTTGCATGCTTACTATGGTTCAGAACTGGAATGTCCCCAAAAGCTCATGTGTTGGAAGCCTGGTCCCCAGTGCAGCCAAAGGTGACAATTTTAGACAATGAACAGGGATCTGACCCCATCAGTAGATTAATCCATTTGGTGGATCAATCCTTTGATGGCTGACTAGACTACTGGAAGGTGGGACCTAGCTGGAGGAAGTAGATCACTGGGGACATGCCTGGGATGGTTTATCTAGTCCCATGTCCCCTCCTCCCTCTCTCTCTCTCTTCCCGTTCTCTCCATTCTGGCTGCCATGAGGTAAGCTGTTCTCCTCTGTCATACCCTTCTGCCTCAGGCCCAGGGCAATGGAATTGGCCAACCATGGACAGAATCTCTGAAATTGTGAGCCCCAGATAAACTTTTCCTCCTTTAAGTTATTCTTGTCAGGTATCTTGGACACAGGAACAAAAAGCTGACTAATGTAACGCCGTCCTCTGGGTTACTTGAATCCCTTTAGAATTCTGCTTTTATTTATGTATGGTGTTTTGAGTCCATTTCCATGTGTTGTTTAACATCATTACATTTTATGTCAGAAACTTGTTGCAGAGAACTAAAGTTGTCTTTTTTACTAGTAAAAGTAGACCGTTAAACCCTTACTTCACTTGAGGTCCATTTACCCTCCCTCACACATCATATAATTGTCTGAAACATTTCCTCTACATGCATTTAGAACGACAGTGGGTAGTGCTATAACTTTTGTCTGAACCACCACACATATTCTGGGAAACTCGAGAGGAGAAGGTGCCCTGTTTTTGTGTGCCATGTTCTTTGATTCAGTACCTGTATTACAGTAACAGCCTCATAACTGACCTGCCTCAACACAGGTCCCCTCAATCCCCTCCCCATCTGTTTTCAGCACAAAATGACAGAATGACAACTTTGTATGTCAGTTGATGTTGTCTGTTTAATCACAAGACTCCAATCGCTGCCCCCATCAGTGAACACCCTGGCATGAAACAGACGCCTGCTCGGTTTGGGATGGGACCGTGGATGTCTCATGGTGCTTGAAGTTCCAAGAGTCCTTCTCATCAGTTCCCTTCTGCTGAAAGGACTTCCCGTGGTCCTTCTTTTAGGTCAGGTGTGGTAGTGACAGATGGTCTTGTTTTCCTTTCATCTGAGGATGTCTTGACTTCCCCTTCTTTCTGAAGAACATCCTCATTAGACACAGGCTTCTGGGTTGACTTTTATTTTCCTTAAACATTGAAAAGTACTGCAATTGGGCAGTTCCTCTGTCCTCCATAGGTTTTGATTTTAAAAATCTGCTTTCACTTGAGCTGTTTTCCCTTTAGAGGTAAGGTACCGTACCGTGTTCTCTTTTACCTTTCCAATGTTCCTTTGTCTTTAGACCTCATATATTTAATTGTGATGTGTCTTGGCATAGGTTTCTTTAATCTTATCCTGTTTGGGATTCACTCAGCTACCGGTGGGTTTATCTTTTAACAAACATAAAGTTTTCAGTCATTATTTCTTTGAATACTTTTTAAGTCCCTGCCCCTTCTTCCTTCTGAAAATCTGTTGGCATGATTATGAGACCTTCTGTCACTGTTCAGGGGTCCTTGAGCATTTCTTTGGCTTTTCTCTTTTGGAGCTGATGGATTTTTGTTCAATCCTCTTCTCTCTGTTGTTTCAATGCCATTGTCTCTCTTGCCATTCACAAACTCTTCCCTCTGTTTTCTTCACTATGATCTTCTGCTGGGCTTTTGACCTTGATTGTCGGGGGGTTTTTAGCCTCCCCCGCACCCCGTTTCCTCCTGACCTGCGGGAGAGTTGGGGAAAGCATGCCCCAACCAGGATGAGCCAAGAAAGGCAAAGGTCTACTGGCTGCCCAGCCCTCCCTGGATGGAGGACAATCAGACATGCCAAGGAGACCAATCAAAGCAGGATCTCATTTTTTGAGGAAGTACACACAGCTTATATACTGCACAGGAGCCAATCAGGATAAAGGTCAGAGGGGTGGAGCGAGTGAGTTCATGTGTACACCCATCCCATGGTCTGTAAGGGAAGGCACAAGCTGTCCACAAGGGTGGAAGAGTCCTGAACCTATCCTGGAGGTGGTCTGTTTTTTCTGTCACCACTTATAGCACCGCCTCCTGGCTGATAGCCAGGCACCATCCTAGCCATGTGCAGCCCCAAGACCGGGAAGTGGGCAGCAAGTCAGCAAGCTAGGTTTCCTCCTTTCTGACGCAACATGCCCCACATGCCACATCATGCCCTACACTTGATCATTGTATTTTTCTGTTTTAAAATTCCCATTTACTTATTCTTTATATCCTCTATTTTTTAAATAATTTCTGTTTCTTCTTTGAGACCCTCATGTATGTTCTGTGCTGCGCCTGGGACCATGTTTATCATGGCTGTTCTGAGATCCCTGCCATCTTGGGTTGGCTTTTACTGATGGTTTTTCTCCATTTACTCAGAGATCTTCCTGGTTCTTGGTATAATTAATGTTTTGTAGGTTTGTAATTTTCATGAAATTTGGACAAAATTCTTTCTTGTTTCTCCAAATATTTTGTCTCTTGTCCTCTTTATTTATTCAGGAGATTCTAATTACATATCTGTTTGGCTGCTTGAAATTGTTCAGAAGCCCAAAGGATCTTTTTTATTTATTTATTTTTATTTGTGCTTTAATTAGTGCATGATGGTTTTACATAATTCTGGGGTTCATTTTGATATATTCTTGAATGCATAAAACATAATTTGCTCCATTTTAATTCCCATTGCTACCCTTTTCTTCCCATCATCCTTCGTCCTGATTCACTACCTCTACTCTATTGGATTTCATACTATGAATTTACTTTTTAATTGGTACATTATAGTCATACATAAAAGTAGAATTCTTTTTTTATTTCCATTTTCAGTACTGGGGATTGAGCTCAGGGCCCCAGGTATGCTACGTAAACACTCTACCACTGAGATACATCCTCAGTCCTATGAAAGTGAAACTCACTGTGATCTCTTCATACTTGCACATGGTGTAATTTGTTCATTTTCATTCCTCAGTTCCTTCCCTTTCCATCTCTTCTCTCTCTTTCTTGATCCCTTTCATCAAACTCCACTGTTTTCCTTTCTATTTTTATGAGGTACTCCTTTTTAAAAAACATATGTATTATTTCTCCCTAGCTTCTGCATATGTGATAAGACATGTGACCCTTGACTTTCTGTATCTGGTTTATGTCACTTAGCATGATGTTATCCAATTCCATGCATTTACTAACAAATGACATAATTTATTTCTTCTTTATGGTAGAGTAGAACTCCATTATGCATATATGCCACATTGTTTTATCTATTTGCCTACCAATGGCACCTGGGCTGATTCCATAATTTGGCTATTGTGAACTGTGCTGCTATAAACAATAGTATCCATGTATCACGATAGTATTCTGATTTTAGTTCTTTTGGATAAACAAAGAGGAATGGGAGAGCTGGTGGTCATATGGAAGTTTCATTCCCAGTCTTTTGAGGAATTCCATACTGCTTTCCAAAGTGGTTGTACTGATTTATTCTCCCCCACATGCTCACTAGGATTTATTTTTATCTGTATTCTTGATGATTGCCATTCTAATTGGAGTAAGATGTAATCTCAATATTGTTTTGATTTGCATTTTCCTGATTGCTAAGATTGTTGAACAATTTTTCATGTACTTGCTGACCATTTGCATTTATTGTTTTGATAAATGTCTCTCTATATCATTTGCTCATTATTGATGGGATTATGTCTTTTTTATTCATTTTTCTTTCTTATTTTCTCTGTGAATCATTTCCACTGCCATGTCCTCAGGTTTATTAATGGAACTTAATACAGAGTCAATAAATAAACATATACATTAACATTCCATTTATTTTCTCTCAACAAAGAGTAAATTCAATTCATTGGAGGAAAGAATACCTCTTCACAAAATAATTCTGGCAAAACTAGATATCTGAATGCAAAAGCAACAATGAACTTTCACTCATATGTCTCACTACATAACAAAGTTAACTCAAAATTAAATATATGTCTAAATGTAAAATCTAAAAATAAAACTTCTTGAAGAGCACAGAAATCTTTTGTGAAGTTAGGTTAGTCAAAGGTTTCTTAGATCCAATTACTAAAGAAAAATCCACAAAAGAACAAATTGATAAAGACAAACCAAAGGTTGCATAAAAAATATTCACAAACCACATATCTGATAAAGTTCTTATATCTAGAGTACAAAAAGAACTGTACCAACTCATAATTTTTAAAAAATGCATAGACGCTTTACCAGAGAATATAAACAAATGGAAATTAAATGAGTGGAAATACACTCAACATAATTAGTCATTAGAGAAATCCAAATTACAGTCATAATAAACTACTATTAAACATCTTCAAAATGGTTACAAGTGAAATGTGACTATACCAAGTGTTTTACAGGACATGGAGGAACTCAAGTTCTCATACACTGCTGGTAGAAATGTAAAATACTACAAACACATTGGAAAACATTTGGTAGTTTCTTGAAGAGTAGCACTTAATACCTACTGTGATGTTTGGCCATTCCACTCCTATGCATTTACTCAAGTCCACATAGACTTGTATATGAATGTATGAATTTTCAAAGAAATTTTGATTGTCATAGGCAAAAACAAAAAATAATCTAGATATAAAACAGCAGGAGAATGGGTAAGTAAATTGAGATATACATTCATATAAAAGAATACTACTCAGCAGGGAAGATGAATAAGCCATTGCTAACCACATAAAATCTCAAAGTAATTATACATAATGAGAGAAGCCAGATATTTTTAAAGAATATGTACAGGAGATTTCTTTGCATACGATTCCTTAAAAATTGAAGACAATCCATAGTTACAGAAAACACTTGTTTGGGGAGATGAGTGAGCAGAGAGGCAGAAAGGAAGGACTACAGAGGCTGTGAAGAAGCTTCTAGAGATGGTTAGTGTGCTTCTTTTCCTGATTGTGGTAATGATCTTAAAGGGATACATATATTTTAAAATTTATCAGATTGTACACTTTAAGTATGTGTGCCAATTGTATGTCAACCACAGCTTTAAAAGCTGCTTAAAAGGCACATCATAAAAGCTTAAAAGTCAGCCTTAGGGGAAATATGAATTATAATAGGAAATTATGACTTGGAGTGGGTGCAGAAAATGGAGTGAAAACACAGATACTCAGACCGCAGCACTGTCGTGTTCTGTGTAGAATGACCTACATAGTCGTTTCTGTTCAGCCACAGTCTTTCTGATCGCTCACATCTCAGAGTCAATTGTGTGGCTTCCTCAGTCCATAGGTGATGATAGATCCTTGGGGAAGCAAGGCTCCACCTAACACTTGGCTCTACAGGAAGTACCACGCAATGGGCTTGCCTAAATGGAACTGGAGTGGATGCTGTGGAAATGGGTCTAACGACATTTCTAAAACAGATGGAGTGATGGGCTCACAATCCTTCTCCACGTTTTTCCTTCCAAAGAAGCCCAAGGATTATCACCAACCCCAAAACCACAGCAGTCTGAGAGGAACCAAGGAAAGAGATGTTCACCATGAACCCCTGTGTACTACCCTAACACCTACCAAATTCTGAACCTTTGACCCAGGTCCCAGAAGGAACCCACTTACCTATTGAAATTGAAAAGTATTCTCTGCACTAAGCATTTTCTACATGCTAATTGTTAATTTTATCAAACTCACTTTTCTTCTGAAAGCAAAAGAGAAACCAAATGCCACATCCTTGTGAACTAAGGATAAATTGCTCTGGTTGCCTTTTGTGCTTCTCATTCTGTTCTCTGAGGTCACATGATGCCATGGATGGTCAAGATGGCTCCCAGGCTGAAGACTGGCTGCACCCTGTGCTCCCCTATGTCAGGGTTAGCGCATAGGGCAGGCAACCTCATGTCAGATTTAGCGGAAAAGTTAGTAGATTGGCAAAGTGATTTAATTAACAAGATCATGATTTTATGGTTCCTTGAAGATTCCAGTAATGCCAAGAATATTTTAAAATTGTTGAAAAGAAGAAAAGAAAAATATTCCCTCTCTGTGGACAATGAAAAAGAAGGAAAATAATGCCAGTATCCTAATAGAATGGGGAAAATTATGAATAAACTGCACGTCCTTTAACAATGCTAACAATCCTATCAAACATTATATAAAAGTATTACTTAAGTCTAGATTGTCATTTTATACACACACACATACATATGCACGAAAAATATTCATAGTTTTCCTAAAATTCTATTAGAAAAAAAGAGATCTTCTAATAAACTTTTACTTTTTAGCTTTAAGCAAGAATTCAACCTGTGAATACCTGCATGGTTCTCTCTGTGCTGTCCGGGTTTGCTGGCTTCTAATCTACAGCTGTGCTTTTTTCTCACAGGTAAGTTGATGACTTTGAAATAACACAATATGTTTAAACAAACATTCCAATGAATATGGGTTATCAATATTTCAAAGTTCATCTTTTAAAATCTCCTCACAATCCAACACTCCTTATTTTGTGCTTTCCTTTCAAAGCACAGGGATCCTACAGTTTCTCCAACACAACGCTCTTCCCCACAAGCCTGGGTGCCTTTGCTCCGCTCGGCTCTCCTCTTGGGCCATCTTCCACTTCTCATTCCACCCTCCAAAATCCAGCTTCTCTTCAACCTTGCTCCTGAGCTGCTGCCTCTCCCCACCTTCTTGCTCCCCCAACCCACCATTTTCCTCCCCTGTGCACTTCCCTTACCTTGTACCTACATTACTATCACACTTCTTCTTCCAAATTTATCAATTTATTTGATAGATAAAACTGCCCACAGGTATCATGTATCATGTTGCTTCAAAATACATGGTAGAATGGTCACCACTAGTCGGTGTGAGCTCTGCCTCACATCTTCCACACACTGGGGTGCTTGCCTCTCTGTGCCTGGACTTTTAACATAGCAATCTCCAGTTCCATCTATGTTACCACAAATAACAGGATTTCATTTTCATGGATGAATGAAACTCCATCATAACACTTCTTTTAAATCATTGGCTGATAGTTGATTCTCCCTTGCTAGCTGAGAGTTCCTCTAGGGGTGCATGTTTACTGCCTTTTCTTCTTTTGTATTCTTGGTTCTCTGGCATGTGCAGCCTTGCTGACCTAGAAGAGATTGCCCTTCACAGGGCTGGTAACTCCTAGAGACAGGAAATGGCTTACCTGTGCACACCTTTAATATGAAAACCAACCAATCTCAACCCTATGTCCTCATCCACTTCCCATGTTCAGGCCACTAAAGCCAAGTAACTATCACTCTCCCAAATCACCACAAAGTCAAGCAACAAACCACTTGGCACCATCCTCATAGCCCATAGGTCACTGAAAACATCCACGCTATTCCAACTTAACTTGCCACCTGGCCTCCCTTTTCTTTACCACAAAAATCTCAGTTGAGGCTCTGACTGTCCTTCGCTTCTTCTGTCCCTCTTCTGTCCCTCTCTCCTTCGGCTTGCTGGCTCTCTCTGATACTCCCCCATGTGGCCCTGTGAGGCATGGCATGCTCCCTCCTGCGGAACTGTAAGTAACAAACTCTTCTTTCAAGTGCATAGTCTCTAGGTCTTTCCCTAAATCATGCCTACATAAAACAAAATCCTGGTACATTTTACAACATGTATGGATCTTGCTGAATTAAAACTTCACATATAGCTTGACAAATGTTGAAGGCACCATAAATACTTGTCAAATTAAGTTGAATAGTCCGAGCTCAATGTAGGAGAAGTTTAAACTGTAAATGATCTGATCAACATAAAGTATACATAATGCACTGAAGCTCCATATTTATTTTAGTCAACTGCATGATATGATGGCTGAAAAATACATATATGATAAAAAACAATAAGGCTCAAATGAGGAAATCAGACCTCAAAGGAAATAAAAGTGTAGATATTGAAGTCTGAGATTCTCAGCTCCCTATTTCATTCAACTCCTGGAATGTCATAGACCTATACTCTGAGAGGAAGGTGTCAATCAATTTTCTTTGCCTCAGTAAAACACCATAGGTAACTTAACGTACATCCTCTAAAATTGGACAAGTTTAACCAACAAAAGGAAAAAAGGCCAAGTCCAAGACATCACCATGATCCTTATCATGATAACTCAAATTAGAGGGAAAAACCTTAAAACCTTCCCAAAAGGAAAAAGAAAATAGATAGTTTGAATTTAAAATCAAGGTTTTAGGGCTCCTTTCTGAAACATGAGACTATCAAGCCTTTTGAGGAGAAACTCACAGGTGAAGTGCACAAGGTGTCTGAGTCTGCTCTGCACCGTTGCAACGAAATCTTTGAACCTGGACAGTTTATAAAGAACAGAAATTTACTTTCTCACAGCTCTGGGGGCAGAAGCCTGACAAGGCCCCAGCAGGTGGGTGGCTTTGTGAGTGTGCCTTTCCCTTCCTTCACATCACCTTGATGCTGCAGCCTCCAGAGGTGGGAAATGCTGTGTCCTCTTGGCATAGAAGGCGGGACAGAAGGCCAGACCTCCCTCTATCAAGTTCTGCACTAGTCCCACTCATGGGTCCCCTGTCGGTACCTTCTTCCTGGCCTTGGAGTTCCAACCCCTTGGTCACATTCAAACGAGAACAGAGACCAAAGCCACATGCAGAAGAGAGACATTTTATAGGAAGAGAAAGATGTTCAACAAAGGAACAACTGGTAGGCAACAACAGGCATTCTCCAAAATTAAAAAACAGAGTACAAACGGAAACTTCCAAAGAAGGTGGGAGGTAGAGGAAACTCCCCAGAACCAATGCAGCAAAGTGCCAAGGCATGCAAAATGCACCCAAAGAGGAAAGAAAGGGAAAGAGCGATCCATAAAACCTGACTCCAGTCAGGAGGTCCACACAGAGAAATAGAAACAAGAAACTAAGAAAATGTCCCCAAATTTAAAGATCAGCACCTTGTCTTCTGTTTGAAAGTACTCACCGAGTGTCCAGAACAAGGGGAAAGTGCCACGGGGGGACGTCATTGTAACTCAAAACACAGAGGCAAAGAAGATCCCAAAACCTTCTAGAAAGGAAAAATTAAGCAGATTATGTACAAAGCAAAAGAATTAAAGTGACCTTGGACTTCTCAAAAACAATGACCACCAGAAGACGATGGTGAAATGCCTTAAAGTTCTGAAGGGAAATAACTCCCTCCCTGGAGACCTTTGTGAAGCTAACCTTCCAAGTGTCCAACAGAAGAGCCGTATTTCATAGATCATTACTTATGTGGTTGTTCACCAGGCACTGGCTAACAGTGTCTCGAATCCAGGGAGGCACAATAAGCACACATCACATGTGCCCTTGCTTTATTCCCACACCATGGATGTCACCATCTAGAAAACAAACATGGGTTTCTGTGCTTTCCCTTCCCAGCTGACCTTGTGAGCAAGGCCTGGTGTCTCCAGGGCCAACGACATGCTGAGGCTACAGACACACACAGGTGTGCACCTAGGCTATGTAATGTTGAACCCTCACAGAATTTGGTAGATGTTGAGGGCCACAGCCGAGTCGGGATGATGCATGGCATTTTTGCCAGAAGTAGTGCTTGAGAGGTGACACCAGCGAGCCATTAAGATGATGACTTTTGAGTTCTCGCGGAGTTCCCGTTGAGTTCCGGTTGAGCTCTCTCTCGCTGGGATTCCTGAAGAGTTCCCATTGGTTGGTGAAGTTCCGGTGGTGGGAGTTCAGGTTGGTGTGTGGTGTGTTCCTGGAGGAGCCACGTGGGTGGCATTAGGGAGAGTTCCCGGGGAGTGTGCTGGTGGAGTTCAGAAATAAAGTTTGTTCCTGCTTGAGTGGCTCGTGATTTGTGCCCAGACAGACTGCGGCAGGTAGCAGATGTCTTTTTCATCTCCTTTCCCAGGTGAAGAAATTGAAGCACCTAGGACAGGTACTCAGGGAGTTCCAACTGGTTTTCTGTGACTGTAGTCAATGCTGGGTGCTCACCTTGGGAAGAGAGAGGCTTATTTGCTCATATTTTTGGCAGCCTCAGTCTATGACCAGTTAGTGCCAGTGCTTGGTCTAGTGGCATCACAGCCTGGCGGGAGCCTGTGGTAGAGCAAAGCCTTGGTCTTCATGGCGGGAAAAGAGAGAAAAAGGAAGAAACTGGCGTCCCATAGTTCCCTTCAAGGGCTTGCCTGCAACAACCCAAGACCTCCCACAAGCCCCATCTCTTCAAAGTGTTACCCACCTCCCAAGAGCCCCAAGCCAGGGACCAAGCCTTCAACACATGGGACTCTGGGGGAGGGTCCAGACACAACCATAACACTGGCCAAGCCCACAAAGGAACAGATGGCAGAGAGGGCCTCAGCCACCATGTTCTCTTCCTTATCAAGATGGATTTCTTAAGAGGAACGAGGAGAAACACAAGTCAAATCTGTAGCCAGTAAGAGGTTACTGTGATGGAAAAAAAGAATATTCATTTACCTGCCGCAGTCTGGCTGGGCACAAAATAACGGAGCCGCCACACAGCCTTGTAGGTTCAAAACAGGAACTCCTTTATTCTCCGCACTCCGCGAATGCCACAAATGAGGCCTTCTCTCCAGACACACCACACACCAACCAGAAATCCCGCCTTCGGCACTTCCCCAACCAATGGGAACTCCCCGGGAATCCCCGCGAGAACTCCAAAGTAGCAGGCCGACAGCAGGGGTCTAATATACACAGCTTAACATAACCATTATCATCTCAATGGCTTGCTGGTGTCACCTCTCAACCATTCCATTTTGGCAAAAAATACCATTCATCATTCAGAGGGCTATGGCTCTCAGCATTTACCCAAAAAGAAAACTCCTGGGCATGCTATAGAGTAGTGATCTTCAGGCAACAAGAAATTCAGAATTTGTGCATGTGGGCCATTTTATATGATTTTAAAATAGAATTTATTTATGGTTTTTAAAGCGTGTAGGGCAATACACTAATGTGTTATGGAATGGAATAAATTCTTAAACAGAGGCAGATCAAACGCCTGTAGAGAATCTGGGGCCAATAAAAATGTAAAAACAATAGGAAAAAAAAATCTGATAGCCTCTTGGTAAAAAGTGTACAACCAATTTAAACCAGACAGTGCGTGCTGTTTGTTGCTGATTGCTCCTCGTGTGGTTCTCTTGCTTCTTCAGCCATAGGTAAAGTTCTCTGAGGACAGATTTTAAATTGCCCTTTGGATGCCAGGTACCAAAGTTGTGCCTATGGCATGTGTCACCCTATCAGAGATTACTATGCTTGGTCTCTCCAGGGTGCACGGTGCCAGGCACACTGGATGAGCTGTTAGGATTTCATGATTTCCTTGTTACATGTATTTCTGATTGTGACACAGCATTGTTGGTTGATATATTAGAGCTCAACTGCAAATCCAGCCTTCCTGCAGGCTCTGTGATAACAGAATGGGGCCTTGCAAATATTTCTCTTGTGCTGGCTGACACAGTGTTCAGCCTTGTCCGTAGAGGGCACTCATGGAACTTGAGCAGAAAGGAGTTGGCTCTGGGTTCAAGTGTGCCTCTCCTGGCATACTCCAGCAGGAAGTGTTTTCTCCGCGACGTTCCCTGTGCACTTTGGTAACACATGGGTTATTGTCTTAGTCTGATTGAGCTGCTGTAACAAAATATCATAGCCTGTTTGACTTAACCAACAGACACTGGTTTCTCACAGCTTGGGAGGCTGGGAAGTTCAAGGTTAAGATCTGGTCATTCTGGCTCTTTCCAGGCTTTCAGAAGGCCACCTTCTCTCTGTCCTTACATGGTAGCACGAGAGAGAAGTAACTCTGGACTCTCTTTTCATGTAAAGACATCAATTTCATCATGAGAGACCAACCCTCATGACCTCATCTGAATGTAATTCTGTCATGAAAGCCTTACCTCTGAACACCGCCACTGTGTGGGTTAGGGCTTCAATGTGGGGATGTAAAGGGGCACAGTCATCCAATCCATCTCAGCTACAGAGAAACTAGACATCCACCTGTTACTAGTGCTCTGTGTTTAGACGAGGACGTTTTAACATGTCAGGGTGCAGGAAACCACCCAAGGTCATCTAAGTCATTGCCCAGACTTTCAGGCCCAATTTTGTCGAATAATTCCACAAAGGATTGAAGATGTAGATTCTCTAATATAGTTGGCAACTCTGAGATAAGTTGTCTAATTTCTCAGCTAACAGTTATAAATCCCAGTGGTCCTGTTCTGTTTGTATGATATCCATGAAAAAATATCCTAAGTTTCCAAATCAACATTTATGTGGTTTATATAGTCACATTTAATTTTTATATCTGTAATGTCTCTTCATTGATGACCATCTTTTGATATTCAATCTGATAGCCTAATTACAGAAAATGACATTTTCAAAATCTAGTATTAGCATTTAAAAAGAGTAAAAAAAATTAATTTGGCAGCAAAATTAGAAAGGGGGGAAAGATTAAATGAGCGAAAGAAGAATTTATACTCAGTCTCAGGTTAATTTTCTAAAATTTGTCTCTGTGAAGATGAAATGAATTAGTGATAAATGATGCCAGCCCAGTCTGCATTTCACGTTTCTGTGTGTTGGCAGAGTTGCATTTGGCAGGCTTACAGTCAGAGACACGGAGACACACACACTCACACAGCTTGCCGATGCCTTTCTCAGTTCTATTTCATGGTTGCTATGTGAGTTGGGCAGATTTTTAAAATCTCTTCAGACCTCACTTTTCTTATTAATAAAATGGATATAATAAAATGACCCTAGGTATAGGTATGAGTACAGGTAATAATGGCTCTGGACACATGAGGAGCCTCAAAAACTGACTCTTGTGTCCTCTCTCCTGGGTCTGGCTGACCACATGCTCCACGTGACCAAGTGATACCACTGGTATCACTGGGTACCTGTGACAAGTGCTGCTTCCTCACATGTTGAAACATAACATTAGAGAAATCACCGAGGCAAGCATATAAAGCAGGGTTTATTTAAAAAGGGGTAACACAGTTTCCTCCCAGGAGGGAGAAGTGGGCCATAGCTGGTATCGTGGTATCCCACCAACCAAGGGGTACCAAGTGTTTTGCCTTTTTACATGTCCTAGGCCTTCTTTGTTCTCCTGCCCTCTTCGCCTTATCTCTCTCCTTCCTGCATAGGTGACTAGGCCCAGGAGATGCTCAGTGGGATGGCCAAGAGGTGAGAAGCAGATGGGCTAGAGGAGCCCAGTTGGAGTGATCTGGGCAGGAAGGGGGCATAATTAACAACTCCCTGTAGGGAGGGGCAATTCCCGAGACAGGTTACCCTCTCATGGGATTGGAGCAGGGCAGGTTATCTTGATCAGGGTGGAGGATGGGCTCTGAAGCAATGAACATTTCAATGCCTCCATTCTCTGGATCTGACCCCTTGCCTGTCTGCCTGTCTATTTCTGGCTTCACTAGAAGGAGAAGATGTGGGTTCAAGAAACAAGTCCAATAAGAGGAGAAGCATAGCAGCAGCTTCCTCATGGTGACAATGAGGGACATAGGGATAATGAGAGTGCCTAAGCAAAGGTAGGGCTGAAACCTGATGTCTCTGAGGACATCCCGGAGCATGAGAATGATCAATGCACAGAAAAGTGGGCAAAAATCGCTGCCAACTCCATAATGAAGGAGAGCTACCAGAGAGAGGAGTCCTTGCCCCCCAGGAGCTGGAAGCCATGAGATAACACACGAAACTGCAAAACAATATTGGGGGACAGAAATTCACACTGTGCTTATGTATAACACCAAAGGCCACAAGAAAGAGCTAAAATTCTCCTCTCTCCACGAGGTATATGACAACACAGACGCTGTCCCCCCCCCCCCTCGCCCTTCTGTCCCCCATGTCTCCTCCCCGTGGCCCTCCTTTGGCTGATTCGAGTGGCATCGACCATCATCATATTCCTAAAGGCAAAGGTTACCTTTGTAAGGGGATGGAGGGCATTTCTACCCAGGGACCCAGGGTCGGTTCACAGTGAGCACTGCTCTGCGTGTACTGCTACATGAGGGGACAGCGTCAGGAGACACCTCACTCCTGTGGGCAAAGATCCCCAAGTGCCCTGAGTCGGCAGCAGGGCCTTATTCTGTGCTGCACAGAGAGAAGGGAACAGAGAGTTAAGGAGCCTGAACATACATTCAACTTTTATAAATCAATAAATCAGAATTGCCCTTTAACAAGAAAAATACCTTGGTACGCTGAAGCATTTAGAATATTTCAGGACATAATTGCAAACACTTAATATAGAAGCAAGATGAATGGATTAAAAAAATGTGGCATTTATACACAATGGAGTATTACTCTGCATTTAAAAATGACAAAATCATAGAATTTGGAGGGAAATGGATGGCATTAGAGCAGATTATGCTAAGTGAAGCTAGTCAATCTTTAAAAAACAAATACCAAATGACTCCTCTGATATAAGGGGAGGAAACAAGGACAGGGTAGGGACGAAGAGCTTGAGACGAAGATTTTCATTAACAGGGTTGAGAGGTGGGAGGGAAAGGAAACGAGAAGGGGAATCGCATGGAAATGGAAGGCGATCCTCAGGGTTATACAAAATGACATATAAGAGGAAAGGAGGGGTAAGACAAGATAATTCAAATGGAAGAAGTGATTTACAGTAGAAGGGGCAGAGAGAGAAAAGGGGAGGGGAGGGGAGGGGAGGGGGGATAGTAGAGAATAATACAGACAGCAGAATACATCAGACACTAGAAAGGCAATATGTCAATCAATGGAAGGGTAACTGATGTGATACAGCAATCTGTATACGGGATAAAAATGGGAGTTCATAACTCATTTGAATCAAACTGTGAAATATGATGTATGAGGAACTATGTAATGTTTTGAACGACCAACAATAAAAAAAAAAAACATCCATATTCTAGCGACAGTGAAAAAAAAATATAGAAGCAAGCATGTATATTAGCTCACTCAGCACTGCCACCAACACTATATGGTAAATATATTATTTATATCCCAATTCTGCATACTAGAAAATTGATACCCAGAGAGATTAAGCCATTTGCTGAGATGACACGATCTATAAGTGAAGGGCCCCGCCAGACCCAGCTCAGCCAAGCTCTGAGATCCTGCTGTCTACCACTGAGAGACATAGACCCAGGTCTGCCGATGACCACACTTGGGTCTATGTCTCTCTCCAGTGTGAGACACCGAAAGGAGAAAGTTAGGTATAGGAGGGTGTCATGGAACTTTTTGACAGGGTACGTTTGTGTTTGTGGTGCTGTGAGGAGGGTGGATTGAATGAGCTGGTTGATAGCAGATGCCCACTGAGATTGCTACTGTGTCTACAGCCCAGCAAGGGCCAGGGCCGCTTAAAAATTGCATGTTCAGTGTGCATGACATCTGACTCCTCCTAAGCCTGCTCACAGCTCCCCAGGATGCTACCTCTGGTGGGATGGAGCTGGGAAGAAGTGGTCTCAGACTCCGGGCTGGGAAATGCACTTCTCTTCTGCTCAAGAGAACTGGACAAAGAGGTTGCAATGTGAGGTCCTGTTCTGGCCACCTGGGAAAGCTGTGCAGAGTGCAGCCCTGCTGGCAGAAATGTCAGCAGAACAGAAGGCAAAATCTCAGACCACAGACCAAAACTGCTGTGAAAAGTAGGTGTTTCTCAACTTTAGTGAGCTTTGATGTTGTTTTCAAAAGAAAAAGAATTAATAAGAAATAAAAGGACCTGTTTCCAAGATCTGTTTACTAGGAATGAGAGCAGGGCAGACCTTTTGCAAATTGTTCTGCAAAGCTGTTCCATAGCTTGCATGAGCCCTGGTCTCCAACTGAGGAGGCTGGAGTGTGTTCCCGGATTCCAAGGACATAATAGAAGCCCTTTGCAATATAAGTGGGAACCTGAATCGGCATCTCACTACAGAGCCTCAGAGCCACTTGAATCCCTGCTCTTCCCCAGCTGTGCCCAGGCGCTGGCTGCCACAGAGGACAGAGGAGGAGCTCCCCAGGGAGCCCTGAGCTTTGTTGCAGGGGCTCAGCTTTCAAGGAGGAGATAGCTGTTAACCCTCCACTGAGAGACTGGGTGTATCCAGATCTTGCAAAGCAAATTATAAATCACACAAGAATTTGCTCTCCTTCGTTGATGGATCTAACATCCTCAGGAGAGTCGAGTCCTACCATTGAGAGTAGGGCCAGCTACCGTCACTCTTCCACTGTGAAGCATGTCCTGGCAGCAGTGATGTTACAGGCAGGGGAGGCTCTGCTGCTCTAGCCACCCCTCCCCACACACTTCCCCCAAGAGGAACTGGTGGGAATTTTGTTATTTTGTTATTGACGTCTTTATGGGTGATTTGATAGAAATTCTTATGCTAAAGAAGAATTAGGGAATTTAAAGAAGACCATATCTTCCAGAACCCTGTAATCCCAGCCACTCTGGAGGCTGGGGCAGGAGGATCACAAGTTTGAGGGCAGCGTCAGCAAATTAGCAAGGCCTTGTCTCAAAATTAAAAGAGATTAAATTCTCTTTCTGTAAGCAGAAAGGTCTAAGGAGCTCACACCTAGGAGGTGGATGGCTCAAAGGAACAGCAGATCATCACAGGGTCTTAATATGAGTGTTTTAAGCCACAAGATGTTCTTAAAATCCCATCACTGAGTTATATAACACATTTTTTTGGCTGCTTTGAGTAATTAGGAGGGTGTTTTCCCTGAACGTCCCCATGTGTCAATAGTACAAACATCTGTCCAACATCTGCCAAGAGGAAGAAGGCACACATTGAGGAAAATTGCTTTTGTTCACAAATAACCTTTCATGACAGAAGAAAAAAAATAAGATTTTATTATGTTGAAATTATGTTTTTGATTTCTGGCATTACAAAAGGAGTATTTAAAATGTAAATCGATTCACAGTGGTCCTGTTAACTGAGGCCAGCTGTGCGGAGGAGGGCAGCTGTTCTCATACTACTCTCCGTTGCCTTCCTTGGTTCCCTCTGCTGGCACCTTCCCAGCACACACACACACTCCAATACCTACCCAAGGTCACTAAGGTACAAGCAAAAGGAACCAAGCCACACTTTACAGATCCCTGGGGAAATGCTTCCAACATTTCATGGAAGGAAGATCAGACTTTTAATCTATCCTATGACCTAGCAAATTTGTTTCTTTGGGGAAGGAGGGGTGTACTGGGGACTGAACTCAGGGGCACTCGACCACTGAGCACATCCCCAGATCTGTTTTGTATTTTATTTAGAGACAGGGTCTCACTGAGTTGCTTAATGCCTCACTTTTGCTGAGGCTGGCTTTGAATTCACAATCCTCCTGCCTGTGCCTCCCAAACTGCTGGGATTATAGATATGTGCCACCGTGACAGCAGCAAATTTGTTTCTTAATAGCTACCTATGTCAATCAGTATTTCACCAGCAGAGTAGAGCTATTAGTATATGTATAAATATATATGTCAGATATATAATGGACATATAAAGTATATGTATGTATAAGACACATATGATACATAAATGTACATTCAACATATATAAAAACATAGGGTGCATATAAAGTGTGTATACATACATACTTTATATACACACACACACATACACACACATACACACACACAACCTGTTCTTATGAAATGTTAGGGACTTGACCTCACGAAGCTCTGGGGCTGGTGGCACAGCCTGTGTGTGGCTGCCATGTCTGTGGTGCTGAAGCCCGAGAGCCACAAAGGGGTGAGGGTGGGAAGGTGGGTGTGAGGTAGAGGAAGTGTTATGCTCGAATTTGGGACCCCCAAAAGACCACCAGAGACCAAGATCGATGTAAGCAACAAAGAGGTGTTTATTGCAAGCTAGCTTGGTCCTCCACGAGCACATAGCAACTGGTGACGCTAAGAGGCTCAGGGTTTGCAGCAGTTTTATACATTCTTTGGAGAAGGCAGGGACCCCCACATACATCATAGCATCTCTTAGAAAATCATCACATACTGCAGGAAAATCAAACAACAACTCTAAAACATGATTAGCGTATCAAGTGTCAGGAAAGAATCTGGAAAGGATTATTGGTTAGTTCAAGGGGTTGATGTCCTTAAAATTGATTGGTTTAAACCATGAGGATGTCACAAGGGGGGGTACGTGCCAAGCTGCAGGGCTTCTAGTTTAGATACTGGTCACCACACCTAGGTGGGGGCCATCTGGAATTTCAGATATTTCGATATCTTGGCCTGTCTTACATGATTACCATCTGTAGCTTTTCTGAGAACTGTTTCCACAGAGTTTTTCTGTGGTATTTTCCTGACTTTAGGACTGCAGTAAGTCAGAGGTTAAGTTTCAGAGCAAAATGGGGTCCCAAGTAGAATGAGGTTGCTTAGATCTTTCAGAAGGAGGCATGAACTGAACTGGAGGGTGGAGCTGAAGGACCGTATCACCCAGGGGTCATCTGATGGCCTGGTGGCACGTCTTCACAACACACATAACACGGAATTGTACTAAACAGCTCTTTAGTGCCCTGCTCATCCATGTCCTTTCTCCCACACTTACTCTCCCCCTCCTGTGTCCCAGGATCTCTCCCACACAAGGGATGGAGCAATAAGACACACAGCTGCCCAAACTTCCTCTCCCTCGAGGAGCTGACACTCCAGTGAAGAGACAGATAATGAAAAGCAGATGAATAAGTGAAACATACCCAGGCGTTGGTGGCAGTGCTGCTGCCGAGGCAGAGAAGCTGAGGAAGGGACAGGAATGCCACCATGTAGATTTGAAATGAAGGAGGCCAGGAGTGTACCCTAAGTAGGTAAGATGGAGCAAAGGATGGAAGGAGAGAGCTCTGGCCACGTGTGTAGTCAGGGAAAGTGGTTCTAGGTAGAGACCAGCGAGTGCGAATACCCCGGAGAAGCAGCGAGCAGTTCAGGGAACAGCCAGGAGGTAGGTGGGGAGAAGCATGCAGGAGAGGGGCGGCAGCCAACTTGGGTGTCTCCCGTAGGCTGCAGTACAGACACCACTGCCCAGAGAGAGCAGGAGGGGAGCCTTTGGGGTATTTCTAGCAGGATGCAGAGGTGCACCCTGTAATCCCAGCCACTCGGGAGGCTGGGGCAGGAGGATCACAAGTTCGAGGGCAGCCTCAGCAAACTAGCGAGGCCTTGTCTCAAAATAAAAATGGCTGAAGATGTAGCTCACAGGTAGAGCCCTCCCTTCAGTTCGATCCCCATTTCTGAAAAACAAAAACAAAAACTGAACAGACTGAACATTCATCATGGCCGTTGTGTAAGACCAGACTGCAGAGAGACCAGGGTGAGACGTGCAGGAATTAGGCACCTACAGCCACAAACCAGAGGAGAGAAGAGGGGCCTGGACACGTGAGGGTGTTGCAGATGATGAGACAGCTGGATTGTGGGTGCAATTCGAAGGTGGAGCCTGTACCCAGGTTCATTTCACATCCCAGAAATGGGCTGTAGGGGCAGGGTGGGGGCCTGAGGGGGCGGGAGAGTGGGAGCTTCTTCGTCTGTGCAGCTGGGGTAGAGAAAACTATGGAGGAGCAAATGCAGAGATGAGTTCAGGACTGGACAGGTCTGAGGCGAGCCTGAGCATCCTAAGGGAGACGCAAATCAGCCTTCTGGCCTTTTCCTGCCCAAATCTTCTCTCTGTCTCAGAGACAGGCCTGTCTTGGGGTAGCACTAGCTTCTCGTGGACACTGCTGTGGTTAACAGCTTAAGGTACCAAGTTCATACCCATTTCCCAGGCACCAAATTGATGCTGGGATACAGGGGATTGTGTCTGGCCTTCCTTTCTTACCATGCTTACTTGTCCCACCCACACCCGAGGACAGATCCACCTACCGCCTAGATTACCACGAACTTTCAGGACAAATGAGTTGGAATTTAACTGATAAATTTCTAAAGTTAAAGTAATTTCTTTTCTTCCTGTTTTTTTTTTTTTTTAAAAATCAGTCCTTTGACTAATTTTTAAATATTTAAATATGTAGATGTGGGGTTATTTGCTTTGTTTCATTAGACTTATAGGATAAATGACCTTCGAGTCCTGCATTATTATTATCCTTTTATTTCACAACATTCTCCAGTTTGTGACTGGTTTCCTGAGATAAACTCACTGAAATTCACTGTGGAGAATGAATGAATTCTGAGGTTTCGGTGTTGGATGGATGAATCCAATTTCATAGAAATAGCTCAAAGCTCTGAGCATCCTACCTTGAAGCACTTAAAATATAGATGCTTCAAATATGGGTAGACGGTACAAATAGCAAAAATATTTCTAATCTATACCACATACCTCTGTTAGTTTTAATTTTCTACTATCAACCATTTAAAATCCATCCACAAGCAATTGTCACCATTATTAGGGAAGAATTAGCTTATTTTCTTTCTCTCTTCTTTGGTTTCCAGATACAAGGGACTGTGAGACTAAATAAATCATTATATATTCTACATGCAATTCTCCAGTGACAGCCTTTCAAAGAAGAATTAGGAAGCTTGAATATTAAATGCCAGCAATCCATGACTAGGATAAGGTCAGTTTCAAGGATAAAGACATTTTTGAATTGAGTGGTTTGTTACACTTGCATAAAAACAATTTCAACAATAAGCCCTTGTTATTTGTGTGTCTAATTTATGAAGAAAGCCAATGCCCTCCAGTAACTTCACTAAAAAGAGAAGATATACACATCTTCCTCCTCCTTTCTTCCTGCTCCCTCTGCTATCACTGAATTCAATGTTAATGGCTTTTAATTCAAATGAAACAGAAATTTTTGCAAAGAGTACAAGCAAAGATAGCCTGCTGATAATATTTTGAAGCCTCCCCTTATGGGAACAATGGCTATTTTTGCATTAGCATGGATGTTCCTAGTTTAAGCTGTCATCAACAGCTTTGGCAGGAGTTTTTATGTGAATCAAATTAACTCACACAAATGTCTTCTAATTTTTAAAGCAGAAGTGAACCTTAATGGATGATGCTATTTTTCTAATACTGTTAAAAATACATACATTGGAAAATAATAAACTGTTACTTTATGCACTAATTTAAATGAATTTATTTACAAAATTTTTAAAACATGAATAGTACTAAGTATACATGAAGCTGTTATCATTGGAGACATGAATATTCACTGGGTGTTATTTGGGATGATAATGCATTTTAGTTATGTAGCAATACACCCATATTTTTAGGGATGCATCTTGGGTTGTGCATAATATGTGTGCTTTCAAATAGTTTGCAAAAAGAAATCAATACAGCAAGTATGCAAACTCTTGATGATTAATTATGGGAGATGATTATGTTTGAAATATGTCTGAAATTTTTAAATGATAAAACATGTAATCAATCCACTTGCTTCTATGAATCAACTTCCTTTTTTTATAAACAGTAAAATTAAGTTTCAAATATATAAGTATAGTTATAATTATATAACTATAATTCTGTGGTCCCTATGCTGGTAAACCCTGAAAAGATACTCTAATGTATCTGGGCCATATGCAAAGATTGAGGAGAGCTAACTCTGGGGGAAAGATGTTTTCCCAGGATCCTGGGCCTGACAGCATTTGACCCATACAGAAACTCCCCAACTTCTATATTTCACATGGAAAAACTAAGACCTGCAAAGATGTTAAATAGGTCCCTAAATTCACAAATATCCTAAGTGCTTGAGCTGGAATTCAGCTCTAGATCCAACTGCCCTACACGGAGCTCCGTCTCCACCAGGCTCCTGGGCCTTCAGGTTAATTCCTAGAGAAACAATGCTTACCTGCTGCTGCGTGTGCTCCTCCCAAGTGTAGACCTCTTGTTCATTTGACACTACTTAGTCCAGCCTCCTTGAGAACAGGCTTTCTTCCGACTCGGGGATCCCATGAATTCCAGCCTCTTCCTCTACCACCACTGAGGGTTGAGTTTACGGTGCCACTAGAGGTTTTTGTTAGGCCGTGAGGGCTCCGTCCTGCAGCCTGGTTCTCTCTGCACAGTCTCTAGAGTCTCCACCTGTCTACCTGCCAGGGATGGCCCATGCTCCTCCAGCTTCACCCATCCATCAGACAGGCTGACTGCTGAATGTCTGCAGGGGGCACAGTCTTGTCACTCCCAAAACCAGATCAACAGAGTCCCTAGAACAAAGCTGTTCTCATTCTACATTATTTATTCCTAGTGATCATCATGCCACTCAAAAGGAGACATCTACAGGTCATCCTTGATGCCTCCTTTAACCTTAACCTCCCACGTAAAATTCATCAGGACCTGCTGGCATCCGCTGCTCAAACTCTCCTCCCCCCCCCACTCTGACTTGAGAGTTTTTCTGCTTTAAATTGTTAAATGTTTTTCAAGTCTACTCCTTTTTCTCCAATCTAGCAAAATTTATTAAAAGAAAGTGTCTCTGCCTGCTCCAGTTCCTACCTAGACTTCTCTCCCTAATCACTTCATCAAACCATCAAATAGATCATCACCTCATAGCACTAATACAATCTGACCATGCCTACAATCTTAAGTTCAGCTCAGACATGGGTGAAAAACCAAGCATTTTTAGGGTAGCATATACAACTCTTCATTATTAACCCAGTGGCTCTCAACACTCTTTAAAATAAGGGCCTATTGCCACAGAAACACTTACAAAATGGATCAGTAACTTTGCACATTTGAGTAACTTACATTTAATAAGCACTATGCTGATTTCTATTCAATTCTATTTCATTATTTCATTTTTTCATGCACAGCCCAGACTGATTTGGAAAGCTCTTGTCATGTGTGGGCCTGCCTGCCTCTGAGGTCTCACTACTTCCTAACACAGACACAATACTCTAGCGTCATCACACTGAGAAACAAATGAACAAATTAATGATGCTTCAGAGATACAACAATTACAGATGCTGTTGTATTGTTTAGTTACAAAGTGGAAGGAATGGTGAAGACTTGCAATAGGCTAAGTAAACGTAAAACTCACCATCCAGATGTGCATCAGTCACCTGTAGCCACCTAATAAGTCATCTAAACCTTAGGCTTCTCAGCACAGTTTATCATCCCTCCTGTGTCTGTGAATTAACTGGCTTCCTCTGAGGTCTCTCTTGAGACGTCCACTCAGCTGCATTCAGGGGAACCTCAAGGCCAAAATGGCCTCTCTGCAATGTCAGAGGGTGGGTGCTGGCTGTTGGCTGAGTGTCTCAGTCCTGCAAGGGCCTCGCAACTAGGCTGGCTTCTTAGATGGAAGCTTCAGGGCAGCACCCCAGAGGGCACAGGTAGAAGCACTAAGGCCTTTGGTGCCTGGTCTCTGATGTACACCCAGTGTATCACTTTCCACCTTTCAGATCACCAGGCCAACCTGGACTCCAGAGTTGGGATACCTGCCCCAGGCTGCTCAGTGACCCACTGATTAGGTCTCTTGTAGCTATTGATCATCCCCTTCTAATCACCTATCCTTCTCTTTCCCTGGTCCCTTCTCCAGAAGCATCTATAATCCAAGAATGAG
The DNA here is from genome assembly GCF_045843805.1 of Urocitellus parryii. Classification (NCBI taxonomy): domain Eukaryota; kingdom Metazoa; phylum Chordata; class Mammalia; order Rodentia; family Sciuridae; genus Urocitellus; species Urocitellus parryii. The sequence goes on along the minus strand of NC_135532.1, from coordinate 116,591,389 downwards.
AACAAGTTCTTAAATACGATCAGACTCAGAGAAACAGAAAATCAAGGAGCTCCCCCCCCGCCGCCTTTTAAATTCTTTTAACCATCAGTTAAAAGTTGGTTTAGTTAAAACTTTCTGATGCTAAATTTTTACATTCCACTTACAGAGTGCATATCTGAGTTCAGATACTGCAGATATTTGCAGACTGTGTGATTCACATTCACTTGGAAAAGAGCAAGACCTTGAGAATTGGGGCAAAAACTTTGTCTCTGGAAGTTTCTTAGTTTATCTTTTTTCTTGAGACCTCCCTCACTCAGCCTGAGCCACCTAATATGTTGACAAGAATGAGTAACTGGCCTCACTCTTGGTTTTATCCCTGTCTTAGGCTGACCTCTAGTCAATGCTTTGTCCACAATTTCAGCCAAGGACAGTGTGTGCACAGCCCGATGAAGACAGCCTTTCACCACCTGCTAATTTTGCTGCAGCTGTGATAAGAGAAGAACAGATTTAGCACAAAGCTCTGAAAACCAGAAACAGGGCAAAAGCAAAAGGTCTACATGTGTCAGGTACCTCCACAGTGATCCGCCGGTTATTTGATACTCCCTGTTTTAATTAGTTGCTCCTAATTTCTGAAAATGCTAGATTGTCCATTACAAAGAATGCCCCTTGAAGACAACATCCACATGAAATATACAACAGGCACTTGTCAGAAGAATATTCTAGCCAAAGAATATTCCTCAAAGAATGTTCCTTTGTGTATGCCTGTTCCAGGATTGATTCCACTCTAAATTAGTTTAACTGCCAATCAACCTGTTGAAATGGTGAACTCTCAATAAAATATGCATTCATCTTTTATTTGGGCATTGCATTAAGTAGCAACTTAAAATATGATGTTTAAATCAGATTGCCTTTTTAAAATTAGCTCTCATTCATTTAACAAATACTTTTCTATTATTTATTTACCAAAAACTACCTAATAAGCACCTACTCTGTGCTAGGCTCTGTTATAAAATAAAAAGAAAGATAGAACAAAAGAACCTGCCCTCTTGGACCTGAAATCCTATGGGAAAGATAACATGGAAGATGTAAAAGTCATTCACTTGGATTCTAGGCCACAGGCACTTTCAGAGACTAGCTGGACAAGACAAGTGCTACCAGAGGGGAAGCGATGTTCTATGGGACTCTAACCTGAAAAAGTTTCAAGCCTTTGCTGGATGCAGAATGGATGCAGCACCTTCACAACAAGATGACAGAAGGCTCCAGGACAAGGGCTGGGAATGCGTGGCCATGCACAGCTGGAGGGCTGACCCAGGCATCCACTGGCCTCAGGGTGGGTTCCAAGAAAGGAAAAGCAGAAAAGAAAGGGAAGAAGGCGAGTTGTGACCCAGGGCCAATTAAAACCGTTAGACTCGAACTGTCAAGGAAATGACTTCCATGCATCATGAAATAGACCATTAAAAAATATAAGACTAGAGCTTCCATTTTTCCCTGAAAATAAAAATCTGATTTTTTTCCCATGATGTCTTTATTAATGTCTGTTGCTATTTATGATATGTGACTATGGGGACTTTCTAAGTTCTACCCATTCCCTTGTCCCCCTGCACCCTTCTCCATGCTCACGCTGATGAGAAAGCCCGGGTGTCCTTCCTTTGGTGCCACCAGGAAGGGGAAGTCGTGAAGGAGCACTTCTTTGGGCTCATCTCTTAACTGCCATCAAAACTCCAGGCAGGGCTGGGGCTGGGGCTCAGCAATAGAGCGCTCTCCTAGCATGTGCGAGGCCCTGGGTTCGATCCTCAACACCACGGACAAATAAATAAAATGAAGGTATTGTGTCCACCTACAACTAAAATATATATTTAAAAAACAAAACAAAACAAAAAACCTCCAGGCCAGTCTTCTTTTCCTGCTCTCTCAAGTAATTTAGGAAGTTAGTGCTGAGTCTTTCTCTTGGGTGTATGTTTGCCATTAACATCTGAACACATCTTGGGGTAGAGGTCCACCCTCTGCATCTAGCTACAATAGCTATTCTGAGGCACTTTTTAATATTCTTCTGGAACAGTCCAGGACCACTGCTCTGTTCTGACCTTGGAGATGCAGAACCAGAGACCAGATCACAGAGGATCCTAGATGCTACAGCCACTGGAACTTTGAAGTTTGATTTTCTATAGCTAAAGGAGCCAAGTTTCTGGTCATTAAGTGAAATACTTGAAAACAACAGCCACATGAAATACACAACAGACCCTCATGGGAAGACTATTCTAGCAAACCTGTTGCAATGCCAGAGCCATTTGACAGCATGAAAGTAAAGGAGGAAAATATGTGGTAGAGATATGTGCTTTTCCCAAAATGAGGAAGAGTGAAGACGGGACCCACTCTTCCTCTCTCCAATCACTGTCCACCAAGCACTGGCCACAAGGCAGTTCCCTGTGCTTGTCCTTGTGTGTTGGAGAAACTGGATAGATTTTTCCTATAGTTAGTTTATATGCACATGCATTCAAACAGGTGCACCTCAGGTGGTTAATTTGCCTAACCAAAGTAGAAACGAACTGATGAATGATGAAAATGAATTAATTATCACTTAGCCAGTAATGAGCCACTTACATTCAAGCCATTCAGGGCACATTAGGCTCTATTCTGGGACGCGTTTCACGCACAAGTCATTCCTCAGTAGAAACAAACCAAACTGAAATTTCTAAAAGCCGATCACTCTGGGTGATGAATAGCATTTTTCTCAACTGCCAAATAAAATCTATTATGATAGTAGAGCGTGGTCCTCATAATTGAACCTATGTGGCAGTTATATGCAGAGTATTTTATCATCAATGGTATCTTTCATCTTATGGAGAATTTCCCGATTTTGTGGAATGAACTAGTATTTCCTTTTAAAATATGAAATATTTGTAATATTTCCCTAATAATGCTATCTGGAAAATAAAGTGCTATCATTTGTAAACAGATTGTCAAAAAAAGACTTTCATTTCTATTAGAAGGGATGAAAACAAGCTAGACAAAGGAACAGCAAGAATGCAGAAGTGATAGAGTGAGTACATTTGTGCTCCTGGAATAATTTGAATAGATTTTTTTTCTGCAAGTCAAAAGTTATTAAATAATTATCAAGAATGAGTAGTGCCAAAAGATTCTGCTTCTCTCAATCCCAAAAGAAATCCAAGCATTTCAAAGGAAGGTCACATAATAGCACCAAAACGCATGTGGTACAAGAATATAAATGTTCTATTCACTGCAGCATTGGGTGTTGAGTTACTGAACTTAACAATATTGGTGGAAATGAATATTGTCAACCTACGGGTCAAATTTCTGTCACTGGTGGCAAAAGTTGTAAAGACGGACTTAAGCCATTTGGTCCCTAGGACGCAGGTAAGATGCACACCTTTACCTCTAAGAGCAACACTGCTTCTGCACCTGGAGTCACTGCCTCCATTTCATGATAAATCTCTTCCTAATGTGGATAAATTTCTTAAAAGGAAGTGACAGCCCCCTAACAAGTCACTGTCCAGTCACTGTGCACCTGCCTGCCATGGCTGCCTTGAAGAAGGCAGGACGCACGGAGGTGGGTGAGCTTTTACAGAAACTGGCAGGAAGAGATGCGGTTTCTCCCGAGGAGGTTGTCATAGAGAAAAGGCTCCGGTTCTTCCCATTGTCTCACAGTCCCGAATCCAGTACACCTTTCTGAGTCTGCTAAACTGTCTTCAACTTGGATGATGACACTCAAGCTCAGACAGTAAGGAACAGGGAACCCCACTCCTCAGCTGTGGCCCTAAGGCAACAGTCAGGTCCCAGCCTCAAATCCACGTGGGACTCCTTCAGCAGATACCCTGAGAACTTGCTGTGTACCAGGCTCCAACCTGGACGAGTGGAGCAATCTAGAAAACAAAGCGGTAAAGACCCTGGAGCCACCCTCCCTACCCCTGGAATGACCACCTCAGTCTCCTCCAACTGCTCCATCCTCTTCCTCTCACTCTGGGCAACTATTCCAACTCCCATTTCCCCAAAGACCTGGAAGCCATGAATAGTGTCAGAAGAAGTGATTTGTCTTCTTTGGTCCTTTAATGGATTGAACCCTTCTCCCCCACAAATAAAGATGTGTTGAACCCTGAGCCCAGGGTACCCATGAATGGGGCCATATTTGATGGCAGATATAATCGAGTTAAGATGGGTTTGTTCCCCAGGGTCCTAATCCAGTCTGACTTTTTTGTCCATAAGAGATCAAGTTGAATAGACACAGAGACGTATGGGCCAGGTAAAGACAGAGACAGAGGACAAAGTCATAAGGACACAGTCAAAGAACACCAGGAAAACTGGCAGCTGCAAGGGGCAAGGAAGCACCCCTCAGAGAGGCTTGGAGGAAGCAGGGCCCTGCAACACCTGGCATCCAGCCTCCCAAACAGCAAAGGGATAAATTTCTGTTGTTTTGAGTTGCCCAGGTTGTAGTGCTTTGTTCTGGTAGCCATAAGAAGCTAATATGGGTCCTTTCAGGGGGAAAAAGTCAAATAAAGAAGTAGAAAAATTGGGAGCCTAGCCAAGTGGACAGACTGCAAGAACCTTCTCTGGCCCTAGATGATATTTCTTCCCTTTGTCCCTTTAGACATAAGACACTCCACTAACAGGTCAGGAACTCTGAAAAATTGAGCCAGGTATGCAGCTCTGCAGGTCCTGCACCTGGCTCCCCAATTAATCAGGGCTTTGCAGAGGGATCAGCTTGGTGACTTCTCAGATGAAGTCCAGACAACGTAAGGCAGGCGGACTCAAACCACTTTCAGTGGGAGGCTCTGGCTAGTGTTTGCCCCCCGCTGAGAGGCCAGTTGACCGGGCTGATTGAGGGAATACCTAGCTCGGTCTTCACTAGCACTCCGGCTTTCTCAAGTCAGCAGGCCACAAGGAGTCTGGAGAGACTGAGAGGCCAGCTGGGGGAGGCATCTCACCTGTATTGGAAGCACACAGCCAGGTACCTCTTTTACCTTGGGTGGAAGGCAAGTATTGTCCTGTCAGCTTCCGTATGCTCAGTGATTACAGGACCGCCCATGTGATTATTCCAGCCAGTGTACATGACTGCCTGACAACCTCTCATCCATTTGCATTTTTCACTGACTTTCCACTAGTATAATTGGGAAACTTTAAGATTATACAAAACTGGAAGGCTAGAGAAATCTACCAACATTGGTCTACATTGTTCTGAACTACGGTAGCTCAGGTCCTACCACGGAAGGACCTGAATCCAGATAGAATCACACCCATTTGTTAAATATGAGTGACAACACAGAAGTGTATGTGCTTCAATAAGTTCTCACAATGGCATAAAAAATGATCTTGGCATTCTACACACACTCACACAAATACTCTCATGCTACCTCTTCAAATATGTTTTATAAAATTTTCATGTTATTTTCAGTATTAAGAGAATAAAACATTAGCTCTTCAGAGTTAAAGATTCAAAGAGAAATCTTTCAGTTGGACCTTACATGAACACAATATCTAACGGTAATTACTGAGAAAATTTCACAATTCAAAAGCTCCAGAAGGGTTCTGACAAAAAAAAAAAAGATATTTTCATCCTAAGAAAACCACTACATCACCCAATTTCCTATCAGTATTTCCCTCATGAGTCACAATATGTTGATATCCTCCTCAAACAAACAGGGCTCTGAAAAATAAAAGAGCACTTATTCTTTATGAAATCATAGCACCACCTTTGAACAATGTGGTCGGTTCCACCTAATTTACATACAATTTGCTTTGGCTTGAAATTCATTATCAAGGCCACAGAAGTGCTGGGACGAGTACTGTGGAGAAGTGCATCTGGGAACAGGGGAGTGACTCCCCAGGTCTGTCAACATGCTCTGTTATCCATCTCTGCGGGTGTTGATTGATCATGCTCACACCACTTTCTATGGCAAAATTACGAGTATAAGGGCTCCAAACTATGGGTCTTCAAACACGGGGAAGCCATTAATTTCTTTAAACATGTCTAAAACTCCATAGTACACAAGTACTGCCTGTAGTCAGAATAAGTAGTTTGTCATACAAAATAATATTTCAAATGTAGATGGAAGCTACTATGATTGAAATGAAATTATTTTTCCAATAATTACAAAATTCCAGTGTAGTTCAGATAGAGTATTTGCCTAGCATTCATAAGGCCCTGGGTTCAATCCCCCATACCACCCCAAAAATATGTTTAGAATTCATAGTAGTTTTACAATCTATTTTCTCAATTATCAGATTAAAAAGCAATTACTCTCATGTAACTGCAGCAGAATATCTTAAATCAACATATAGTGAGTGACAGCTACCAACTATTGAATGCTTATTAAGCTTCAGGAATTATGTTAAGCACCTAATCATAATCTTTTTTTAAATTTTCATAGCAATTCGTTGTAATATTAAGAAATCACAAATTATTGGATTTAGCCAGGTGATTCTCCCAAGGTCAGACTTCACAAAAAGTAGGTTAGAATTCTCAAGGAGGACAAACACAACCTTGCTGTCGACAGTTGGATCAACTCCGTTGGTACAAAATAGGACATGATCTCTCCAGCACTGCAAGATGTAGTGTAGCATCTCTATGCTGGAGCAGCTCCTGCAGGCCCAGGAGAACTGTAAATACCAGAAATGTTGCAAGCCAGTTGTTAAAACAGGCTCATTTGAACTTGGCCATGGATTATTTTCACCATGGAAATCAGCAAAGGCTTCATATCTCCTGCTTCCCACTGCCCAGGAGAACCAGTTACCAGCACAACACTGGGTGCAGAAAAAGATTCCAAGTATTATTCCACTTTCCCTTTGCTTCATATGGGTGGGAATAATTTGTCTACTCAAAAGCCTCTTACAAGGGGTCACAGGCACACTTGAAAAGTAAAGGAAGTTTTCTTTTTGTACAAATTCAGGATCTCACCTCTGTATTCTGGTAATATAGAGGACTTTGCAAACATACATTTGCCTGTTCATAATGTCCACCATCCAACCCCCAAACCCATAGAGTACGATCGAACTTTATTCCTCTCTAAGGCATCCAGTTTCCAAATAACCTTGGACCATCAAATCTACACTCAGAGACTATGTTTTAAGAATTTTTACTGCTCCATTTTTTTTTTCTGAGTCAGAAGAGGGTTTTGCCTCAATCATAAAACTCTTGCTAAGGATCAGAGTGCAGAGTAAATATTACAGGTTTTTCACTTTCTCTGCCACACATTTGGCTTCATGGCTGCCTTCTCATCTCCTGAGGAGAGGCAGAAGAGTGGGAAATGACCTGCCAAGGTGCCTCTGCAACACCAGCATTTCAAACCCACAGAAGGTCCTCCTTGGCTCACCCCAGCCCTTTCTATGGACATACTCATTGTCAAAAGGATAACCTTTCACTATGGCTTCCCACTATTATGCATTTTGGAGAATCGTTTTGGTTTTCAAATGAAGCACACCATGTGCTCATTCATCCAGATGAAGGGACGTGCAGATCACAGCTCAGCGGGCTGGATGCATTTAGCAAGATCCGTCCTGTCCATCAATAGCCCCCAAATCTACTCTCTCTGGTAGTTTTTAATGCATGAACTACTTTTTTCATGAATAATAAGAGTAGGTTCAGCATGAACAAAAGCTGCAGAGAGCCAGCTCCTCATCAGTGAGCAACGTTCTTCAGTAGCTTCGGTGTCAAAGAGCAACTCACATACAAGAGCAAAAAATAGACACTGTGGAAGTTGAAATGTTTATGAAAAGAGAGAACAGAACAAATGACTGCTATTTAAAAAACTATTAAATGAGGGTGAAGAAGCAGTCAATTTCTCCTTAAAACATGCTTTCAATAAATACGACTTTGATTTGAGAACCCACCACAAATTTCTCTTTAACCCACAAATTTGTAACTTCAGCAATAATTCCCTTTTATGATTTAAAAACTAATTTTAACCCAACTTCATTCATGGTTATCCGTGAATTATCCCTCTGTAACAACTAGAAAACGGACCCAAGTTTATCAAACAAATGTTTTCAGATGCTAACTGACAGGCATCTCAGGGATTAGGTCAAGTCCTGTCAGAAAAGGAAAACAAACCAGAGGAGACCCTACAATTGACCCAGATTAACCCAGAGGGCTTCCTGGGGGTGTTTAAGGTAGAAATGAAGCAGAGCACAGGGGGTCTCAATGAGGTCAGGAGACTGAGATGAGAGACAAGGGGGAAGAGTCTGAAAGTTGAGGGGAAAAGAGAAAGCTATAGAAAGTTCCAGAAATCAACCTAAGCATCCCCTTAAATCTGGTTGAATACTAAGGTATAGGTGTGCAGGGCAGACCATAGGAAACTGGGCAAAGAAGGACCCCCAGGGGGTAGAAAAGCCACCAGAGCAGTAAGACACTGAGACCCTGGAGTTCTGACTAGTCATGAGAGTCTGTCTGCACCTCCAGGGCACTCAGAGGAGACCCAGAAAGGGGTCTGCCTCAAAGTCTCTAAGTTGGATGTGCGCATATGATGTTATTTGAAGGTAGACTGCACTAAGCTACAGAGGCTCAGAGTAAATCCCAGAGTAGTCATTTAAAAATATATAAAGGGCTAGGGATGTGGCTCAAGCGGTAGCGCGCTCACCTGGCATGCGTGCAGCCCGGGTTCGATCCTCAGCACCACATACAAAGATGTTGTGTCTGTCGATAACTGAAAAATAAATATTAAAATTCTCTCTCTCTCTCTCTCTCTCTCTCTCTCTCTCTCTCTCTCTTAAAAAAATATATAAAGAGACATAGCTAAAAACCATTGGAGGAAGTAAAATAATGGAAAATAAATAGGTCTAAAATCAGTCTTAATTGGAAAAAAATGAAATGGTTTTCTGGGACAAGAAGAAAAGTGATAGTAAGATGATAGGCAAACTCAGGAACACCAAAAATTACCTTGCATGGCAATGAACTAAATATGCAAATTGAATGCAGAGATTATCAGGCTAGATTAAAAACAACAAGATCCAATTTTGAGATACAGAAATGCAGGTAGGATAAAAGTGAATGTTATATTATGCAGCACTAATCATAAGAAAACTGGAATGATACCAGAGAAAGTAGAGTTTAGGAAAAGGATTTTATTAACATAAAATAAAGATGACATTTTATATGATAATAGGGTCAATCCATTAAATATATGGAATCATCTTAATTGTTGATGAAAATAATTATAAACCTTCAAAGAAGCAAAAACTAACAGACATGGAGAAATTGCTGAGTATACAATTAAATTAGTGACTTCAATTCTTCTTTTCAGTAATTGATAAAAGATGAAATAGAAAATCAGTAAGGATTCGAGCATGCCTATCAACCAGCTTGACCAAATTGACATTTACGGATCATTAACCCAATAACATTCTTGACAAGGGTGTGTGAAATATTTAACAAATAAATCATCTTTCTAGACCACAGAAACCTATTAAGTTTGAATGATTAAAGTTATTCAAAGCATATTCTCTGATCAAAATAACATTAAACTAGAAATCAATAACAATACATCTATAAATCCAAATAGTTGGAATGAATCAAAAATACTTTTACAACCCATGTACTAAAAAAATAAGTCACAAGAGTGATAAAAAGTATTTAAATTAAATTTTATTGAAAAGATAGCATGTCAGAATTTGTGAAATTAACTAAGTAGAGGGAAATTCATAGTTTAAAACTTGGCAGAAGAAGAAACAAAAGGCTAAAAACAGTAAGACAGGAAGCCAAATTATCTCTGTCTATGGATGATTTATACTATGTGTAGGAAAACCCAAAGAGTCCACCAAGTGACTATTAGAACTAATAAATGAATGAAAATTCATAAAGTTGTGGGATACAACATCAGCATACAAAAAACAGTAGCTGGACAGGCGATGTAGTTCAGTGAAAGAGGGTTTTCTTAGCATGATTGAGGCCTGTGGACAAGCCCTAGCACTGCAAAAATAAAACAAAGCAAACATCAGTAGCACCTTTATGCACCAGTAACTGCTGACAAAAAAACCCTGAAGAAGATACAAAAAATGGAAAGGACTCCCATAGTCATGGGTTGGAAGAATTAATATTGTTTAAATGTCCATAATATTCACAGCAACTTACAGATTCAGTGCAATCCCCATGAAAATACCAATAGTGTTCTTCACAAATCTAGGAAAAAACATGTCCTAAAACTGGATGAAAGTATGTGCATACACACACACACACACACACACACACACACACACATTCTCACACATTCACCAAATAGCCAAAGCATTCTTGAACAAAAAGAACAAATCTGGAGTCATTATAATAACATATTTCAAGAAGTACTGCAGAGCCACAATAACCAAAATAGGTAGTACTGGCATAAAAATCAACACATAGACCTCTGGAAGAGAAAGAGAGAGCATAGAAAGAAATCATGCATCCTCAGCCAACTTTGGAGAAAAAAAAAAACAGCATCTAAACAAAAGCTGCTGGAATAACTGAACATCTACACGTGGAGAACTGAAACTTGACCCCTGTCTCACTCTGTACAAAAGTCAACCCAAAATATATCAAATGCCTAAATGTAAGGCATGAAACTAGTAGAAGAACACATAGGAAAAATACTTTAAGATACTGATATCGGGAATAATTTTTTTTTGCTATAACCCCAAAAGCAGAGGAAAGAAATGCAAAAAATAAGCAAATCAAAGAGAAGCTTCTGCACAGCAAAGGGACTAATCATCCAAGTAAAGAAACAGCCAGAAGACCAGGAGAAAGTATTCACCATCTATTCATTTGACAGAGGACTAATATCCAAAATATACAGGGTATTCAAAAAATAATTCAATTAGAAAATGTACATGTGATCTCAATAGACACTTCTCAAAAAAAAAATCTTCAAAACCTTTAGATATCAGGCAAATGCAAACTGAGACTACAATGAGATATAATTTCACCCCCTTAGAATTCTATCATCTAAAAATAAATAAATAGCAAGCCAATTACAAATGCAGACAAGGGTGTATAGAAAAAGCAACTTTCATACCTTTTTGATAAGAATCTGAATTATTACATCTACTATGGAGGACAGTATGGAAGTTCTTTTAAAAAATTAAAAGTAGATCTTCCACATGATTCAGCTATCCATCCTACTTCTGAGTATATAGCCAAAGGAAATGAAATCATTCTACCAAAGATGCCTATATGTATTGCAGCACCATTCACAATAGCTAAACTATGGAATTGGCCTAGGTCCTTGTCAGCAGTTGAATAGATAAAGAGTACATTATGTTGAGCAAAATAAATTAGACACAGAAAGACAAATACCACGTGTTCTTTCTCATATGTGGAACTCAATGTAGAATAGCTAGAGGCTGGGAAGGGTAGTGGGTAATAGGATGGGTAAAACAAGACTGGATTTGATCCGTGATTAATCTGTAAAATTAATGCATATTCATAAAAAACCATCAACTTTTTGGAGGCAGACACCAGAGATTGAACTCAGGGACACTCAACCCTGAGCCCTATTTTGTATTTTATTTAGAGACAAGATTCTCCCTGAGTTGCTTAGTGCCTCAACGTTGCTGAGGCTGGCTTTGAACTCTTGATCCTCCTGTCTCAGCCTCCCAAGACACTGGAATTACAGGTGTATACCACCAACCTGGAAAATATTTTTTAAATAAAAATGTCACAAATCTATCCCATACTGTTATCTAATGAATTTACACCCTGTACCTCAGTTTTCCGATAGCACAGATGATCAGGGTAATAGTCATTAAGCATACAATGTAAGTGTCAAGAATATGACATTTGGAGTCTGAAATGAATTGGTAAGCCCACTATACACTAATTAGAAGATTATAGGCCAATTTAAAACAAAACAAAACAAAAAACCCAAGGTTTAAATTAATCATGTGCATCCATTTTAAAAATTTAGGTAGAGTAAACCCATGATAAGTTGAGGTAAAAAAAAATCATTAGAAAATCAAAGCAGAAATTATTATAGTAGAAAACAGAAAAAAATGAATAGAGCCAACTATTTCTTTAATAAAAGCAACATTCGTTTTAGAATCTCTAGCTACACTGACCAAAAGGAGATAAAACACAAATTACCACCTTCAAAAACAAAGGAGAGGACATCATTAGAGATTTTGCAAAATTTAAAATGATAAATATTAAAGGATACAAACAATATTATGCCAATAAGTGCAATAACTTAAATGAAAAGGACATAATTCTTAAAAGCACAAATTACCTTATGAAAACCCTGGCAAAAGAGAGAAGAGAGTGATTTTTTTTTTCAAAATCAGTTAATGAGTCCAGAACAACTATAATACTAAAAGTAGACAAAGATATTACAGAGGAAAGAAAAATACAGTACAGATCAATATTTCTTGTTAAATATACACAAAATTCTTTAACAAAATAACAGCTTAATTCAATAAGATGTAACAAGTATATTTTGATGAAGGAATCTCAGGAAAAGCAATATGATTTAAAAATCCAAAAACTAATCAATACAATTTGCCACATTCACAGAATAAAAGCCCCAAATCATTATAATTATCTGCACAAAATGCTTGAAAAACAATTTAAAAATCCAATTCCTATATGATTTTAAAACTCAGAAAACTAAAAATAAATGGAAGTTTCCTGAAAATAAAAAAAGGGGTCTATGAAAACCTTCAACATGTAATTAGCAAGAAGAAACTGAAAAATAAAATTTTAAGTCATACCATTTATAATAGCCTCAAAATTCAAAGCCCTTTGAAATAAACATAACTATATTTGTATTTGTATGATAGCTCTACATTGAAAACTACATAGCACTTCTGAGAAAAATTTTCAACCTTAACAAATGGAGAACTATACCAGGTTCATGGATTTGATGACAATATTATTTTAAGTGGTCAATTCTGTCCCAACTAATCACTAATTTCAATGTCGTCTTAAAGTATCAGGAGGGTCTTTTGCAGAAACTAACCAGATAATTTTCTACAATCTCTGTGGAAATGTAAATATCTAAAATAGAAAATTGAAAAAAATAAGGAGGATATCACCATCTAATTTTCTGATAAAACTACAGCAATAAAGTGTATACTATTGGCAGTTATTAAAAACTATATCAATTAAATATAATAAAAAGTCCAAAATAGACAAAATCTTCTAGAAAAGATTGATTTTGGCAATGAAGTCACAGTGATTCCATATGTAAAGGAAAGTCTTTTTATCTAATGCTACTAGAAAAACTATACATCCATATGGGAAAAATAATCCTCAATCCCTATTCTAATTCACATGTGAACGTAACTTAGGGTAGATCATAGACCTAAATAAAGTCATCTATAAAGTTTCTGGAAATAAGAGTAGGAAAATATTGTAAATCTGAGGCTGCCAAAGATTTCTTATGAAGTATCCAGAAAACAATAATCACAAAAGGGAAAAAAATACATAAAATGGACTTAAGTTAAAATTTTGCTTGTCAAAAGGCATAATTAAAAAGAAAAAGAAAGCTATAGTGTGTGAGAAAATATTTACAATGCATATTATTGTTCAAGGACCTTTATTCAGAAAAGACAAACAGCCCAATAAACAAGGGGCAGCATACTTTACCAGGCACTTACAAAACATACACAAATGCACAATAAACTCATGAGAACATGCCTGACACCATTTATTAACAGAGAATGCAAATAAAAGGCACAATGAGATAACCAAACACCCCCCAGAATGGATAAATTAAAAAAAAAACCTGAAAGTATGAAATGTTGGAAAAGATGAAGAGATGCTGAAATTCTCCTATATTGGTAGTAGAGGAATAAAATACAAACAATTTAGAAGCTGATCTGGTAATTTCTCATAAAATTAAACATGCCTCTCAATGATATATCTGTCTTTTCTTTTTATCTAAAGAAATGAAAATCTATGTTTTTATTAATCTCACATTAGAGTGTGTTCGATTTGGATGTGAGGTATCTCCAAAGCTCCTGTGTTAGTGCAGGGATGTTCAGAATAACTGGTTGTGAGGGCTGTCACCTCATCAGGCCAGCCTAATTTGAATGGATTTAGTGGGTGGTAACCATAGGAGGTGGATCATTGGAGGTGTGTCCTGGAAGAATTTATGTTCCCTGTGGTCCCCTCCCCTCTCTACTGCCAGAAGGGAGTGGCTTCCTTCTAACACACCCTTCCACCATGATGTTCTGCCTCCCCTTAGACCACAGCAATGGAGTCAGCCAACCATGGACTAAATCTCTGAAATAATGAGCTAAAATAAACTTTCCTTCCTTTGAATTGTTCTTCTCAGGTATTTTAGTCACGGCAATGAAAATCTGACTGATATAGAGTGTTCAAAACAGCTTTGTTAATAATATCCCCAGAATGGAAATAACCAAAATGTCCACCAATAAGAGGATACAACCAATTGTTACATATTGATAAAAGGAAGTGCTATTCAGTAATGAAAATGTTCAAACTACTGATGCAAAATATATGGATAAAGCTCAAGAAAGATCAAATACAAAATTGTATATACCATGCAATTCTACTACAAGTAGTTCTAAACAGGACAAAATTAATCTAGGATGATGAGAATTAGAAGAGTGTGGCACTGTGAATGGGCCATGAAATGCCCAAAAAGGGAAACAAAGACATTTTGAAAGTGAGGATGATGTCCTGAATCTTACTGGAATGTGTATTTAACATCATTTACTGTACACATGAAATCCATATGTCTGTAGGGTGCAAATTATGCCTCAAAGATCTAACCCCACTAAAATTCTTGAACACCATGGGGTGCAAAGATAACATGGAAAACATGTGGACAAATAATCCAGATGGCACACATACTCTGGTCTCGGGTTTATATGAGGAACAAACATTTAAACAACTCAGAATGATGCAACTCAAATTAGCACTTTGTAGATTAAAGACAGAGTGATTTTTGGAAAGCGATCTAAAGAACTTATTAATTCAACTTAGGATAATATAGACAATTTTTATTTCAAGTAAATAAATGAATCCAGCACTTAGACCATGTACTAGGAATACCAAAAATGAATGTATTTTGTTAATAGTAATAGAGAAGAGCATTAAGCATCTAAATTTTACAGACACTGAGCTAATCCCACTAAAACATCTCACTGCAGCATCATAGTTACAAGCCAAGTAGATCTGGGTTCAGGTTCAGAACCCATTACTTGCTAAATGTATACAACCTTGGCAAAAATACTAAACTTCCATAAACTTCAAATTCACCCTTGTAAAGCGATAATATTATTAACTGTACTGAATGTTTGTAAGAATTAAATAAAATAGAAAAAAAAATCAAGACATGGCTCAAGTCCTGAAGAATTCACCAGGGATGACTGATGACAAACATTTTTACTATAATGTATGCAACAGTGTATCATTGGTGCTATGAGGATACAAAGAGGAAGAGACAAGATGACTTCCTTAGGAAGATAGCTAGCTTACTTTAGAAAGATGTCTCAGTGGGATCTTGAAGAACAACAGTTATTCAGGTGAGCTGGAGAACATATAAACTACAGTTAAAGGAAACATCATACACATCATTTCCAAGGCAAACACTTAGAAATAATAATCGCTGGAAGGCAAAGTAGCAGAACCCAAGGCAGATACGGCAGGAGAGACTCCAAAGGACCAGATTTTATGAAGGTGTTATACTGCCATGAAGAAGTTTGACCTTAAATTTGTGGGCTCCCTCATTGAAGAGTTCAAAGTAACAACAATTTTGCTTTTTAGGAACACAGATGGATCCAAGGAATTTCATTTGGAAACAAAGTTTTGTATTTGACAGAGTAGTTAGGAGGTTTTCACAAATTTCAGGCAAGAAAACATAAAACATGTTCTAGGGCAACAGTGGAAGGATGGAGATGGTGACACAGTTCTGCATAATTCCAAGGAAGTGACATTGGCAAGGAAATGAGGGGAACAGAGGGAGCACCCAGGTTTTTTGTTTTTTTTTTTTTTTGCAGGTGTTGATGGTGTTGTAGACTCACAGGAGGGGAACAGCTTGGACTTGAGCATGTTAATCACAGGTAGCTGCAGGAATCCCAAGGAAGTATGCATGGACACTGGGTTTGCCTCTGAATCAGAGAAGGGAGCTAAGGAAAAGCAATGTCAACTGTGAAGCCACCAAGTGGGAGACAGCAGATCTGTTAAAATAGGTAAGTGGAGTTTTATTGAACCATGAAGAATGAAATTGCATCTTTTACAGGAAAATGGATGGAACATGAGGCCATTCTGTGAAGTGAAATCAGTCAAACTCAGAAGGTCAAGGGCCATATGTTTTCTCATATGCAGAAGCTAGAAAGGAAAAAGGAAGAGAGAGGTGTGGGGGGAGCCTAAGAGGGTCTTGTCAGTGGTAATAAGTTGGGTCTTCATTCTTAGTCATTGGCAACTACAGGACGTCAACTCGGAGAGAAGGTGAATATCTGGTTATTTATTTCAGAAATAAGACTAATTTTTCTGTGAAAGAAAGGAAATGGAATGGATGCCAACAGAGCATTTGTCACATAGTACATAGTATTAGAGCCTAGGTGGAGAGGCTGAACTAGGGGCTCAGGATGTTAAAATGGCATGTTCTTTCCCCTGAAGAGTAGACCGTGGCTTGTGTTACAGTGACTAAGGCACCTGAGCTGAACCTGGTATAGGAGGGTGAAAGCCATCTGTGTGCACAGCTCTTAAGTCTACTGACCGCCTCTGTCCATGGGATTCAGACGAGGCTGCTGACCTCCTCCATCCATGGGACTTAAGTCTTTGTTTCAGGAAATCTTGTCCCGGGGTTGGGGGAAAATCCCACCAACCAAAATTTCCACCAAAAAATTTATAAGTGAGTCTCTTCACCAGGGAAAACAGCCTATTTGCCCAACAAAAGTTTGCTTATCAAGACTTCCTTCAGGAGAATTTATGCTGTCTCAATTAGCTACTATCTTTAGGAACCCACATTGACATCCTTGAATGTAGGAAAGAGCCACAATTCTGAACAGTCTCCCTTGACTTCCAATTGTGAAACCCTAAGACTCCGGCAGGCTGATGTCCTCCCTTGCTGTGACAAGTTCAGCTTAAGTTTGCTTTAGTTCAGTAGAGAGAGGATCATGGGAACAGTGTGGGACATACTGATTCAAAAGCTCTCAGAAATGTCAGCAAGCTCTTGAACATCTGCATCTAAGTAAGGAGAAGATGGAGGCCAAGATGTATCTTTGCAAAGCCTTTCAATAAGTCATGATCATATCATTTAGATGGACAAAATACACACTCAAGTCAATATGTTATTGACCAGTGATGATGCCATCGGTTCTGTAGCCACCTCCCTCAGATTTAATTGCCACCTCTTCCCACTGTTCATCCTTATGATCATCCCAAGATCTCTCTCAAATCTTGGACTTGACTTGTGTTGCTTTCTCTGCCCGAAATGATTTTCCCCTCCTTCCCGCTATGAAATTTCTCAGGGTAGCAACTCCTTTGAGCTTGTGAAATCATTTGGGAGACTTACTCAATTCCCAGCATGGACCCTTGGCCCTTGCTCTCCAATCCATTCGCCCTGCTTGCTTAGTATCCCTTAAAGAGACTCACCTTAAAGACAGCGATCACTACATACACTTTGATGCCACTCCCAATCCCTACCTTATTTCTGGATGTGTAAGCATTTGATGCATAGATCTAAACTAATGTAAATTCAGGGTAAGGGGAAATTGACAGGTATCATTTTTGAAAAAGAAACATGTTTACCTACAATTAGATGACTAATAAACTTAATTGTGAATTTGTTTTAGGCTAGATTAAAGAGTGAGAGAAAGAATGGCAAGAAAATCAGACAGTCTGTTTGAGCTAAAGATCTAAAAGATTTAATTTTTTATGTTTGTTTCTGAAATGTATAAATAGAATTTTTACATCAGAAATAATATGTGTATGTCTGGAATCACATATACACTTAAATACTGCTGGGGAACAGAGACCCAAATATTAATGTAGTAATCTTAGGGCAAAGAAGGCAAGAGAAGGGATTATAGGTGTTTATTCCTCTTCATTTTGATTTCATTTACATATTTAAATTTTATTCTAAAGCCAACAAGTACTTGTTGGGTTATAAAACAATGATGAACAGAATAAAAATTGTGAGTGTTCCTGCTGAATCTTTATTCATTGTGCCTTGAAAGACTCTGGTCTGATCATTGACAACCTATCCTCAAAAAAAAAGAGTGAAAGAGAACAAAAGTGACAACTTTCTTTCTATGCTATCTTTGTTGGTCCCACGATTTAGATTTTTCTTTAGCTGAAAAATGATAATGAATTAGGCAAAACAATCAACTGTACTTGGTAAGAGATGGTCTTGTGCAGATATCTACAAAGCATCACCACAGAATCAAAGATGCAAGCTCCGGAGGCTTTCCTTCCATTAGCTATTCTTACTCTGACCGTTGATGTCTTCCTGCCAGAAAGTGCACAGGGTCATAGAAAACTCTCCTCATCTCCTGTCCTGAGCTATGAGCATACAAAAGCAAAGACTTTGTACAGTTTAGACAACACCTGTTACAGGGAATAAGCAATCATTACAGACATTGTGCAAAGAATGTGGAAGGAGGTAAGGATTATTTTCAAGTTCTGCACACACACAAAAAGAACAAAGAGATCTGGCACTCTGGATGAATTTTGCATACATTTTACCTCATTTGATCTGAGAGCAATTACACACAGAAAACTGGAAATTTGTCTCCATTGCTGGTAAAGGCATGTTCACAGAGTCACTATGCTGATGGGGAAGACGTGGCAGGTGGAACCAACTAAAAGGATAAGAATCGAGGTCAGGAAAGTGAGCTCATGGCTTCTTTCTTTTAAAAATGTTTTAATTAAAGCATTAATTATAGTTACATGTAACAGTGGGATTCATTTTGACAATAATACATGCATGGCATATAATTTGCTCCATTTCGGGCCCCAGTGCTTCCCCTTTCTCTCCTCTTGGTCCTCTTTTCTTTACTCTGCTGGTCTTCTTTCCATTTGTTTCAATTGGGTGCTTTATAAGGTGCACATAAGGTGGAATGCACTGTGATATTTGCACACATCATAATTTGGTCTATCTCATTACGCAGGTCCTCCCTTTCCCTGTGCCTCCTCTCACCTCCTCGATCCCCTTCCTCTATTCCACTGATCTCCCCTCTATTTTTGTGGGATCTATCCTATTGTCTGCCTTATTTTGCTCTAGCTTCCACATATGAGGAAAAACATTCAACCCCTGACTTTTTGATGCTGGCATATTTCACTTAGCATGACGATCTGCAGTTCCACCCACCTACCAGCCAATGCCACCTTTCCATTCTTCTTTATGCCTGAATAAACTCGTTTGTGTATATACACCACATTTTCTTTACCCATTTGTCTATTGATGGGCACCTAAGCTGGTTCTGTTACTTGGCTATTGTGAATTGCACTGCACAGTGATGTGGCTGTATTCCTACAGCATGCTGATTTAAGTTCTTTTGGATAAATACCAAGGACTGGAATGCTTGAGTCATATAGTGGTCCTATTCCTAGTCACTTGAGGAATCTCCCGTTTTCCAATTTGCAGTCCCAACAACAATGTCTGAGTTTTCCATTTTTTCCCTACATCATCACCACTATTTATTATTATTTGTATTCTTGATGATTGACATTCTAAATGGAATGAGATGAAATTGCAATTTAGTTTTGATTTGCCTTTCCCTAATTGCTAGAGATGTTGGACATTTTTCCATATATTTGTTAGTCATTTGAGAAATGTCTATTTAGTTGTTTTTCCCCCTTTTTCATTGGGGATTTTATATTTTGGGGGAAAAAGGTAACTTTTTTGAATTCTTTATTCTGGATTATTAATCCTCTGATGGAAAATTAATAGGCAAAAATTTTTCTCCCATTCCATAGGCTCTCTCTTCACAATCTTAATTATTTCCATTATAATGCCAAAGCTTTTAAATTTGATGCCACTTCATTTATTGATTCTTGGCTTTATTTCTTGAGCTTTCAAGGTTTTCTTAAGGAAGTTGGTACCTATGCCAGTATGTTTTCTCCTAGTAATTACAAAGTTTCTGGTCTAATTCTTAGGTCAATAATGCACTTTGATTTTATTTTAGTGCAGGGCAAGAGGTAGAGATCTACTTTCATTCCCCTACACATGAATTTCCAGTTTTCCCAGCACCATTTGTTAAAAAGGTTGTCTTTCTCCAACATACATTTTTTGGCAACTTTGTCAAGTATCAGATGATTTCATTTTTGCAGGTTTGTCTCTGTTCCACTGGTCTTTATGTCTCTTTCTGGTGCCAAAACCATGTTTTTTGTTATTACAGCTCTATACTGCAATTTGAGATCAGGTATTGTGATGCCTCCAGTTTTGCTCTTCTTCTTCAGTATTTCTTTGTCTATTCTGGGTCTCTTATTTTTCCAAATTAATTTAAGACCACTTTTTTCCCCTAGTTCTGTGAAGAATGTCACTGCTATTTTGATGGGGATTGTGTGGGATCTGTGGATTGATTTTGGTACTATGGCCATTCTGACAATATTAATTCTGCCTATCTAAGAACATGGGAGGTCTTTCCATCTTCTACTTCAATTTCTTTCTTCATTGTAGAAGTCTTTCACCTCCTTGGTTATATTTATTCCCAAGGTGGTTTTTGTTTATTTGTTTTGTTTTGTTTTTGACTACTGTGCATAGGATGGTTTCCCTGATTTCTTTCTTAGCAGAATCACTATTGGGGTATAGGAAAGCTATTAATCTTGTATCCTACTAATTTGCTGAATTCATTTATCAGCTCCAGAAGTCTTCTGGTGGAACTTTTGGATCTTCTAGAGATAAGATCATGTAATTAGCAAACAGAGATCTTTTGACTTCTTCTTTTCCTATTTGTATCCCTTTAATTTCCTTTTCTTGCCTGATTGCTCTGGCTAGAGTTTTAAGGACTATGTTGAATAAGAGTGGTGAAAGTGGGCATCTTTATGTTGTTTCTGATTTTAGAGAAAAAATGCATTTAGTTTTGCTCCATTAAGTATATTGTTGGCCTTCAGTTTGTCATATATCTCCATTACAATGTTGAGGTGAGTTCTTCCCATTTTTTAACCATTCCTTAAAAGAGAGAGATTGGAATTTGAGCATAGCACATCTCATGTGGGCATTCTGATTATCTATTTATTTTCTGTGTTTAGTTCATGGATTTCCAGCTGTAGTTAATTTCCATACTGTGGGTTTAATTGTTCCCACTATTCCTCTTGTTATCTTATAAAGAACAACCCTCCATGCAGTTTCACAAATATTTTTGGGATTGGTGGGCTCTAACTAGCAATCACAGTAGAAATCCAAGCACACTACTCACTGCAGCTGCTATGTGACACAGATATAAACTGACTCTTTTGAGCAAAGCTGGTTGGTCAGTTCCTTGTTCTGTCTGTGAACTAGAATTCTTTTGCTGGAGCTATAGATCCAGTTGCTAATTATGATGACTGAACCTACTGACTATTCTCAAATGTCTTAAATCATTGACATAAACCAGAAATCATTTTGATGGGGTAGGTTCTTGGTGAACAAG
Source organism: Urocitellus parryii (assembly GCF_045843805.1). NCBI lineage: Eukaryota > Metazoa > Chordata > Mammalia > Rodentia > Sciuridae > Urocitellus > Urocitellus parryii. Next base: position 116,569,888 of record NC_135532.1, on the reverse strand, counting down.
TAAAATCCATGTTTTAATTAAATTTGATAATGTTGGATTTACAATTTAATAATACCAGCATCATCCAGTAAGCAAAGTAGGTCAGTAAAACAAAACAATTTTTTAGCTACTAATCTCCATAGGCACACTCATCCAAATAGACATGTGTTTGTCTATCTTTTCTTATGATTGGCACATCCATCCAAATAGATGTGTCAAAACCAACCACAATGAAAACTTGGGCTTTTGCCCCTGCATCCAAATATCTCCCCTCAGAGCCTCTTTTCACCACCCAATCTCTTTTACATACAGAGCTCCTTTACAAGCTAAAAATGTGTTCTCTAATGGGAATTATCTTGTACCAGCCTGACTAATTCCAAAGAAGAATCTATAATCCTTTAATCACTTTAAGGAGCAAATTAGTATAGGCATTTGCAAATAAAAAGAAGAAAAAAACATTCTGCTGGCAGAGTACATTAGGCTAGTGTCCTGCAGTTGGAAAAGGTCTACCAGAAACCCCACCAATGATGTGCAAGAGCAAAATCACTATTCCAAAACAGCCACATCACACGGCACATTTGTTTATCTATTTTTCGAGTGACTTAACAATTAAAGTCAAATCAACAGAGAAAAATTAATGTGTATATAAATAAATTGGTATATTGGATATTGTGTTTATATTTCTTATGATCTATCTCTGTGTCTTCATGAATTTTTCTGTGTGTTATTCTGAGGACACAATCCTGTTTACTTGCAAAAACATGTGCCTAAAACCATAAATAAAATAGAAAAGCAATTAGTAGAAAATTAGAAATAGATATTTATACTACATTGTAAATTTTAACTCTCTGTTTTATGTCAGTCTAGTTTGCCTTGTGGCAAAATAATCCATAATTAAACTTTACTGCAATATAAATGTTAGCAAAATGGACTGTCTGAGTCAATCAGTGTTTAGAAAAAAATTAATCAAATCCAATTCCTTTCTATAATGAACTTCTTCACGCCCTGCTAGCTCAGGCATTCAGTTCTAAGTGAAGCTGAGCAGGTAATTGAAGAAGCCCAGGACTGCTAGAGTAATCTTCTCACTTTGTTTTGGAAAGACTTAGAGTTCAAAAGCTTGTGAAATATTAGCAAAGGGGGAAATTATACATTTGATAACTTCAGGAAAAGTTCACATGTCAAGTGTTTGGTTTTAAGTGCAACAAAGCATTAAAAAAAACTGGTATGCTAGTGAAAAATTAATAGACCAAAAAATACATTTCAGTAAATTTTGGAAGACTCACATAAACACTTTGGTGCAATCCAGATTTGATCAGCCTGAGGCCTACAGGTGTCACCTGCGTCACCTGGAAAAATGTTTACATAAGCTTTAGACTGTAAGCTTGGCTCTGTTGCATACTATATCCGTCCCCTTGGTGATCATTTGATGTCTCTGCCCCTCCATTTCCTTATCTATAAAAATGGGAGGGACTATGTACAAAGTATAGGTTCTTATAAACATCCAACAAGTATTGACACCCAGCCAGGTGAACAGATGCAATCACAGACACATTCTCAAACATACACTGTTTCCATGATGGATGACACTCCTGTACCTGGTGATTTCTGGCATTCGAGAATCATCACTGAACCCTAAGTGTTGTCAGGCCCCTTCAGCCTTCCCTCTGTTCACCTTCCAGGACCAGCTCTCCAAGTTCCGTTCCTTCAATAAAAGCCTTTTCTCTGGGAGGCTGCCACCATCCTGTCCACCCCTTAGATTCTCAACACGTCAAGGTTGTGGGTAAGCAAATGGACAGAGAAAAGTGAAAGATGAGGTGGGGAAAAACTGTAAAGTGCTAGTCACTCTCCAAGTCCATTCAGACAGCTGTGCAGAAAGACACCTCTACATTTCTACATCCAATTACCCAGAATCAGCCTATGGCCAACAGCATACCTCTCTCTCTCTCTCTCTCTCTCTCTCTCTCTCTCTCTCTCTCTCTCTCTCTCTCTCTCTCTTCACACACACACACACACACACACACACACACACACACACACACACACGATCCCAGGCATCTTCTAAGATTGGATTTAGCCCAGGATAATCAGGGGGTTCTTTGAACTTGGATGGGAAAAAAATATTGCATCTTCATTCTCACAGATATCTAAGGAAAATGTAGCATTTCCTTTATTTATTAGCATAGTATTAATAGTAGTATTTCTGCATTTGTCACTTTATAATTGTTGCACATATGGTTTAATGTTCATGGCCACTTAGCAAATAAGAAAACTGCTAGACCCACCGCTGATCTTATTAATTAATGCTTCTATAGAAACTATATTTTTTTTCTTTTACAAATTTAGGGGTTTTCTTGATGTGTGTGTTACCAAGTAACTTGGCTCCTTTTTACTCTATGCCTTTCGCCTGATGGATATAAGCATTACTAGGTATCTAGTTGTTCTAGCATTTAAATACTATGTCATTTTTGCACACCTGGGTGTCCTTCCATTACAACATCATGTGCTAACGTCAGGATGGTGATAGTGGCCCCTACTTGTCACCACACCCAAGCTCATCTCTGACAATGGCTATTGTTGTTAGGGATGAGAGTAAATGAATAATAGAAATATTGCCTCTTCAAAGCCTCACCCTTCCATCTTAGAGGAATATTTTTCTAGGGAAGAAGAGAGGTCTGTGCAAACCTGGGACATAACCAGATGTGCTACGACTGGCGTCTGAAGTGTAAAGGGCCAAGAGCATAATAGGAGCCCTTCCCGTGAAGGCACAGCTCTCCTAGCATCAGTGTGCTCTACTTATTGACAAGAAATGCCGTGAATGGTGCCATGCAGCCATCTGGCGCTCTGGCCCAAACGTGTGCTTAGGTGCCACTTCCAAAGGCTACACAAACACAGTGATTTCCCTTTGTTTTCAGCACATGATAACAGCTGCATGCTGTCACCATGGCTTTTAGGAACAAATCTCTGTGCTTTTTTAAAAACAGAGCATCCTAAAGGGATGATTCCCATTATGTTGCAAACTGCCTCAAAGCATTATTAATATTCTTTATGTCCAAAGTGCAACTTCTAAGAAGGCTTGGAATGAATTCACACAGATAGTTACTGAAGCAAAATGAAAATGTCCCGTTGTGCTCACTAAAAGCCTGCTAACATAAGATTGATATTATGAACCATCCAGCAGGACCCAGGACAGTTTTCTCAACAAGAACCCTTTACCTGTGGAGCTCAGGTACTCTGCCAAATATTAATCCAGCCAGCTCACAGATGTGACCCAAGTCTAGGGTGTTCTGAGAGATGAAGCCAACAATCCTAGTTGTCTTAGGGAGAATTGCCTAGAATATTCATAGCTTCTGACCTCATACTTGCTCAAGAGCTTACAGGAAAATAATCTCCATTGCTGAAAGGGTAACTACCTTCCATAGTGGGTAGGATCTTTCAATCCCATGACAATTTAGAACCAGCTTAGAACTGTTTGGAAGAGTCTAAGATAAACACTGTTTGGGAACTAAGTGGTGAAGAGATTCCCTTAGCCCCAAAGAAGCCACCCCTAGGTCCTGGAATGTCCTGACAGGTAGCAATGTCTTCGCTAGCCAGGGGCCAGGAAGAAGAAATCTCATTCAAGACTCCATGGGGAGGGGAGACAGGCGCCCCAGTGTTTGAGCCACTCCCAGACTCCACCCTGCATGTCCTTCCTCCTAGCTGATGTTAATTTGCATCCCTTCTCTAGATACTATTTTTAAGTAAAATAGCTTTCAGTAATTTCTACAAATACCTTTAGAAAATTATTACACCCAAGAGTGACTATGAGAATCTCCAAATTTGTAGCCAGTTTACTGGGGGAGGGTGGTACACCCCAAGCTTGCAGCAGGAGTCTGAAATTCTGCCTCATGTGGACTGTTATTTCTAGCTGTCGACTTTTTCTAGCTCTGGGTAGGCTTTAAGAGGGAATCTGTGCAAATTTAGAATTTTATGGACTTGTAACATGTGGCTCATTAGAGAACAGCCTTTAACTGCGACTTAAAATGAGCAATTGAGTTGACTTTTGATTTAAATTAATATCATATTACATTTATTTTTTCTGAGTATTTAGAACATTAAGTTTGATGTCTTTTCAAAGAGTCATTTAAATACTAGAAAGGTTTTGTCTGAGTTGCACCCTGTTACCCAGCATTTCCATCTGGGCCATGTGCCAGTGCTGGGGAAGTTGGGGCACATAAAGTGTGGTTTAGGGATTTGAACAGAAAAGAATCAGAATATCAAAGGAATACAATTATGGATTTCAGATTTATTTAATATTTATCAATTAGACAAGGAAAAGATGCATAGAGCCGACTATAAGAAGAGAGACAAGGACACAAGGTCATGAATTCTGCACACACAAGGGACAACTGGGCAGTTGAGAGGAGGAAAGGGATCTGCAAGGGAGGGAGGAAGACTCCAATGGTAATGGTGGACTTAGAGTGCATTTACTGAGTTCTCACTAAATGCTAGGACAGTGTGGGGTGGTGGGATTCCTAGTTCATGGTGGAAGATACTCAGAGGAGAAAAGCAGGAGAACAGGGGACTGCCTGGTTAAAGTGACATTCAAGAGAAAAGGTCTTTTAATTCTAAGCTCAAAATCTGTTCCATAATTGGCTGGGGCTGGGGCTCAGTGGTAGTGCGCTTGTCTACCATGTGTGAGGCATCGGGTTCCATTCTCAGCACTACATATAAATAAATAAAAACAAAGGTCCATTCACAACTAAAAAATATTTTTTAAAAAATCTGTTCTGAGGCTGAAGCCAAGCACCAGCTCAGCCTCACCTCCCTGTACCTTGGTGCTTCCTGCATTCTGGCCCAGATCATGAGGGAATGACTGGCCAGTTGTCACTGTTCATAAATCACAGCCTCCTTTTAAGCTAATGTCTTCAGCCAAAGCAAGAACTGTGTGTGAGTTGGATTATATGCAAATAGGTGTACATCAGGTTATTTCCAGAACCTTCCTGAGCCAAATGAATGTTTTCCTTAGCTTGGAAGCTTGCTATGTGAAAACTTCATCTGTTATAGTGTCATTAGCTTTCATGGTCCCTGCAGAGCTCTCAGGGTGCACACTGAGCACAGGCATTTTAAGTGTCAGCACAGTAACCACAGACTAGGGTGAAAGGTGGCTGGTTTGACTAACAGCAGAGGCTCCCCTTCCCTTTCAAAAGCCAACTGAAATAAAAATAAGCAAATTTGAGTCACAAAACAGGAGACTACTTTTAGAAGCAAACTTTCTGGAAGTTGGAAACAGAGGAGTTATTATTTAAAATGCCCACACCTGTACACACACACACACACACACACACACACACACACAACAGGCAGAAAGCACTGCCAGAGCCATGAGCCACACATTCCAAGAGTGGCCAGGGATGCCCCGAGAGCCCATAGGAGGCAACCAAGATCAGGGACAGAGCAAAGACAAATCACAAAGTCAATGACAACACTGCAGAGGTGCCCATCTTCTGAGCTCTGTCCCTCCGCCTCACTCCCCTACCTGGGTCATGTCCCCTGAGGCAAAAGTCAGGAAGCCCCTTTTCCCTGGAGCCAGCATCGGCTCTGTGGGGAGAGGGAAGCATGTGCTGGAGCTCAGGAGAAGCAGAGCTGGGCTGGGGACACTTCTGGACCTCTGCAGGGGAGAGTGAGGCAAAGGGAACTAACTCCTTCCAAAGAAAGAAGCAGAATGAATCTGCTTACAGAGAAAAGCTCAGCCAGGGAGACTCACTAGTGTCTGTCCTGCCAGCGTCACTGAACCAACCTGACTGTTGGACTCAGCCCTCATCACCCCTTCCCCTGGGGATCTAGGGAAACACGTGTTGCATGTGACCCAGGAACAGCCACACAGCATGCTCCAGCTGCCTGCTCCACCCGCAGGTCCCCTGTTCTCTTCCTCTCTTCTGGATATAAAAATATAAATTTTTCTTTTCCTCTTCATGACGTCTGTGCTGCCGGTTCTTTCTGATTCCGACATGTTCTTCGTACTTTCAACTTGTTATTGGACTAATTCAATATGTTTGGTTTCAGGCTACCAAGCACAAAAATTGTTCCCAATTTTTCAAAAGCACATTGTTAGCCGTATCTCTTTTACTACAAACCCTCTTACCACACTTATCATCTATTATTTAACCATTTAACTCCAGATCACTATTGCCACTCATACTGTTCTCTGTTTTCCATTATTTACTTATTTCCATGCAAAAAGAGTTTGTTTGTCTTCTCAATGATTCTGTTTTTCAATATGTCCCATTACCACATTTCAATTACTTTTATCTTACAAGACTTGTACAAAAGACACTGTAATTGGGTTTCCCATATGACAAGAGTGAAGCAAGTCTTTGGAGTCTGTCAGGTTATCCTGTACATCTGTCTCTCCTCCCTACAGCCCTGAGATGCCTCCCACCCCACTTCTCATGCATTAAGAAAAAAAGAAAATAGAAAGATCTTCAAGAATCCCAAGGAAGCAGCCTACATGGCATCCACTATGATAAATAAGTCAACAACCCTGATATGGCTTAATATAACCACAATTTTCAGAATGGCATTGGCAAAACTAATTTCCTCAAGAGGTCAAATGGAGTCTTCAGTGGTTGAAACTTCTAGGCCAGCCTCGGCAATTCCACCATCCTGATGGAAGTGCGAATCCTCATCTATTTGTCTTGGTTAATTAAATTCTACCTGCGACAGGAACTGCCACCACTGCTTGTCTGTAAATTAGAAATGTTAATTATTTGAGAATATTCAGTGTTACCATGCCTGGGAAGTCGATTAACTACAGCCATGTTTTTGAAGGCTTGGGCCAAAGTCACTTTGAACTGACAAGATCTAATTATTCTTCTGGAATATCAATGAATCCTGAATGTCCAAGCCCAGAGCTGTTACCTTGCTGCCTTCTAGCCCCTAGCTGAGGATCTGACACATTAGTTGTAATTTTCATATATTATGCATCATTTTGAAAAACATGCAGAGATATAAGAACATCAGAGATACAAGTCAGAATAGTTTTCAAAACATGATGAGCAGGAAAAAGCAAATTTATTTTTTCTTTTATTTTTATTAGAGCATTACATAGTAGTTGGGTTCATTTTGACAAAAATCATACATGCAGGGAATTTGATTTACTCCATTTCAGTAATTGTTCTCTCTCCTTTCCTACCTTCCTCCCTCTCCTTATTCTCCTTCCTCTACTCTAATGATCTTCCTTTCACTCATGTTTATTTATTTTTGATTGGTGCTTTCTACAAATAAATAAAGGTGGAATACACTGTGGTATATTGACATATATGAACATAGCATAATTTTGTTAAATTCATTCCACGTTTCCTCCCCTTTCCCATCCCTCCTCCCTCCCTCTCCATCTCCTTCTTCTACTCCACTGGTCTTCCCTACACTTTATGATACCTGACTCCCCTCCTCCCCTTTCCCCTTATTTTTCTCTAGCTTATGCATGTAAGAGAAAACATTCGTCCCTTGATTTTGAGTCTGGCTTATTTCATTTAGCATGATGTTCTCTATTTCCATCCATTCACAAGCAAATGACATAATTTTCTTCTTCTTTATGGCTGAGTAAAACTCCACTGTGTATGTATACCACATTTTAAAAATCTATTCATCCATTGCACCACCTAGTTTTTTTGAGGAACTTTTATACTGCTTTCCAGAGTTATTGTACCAATTTGCAGTCCTAACAAGGATGTATAAGTGTACCTTTCTCCCACATTCTTGCTAGAATTTATTGTTCTTTGTGTTGTTCTTTATTGTTCTTCTGACTGGAGTGAGATGAAACTGCAATATAGTTTTGATTTGTATTTCCCTAATTGTTAAATATTTTTCATATATTTGTTGGCCATAATTTGTGTTTATTTTTTTAAGAAAGAGCTGTTTAGTTCTTTTGCCCATGTATTGATTGGATTATTTTCTGTTTATTTGCTTGCTTGTTTTTTGGGTTTTTTTTTTTTTGGTATTTAGTGTTAAGCTTTTTAAGTTCTCATTAATCCCCTGTCAGAGGAATAGCTGGTAGATTTTCTTCCATTCTGTAGGCTCTCCCCTCAAATTATTAATTGTTTTCTTTTCTTGGAGAAGATTTTAATTTGATGGCATCCCACTTATTGACTTCTCATCCTATTTCTTCAGATTTAGGGTCTAGTTGAAGAAGTCAGTGCCTGCATCAAGTGTTGACCTTATGTTTCTTCTAACAGTTGCAAAGCTTCTGGTCTAATTCCTAAGTTTTTGACTGACATTGATTTAACTTTTGTGCAGAGTGAGAGGGGATCTAGTTTCACCCTTCTACCTATGGAGATCCAGTTTTCCCAGCACTATTTGTTAAAATGGCTGTCTTATCTCCAACATATGTTTTTGGCACCTTTGTCAAGTATCAGATGACTGCAACTATGTGGAATTGTTTCTGTGTCTTCTATTCTGTTCCACTTATCTCCATCTCTATCTTGATGTCATTGGCAGCCTGTTTTGTTGTTATTGTTGCTGTTTGTTACTATAGCTCTTTAGTATAATCTGAGATCAGGTTTCCTGATACTTCCAATTTCACTCTTCTTGCTCAGTATTGTTTCCACTATTCTGGGTACTTTTATTTTTCCAAATGAATTTCAGGACTGTTCTTTTCTAGTTCTGTGAAGAATAGCTTTGGATTTTGATGAGGATTGCATTGAATCTGTAGATTGATTTTGATGCTATGGTCATTCTGACAATATTAATTCTGCCTATCCAAGAACATGGGAGGAACTTTCCATCTTCTAAGATCTTCAATTTCTTTCTCTTTAATTTCCTTCTCTTGCCTGATTGCTCTGGCTAGCGTTTCAATAACTATATTGAATAGGAGTGGTGAGAGTTGACATTCTTGTCTTATTCCTGGTTGTAGACAAAATGTTTTTAGTTTTTCTCCCTTCAATGTGAGATTGGCTTTGGGTATGTCATATACAGGATATATATATATATATATATATTCTTTCTACCTGCAGCATTTTTAACATGAATGGGTGCTAGATTTTACCAAAGACTTTTTCTCCATATATTAGATGATCTTATGATTCTTCTCCTTAATTCTATTTATGTAGTGAATTACATTTATTGATTTGCATATGCTGAACCCACTTTGTATTCCTGGGATAAAACCCACTTGATTGTGGTGTATAGAATAAAAAATTATCTTCTTGATATGTTTTTGAATGTGATTTACTAATATTTTACTAAATTTGCATCTGTGTTCATCTAGGATATTCATCTATAGTGTTTTTTCCCTTGATGTGTCTTTGTCAGGGTTAACTGGCTTTATAGAATGGACTTGGAAGTGGGAGTGCTCCCTCCATTTCAATTTCATGGGGAAAAATTGAGAAAGACTGGTCTTAGTTCTTCTTTTAAAGTCTGATAGAACTCAGCTAAAAATCCATATGGCAGCAGGCTTTTCTTTATTTGAAGACTTTTAATAGTTCTTCCATTTCATTATTTTATCTGGTTAGGTTTTCTATATCTTCCTGGCTTAATTGGGAAGGACACATGTGTCTAGAAATTTGTCAATGTTTTCTAGACTTTCCAGTTTACTGAGACTAAATTTCTAAATAGCTTCTAATGATCCTCTGGATTTGAGAAGGTGACATCTCATCTGTGGTGACTTCTCTTTTTCATCTCCTATTTTGTTTATTTTGGTTAGTTTGGCTGAGGGTTTATCAATCTTATTTATGTTTGAAGAACCAATTTTTTGTTGCATAGATCCTGTGTATTGCTTTTTATTCCAAAATTTGGCTATCCTCTCTATAATTAATAAAACCCTATCTTGTTCAGGCGATGACATCAATTGGGGGTAAGTTATGATTAATTTAACCCAGTCATGGTGCTATGGACTGAGTGTCTGAAAATTCTTCTGTTGAAGTCTAATCTCAAATGTGATGGCATCTGGAGGGGCCTCTGGGAGGTGGTGGATATGAAGTTATCCTTCCTCTTTATGTGTAGGATTAATGCCTTTATAGGGACAGATGCAAGTTTCCCTCACTCTCTGGACTCTGCCATGCATGGCAGAGTCCAGAAAGCGAGGGCACAAGGAAACTGCCATCTGTACCCAGAAGGCATGCCTTGAGCAAAACCAGATCTGCCAGTGCTGTGGCAGGGGACTTCCCAGGTTCCAGAAATGTTAGAAATATATTTCTGTTTCAGCCACCACTCTTCAATATTTGTTACAGCAGCTTGGAACAACTAAGACACATGACAATGTCATCCCTTCTGCTAGTAGCTGTCATGCTAGTGTGGTTTATCTGGGTGGGTACCTAGTGTAGCCCTGGCCAGTGAGATGGTAGGGAATTATGGGGCGGGAGGTGTTTCTGAATAAATGTTTCTTTGAAATTAACAAGTACACTGTAAAAGATTGGCATGTTCTATTCTTTTCCATGTCACTGAGTGAGGATTTCACTCCTGCTAGTGCTGCAGCTCTCTACAACTACCCCTGAGTTAGTCTGACAATCCTTGACACAGAGGTGGCAGAGCTAAAAAAAAAAAAAAAAAAAAAACAGGAAGTTACGAATGTCATTGAGCTGCAGAATTAACCATACTTTAAGCCAAACTCTCTCTTGCTGTCCTGTTAACTGAGATATGCTTTTACTATTGCTTTAATAGTTGGAGATGGTGTAAGAGTTAACACTAATAGTCTAGGACAGATAAATATCAGTTCTTTAGGAGAAGGCAAGTTTCTCTGGTAATTAACAGGAATTTTTCTCAGAAATGTTTTCAAGTGGAACTCCAGAAGCAGGACAATAACAACATCCTCAAACAACATTCTTGGATTAAATGTACAATAGATTTAGCACCAAAAAGCAATCGGTGAGAACCAGCCATCAAGATCATGCAGTCTAACCACACAGACAGAGATGTCTGTTAAGTCTGGCTTTATTCAAAACAAAGGCTAACCTGTCTTGAGGAGTTTTTCCCAAAGGGTGCATCAGAAGTTCAACTGTCAGTTTAATAGTAGAGATTCTGCCAAAACAAGAAGGCAAAGCAAGACTGGCAGGGAGGGAGAGGACGCACAAGATCAAATAAGCTTAGGAACTGCTGGGAGAGCAAAGTAAACAATCCCGCAAGGGTCCATGGTAAACTGATGTGTATTAAGAATGCCAGAAGTAGTACTTGGTGCATAGCATTTCCTACGCTGATCCGACTACAGAGTTCTTCATGCTCAGGACATTCACAGGGAAGGTTTTTCTATATTCTTATCATATAGAATATAAAGTCAATAATGTTCTCTCTGTTCTTCCATATAGATCACTCAGTAGGAAAATGTGAGCAATTAATACACTGAATATCTTCAAAATTGCCACAAATATCATTGTTCTACTGGACACTTTTGGCAGATGGATACTAGCAGTCTAGTTAACCACATCTCCTCTCAAGTGCTGCCTATAATTTAGATACTATTTAGGTGAAGAATACAGCTGATATCCATTTTATGGAAAAGAAATAGGTTGGTAGAAATTCTTCTACCAGTTGGTCGTCCCACCTACAGTGTCCATGAACCTGGAGGACAAGTAGGAAAATAAAATAATCATCATTTTACACTATTTACTTTATCCAACTTCTTGACTTCAGCAATGTTTGCCCATATTTTATTGATGAGGTTCAGGGTCCTCTAATTTTGTTCTGCAATGAGAAGTAATGCTTCTTTCTTTGTTTTATAAGCATTTATTGGAAACTCCTAAGAATGAATGTTATAAATTAGAAAATACATGATGATAGAAACTCCTAACAAATTTGGTCATTAAACAATAAAAATCTCAGTTGCTAGAAAGAAGAAAAAAAGAACTATTAGGTAATTTTTCAACATCCCAGACAAATATAAAAATGAGATTAAAAGTATAAATGGTCAAGTTAATGATTCACTATGAAAGTAGCACACTCATACCCCACTGAGTCTCCAACATGCTTGATGGCAATTGATAAAGGAGTCATGTTATTAAACTGAGGCTAGTTGGTATTTACCATGAAAATACTATGAACATTATAATTCACAGAGATCTATAATCCCTTATCAGTTTTCTCATAAATCTCTCCTCTTTTGAATTCATCCAGGAAATTTTAACCTATTGTTTTCACTATTCAGTTTTTACGAAATCCTGATCAACTCCTAGATCAGGACTGTTCCAGTCAACAAGTATCAATAAAAACTGTACTAAGTAACAGATGTTGTGCCAGATGCTGGAAGTGCAGAGCTGGAGAAGATATGGTACTTAACTTCAAGAAGCTCAGTCACGTAAATCTTACTATGTGTATGCCAGAGATTGATTGTTACTTAAGTGTTCATAATCATAATGAGAACAGAGAGTGGAAAAGTCTTATAAGTAATTATTAATGAATAGCAATTGCAACAAAGAGGCATAGGCTCCTACAATTGTGGGGGACATTTACTTTGCGTTAGGGGGCCAGTACTCAGATATTGCATCTGCAGAAACACTGAAACAACTGGAAAACTTAGTCATTGGCATCCAGAAACAGTGCAGATTTGATTATTTTGAGGCTCCTTTATGTGTATGTACAATTGTCATTTGAAATAACATCCAATTTGGCAAATAAATATTGAATGTGTACTATATTTAGACCATGTGGTCTGATCTGGGAGATAGAATAGATAAAGGAGAAAAGAATGAACACAAAATGAAAGAGTAGCATCTGAAACCTCAAGAAACTTACACAGTGGTGGGAAGGAACATTGAAATAGCGAATTTAAACAGAAAACAAAAAGGGGGAAAAAGAAAATAACAATAAGGAAACAGATTGGAAAACAAGATGGCAGGGTGATGATTGAGAAGAGTTTACAGTTGCCTTCCAGTTTCCAGTGGGGTTCCGTCCTAATGAATTTACCATGAATAGAAAATGCTATAATCTGAAAATCCACTTAACACACTAACCACTGAGCCCAAAGCTCAGCCTCATCTACCTTCAGCACATCCACATGTGCATTAGGCTAGAGTTGAACAAAATCATTTAACACAAAGTCGTGTTCTAGTTGACTGTTGAACATCTCAGGCAATTTATTGAGTATTTTATTGAAAATGAAAAACAATGATTATGTTTTTCCTAATGTTTTCCATTATGTGTTCACATCAGCATGAAGACAACACACCGTAGGCTGAGCCACCCAAAGTCCTGGGCTGTCCATACAGGGTCAGCAGTGTTTTCACTGGGTATTGAGGAAGGAGGGATGACGTTATTACAGTTAAATAAGAGAAATCCATCTTCCATCTTAAACTTCAATCTTCTGCTCTTCTAAAACCCAGTCTTGCCATCACTCTTGGCAGATAGAAACCTTGTCCCACTGACTGGGTCTTGAATTTATGGCACTTATATACTTAGAAGGTTATCAGGAAATAAGTTGCTTTTAACACCAACTTTTCTAGTTTATAATGGGGTTGGGGGAAAATCCAGCTGTCATGGGGGTTATTTGACTACAAATTTATGTCTGCTCACAGACGCTTAGATCACAAACTCATTCTCCATAGCTCAATAAATAGAATCCATATATCAAATGTTATAGCTAAAAGGTACACAAGCCATCATGGAACCCAAATAGCTTGAATTTAGAAATGAGAAAAGCCTTAAAGAAGCCAACAGAATTGCCGAAGGTCACACAGGGATTTTTTTTATAACTGCAGTGGCACCAGAAATTGAGACTGCAGTGGAGCCAACCACCTCCTTGCTATCATGCCCAGCTTCTTGCTCTTCTTGGATTTGCCAGTGTTGAAGGATTCCAGTCGCAGGGCCACCTGGCTCCATGGAAAGAGTTTTGTTTGGGTGTCTTTTCTGACACTCTGTGTGCAGGAATTACTGTCAATGTGATATAGCAAGGGCTCCTGTCTTCCTCTGGAAACTTTCCACACACATCCAGAAATGGTCCTCAGCAGCTCCTCGTTGTCTTTCTCCAACCACAACTTATGTATATTTTCCTGTGAAAAGGAAGATGCCTTATGCACAAATTAGCATCTGTCTTGTTCAGGCTGAATCTGTGTAATCAGTACCCTAACGAGAAAAATGACTCATAATTTTTGCCTTATGTTTCTTTCAATTTGATAAATTAAAAGCCAATGCCAAATTGCAGTTCTGAAGATGCAGCTGAGATACATGTTGAAGTGCGACGGCCGCACAGTCTTCATGGGAAGAAAAGCCACAGCTGCTTCATCTGTAAGCGTGCTTGAGAAATAATTACACTCCTGAGAGAAACACCAGTCCAGGAATTCATGGGATTTTTATGAACCAAACCAAACCAAACAAAAAACCAATCAGCATGTCCTTCAAAATAAACAATTGTTAGTTTCTCCAGTCTGTGTTGTATTCTTTGAAGAGGAGGCCAGATGATCCTAATTTCCAACTATTTAGTCCATTTTCTGCTTAATTAATATGCTTAAATATTAACAGTATCTCAAGGGTTTTCTACAGAGAAGTTGCAATATTGTATCATCTGGTTCCTATGTTTGGGGTTTATAATTCTCATTTAATTTTAGCACACAATAAAAACATTCATGCCCTGACATGTTAACATGCAGAACTGATGTGATTACACAAGTTCACTTAGCAGTGGACTTTGCCCATGGACAGTATTACAATAATGTCCATAAACATTCTGTAGTCATTTTTATCTGCTGTCCAGTGACGGAAAGTAGATCTACCTCTAGTGGGAAATATCAAGAGGCCTGCAAGATGCATGGTGTCCACAGAGAGCTTTGAAAATATAAGATCTAAGTCAGAAAGCTAAACTAACAGCAAGCTCCCCTGCAAATTATATGAACAGTTCTAATCAATTCTCACACTTTGATGCACTAATATACCGTGCATGGTTTAAAACTATGTGTTCAAATGGAACTACGGTTTATTCTTTGAGAATCAAACTACGTGGCCTGATTGGGAAAGTCACATACTACAATCTTAGGTTGCACATGGAGAGCAGGAGGTCCAGGTCGATGGAGGCTGGGGTTCCACTGCATCCAAAGCACAGCCGGAAAGGAACAGCCCTGTAGAAAAGAGGCAGCTAGTCAAGGCCAAGGGCACCCAATTCGCAAGGCTGTAGCTGCCTGTGAACGGACTGATGTCAGGATCTGTGGGTGCTCTAAGGGCAGGTGCAAACAGTTGGAGAGCGGGATGCTCTTGTAGTTGTAGTGCTTCTCCACGGGCTGTGTATCAAAGCACAAGAGCGCCCTCGGCGATTGGGAGATCTGGGAAGCCATCTTCCCCAAGGGTTCCAAGTGTCCCCAGTGCTAGCGGCATAGCGTCCCAGTGCTGTGCAGTGAGAGCACGTGTTACTTAAGTGGCGTGCTTGCCACACTGTTTAACCCGAATCTGATGGTGAAAGCAGACCAGACAGACCCAAAAAACTGTGGAACATTCTCTAAGCCAACAGTCCTGAATCCCTCCAAAGTGTCACTGTGGTCTTAGAAAACAGACCTTAAGAGATTAAAAAGACATAAGCATATTACATATTTCAGAGAGGTGGCCCTGCTCTGCCTCCTCAGCCCTGACAAAATAGAGCTTTACTTACCCTTAACTACTCATTTCAAAACCATCAAAATGATAGAGATCCTAGAAAACACTGGTCACGCCCTTAACATAGCAGGCAGAATGTGAAGTTATGATAATGCATGTCTCTGAGACCTGGCTGTTAGAATCATTATTCAGCCACTTATCAAATGAAGTGATTTATTGCCAGGTAGAAAAAGAAACCAGAGGGGCTGGGGTTGGGCTCAGCGGTGGAGCACTCGCCTACCATGTAGGAGGCACTGGGTTCGATCCTCAGCACCACATAAATGTAAAATAAAGATATTGTGTCCACTTGAAACTAAAAATAAATACTCAAAACAAAAAAAGAAAAGAGAAAAAAAAACAGAGTCAGCTCCAGCTGGTAGTCCCAAGAATGGTTAAGTTACAGTCCAGTGTCAGTCCTCCACTCTGTCTCCCATGGTGGCAAACGTCCTTCCAGTTCCAAATTTCACATCCTGATATGCACCATGTAAAAGCCAAAAGAGACCCTCCCGGCTCTCATGGGAAGTCCCACAATCCTCACTGCAAATTTCTTGCCATCTCTCTAAGGCCAGAAGGAGTCACGTGGCCTTTCCTAAACCCACCACAACAACGTCAGAGGAGCTGTTACTGAAGCCAGAGTTAGACAGGCAGTCAGTGTAGACAGGTAAATTGAGTCAGGTCGGATGGTGGAGGCCAATTTGAGGCTGTCCCCTGAGGGATTGAAATGTTAATCCTTTCAGAGCCCTTCCTCCACCCTTATCTAGAACCTGCCCCTGCTCCAACCTGTTGCAAAGGTAACCTGTCCCAGAAATTGCCCCTCCCTACAGGGAGCCATAAAGTCGTTAATTAATGTGTCCATGGCTGCTCCAACTGACCCTCCCCCCATCCATCTGCTTCTCACCTCTTGGCCATTCCACTGGGCATCTCCTAGACCTAGTCATGTACACAGGAAGGAGAGAGATAAGGGGAAGAGGTCAGGAGAACAAAGGAAGCCTAGGACATAAAAAGGCAAAACACCTTCACTTCTTAGTATACCAGGATACCAGCTGTATCTTCTTAGTATACCAGGATACCAGCTGTATCTTCTTAGTATACCAGGATACCAGCTGTCTTCTTAGTATACCAGGCTACCTCCTGGGAGAAATCCGTGTTACCCCTTTTTAAATAAGCCCTGCTTCATATGCTTGCCTCGGTGTGTTTCTCTAATGTTCAAACCTCAACATGTGAGGGAGCAGGACTGGTCACCCATATCATTACCTCTATTTAGATGAAACCCCCAGGGTGTGGGGCACCAGGGGCAGACTGACTGTCTGCACCTCCCGTGCCTCCCCTGGTCTCCTGGAGGGTCTGACTGTCCTGTGCTCACGCCTTCCCTCCACCTGCCTCCATTAGACTGAGAGTCCCTGACAAGAACCCACTACTCGGCAAGCCAGCAGGTGTCGGGACCACAGACACTCTGTGTGCTTTTGGTGAAAATTCACAGAACAGAGGGAGAGAAGAAAGCAGAAAAAAAAAAAAGGGAAAACACGACTTCATCATGGAAGATGAATTAGAAAACTGCTATTATACAGTTATTTATTATTATTATTATTATTATTATTATTATTATTATTATTATTTATCTGCATTAGTAATCCTTCTAGGAACTCATCATATGGCACAGTCACAGCCATGGTCACCCACTGACCTGGGCCTGCACAGATCAGGGAAAGTAGCAAGGATCATAGACCCTCTGCTGAACATATTTCCAAAAGTAGGGCCTATGGAAAATGTTTAGGACACATGTCAAGGCCACAGCGTGGAGAGTATGATAAAAATACTTTAGTAAAAGCTGCAGGACAGCGAGGCCAGGGGAAATATGGAGAGGGCTTCGAAGAATACCATCTATTTTTGAGGGGAGGGGGAATGCCGAGGATTGAACTCAGGGACCCTTGACCACTGAGCCACATCCCAGCCCTATTTTGTATTTTATTTAGAGACAGGTTCACACTGAGTCGCTTAGGGCCTCGCTAAATTGCTGAGGCAGGTTTTGAACTTGTGATCCTCCTGCCTCAGCCTCCTGAGCCCCTGGGATTACAGGCATGTGCCACCATGCTCAGCACCATCTATTTAATGTCTGCTCTCTAAGCAACCAGGAGGGTAGCCCTGCCCCGGTCCGTGTCATTCCCCATGTCCCCCACACCATGCCAAATCTTGCCACACCTCCCTGCTGCAGCTCATGCAGCAAAAAATACTGTGTCCTTTCTTGTGCCCGGCACTGCTTTAGACAGCTGGGATGCACAAGTGAACAAATCGGATAAACCTTTTTTTAAAGATGGTTTTCTCAAGTGTTGTGTTAGAGCAACAGAAAGCTAACATGATCTACATGATGTGGTGCCTTGTGTTTAGCCCACATGCTGGTTCTAGAAGAAATAGGTAAGCCTTTTGACTAGGGTAACTGAGAATACGTTCAGGCAGAATATATTCTTCCCCAGCTACCCCTTTCCTGTATAATATATCCATCATAAGAAAAGTAACGCCAGGACAACTTGGACTCGGGAAGCTGACTGGAGTGTCAGAGGAGGCTTCTCATTTGTGTAATCAGCTCAGTAACCTGAGGAAATGCCTGAAACTAACATGGATTAGTTATAACTGAAGTCTGGATATAATACATGTGAGTATATGAGAGGGAAAAAATGATGGAAAATCACCCCAGGAAAAATATAATTTTCAGTATTTTTGTTTTGCAAACTCCTACTCTATTTTCTGAACCTGTGTGATATAGAAAATATTGCTATGCTGATTTCCCAGGTTATTGGAGAATATTTTATGATTCATAATGCAAAGCTAAGAGGACTAACATAGAACTTAATGTACCCTAAGGTTCTAAAATTTAACCACATTTTTCTTGTTAACCAGTAAACAACTTTTGAGTGTCCATCAAATCAGCACACTGACGGGTGAGCCATGGACCATAAATATGGCTCTTCCATTTCTCAAGGAATCTAGAATAGGAGACAGATAGAGGTCTGTATGCATACACACCTTCACAGATATACAGGCACACACAATTATATCATGAAGCAGAAGGGGACAGAAGAGACAGAGAAGGCGCAGAAAGATAGCTACAGTGCAAAGAGAAGCCACAAAGCAATAAGCAACTCTACTGGCTACACGTAGCCATGTTTCAGAGACCTGCTGCAGCTGGGTGCTATATACCTCCTATTCTAAGATGTTAAAAAATCAGACCAAGACAAACGTCCCAGTCAAGGCCAGACGGCAAGGTGGTGACCCTAAAAACTGCTCAGAGTGCAAGGCTGCGTCTCATGGCCCCAGGAGTTCACCTGGTATGGTGCCCAGTGTTTTTACCCTCACAAGGCACAAAGCAGGGTACTCGGGGAGTCTCATTTCACCTGTGAGGAGGCAGCAGCACAGAGAGCTAAGAGCCCTCCCAACACCACACAGCAAGGGGCAGAGATGGGCCTACCCAGGCATCCTGCCCCTGGAGTGCAATGCTTAGCCACACCCATTTGCTCCCTGCAGCCACTGTCCTCTACATGGATCCCGAAGGCTTCCTTACAAAGCTGGTTTAAATGGGAGCCTAAGAACCTGTCCTTCATGTGGATATGAATTTTCTTGGGGCATTGGAAGAACAAAGGCTTGCAGGTGAAGCAGTAGTGATTTCTGCACCTGAGACAACCCTCTGAGGCCAGGCATGCTCCTGCCGTGACCCCAGAGGAATGATCTCAAGCTCTGGACATTTTCATCTTATGAAGACAAGTTTTGCCTGTGCTTCTTTTTCATTTGATTCCAGTATTCCTTTCAACCGTCTTCCAAACATATCCCCAAGTTCTCAGAACTGAGCGGGTGAACAAAGAGCAAAGCATGTCAGGGGAAACGTGAAGTGAGGAACTCCTGAGATGTGCTTTCTCCCCTGTGGGTGAGTGTGGTCCTCATCTGTGTGCATGTCCCAGCCTTGTTCAGGTAAAGTGATGATGAAGGTTTTCTGAAAGAACAGGAGGAAGAGAGCACGTCCTTCCTGTGGCGTGGGCTGCAGTGAGCTGCTGCATGCTGCTGAGGACAGGACATCTGTCCTTCTGTAGGCCAGGCAGCTGCTGAGATTCATGGCTATTGACTTAGGACGAGTGGAAGCCCAGACAGTTTCTTCTCAATTTAACCTAAATTTGCACTGGGAGCTGTGAGGTTTACTCACCACTCTGGGTTTCTGTGAAATAACAACATGGAGCTGGTCAGAGCCACAACTGGACAAGAGTGAAGATCCCAGAGAGGACCCTCTGTCTGGTGGGGCTTTGGCACCTATGTTCTCATTCAATCTTAAACAACCTAATCTTGTGAGTGAAGAAACCTAAGTTCACCATGATTTAGGAATTTGCCCAAGTCCATATTGTAAATGATCAAAGTCCTGTCAAGCTGATGCCAGGTCCCCTCACACCTCCTACGTGGACAAGGCTGCGTTACACAGCATTGTATTAAAGTAGAGCGAAAGTGGAGGTGGGTGTGGGGGTGCTGTACTTTAAACTACTGGGTGCATATCTGAATTAGAACTCAGCTTCACTCACTCTCCTGAGCAACACTGTCCTCAACTCTGTCTCTGGTTCTTTACTTTTAAGGTGTCTTGTAATCAAGCTGTCTGGTTACCTGGTGGCTGTGGTGCACAGGGATTCCTCTGTGCAAAAGTACAGTTGCTATGCACACAGGCCCCGTCTCTCTGGGAAAATATCCTGAGATTTCAGTTTTAATCTTAAACCCCGGACACTGACTTCTAGTGGCAGAAGATTCTGAAGACGAATCAGCAAGACCACCATAACACCTCACCCTGCTGTAACCTTCCTATTTATCTGCTGTCCAGAAACTTCCTCATAAATGACCTTTGGATGATAAAACCTATATAATAAACATGTGGAACCAGCTTGGGGCCACTGTTCTTGCATCAGAGGACAGCACTACCTGACTCCAGATTTATAAATGTTTGTATGCTTTTCTCAATTCCCCACTTCCCTACCAGTTTCTGAATTAATGGTCACACAGGTCGAGACAGTTGGCACCTGGACAGAGACCCAGATGCAGTGGAACTTTTCTCTGATGATTAAATCAGGGGAAACTCCTGGTGGACATGGTCATTTAAATAAAGGTTAGGAGGGCAAGCATATATCAGGTAAAATACAGGATACACATGATTCAAAGAAAGGGATTTTTATTTTGCTTCCCTTAAGACTTTGCTTAAATCAAGGAAGGCACAGTTGTCACAGTTTTTAAATTTGTTACTAAAACTGACTCTTGGTTTCCTAAAGAGGGAGCAGCAGTAAAATGTAGATATGGGAGAGTCTTGGTAAACAGCTGCAAGCTAGCTGTGTAGCCGAGGAGCTGAATACGATTCCTGTGGATACCTTCCCTTTGTGGTCCTTGGTAGAAGATTGTCTCAATCCATCTCATAAAAGTGTAAAATGGTTGGCTTCTGACATGATTCCTGGCTTTAAAAGTACCATTAAAGATTGTAGGCCAGTCATGGTGGCACACACCTGTCCATGTACTGAGAAAGGAGGATTGTGAGTTCAAAACCAGCCTCAGTGAAAAAAAAAAAACAACTCAGTGAGACCCTGGCTCTAAATCAATACAAATCAATACAAATAAAATATAAAATAGGGCTTGGGATGTGGCTCAGTGGTCAAGTGCCCCTGGGTTCAATCCCTGGTACCCTCCTCCCAAAAAAGTGTAAACAATTAACAACAAGTACTTTGCTGACAGCACCTCTCCCTCCCCCACCAGAGCACTTGCCTCCTGAGACTAAACAAAAATTAAAGGTGGATAGGGCTAATCAGGCCAAAAAAAAAAGTATAAGTACCCAGTTCAGCAATATTGTCACCAGTACAATAGGGTTTCCAGAAAAGACATAAACTATAGCACCATATTTTCAGAAAATCCTGCAAGATTTATAAAGCTTATAAAAAACAGTTTAGGCAAAAGAAATATCCCTTTTAAATCTGGCACTTGGCCATGCTGCTTTCTTAACAAATTTCTCCCTAAATGCTATAGTACAAAAAGAGAAAAATGGAATGAGCTGACTTTAATCTTAGCTAAAAGAGCAGTTTGATTTGATAAAGATGTTCTACAAGCTCTTTTACTAAAGTATTATGGCTTCGTAATTTTTTTCTGGAACTCCTGTTTTTTTTTTTTAAATTCTATATTTTTGAGCTCATAATTTTATGGTGAATTCACATTTGATCTCACATATCTAAAATAATGTATTTTCCTGATCAGTCTTATTTTATCTAACTATAAAGGATTTTACACCCTCTTTGTTTAGAGACCAATTTTTCTTAGGGTTTATTCTCAAATACATTTAATCAAATTATTTTTACTAAATCCTAAAAGTTACATAGACATGGTGATATTGGGGGTAGATCTTACAGGCATCAAGGACAAATGTTCAGCTATCTGAACATTTGTTTTCAGTGTCCATCATGGCTATTAGATTTTACACCTAGCATTTCCAATTCGCAGGCCTGCCCTATATTTAACTCATGATGTAAAAGTCTGATGGGTTCTATTTTAATTTCTAACGAACTAAATCTAATAGAGGCTTTAATAAACATCTGTAACACTGCCTCTTAACTATGGCACTTAGAGGGAGTTACAAAATCTTTGTTTCCTGTCTGTTTTGTGTGTGTGCACACCTGTGTATTGTGCTGTTGTGTCTAAATATGTGCTTGTGTCAATATTCATGTACATGGTATGAAAATGAGCATATAGATAAATGATGACTCATAAATTAATATTTAACGAATATTCATATTTTTTTTTTACTTTAAGTGACTTAAAAAAAGAAAAGTTCAAGGCTGGGGTTGTGGCTCAGCGGTAGAGTGCTTACCTCACATGTGTGAGGCACTGGGTTCAATTCTAAGCACTGCATATAAATAAATGAATACAATAAAGGTCATCAACAACTGAAAAAAAATTAGTTAAAAAAATAGGTACAGTTTGGATTGGGCAAACAGATAAAAATAAAGATGTCTTTAAAATTACCAAATTGCAGGTTTTTCTAGCTGGTCAGACAATAAAGTATTGGTTTCTATAAACTGTCTAAGATGTTATATTCATTGATTCTGTTTCTTTTTTAACAAAAAAGAGATGGTTAATACTGTAAACTACATTTGTTTCATATCTTGGGTTTTACAGTTAAAAATAAGTAAATTAGATTTAACATAAATTAGATTAATTTTCATAAATATGTTAAAAGAGACATCTGATTAATTTATAAAATTAAAGTGTTAATACATCGACTACTAAATATAAATTCAAGCACTCTTAACCAAAATATATTTAAACGTTATATGTGTTTTTTAAATTGGTAAATTAAAAAGGTCTGAGATTGCTTTGTTTCTGTGTCTTCAATAAAAATAAAGATACTACTTGAATCAAATGTATGAAATATGATATGTCAAAAGCTTTGTAATGTTTTGAACAATCAATAAAAAAAAATAAAGGTACTGGGAGTTAAGATTCTGTCAGGTGTGATTTATATACTAAGAGTGTAAGAAGATTTAGTCACATTTCAATTAAAGTACTATAAAAACAAAAATGGTTCTCTTATTAAAGTAATTTGTCCAGATTCAAAAATTTCATAAGGACTGTTTCAAAATGTATATTTAAAAGGGGATCAACAGGTAAAAAAAAAAAAAGGAGATAAAAGGGTTTAGGTATAGAAATATATTTTAATATAAAAAGTAAAAAAATATGTTTGGATAAAAAGGCTTTTGTCTAGTTTTAAAAAAGTTTGTAAAATATCTAGGTAACAAAAAATTTGTGGAGGATAAATTTCAAAAGGGAAGTAATTAACTTGGTTATGTATAATTAACATAATTGCTAAAGTTGTTTAAGGCATTTTCCTCTTTTGTAAAGAGAGTTCCTAATCTAGGAGGCTGGCCTTGTGTGGGTTTCTGGCATGGAACATGCTTACAAAAACAGATTTAAAAAAAAAAAAAAACTGTTCTTTTCACAGACATCTGTTCCATTTCAAAAGAAAACAGTCAGACTTCTAGGACAGTTATTTACAATCCAAAAGGTAGGGACTCATGGTTAATTAAATTTCCAAAAAAAGACTGAGAGAGGAAAGGGGAACTTATCCTTTCTCCAGACATAAATCAAATATTAATGTCCCAATATAAACCACAGTTTAACCCTCTAAGTGTTAAAATAACAAGGATTTCTTAAAACATTAATTTTCTCTTACTTTATCAAGATAATTTCTTGTGTCTATCAGAGGACAGCACCCACCTGATACCAGCTTTCTCTCTAAATGTCTGTGTGTCTTTTCTTATTCCCCCCTTGTCCCTCACCGGTTTCTGAATTAACGGTCACACAGGTGGAGACAGCCAATATTATCTACCTTGAGTGTTCGTGAGACTAGGAGAGACTGGGTTTGAAATGTTTAGCGTAGTACTTATTACACAGTAAACATCAGTAGGCAGTAGGTAGTATTTTAAATTCATAAACTACCTTTCATTATGTCCCAAACCTGCATAAAACATTCAGTAGAGAAATATCCCCACTTCCTAAGTACACCTGTGTGAGGGGTCGTCAGTGGCCTGCTCAACCTGCTACTCTGCAGCGCTGTACATAGCAGCTGTCTCTGGAAGGACACTTGCTAAGTGGCACCACAAAAAAGGAATTGTGTGACCCATGCCAGTGCCGGGGACTCTCGCCAGGATTAGGAAGCAGCAGTGCCAGGACTGACTCCCCCAGGGACAGTCAGGGTGCATACCAACTCAAGCTCTGGGGAGAAGCTGAGCTCAGGACAGCTGGCGCCCAGAACTTATCCCATGGCCGGAGGCAGCACACCCTGCTGTAGAAGCCCAGCAGGCTCTTCCAGCTTTTCTAAGAAGGGGCCGCTATCTAAAATGAGTGTCCCAAGTTATGCCCAACTAGCTGTTCATGGGACTATTTTGCTAAATTTTTAAATCCTTTCAACTTTAAAAAATTTTTTCAAAAAAATATTAATTTTCTAGAATTCTTAACGAGCTAATAGTGCAATCAAAAGGTAGGAGTGACACCTTCCCTGATGAAGAAATTAACTGGCCTGTGATCTCAAAGACTTGAACAAGCAGGGGCCAATCATAAGCATAAGCAAGCAAGCACATCTTGATAAAAAGCCTATCACTGTAGACCAGCTCTGGGGACCCTCATTTGTGCTTAGAGGTCCTTGGATGTGAAGAAAAGACTACATTCGCCTGGGAAGTAGCCCTGAGTGTACAGGAGGGGCTTTTTGGTTTTTTGTTTGTTTGTTTGTTTGTTTTTAGCTGTAGTTGGACACAATATCTTTATTTATTTTCATGTGGTACTGAGGATCGAACCCAGTGCCCCACGCCTGTGAGGCAGATGCTCTACTACTGAGCCCCAGCCCCAGCCCAGGAGGGGTCTTCTTAAAAACAGACTTCAAGGCCCAGGCCAAAGATGGGATTCCAAGGAGCCCCAGGCGGAGGCCAGGGACTTAAAGTTCTCATAGGATCGCCGGCCATCCAGACGTATTTACAGAGAGCAGTTAGGAAGCACTGCCCCTGGCCCTCAGCCCGGCTGCTACATGTCCCCTTATCTGGCAAGCTTTTAAAGCTTTTAAAGTCTCAGAAGGCCAAGAGTCATGGAGGAGCTTGAAAGTGCTAAGCAGGCTGTGACGATTCGACACATAGTCACATGAAACACCTCTGAGGTCTTCGGGACCTCACGGCACACTGCCTCCTACTTAGGTTTCAGTCATTAGGAAGGGGCTGAGCCAATCTAGATGACCAGTCATGAGCCCCTCCTCTCCTTTTAATTTTACTACAAGAAAAGGGATGCAGTAAACTCCTTTGGCTACTTTTGAAGAAGGTGATGAATGGGAGGTTTTACAACAAGTGCCTCATTAACATAATAAATGAACAAACAGGGTCCTATTTCTCTCCTCTTAGTTCTCCTGCACAGTTGGGATGATGCTGCACAGTTGGGATGATGTTTTTTTTTGTTTTTTTTTTTTTTTTCATTTTTGCTGAGTGTCCCAGACTTTGGGCGCTTGGATAGGCTCTGAAATGGCAATTGCAAGTATTTGTGCCTCTTTTCTGGTATTAGATTTAATGATTTGTAATTATGCTGGCAACTTACCTACAGAAGGCTAAACTCTTCAAGGTTCAAACCCACTTCATTAAAAGTTATCTCTTAGATAAATAATCCATAAAACACAGACAGGCAGTTTTTATAAACAGTCCATTTTGATTCTAACATCATCGCTTGTTCTAAAGGTTAATGACAAGCTTGTCGTTTCCCTCCAGGATTCATTAGGCAGATTGTCAGGAAGGTAGTCACCATCAGCGACATGTTCACAGAATCAATAGTGGTAATGAGGGGCTGCTTTCTTTTGGAAGTGGAAGCAAAATACGCCTTGAGTGGATGGTCTGGCTCTTCCTGCACTAGCCATCTGGGTCGCTGGCCATCATCGAGCCCACAGAGAATTAGGAAATTGACAGCAAGCCACATGGATTAGGCTGATGGACTTTCGGCATCTTTCTAAAAAGAAAAAATGAAGTCAAAGAAGTAAACCCGTCACACTGGTCTAGCCAAAACTACAGTCTGACAATTAGAAGAACAGGTTGCTGGGAAAGACTTCTGTTCACGGTGAGGAGAGAGACTCTTTTCTCATCTTCCAGGATAGAAAGGAAATTGATAAAGCCTAAAATTGTAAGTTTAATAAAGAGTAGTACAAACATAAAATGTGAAACGTGGAAATAAGTTCCCAAATAATCAGCTCACAGTAGGGAAGATGGAGTAGTCGAACTGGGGGTTTTATGTTGCCTTGTTTTGTAGCTAAAGATGTAGAAGCTGGAAGTACCAGGTGGGTCCCATCCAAGCTGGTGGACTGGCTATGTGCTAGGACCCTGCTTTTCATTCCCTGGCATAGGTGTGACCTGTGGATACACGGAGGAATCCCAACATCAAACTCAGGGCAGCCCGTGCCCGTGATCCCCCTGCATGTGGCGCTTCATGGCACCTTGCCAAACAGATGCCCAGAGCAAGGAATACATAAACAGTAACCATGGATCACTTGATTTCCAAAGAGAAGATTTATCCCCTGTCTGAAGGCTGGGGACTCTCTGGCTTGCACTGAGGAGAAGGAGGCACCAGAGGTGATGCTCCCACCATGGGGCTGGAAATGCACCTGACTTTCCCTTTGGTCCTTTCACCCTAACAGTTTTGCTCGCTCTGCTGGACGCATTCTGAATGCTGTTGTCCCACCACAGCTCTGGGCTGAACTGAACACCCCACCTGGTCCCAAGTCCTGTGTTGAGCCAAGTTCACAGATGAATGGGTGGAGATGGGTCCTCGGAATGCAGTTAGATTCAGAGGAGGCTAGGAGGGTGAGCCGACCAGACCTTCTCCCCAGTTTCCCCTTCCCCTCCTCTGCACCCCGTCGTCCTCCTCTACTGCCTTGGAAGGACACAGAGAGAAAGACTCCTCCATGAAACAGAAGAGATGCCTCACCAGAGCCTGAACACCATCATCCTGATCTCGATTCAGAGGCCCCAGACCTGGCAGAAGATGGAGGCCTGGCAACTGAGCCACCCGGTCCAGGGCTCTGTCACGGCAGCCTGGGCTGAGACTTCCCATTTCTATGAAACTCCACATTTTCTAGGAATTGGTCACAGTGTCTCAGATAACATCTTTGTTGTATCCATCACAAATCCTTGGATCCTACCGTGAACTTTTTTGAAAGAATGAGCAATGTGTGGACCCATCCTGGCCTCCTTCTGGGGAGAGCATCTTACCTTCTTCCATGAATTGAGAGTAGTTCGCTTTCAGAATTTACTCTGCCTGCAGACATACCCCATTTTTCAGTTTATGGGGAGAAAGTAAAGTGCTAATTTAAAGCCATAGAATTCAACTTCAAAAACAATAGAAATTCCTTTCTATATTATTTTTATACATGGGAACAATGTCATGATCCAGACATACATTGAAGATTGTAAGTATTACATTTCAAACAATTGTTTTATTAAAAAATGGTCAGTGGTTCTATTTTTAAGCACGTAGTTCACCTTAACCTATATTTTTAGCTTGAAGGGTTTACTTCAGCAGGAATGTGATGTAACTTGAGCCTCAGTTTTAATGGTAACATATTTATTTGAGTGTTATCAGTTAACCTGGAGAGGAAACCTGGATGAAGCTGAGCTGGGCTCCTTTTTAAAATCAAAAAAAGGATTAAAAGGGGCGGAAAGTACTTTGAAAAGAAACTGGGAAAAGGGATTTCCTGACAGAGGATCTTACCGCAGGTTGACAAGAGTTTCCTGAGGCCTGTGGAAGTGCACGGGGAGCCCATGACAAGCCACAGCCCTGAGAGGTCCTTGTTCCTGTTCAGCGCTCCTGTTCAACACGGTGAGGATGTCTGCTGACGCCATCTGTGCTGCAGGAGCTGCTCCAGGGGCGGCCCTCCACCACTCCACCCTGAAGCTTCCTCCCAGATCATCTGGAGCATGTTCCCTGGGGTCCCAGAGTCCCCCATGGGACTTGATCCCCAGTGGCCCACAAAGGCAACCTGCTCCTGGGTGTAGTCTCTGTTGACATCCCACCTCTCTCTGCTCGCTGGCTCACTCCCCTTCCCTACTGGTGCTTGCTAGGACCCCACCTGCAACCCACCTGTCAAATCCTAGCCACGGTCAGTGCTACCGGCTCTAGTGCATGCTACACTCCACCTCCAGAGAGCCTTCTGCAACACAAATCCAACCACATGGACGCCTTAATGAGAAGGTGACCTTGTGAAGCATGTCTACCTACCTTCCTGCATCCTCTCACGCGGCCATCACAATACCTCAACAGCACCACGTCTTCTCTGGTACATTTTTAGAAAGCTCCCTGAAAACTCCTTACTGTGTCTGTTGCAATGATGTTGTTGAGTATGGAGACTCTGGGTGCCAATCACTGGGGCTGGAATGTGTCCTCCAAAAAGCATATGAGCCTGTGTTGGAAGCAGTCCTGGATGTTGGGAAAGGTGGCCCAAGGAGAGGACATTAGCCACGGGCTCTGTCCTCAGAGTGGATCTAGGCTGTTACCATGGCAGTAGGCTCCTCATATAAGGGTGACCTCTCTCTCCTCTCTCTCTCTCTCTCTCTCTTTCCCTCTGTGTGTATGTGTGTGTGTGTGTGTGTGTGTGTGTGTCTCCTGTCTATACCTCTGTCTCTTACCTTCTCTTGCCTCCGCACGCAGTATCTATCTTGGATTTGTTAGCCTTCAGAACCATGGACCAGTTTTCTGTGGAGCCACAAAGAGTTCAGATCACCAGAAGACAGATTTTTCAGGAACTAAAAAAAAAAAAGAGAGACTGAACTTCCATTCCCCCCTTCCCCTCTAGCAGAATAAAATAGACATTATTATTGCTGTGGATATATATGTGATTGCATGACCAAAGTAATTCTGCAACCTGTTCACTCAGAAAAATGAGAAATTATATCCCATCTGATTCAAATGTATGAAATGTCAAGATCATTGAACTGTCATGTGTAACTGATTAAGACAAATTTTTTAAAAATGAAAAAAAAAAGAAGAGACTGAGCTATGCACGGTCCCGCTCTCAGATGCTCCTCGGGGGACTCCCTCCTCCCCACTAAGAGAGTGAAAATCATGAGAGAAGCTTCCAGGATAGCTCTTGTGCTTCCCTCTGGGAATGGGAGTAGACAGCCCTTCTCCATGGAGGCAGGAGGAAGGCAGAACTCCTTCCTGACAGCACAGCACCCTAGTCCCCACGTTCACATGATGTCTTTAGAGACTCTCTAGCAAAACCTTCCCTCAAATGTGTACTAACAATAGTTAGGGAGGCAATCTGCATCACTAAGTCTTCCAAAGATATCCAAAGGTGATGTCAACCTCATCTGGACACACCCAGTGATAATGGATCAATTGTCTGTGCCCAGTCACATGAATGCATAGAATCACTCTCACAAATAAATAGCAATCTTTTGCCTTTTAAAATTTGCTGTACGGAACAATTTAAGTTTTTAGTAAAATCTATTGATTTTTCTCTTCTAATATTTTTGTATGTCACATATATTAAAATTTCCTTTCTTAGAACTGAAATTCAATTCATTACATTTTAGCAGGTTTCCAATTACACATACATATTGACTTATATGGTTATTTATGTGCACACACACTGTTAATTTGATTTACTTGATATTTATTTTGAAACATGGCATGAAGTTAATAGGATTACCTTATGTGTCTTGACTTATCAGAAATGTTCTATCAAGGATTTTTTTTATTATTTTATTTTCCATTATAGACTGTGTTGCCAAATATTTACTGAAGGCAATAGTCAGAGAGATAGTTGAAATTACATATGAAGTATGAAAATATGGTGAATTGCCCAAAAAGAGTGATTAAAGATTATCTGCAAGAGATAAGTTAAAAATATCACACCAAGATACTTTTCTTCTCCTGGTTTGTTCAATGAGCTAGCTTCCATCCTCTTTGAAAGTCTTGTAGAACTCGGCTGAAATCCATCTGGTCTTGGGCTTTTCTTAATTGTTAAGTTTTTCATAGTGTCTTCTATTTCATTGCTTGAAATTGATCTGTTTAAATTGTGTATGTCTCCTGATTCAGTTTCAGTAGGTCTATGTCTCTAGAAATTTGTCAATGTCTTCAAGATTTTCTATTTTATTGAAATATAAATTTTCAAAACAGTTTCCGCTTATCTTCTGTATTTCAGTAGTATCTACCATGATATTTCCTTTTTCATCCTAAATTTTAGTAATTTGGGTTTTCTCTTTCTTTCTCTTCATTAGCATGGTTAAGGGTTTATCAATTTTATTTATTTTTTCAAAGCACCAACTCCTTGTTTTGTCAATTTTTTAAATTGTTTCTTTTGCTACAATTTCATTGATTTCAGCTCTATTTTAATTATTTCCTATCTTCTACTGCTGTTGGTGTGGGTTTGTTCTTTCTCTAGGGCTTTGAGACATAATTTTAGGTCATTTATTTGTTGATTTTATGTTCTTTTAATGAATTATATCAATGCAATGAACTTTCCTCTTAGCACTACCTTCATAGTGTCCTAGAGATTTTGATACATTGTATCCATGCTCTCATTTTCCTCCAAGTATTTTTTTTTAAATTTCATCCCTGATTTATTCTGCTATCCATTCATCATTCAATAGTGTATGATTTAGTCTCCATGTGTTAGACTAGCTTCTACTTTTTATGTTATTATTGATTTCTAAATTCACCCCATTATGATCTGAGAAAATACAGGGTGTTATCTCTATTTTTTGTATTGGCTAAGAGTTGTTTTGTGACATAAGATATGGTCTACTTTAGAGAAGGAGCCATGTGCTGCTGAGAAGAAGGTGTATTCACTCATTGATGGATGAAATAGTCTATATATGTCTAAAGGCAAAGCTTAAGCTTCCGTGGGAGAAATTGTGCTCCTTGATATCTACTGTAACATGAGACATGACTTCTTGTTCTAGGAATCCTGATGGTTCTAGAACCAAATATCACAGAATAAGGTGATACTTTGGATCCTGATTGGGGGATAGAGAAGGGACAAGGAAGGGCAACTAGCAAGTCAAAGAATATCCTGAAAGATTTCTGTAAACAGAACTAACTCAACCATTCCCACACTGCACTGTTAGTGTTTGGAATAGGGA
Organism: Urocitellus parryii; assembly: GCF_045843805.1. Taxonomy (NCBI): domain Eukaryota; kingdom Metazoa; phylum Chordata; class Mammalia; order Rodentia; family Sciuridae; genus Urocitellus; species Urocitellus parryii. The sequence continues at coordinate 116,538,728 of NC_135532.1, read as the reverse complement.
ATATGTCCACTTATTCAATGAATCCTCTGTGCACACAAATGAGAGGCTCTTCCCCCATAACCTGTAGGCTGTTTTTATTTCATGATTAGACTTTTAATTAACCATTATGATAAACAATTTGTAACCACAAGCAGGTCATGTGGCCATGCCACCAGACTGCCTTCACTTGCTCAGAGTTAATAATGTATTTTAGTTCATTGTGGCAGCATTTTACAGTTTATGCATATGTCCTCAAACTGTGCCCTTTAAATACATATGATTTTCATCAGTTGTACATCAATAGAGCTGGATTTATTTTATTGATTTTTTTATTTTTATTTATTTATTTATTTTTTATTTTTTTTATTTTTTTTTTTTTTTTGCTGTGTGAGCCTGGAAATCCTGACTTCATCCATCCTGGAGAAGCACCTCTAAAGAGAGACACAGAAGCTCCCAGTGAGTTGGTGGAGTTTTTTATGCTTATTTGAAGGCCTTTGTTAACAGAAAATATCACTGCTTGTGAAATGCACAGTGCAGATGAGTAGAGCCCACTAACTCCCCTGAGGATTCGCGGCGTGTTGGGAAAGTGGAGCAGAACCAAAGGCAGGGATTGGAAAGAACTTCACGGGCCTTTGTTATCTTTGTTATACTCTAAGATTGCAGCCTGTGCAACTCATTTATTAAAATGAAGCTTCCTCAGTGAATCTGGGTCATATAACTATAATATCAATAGGCATATCAGTCTCCTATATTGTGCAAATCCACAGATTTGTTTCCCTTTCCCTCACTTGTGTTGGTGTATCACCAACCTCTTTAATCTATTATAAATTAACCACTGAATACTTTTAACTGTGTTCAGAATCCACATCAAAGGGCTCCAGTAATCTGAAGATTTTAGGGTTATTCTGGGTTTCCCCCTGTGCTGATTGTTATTCAACTACAATACCTGAAGGAAAGGCAGGGAGAAAGGGGGTAATTTGCATCCTGGAGATAACTAAAATAGAAAACTTACCTACAGAGACACAGAGGAATCATCATCCCCCGAATTGAATCATACTTTGGAGGAAAGTTGATTAAAGGGTATAGGTTCTGGTTAGACAAAAGGGTAGAGTTTCGAGGTGTTGTATGACATGCAACTATAGATAATGATGATATGTTATATATTTCAAAATTGTGAAGACAGTTCATTTCAAATGTTCTCACCACAAAAGATAAGTATGTGGGGGTGATAGATTTGTTAACAAGCCTGAGTTCATTGATCTATAATATATATGTGTATATAGATATATAATGCATAAATGTCACATTGTACCCATAAATATATATAGTTACTATTTATAAATTAAAACCTTTAAAAATAGACAAAGTTGAAGCAATAAAATTAAAGTTATCATTATAATGATATAATCAACGAAATTTAAGAGGATGTTCTAACACCATAGTAATGGTTATAAGTGAATAAAGGCAGCCAGGTTGACCAGAAGAGCACACAGGTGAAGTTTATTGGCATCTGGGAAGTCTTGATTGGCTGTCACCACCACAACCTTCTAACAGGGAATGACACAACTGCACAAAACCACATGGATTGAACCCGTGCCAAGGGCAGTGAATTTGGGGAAACCTGGGGTGAAGAAGAGTCTCAAGAGTGAATGACTACAGAGAATGACATTATTTTTTAAATGCTTTTCCAGATTATTATCCAAAACAAATCACTGAGTGCTATAAATATACTTTAATACTAGCTATTAGTTCTTCTTTAACTTAGGAATAAGCCAAGTACCTAGGGAGTTCACAAAGTATTACCTATGTCGTAATCTGAAGTACAAAAGCAGTTTCAGATTATTCATCGATATGCATCAGTTTGCATTAAGTGTATTACATTCGATATCTCTGTAGAAACAATCTAACATCCAGGATGCCTTCAGCTGCGGCCTCCCGTATCCACAGGCCTTTCCATCAGACACCACTACACTGAGCCATGTCAACTCAATGTCTTGTTGTTGTTGTTTTTTTTTTTTCAAGTTCAATTATTTACATCAAAACACCTGACCAGTTTAGCTAAGATAAATGCGGGAGATTGGTGATACACTGACCCCAGAAATTTGGGATGTCAAAACAAACCTCCCCAAGTCTATTTGTGTGCAGAACCCCCAGATCTCTTGGAACCAGAATACAGACCCTGAGTATCTCAGGGTACTGTTTCCCGAAGGGCTGCCTCAGGCTCTGACAGGGAGAAGGAGATGGGATACTGGACACGTTAAATACACAGGAAGTCTCCTTGGTGTGAGGGTAGACCAAGACACAGAGCATCCAGAGAGTTGTATCACGCTCTCCCAGATTTCCACCCTGGACATGGTGGTCCAGGGACTCAACAGAGTTAATTATAAGAACTGCACAACAAAAAGACAATATTCCAGATGAGAAGAACAAATAAAGCCCTAAAGACCTCTGTATCACTTGAAGCATGGCCAGAATGTGACATCAAAGAGGCAAGGCAGTAATCCAGTGACCTCTGAGAGCCCAGAAAGTCATTCCCCTTTCACTTAATAGTCCCACAGGAGCATCTGAAATGATGAGCAGGTCCACTCCCTGTGACCCCTTGGGAGCTTCAGTACCTGGGGCAATAGCTTCCAACGCATACCCACAGACCCCTGATGATCAAGGGTTTTGCAAGGAATCTGTAAGGTCAAAAGTATTTTCATAACATTATTAATGCTTATACCAGTGCATATTAGCACTAATATTAGTGCAGGTTGAATATCCTTAATATAAAATCCCAAATTCAAAATTCTCCAAAATCTGAAAAATTTTAAGTGCTGATATGATACCACAAGTAGAAAATTCCTTACCATGAAACTTTATTTTATGCAAAAAATTACTAAAACATACTGTATAAAATTATCTTTAGGTCAAATGGTGGTTCCATTCCATTCTCTGAGGAACCTCCATTCCGCTTTCCAGGGTGGTTGTACCAATCTGCAGTCCCACCAGCAGTGCATGAGTTTCAAACACTTCCAATCCATGTATTTCAGATAAGGAATGCTCAACCTGCAATACCACTGATAAGAATACTTCCTGATACTAGGGCATTCTGTGCCCGCTCCCTGGTGGGACCTTGGCTCCCACAGTGTAAGGAAGGACAGGAGTCACATACTGCACTGGGTGTGCAGCTGGAGCATATGTCTCCACCACATACTCATGGCTTCCATATTCTGGGTGACAAAGCAGTAGGTACAAATCAAGCACTCTGTTGCATACTGAAGTGTGATGGCTTTCTCAGGAAAGAGCACTTCTGGATTATTTGTGCTACCAGGTAAACAAGCCACTTTTTTCGAGGAATGACATAGTGAGCAATAATGATGGACAAATTATGGCTATTTGTACTTGGATATGGGTTAATCTCTCCAGAAAATTAGCAGAATCCCTCACTCTGAGGGAAAAAACTAAACATTTGATGTCAACAAAAATTAGAATTTTGTAAAACATGAATTCACCATTGTGGTCGTGATTGCTTCCCAAAATTTAAAGACTTCACTGATGAGGTCAGTGGTGATATTAGCAACTGTATTAATTTTTTTTTACATTGTGCAATTAAAAACAATGTTCACAATAGGAGATGTGTTGCTCTCACTAAAATACCTGACAAGAACAACTGAGAGGAGGAAAAGTTCATTTTTGGCTCATGGTTTCAGAGTTCAGTCCATTGGTTGGCTGACTCTATTTCTCTAGCCTGAGGAAAGACAGAGCACCAGAGCAAGGGGTGTGGGGGAGGAAAGCCAAGAATGAAGAGCCTGAGACAGTATTATCCCCAAGGGCAAGCCCCCCACCCCATCAACTTCCTCCAGCCATGCCCATAGATTTCAATTACCATCCAGTAGTTCATTCAAATTATTAGCCTATCAATATGGATTAATCCACTTATGGAGCTATAGTGCTCATAATCTGATCATCTCACCTCCAAACATTCCTGCACTGACATAGAAGCTTTCCATGTGACATTAAAGATCCAAGCTATGCCAAGAGATGTTCTTGACTCATGAAGCAATATTTTCTAAGTGATTATATTAAAAAATCAATTGTGTAACATCTGCAGAGGAAAAGTAGATTCAAAGTACAAGATAATCCAATGGATTTGAATGTTAAGAGAGTATGAGAAGTTCATTAACCTGCTTTCAGATTCAGTAATTTATTTTTAGTAGACTGTAACTTGTTTATATGTGGTAGAGAATTTAAACAGGAATATCCACTGTTATTGGAATGGATTATAAAACACTCCTCCCATTTCCAAAATCATATTGTATGAGTCTGGATTTCCTTCATGGGTATGTTTCAATCAAAGCAAAATATCACAGTGGGTAGGACTTAGACACATAAGTACCAAATCTGAACAACCCTACATTCATAAGGGAAGTTGAAATTCTCATTTGAAAACTTTTTCATAGAGAAAACTCTAGGCCCATATATCCTCTGGTAAATTCCATCAAATATTTAAGGGAGAAATAATAGCAATTCTATACAAACTCTTCCAGGAAATTGTGCAGGAAAGACTATTTACCAACTCATTCCATGAAGCCAGCATCACCCTGGTACCAAAGCCAGACAAAATGTTACAAGAAAAAGAAAAACTACAAACCACTATCCCTATTTTTTATGAACATAGATAGAAAAATACTACATAAGAGTTCAGCAAACTACACCCTGCAGTATACTGAAAGGAGAATAAATTCTGACCAAGTAAGTTTTATCCTGACAATGCAAGGGTGATTTACTATTGAAAAATCCAACAGCACCCATGACTTCAACAAACAGCAGGACACGATCCCCTGCTCCTACCTGCATAGAGTAAATGGGAATTTGGTATACATCCACAAAGAGGAGCAAGCCTGCACACTCTGAAAGGAAAGCCGAAGACCAGAGCAGATACGAATATGACATATTCACAGGAGGAAAGAAGACTCAATATTGGTTAAAAGTCAATCACCTCCCAATTAAACTAAGAGTATGTACAATGTTGGTCATTTTTGTAGCAATAGACAGAGTTATTGTAAAAATCATACAGAAATGTAAAGGATCTAGACCTTTGGTTTTTGCTGTTTCAAAACACAACTTTGAAGCAAGGTGGAAAGGTTAACAGTACCCACCTCCAGGGCTAATTAAGGAGCTGCCAAAACCAAGGAGTGTGATGCTGGAACCCAGAGAGAAAAGTAGGCCAATCCAACAGAAATCACAGGAACAGGCCAGACTGAGCGGACTCCTGGTTTCTGACTCCGTACAAAGACGATTCCACTGAGAACTTTACCGTAAGTGTTACTAGAAGAATTATAAATTTATATGCAGACAGGAGATGGTGTGGGAGTGGGGAAGGAGGAAGAAATTTCACAAGAAAACTTTGGGGTGACAGATTCATGGTTTGGACAGTGATGATTGTTTCATTGTTGTAGGGACAAATGAGGCAAGGCACTGAAGAAGCAGGAAACAGTTTTATTTGGCTGCAGCCAGGTTCAGAGGGCACAGCTTTTGCTGTAATAAATTAATCCCCTGAACCCCAAGTTCAGGGAGTTTCAGAGTTTTATACCCAGCATATAAGGGAAGGGGCTCAGAAGTTCAGTCTGCAGAAGTTCACATAAAAGCAGCTTTTTCTTTCACTATTCTGGGCAAGTTAACTCTTCAAGGACAACACCTGAGAAGGGGAGAGCTTCTTCTCCATGTCTTTCCTCCACCTGCCAGATGTTACCATGGAGCCCATTTGTAACTTGTCTTAAAAATGTAGACATCTCTGTGAAGCCCAGCTCAAGGCCAGAGGCCTTGTTTGTACATTTCTTCAAAGTACTATACTGATACGTTTGTGAAAAACTAGTAAGGGGGTGTCTAGCACCTGGAGTGCTGGTATCTTCCCGGCCAGTGGCCAAGTAAACAGGGTGACACGAAAATAGGAAGTTTATTTACATTGGACTCTTTCGCAGAGACTCTTTTGCTGAAAGTCCTAAAATCAGCCATGGTGAAGAGGGCTTTTCTATGGAGAAAGGGGTGCCACTTCATCATGGTTGAATAAACATGTCAGAAAACTGTCCACTTTAAGTATGTGTGGTCTATTATATATCAATTAAATAAACGTTTTCCTTTAGTCCACCATGAAAGCTCACAGCAGTTTAGGTGGCTGTCAATCTCATTTGCCTTTTGGCTTTGGTTTTCTTTTCACCTCGATCACTGATTTATCTCCAAAGATGGCTACAGTCCAAATACATTTTTTATAAAGTTTTAAAACACACAGACTCAGAAAGCATGTACTTGGGTAAACATATACCTTAGCTTTTGCAGCTTTGCCTTCAGGAGGTGCATCTGTGAGTGCGTGGACGCGCCAAGGCTCAATCACAGGCTTGTGACGAGTACTGTTAGTCTCGCTGGCTTTCTTTATTAAAACAGCTCATCACAGAGAAACGACAGGGCTCAGCATATGAAACTCTGGGTTGAGCAAGGCAAGAAAAACAATCAAATGAGACAATCATGCCTAGTTTTCCTAAGGTCATGTCTATATCATCAAAATTACGGTTAGTGTTCTTTTATGGGGATAAATGAGATCATCTTTAATATTTTACGAGGATACACGTTCTCTAACCTATAGAAATTCCCTCTAGCAACCAATACATTATTGAGTACTCAGGAATAATGAAGATAGTAACTGTGAAATAAAACTAATGATGGCACAGGTTTTATAGTCTTTTGCGATTTACTACGTACTTTCCTAAGTTTTATCACATTGGAGGATGAGTCATAAATCTATAAAGCTCTGTGAGCTTCGTGGCAGAGGGCAGAGCAAATCTGAAACAATTTATTTCTCTATGTGCTACTCAGATGAGTTGCTGACATGATACAGGTCTTCTACTGCCCAGTTATCCCCCAATCTTCACAACGAAGAGCTAATCAGAGAGAAAAGGCCACGCAGAACAAGCAGCGGAACTTTTGGAAATGTTAGAGCAGGAAGCCACCCAGTGCCTCTTCTTTAAGACATCTTTAGATTTAGGATGACTCTAAATTGGCAGAGAGGTGACGCACAGTTCCCTCCTTGTCTGCCTCTGACGTCAGTGTCATTCTTTTGTCACAACTAGCAAAACCATGCTGATGCCTCATTGTTGACTTAATTTGTGCTCATTCACGGCCCCTCTTCCCTGTGTGGCGGGACCCAGCCCAGGTACACACTGCAGGTGGCCATCCTGGCTTCTCGTCCTACAAGGTCCCTTAGACCTTCCCTGCTTGGGTTTCCTTCCTGTTTTGTGTCTTAGGTGGAAATTGCAGGTCTTGGGAGAAAGGCTACGGAAGTGATGTCCCACTTCTGACTCGCCATGGGAGGTAGGTGCTGTCCACGGGGCTTCTCCTGGGACCAGGGTGCTCACCTAAGACCAAGCCTGCCAGGTCTCTTTGCTGCATGACTACATTTTTTACCTTCTCCATTCCCTTTTCTCTGGAGCAAGCACAGCATAAAACGTAAAGAGACTGGGACCCTCTGAGACCCCTCTGCTTGACAGGGGCACAGCGCCACAAATCCTTTTGAATTCTTCTGTGCAGACTTGCCTCTGTCTGATTTACTTACTTATTTATTTATAGAAATGTAACTCGTGGGTACCTGCTTTATCACTGGGCTGTAAATCCAAGGTCATCATTCACTGTACGGCTCAGATTGTTTAGTTTGGGTCCCAGGATGCCCATGGTAGTGGAGCTTCTCTGTCCCTCTGGTCTACCCTGGGGTCTTGTTTGTTGAGTACTTCTTTAGTTTCCAGGACACCAAGATACTATAGCCTCTTCTTGTATGTTCCTTGTCATACCCTAGAATCAGTTCTTCAGAGGGCCCTCGTTCTTTTTATTGGAGAATGGTGTTAGAGAACAAAGGTCCTTTATTTTCATGGCCCAATCCTTTTCCATATTACCAGTAGCGTTGCTAAGTCTGCACTGGAATAAATGGAACGGTTGTCCTAACCATGGTCAAGAGGCTTGGCAAAAATTGACATGAGCCATGACTTCTGAAATTCCATGATAAATTTTCATAATTTCTAATGTGCTCTTTAATAGTCATTTCTCTTTTGAAGTCCTGGAGTAGTTTCCAATTAAATCAAACTTGAATAACAAAAACACCTCTTACTTGTTAAGTTAGTTTAGGCTTCTAAGCTCAAGTTTTCACTCTGCTTTATTGCTAAAAGTTGTCCTAGTTGGGGGCTATGTCTCTTCATTTTGATGACCTGTTCTCCTGCTTCTCTTATATCTGAAATTGGTTTTAATCATGGAGTTTAAATATAAAAACAGAGAGAGATTAAAATGTCCAAGGCATTCTCAAAGCCTTGTGGAAAGTCCTCCCAGCACAACAGCAGAAAGACCTAGCATTCCAGGCATCCCAGTGTGAGTGGCAGGAAATCACACACAGAGGGAGGAGTTTCTGAGTGTTTATGTTGAAAATGAAATGCCTAGGAATAACATGAGGTACAAGACTTTATTTAACAAAAAGTTAATCTTAACACTACAGTGAGTCCTTTTTTAAAATAAGCAAAAAGTAAATCTGGAACTACCTTCAAGCCAAATGATCACAATTTTAAAAGGCGCTTGGAAACCCAACCAAACTCCACACAATTTTTTTCATGAGAAAAAAATTTGATGGGCTCTTTGTTTTGAGTCCTTGGTTTCACTATGAACAGGTCTGTCAGAGTCCAAAGCACCTTTGAATCACTTAGGCCCAGTTTACAGAAGAGGAAACCACCTATCAGGCCCTATAGACATGCTGTTTTTAACTTGTGAATGGAGGAGAATTTGTTGACTATGAAACCAAGACCAAAATTTTTGATAAGTGAAGTCATTAGGGCATCTAATTCGATTAAAAAATAAAATGTTTAAGAAGGGTTCAATTTTTCCTCAAAACGTGCATTTTGTTTGTTAAAAACCCCCAGTGTTTTTATTCATGAATCCCTGAGTCGGCTCACTGTTGCCTACTAAAACAGTTCCTCAGCTGAGCATCTTTACTTTGGGATGTTATTTTAGCTCTATCGACACACGACGGATGTTCAAAAAGTACTGTAATGAAAGCCTGTGGGCCTGCACTGTAGGACCATCCTATCCACAGCCACGTGCCCCCGAGCAAGTAAGTGCTCCAACAGCTCTGTCTCAGCTGCTGTTCTTCAGAGGGTGGTCAGAAGAACTCTGATCCCATTATTTTTAGCTCTCCTTTTATAGTGGCTTCTATGTGTTCATACAGTAGCTCACCATCCCTCTGTGGTTCCTCTCTGAAATCCTGCTATCTATAAAGAGCAGCTAACATTTCAAGAAGGAACTCAACCCAGGTGAAGAACACAGACTCCAGGACACGTGGTTTTGTCACCAGGCTTTGACTGTTTTGCATTCCTATCACACAGCTATGATACAGCCAGTAGCAATGCCCAACCACAACTGTAAAGGAATTAGGACGAGGCGCACAGACAGGCACGTCCTAACTATCGGGTATACCAACTCCTGAGACACCGTTATTGTTCTAAGTTAATACTGCTATGTTGCCACGTGGGCTGGTGCTGGCACTGGGCCCCAGCAAGCAGCCCAGCAGGGTATTACAGCAGGATCTCCACCAACCAGGCAGGAAGGTGTTAACTCCTCCATCCTCCACTAGGCTGCACACCATATGTGCGTGTGCAATTAGCCTTATGCTTTCCACATCCCGAGACCTTGAGTCTTTTTCTTCTTTTTAAAAGATGATATGATTTCATTTTGTTTTTTAGTAATGATATCATTTTTTTTCAACTCAGAAACATTAGTTACTTGTTTTTCAATAATTTCCCTCTTATCTGAGTTCATCGCTAGGAGAAAAAAAATTGCTTCCCATTATCTTGAGTAACATTGGATGAGCCATCAGTCATCAGCTGAAATTAACCTGCACCCGTCTCCAATGGGATGAAGAACAGCCACACAGGCCAGCTGGAAGGCACTTACAGCTTCATTTTTCCAACTTCCATGGAAAATCTTTCCAGTGCACATCTGTAAAGGATTCATAATGATTAGAGTGATGCGAGCTTTGTGTGGCATGAGGACACCCAGAGCCATTTAAACCATCTTGAAGTGCCAGAAACACGCCCAAAAATTAAGACCAAGAAGCATTTCAATTTGCACATCAGAGCTCTGCCCTCTGGCTCCTTATTGATTTAATGCCCACTGCCGACTTTCTTAAAGGCAGCCCAGAGCATGAAAAACCTCGTTAGTGTGGCGTTTGTTCTCCAGGGTTAACTCATTATGATAGTCATTGTCCTTGGAATTGGAAGGGTCACCTGGTCCAACCCTACAGTTTTATAACTAAAGAGCTGTGCTCTAGAGAGATGGAAGGGCTACTCAGACCTACCCACCTGCCCTGCAGCATCGTGAGCACAGAATCCGGGTCACCCTCCTCTAAGTACATGGCTGTTTCCAAGACACCAGGATGCTTTCTTTGTTCTTTCAACATTGTGGATATGTGAGTTCTGTTGATGTACTGTATTCACATGTCCAGACTTTGATGAGTCATGGTTGTAACCAAGGTGGAGTATAAGGCCGTGTAGGTACACTTTCAGTAATAGGAAAATCATCCTGGCCATAGGGATCATCCTGCAGTAGACAGCAGACAGACCCTACAGTATGCCAGGGAAACTCATACACCCCAATCTAAATTTTATACAGGAAATTTAAAATATTCTAAAATGTAAGTACATCGTTATTTTAAATCAGAATTTTTTAAGTAGCTTCTGCTAAGGAAAAAGAAAATTTAACATCACCTGTTAAAATCAGATTCTAAAGACTACAAAGAGCCTCGAAGACTGTGACGTTCTGTCTCCTGCTTGAAGGAACTCCCATATGTAACCAATTCCACATGCAGAAGAATTTACTGTGTTTTTAAAGAGCTTTTCTAAATAGTGTCTTAGAATCTTTAAAATTTAGTGAATTTACAGGTTGGAGCCTGATCTGGGCTCAAATCTCACCTCTGTCATTTACTGGCCTTGTGATTTGATGCCTAAGCTGCAATTTCTCCAAAAGAACAAGAAAATACAGTTTTTAGGATCATAACAAGGATTAACCTATAATTCCTCTACCTTAGAACCCAGCATATAAGAGGTACTAGGAAATGGTTATTCACTGTCTACTGCCCAAGAGTCTTTTGGTAAATCAGTCATCTGGTTATCTACTGAACAACTGAGAACCAAAGCATTAGAAAACATACTTTGGAAAAGCAAAAGAAATATCACAGGTGCTGCTGTCTCAGGGGCTACAGACAAAGCATATGCTCATGAGCAACACTGTCGCCACCATGCAGTGCAGATGAGATCACGGGGAAGACCTGTGCCAGGTGGCAAAAGTCCCGCCTAGCTAGAGTCAGGAGACCCTGATGACAACCCAGTTGAGCCTGGGTAATGAAAGGAGGTGGGGGATGTTCACAGAGGTCGGGGGAAGAGGACAGCCCTGGGACAGAGAGAAAGGGCAGGCTCCTGAGCTACCCCTGGGATGAACTTGCCATTCTCGGTCTGAACAGTGAGGACAATTATAGGCAGCACTGAAGGCATCAGGATTGTGGAGAGGCCCAGATGACAAAGAGGACCTGCTAAATACCAGTACTGGAGATGATTACTGCATCACCCTGGTTTCAAACAATTTCCTCTTTTTACACAGGAATTGGGATTTTTACACTTTTCCACTGGACCCCTCCTCTCCCCAAACTTGTTGCCCCTCAGTTCACCACCTATTGCAAACAGAAAGGCAACATGAGCGGCCACTGTGGAAAGCAGCTTGGCCATTCCTGAGAAAGCCCAGCAGAGCTGCAGTCGACCCAACCTTGCAGTCCTCAGTTTACCCAGGAGAACAGAACACACGTCCATTTACACCCAGGTTCAGACAGCGGCTCCTGATGGCCAAAGTGTGGAAAGAGCTGACTGGTCCATCACTGACGTCTGGGGAATCAGGAGCTGGCAGTCACACAGGAACAAGGTACCATGATGGGGACGCCAGCCTGGGCGAATTTGAAATGGGGTACTGGGTGGAAGGAGTCGGGCATGAGGGCTGCATATCACCTAATTCCACTTTCACTAAAAGTGCAGAATAGGAAACCATAAAGACCAGAGGTGGATTCAGAGGCAGGTGGGGAGGAGGATGGGAAGTGAATACTTGGGCTCAAGTGTCATGTGGGGTTGATGGAAAGGTCCAGAATGGAACCATGGTGGTCACAGCACAGCCTTGTGAACACACTAAAACCCACTGAATCCTACTCTGGAACTGACTGAATTTAAGTCATGTGAATCTCATCTCAATTCTTAAAAGCCAACCCCAGCACATGTGACAACAATGACAACCAAGGCTATGTATTCTCTGAGAAGAGGAAGGCACTGGGTGGCGGGGCCCCTGGCAGCCTGGCAGCTTCCCACTCCCCATGCAGCCTTTGGTGGTCTGCCTCAGACCCATCATCCCCCAAAATGGATTCATAAACACTTCTGTGAAGTGAGAAAGCATGTCCAGTGTCCCCTATGTCACCTCTGGGCTGCCCACCACACCCAGAAGCAGCACCGTTACGTATAATTACTCACTTTGGTTTGGGAAGTGTGGCCACCCCATCTAGGAGAAAGGGACTCTTCAAGGTCCAAGGCTTTTAGAGCCTTTGAGAACCAACTTCTCCACTAGGTCACTAGGAACCCGAGGACACAGGTCAGAGGACTGAAACTGTGGCATCTATGCTGCCTGGTATCACACTTTTTTTTCTTGACTGGATAATTGCCTAATGTTTTGTTGTTGTTGTTGTTGTTGTTGTTGTTTGGATTTTTTTTGGGGGGGGTGATTAGTTCTGAAAAAAAGCCTTAAAAATGACTGTGTATACCCAAGCACGATGATCAAAATGGATTATATTTTTGAGGAAAATAAAGAATAGAGAAGCTGGGGGTGGAACAGAGGTAAGTGCCACCTTCAGCTTTGTGTCAATCACACACTAGGAAAAACAAGGGACAAGAAACCTGTTCCTCCTACAAGCTGCTTTCTGTACCCAGGTAAAAGTCATTTCTTGCCTTCACAATTGAATCTCACCATGGGAAATTTACAAATGAACATACGATTTCAGCCACTGAGACGGAATTCTGTATTCATGTTAACAAGTAGAATTACAAAGGCCACATTTAACATGCCAAGTGGAACCAAGGGCCCAAATCGCACCGTGATCATGGAGACACCTGTTCCCCAACCACAATGAGGCAGAACTTCGTGGTCTTCCTTAGTGCGGTCACTGCTCAAACACTAGCTTGCTCCTCTCTCCAGTGAGTGTGAGTGTGCGTGTCACCCATATCAATGCCACCATTATGCATTCACACACTTACACGATTCCTATAGATTTGCTTTCCAGTATTTTGCTCTGTTATGAGACTTCTGGGCCCACAGCCTGCTTCCCAGGCAGAAGAAAAGATCTACTCCCTTTATCAGTCAGCATGGAAGATGTAAGTGACCAACACTAACTCCAAGTACAGCTGGTACCAAGCTGAGCATTTTGCAGGCTTGATCCTACTTACACTCACAGCTTCGAGAAAAAAAAAATTGATTATTAGCACCATGTTACAGACAAGGAACTAAGGAACAGAATAGTTAGGTAACTTGTCCCAGGTCACACGTAATTACCAGAGCCAGAATTCTAATCCAAGTTTAGTCTGACTGCAAAGTTAGCAACACTAAACTTCTCATCGTACCTGGTCCATGCCAGAAATTAGAAGAAACTTTTTTGTGCATCTTTCCTTCTAGAAGAGGGAAAGGCAAGAATTTCTCTTCTAATTTTATTATTAATTATGAAATGTATGACAGTGTGATGCTACAGTTTCACCTTTCTAATATTAGGATGAAGAGGACTCAGAGAAATCAAAGAAGAGACACCTGTTAAAACATCGGCCAAAGGTAAACGCAAACATAGATGGGCAGATGATGGGCAGGTGGTAGACAGACAGAAGAAAATGTGCATAGACATGGGTAACAGTGAGTAGGCAAAGGAGAGCAAAAGGAAAGCCACCCATCACCATGCAGGTTGACAAGACGTTTAGGAAGTTTCAAACTAATTAGGTACAAGACTGTTAGACTGAAGTGGTGTAATGCCCTGGGTGCCTCCAAAAGGAAGCTGAACTCTAACTCTGGTGTGTTTCTAGAAACTGACTAACTCAGAGGGAAGTGAAAACCAAGCGTAGCCAACCAGAAACTGCCACTGACCTCTGATCCCACAAAGAAGTCGGGCAGCCCAGGTATGGCAATGACCTGACTGCCACCATGACCTAACTGCGCCATGACCTGACTGCAATTTTCTCTTTGCTTTGCTTCCTCATTCACCATGTCTGAGTCTTTCCTTCAGGACCCTTTGGTGGAGCTATAAAGTTATCAGCCATGATTTTGAGCTGCTCAGTTTATAAGTCACTGTGCTTTCTTTAAAATTGTTAATGTTCCTCTGTTTAATTTTTAATAGAAGCTGCCTATATAAAGAGTTCTTGTTTAGAAGCAAGAACTTTTTAAAGAACCATCAGGGAGGGGACAGAATGTGTGAGCCCCTTAACTGCTGCAGTCTGGCTGGGCACTATTCAGGAGCCACTTGTCAAAAGAAATGAACTTTATTTTTAGAACCCACACACCGCACCACACAGCTCTTCGGGAATTCTCTCAGAGCCCAACTGCCACCACTGGCTTCCCACAAGCCTCTCAACCTCCCCCACCCCACCTGCTCTTGAGGCCCATTCGCTCGGTCACATGGGCGGAGCCAAAAGGAGTCCCCCAATGAGCAGCTCCATGGTCTGAAAGGGCAGGGAAACAGCCCAATGAGCATCACCACAGAGGAGCCAATCAGCTGGCAGCTAGAAGTTTGCTGGGGCTGCTGTGAGCCAATCATCAGCTGGCAGCTGGAAGTTTGCTGGGGCCCCTTGGGCTGTGGCTCTCAACACTTAACCCTGAAGAGTTCATCACAGTTGAGCAGCTTTATCAGAGGGCAAGTAGGAGAAGCACTGGTTTATGGCTACTTGAGACTTTGCTAGCCATGGCTTCAAGGGTGTCTGTCCAGTCCCCACTAAGGTAAGAATGATCTATGAGGATAAGAATGATCTATGAGGAACCCAAAAAGTGAAATGGAAATGTGGCCCTAGTAAATCTGGAATGGTTTGCTTTAATAACCACCAGCAAAACCAGCTCTCCCACTCACTATTAGATGGGTATGTGTATTCTAATGTGCCGCAGTCTGGCTGGGCACAAATCACAAGCCACTGAAGCAAGAACAGACTTTATTTTTTTACTGCAAGAAAGAAACCTCACACACGCTCCTGGGGAATCCTCCCGAAAAGCCACGAGGCTCCTCCAGGAACCCCCAGCCGGAAATATCTCTCCGGGAAAACCCTCCTCCTGCACTTCGCCAACCAATGGGAACTCCCGGGGAATCCCCGTGAGAACTAAAAAGAGCGCGAGAACTCAAAATTAGCGCTAGAACTCAAAAGTAGCGGCAGAGGCGGATATTAACGCCTTGCCTGTCAATCAATACTGTTGGCAAAATGCCAGGGGCCATACAGACTCGGCTGTGGCTCTCAGCATCTCCCCCCTTCTGTTTAATTAAACAACAAGTAATGTGGCTTAGGGACCGTGCCTGTTAGGTAGTCCAATTCAACATATGGTCCTTACCCGTCATCGGATGAACTGACCTCTAGGCGTCAGCCTCCTGTCTTAGGTTGGTACCACTGCAATCGGATCATACCCGTCACTGACTACCGGTCCAGCATACAGCCATACTTGTGGATAGGCCTTTGCACCAGTGGGGGGGTGAGGTTCTTTGCCTCACCTCTGTTGGCCCCCAAACTTGTCCTTGGTGCCAATGGGGGGGTGAGGTTCTTTGCCTCACTTCTGTTGGCCCCCAAATTTTAGACCATCACTAGTAGAAGGGAGGAGGATGAAAAATGCCATGACACCAAGCCAATTGAGGGCTCCTTTGAAAAATTGTACCACCGGTGACACCATCAGCAAAGATGCCAGCATTACCACAATTCGCTGCACCAACAGATAGTTCACAATGCATACAAGTGATACATAGTCCAGGCAAGTTCTGCAAGCAGTTCAAAGTAGAGGAATCTGTCAATATGTCCATTTCCTCCCAAAGTAAATCTACTCCTTGATTGAGCATTACTTGTAGAGTTATTATTCACTGATGCATCAGTTTATACAGTTTGTTGTGATAACTACCGAAGAAGCTGTAGTTTGGTTTTATCTTTGTCTTCACCGGCACTGGGATGAAGATAGGAATTCTGGCAATGATGCTAGGAAAAAAATTATGTAACATTCCAACAGGCATTAAGAAAACAATTTTTTGAACAATTTACATTATCCTGAACAGAATTATTAAATATAATGAGAAGGAAAGGTGAAAGCAAACAAACAGATCTGTTAACCTCCTTATTTGTTCACATATTAAAACAATTTTCAACAGCTGTTTACCCAATCTAAATTAAACCATTAAAATCACGTGAATAAAAAAAAAATTCGGATCCATTTATTCATGAGCGCTCCTCATATAAGATATATGGACATACACACATACAGACATACAACACAAAACAGAAGTGTGCGCACATAACATACAACATATAAGACAATAATAAAGGCCTTGTAGCTTTACCTAGGTGAAATCTCCATTGCAATGTTTAAAAACTCCACAGTCAAAAAATAAAACACAGTCAAAAAACAAAACTGATCAGAAAAACATTAACCTAGGTTTGTATGAGCTCAAAAAATAAAATAGAACTTTATGATGTGGGAAAAATGCAATAATAAAATAGATATTGAAAAAAGGCACCGTGGTTAATCACTGTCGCAGATGTAAGAATAGCCAAGCTGGAGCTCTGGATATCAGCTGTTATGGATTTCAGTCAAATCATCTTCTTTTTCTGTAGAAATTGTTTTGGTTAACCTCTCTGGAATCCAAATCGGCTGCTGTTCTCCCTGTGGGAACACACAAACGGAACCCCGACTCCAGACAATAACTGGGTCGGGACCTTTCCATTGTCCTGTTAGAATATCTTTCCAAAGTACCTTAGGCTTATGTACATTTTTCGGATACATATGTCTTTCCGCAGCACTAAGTCCTGATGAATCCAAATTTAGAAAGTTTAGAGTAAAAAGGGTTATTTTAAGTTTATCTTTGGGGGATATATACCCCTTTCCAATTCCCTCTTTTTGCTTTAATAAGTACGTTTTAATAGTTTGATGAGCTCTTTCAACTATGCCTTGTCCCTGTGGATTGTATGGGATTCCTGTTATATGAGTAATACCAAAAGATGAACAAAATTGTTTAAAAGAGTTAGAAGTGTAACCAGGACCATTATCAGTTTTTAACTGTTTAGGAACACCCACAGTGGCAAAATTTTGTAAGCAATGAGCTATAACATCTTTAGTTTTTTCTCCGGCATGAAGGGAGCCCATCAAAAATCCGGAAGAAGTATCAACTGTAACATGTAAATATTTTAATTTTCCAAATTCTGGCAAGTGTGTGATGTCCATCTGCCAAATATGGTTAGGTATCAGTCCTCTAGGATTGACTCCAAGATTAACTTGTGGTAAAAAGGTCACACAATTTTGACATTGTTTTATTATATGCCTGGCTTGTTCCTTAGTTATTTTAAAACGCTTTTGTAAAGTATTAGCATTAACATGAAACCTTTTATGAAAATTTGTAGCTTCTTCTACAGTAGAAAAAATATGTATATCATGTGTAGTTTTATCTGCTAAATCATTGCCCAAACTAAGGGCTCCAGGCAATCCTGTATGTGCCCTGATATGTCCTATAAAGAATGGATCTTTTCTATCCCAGAATAGACTTTGTATAGTGGAAAACAAAGAGAAAACAGTAGAGGAAGGGGAAATCCTACCAGCATCTTCAAGGGATATTATAGCATTAACTATATACTGACTATCAGAAAATAAATTAAATACAGAATCTTTAAACATCACAAAAGCTTGTAAAACTGCATTGAGCTCTACCTTTTGAGCTGATTGTTTGGGAACTAAAAATGTAAAAGTTTGATCAGGGGTAACTACTGCTGCTGTACCATTATTAGACCCATCAGTGAATATATTTGGAGCATTCACGATAGGTGTTTTTCTTGTCATTTTAGGAAAAACTACAGGATGCTTAGACCAAAAAGACAACAAAGGATTAGATGGTAAATGATTATCAAATGAAACATTTGATTTACACATGATTATTGCCCATGTATTTAACTCATTAGCTAACTCATCAATTTGCTCCATAGTATATGGAGTAATAATTTTATTGGGAGAAATTCCAAACACTCCCTTTGCTGCTTTTATTCCTTTCAGTATTAATTGTCCTACAGCCTCAGGATACCTAGTAAGAATAGTGTTAGGAGAGTAAGATAAATGTATCCACAATAATGGACCTTCTTGCCAAAATACTCCTGTAGGAATATTTTTTGTTGGTATTACAATGAATAATAAAGGTAAACTTATATCAATTCTGTCCAAATGCATATTTTCCATATATGTTTCAATAATTTTTAATGCCTTTCTTGCTTCAGGAGTTAATATGCGGGGTGAATTTGGATCTGATGGACCTTTTAGGATATCAAATAAAGGTCCCAACTCTCCTGTTGGTATGCCTAGATAAGGCCTTATCCAATTTATATCTCCCAACAACTTTTGAAAGTCATTAAGTGATTTGAGTTGATCTACTCGTATTTGAATTTTAGGTGGACGGACCATGGTTGAGGATAATAGAACTCCTAAATAATTAATTGGAAAATTTAATTGTACTTTATCTATTGCTATCTCTAGATTATAATTTTTTAACAAATTTGTAAGTGTGACATAACATTCCAACAATGTGTTTTTATCTTTGTGTGCTAACAATACATCATCCATATAGTGAAATATTTGTAGTTCAGGATTTTGATTTCTAAGTGGCTGGATTGCTTTATTAACATAAATTTGACACATAGTTGGGCTGTTAGCCATCCCTTGAGGGAGCACTTTCCATTCATATCTCTGATCAGGACCTTCATGATTCAGTGCAGGGATAGTAAATGCAAAATGTGGACTATCCTCAGGATGAATTGGAATTGAAAAGAAACAATCTTTAATATCTATAGCTAAAACATACCAGGTTTTTGGTAAAGCAGACAACTGAGGAATCCCTGATTGAGCAGGTCCCATAATAACCATCTCATTATTAATGGCTCTTAAATCTTGTAATAATCTCCATTTACCAGATTTCTTTTTAATGACAAAAATGGGAGTATTATAGGGAGATACAGAAGGTTGTATATGTCCCTCTGCTAATTGTTGTTTGACCAGGTCATGGGCTGCTTGTATCTTTTCTTTAGTCAGGGGCCACTGAGAAACCCATACCGGTCTATCTGATTTCCAAGTGATTTTTATTGCCTCAGTGACCCCTTCTGAAAACCCAGTCCATGTCTATTTATTCTTTGATCTATTTGTATTGGTGCTGCTATACCTTGTTCTTGTTTTTCTAATCTTTTTCCTTTCCTAAAACCTTGTCTAGCCATAATAGTGGGTGCATTTTGATTGATATTATTTGTTAATGTCAAACCTAATTGATCTAAGACATCTCGTCCCCATAAATTTACGGGAAGATGATCCAATACATATGGCTGTATAGTTCCTTCACATCCTTCAGGATCCTTCCAATCTAAGACCATTGCACTTCTATGGGGATTAGTTGCCACTCCTAGGCCTCGAAGCGTTTGAGTGGCTTGTTGTAATGGCCAATGTTTTGGCCATTCTTGACGAGATATGATGCTAAGGTCTGCACCTGTATCCAGTAGCCCATTAAATTCATGTCCTTGAATATTTAGTTTTAGCATTGGGCGAGAATCTAAATTCAAAGACAGCATAGCCCAATCTACACCTGTGGAGCCTAAACCCCTGGAACCTCTTTCCATAGTAGTACTGGAAAATTTATCATGTAGGCTGGATATTATTAATAACTGTGCTATTCTATCTCCTGGTGAAATTACTGATATACCCTTTGGAGAACTAGCTATAATTTTTATTTCACCTTCATAATCGGGATCAATTACCCCGGGACTTATCATAAGTCCTTTTAGCGTAGAAGAACTGCGTCCTAACAATAAGCCTACTGTTCCTTGGGGAAGAGGTCCTTTTACTCCTGTGGGAATGATTTGAACTCCCATCTCTGGAGTTAGTACTGCTCTGGCAGAGGCGCAGATGTCCAACCCTGCGCTCCCTCTGGTTCGTCTGATGAGAGATCGGATGGATAATGTGTCCTGGGTACTACCCTGATGGGGTTGCTGGGTTCCTCCATGGTTTTTCTGGGTTCCTCCAGTGCCCCGTACATTTGTGGTCGTGGGCCCCGGAGCATTGGGCCCCCCTGTCCGTTTTTTGGCAATGGAGCCTGATGCCTTTCTCCACGATATCGTGGGTAACCACCTGGTCCTTGTCCATTTTTTGATAATGGAGTACCCTCTATGGTGGTTTGAGAACGGCATTCATTAGCCCAGTGTCTCCCTCTACGGCATCGTGGGCAAATATCTGGTGTTCTATTCCTTTGATACCTAACTTTGTTAAACCTTCCTCCTATGGGGCAACTCCTTTTAAAATGTCCTGTTTGTTCACAATTGTAGCATGTTTTTGGCCTGGCATCTAAAGCCTGTTGTACTGCTGCCAAGACTTGTCCTTGTTCATTAATGTCTCTACATAATTTAATATATGTGTTTAAATCTTCATGTCTCCATGGTCTAATGACCTCTCTGCAGCAACGATTTGCTTGGTCATAAGCCAGTTGTTTTATAAATGGCATTGCTTGTTCTGTGTCACCAAAAATTTTGGTGGCTGTTTGAATAAGCCTATCTACAAAGTCAGCGTAAGGTTCATTAGGTCTCTGTATTACCTTAGATAGCTGACCTTGTAAATCTCCATGTCCTTGTAAAGTCTTCCATGCCCTAACTGCGTCTGCAGCAATCTGTGCATATACAGCAGGATCATATTGAATTTGTTGCCGCTGACCCTCATAAGGTCCTTTTCCTAGCAACATCTCTAGACTTCTTTGAGGGTAACCAGCTGCTGCATTTCGTCTAGCTGTCTCCCTGCAAAATTCCTCATTGGCAACCTTCCATAACAAATATTGTCCTCCATTTAGCACAGATCTACACATGCTAGCCCAATCTGCTGGAGTCATGTCCAAGTTAGTAATGGATTCGACCATGCTTACAGTGAAGGGTGCATGAGGACCATAGGTTGTTACAGCCTCCTTTAATTGCTTCACTGTTTTGAACTCTAACTCACGGTGAATTCGCTGCCCTCCTGCCTGCTCAAGTACAGGGCATGCTAATCTTTGAGGTCCTGTCTCAGGATCCCATCTATCAACTACGGGGGTTGAGGGGGTTGAGGGCCACTCAGCTATCTCCATAGGTGGAGCTGTTGGCTGAATTACGCCCTCTGGTGATAGATCGGTGTTAGTAGCAGCCTCCTGTTGTTGCTTCCCCCCTGATAGCTGTTTCTCCTCTAAGCTTTCTTCCTTTAAATTTTCTTCCTCTGTCTGACTAGCTTGAGAGACCTTCTCTTTTGCTTGATCTAAATTGTCTTTCTCCATGGTTTGAACCTCTAACAATTTATTTAACACTCTTTCAGTTTGTTTTTTACTAATTTCTAATCTGTTACAAAGATAACGCAACCCAAAAAGATAACACAAAACAAGACCGAAACAGAATGAAACAAAAATGGAACAAAAAATCGTTGTATCAATTTTCCTATTTTCTGGACATGTGCATTTGTGGTCTATTTCTATCTCTTCCTCAGGGGCAAACAACTTCAAACCTTGAGCCAACCATTTTTCCCAGTCTGCCTGAGAAAATTCTAGGGATAGGCAGCTTGAAACAAAACCAAAACAAATCAAAGCAAGAACATATTGTTTTTTAAAATGGTCACCCATTCTCTTGCCTTCCCTTAGGGGTAAGCAATTTCACTTACCCCGAAGCTTCAGACGTTCCCCGTCCGGGCCGCCAAATGCCGCAGTCTGGCTGGGCACAAATCACAAGCCACTGAAGCAAGAACAGACTTTATTTTTTTACTGCAAGAAAGAAACCTCACACACGCTCCTGGGGAATCCTCCCGAAAAGCCACGAGGCTCCTCCAGGAACCCCCAGCCGGAAATATCTCTCCGGGAAAACCCTCCTCCTGCACTTCGCCAACCAATGGGAACTCCCGGGGAATCCCTGTGAGAACTAAAAAGAGCGCGAGAACTCAAAATTAGCGCTAGAACTCAAAAGTAGCGGCAGAGGCGGATATTAACGCCTTGCCTGTCAATCAATACTGTTGGCAAAATGCCAGGGGCCATACAGACTCGGCTGTGGCTCTCAGCACTAATGTGATTGACATGGGATTGGCATCAACTTGGTTGTCATTAATTCCAATGATTTGACATTTCTATCAATTGCTAATTCAAGAAATGCACACTGAGTGTCAAGGGAAGTAGTACTGCAGCCCTCGGTGTGGGGAGGGGGGGTTCCTGCCACTTGCTAGCAGGCCTGCGTCAAGGCTTCCAATTCCTTGAGTTTCAATTTCAGTAAAGTAGAAAACCTTCAGCAAGTGTTTGCTGAACAATTACTAAACACCAGGCTCTGGAGTTCAGCACTGTGGAATATTGAAGAGGACTGGGACAAAGCTGAAATTCTTCCAAGTTTAGGAGAACATTTGCCCTTGCTCCAGGTAATGAAGGATTTGGCTACAAAGTTGACACTTCACAATTCTTTTTCTTCCTGATACTTTGGATGCATATCAATTATACAGAATGGTGGGTTTCCTTGGCATATTCATACATGCATATAACATAATTCAATCAATTTCACTCCCTGATAACTTCTCCTGCCCTCCCTTCCTTCCTCCCCAACAATACCCTGCCAATATCCTAACAGTCCACCTTCTACTTTCATGGGACCTCTTTCTTTTTCCCCTCTGGCTTCCACATAGGACAGAAAATATGACACCTGTCTTTTCTGGCTTATGTTGTATTACATGACGTTCTCTAGTTCCATCCACTTTCCTACAAATAACAGTATTTTGTTCTTCTTGGTGGCTGAATAAAAATCCATTGTGTCTATACACCATGCTTTCACTACCATCCATCTGTTGACAGACACCAGGCTGTTTCCACGGTGTGGCTATTGTGAATGGGACAGGGGTAAGCATGGGTGTGCACGTGTCCCTAACAGACACTGACTTTAGTTCTTTTGGAGAGACACTGAGGAGAGGTCTAACTGGATAATATGGTTGTTAACTTTAAGTCTTTTGAGGACCCACCATGCTGGTTTCCATAGTGGCTATACGAACACACAGTCCCACCAACAGACCCTTCACTATTATTTCTGTTTTGTTGAGACTGGGGATTGAACCCAGGGGTGCTCAATCCACTAAGCTACATCCCCAGCCCTTTTTAATTTATTTTGAGGTAGGGTCTCAAAATAAATTGCCCAGGCCCCTTCACTATTCTTTTTTTTAATATTTATTTTTTAGTTATAGGTGGAAAAAATATCTTTATTTTATTTTTATATTTTATGATGCTAAGGATCAAACCCAGTGCCTCACACATACTAGGCGAGCACTCTACCTCTGAGCCACAACCCCAGCCCTCCCTTTACTATTCTTTTTCTTTTTCTTCCAAGAGATCTTTATTTCTCATAGACATGTTTTAGATAAATATTTAAGGAAAAAAGTGAGTTTGAGTTCTTCAGAAAACATTTCAGATCAACCTCACTTGCTAACAATCTCACATTAAGGACCCATAGTGCCACTTTTAACTGTGGAACATGTTTTATATGGTATCTCCCTGAGCTACTTCCCAACCCCAATTTTACAGAAAAATGTTCTTACAGGAAGATCCAATTTATGCAGAGGCTTATAAAAAACAAGCCCCTTGCCGTGGTCCATTTGTGAGTATGTTTATGAGCAAACTGTAAAACTAATCTGTTTTCAAGTTATTCTGACCATTTAAAATCTTACAACCAACTGTCAATTATATAGCTTCCTCTTCTCGTTCCCTCAGAAGCTTTGGAAGAGGAGATGGAAGCATCTTGCTAGGTCAAAACTTGAAATATTTATCATGATTTTATGATAGATAAAACATATGAATTTAAAAGGTAACTTGAGTCTCTTAAAAAATGAAAATAGCAAATTGATTTGAAAACTTTGTTATCTGAAGTCAAATATAACAAAAGAAATAGTCATATTAAGATTTGGATCTGGATTGTGCTCCAAAGACTCCTGTGCTGAAAGCTTGGTCCCAAATATAGCACTATTCAGAGGTGGGGCCCTTGAATTTTCACTGTATCATGATGCCTCTGATCTTATAGTGGATTACTTACTACATTGAGAAATTCATAGTTTGCATGACCTAATGGGAGATGGTAGAAAATGTAGGAGGTGGGAAGTAGTCGAAGGGACTCTTTGAGGACTACATCTTATCTCACCCCCCCACCCCCTTACCAGATCTAAGGGAACAGCTTTCCTCCACCATGACCTTCTGTCCTCATCATCTTCTTCCTCACCTTAGACCCAAAGTAATGGAACCATCCATTATGGACCGTAGCCTCTAAAACAATAAGCAAAAAAAAAAAAAATTCTCTAAGTTGTTTTCCTCAGATATGTATTACACTTATGAGAACCTGACTAATATAAGCTGTAATCTATATGTAGATTACAAATAACTAGTAATAAGTAATAACAAATAGCAGAAAAGAGAATTGAAAACATGAATGATTCTTTGCTTGCATCAAAAATAATTGTCTTGATAACATTCTTTTTTAAAAAC
Organism: Urocitellus parryii; assembly: GCF_045843805.1. Classification (NCBI taxonomy): domain Eukaryota; kingdom Metazoa; phylum Chordata; class Mammalia; order Rodentia; family Sciuridae; genus Urocitellus; species Urocitellus parryii. Next base: position 116,513,917 of record NC_135532.1, on the reverse strand, counting down.
TAGGTCTTTAATTTCACCAAATGAATTTATTTTCCAAAGAGTAGAGAATATTTTTTAAAATATAATGTTCAATAACTCAAATATTAATAGCGATTATATCCTTTAGACCCCAGATGGCTTTCTCTGAAGTAGAATGTACAAGAGTGAGAGCAAATTATTGCTATAAGAAATAAGAAGTAGATATTAGAAGTTGCATTTATTTATTTTAAAGAAGGAATTTGCTATTTGAGTTTAATTAGTATATTGACCTTGATGCTCCTACTGGATTTATATTACACATGCACAGGTGACATTCAGGTAAATTTTGGAAAGTAATAACTAAGCAACTAACAACTAAAAGCCATGAAAATCATATAACTGTTTTCCAAGTACTCTGTCTGTAGCATGGGTAACTTAAAAAAAAGTCCATTAGTTTCTCATAATTTGAAAGCACTACTCTTACCTTGAAGTAGTAGATTAATTGTGTTAATTTTTCTCTAAAATGTCCACTACCCAGATACCATGCTAATGACCACAACTGAATTTAAAATATAACCTTGCATAATAATTACTTTTATTCTTATTTCCAAGCATTGGTGACACCAATATTTGGGTTACTATTATCATAAATTCTGATTAGCTGGCACTACAATTTGGACCTGGATTAACCCCCAAAGGTCCATGGGTTGTTAATAGCTTGGTCCCAGCTTGATATATATGGATGTGGTGAACACTTTAGGAGGTGGGCTCATTGAGAGGAATTTAGGTCTTTGGAGCATGACCTTGAAGGGGATATAGGAACCCAGATCCTTCCTCTTCCTCTCTTTTGCTTTCTAGCCATAAGTTAAGCAAGGCTACTTAACTCATGCCCCAACCACAGGCCCAAAGCAATGCAGGCCAACAGATCATGGACTGAAACCTCTAAAACTGTGAGCCAAAATAAACCTTTTCTCTTCCTAAGTTGATTATCTCAGGTATTGTAGTGATACAAAGTTGACTACACTGTGGCATTTCTAAAGTGCAATTTGCCCAATGACACTGGGAGAGAATGATGGAGCATGGTGGGCACTACCAGTATGAAACTAGGGAATAGAGAAAGCGAATTTCTTTACTATTCTTAATGGAGATAACATACCTCATCTATTTATCTTCTTGAAGAGGGTAAGACTCATTTCAATGGTTTTTTGCCTTATAAAAATCAGTGGGGGTCTGGGCATATAGCTCAGGTGGTAGAGTGTTGCCTCACATGCACCAGGCCCTGGGTTCAATGCCTAGCACCACACTTACACATACACACACACACATACACACACACACACACACACACACACACACACACATAATCAATGGGAAGCTCCTGGAGGTTCAGGATCAAAATTTCATGGAGTATCCTGGGTATCACTGCTATCTTTCTATTCCTCCTGGTTATCAACAGCAGCCACTGGAATCAGACTAGTTGTGTTCAGACCTTGGCTCTGCTACTTACACCTCTGTGACCTTGGGCAAGCATGCCCTGGTTTTCTCTTCTGTACAGTGAAAGTCGTATCCACCTCACACTGCTGTGGGAATTTTAAAAATCCACATAAAACACTTGAGGATCATGTCTGACATATGGTAGCTGTTATTATTAAAATGAATCTGCCATGCAGATTCCTAAGACGCACAGTCCAGCATGCACCAAAACAGCTGCAGGCAGTTATGGATTTATCTTTGCAACAAGTGTCTAAACACAGATTAGATTAAACATCCAAGTTCTAATTTATCATGGATGCTAAGCTTTGAGACAGAACAAAGAGCAGAGGGCACTGTTGCATATGATCAAATATTTTATAGCAGAATTAATACAAATATATTTATGTGTGTATGTTTGGGCAAAGGAAATGCATATGTATTTAAGCCAAATAGTGCTTTTTTTCAACAAATGTGATGCTCCTTTCTCTCAAGAGTTAATAGGAATGACTTTCAAAAGTGGCAGAGTAGTATCATAAACATGATTTTAATATTCATCTTAAATATATTTTATGTCCTTTTAGAAGGACATAAAAAGGGATAGTTTCAAAAGTTTATAATTTGGCCTATTTCTTAAAGTTTCTTTTAAGATACTGACTTCTACTTAGTCTTTAGTTTTATCATCTCATCTTCTTCCTCCAGAGAGCAGGAAGGCACTCTTATATTTTATGAGTTCTAAACCTAGACAGGATACTTCTGTTTAGTGCATTAGCATTCATAAATGTAACTCACTTCTAAAGCAGAAACCTGTTCCCCACTTAATGACCTGCAGGTTTGTATACTTTTATCTATTATTCAAAGAAGGATCTCCAAAGAGCAATGACTTGAATACATACAGGACATTCACTTATTCTGGTTACAGATCATTTTACCACATGTCATTCCTCCCATCCCCAAGCTTCTAGAATAGAACTTAAGATTCCATTTCTGCATACACCTCTCATGCAAACACAGCAACTCCATGTCACAATGGAATTTCACAATATGTTCAGCAAGCTCTTCCCCAAAAGTGACTTCATGTCCATATAAGATCAAAATTTGCTATTTACCGTGTTCAATACCTAGGACTTTTTAATCCTTGTGGTTATGTGAAAATGCCTGAAAAGGTGAACTTAACTTTTTATAGGTTTAATTCTTTTAGCCCACTGTCTCCCAAACTTTAAATCATCTATTTCTCTAGAGGCATCAATTGGCGTTTTATAGAACTTGTATCCTGCATGGAACACATCTTGGGAAGCAAGAGTGATAGAGACAGAGCTGCCCTTCACGTACCTAAAGTCACCTGTAAAGAACAAGGTGTAGACCTGGCAGCACAGGTGGGCCTCTGGAGTAGCACAGGGAAAACAGTGGCACAGAGAAGATACACTTGCGTCTGTGCATGAGCATCCCAGCTCTTTAGATAGGAGTTGATGAGCTGCATCCCCCAGGGGTGTGCAGAGAGGACTGCACAAAGCAGCATGCGGATGCTTCAAGAGCATCACAAGGTCAGAGCACTTATACACAGGAAAAGTGGCCCCCACACCAGTGGACCTTAGGGGTCTATGGCATATTAAAAATCAAAATCATTTACATTAATAATAATGACACTAATTTCTCCAGAGGAAGTCCTGTGGAGTGTATCACCTTCAAACAGAGAAGGCATTGTGAAATATACTTCAGAGTTCAATGAAAAGTGATATTTAAGTCTGGGTGCCCAAGAAAATTTTTCTTTATGGGATATCTTAATCCCAAATGGTATGGGAAAATTCCTAAAAGCTAACATAGTGATTATTTGGCCCTGAGGAAAGAAATCATAAGAATTACACTAAACATATTGTGATTTAAATGCTGAATAAAATTGGTTTAGATATACAGTTTTAATTAAATGAGTTAAAGTCATCTGTGGATTTAACAAGAACCTTTTAGCTTCAGACTCCGACTAGTATTGAGTGTTCTCTCTCATATGTGGAATCTAGGGTGGGGGAAAGAATGAACTGGAAGTAGAAGGGAGAATATTAGAGAAGAGGAGGGGACAGGAGACAAGAGAAGGGAGGGCAGGGAAAGGGACAGAGATGGTCAAGTATGTGGTGGGCATGTGTGAACATGCCATGTGAAGCCCTTTACTCTGTAAATTCAAGATGCACTAATAAAAAGTATCATTAGCTTCTGGTTTTATTAAACTAGCCTATGCTAGACAGGACGGCAGACCCAGCAAGAAGCTGCCCATGTTAGCCGCAGGTTTCAGCTGCCACCGCATACACCAATGCATGATGCCCGTTTAGATCTGACCTTCTCTGAAAGTCCTATTAGACTGGGTACCATGTTTTCACTGGGTGTCATAGACATAAAGTACACTACAGATATAGAAAACTGTGGGGAAGTGGGTCTCCAAGTTTCCAGAGTTCTGAGATGAGACCAGATTCCCCACTTCACTCATTTCCTTCTAGATTCTTGTCTTGAAAAGTTTGAAGAACAAAATCCACAGATAACTGAAGGCATGGGAAATAACATCCCCAAGACAGTCCCCAGGAAGGAAGGAGGGCAGTGTGCCTGGGAGGAGGGAGGGGGAAGAAGGCAGATGTCCACCCTCCCCAGTGACATTGGGTCCTGGAGGACACTGGGCCCTGGGCCCTGCACTTTCGCCCTTTCCCACTGCCTGTGAGTCCTGGGAGGAGAAGAGCACACAGTGAGGCTCTGGGTAGCAGTGGGTCCCCAGGAAGAAGATAAGCAAGGAGCGCTGGCTCTGAGCATTCATCCCATCCCAGAGACAATGTGTCTCAGGCTTTTCACAACTTTTTTTCTGACTGTCCAAACCAACCTGTTCTGCTTCAGCCTCCGGTGATCAAGCCACCCTCATCCTGAACTATGAAACACACACCTTATGCAACCTGGGGCCATTATCTACCCCAAAAATGCACCCCTCTGATGCCTGACTGACTCCTCAGCTTAATAAAAGGGCATCGCTGAGTCCCCTGAGGTCCTCTCCACCTCGGTTATTGAGTTTACACAGAAGGGAAGCATAAAGGAGTAGGACTTATTTAAGTGAGAAGAGAGGTGACGTCTGCCATGTGGGACGGGGCCTGGTAGCAGAAACCCCACTGGGTGTGCCCCCTCCCCCTCCCTCCCTCCCTCTCCCTCTCCCTCTCCCTTTCCCTCTCCCTCTCTCCATCTTTGGCCTTCTCTCAGGACATGACCCAGCAAGACAGCTCTCACCAGATGCCAGCCCCTTTATCTTGGATTTCCCAGGCTCTGACCAAAAATGTTCTGTTGTTTGTAAGTGATCCAGCCTCAAGTATTCTCAAAACAGATTCTCAAAACAGATGGAGGCAACAACCAACTTGGAGAGTGTGTCCACTTACAAAAACCTGTATCCTGAGACCCAAAATGGAGAAAAATGCTGCTTTATTCCTCATTATGATAAATGTGCTTCTGCCTTGACAGTCTGGGCAAGGGACTGCCCAGTTTGTCACACAGGTGTGCTGGAGCTGGGTGAAGACAGCTAGCCATTCCCTTCATCCTTGAGAAAGGCTAGGACTTGAATAATATGCCCTGAAGAAACCAGAGCCACAGTGTCCAGAGCAGTTGGCAAAAGTGACCACAGTGGGTTCCCATGAAACCCTGGGCACCAAGATTAATGCCTAATACTGGCCTCTCAAATATGATAGTGTTTGGGGACAAATTATCTCTCATGCCTCAGTTTCCTCATTTGAAAAACATGTGCAATAAAGAAAGTCATTACAATGGTTTAATGTGGACTTACCCTGACGCTCATCCATCGCAGGCCATCAGGGAACTGTGGCTCCGGTTTCTTCAAGGCATGTTATTCAAGTCCTAGCCTTTCTAGGGGATGAAGGGAACAGCTAGCTGTCTCCACCCACCTCACTGCAGTCCATTCACATTAAAGGGAGCTATCTTTGGACTGAGCGGGGACACCACCTCTTGCATACCTCCCCACTTTTCCACCCTACCCCAATCTCCTGAGCTGAGGTGTCTGGATGTCCTGGAGCAGAGACTATGGTTCTATGATGCTGCCTGATGCAGATTCTCTCCACGGGCTTCACAAAGTATCTTTCCTCACTGAACATTTGATTGGCACCCTTCTGAGTTAAAGGAATACAGTGGCCTATGACCTTTATTTATTTCATATTCTGAAAAGTCTTCCATTCAACATTGCCTAGCCATTTCTGAAAACTAATTAGGAATACCTGGATGAGTTAATGGAAATTTCACTATCTTTTTTTCCTTCCCCGATTCTCATTATTCGATAGTCATAGTTCCAAAATTGAGACCTCAGCATCGGAGCACCTCTGATGCAGAAGGTCACACCCTCGCCCACGCATCTCCAGAACTCCATTATTCATTTGGATTGGCAGTTCTGTTAATTAGCACCTTGTCTCTGTTTACTGCAAAAGTTCAGAGTTGGGAGCTAATGCCAAAAACATATGTCGTGTCTTCAATGTGAATTTGCCACATTCTAAATGAAATGATTCTGTGGGAAGATTTTAACTCAGCAACATCTCAAAAATACACTGGAAAGTTCTGCTTACTCATTTTAAATACTGATCACCCACATCATACTAGGCAGAATGTATTGATCATTTCTCATGGCTAATAATTTACATAGAGAGAATGGTAAGTAAACTAACACACGTTCTTCATCGTCAAAATGAGAGGCTACTAAGCTAATGTAGCTGCTGGTCTCCTTTGTAGTCAGGAGCCGCCTAAATAAATATTCATGAAAAAATTAAGAGATTGCATACTTAGCTTATTCTTCCAGTTTAAAAGACACAAGGAAGTAATTGTAGAATTTATATATAGTATCTCCCTTGAGCCATCCTCCCTTGAGGATGAAATCTGGATCACACATTGTTGTAAAGAGGTGCAAATAGCACTAGGGCGCAAGAATTATAGAAGCATCTTCTCTTGGGCTGCCGGTTCCTGCCCTGGGGCTATTCCCACCTCTTTACAGTCTTGGACCCCTAAGGTATTCACAGCATGCCACTGTCTTGCAGGCATAGAGATAGGAATGGCTATCCAGTTCCTGACTGATGGAGGTGGGTCACAGCAACATCAGGAGTCTGGCAAGGTTCCTGTTGTGTTTATCACATATTAATCACTGTTAACCACCATGTCAGAGGGTTCTATTTCAAGGAAGTGGAATTATCCAAGGTGGGTACTTTGCCTGTATACACCATTTTTATTTTCTTTTATACTATTTCCTTATTTGTCCATATTTTCGGATCCAGCAATAAAAATGTAGCATTTGAGGGATATTTTTAAGTTGTAAATACATTTGTGATTTGCAAAACTACATTGTTAACAAGAAGGTAAAATGTTAGAAGAGTTATAAGATGGCTCTTGCTTGGTCCCTTCAACAGTTTTCCTGCCTGGAACTCAGAGCATACTATGTTCATAAGCCTTGAACAGGTGAGAGAAGGGTCCTCTCTCTTCTTTCCCAGAAGCAAAGGAAAAGTCTTCTGTGATTAAATCATTTCACAGGTTCATGATTTCACTGAATCAAAAATTGAGTTCTGCTGTATCATTACTTAAGCTCATTGCCAAGAATCCTCCTTAACCGATAAAGAGGTAAATCAACTCTGCTTTATTTCACTGACAAGAATAAAAACGCCTAAAACAGTCTGATGATTGAAAAATTACCCTGAATTTAAGGTAGTTCTTGCGAACTGTTTGTAATATTCCATATGAAGACTGACATTTCTGATTCCCTGGGAGAGGCTGAAGGGACAGACACATGATGGCTAGTCCACATATTCCAGTAATAACCAAACCAGCAACCTGCAGCCAGGCCCTGCCATGTCTGTAACAACAGCCCAACTACAGGGGACTCGACCAAGAACTGGTGGCTCTGCTAACTGTGGGCCCCGCTTCTGTAGTTTGGATCTTCAATGTCTCATGGAAGTCCAGGAGTTAAGGGCTCGGCCTTTGGGATGGACCCTTGGGAGCTGGTGGGATCTTTGGGACGTGGGATCTAGTAGAAGGTTGTTAGGTCACTGGGAGGTGCTTTTTGGGGGATGGTGGGACCCCGGGCCCTTCCTCTGCCCTTCCTCTTCCTCTTCCTTTCTCTTGCTTCCTGGCCATGAAGTGAGCAGCTACACTTCACCATGTGCTTCCACCAGGAGGTGCTGCCTTGCCACAGTCCCTAAACACAGAGCCAGCTGATCATGAGCCAGAGTAAACCTTCTATCCTGATAAGTGGATCATCTCTGATATCTTGTTATAGTGGTGGAAAGCTGATGAACACCGCTCTCCATAGACAGTCAATAGACGAATAGAAAACACTCTGCTAACCAATCTCACTGGATGCCCTCTTTCAGTGAGCAGCCTCCTGCTGCCCTGTCCACAGGCTCCCATCAGAGCCCACCTGCAGCGTCCCTTTTCCCCACCTTAAATCTTTCCCATTCCTTTTCCTGCCTTTGGGGTTCTGCCAAACATGAGTGCTGGTGAAGGACTCCTTAGCATAGCACAAGCTGAATCAGTAGCCTCCTCCTCTTCACGTATCTCCTCACCTGGGATGGGCTGCATTTCTCTAATCCACGGCTTTAAAACATGGGAGTATTATCAATATATTTGATGTGACTCAGCCTCATAAGGCAATGACACCTTCCTTAAAAAACAAGATCCAATTTTATCCACAATTTGCCAAAAAATGAGAGTGATTTTTCACCCCAAAGTAATTCCAACTATTATTTTTAAAGACTCCTAGTTTACTGAGTATAATGCATTCAATAGCTTTCTAAAGTAGAGCCAAGGGATTATATTACTCAGATCTAAAAGAATAATAGAATTAAAAATAGTCTTTCCCAAGAAGTTTTCCACAGAGAGAATCAGAAAGTGGAAGGCCTACTCTGAAAAGCAAGGCTTCCATGAGCTTCTAGCCTCACCCAGGAATTCAAACCACCTCAGGCAAAATGCCAGTGAAAGCTGGGTCTGACTCATAGGCACAGTGTTCAGGTTGCTGATGCCCAGGGATTGCCAGGCTGTGATTCCAGGACACCACAGTAAGAGATGCCTCCCAAGGTCAAAGCTGGAGCCATCAATCAACCTTAGAGTTCCATGTCTCTCCTTGCTTCTTCCTCTAAATAAGCCACCAAGTGTGTTAATACTCAAGAGTGCGGTTCACAAGTACGCTTAGTCACACTCATTCATGCCCAACCCAGTGTCACCGCGAGCAGACCTCACAAGGTCCCTGGAGTGCCAGGGCTGTCTTCCTCAAACACACAGCCCAGATCAGGCTCCCCCAGCATCAAGGATCCGTACATAAGTCCCCCAGTTGGTCTTTCCAGCAAATTTCCACAAATCTATAATTTAATTCACTTTTAGTTTCATATATTTTAAGTATTTGCTTGTCTTATTAGTAGAAAATCAAATGCTTTAAAACATATTCAATATTATAATCAATTATTGTACTATAAACAAATTTCAATTTCATAAAATCCCATCTTAAGAAATACCTCAAAATGCACAGCCAACCCACTCTGCTCAGGGAAACATTTTTGCAAGATGTCAGGAGGAGTCCCGGAGACCTCGTGGCACAGCATGCCCTGGACCATCCATTGCTCATCATCATGGGACCTGCAGTGAAACTCACACTGGAGCTATGAGAGGGCCACGGGAGGACAAATCCCTGGGACTCAACGCCATCCCAGCTTTTGCACTTTCTCATCTGGACGGTCCCTGCCAGCAGGCCACCCTGTCCTTCTAGATGGTTTTATTTAAAGAATAGTCATAAGCCCCAGATCTTATTAGAAATAAGCAAAATAAGTTTGTGCCTAAGTTCACTGAGATTTTATTAGTTTTTCTTAGTCAAATTCTGAGTTCAGTGGAAAGTGTGACCAAAAAAAAAAAAAAATCAAGAAGGAAACAAAACATCTCATGTCATAGTGAATTCTTGGAAAACCTCGTGAAGAAAGAATTTGCATGATCTCACATGCACCCTTTATCTAAAACCTCCCAGAAAAAGAGTTTCCACCCAAATGAGGGCATTATCCAAGAAAGAGAAAGATGGGGAACAGAAACCAGGAAATCCAAAATAAAAGACAGGAAATCCAAAAGAGGCACAGAAAATCCCCAGAGAAACCCCCTCACAGGGAAGGGGACCCAGGATGACAATGTAGATGGCAGCCTGAGCCTGGAAGTCTCTCTGAAAAAAAGCAACAGAACACCTTTGAGAATGGTTCCGAGCTGAGGTCTGCGAGCCACAGCCTGGAGCCTAGCTGACAACAGCAGAGCTGAAGAGCGAGACGGAACCACAAGATCTAAAGGATTCAAAGCCTGGAAGATTTATAGCTCTTTTTAGAAAAAGTTTGCCAAAAATATTTGAGGTTGAAATATCAGTAAACATATTAGAAAACTAATGTGCAAAAGATAAAGGATGATAAATGACTCTAGCAAAAACAAAAACTTGTTTAAAAAAGGAAAACAGAGTTGGCCGCATGCCTCGGCTGGGAGCTGCATTTTACGGTTATGATGATAAAAATGTTGACTACTCAGCTAAGCAAAATTACAATATTTAAGGAGCTGGGGGCTTGAGGGGCTCAATCTTTGTCATGCATAATGGGAATTCAATAGATAATGGGGGGAAAGAAAATCAGGAAGTAACAATTAAAAATATATTTAGACACAAATAACACCTACAGTAGGTCAAACTGGTGGCCTCAAGGGGACAGAGTAAAAAAAGAAGGAGAATTGACATTGCTGTTTTGGTAACCAGCCTGGTACAACACTTGAACTCAAATTATGTGCATATGTAATTTTGAAAAAAAATGAAATTATTTGGGCCTGCAAAATGCAGAAAAAACTCATAAAACATAAGTCATTTCAGCGATCCTGGACAAGGTGCTTCCCCTATGCGTTCAGCCCTCCCACTAACCCACAGTTACAACAAGTCTCCAAAATGACTATTCACACGGTCTTTACATCTAGTGAAAAACACATACTGTATGTCATGACAGCCCCACCAATTCCATGAGACTTCAACATCACAGATACTGAGAAATTATTTCTCCAACAAGCCTCAGATAACTCTGGAAATCATTTGTGATGGCACTATAATCTACTGTTTATGTCAGCTCTTTTGCCTATACATTTAAAACAAAAAGAAAAAACGAGAGAGAGAGAAAAAAATAGATATATCCTTAGATTATTAGTGACAGAAAAGATGAATAAAAATTTTTTTGATATTAGGTAATAGGAAGTTTGTAAACACTATGGAAAAACAGTAGGCACATTATAGACCAAGAAAAGTATTTGCTAGAGCTATTTTTACTTTCCTCTGACATTTAAAAAATCCATACATGATTCTACCCAGCTCTCGTGAATGCTGAGCTACAACCAAAGCTCTCGTTTCCTGAAAAATATTTTCCAACTTCAAATACTCTTCTTTCCAATAATCACTGAAACTGTTACCTTATTTTTAATGCTTTTAATTTTTACTATAATAAGTAAATCACATGCATGCTATTAAGACTGCCTTCAAGGCAAAGGAAAAACATTCCTAGCTGCAATCATGGGCATTGCACAAAATTGAGCTTCTCTTTGTTTATGCATGTATAATTCAAAATCTAAAACATCATTGCATTTTATGTCCCTGATTCTCCTGGCAATAATCTGTCCTTTTTATACTATATCTGAGACTTGATTCATCAACTGTGAGATCATTACTATTTGGGTGCTGGCAATCTAGAATGTGACAGTGATACAGTACAGTGAGTCTTGTGTTGAGAAACTTTTACAAGCACCAAGAATGCATATGCTGTGAAAGAAGAGATGAGCTCATGCAGCAACTGTGTGAGTGTGAACTGAGGTATTGAACGGCGGCCTGCCTTGATGTCAAATAAGGATCTCTATCTCTCCCACTCTGAATGCAAGGACAGCAAGATTGAATTATGTGGGTAGAGTCATCTGAAGTCTGAATTTCCTGACTTTTGATATCTTTCATTCAAAATGACTCCTATAATCAAAAGAAAACATAGAAAAATCAGTCTGTGCTCTTAAAAGATATATTTGGTATTATTTTCAGCAGATTTTTAAGCTGCATCTACATAATATCAAAACATCAGGATGAAAATTGAATCCAGTCAACCAGAAATTTTTTACTACATTATACCAGAAATACACATGAAGAATAAGAAAATATAAATTCCAGAGCTTTGCAGAAAACTTGTGTCTAATTTCTCGTTGCCCCTACCCTTTGGTCTGGCTGGGCTCATGTTGAATCCTGCTGGACTGAGGCTACTTTCTTTGTACGCGCTCTTTCTCTGGGACCTCAGAGTTTCTGAAGGGAAGCTACAGCCCCCCTCACCTGGAGAAGCTGAGTCCTCTCTCTGCCTGTTCTCTCTCTTCCACCTATCATTCCACCTCCCAGATGGTTTCAGGACTGGAATGTCTCCTCTTCTTCTCATGTGAGATGCTGTTTTCTTCCTCTAACTTTATATTAGGAAAGGAAAACCACCTAAAATAACACAATTCATGGCAACCAGCACTCTTCTTTTGAGCACTGAAGTTTTCATGACTCAACACACCAGTCACCTCCCTCACCCTGATCTGGAATTCTTGCAGTTCCAACTCCTTCAACTGAATCATCAAAGGCTAAGCTTTAGTTGCAACAGCTCCTTCTCTGAAGAGATTTCTCTGTTCTCTGCTGCTTGGGTCTGTTATTTGACTTTTAATCTGTTAATTGATTGATTGATTGGTTGATTGATTGATTGATTGATTTACCCCTGGCTCCTATGTAGCCCCTGGTTCCTCACTGGCCACCAAAATTTTCAATCAACACATTGAATTATTTATTCAACAAATATTTATTAATTATCTTCTTTGAGCAAAGTACTATAACAGGTAGAATGAGGAATAATTAAAAATCAGACAGATCTGCCCAAGGGTCTCTCAGTATAATGAACCTCAACTGCTCCAGGGAGAGTGGGGCTGTAGCTGCCCCTCAGAAACTCTGAGGTCCCAGAGAAAGAGGGCATACAAAGAAGCAGCCTCAGTCCAGCAGGATTCAACATAAGGCACATATAGAAGACTCAGGTACAAAGAAGGACACACAACCCTGTCCCCAGAGAGATGCAAAGATCATGAGCTTCAAGACAGGAGGTTACTGAAACGAGAGGAAGCTTGCAACAGGGAATAAGAAAAAAACTCCACTGAGAAAGCAGAGTTGGATAGGATGGAGAACCCAGGACGTATGCACAGCTGGGGTGTGAGGGGGTGAACAGAGGGGCTCAGAAAAGAAAGCGTCCCAGCAGGCCAAGCAAGTCGCATCAGGCATGGGGACCTGACCTCGGGTGTTTATGTTTGACCAGAGCTCGCTATGAAGGAAAGGAAGGGCAGGAAAAGCAAGACCACTTCACCCAAGCTCCTTGGGAAAAGCATTGGCGAGACCTTTTTCCACGTAATATGTGGGTACTTTTGCCATATGAAGTAAATATTAGTAAGAACTGCTTCTTGGCTGGCACTGTAGGATGGGTTTGTAATTATTAATGACCTTCCGTAGGGTTACCTGGAGATGCTCAGTGAGTAACACAAGCAAGAGCCAGGAGGAGACCCCACCAAAGAAAATCCATTGCCAGTCAACTCAAGAGGAAGCAATTCTTCATGCTTCGAGTCCTACCAAGCCTCTTCTGTCAACGTGCTCGATGACAACCGTTCCGGGAGGGAGTGAGATTGTGTTGATATTAGATGTGACTAAGGACTAAGAGGAGGAGGCTGCAGGTGGACAAGTCCTCCAGAGCCCAGTATGTACAAGGTAGTGGTCAGAAGGAGGACACTGTCCAGGAACTGAAGGTCACAGCTGACACAGGAGCCAGGTGCATGGCGAGATAAAGCAGGAGATCACCACGGGGTCGCAAGAAGCCATAGAAGTGTTTCAAGTAAGAGAGCAACAAAATCAGAATCAGAATCCAGCTTTTGGAAGGTCACCTGTCTGCTGTGGGGTGATGCAACTGGAGTGAGCAAGAGTGGACCCAAGAAGTCAGGAGGAGGCGGAGGCAGCAGTCCAGCAGAGATGGTGCCACTTAGACTGGGCACGTCCTGTGTTGGAGAAGAAAGGAGGATAGGTTCAGGAAATATTTGAAAGGCACAATTAACAGGACTCAGAAATTGATAAGGGTAATGAAAGAGGGTGTTTATCCAGAACAACTTCCATGTTCCTAGGTTGCAGAATTAGACAGAGGGAAGCCAGTCAAAGGATCCTGGAATAATGAAAGGAGGTCAGGTTTGAGGGCAATATAAGTTTATTATTGAGTATGACAAGGTTAAAGTTTCCCTAGAACATCAAGAGTAGTATAGAGGCATATAAAGAAGCTCACACCCCTGCATCTGGAAAGAACCAGACACCAAGGGCACACCGTGGTTACAACAGCAGAGAAACTGCAAAGAAAGTTGAATTCCCCAATCTGTCGAGTATGCTATACCAAATTCAGGACCATTTTCGCAAAAGATGCTGTCTGGATACTTGAGATGAGGATGCATGGTGACAACAAACTGGAAAATTGCAAATCCTACAGTCCTTGAGCACCCACAGCACTGGACCAGTTGTTTCTGGATACAAGTAGCAATTCCCAGTTTCTTGAAGATGATGCAATGTCTCTGCCTTGAAACGCCCATCAGTCAGCTTTCCGCCAGAGAAGTAAAACCAGCAGGAAATACATACTAAGAGAGTTATTGCAAGGACTTCGTTTAGGTAACTGTGGGGACTTACCAGCAAGTTGGAAATCCACAGGGCAAGCTCTTGGGAAGGGCAAATTGAACTAACAGACCACCTGGAAGCTGTAGTGCAAAGGTGGAATTTCTTCTGGAAAGCCTCTGTTCAGCTCTGATGGCTTAATCCTAAATGTAGGATCATTTTTCTTATGTAAAATAAATTGATCTCATTGAGCTTCATCACAACTACAAAATACACAAAAGCCGCTGGATTTGTGTTCACTTGAACATCCGGGGCCTAAACCTAGCTAGGCTGACACATAATACAGGCCATCACCTAAGACAACATCTGTGCCCATCAGGTTTTAGCCCCATCTCCACTCCTGGCCTCCAGGGCAATAACTAGGGCCAGTTCACAACATCCCCAGCAGGGAAATTTCTGATAAAGGATGGAAGTGATCAGACACCTCCGGAGCTCCAGGATGAACCAATGTGAGCTGGCAAGAGTCAGGAGAGTACAGGACCCCAGGGGTGCTGGATCATGGTGCAGGTGGGGGAACAGATTATAAGCGTAGATAAGGGAGAGTATGTCAACACAGGCCCAGCCCTCCCTTGTGAAACAAAATTCAACAAGCTGGAAAACACTCCAAGAAACAGTGCTGAGACAGTGAAATGCCCGCACTATCAGAGCAGCCAATGGCAGAGAGGCTCGGAGAAGGGGCCAGGCCACAGTGAATGTGCTATTTACTCCAGAAAACCCATCAACTGGCTATGGCCCTGGGAAACCCAGAGGAGATTTGGTTTACTGAGGAAGCAAAGAGCTTGTTGGTGACAGAGGTGGTATGATTGAGAAGCTCAGGGGTCACTGTCCTGTGGAACCCAGGGTTGAAGGTATTAAATGCTGTTTAAAAAATTGAGGATGATAGGATTCCAAGATAACAGGAGCTAGTTGTCAGAAATAGGTATCATTATTGGGATGAGTAACAAAGGTCTAGGGCACCTTGTACCACTGAAGACTATGGAGCTGTTTAATAGAATGTGGGTCTCCAGTGGAAAGACAGAGGAAAATTAACAACAACATCGTTTAGTGCATACAACTCAGAGGAGGGACAGAGAGAAGACAGATGAGTCCAAACAGCAGTGCTGCCGAACTCAATTTCCACGTCCAAGCCAGACCTTAGGCCTGGAACCCATTGACAAAAGAGGTGGAGTTCTCATGAGAAAGGGCCTGTGAATTTACACCAAGGCTCTAAGGTAAGACTCCTCCTTAGTCCTTCCCCACAGGATCTTCAGTCCATTTAGCTGAGCAGCTGCACCTCAGGATCTTCTGAGAATGTTGTAAGAGGTGAATTGACAGTGGTCTCCAGGAACCCAAAGCATGATTCCCCTCTGCAGGTTAGAGCAGGGATGCAGGAAAGCCACCAAGGAGAGGGGTCCTGGCCTATGGATGGGTGAGAGCAGGTCCACTCTGCTCATGATCACTTACCCAGCATGTGAATGTGGGACCAGAAAGGACACACCTGGAGGCTGTGGACGCTCCATATCACTTCGTTGACACATGGGGTTAAGAGCTGTGGGAGTGGCCAAGGCCATGTGGAAACTGATTCCCTACCCAGACCAGCGTCACTCACCAAAAACAATATCACAGTGAATAAGGACGGCCACTAATGCACTGGTAAGGAAGGGAAGGGCGCAGAGTTGTCCTCATCAGCTTCAGCTGAATTGAGATGTGTCTCTGCCCTGAACCCACCACCTTCACTTTGTTTTGTGATGTGGGTGCTGGTCCTCAGGAAGCCACATTTCAGATTTCATCTGGTTCCATGATTTTTCAATTTTTGAAATTGAACACTGATCAGCTGTTTGGTTTCTTTATCACATTAACAGCCACCAAACAGCCTTAGACAAGGAGCTGGAGCATTAGAGGAAAATGTCCCAGGTTCGTGATGCTGGCCAGCCTCCTCCAGAGGCCACCCGGCTATGTTCAATGGCTCATGAATGGAGTCACCAGGGCAGCAGGGTCTGGGCCTCCAAGTGGATCCAACAGCATGGGTTTCAATTCATCAAGAATAATCTAGCTTATCCCACTATGGAAAGTTCAACCTGCCAGCTGCAGGAACCAACAGTGAGCCCTGATACAGCCTCACCCCTTTGTCCACTTGATGGCAAGTTAGTTTGGACTCCATCTACTCTGAAATTAGCAGAAGTTCATCTTGGCTGGGCTTGGAACATACTTTGGGTACAGGTTTTCCTTTTCTGCTCACAAGACCTACTCTCTAGGTCTTTCAGAGCACTGTCCACTGGCCGTAAACACCATATAATATCACCTCGCTGCACCTATACCATGCATACCAACCAGGACCTGTCAGCCTGATGGGGCAACAGAACAGTCTTGCCAAGTGCCACAGAGGCACCACATGAAGATGAGGCCCAGTAAGGATGGAGCACTCTCCTCCAGGATAGACCAGGCATCCTACCACATGGTGACATGGTGCTATGCACACAGGACAGCAGCTAGGGGTTCAAGGAAGGAAGATCAAGCAGGATTTCCACCTAACACTGAGTTACAGCTCCTACCTGGTCAGTGTTAATCAGTGTTAAGTGGAAATCCTGCTGTGTCTTCCCTCCTTGCACCCCTAGCTGTTGTCCTGTGTGCACAGCAGGTAAGGAAAAGAGTTACTCTCAGACAAAATAACTGATTCTAAACACAGAAGGAGGCATGGCTACTACAGAAAGGGAAAATGTTTGTCCCCCAGGTAATAGGCTGCGATAGCTCTTTGTACTCTCCTGCCCAACTTTGAATGGACAATGCAAATGGATAAGTTCAATAACCAGAAACCACAGTTTGAAAAGGGCCAACTGACTTTGATAGAGTAACATGGGTGTTAAGGAGGAAATAATGAAAATGAATTGTGTTCTCAAATCAAACCCAGCAACTGAAGCCATAGTTCACCCTACTGACGTTAATCTTGTACATTTTCCCAAGAGAAGAGACCACTGTGAATTTTGGAGAAATTATTCACCAGTGTGATGAACTTATCACATGGAGCAATGGGTCTGAGCAGACGATGGATCCAGCTGTTTCTAGAAGATGCAGTCATTCCCCTGCGGACTGATGGGTCTGTCGGCTGCTAGGACTTCCATGACTGGTTAAAACAGTAAAGAAAGGGCCTGCCCCACAGGCTCAGCTCAGAACAGCTCTACTGGACCACCTCAGCCCAGGTT
This sequence comes from Urocitellus parryii, assembly GCF_045843805.1. Lineage (NCBI taxonomy): Eukaryota > Metazoa > Chordata > Mammalia > Rodentia > Sciuridae > Urocitellus > Urocitellus parryii. The sequence continues at coordinate 116,496,565 of NC_135532.1, read as the reverse complement.
CCTGCTAGATCTGCAAGGGCCGCTGCTGTAGACACATTAAATTCTTATTCCCACTCCTGCTTACCTTGTGCCTCTGTAATTTTCCTAAAAGCACCATCCAATAAAATTCGTATAGACAAAACTTTTAATGTCTGTTTCCAAAAAGTCCAACCTAAGACAAAAGGTTATTTCTAACAGCCAACACTGTCCACGTTATGTGTGCCAATGCATTGAGGATTAGGTAGGAGGGGGAAACGCAGTAAAATCTGGCTAAATAAAAGGAAAGTGAATTTATTCTTAACAAAGATCACTCACTTGAAGGGAAAGTGTCTTGACATCCTCATTTGTACAATGGGGGTTAATAATACTACACTCTTTCTCAAAGACATTTTATCTTTTGGTTATGGATCTGAGGATAATGTTGTTATATTTCATTGGATATTACCTACTAATCACCATTTTAGCAATTTGGAAATGGAGGATCAGAAAGGTTGTGACTTATCCAAAACCTTGGTCACCTTAAGAGGTCAAATCAGGGTAGAAACTTGGGCAAGTCTGCCCCTAGACTAAATCCCCTACTGCTTCTTTGGGAAACAAAAGATAGGCCCAATGGTGTGCTGGAGGTGGTGTGGTTGGTGTGCAAAACTTACACGCACAGACATGTCTACGCAATGTTCAGTGAGGTCTTACTGGTACCTACGCTGTGGAGACCAGCAAATTCTACAAATCAGGCGTGTTTTGTTTCCTTTTTCAGAAAGCTTGTTGTTTAACATTTATTAGGATACTACTAGATTGGCCTTCAAAGAAGGGACATCATCCCAACTGCAAGAAGAAGGAACAAAGAAAAGTGAATGAAGATTCACAAGAAATAAGTAGAGTCAGTGGCAAGAAATCAAGGTGGTTTCTATTTTCTCTGTGTGGAATGTGGCCGGGTCATCTACTAAGAGTTAGGGACATTGTGGTCTCAGGTGATTATGTACAAGATCATTATCACTTAGTATAATCCCTGCAATAATAAAAACATTAAATTATAGTTATTATTATTACCAAATAAGCCCTTGACAACTCAGTCTGACCATAATTATTAAACAGTATACAATTCTCATTATAGGGTGTGAATTTATTCTTAACAAATCCTTTTCTTTTATAAATCCAAAATTAAAGAACTCCTTTAATTATTACTGAACATAAACTATTTAACCAGATTGATCCTATTTGTGTGATAATTAGATTTAAGGTTTTCATGCCTCAAATAGCAAAACAAATTTAATCAGCCGTGATTTACAATTTTATAAAGTCTTGGATTTGGCAGGTGCCTTGAAAGTTACTCTTTCTCATATTCATCTCAATGACCAAGAGTGCATGTGCGTGTGAGTGTGTGTATGTGTACGTGTGTGTATGTGTGTGCATGTGTGTGTGTGTGTGTGTATGTGAGAGAGAGAGAGAGAGAGAGAGAGAGAGAGACTGATTGGATCTATCTCTTTCCTTTAAATAACAGTAAGGTGTTTAGTATTATGGAGATCTGCATTTTACACAGCAGTGAATAAAAGAAGGAGAGAAATTACAAAACTGTGACTCCCTTACAATACATTTAGAGAGAAGGGAAACCCCAGGGCAGACCCGAGAAAGAACGAAGCTGCAGGTCAGTCCCTGGGCCTGTAGGACGCTGGAATGAGCCAGGAGATTCTGCAAGCTGGCTGAGAAGTGATGGGGCTCAGCAGGCAGTGATCACAGCACGGAGCCTTCCGAGGGCTGAGATGGCCTCACCTGCATGTTCACCTGCTCCAGGTCACCAGCTTGAGCATTCATGGCAGATATAACTCTCTCTTTAGGTGTGATGGGCTATGAACTCAGCACTTGATGTATGTGGCCTGTCAGAGAGTGAGGAAAAAAAAAAAGAAAACTCGCTCATCTATCATTTCATCTCTAATCACACTTAAAAAGAAAAATTCAGTGTTTCAAAATTAAGCTAGACATATTTGGGTGAAGAATAATTTCTAATTTAATACCCTATTTCTAGTAAGTTAGGGAGAGAAAGCAGCAATTCTTGGGAAAGGAAAGCCATCATGTAATTCTTAATCCTGTAACACTATCAATGCACCATGTAACCCTGTAAGATCAATCTTATTTTTTTCATGAAATATTGACTAAGCATTTGCTTAAATCATTAGAAATCAGAATAGAATTTTAACAGGAAGGAGAAAAACCAAGACTCATCTTCATAGGACTAAATCACCCTGAAGTCCCCTCCAGCCACAGGTGTAGGGCACCCCTGAGAGTTCAGATCCTTTTGTCAAAGAAAACGATTCTTTTAGGAAAAGGAAAAGTCATATTTTAATAATTATCAGTGCTATTGTTATGGCTTTCTAAATAATTAATTTAATAATTGTCATCACTATTGATGTGGCTTTCTAAATAATTAATTCGATAGGACACACTCTGAAAACTCAGCTTGTACCCTGTGGTGCCACTGCTATGTTTTTTACTGCTGGATCCCAAGCCACCAATATTTCCTGGTGTAATGATGCAGCAAAAGCCACTTGCAATTTAAAAAGCAGAGATTTGGTATAAATGAATTTTAAGTACATAAGTGAAATCAAGAGATGAGAAAGAGTGAGAGAAGATAATCCTAAATTGTACTAAACAATAGTACAACTTGAGCTAGACAACTAGTAGGTCAGGTCGGGAGTATTTCTGAAGAACTCTTCCTGTGGCACCCTCCATTCACTTATGCAGCTTCCTCTTAGTGTAACTAACTGTAGCACCCATCCAGGGAGGAGCTACCAGGCCCCTTCCATGGGTCACAGTGTGCCGAGCTGGGCAGAGGCAGCCCACAAACAGCCAGATTAAGAGAGAACGCCAACACACAGCAGAAACACAGCCTTCTTTTCCATTACGATTCAGCTCAGAATCAGATCAATGAGATCATAGATAGGGGCACCAAGTCCAACAAGCAGCCTGGACGTGGTCCATGATTTCATCTGGAAATGGGGACAGAGGCACATGCTGGTCTCCTTCATGCGGCTCCTAAGGCTTGGCCCATAGTAGTAGTGGACAGTGTACGCCTCGGTGCTTCATGTTACCGGGAATGCCGCCAAGACTGTGTGGAGAAGGACACAAGTGATCTGACCTGATGCCCCGAAAAGTCCGAACAAGAAAAGGAGCCAAGGGTAGAAAGAAGGTTGGCTGGCAGCACGAAGGCAGAGCTGGAGACGCAGAACTGTGCACGGCTGCCCTGTGCCGCAGCCCTTGGTTGCACTGGCTCTGCTCTTGCCCAGGCACAGGAAGGACAACTTGCACCGCCCAGTCCTTGCTTCCAGCTGACTGCCTGGAGGCCTGATGTAAGTCCTCAGGAAAAGCAGCTTGATTTTCACAACATAAGGTCTGGATCATCCAACCTCCAAGGTTTGTCCTCCTGAGACCCAAAAGGATCCCACTTTTAGCTAATTTCAGTCAATCAGTTGGTCACCGGACATGCCCACAGCCTGACGATGCTGTGCAAGTTGGAATCCTAGCCGTCTCCATCCTGACCACCCGTGCACCTATGATCCTCCTGCCTGAGGCCTCGTCACCTTTCCACCTCACTCCCACTGATCACCACGGGAATTCCTGCCTCTCCACATTTGATTAGAAGTAAAGTGTGACTCAGCAAACCTTCCAGATCCTTCTGTGAAAGGTTAAAGCCCACCTCAGCAGGGAAGTCCACCCTGGTGATCTTTAGACCTATGACCCTCTCCTACTGCTTCCTGGGCTGGGAGAGCAGCCTCCACCTGCTTCTGTGTCCTGAGCTGGACTCTAATGTGACCTTGGGAAAGCTACCAACCATGTTGTCTCCATTTCCCTCTCTGCAAAACAGAGGTATTTTAACTTGCCTCCTGAGGTCTCTGTAACTATTAAATGAGATAATAACGGATCAAAGCACTAGATGCAATGCCAGCACAGCGTAAGTGCATGATGCCTATTCCCTTTTATTAGTAGAAATAATGATGACAACAGTTGTGATTAATTAAGAACTTATTATCTTCCAGATGCTTTGCCCTGTACAACCTTGCAAGGCAGATATTATTATTATTACTTCACCCAGGAGGAAAATAAAGCTCTAAACAGTAGGAAATTTGCCAAATTCCACCTACTGATTCAGAGACAGTGCAAAGACCATCTCATGCTTCAGCCCAAGAAGCAGGGGCCTTTCTGTTTGCTTTGGATTTTGACACATTCCCCCTCAGTCATTATGGCAAAAGAGGAGAGAAATGACATTTGCAAAAATGTTTTTCTTTCTGTCAGCTCTAGAGAGGTTCCTTTTTTCCAATTAATTGGGTGCTCATCTAACCCAGATATCAGTAAGGTCATTATACCTTTTGAGAAATATTTTTTAAAACTTCCCAGTGTTCTTTATCCCACACAATGCAGGAAGGCCAGTGTGTCCTCCACTGTCTTCTCCAGGACAGTCCTGGTCTGGTGTTCCAGTGCCCTGACTTGGATTCAACTTCCAGCTCTGGCTGAACCCGTCGGTCTCATCTTGCCCTCCTCCCTCCCCTGTGGCTCCTGTTCCACATCTGCCCACAGGTGGGAATCCCAGGTTTTCCCTACCAAATATGCACATAGACTGTACTTCTAATTTGGGAAAATAAGGGGTGTTTACTCCAGAGACACACAAACACCACCCCTGCTCATCCCTTGGTCTCGAAACACCTTTGGTCCTCTGCCCACACTTGTCACCCAGCCATAGTGCTGGATTCTGTGTCCACCCCCCACCCAGGAACCCTCCTGGCATCTTCTTTCCCTGGAAGAGTCTTTACATTTTTGTCTCCTTTTATTCTTAAGGAACACAGACTGATTGCCTCACGGATATCAATTTTGCCATCACTTACTGCCACTCTGAAAGGGTCAAGTTTTATACACTCCATTTGGATGTCAAAAATCTGTTATAAAGGCATCCAAGGATACTGCCGGGTGACGTGTTCCACTGTAAACTGTGTAGGCCCCCTGCAACCTTACACTCAGGGTCTTGTCACACTCTACTCTCTTTGCCCTATGGCAGAAGACAGACAGCCAATGAGAATGTGGTACCAGCTAATCTATTGGATAGTAGAAAAACATGTCCTAGAATGGCAGAGAAACGGAATCAGTAGGAGATGTGTGTATATGGACAGAGAAACAGACTGGTTTGTGATAAGGGGTTGGCTCATACAATTAAGGCCTGAGAAGTCTTATGATCAGCTATCTGCAAGTGGAGACCCTGGAAGGCCCATGGTGTAGCCGGAGAGCCAGGGATGTAGATTCCAGCCTGGCTTTGAACGCCTGAGAACTGAGTGTGAAGGGCAGGATATAAATAGTGCCCCAGCTCAAGCAGTCAGGCCGAGCAAACGCTACCTTTCTGCACCTTCTGGCTCTGTGAGTCCCTCAGCAGATCAGCTGAGGCCACCCACATTGGGGAGGACCCTCTGCTCACTCAGATGCCGACCTCTTCCAGGAACACAGGAAATACACAGGCACACCTGGAAATAACACTGAATCCGATATCTGGGCATCCTGAGGCCCAGGCAGCTGAGGGACCTGATCCCCTCATGGATCAGAAACCTCACAAAACCTGGATGTCACCAGAAGTTACTATCAAGTACAGACTTTAGAAGGAGAAAAGTAAAGTGAGAAGGTGAAAATAATGTAGATAGTACAGAAAAGGAAGAATAAGAAAGAGCAGGAAGAAAAAGACATGGAGGTCCTAGTCAGGCCTGTTGGCTTCTTAGCCCACATTTCCTACACTCATCTCTCTCTTTAGCAACAGCAAAAAAGCAAAAATAACTAGGCATTCCATAGGAATCTTTGGATAAATCTTGATTATTCTAAACCAATTACTGTAATTCAGCCTGTGCCAATCAGCTCCTCAGTTGTCCAACTTTGGCGCCTCTCTAGCCAGTGACGCAGGAGCAGAACTGTGCTGGGGATGAACCTTGTAAAGGTCTCGTCACACTTGTAAAAAGGCAAACATTTGGAAGCATTTGGTTCCTCTGCTTGTGCTACACAACTGAGCCAAGGAGCCACCAGTCTGTGATGATCGAGGTGTCTAGGTCAAGGACAGCAGAGAGAGGTCGGAGAGAAAAGGATGCTCATCTCCATTGCTGAACATCCAACTCATAACTCTTCTATCTCCTCACTGTGATGGTGAGACATGACACCATTATTTAAGGTAGTTATATCAAGGCTTCTACTCCTCACCATTTGGATATGTTAATTAAAACAGAAGCTTCAAGAGAGGTAACACTTATAACTGTGCTTTTAGTTATAATTTATAAACTTTAATTAATAGTTTGACTGAACTATTTGAAATTCATGTGCCAGGACAGGCAAGAAGACCAGTTAAGCCTGGTGCAGTGGTGCATGCCTATAATCCCCGCAGTTCAGGAGGCCGAGACAGGAGGATCACAAGTTCAAAGTCAGCCTCAGCAATGGTGAGGCACTAAGCAACTCAGTGAGACCCTGTCTCTAAATAAAATACAAAATAGGGCTGGGGATGTGAGTCAGTATTTGAGTGCCCCTGAGTTCAATCCCTGGTACCAGGAAAAAAAAAAAAAAAAGACCAGTTAAGAAACAATCTTTTATTGAAGAACATGAGAGTTCAATAAGGGTGCAAGAAGAGACATGAATGTAGAGACATTAGAAATGTAAAACCCACAGGATCTCGACACCTGGTTATGTAAGGACAGCAAGAAAGGGAAGAGACAAGAATAACAGAATTTCATAGAATGGGCAGTCCAAAAGATCGATCCGTGTGTAGGATCAACAGGAACTTCATTTCAGATGCAGGGCAGAGACACAGGGTATGACAACTGAGTGAAGAGTCCATCAGCCAGGTGGAAAGACCAAATGGAGCTCCCAGGAGAGATCGGGACAGGTGGTGATGCTCACACAAGGCAGGAGTTGCAGACGAGAGGGTGGAGTGTAGTTCAATGCACAGAGAACAGTGCAGGGGCTCTGGGAGAGTGCACGGGAGAGAAGGGGGATAGAGAAAGACTTGTGTTTGAAAGAACAAGGGGAAATATCCTTACAGATGCAGAAGGTAGGAAAACTAAGGCACTCACATGCAATGAAAGATGAGCAAACCAAGATCTGTACACAGGGGAGGAAGGACAAGAGTGACAGACACTTCCAGAAAGAAGATCAACGCCGAAGGCAGCAACGAACTGCAAGGTTAGGGGCCCAGTGATAGCATTAGGGAAGGGAAGGGAAAGTGGTAAGAGGTGAAAACTAATTCCACAGAGTCAAGGAGCATGGAGTATAGCTATGAAGACCATTTTTCTTTAATTTGGAGATGTTTAAATTTAAAGAGGAAAAATGTATAAGAATAAAGGTAAAAAAAAATTATTTAGGTATAGAGACAACCTGAGTATTTTTAAGAGCAAAATCAAAGTAAACAGTGGAAATGGAGAAATGAAAGATAATTCTAGCACATTCTGTTCAACAGAGGCTGTCAGTGACTGCTATTAGTCACTGACACATTCGTGTAAAACTCACTTGCATGTGTACGTGTGCTTATGATCACATCACACAGTACAGACCCATACCTGCAAGCTACTGGTTGCAGAAGAATGTACACATGAGCTTTCTGTGTTCCCAGAGGTCCTGTACGTTCCCAACCCATGAGCTCAGTGTCTCACACCATGAGTAATCTCTGTCTCTACACCCCTCTGAACTGAGGTTATGCTTACTGCAAACTCCCTCTCTGACATTTATTCTATATTCCGGACGACACCAGATGGCCAGCCTACAGTTCTGACTCTCAGGGTTAATACCACAAGAACAGCATGCTGGAAAAATGTAAAAAGTAGATTCTGCCTTAAAAGGTGACCTGTGTTCAAAATATTTCTGTCCTGAATACTCACCCAAGGACAATGACAGAATAAAAAAAAAAAAAGGTGGGAGCAAAATTAAGTGGAAGAGATGCTAAAGAGAACTTCAGAGAGCTTGACAAATACTTGGAAGCCTGCGAGAAGATGGACGGTGGTGACAGACTTAGAAAGCTGAAGCATCTTCTTGGGATGTTAAAAACAGGATACATGGCAATATCACATTACAGCGAGTCTCGGGAATACTGAACAGCCATGTACACAGGTACAGGACTGTGAAGAAGGTTGGCTGCAAGTCCTCTCACACAGGTGCTAGCCTCTGAGATCCTCTGCCTCTTGGCAGCAAAGTGACCCTCCTCCTGAACCCAGCCAAGGTCTCCAGAGTGCATGGCCCTGAGGGCTTCCTGTGACACCAGAGGCAGCATGGTTCTGATGAGCTGGGGCAACAACTGCCTTGCCAGAGTGGTTCTGGAAGATGTCCCTGAAAACAGCCTTAGGAACTGCTTACCCATCAAATATGTGAACTGATGCCCCACCATAAATTCCTTCCTAGCCAAACTGGAGTGGGATTATCTACTAAGATTAAAATATACCTATCCTAGGGTCCAGACATTTCGTTCTTAAGGGTATACACAATAGAAATGAACACAGGTAAATCCACCAAGACAAAAAAGTGTTTATGGCAGCTCTATTCACAGCTGACGCTCAAAATGTCCATTAAAAATAAATGCAATAAATTCAATAGACTACAACACACAAATGAAGAAAAAAAAAACTAACACGTAACGTGGAAGAATGTCACCAACATTGTTGAGCACCATAAGTCAGAAGCAAAGAGCACTTACTACATGAGTCCACGTGCATGAAGTTCAAGACCAGATGAAACTCATATCTGGTGATAGGAGTCAGAGTGACTAGCAGGGGAGTGCTGGGAGTAGGGCTGATGGAGATGATCTGTGTCGTGACTGGGATGCTGGACGCAGAGGGTAAGCACACTTCACTTGCTGACATTCATACTGTCTCAAGCTAGCAAGAAAGAAAGGAAGAGAGGAAAGATGTAGGAGGAAAGGGAAGAAGAGAAGAGAGAGAGGGAGGGAAGAAGAACACGAGGAAGGAAGTAAGGGAGGGAGGGAGAGAGAGTAGAGTTGATTCTGTTGCTGGCAATCAAAAGCTCTGACTAAAGCAAGAGTAAATAAGAAATGCACCATAGTCTATCATGTGGGTAGACAGCAAGAATCTACAGGAGACTTGAATCTGAACTTTCTCTACCAACGTCCACCAACTCCAAGGTAGAAGAGGACTCAAAGTGAGAGCACTCTATGCGCCTTCTCATACAACCACACAACCACTGTGAAGAGGGTGTTATTAATCTTCACGTTTTAGATGACAGGTGCAGAAGTTAAATCATGAGTTTGAAGGTGAAGAGCTGGTTAGGTTAGTGGCTGAATTCAATTCAAGTCCACATGACATCAGTGACCCTGTGCTTTCCCTAACACTCTGCTAGAAAAAATGGACAGCTAGGGCAGGGACGCCAGAGCCCAGAGACAGGATTGAAGGCTGGCCACAGTCAATCCAGGCAAAACTCTCTTCCAGGTCCAGCTCAGGAAGAAAAAAAAAAAAAACATCATTGGGGCACAAACTGGAAAATAAGAGTACACTGGAGGACCAGAGGCCATAGTTAGTATGAAGACAAGCCACAGCAGGACAGGGGAGACGAAGCTGGGATTGAAGGTTAGAGTGTGGGAGTAGGAGACTCAAGAGCAGGGAGGGTGGCCAAGTGGTGGGTAGCAGGTGAATATCCAAACGCTCAGAGTACACTGTGCAGGTTTTAAACCAGACCATAGAGAGCAGCACAGGCATACCGTCAGTCACAGATGCTGATGGTAAACCCAGGAGCATAAGCTGGCAACCTCAGAGCAGCTCCTGGCTTTGTGGGAGAGGAGCAGGGGCACTGCCCTGGAGGGTCGCCTGCAGGGAAGGGATGGGAAAGGGCACCCAGGGCACGCTGCAGGCTCAGCCTCCTGGCATTTGATCTGCAAACCCACGTACCTAGTTCATTCTGGTTTGCTGTTTTGTTTCCAGATCTTGGGTAACAGCTCCTCCTGTAAATGCAGAGTCTGGGAAATGCTTAGTCATTGTCCTAATTTGGCAAATATTGGGCATTTCATTCTTTTTTAGATTTATAACTACAAATGGAGATGAGGCTGAAATTCCACAAACCAAGACAAAATACTCTGAATTTTCCTCCTTCTCAGATCCTTCCCTATCTTCTCTCTTTCTACTATTTTTAGCTGTGCAGAAACAGATAAGTCAGAGGGAGGATCAGAAATTCCTTTGCAGTGAAGGTCACAGTGTCAGGAAACCAACTCAATGGCTCCTCGTTGCTTCTGGGGAATCTTAATTCCTGAGTGAAATGGGTCCTGAATTAGAATCAGGGCCCTGCATGTTCACAGTGACCTTCACTCCAGGATCATGTAGGACACTGGCCATCAAAGTGTCAGTCAGCAGAACTCACCATGCTGCTTAGGACTAATCCTCCCTAGAAGCATCGATGGCCCTGAGTCCGGAGGTCATGCCAGGCCACCACTCTGAGCCTGCATATGCACAGGAAATCAAGGGGCCTGTTGAGAACCCATCAAAATTCCTAGGGTTATATTGCTGCCTCTTCCTGTATTTGAAATACTCTTTTCTGATACACACTTTAGTATCATTCACAAACCAGAAGGTTTACTCCACCCCCCCATATTTATATACCTATTAATTTTTACCTTCGTGTTTCATGGTCACTACAATACGATTTTGGTTTTCACTGGACTGCCTTTCAGAAAGAAACTGAAACAACAATAGTGATTAGGAAATCTTCAAAACTGGATTTTGCTCCTTCTTTTATGTTTTAAGCAAAGCCTAGGGAAAGGCCTATGTGAGCAGAGCACACACAATCATTAACTGGACCCTCCACAGCTCCACAAGAGGGGACCTTCTAGGAGGGTCACATTTTCAGACAGAGAACTCTACCAGTCCAGTACTCTGAAGGCATCAACTAGAGAGTGTCCATAGACATAGGAATTACTACAGTGCCACATTGTGGTGAATTCATGAATAAATATGATAAACCTCTGCCTCTTAGTAGAAATAGGAGCCCCTTATCAGATCACATTTCTTTGTGGATATAAATCGAGTGAGTCAAAGGTATTGGTCTTTTTGCAGAAGTGAATTTTTTTTTCAAAAACTGTGTAAGAATTATATCACCAAATAAACACCTAGAAACCTATACAGGCTTCAGTGATGAGTAGGGAAGAAAAGAAAGGAAAGCATTGAGACAACTGTTGGACATTTTGATACAATTTACTGACAAAATTCTCCAGTCATCTGGGCATGTAAAATTTTGTAACAAGTTTCTCCCATTCCATCACCGCCTGTTATCCCTGGAAACTGATGACAAGACCTGAGCATCCCCTGTCTGGACCAGAGGCAGAGCAGGTGAAGGCAGGAAAAGCCACAGGAGTAACTGGGTTGTGCACCCTGAGTTAAGTCTATACACCTGAGGCTGCGGGCATCATTCCAGGAACTGGGAGAGTTCCAGGTTTGGTGTATATCCAGGACTGTGAAGGGACAACCCGGAAACATGCTGGAGTCCCCAGGATGAGATACAGAGAGCAGCGCCCACCCCAAATGGCTCAGGGTGATGCCCCTTACCTATCTAATTCCACTTTCCCTCAGCTTCTCTGCCCTGGGTCTTATGGGCAGAGCCTCCTGAGGGACACACAGTAACCATGGGAACAAGCAAATTGGTCAAACTAATATTAAGACCTCAGGTCTGTCAGAAAGTCATTTTAACTTGGCTGATGGAAGTTTCTGGCATATTTTGATATTGGCAATTATCCAGATTCCCTGAGACTAGAAACTGTACTTCTGTATCCTCTGAACCTAGCACAGGATCTAGTGTAAAGTAGATCCAGCACCACTCCATCACCGCCTGTCATCAAGACATTGTTACCAAATCCCTGATATGACCTCTGCATAGTACCATACCATTTTCACAGAAAGGATGTTGATACATAGTTTAGCAAAAATATATTATGGTCCTGAATGACCCAAACACTCTGTAGAATAAATGCCTCTGACAATTCTCCCCTGTACACACGGCAATGCCGTAGGTCCAATAGCAATACCTAACTGGGCTTCACACCATTTGAAGTTTTCGAGGTTTGTACATGGTGCCCAATTATCACCATGGCCAAGTCCAGAAGCCTGGTCATTTTACAGATGAAGCCCAGGGAGTCTGAGTGTCTTCCCAAGGTCCCCCGACCTTGCTGGCAGGCCAAGGTCAAACCAGTCTCTTGTCCATGAGCTCACTCTGCCCACCTTCCAACTATCCCACAGGTCATCCACCATGGTTTGCCTCCGTCACTTTCAGAGCTAATGGACCAAGAAGCATCTTGAACACTAAAATGCTCATTTTAACACAGCAATATAGGGAACCAAGCATTCAAACCACACCACTATTCTAACCTGTTAACACTCCAAGAACTCCAAATCCCAACAATCCTTACCATCTCCCCTGCTGTAAGTGGGAATAAGTTTTAAAGAGGTAACCAAGACTCCTGCGTTCTTATTAAACCTCCACAGACTTGCTAGGTTTCAAAAATTATAAGTGATTTTTCATACCTACCCTCTAAGAAATCTTCAACTGCCCAATTTTATTATCCATAGGCAACTGGAGTTAATTTACATAAAATATTCCTCCAAGCTGTAAACCATTTAAGCATTTTTTCCAGAAGCAACCTTGCTATTACTGCCTTCTGTAATTATGCACATACACGCAGGCACACACACACACACACACACACACACACACACACGCATGAAAGATGCATACACATACTGTATTCATATGGAATCATTAATCTGAATAACATCTAAATTTTTTCTGGAAGAAATATAGTTCTTGAATAAGAATAAAATTTATTTTCATTTCAAAATCTGACTAAAGCTCACTGAAGTCTGACAGAGAAACCAAAAACCTAAAGAAAATCTTTTAGAATATAACAGATAAATCCAGTACTAATGAACATTTTTTTGCATTTCATTTAACTTGTGAGCTGTTATTTTATTTAACTTCTACGCTCCCCCAAGATTTAAATTAGGAATTACTTGAACTAGTTTCCCACAAACCTCAATTTAGGATTTTAAGTTACTTAAATATTGGTAAATTATGACCTGACTAAAGTTTTTGAGATTAACTTCTCCTGTGAACACTTGAAACCAAATTTTTAGACTTGTTTTTAGGAGCAAATTTGAAACAAAAGGGTATTTCTTTAAAATGCCCAGAACATATTATTGTATTCTTCTCAAAGTCTGATGTGCAGTGTGTCCTCTGTGAACACTGACCCACCAGGTGATGCCACCTGGGCAGATGACTCTTCTCCAGGTCACTCCTCCTGAATAGCAGACAGTGTCCTGGGACTGTGGGCACCCGAGGACGTGGACTGAAAAGCAAGAACATTCCCAGCCACCTGGAGCCTGCAACCAATGGACACATTTCAATAAAATATTTGATTCAGCACACACACTTGAAAGGATTTCACCTCTGATTTCACCAGGAAAAGCAGCAGAAAAGGATCCCTGCTTCCTCCTTTCCCTGGAGGGAGAGGGGCAGCTTCAGAGAGTCTGGCCAGTGAGTGAATGGACAGCCCAGGACAAGCGGCTCCTGAGTTCACTGTAGCAATACTCCAGAGTTCTGCATACTCCCGGGCCTGCCTTGTGGCAGCAGAAGTGCCCTTTCCTAAGACAGCTTCCAGGTACTGCACACCTCAGCGCTCTCAGCCTGCTCCAGGCTGAAATCTTGCTGCTCGGCACGTCTGAGATCCATCTACATACGATCTACATGGAACTGTGCTATGTTCAGAATTAGCCCAGATGGCACCACACACTAGGGATTATGTGCACATGGAAAAGAACTTTTTCTTGTATTACTACAGTATAATTGTACATAGTAGTTGGGTTCATTTCGACACGATCATATATGCATGGAATTTAATCTTCTCCATTTCAGTCACCAGTGCCTACATTGTCCCCACCTTCCTGCCTCTCCCTATTCCCCACCTCTACTTTAATGGTCTTCCTTCCACTCTTTTATTTAATTATTTTTCATTGATGCTTTCTACATATACAAAAAGGTAGAATTCCCTTTTGTATATTTATACATGCACATTTGTAATTCTGTCAGAACCATTCTTCATTTCCTCCCTAAACCATCCATCCTCCCTCTCCCTCAATCTCCTTTTTCTACTCCACTGAACTTCTATCTTTATAATATCTGAACCCACCCCCAGCCTTTTTTCCCTTATTTTTCTCTAGCTTCTGCATATAAGAGAAAACATTCAACCTCTAATTTTCTGAGTATTGACTTATTTCACTTAGCATGATGTTCTTTGGTTCCATCCTTTACCAGTAAATGCCATAATTTCATTCTTCTTTAAGGCTGAGTAAAACTTCATTGTGTATGCATACCACATTTTCTTAATTCATTAATCTGTTGATAGGCACCTGGGCTGGTTCATCAACTTCGCTATTGTGAGTTTCACTGCTATAAACATTGATCTGACTCTGTGGATGAAGTATGCTAATTTTGGTTCTTTTCATTAAATACAGAGGAGGGGGACATCTAGGTCATATGGTGGTCCCACTCCTAGTTTTTTGAGGAATCTCTATACTGCATTCCAGAGTGCTTGTACTAATTTGTAATCCCACCAAGAATGTATAACTGCACCTTCTTTCCCACACCCTCACCAGCATTTATTATTATTTGTATTCTTGATTGCCATTCTGACTGTAGTGAATGAAATCTCAGTGTAGTTTTGTTTTGTATTTCCCTGATAGCTAGGGATGTTTAAGATTATTATTTCATATATTTGTTGGCTATTTGTGTTTCTTCTTTGGAGAAATGTCTGTTGAGTTCTTTTGCCCATTTATCAATTGGGCTATTTATCTTCTTGGTGTTAAGCTTTTTGAATTCTTTATATATTCTAGATATTAATCAGAGGAGTAGCTGGCAAAGATCTTCTAATCTGTAGGCTCTCTCTTCTGCTCTTTACCACTTCCTTTTCTGTGCAGAAGCTTTTTAATTGGATACATTCCCACTTACTGATTCCTGGTTTTATTTCTTAAGCTTTGGGGGTCTTGTTTAGGAAGTCAGTGCCTGCATCAATAAGTTGGATTGTTAAGCCTTTGCTTTCTTCTAGCACTTGCAAAGTTTCTGGTCTATTTCCTAAGTCTTTGGTATACTTTTATTTGACTTTTGGTAGGATGATACACAGGGATCTAGTTTCAGTCTTCTATATGTGGGTACTCAGTTTTCCCAGCACCATTTGTGAAAAAAATTATTTTCTGCAATACATATTTTTGGCACCTTTGTCAAGTATCAGACACCTGTAAGTATGTGGGTTGGTCTCTGCATCTTCTATTCCATTGTCTTCATGTCTAGTTTGATGGCAATACCAGGCTGTCTTTATTATTATGGTCCTGTGGTATAATTTGATGTCACATTTTGTGAATGCTCCTACAGAATTGCTTTGGCCATTCTGGGTCTTTTAATCTTCCAAATGAATTGTCAGGACTTTTTTTAATCTAGTTCTGTCAATAATGTCATTGAAAATTGCATCAAATCTGTATATTTCATTTGGAACTATAGTGATTTGGACAATATTGATTCTACCTATTGAAAAACACAGAAGGTCTTTTCATCTTTTGAGGTCTTCAATTTCTTTCTTCATGTTCTAGTTTTCATTTTCATTGTAGGGGTCTTTCAATTCCTTGCTTAGATATATTCTCAAGTTGTTGGGGTTTTCTGTTTGGTTTGGCTTACGGCTGTTGTGAATGGAATGGATAGTTTCCCTGATTTCTTTCTCAGCAGAATCACTATTGGAGTATAGGAAAGCTATTAATTTATGGACCTTGATCTTGTATCCTGCTACTTTGTTGAATTTACTTATCAGCTCTAGAAATCTTCTGGTGTAATCTTTAAGGTCTTCTATATATAGGATCATGTCATCAGCAAACAGAGATAATTTGAGCTTTTATTTTCCTATTTGCATCCCCTTAATATCTTTATCTTGCCTGATTGTTCTAGTTAGAGTTTCCAGAACTATATTGAATAAGTGTAGTGAGAGTTGACATCCTTGTTTTTTCCCTAATTTTAGAGGAAATGATTTCAGCTTTTCTCCATTTGGTATGATGTTGGCTTTGGGTTTGTCACATACAGCCTTTATAATGCTGAAGTAAGATTCTTTTATTTATTCCTAAGTTTCTCCAGCATTTTAAACATGAATGAGTGCAGGATTTTATCAAAGGCCTTTTCTACATCTATTGAGGTAGCTATTTGATTCTTGTTCTTGATTCTATTTATATAATGAATACGTTTATTGATTTGCATATGTTGAACGAAAATTATATCCCTGTAATGAAACCCACTTGATCATGGTATAGTATCTTCTTAATGTTCTTTTGAATGCAGTTTGCTGATTTTTTTTAATATTTATTTTTTTAGTTGGACACAATACCTTTATTTTGTTTATTTATTTATATGTGGTACTGAGGATCGAACCCAGGGCCTCACATGTGCTAGGCAAGCACTCTACCCTGAGCCACAACTCCAGCCCAGTTTCCTGATATTTTATTGAAACTTTTTGTATCTTTGTTCCTTAAAAATATTGATAGTTTTCTTTCCTTGATGTGTCTCTGTTTGGTTTTGGTATCAGTGTTACAGTGGCTTCAAAGAATATTTGAGAGTGGTCCCTCCCTTTCAATTTTATGTAATAATTTGAGGAAGACAAGTGTTTTTTTTTAAAAAAAAAGTTCTGGTATAACTCAGCTCAGAATACATCTGGTCCTGGATTTTCTTTGTTGGAAGGCTTTTACTGACTATTTCAATTTCATTACTCAATATTGATCTTCATATAGGTTTTCTCTATCTTCCTGGTTCAATGTTGGCAGGACATATGTGTAAAAATTTGTCAATATCTTCTACATTTTCCAGTTTATTGGAATACAGATTTTCAAAATAGTTTCCAATGACCCTCTGGAGTTTAAAAAATGTCTGTGGTAATACCACCTTTTTCATCTCTAAGTTTGTTAATTTGGATCTTCTCTCTTTCTTCTGGTTTGATCAATCTTTTCAAAGAACCAACTCTTTTTTGCATTGATCCAGTAGATTTTGTTTCATTCTCAATTGCATTAATTTCAGGCTCTGATCTCAAGGATTTCCTATCTTCTACTGATTTTGAAATTAGTTTATTCTTCCTTCTCTAAGGTCTTGAGGTAGAGCACAAACTTATTTATTTGGAATTGTTCTATTTTTTTAATATAGACACTTAAGGCTATAAATTTTCCTCTTAGAACTGCTTTCTTACTGCCCCATAGATTTTTTTTTTCTTTTTGGTACCAGGGATTGAACTCAGGGACACTTGGCTACTGAGCCATATCCCCAGCCCTATTTTGTATTTTATTTAAAGACAGGGTCTTACTGAGTTGCTTAGTGCCTCACTTTTGCTGAGGCTGGCTTTGAACTCATGATCCTCCTGCCTCAGTCTCCAAGTCACTGGGAGAGATTTTGATATGTTGTATCTGTGTTCTCATTTGTTTTTAAAAATGTCTTGACTTATTCTCTCATTTCTTCTCTGATCCATTCCTCACTTATAAGAATATTATTCAATCTCCACTTGTTTATGTGGTTCTTCCATTTTCTTGCTATTGATTTCTAATTTCATTCCATTTTGATCTGAAGAATGCACAGGATTATATGGATTTTTTTGTATTTGCTGAGACATTGTGAACTAGAATATGGTTTATTATGAAAATTTTTCATGAGCTGCTGAGAAAAGGTAAATTCAGTTGTTTGGGGTGCAATATTCTATGGATGCATATTAAGCCCATTTGAATTATATTATTATTTAGCTTGGAAATATCTTTATTGATGTATGGTTTGATGACCTGCATATTCATGATGAGGGTGTGTTGAAATTACCTACTATTATTATTTGAGGATTTATTTCAGATTTAATGTCAAGAAGTATTTTTTAATGCAATTGAGTGCCCTGACATTGAGACATACATATTTACTATCATTATATATTCTTGTTGAATTATTTCCTTTACAAGGAAGTAGTGGGATTCTGTCTCTTCTAATTAAATTTTGTTTAAAATCTGCTTTGTTAGATGTGAGAATAGCTTCTACTTCTTGTTTTCAGACTCCATTTGCATCCTTCTACTTTCAGCTTGTCATTCTCTTCACATATGAGATGAGTCTCTTGCAAACAGCATATAGTTGGATCTTGCTTTTAAATCCACTCTCCCAGTCTATCTTTTAATTGGGAATTTGAGATTGTTTATATCAGTGTTAGTATGAATAGATATTTGTTATTTTATGCCATTTTTTTTGTCTGCTTTCTACATTTAATTTATTAATTTCCATTTTGTTAATTGCTCTTCCAATGTACTTCATTTATTTGGGAGCTTTGGCATTTGCTTTTGAGTTTTTTTGTTCAGTATATCATTAAGCATTCTTTGCTGGCAAATGGTCATGAATTCTTTTACTTTATCCTTATCATGGAAAGTTTTTCTTTCTCCATCAATCCTGAAAGATAGCTTTGCAGGATATAGCAATCTTGGCTGGCAATTGTTTTCTTTTAGAGCTTGGAATATCTCATTCCAGGCCCTCCCTGGTTTTATGGTCTGAGTTGAAAAGTCAGAAATGAATCTTACTGGTTTGCCTGTAAATGTGACCTGACATTTTCCCTTTTAGTGTTTCATAATCTTCCTTATTATCTGGATTAGGCACTTTGATTATGATGTTTGTTGGGAGGCGGTTCTTTGATCTTGTCTGTTTGGGGTTCTATATGCATCCTGTATGTCGACATCTAATTTCTAAGATGAGGAATGTTTTTTATCTCTCACTGAAGAGATTCTTAATGCATTTAGTCTGTATCTCCACATTCTCTTCTATCCCAGTAACTCTCCGGTTTGGGCTCTTAGTGTTGTCCCAGTTTTTGTATATTCTTAACATGGTCTTCTATTTTATTTTTTCCTTTTTTGCAAACTGAGTATTCAAATTCATATGTCCTTTCTTTGAGACCTGCAGTTCCATTTTTTCTACAATCTATTCTATTAGATACTTTAAAGTGAATTTTTAATTTGATTCATTGTTTCTTTGATTTCCAGGGGTTATGACTGGTTTATTTTCAATATCTCTATTTCTTTATTGAAATGATGTTTCACCTCCCATATTTTCTCTCTTTATTAACTCCTTTGACCTTCTTTTAGTTCATTGGATACTTTAAGAATAAGTTTTATGTAGTCTTTCTCTGGAATTTCATCCACTTCCATGTGTATGGTTTGGTTTCCTTTGTTGGAAGATTGTAAATTTGGGGGAGAGATTTGTTTGCCTGTTTCCTCATGGTTTCAGATTTCTTGAATTTGTTCATCAATTCAAATGAATTCCTGTTCCTCTTATGTGTATGACCTTGGTGTACAGTTAGCTTTTTTGATCTAGGACTTTTTCTCTACTTTTGGTGTAAGAGTGGATGTCCAGGGGATGGACCTGAAGCCCTCCTCTGGTTGTTTCTACTGGGGCCTGGTCATTGGTGTGGGGTTTTCATCTCCCCTATTCTATGTGTTAAAGTATTGTTGAGGCTTGAGTGGGTCTTTTGTGTATGGAGTGAGCTTCACTGTTCCTTGGTTGAGTTGTGAGTGTTGCTCAGTAGCAGGGTCTCTACTCTGTGAATTTGAAGTTTCCCCCTATCACTTCCCAGGCCCTCCTCAAGAAAGAGGAGCAAGGAATGGCAATAATGTTAGCAATCCATATACAGACTTATAATAAATTTCTGGTGTCTACTTTGACATCTATGACACTAAATACCACCTCTAGAGGAATGGTGGGATAAGCAGTTAACGTCAGCACCAACACTATACCACCATGAACTAGATCATGAACTACATCATGTGTACTCCACTGTATTAATAATCATAGCACGAATGGGTAGAAATTACATCAACTACATAATTCTATCAGATAGTGGAATTACAGCTTCTCAAGTGAAGAGAAAATAGGGTATGAAGGCAAGAGATAGTTTTAAATTTTAAAAAGTGAACAGAGGAAATGCAGGAAAGAGGTAGCAGATGATGGCTATAAAGATGGAGGAGTAAAAAGTAACTGAAAGTAATAAAGTAGGAGAGGAAGATGGAACAAGAACATTTGACTAATAGTGGGGGAAGAGAGTGATAAAGAAGCAAGAAGAGGAACAAAAACCAAGGTACAAATATAAGATCAAAACCAATAAACCCAACTAAAATTTTACCCCCCACCAAAGTCAAACCAAGGCCAAACAGTAAACAGGTGATGAAGTGAGCAAATAAAATAAAAGAAAAATTATATGAAAAAAGATCTGTGTTATACATATCACATAATCAGGTAGATTGGGAAAAAGTTAAAAGATAGAAAATTAAAAATAAATAAATAAATAACTTTAAAAAAAAGTAAAAGGGAGAATAGGAAAAAAATTCTTAATGAGGAACAAAGGGCTTGTTTCCCCTGAGGAGTCAAACTGTTGGCAAGGATATCTGTGCATGGCTTATGCTGGTGGGCCTTCCTTTGTTTTGTTTTGTTTTGTTTTGTGCTCTATAACCCTGGGACCAAGGGCTGGGGGTTGTCAAGTCCCATTCTTTATGCAACCTGCCAGCCCTGGTGGGCAGGGGCCTGAGCTGGTTGTGGTAACTCTCAGCTTCAAGCTCCTAACACAGGATGGGACAGACAGGGGCTGGCACGTGACCTACCCTGCAGCCAGCTGGGCAGAGTTCTCTATTAGAAGTTCCAGGAGCTGCTGCTGGGTATTGCCTACCTGCGGAACTCTGTCAGTGGGCATTTGAGATGGGTCCACAGTCCCTATTGCTGGACAGAGGCTGATCTCTGCTGGACAGCTGGGTCTCAGGGGTTCCCACAAATTCCACTATTGGGGTGTGGAATCCAACCCTCCACAGGCCACACGCAGTCACCTCACGGCTGTGAATTTCCCACAACCAGCCCTAAGCACAGACTCACCTGGATGGCTGCTCACTGGTGTCTTCCCATGCACTTATGGGACACGAGCACCCAGGGGATTCTCTGCCCTCGGCATCCCAGCCTGCAAGCCCTAGAGCAACCAGGGGACTCTCTGCCCACTCCCCAGCTGGTAAGTGGACCCCGCTGGCTGTTCTGGTCTGGACCCTCCACCTGGAGGCGCCCCACTCTGCAGCTGACCCTGGTCATCTGGGTCACTTCAGGGACTCTCCCAACTCCCAGGCTCGCTGCCAATCTCCCCTGCGCTCCCCTCTGCCCGCTGTGCCCCTCAGCAACCACCTGGCGCAGCTCCAGGATGAAGTTTCTTATTTTATGTTCAGGTTCCAACTCTCCGTGTCTCTGTGGTTATTCTTCTGTCCGGGGTTGAATTTCAGTGAGGAGTCCCTTAGTCACCCATCTGGCCAAGGGGCAGGGTCCTGCTCCTCAGGTCTGGAGCTGGCAGCTGCAGGGTGGGCGCCTTCTTCTCACCTGCATCCTCCAGGTTCCGGGAAGGAACTTCCGGCTGTCAATCAGGTTCCCTCTGCCCTGAGGGGTGCGGGCACTCTGAGTGGGCGAGAGTCCTGCCTGGGCAGCAGGACCGGAAGAGAAGAGGGTGCCAGAATTCCTCTCTGTCTCACGTCTGGTTTTTGTTTTTGTTTTTGTTTCAGTCTTTCTGTCCTTAAAAGAGAAAATCCACTTAAGCAGTCATCATCCCTCCTACCTCTAAGCCAGGATGCCTTAGTGACTGGTCAGTGTGTCTGTGTGTGTGTGTTCCTTCCATTCATGAATAAGTAATTCCTGAGTATCTATAATAATATGCTAGACACAATCTAGGCAGTGCAACTTAAAAAAAAAAAACGAAAACAGGAAAAGTTTCCATTGAACCCACATTCCAGCAAAAGAAGGCTGATAGTATGCAAAAAATATCTAACCTACCAATTGTTTTCACAAGTGATGAGCTGCTTCTCAATACTAAATTTAAGAACTAATGAGGCTTATTTGTTACAGTGTATACACACTTCAATATTTACTCTTTTCCATTTGGAGGGTTTTTCTCTTTTTTTTCATAGTTTGGAGCAATTATTTGCTTTCTCTAGTCACAAACACATTTTGTGAGCTCTTCCAAATACCCTGGAGCTTTGGCACTGTGCTGTACAGCCCCATAATTAAACAGACTCTCCTTGCAGGCTATGTAAGTGTCTGCATTTCAAGCTGAGGGTGATGAGAATTTTTGCTACATACCTGGGGATCTCAACCTTTGTAGGAGACCAACCTTGTACTTGACTGAGTCACACTCCCTGGCTGGGTGCTGAGGCGCTCAGTCACAGAAATGTGGCAGAGCTTTCCCCACCCTTCTTGCATTCGAGGGTCGGTGTCTCGTGCATGGGTGTGTCTTGCTACAGCCCCATGGGTGGAGCTATGCTCACCTGTTCCTTTGTCATATAACCCCTTGCCCTGTTTAGGATAGAATCTTCCATGGAAGTGCCTTGTGTGTGTCCCCTCCTCTTACTGTGCCCTTGGGTGTGGCCTACCCAGGTGTCAGTCAACCTGCTGACAGTGGACATCATGAAGATAGACTCAGCCCCCTGAAACCTGACCCCTTGCCTCGTTTGAATAGCTTCTCCTCAATAAAAGGGGTCAGCGCGTGCTCTCACTCTCTCTCTTCCTGCAGACCCTTAAGGTCAGAGGAGCCGTCACAGTGACCCCAAAGCAAAAGGTATTTGTGTCTCTTGTGTGGTTATTTTGCGCAGCCCAATTAGCCCAATTTAACTGGAGTCATCCCTGAGCCTTTTAGTTTCTAACAGAAACCCGACAAACCTTCTTTACCCAGCACTACTATTAGTTACAGGAACTCAACCCAGAGGATGTTTCTAATTCAAGGCCTTATCAGAAACTGTAGTGTTCTTGGTGCCTGTAAAACAAAAAGCAGTATATAATGGAAAGCCCCTAGTAGGATCTGTTTCTACTTTGAGAATTAGTGCACTCTGTAAGGATGTGTGACATGTGTTGCTGACCTTCTTGCTTTCATGTCCATCAGTGTTGACAGGTCCAATAGCAGCATCCTGAGCTGTGGCTACAGCAAGGGACCAGAGCTTGTGGTGGTGCATGGACAGCATCATGGCTGCTGTGGACCATCAACGGGGAGATTCTATCCAGTTGGTTCCCGAATCAGGAAGTTGTTTGTCCCACCCAAAGGAGTGAGGTCATTATCCTCAAAACTGCCCTCAGAAAGTAAAGGGGTCAGACAGACCCCCAGGAAGAAACGATGGAAGCTTAAAAGACCACAGCTTATTGCGGGAAGAGTTCAGCCTGTTGGGTCCAGAATCCAACCTCTAAGTCACATTCCAGCAGCGAGACTGAGCTCAGGTGCTCAGCAGGTCTGAGCCTGTATGTGAAGCCAGAATCAGACAGACAGTCAATGGAGACAGGTAAATCATGTCAGGTCGGGTCAAGGAGTCCAATTTTGAGTGAGTCTAGCAAGTTGGAGACTGTCCCCTGAGGGACTGAAATGTTAATTCCTTCAGAGCCCTTCCTCCACCATTATCAAGAACCTGCCCCTGCTCCAACCTGTGGTTAAGGTAACCTGTCCCAGGAACTGCCCCTCCCTACAGGGAGCTACAAGGTTGTTGATTAATGTGTTCTGGATGCACCATCCTGCCCTTCTCCCTTCAGCCCACCTGTTTCCCACCTTTGAGCAGAACATTCCCAGGCCTAGTCATGTACACAGGAAGGAGAAAGATAAGGGGAAGAGGGCAGGAGAACAAAGGAAGCCTAGGACATATAAGAGGGCAGAACACCTCACTTCTTGGGATACCAGGATACCAGCTATAGCCCCCTTCTCCTTCCCGGGAGAAGTCTATGTTACCCTTTTTAAATAAACCCTGCTTTATATGCTTCTCTAATGTTCAAACTTCAACATGTGGGGAAGCAGGTATCATTTGCATATCTATAAAATGGGGATGATATCCTACTTGGTTCATGTAATTGTGATCACGAAGCAAAGTGACAGCTGTAGACACTCTGCCCAATGCCTGGCCCAGGAGCCCAGTAAACATTAACTATGAGCAGAAACATTAGCAGCCCAGAGCAGAAAATGAAGACATTCAGGGGCTAAAAGTAGGAAGCAGGAAGTTGGCATGTTGCAGTTTTTATTTAGAAATTCCCATAACAAAACTTGGTATTTGGAGAAAATTTTGAGTGATAATGTATGGTGTGAATTTTTTTTTCATGCTAATAATTAGAATTATTTAAAAAAAAAAAGGAAGGAAAGCTTCCAAATGTGCTGCCTCGTTTCAGAATAGCTTTGAACAAAACTTCTGTCAGAAACCCAGAAGTGGTTTAGTTCCAGAAGGATCAGAAAAATTGGGGTCTAGTTTCTTTAACATCCATTCTTCATAGAAGCTAAACTGAAAATGGTTATTCAAACTACCAAGAGGTCAAAAATAATTGTGTCTATGTTCATTAACAGAACTATAACATATACATGGTCATCACTGAATTTCAACTAACCCTTGTGATGTATTCCAAGGTTCAACTGAAAGACTTCAGGTTGTGGCAAGTGTTAGAAGCTTGACCTGAATACAACCTGGGTGCCCAGATGGCTTTGACCTCCAACAACAGGCTTCTAGCTGTGCCTGTGCACTCACATTATGCTTGCACACTTACCCTATCATCTCACCTGCTCATTTCACAGGTGGGATCTGACATCTAATAGAAGATCAGCACTGAACATCAGCCCAGTAACAGAGTTGTACTGGAACCCCAGGCCTCCGTTGGTTTCTGAGGACTGCCCACCTCCCTGTTAGCTGATTGGGCAGCCATCTCCAGCCAGCCGTGGATTTTCCTAGAGACATGCCTGGCTCCTTGAACAACTTCAGGACACTTGGGAATCACTTCTCTTCACAGGGCATCATCCATCCAACCTGCCTCAAAACTGGGTCTGAGTGCTCCCTACAGGCCCGGGCAGCCGTGCAGACACTCATGAATATGTTTCTATGTGTCATCTGCTGCATGGGTATTTTGAGAAGCACTTTGAGAAGGCACAGCAGGAACCTGGCTTTTGTGTTTTGAAAGTGCCAGCTTTATTGCCGCTCAAACAGAAATAAAAGGGAAACAGCGTCATTACCCGGCAGGTTTTCAGTGTGGTTCCAGCAGGGGCTCTCGCTTTCCCAGCTCAGCAGGTTGGCCTCCCCAGCCTTGTGCGGAAAAGAACAAACCAAACCAGACATGAAACCTGGCTGCAACATGTTCATGCCAGTTTTACCGGAAGGGCTCTCATCAGAACGTTTTGGTTTGCTGAAAACATATGAATCTCTTCTTTGAGAGACAGAATGTTCTTTGATGAGATGACCTCAAGTGCCCTTTGCCTTCACCTGCAGGTGGGGAGGATGGCAATGCAGCTCCGATGGAAAGGTAATTGTACCTCTCAGTCACACGCTTCCTTGCTGAGCTGCATAATGGCTCATGAGCTCTTAACTGAGACTTATAAAAGTGTTGCCAATTGCTAGTTCAAGGTCTGTAGCCAGCTTAGAAATTGTTGAAATGTACAAAGTAAATGAGGGGGAAAAAACAGCAAGAGAAGAAATTCTAGGTCATTCTTTTAGGAACTACTTGACCAAAAAAAAGAAGGGAAAGGAAAGTTGTTTTTTTGGTTTTTTTTTTTTGGTTTTTTTTTTTTTGTAGAATTTTCTATACCACTGGTGTTTGGGGGCACAAAATATGCACCTCTGAGGCAGATGAATTAGTGATGGAAGAGTTTAAGTCCAGGTCCTACAATATGGATACATATTAAAGAGTATGGAACTCTTCCAAATACCTGGAGTGTTGCTTTGGAATAGCTCTCTTAAATTTCCATGTTGCAAGCTCCTTTGTAACAAGAAATTAGAAAAAAAAATTTTTATTTGAGTTGAGGTAGGAGTCAGGAAACAGCAAGACGGTGCAGAGGGGAACATTAAACGGTCAGGCGGTCCTCTAGTACCTGGAAGGAAGCCCAGGAGAGAGACCACAGCACCACAGGCAGGGACAGGCCTGAGGGAGCCAGTGGTGCCCCGAGGACATTCTGCCTCCTTTTCCACTCTTTACAGAACTTCTGAGGTATGAAGTCACTTTTTTGCCCATCTTAACATTTAGCACAGTGCCCTCCCCATTAAAACACATCCAGAGGGGCTGGGGTTGTGGCTCAGTGGTAGAGTACTCGCCTAGCATGCATGAGGCACTGTGTTTGATCCTCAGCACCACATAAATGTAAAATAAATATATTGTGTGTCCACCTAAAACTAAAAAATAAATATTAAAAAAAAAAACCCAGACATTTAAGGGCCAGGGTGTAGCTCAGTGACAGATTACATGGTCAACATGGGCAAGGCCCCGAGTTCAATTTCCAATGCTCAGGAAAAGATGGAAAAATGAAACAAAACAAACAGACAAAAAAAAAAAAAAAAAAAACTGCCTGACACAATCTTCCAAGAATTCTTTGAAACAAGCACTATTACTATTGACATTTTACAAAGGAGAAAACCTAGGCACAGAGAGGTCATGTAACTTCCTGAGACAATCAACACAAACAATAAAGCTGAGCACCCAGGTACGAAGTAAAACCACCATGAGCAGTGCGTAAGTTAGAGTTCAGGACAGCAGAGAAAACACATCACCACCAAAGCTAAATTCAGTCACTTCAGTAAATTTCAGGATCTCAGTGGTAACTCCAGTTATGAATCACCCTGTCACAAAGAAACAAAGAAGAATATTTTACATCTGCAGCTATCCCTGGCCCCTAAGCCATATTCCATGAGCGGATCTTCCTCACCATGTGCACCACCTCCCCCTGCATATAGAGGCTCACATGGGTATGCATACACCACACACACACACACACACACACACACACACACACACACACAGACAACCCTGGGTGAAGCATATCTATTTAATGTAAGTCTTAAACCACATAATGGCATTTTATATAGCAATCCTTATGTAATAAGATTAGAATGTTTGAAATTGAAATTTTATAAAGCTAATTGGGCTTTCTTTTCATTTTCACAAAAATACCCACAGAGACAGCCATACAAAACTATTGGACCTAAACTATTTAAATCATTTTGTTATTACTCCCCAATTTTTTTTCTCTTCAAATTAATTTTTTGTGTAAAGCAACAATAGAAGAGAAACACAAAGATGTTCATTCTGATAAAAGTCGATTAACTAGGGCTGGGATTGTGGCTCAGGGGCAGAGCACTTGCCTCGCATGTACGAAGCACTGGGTTCAATCCTCAGCATCACATAAAAACAAATAAATAAATAATAAAGGTATTATGTCCATCTACAACTAAAAATAGTTAAAAATCAATTAAATAGAATATTGAGCTAAAATGTGGATGGCCCTTATTTTTGTACCTGGGACATCAAGTTTGAAAGCTGCCTCCACGTCTACAGGAATGCTGAAAGAACAACGACACTGTGTCCTCAGCGTTCACCAAGTGACAAATGTCTGAGAAGAACACTTAGAGGACAAGAGTAGTTAGGCTCATGGCTTCAGAGGTTCCCGTCCACGGCTGGCTGCTCCCTCGCCCTAGGCCTGAGGTGAGGCAGAACACCATGGGGGAAAGGTGTGAGGGTCGCTGCTTGGCTCATGGCAACCGGAAAGCAGACAGAGAGGAATGGACCAAGGGAAAGAGATAATCCCCAGGACACACCCCAGTGACCCACTTCCTTCAGCCAGGTCCCACCTCTTGCAATTCCCTATGATGCCTTCAAATCGCTATCCACAGATGAGATCAGAGTCCTCCCCATCCAGACCCTCCCCAAGAGCCCCACCTTTGAACAGCACTGCACTGGGAACAAAGCCTTCAGCACATTCGGGAGACACTTATATCCAAACCATATCAACACTTTCTGAGGCTCTTCAGTGCATCATTCCTTCATGAAACTGAAGGGAAAAAAATGTGAGTAAACATCAGGTGTAGGTCCTCAGTCCCTGGCATAAGCATTCATCTAGCTGTTAATGAGAGATTAACACATTTTCATTATTTTCTGGTACTAATTCCTCAGTTAACCTAAATAACATACTCCCATTTTAGTTAAGTATTTTCAGATATAAACAAAAATAAAGACTATTTGGAATTATAAATGGAGTAATAAATTTAGTTGTCCATTAGGCAAATATTAGTGATTAATTAAATTAAAGGAAAGCAAAAACTGAATGAGTCAGAAAATTGGGAGATAATGCCCAAGAATTTTTCAAGTTAATGAAACTGTTAGATCCACAGATTAAAGACCAGTAAACTCTAAATTAAATAAATAAAAAATAATTCACATCCTCAGCATCACATAAAAATAAATAAATAAATAATAAAGGTATTATTTTTATTTATTTATTTATTTATTTATTTATATATGGAGGCATCATAACAAAGCCAATGATAATAACAGACAAGGAAGAAATCTTCCCCCCCCCTTTGGTAACGGAGATTGAACCCAGGAGTACTTGGCCATTGAGCCACCTCCCTAGCCCTATTTGTATTTTATTTAGAAACAGGGTCTTACTGAGTTGCTTAGTGCCTCGCCATTGCTGAGGCTGATTTTGAACTCGGGATCCTCCTGCCTCAGCCTCCCAAGCCACTGGGATTACAGGCATGAGCCACCATGCCTGACTAGGAAGAAATCCTGAAGTAGCTGTGATAGGCAGAATTTTGAGAGCCTCCTGAGACTCTGACCCTCTCAGAAGCAGACCCTACATAACTCACTCCTGTGCAAAAGACCTGAGAGATGATGGGATATTCCTCCCTCCACTGGGTGACATTAGACATGGAAGGTAGGAACAGCCACTGCTAGATGACCTGAAATCATGGGTCTCATAGGCGCCAGCTGCAGACTTCTGCTTCATCTGAAGGAGGAAGCTGCCCATCTGAAAATGGCCAAGGGCCAGTCTCTAGGAGCTTGCAACCAGCCATCACCAACAGCCCACAAGAAAACAGGGACCCCAGTCCTACAACCACTTGGAACTGAATTCTGCAAACAACCTAAATGACCTTGGCAAGGCCCCTTAAGCCTCAATGTGATCCAGCCTCAGCTATAATGCTGCATTTGACCCAACCCTCAGAAACTGTGAGATTATAAACATATGTTGTTTTAAGGCAATAAGTTTGTGCTCATTTGTTGCACAGCATAATATAATAATAAATAAATAGAAACAGAAAAAGGAAAAATTACTTTCAAAGGAATCGCAAGATTTGATTGCCATCTTGTTGTGAAGAACAATGGAAACCAGAAGATAATGAAATGGTGTGTGTTTGTGTGTGTGTGTGTGTGTATTTAATGGAGATTGAACCCAGGGTGCTGTATCACTAAGCGACATTCCCAGCCCTTTTTTGTCTTTTATTTTGAGTCCGGATCTCATTAAGTTACTGAGGTTGGTCTCGAACTTATGATCCTCCTGCCTCAGTCTCCTGAGTGGCTGGGATTACAAGTGTGCAAAAAGAAAGGAATTGCAGAAGTGCATTTGATGCCAAGCACAGGAGGCAAGAGCTCCCAAGAAACAGCTGTGTGGACTGCAGGCTAGACCCACAACCAGCCCACGGTGAAGCACAGGATCCATTTTCCACAGGAGCACAGAGGATGCCAAGGAGAGGGCTGAGAGGCTGTGGCGGAAGTGGAGGAAGAAAGGCAGTTCAGGAACAGGGAGAGGCTGAGCTGGTCTCCTTGACAGAGAACCCTGCAGCTCGAGAAGGAGCCAGCCTGTGCTCAGAAGCACCTCGCTGTCCTTCAAATGCAGAGGAAGCAGAATGAGCTACTGCTAAGAGTGACAGAAGAATGAAGGTTATTAAAAACCAGACCCTGAAAGGTGAAGACAAGATGGAGCTCCAGGAAATTCAACTCAAAAATAGGGCAGGGGTGAAGCTCAGTGGAGGAGCACTTGCCAGGGCCTGTGTGAGGCCCCAGGTTTAATGCTCAACACCGA
This sequence comes from Urocitellus parryii, assembly GCF_045843805.1. Taxonomy (NCBI): domain Eukaryota; kingdom Metazoa; phylum Chordata; class Mammalia; order Rodentia; family Sciuridae; genus Urocitellus; species Urocitellus parryii. Next base: position 116,466,693 of record NC_135532.1, on the reverse strand, counting down.
GGGAACTCACAGAAAAACCAACTCAGAGAAAAACCAACTCAGAAAAGCTAAGCAGTTTGCAGAAGAGGTAGGAAGCATGAGGAGGTGCCTGCAAGCAGGTGAGTATTGAAGGAGACCTGGTGCCCAGGACAGTGAGCCCAGCTGGCAGAGTTCAAGAGGTGGAGGAGCAGATCTGACCCATGGACTGAACCCGAAGCAGCTGAGTGCTGCTGAAGACAAGCTCTCTCAACAGAAGGACAACAGGAGAAAGGATAAAGCTCATTACTGGTAAGCCCCAGGGGCGGTGACCAAGTCAGCTGAGAGATCTGTAGCTGAACTAGAAAAGACAACTGAAGATTTGGAAGATAAATGAAATGCACCAAAGAGGACCACTTCTGCCCACCAAGGAGCTGGACTGGTCTCTGCATGGTCTGACAGAGATGGAGAGCTCCCCAGTCCTGCCCTGTATCTGCACCCACCTGCCCTCTGACCCAGCTCAGCTCCAAGCCAGCCTGCCTCACGCTGACCTTGATCCTGAGGGCCAGTCTTCCCTGGAAGGCTTCTTTCTCCTCTCACCCCCTCCACCCGCGTCTTTTCCCCCAAACTGTCTCTGCTTCTTCCCAGACTCCCACTAGGAGAGCTGAGCATCTTTGGGAGCATTCAAGGGAATGAGATGACATTAAGTGTCTTAGAGGCAGGCCATGATGTACACACTTTGCACACCTTGAGTTGTTTTGTGGCAACCATTTATAAAACATTCAAAATAATTCCCCAGCCCCTCCCACTTCTGGAAGGTAATTTTCAGCCTAACCACACTGCCCTCTCCACAGGGCAGAAGGTGTGTAGGCTGCCAGGCTCAGATCCAAGCAGAGCCCTGGGAGACTCCACTAGGGAACGCTCGCGGCTCTGCATGCAGCACTCACCACATCGGAAAGGAGATTGCAGAAGCAGCCAAATCCAAAGACCAAAACTGCGGCTCACGTGTCCAGCCACGGGTATCTTTGAACAACTTTTTTTTTTTTTAGTTGTAGATGGACACAATACCTTTACTTTATTTGTTTTTATTCTTATGTGGTGCCCGGGATCGAACCCAGTGATTCACACATGCTGGGCAAGTGCTCTATCACTGAGCCACAACCCCAGCCCTGGACAACTTTTTCTAATTTTTTTTATTTCTTTCATGAGCAGCAACCAAGTTAAGGTAGCAGGACCTATAAGGTCGAAAGTGGGCCCCATCTCTACCCCTCCTAACTACTCACAGAAGGGGCCCCTCGTGTTGATGGCCCACTTCATTGCTCTGCTGCCCCAGTGAAAAGAGAACTGTGTTTTTGCCTCTGACTTTGCCACGTGAAACACCTGCTCACCCGTTTCTGGGTCTCAGAACGTGCCAGCTCACGGTGCCTGTACCAGTCAAGCTGGAGAGATCTGGATCCTTGTGTACATGACTTTTTAAGTTCAATATAATTTTGAAATTTTGTTTGTGATTGGGGCAACATGGCTATCCCATCCGAATGAAAGCTCTCTACAGAGTGGGGCTGGCAGGGTGCTGATCTTTGGATCCTTTTCCCTATCCCCACTTTTGTCGGCTGGGAGATATATATATATATATCCTACAGTTATAACCCACTTTGTTGTGGTCTCCTTGGGAACAGCTGGGACAAAGAGAAACCAATAATCCAGGTGTTCTGATACTGATTACTGACAAAGTCATTTTAAAATAAAGATCTATGCCCTCCAGAAAGAAAGAAAGAGAAGGGGGGAGGAGGAAGGATGGGAAGGAGGGGGGAGGGTAGGAAGAAAGGGAGGGAGGGAGAGAAAAACTTAATTGCAAAACTACAATTCTACACTCAGCCAAAACATCCAAGAACAAATCTGAGGGAGGTGGTCTCCTACTGTGTCAGCATTCACAACACTGAGAAGCCCAACCTGAGTGTTTAAGTTTCATAGAATGAAATTTATCAAAAATTTCTTTAATGATTTCTGGATTTTGTATACTGCTTAGAAAGCCTTACCACTCAAAGATTTTTTTTTAGTTCCTCTATATTTTTTCTTATAGTTTTTTTTTCATGTTATTTGTTCTTTTTAGATACACATGACAGTATCTTATAATTTTTATATGGGTGTCAATGTAATTTAAATTTTCATCAACATGGAATTTGATGAAAAAATCAGCAGAGATTTACTTTTTTACAATTCTTTGACCTCCAGTTTTTGAATGATCCATCTTTTTTTTTTTTTAGGGTAATTAGTGTACCCTTTGTTGCATACTTAATTTTCGTGTGTATCTGTGTCTACTTCTGGACTCTGGCAGTTCATCAGCTTAGTTGGGGTTTTTTTTTTGTTTTCTGGACTCATAACAACTGTTCTACTTACTGCAGCATAAAGTACTAGTTATGAACACAAACAAGGAGCCAGCCTGCCTGGGTGCCAAGCCTGTTTCCCCACTTCCTGTCGTGGGTCTTGGGCGTATCTGTGCCTCATTTCCTTAGGTATAAAATGGGGGTGACAATAATGCCCTATTAGTAGGTTTAGTATAGAGTTATTACATAATAGTTAACACATGTATAGTATTTTCACATCTCCGGCATGTAGTAAACATGGTAAACACGATCCAGCATTTACGAAATAAAATAAACACATTTTAATGTCTGGTAAAACACACTGCTTTGTTTTACGTTGTTTTCTGAATTTTCCTGGTTATCTTCTGTTTATTTTCCATGAGAACTTTAGAATAAGTTAGTTCAAAGATAAATATGCTCCACTTTCAAAGAGTTCATACTACACATATAGACTAAATTATGTAGTATTATTATCTTTACAATAAGGCCTTTATCTCCAAGAACAAGGTCTATTTGTCACTACCCTTGGGCAAATTGTCTCAGACTCTGAGAAGCGAATGAAAGTTACTTTCACATGGATTTTACAAAGTTGTTATTGTAAATGTAGCCTTTCCATTATGTTTTATGTTTTCCATATATTGTGCAACTATTGATTTTTGCATATTAATATTGCTGTCAGCTATTTTAAGGAGTTCTTACCTATTGCTTCTGTTATTTTATCAGCTGGTTATTTGGGATATGTACACCAATATATTCCAATTGAACTGGGGGGATCACCTTGGGAAAAGCTAAGATTTGGAGTCCTCAGCCTCTGAGAGGCTTTGAAGTCTTGGGAGTTGTTGAGGACACATGGAGGACGCAGAGGGACACCACATCCTGAGCATTGAGACCAAGAGGGTCGCTGCCTGCCAACAGCTTCCTGAATAGGCTTCCTCAGGAAGGAAAAAGGAGACATATTCTCTGGTCACAACAAGATTATACAGACTTCCTTGAACTAGAATCAGTGAATGAATGTCCTAGAGAAGCAGTCCCTTCTCAGCTCCACAGCTGCATTCTGTTACGTCATTCTCCCCCCCCCCCACCAGGCGTCCTCAGAGTTATAACCCCCATGGGTGTTGACCTACAGCAAACAGCCCTGCCTATTGCTGTCACGCTCTGCATCTGCCCCCCCACGTCTCTGGCACCCCTCTGGTACAGAAAACCAATTCATGCCTTAAAACCATGGAGTCGTCAAAACAAAGTAAAACATGAAGAAGAAAGAAACCCAGCATGCAAAAGAGCTGCGTCTCGCTGGTGGGACCAACTTTAATAAGAGCAGCCAATGCAAAGAACAGAGCAGACGCAAGGACTGGAAAGTCAAGGGCGTGAACATCAGGAAACCAGGCAGACGACAGGGCAGACGGGCACTGGCAGGGCTCCCCTGTCCTGTGTCAATGTCTGCTTCTTTCTGTTAACACTGTTCCCAACTCCATGGCTGCCCTGGAGTTCTATTACACCATTTAGACTGGTAATTGTTTGTTTGTTAATTTATTTTTATTTTTGTTTGGGTGGGAGTATTTTTGGAGGGTGCTGAAAATAAAAGAAACCCTAATTCAGACTTGGTTAAACCATTAGGAAAAAATGTGCATTGCTTCAAGGCAAGTCTAGAAAACCCAGCAGGCCAGTGATGCCAGCAAGGAGGCAAGCTTCCCATCTTTCTCTCCTGTTTTTCCCTCGTCTCTGAGGCTGGTCCACCTTGGGGTCCTAAGTAGTGTCCAGCAGAAAGCAAGGCAGTGATATAGCATAAGCAAAGAAAAGATCTCCCTCAACTGCAAAGCTAAAGCTATTCTCCTTGATGACTTCAGGAAACCCAAGACACATGCACCAGTGAAAAAGTCATTTAGGCACATTCTGTGTGCTCATCGTCACCTACACCAGCCAAGGTCTGTCCCTGAAGTATTGAGTGGGAAGGATTCATGGTCATGACCAAGGCAGGGTTTCTTTGAAAGGGGAAATTTGATGCTAAATAGGAAATGTATCATGTTTTCTACAATCAATGAGAAAATCTGAGGGAACTTAACAATGGACACCAGTTGCTATGATTTTCCAATCCAGAATATTCTATCAACTCAATGCAATATATATTAAAATACTATAGTATATTTAAATATTTTATGAAAATACTAGTTTGCATTTAAAATAGTATGTAGTTTGATTCCATTACATCCTAGAGCCATTTTTGGACAGAAATCTTTAAAATATTTGCTATTTTTCAAGTCAATAAAGGACATGTTTTTTTTTTAACTGAATATCTTTTGTTAACAGTTGACAAGCACCTATGCCCTTTATCGGTGGCTTTCAAAATTATTTTAGCCCTAGAACATTTTTGCAAATAAAATTACACATGAAATTCTAATTTATTATTCTTTATTGAATCGGGTGTTTAGTTTATTGTGATGCTGAGATATTATTCCTATAGGAAGCGAGAGGGCCTCTTAGTTTGGCACAATTTGAAGTGAGGAGATCAGAACTTGGTCCCCGCCCCATCCAAGTAACCACCATTGAACCAGCTATCCCCAAGAAAGTGGTGACACAACTGGACCCCGCCAGCTCCTTCTGCATCCCATTCCCAAGAGTATCCAGCCCTTTGCAGCACTTCCAACTCCCCCAAAAACCACAGGAGAGGACCTTGAGGCACCCAGCACTAACCTCTGACCCCAGCTGCTTTCTCTGAAAACTACTAAATAGACAAATCCTAGCACTTACTCTGCCTCTTCAAATGAACTGGCTGAGGAACCATATAGAATAACAGACAAAGGGAGGTGGTGTGGAGAAGAGGCCCATCTAACAGAAGCAACAGAAGAATTGCAAAATCAAGGTGTGGGAGCCCTCGGTAAGACTCTTGTTCAGACAGGGGCCAGCCATACCTGCCAAAATGATTAGGGTAAACGCCGGAGGAACACTGGGCAGTGAAAGGGTCCCAGGACTCACGAGAAAAAACTACCTGTTAAGAGAACCACGAAGAGGTGACGTCAAACCCCCAGTGAGACCCCACTCAGATGCAGGGACCCCACTCCTGAAAACTGCCAGTGCTCTAGACATCATTGGGGTGCAGGGGTGTGGGGAGGAGGAGGAGCCCTGTAGACATGCCAGACAGCCTTTAAATGCACCCCAAAAGGGCGTCTTTAAGAAAGCAGGCAAAAATTGAGTATGGAATAGGGATTAAGTGATATTAGGAAACTATTTACTAATATTATTAAGCATAATACGGCTATTGCAGCTATATTAGACAGTGTCCTAATATTTTTGGAAATGCATGCTAATGTAGCTAGGCAGGAGATGACTTGATGTTTTGTATTTGTTTTAAATTATTCCAGGCAAAAATAAGAAAAGATGGAGTAAGGTGGCAGAAGTGAGAAAAGGAGATGAAATAAACAGAGATGAGTGCTGATGATCACAAAAACCACGTTATAGGTGCACAGGCACCTGGAGTGACTCACTCTACTTTTTTGTATATTTGAAATTTTTCATAATCAATTTTTATTTAAATATTCATGTTCCAAGCTACATAGTTTTTTTTCCTTCCCATTCCAAGAAAGAATAGGAACAGGACAGGCTTTGCAGTGTGTTTGAGCATGTGTGCAGAAGGGTTTGGTTATAGATGTAACACACACCTTTGAATCTGTTCATAATTAAATAAGAAGTAGGTGGCAATTTCCATTATGTGAAAAGAAAGAAATGCTCATTGTGCCTTCCCAGATGTGCATGGCTGCTACTCAGCGATGCTAATGTTGTGTAAATACAGAGCAAATGACGGAGGACTACATTTCCTGATAAAATGTCATCATTCTGTTCGTGAAGAAGGGATTGTATCTCAGACATCGAGCCTCAAGATGAAACTGTCCAGCATCATTAAAATTCTAGCCCCATCTTCTTTTCAACAGAAACATTCATTAAAACATGCAGGGGAAATTGTACCTTTCATAATTCACTGATTGCATATCAATTTTCAAGAACAAGTCCTCTAACTATATTTTTATACTAGTTTCTACAAATTTAGAGGCATGGTCAGATTACACACTGAGGTTAATATGTGTGTGAATTTTTAGATAACAGTGTCCTAGTGTTGCCTAGAAACACCACTGATATCAACTTGGACAGCAGGATGGAAGGGGAAGGTGTCACTACCTCTGCATTTCCCCCAGGGCCTGTGATGCTGAAGAAGGAAAAGGCTTCTCTTGTTAAGTTGCTCACTACAGTGGAGAGGTCTCGGATCTTAATATTCTTCCCAAACCAAGGATCTTGTCAAGATGCCATTCCTGTCTTTGTTTTTATGTGGTTTTTACTCTCCAGCAAATGCTGTCCCTGGGTGCGTCCAGCTTTATCTCTGGATTTTTTATTTCTGTTCTTAATCCTATCCCTTGAGATGATCATGCAGTCATAATAACTGAGGTTTTCCGGGACAGTCTTTAGCTATTGGGGTCCCAGACCACTTTGAGTGTCTGTGTCAGTCAGTGACTTAGTTGCAAACGACAAATGTCAATGCTGCCTAATTCAAGCAGGATATTGATTGGCCAAAGATAGAGGGAGCGCTTCATCAAATGGTCTGGCACGGCAAAGAATCACTTTTATGATTAGGCCAGTAGGAGCTACGTCCAAAGATTTCTCAGAATCAGTTACAGGGAGGACACTCCTGGGGCCATCCCTGAGTATCCCTCCTGAGGCTTCACTACTCAGCTGTCCATCCCTGGGCATGGGGCAAGACCGCAGTCAGCAGTTCTTATGGCCCCCAGTCTTACCTTGCTGTGACTGTCACCACCATTAGAGTGCCCATCATGTCTGGGCCTCTAGTTCCCATTTGTGATGCAGGTAAAATAAGGGACAGTGTTCAGACACCAATGGGGTGCGGTAGGAGAACATTTGTCCTGCGTTCCCCCTCCTACAGTGGGAAGGCTATCAGATACTAGGCAAAGAAAACAAAACCCATAAATATCCAGTCCTAAGTCTGTAAGGAAGGTCAGACAGTTCCCAGCAAACACCCCACACACCACACACACACACACACACACACACACACACACACACATTTGCTTTCACTTCTGAGTAAAGTTGAAGCCCTTGGTCCACCTCTTGGAGCACTAGAAAGAAAATGAACCTTGATGTAGATGGTAGCTGGTGTTGAGAAAGGAATTCTTGTCTTCTGGAATACAAAATAAAACCTATAGAGCATTAGTTCTAATTTAATTCCATTTTCTCAAACAAATGTCTAAAATAATACTTATTTACCAGGCTGAGTTCCAGATGAGGAATATAGCTATGTAGGTGTGTTTAAAATGAAAATCAATTATATAAATAACATCTTTTCCCTATGAATTTTCATAAAACTCAACTTTTACCATGTTAATGAAAGGAGACTTATTACTATCCATTAACCATAATAGTAATCAGGGCCCATGTGTCCTATCCTCATCTGTGACACACATGCACACGCACACACACAAGCACACACACACACACACACAGTGTTTGCCATCCAGCTATCAAGACTAATTTCAAATACGTCTCTGTCTTTCAGTTGCATATCTTAAGAAACACAGAGAGGACCTCACTCTCGGCCTATAGTGACATCTGCCAAACTCTCCTGTGTTTTCCTTCCTTCCCTTGGTCTCTCATTTGCCCTCAGTTTTCTGGAGTTGTGGTGTCCAAAGAAATAGCCACCAGCCATATGTGGCTAGTTAAATTTTAATTAATTAAAATAAAACAAAATTTAAAATTCCTGTCACAAGCCACATTCAGGAACTCAGCAGCGTGTGCAGCTGGTGGCCCCTTCCTAGAGGCCAGACCTGGGTGACTCTGGAATGGCAGAAGCCCCTCAGACAGTGCGACTCTACACCCGACTTCAAGCAACCCACCACCCTTCTTGACACTACCTGCGAGCGGCCTGTCCCCTCGACTCCTAGCTCTTGGCAAAGCAGTGGCAGGCACCTCGTCTCAGCTGTGGCCCTTTTTCTTCCACTTTTCAGATCATCTCCTTCGCTAGCAGTTTTTTTCTCCAATTTTACTTCACAGATAGCTCCAGGAAGTGAACCTACAAAGACAGCGCGCTCTCTAAGAAAGAGGTCAGCAGATCCAGGTGGGAAATAGGTACATGTTAAGATATCACAGCTATCGTAATCTATCAGAGCTGGTGACCTATGCTGGGCTCACAAAATCTGACTATTCCAATAACTTAAGAAAATGACAAAGAAAGCACGCAAACACACAGAAGTACCTTTTCAAAATCCGAGATGGCTCTCTGACCTTCGGGGTGCATGAAGAGAAAGAGAGCCACTTGAATTCTTTATTCTGATATAGGGGACACAGAAGGGGAGATTCCATGGAACATTCTATCCCCTAAAGGGCAAAGGGGTAGGATTACAAAGGAACAGGTGAGTGTAACTCAATCCCACGGGATGACACTTATTCCTGTAGCCACACCTCATTATCATAGTGGAGATAAAGCCCAAGTTATTACAGGGCACAATAATTGCTCAGTATCTCTTGCTCAGGACTTAAGGGTATGTATTCCAGAACGGTTCCCTACATATGGCCACATTAACAATAAAAATGGCTATTATTTACTAAGTGCCTTCTGATGCACTCAGTATGTACATATAATATATAACTTCTAATGATCATGATCGTAACAGCCCTTTAAGATGAGAATTATTCCAATTTCCTTTAATAATAAAAAAAGAAAAAAACAAAACCTTGAAGTCCAGAGCGCTTGCCTCTCTTACCCACAGTCATCCGACTGGCAGGGGTGAGGACAGAGGTGGACGCCTCATTCCCTGACTGCACAGCCCCTGCCCCTGGGCCCCAGCACTCTGAAGAGATGCTCTGACAATGATAATGGACATTCCCATGGCAACATGAACAGGCAGGGTGAGATTCCCAACCATCTCCCGTAGATACGCTAAATGAGGAGCCTCTGCCACAGACACATTCTGAAAAATGCTTTGAGGAAAGAAAAACCTACCTGATCATGCTCCTGCACACATTAGCTATGGGCATTTTGAAAATTCACTATAAAAATAATGAAGAAATTCTTTCCCTTTGGACATCAGCAATACTTTCCAATTCTTCTAGTTTGCCCTTTAAAAACAGGTATGAAATGTAGAATTATATAAGCAAGCGGAAAAAAAAACATGCCAGTTATACTCCTAGTTACTAGCAGTCCAGGCAAAACCATCTGATTTTAATCTTCTCATTTGATTACCTCATGTTTTAAAAATTTGTCCAACCAATAAGAAATAAATGCAAACAAGTATAGTGATATGTTCTGGAGCTGCCAGAAATCCAAACGTCGGCATTTCTAGTTTGCTATAAAAAGTCAAGGTCAGAAATGTTTTAATTCCACAAGCAGAAGTCCACATGCACATCCATCCTCCTGCCTCAAAAATCACACTGACAAAAACATTGTCCTCCTCTGCAATTTAAAGAGAGCTTAACCTATAAAGGTACAGTTGGAAGATAAAGGAAGAAGATGAATGAGTGGTCATCTCCCTGGGGTCCTGGCGCCAGCTCTTCACCACACGAGCATTTTCCAACAATAAAACTGTTTGTTTAGAGTGGAAATTGGACCAAGTTCTAGCCCGAGGTATTGCTATGTACCTCTTACCAACTTAGAAAGCACATGCGTATCTTCAGACAGAATTTAACTCACATTATTTAATCAAGGAATATAAGTGTTTTGCATGTAAAGTGAATCTGCAAAAATCTATTCACTAGAGCCTGAGAGCTTTTAACAAGCACCATATGTGGTTCAAATATTAATAAGAACTGTCAAATGCAGATGATATGATTTCCAACACCCTGTCTGTCTTAGTGAAGAAAGCATCGATGACATTTGCTGAATCTCCTCCACTCAAGAATGAACTTACCTATTAAAAGTGGATCATTGAAAACAAAACAAAAACAATTAATTGGCACAGAGCGAAGGTAAAAAGAGACTTGAAGCCCAGTTAGAACAGAGAGACCCCCCCCCCAAAGCTGCTTCCAGGATGGAATACTGTCTTCTCTGTAGTGGCCTCTGTTGCCCGATCGGCTTACAGTCTTTCTCATATTTTTAACCTAAGGTGTAAGTATTTTCCACCCCATTTTCTCCCTTTGGTGACTACATTAGCAAAGCATTAACTGCTCAGGTCTGTGAACAAGCCTCATCTCACTCCCTCTGCGTGTGGCTGCAATCGTGTTCAGAACTAGAAGTGACAGGCAGCCCCCGTGCAAGTCCCACATGCTCCAAAGCAGAGTCCCCTCTCCAAGTCCCACTCGGGTGTTGCCTGCCCTCTTCCTTCCAGATGCCTGTCCTTCCCCTCTACCTGCCACCGCCACATACACCAGCCCAACAGGCTCGTGCAGAAAAGGAGTTTATTCCGAGAATACGGAGGAGCCAGAGCACAGGACCTGACCAGGAGGCCAGGCGTTTGGAGCTCAGTAAGCAGACCAGGGAGATGGGTTAATAACATCATCAGCTACAGTTGGAGTTCCCAATCCTTGGAGACACTATGGAAGTCACCCTGGGCATGGCCAGGTCCCCAGGATCACTCCTTGACTAGAGAGAGATGTGGCTGGTCTTGATTTTCAGCCCAAGTCTGCAAGGGAAAGCTTCCTGGGCAGCCTGGGGCAGCCCGTCACTGACAGAAGGTAAACGCACTGGCAAAGGGCCTTGCGCCCCGTTTGTCAACTCCTGGGGCTCCGCCTGCCCGAGTCCTCTGGCGTTGGTCCTCAAGTGTCACAGAGCCACGACTCACCTTTGGATGAATTCACTTAGGTTTCATCTTTCCGACTACATCACTAGCGCCTCTAAAGCAAAACCGTTGCGTTAAGTCACCTGCAGGACCCTGCGCAGAGCACTGCTCCATAAAGTCTCCTTGATTTAGAACTTGAAAAAATTAACCTCTTACAGGTTAGTTTGACTTCATAGTAAAATCAGTTTCTAGGTTTTCCAGTCATTTATTTTGGAAATCTGTTTAAAATGCAGGTGACCATAATTGCCACTGTGTTTTCTTTCAACAAGTGATGGCATTTCGTTGACAAGACAAGTGGCCAGGGGCAGCTGCCCAGTATGGGAAGAATGTGTGCCGGGCGCTCGGCACTGACAGGATTTATTAATCTTAAATGTTTGCCTCTCACTTTAAAGATACTGGTTATTGTCAAGTGATGAAACTCTGCTCAGAAGCCTTCCAGACCTGAGATCCAGGAGTCAAAACTATGCCTGGCCACTTCCTGTTCTCTACTAAAATATCCTGAGTTAGACCAGGTCCTGCCTCCACTGAGATGAACGAGGTCCGGGCAAGTGGTCACCGGAACCCACAAGTGTGCCTCCCATGTGCTCTTCACAGGCCAGCTGGGGCCTGCAAGGGAAGCCCTGGGAACAGACACGGGGCTCCCCTAATTGGCACCTCCCTGTGGGCATTATTTTCTCCCTTTGGTGCTCAGCTTCCTGTTCTGTAAAACAGAGGTACTAGATCAGAGCAACCCTGCACTCCTCCAACTCCACTGTGGGCCCAGGCTTCCCTTTCCCATCTTCAAATGAGCAGCAAGGTTTGTCTGACCCTCTAATAATACCCCCAGTAACACTGGCTGGTGGATCCTGAGTTTGTACTATGAACTACACTGAGAGCTTCACTTGGTGGTTATCATGTGCCACAATCTGCCATTCACTATTAACCTGTACATTTTATATGAGGAAAAAATGGGACTGAGACCTATACATAAAAGACCAGGTTGAAACTAAGCAGCAACCTGCCTAAGATCACAAAACTAACATGTCACAGTGTCAGGACTCATCACCAATTCCATCTCACACTTGAGCTTGGGCTATCCGTTGCTACAATCCACAGCCTCACAAATGCCCACCATGGCTGCAGACTGAGCCGTGTCTAATCAGTAGATGAGAGTATTCTCAGAAGCTGCATTGAGAGGAAGCGACTGAGCATGGCTCAGTCAACCACCCACACCTACTTGGATATCAGCACACATCACTGTCTTGCCAAGGGCCACATCACCATCTCCCCATGGGGCTCTGCACTCATCACCACAACGAACACGCCTGGTGTGTGGAAGGAGAGCAGGTGAGAAGCCACCCTGCAGCCCAACACACGCACAGGCTGTCCCCTCCTAGAAGTGGACCCTAGATTGCAGGGTGTAGAGCGAGGCAGGTGACCCCCGTCACAATGACGGAAAGGCGAGTTCCATTTGACAGGTGCAGTCACCACAGGAGGGATCTGGGTGCTGGGATCCTTCGGGTGAAGACTAACCTCCAACAGAACTGCACGGGAGTTGATTTTGGTCCCCTTGATTTTCTCAGTGCCAGTCACTGTTCCCTTCAGGAGGGCTTTCTCCCTCCTCATGCCTTCTGCCCTCCTCTTTTCTCTGCCGGAGAGGCCAGCCAGACAGGTAAATACCTCGAGGAGTCCAAGAGCCAAGGCCATTCTGAGACCCAATGTGTTGACGTGACTCAACGAACACAGACCAGCTGTGTCAACATGCCTCAGTCCTCTGTTCCTGGGACCTCGGCTTGGGAACGATAAGGCCTAAACAAGTTCTTAAAAACTCACTTCCCACAGATCAATCCTCAAATCAAGAACTGACTTGCCAGGGCAAACACTTGCTCATCACACAGGGTTCACACACCGAGGCTCCCTCCCGACCCTGACTCAGTGTCCACCCCCTCTAGACCATCACTCCCGCCACCCTAAGACCTGCCACCTCCAAACACTCGATCTCAGACCCAACACCCTTAAATCAGAGCCCTCTTGACCTGCTTCCTCCAGACGCTGCCGGATGGTAAGTGGGGGCCACTCTCTGACTTCTGTGAGCACTCGGAGATCTGGTTTGTTTCATTAGTAGGTTGTGGTGATTTGGGGAGGAGTCCAACAGGTTTGCCATGAAAAACGGCATGACCTCTTTCTCTCTGGCTCACGGAAGACTGGGCATGGGACTTGGAAGTGACTAGTTACTGCCGCAGACGGGACCCAGTATGGCCCTTTGGTTGTCACTGGGAGCCTGATCACGGTCTCCGAGCTGACAAAGAAATTGCAGCAGCCCACACGCTGCTCCCAAGGCTGGAGTGGGGAAAGTCACACCCACAAGCTGTCACCTGCTGCACGTGTGTGTTCGCGAACGGCACCTGTGGGCAGCAGCACCACCACCACTACCCATGGGGATGGGCGTGGGAACAATGGGGAAGTGAGAAAAACACAAAGAATCCTCTTTTCCTCATTCACCCCTCCTCTCATGTCTTCAACAAACAAACAAACAAACAAACAAAGAAGCATAAGTGTCCTCGCAGAGCTCCAGCTACAGTTGGGGCATCCACCCATCATCCACCCTGGGTGCGGAGGGCTTTCTGTGTCACAGACAGTGCAACACTGTCAAGAAGTGAACAAGTCCATCCTCCCCACACCTGAGACACGGATGGGAAATAAGGACAGTCGGGGACAAAGAGTGGTACGTTCTATAGGGGGGTGGCAGGATAGGAGCAGGGGGAGGGTGACCAGTCCAGCTCCTTCCTTAGGTTCCCTGGACTAACTGGGCCTCGAGGGTTCTGAAACAGCAGAGAACTAAGTACTGGAGGAACATAAATCCAGTACGATCAGAACGCACCACGTAAGACAGAGGACGGGGACACAGGGAGCCAACGACTGGGGACAAACCTCAAGAGTCATGCTGGAGATTCTAGGAGCTGCTCCAGGGTGAATGACTGAAGAGGCTGCTGATCCTTTAACTAAGGGTGCAAATCCCTGAGGAGAGACTGAGAAGGGGAGCAGGAAGCAGGAAGGTGTGCTACAAACCTGTGAGAAGAGTTCAAGGAACAAACCATGTTCCTGAACCAGCGCAGACAGTCATGTGGGCCAGACAGAGCCAGGCAGGAACAGGGACAGGGCTGTGGTCACTGAGGGCCAAACAGTGGGACTGTCATTCTCCTCAGATGACCCAGGCCATGTCCCTCCTCAGCTCAAAGTCCCACAGTGGAGGCTGGGGCTGGGGCTCAGGGGCCGAGCACTTGCCTAGCACAAATGAGGCACTGGGCTTCACCCTCAGCACCACATAAAAATAAACCAACAAAATAAAGGCATGCTGTCCATCCACCATTATAAAAAGATTAAAAAGAGAAACAAACTTACAGTGGATCTCACCTCCCTCAAAGTGGAAGCCACAGTCCTTACAGTGGGCAGCAGGGCCTAGTGACATCTATGGCTCAGGCTGGCACATGCTTGGCCCTCACCTTTGCATCCCCAAGCTCACTCTCCCCACCTGTGAGGGCCATTGCTCTGGTCACTCCCCTGCCCAGGTGATGGCATGGTGCACACTCTGAGTTCATCAAACATCTGTTAAAATACCACTGTTTGGGGGCTCCTCTGGCCAGACCACTATGAATTCAATCTCCTGTGAGTAGTCCCAAAATTTCTCCTGAATACCAATCATGTATAGTCATACTACCAGTCTCCCACTACAGCTCCTTGAGGCAGGGATTGTGGTCTAGTCCCCTCATGGCCATATCCCCCGCTCCTACAGCAGCAGCCGGGATATAGCAGCATTCGCCACTTACTGAATGAATTATCAGGAAAACCCATGACTGACTGACCAATGAGTCATATGGGGGTTCTAATTATTAGGGTTGGAAAGATGAGAGGGTGGGAGGGTTTTCACAGAGAAAGTTATGAGTTCAGTTGGGGATATCACTGGGAGAGTCACCTTGCCCAGTATAAATACTATCAAATTACAAACATGGCACTTTAGGAAAATTGAAACTGTGAGTGAAATTATCACTTCTGCCAAAAAAGGCAATAGCCAACTCCTCCCTAAGGGAACATTCAGAATTAAGAGCTTCTGTCCTTGATAGGGCAACGCCCTGTTTTGCCACAGGTCCATCTGATACATCATGTGTCCTAGCAGAAGATTGGCAAATAGCCATCAGGGCCTGAGGCAGTTTACCCACATCATCATGCAGCAGGGATTAAATCATCTGCCCTGGAAGAGAAAGGCCGATGGAAAATAAGGTGGGTTATACTGCAGAGAAAATATGACTCCGGTGCCAGTTGACTCCTGCTACCTGAATGTATTTCATTTTGTGACTTGAACAATTCTGAAATCCTGATCGATGGTGGATAGTGTTTTGCAGCCCCAGTAGGGAACCAGTTTTCATAAATCTATCTTTCTCAAACTTCGCCATGCATCAGAAACACCTGGAAGGAAGCCTTGTCATAAACAGATTGCTGGGCTCCAAACACAAGTTTCTTAATCACTAGGTCTTGGTGAGTCCCTCAAACTTGCATTTCTAACAGGTTTCCAGGGGGTGACCATGCCGCTGGCCCAGGGACCACACTTGGAGAATCACAGGAAGTCAAGAAACTCCCATGACCTGCTTGATCACCCCAGCTGTGCTCTTGGCTGACTCCACCCTGAAGCTGGATGAACTGCTGCACACGGAACCACAAACCCTGGTGCAATTAATTCACAGTACTTTTAAAACTTCCTCTTTTTAATGTGATTTCATTCTGACACAATGTAATCTGTCAATCACCTTTTGGCGGCTGCTGCTGCTGTGTTCAAGAGTAAGTGAGGGTGTAAGTTGGCCTGATGGGACGTGCTGTGCCTTGGGGACTCAAGCACTATATTGCGCTTCCTCCACATGGGGTTTGTTTTCTCCCCAAGGTAACACTTGCCTCATATTGAACTCTTGGTCTTCTGTGACCTGTCACTAAAGTCACAGACCCTTCAACTGTTCATTAATAATACTTTCCAAACGATCTAGCACTTGGGCTGATCAAATGGTTCCGTTTTCCCCCTGGAGACCCTAGTCCATCTTCCTGCCCAACAGTCTGACAGGCGATTTTCTGCACAATTGCTATCCCAGAACTCCCCAGGTCACGTTCCGTGCTGGGTCCACTGTTCCCTGACACTGTATCTTCCTGGCTCTTGATTACTCTTGCTCTGTGAAGCTAACCCTGGCCACTCATAAGAAAGGAGAAGACGAGGTGACATTGGAAGCCAGTGCACATGAGAGAAGCCAGTGTTCTTGATGAGCTGGGCACAAAATTTAGATAGACATTGATTTTTACTTCAATTTTTGAGGGCGCTGCACTGTATTCTAGCTGGTAAGGTTGCTAGTGAGAATGTGGGTACCATTTTGGTTTTCCTTTTCCTTTTGGTTTTCCAACTCCCTGGATTTTAATTTTAATTTCAGGGCTTTATTCTGCAGTGGAGGAAACATTAGTTTGCCCACCCCACATATAACTATTAAGTCTCAGAGCCCAGCGATACCCCTCTTGTGGGCTTCTGAAGACAAACCAGAAAGTTCTGAGGTCCTTCCCTTTGTCACACCCATATCATGACTTACAGAACTCGCTTTTGTACTCGTGGCAGACATTATACTAGAACTTATCATTAAACTAACTGTTCTACTTTTTTCCTCTTAACTTTCTTTGCTCAATAGTCTCCCTGTCCCAGTGACTTCTGCTTTTTATGTTTTTTGTGCACACTGAGACCTTATTCTTCCTTAGGTTCCTGTACATCTTTTGGCACCTTGAGTTACTTCGCTCAGATGGATCCTCTCTTTCAACAGGTATTCTGACCTTCCACATGAGGTGCCTCGCTGAGGGATCTTTTCTCACGGCTGGGCGCTGAGTGACCATTTCAGTTAAGGAACTCATACATTTCACCCTGAGAAAAACTTTATATTGTTCATTTGGTAATTTTTCCCTATATCTCAGTAGAAACTCTCTTGGAATGGGAACAGACAGATGAGGATGGTGGGGACACAGGTTAAGGGAATAATTCAATGAACTGGGCCCACTGTGCCGACCCCCACATGCTTTCTTTCCAAGAAGCAATTTACCTGCAGCGCTGCCTGGCCTAATTGGACAGGATATGTCACATTCCTCAGCAAACTACCTGTTATCGGTAAAAGAAATGCAAGCCTGAAAAAATGTTGATAAGAGGAACCCAAGTTATCCTGAACAGGTAGACTTCTGTGTGCTTTTTCACAGTCTAGATCCCAAAATTCAGAGAGGTAACAATAATTCCTCCTAATCATAAAATCTATAAGAATTCCAAAGTGACCTAGAGCTGTCATGGTAATGGAGACTTGAAAGTCAGATGTCATCCTGCTGTTAGACAAAAGTCAAGAGGTGATCTGGACAGGACTCTCTGGAAATTTCTCTGGGACCCCAATAAAACTGGAATGTAGGAGGGGCTCCTGTCTGACAGAACCCACTTTCTCCCTTGAGATTGTCCCCTTTTCCTACCCCTTCAATAAATTCATGCCTGTTACTATGAGTGGTGACACTGTCTAAAATCTTTGTCTTGACCACAAGTATCAGGTTGGGGGCGGGGATGGGGGACCATTGCTGGGCTATAGTTAGGCAGGAGGCCCCAGCTCTGTGACACTGTGAAGCAGATCCTGAGGCCTTGGATGAATACTTTTGCACTTTTTAATCTAGTCTCTCCTTCCCATCTCTTTGGTGTTTGTATGTTTGTTTTTTCTTTATAGGCATTTTGTACAACTTTATCCTCAAACTTTTCTATTGATTTTTATTTTCACCAATTGAATTATACTTTATATAAAATTTTAATTGATTTAACTATTTTAACTAAGTATTTGCATATATGTGATTCCCAGGAGCCCCTTAGGATTCTCTTCCATATGGCCCCTTAGATGTTCTCTACTGCTCCAAGGACTGTTTCTTTCATACCTATCCTTTTTTCTCTCCCCCAATTTGATCTCCCTCATTTGGAAGTGAATCTCAAATATCTGCCTGCTTGAGAATCACCTTGAAGACTTAATATAGATTACAGCACTCCATCCCCACAGTTGCTGATTCTGAAAGTCAAGGGTGGGACCCAGAAACCTGCATATAGCTCAAGAGCCCGAGGGTCTGATGTTGCTGGTCAGGCACCAAACTCTGAGGATAACTGTGTGGGCAACTGTGGAGTGGGCACCGGGAGGAGCAGGAGTGACTCACGTGCTCAATCTTCAGGACCTACAGATGGGATCTCTGGCCATGCCCCTCCTCGGAAGAAGCCGAAGACCAGGGTTCTAATACCAGACTGAAGAGTTCAAGGCTTTGTGGACTGGGTTCAGGATGAACTGTTTGGATGCTTGTAATTTAAAATTCTTCAACATGTGCCACATCTTTGTACAAAATAATTGTGCTGATAAAATATAACATATATAATAGCAGATCACCCTTAAAAGTTTCATAATTTGTGCCTATAAAATAGGCACATAGAAAAAAAATAGAGAATAAATTATCAAGAAATTTCCAGAAATAGCTTAGAACTTAGAAGTCACTCTGACTTTAGCTACTGTTATACAAAAGAATAAGCAAATTACATAATATACCCTGATTATTCTTTATCACCTATTGAAAGCTTCCTGGTGATCGGTAAAAACTTTTAAGACGTGAGTTGCATATTCCCATGTGACAATGACACTGAACAACCTGGAAACTATGTACCACCAGCAGTAAGAGGGCACCAGATGCATTCTTCAAGACTGTCCACCTTATCAAAGATATTATCTAGTTTTCCCTCTTCCTTTGCTCCAATTCTCTTGCAAAGCCTGCCCTCTTAAAAATAAGACAAATAGCTCCTTCTAGTGGAAAATTTGGTCATTGCAACCTAAGTCGTAAATGGTTCTCAAATCCCCCACTTTGTAAAATCTGTCAGAAACTTGGCAAGCAAACCTGACAGAAGTTGGCTGCTACAATCCCTGCTCAAGGGACATGAGGGATCAACATTTAAAGCCATTCCATCATGTTATCTCCATTCTTGTCTCACAAGTTAAATAGGCAGATGCAAAAACCCAGCTCAGTACTTTAAAGGGAAATATTTTTTTTTATTTTGAATTGTGCTTTTCAAATAAGTTTGCAAAACATAGGCACAATATCTCAGCCTGCTCTTAGCTTCACTTTCATTTCTTATTCTTCCCTCTCTCCCTTCTCCTGCCTTTAAGAGCAATTCAGATTTGAATTCTAAGTCAAAACTCTGTCATTCTTCGTATGGTCCAAAGAAGCCACCCCAGGGCAGCTGGGGTTCCCTGCCTTTGGTAATTGTTTCCATGAAATACTCCAAAATATGAACAGGACACTATGTGGAATAAAATAAAGAAGGACAGCTATTTCCTCCTGATTCCACCAGGAATCACTCCAAAAACACTGGTCTGATCCATCAGAACAAAAATTTACTGTTTTCCATGCGTCTCCACTTCCATAAAATAATATAAAGCATCTTATGACTCATTAAAAATAGCAAAGAAAAATTGATTTTAAAACAAAAGAGATAAGGAATTCAGCTGAGAGCTCAGACCAGGGCACATGGTACCTCTGCACTTCTGTGGGTATGGAATGCAGAAGGGATTTACTGAATTAAATTAAAACCTATTGACAGGGAAAATGAGAATGTGGTTGCTTTTCCCCCTGCAGTACTGGGGGTGGAACCCAGGGCACGGTCACTAGGCAAGTGCTCTACTGTGGACCTGAATCATAGCTTGGCTGCTTGCAATACACAGCAGTTACAAGGTATATCATGGTTATATCCCCGAAATAAAATGACCAAAAGCTGAAAACACTGCATGTATTTGCTGAAGATAACAATCAAGAGGTAGTTAATATATTAAAGAAGTCAGTTAACAATGAACATATATTCAAGAAACATTTCAGTGTTAGAGAATATTTACTTTCTGAAAATGAGTGTAACAACAGGATTTCTGTCTTAAAAAAAGATTGGTTTCTGCAGTATGGAAAAATATAAAGTAGTTTTAAAAATGAACCCTAGTGCAAGCTCTGGAGAGGCATAAGTAGTTTTTAAAAAATGAGCCCTCTGCAGCCTCCACTGGAGGCCAGCCTCAACACCACTGCTTCAGCTAAGCCTGGGGCATAAACGGACTCCTCCATCTCCACCATCCATCTCCACCACCATGGACAGCCCCTGTCACTTCCTGAAGTACCAGCCATTTCCTCCAGCCAACAAGCAAACAGGTCTGGAATGGTCAGCAGGCACACTCCTGAGCGCTCCTGTCTGGACAGAGCAAGAGCCCGGCCTCTTGAGTTTCCAGGAAGAGGGTTACAAGGAGACAGGATAACGATGGGACAGAAAGAAAAGACAAAATTTCACCTTGTAAAAAAAATTTTCCCAGAGCTCACCCTGTCTCTTAAAGTATCAGAAAATCATTTTTAAAAAGACTATAAAATTTGAAAGAAGACTTTCCAAAATTCAAGTGGTAGATGTACAGTAACTGTGTGAGCTGGGATGGGTGACTTGACCTCTCTAGGACTTAGTTTCTTTATCAGTCAAATAAAATAAAAACAGGGAAGCAGAATAAGGAAGAGTATCCCTACCTAGTTCACAGAAAGGTACCCTTGTTAGCATCTAGTGTGTCCCCAGGTCTTTCACCAAAGGCCACAGTGGCTGAGCGTGTGATCCTTACCTATGGAGATCCTGGGGACAGGGCCAGTCCTAAGTGCCTCAACCCATGTGCAAAACTTATTTGTAAGTTATTACTTTAATTTCAATATTAATTATTAATATATACTTTGTGTTCTACTCCTTTTACATAGAGTTTAAATAAAAATAAAAGTTTCAAAGTATTTTCTGTGGGATAAAATTGAGGCTATAATGTTTACCTTCTGGTTCACATTCTAGTTTGAGAATCTCAAATGTATGCAAAAGCACAAAACAGTACATCTATTGACACCAGATGCTCCTAAGAAAGCTCTGTCCTTCCCCTGTCTTCCGGAAGCCAAAATCAGCCTGCATCTTACCTTCTGCGGACTTTATCTCCAGTTTCCTGCCTGAGATGCCTAGAGACAGGAGAAGAGGAAAAGGATGCTAGGAAGTTCTCTATCAGGGTCTTTTTGACCCCTGGTCACTGCAAGGTCTGGGGACATCTTTTGTTGTCACAACTGGGCAGGCAGAGAGCAGAAGAATGGTGTCTAGTGAGCAGAGGCCAGGGATGCTACTCAGCATCCCCCCTGCACAGAGGAGCTCCCACAGCAAAGAATAATTCAGCCTAAAGTGCTGTCATGCTGAAGCCGTGAAGCCTAGCTGTAAGTAACGGGCCCCAGTGTGACCCACGCCAGCAGGGACCCAAGCCAACTGATCTGGGCAGGAGGGCTTTATTCTTTGTCGGGTTGGGGGCCTCCATGCTTCATGGGCCTAAATTTAAACTCAAGCTCGTTGAAAACCAGTTCAAAGTCTTTCCTCCATTTTGATTTTGTTCAGAAATGAAAAAGCTCACTTGAAAAGGTGTTTAAAATAGAACTCTGCCAAACCGAGCTACCGCTTTCTTTATCCTGCATTTCACGTTCCCCGAAGAGACCTGAGACACCTGCAGACCAGTCCACCTGTGCGCCAAGGGCTGATGATAACTAGAATCCAAACTTTGTGCTTTCTGCAAATGTGCAAAAGAGCAAAAACTCTCAGTTTAAGGCCAACTCTTGAGCTGGGAAGAACACACTTGCCCCATGAACTCTTCGGGTGACCTAAATAATGCTGTCATTTCAAAAGATATGGTGGCTAAAGGGCCAACCTCTGAGTACATCTGCCCTTCCCAGCTCCTCTGCCTCAGCTGGGTGTTCATGATCAGCTAATGGACAAAACTCTCAGGTCGCGCAGTGTCCAGCGCTCACAGCCTCCATCATCCTGAGCTGAGAAATGTTTCCAAAATGAGAACGTCCTCAAGCAGGGAAGTGGCAAGTTCAAATTAACAGCAGAGAGCCAAGACTGAGCAACAGCTAACCCCAACCAGAGGAAAATGGCCAAATGTGGGTTAAATGGCCTGGGTCACACCTTCAGGCACTGGATAGCACTGCCCCCCCCCCCCGGGCTCTGTGCATGTCAGAGTACACACGGTGCTCCTTTTGAAAGGCCTGGTAGCGTGTCCATAATTGGTCTCATCTCACTTCTAGACACAATGCTGAACCTGATGGTCAATCATAGACACAGAGAAAGCAAGCCTGGGAAATGGACACAGGCCAAAACTGGTCACTTGGGAGTTAATGAGCACAGTCACTGTGCTCTCCACAGAAGAGCTTTGCTCTAATAAAAAGCCCTTTATTCCCCTTCAGTAATAATGCCCCCCCCCGTTTTATTTTACAAGATTCATAACTAAGAATGACCTTCAGGCCCAGATCAGAAGGCCTCCCTGTAACCCCCATGTTCTAGAGGCGCCCACTGCTCTC
The DNA here is from genome assembly GCF_045843805.1 of Urocitellus parryii. Classification (NCBI taxonomy): domain Eukaryota; kingdom Metazoa; phylum Chordata; class Mammalia; order Rodentia; family Sciuridae; genus Urocitellus; species Urocitellus parryii. The sequence goes on along the minus strand of NC_135532.1, from coordinate 116,444,168 downwards.
CCCTGATGGTCCCCACTCCAAGGGGATAAGGAACCAAGAGGGCCAATAGGACTGCCCACCTGCCTACGGCCAGGACCTGGAATTCCTGCAGAAAAGACATGCTTCCAAGGATGTGCACGCCTTTCCCAGCTCTGCTCTGTCTTCTCCATAGGGCTGCAGAGTGTGCCCAGGGCAGTCACTGGTACATGGCACCATGAGAGGAGTGGGATTGGAGTGGGCGTACAAGCTGGGGGTGTCCACACGGAGAGAGCCGGATGCTCCTGGTGCAGGACCGAGCAAGGGTTGGAAGACAAAGGGTGGATGCAGAGGTAGAAACCAAGGCCCTGGGAGCACAGGCCAGCTCCCCAAATAGAGCTGCCTCTGGCTAACTCCAGGAAATCCAAGAATTGTAAAGGTGACCCTTGCCTTCAAGGTCTTTAAGAGGTATATTGTCAAGATAGGTAGGCACGGCATTTTATTTGACAGTTGGGAGCTGAGTTCATTACCTTTCAAGTATTTTACCATGCTGGACATGGGTGTCCATTGTGATCTTGCTCCATCTGCACAAATAACACCAAAGAGCTGCTTTCCCCCGCTGCCCACTGTCCTGCCCATCTTAGCCTGGTCTGCTTCTGCTCTGAACCCCACTGTGTCTCGCAGTGGTTCCTGAAGAGTTTCACATGACAAATGCCTGCCAACTAGCTGGGGGGTTTGCACCCACAGTCTGTTCTCTGTAACTCTGCTCACCAACCCCAGTCCCCAGGGTTCCCCAGCCGACTTTAAATTTGTATCTTGCAGCTCCTGGGTTCTGGTTTCTCACTGCTCCGCTCACGCCCACGCCATCCTGGCGGGAGCTGGCAAGTCTTGCTCCCTCTGCTGTGAATCCTTCTAGAAAGTCTGACTCACTCCGGGCCCTCTGTGTTTTCCCAGGGGCTGCATCTCTTCTGACCCCTGCCAATTGCTTGAGCCCTGCAGCTTCTCAGTTCTCATTCTTCAGGGCTTCCAGTTGCTCAGCCCCTGGAGCCCTCGCCTCCTCTCTGCCACCCGTGTCCTATTTGTGAGAGACAGGGCATCATTCCTTTCCAACTTGGGGCTCTCTCCTCCTTCACCTCCCAGACGTTGAACCTCTACCCCACTGGAGCAGGGAATTGCAAGAAGAATAACACTTGCTTTACTCCCCCTGACTCAGTTACAGCCAGCTTCTGAAGCTGGGTGTTGCCATGTTCACTGGTGATTTCTCAACCACCGCTCCACTTTAATTTCCTGTCAACTTTATTCTTTTCCTGTAATCAAAATGGCCAAACAACTTTGTTGAGTTACTAGGAATATGTCACAATCGATATCATCTTTTGCCCTGATCTACTTTACATATCTAGAGATGAGTTCCTGAGATGACTGGGACTTCCTTGTGCTTATGTGTCAGTGTGTCTTTGTGCAGATGTGTCTTAATTCACAGGTAAGATTGCTGTGCACTTAGGCTGATGAAAAGAGACGAGACCTTGAAAATGTGTCTTGGCATTTCACCACTTAATGTGCTGGAAAGATCCCATGTTACAAGGAGGAAGGCTTGGAAGAAAAGGTGTAAGGGCTTTGCCAAATAATAAATAAATAGGAGGCACTGATTACAGATGTGTGTCAAGAAGCACATCTAAGACTCAAAGCCCCTTGGCCCTACAGTCAATACACTAGTTTACAGAGAAACACTGAAAACATTCCAGCTAAATCAGGAACGAGGCAGTGGCACCTGTTATTACTGCCCTCTGACTTGGTTCCAGAGGGCCCAGCCCAATGAGACAAGAAAACCCAGTACTTTCTGTAAGAAAGGATGGATAGATTTGAAGAACAGGATTTTATATTTTAAAAAATGTCAGCATTAAGAAAGAAGTAAGTGCTGGGAAATGTTTGGAGCCCATGTAAAGACTAAAGATTAAAAATTTAAATACCCAAGGAAAAAATGAGCAACAAGAAAAAAAAACAGCTCATATACGAAAGAGGAAATTCAAGTGGCCAATAAATGTAGAGATGCTGAACCTCACCAGTAATCTGGGAAACATAAGGAAAGTAAAACCTCAACACACCCTTCCCAATGTACCCCATAAATTGTTATACTGCTTCCTGACTACAGCACTGAGGTCCTGGCTGAGCCTCCTGCTCCTCTCCCACCCAGCTAAGATCCTGGAGCCGGCGCTCAGAGTGCAAGCAGCTCAGATGGGAGCAGCCTGGATTGCAGAGGCCACAGGAGCCAGCGCCCTGGGAGATGTGCTGATGTGCATCAGATTAGGGTTCATGAGAACCAAAAAAACTTCAAATCTCTGTCCGGGTGAGCCTGGGAGATTCTATGAGTCTTCCATGGCCACTGCCCACAGATTCTTCACCGCAGGCTCATGTTTCACTGGTGGTCTAACTCTTCAAGCAATTCGTTGGATTTTCCTGCTACCTGCTTCTTTTAGGAGGTACAGCCTCAGCTCTTTTGCAGACACCATCCGGCTGTACCCCCACTCTCTCTTCGTGAGGTTTGGGCTCCGTGTTCTTGCTGCTGCTTCCTTGTTGCTTTTGACTTTGTGACTTGGGCCTGCCCTGCAGGTCCAGCGCTGCAGGTCCACTGTGGGGAGACCCAGTTCCCAGCCATCTTCTCCCTGGGTGTTTCATTCCCTGAGGTCTCCAAGGCTTTGGTCTGAGGCCTTGTCTACCCCCCTCTGATGTTTAGGGTCACAGAGCAGTTGGCCTGTCCCACACGGCCAGCCCACGGAGCCCTCCATGCACCCGACTGCTTACTCAGCTGACTCCTGATGGTGTCTTGCTGGACGGCACAATGTCGCCCAGCACACCCGGTCAATGTCCCCTTCTCCAATCTCTTCCTTCCTCCTACATCACAGCCTGCCATATCTCCAAGGATGACATGGGGCACATTTTGGGTCTGCACAACATGGATCCCCCTGCTTTCAGGTTCCTTCCCACCCTGACTCTGTGGCCATGGCATGAATTTTAGGTGTTTGCTATGGCAGCCTCCCTCTTCCTGTACCAACCTGTGGACACTCGGGGCAGCCATGAGTTCTGCTGTCTCATGGCCAAGAGAAAGCTGCACCTCTCACTCACACAACGTCCGGTGTGAGATTTTCAGTCCTCAAGAGCAACTGTCTCAGAGACGGAGCTTCTTGAGCTCCACCGTCTGGACTCAGGGTTTTGCCAATGGCTGCAGCAAGTGGATGAGAAGCCGGAAGCTGCACTCTGTCTCTGGCTCAGCCAGGAAGAAACAGAGTACTTCTGCTATGGTCCACAGCTCCACACTGGCCCCATGTAATGATCCACAGCTCCACATTGGCCCCGTGGTTCCACGCAGCCAGAGGATAGAGAATATGAAGCATGAGGCTGTCTGTGATCACTCAGTGACTTCAAAGACCCCCTCAATAACAAATGCTTTGCAATACCCTCTTAGTTTGCTTGAAAAAGATGATCACGATTTTGCCTGCCTACATGTATCATATCTATATTCATTTTCTAGGACTGCTATGACAAAATACCAGACTGGTTGACTTAAACAGCAAATATGTTTATTTTGTACAGTCCTTCAGTGTGAAGTCCAAGCTCAACCTCTGGTTTCTCTGGGGTCTGTCCTGTAGCTTGCAGTGGGCCACCCTCTCATTATGGCCTCACATAGCCATCTCTCTGTGTGGGGCTATCCTTAGTGTTTCTTCCTCTTCTAGGGAGAATCATTAGTCATAATGGACTTGGGCCCCATCATTATGATGTCATTTAACCCTGATGACCTCATGAAAGGTCCCAAGTACAGTCACATTTCCGTTTATATTGAGGTTAGAACTTCAACACGTGGCTTTTTAAAAGGTGCGTGATTCACTCTACAGCAGTTTCAAAATAATCAGTTTAATGTCATAACCCCCAGAGGAAAGAAAAATAAGCAATTTTATGATGAAATCCTCTGTATTCTCTATGTAAAATCTTGGATACCTCTTCAATAGAAGCTATCTTGAGGTCAGCTGCTTGCATCTATTCACAAAAAAAAAAAAAAAACTCATTCAGATTTAAGAAAATAAAGAAGATAAGAAGCCAACAATGTTGGAAAAAAGAAAACTGGCAACAGCATGAATAATACTAGGAAAACCTGCTAGGGTAAGTAGAAGGCCAGAACTGTTTATATAAGGCAAACAAAGTTGGACCAAATAGGAAGGGACTCCAAGATCAGCTGCCCACCATCGATGTGGAAGAAATGAAGAGAAGCAAGACGTTCTCCTAAATGAGCCACACTGTATTTATAAGCACAGTGCAGGAGTAATCCGTGTTATGACACAGGATGACATAGTAAAAATGCCATCATCCCTCACTCCAAGATCTCCCCATGTGTTGAAACACACAGCTTGTCTCAGATTTTACAACCCTCTAGACATTGAAGGCTTTCACAGGGAGATGGAGAATGAAGAGTGGTTTCTAAAAGGAACTTCCATGTAAAAGAGTAAAGAGACCCAGCGTGCTAGGTGTCCAGAGACCGCATCAGACTGACAGCAAACAGTAGCGGGTGGCCCAGAAACAAGACTAACTGAGGCCTTCAGAGTGGGCGCAGTATTCACCACTATGCCACATACTCAAAATCAGCACATGGCATGACTATGACATGGAACTCATATGAGTAACAACCCATTTGAAATTCAGTGAGACCGTTATGCTTCACGTGACGGCATTCCATGATATTTGATTCTAAGTCTGTTTAAAAACATCTCTTTTCTCTCTTGCTCATGAGTGTTACAGTGACAAAGTAGTCCGGATTTGTGATTTTTGTGATTTACACACCATGAGCACTATTACTATCCATGAATAAATTTTCTGGAATGGTGATTAATTCGTGTTGAAGTTTCCAAAAGCATAATCTTTACTGCATTAATATAGTAGCTGGATTCCTGAAAAACTTGGCATATAATAAAATCTTGTGAAAATACTTAGTATTAATATGTAAAACAGGTTCCTCACGTACAGGATTTAAAGTAGGCGTTTCACCTACCTGAGTGTCCACCAGGAGTATCTGAAAATCATTCAGGACACAGAAAACTCTGGTACAAGGCCACCCTGCATGGTGGAGGACCATGGCCAGGCATGGCCTGCATCTTTCAGACCTCCTCTGTCAACTAGAGCTCCTGCCATCAATTTCAGAAACACCCCCTGGGGGGGGCAGCACAGCCCTGCTGAGAACCGCTGTTCTAGCGCCACTGGGTAGCAATTCCTAAGACCCAAATTTATCCCTCTCCTCCAGTATTCCTAGCACAGACCACTCTAATCTTTCTTCCTGGAATCTTCCAGAATGAAACTCCATACCTGTAACCCATGACACACTTTTCCCAGGTTTGTCTTTTCAAAATATGAATCTGCACTCTGGTCAGGCTGGTGTTGGTTTGTCAAGGAAGACTAACCCTCTAACTCTTGTTAGAAAGTAGGAAAACTCATGTGCATCCTCGCCAAAGACCCAGAGGGAGGAGAAAAAGATGGCAGGTGCACAGGGGTATACTCCGTGGCTCTGAGATCCTCAAGATGTGGAGAGTTTCCACCTCCACTGTGGTGCCAGGGACGGCGGTCTCAGCCAATGTGGGGACAGACAGCAGACAGGCCCATGGAGTCAAACCCAGCTGTCCTGCCCAGGGCTTTCCCACCCATTAGCCAAAGTCAGGGCATCAGCACTGCGGAGGCCTCTGGGGAGCCATTCCCTGCAGTGGGTAGGGAGAGCAGCAGGACCCAACCAAAGGGCTAGCATATGGATCTGCAGTGTCTCTCCAAACAGAAGTCCTGGGGTCCAGCAGTGTCAGACTCTGTGACGGGGAGCCCTGTTGAGACCAGCCAAAGCCCCAAACACCATGAGGAAGGGAGAGAGTTGCTCCCACATGAGGCCAAGCAGCGTTCAGACATGGAGAAGAGTGGGGATGTGTAAGAAGGGGCAAGTGGAAAGCCAATGCTGATCATTTTCCTGCATTGCAGAAAAGGCAGTCCTCACATACAGTGAGCATACCCATTACTGAGTATTATTGCTTAAAGTGAATACATGGCATAGGTGGACACACCTGGCAGAAATACAAATACAGGAAACAGAGATGATTGCAACCCAGTCCATTCCTACCTGTCTTTCAGGACATTATACAGGAAGCAGTGCACATCCTTAATTATTTGCAGCTTGGTCAGTTTAATAGCAGTTCTTTGAAGACAGGAACCCCCACTTCACTTTTAATACACTTGTATTCAGGGAATTTTTTGATGATAAAAAATGATAATAAACTTCACTATTTCTATAGAATTCCTATAATGTATACTGTCTGAGTCTTTGAGATACTTTATAAAATAACCACTCTAAAATTTTTCACACCAGTAAAACTCATGGAGCCAGTTGAAGAAGTATCTCATTTTCTGACCAGTGATAAAGCAGAGGGCAAGATGCATGATCACACTGAATTTTAACTCTGTCAGCAGGACAAAGCTCACTCTACATTATAGGAAGTTAGTATAATTTCTAAAAAAAAAAAGCAATAAAGACAATCCACATAGAGAAAAACTCAAGTATAAATTAAAATAATTAGAATAAATTAATCATGGTTTATCTATGATCTGATGAAGAAATTTCAGCCAAATCCCCCCCTACAAGGACAATGAATCAAGGATAGTAGAGATTTTGACAAGGGGAATAAGGAGGGAATCTGATTAGGAGAAGCAGCCCTCAGAAATGAAAATTAAAAGTACCTGGTTCCAAAATCCACCTTCTCTCACTCAATCATAAGGCCAGTGGAAGGAGGTCTGGAACGACAGTCCTGCACAATCATCTTGAACCATAAACATTCTTAAACTTAGTCATGGTCAATCTAAAATAAAAAAATAAATAAAAAGTCAAAAACCACATCTCACCCCTTCCCAATTCAAACCCAGATAAAATCCAAAGGGCAATTGAATCAGATGCTAGGAAATGGGTAATCATGGTGAACTCAATCTAACTGAAGCCATGTCCTATCAGGAACAACTCAACTCTAAGAGGAATCTGAGCCATCAGCCACCTCTGAGAGACAAAAGGCCTCCACTGTTGTTTTTATCAGTGTCTAGAGCACAAACTTTCAACAGAAGCAGAACTAAAGATGACCCAGATAACTGAAGAAAAGACAGGGTTTTTAAATAATTAATGTAAACATATTAAAGAATGACATAGTATGTAAACAGGTAGACTATTTTAAGAGAAAAGCACTACATAAAATTGTATAATCAAACAAAATATATTTTAAATTGTAGAATTCATTAGAAGAGGCTATGAGCAAATTAGATACTATCCATGAAAGAACACATGAACTTGAACTCTAGCCAATAAAAACTATGTGAACTGGGGCTGGGGCTCAGTGTAGAGCACTCATCTAGCATGTGCGAGGCACTAGGTTCGATCCTCAGCACCACATAAAAATAAATAAATAAATAAATAAAAATAAATTCCAACTACAACCAAAAATATATATTAAAAAAAGAAAACTTGTGAACTGAAGAAGAAAACAAAGATAGTTTGAAAAAAAATTAAAAAATCTGTGTTCCTTAAGAAATATTTAAGTGTCATATCCCACATGCACAGTTGCAGGAATGAACTGGAACATATTAGAAAAATAGTTGGAGAAAAATCACCAATTTTGCAAATTTGATGGACAAAACCTTAAGATTCAGGAGGTTTAGAAAATCTCAAGCACAATAAATATTTTAACAGAAACCACTTCTACACATAGCCAACTTAAAGTGCCAAGTAACAGAGATAAAGTTGTCAGAGGACCCAGAGGAAAAAGTCCCAATATATCCATAGGAACAATGATAAGAATAACCCACGACTTTTCATAAGAGACAATGCCAGCCAGAATAAAACTAAATGACATCTGTAAAGTCCCAGGAAATAAATAGAAAATAAATAAATGGAAAACAGGTGACATTAAAAATGTACTAGAAGAAATAAAATGAAACTTTAAAAAATACTTGACAAAAATGAAACCAAACTTGTGAGAGTAGAGTTCACAACTGGCTTGTAAACTGAAATGTTACTAGTGTTCCGTCATTACTGTCACAAATCGCCACACCACACGGGGGCTTAACAACACAATCGCCGGATCTTTCCCTTCTGTAGGCTGACACACGTCCCACAGCCACATTCCTCTCTGAAGGACCCAGGGGAGAATCCTCCACCTTTTCCTCTCCTAGAGATCACTAGCCATCCTGGGCCCTCTGCCCCTTCCTCCACCTTCAGGGCCAGCAGCTCCCTGGCCCTCTTTCTGAGCGTCACATTCTCTCTGGTCACGGCTGGGGAGGACCCTCTGGCTGAGGATCCATGTGATTGGATTGAGCCACTTGGACAATATTCTTACATTAAGGCCCTAAACCTTGATGGCATCTGCAAAGCCTCTTTCACCACACAGGATGGAGAATTAACAAGTTCTGAGGATTAGGATGGGGACGTCTTTGAGAGTCCTGATGTCCCCACAGTTGGTGAGGCAGCAGCAGCACACAGATGCAGGCTCAAGTCTGGGAGAAGAAGGAAGCCAAACATTGGCCTAGGCAATAGCACCACAGTGGTCTCAGCACAGAGGCTCAGAAACACAGCAGGTAGCTCCCCGTGGACATTGGCCTAGGTGAAGGGGAAAGACCCCCTCATCAGAAAGGAGCAAGCCCAGAAGGAAGGAGATGGCAGGGACAGGCTGCCATGCCACAAAGCTGCAAACCAGAACACTATGGCAACATCTAATTCCCCATGAGACAGCAGAACCTGTAACCAGAGTATCAATTTACTCAAGGTGAAATTAATTTTATAAATAAATTGACAAACAATGCAATCAATATATTGAAGTATTTAAACTGATAAATCATATCCATAAAAGAATTAAACATTAAGAAATTAAACTTGGAAAAATAAAAACCTGATTTTACATAAACAGAGAAATTAAATTTTAGAAAGACAGGTGATAGCATTCTCCGCGTAAATCTCATAGGAATAAAGTAGAGGAAAACTGTGGAAAGAAACAAGCAGAAGTGATTTTTAAAGAGATATTAATGTGCAAAAGATGGGGTGAAATCACAGTGAAACTTCAGTCATCAAGGATGAAGCTGTATTTATAAAATCTAAAGCAAATAACAGATTGCCTTTCAAAGGAACACAGTTAAACTCACAGTAAACATGGAAATTACATTGCTAAACTAAATAAAGGAAATACAAAAAAAGAAAAAAATATATAGAACAGTTACACTTATGAATACAGATACAAAAATCTTTCTTAAAATATAGCAACACAGATTCAGCACTCTGATTTAAAAAGTAGCTCACAAGCAAATGATTCAAACGAGGAAATACAAAAATGGTTTGTCTTCAGGAAATCTATTAAATTTAATGTACCACTTTAATAGGGAAAAAAAAGGGGAAATTTAGAAATAGTTAGATATAGTGATGGAAGACCAAACATCATGTGGCAGATATAATCTCACTGTATTAAAACAAAAAAACTACTAGTAAACAATGGACTGGAACTTTTCTAACCTGATATATTATTGAGGGTCCAGTCAGGAAAATGGCGCCCATACCATAGAGTCCTGTTGAAGGAAGTAGTCAAAAAGGTATAAAGGGAACTTAAAGCCAAAAAGGTGACAGGAATGCAGCTCTCTGTCCCTATGGAAGAATGAGGGGAGGAGACACCAAGACCCAAGGCCATGAGGCAGGAGTTGGGTGAGGACAGATGCTGCCTGCTATGGCTAGGACCATGACACAAGGGACTGTCTAGTAGGAGCTGGTGTCAAGGAGATGAGCTACAAAAGCACCTGAAGTACCAAGACTGGGGTGGAAGCCTCCTGACGGCTCCCTTTCTTCCACTCCAGTCTCCTCTAGATGCACCACATCACTAAACACAGCCCAAACCCAGCTGGAGGGTCTGGGAAATGTAGTTGGCAGGAAAATGGCAAAAATCTGAGAGCAAAGAGGCAGACGACCTGCATACCTGCTACAGGATGCTTACCAACAAGCCCGACAAGCCAGAAACAGACAAGAACACACATTCCCACTTCCATTCAACAAGCTTTGGAAGACCCAGGAAAACAAAGTAAAAAGGAAAGCAATAGACAAAACCACTCTTATTTGCTGACAGCATGATTGTTCACAGAGGAAAGTCAAGAGGATTCTCAGACACGTCATTCAAATTAATGAGACTTCAGAAGGGTTGCTGAATATAAGTCAATACATAAAAGCTTCCTTTTTTACCATTAATAAGCAAATAGAAAATGTAATGGAAAAGATGCCATTCACTATAACAATTAAATCTAAATGGCATCCAAAAATAAAACTACCAAAAATGTTGAGAACTTATGGAGCATCTGGAAGGCATTATTAAAGATCTGATGAAAAGTAGTGGCATTATATTTAGGGGTGATAGGACTCAAGACTAAAAGTGTCAAATGTCTGAAAGTTAATACATAAATTTCAGTCAAAATCACAATAGAACCTTTCATCCAACTCGGCATGCAGATCCTAAAAGCAAATGAAAGGTCACAAATAAAGAATAATAAATAAAAATTAATGAGCAAAAAACTAAAAGCCAATGCTAAGGTGATTATTTTAAAGTATTCCCATTCAAGCTGGGAGAACATTGACAGGAATAAACTAGCCGACTAGGAACAGAATAGCATCCAGAAGATAGACAAGGGGCTTTGTAGACTTGCTGTGTGCGGCAGGTGGCATGCAGGAGCTCAATAAATGGAGGCAGGAAACTGGTAATCCAGTGGTAAAAAGTTAGACCACACGTGTACCCTACACCACACACCAAAATAAACCCCAAAGGAAGAAAACCAAAATGTTAAAAAAAAATTGTAGGCATTTGAAAAAGGAAATAGAATATTGTTATGGCCTTAAATAATACAAATTGCACAGGTCACAGAGGAAACTATTGATAAACTCAATACTCACGGAAATGTCAGTGCAGCACGGGCTGAAGACTAGGAGAAGTTCTTTGCAACATGTATTACTGATGAAGGGTGAGTACCTGGAATAAATGCCAGAGTTCCTAACAGTGAATAAGAAATATTAAGAATTAGATTTAAAAACAGGTAAAGTAATGGGGAGGGGGAGCATGCGAGGAATGGAGGAACTTTAGATAGGGCAAAGGGGAGGGAGGGGAGGGAAGGGGAAGAGGATACGAAAGACAGTGGAATGAAGTGGACATCATTACCCTAAGTACATGTATGAAGACACAAAAGGTGGGACTCTACTTTGTGTACAATCAGTGACTTGAAAAACTGTGCTCTATAAGTGTACTATGAATTGAAATGCATTATGCTGTCATGTATGACAAATTAGAATAAATGAATAAATTTTAAAAAATAAATAAAGCATTGGAAAATACTTAAGTCAAAGAACAGAAAATCTGAGTAGCTAACAAATATGTGAAAAGTGAATTGAACTGACTTAAAAGAACAAGAACACAAATAAAATAGTAAGATACCATTCTCCACCCATCAAATTAAACAAATACATGCTAATCTGTCAGTACCAAGGTTTGGTAAGTTAAAGAGCAATCACTGGACTATAAAATTGATTCACACACCTTGAGGAGCACTTGGCAAAATCTAATAAAGTTGGCACTTTACACACTGTGTGTACTAGTTGGTAATTACTGTGATACAGCCGTGTAACAAAACACTCCAATAACGGGTGGTATGAAGCAATAACTACGCTCACAGCTCAGTGAGAGTGGATAAATGTTGCAGTATACTTTCATAATGGACTGCTAGGTGGGGTTTAAAGGAGTGAACAGAAGCTCTCAGTATCAACACAAATCAATGTCTAACACAATGCAGAGGAAAAAATTACAAATTACAAAGAATAACACTAAACATAAGGCCATTTATATGAAGTCTAAAACCATGAAAATATTCCAAGTTGACTAAATACAGAGTAAAAACACAAAATCATGCATGAAGGAAATAAACAATGAATTCCAAGACAGTGTTAAGTGTAAAGAAGGAGGAAGGGAAATAAAATCAGAAACTCTAATTTTAGGGGAAAGGGGATTCAACTCTGATGTTTAATATCTTTCTTTTTGTCTTTAAGGGAAGAATAGCTGAAGAAAATATGGCAATATCTTAAGATTTGTTAAAATTATGTGTATATGTCAATAAGTAATATTCTTCTCTACATCTGAAACATACCAAAAATTAAAATATGGAGAACTTATATAGTAGTGAGAATTTTCAAAGATTACAAGAAAATGTAAACAGTTATTGAGAAAACATTTCCTACTTTATTGAGGATTTGATTATAGTCCTTTAGTGTTTGTTTGTTTGTTTGTTTTTGCAAGCCCAGGGCCTCACACATGCTAGGAACTGCTCTTACACTGAGCTACATTGCCTTCACCTCAGAAAATCTGTCTGAAATCTTAATTTCCATTGTTGTTGTTATAATAAAATTTTTTTACAATAAGTGATTACCTAAAACATCTAGCCAGGTGTGGTGATGCACACCTGTCATCCCAGCAGCTCAGAAGACTGAGGCAGGAGGATCTTGAGTTCAAAGCCAGCCTCAGCAAAAGAGAGGCACTAAGCAACTCAGTGAGACCCTGTTTCTAAATAAAATACAAAATAGGGCTGGGGATGTGGCTCAGTGGTCCAGTGCCCCTGAGTTCAATCCCAGTACAAAAAAAAAAAAAAGAGTCTACAAGGAAGACGATCGTTTTCTTCGAAATTTTTCTATGTACCGTTTGCTTTTTGATTGGAACACCTATTGGTGCTCTTTTTTAGTCTAGCAGATTCAGTCTTTCTACAATATTTAAGTAAATTTTAAGTTGGAACCAAATATGACAAAAGCGACCTTCGTGGCCCTGTGTGTTTATGACAACAGCCCCTCAGGCACGCAGACTGGCTGAGACACAAGTCTGGCCTCTGGGAAAGTGAGTTTGGAGGACCACGGATACCGCAGGGTGGGCAGTCCAAGAGCATCCCCTTGCGGTTAACCCACGGCCCTCTTGGTCACCCGCGCGAGAACCTGCAGGAGACATCAGTCTGTTTGCTGTTTGTAAACAAAGACCTCGGTCATAGTTTCAGGTCATGCTGGCAAAACTCAGAGCCAATACCTTGCAGCCCCAGTGTACATTTGTCATGCTCCCCAGATGATGGTCCTAGCTGGAGGTCTTCATCTAAGGTCAACTGAACAACAGGCAGAAGAGAAAACACCACGGACCTAAAAAGAGCCACGCCGTTAGGTGTTTTCTCTAGAACACAGTCACCACCCTCGGAGGAGGCAGCCCCAGTGCAGGGCAGGTTGGCTAGGACGCTCTGGGACTGGGCTGCACTAGAATCATTCGGGGGTCAGCAGAGCCCCAGCCATAGAATAGGTCAGGACACAGGAGGAAAGGAATGGAGCAAAGACTAGGCACAGGGCAGGATGTGGGGTGGAGCATAGCCTGAGTCCATCTGCTGCCCTCAGTTGACCCACAGATCTTCACTCAGGCCGTATGCCAGGCAGGCGCAGGCGCTGCATGGGTCCTCCTCAGCACGCTCTCTCAGGCTGCAGAACTCCAGCCCTTGCATATTCAGCAAAACTTCAAAGTACTGGTAAGAAGCATCACTATTGGTGAGAATTGGGGATTAACGGAAATAAACGTTTTCCCTTTGCAACCTTTGGCACTATTTGACTTTATTACTATGAGCTTAGATGAGTTTAGTCATAATTTATAATCACATCATTTCTTACCAAGAAGTTAATAAAATGATTGCTCTACAATCAGGTTTTCAGATGTGTAAGCTGAGCCTTGAGACATTAAATGACAAATAAATTCATATATCATATTAGTGTTCGAGACAATTGTAGAATTCAGGTCTCCCAATTAGCATTTTGTATTACTCGTTTTGCTCTATGTCTACATCGTTTTGTCAGAAGATATGTTATAAACACTATCACACTCAGTGGGAGATGGCAACAATCTTAAATCATGAAAATGGAAGAAGGAAGCTTTCAGATCTGTTTTAAAAGTTGTTTTGAAGGCATGTTATTACAATGCTGCATTTATATCTTTTTTATATCTGAAATTCTCCAATATAGTGGGAACAGCATGGAGTCAATATCAAGGAACATGATATTTGATAGCTTTTATTTTATAAGGACACAAACAACATCAAAACCTAGTTCACTAAAAATGTTTCTGAGTTGCCTCAAAAAATGTCTCTAAGGTGTGGGAAACAAACCTTGCTTGCCTGGCCTTGTTATCTAGTGGGCCTCGCCACACCTTTTCCCATCTCTTTCTCTCCTGGGCATTGTCCACCCTCATCTGCCTCCATGTTTTCCCCTCTGCTTCTTCTACTGATTTCATCAATATCCACTGCACTCAGGACCGGGCCCACCTCAGGCTCTCAGCACCAGCTGCTGATTCCAGGCCCCCTTCTACCTGACCTCTATGTCTTCAGCCTTCATTCATCTATTCTGTGATCTCTGATCTAATTGTATTTCTTGATTATCGCATCTAGTCCGATGAAATTAAAATTCTGAGCATCTGTACTTAACAGCCACAAAAATACCATTTGCCTATTTCCTTCGATTTTCATTGTACTTAAAGTTGCTCAAAATTAAATTGGAATTTTGAGAATGAGTAGAATGTACAGATTCCTGGATTCCCAGAAGGCAATTAGGCAAACCTCCTCCAGCAGAGAGCAAGAGGTGACATCATGGGGACAGGAAATTTGGCAAGTAGGTAATGTTTGGCATTAAGGTTTCAGGAGCAAGAAAAAAATCCAGATGTAAAACAAACAAACAAACCAGGCCAGCAAGAGATCTAAGGCAATCACATCAAGTGTAGGCAGTGGTGATGGCCAGTGTTCATGGCCTACTTACTAGCTCTTTCCCATAACCATTTATTACTCTTTTCTTCCTAATGCTCTTCTTTTCCTCTTTTGTTCATATTATGCACCCCTGTGAATTGGCCTTGCTTTCATGCCATTCTTTTTTAGTTATGAGCCATGTTAACATCCGTAAAGTACATCCCTTTGTGCTATGAAATATGATTTTATATATCATAGAAATAGCACAATGTATTTATGATAAATTATGAGTATCTTCTAGTAATCAAAGAAAAGTTTTTTTTTCAAACTGGCTGAAATTTCACATAAAATCTCTCTACAATTTATAGCACCAAAAAAGTAGTCATGAGTTTCTGAAAGTAGTCTCAGGAAATCACCAGTGTGGCGTGAGTATGTGAAAACTAAAGTCACCCATGGGTAAATATCCGAGAGATGCCATGGTGAGAAGCCCTGCCTGTCCCCTTTTCCAACACCCCTTCCTAGGGCTGGCTTGGCAAGGCGCCCTGACTCTCAAAGGTTCTTTGACCTGCCCGATGATTTCATGAGTCCCTCCAAACATGGTTAATGTACCAAAAAAATCATAGAGCTGATCTCCGTATCCTTTGGTTGTTCAAACCAAATGTCCAGGAAGATTCTAACGTGAGAAGATTTTATGGAATGTTCTGTACGTGTTAGCATTTCAGCCATTGATCAATTACCAAAATTGGGGTGGGAGGAGCTTAGCAACTACATCCAATTTCTTCTTACTGCCTGGAGCCCCTGGGGTCTGTGAGGATAATCACATGACAAATATTGATAAATATAGGATAACTGTAGTGGCTACAGAATTGAATTTCAACACACTTAAATGATTGCCTTCATTAGGTGTCTCTGGCGGCAGGAAACAGAAGGTCACTCTTGGTGACTTGGAGGGAAGGCAGAAACATACTAGACTTCCATAATGTCAAAACATTGAGAGGGAAGCTGCAGAACAGGTTTCAGGGACCTGGGAAGCTCCAGAGTTTTTAGCAGTAAAAATTAATAGACTGTATCTCCAGAGACTCAGGACCAAGAAGAAATCATTCTGGACTGGGGGAAGCCAGAGTTCCAGCAAAGGCCCTGGGGGGGACTCCCAAGCACAGCCAGCAGCCCGGATGTTGGGCAAAGGCAAGCTCCGTCACACAGTGATGCCATCACAGCCTAAGCAACTGCCAAGACCAAGGGCAAGAGAAGCGAATGTTCTCGGGAGATCCAGGGTCAATGCAGGGCCAACCTTCCATCTAACAGTCACCTGCTTTCTTCCTCCTGATGTGGAGAATAGGAAGCAAATCACACAGGAGCACAAACCATCTCTAGACAGCTATGAGATAAGCGTCCAGTTTCTGCCACTGAAAACACTACTTTGTAAAACTTTCCTCCTTTGAACACAAAATGATCATATAACTTTCATGTTGGAAACAGGTTGGTATTTTTACATCATCTATATCCTAAGATTATCTGTGAACCTTTGTCTTGCAAGGATACAACCTAAAATGCAAAGTGGGTCACCTTTTACAAAAAGCCAAGTTACCTCATGCCATTAAACTGATGAGACAGAATTAAATGCAGAGATTAGCACAATTACAATCAATTAATAATTGTTTTAATATTCTGTCTCCAAATCAGTATTTCCATTTAATAATAGTGGAATGTGAGTACGGTCTTGTGTATTAAATGCCAAGTCGATTAATCACCTTCAAGGTGCTGATTTAAATGCCAAAAGAATTAACAGGGCCTTTCATTTCTTAAGAATAGCTAGCAATTTCTAAAGAAGGGATTTAGAAAACTCTGTTCTGAACCGTACTCTCAGCAATCATTTGAACTTTCTTCCAAAAACAGCCCTCCCACCTATGCAGCAGGACAGAGGCACCAGTGCTCCTGCCCCCCTGGGAAGGCGCAGGGCTGCATTCCTCCAAGGGAAGAACTATGTCAACTCCTCAACTCCGAAAGCGCTGCTGGGTGGGGCCTGACCTTTTTTTTACACCAAGTTACATCTCACCCAAAGCTTAGTTTGAAATTACAGTTCATCTGATTTAAGCTTCCAGCCAGAGGGCAAGTTCCCCAGAGGTCTGCTCTCAGGAGAGTTTTAAGAGCTAATGCATCCAAAAGCAGGCCAAGTGCAGTTCGAGGAGGAGGACAGTGGGAGGGATGACGCTAGGGCGGCCTCTGGACATATCCCACCTTGGTCTGTGGCCTGGAACGGGGTGAGCTGTGATGTTCGTGATGTATGTCCCACATGGCGGAGGGCTTTTGTAGAAGTAAAGTGACTAACCAGGCGACTGAATTCATCAGATGTGAGGTCAGCCCGGTAGGCCTAGCCTATTCACGTGAACCGGTGAAAGACAAGAGGTTTAGTCCAGCTGGTGGCAGAAAAGGAGCACAGGTTCAGAGCTCAGGAGGGATTGGAGGCACCACAGCTGGCTGGAGGATGGACAGGACCAGGGCCAAGTATTGGATCCAGGCAGAGGAGAACAGCCACCAAGGAAATGTGATCCTGGGTCCTATGGCCACCAAGGGATTGTTGGACCTGGGTCCTACAGTAACAGTAACAGTGTAGTAGATGCTGCCTACAACCTGGATGATCTTGGAAATTGGCTCTTCCTCTACTTCATTTGAGAGCCCATTTGCCCTGACACCTTATCTTGGCCTTGAGAGACCCAACACAGAACCCAGCCAAGCCTGCCCAGGTCTTAAGACTGTGAGACAGTAAATGGGTGGTTTCAGTTTGCTAATTTTGTTGTAATTTGTTACACCTCAATTGAAGCTTGTACATGGACCTAACAGGAAAGTGTCCTTTACCAAAAAGGATGACATTGAGTTTGTCTCTCAGCCCAAATGAGTCTCTCGATTCATGTTTAAATCTTGTGGAAAAGAGAAGGATATTTTAGGTAACAGTGGCTGCCAACCCCATCACTTGATCTAGGTTGAACAGATAGGGATAGAAAAGGTGAATTGCTCTGCATACAATTTTCTAGAAAAATAATCCAAGTTGGAGGAGGAGTGTAATAAGACTGACAAAATTTTGATAATTTTTAAATATATGCTAAAGTCTCCATGAGAGATTGTACAATATTTCCCACATGCCATTTTGTATTTCTACATAACGTGCATTCCTGTATGACAGCACATGTGTTTAAATGTAACATGGATTTCAAATTTGTTTTAAAAGTGTCCAAAGAAACAGTGGTGAGAAGTGCTGAGGGGCTGGAAATCATGAGTTCCTAAAATGCAGAGGTAAGTGTGATTGACAGGAAAGCACCTCCTCCAGCAGGTCTTTGCTGGTTTGTAGGAGACCAAGGCAAAAAAGCAGGTGGCTTAAGAATCACTGCGTGCATCCAGGCTGAGGCAAGCTCTGGGCCGATGGCCAGAGTGGTAGACTGGGGGCTGCAGGGGAGACAGCCCTCGGCTTTCCACCCCAGCTCTCTCTTGTACCACATGCAGGACTGTAAGCTCCAGAGCACAGGCAGGAGCAGAGCCTGTAAGTGGCAGAGACAATGCAGAAACCCAGGTGTCCACCAAGCCCAGGAGGAGCACAGAGGCCTTGGTAGCTAGTGGTACCCTGCAGGGTGCCCTGCCTTTGCCTCCCAATGTCAGACAGGCCAACCTCAGCAGCACAGGCTTACACATAGGAAGAAAGGAAAGTCTCAGGTCCAAAAACAACAACTTAAAGGAAAAAATGTTTGAATCTTGTGTTTAAATTAAAAAAATGTTTAAATCTTAAAGGAAAAAAATCATGGAAGTCAGGCACCAAAAAGAAGTCGAATAAAGGATAAATAACATGTGATAAAGTGAGGTGGTAGGACAAAAAAGAGAATTTTAAATGAAGTATAGCATGCTTAAAATATATGAAATCATATTACTTCAGATTCATTATAAAATGTAATTTTTCCAAAATAACAATACAAATATACATTTTTTAGCAATGATATTTGCATTTTTGTATATATGTATATAATAGAAAAAGCAAACAATTTATGCTAGTGTCATTAACAGTTAAGATATTAGTGGAATAGAAAAGAAAGTTAAATAAGTACTTTGTTTTATTCTGCAAAAAAGTCCACCCATTAAGCTCCTCTGAATTGTAGTAGTATTTCCTAGCTCTATTTAAAAGACACAGAAGCAATGACAACCCAATGGCAATGAAAATTCTTAGTATCAGATTGTGTTCTCTAAGGATCTTTTCTCACAGAAAGGAACCAGGTTTCCTTTTAAAATGTCCAGTTGTAAGTCTGGGTCAGAGACTACTGCTCAACAAGCCCAGAGCACATTGGTACGCTGGAGAGCAAGGAAGCCACTGGCGATGCCTGGTGTCATTCCAGTAGTGACAGAGTTTCACTGGCTAAAGAACAGAAATTTGAACACACATAAGAAAAATGCACACACAAACACAGGCACATACATGCTACATGTATATATAGAGATATGTACAGAGAGTGTGTAAAAACAGATAAAACAAATAGAAAACAATAGTTCTTGAGGTCGGATGATAGTCATCTGTGGTTTAATTAGACACACATACACACTGCTTTAATATCTCACTCGGAATATAGCACCAAAGGCCCAAGAAAGAGAGTAGATTGAAATGTTTCAAAAACTTCACTGGGATTGCAAATAAAGCAGAAGGGGAAATCCTCCAGTCTCACACACATACTGTGTGGGAAAGGGAAAGGGTTCCCCTCTAGAGGGATGGACTGGGTGAGAAATAAACTAAGCAAATAGTACTACGAAATAACCACAGAACACAGAAATAGTTTCAGATCAGGGTCATCGAGGGGCCAAGCTGACCAGACAGAGGGGTACAGCTTCTAACAAAGATGGGGCCCATGCTTGGGGCTTGGGAGTATGAGGTTTCAGTGCAGGAGGAGTCCTATCTGGGTGCTTGCTTCTTCAGAAAGAACAGATATGGGTGAGGGTAGGCAGGCTGTTTGGCTCCTAGCAGGTCAGCCATCTCCGGTGTTGCACGGGACCTTTGGGCAGAGCTGGGTGGGAGTTCACTTGCTAGGGGCATCTCACCAGCTGTGAGTTCCCAGACACCAGATCTGCCCACTCAGTGGCTTTGGTGCCAGTCTGGTCCACGCACATTTCACCAGTGGCTTTCCACACTCGAAATTTCTGTTTTATTTCAGAATCTAAAAATGACAAAACTATTTAAAGTGTGGAGTACAATAAATGGAAAAGATCCATTCCCTGGCCTCATCATGGTGAAATTTCAGGATGTTAAAAAAGATCTGAAAATCCTACAGAGAGGAAATTATTGAGAAGCAGTAATTGACATGGCATGGATGTTCTCATTGATCAGGATGAAATGTAACAAATTTGAACACATGCTACAATTATGAGCAAACAGTTCATTAATAATAATTATATGGGTTTTTTCCCCCTGCCAAAGCTGCAAAGTAGTGTATTAAAAAGTAAAATTACATAAGTTTCCTGTGGCACTCTACCCTACCATCTGGCACAGTGGTAAGAGAGGACATCGTGCTACAGGATGTTTTGCAACACAGGACTGCATGGCTGACTGTTTGGGGAAAATATTATGTAAGTGAAAAGAAATATGGCCTAGTTCTCACAAAAACCCTTAAGTTAGCTTTGTGGGAAACTCCTGGGCTCCGTTTTTCTTCGATCTTAGGAATCTCCAAATTCAGTAACTTTTAATGTGAACTTTGGGGCAGAAGAGAGAAATCTTGGTATTGCATTGTAGTGGTATGTAAGGCAACAGATGCTAATTTCTGCTCAGTCATACCTTAGATGGTCCTATTCACATAACGACTCAGAAGGCAAACATGTGCAAAACACAGGACCACTAGGGACGGTGACTCTACTTTCCTGTGTGTGAGTATACATTAGGTACAATTGAGAACCTTGTAATATAAGTGGCAGCATTTGCAGCAGAGTGCCCCGGAGCTACTTCTGTACCAGCAGAATGGCACTACAATTCTCTTACTTTGCCAAGAAACATTGCCTCCATGTTATTACATGGGAATCAAGCCTATTTGGGTTAGTTTCTTGAAATGTAAGGAAAAATCTTAAAAAGAAAATTCCCCCTTAAAAATAGACGGCTGCTCAGTTGTAGGTAGAGCCCTCATTTGAGATATTAGCCAGTTACTCACTTTCAGAGGACATGTTTTCTATTGGAGAGGAAATCTAGAACTGGATGTTCTAAAACCAATTCATAAATTTTCTACAAAACATTCCTTTGTCCAGACTTCATCTTCTTCTTCCAAAAATGTAGTGTAGATTATTTACAGCAATTTTATAGTGAATTTTAATAGCCATTTGGACATTAATCGCTGGACTTTTCACCCCAAACCATACGAACTTCCCCAGAGAAAGAACATGCAGGTAGTGGGGCTATTTGATGTTGAACTGGCCTCCTCTCTGGGGTAAACAAGAGAACTGTGAGGTCAGCTGGTTTCCACGGTGTCCTCGCTCCCTCCAGGACTGATTTCGAGCTGCCATCACGATCTCTGAACGTTCCTGAGCCTGTCCCCGAGCCAGGGTGGGCCAGTATGCCTAGGAGGAGGGGAATGCTTTTGGGCAACAATCATGGGCTATGACCGAGTCTGCGTCTTGCTAATCTGATTGTGCAGCTTAAGGTGTATGATTCATGGCAAATGATTCTTCATGTTCTGTTCAGTTGTCCTTTGTCTTGCATCAGTGTCATCCTGTGTCACCATCAAATCTCAGAGACAGAGTTGTTTGGCTAGAATGACACAAGAAAACATCGACCACACAGTATTGAGCAATCACTGCCTAAAAACAGGTTTTAAAGACACATTTCAAGGGCCTTTGAAAACAGTTCCTGGAGAATCTGCAGGATAAGTAGTTCTCTGTGTTGGTGTGATCTGTCTTAATGTGAGACCATGACCCTTACCTGCCCTCTCTGTTCAGCCCGAGAAGAGCTTGTCAAGCTGAGTTCCAGAAACACAACAGCAATGTCACAAAGAGAGGTTGGTTGGTTTGTTTGTTTTTCATTGTAAAGCAGGCAGCAGCTCTACAGATGTGAGGAATGTCGTTCCACTGCCCTCCCAACTGAGGTGACTCCAAAAAAGCTTTGTATGACTTTTGAGTAGGAGAAGAGATTTTATTGGCATTTTCTCCCAACCTAGAAATGGGCCCTGTACATGATGAAACTAGAGGGCGTGAAACCTCATCCTTCCCAACTTATAGTATCATATAATTGCTATTCAAGTCTATGAAATAAGATATCATTTTCTGAAAATTGACAAATTTTATTCTTTTTGGTTTTATGCACTATACCAAACACACACACACACACACACACACACACACATACACACACACATACACACACACACACACACACAGGAAAATGTTAAAAATTTTCTACTCACCACACCAAACCTCAAAGGAATTTTCAGTTTTAAATATTGTATTTTAAGAATGAGGAAATTTCAGGTGTTGCCTCAAACGTTGACTGGCACAGTCACCTTGACTGATACTGCCACAGAATTTTGTGAAGAGGTCAGTTCCTCCTCCGGGGAAGAGTGAGTTGAGCTAAGTGGGAATAAGTGTCCTGCAGATGGGACCGGCTGAACACCCACGTGCTCATTCACACAGAGCCATCTAGATTCCATTTATTAAGGTTTATTAGCAATATTTCTTACTAATAGAAATAGCCTGCAATATTGGTACAATAAATGATCTAAATGAAATAGAAGGGCTGAGTAGTGTCAATCTTCTGCTAATGGTGGGGCCTTTTACTCAACCTGGGTCCCATCATGTTCTATCACCCTTCTCAACAATCTATAAAAATATTTATGTTGATGAAATACATTGCTCACTTTTAAATATAACCACATTTTTGGACACTCAATCAATTCAATAAACAATAACAAAGTCCTATCATCCACCAAGCACTATGCCTAGTTTGGAAGGAGGCCTGGGCATAGACGTACTTGGACTAAGTGTCATGAAATATTTTTACCCCTTTTCCCCAGCAAGACCTAGAAGAGAGTATTAGATACTGTTCCAAATCACTCATTCCAAATCAAAGCTTGGTACAATCTCTTAGTAACAATAATTGCTGAGCATCACTCTTTTGAGATTGATAGATTAACTAGAAATATATGCACATATATGATTTAGCTACAAATGCATGCTAAGGACCAAAGTGCTCTAGTTTGTTGAAATGTATTTGATTGAATATCAATAGCATCAATCCATAATTTAGTATCATTTGGATAACACAGTACCCAAATGATTGATCATCATTGATATTTTTCCTTATTTCTGAGTTCAATCATTTAAAGCATTTTATTTCCCCCATAGTTAAAATGCATTCATAAATAAATATCAATCAAAAGTATTTAGGAATATACAGCAAGATGATTTATAACAGCAGTTTTAAAACTGGGTTATAAACCTGAAGCTTCCTAACACTTACCAAGGGCTATTGGAGCAAAGTTTTAAAGAGTTAAATTCATTTAAAATGATTCCCTTTCACAATTGTCCTCTTTCTGCTTCATGAAAAAAAAAATTGCCTTAGGAATATAAAAACTGCTGAAGGATGCATGATACTCTTTGAAATGTTAGCATAGGTGTTAAGAAAGTTAAGACAAGATAGCAAATCATGTTCTGCAATCAGGAAGTACTTTATTTCTTCTTTAAAAAAACTAATGAGTAATGCTATTGTCCAATGATACATTATTAAATACTTTTGATAACAAATTATGTTGATTAGGGTCATACAGAGAAATAGAGCTAATAGGAGCTAGATCTGGAACAAAATAGACATAGACATAGACTTAGACATAGACCTAGACATAGACCTAGAGATTTATTGTAAGGAATTGGCTCAAGCAATGGCACTGATAAGCCCAAATTTTCTAATGCTGGCTAGTAGGCTGGAAATTCAGGAAGGGCTGATACTGCAGTCTTTAATGCAAAACCTGTGGAACGGGTCAGCAGGCTGGAAACCCAGGTGAGATTTCTGTTTTGATATTACAGTGTTCAGGAGAATTGCTTCTCCTCAGGATCCTGTCGCTGGTCTGATGGCCTTCACCTGATGGACGAGGCCACTCACATTGTGGAAGGTGATCTGCTCAACCCAAAGGCTACTGGTGTGTTAATCACTCCACAGATACGTTCACAGCAATGTCTACGCTAGAGACTGACCAAATGAGTGCGCACCACACCCTGGTTGGCTTGACACACAACTCAACCATTACAGAGAATATATCTATCTATCTGACTATCTATCTATCTATCTATCTATCTATCTATCTATCTATATGCTGTTTTTCATACGCTGTTTTGTATATGACTCAAGATGGCCAAAGAACAGTGATGTGGCTATCACTGAGCTTCCATTCCTACCTACTTATTTGAGTGAACACCATCTTTTGATCTGGAAAGATGAGAAGTAATGAAGAATTAATGCCCAACTGCTGAGAGCCACAGCCGAGTCTGTATGGCCCCTGGCATTTTGCCAATAGTATTGATTGACAGGCAAGGCGTTAATATCCGCCTCTGCCGCTACTTTTGAGTTCTAGCGCTAATTTTGAGTTCTCGCGCTATTTTTAGTTCTCACGGGGATTCCCCGGGAGTTCCCATTGGTTGTCGAAGTGCAGGAGGAGGGTTTTCCCGGATAGTTATTTCCGGCTGGGGGTTGCTGGAGGAGCCTCGTGGCTTTTCGGGAGGATTCCCCAGGAGCGTGTGTGAGGTTTTTTCTTGCAGTAGAAAAAATAAAATTTGTTCCTGCTTTAGTGGCTCGTGATTTGTGCCCAGCCAGACTGCGGCATTTGGCGGCCCGGACGGGGAACGTCTGAAGCTTCGGGGTAAGTGAAATTGCTTACCCCTAAGGGAAGGCAAGAGAATGGGTGACCATTTTAAAAAACAATATGTTCTTGCTTTGATTTGTTTTGGTTTTGTTTCAAGCTGCCTATCCCTAGAATTTTCTCAGGCAGACTGGGAAAAATGGTTGGCTCAAGGTTTGAAGTTGTTTGCCCCTGAGGAAGAGATAGAAATAGACCACAAATGCACATGTCCAGAAAATAGGAAAATTGATACAACGATTTTTTGTTCCATTTTTGTTTCATTCTGTTTCGGTCTTGTTTTGTGTTATCTTTTTGGGTTGCGTTATCTTTGTAACAGATTAGAAATTAGTAAAAAACAAACTGAAAGAGTGTTAAATAAATTGTTAGAGGTTCAAACCATGGAGAAAGACAATTTAGATCAAGCAAAAGAGAAGGTCTCTCAAGCTAGTCAGACAGAGGAAGAAAATTTAAAGGAAGAAAGCTTAGAGGAGAAACAGCTATCAGGGGGGAAGCAACAACAGGAGGCTGCTACTAACACCGATCTATCACCAGAGGGCGTAATTCAGCCAACAGCTCCACCTATGGAGATAGCTGAGTGGCCCTCAACCCCCTCAACCCCCGTAGTTGATAGATGGGATCCTGAGACAGGACCTCAAAGATTAGCATGCCCTGTACTTGAGCAGGCAGGAGGGCAGCGAATTCACCGTGAGTTAGAGTTCAAAACAGTGAAGCAATTAAAGGAGGCTGTAACAACCTATGGTCCTCATGCACCCTTCACTGTAAGCATGGTCGAATCCATTACTAACTTGGACATGACTCCAGCAGATTGGGCTAGTATGTGTAGATCTGTGCTAAATGGAGGACAATATTTGTTATGGAAGGTTGCCAATGAGGAATTTTGCAGGGAGACAGCTAGACGAAATGCAGCAGCCGGTTACCCTCAAAGAAGTCTAGAGATGTTGCTAGGAAAAGGACCTTATGAGGGTCAGCGGCAACAAATTCAATATGATCCTGCTGTATATGCACAGATTGCTGCAGACGCAGTTAGGGCATGGAAGACTTTACAAGGACATGGAGATTTACAAGGTCAGCTATCTAAGGTAATACAGAGACCTAATGAACCTTACGCTGACTTTGTAGATAGGCTTATTCAAACAGCCTCCAAAATTTTTGGTGACACAGAACAAGCAATGCCATTTATAAAACAACTGGCTTATGACCAAGCAAATCGTTGCTGCAGAGAGGTCATTAGACCATGGAAACATGAAGATTTAAACACATATATTAAATTATGTAGAGACATTAATGAACAAGGACAAGTCTTGGCAGCAGTACAACAGGCTTTAGATGCCAGGCCAAAAACATGCTACAATTGTGAACAAACAGGACATTTTAAAAGGAGTTGCCCCATAGGAGGAAGGTATAACAAAGTTAGGTATCAAAGGAATAGAACACCAGATATTTGCCCACGATGCCGTAGAGGGAGACACTGGGCTAATGAATGCCGTTCTCAAACCACCATAGAGGGTACTCCATTATCAAAAAATGGACAAGGACCAAGTGGTTACCCACGATATCGTGGAGAAAGGCATCAGGCTCCATTGCCAAAAAACGGACAGGGGGGCCCAATGCTCCGGGGCCCACGACCACAAATGTACGGGGCACTGGAGGAACCCAGAAAAACCATGGAGGAACCCAGCAACCCCATCAGGGTAGTACCCAGGACACATTATCCATCCGATCTCTCATCAGACGAACCAGAGGGAGCGCAGGGTTGGACATCTGCGCCTCCGCCAGAGCAGTACTAACTCCAGAGATGGGAGTTCAAATCATTCCCACAGGAGTAAAAGGACCTCTTCCCCAAGGAACAGTAGGCTTATTGTTAGGACGCAGTTCTTCTACGCTAAAAGGACTTATGATAAGTCCCGGGGTAATTGATCCCGATTATGAAGGTGAAATAAAAATTATAGCTAGTTCTCCAAAGGGTATATCAGTAATTTCACCAGGAGATAGAATAGCACAGTTATTAATAATATCCAGCCTACATGATAAATTTTCCAGTACTACTATGGAAAGAGGTTCCAGGGGTTTAGGCTCCACAGGTGTAGATTGGGCTATGCTGTCTTTGAATTTAGATTCTCGCCCAATGCTAAAACTAAATATTCAAGGACATGAATTTAATGGGCTACTGGATACAGGTGCAGACCTTAGCATCATATCTCGTCAAGAATGGCCAAAACATTGGCCATTACAACAAGCCACTCAAACGCTTCGAGGCCTAGGAGTGGCAACTAATCCCCATAGAAGTGCAATGGTCTTAGATTGGAAGGATCCTGAAGGATGTGAAGGAACTATACAGCCATATGTATTGGATCATCTTCCCGTAAATTTATGGGGACGAGATGTCTTAGATCAATTAGGTTTGACATTAACAAATAATATCAATCAAAATGCACCCACTATTATGGCTAGACAAGGTTTTAGGAAAGGAAAAAGATTAGAAAAACAAGAACAAGGTATAGCAGCACCAATACAAATAGATCAAAGAATAAATAGACATGGACTGGGTTTTCAGAAGGGGTCACTGAGGCAATAAAAATCACTTGGAAATCAGATAGACCGGTATGGGTTTCTCAGTGGCCCCTGACTAAAGAAAAGATACAAGCAGCCCATGACCTGGTCAAACAACAATTAGCGGAGGGACATATACAACCTTCTGTATCTCCCTATAATACTCCCATTTTTGTCATTAAAAAGAAATCTGGTAAATGGAGATTATTACAAGATTTAAGAGCCATTAATAATGAGATGGTTATTATGGGACCTGCTCAATCAGGGATTCCTCAATTGTCTGCTTTACCAAAAACCTGGTATGTTTTAGCTATAGATATTAAAGATTGTTTCTTTTCAATTCCAATTCATCCTGAGGATAGTCCACATTTTGCATTTACTATCCCTGCACTGAATCATGAAGGTCCTGATCAGAGATATGAATGGAAAGTGCTCCCTCAAGGGATGGCTAACAGCCCAACTATGTGTCAAATTTATGTTAATAAAGCAATCCAGCCACTTAGAAATCAAAATCCTGAACTACAAATATTTCACTATATGGATGATGTATTGTTAGCACACAAAGATAAAAACACATTGTTGGAATGTTATGCCACACTTACAAATTTGTTAAAAAATTATAATCTAGAGATAGCAATAGATAAAGTACAATTAAATTTTCCAATTAATTATTTAGGAGTTCTATTATCCTCAACCATGGTCCGTCCACCTAAAATTCAAATACGAGTAGATCAACTCAAATCGCTTAATGACTTTCAAAAGTTGTTGGGAGATATAAATTGGATAAGGCCTTATCTAGGCATACCAACAGGAGAGTTAGGACCTTTATTTGATATCCTAAAAGGTCCATCAGATCCAAATTCACCCCGCATATTAACTCCTGAAGCAAGAAAGGCATTAAAAATTATTGAAACATATATGGAAAATATGCATTTGGACAGAATTGATATAAGTTTGCCTTTA
Organism: Urocitellus parryii; assembly: GCF_045843805.1. Classification (NCBI taxonomy): domain Eukaryota; kingdom Metazoa; phylum Chordata; class Mammalia; order Rodentia; family Sciuridae; genus Urocitellus; species Urocitellus parryii. Next base: position 116,416,029 of record NC_135532.1, on the reverse strand, counting down.
TTATTTATTGTAATACCAACAAAAAATATTCCTACAGGAGTATTTTGGCAGGAAGGTCCATTATTGTGGATACATTTATCTTACTCTCCTAACACTATTCTTACTAGGTATCCTGAGGCTGTAGGACAATTAATACTGAAAGGAATAAAAGCAGCAAAGGGAGTGTTTGGAATTTCTCCCAATAAAATTATTACTCCATATACTATGGAGCAAATTGATGAGTTAGCTAATGAGTTAAATACATGGGCAATAATCATGTGTAAATCAAATGTTTCATTTGATAATCATTTACCATCTAATCCTTTGTTGTCTTTTTGGTCTAAGCATCCTGTAGTTTTTCCTAAAATGACAAGAAAAACACCTATCGTGAATGCTCCAAATATATTCACTGATGGGTCTAATAATGGTACAGCAGCAGTAGTTACCCCTGATCAAACTTTTACATTTTTAGTTCCCAAACAATCAGCTCAAAAGGTAGAGCTCAATGCAGTTTTACAAGCTTTTGTAATGTTCAAAGATTCTGTATTTAATTTATTTTCTGATAGTCAGTATATAGTTAATGCTATAATATCCCTTGAAGATGCTGGTAGGATTTCCCCTTCCTCTACTGTTTTCTCTTTGTTTTCCACTATACAAAGTCTAATCTGGGATAGAAAAGATCCATTCTTTATAGGACATATCAGGGCACATACAGGATTGCCTGGAGCCCTTAGTTTGGGCAATGATTTAGCAGATAAAACTACACATGATATACATATTTTTTCTACTGTAGAAGAAGCTACAAATTTTCATAAAAGGTTTCATGTTAATGCTAATACTTTACAAAAACGTTTTAAAATAACTAAGGAACAAGCCAGGCATATAATAAAACAATGCCAAAATTGTGTGACCTTTTTACCACAAGTTAATCTTGGAGTCAATCCTAGAGGACTGATACCTAACCATATTTGGCAGATGGACGTCACACACTTGCCAGAATTTGGAAAATTAAAATATTTACATGTTACAGTTGATACTTCTTCCGGATTTTTGATGGGCTCCCTTCATGCCGGAGAAAAAACTAAAGATGTTATAGCTCATTGCTTACAAAATTTTGCCACTGTGGGTGTTCCTAAACAGTTAAAAACTGATAATGGTCCTGGTTACACTTCTAACTCTTTTAAACAATTTTGCTCATCTTTTGGTATTACTCATATAACAGGAATCCCATACAATCCACAGGGACAAGGCATAGTTGAAAGAGCTCATCAAACTATTAAAACGTACTTATTAAAGCAAAAAGAGGGAATTGGAAAGGGGTATATATCCCCCAAAGATAAACTTAAAATAACCCTTTTTACTCTAAACTTTCTAAATTTGGATTCATCAGGACTTAGTGCTGCGGAAAGACATATGTATCCAAAAAATGTACATAAGCCTAAGGTACTTTGGAAAGATATTCTAACAGGACAATGGAAAGGTCCCGACCCAGTTATTGTCTGGAGTCGGGGTTCCGTTTGTGTGTTCCCACAGGGAGAACAGCAGCCGATTTGGATTCCAGAGAGGTTAACCAAAACAATTTCTACAGAAAAAGAAGATGATTTGACTGAAATCCATAACAGCTGATATCCAGAGCTCCAGCTTGGCTATTCTTACATCTGCGACAGTGATTAACCACGGTGCCTTTTTTCAATATCTATTTTATTATTGCATTTTTCCCACATCATAAAGTTCTATTTTATTTTTTGAGCTCATACAAACCTAGGTTAATGTTTTTCTGATCAGTTTTGTTTTTTGACTGTGTTTTATTTTTTGACTGTGGAGTTTTTAAACATTGCAATGGAGATTTCACCTAGGTAAAGCTACAAGGCCTTTATTATTGTCTTATATGTTGTATGTTATGTGCGCACACTTCTGTTTTGTGTTGTATGTCTGTATGTGTGTATGTCCATATATCTTATATGAGGAGCGCTCATGAATAAATGGATCCGAATTTTTTTTTTATTCACGTGATTTTAATGGTTTAATTTAGATTGAGTAAACAGCTGTTGAAAATTGTTTTAATATGTGAACAAATAAGGAGGTTAACAGATCTGTTTGTTTGCTTTCACCTTTCCTTCTCATTATATTTAATAATTCTGTTCAGGATAATGTAAATTGTTCAAAAAATTGTTTTCTTAATGCCTGTTGGAATGTTACATAATTTTTTTCCTAGCATCATTGCCAGAATTCCTATCTTCATCCCAGTGCCGGTGAAGACAAAGATAAAACCATACTACAGCTTCTTCAGTAGCTATCACAACAAACTGTATAAACTGATGCATCAGTGAATAATAACTCAACAAGTAATGCTCAATCAAGGAGTAGATTTACTTTGGGAGGAAATGGACATATTGACAGATTCCTCTACTTTGAACTGCTTGCACAACTTGCCTGGACTATGTATCACTTGTATGCATTGTGAACTATCTGTTGGTGCAGCGAATTGTGGTAATGCTGGCATCTTTGCTGATGGTGTCACTGGTGGTACAATTTTTCAAAGGAGCCCTCAATTGGCTTGGTGTCATGGCATTTTTCATCCTCCTCCCTTCTACTAGTGATGGTCTAAAATTTGGGGGCCAACAGAGGTGAGGCAAAGAACCTCACCCCCCCATTGGCACCAAGGACAAGTTTGGGGGCCAACAGAGGTGAGGCAAAGAACCTCACCCCCCCACTGGTGCAAAGGCCTATCCACAAGTATGGCTGTATGCTGGACCGGTAGTCAGTGACGGGTATGATCCGATTGCAGTGGTACCAACCTAAGACAGGAGGCTGACGCCTAGAGGTCAGTTCATCCGATGACGGGTAAGGACCATATGTTGAATTGGACTACCTAACAGGCACGGTCCCTAAGCCACATTACTTGTTGTTTAATTAAACAGAAGGGGGGAGATGCTGAGAGCCACAGCCGAGTCTGTATGGCCCCTGGCATTTTGCCAATAGTATTGATTGACAGGCAAGGCGTTAATATCCGCCTCTGCCGCTACTTTTGAGTTCTAGCGCTAATTTTGAGTTCTCGCGCTATTTTTAGTTCTCACGGGGATTCCCCGGGAGTTCCCATTGGTTGTCGAAGTGCAGGAGGAGGGTTTTCCCGGATAGTTATTTCCGGCTGGGGGTTGCTGGAGGAGCCTCGTGGCTTTTCGGGAGGATTCCCCAGGAGCGTGTGTGAGGTTTTTTCTTGCAGTAGAAAAAATAAAATTTGTTCCTGCTTTAGTGGCTCGTGATTTGTGCCCAGCCAGACTGCGGCACCCAACCCTTCTAGCAATAAGTAGTGCTCACCCATGGCTAGGCGAGCTGATTGCTAGTTTCCACCTGTTCCCACAAAACATACATTCATTTAATGATTATCAAAACTTACATTTATGCCATTTCAATCACTTTTGTACTAATGACTCCAAGGAACTCAATCTAAAAGACAAGTTTGAATAGGAGACCCTACACGTATAAATATTCAAAAATTATTTTTCAAAATGGTACACATTTTACTGCTAAGTAATAAGATAATTAATAAATTATTTTAAGCATCAGATTTGTTAAATTGGGGTACATTTCTGTAGTAAGAATGAAAATACAAAAACAAAGATACCAGTGAAATACCTGGGTTGAAAATTTTGGTTGCATATTTTTGAATGAAGTATAGGAAGGGACTCACTGCTATGGCTTTAGCATATATTGAACGCAATTTTATAAGCTTCACTTTAAAACAGCAACGTTTATACTAAAAATTAAATTCTCTATTAATAGTATAATTATGATAAGTTTTAGATGTGCAAGAGGATATATAGTTTTTCAAAACTCTTTCCACAGATGTGTAAGGAAAACAATCAGAAAGCCACAGCCATACACAATGTATCTTATCAGCCCCAAAGGCACTTCTAAGAGTAACTCCATGCTAAGTGAAGAGAACCACAAATTCTCAACTCTACAGAAGGTGTTGCCAGAATACAATCAACATCTACTTCAATTGCATTTTTATGAATGAGGAAATTTGCCCCAGAAAGAGTAAAAAAGGCTTTCTCTGCCTTCTCCAAAACCTTTGTCTACATGGTGACACAGAGGCCTCCTGACCTGTGAATTGGCACCCCAGCCTGTTGCAGTGACAGGACTGTAGGGGGCAGACACTCAGCAACACAAGCTCAAACAGGAACATCAGAATGGTATTTCACTTAAAACTTTTTCTTAGTACCCTCTAAATTAGCATTTTTTTTCCTAATGATAAATTTAGAGTTTGTCCCTGAACTTTCAGAATTTAACAGATATTAGCCAAGTGTGGAAGCTCATGCCTATAATCTGGTGACTCAAGAGGCTGAGGCAGGAGGATCCCAGGTTCAAGGCCAATGTCAGCAACTGAGCAAGGCCCTGTCTCCATAAAAATAAATCAATAAATAAAAAGGACTGAAGATGTGGCTCAGTGTAAAGCATCCCTGGATTCAAAAACAAAGTCTATTTAAGAATTTAACAGGGCTGGAGATGTGGCTCAAGCGGTAGCGCGCTCGCCTGGCATGCGTGAGGCCCGGGTTCGATCCTCAGCACCACATACCAACAAAGATGTTGTGTCCGCTGAAAACTAAAAAATAAATATTAAAATTCTCTCTCTCTCTTAAAAAAAAAGAATTTAATGGATATTAACAAGAACCTACTTGACAGTCTGATCCTGACACACAGTCCTGAAGTAGACAAATGGCTACTAAGAGCCATGCGAGCTCCATCTCAGGCTCCTGTGTTGAGGGCTCTGCGTTTTTTCTCTGGGGTGGTGCTTAGCATAGTGATAGGGGAAGGAGCACTGTGCTCGGTGGCGGTGGCCTGTGTTGGAGCACACTGCTGTCATGGTGCTATCTGTTTGTATGAATATTCTCCAACATGATTGTGTTACTTTTACAATGGAAGATTGTTTCTAGGAATGCTCAGAGAATATGAGTTGCTTGATGTTCACAAAATGTTCTGAGTTTAGACAAAAAAGCAATATTAAAGGAAGGGAAGGTATTTTACAGCTTTAAATAGAGATTCATCAGGATGCTGAAAACATGTGAGAAAAATAGGAACACCAAAGGCCTTTTTGTCTTTGCGCCTTTATTTAATACAATTAATTCGTGTAACCAGATGAAGAGATGAAGTCCGACCCTGTGGGGCTGTGGCCTGAGAGATGCCTGTCCAGGGTTGTGCCTGTCACAATGCATCCTCAGGGGCTGGGGGTAGCTCAGTGGCAGAGCCCCTTGCCCTGAGTGTACCAGGCCCTGGATTCGCTTCCCAGCACAGCAAGGAAAACAGAGAAAGAAAAGGAGATGCAGTGTCCAAATGGTAAGAAAAAGTTGGCTGGATATTCCCTGGTTAAACCTATGCAGAGACAGCAAAGAGCCTCCGTTTCTAGCCACCCAGGAAGGCACCTCAGTGAGCATGCTGGCCTTCCTCTCCTCTCCAGTCCTCTCACATTCCACATCCACTAGAGCCTTTCATTTTCCAAACCAAGGGAGTGGGGAAATGAAAGAAAAAGTAATTCAATAAATTACCTCCCCTTCCATCCCAGACCCAGAAATGCTTCTTTCTCTGTCCAGTCTCTGGTACACCGAGGTCCAGCCTTAACTGGATCCTCCCCCTGCCTCCTTTCTGGAAATGGTGGTAGAAATGGGTGGGTTGACAGGAGAATAGGAGTGGGCTGGAAGTGACGGGATTCCTGAACCATCTTGCTTAAATTGAAATCATCCTAGGAAACCTGCAAAAAATAATTTTAAAAGTTGAACATTTGCCCACAAAATGATAACAAATGCACTTTATCATTACTTCCAACAACAACAACAACAACAAATAGGAATTTGCACTTTCTTCAAAGAAAAAGAAAAGGTACTGGCACAAAGGGCCCCCAGTCCCTAAACCTCTATGAAGTGCACACCTCGGGGCTCAGTGCTGATGTGCACCTTCAGAGTGTCTGTCACGAGCTGCAGGGAATAGCTGTGGCATCTGCAGAAGCCTGCAGGGAAGATGGCAGAGCCGTGCCAACATCCATCAGCTTCTCAGCCCTTGCTTCGTAAATTTCCCTTTGGGCTTCAACAACTGGGAAATCTCTGGTTCATTGTAAACCACCTTTACTTCATCAAATGGCCTCTTTATTTATTTAATTTTTTTTATTTATTTATTTTTCTTTTTATGTATTCCTGACAGTAGAATACCTTGACATACTATACATACATGGAGTGGAACTTCCCATCCTCGTGGTGGTACATGATGTGGAGTTTTTCTGGTCGTGTATTCATATATGAACCTAGGGAAGTGGTGATTCATTCCACTGTCTTTTCTGTGCCATCCCCACCTCTCTTCCCTTCATTCCCCTGTGTATCTGATGAACTTCTATTCTCCCTTCTCCCTTATTGTGTGTTAGCATTCACATACTACAGAGAACATTCAGCCTTGGGTTTGGGGGGAACTGGCTTATTTCACTTAGCATGATAGTTTCCAGTTCCATTCATTTGCCGGCAAATGCCATAATTTCATTCTTATTTATGTCAGAGTAATATTCCATTGTGTATGTGGATTTATTATATATAACTTGACAAATCTACACAGAACATTATTTTGCAACATGGATTCCTTTGGAGGGATCTCACAAGCTGAGATTCAGAGAGAAGGGACACTTGGGCACTATGAATCTTGAGGGATTGTGAAGACCCAGTAGGAACTAAAAATCAGCTTGGGACAGAGACTATCCAAGATGAGCTCTGAGTCCAGAGGTGACCCCTCCCATCTTCATTCGTTGGGGACTTCTCTGTGGAGGAAGGGGAAGGCAGGATTGCTACTGGTGAGCCTGAGGAGAAGGTGCCTTGGAGTGGTGTGGAAGGGGCAGGTCCAGCCCCCGACCTGCTGCAGGAGCAAGAGGAGCACACAGAGGAGAGGATGCCAGCATCCATCAAGGCCTTACAGGAGCTTGTCCATAAAGGGAGTGAGAAATCACATTGTAAAATGACCTGACAAACTACTCCCCCAGTCTGCCTGAGCCGTCTGTTTCAGAGGAGCTGCATGTCCTTGGGCCTCCTTCTACAGACAGAGGAGCACACTGACTTAGGTCACTAACGAGACGCCCCATGCAGGCCTCCTCACTGTAAGCTACCATAAAAATTCTTTCTGGGGAGAGTAACCCCGTCCTTCAGCATTCTGATAGTGGAGGCTGGGCCGGATTCGACTGGACCATGACATCATTGCCCCGCGGGCTGCGGCCTCCCACCCTCCCAGCTGGCAAGACAGCACCCAGAGACTCTCCAGGGCACTGGAATTAGTGCGTGGGTGTGTTCTCTCACGTCTTTATACCACAAACCTTGGCTTTTAAGAAAGGAACTTGATTTATCCTTCCTCTGAGCCATGTCCTGGCATGACCTAATACTGGGGAAGTAGGTTCTGGTTCCAGGAGTTTTTAATCCCTTGAAAGAAGAATTCTTCAAAAGGATCAGGTTTATTGAATATTGGAGTTCAACAGGTCTCAGGGCTATTTTAGACTAAACCTCTCTTTTCAAAAGAAAATCACAATTTTTTTTTGTTTGTTTAAAATCACATACTTCTCAAATGAAAGAAGAGAGACCAGGTCTTAGCCTTTGAGTCTCAGGTTTTCAGAGTGGCGTACAGACTGAACCAGTAAAACTCAACAGACGGCGTCAGTGTCCTCAAACCTGGGCCCACATGAGAATCACCAGAAGGATCCTTCTTTTATAAGTAAAATTCCAAGATCCAACTCCAGACAATTTGATCATAATCTCTGGATGGGGAGACATAGTTTCTGCATTTTTAAAAAGTTTCCCAGGCAACTCAATGTGGAAGCAGTTTTTAAAAAAAAAAAAAAACACAAGTCGAGAAAGAGTCTGTCATCTCTGGCTAGCTGACCACACATCGCCTCTCCCCACCAAGTTCTTGGTGTATGCCGGTGGTTCCAGGTCTAGCTACTAACAGAAGCCCCCTTTCATTCCCAACAGTGTCCATATGACAAGCAGCACCCTGCCCTTATCAGTTTGACTTATAGTCACTGAAATAGCATCTCTGATATTAATTGCAAAATTTCTCCTGAAGTTTTAAAAAATTAAGGGAGGAATCATGGTTGTCCAAAACTGAAAAAAAAAATCAATTTGGCTACTCTGGAATTCTCCCACTTAAGAAAGAAAGATCTTCCCATCTCCATATGATTTTTGGCTTCCTATGTTTAACATAACAGTGAAGCCAAGTTATAGAAGACTCTGGAAATACTGTCTTTCTGGGATCTCCCTCAACAATAGAATGACCCCCCTATAACAATTCATCAGTGTTGGCTACATCAGGACTGAAGGGGTGTTGACAGGAAACCATGGGGAAAGGGAAATGCCTTGGCCTGCAGAATCCCCAGAAGACTCCTTTACGTAGTTCAAAGGATGGCTTAGTTTTTGTATGATTTATAAAATCTCCATTTCTTCTATTTGTGGTTGTTGATGCTTATTTTAATGAGGAAGTTTTCAGTTTCAAAGAACACAGATCCAAATTCAACTAGCTAAAGGTAAAACAAACAAGTAAATAAATCTCCTGGGATATACCTGGGAAGGAAAGGAACAGTCCCAGCCTTGAGCATGGTATACCGAGGACCAGGGCATCGAGACCCTTCACTCTGACATGACCTCCTTCTCCCCCATCTCCAGTAGTCCCTCCGCTTCCCAAGGAAGATGACTGCCGGACAGCTCACATCCATGTCCTTCCAGCAGGGGGCCCACAAAGTCAAAACACAGCTTTCTATCCTAAATCCCAATAGAAATATCCTGAGGAGCCTCATGTGTCTACCCATGTCATTAAGATACCTCTGAAGCAATCTCTGTGGGCAATCTCTGTTCAGAGGAACATGGGGGAGTGGATTCAGGGGCTTCCATTGCCAAGACAAAGCCTCATTCCTATTCTCAGAGATTGGGACGTATAAAGAAAGGTCTGTTCTATAAAATCAACACGCATAAATCAAAGGCATTCCTGTATATCAGCCACAAATCCTCTGAAATGGAAACGAGGACAACCACTCCGTTCACAATATCCTCAAAAAGAATAAAATACTTGGGAATCAACCTAACAAAAGAGGTGAAAGACTTATACAATGAAAACTACAGAACCCTAAAAAGAGAAATTGAAGAAGACCTTAGAAGATGGAAAAACATACCCTGTTCATGGATAGGCAGAACTAACATCATCAAAATGGCGATATTACCAAAAGTTCTCTATAGGTTTAATGCAATGCCAATCAAAATCCCAACGGCATTTCTTGTAGAAATAGAGAAAGCAATCATGAAATTCATATGGAAGAATAAAAGACCCAGAATAGCAAAAACAATACTAAGCAGGAAGTGTGAATCAGGTGGTATAGCGATTCCAGATCTCAAACTATACTACAGAGCAATAGTAACAAAAACAGCATGGTACTGGTACCAAAACAGGTGGGTGGACCAATGGTACAGAATAGAGGACACAGAAACCAATCCACAGAATTACAACTATCTTATATTTGATAAAGGGGCTATAAGCATGCAATGGAGGAAGGATAGCATCTTCAACAAATGGTGCTGGGAAAACTGGAAATCCATATGCAACAAAATGAATCTGAATCCCTTTCTCTCACCAACCACAAAAGTTAACTCAAAATGGATCAAGGAGCTTGATATTGAATCAGAGACACGGCATCTGATAGAAGAAAAAGTTGGCTACGACCTACATGCTGTGGGGTCGGGCTCCAAATTCCTCAATAGGACACCCATAGCACAAGAGTTAACATCTAGAATCAACAAATGGGACTTACTCAAACTAAAAAGTTTTTTCTCAGCAAAAGAAACAATAAGAGAGGTAAATAGGGAGCCTACATCATGGGAACAAATCTTTACTCCTCACACTTCAGATAGAGCCCTAATATCCAGAATATATAAAGAACTCAGAAAATTAGACAATAAGATAACAAATAACCCAATCAACAAATGGGCCAAGGACTTGAATAGACACTTCTCAGAGGAGGACATACAATCAATCAATAAGTACATGAAAAAATGCTCACCATCTCTAGCAGTCAGAGAAATGCAAATCAAAACCACCCTAAGATACCATCTCACTCCAGTAAGATTGGCAGCCATTATGAAGTCAAAAACAACAAGTGCTGGCGAGGATGTGGGGAAAAGGGTACACTTGTACATTGTTGGTGGGACTGCAAATTGGTGCAGCCAATTTGGAAAGCAGTATGGAGATTTCTTGGAAAGCTGGGAATGGAACCACCATTTGACCCAGCCATTCCCCTTCTCGGTCTATTCCCTAAAGACCTAAAAAGAGCATGCTACAGGGACACTGCTACATCGATGTTCATAGCAGCACAATTCACAATAGCAAGACTGTGGAATCAACCTAGATGCCCTTCAGTAGACGAATGGATAAAAAAAAAATGTGGCATTTATACACAATGGAGTATTACTCTGCAGTAAAAAATGACAAAATCATAGAAATTGGTGGGAAATGGATGGCATTAGAGCAGATTATGCTAAGCAAAGCTAGCCAAGCCCTAAAAAACAAATGCCAAATGTCTTCTTTGATATAAGGAGAGTAACTAAGAACAGACTAGGGAAGAAGAGCACGAGAAGAAGACCAACATTAAACAAGGATGAGAGGTGGGAGGGAAAGGGAGAGAGAAGGGAAATTGCATGGAAATGGAAGGAGACCCTCAGGGTTATACAAAATTACATACAAGAGGAAGTGAGGGGAAAGGGAAAAACAGTACAAGGGGGAGGAATGAATTACAGTAGTGGGGGTAGAGAGAGAAGAGGGGAGGGGAGGGGAGGGGAGGGGGGATAGTAGAGGATAGGAAAGGCAGCAGAATACAACAGACATGAGTATATCAATATGTAAAGCAATGAAGTGTAACTGATGTGATTCTGCAAGCTGTATACGGGGTAAAATGGGAGTTCATAACCCGCTTGAATCAAAATGTGAAATATGATATATCAAGATCTATGTAATGTTTTGAACAACCAACATTAAAAAAAAAAGAAAAAGAAAGGTCTGTTCTATGAAGTTCGGAGGAACACATGGGAACACTTGTTGGACAGTGAAAAACAGTACATCACCGTTAAGCGCCCATCCTCATCCTCCAGGACAGATACTTTAGTTCAAAAGACTTGCAGAGTGAATATCACAGAATCTTCGGGGTAAGACTTGCTTGCCTCTAAGTTGAAGGTGTGCTTGCTTGCAAAGCATGCTCTCCTAAATAGCTTGTTCCAAACCCATCCTGGTGTGGCGGGAAGGAACTGTCTTCACATGGGCACCTGCTCACCGCTACTGGACAATTGCTGTGAGAAACACAGCCACATCTCAAAGAAAGCAAGCAACTAAATCTCTCCTTTATTCTATGGGCGCCCTAAGTGCAGACGGAGAAGCATAAAATTACACAGGAAGTCCAGAAAAGAATGAAATCCAGATCCAGGATGTCCTAACCCTTCCATGACCCCTGAAAAACAAAAACTTTGCAATCAACACTTTAATGCTTTATACTTGAGTATCAGGTGGTAGCAAGAATTTGCGGATTACTGCAATGGCCTGGAGAACAGGTCCAAGGACAGGAGCCATGAGATTAGTTAGTAAATTCTCCCCCTGATCAATTTTAGAAAACACTTCTTAGCCCTTTGTCTCCAAGTTGGGACTACATTCAAATGCAAAAAGAAATAAATACTGATTGAACACAGCTGGAGAGCATCTTAATATCACAGGGCAAGAGAAGTAAGCTCAAGCCCATGAGCCCTCTCTGGTGTAATCTCTACTTGGGATCAGATGTTTGAATACGTTCATTGCTGCTCCAGAGTGCATTTCCAGCACTGTGTGAATAAGAAATCGTGAATGTGAATGAGCCTGTCCTCAACGAGAGAAGGGGACAAGTGGGGCCTGAGAAAGGGGGGCTTTTTCCATAGAAATTTGCCAAATTTCAAAGGGGCCTAGGAAGTGGTTGTTGGAGGAGGATCATCGCGGGGCCACGCATCTGCAAGGTCAGAGAGGAAGTGCTTTTGCAAGCTTGGATACTAACTGCGCATTTCCATGCTTCAAGGAGAAAACTGTGGTTCTTTAGACCAAAATTTCTTCAGGTTTGAGGTGCATCACGTCATCCTTGCTGACTTCGTGTCTCTGGAGAAAGGGCCCCCAGATTCTTAACCTCACCTGGGGAACCTTGTGTAGAACAAACACTGTAGGTTACAGTGGAATATTAAGTTTTCCTTTAGAAATTGAGAGCAACACAAGGATGACTGCTGTCCCTGTTCTATTCAACATTTTTCAACTAGTTCAATGAAGAAGGAAGCTCTAAAAAGGTTAAAAGTGATCAATTGAATTATAACGAAGAAATTCACTTAATCAAAAACACCATCAAAGAATACAAGCACAAGTTATAGAATGAAAGAAAATACAAATCTAGCCAAGGGTTCACATCAAGACTACATGAAAAACTTGCATTAAACATTTTTTTAATATTTACTTTTTTAGTTGTAGTTGGACACAACACCTTTATTTTACTGATTTATTTTTATGTGGTGCTGAGGCTGAACACCAGGGTCTCACAAGTGTGAGGCGAGCACTCTCCCGCTGAGCCAGGCCCCATTAAACAATTTAAAAGAGATGGCTACAGAAAAATGGAAAGGGGGCTTGAAGAAGAAGTTAAAAAAAAAAAAAACCAAATCCAAACATCCAGTAAATAGAAAAGATTCCCAGCACCACTATAGTCAATATTACACCAGGAAATGCAAATTAGAGCCATAATGAGTGCATTTATAGGAATGGGTAAAATTAAAACAAAAAAAAAATGTCACATTCTGCCAGTGGGAATATGATTTTGGAAGTGGGGGGTACCAGGGATTGAACTCAGAGGTACTCACCACTGAGCCACATCCCAGCCCTATTTTGTATTTTATTTAGAGACAGGGGTCTCACTGAGTTGCTTAGCTTCTTACAGTTGCTGAGGCTGACTTTGAACTCGGGATCTTCCTGACTCAGCTTCCTGAGCCACTGGGATTTCAGGCACCACCAAGCCTTGCGGGAATATAAATTTGTCAACAATTTGGAAAACCGTTTGACATCATCCAGGTTAAAATACATACATCCTACCTCTCAGAAATTCCACTCCTAGGAATGTCCCCCCACATGTACGTCAGGAGACAGGCACCAAGTATTCACAGCGACATTATTTATAATAGCTAAATACTGGAAACAGTGTCCATTGAAGACATGCATGAGTAAGTAGCAATGCCCTCGTCCAGGTGAATTCCAAGAAGCAGCACAAATGGAGAATGGTACGAACTAAAATCCCAGACACACAAGAGTGCTTTCCCCTGCGGAAATGCCGACTGCCCTCTCCAGCTGTTTCTTCTCTTCATTTCCACTCCTGGCATGAGCTGGGCACAAAGCAGCTCATCCAAACAGAGGGGCTTTCCCAGCAAAAGCATAAGCAGAGAGAGAGAAACCAGCCAGCCTTGGTGGCCTTGAGGGCTCCGACGACAGATTGGAAACTCCAGGAGCCCAGTTTTGAGCACAGGCTACTATTCTCTGGGATATACACAACTTGAATATGCTCTTGTATCTTGACACTACCATTTTTACTTTGTTGGATTCTGTTAGTACTTTGTTGGGGATATTTTAAATATGTGTCCTTATGTGAGACAGACTGCCCTGTAATTTCCTTTTATTGTAGTCTCCCAATCTGATTTTAGTTTCAGAGCTTCTTGGCCATATACAAGTTGAAAAGTAATCACTTTCTGTATTCTCCAGGAAAGTTTTAAAATATTGGAACCAACTCCTCCAAAAAGGCTTAATGGGACTCACTAATAAATACGTTGGTGTCTTATGTTTCCTTTGTGAGACTATTTTGTCTGGGGTTGTAATTTCCTCAGAAGCCATGTGACTCTTAAGGATTCTCACACTTGACTGGATTTTTCTAAGTTATGTTTTTCTAGAAAATCATCTATGGCTCTTTATTCCCTGGCATAAATTTGTTCACAGAGGACTCTCACGATGATGTAAATATCTGCCAATCAACTCTGCAGTGCTGTTGCTTCCCTTGACTTGGGCATTTTATTATGAACATTTTCAAACATAATCAAGCATACTTAAAACTAGAGCAGTAAGTCACTCAATGGCTATTTCTATCTTTTCATTTTAACTCTTTGTACTTTTTGTTTTGGAGATTTCTCCTGAAAAGAATATGATAGATCTTTTTTTTTTTTTTTTTTTTTTTTTTTATCCAAGTGGGTTGTCATCTAACTGGAAACTTTAGACTTTTTTTTCCTCTTTCTTCTTTTGTTAAGTTTAACTTTTAATTATTATCTTCTGTTACTGTTCTGAAACTTGCATATTCAATTCTATCCATTTCATGTTTAACCTTACGATCTTCACATGAGAACTTACATTAACTTCTAAAATTTTCACTATCTTATTCTTCCTCACAAACACAAATATTTTAGAACATTTAGCTACTATCAACATCCCTTGTTCTCACATGCTAATTTTGCTAAATATTTGTGTTCTATCTTAATTTAATCATTCAAATCAGATTTATATCATCCATTTTTTTTCCAGATTTACCTATGATTTTTCCAGATTTCTTACTCACCACCCCTTTTTGCATCTTGGAATTTACTTTTGGACAACTTGCATTCTTCTTCAGGAATCATATATGTTAACTTTATTGAGATGTAATTTATATGCATATATTAGTTTTCTAGGACTATTATAACAAATTGCTACAAAACTGGTTACTTAAAACAATAGAATTATTCTCTCACATTTGCAGAGAATAATTGGAAGTCTGGAATCAAGGCCTTGGCAGGGCTGTGTTCCCTCTGAAGGCTCTAGGAGAGGACCTTTCTTGGCCTCTTCCAGCTTCTGGTAACTTCCAGCACTCCTTGGCTTGTGGCTGCATCTCTCCAAGGCTGCCTCCTTCCTCAAGTGGTTCTCTCTCTGTGTCTCTCCATGTCCTATTCTTTTAAGAGGACTGCTCATTGAGTTTAAGGTCCACCCCAAATCCAGAAGGATTTCATATTGAGATCTTGACCTAATTACATCTGCAAAGACCCTGTTTCTTACTGAGGTCACATTCTGGGGTTCCAGGTGGGGGGTTGCAGTTTTTAACCCTCTTTATATACTGTAATTCCCATGTTTATACACAATAAGTATATAATTCAATGGTTTTCAATACATTCAGAGTTGTACAACCCTCTCCTCAATATTATGATATTTTTATAATTTTTCTAAAACAACCCAGCACTCTCAAATACATCTTTCAAATTTTTCTTTACTAAGAAGCTAGTGATCAGAAATTTATTTTTGGTTTTTAATGTCTGAAAGGGTATTTAATATTCATCCCTTAAAACTTTAGCAAATTTAACAATTCTAGGTTGACATTTATTTTTCTCAGCAGTTTAAATAGAGTTTTATACCATTCCCTGGACCTATCACTGCTGTTGAGAAGTCTACTACTGGCCTACACGGGACTTTCCAGGTTGATGTGGCAGCAAGCAAGCAGAAGGGAAGTGGGTCAAAATGGCCCTAGTGGATAAGGAATTAGAAAATGGTTACTAACATCTAGACAATCAATCTCTGACAAGGTACATTGCCCAAGAAAAATGGAAACCAAAGAGAACAATTTTACATTGTATAAGATTTGCTACTTTATGTTGCCACATTTGCTATGCTATTAATGGGTACAGAAGTGGGGCTTTCCCATGGGAGAAGCATTTCTTCCATGATATGGAGTCTCAGGGTAAAATGGAGTCTATTTGGTCATTGCCTATATAGCCTGGCCCATAACCCCTTGGAGGGGACTCTGAACCATCCCTTCCTGAGAACAGGGAATACGTTAAACTGTCTTCCCATGAGCTATATTATAAATGATTGTTGCTTTATTACAAGTGAAAAGAAGTGTTTTAATTATAGAAGGGTGCTAGCAATGACCACTTTGCCTGTAGATAAATGTTTGAGTTTGGCATCTGATCTCTATTGATTATTTCCTTAAATGTTCCAGAATAAAGGTCCTATAGAGATCTCTCTTTTTTTTTAAGATAGAGAGAGAGAGAGAAAGAGAGAGAGAGAGAGAGAGGAGAGAATTTTATTTTTAATATTTATTTTTTAGTTCTCGGCGGACACAACATCTTTGTTGGTATGTGGTGCTGAGGATCGAACCCGGGCCGCACACACTCCAGGCAAGCGCGCTACCAGTTGAGCCACATCCCCAGCCCCCCTATAGAGATCTCATATATCACACTTTGCTGTTTTGAAAGAAAAAAATGATATTAACTGAGTGATGATTGTAGCCAATATCCCAGTATATAATTCCAGTTAATTGTGCTTTTAAATAATATTTCTTTTAGTGAGCAAAACTCAATCTCAGGATAAGACATTATATTATGCCAGAAATGAATTCCTGAAATAGAGGAGTAAAAGAAATTTCTGTAAATCCAAATGTCTGAATGGAAGTTGTGTCTTTGTCCTAAACCTCACTCAGAATACTTGGAAACTATAATTTGAAAAGCAGAAATCAAACATGTCCAAGGGCCATGGTCCATTTGTCAGGATGAGTCTACATGCCTGGCCCAATTGGCTCCCACTCCATCATAAAGGAGATCTGCATATGTTTGGCAGAAGCTCCTGCCATATTAACGTGTGTTTCTTCTGTATTTTCCCTCCCCCCTTCCCAAGAAGGCATCTTTTTCATGTCCTCCCCTCCCTGTGGTGGCCACTGCCAGCCAGACCTGACCACAAAAAGCCCTGAGCAGACTTAAATGAGAAACTCAGGTAAGGACTGTCCCCAAGTATATAGAGCAACTATATCGAGTCCTGGAACCCAAATTTTTTGGTCTGGTTCACATGGCTTTCTAGAAAGGAAGTGGTCCTTCCGTTGGGGTGTGCTCTTCCTGGGTGTTGGTGTGGATGGAAATATAAAAGGCAGGAGCCACCTCTAGCCTGGCAGACATCTGGCTCCTGGTAGGCTGCCAAGACTCTGAGCCTGGGGTATCTCTGTCAGGTTCTAGGGAGGCAGGGGGAGCCCACGTAGCCCTTGTCTGCAAGTATTTCTGCCCTGCTGAGTGCTGCTTCACAGGGACAGTCACACTCACAGGTCCCATCCTCCCTCCAGCCCAGCCAGACTCCCTTGTCTGGTCAGAAAACTCAGGGATGTTTGTAGGGCCAGAAGAAAACTGCTGGGAAGTGTCCCTAATTCTCAGAGATGCAACGCCCGTCGTCCTGGAGCTCCTTGGGGGGCACATGTGAATCTGTGTCTGTCTGGGGGAGTGGGACATGAATTGTCTTGGGCAAGTTGGAAAGGGAACGAATTTTAGAAAATCTGGGTGATGCCCAGGGTGGGTGGCAAGCCCTTGGAGGAGTCCTGCTGCCCACGATTCCACGAGTCTATATGTGCTTATGTCATGAGCGAAAACCACGGTGGTCTAGAGATCTGAGACCCTGCTTCACTTTCCACACACAGGTTCACCTTCCAGTCTTCCATGTCGTGCTAGTGGGGGAAAGACTGGCAGGAAAGACTGGGCATGGAGATGAACTCCGCACTATTTCTCTGCTTCTCAGAACAGGGAAACCAGGTCAGGGTTGGAGCAGACTTGGAGGAAATTAAGTGATACAATATTTATTATATATATTTATAATTTCTTTCAAACTGAGAAAAATTTCACAACTAGTATCATTTTTGTACACATCTGCACACACCTAAAGGCATGCACACACAGGCACATATTTCCCTTAGCCTGTTTCTTGTGTGTGTGCGCAGTTGCATGAGTGTTGCTTTTTATATACTTTCTACTTTCCACACTATCAGATTCAGTATGGTCTTCCTCCCCATGACTGTGACTCTCCTCACTGCCTGTTTCTCTTTCTTGGGGATAGAATCCTCATGAACCTTTTACAAACACTCCTTGTACCCTTCCCCGTCTTTATCTGCACCCTCTTCACCCTCCACCCATACCTTGCTCTACCAACTCCACCTAGGCCGTGAGACAGTAAATTGTTCTGCCTCCTCGTCTGCATAAGACAGTTTTATTTCCTGCTTTAAAACTTTAAATATTTAACCGGTGGGTTGAAAAGACGAAGACTTCTTGTGCAAGAAGTTTAGTAGTAAAATGAGAAAAATAAGACATATAGTTCATTATAATAGCAAATAGGGACCAAGATGAGTTCAGCAGAGGAGCAGATGGAAGGCCCCCTGAGGAAGAAGGAGGTCACTACAGTTGCAGGCCCTGGACGTGTGAGGAGGAAGTGGATGGAGAGCTGCTTCTAGGAGAGCCAGAGGAAGTGACCATGGAGGGACACCTTGAGAAGAGGGGCATTTTAAAATGAGAATAAGTACACAGGAATTTTTTATGTGAAATAAGAAGTTAGTGGGATCCATATCACTTGTCTCCCTGTTCACCACAGAGCAGGGGACACTGTCACTGGCTATGAATGAGACTGGAGCAGAGCAGGTGGAGAAGCCTTGAAATAGCTGTTCTGGAATGTTCTTGAGAAGCAATAATAACAAAACAACACCAAGCAAAATAGTAAGGATGGCATGGTAATGTCACTGCTGTGATCTCCTTGGCCCTTCGCTTCCTCCAGTGGACCTACTTCCAGGCCCTTTGTGCAGAACACTGCAGGACTGCTGGCCTCCTGCATTTTGATCTTTCCACCCTGTGGTTCATCTAGACTCTTCTCCCTCTTCTTCCCCCTCTCTCCACCAGCCACGTTCTACTGGCTCCTTTGCTCCTCGAGAGCTGCTTTCCCCTTTTCTTGCCATGCCTCACATTAGGGTCCACCTTTGCTTTCCCCACATCCGTTCCAAAATCTATAACTTACCTGCAGTCATTCCTGAAGCCAAACCTACAGATGTCCACCGTTTTTCACCTTCTGTGTATTCAGTTGGTAGCTGCTACAGCTGCTGCCCCCTCAGTTTCACTTGGCCTTCCATTTCCTGCTCCCAGCCACAGGCCAGCTCTCCTCACCTCATCCCTTCTTCCCAGGGTCATCAAGAGCATTTGCTAACTCATCTTCCTTTCTCAGTGGTGAACACAGCCCCACTTTTTGCAGAGGACACTTGCATGTTCTTTCCTCCATCTTTTCCTCCCAATATTTACTTGACAGCTAGTAATTTCTCGAGCCACACTAACAGAGTATTTTAACCTTAAACACTTTCTGCCCTGAAATGCTACGCCTTGTTGTTTTGCCCTGTCGCGGCTGTTCTCCCACTAGTGATTTCGTTAAACAGGCCCTGACAGCTTTTATATTTGGCCTTTTTATCCCAAAGATAAAGAAGAATCTTCACACTTGGTTGACTAAGTGAACGGCCTCCTCAGTCCTGCAGCATAATGTGATCCCCTTATCCCCAAATCAGTACAGGAAAATGCAAATTCAAACCCCAACCCATGTGCACCTTCTTTCCCAGTGGGTCTTGGGCAGATTAGAGATGGCCTCAAATTCTCTGGTCCTTCTCTTATGAGGAGGTTGGATCCCGTTCCCAGCCCTCGAGTGTGTGCAGGTCCTGTGGCAGCGCCTTTGCCTGTGGTGGAGTGATGCTGGGGGAGTTCCTGGCCCACATCTTGTCTTGAGAGACTGACAGCTTCTGCTTCCTCCCTCTAGGAGACTCCTTTAGACACCCTGATGGAAAGACCCACTGGAAAGCCCTGAGGTCCCTGAAGAGAGGGGCCAAATGGAGCATGGTCTTCCAGCCATGCTTACGAAGGCCTCAGGCCAGACCAGCCACCAGCCACATCACACTGAGCAAATCCACTCAAAGCCATGTGGAGCAGAAACACACAGCCACATGCCTCAACTCCCAAACCACAACGGTATGGCATATGTAAAATTGTATTGTCTGAAGCTAGAGTGTTTGGGGATAATTTAACATGCAATAATGGATAAAGGAGCAAGGTTTGCATGAACACACTGGAATACCATTCATGCACAAATAGATGTCGCTTATTTGTCCCTCAGCAACCTCAGAATACATCCCTATTTTGCAGAGAGAACAACCAGTACTATTGTGATGGAGTCAGAATAGCACAGCCAAGCAGCCTCTGGTCCGCAAGCCCTCCTTGTCAGTGACCGCTTGCCTGACCTTCTGAAGATGCACTGAGCTTCAGACAGTGTCCAAATGAGTCCGTCACATTGTCTCAGGAGAGTGGACACGAAAAGCATGCAAGAGAACTTTATTACACGTGGAAGGAAAGTAAGGCTCAAGCAAAGAGCTTTTTCAAGAGAGAGTGGCTGGACTCTGAGCAGAGACCAACAAAGGAAATGATGCTGTCTCCAAATATACTGCTGATTGCAGCTTACCTTGAAAACTGGAGTCCGCCTTCTGTGCACTTCACCAGTCAGTGTTCCACTTCTCCTTCCCCTGAGGGGTGGAGGTTTGGACCCTAGCTGGTCCTATTCACAACTGTCATGGTGGCCACCTATTCGGGAGGCGTTCTTGTTAAAAGTCCTGTGGGGAGTATGTGGCAACCAGATTCCACAGCACCAGGCTTCTCATGGAGTGACAGGGAGGAGGACACTCTCTGGGACACTGGAAAAGGTGTGAGTGGAGGGGGAGTGACACTGGTGTAAAGAACGCAAACGAACAGAGGTGACTACAGGACTGGAAACTCATTTTGTTGTGTAAGTCCAGGTTTGTAAATGGAATTGGGCGAAGGACTATGTTCATAAATCTCAAAGCATCATCCCCACAGATTCCTTAATAACTACAGAAAGAATATACCTTCACAATGGGAAAAGCTGGCAATCACCACCGTAAGCAGGGAGTCAACAGCATCACCAATAAGGAGTCACTTAGCATCATTTGTCTCTTGAGATAATACAATAAAAATCTCTAAAAATCACCTATGCATTATTCTATCAAAAAAATCATCTTTCTTCTATTATGGAAAAAAATCATGTAGAAAATGAACAATGTATATTTTTTTTTACTTACAGTTTCACTGGTCAGTCACAATGTGAAGTATTTTAGTAATTTTACATATTTACTTCCTGAAAATACATTAACATCTGAAAATATTTGCCTTCTCATAGCTCTTTTCCTGCAAATTGTTTTATTCATCATCCTCTGCATATGCACTTTGGAAAACTGTTTGGAAAATGACAAATCCAATTGGCACTGGGCTCATCTCTTCTACTTTAACAAAAAACATATAACCAAACAATTGATGGATATTAAACATTAATTTCAAATTTAAATATTTATTTTAGAATGTTAGAATGTGGGTATTCATTGCAGATTCAATGTCTGAGTAGTTTAATTATTTTTTTATTATTTATTTGTTTAAAGTACCACTTACAGCAATGACTAATCAATTTATTTTATACCAATCTACCCTTAGATAACAACTAGAAAAAATGAATGTTTATGCATAAAGCTCCTGGAGTTATGTCGTTAAGTGGGGAGGGTAAAACCACATGACAACCACTATTAATAGTAAAAATCATATTCACTAATCTGTCTAAATGTACCAAGGCACCGTGTCATTGCATCCAAACCCTATTCCTTCTCATGAAGTCACGTGGTCTCCTTATAAGGGTCAAACAGTGTATGGTGAGGCTCTGTTGAACTGGGAAAGACCCAGACTGGGCCTTTGGGGTAGTCGAGGAGTAGAACCCCGGGATGTCAGCAGTCAGGAGGCAGACGCAGGGTAAGCCAGAACACAATTGCTACACTTGATCTACACACTATTTTGTTTCCCTTCTGTGTATACAATGTGCTTGGGTCCTCAGCCTTTCGCCATTATTATTCAAAAGAATAATTACTAGGACGACTTTATAAAACAGCATAGTATAGAATAGATGAAGTAATATAGAATAATACAGAACAAATTGGTATAAATAGCATAAAATACTTGGGGAATTAAAAAAATTGGGATTAGACTGTCAGATTTTGAATTCTCAACCCAGTTTTAAACTCCATTTCACCCTAACTTGTGCCAACTCATTGGTATATGTCTGACGTGGGTGTGTGCATCACCCACATGATATTGACTCCAAAATAGTTGGACAAACTCCTGAGTGTCTACACACAGGAAGCAAGTTGAACAGACTCAAACAGGAATGGCCACCGTGGTGTTACTGTTCTGGCTCAACAAGAGATCTTTTTCAGTTCAACTCCAACCACAAATTACTTTCCCATCACAAAGTCAGTGAAATAAAGCCTCTTGCACTGCTGCACGCATGGAGAATACTGAAGCCATAGACCAAATGTTCCAGAAGAAGCCAAAGCTGCAACCCAGCAAGTGGAAAGAGAAGCCACTTCCAAGGGAAGAATAGAATAAGCAGAGGCACTTAACAGGAAGCCCTGGCTGGGAGCCAGCTCCTAGAAGGACAGTCGACAGCGCTTCCAGACTTTTAGTGAACTCAGAGTGATGGTAGGCTTCTTAAAAACCCCTTTCCCTAATGGGTAACTAAAGTCCAGACTACAGGCTATAAGTTGCCCAGCATAGAGAAGCACAGGACAGGAGGCGAGTGGACCAGAGCCGACAACTCGGGGAATGAAGAGCAGATCAGAAATAAGTTTTCAAGTCTGCCTGGTTAAAAGAGCCAGCAGTAGCTTCAACAGGAAGATGTGGGTGCTAATTTCAGAATTGGTTCATTATTCACGTTAATACCTCCAGAATACATAGTTCTCATGTCAAAAGATGGGCTTAGTCATCTCAGTAAATTTTGGTTTTGCTGCTCAAGCTTCTCCAGTTCAAAATCCTCCAGCCATTGGTGCAGATAGTTATCAGGGATAAATGAACCCATTTAAATGTTTTTATCCCAAGAATGCTGCATAGAGAGGTCAGCGAGGCAGGCAAGCAGGGATGCACACCCACACACACTGGTGTGGTCCATCAAGAACAGCTGCTGACCTCGTCAGCCTCAGATGATCAGGTGTGTGTGTGTGAGGCTTTCCCAACTGCACACCAGACACCAGACCCATGGCAACTAAACCAGTTCTCAAGTCCACCATATGCTACCCTGAGACTCTGCTTTGAAACTCTCCCCTGAGCCCTAAGCACCTCCAGCTTCTTTCCTGTCTCTTTGGCTGTGTGCAAAATGTTGGTAAGTGGCCAGATCACAGCAAGGTGAAGAGAGCGTGGGAGATGCAGAGATGGACAAAGAAACAACGTGCACGTGTCCCATAGACATTCCACTCTGCTTGGCTGGGTTGCACAGTGCTGCTTTCTTCTGCCTAACACCACATAAAACACCTCCCAAAACCATCCACTTCCTCCTTTTATTTATTTATTTATTTATTTATTTATTTATTATTTATTTATTTATTTATTTGATATTTCATATACTCTTTAACTCTTCAGCTAGTTACTTTAATATAGGAGCTGTAGGTGTTGATAGAAGGATTCTGAGGCTGAGCTACAGCCTAACATGGAGGCAATACGCACCTGATCTGTGTCATTGATGAGCAGCTTCCAGCCAGAGGCAAGGAAGCCTGGGGGACAGAGTTCATAGAAACTAGTTTCCCAGGGCAGAAGGCTTGGGGAAGAGTGGGCAGACTAAAGAAGGAGCCACTCTTCTCTCCAAGTTTTCTCCCTAATTGTCTGGCAACGCCTCTCAACAGATCATTTCATTTTCTTCTGTTGGACCATTTAATATTGGAATGCGATGATCACGGTCCTAGGCCCTGTTTCTCCCTCCACAGTCTCCAGAGAGCTCTTCTACACTTATGGGTACAATTTGTGGATCATTGTTTCAGCTCAAACCATCTTCTGAATATTACATCTAAACACTCGAGTGCTGCCTGCCTGGATGTCTCCAGTTAAAATAAATGTCTCAAACTCAGAATGTCCACAACTGCCCTAATGGTCTCCTTAAATGGGACCCTCTTCCAATGTTCCCCCTCCCTGTCAATAACTAGCAGTCAGAAAGTCCTGCAGTCCCAGGATCTTTCCTTCACATTCCATATGCAATGCATTGCTATGTCCAAAGGATGTACCTTGGAAAATCTCTCAGATCTTCCACTGCTGCTCTGGACCCTCCACCACCAAAGCCCAGGAACCTCTCTGCACCAGGGCTCTAACCTGTTTTCCACTTAGTAGCCAAACTGATCTTTAAAAATAACCGTATGTCACCCAAACAGACAAGTAGACCAATGGTATAGAACAGAAGACAGAGACCAACCCACATAAATACAGTTATCTCATACTAGATAAAGGTGCCAAAAACATTCACTGGAGAAAAGATAGCCTCTTCAACAAATGGTGCTGGGAAAGTTGGAAATCCATATGCAACAAAATGAAATTAAACCTCTATCTCTCACCCTGCACAAAACTCAACTCAAAGTGGATCAAAACTTAAGCACTAGAACAGAGACCCTGAGCCTAACAGAAGAAAAAGTAGTCCCAGATCTCCATCCTATTGGCCTAGCATCTGACTTCCTTAATAAGACAAAGCTTCTTTTCAGAAAAGAAAACAATCAATAATGTGAAGAAAGAGCCTACAGAGTGGAAGAAAATCTTTATCACATGCAGCTCAGAGAATAAATCTCCAGGATATGCAAAGAATTCAAAAAACTTAACACCAAAAAAAAAAAAAAATTCCAATCAATAAATGGGCTAAGGAACTGAACAAACACTTCACAGAAGAAGAAACACAATCAATCAATAAATATATGAAAAAAAGTTCAACATTTCTAGTGATTAGAGAAATGCAAATCAAAACTAATTTCATTTCACTCTAGTCAGAATAGCAATTATCAAGAATGCAAGCAACAACAAATGTTGGCAAGGATATGGGATAAAGATACACTCATACATTGCTGGTGGAACTACAAATTGGTGCAACCACTTTGGAAAGCAGTATAGAGATTCCTCAGAAAACTTAGAATGGACCCATCATTTGACCTAGTTCATCCCACTCTTGGGTTTATACCCAAAGGACTTAAAATCAACATACTACAGTGATGTAGTCACATCAATGTTTACAGCAGCTCAACTCACAATAGCTAAACTATGGAACCAACCTAGGTGCCCTTCAACAGATAAATAGATAAAGAAAATGTGGTGTATATACACAATGAAATATTACTTAGCCATAAAGAAGAATGAAATTATGGCATTTGCTGGTAAATGGAGGGAGCTAGAGAATAGAGCATGCTAAGCAAAATAAACCAATCCCCCCAAAAACCCAAAGGCTGAATGTTTTCTTATATGCAGATACTAATTCACAATAGGTAGGGGGAGGCTAGGGAAGAAGAGAGTTACTTTGGATTAGGTAGAGTGGAGTGAAGGGAGGGGAAGGGTATAGAGGTAGGGAGGTTAGTAGAATGAATGGGACATTATTACCCTATACACATATATGACTACATGACCAGTGTGACTCTGCATCATGTACAACCACAACAATGAGAAGTCATACTCCATTTATGTGTGATGTGTTAAAGTGCATTCTACCATCATAGATAACTAACTGGAACAAATTTTTAAAATGGTTTTAAAAAATAACCCTTGGTCAGGGCGCCTCACTGCCGTGCTTTAAACCTCAATCTTTTCTTAGCCTGGGATCAGAACCCAGGCACGACACACAGGCCAGCTCACAGGGCAGAGGAGCCCGAGAAAACCTTCCTATCCCCTCCCCACCGCAGGGTGCTCTCTGAGGCTGTGTAACTTTCCTTCATACCACGTTCCTCATTTCCTATTTTTAATTCATTGGGTTCAATTAACTGGCTGCTATCCCTTCCCTCCAGAAACCATGAGAACCACGGGAACAGGCCTGCGGTGTCCCCAGCTGTGATTGGTGGCTGGCATGCGATGACAACACGTTTGCTAGGTGGTGGGGGTGAGGGGGGCCAGAAATATGCCAGTCCGTGCCAAGCAGGGAAAGCGCGCCCCAGCTGGGAGGTCCCGGGAGGAGGCTGACAGTCCAGGGGGAGACCGAAATGGAATGCAGAAACCAAACCTTAATGACTTCAAGATTCGCGCCAATTAAGAGGCTGTTCAAGGCATCCCTTGGGTGGGCTGAGCCTCAAGGCAGGCTGGGGCGCAGGCCAGCAGCGAAGGGAAAGACCTGGCAGCCCACGTGGCACTTTGAGGCAGGGCCTGCCGTAGGGCTGAGCTCTGCAAAACGTCCTGGCTCCGATGAACATGTGGGTGCTCAGCCTGGGCAGAGAGGTTAACCAGAGCTCAGGTTCTGCAGGGAGCTCTGGAGTAGCCTTCGCCACAGCTGTCCATCAGCTGTAAAGACCTTGCAATCAGACCACGCACTTGGGACAAGTGCGTGGTCTGATTGCAACCTGGTCACACCAGCGCACTCGCTTCAGGGAGACTGCTTTGTACTTTGTACGTTGCAATATTCCCTCCACGGGTGTCAGCATGCTTTTTTCTACTTCCAGAATGTTTTGGAACTGTCATGTAAACCCAGTCTATAATTCAAAAGGAAGCAGCAAAAATATTTTTAGAAAGAACACACAGTTTCATCTTTTAACCCAAATAAAATAAAAATAATTAAGAAACTTGTTTTGAAAACAGTGAAATGACTCTCCTATATCTGACTATATGGTGCTACCAGGGCTGAGAAATGAGATGTTCAGGCAGCCACTACAGTCCCAAGGTTGAACTATTAGCCCAAGGTGTTTCCAAGGAGCTGCGGAGTTGGGAACTTTTAAAATGGCCATGACAACTGGTATGGGCAACATCAGATGTCTCATGCTTTATCTGCAGGAAATAGCAAGTCTCAGACTCTCTGGTAAGTTGGGTTTTGTCTGTGGTCTGTTTTGCATACCTTTTAGAGCTTTTCTTCATTTTTAAATGTCTATTAGGTTCCCACCTTGATGCACTCTTTTCCAGCTCTTTCTAGAAGCCAACTGGAAACAGTCAGCAGGCATACAAAGAGTGAAAGAGAGAGAGAGCAGGCCCAGGAAATGCCTCCCCTCCCAGGCATGGCTGTGCCAAGGCTCCGACTTGACTTTGCAGTTTTCCAAACTTGCCTCTGTTTCCAATGGCAACTGTGAAACACAACCAGCAGAGGCTTTCACACTGAGACTGCTCTTGCCAGCCGGTTGCATAATTAGATCTAATGTGCTTAATCTCTCTCAGAGCTGAAACATGAAAAGACTTCATTTAGTAAAAGGGAAAAAAGCAGTGGAAAGTATTTGCAACCAAAGCATGTGTGGATTTCCAACATCAATACATAATGTCCTTTCCTGATTTGGTTTTAGAGGCTGCACACTGGAACCGGCCACATCTAATGGTGAGGTTTGTAGAAGAATTTGTTGTGGTCGCTTCTTATGAGCAGAGCCAGAACAAAAAAGGATTGTGTCATAGTATCACTCACTATAGGGTTAGGGAGAGGAAACAAAGCTACCCGCTTCGACCGACCTTTTATGAGGATCTATGATGCCAAAGGATCACGTTTGGCCTGATGGGGAAGAAATGAAGCAGACCAAGTCCTGCCTCTGGGAGTCTGCACTGATAAAGTTGAATTTTACAGTTAAAAATAATACATCATGGAACAGTGACTACTCCACATGTTTATGACTGTCAAGCATATTTCCTTTGTAGGGACAGGATCAGAGCAGACCTCTTGGGGGGAAATGGCAGCTCAGTGGAGCCCTAGAAGAAATCCACAGAGGCAAGAAGCACCATTACCACCCAGCTTCTGCCTGCATCTAAAATTTCACTGAAACAATGATAAAATACTAATTTTTAAAATAGCAGCAGTTTTTCTGAGTGTTTTAAATTCTGTTTACAAAATAAAAATTGTTATTTTTCGAGTAATATTTTTTAAATACCAATATTGGTTCCAGCAGGAAGAACTTTGAGAGTCTCCTAAACTAGGATTCTGATCCTTCAAGACTAGCAGAGAGACTGGTTTTATTTTCTTTAGACTTCACAGTACAGAGGTGTACTTCTTACCTCAGGGAAGGATTAAATCAGGATCGAGAGTCCTGGATTTCACAGCTGTGCTGGTCTCTCCACCTCCCCAAGACCTCAAGGGCTTTCCCCATGGTGGACCTCAGGGCAGAAATCGTTTCTGCTGAGGGGTCTGAGAGGCCCTTACTCTCTTCAGACCCCTTCTCCCAGCCCCCATCTTCTCCCCACACACGCACATCCCTGGCCTTCCTTCAGGTAGGAGGGAGAGAGTGGTCCCAGGGATGACCTCCTTGTCACAGAGTTACTCCCCTGGAAGCCCAGAGAGTATGTGTTATGATTAAGAGAAAGTGTGGGTTAACTCTGCACAGTCACCTTAGGCTTGGACCCCTAATGATGGACTCCTATAGAGAAAATATAGCCGATGGACCAGAAATAGACAACTCGTTTCACATAAGCCTTTTTGCAAGGACTAATTTATTCAGTTATTTAACAAATGGAAGCATCCGTTGTGAGCTCATGCATTCTTTTTCGAGGTCAGATTCTCAGGAGTGAAATCCAAAACATCAGAATATTGACAGTTCTCAGGGAAAGTCTCATGGAAGCCCCCAGAGAAGGAACCCTACCTGCCCTGGGTCTTGTGTTTCCATGCTCTACCACTAGACCCCAGGAGACGCCAGAGCAAGAAGGCTCTTCAGAGAAATGACCAGTTCTATCATTTGGATCTTAAATATCCCTCAGGGGCCCATGTTTTGGAGGCTTATTCTGCAGGGAGGTGAAACTCGGAGAGGTGGTGCCTGGGGGAGTTCTTTAGGTCCTTGGGGGTGTATCCCTGATGGGGATTGTGGGATCCTTCCTCTGGATTTTGGATTTCAGCTATGAGGCGAGTAGTTTTGTTCCATCACATCATCCTGCAAAAATGTGCTATTGCACTATTGGCCCCAAAGCAGCGGGGACAACTGGCCACAGAATGAAACCTCTGAAACTGTGAGCCAAAATAATACCTTTTCTGTTTATAATTGGATCATCTCACTATTTAGATAGTGAGGAAGAGATAGAAAACTGACAAAGACAATTACTATCCTACTCCCTGCTTCTGTGAGTTGAATCATCTTGGATTCCATTATATTCCTCTTATAAGTGATAACATGCAGTATTTATCATTTTTGTGTGTTGTTGAGAGCCACAGCCAAAGGGGCCCCAGCAAACTTCCAGCTGCCAGCAAACTTCCAGCTGCCAGCTGATGATTGGCTCACAGCGGCCCCAGCAAACTTCTAGCTGCCAACTGATTGGCTCCTCTGCGGTGATGCTCATTGGGCTGTTTCCCTGCCCTTTCAGACCAGGGAGCTGCTCATTGGGGGACTTTTTTGGCTCCGCCCACATGACCCAGCCAATTGGCCTCAAGAGCAGGAGGGGTGGGGGAGGTGGAGAGGCTTGTGGGAAGCCCGTGGTGGCAGTTGGGCTCTGAGGGTTTTCCTGAGGATCTGTGTGGTGCCCTGTGTGTGTGTGTGTGTGTGTGTGTGTATTCTAAAATAAAGTTTGTTTCTTTTGACAAGTGGATCCTGAATTGTGCCCAGCCAGACTGCAGCAGTGTGTGAATTATTTCACTTGGTATAATATTCTCTGCTTCCCTCTGTTGTTAAATGACAGAGCTTTTTTTTTTACAGAATGTGTGCATATGTGTGTGTGTGTGTGTGTGTATTTATTTGTTTATTTATCTCACATTTTCTTTATCCATGTCTCCATGGATAGATGCTCAGGCTGGCTCCATAATTTGGCCATTTTTTTTGCAAATAGCACTACAATGAATATGGACATGCAACATCTCTTCAGCATACCAGTTTCAAATATTTCAGATAATACCAAAGAGCAGGACTGGCAGGCCGGGGAGATTATAATCAAAGAGGGAAAACACAAAAGAAGGGCCTAATCTCTTGTGCTGCGTGGTGAGTAGAGTCAATACTGAGAACTGTACATTTCAATGTCTCTGAGAAGATCAGTCTCGCATGTTTTCTTCAGAGAAGATGTCAAATGTTTGAAGTGGTGGGTGGGTTGGCTGGCGTGATTTGTTCATTCCATACTGTATTCAAAAATCTTAATATCATTTTGTATGCCATAAATATCATTGGTCAAAATATATTAAAACTATTACTAGTTCAATTAAATAGTGATTAACTAAAATAGTACTTGATTAAGCAATAGAAGGAATTATTTAAAGATAAATAGGACAGAAAACGTCTCAGTGGAGTCAAAACAATCAGTTGAAAAGTCACATGATACATTCTGGTGGAATAATCATGCACTCCCCCACTGTCACAGCAGAGAGTCACTTGGTTGGACTATACAACTGGAATGGCCCTAGAGATCACTTAGTCAATGACATTCAGATCATGTTCTAGCAAACCCTGGAGGTCCTCAGTGAGACCACTAAGATGGTTGAGAAGAAGGGGAAGACCAAGCAGGAGGGGCCCAACCTCCATGCTGTGCATCCAAAAGATGGGTTCTCCTTCCACTCATGCATTCCAAGGATCTGCTTTGTACCCACGCTCTGCCCACTTTTTGACTGTGCTAGAGATACAGGATTGAGAAAACCCAGGGCTGCTCCAGCGACTCACAATTGTATATGTTTTATTTCTTGAGGTTGCAGAAGAGAGTTCTGCATAGGTAGATAAGTAGGCTGAGACCCACTACCTCATTTTATAAACAGAGAAACTAGAATCAGATGAATTACAAAATTCACTTAATTAAAAAATGTCAGAACCAACCTGAATCCTACTTCCCTACCACCAAGCTTAGTGATTGGGCTGTGTATCATCCCATACTTTAGAAGCTGTGGTTTCCATGAGGATATAGAAAAACTTAAACAGATCAATATCAAGTAAATGAAATTGAAGCTATCAAAACCTTTCCAACAAAGAAAATCACAGGACAAGATGGATTCTCAGCCAAGTTGTACCAGGCCTTTAAAGAATTAATACCAATCCTCTTCAAATTATTTCTATTTCATGAAATAGAAAAGGAGGGGACACTGACCAACTCATCTTACAAAGCCAATATCACCCTGATACCCAAACATATCAAGGAAAGAAAACTTCAGACCAACATCCTTGCTGAATAGAGAAGCAAAAATTCTTAATAAAATATTGGCACACTGAGTGCAAAAACACATTAAAAATGAATAAGTGAGGTTCATTTCAGGGATGCAGGGTTGATTCAGTATATGGAAATCAATAAACATAATTAACCACATAAATAGAACTTAAAGACAAGAATCACATGATTTTCTCAAAAGAAAAGGCATTTGGCAAAGTACCACGCCCATTCATGTTTAAAAAACTAGAAAAACTAGGGATAGAAACAACTTACCTCAACATTGTAAAGGCTGTATAGACAAATCCAAGGTCAACATTATACTGAATGGGAAAAAAAACTCAAAGCATTTCCTTCAAAAACAGGAACAAGACAAGGATGTCCACTTTCACCACTACTATTCAACATAGTCCTTGAAAATCTAGCCAGAGCAATCAGGCAAGAAAAGGAAATTCAAGGAATACAAATAGGAAAAGAAGAGTTCAAATTATCTCTGTTTGCTGACAACATGATCCTATATTTAGAAGACCCCCCAAAATCTTCTAAAGCTCATAAATGAATTCTGCAAAGTAGCAGGATACAAGATCAATACTCATAAGTTAATCATATTTCTACACTCCAATGATGAATCTGCTAAAAAAGAAATTAGGGAAACTGTCCCACTCACAGCAGCCTAAAAAAAATAATAAAATAAAAAACTTGGAAATCAATCTAACAAAACAGGTGAAGGACCTCTACAATGAGAATTACAGAACATTAAAGAAAGAAGTGAAGAAGATCCTAAAAGATGGAAAGATCTCCCATGTTCATGGATAGGCAGAATTAATATTATCAAAATGGCCATGCAACCAAAAGTTCTATACATATTCAGCACAATCACCATCAAAATTCCAATGACATTCTTCACAGAACTAGAAAAAGCAGTTCTGAAGTTCATTTGTAAAAATAAGTGATCCAGAAGAGCCAAAGCAATGTGTGAGAACAGCAAACAGGGGGTATCACCATAGCAGACTTCACCTTATACTGTAGAGCAAGAGTAACAAAACCATCAAGGTATCAGCACTCAAACAGGCACGAAGACCAATGGAATAGAACAGAACAGAAGACACGGAGACACACACTCATAAATATAGTTACCTGGTACTAGACAAAGGTGCCCAAGACATGTTGAAGGAAAGATGGCCTTTTTACACAAATGATGCTAGAAAAACTGGAAATCCTTGCATAGTAGAATGAAATTTAACCCCTGTCTCTTACCCCTCCTAAAAGACAACTCAAAGTGGATCAAAAACATAGGATTTAGACCAAAACCCCTGCACCTACTAGAAGAAAACATAGGCCCAACACTCCAACATGTGGCCTCAGGGACTGACTTCCTTAACAAGACCCCTAAAGTACAAGAAGTAAAATAATCAAAAATCAATAAGTAGGATGGCATCAAATTACAAAACTTGTTCACAGAAAAGGGTACAATTTATAGCATGAAGAGAGAGCCTATAGAATGGGAGAAAATCTTTACTGCCTGCACCTCAGACAGAGCATTAATATCCAGGATATACAAATAACTCAAAAAACTTAACACCAAAAAACAAATAATCCAATCAATATATAGGCAAAGGAATTAAACAGACACTTCTCAAAAAAAAAAAGAATACAAATAGTCAGCAAGTATATGAAACAATGTTCCACATCTATAACAATTAGATAAATGCAAATTAAAATTACATTGAGATTTCCTCTCACTCCAGGCAGAATGTCAATTATCAAAATTACAAATAACAATCATTGTTGGTGAAGATGTGGGGGAAATGGTACACTTGTACATTGTTGGTGGGACTACAAATTAGTGCAACCACTCTGGAAAGCAGTATGGAGATTCCTCAAAAAACTAGGAGAGGATAAACTGCATGTCCCAGCTATCCAATTCTCAGTACATATGCAAAGGATTTAAAATCAGTATGCAACAGTGTCAGGGCCACATCAATGTTTATAGCAACTCAACTCATAATAGCCAAGCTATGGAACAAACTTAGTGCCCTTTAACAGATGAATGGATAAAGAAAATGTGATATATATATATATATATATATATATATATATATAGATATAGATAGATATAGATAGATATAGATATATAGAGAGAGAGTATTATATTACACAATGGAGTATTACTCAGCCATAAACAAGAACGACATTATAGCATTTGAACTGAACACTTTCATGCTAAGTGAAATAAGCCAGTCCCAAAAAGTTAAAGGTCAAATGTTTTCCCTGATGCATGAAAATTAATCCAAAATAAGCTGAGGGATGAATAGAAGAAAGATCAGTGGAGTAGATGCAGGCGAATGAAGTTTCAGGATATGTCTGTCATTGCCACAATATGATGTATTTTTCAAGTTATTTAGGAAGCAATATTCAAAAAATCAGTATAAACATCAGGTTACTTTTTATGCTAGTCTATCCTAAGTTACTTAATTACTTTGTCCTTTCATATAGTAGGTAGCAAATAAAAAGTGTGGCCTTTTTCGTTGTTGTTGTTATTGTTGTTGTTGTTGTACTAGAGACTGAACCTAGGGCTGCTTAACCACTTGAGCCACATCTCCAGCCTTTTTAAAAATTTTTATTTACAGACAGGGTCTCATTGAGTTGCTTAGGGCCTCACAAAATTGCTGAGGCTGTCTTTGAACTTGTGATCCTCTGCCTCAGCCTCCCGAGACTCTAGGATTACAGGCGTGCACCACTGTGCCTGGCAAAACTGTTGTCTTGTTCACAACCTTGTCTCAAAAATAGAATCAACTTCATCTATTCACTGCAAGCAAAATATGCCATCTTAAAATTATAATTGTGTATTTGGTATAATGCTCAGTTATCCCTTCAAATTGTAACTATTCATATTTGGGAGTCTGCCGCAGGCTGCCCGGCCCCGGGCCGGCTGAGTCCCGCTCCTGCTGCCGAGCACTGCCTGCTGCACCCCTGCTGAGCGATTCCCTGCTGAGCTGTCAGTGCACGCGGGCTTGCAATCTTACAACCCGGTTGGGCACAAAAACACAAGCCAGTCAAACTGAGACAAAGTTTTATTTAGAGAGAGGCCGTGTGCGTCCCCTAACAAGTGGGTCCACCACACGTGTGTTCTACCTGAGCAGGGGGACTTCCCCTTCCCCCGGAACACCCTCCTACCATCCTTTCCCAACCAATGGGAACTCTCCCATTATAAGAGTGACATGAGTAACCTGAGTCCTGAAATGGGCCCAGCTAAACAGCATGAGTCCAATTACCATATGAATGTGAATTGCTGGCTGGCAGTCATTAAATCCAAAGGTGCCTGTATCAATATTTTTGCTGTGGCTCCTAACAGGGGTCTATTTTTTAATATGTTGATTTGGCATCAAACATTTTGCTTCCACAGGATTCAGGATCGGCTTCCACTGATCCTGATGACAGCACCTGCCATTTCAGCTTACTCCTAAAGCCCTAGCATTTATGAACCCATGGACAATCATACGAACCCGTGGACATTATCTTATGTGTATATAATAAGTGACTTTAATCACATTTTCTCCATTTTATTTTTTAGTCTTAGAAAATTATGACAAGAATTTTCTCAAGCCAATGATGTGAACCTGAGAAAAGATAGTATCTTTAGCCGTTTGTACTTCTTGTGAAATCATGAAGGAGATCGTATTCGTCTTCCCTCCACTCCCATCCAATCTCTTTTTCCTCATGACTGCCTTAGGTGGTGTGGCATTGCCACATCATGACCAACAAAGACCCTTTTATGTTCTTGATGCCTGATATGTAAGTTGGTGACCACTGACCCTTAGCACAGTCAGGGAAGAAACTCAGGATGGCCCTTCACTGCTTGGTGGACATCATGGCAAAGTCATGACAGAGTGCCACCACTGCACACGCCACAGCCACTCCTCCCCATCACCTCATGAAGTGGTCTTGACTTTAGGAAGCACCCAGGGGCAAGGTAATGGTCCCCATGACTCTTCTACATGCCAGTTCCTGCCTCAGTCTGGCTGGGCACAAATCACGAGCCACTGAAGCAGGAACAAACTTTATTTCTGAACTTCACCAGCACACTCCACACATGCTCCCGGGAACTCTCCCGAATGCGACACGGCTGCTCCAGGAACCACACACCGGAAATCCCTCCTCCAGCACTTCCCCAACCAATGGGAACTCTCTGGGAATCCCCTGGAGAACTCCAAAGTAGTGCAAGAACTCCAAAGTAGCAGGCCAAGGCGGACAGCAGAGGTCTAATACACAGCTTAACATAACCATTATCATCTCAATGGCTTGCTGTTCACCTCTCAACCACTCCTATTCTGGCAAAAATGCCATGCGTCATTCCGACTTGGCTATGGCTCTCAGCAAGTTCCCACCCTTATCTATGTCACATGGTTCTCAGCCAGGCTGCTCAGGAGGTGGTGAGACTTTTTAATATTGATCACCAAACACATAGAGGGCTGATGACCGCAACTCTTGACCCTACAACTGACACGCTGCCTCTGGACGCCTGTACACAGCGAGCAGGAATGATCGATGGGAAAATAGGTTGATTCCACAAGTAATCTGTCAGGCTGTGAATCCAGTGATGGGTTGTGTTCATGGTGTGATTTTTAGTCGCTGGATTTGTAGATGACATCTGGTTTCTAGTGGCTCCTTGGAGCTCTCATGTCTATTCCTGTTGACATCCCAGAGAAGCAGATTTCCCCTGCTCAGAACCCAGCTGCTGAAAAGGGAGCTCAGTCCCATGAGAATCTCTTAGTTGTACTTCAATAACAAGAATCATCTCCCAGATCCCACGTGAGACCTGGATATTGCCATCCATCATTCTGGGTCTAGTACAATCCCCCGCCAACATAATTCACTCAAAATCTGTTTAATTGTGTTAACTAATACAGTTAGTTTCTCATTAGAACTTAACAAAAATTCAACTTTTCTATGCTTTCTCAAACAACCGAACAGTTATTTTTTATTTGAAAACATACCCTGGATGGTATATATAAAAACAAACAAACAATTATTTGAAACTTGACTGTCATGAAAATAGCAAATAAAAAAATTAAGCAGTAAATAAACAGAAGTTTACAGAAGCAAACAGAGAAGTATAGGGATTTTTTACTTAATAAGAGAAGAGGAAAAAAGGCTTGTAAAGTAGGCAACAATGTTATTGAGTTATTTGCTTTTTAAACTTGTTTCTGGTCATGGAGGCAAAAAGGAGAGGATGAAAGTGTATTTATTTTTAGATGTCATTTGAAGTACTACTTAATAATTAAGATAATAAGTACATAATAAAATAACTTCTGTAAATGTCTAGGAGAACACGCGGGAGCCGGGGGCACAGCTTCTCTTGAGGGACTCCCGCTGCCACAGCCCTGTGTGTTTTGATGCCCAAAATAAAACTCATGCATGAAGCCACCTGTGTGCTCCAGACTCAAGGTCTTTTAAGGAGATTCTGCTCTTCTGCAGACCACACAGGGTTTGTCTTTTTTTTTTTTTTTAATTTTTCTTACAGCAGAGATAATGATTTTTTTCCAGCTGTTACTTTTCCCTTAGTGTAGACGAGGCATGTGAGGTTCCTTTTAGGATTCTCAGCCTCTTATAAAGTAATGGTTGCTTTGTGTCAACCAACGATGTGGCACATTGTGGAATGTATCCACACACACATGCATTTATGTATGTGCAAATGTGTACGTTAATACATTTTGGATGTGAGATAATGCAACTAACACACAAAGAAAAATCCTGGGGCATGGAGGAGTGGCAGAAAATGACATTCCTCGGGGCCCTGGCAGATCAGGGACCTTCCCCACAAGAGCAGCCAGATCAGCTTAGGGATCGACTGTCTCAGAGCCTGTGACTCTCCTCCCATCTTGGTCCTTTCCGCACACTTTGCTTCCTTCCTCCTACGGTGGATTTTTCCTCCTGGCTGCAGACAACCTTGGGTTTCTATCCTTCTCATCAGTTGAACTCAGAGGAAAGAGAGTCTGCTCTCTCTCGCAGAGTCCACCTGACAATCCCGGAGCAGTATGAGGAGAGCCAGGGGTACTCGATTGGCAGGCAAGCCAGGAAGGCAGAGCTTGGAGATGACTTAGTTCGGCCCACAAAGGGGAGACATCAGGACCGAAGATGTGGGAAGGAAGTGACAGCCCAATGACAACAACAGGCATCCCACCATCCAATGTGGCACATGCTCTCGGAGCACACCGGTGTCCTCTTGACCCACCTTGGTGAGAATTTCTTAGTTGTACTTCAATAACAAGAATCATCTCCCATGTCCCACGTGAGACCTGCATATTGCCGTTTCATTATTCTGGGTCTAGTACAATCCCAGGCCAACATAATGCACTCAAAAATCTGTTTAATTGTGTTAAATAATGCAGTTTCTCATTCGAACTTTACAAAAGTCAACTTTTTATGCTTTCTCAAACAACCGAACAGTCATTTTTACATGAAAACATATCCTGGATGGTGTATATAAAAACAATTATCTGAAGCCTGTTTAAAAATTTTTGAGTATGTGTCATGAAAATAGCAAAAAGAAAAATTAAGCAATAAAAGAACCTGTGGCCGTGGCAGGTGGTGCTGGCATATTAGTGCTTCTTGCCTCCACCCATTTCTCCATTTGAAGGCTTTCTCTCCACGGTGTGAGCTTTTATCAGCACAGTCAGGCACAGACACAGTGTGGGTGAGCTGACCTCCAGTAACAAAAATCAGTCCTGTCCCAGCAGAGCGTGAGACATGGTAGGTCCCATGGGGCCACCCTGGGGAAGGATGTCCTGCATGGTTTCCCAGAATGTCCTCTACAGGATCGATTCCAGTTGCCTAAGAAATCTGAATTGTTCTTGCTCAGTATTTTGGGATTTAACATAAAGTTGCCTCTAACCTCAAGCACCTCAAATAACAAGGTTTGTTCTCATTCCTGAGACCCGAGGGCCCACCACAAATCATCTTCTAGCAACTGAGCTTCTTTGTTGTTCAGGGCCAACATCAAATGTATCAGTTGCTTTCAGTCACAAGTGACAGAAAGTGGAACCCAATGGCTGCAAGTAGAAAAGAATGCATTGGTCCAGCAACTAAGAAGTCCAGGGCTGACGCCTCTGTGGGCACCACCCGTGCAAGGTTTACTGTGTCCTTAGGGCTGTGTCCTCAACTCTACCAATTTCCAGTTCTTCCCATCTCTTGCTACCAGCTTTTTACTCAAAATATTTCCCAAAATTGGCTGACACAGTGCCCAGTAGGGACGAGAGTATGAGCAGTCCTAGTCAGAGTCCAGATGCCTGCTGTGCTTGATGCAGCTTAGGTCTCAGGCCAGGTGCCACTTAGTGTAAGTCACTCAGGGCTCACTCTAGGAGCCAGGGTGGATCAACCCCATGATGTCTGCGTGGGAGGCTTATAAAGGAGACGGTGGTGAGAGAGGAGGGAACGGAGGCTGGGAGCATGGACAAGGGCCTCCACACCTGTCTCCCAGCCCTGTCACTCTGCCCGCCTTGGTGGCATTTCCTCAGTCTTTTACCTTAGCTCCCTGCCTTCCCAACATACTGTCTAGCAAAAGGTCTATGGTGCTCTCCCACCTCCTGTGGGGAATCTGAGCCCTGGAGTCTATGACCACATTCTCGAAAGCCAACATGCTGGGTGTCTGTCCATCAAACATCACTTGAATTTCTATTATTCAGCCCCGTGGATCTCCCAGAAGGCCCTCCCAGAAGGCCCTCCCTAACTTGCCCATCAGTCCCAAGGCCAGGTCTGTCCCTGGCCAGGACACAGTTCTGGCTCCAACTCCACTTTCTCCTCTATTCCACTTTGTTGTGTGCTGTCAGACTTGATCCAGGATCTGTTAGATTTCTAAAAAAAAAAATAAAAATCCTCAAAATCATATGTTTAGAAAGAGAGAAAATCTACTAAGAGGATTAACAGAGTTATTCAAAAATAACCTACAGATATTATTTTGAAAATGCTGATTTCAACTCTTTTCTAGAAAGAGCAGTAGACATTATACTGTGCTTTACTTACTAATGACAATTTAAGCAAAGCATCTTCAAATAAAGCTGTGTGATGTGATGAGAATAGAATGCCACTGAATCATCTTGCAGGTTCCTTCTAAGTCGAAGATTGAGAATAGCTTTAAATAATTCACCCATGGCTCATCTGTTTATTTAAGGCCTTACTTCTGAAGCGCCTGAGAACAGCTTGTACTTTTTTTTTTTTATCATCTGAAACATCTCATCTGCAGACCCATTTATAAATTAAGCTGCTTTAAAATCCTTTCACCCTTTCTTAAGTGATTCAAAAACAAATTTTACCCCATGGCCCATCTGGTTATTATAAATTATGATTAGCCCAAGCCAGAATAATTAACATTTTATGGTACCAGGAATTACTCTGTAGAGTCAGATTTATATGAATGGTGGAGGTATGCTGGGCATATTCCTTGTTTCGAAGACTGTTTCTCCATGGAGACAAGTATTCCCTTTTAAAAATATTGCTCTCTTACAACTTGTACTGAAAGAAAAAAAAAAGGAAGGGGGAACAGAACTAACGGGCTGGCCTGTAGCTCAGTGGTAGTGCACATGCTTAGCTGCATAAGTGATTGATTAAGTAAAACAACTCAGCATTTGTGATCACACATTTATTCAGCTTTCTTCCTAACGGGCTCAATCTGTGTCGAGAACCAAATACTACCTTTGTCACCCAAAAGGAAAGGAAAATAGAATTTCAGACCTCAAAAAGATCTTGAAGATCTTCACAGGCCGCCAGACATCTGAAAGATGTGCAAGGGTATT
Organism: Urocitellus parryii; assembly: GCF_045843805.1. NCBI lineage: Eukaryota > Metazoa > Chordata > Mammalia > Rodentia > Sciuridae > Urocitellus > Urocitellus parryii. Next base: position 116,376,308 of record NC_135532.1, on the reverse strand, counting down.
TCTAAAAGATGTAATCAGCTCACGGCTAAAATATGCACATAAAAGTTCTCTATTGTCTCCTGCAGATAAAATCTGTCTTCTGCAAAAGAAAAGGCAGTTATATCTGATCATAAAGACCAACCACACTTGCCACGACTGCAAAGCAAGTAAGAGAATAAATACAATGTCAAGATACCACCGAAGATTAGCTCAACAGGCCATCTTGCAACCTCAAAATCATTTTTTTTCTGTCTGATGCTGTGGGTATTTTATTAAGGAAATAAAGTAGTACATTATTTGGTGAACCATCTTTCTGTGATTCTCCAAAAATTTTCCTCCTAAGTGGAAATATTAATACATTTCTTGTTTTTCATACCATGACACTGAATAGGGTACAGATTTACCTTACGTTTCTTTAAATCAACATGTTTTGACCACTCTCAATGATTTTTGAACACTGATACAAATGTATGCCTGACTGTCCTGGATATTTTAAATACTGAGCCGTGTCCCTTGTTGGAGGTAGGCTATTGTCATTGCTGCATTCTCACGGTGGCTTAGACACTCTCTGTCACCGCACATACAGGCTGTTATGTTCATGTGTCTCTCTCCCTCCTGGTCATCAGAGGATCATTGTGCTCATGCCTGGGCCCGTGAGGCTGTAGGAATCCTACGCACGGAAAAGCCACTAAGACGTGGCCCTGCACCTTGCACCTTGCACATTATGACCCAGCTCCTGAGCCCTCTCTCCACTCTCCAAGACTACAAGTCAGCAAGCATGGCTCAGAAGAGGTCTCACACGTGTTGTCTTTGGCTCCCACAATATTTAAGAACAAATTGGACCAATATTTTAAAATGTGGGTGGTTTCATACAAATCTCAGGATTTCAGTTGCTCTTCAAAAATAGGGAGGTCTAGCAGTGGTTGTCCCAATGTCGCAGGTGTGTTGACTAACTACTGCTGGGCAAGCACTGGTCCCTTGCAGAAGACAGTCCTCTCCTTTACCTCAGTCCCCACTGCTCCCTACCGTCTCCCCGACACCAAGACCTGCTGTCAGTAGCCGATTTTTTTTTGGTATATAAATATTTTTCTATACCCTTGTTTTTGTTTTTAATTTTTACAAGGAGGAGGAGGAGGAAGAGGAGGGGAGAGAGAGAGAGAGAGAGAGAGAGAGAGAGAGAGAGAGAGAGAGAGAGAAAGAAAGAAAGAAAGAAAGAAAGAAAGAAAGAAAGAAAGAAAGAAAGAAAGAAAGAAAGAAAGAGAGAAAGAAAGAAAGAAACCAGAGAGCTACATGATTTTTTGAGGGGGGTGGCAGGAGGGAACCAGGGATTGAACTCGGGGGCACTCGACCACTGAGCCACATCCCCAGCCCTATTTTGTATTTTATTTAGAGACAGGGTCTCACTGAGTTGCTAAGCACCTCCATGTTGCTGAGGCTGGCTTTGAACTCTCAATCCTCCTGCCTCAGGCTCCTGAGCTATTGGGATTACAGGCGTGGCCACTGCACCTGGCCTACATGATTTTTAAAGTAAGCAAACCTGCTTTGTTTGCCTGTTCTCCTGAGCTAGTTCAGTGGCCTTCTGGGCACCACATTCAACACACTCTGGTGTGTGCCTATCTAGCCAGTCTCCCCACCTCCACTCTCTCCCCCACTTAACCTTCACCTAGTGTGGTCACGGTGCTATCACTCTTTGCTAAGACCTTGAACGGTGGCAGTAGTAACAGTAGTAGCCACTACACCAACACCAGCCGATGTTGACTGAATGCCAGTGACAACTAGCAGCCCACACCACTGTTCTAGGTTCTCCGCCTATTTTGACACTTGGCTCTCTCAGCCAAGGGGTCAGTACTGTTCTTGCCAATCTCTGCAGAGCTCCTTGGGGTCTCCTGGCTCCCTGCAGCTTTACTCTCCCCACTTCTCTCTACCGAGGCCTTCCTGTTGGTGCTGGTACTGAGTACTGTACCAACCACCCAGTGCAGCTTAGAAGAGCAGAGAAGTCCTGCCCACAGACAAAGCTTCCACCAATAAGAGAAGACTCGGGCCACATCCTTCCCCTCAGAAGTTACAGAAGCCCTTTGCACTGACCTTGAGTGGTGGCCAGCCCCTGTCATGGGTTACACACCCTCCTGCTGTCCACGCCCTCCCCGTTCTGCCCAGGAGTGTACTCCCTGGTCTCGTGGTGGTGGGTCCTTGCACATGCTTGCTCTGGCTCTGCTTCTGGGAAACTCAGACCGAATGGTCTACATTCCCCCTTCCCTTATTTCATTCCACCTCATGCACTTTGCCGTGAAAGGCCACCTCATCATTTCACTCATTTTTTGTTTGCCATAGATGGAAAACAGGAGCTGAGGATGTAGTTCAGTGGTAGAGTGCTTGCCCAGCATGCTCAAGGCCCTGGGTTCCATCCCCAGCACCACACACACACACACAAAAAAAAAAAAAGAAAAGAAAAGAAAAAGAAAAAGAAAGAAAGAAAGAAGAGACAGATGGAAAGACAAACTGGAGCTCAGGTAGTCATGGACTGGAAGGACACTGAGGTATTCCCTGTGTCAGGGGAGGCGCGAGGGCTGAGGAAACCAGAAACAGTGCCCTCATGCACTCTCCCATCCTCTCTTTCTCACCCCCGCTCTTATTGGCAGAGTGCTTGCATTTCTCTGCTGTGGTCCAGCATCTTGCAAGAAGCATGAGGCATGGTGGACCAGAGTTCCCAGTATACATCTCCCACATCGACAGTGGCCACTTTTTTCTTTTCTTTTTTTTTCCTTTTATTTTTTTTTTGGGGGGGGGTAATGGGTATTGAGCATCCTAGGGATGCTTTACCACTGAGCTACACCCCCAGTCCTTTCTATTATTTTTTATGCTCGGATCCTAGAAGGCATTATGCAATTACAAGAGGGTGGGGCTGGGAGGCAAATCCCCACCCTGGGCCCCTCAGAGCGCACACACCCTTCCGAGCATCAGTCTCATCATCATAAAGCAGGTACTGGAGTGTCCACCTTGGGAGAGGTAATTTCTGAAGCACACAATGGGGACTCCGCAAAGGCCACCAGCCAAAGCAGCACCTCCCTCGAACATTTCTGTGCCCCACTCTGTCTGTTGTACCATTTGCTCACCTGATTGAGCGAGCTCTCCTCAGGGCAGGGAGCCTCTTACTTCTCTTCTAGCCATCTTAGCCCAGGTACGTCACCCAGCCCACTGGAGTAGGAGAGTCAATACGGGTTAAAACATTAACTTCAAATGTCACTCGATAAAGTGTTGGGTTTTCATTTGTGTATCAGTACTGCCTTTTTTTTTGAAAATGACTAGCTCTTCCTTGGATTCAAGCAAAAGTCAGCCTTCCCCCAACTGTGTCATGAAGGAAGACTTCTCTCTCTCAAAAGCTCCCACATTCCTTGTGTAACAAGCACTGTTGGAAATAATTGAAATAATAAGAAAAAACTCTGTCTGCCCTCAAATGGTTGAATATTAACTGGTTGATGTAGTTATTTAATTTTCAGATCTATGTCCCTATATAGTTGTTCCCACATGTTCTCCATACGCAGAAATAATAAATGGCTTTAAAATTGGCTCTTTCCCTACTCTTGTTTCCTTGAGCTCACACCCATGATGCAAGTGGGAACTGTCCATATGCATTCGATTACATGAGGACGGCGTGTATGTTTCCTTCTATTAATTACAGTGACTCTAAAATTTATAAAGTATTTCCTTCTCCACCCCACTGGCCATATTCTTACATTGGTTACATGTCCTCGATTTAGCAGAACTGGAGCACAGAAATGTTTCAGATGCGTAAATAAGCAGCTTTAGCCCCGTTGATTTTCAGGATTTTATGTATGAAACTTCTTATTTCTCAAAATTTTAAAGAAGATGTGCTTATATGAATGATTTTTAAAGCCCTACTTTAAAATAATAATATTTTAAAAGCTACCATTTTATTATTGTTTCTGAAAATAAAAATAAAAAATAAAAAAACAACAAAGTAAGTCAAACGTAAACGTCATTTTGTTACAGCCTTTTGTATCGTTAAGGCTTAAATTGTGGGCGAGCCTTCCTTCCTTCCTTCCTTCCTTCCTTCCTTCCTTCCTTCCTTCCTTCCTTCCTTCCTTCCTTCCTTCCTTCCTGAATGTGTTCCGTTCAGGGCAGGGCCTTGTACCTCCAGGCAAGCACTCCGACACCTGAACTGCTTCCCCAGCCAGCAAACCCACACTTTCTTTGACCCTTGTAATGAGTTCCCCACAATTTGTAAGTCCTGTGTACCTGAAGGTGCTGTGTGAAATAGAGAAGCCCACCTGCTGTGGGCACCTTAAACCAGCTCAGAGCTAGAAATGTCCAGCCAGCCTCCTTCGCTCATTCTTTCACCAGGACAGCACTTTATCATCTGCGACAAACGGAAACAGTGCAGACTTCTGGTGCTGGGTACCACTGGCCTCCCCGGACGGACCTGCCTAGAAACCGGGACTGTGGAGGTGGAAGAAGCTCCAGATGTAGAGACCAAGAGGTCACAGGCCTCCACTTTGCACATGAGGAAATAGTTCTGGCAAGACCAACGCCGAGATGTGTTGAGTGACTTTCCCGTGTGTGTAAAGTTAGTGAAGGAGCTTGTGTGCCCTAGAACACCGACTGTTCTAGGAGAAACTTGTAATCTGAGGAGGCAGCCATCCTGGGTTTACTATTACCTCCACCCCAAATTCTGAAATGACAGAAACATATCCTGAAGTCTTGGTCCCATTCCATCCTGTGACATGCAGGACCTCACTGGAACAGGACTCCAGATAGTGTGCATAGACTCATAATCTTTCTTTTCCATCATCCAAATGCCAATCCTTTATTGTCTGCCCAGCCATATTGGTTAAACCAATCTCTCCTCCATGGTGCGTTGATTTAATCCTTGCAGGAGGACTTACTTGTTAAAAGAGTTTTATTTACCCCAGAATGGCTCTCATGGTAGCCGGAACAGGCTGGGGGCGGGCCAAATCCAGGCATGAAATGAAATTTATTTTGGTGTCTGCTTCAGAACTTGCATGTAAGGGTGCTCAGAGGAGACATTCTTCTGGAAGGGAGCCTGCCCTGTGGGGCTTTTGTGTGGCTTCATTTGCATAGCGAACCCATTGTTCTTACATAGCTTTGACAGAAAACATGCTCTGTGGGAACAAGAATGGAAACCTGGCCAAGCCACCCCTTGACACATCAATGGATTATTGTACTTTTCAAAAGGGGTAGTATTAGGCTTAAGGAGTTCATCCAAAATTGGCTTTCACTTTGTCACAGTTCCTGCCTTCCCAACCCCAGTCACAGTTGTCCTAGACTTTTCCTGAAATAAACACGGTCACCCCCACCAGGAGTACTGCCCTCAAACACCCTACAAAAGCAACTCTAACAGAAGTGGAAGGTAGGGCCAGTTCATGCAGAGCTGGCTGGACCATTTTCCACTTTAAGAATTGATTAGAAAAGCAGAATTTTAATATTATGACTTACAGATATTTTCTCCACCATGGAAGGAGAGCTAAACTTGACACATGAGACTGGAGATCAGCCTGGGCCTCCGTTCTCCCCCCTGATCCCACCCCCCCGCCACGTGGCCCATAGCATCTGGTAAATAAGGCAGGGATTCTGTGTGAGTGGGGGGTCCGTTCACACCTTAGAGCAGACCGCTGTCCATCTCAGAATAGCCAAGTGGCCAGTTAGCTGGAGCAAGTTATAAATTCCTTGAAGCTTATACTTAAATCTCATCCAGATTATTTTCCCTCTGCTTCCTGTCCAGGTACCAGCGTAAAACAGGTGCTCAACAAATGCTTCCTAAAAGAAACCGAGTTCTGAACTGAGTTTACCAACTCTTGAGAAAACATCATAGTAGGCACGTCGTTTCTCTACCCCATGTCACCTCAACTGGCCCTCTCCTTTCCATTTCTACTTGTGCTCCATTTGTCTCTTATTAATCATATAATTTTATTAATTATTTGATTAATAATTTCATAATTATGTTTTAGGAAAAATATGCCACTTACAGTTTTATATTTAAGCTTTTTCATGTAAGTTCTTGAAGTCTTGGTGTACGTTTTCCATATATTTTGAAAACATACACTTTAAATATCCATAGTCAAAAACCTGGCAATTTACCATAGTCATTAGCCCTCCTCCTAGCTCCACTGCCCAGGGGTGTTCTGGATAACCTCTCAAGACAGCTTGCTCCTTGCAGTTTGCAAACCTGATCTGATGAATGTGACCCCGCACCTGCCTGGATCAAGCTGAGCTTGCACCCATGCTCAAGGCAGAAGGCGCAGGCTGCTCCTCTGGCTTTACCATGCTATCCTCCCTGACCCTAGCAGTCACTCCAGCTTAGCTTCTCATTGAGTTCTTCCATCCTTTTTGAAGCTTTTCTCACACCTTCCCTTAATGCTTTGTCACACTGGGGCAAGGCTGGGTGTCTTCGTCGGTGGTCTAACTTTAATGGCACAAAGGGTTACCACAGTTGAGGATCCCCACCCCTCTACCCAGGAGAGCAGGCACCCTGACCACCTCCATCCCCTCCATGGCCACAACAATGCCCTACCATCCTCCCACACAACTGCAACAAGTCTTTCTCCAAAATTCACTTCATTGCCAATGCAGGCCTATGATTAGAAGAGATGATTCTGAAATCACTGTTGGGTTCAAATCTTGACTCTACCACTTAGTCCCCACATGACTTCAAACAGTTCAGCCTCCCAGGCCTCCTGAGATGGGAATAAAAATGAGAGGTAGGTAGGTCGATAGATAGATGATAGATGATAGATATATAGATAAAGGGGTTATAATAAAGATTAAATTTGATAATACATGCAAATCACTTAGAACAATAGTGTACAACTTTTGTTTGTTTGGTACTGGGGATTTAACCCAGGGCCACTATGCCAATGAGCTACATACCTCAGTCTTTTTTTTTTTTTTTTTTTCATTTTTGAGACATGGTCTTGCTAAGTTGTCCAAACTGGCCTAGAACTTGCAATCCTGCCTTGGGTTTCTGGAGGTGCTGAGATTAAAGCCATGTCCATCATGCCCAGCCAAAACAAGCTCTTAATAAATCTACCCATTCTTGTCCCCATCCCCACCCTCCATTTTTTATGAAGTATACATGTGAGAATTGCAAATTCACAAGACTTACAAATAAAAGAAACTGAAAATCAACTAAGTCAGAGCTAAAGATATTCAAATGCTTCTGGGTGTGCTGGTCAGCTTTCCACTGTTGTGCCCTAGTGCCCATGATAAAGGCCAGGCTCATTGGCCCACAGGCTGAGGGGTTTCAGTCATGCTCACTTGGCCTGTGACTTGGAGCTGTGGCATCACAGTTCATGGTGGGGGAGCACAGGGGAAAGCTGTTCAGCTCATGGCATCTGGAAGCAGAGGAGAGGAAAGGCCAGGCCCCAACGTCCCCTCAAGGGCACACCCCAGTGACCGGACTTCCCTCCTCTCGGCCTGGCCCTTAAAGGTTCCACCATTTCCCAATAATGCTAGGGCCAGGGATCGAGCCTTCAACACAAGGGCCTTTAGGGGACAACAAACCCAAACTATAGCAACCAGCAATATATTGGATGTGATTGAAGTAAACTTGCAGGACAAGGCAGGGAGGGAGGACCTGGCTGGAGATCACCCTAGCTGCTGAGTCCAGCTCATGCCTGTCAGGAGCTCGCATTCCTAGATATTCTTCCAAGAGAAGCCAGAAGTCCAGGTTCATAGTGACAGTTGATTCAAACCCTTATAAAATGCCGTTTCTTTTTTTTTTTTTTTTTAATTGTAGCTTCTACTTTAGAACCTGGAATCTAATCATGTCTCATTTGAAAACTGAGAAAATGGGATTAGAAGAAAGTGCCGCACCCGGTGATGCACACGGGTGGTTCATGACAAAACTCATGTCCCCCAGACTCACTCCAAAGACCTCGACACCCTTCTCTACAGTGTTTTCCCCCTTTACATCTGTCTCTGGTGGTGAAGGTAGCCAGGACCTGGGCTCCTGGCACAGGGGCAGGCAGGGGCTGCTGGGAGTTGGGCTTCTACAAGAAAATGGTGACTTCAAACCTTGGAATGAGTGATGAATTATGGGTGAAGCCGCCAGAGCCAGGCTCGATGCCTAAATTTCTACCATGGATGGGGTCCCCTTCCACGGAAAGGGAGAATTCAAAAATTTGCCCGGCTGTGTAAGACCTCGGTTAAAGGAAAGAACTGGAAAATAAACACATAATAAAACTGCCTACTCCAATTGAGCCTGTGGATCCAAATTCCAAAATGCATGAAGAATTTTAGTGCGAAGAAGCACCAGCAACAGGATCAATAAGCAGAGCATGAATTCAATAAGATGAACTGCACAGAACTGTCTGAAACCTTGTTCAGGATTTTCAAAGTAATAAAGGAATGACATCATTTAAAATAAACAAGAAACTCTGAAGTAAAAGCAGATGAATGGGGCAAGACAGGGCGACGGGAAAAGAGCAATTAGAAATATTGCCAATAAAAACATAGTCACTAAAATAAAAGCTCAATAGATTGCTTTTTCCACATAATGGTTATAGTAAAATAGAGAATTGTTGAATCTAAAAAGTAGTACTTAAAGCATTCACCCAGAATACAGTACTGGAGGGAAGAATCTGGTTTTTTTCTAAATACGAAGAGTAGTTAAGAGAAAGAAATATTAGATGGAGAGCGCCCAATGTAATGGAAATTCCAGAAAGAATGATGAGAAAGATTCATGGAGCAGAAGTCCTTCAAGTACATTGCCCAAAATGTTTCTGGAGTTGCAGAAAAACAAGAGTCCTCAGATGGAAAGCGCTGAGTATTAACAGAGTAGAGAAACATTCATCTGCAGCCAGCACATCCATGTGTGTCAAAGAAAGATAAAAAAAAAACCTTAAAAACGTGTAGAGAAAAGACTGATTACCTACAAAAAAGAGAAGTAATTCGATTTATCACCAACAGAAGCTAAAAAGCATGCAGTTTTATCTCAAGCACTTATGGAAAATCTAGAATTGTGCACAGAGCCAGACTATTTCACTTGCATTTCTAAGCAAAGAAGAAAATCACTTTCAGACTCACCAGAGTTCAGAGTGCCACATTCTAAGAGGAAGAGAAGGAGGGAAGGAGAAAAGAAGGAAGGGAAGGTGATTTTTAGTCAGCTTTTTCACTGCTGTGGCTGAAAGGCCCAACCAAAACAATGGTACAGAAGGAGAAGTTTATCTGGGGGCTCATGGTTTCAGACTTCTTAGTCCATAGAAGGCCAGCTCTATTCCTCGGAGCTCAAGGTGAGGCAGAACAGAGCATCATGGTGGAAGAGTATGGCAGAGGGAGGCAGCTCACATCATGATCAGGAAGAAGAGAGAAGACCTCCACTTGTCAGATACAAATATACACCCCCAAAGCCACACCCCACAATGCCCACCTGCTGCAGCCACACGTGACCACTTCAGTCACCATCAGTTAATCCCATCAGGGGTGAATTCACTGATTGGTTAAGGCTCTCACAACCCAATCATTTCTCCTCTGAAACTTCTTGCATTGTTGCATGTGAGCTTTTGGGGAACACTTCACATTCAAACCATAACAGAGAGAGGGATAAATGGATGGAAGGGAGAGAGAAAAGGGGAAAAAAGAAGGAAGAAAGCAGGCACAAATTAAGCAAGCAGGTGGCATAGTCAGGTGCTGGCAATTGCTGGATCTTTTCCATGGGTATGTGGAAGTCATTATGCTATTTTTCTACCTTTGGGTATGGTTAAAATGTTTTTAGAATAAACAGTTGTTTGCATATATAGAACCAACCTGGCTCTGTTGTGGAGAAAGAATTGGAAGGAGCAGAATTAACATGGGACTGGCTGCTGGAGGCTGCTCCAGTTACCAGGGACAGACAGGTAGTTTGGAGTAGGATGGTGGCAGCTGAGACATAGAGAAGAGGAGAAGAGTAAGCAAACGATGTGCAAATGGTGGTGCTGGACTGGAAAAAGTGTCTGAAAGAAGGTCAAGTTCAAGTCTGACTGTCAAGTGTCTGGCTTGAGCTGCCCTGGCTGGAACCATGGGAGAAGGTGTAATTTCGGGGATGACAGGTGAGCAAGAAATTGGGCTCTGAACACAAGAACCAGCCAAGTGGGGCTACCTAGTATGTGACGTGAAGCCTGAGTCTGGGGCAGGGTTTGGATGGGCCTGGGATAGTCATGGATATTATAGGAAACCCTGGGAATGGGCAAGAGAGTTTGAGGTCAAGAGAATGAGGACCCAAGGACAGGGGCCCGAGGAACCCAAGCATCTACAAATCAAGCAGAGGAGACTTTTGTTAAAGGTGGCCAAGCAACAGGAGTATCAAGCACCCAGATCTTGGTTTCTAAATGCCATTCACTCATCAGTTAATGAGATGTAATTAATTAAGTCAAGTAGCAGTGTAGATCCTTAGTCTGAAGCCGCTGGTGTTCTTGCAAGAAGAGACACAGACATGAAAGAGCATGACACATGGCAGCAGAGGCAGGGACCAGGGTGAAGCGGCCAGAAGCAAAGGGCCACCCAGGATGGCTGGCAAACAGTAGAAATGAGGGGGTGGGGCGGGAGGAAGGGCCTCCCTCCTCTCAGAGAGCAGGGTCTGTTCCGCCCTGACTTTAAACATGGAGCCTCAGAGCTAGAGTTAGAGCTCCATTGTCTAAAATCACCCAGTTTTTGGCAATTTGCTGCGGCTGCACAGAGAGCCAAACATGCTATTCATTCACTAATTCATTCACTCAGCCACACACAGTTGTTTTTATTGTAGTTTTTTTTTTAAAGCTATTTCCATTGCTTCTCTCCTTCCTTTCCTGAATTCCAGTCCTAAAGCTCTGGGGCCCAGGACTGTTCCCTACCAGCCCCAGGTACTGGAATCTCCAAGTGGAGCCAGGAGGTAGCCGGCATGGGGAAGCAAGCAGAGCAGGGCTGGCTCTGGGGACAAGAGTCCCACCAGGGTGAAGAAGCTAGCTACCCAGGGGACCCTGCATGAGGTGTCAGGGCTAGAGTGAGAGGGAGACATGCACTGAGGCAACAGATGCAGAGGGTCAGACCTGGATGGGGGGGCAGGGAGTGTGCACAGGCAACATCCAGGCACAAGGATTAGATAGACACCATGTCTACAAGGTCCACATCCATGGCTTTGACCAAGAGAGGATCAAAAAATAGTTTAAAAAAGAAAAAATTGCATCCATACTAAACATGTGCAGACTTTTTATTTTGTCATTATTCCCTGAACTTTTATTTTGTCATTATTCGGTGAACTTTTATTTTTTCATTATTCCCAATATAATACAACACTCATTTACACAGTATTTACATTGTAGTAGGTATCATAATTAATCTAGAGATCATCTAAATATACTGGAAAGCATGTACAGGAGAGGTGCGAAGACAGCATAATGTTATATGAAGGACTTGAGCATCCTTGGATTTTGGTATTTGTGTGTGGTGTGTGTGGGGGGGTGGCTCTGAAACCACTCTCCTGGGGACAGTGAGGGACAACCTTACACTAAGGAAAACAGAGGCCAAGTTTTCCACTCTCAAAAAATAGAATTTAAAAAGGAGGAGAATAAACTTCAATAGACTGGAATTGGAAGAGGTATTGGTGTGAGCTTCATCCTTTAAATATAAATAATATACAGCAATTAATATAGGTATAAATCGAATGCACACACACACACACACACACACACACACACACACTCACACACACACACATACCTCTTAGCTCAGTTCCCTGAGAAGGCATCAGGAATACCTAATGCCCAGGTCTTTGTTTCTAAATATTTTTCTCTACTGAAAGGAAACAGAGACTTCTTGTGAAAATGGCAAATTTCAGGACTGGGTCAGGGAAAATACAATTAATTTTTTCAATTTGTCTAAAAATCACCCAGTTTTTGGCAATTTGCTGCTGCTGCACGGAGAGTCAAACACACTGTTCATTCACTAATTCATTCACTCATTCAAAGTACTCAAAATACTATAGAAATGGGTCCAAAGAACACAGATAATCAACTTGCAGGGGCTCCACTGTCCAAACTGGAGAAATTTTGGACATCAAAATAAATAATACACCAGGTGTGGTGGTGCACGCCTGTAATCCCAGCAGCTTGGGAGGCCGAGGCAGGAGGATCACAAGTTCAAAGCCAGCTTCAGCAATGGCAAGGCGCTAAGCATTCAGTGAGACTCTATCTTTAAATAAAATACAAAATAGGGCTGGGGATGTGGCTCAGTGGTGAAATGCCCCTGAGTTCAATCCCCAGTACTCCCAAGTAAATAAGTTAAAATGTCATTAATAAATGATAGCTCATTGAATCAAACAAAAACTATGAATCCAAAGAAATGGGAGTAAATGAACACATTGAAAAATGAGAAAGAACAAGATACACTCATAATCTTAAAGACTTAAAAGATGTTAAAGAATTAAGTCTTAACTCCCAATAAAATATTTATAAAATTAGAAAGTAGCAGGTTAACTTTACAGTGGAGGAACTTGGCAATCACCATCTCGACTAAATGGTGACAAGGAAAATCCTGAACAAGGGGCACATTGAAGTCATGTGTCACCTGATCAGCCACAACAGGAAGAGTACCACTTCTGTGATAATACCACCAGCGATGTGCACCCTGAGCCTGACCATAAGAAAACAGACGAACTGGACCCAAGGAACATTCTGCAAAACAACTAGTTGGTCATCTTCCAAAATATCAAGGTGATGAAAACAGAAAAAAGACTGGAAAATGGTCCTGAGAGAAGGTGACTAAAGTGATGTGGCCACTAAATGCAGCACATGATTGTGAAGTTTATATTTTGCAATAAATGACATTATTGATACGATTGACAAAGATATTCTGGTTCTGTGGAGTCTGGGGTTTAGGTGATAGTGATATAGCAGTTAGGAAATACACATCAAAATACTCAGAGAACTCAGGACATCTGCAAACCTGCATATCTGCAAATCTGCTCTTAAATGATCCAGAGAAAAAACATGTTCCTTGTACTTGGCAACTTCTCCACAAGTTTGTGATTGTAGAAAAATTATTTTCAACTTCCTGTGTATGAGGCATATTTTGAGATATGGTCTAGATACCATGCTCTAGAAGATTTTACACCTCCATACAAGGAACTTATAACTCAGCAAGGAAGTTGAGACATGCAAACTTAAATCCCTGGTAGATCAATAGAACCAAGAACTAGATTTGACTGAAAATAACAGAGGTTTTGCCATTCAATATATCACAATATTATTAAGAAAGGTTAATGCTCCTTAAAAATAATTAATCTGGGGGCTGGTAGAGTGCTTGCCTCCCACGTGTGAGGAACTGGGTTGGAGCCTCAGAACCACATAAAAATAAATAAATAAAAGATATTGTGTTCATCTGCAACTAAAAATATTGAAAAAAAACACAAATACTCTGCCTTGATCCAACTTATGTACAGTATTGGATCTATGAAGAATTATTCATGCTTAAATCCAATTCTCCAGTAGCTGACTAGGAATTGAAGGCATCAGTCTTACCAATGGCTCAACAAAGTACATTTATAGCAGAATTCATAAGTGAAGAAAAATGAAGCTCCAAAAACAAAAATAAAGGACTATTTGTTTTATATCCACTTTCCCTGTTTTCAGAATTGCAAACATCCACAGAAAGCTCATTTCTAAGACAGAGATGCACCGAGGATATGGGTGAGCCCAATTTTTCAAGACTCCTGATAAAGTCACAGAAAGAATCGATCACTAGAGGGCACAGCTGGGTCGTTCTCGACATGTCCATGGATGGAAATGTCTTCAGTTTTATATCCAAAAGGAGTTCATGCCATCACTTCACCCTTCAAATGCAATAGATGTGTGAGTGAGTTTCCAAGCAGGTGCAAAGCTTTGCTGATGGTTTGATGGAGGGAAAATCTCAGCACATTTGACGTTCTCTGATGTTTCTCTGGCTCTCAGATCATGTTGATTACACGGTAGCATTTAAAATGGGATAATGTATTCTGGTTTTTAAACTTCATTTCTTTAGGGTTTTTTAAATGCATAACTGCATAGCCTGCACTGCAGACACCATTGTCTTGCTGGTTTCTTTCCATTTATATTCACTTTCAACTTTTTACTTAAGTAATTAAACTTAAGGAGTTAAAAAAATACCCTGTTACTCAGAGGATCACATCTGTGCTATGCTTGCTGCTGAATAGTGGAGTTTTGACATCTCAGTGCTTGATATTCTGCAGAGTTTTCTGTTTTCTCTCAGGTGTCCTGTTCTGTCAACTAGCAGTCCTGAGCAGTGTTGACCAGGCTCCTGTCCTGCTCAGTAGCCTATGGGGGGCGCTGTGCATGTGGGCTGAAGGCTGGCTTTTGTCCATGCTCTGCACACCACGCCCACCCTGGGGGCCTCTTCACCCCATGCTCCTCCCCCACTTACTCCTTCCTTTCTCAAAAACAGCCCAATCCCAAGCACTGAGCGACACAGGGTAGGGTAGGAAAAAAGTAACACACACACAAGAACTTTACAGTTTAGTTATGGAGAGAAGCACAAGGCTGGGGACTGGTCCCTAACACCCAGGCTATTCAACTGGCAACAGCAGCCTGTGCTCTAGGTTCTCCAGAACAACATCAATTCAGAATATTTTGCCTTAATATCACTTTATGTGCTCAAATAGTGCTCAGCTGCAACACATTTAAGGGTTCTCAGACTTGGATTAGGACAAGTTTTGCCACCTATTGTGTGAATTTAGGCACTCTTAATTTCCCTGCAATTCAGATTCCTCATCTGTAAAATGGGATAGATCGTACCTACAATGCCATGTTCATATGAAAATTATATTCTCTGGAAAAACATGCAGCAAGTATTTAACTATAATGGACCATTACATCATAATGTGTCAGAATATATATGAAGTTTTCTTTTCAGCGGATTTCATGGTTGTGGCTAAGTATCAGTTACTGTGCTAAGTGCTGCATCAATCAGTTATTGCTCTAAACGGGCCTACCACCTAACATTGATACTAACATTAGCATTATAAGTGGGCAAGAGTGCATCTATGTGATAAATGTATATATGCATAAATAAGTGGAATGACTTAGAGGAGGCAGTCCTGAAGATTTCAGCCATTAGGAATGCAGAATCAAAGTTTAAAGGCCATTGACAGGTACGGTCGTGCGTAGCTCAGTGACAAGGACGTGTTCTGAGATGAGTTGCTGGGAGGGTCATTGTTGTGTGAACATCTTAGAAGGTACACCAGCTTTAGAGGATGGCCCACTACACGTCTAGGCTGTGTAGCAATAGCCACCATCATATCCTGTGGTCCATGGTGACCAAATCCCCATGCAGTGTATCTCTGCTTGCATGTTGACTAATTACTGTCTCCTGTTAAAAGACTCTTCAGTGGTGGTGTAAGTTCAGCATCATGGGACCTGGAAATGCATAATAAATCTTGACAGCTGAAGCATAGTTAGGGATTTATTGGTGAGGAAAATAGGGGGGAAATTTTTCAGGCAAAGATCCTGATGGTGAGCTTTGGGTAAACACAGTCATGTTGAACTCTGGCCTCATCCCTGTCTACTGTGTGGCCTCTGTCTCCCCGTGCTGCTTCTCCCCCCCAGGACTGCCTGGATCAGTCGTTAATTCACTGAGGTCGTGCTCCCTGGTTCACTACCTCGTTCTAAATCTTCTTTCCTCATTTCACCATGGAGGATGCTGACTAGATCTCACTGGCCTGGTGAAGAAGATAAGGTTGCTGTAGGTCTGGTTCTTTTGTTATTGTAGCTCCGTGTTTGTCCATGCTTCAGCTGGACTTTGGTCCCTTATGACCATTCACTGTATATGGATTTTTGGGACCAGGTGTCTGCCTTCATGGGCTTCTGGTCTCTGGCTCTGGACTCTCACTACCTACGGTGGGCACTGGATTTTGTGCACCCACATGGCCCTGCTCTGGGCCTCTCAGCACCACTTGTCGCAGCATCCTGGTGACCTGTGGTAACCCACGTGGTTTCCTTCACATGGCTCTGGAGTCTCTGGCCGCCTCAGCAATGTGTCTCTTTGCTGGAGCCATGGGGTAGAGTACCATGTGAGGTAAAGAAAGCCAGGTCCGTGAACTCTGTTGGAACTTGGCAGGGGAGACTTTTCTTTTAGATTTGGAGCTGAAATTGCCAAAGGCCACAATTAAAGCAGCCACCTGGCCGAAGCCAGTGTCGTAAAACATAACCAAAAGTTAGTAACAAGGAATAGCTTTCTGAGGACTTCTTTTTAGCATCTGATCCAACAATACCTGATACTTACCCTGAATCTTTCAGTATCTGAGCCCATAGATGCTCCTTTTCCCTCTAGCCCCTAACACGAAGAGTCCTGAGACCTCTGAGTTTTGTCAGCTTGTGTACTCTCAGCAGGGGTGGCCTCCTCAAAGTTCTAGCCTTGCTGCCTCCACTCCAGGGAGTTTATCATGACTACGAAATAAACCCAGCTGCTTTTTTAGATATGCTGTGTCCATGACAATTGTGCAATTCTCCCTATGCTTATGAGCAATTCCACACTCTGAAGCATGTGGAAAGAACCAAGTAAGGTGAGTCTACCACTGACTTCCCATTTTTGAAGGGCTTTGCCTTCATCCACCTCCTTTCAGTACCATCTTACTAGTACTTCTAGTACTAACTCCTAGTAACTTAGTGCTACTCTTAGTACTAACTCCTAGTAACTTAGTACTACTCTCAGTACTAACAATGGCAGGAACAAGAGCAGAAATTTATTGAGCATCTGTTGACAGCAGGCATTGGAGCACTCATGGGGTGTGGTTAATTGGCTGCAGTCCTCATTTTTAAATAAGGGGCTAGAATGGAGCCTAATACAGTAGATTAGAATGGGGTGGTAACAAAAAGAAGAAACCATAATGTGTCTAACAGAGTAAGACACATTGATAGAACATAGTTATATAAAGACACATTAATATAAGGTAGTTATATTAATAACTACCTAATATAAAGTAGTTAATATTAAACCACTTTGGGAATTGTTTTCTGGTGTAACAGTATATTACAAACAGAGTCCTATTCCCCTGAAAGCTTTTTTGGAACAGCATTTTCAATGGCTGCGATGTGACCTTTTGTTTGTATCTCACCAGTCTTAGTCTGTGAGACACTTAGGTCATTTCCATCTTTTTACTATTTATAACAGCAATTAGCAGCTTATGCCAAAGTCTATGGAAAAATATTTCTGGGATGGGAGTTGAGTCAAATGGCATATATATTGTGATCTTCAAGGAGTTTAAACCAATTCGCATTTTTCCCCAGCAATCGCTTTAAGTCTGGCATTTATAACCGTTGACTGTTATTTATCAGGACTTTTATAGAAACCTATTTGTAGGGAAAGTCATGGTAAGACCAGCGGCAGCAAAGCTACTGTGCAAATGTCATAGAACATCTGGCGTTTGACCCCACATCCTTGCTCCCTCTCTTTCCTGCCCTTGACTCACTTGAAGTCCCCATGGAACCCCAAGTTTCCTGTGGTCCATGGATGCCCCCTGCAGACCTCAGCCAAGTCTGTGTCTGGATGAGCAGGAACTGAGCACGATGTTCTTCTATTTTCCCAAGCTGATGTGAGTGAGGTGCAACAATTCTGGTTGATTTGATTGCTGTAGCAGACTCTGGTAGGTATTATTTAAAAATACTCAAATAATCTCACCACCGTTCTCTTAACAACATCCTCTTCTTTCTCTCTCCTTTCTTCAGGAGATGCCCCATAACTCTATGGTCCTAAAGGGATGCCCATTTTGGTGATGCCTGGTTCTCCATGGTGGGCGAGACAAGATCCAGTCTTAACAATAGCACCGTCTGTTGGACATAAAAATTGACCCAAGGGGCAGACAGAGGACACAAGAAGTGTCAACAGAGTCTCTCTCTGAGGCTAGTATATAAATGTTGAGAGAAGTCCCTTCTTCCCAAAATTATGACTGTGAAGTCTAGGGTTGCTGGTGGCCACCTTCTGCAGCTGGGTAGAAGGGTCATTACCTCCAGAAGAGAAAAAGACCAATACTACAAGAGCTGAATGACGAGCCCAGGGAATCTCTTGGTGTCATTGAACACTGCATCCAGCAATGTTTGAAGTCATTGTTTGAAGTCGACTTCTGGGGAAAAAATTGTTCTTAGCTAGGGAAAGTTTGGTTTCTGCCTCTAATAATTAAGAGAGTCTTGATTGACATGGTCAAATAGTGTATTAAAAATATGTATCTTGAGTTCAGATGAGAGAGACATAGAGTAATGAAGTACACGGTAGAAAGGGCAGGAGGCAGGTTGGGTTATAAAAGTATATGAATAATAGTGATTGCAGGAGAATGATCAATGCAAAACCCCTCTAAAAAAGTAGTTTGTTTTTAAAGGCAATGTAATCAGTTTAAATAAGGAGGTATAGACTAAGGAGACCTGGCCCTCATCTACATGACCTTGACCAAATCATTCACCTCTTTGAGTCTTCATTTCCCCATTTGAAGATAAGTGCACTGACTGGTTTCATTCGAGCATCTCTTACAGTTCTAGAGACCTAGCCAGAAGAGTCACTATGGTCTGATTTGTGTGTCTACAAACTGTTACTGGTGATTGGCTTAGGCCTGGGTCACCATCTCTAGAAATGGGTAAGGGGGAGAGGAATGAGTCCCACCCAAGCCACCTGGTTATTACACTTCTTAAGTGAGGAGCATCAGATATAGAGGACATGATTATAGTAATCACCCAGTGACTTCAGAACACATTTGTGCTTGTCTCAAACTAACCACTTTGATGAATGTTGAAATCATTGAATAGTTCACAAATTAATCTAGATTCTGAGGGAATAAACCTGGACATACCTCCATCCTTTCCAAATGTCTGATCCCCTCCAGAACAACTCTTTGAGTAGAGGTCACAAACTGGTAGGACACAGATGGATTTTGTTAGGACCACACATTGTTGGTGCACAAATTTTTTTTTTTAATTCACTCGTTTGCCAACATTTTAAAAATCGAGAGACTCTTCATGAAAAATCTGGATTTCTGGCTTCTCTTGAATCAGAAGCTCCCTCTGGCAGTGCCGGGCCCACATTCTCACATGGCAGTAATAGACCAGAGCGAGGAGGAACAGACAGCACATGTGTGTCCCAGGTTTCTGCAGACCTCCCTGGAC
The DNA here is from genome assembly GCF_045843805.1 of Urocitellus parryii. Taxonomy (NCBI): domain Eukaryota; kingdom Metazoa; phylum Chordata; class Mammalia; order Rodentia; family Sciuridae; genus Urocitellus; species Urocitellus parryii. The sequence goes on along the minus strand of NC_135532.1, from coordinate 116,357,199 downwards.
CACTCTGCACACATAGGTTACCCCTGGGCCCTTGCAGACTCCGCAGGCTGCAACCATCCTCTGAGGACATCGTCATGAACCTACCTACCCATCAGCCTCAATATGGTAACAATTGAGCTCACCCAGGACTGACCCTGGACTCCAGAGTGCACAAAGAAAAAAAAGCTGTAAATTGTGGCTAAGAAGTAACTGCTTCGTCAAGAGCAATTTCCCAGAAACTCCATCTGCAGAGTGAACCAAATGCGCAATGCAGCACATGAGACTAAGAGTATGGAAAATTCCTCCTGCTCCTTCATTAGAGACTAAAAAGTTAAGTAAAATAACTTTTAATTAGCAAGTTCTAATCCTGGACTCACTAGGTCTGACTAGAAAGAACTATAGTCAAATAGGAAATTAAAGTACCAATGGAAGAGAGGATTCTGAAGGGTCATAACAAGTCTTCCAGGAGGACATTGACTCCAAGAAGCAGACTTCTAGATCATACATAGTCTCTGCAAGGGTGAAAGCGGCCTTGTTTCTATGAAGTGGGTGCATCCTGAGGTCAGAAAGAAGGTGAACCCTTGGAGGAGTAACTGTCAAGTTATCTCTATCTGTTTTTGAAGTCAGGCTTAGGGAGGTGTGATTTACATAGAGTAAAACTCCCTCTTTCCCTATGGATGGTCTCCGTGAATTGGGGAACCTCACAGTCAAAGAAAATGTGACCACCCACACTGTTCCCTCCTTCCCCCAGCCCTGCCAGAGACCCCTGGAAACCATTTATCTTGTTTCTATGGCTGTAGTTTTGCCTTCTCTACAGTATTTGCTTGTGTGTTGGGCTTCCTTCACTAGGGAGAATGCTTTTGAGTTTTGTCAACTATTTGCATATCTAAGCAGCTTGCTTTACTTCCTTGTGTGAATTCAGGCTCCGTGATTTTTTTCCAGCCATTCACCAGTTGATGGTAATTTTTTAATCGTTCCCATTTAATAGGTTACTATGAAGACAATTTTTTATAAACATTTACTATAGTTCCTGTCTGAAATGTCCTCCAAAGGCCATGTCTTGGTCCCCAGAGACTCTATGAGGTGGGGCCTAGTAGGAAGAGGTGGGTCACAGTGATGAGGTGAGGGAGTGGGCATGACTTTGAAGGGCATCTCTTGTCCCCAGCCTCCCATCCACTCTTTCTCTCTGCTTCCTGATTGCCTTGAGGGGAACAGCTTCCTGACTTATATGCCTACCGCCATGATGTTCTGCCTCACCTCAGGACCAAACTTGAACACTCTGAAACTGTGAGCCCAGATAAATCTTTTCTCCTTTGGGTTGTTTTTCTCAGGTGTTTTGTCACAGTGATGAAAAGTTAATTAGCACGATGTTCACTTACAGGCCCTTGTAGGAACAAGTTTTTTCATTTCTCTCTCTTTTTTTTTTTTTTAGAGAGAGAGAATTTTTTTTTTTTTGAGAGAGAGAGAGAGAGAGAGAGAGAGAGAGAGAGAGAATTTTAATATTTATTTTTTAGTTTTCGGCGGGCACAACATCTTTGTTTGTATGTGGTGCTGAGGATCAAACCCAGGCCGCACTCATGCCAGGCGAGCGGGCTACCTCTTGAGCCACATCCCCAGCCCCTTTCATTTCTCTTGATTAAATACTTAGGAATGATATTGTTGGATGATAGAGTAAGTGTGTACTGAACTTTATAAGAAACTGCCAAACCGTTCTCCAGTGATGATTTATGAGAGTTTCGATCATTCACAGCCTTATCGACACCCGGTATTATCAGATTTTGTAAGTTTAGCGATTCCAGTTGGGTATATAGTAGTGTGTCATTGTGTTTTTAATTTGCATTTCCCTATCTCGAATGATGTAGACTGATTTTTCTTGTGTTTCTGTACATCTTTTTTGATTAAGTATCTGTTCATATCAGCTGTCCACTCTTATGAGGTCTCTTTATATACTGAGTGATTTATATATTCTGAGTAAAGGCCCTTTATCAGATATGGGTTTTGCAAGTACCTATGGTACATTCAGATGGTAGAAACAGTTCTGTAGAGATTCCAAAGCAGCATCACATTTTAAAACACAGGGGGAATAATGAAAAATCTGTTGGCATCTAATAGAAAACAGAAGCAGTGATTTAGAAGGTTGTTCAAAAAACTGACCCATTCCTTAAAGCAGAAGGACCTGAAACTAGAAGAAAATAGAGAATACACTGGATTTACAATTGAGTAAGTGGGAGAAAATATCAATGAACTCAGAAAATACATCATTCTTCAAACTGAAAGGACAGAGAACTGGGAAGTTAAATTAATTCAAAGGATTAAGAAAAACAGGTGAAGACAAGTAGTTAACACTTCTAAAGGGATGGGGAAATAAAACATATCAACTTTTGAATATTTTCTGACATTGAAAATGCAAAAATCATTTTTAAAAGGAACAGATCTTACTGTTATAGTTTTGAAATGTTGGCCCATTTGTGAGTCATGGAATCAACTGAGTTGTTACCAGCATTTACCTTTAGTCTAAAAGAACAAAATAAAATGGAGATATGAAAGTACCTAAGAGGTGTTAAGTGTGAGTAAATTAGGTGTGTGTGTGTGTGTGTGTGTGCGCGCTCGTGAGCACATACACCACAGAGTCATGAATTGAAAGGCATTTCTAACTGCAGATTGTACTTGAAAATGCTCCAGAAATAATATATGAGAGATACGTTCTGTGGTTCTGACAGAATGTGTCACACTCATATATATTATCTCTGATAAAAAGCACTCAAATGAATGTGATAGTTGATTCACTAGTTAAAAACAGGATCAAAATAGCATTAAACAAAACACCGGTAAGCACTTACACCAGTTGGGGATCTGGCTTTCAAAGGCAGACATGAGTTGCTTCGACTCAGGGAGATTGGAATACAGCAAGGCCTATTGAAAGCAGATCCAGAGCTGTATATGAGTCACCTACCCATGTGTAACAAATCACCCTAAAACTTGGTGATTTAAAATGACATTTATCCTATAAGGGTTACGTGAAGGCCCACTGGTGGGTCAGCTGGCTCTGAGCCTCCCTCGGCTGCCATGAAGGTGTCCTCAGGGGCTGTGGTCAGCTTGAGGTTCCAGTGGGCATGAGGCATTTCCAGCTCCTTCAGGTGGATGTGGTTTATCTGGGCCAATGGACCCAGGGCCGTGGTTCCCACGGTTCCTGTGGGGTGGCAGGCATCCCACTGCATTGCTGGCACCGTCAACTTGGCCAGTCCTGCACTCCAGATGCTTCTGCCACGTTACTTAGAAGTAATGTCTTGCTGGGTGTGGTGGTGCACGCCTCTATACCCAGCAGCTTGCAAGGCCGAGGCAGGAGGACCGCGAGTTCAAAGCCAGCCTCAGCAATGTCTCCAGGTCCTAAATAATTCAGCAAAATCCTGTCTAAATGAAATACAAAAAAGAGCTGGGGATGTGCCTTGGTGGTTAAGTGCCCCTGGGTTCAATCACCAATACGAAAATAAACAAAAAACAAAAACAAAGCAGCAATGTCTCAATATCTTCAATATCTTCGTACATAATCTACAAGAATTATAAAGACCAGAAGAGCAGCAGTTCTTTAAAGAAAACATACAGAATTTAAAATAATTTTATTACATTTACAAATGATAATAACCTGAAACTATATTATTAAACTATATTCTGTAAATACATCATTTACAGAATAAATAATGTATTTCTTCTGTAAGGGGGAGAATATATATATGTGTATGTATATATACATACATATACCTATATGTACATATATATCTTTTATTTTTATTATAAAAAATTTCAAGCGTAAACAAACAAAAAAGAAGAATGTTATTGATCTTCGTGTATCACCATCCAGCTTTAGTCATCATCAGCTTTCTTGCCCGTCCTGTGTCATCTCCACCATATACTTTCTCCTGGTTAACATATTTTAAAGACTAGTCCACTCAATATAAATTATATTATATTGATGCTAATAAACAAAAAGCACTCAGAATGGTGTGTAAACTGTTTAAGACCATCATTAAATGTACATTTATTAAATTTCTACCATGTGACAAGCATGTAGGCAAGTCGACTGAGGTGAAATACTTAAACACACCCTGGTCTTCCAGGGAGTGTTTAAGTATTAAAAAGCATAAAAATACATGTAATAATGTCTTCCAGAAAGTATTACAACAGATTGTAAGGAACTGACATGAGTCTGCTCCAATCTTCTCCAGAGCAACAAGTCATGCATTATGTAATTTAAAAGCTTAGTGTATGCATGGAGTCTTCTGCAACACAGGCGTTATGTTTTTCTTTAAAAAAAAAAAATCCATGAAGCATTTTATGGAATGTAGTAAAGAAAATCTTAATAGAGTCCAAATTGTCCAACTGGTAAAAGCACACTCCAACCACTGCATTGTTAAAGCAAATAAGTGTACAGCAGCAAAGGGCAGAGAAACACGAAATAAAAGTCTACTTATTAATTAAAAATAAAACATATGCAACTATTGAGTCATAGAAAGCAAAGCATTAACAGCAGACTAGTAAGAAAAGAGCAGCAGCCTGTACGGAGCACAACACATCTGAATTTAAGAAGTGTACACAACTCTTCTCAGAAAGACACGTAACTTCCAATGTTTGTTATTCAGTAAGAATTAATGAAAACATGTGCACCTGTTATCCATTAATTTACTCTCAGTTCCAAATTCACACTTTTTTTTTTTTTTTGGTACTGGGTATTGAAACCAGGGATGCTTAAACACTGAGCCACATCCCCTGCACTTTTTTACATTTTATTTAGAGACAGGGTCTCACTGAGTTGCTTAGGGCCTCACTAAGTTGCTGAAGCTGGCTTTGAACTTTCAATCTTCCTGCCTCAGCCTCCTGAGCTGCTGAGATTACAGGTGTGTGCCACCACATCTGGTGAAATTCACCCTTTGTGATTGCTCTATAAAATGGACCTGGGTCCTTCCAATAGTTTCTGTTTGCTGGAGGCACGGAAGCATCCTCCGTGAGTGTGCTGGAAAGACCCTGCAGTAAGAAAGAAACTCCTGCAGCTCCCTGGCTCTGGCTGCTACAATGGACTCTCTCCAGCCCCAGCTCCCTCAGCATTTGCAGCCCGTGAGGGATTGAGCTTCTGCAGTTCATGACACCTGGCAGCACCTCCCCAGTTCCAGTGAGCAGCTTTGTCCCCTGGGCTTGCTTCTTGTGCCCCAATGGACAAGGGTGGCAGGTAGTAAGGAGCTGCTCCAGGAGCCCCTCTGGGCACTTTTGCAGTGGTGAGACAGCTACCTGTTCACAGCTCTCCCTGGCATCCTAGAGGATTTCCAGCAAGTTCCACAGAGCAAAGCCACAGGAGAAATTCAAGATCTATCCTCCAGTTTTAACTGTTTTTCAACTTTCAAGAATCAGATGAGTCTTATGCTATTTAAACTGTTTCTGAGTGAAGTCTCATGGTGAAGTACAGATCTTGCAATACCCACTGAGGTGGTAAGACCGTTAGAGTCAACATAAAGTACACAACAGATTCCGTGATTACGTCCTATAACAAGAAAGATAGGTAGGTAATAATATGTCCCTGTTCTAAGTGGCAAAATGCCTACTGTGAGACACAACCTCTCACTGTAAATGTCCCAGAAGTAAATTTGGAAAATTTTTGAAAATATTCAGAATAGGAGAGGCCTTTCAAAGTATAACATAAAAGAAAATACCAAACCATTTGCTGTAGATCTGTATAATAAGGAGCACTAATAACAGACAACAAAATGGAAAAATATTTGCAAAATGTGGAATGAGTAAGGGACTATTTTCCCAAATACTTAAAGTGCTCATACCAAATTGAAAAAACATCAAACACCTAAAATAAAAACACAAGAAGGATATAAACAATTCATGCATGATGAATTTATACATATACACATGCACACATCAGAGCTTTGGCCAGAAAAAAATCTTTCTTTTTTTGTTTATTCAAATATCTTTATCATGTTCTCAGGAAAACTTGCTAGTGTTCCCAGAGAAATCTTTCTTCAGCATCCCTGGCTTGATACTCAATATCTACAATCCCTCTGTTTGTGTAGAAATACTAAAGGCTTCTTTGATGAGTAACATCTACATATGAGACAGTTAATGTTACCCAAAATGAACCTCAAGTGTTCTTAAAGTAAGGACCTAGGGCCGTGTTTATCAAAATCACTTATGTGCTTTATAAAATGCAGATTCATGGGCCCCACCCTAGACCACATAATGAAAATCTGAAAGCTGAGGACCAGGATGGTCTAGGCAGGCAGTAACCTCCAGTGCTCTGAAATGCTTCTGAGGCCATCCAAGTGTGCCCCTGACTTTGAGAATCCATGTTTTGTATAGTTAGTCTATAAGGTGCTTTCCAAAGCACTTTCTAATTCATGCTTATGTAACCTGGGAGACTACATGAGCTAGAAGAATTAGCTGCACTTTAAAGATAAGGGCATAAGCTGGGGGCAGTGGCACATGCCTGTAATCCCAGTGGTTTGGGAGTCTGAGGCAGGAGGATTAAGGCCAACCTCAGAAACTTACTGAGGCCCTGAGCAACTAAGTGAGATCTTGTCTCAAAATAAAATATAAAAAGAGCTGGGATGTGGCTCAGGGTTAAAGTGACACTGGGTTCAATCCCTAATTCTCCCAAAAATAAGGTCATAAAATTCAGGGTGATTTAGGAACTTGCTCAAAGAATCCCCTGAAAATGGTGGAACTCAGTTTAGATATGAGTTGTCCCCTGAAAGCTCTTTTGTGAAACCATTTAGGAAGGTTCAGAGGTGAAATGATTAGATTAGGAGAGCTGCAACCTACTCAGTGGATTAGCCATTGGATGGATTAATAATTCCACGCCCTTCCACCACGAGGCTCTGCCTCACCTCAGGCCCCGAGCAAGGGTTCAGCTGACCACACACTTGGCCTCTGAAACCATGAGCCAACACAATTTTTCCTCCTTTGAATTGTGTCTTGTCAAGTCTCTTGGTCACTGCCATGAATAGCTGAGTAACACCCTGACACAGAGTTCAGGTGTGCTTCAGGACCCCTGAGATGAACACTGCCTAGCAGCAGCAGCAGCAGCAGCAAGCAGAACAATGACAGCAACCTCAGGACAGACAAGGAAGTGACCACATCGCTCACAGCTTCTGCCTCCACAGGCTCCCCTGCTTGAGGCACTGCGGGTCCTGCAGAAGCTTTCTATCCAGATGCTTCCGAAACTACCCACAGCCTGGCCTGGGAGTCCCAGCATCAAGACCCCAGGCTTGGTTCTAGAAGCCCCGGTTTCATATTTGCCCTCTGCTCCCTAAGCTAGGGATGCCCTGCCGGGGTCTGAATGCTCCTGTACCTTCCCTTCCTCCCTCATCTACAGACCCATCATGGCCTTTGTATGTGTACCTCTCCCCTGGGCACCATGATGCCTCATCCCCAGGTGGAGCTCACTGTTCCCGTGGGAACTAACCCAGCACTGGGACATTTCTGAACTGCTGAAAACCTGTCCACTGAAATGTCCATCCCCAGGGAAACCTTGACCACACCCCATGACAGCTGTACCTTGGTGAGATTCGCCCACTGGCTGAAGATGCTGTGTGCTCCTAGTTTCGTAGAATTCCACGTGGGCTATATACAGTACTTTTCTTTTTATTATTATTATTTTTATTTTTTAGTTGTAGTTGTCCATAACTTTAATTTTTTTATGTGGTGCTGAGGATAGAACCCAGGACTCACACATGCTCGGCCAGCACTCTACCGCTGAGCCACAACCCCAGCACCCTATATATACAGTACTTTTCAATCCATTCTTCTATTGGCGGATAATTGGGTAGTGTCCAATTTGGGCACGCTACAAATACTGCTGCTAGTTTAATAAATTTCTGTTGAATGGCTAAGAGAAGTATTGCTATATATTCAGCCTTAAAGATGATGTCAGAATGTAGCCTTGGTGGTTAAACCAGTTACTCTCACAGGCAGCAGGAGAGTGGCTGTAGCTCATCCCACTGACATTGAATTGTAAAACTTGAGTGTTTTTTCCAATTTGTTGACTGCGTGCTTCTAATTTTCACTTCTCTTATGATCAATGAGATGCGGCTCTGTGGACATGATTTCTGGCTATTAGATTTCCCTGTCCTATGCACCATGCCCAGGAGGTTGGCCAGTTTTCCTACTCAACTGCAATGAGCTCTTTATGTAGTTTAGATACTAGTCCTTTGTCCATCATATGTGTCCCACACATTTTCTCCCATCTTGTTCCTTGTCCTTTCATTCTCTCTGGTGTAATATTATTACTATTATTATTTTTATTGATTATTTTGGTACTGAGGATTGATCCCAGGGATGAGACATATCCCCAGCCCTTTTTGTGATACCAAGTGTTGAATCCAAGGGTGCTTGATCATTAAGTCACCTCCGCAGCATTTTTTGATTTTATATTTTGAGACTGGGTCCTACTAAGTTGCTTAGGGTCTTGCAAATTGCTGAGGCTGGCTTTGAACTTGCAATCCTCCTGCCTTAGCTTCTCGAGCCACTGGGATTACAGGGGTGTACCACAACACCTGCCAGCCTTTTTTAAATTGTAGTTTTAAATTTTGAATTAGATTCTTGATAAGTTGTTGAGCATCTCATTTTAAACTTGTGACACTCCTGCCTCAGCCTCCTGAGCTGCTGGGATTACAGGCATGTGCCACTGTGCCCGGCTAATTCATTATTTTTAAAAAACACAGTTATAAGGAAACTTTTATTCCTCAAGAAATAAATGATTTTTTCTTTCATTTTAAGAAACTAAAGTGATTATTTGGATAAAGGAGACATTAGACATTTTCTACCAGATTTTTATATAATATTTGAATTTTTACAATAGTCTTCTATTCCTTCATTTGAAAACATTTAACAAGCACCTAATATTGCTAAGAATTGCCTTAGTTTCTAGAGATTCATTAATACAGACAAACTTTGATTTTATTGGAGTTTAAAAGAAGAGGCTCAATGTTACTTTTATTTTTAAATATTGCTTTTATTTCAAATTGTGTGTCAGAGAGAGAGAGAGAGAGAGAGAGAGAGAGAGAGAGAGAGAGAGAGAGAGAAACCCTTATTTGGTTTTGATCCAACTTATATTTTGAGTTTTGGGGTGACTATGTATGAAAGCAACATGGTTGTTGTATGGTTGTTGTATTATCTGTATATTCAAGATGCGGGTCTGACATTTTGATGCATTTTCTACAAAATTTGCTTCTGAAATCATTGACAAATAAGTAGCATCCTTGATAAAGGCCTTCTGCTTATCTTTGTTGATGTTCACTCTGAGTTGGGGCTGCAGACCTGGGGCTGGGGGGCTGGGATTCAGACTGAACACAAAGTAGGGGAGCTGGGCCCAGTGCCGCTGGCCAGGCAGGGACTTGACAGAGCCTCTGGATTCCAGGCCAGCTCCCACACTGGCGCAGACTGGCTGAGGACTGGGTGGCTGTGCATGGTGGTGCCAATGCCCTCCAGCAGTCCCAGGCCACACCCTCCCACCTGCCCAAGGCTTCAGAGAGGACATTTATAGAGAGGGCTCCGCCTCCCTCCTCCCCCTCAGAAATAAGACAACTGCTTGTGTCATGTCCCTCCCACTTTCTGCTGGGTTTCTGAGCAGCTCTCTCCTCGTTACACATGTCTCCTAAGGGACATCCCTGCCCCTGCATGCTCAACCCCTTTCTTCCCTGCTTCTCCTCAGGTTTGCTTTCCTGGGGGCCAACCTTGGAGGGATTTCTTGTCCCCTCTGGTATCCCTGCCCATGTTGTGGTCTCAGGCCTCAGACTACTTCACAGGGCCCACAGCCAGTGTTCTGAGAATGGTAAGCTTGCTCCACAGGTCCCTGGCCTCAAGGGGAGCCAATGATCGCGTCTGACACGTATTCCATACACACTCCTCTCCTCTGCACTACAAAAACCTCTCCAAAGTAGGGTAGCCAGATTTAATGAATAGCAATGCAGTACGCACAGCTGAATTTGGATTTTGGGTTAACAACAAATCATTTTTTAGTGTAGTATATCCAACACAATCATTCATCCTTATTTAATCTGCCAATTCTACTCCAAAATGGGTTAAATTCAACAGTCTTCCTAATTTGCATATCTTTGCACTAAAACAAAGATCTAGTCCTCCCTCCCATGGTGGTGGCCCATACCCAGCACAACATCCCACCAATTTCAACACTGGGCATTTGGAGTAGCCTTGGGCCACTGCAGGAAGATTTCAAAGTGGTTGCTAGGTGGCACTTCTGCACTCTGGAAAGCATTTTCCACATTCTATTAGCAGGGCTGTGTGAGACAAGCTTGGTACTGAGCCCAAATGTATGTGATTACAAGCATTTTACTCTGTTTCTTTTCTTTCAATTTAAAGATCTATGGCAAAAGCATAAATAACAAGTCTAAAGCACTTGGTCTTTTGAGCCAAATGCCAGAATGTCTAGGGAAACACAGAACCAAGTCATCACGGGGCTTAATTTATTTCAGGTATTTTTTCCCTGCTGGAGTTTTGAGATAGGCAAGACTGGATTTCTTCCAAACAAATCTGGGCAGGAGACAACTTGAAAGTGCCGGCCGGTCTTGAGTGTCCCCACATGACTCCTGATACAATTCCACCTGGAAAATAGAGTGCACACAAGTTTTTCATCTTGAGTTCTTTTGCAAATACCAAATTCCTCCCATGAAGGGAACAGTGTGGCCTCTTAAGAGATTGTTTTATACAAATTACTTATCAAAGTTCACAGAATAGGAGGTATGATTCTAATGCTGTTTGGTTAATCCAGAGAAAGAGCTGGATCCAAGAAAGGACAGAAGAGGGGAACAGGCACTGGAAAATAACCACCAAAGAAGAGTGACAGCCATGGCAGCAGTGTCCCCAAAGGACCAGAGCTCTGCTTAGCGCCTGTTCACGTGTGTGCCTGTCATTACATCGTACTGAAAGCCAGCCTCACGGGAAACACAGCTTGGTGCCCCTGAAGGTTCAGTAGGTCAGGCTCGAATCATTCTCACTTTGGTCGCTGGTGAACAGACTGGATGTTGCCTGCAAGGGCTGGGAACAGGACCCCTACACCCAAATCCAGCGTTCCTGTGACTTCCCTTAGGTACAGCCCCAAGGAGTGCTATGGGCCACTTGAAGGAGTCCTAACCTTTACTCATTATGGTCTTTTTTCTTTACCCTGGAGTTAGAAATAACAGAAGTTTGTGTTAATTATTTGCTGCTCAAGTCAAGGGAAAAGTTAATTAGAAAATATTTGGCAGTTACTTAGCCTGGTCCCGCCATTGCTGTGTCCTGCTTTCTCCTTCTGTATTCCTCTTTCCTCCGCCCACTGGACCAGCCACATCCAAATTATTATAATCTGTGCCAGTGCTCCCCAAACTGTGCGGGTAGGAGGAACAGCTTCATTTTGTGGTTAAAGAAACTTCAATCATGGGGATTAAATGACTTGTCTTCATTCCCACAGTAGGAAAGTAGCAAGCACACAGCTTTCTGACCTCCAGTTTAGTGTCCTTGATCTTGAAATGAAAGCCACTTATTTCTAACCTCTCCTCCAGCTACTGCTCCATTTCTCTCCTCCCTTTTATTGTCACAATTCCCATACTTGAAGCTAAGGCCTGACCTGTTTTCTAACTGCTTTCTCCACAAGTCCTGCAAGCAGGACTCCAAGCCCACCAAGGCATTAGATGCAAGCAGCCTTGTTGGGATTAGACACTGTCCATGTTGGTCTTTCCTGGCACACCATGGCAAGGGTCAAATGTATTTCTCCACCAGTGCATTTAAAACCAACCCAGGCCTGGCACCAAGAAAGAGCTGAACCCATTTAAGGTGGCTATAAGAACACTCATCTCCCCCTGCAGAAATTCTTCCTTCCTTGGTCTCTGGGATTCTCTTCCTTGGATGCCCCCTCTTGCTTCTCCTATTGACAGATCTGGGCATTACACAGAATGTCCCACTTTGCGTTATGTAAAACTCAAGCTGGGACATTCTGTATAACAGGTTTAAAAGCAGCTTTTGACCATTTAACAACATAGGTTGAATTTGTAAATGAATAATGTTATATCTAGAACCTAATTTTTGGTGGTTGTGTTGCATATCATTTCTATTAACTAGTCCCCTACCATAGATACCTAACTGGTTTCTAGGTTTTTCCCACCATAGAAATGGTTTGATGAACATCCTTGAACATACTGTTTTGCACACATGGATTATTGCCACAGAATTAGATCTTACAATTACTAGTTTTGGTTAAGTAGCAGTTTGCTCTCTAGAAAGTTGTAGCATTTATATTCTTACTGTGAATAATTCAGAGTTCTCTTTTGCTTGCACTTTTATTAAAAATGGATATTGCCTTTAAAAAAAAAACTGCCAGTCTACTGAATGAAAAACTATCATCTCATTACCTTTTTTTTTTTGGTACCAAGGTACTGGGGATTGAACTCAGGGGCACTCAACCACTGAGCCACATCCTCAGCCCTTTTTATGTTTTATTTTGAGACAGGTCTCACTAAGTTGCTTACAGTCTTGCTAAGTGGCTGAGGCTGGCCTCAAACTTATAATCGTCCTGCCTCAGACTCCCAAGTCACTGGAATTACAGGCAGGTGCCACCACGCCTGGCTCATCTGGTTACTTTTTGATTTTGCTAATTGTTGAGGTTGAGGATATTTTGATGAGTGGGGACTTGTGTCTCCTCAAAACAATTTTCCACATTTGGCTCAGTTTCATTATTATCTTTACCTTATTGATTTGAACATACATATTTATGTTGAAATACCTATTAATTATTTTCTGTCATCTTAATATCTATATAAACTTTTTCTCTAATTTCTCTTTAAGAAATAACCCTCAAATTTGTGTGCTTTTGTACATTCTTGCATAAGGGTTATATTTTAAAGTTGTCAAATCTGTCAATCTTGTTGTTTAAAATTTCTGATGCTGGTGCCACCAGATTCAAATTCTAAAGAATAGCAAAGTTGAAAACCCTTCCGGAGTGCCAGATGTTATCCAGGCAGAATCCAGATACTTTTGTCTGTGTCCTACAATACAATGTAGTGTCACCATGTTCAGCAAAAGTGACATCCCACAGTCCCTTGATGCCAACTTGTTCTAGCAAGCTGCTTCTCATGTGTCTCAGTGTCAGGGCTCTGAGTGTCATATCTGAAAAGCAAGTTAGGATTCTGAGTCAACCACTTCCAATAGTGTAAGAGGAGCTTTTCAGGTGCTGGCTTCTTCATATTCCAGTGGGATCAGGACTAGTGTGAGATTAAACCGTGGGTAGTGGATAGGTGGGCTTAACCCACAGCTGGAGTTAGTAAGTTCCTCAGTAACTAACCTCCCCACGGTTTGCTCACATTGGGACCTAGCTCTGGGATGCCCTTCTCTTCTTTTCCACCTTGAAATATTTGGACTCAGCTCTATCCCCATCACAAAGGCTCCCACAGAACTGGCAGCTTAACCATGTGTGTTACTCAAGTTGAGTGTCTTAGGTCATTATTTTAATATTCCAGAAATGTTTAATAAGCCAAGTTATAAGCTAGGAGGCCTGGCCCATTGCTTCACATTTAAATATACTAAGTATTTGTAAAAGGTACAAAAATAAAAGAATCAAAAGATGAATGAGACATAACAGTACTGGTAATAAGACTAACAAATTGCACTTAAGTTAGCCTGATTATTATGCTAAAGACATATAATTGGTTCTGTAAATGTAAGCAATATATCATGCATTATGCCATTTGATATTCCAGCAGTTAAATATTACCGTAAGTACACACCAGTATGTTCCTAATAATTCAATACACGTGATTTTTTCCAATTTTAAGGAGTATCTAGTCCCACCTTTTAACATCTCTGTATCTTATGACCAAATAGCCATTGGCCAGGTGACAGTGCCCATAAATCTGGCATTGCATCTGTATTTGTGAACGTGGTGATGACTCTTGCATTGTAAACATTTCTATTGAATTCTATGCAATTTAGTCCTACATACATCAAAGGCATATGCCCAAAAATGCCAGTGAAAACACGAGAAATTTCCACATGAGTCACATCAGGTGAAAGAACTCTAAAGCGATGAGAGGCTGAGATAGCCAGCTAATGTGCTTGAAGGACTAATGGTTAATGCATGGAGCTGCAATTTTTAAAAAATATTTATTTATGTTTTTAGTTGTAGTTGGATACAATACCTTTTTAAGTGGTGCTAGGGATCGAACCCAGGGTTTCACAGGTATTAGGTGAGTGCTCTACTGCTTAGCTACAATCCCAGCCCTGAGCTGCAATTTTTTAGGAACCTCCTCCTGGTCATGGATAGAAAGACTTTGCGGTTTTTGGAAATGCATGATTCAGTTGAATAAGAAAACTACATTTTAATCAGTTAGGAAAGTGATAGCATCAGTTTTGCGGAATAATTGTCGAAAACTGGAAGAAAATCCCAGAGACAAGCCTGAAATAGCCTTTTAAGAAATGCTGTACTATTGACAATATTGTGTGAACATGCATATATACACATTTAATTTTCCTTGATAACTTTCAAGGATCAAAGCATGAAAGGTTCAAAAATTAGTAAATGCAAACTCTTTCTTCTGCAGGTTTCCTAGTCACCCAGTTGCCCACAGCTGCCAGTGTGTCTATCTCCCTGCTCTCTCTAATGCTCTACATGGGATGGGATTCTAAAGGATTAGGCTTGATGTACAGAACTACAATCAGTTTATCTTGCTTGTCTTTTCCTTTTCTATATATGCATGCTACTAAAATATCTATCTCTATGTGTGTGTAGAAGCACTCTTTCAGTAAATATGAAGATCCTATATGACACCATATAGAGACATAGTTTAATTAGCAGGTCTTTCCCTTCTTTGTAGGACATACCAAGAAAATGTCTGAGGTTTGAGAACCTCTGACAAACTGAATGGAGGTTAAGATAGGCCTTGGGTTGAGTTTCCAAATGTCCCTTAGTGGGGGCACAGAACTTGAATTCTAATATTGTTGCTGTTTCGCTGGGCATTGTGTTGCTGCTCAGGAAGGAGGTAGGCAGACCCTGTGATTTCTTCACAAACATCAGGAACACTTGTTTATAGAACCAACATAATCTGAATAGCAGTCGTTTTCTCACATCACCATTTTAAGCATGTAACCCAAGCTGAAAAATGCATTTGCATTAAACACTCCATTTGTCATTAGTTAAGCACTTTTTAAAAATAAACTTACTATATTTTTTCCAACGTAAAACTAATACAATTTGGTTTAGAAAATCCTCTATTTAAAAAAGTGTCCATCATCATTATCCAAAGTACATGTATGAAGACACAAATTGGTGTGAAGATACTTTATATACAACCAGAGATATGAAAAATTGTGCTGTATATGTGTAATAAGAATCATAATACATTCCACTGTCATTTATTCTTAAAAAATCAACTAAAAATTAAAAAATAAAAATAAAAAAGTGTCCATGTATGAATATCTAACCAGCCACATTTCTTTCAAGAAAAATATTTGATAAATTTCTTTAAAAAAATTTTTCTCCTAAATGTCTTTTTGCCATTTCTTCTAGTATTTTAAAAAAGTCTCAGATCAAAGTAATAAGTGTTCATTGTGCAGTTTTTGGTAAGTATGGAGAAGTAGGGATTGCCTGCTAACATTTCTGGGCAGAAACAAGCAGCATAACTGCAACTCCATCAGGCTGAATGGGTGATGCTGGGAGAGAACTTGGACACAGGCCCATGAGCCTTGTTAACAGAACTGATTATACAGATCTGAGGTTTATAGCCACTTGTCTTCTCAAGTTTGCCTTGTTGTCCTCACACAGCAGGCCTTTGGCCAGGACACCACCAACTCTCTATTAATTGGGCAACCAAGCACTGTGGGTGGGTGTCCTCAATTCATTCCTCTTATTCATTCATTCACGTATTCAACAAACCTTCATGAAGCATAGACTGTGTGCCTGTAATACGCAGGGGGCAATAAATGCCACCCTTGCCCTCTCTGTGGATTATAGTGATAAGACAATCATAATCACATAAGTAAATGGATAAATTTCTCTAAATCCTAAAACAGGTGGTTGGGAAGGCAGTGGGGCAGCAGTGTCACCCAAGATCAGGAAGGCCTGCCCTTGCCATGGAGTTCCGAATCACAAGGACAAGAGGAAACAAAAGTGAAGAAGCTGAGGCTGTCAAATTTTAAGTGAATGTGGCCAAAGAAGGAAGAGAAAGAGAGCAGGGCAGGCTAGGCTGGAGGTGTAGGCTCCTGCAGGGCCTCTGAACCTATGGTAAGGATTTCAAATTTTATTCTATGTATAATTACTTTATTCTATCTGTGGATTTTGAATTTTATACTGTGTACAGACAGTTGGAAACCAACACTTCTTTGTATTTTAAATTACGTTTAATTTTCCTTGATAACTTTCAAGGATAAAAGCATAAAAGGTCCAAAAAGTAGTAAATGCAAACTCTCTCTTCTGCAGGTTTCCTCGCCACCCAGTTACCCTGCCCACAGCTGCCAGTGTGTGTCCCTCCAGAACTACTCTGGGTGCGAACAAGCAAATCAGTCTATGGTCCAAGGAATTTAAAGCAGGAAGCTAAAGAATCAGATTTGTGTTCTATGTCCATCCGAATGCCAAGAGGGGCAGGGCTCTCCCAGAGCTCTGATTTTCAAGCTGAGACTCTCATTTCACAAATCCTATTAAGCGGTCAGATCAAGATTCCGCCGTGGAGACCCTCTGGGAGCGACGCAGGGCTCGGTGAACTGCACCGCGACAGGGCCCCCGCGGGTCCTCATTCTGTGCTCCCTGGTCACGACCCGCCCTCCTGCAGGTTGCCTGCTGCAGCCGGCGCCGCCTCTGGCCACCTGCTGGTCATCCCCAGCCACCGGCTGCACCGCGCTCAGGTGCGCACATTGGCTACCCAGAGGCGGGCGGGCGCAGCGCGCGCGGGCCGGAAGACTCAGGCGGAGCCGGGTGGACACAGAGTGGGCGAGGCGGGGCGGGGCGGTCCCGGGGAGGGGCCAAACTAGGGGGCGGGACCTGCGCCGCGGCGGCAGTGAAGCTCTGGCTGCGGCCGCAGCAGCTCTCGGTCCCTGACTCGGGCCACCCACCAGGCGGTGGTCGCGGCTCGGCCCCGGTCCCGCAAGTCCCCGAAGGCAAGTCCGGGCCGCTTGGACGCTGGGAACCCTCGGCGGGAGCGGACGGCCGGATGGCGGCGGAGGGGAGCGTCCCGCGGAGAGTTTCTCGAGAAGGCTGAACTCACCCCGAGTTGCTCGTGCCTTGGCTCGATCCCGGCGATTGGTGGAGGCGCGTTCCGTGCGGGTGGTCCTTGGGCGCGGGAGGGACGCGGAGGCGACGGGATCCCTCCGCCTGGGCGGCAGCCGGATTTTCCCGGGGGCGCGCGGTGGCGGGCGCCGCTTTCGCCCGGGAAAGGGCGGTGGGCGCTGCGTCCGCGCCTCCGCGGGGTCCCCGCGCGCCAGGAGTGGCGCGCCAGCGGGACCTGCCTGCCGCCCGGAGGAAAAACTCCGCAACTTGTGTCTTCTTGGGCTGGCCCAGCCGGGGGTCGGCCCCCAGGGCTGACCGCGAGGCCCCGCCATGGACGGCGAGAGCGAGGTGGAGCTTTCCAGCAACGGCTTGACCCCTTTGTGGCGGAGGCGCTCGACCCCTCCGCCCCAGCTGCTGGCCCGCAGCAAGCCGAGGCCCCAGTCCTACCAGAGCCCCAGCGGGCTTCTGATCACAGACTTCCCGCTGGAGGAACGCATGGCGCCCCCCGTCCCGGCCGGCGGGACGGCGCCCCGCAGCCCGCTGCAGCCGTGCACCCACGGGAAGGCGCGGACGGTCTCCTCAGAGCTCAGAGCCGCCTCTCCTCGACTCCGCCGACCAGAGTCGCCCCAAGTCCCCAAATCGGCCTCGGGCGGCTACCCGAAACCCGCAACAAATGGCGTGGCTGCCTCTCCC
The DNA here is from genome assembly GCF_045843805.1 of Urocitellus parryii. Lineage (NCBI taxonomy): Eukaryota > Metazoa > Chordata > Mammalia > Rodentia > Sciuridae > Urocitellus > Urocitellus parryii. The sequence continues at coordinate 116,339,288 of NC_135532.1, read as the reverse complement.
ACGCCACAGCCGCGCACGTCGAGCGCCCCCGGCCCTGGCCCAGGCCCCGAGCGGAGCCCCGCAGGCTGGAGCGCCCGCGTAGTGCCCTCGCCCACTTCCAATGGCCATGTGCCCAAGCACAACTCTCCTGGCTCCGGCTCGCAGTCCAGTCCGCCAGTTAAGGACCCCGACCGGGGGCCCTCGAAACTTTCTCCTGCGTCCCAGAAAAGGTCTTCAGAACAAAAACTCCCTCTCCAAAGGCTGCCCTCCCAGGAGAACGAGCTCCCCGAGAACCCTTCGGTGGTCTTGAGCACAAACAGCCCCGCCGCCCTCAAAGTGGGTAAGCAGCAGATCATCCCCAAAAGCTTGGCCTCAGAAATTAAACTAAGTAAATCCAACAGTCAGAACGTGGAACCGCACAAGAGGCTGCTCAAGGTGCGCAGCATGGTGGAGGGCCTCGGAGCGCCCCTGAGCCACGCGGGGGAGGAAAGCGAGGTGGAGAACGACGTGGACAGCCCGGGCTCTCTGCGGAGGGGCCTGCGGTCCACCTCCTATCGCAGGGCCGTGGTCAGTGGCTTTGACTTTGACAGCCCTTCCAACTCAAAGAAGAAGAACAGAATGTCCCAGCCTGTTTTGAAAGCAGTGATGGAAGACAGGGAGAAGTTTTCCAGCCTGGGAAGGATCAAGGTAAGAGCGGCAGAGCGTCTCTGTCATTCATCATGCCAAAAGTGAAGGTGTCGGTGGGAGGAAACCAGAGTGGTTGTGCCTTTTCGGTTCTGTTTCTGCTGTGGTAACCTGTGCACATCTTTGGCTTGCCTTTGTGCTGCTGGCAGGCACGGAATGTAGTTCCATGCAGTTTTGTGGGTAGAAGTGAAGCCCAGTCACTTTTTAAACTCTGGCAAAAATTGGGGGAAGGAAAAAAAAATTACTGCTAATTAAATATTGACCCAAAAGTTCTGAGCCCTTTTAATGCCAAAGGGGGTGGGGAGTACTACTCTTGCCTGTGGCCCAGCTATGTAGTATCCCTTTAGAGGTGACAGTCACATCCCATAATGGGAAATGCTAATTCTCTTTTGAGATAGTTGATTATTTTTCTTCTTTTACTTGTTTTGTGGATGGTGACCATATACTTGACATCAATTAAAATGTGAATTTCAAAGTCTATCACTAAAACCATGAAAGACACAGTTTGTTACCTTTTTTGATGCTCATTTTTGTCATTACTGTCTTTAATTGTGTTTAATTCCTATTTTAAGCTCATGAATCCTTGAATGCATTTAACACATGGGTAGTCCCAAACCTGAGATTTGGGTGTGTGGGATTGCTCCCTGTTGTAGGCCTGGGAGTTGCAGTTAGGAACGGAGGGTCTACTGGGATGTAAAGACATAGGGAAACTAGAGAAAGATGTTTTGGAGTGTGTGCTGCCTTCCCAGAAACAAGACCCATCTCAGTAATAGGGTGGAGATTCCTTTTGACAGCCACATTTTTATATAGACTGGGTCCAGTCTATATAAATGTCACATATGTAATCATAAGCAAGCCTGTTTTCTTTTATAGTCCATGGTCTTATGGAAAAGACATCACATAGCTTTCTCTGGGTTTTGTTGTCCAACTGTGCGAGTATAGCAGGGTTCTGGTCAACAGTACAATGAATCACCAGTAGTGAAATGAGCTGAGCTGCCGGTCCTTGGAGGAGTCTCCCTCTGTTTTGACGGAGTGTGGGGGACATTATTCATTTCTTCTACTGTTTAAGTGAACTGTAGTTTTCATTTGAGTAAATTGCTCTAGGTGTCTTCTGCTGTGTGTTTTTGGAAATCTAATGATTGCCAACAAGAGAGTACTTTTACTTAAAATAGCTGTATTTTCTATTTGGCTTATTCATACATAGTTTGCTTTTTTTTTTTTTCTTTTCTTTTCTCTTAGAAGAAAATGCTGAAAGGACAAGGAACGTTTGATGGGGAAGGTAAGTAAGCATTTAATTTTCCAGACTTTATAGCTGTTTCAATGTGGAATCTCAATTATGAGTTGAAATCCAACTGCAGGAACAAAAACACTCTAGATGAGAAAGATGGCCAGCTTTTTCCCAGACAGACATACAGGGTCGAGCTCTGCACCAGGCTTTAATTTTTATCTAGTAATAACAGTGGTGAACGAAATTAATGACATTTTTAATAAAGTGATGACTTTTTCAGTTAATGTCTTGCAATTTTTCTCTAATTTGATTCCAGTTCATCTCTCTGAAAAAAACAGAAATTAAGATCAAGCTCTGGCTTTTTAGTTAGAAATTCTGAGGTTGGCATTGACATCCTAGCCATATTTCCTTTGGTCACATTTCCTTTGGCTCAATATTCTTTCCCCCATATTTCCACATTTTATTTTCATTTCTGACTTCCTGTTTCCTTATTAAAGTTTTCATTTGGGAACATCTAACTCTCCTGGCTATCAAAATGTATTATTAAGAATTTGTAACCCATATAGTATTTTTTTTTAAGGATTTCAGAAACAAAAGCGGCTTGAGCCAGGTGTTCAAATCCTAATCAGATTAGAGTTCTTTCTGTAAATAGGTGGGTCCGGTGTCAGCCAACTGGCAGGGCTTGAGCAGATCAGATCCAGCACGGCCCTCATGGGGCGCAAGGGTCCTGGAGATAGTGAGACCACTTATCTTCTGCCATACCTTGAATGCTGAGTGTGCCCAGCATCTAAAACAGAGAGGAAAGCTCTGCCTGGAAGTTCGTGTATACCACCCAGAGTTGTAAGTGGATGAGCTTGGGTGATTACAGAACATTCTCCTTATATAATTTTTTCTTTTGTATGTGCGTATGTGTGTGTGTGAGGGAGATACTGGGGATTGAACCCAGGTGCACTCTAGCCTAAGCTACCTACATTTCCAGCCTTCTTTATTTTTTTATTTTGAGACAGGTCCTTACTACATTGCCCTGGCTGGCCTGGAACTTGCAAACCTCCTGCCTCAGCCTCCCCAGTCAGTGGAATTACAGGCATGTGCCACTGTGCCCAGCAGCCTGTATACTTTCTAGAAAGTTGGGTTTGACATTGTAACATTTAAAAAGGATAATTTATAAAATCTTCTCATCATACCAGTCCTATTAGAGAACAATTGCTATGTGGAAAAGAAACCCACGTATAGTGTATTAGCTAGTGAAAGTTCATTTCTCTGATTTCATAATTGAGGAAACTGGAGACTCAGAGCTTTATCAGCTTGTGCCCTGTGCCACAGCTGGTAGTAGCCAGTACTAGGTAGCCTCTTGTACCACTGCGGATATGAAGTGAGCAGGGCACCTGTCCAACACCTACCCAGGGAGGGGCTTCACATCCTCTGAAATTTGATATTGATGGTGTGATCTTTGCCTCAGCTCCACTTTTTGAGGTTTTTAAAATCAGAGGGCAGATCATCATTGTCACCGGCTTTATCCTGTTTCCTTTCACAAAGAGCTGTTTCGCTACTTCTCATATGCGCACACAAAGAATGCAGGATTCTCAACAGTTAATTAGGAGCCAGTCTGCAGATCAGGAGGTGGTGTGCTCCAGCGTGAGAACTTTTGACACTGGGTTTCTGTCCTCCTGCTTCTGCTCATCAGTTGAGTGACACTGAATGAGAACCTTATCCTCACTGAGCCCCAGTTTCATCCTGTGTGAATTGAGTGTAAGATTCCTGTTGTCATGTTGAGTGAGAAGGAATGGGACTCCTATCAACAAGGGTAGGCACAGACCCTCTGCCAGCCACTAAGTGCTTTCAAGCCTGGGGGGGGAAACCAGTTTTACATACCTGTTTCTCCTGTGCAGAAGAGTGAAACTAAAATCTTTCTTAGACCCCAGCTACTTAAGACAGTGCCTGGGGGCTGTCTGCAGTTGGTAGGAGAAGAGGCAGGTGTTTGCTTGACTTGGTAGAAAAGAAAGCCTTTCAAATTCCCTGGGCCCCAAGCCACACTCACAGTCATCCTCACTGAACTGGAATCTCTTCTGGTGTTCCCATCTCCTAAGGCCTAGGAACAACCTTGATGCTTCCCTCTCTGCCCCATGTCCAGGCTATCGCCCATCCATTCTTTGCCACACAGCCCAGGTCGCCATTAGCCATGACACCCCTAAAGCATCCTGGCTAGTCTCTGGGGTAGTCAGTGCTTTGCTCTGCAGTCTAAGCAGGCTTTCCTCCCAGCGGCTCGGCTCCATTGTATTCCGCACAGTGTGAAAGAAACTGGGTCCTTTTGTACTCTGGGTCAAACCCAGCTCTCTGACACTGCTGTAAAGCCCTGTGTGATTTGGACTGTTTGGACTGTTTGGCTGGTCTCTGTAAACCCTCCTTGCACAGTGTGACTCCTAGGCAAGCCGCTGACCCATCTTATTGACCCCCCTTAGTGCTTTTGAGGTGTTGTTTCCTCTTGCTTCAGAGCCTGGCCTTCCTGCTCCTCAGGCATGCAGACCTACCAAGCAGATTTACCCCAGGGCCTTTGTCCTTGCTGTTCCTCTGGTGAGATGCTCTTTCTCAGCTTGCTTTCTCTCTCTTTTATGCCTTGGATTAAATGTCACCTGTGTGAGGCCTTCCTAAACCACCTTACATAAAATCTGCATATTGTTTTCCCAGCATTTCCTACCCCCCCTTTCATGTTTTATTTTTCTGCATGACAACTACTTCAGAAATCCTCTAGCAGTTACTTGCTTGCGCATTGCAGGGCTTTAATGTCTCACTTTAATGTCAACTCCATGAAGATTGAGATTTTTGAAGAAATCTTTGTTCCTTGTTGTAGACCTGCCAGTTGCTGGTGCCTGTGGGCCTTGTCTAAAGGCCAGTTGAGTGCATAGACTCATGAGTGAATAGGACTGTTTTCTTATTAAATCAGCTCACTTGGGTGTTGTTTTCCATTTTACCATCAGACCCCAGTGCTGGGTAGATGACAGTGAGCAGGTGAATGAACAGTGGTGGACCTTGGAGGATGCACGGTTCACGCATCAACCTGACCTGAGTAAACTGACCTAAGAGACTGTTTTCCCTGAGTCGTGGACAGGGATATGGAAACTGGCTTCAGTTGGAATGTCATGTATTTTTCTTCAGTGCAAATCGGCTTTTTTTTTTTTTTATCTGTTGTTGATTAGACCAGAGACCAAGTGGTGTGAAATTATGGAGGTTTGTTTAGAACAATAGTAGTGATTGGGGCAGCAGTGACACTTCGGGCTTTTTTTCTTGTAGAAAATGCGGTCCTGTATCAGAACTACAAAGAGAAGGCTCTGGACATTGATTCTGATGAAGAGTCGGAGCCCCGAGAACAGAAATCGGAGGAGAGGCTTGTGATTCACCATAAGCCACTGAGGTCCACCTGGAGCCAGCTCTCTGCGGTAAGTGTCCATCTGCTGTCCCTTCTGGGAGGGGGAGACCATTGTGGAGATTTGCAGCAGCATGGCCTTTACTCTGCCTGTCCGTGATCCCAGAACTCTAAGGAGAAGGACCTTGCAGATTGGGAAATGTCTCTCGAAACTCCACAGGCGATAGTGAGAATGTGGACTTTGAACAGGAAAATTAGGTCTTGATAAGGCGAGGAGCCTCAGGACTAGGGTTCTGTGGACTCTGGAAGCTTCCTACACAGTATCTTTTCTTCCTTGTTTCTGTACAGTGTATATGTGGTGATAACTCAGTGCTTCCTGAGCTTTGTCATAATCATGGCTATCCTCATGTATATGTGCATCTGCATGTATGCTTGTCTATATTTGTGTACATGTGTGTTGCATAGCTGTATGTATGTATATGAATTACCTATGCAAAATAGGGTACTTATTACATCTCATCTTGGACATCTCATTTGAAATAGACACATCTATATTTTCTTAGGGTTAATTAATGAATGTTCCATCTTTGTTTTTCTCTGCCTTTGGTACTAGAGATTGAACCCAGGGGCACTCGGCTGCTGAGCCACATCCCCAGCCCTTTTTATGTTTTATTTAAAGACAGGGTCTTGCTGAGTTGCTTTAGGGCCTTGCTAAGTTGCTGAGGCTGGCTTTGAACTCGTTATCCTCTGCCTCAGCCTCCTGTGCTGCTGAAGTTACTGGTGTGCACCACCACACCTGGCTGAATGTTTCATCTTGTGTGTGTATGTGTGTGTGTGTGTGTGTGTGTATCTGACATTTACTTTTGAGTTGATGAATAATTTCTCCTTTTTGCATCAAACATCTTTTTGCCTTTTTGCCATAATTTATTTTCCTCCTAGCTTATAGAATGTGGCAGTGTGATGCTTGATTCATCTGTTGGGTTTGGGCAAAGCATTTGTGGAGATCTAATGCATTTGCAAGTTGATAGTGCTTGGCTGGCTTGGGCCGTGGGAACATGGCATCAGAAACAAGCCTGCTCACCCCCAGAGTCCTCAGGCACTGTCCTGGCAGAGACGATGCTCTCCTGAGCTGCAGTGGTGGTTGCTCACCACCAGGAATCTCATGTACTTAGGGAACCCACCAGTATAGGAAGAGGACTCATGTCTTAAGCCGTACAGCCAGGACCGTGACCATGTGTGAATACTAATGGTGGGGACAGCTTCTTGTTCCATCCGCCGTCCCTCTTCCAACTTATATTAGTATAGAAAATTGTATAAACCCAAGTCCTGTCTCCCTCCTACCTCCCAATTTTGTTCTAAGAAGAGTCTTGTTATTTCCAGTGCCCCCAAGGTAGCAGGCGTATGGATGAGTGGTGCTGTGGTGTGGGGTCCTGAGAGCCATGGGGCTGTGGTGGGCAGGCCTTGCATAAATCCAGCAGCTCCTGCCTAGCTCAGCCTAGGTCCATTCTGGGGAGCCATGTTGCTGGGTCTTTGGGCCCAGAAATCTGTACTTTGATGAGTATCTTTTTCCAAGTTTTAAAGAAATGTTGTGTGAACATAGCAAAATGTCTTGGCTCTTTGCTAAGAGTTTGCAGTTTCTGTGGTGTTTTTATGATTTATTTATGGTGAGGTGGTAACACCTATCCACAGAATTGGTGTATTAGGTAGCTCAAAGCGGACAGTTGGATGCACTGGTGGCAGGAGTTCATTCATGGGTCTGTGTGGCGCATCTTGTAGAGGACGTGGACAGGGCTGCTCTCTTGCCTTCTCTGGCAGCAGCTGAGTGTGTTAGCATCGGCCTTTGAGTGGCAGCTGCACTCTGGGCCGGCCTAGCTGCAGCACTGACAGCGAGGCTGGCACGGGTACGCCTCCTGGAGTCTGCTGTGCTTTAGTGAGCATGTGCTGTGCAGCTGGCCAGAGGAGCCTGTCCTGTGGGCGCGCGTTTTCAGTTGGGAAAGGGCCACCCAGCTGATGTGTCTTTTGAGGACAAGGTTGGTGTCAAGGAGCTCTCTCGAGGTAAAGTGTAGAATGACAAAGCGGGCTGTCCCATGGGTACACGTGTACCTTGGATTCAAGTGTTCCCAATTGGATTCAAGTGTTTGTTGTGTTGTTTGGCACTGCACTTTATCAAAGCAGTGTGATTGGACTTTGTCACCTAACATTGCTGAAGTATCTACCTGCATTTCCTTTGTGTTTTTTACATCTCCTTTCACATAAATTTCACTTCAGTTTGTTATCAGGTATTTGACATATACAGAAAAGTAATAAATAGAGGTAAAAAGTAATAAGTAGAGGTCATCGATGGCTGTACCCACCCCCCAGGTTGAACACATCCTCACAGTTTAACCTGTTTTCTTTGGGCTCCGCCGGGGTTTTAGACAAACCAGCTTAGCAGCCCTGCTCCTCTCTCCTTTCCTCCTCTTTGCCTTCCCAGAGGGAATCACCATACTGGAGTTCTCCTTTGTCCTTCCCATATGGTTTTTCTGTCCACCAAGAAGGTACAACCAGCTCTCGGTGTTAGGATAGTAGATATTTTTAATGTCCAAATACAGCTGTCCATTAGTAAGTGTGCAGATTGCAGTTAAGGCCCTAAAGAGAGGCCGCTTGGCAAATGATTAACAACCCCAGCTGTGCCTTACACGCGATCAGCACCTCCACCTTCCTGCCTGAGCTGATTCCCTGATCCCTCCATGGAGAGGACCTGCAGCATTGAGAGCTGGCCTCAGAAGGCTTCTGCTGTCCCTGTATTTCTGCATCACCCTTCTACCTTTCCATGCTTTACTTTTAATATATCAAATTGATGGGCTTAGGGTTAATCTTTTTTTTTTTTTTGTACTGAGGATTGAACACAGGGGTACTTAATCACAGAGCCACATCCCCAGCCCTTTTTATATTTTATTTAGAGACAGGGTTTTGTTGAGTTGCTTAGTGCCTCACTAAGTTGCTGAGGCTGGCTTTGAACTCGAGATCCTCCTGCCTCAGCCTCCCGAGCCACAGGGATTATAGGAATGGGGTATTGTGCCCAGCTAGGGTTAATCTTTTATGTGTTCCTTTAATACAGAACTCTTCTTTGAGTAAGGCCTTGGCCCCACAAAGAGAGTAGGACAAGAGGTTTCTGCATATCTTGACTTCCTGCTTGGTCGGGAGTGGGTGACAGCAAGTGTACATTAGCCACGGTTGAGATTACTTTCTAAAAAAATCTCTTGTCTTGATTGCAAACACCTTCTTATCAGTTGACTGTAAGAAGCTTCACCCCTCCAGAGACTCTTGATGTTATGGCTGTTACATAAGGTCCTGAAGCCTTCCTTTTGTCGTGCAACTTAGCTGTTGGTTTATATGTCTCCTTTGGTTTCATTGGACAGTGCCAGGTAGGGCAGGGACCAGCCACACAGGTGACAGACGGTTCCCATTTACAGTGTTGCAACAGGTTTAACTGTCGTGGTCATCTAGGAGGAAGGGAGGAGTAGCTGTGTCAGAGAGGCGTTTCATGGGGCCTCAGGAGAGTTCTGGAGTAGATAGGATCGCTATTCTGGAGTGGATAGGATCATGGAGTGAATAGGATCATGGGGACTCTGTCCTGCTGTGTCTCTGCCAGCAGGCCCTCCAGGTAGAGGTGGGATGTTCTCTTGTGGTCAGGAGAGAAGCCTGGGCTCCCAGATCTCACTGGATGGGGACAGGCTCCCTCTTTGCCACACGATTGCCAAAGCCTATAGATCTAATCTTGGAAGCCAGGACGTCCTTCCCTGCGGGGAACGCAGCTCTGTGCGCTGTGCTCTGGGCAACACAGGGGTGTTTGAAATTCCTGGTGTGGTCGCGGCTCCTGGGTTGTGGCTGGGTGATTATGGAAGGGATTTGAGGTTTTGAACTTGAGAAGTCATTTTTTTTTTTTTTACCTCGGAAGATGATTATCTGGCATTGTGCCTGGACCCAAGGAACCTGCCGCACAGGTGAATCGCCCAGTGACTCACCTAAATCAGCACATGGGGACCAAGCCAGCAGTTCTTGGACCTCTGGGAGAAGCTTGTGGGTTTAAAGAAAAGTCTCGATTGTGTTCGCCAGGGCTGGAACATTGGGCGCTGTCCCAGTGCTGCCAGGTGTTCAGCCAGCGGGGACCTGGGTGACGAGTGAGCTTCAGGTTCCCAGAGCCCATCCTCTGAAGGGACCCGGAAGTGTGGGGATCGTCCTCTTCACGTGGGAAGATTTTGCCTGGAGAGGTTTCTTTTTGGTTTCCTTGTCCCATCCCTCCCCCCCCCCCCCCCCACTGAGAAATGCTGTCCTGAAGCCCGTGTTTGCTGGTTCTCAGTGGCAGTGCCAGGTACAGGCTCACTCAGTTGTGCCCTAAACATGGTTATTTGCCATGGGGCGTGTTTGTGTACTTTCTGTCACCTTGAAATGCCAGGTACCTTTGGAGAGGGTGTCCAGGCTCCAGAGGCCCGGGCAGAGACACGGGCACACTTTCCACACCTAATATAGTCATCCCCTCCCGTCCTGGGGCACTTGCTGACGTGCGGCTTCATGGGCGATCTTAAATCATTTCGAAGGGTTCTTCAGCTGGCTGTAGATTTTGGACTCCTCCATCGGCGTGGGGATGTATATTTTCATCAGCGCCCAGGAGCCGAACCTAGCGTGGCTGACGGTGCCGTGTGAGATCTGGAACAAGCCCCCTGGTCTCTTGCATCCAGGACTCAGCTCTCAAGGCACAGAGTTTACCTTTGGGAAAATTTCTGGAACTTGCAGAATGAGAAAGGAAGATTTTGAAACATGGGAATATTATAATTATAATCCCACTCAGCTCAAAATAAAACATACACTTTGGAGTCTTGCAGTTCAATCTGATGGCACTTATTTTAGAAATTATACTCTGTGAAAGGCACAGTTTTTGCTAAAAATCAGAGCTTGACAAATGTAACCAACCTGAATATCATTCCCTTTGCAGAAATGCTGAATGCACTTAGAGGTCATAGAAAACTTTCATTTTTTTTTTCCCTAAATTTTCACTCTTGTCTGAATATTTACTTGTTCATTGTCTTGTTGTTTAAAATAGTTACTTCTGCAGTAATAAAAATTTTCATTTACAGTCTTACAACACAGCAATCTCACAAAGCTATTTTTTTTCTATTTTAGGTGGTGATTAATGCCTTTTATTATATCCTTTGTGTTTAAAATATAGAAAATGTTCTCATTTTCCATGTCTGGCCTACTTTTAGACTCGTGGTTTAAGCAGTTGGGCTGAACTTTCAGCCCGCACTTTCAGGCTGGACGGTGGGACTTTGGAAATGCTTGGCTTATCCGCAGCAATGGAGTCTGCGTGCCTAGACCTGAGGCCCTAACCAAGGTCCTTTCTGGCTGAGAGGTGAAGAAAGAGGACGGCCAACTCTGGGCCAGGTGCCAGGCTCTGTGGTTTTGCCTTTTCAACGTAATTAGATCATGCTATTCTCTTAACATCTTTGAGAATTAACTTTGACTTACGTAACGAAACAGGCTGTGTCCTCCTGTGTAGAGAAGAATTCAAATAATTCGGATAAGACTAAAGCCTCCTATCATCCTGCCTACCATCCCGCCCTGCCTCTGTTCCCTGTAGATAATGCCATTCTCAGTCTGCATCAGTCTCCTCAAAATTCACGTATGTGTACTTAAGAAAAAATGTAAATTCATGTATTTATATAAGTAACGTAGAGATCATTTATTATACATAACTTGATTGTTTTTTCCAGTTTTGGGGATTGAACCCAGGGGCATTCTACCACTGAGCTTATTTACAGCCATTCTAAGATATGTTCTTATTCTAAGATAGGGGCTGACTGAGTTGCCCAGACTGGCCTTGAACTTGCAATCCTCCTGCTCAGCTTCCTGCCTTGCTGGTATTACAGCCACCACGCCTGGCTCAGCACTTGCTTTTTCGGGTCTTTGTATAAGCTACAGTGTTATAAATGGTGCACTTTCCTGTTGGGTGGGTGTATTTAGTCATCTTTCTTTTATGGGGGTGGTTATACAGGCTTTGAGACTCAAAACATGAACCATGCACCTTTTCTTTAGAAACAGAGTACACACAAATATTTATTTAGTTTTAGTCTGAGGTTATTTATTTTTATTTTTTTTTTTTACTTCATCTCCAAGTACCATAATCCCTTTACCACAGCTGTATGTGTTGGGTGCAGTCTTTGATGTTCATACCGTCTTGAAAAGTTTTCTTTGGGCTGTAGCTCAGTGGTGAGCACCTGCTCCACATGCATGGGGCCTGGGTTCAATCCCCAGCACCAAAAAGAAAAGTTCTTTTCTTAATCTCAATCACAGCAGCATTGAATTTTACATATCTGTCTGAAAAACAGAGATCAAGAACGAAACAACTCTGGTTGGACTCAGTTTTTAAGGGCAGCGCATGTCAGACTCACGTTACAGATTATCTGAGAGATGGGCTGTGTGTCCGAGTGATTGACTAGTGACTTTGTCACTCTTCAAGTCTCCATCCTGGGCCTGCTGCCCAAAGCCCTGTGCTGGCCACTGGAGACAGCAGGACTGGCTCACCTTGCTGTCAGGAATGGTGACTCAGACATCACCTGTCACCAGCAGAGGCAGAGCTACAGCTACAGGAGCCCTGGGAGGGACATGCAGGTGCTGCCGTAAGGTCCCGTGGGGAGGAGCACCTGTCTGGGAAAGGTGCTGTCAGTGTCAAAAGAAGGATGTCATCGGCCACTTGAGGTGTCCTGATGGAGAACTCCTAGGCTGAGATGCCGTGTGCACCAGCCCTCAGCCGGGACAGTGGGTGGGAGGAGCTGGAGTAAGGTGGCTCCCACAGCTGGATGCCCGTGGGAGCTCCCCTGTTCCTCTCATTTCTGGACAGTGGATGGTCCAGGTTCCGTCCTCCACCAGATTCTGTGATCTGCACCTGCCATCTCCTCAGCCTGTGGCTGTCAATACACGCCCCTGACTCCCCCAACCTCTTACTGTGAAATCAAATTGAACTGTGGACTCCAGTCTACCTAGATTTACCTCTTGGCCCGGGGGACAGGATGCAGTGGAAACCAAAAGCAGCCCAGTCGGCAGAGAACAGCGTGTTCAGATACCCACAGAGCAGGCCCGGGTGCTTCAGGAGCTCCCAGTGGCCAAGAAGGGCCCCAAAACACGGAGCCTTGGATCGTGGCTTCCATCTGTCGGGTGTGTTTGCCCTCTTGACCTTGAAGTGGCCTCTCCCTTTGTCCAGGGATGGTACTGATTCTCAGGGCCTCCTGTGCACCCGGCTGGCCTCACAATGGTGGGAGAGCATCAGTGGCATGAAAATTGCTAAGGAACCTTTAAATATGGAATTAGTCTTTAAAAATTTGTTACTTGAATTTTGGGGTTTTATTTGGAAGAATTATAGCCTGCTGATGTTCCAGGTGATGAGTCTGTACTGCTTTTCGATTATTAGGATATTTGCTCCCTGTATTTCTGTTATTTGAGACAGTAAGAAGTGTGAGGTAAGTGGACGGTGGCAAGTGTTAGTGCCAGGAACAAACTTGCAGCTTCACCCCCTTAATGTTGGCGATTCCCTGCCCTCCGCCCGGCTGTGGCAACAGCCCTGGAGCCACTCTTACTCTGTGTGGCAGGGGACCCTTCTTCTGGTAGTGGTGGCCAAAGGAGCAGGTTTTTGTCTGCCCAGCAGAGCAACAGGGAGCCCTTCTGTCTGCAGGGTCCAGAGTCTCCATGTGAGCAGGCAGGCAGGGACTGGCCTGCAGGAGGGCGGTAGCTGGGGGACCTGCCGGGGTCATCAAGGATCGATTGGTTTGCTGGCAGTTAAATGATTGACCCGTTTTTTGCAGAGGACTCATCGCATGCTGGGGATTGTACCTACATACAGTTTTTTCAGCCTCAGGATAGTGTGCGAGGGCAGGTACTCGTCTCTGCTTTATATCAAGGCAGCTGAGACGCTGAGATGTTATGCCTGACCGCTGTCTTGCTTGTCCTGCTGTCTTAGGGTCCTGAGATGACCTGGAGAAGAGCCCTTGAAGGTTCCTCAGAGAGTGAACACGTGTGCTGAGATCTCAGGAGGGCAGGCACTGTTGCCCTCAGTGACTCTCTGCCTTCTCGTGAATTGACTTCTTACCCTTTTCTGTGTGTCTGCTCTTCCTTCTGAGAGCTCTTATGCACTAGTTTGACTTTCTACCACTTAGACTTGAGGTCAACAAACAGGGCCCTCCCTGTCTCTTGAACTGTCCTCTTGAATTGTCCATATTAAATGACCCACTTTCCTCATGAGAGAGAGAATTATTGGCTCAGCCACTTCCCCACTTAGGAGGTCACTAAAAACGTGTTGTCCTTGGGCCAGGTACTGCTCTGTTCTGGCCGGCTTGGGCCTCCATGATGCACTGTGGTGTGGCACATGGTAGCTGTGGGCAGGTTCTTTTGCATAAGCTGTGAACAAGCAGCTTTTGTTGCAGAGGTCTGTGGGACTGTGCTAAGTGACCAGGACTGGTGTGCGTTTGCACATCAAGGCATGGGTGTTGCAACCTGGTCTATATCAGTGGCTTAGAATGAGGAATACATTTTATCTCGTGTCCCCCGTATGTGGGTCCTAATGTGTATGTGGGTGCATGCTTGTGTGTGTGTGTGTCTTCAACAAAAGCTTGGCCAACAGAAATTACTGTCGATACTTGGAATGCATCATGGCATTTTGTGTTCTAGGCTTTCTGTTTTGCTACTTTTGAAGAAACAAGAGTCGGGGATCTGTGGGCAACTTCTTGCTAGTGACTCAATGGTTATAACTTGTAGTTTGCAGAGTGCTAGTATCTGACTTTGAACCTCGCTTATATTCTGCTGCCTTGTGGTGGATGGGCAGGTAACACAAGCCTGAAACCCGCTGAATGCCAGGAACTTAGAAGGTGGTCCAGAAGACAACAGGGGCGAAGTGCCGACGGAGGGTTTTGGAAGACTGTGGGGCAGAGTGACAGAGGGATCTGGGCAGAGCTCCGAGAGAGCAGGGAAGGTCGGGAGCTGTCGGCCAGGAGCGTGCCGCAAAGCAGATGGGCCAGACAGGCAGAAGATAAGCCGGGAACCAAAGCACAGTACATCCTAAGAGGAGCAGACAGGACGGTTCTGAGTTGCTGTCCAGGGCTGCAGACAATGAGGTGATTCCTGTCCAGTGAAACCTCCATGCCTTATGCAGCTAATGGAAAGCCTTGGTTCCTTCTCCCTTGTTTTTCTGAAACAAGGTTTAGTTCAGGTTGGTTTTTACTACCTATACCCTGGGAAAGTGACTTCACTGGCAATGCTGTTCTCCATCACGCCTTGTTTTGGATTCTGTCATTTCTGTGCATCTGCCGCTTTGTGAAAGTAACAGACAAAACCAGACGGGGGCCAGAGCGTCCTGCAGTCCCGTTCCACCTTTGCCCACAGGTGCTCTCTGCCAGAGCAGGACCTCAGCCCGGCCCCCTCCCAGCCCCTGTTGACTCAGGCCTGAGCGTGTGTCCGGGCGTCTCCTGGGCTCTGTCCCTCTCCTGGGCTCCGTCCCCACTCTGCTCTGCTGCCTGTCACCCGTCATTCTCAGCACTGCCTCTGAAGCCCTTGCCTGCTCTGGACCTGTCTCAGAATCTCTCTCTCGTCACCTCCCTTTGCCTTTGATGTGTTCCTTCTGTCTGTGGCGGTCACCTTGCTGTTCCCAGCTTTCCCCTGGGTGACAGCAAAGAAGCATGGGTGCTGCTGGCGTCCTCTCACGGCTCCACTCTGTGCCCTCTTTATCTAATTGTTTTTAAGAGAGGATGTAGAAACACTTTAGTTTTTGTCATTTAAATGACCCTTTTATTTCAAAGCCAAGACATATTTATTATAGGAAAATCAGAAACTACCAGTAGAGAAGAAGAAGAAAATTAAAATGAGTTGAAATCCCTACTTTGATGCAATCACTATTGACAATTGGGTAAATGACCTTTTAGATTTGTTTTGTTTTGTTTTGCCAAAATAGAGATTATCTATTTTGTCTATTTGTTCTTTGCTTGCTTCCTTCCTTCCTTCCTTCCTTCCTTCTCTCTCTCTCTCTCTCTCTCTCTCTCTCTCTTTCTTTCTCTCTTTCTTTTTTTAATAGAGATTGCCTTTTTTTTTTTTTAAGCAAAAATTTAGTAGTTCAGGGACAGTTTTATTGCCTGGTTTTCCTATGGAGTGTCTTCACCTGAAGTTCTGTCTGTCTGTTCTCCGCACAGTGTTGTGGATGACTTCCAGTGTTGCTGAACTTCCTTCCACACCTTTCTAAAGCGCACATACCATTTCGTCATATAAGTGGGCGCTTGGTTCTTTTAATGATTTCACTGATGTTACTCAGAAGCTTGTTTATTTTTTGAAGTTCCTTAGAAGAGCTGATAGAGTTCTTTAAGTAATGGTGTCTGCATGCCGGTGGTGATGCAGATGCCCACTCATCAGCAGGGGAACCTGACAGCAGGCAGGCTGGCAGTGCTGGCCTCTGCCCGTTCCCAGTCTCTAGGCTGTAGCTGCCCTCAGGCTGGCCTGCACCTCCGTGGTTTATTAAATACTACGCTTTTTGGAACCATTCATCTTTTATCACGTAACCTCATGATCTTGCCTCCTGCCCACAGCCATTCGCTGTCACCCTGTTTGCTTTGTGGCATTGGCTTTGCATGTGTGAACCTCGATTCCCTAGCTGACTGCTGTGGGTCTGCGAGAGCCGCCTCTTGTGCTCATTTGGAGATGGAGAATGAATAAACCCAGGCTCAAGTTCAGTAGCCCATGGAAGTCAGAGAGATGAATTCATTTAGCAGGAAAACATCTGAGGACCAACCTGAAAGTTAGATCCCCCCGGGGCCCTGCTGCCAGCAGAGTGTCCCCCCTGCTGCGGGAATCAGGAGTGCAGTGAGACAAGGATTTGGGGGTGTGCCTCAAGGGGACTTGATTCAGGGCAAGAGGAGCTGCAGATGATAACTCAAAAGTTTATACCAGCGTTTCAGAGGTCAGCGTGCTGCTGTGGTGAGGAGCTCCGGCCTGGCAGGGCCAGGCAAGCTGGTCTGAACAGCCAACTTGGCTGTGTCCATGTTCTTCACTTGTAACCAGGCACAGTAACACTCTCCTTGCAGGGTTCTGAGGCTCAGAGGCTTGGAAAGAACAGTACTTGGTGCATGGGAAACCCATGGTAGAATGGTAGTGTGGAGGTGAATTCAGGCCAGCAGGAACTCTGGATGGGGATTGGCTATAGGTGGAGCTGGCTGACGAGAACTGGCTGCAGATGAAGGCTCTAGGTTTGTCACCTCCATCATGCACACAGCCGAGGTTCTCATACATTTAATTCCTTTCCATTTGTGGTGTGTGCTCTTGGCTCACATCTGTGTGGCCATCCGGGAGCGCCGGCCTGCTCTGCCTGGCTCACCTTTGTTCTGCTAGGCCTGATGGTGCCTGCTGCAGCCGAGGGCTTGCTGTTTCTTGAAATCCAAGAACTTGGGTAGGGTTGGAGAATTAAGCTGAACAACAGAAGATCAGAGACTTCAGAGTCTTCTTGAACAAATGAACCAGGCATGTCACTGGGCATTTTAAATTAATTGTATGAGTTTGTTAAATGTGCCCGTGTTTTCTACCTTTCCTTGGTTCATTCCTATATATCTATATATAATATATGATTTTAATGTATTTTTTTGTGAGTTTACCCTCTGTTCTTTGAAAGAATGATGCACCTCCCTATCTTGACCTTGTCTGACCTTTGCGTACACAGCTCTCTGACCCAGTGATGTTCTCTGGGAGTGTAGCTTAGGTCACGTGGTATCTGAGGATCTTTCCCTGTGGATGAAGTGGGGCAAGAGCGAGCCTGGGGGTCTGGTTATAGAGGACCCTATTTCTAGACCCTGACAGATTGTTCATTTTGGGGACGTTAAACAGACTCTCAAATGGTTGCTGTACCCATGTTAATTGCAGTGATAACCTCTAGATCTTCTGTAACTCAGGGATGAGTCTGATTGTGTTGAGTCTGAAGATGGGTCTAGGGATATAATTTTACTTTGCAGTACCTTCTCCCTGGGGTGAAGAGGTCTCATCATGGAGCATCATCCAGAACTAGCAGCTCATGTTCAGCAAGTGGGTGAACCAGGCACATTGAGAGGGCTTATTTTAAAAGGGTATCCAGTGTGAGTGAGTGCTGTATGGAGCCCGAGTGGTCCTGCATTATATACAACGGGTGTCAGTTATAACTGGTTGTGTCTCTGAGTCTGGTTGTTCAGTCTCTGGGGGTCCTCCCATGAATGCTCTTTTCCCAGCTGGTGGGGAATACCAACACCTATCTTCTTGGGAAAGGGCATCAAGTTACGGAGATGCACATGGCCCTGTTCTCCACACAGAAAATGATGATCTGATCCACCAAGAGGTTCTGTTCTTCTCACTCTCCATAGAGATGGGACTGACTCTATGCACAGACAGGCTGGGTGCAGAGGGTGTTGGTATTCTGTGTGGGGCTGAGCTTGGCTTTGTCACCTGTTTCTGTCTGGGCCAGAGAACACTGAGCAGTGTGTGGATCTCCTGACCTGGTTCTCTGCAAGACAAAGAGGCTTAGAGTGACTGGCCGGTGCGATAATGGCGCCTCTGGCTGAGGCTGTCGGTCCCTTCCTGGGACAGTCATGTGTGAAGCTCAGACTGGCAGATGCCCTAGTGTGGGCTGCTGCCACAGCTGCCCTGCCATGAACTGGGTCACTCTGAACAACAGAGACTTCCTCCTGCAGTTCTAGAGTCCGAGCACAGTCAAGCTGACTTGGCCCGTGGTGAGGGGCTGTTTTCTGGCTCATACAAAGCTCCTTCCTGCCATGTGTTCACATGGTGGCAGGGCCAGGGGTCTCTGGGGCCTATTTTTATAAAGGCAGTAATCAAGCTGGCCTGGTGGCACACGCCTATAATCCCAATGACACAGAAGACTGAGGCAGGAGGATTACAAGTTCACGGCCAGTTTCCTAATTTAGCAAGGCCTTAAGCAACTTAGTGAGACCCTGTCTTGAAATAAAAAGGGCTGAAGATGTGGCTCAGTGCTAGAGCACCCCGGGATCAATCTCTGGTACCAGCAAAACAAATCAGCAAGCATAAAGGTGCTAATTCCATTTGCTGGGACACTACCTTCATGATCTAAACACCTCCTCAAAGATGCTGTGGCCTAATAATATCACCTAGGGTCTGGGATTTGAATGTGAATTCTGGGAAGACACAAACATTCAGACCATACAACGAGATATCAAGAAGGAAGTTAGCATGAGTTTTAGATGAAGTGTCTAAAAGTTTTTTAACTGTAGTCAGTTGTTAACTTCTGTCTCATTTGAATATGCAAAATACATAGGTTTCAAAGATCATGGATGAAAAATTTTAATACTGATTGCAACAGCAAATGTATATCTTACAATTAAGAATTTAGAACTTTGACATCATCAATGAGTTCTCTGCATTCATTCTCTTGAAAAGCCTCAGATATGTCTTCCTATTTTTTAACAGATTAGAATAGTAGTCTGGCAAATTCTGTTCTTTTATTTAAATTAATGTTTAAACGTTGAAGATACTGACATGTGTTCAACTTTGTCTAGAGTCTGCCATGGCTAGATTAGAACAGCTTGATAGGTTGATTAGATCATGCCAAAGCCAAGGACCCCAAATTGAGTCGAGTTCTTAGAGCTTATAGACTGTTTCTGCAGTTTTACTTGTTGCGGACGTACCTAAATCACCTTACACCAGCAAGGAATAGGAAAGATCAAGTGAGTTGCTTAGCTGGTTGGGTGGTCCTATCTGTATGCAGTTGGAGCTTCCAATATGATTTTTTTGTTTTTGTTTTTCTGAATAGGTCTCAGGGTATGGCCCTTGCTGGCCTCAAGGTCACAGGCATAAGCCTTCCTCCCACCTCAGCCTCTAGAGTAGCTGGTCTTACAGGTGCACACCACCTGCACCGGCTTGTGTGGGAGGCTTGCCCTGTGGCCTCTGGGCTTGTCTGGGAGGGCAGTTCATTGTTCAGCAAGCATCAAGGGGAAGAGTTCAGCTTTCAGCTTGGGGATAGGAGGCTCTGTTTGGCCTCAGGTCTGAATCCCATTTTTCAAACACCATGGACAGTGAATCTTATACTGTGAGCTTATTCTGAAGAATTTTACTTTCTTTCACTTTTGGTACCACAACAGGCCTGGTAGGAGTTAGAAGCTGGTGTGTTTTTTACTTTTCCACAGAAAACCTGGGGCATGTTATGTAGGTGCAAACACTTTTACCCACACCTTTAAAAATAATGCATAAGAAGCCTGGGCCTCCAATGGTCCTGACTCAGGTTTACGGAGAAGGTCCCCGTTCCCAGTTGGGAGGTTTCGGAGGGTGTTTCTCAGTTAATAACTCCTGTTCTCTTCTGGCCCTTGCCCTCCTTCCCGCCCTGTCTGTCTCTACTTGACACTGTACCCTGTGGCTGCCTCCTCCTCTGGCTTTCTCTGCTTTCTGCTCTGTCCCCAAGGCCCCCTTCTAGGACTGTCTTTTTCTCCTGGATCCTCTATCTCCATATACGCTCCATCCTCTGAAGGCATCTGGCCTGCTCATAACCTGGAGCTCCCAGACACCTGCTCTCAGGGGCCTCAGGAGGACAGAATAAGTCCTTTTTCTTTGTCCTCTGCACAGTATGGAAGGTCCAGGCCAAGAGGGCAGACGGGGAGGACAGGCCCGGGCAGTGTCCCGGCAGCCAGCCAGGAGGGACTGCTTTGTCATAACCCTCCAGAGCGAACTCCCAGACTCCCCACATATGCTCCAGTTCAGCTGCCAAATCATAATTAAAAAACGCTTCCTGGAGTCTTTTTTTTTTTTTTTTTTAATGAGGGTCTGTAGTTTTGTGTGGGCTGCTGGGATGTTAGTGGGACTGTGTGGCTGAAGGGGTGTTTTGCAATTTGTCATGTTAGTGTTAAAGACGGTGACGGTTGTGTGCACTAGCGCTTTACCTTCTGCAAATGACTTCTCCCCGAAAATATCAACTACTTGAGCTTTGGGTCTCCCCTGACTTTGGATGGGGGCGGGGGCAGACTCTTACACCCCAGCACAGGGCTGGTGCCTGGCAGGTGTCTGAGCCCAGGTGCTTCATCCTCCTCCCCTGAAGAGTTTCAGGTCTGAGCTGCATCTGGACAGAGATGCCAGTGGCACAGAAGTCCTTGCTGTGACCTCACCTGTGGATCTTGTGGACATGGCGCCTGCAGGTCCCTGTGCCAAGGTTGTGTCAGGCAGGAAATCCTGTGCAGTCCCCACCGGGGTCAGCAAAGGCAGCTCTGTAGGGTTTCATTCTGTTTGTCAGCCTCCCCCCTTATTAAGTGTGTGTGGAAGGCTTTTGCCATGAATTCCTGCTGACAGGTTGACCCAGGGTCAGGATGGAGGGTGAGGCTGAGGACATTCCATGATATGTGTGGACAAAAAAAATAACAAATGGAAAATTTGCTGGGGGGTAAGAGTGTGGCTTACCCAGAGCTGGCATGAAAAGGGGTCTTGGTGCTGGTACCTCACCAGAGATGGGGTGTTATCCTGAGAGCAGTGACCTTGGGCCCGAGGCCTGGGGCTGGCAGGCCTGGATGCAGACCCTGTCTGCTCCTGTCAGCTGTGGACTCAGTTCATGCCCAGAGCAGCTGCTCATTTTCTATCTGATTTTCTAATTTATGATTTGGGAGATTAATTAGATAACTTATTTTAGAAATATCCAGAACTAAGAGTGGAACAAAAATGCTCAACCTGAAAGAATTGTGTTGTACATACTTCTTAGTTCTTTAATGCTGAACAGTGCACATTTATTATTGTGACTAAATTCTGAGGATTTGAGATCTCCTAATTTGACGTTGTGCAGATTTTTTTTTTTTTTTTGATGCTGGTGATTGGAACAAGAAACACTTAACCACAGAGCCACATCCCCAGGCCTTTTTATTTTGAGACAGGGTCATGCTAAATTGCTTAGGGCCTCACCAAGTGGATGAGGCTGGCTGGGAACTTGAGTCTTCCTGCCTCAGCCTCCTGAGTTGCTGGGGTTACAGGTCTGCACCACCACACCTAGCTGCAGAATGGATTTTTGAGGGCAGAGTTATGCTTTATGTAATAAAGAAATTGTCAAAGTAAATGAGTTCAACTCTATTTTGCTTTCTCTCCTAGGTAAAAAGAAATGGGTTGTCCCAGACAGTCAGCCAGGAAGAAAGAAAGAGACAAGAGGTATGCTTCGGGAACAGGTGCTTGAGCTGGGGCATGGGGGGTGGTTCCTGTGCACTGTGTGGTATTATCCTCTGAAAACACGTTTGTTTGTTTTTTCTTTGTTTTACAAAAACAACATGTGGCCATTGTTAAATAAAGCTACCCACACGGAGCCCTCCTAAAAGAAAAGTTTTATGTATTTTAACACCATTTGCCTTTAAGCAACAAAATACCTAGTCTAGGAGTTTAAAGTGGAAGAAATATTTTGAAAAATGGAATAGTCTAGAATTGACAGGCAGGTTGGTGGAAACACTGGCGAGGTCTGAATGAAGAGTACATGCTGATCTGTAGACAAAGAGATCCTGGGTGTTAATGTCAGCAGGGGAAGGCTTATGTGAAGCCGCTCTGAACTCTCTGGCAGTTTTCTGTAACTCAAAAAGAACAACAGAATACAAAGCTTATTCAATGAAAACTAAGATAATAGGGTTTTACAACTTGAAGTTTAAATAAGTGCAGCTTAAAAAAAAAGAAATCAGCTCATTGCGGTAATACTGTGACATTCTTAAGAATGCCATTCCTCTGTCTCAGGCGTGTTTGTGTGTACATATACAGGTGTGAACACAGACTCATTCCTCCAAAGACACAGGGTATCCTTTCTTATTTCACTGGAATAAAATAAAGCCAAAGAAAAGTCCAATGTATTGACTATTTTAAGCTTAAAGCGGACCAGAGTACAGAACTTCCGTGTACCCACCACCGAGAATCAACAAATGTATTACATTTAAAAATTTTCTTTATATTTCTTAAAAGAAAATAAAACTTTTGATAAAATAGAAGTCCTGCATTCTCTTGATAACCCCATTCCCTTTGTCTCCCCAGAGACAACTATCATGAATTAGTGCATAATTTTCCAACCAATCTGTGTTTTAAAATCATGCATTACATGTATAATTATGAGTACTCATTTTGAAAAATGTATATAAATGATATAAAATCTGTGCATATTTTTCAGTTACTTGCGTTTTACACTTAACATTGTTTTTGAGAATTATTTGTTAATATATATTAATCTGAATCATTCATTCTGGCTACTATGTAGTATTTGACTCTGGGAATACCACCTTTTCAAAATTTTATCTATTTTCCTAATGATGGACAAATGGGTGTTACAGACTTTCCCCCTCTCTTGTTAACATGTGCCATAAGGAGTTTCTCTCACCTAGTAGACAAATTGAAGAGCTTCTCCAAAGCCCTAATTCCATTAGAACCTTCTTTGTCTTTTAATTCTTATACATTTGACTTTATCTATTTCTATTATAATCTGAAAATGTCTGTTCGGATTTATGACATAAAAAAGTAATGACAGCTGGTTTGGTGGTCATGTCTGTAATCCCAGCTATTCAGATGCCTGAGGCAGAATTGCAAGTTGGAAGCCAGCCTCAGTAACTTGGTGAGACCCTCTCTCAAAATAAAATGCACTGGGGATGAAGCTCAGTGGTAGAGCACCCAGTCAGTCCCTAGCACCACTGCCACCAAAACAAGAGAAAATAACACACACACACACACACACATACACACACACACAAACACACACACAGCAACAGGAAAACCCCAATAGTCCCAAACCTAACTTTATGGTTTCTTTCATATTCTAAATAGGTATTTTTAGTAGGTGAAACTTAATTGGCTAGTTACGCTTGGTTGCAAGATATTTTTGCAATTATTGCATTAACTTTATTAAGCTAGTGCTTTTCCCCTTTGCTGGGATCTATTCTGTGTAGTTGAGTATATGTTTTTGCTTCAGTCTTTGTGTTTTGGATCTGACTTCACAATCCTTTGCTGTTGATAGTGTCTGAAGTCGTTCTGAGCACCATATCCAGCCATTGTTTTTGGCCAGGAAGGGAATTTTCTTTAGTGCCTTATAGTTCTTGGGGATAATTGTATTGATGGAGTAGTGATGTAATAGATAGGTTAAGTGATGTTCTTACTCTTAAGACAGTAACATCACTTCATTTCCCAGAGCACAGCCTGGGCTCCACCAGCACACTCAAGTAAGATCTAAGGCTCTAAGGCCTTGTTGGATGCTCAAGAGGGAGGTGAACACCAAGATTAGCCCAGGAACCTATGTGCACACTGTAGCCCCGGCAGCCAGCTCCCACTCCACCCCCAGGCCATACTCCTTGGTACAGGGGCCTGAGGGGAGGGGGCTAGAGGTGAGGGTGGTGAGGTCGCCAGGAAGGACTTGGTCTCTGGCCTGCAGGATGTCCCTCTAAGGAGGACCTCCCCCTGTGTCATGGACCTTGGAGGCTCTGTGATTGACCCTGCGGAGGAGCTGCTGGATTCCTCCCCAGGGTGTTGTTGAATATGCACAGGTGGGGTTGCCATGTCCATCACCCACACTTATCAGGAAAACCAGAGCGTGCCTGACACCACGAGTTCTGCAGAGAGTCCTTTGCTCCTTCTTGAGACAGTGAGGAGAGTAGAAAGAGTGGGTGGCTTGTTGAACAGAGTTACTCTCAATTATGTGAGTTTGTATGAAAGAATTCCTGTGGCTGATAAGAACCTTTTGAAGATAGGTCCAGTGGTGCTGGAATATTTGCTATTGTTATTGACGAGTTTTTTATTTTTAAAAAATCAATTAAAAAATTAAAAAAAAAATAAGGGAGAGAAAGCACACACTGAGGGGAAGGGAGGGGAGGGATGTGGAGGAAGGGATTTCTGAATCCCAAGGGATAGCCATAAATTCTTCCTGTCCCTGAAGCAGCATGCTTTGAAAGCATTGCTGGAGGGGATGACCCCAAGGTTAATTAATGTCCCACTGAGATTTTATGACACCCTGGCTTCCTGGGGATTCCAGCCTCTACAGAGGCATGGCCTCAGGGCACAGTCTCTCCTGATTCCCACTGTGCACAGAGGCTGTCTCAGGATTTGGGTATTTGGACCTTACAGAAAGACAGGACTGGAACCTGTGCCTTGAGCATTTCCCCATGCTGTCTTTTTTGTGCATTTTAAGACATCAGGCCATTCTTACCGCAGGACAAAAAGCTATATTTGTCCTTCAGATAAACTAATTAGTAAAATAGTTCTTTTTCACTCTTACCAGGCCATCTTTGAAGTCATATCCTCCGAACATTCGTATTTACTCAGCTTGGAGATCTTGATACGAATGTTTAAAAATTCGAAAGAACTGAGCGATACGATGACGAAGACCGAGAGACACCACCTCTTCTCCAACATCTCGGACGTGTGTGAGGCCAGCAAAAAGTGAGTGTGCTTCTCTTGGCACTGCAGGCCAGGCGTGGCTGTCCTGTGGACGCCCTGTGCCTCAGAAGGCGCCCTGTGTACCCTTGGCTCCTGCCATCAGCCTCTGTCTCTGTTCCTTGAACGGGTTTTAAGCTGTGTTTCCAGTGGCTGGTGGGTAGACAGACTCCCAGCAGGCAGCCGCGAGGGTCCCTTCACTCCTGTCCCCCCACATCGGTTGCCTCTGCCCCTTCTGATCACATGGACAGTCTTGGTTCGTTGCCAGTAGGAGCTCTTGTATTTTAGAAATAAAGAAAGAGTAGACTCACGCTTCCATCCTCTGTGGGCTTGTCTGGCTACAATGGAACATTATTTTAGTTTTATTTTATTTAATTTTTTGCTTTACTTTTTGTCATGAAAAGTAGATGAAGTTGCATGATTTTCACACTCTCAAAGCTGTGAGCTTAAGAATTTTCCATATTTGCTTATCTTTTCTTGTTGGTTAAGTATTTCCAAGTTTACAGAGAGTGTTTTATTTATAACTACTTCAGTATTTAAGAACTTTTTTTGCATAAATTAGAGTATTATGATCATACCCATCATTGCTCATTTTTCACTTATTTTATTCTTTTTTTAAAATATAAATAATAGGTTCACATGCCTTAAAAATCCATAATATACAAGGCTCTCCAGTCAGATGTCCCTCCTGTGCTGTGGTTCCCTGGCCACCTGGGAGATAAGAAAAGTACCACTCTTTTGGTGCATGGTTTTAGAACTCGTTTATGATTCTTTATGGAAATGTCTTTTTGCCTTGTGTTTGCTTAAATCATAGCGCACTGTAAACGTGTTCCACTGCTTACTTTTTTCACCTGAATCTTGGAGATCATTACGTATCTACGCTAGAATTTCTCTATCCATTTCCACCGTTTTCCCTTCCAAGTTTTAACTGAGGAAAGCAGGCCACTGGTCCTGCAGCACTTCCCAGGAGGCCCGTGACGTGTGGCTGGCGATCATTGTCAGCTCTGTTAATTCATTGCACTAATGCTTTCTAATTTATTATCTGATTAAATGTTGATGTCATCTAATTTATTGCTCCTTACTCATTTACTAGCTGGACTATTTCTGGAAAGAACAATGTACATCTACCTAATGTTCCTAGGGGGGAAATTCAAGTTATATATTTATTGATCCTTCTCCACTTTTACCTTAGCAATCTTGGATCATGTTCTTGCTTTCTGGAGCGCTAGGAACTAGAGGATCATGCTTTCACTTCTTCCCTCTGGCCTGGAATTGGCCATCTTCCCTGGTGTCTTGGTGTGAAATAGTGTTTTAAGACTTCAAGGGAGTGCCCCAGGTGCTCAGTGCTGAGTGGTTTTCCACGTTTTTGTACATAGCCAGAGACAGGTGTTCCTTCCTGGCAGATGTGAGGGTTCCCCAGGTGGAGTGTGGGGACAGCTGTTCCTTCCCAGTAGATGTAAGTGTGACTCTGCCTTTAGAAGTGGGTTAAACTCTATCCCTCCCACCCACTTTCTGGGTTTTAGGATATCTTTGGTTTCACTATTACAAGGTTCCTGCTTTGTTCTTCCATCATTGTGCATTGTTATTATTTTGTCTTAGGGGTGTTTTCCTAGAAGTGGAATTGCTAGGTGTAAGTGTAAAGGCATATAACAGTTTATTATTTTTTGTAAATTTCTGCTCATCACAGTAGTGCCATTTTGCAGGGCTCTGGAGCAGACAAGCACCTCCTTCCCACAGCCTTTCCAGCAGAGAATGCCAAGAGAACTCTAGGTTTTTGTCAACTTCATGGGCAAGAAAGATTGTCTGAGTAAAGTTTTAGTTTGTATTTCTCTTACAAGTTTTTCAGGTAAATAAGAGCCATCTGAGATATTTTCAGTAATTATTAGCAGTGCTGTTATTTCTCTGTGATGTTGAAATTAATTAGAATTTGAGGGAAGTACTTACATCACCAAAAGCAGGGAAAGGAAGGAGTTTTCTTCTTGCTGAAACCCAAGAATATTTTTGAGTCTGGCTCAGCAGTTGGATATGCACAGTCAACTTAGCGAATCCCAGGGAATCACTTGCTTAACTAGGAGAGGCAAATGAATTAGCATTCTCCTGCTCAGAAAGAGAGAGGCCAGTTCAGGCATCTTGTGTGAGAAGTTGACAGATTCACGCAGCAAGTGGAAATGATGAAGGTAACTTGAATCCATCAGACACCAAAGCATTAAAGTGCAAGGTACTCCCTTAAGCTTGAAGGGCGTGTGCCTGTGCCTTCATTTGTTTGGTGATGATTTGAGTTATTTGGTATGGGGTGCTTATGATTTCTTGCAAGCTTTGTGTGACAGCCTTTGCAACAGAGTGTGCCGAGGCAGCTTGCTAGTGAGCCGGGCTCTTGGAGTCTCAAGAGGAATTACAAGGGTGGTAGCATATGCACACAAGCCAGCTGGCCATGGGGTTAGGTTCTGCCACCAGCATCACCCTGGAGCAGCCTAGGGTGATGCCGCTTCACCATAGCTGTGGGGTCACGAGGCTGTGAGAGTGGGTCAGCTCCCCTGTATTCTCATGGGACACTTCCTACACTCAGTCCACTGTGGCCCTGGAGAGTCAAGCAGTGCATGTCAGTGTGAGCTTGTGGTCAGGAAGCAGGTGGACCGCATCACTCCCAGTGGGTGAAGAAACAAGGGTAGGAGATTCTAGAAGGATTGGGAAATGTACAGTGATGATTTGTGTCAGGTATCTACATAACGATAAAAATATTTAGAGGATTATTTAACCCATTTTATCCCATCACCCTGATGCGAACACCTGTAATAACTCAAACTGAGAAACAAATATACCACTTGTTTTAACTGTGAAATAATATTTAAATATTTATCACATTCACAGAATCGAAAACTTGGGGCTTAATGGATTAATAATATGATAAAATTTTCATGTTTCAGATTATATAGCAGATCCAAAGAGTGGATTTTAAATTGCATTAGATTTTAATAATGGGGAAGGCAACTTATCAGAACATAAAGGTTGATAGAATTGTGAATCTTTTAAATTTCTTCGTGTTTTTCTGTAATCTCAGCATGTACAATACATACGGTGTTTACGCAGAAAAGGAAAAATAGTAAGAGATGGGAGCCAAGACAAAACAGGGGAGGAAGCTGGACAGGTCAGTGCCTGACAAATCACAACAAGTTAATCCTGAATTACGTCGTTGTGCTTAAACCGTTGATTAAATTCTGTGTTAATTTTAATCAATTTGCAAAATTCAGATCCTTCATGATTTTATTGAAAAGTTTTCATTAATATTGTAGCTTATAGTAAACAGCTGGTTTGAACTGGAGAAGAGGATGGGATCAGGGACTGGAGGGTCAGGGGTGTAGGGGAGGGCGAGGGCCATGGTGTGTTCTGTGCGTGAGCCAATTGACCACAGCGGAACCCTTGTTCTTTGTGATTAATATGCACTAATAAAAAACCCGCCAACTTCTCAGCCTCCATTAAAGGCGAAAGACCGAGATACCCTCATCCTTGACATTTTTGCTCTGTTTTCACTTGAACTGCTGCAGCGTTTGAGTGGGTGATGTGTGTCCGAGTGAAGCGTGACTGTCACAGGACACCCAGGCTCTGGGGTGACTGACAGCACCACAGCTGGTGTGATCCACCTTGAGGCGCTCGTTCCCTTGCAGTCCCACACAGCCTTCGCCACATTCAGAGCTCACTCCATGGTGCTCTGCCTACTGGTGGGACTTCAAGGTCTTCAAGGTGTTCCCTAATATTAGTGTGCCACCAGAGGAGACTGTCTAGTCCTGAGGAAATGTGAATTAAAAATCTCCCAGAAGCACGTGATCAGTGTCTGCGGTGATACCAGGAGCCGGGTTCAGCCGTGCTGTTGGCGATCACAGCCCGGCTGCCCGGGTTACTCCTCTCTCACCTGGGGGAGGTTGGCTGCAGGTGACGGCATGTTGAGTGGAGGTGGAGGTCAGAACAGCCTTGAGAGCCAGGTTCACGGTGTGGTCTGTGCCCTTTGTCGAGGTCCCCGTTCTTCACTGTTGCCAGTGATTAATACCAGGAGGCCCTTCTGTGTGAGCTGACATGGCCTGAAAACAGGCAGAAAGGGACAAAGTCCACTCAGATACTGGCTGATGCTGTTCATCAGGTGTGTCCCTCCCATGTGGTCAGCACTCTGAGCCTCTTCCTCTGAAGGCTCCTAGGTTGCAGAGCATGTTAGCTGGTCCTGTCTGTCCTGCAGCTGGAGGTCATCTGGGCCAGGGGTGGCTGGGGGAGGATCCTGGCCTGTGTGCAGAGGCACCCCAGCACGGGGCACTTCCCCCCAAAATGGGCAAGTTTGGGTCTCACTGGAGGTTTTGGATGTAGGGCCCTTGGGGAGCCTGGGGGAGGCCTTTGTGTGTCTGAGGAGTTTCCAGTCTTGGCTGAGGAACCTCAGCATTGCCGATGTGGAGCCTTGTAGATGCTAGGTGGGGGCTTGTGTGGCTGCACTGGGGAGAGCAGAGTGGGGTTACTGTGGAGGGATTGAGGATGATGAGATTGGAGGCAGTCGCAGTGGAGGGTCGCGGGGAGGACTCCAGATACTTAGACCTGGACTCGTTTGCACCAGGTGGGAAAGGCAGGGGTCAGCTTGCCTTGAGGGTCTCTGCCCGGTTGACTGGTGAGGTTGTGTTAGCCAGGATGGAGGAGGAGGAGGTTGGGGCTTTGCAGGGGAGATAAGGGAATCACTGGGGGCATGCTAAGTTCTAGTGACTAGAGTGAGAGGGGGAGATATCTAGATGAACAGAGAAAAACGGAAGAGAACTCTAGAAAGGGCTGCAGTCGTGACGCAGATTGGAGCCCCTGGGGTGGCTCTCTCACTGTGGGTTTAAATGAGATATTAGATGAGGTAGCAGTGTTTAACTGGTGGTGGTTTTAACCCTCAGGGCTATTCAGAAATGTGCTTTTTGGTTCCCCCAGTGACATGGGGGCTCTGCTGGCATTAGTCAATGAGGGCTGGGGTCCCAGGGTTCTACAGTTGGTGGAAGTCCCAGGCAAACATGAGTGGTCCCTTCCAGATTCCTGTAGTGCCCTTGAAATGAACAGGGGGAGTAAAGAGAAGGCCAAGGTCAAGGTTTGGGCATGGAAGCATCTCAGGAGCCTTGAGTTGGGACAGAAGTACAGTAACTAGGGTAAGTGGCCCTTTCCGCAGTCCCTTGGTGGTAGGGTTTGCCTCGCCTCCTGTAGCCTTGGTGCTGGGGCCTGGCAACTGTTTACATTCTGCTGTCTTTAATAGGTGTCTATGGAGACATCAACTACTGATCCTGCCCACGTCCCCTCCCAGGGAGGGTGCCATTCTTTTTAAGAAATACTTTTATTCGTGTGTCATAGTTATACATTAATTGTGGGGTTCCTTGGGACATGCCCGTGCATAAACTAGAACTGGCCCCATCAGCATCTAGTATGTCCCTCCTCACTCTTCTGTTCCTGTCCTCTACTCTACCGCTCTTTCTTCTTTTTATTGTTTTTAATCAGTGCTTTATAGAGACACATGGAGGTGGCAGTCACCATGGTGTGTCCATATGTGTACGGAGCATGATTTGCTCAGTTTCATTCCATTCTTCCTCCTTTTCCCTCTGTCACCTGTCCCCCATCCCTTTTCTCTACTCCACTGATCTCCCTTCTATTTTCCTGAGATTCCCTCCAACTAGTCTTTTTTCCTATTTTTGTTTAGCTTCCACATAGGAGAGAAGACATTTGACCTTCAGCTTTCCAAGTCTGGCTTATTTCACTTAGCACGATGGTCTCCAGCTCTATCCATTTACCAGCAAATGCCATGATTTCATTCTTCTTTATGGCTGAATAAAAGTCCGTTGTGTATATGCATCACAGTGATTAACCCATTGGTCTATCAATGGGCACCTGGGCTGGTTCCATGACTTAACTATGTGGTTGCACTGCTAGACACATTGATGTGCCTGTATCACTGGAGCATGCTGATTTTAGTTCTTTTGGATAAACACCAAGGAGTAGGTCACATGGTGGTTCCATTCTTAGTCTTTTGAGGAATCTCCGTACTGCTTTCTAGCATGGTACCTAGTCTGCAGTCTCAACAGCCATATACAAATGTACCTTTCCCCCACATCCTTGCCAGCATTTACTGTGACCTGTATTCTTAATGGCTGCCATTCTGACTGGAGTGAGATGACATCTTAGTGTAGTTTTGATCTGCATTTCCTTGGTTACTAGAAATGTTGAACATTTCTTCTTACATTTGTTGACCATTTGTGTTTCTTTCAAGGAGTATCTCTTTGGTTTTTTTTTTTTTTTTGCCCATTTATTGATTGGCTTATTGGCATTTTTTGGGGGGGGTTCTTTTTTGGGTATTAATCCTGTGTCAGGCGCAGCTGGCTAGGATTTGCTCCCACTCTGCAGACTCTTCACACTCTCAGTTGTTTCCTTTGCTCTGCAGAAGCATTTTAATTGGATGCCATCCCACTTTTAAATTTGGTTCTTGGTTCTATTTGTTGAGCTTTCTTTTTCATGGGATGCCAAAGTGAGGTCCTGTAAGTTCAGGTAATACCAGTATGGCTTCTGGTCAGTTCTGGGGCAGAGCCATTGACCTCCTCACCTTGGGCTGCTTTCTTCCACCTCAACTGCTGCTTCAAGTTCATGAACTCTCCTTGATTCCTGATCTGCCTATCTTTTAAGAGCCAGTAATGTCCTAAAAGGCTGGTCAACCCCTGGAAACAGGAATGAGGCGGCTTCTTCCCCTTAGAAGTGAGGAGGCTTTCTTCCTACCTAAACACCCCAAGAGTCAGATGCTTTGCGTCTTTGTTTACTTTTCCTTTTCTTTTTCGATATCAGAGATTGAACCCAGGGGCGCTTAACCACTAAGCCACATCCCCAGCCCTTTTATTGTTTTTACTTTGAAACAGGGTCTCACTAAGTTGCTTAGGGCCTCCACTAAGTTGTTGAGGCTGGCTCTGAACTTGTGATCCTCCTGCCTTAGCCTCCCAAGCTGCTGGGATGACAAACATGTAACACCGTGCCCAGCTGCTTTTTGTGTGTGTGATTATTCCTTCATGAATACACGTGCACTCAGAATAATTTATAGATAACTGCCATATTAGTGGAAAAGATCTACAAGTGTGATTAACCTATATTAATTTGCAACAGGATATAATAATTCCAGTTGTTTTTGAATTTAAGATGTGCCCCTCGTGAAAGGTGAATACTATCAGGAAGAGAAATGGTCTGTTGCACAAAACTGAATATTAACCCTGCTGTTCTGTTTAGAAGCTCTAAGGTCTAAGCAGGGTCTTCTGTGTTAGAATGTTTTCTAAGAAGGAAAATTAGGTGTCTTTGATAGTTTGTAAAATGACATATTTCTCCCTTGAATTCTGGGTTTTCACGCCTCCTTCTCAGTGATTCTATAGTGTTTTGTGTTGTTATTTGTACCTTATAAAAATGGCTGCCGAGAAACTTTGCAAGGATTCTAGTTTCTCTTTTTTCCATTAAAAATTAAAACATGAGTGTTTCTTTGGGAAGCCACTTGAAGCTCAAACTATGCTTGTCTTCAGTTTTTGCAGACTAAAATAAAAATATCCATCAATGTGCTTTTGTGTCCCGTGGAGCTGAACTTGTTCCCAACATATAATGAGCAGCTGATGCCAACTTCTCCAGTTCCTGCTTTGTGTAGGAGAGTAAAACAGAGTAAAAGACAAATGTCGAATAGGAATAGCACTTACCCAGCACTTGCTTCTCCACAGGAATTTTTTTGGCCTGATTTTAATCAGAGTATAGTAAAATTGAAACATCACAAGACATAAAACACTTTTTTAAGCACACATGCTTTATGACGTGACTGGATGTTACCGGAAGTGGCATTTTGTTCAATAATGGCTCAGTGTATCTGCATCATGAAATATGCTTTCTATTTGGTCATTAAAATTCTGAACTCCTCAGTGCATTAACCAAATACCAGTAAACTTTCAAAAGTCTTTAATAAAATTAATTAGCCTGTCATCCTTCCTAACTCATAAAACTAAATTTTAAAGGAAAACATTTACATTTAACCAGGCCAGAGAGTGTGGAATTCAAGTTGTAGAACCTGTTTAGCTTTTGCCTAGAGTGTGGCTGTGGGTGGAGTTTCCCGCCAGCCTGGGTTCCCTCTGTACCGAGCTCACAATGTCACCTGACTGTCATAGAGCCCTTTCCCAACTCCCTTAATTTAACAGACAAACCTTATTCATTCTAAAACCTGCTTCTTCAGCTGATGGTTGAAAGACAGTGACACCCAGAAGCTGCTCTTGATGACTTTTTTTGATGCGATCTCTGTCCTGGGATGAGTGGTCAGCGTGCCTTGGAGATTACCTGCAGGCACCCCACAGAAACATGGCTGTACTGGCCTGTTTGCTCAGTCCCGGTCAATAACCAGCATCTGACGTAATAGTAAAAAAAATAAGTAGAGATTTGTGTCTCATTTCAAGTAGAGATATAAGGACTGTAGATGTCATAAGAATAAAGAAAAGCATTGCAAGTGGTCTGAAGTCTTTGTAAAGTTGAGCAGGAGACGCTGTCAGTCAAAGATGAATGATTAGAGACCTGCACTGACCTTTGCTCTCTTCTGAAATCCCAGGAGAAATGACCAGAAAGTCAGTGCCAAGCTCACAAGGATAAAGAAAATAAGGAAAGGTACGAGGGGGCATACCCGTGAGACCCGGAGACTTGGGAGGCCAAGGCAGGAGGAACACAAATTTGAGGCCAGACTCAGTTACTTAGTGAGACCCCTTCTCAAAATAAAATTTGAAAAGTGTTAAGGATGTAGCTCAGTGGCAGAGTGCTTGCTTGGATTTTGATCCTCAGCATTGCAAAAAAAAAAAAAAAAAAAACACACACACACACACACACAAAAATAAAAACAGACAACAGCAACAGTTTTTTGGAACCTGGAAGTTCAGAAACTATTTCAGGAAGTTGTTTAAAGAATGTTTAAATTAAAACCAGCAAATAGCAGATTTAATTCTCAGAGCCTCTTCAGGGTGCAGAGATTGATGGAGTTGGGATGAATCTCTGACCAAGGACAGGCCCTTTGAGAAAGTCTGTTTGAGATGTCATCAGACCCAGATCACTCTGGGTAGTTGGGCAGTGCCCCTTTCTACCACTAGACCCAGGAATCCAGGCCCACATGGCAGGGTGGCAGAGAGCAAACAGGTGACAAGGACAGAATGACAGAGATGCGTGGAGCTTTCTATTCCTTTGGAACTCTGCTAGCCTTTGCTCTTGTTCATCAGAGAATGATTGGCACTGTATGGGTTAAACAGCATTTTGTAGGTTTAATCAGTGGTATTTACATTCAGTTACGTTATTATTATCATAAAGTTTTACAGGAGGCAACAAGTTGAAGTTTACAACACCCATGTGTAAATCCTCAACCTTTAACAGAGTATCCATTTTAGTGACAACATGGAGAAGTACTTATTGACTGTAAATCCAGCTTCTTCTTCTAAGGGGAGGATGGTTTATCCAACCTTACAAGGTGGTTTTGAGAATGAAAGGAGAGCACACAGGTAATGTGTTTAGCCTGACACTAGGTGAGCTCTCCAAAGGCAGATAGTCAGTTGACGGTGCCCTCATGCTGATCATCTGTGCCTGATCCTCTGCAGTGCCTCTGGAAAAGTTTTGCATTTATTGACTTCTGGGTGGACATCATCTTTGTCTCTGCCATTATTGATCTAGCTAGGTTAAAGAACAGCTTTTCTAAACAGAATTTAGTGCAATGGTTTGCATGAGTTTGTTTTTAAAGATGCTTATGACACAGTATTACAACATTCTAGCACTGATGTGTATTTTGTTGAATGAAGTTAAAGTAAATGGATTCTTACATAATCATAAGTAGCATAATTTCGTTGTGCCTTAGGCAAGAACTAAAGTCTTGAGTCGTTGCTTTCTGCCAGCCTGGTGTTTTCTGAGAGAGAGAGAGAGAGAGAGAGAGAGAGAGAGAGAGATAGATTGATTTTCTGTGGACAGTGTTTCAGAGCAAGCCTGGGCCTGTCTCGGCTGCCAATCACTCTCCTGGGTAGACTGGGCAGACCTTTGGGTTCACGTCTTGGTCTTTGCCTCTTTGCCCAGCTCCAGGAGCCCATGGGTTCTGAGTTGTCCCATGGAGATTTCGGCTTGGATAACTTCCTGGCTGGGGCCGTTCCCAGGCGTAGTCACTAGCTGCTCTCCATCTTAAGCTAGAGTGGGACTCTGGAAAGAGCCACAGTGGCTGGGGTTTGGTTGCAGTGTTTGGTCTGCATTACATTTACAGCTGTGGACTTTGAACCATTACATGGATGTTGGATTCTGCCAGTTGTGAGTGGAACAAGCAAGACCACACAGTTTTTCTGGCCGAGGAAAAGATCTTAATGTAAACTTTGTGATCCAGCCAAGTTAAATCCTGCACTTGATTTAAGCTCACCGAGAGGTGGTTGGTGGATTGTTTCGAGAGCAAACTCCCATGAGCGTTCGTTGCTCATGGTGCGGCTGCTTCTTCTGCATACACTGTTAGCATTTGAGCATTGACTTTTTTCCTCCAGTACTTATTTCATCTTTTATAGGATGTGTGAAGTACCATCATTTCCCTTTTGCTGGTCTGGAGATTGAGGCACAAATTAATTATATGAATCTGCCTAAAGTCTTTTGCTTAAATGGGATTGAAACTAGTGGGTGCTTTGATTCTTCACTTGGGCGAAAATACACACACACACGGTATTTTTAAATTTTTTGATTAATTTATTTTTTTGGTACCAGAGATTGAACTCAAGGGCACTTAACCACCGAGCCACATCCCCAGCCCATTTTATTTTTATTTTGAGACAGGGTTTCACTTTGTTGTTTAGGGCCTTGCTAAGTTGCTAAAGCTGACTTTGAACTTGTGATCCTCTTACCTCGGCCTCCCAAGCTGCGGAGATTACAGGTATGCGCCACCACACCTGGCATATGTACAGCATTTTAAGTGCAATTGGGAGTTTAGTCTAGAAAATAACTTTTGGTTTAGGTCTCTAAGGATCACATATCCGGAACATCTTTGGGAATCCCTCCTTTTGATGTACACAACCCAGGGAGCTTGACAGGGAGACAATAGTTTTATATTCCACAGGAACATCCTTGACCTCTTAAAATAGAGGGACCTTAGAAGCCCAGCACATCTTGTTTCCTGCAATAGTTCTGTGGCTCCCTGTGGATGTCACCACCCTGTCCTTCCCTCAGGTGCCATCCCTGACCTTCCAGTAAGGGATGTTCTGTCTCCATCTCAAACAATCTGTGCATGTGTCCCCACTGTTGCAGGGTTGCAGAGGTGAGCAAATGATTACAGGAGTGTCCTGGGGTTCACGCCTGAATAACTTCTGTTAAATTCCTTAAAGTACTTCTAGATTGAGCTGAGGAAGAAAAGAAAATGTACGTTTGGAAAGTGCTGACTTCATTCAGAGTATAGTTTTTTCTTTGCTTCTTGGTCTGAAAAATCTGATGTTTCCAAAATAAACTCTTGTAGAAAATTTGGTAAGTCTGCCTTAGGAAGTAAAGGTCTTCTTTGTACCTTAGGTGGTAGTGTAAACACTGAGCGGTTCACATCAAAATTTATTTTAATTATTTAGAATATCAACTGTGTAAAATGCTGCAAAGATAGAATTTTCTTGATAAATTTTGAAGTCACTTGTTTCTGTATTCCCCAAAGTCGGGTGAATACTGCTTTAAATATTAATTCAGTATATTATGACTATGTTCTGTCATGTTTTTTAAGGATGTAGATTAAATCATACAGCTTATGTTTTTGGATTTTAGAAGTATATTTGTAGAAAAATATCCTGAAGACCATGTGTACATGATGGATGGTATTTGTTAAAGAATATAACGGAGACTTTATCTATACCAGTGTTTTCTTTGGATTTCAAAAAAGGTTTCGGGAAATGATTTGGACTTGGAAAAAAATCTGGTGGAAAAGTTCCATGAAAATGTCAAGATTGGCTAAGATTGACCTTGTCACTTGTGGGGGATTCAAACAAAGCTCCCTTTGTAACCAGAAAATCTGTCTCTGTATTGGGAGTTCATTGGAATTTCTTCTCCAGCAGATGAGGGTTATCTGCACCACCAGGACCGGGCACAATGGCAAGGCTTGTGCTCACTGCTGGGCCACCCTCCCTCTGTTCTGCATCTCGTGTGTGCGATGCACACCCTTTGGCTGTGCATGGCTGATACCCGAGTGCTGTAAATGGATGTTTTCCAGGACACCCTCCTTGGCCCATTCTCACAAGATGAGATTTTACTTAAGTCCATTCTGTTGAAAAGGACGCAGGAATGGCTAAGTCGATTTTGCTAAGTAGCCTTGAGTTAAAGATTTTTTAGGAGGACAGCTAGGTGCGGTGGAGCCTACCTATAATCCCAGTGGCCCGGGAGGCTGGGGCAGGAGGGTTGAGGTTCAAGGCCAGCCTCAGCAACTTAGTGAGGCTGTTAAGCAACGTAGTGATGCCCTGTCTCAAAATAAAAAATAAGAAAGGGCTGGGAATGTGGCTCAGTGGTTAAGCTCCTCTGGGTTTAATCCCTGGTACCAAAAAAAGAGAAGGAAGAATCTTTAGGAGGACTGGTTTTTAAACTCTACATACGGATTTATCTAAATCCTTATCATTTCCAGAGCATCTGATGTAGTCATTGAGGTCCGCATTTTGCAGTTTTGACAGTGTTTGGCTTAAGGGAAGCCTTTGTCTCCTCTTGGTGTTTGTGCCACTATAGTTGCTGTGTTTAAAGGCCTCCTGGTTGAACCTTAAGCTTCTCTTTCTTCCCTCCTTTCCCCCCCTATCTTTATGGCCAATTTCCAGTTTTCTTGCACAAAACTACTTTTGTGATCAGAATATAATTTTATTAATTTAGAATATCAGAATATCTTTTTACCATTTATTGGTAAATTTAGAAATCGAGATGTCATTTTATTAATACTTCTGGGAGCACATAGGAGGTGATTTTCTGTTACTCATAAGACGTCCTTTCCAAGAGGGGGAAACTGAGTAGTTTACTTAGACCCTAACCCTCCTCCCCGGAGTGCTATGCTGTTGAACAGAACAGTCTTCTAGACTCCTCAGAGGCCAAGGCATTTGGAAAGTCAGATATTCAAGCTGGAGAAGCTCATGCTTGCTTTTGCCTGTTGTATCTCACTTGGTCTCAGCATGAGCTAATTTCCAGCCTTAACTAGTTTTTGTTGATCATATTTCATGTACCTGAGAAGGGAGCAGGGAATCTTCATCTGTCCTTCTGAAGGTCACTTCC
This sequence comes from Urocitellus parryii, assembly GCF_045843805.1. NCBI lineage: Eukaryota > Metazoa > Chordata > Mammalia > Rodentia > Sciuridae > Urocitellus > Urocitellus parryii. The sequence goes on along the minus strand of NC_135532.1, from coordinate 116,301,351 downwards.
TGTCTGTATGCCAGCTGCTAAGTGAGCTTCCCATCAGCAAGGAGCTGATGTTTCTTGGAATAACTGAGGAATCTAAGACCAGGGCCTTGGGTCCCAGCTTGCTGCAGGTATGTTACTGCCTGCCCCTAGGAATGAGCTTCTTCCTCCCAGTCCTTTGTGAGGCAGGGCATCTTCCCTCTGGAATGGGGATCAGATCAGTCTGGCAGAGGGCAATTCTTGCAGTCCACCTAGGGCTCAGAAGTCTCACTGAAGTCTGGGTCTGGTCAGCGAAAGCCTTGGGGGATAGTGTGAGAATATAGAGCTCTGTGTGTGGCTGTAGGATTTTTTTTTTTTTTTAATGTGGAAAGACTGTTTAAAGGAAGTAAAGATTGTTCAGCATGGCTCTTGGTTAGTCTGCAAGCCTGCCTTTTCCTTGTGAGCTGTGTGGGTCCTTGGCAGGGATGGGGTCATCATTGTCTGCCTGGAGGACGCCGCCCTGTGTCACAGATCCCAGAAAGGTGGCCGATGGTTGAGAGGTCCGCCCACCACACTGAGATGAACACACATGGGGAAAAGTCAGGTGGTGCCAGTGACAGGTCCGTGCCCTGTGCAGCTGGTCTGGGGCAGTACCAGAGGTGGCGCCTGCATGTCCAAACTCAGTTTTTAACCTGACAGTGGTCTCCTGCCTGTGCCGTTACTCGCCACCACTTGTTTTCTCTTAGTCTAGCAAGTACTCAGAATTTCACATGAAGAGTGACAACACTGGGCATCCTCCTCTCCCTCTTCCTCTGCTCCCTCTCTGAATAAGCCCACCCTTCCTCTATCCAGTTTTTTCCCTCAGGAACTTCAAATGAATAGCTCCAGAGGAGCTATGTAGTTTATTTTCTGAAGGTAATGGCCAATTTTCTGAATATGGGGTTTTTTTTTTTTTTTGGAGCGTTACATCTTGCTCTTTGATAAAATATTTTAAGTTGAGTTTTGTTTGTGGATCATTTATTGAGCCCCTACTGTGTATCAGGTGCCAGAGACAGAAGACTTAACAGGACCAACATCGTCCATCTTTGTGACTTGGTGGGGTAAACGTGCGGGGCAGGCACCTGTCCAAATGGGTTAGATTAGGGTTAGGGTTAGGGTTAGGGACCCAGGAAAGTGGCCCTTTCATGCACTTCACTTCCTCTTCTTTCCTTTACTTCCTCATCAGAATAATGTCAGAAGATTAATGGCCTTAGCTGTATTTAGCAATGCCGGACTAGGCACATGTTAGCTATTTTATGTTTGCAAGTAACCATTGAATGGGCAACTGGGATCCTTGGAGCCCGTGATAAGCCGACATTTCTGCCACACTTAAACTGATCAGTTAGCTACAACATGAGAGTTTTTTTCATCTAAAGAAAAGCCAGTCCTGGATATGTCACATTTCAAAATAATAAGCATGTTTCTAGTTTGCAGGCGTTCTTTTTCAGTTTTCTTGCTCTGAAAGAGTTATGCTCTGGGGGATTTGGTCCAGTTGATCTGTCTAGCTTGAGGAAGAGTCTGATGTCCACTTAGGTGCACTAGAAGCTCCAGGACACCAAGTCTCAGGTAGTGCTCAGTTTTGTTAGACCTCCTGTAACTCAGGATTACAGTTTGCCTTAGACCCTCCAGGTCACTAATTTGAAATAGGAAGTAGCAATGGTAACACCTGTCTGCTGCTTGGCCACTGGATCTTTGGCTGGACCAGGCTAGCACTCCCCTGCTGTTAATTTATCCCTGCAGGGCCCTGGTGGGCCTCAGCTGCTCCTCCTGGCTCTGTGTGACACCCTTCCAGGCTCTTGTCCTGTTGAGGAGAAGCAGCTCCCGCCTTTCTGTTTCCATGCCCATGTTGTAATCAGGCATCCTTCTCATGGTCACTGAGTGCCACGCTTTTTGCACTTTGTGTTATGGTGGTGATTCTGCTGTTTAAAGCTGTCCCCCAGCTGAGGTGCTGTGCAGTCTCCCAAGTGCAAGAATGTAGTGCTATGCCGTGTAGCAAATGCACGTGCCAGATGTGCTCACGGTGCTCTCACGAGTTCTAGTTGCAATGCTGAAGTGCCGTGGGCTTGGGGCCAGTCTCAAAGAAGCAGATATACATGTGTGTGTGACAAGGTGTCTCTAGACAAAAGCGTAGTGCAGCGTTGCACGTTGATTGGCTGATGGAAATGTTGTTCTTGGATGCTCTTAGGAACCTAGCCCTGGGTTTCCAGTAGGAGTGTTGTGTTGCTCAGTGTTCATCAGTTGGCATTCACGGGACATTCTCAGAGCCTGACTACTATGAATAATGGAAATTAGAAATAAATATGGACCTGGACGTGGCCCGCTCCTTGCTACTTCTAGTTAGGTCTTTTTTCTCTCATTATGCCCTAAGGTACAGCAAGAAGATTTACTTTAGGTGTAAGAAAAAATGGTTTGAAGTAATAAAATAACTAAGGGCCATGAGAACCTGCGGTTACACTTGAATTGCATGTTTCAGGTGTCGTCAAGATTGGGACTTGGAGAACTTGCTGGGAGTGGCATTGTTGACAGTGTAGGCTGGTCACTGAGGGTCACCCGTCCCTGATCTCCCGCCCTGTGTGGCCTGGGTGAGCTGTCATCTTCCTGCCCTAGATTCACGCGTGCAAAGGGAGAGGGAAGCAGGACCTGCTTCTCTGGTCGTCATGGAAGTGAAGCTAGAGCGCATGTTGTTATGGAGCGTTGTCTATGCCAGTTTTCACACCCAAGTAGTGAACGAGAGCATTTGAGGAAAGAAGGCTTTGCTGCAGTTCACTTCCATAGTGTGGTGTGTTGGCCAGGGCTATCAGCACCTGTCTGTACCTCCAGAGGTTCATAGGTGACTTTCCTCCACAGCCCCCTTCCAGCCCCTGCAAATCCACAGTCACTGCCTTGGACTTTTGCCAGCTTGGTTTAATAGTTGGACTTAGCGTCTGATATGGTTTATTCTGGCTCAGATCATGAATGTAAATTGATAAGATTTTTCTGCTGATTGTAATTCACCAAGACTGCATTGAGAATCCAAAGAGATGGCTGGGTTTAATCTCTCTTCCATTTACTCCTTCTGTAATTGAGCTATAAGAGTTCCTGATTAATTACAATTCTTAAGAGGGATCAGTGATGGCAATTTGCAAACTCTAAAGCCTTTATAATCAAAAACAAATGTTTTACAGCCACACATTAGTCAAAATTTGATGGTAATTGCAGCAATTAATTATTCCTCACAGTTAAATACCATTTTGCAGGTTAATGAAAGTTTATATTCTGGGGTTCCTATTTTCATATTCACATGAGACACTTTTCAGGGGTCTGGGACAGATTGATTGATAAACATATCAAACTATTTCAGATAAACAGTGTGTTACTTTTCTTAGCAACTGAATGAAAACCAGAGGTTGTAGAGGTTCCCTTTGCATGGGGAAATGGGCTTGTAGATTCCTGACAAGCAAAAGCAAGTTTAATTGATCCCTAACATCTCAGTTTGTTTCTACATAAAACATAAATTTGGGAGGTTGAAATAGATTTCAGTAATAATTTTGGCTTCAGTATCCCTTATGTGCCTTGTGATTTGATGATGATAAGGAAAACAATGTCTACCACCATGTATCTAACTGGTTGGTTAATGCTTTGTTATTTAATCCCTGTCCCAATGCATACAGGAGAAGGCTTTTCTTTCTTAGCAGATGAGAAAGAGATTAAGTAAGTTGTACCCAGGTGCTAAAGTACTCCAGTGCTTATTGATAAGCCAGACTTCAGATGGGATCTGATGCGGAGTCCTCTGCAGGTGATAACCAGTGAGGCCCTATGGCTTCGAGGGGTGGGGTTGGGTTGGGGTTCTTCTGAGTGGTGGGGACATCAGGAACTGTGGTGTCAGGCGGTTCAGCCACGCTGGCTATAGTGGCGCAAGTGTGAGCTCAGTATTGCAGATCTTCACGTGTTTTGGGAAAGGTGGGGAAACTGGATGTGTGGGCGTGCTCTTAATTTCTGATTCAGATTTAAACATACGTGCATTTGCCCATGTTAGCACAGTTGCTGTGCATAGCCACCTGTTTGAGAGCTGAGCTGCACACTGCATGTTGATCATTTGGTTTGAATTAGCTTGATCAGGTGGGCGGGGCTTGGCCTGGGAACAAGGTTATGTCCCAAGCTCCCTGGGACCTCCTCTGCAAATTTAGCCAGGCTTGGAATGAATAAAGGAAAATATGTCTTCATATATTAGGGTAAATGATGTCACCAGATTTTAGGGGAAGTTCAACGGAAGAACTTTCACATACACCTATCTGCGATATGGGTAATTTGAGGCATTAACAAAACACAGTTGTGTAGCTTTCAAAAGTGTGGGGTGCTTAGCGTTTCTTCACCCCCACCCCACATTAAAATTAGATGGACAATATTTAAATAATATTCCTTTTTAGATTTTTTTTTTTTTAATATTGGAGCAACTAAGGGATCAGATATATTATCGGTCTGACCACATGAGTATTTATATATACTGGATTTTCCTCCTGACTTAAGAAATTTGGGTAGCTCTGGCAAGAAGACAAGGCAGCTACAGAGAACACTGAGAAATGCTCAGTGTTGGAAAATACGTGGATGAGAGGAACCTACCTGTGCACACACTGGGAAGAAAGTGGCGAAGGGGACCGTCCCGTGTTAGTCTTTGGGGGTCCTGGACACCACAGATGTGTCCTGAGCATCTAGTACAATTTCCCAGGGGAGGGTTTTCTCAGTATCATGCCTCTATTTTGTTAAAAAAAAAGAAATTAAATTTGCCCCTGTGTCTTAAAGAGTAGAGAGAGGGTTAAGTTCAGGCCTTGAACATGGGGAAAAGGTGATGGCATTGCTTTCACCCATTTCTCAAGTTGTCTATATGTTGCCATGGTTAGACGTTGACCCCGGCTCCGCACCTGCAGCCCAGTGTGAAGCAGCGTACCCGGGGCAGGGCTCTCTATGCTGCCGGAGAGGCTGTGGTTCCTCTTGTCCTGCAACTGAGGTGTCCCTTAACTCCCCAGGGCAGGGCACATTTCCTTTCCTTTTCTCCTGCTAACCTTCAAGTGAGCCTCCAGAAACAAAGTTTCTCAAGGAATTAGTGTACAGAAACCTGGGGATTGGTAAAAGAAAAGCAAACCTTATGGATTTTATTTTTCAATAATCTTGAGATCTTTTATAATACATACAGGTAGTTCTCTGAAGATAAGTTCTCCATCTCTTTCAAGGAAGTAACTGCCTCTGGTTGAGGGTTGTATTACTGACAAAAACCAGAACGAAGACCGATAGATCTATAAAGGATTTTCTTTGTTCTGCTTCCCCCAGGACAGTTCTCTGTAGCTGAACTAGGGTTTTTAGTCCCCAACCCCATCAAAGAAAACTGTTTTTTTTTTTTTTTTAAGCAAGAAGCCAGTTGTTATGGTTTGGATGTGAGGTGTCCCCAAAAAGCTCATTTGTGAGACAAGGCAAGAAGGTTTGAAGAAGAAATGATTGGGGTATAGCTTTAACCTGATCAAAGAATTAATCCCTGATGGATTAACTGAGTGGTGACTGGAGGCAGGTGGGCTGTGGCTGGAGGAGGTGGTTCATTGGGAGTGTGCCTGTGGGGAATGTATTTTGTCTGGAGAGTGGAGTCTCTCTCTGCTTCCTGATAACCATGTGAGCTGCTTTCCTCGGCCACACTCTTCTACTAGGATGTTCAGCCTCACCTTGAGACCCCAGGAATGGAGCTGGCCTTCTGTGGACTAAGACCTCTGAAACTGTGGTCCCTAAATAAACCTTTCCTTCTCTATAGTTGTTCTAGTTGGGTCCTTTAGTCACAGCAGTGAAAAAGGTGACTAAAACGTACCCGTGAGTGTCTGTTTTGCATGTCTAGATTGAGTTCTGAGGAAAGTGCTTGGAAATGGCATCATGTTTATTGGAAAGATGGGCAAAACCACTTGGAAGTACACAGCATTGTAGAAGGTATGGTTCTGCCACCACGTGTGATGGCAGATACCAGATGCTGTGTAAGGATCCTGTCTGTGGAAATGTACGGGGGAGTGTTCTGCTGGTGAGCAGACTGGGGCCGGGGGGAGGTTGGGGTGGGTCACAGGTGCCCTGTTTCCCCATAATTGGAATATTCTGCAGTTTCTCCCAGGAACTAGTTAAATATCTAATACATGTGCAGTGCCTAGCTGCTATAGGAATGTCCTCCATGAGGATGATCTGAGCTAGAGTCTTATCAGCCTCGACCTTGATCTCAGGCACTCGGTTCCCGGGAATAAAGGAACTCTCTGATTAGACAACTACAATGTTTCACCAAGCTCCACTGAGCCTGAACCTGTCCACCTAAGGTCACTTTAAACAATGGACTTTCTTGAGTGCTACACAAAGCTCCTAATATTGCACACTGCAACTGAGGAATAAGCTGCATGATGTTGCTAACTCTGTAACCTGCCTGGTGACACAATGAACAGCATGTACTACTGATGCCTGTAACCTGTTGTAATCTATTGATATAAATAAGGCTGGCAGCTTGGACAAGGGCTACCTGCCCTCCTGCTGTTCTGCCGCTTTGCCTCTGCACCTGGCTTCTGTCTCCGCTTGGTTTCTTACAGTGCTGTCCCCTGCAGCTGAAGCCCATGTTGGCTTTGTCAGCATAGGTGCCAGGGCGCTTTCAGTCTCTTGCTCAGGAGCAACAAGAACATCTGCAGACAGCTCCTGTCACCATGTGCCAGGCAGGGCTGTCCAGCTGCACCACCTTCCTCCCACAGGTGGGCCTCCCTCCCCAGAGGACATGGCAGACACACGGCTTCTTTCTTCTTTCTCCAGTTTCTGCTATTAGCCTGGCTCTGCCCCTGTGGCTGATGGTGAGGTGGGAAGTGTGGTTGGAGTTACTCTTGGAGATGTGACCTCAGTACGAGTGTGTGTGTATGTGTGTGTCCTATTCACACTACCCATTTCCTCTCTAAGGAAAGGAAACTGGAATTGGCAAGGTCCCTGCCAGCCCTGGGGGATCGCCTGGCTATGAACAGGCGCAGTGTGTCCTGGTGAATGGCACAGTCGTGGGTGAAGTAAGAGGTAAGGAAGATCCCATTGTGACACCATTGTTCCACAGCCCCCATGCAGGCCCAGACACGACCTGCAGGCGCTGGGGAGGATTCCAGGAAGGTGTGCGTCAGGGGTTTGCTTAGAAGTTGCTGTGTGGTTAGCAGTTTGGTTGGGGAAGCTGGATTCTCTTGTTTCAGAGAAGGAAGGCGATGTCCCCAGAGTTTTCAGAGAGGTTTTGGTAGGTTCTGTAAACGTAGGGTGAAGCAGGAAAGAAACGGGCAGGGAGACCATGAGCAGCCTGATGCAGAAGCTGTGTGCTCTGGGGCCAGGGCTCAAGCAGAGGAGTGAGAGAGGGAAGGGGTGTGCAGACAGAAGGCAAACGCTGGGGGAGGGAGGCTGGGCATGGCTCTTGGATCATTGACTGGCATGAGACTTGCAGATTGAAGAGTCCACATGCTGTAGAAATTCTCTAAAGGGACAGATGGCACATTTGTAATTATTCACCGTTACTAAAGAAAGTTAGAGGCTCTGATGGTAGGTAAGATTTGGGGACAGGAGAGAGACTTCCTGAATATTTTTACCCTTCTGGAGTAAATCACCCTCCATGGGGCCTCTGGAGGGGTGAAAAGCAGGCAGCTCCCAGGAGTGACCTGCATTCCTGTACGGTGGTGTCTTGTGGTGAGGGGGAAGGATGCATTCAGGACCTGGCTCAGGGCTGTGAGTGGGGTCAGGCTGGCTTTGCCGAGCACGTGTTGTCTCTAGCCTCCTGTGTGACCCAGGGCATTCTGGCTGGCCGTTCTGTCACCGACCCTACCAACCCTACAGAGAGGCTTAACATTCCTGGGTTTGTTCGCCTTGGGCTGTGTAGACTGGCTGTTGATCGAGTTCCATGGGCCCAGAGCCAGTTTCGTGCCTGCCAGTTTGGGTGTCAGGAAGCCGAGCAGCTGGGCCCTCGACCCTGCCTTAAGCTGAGCAGCTATTATGGTATGGATGTGAAGTTCATGTGTGAGTGCAAGAGGGTTCAGAGGGGAGGTGATGGGGTTGTGAGAGTCTTGACCCAATCAGCAAAGTCAATTGCTGATGAGATTAAACAGGTGGGGACTGGAGGCAGGTGGGGTGTAGCTGGAGAAGGTGGGTCATTGGTGTGTGGCTTTGAGGTGTATATTTATATTTGGAGATTGGATTCTCTCTCTGTTTTCTGATTGTCACATGAGCTGCTTCCCTCCACCACACTCTTCCACTAGGATGTTCTGCCTCACCTTGAGCCAGGAGGAATGGAGTTGGCTGATTATGGACTGAGACCTCTGAAATCATGAGCCCCCCCCAATAAACTTTTCCTTCTCTAAGTTGTTCTGGTCAGGTCTTTTGGTCATAGCAGCGAAAAAGCTGACTAAAACAGCAGCTTTGCTTGGGACATTTTTAAGAGTCACTTGAAAAAAGGGATGAAGCACATACCAGAGGGACAGGAAGAGAGCTCTGTGCACGAACACAGTTAGCATTGAACTCTCGCCTCCATCAGTTTCCCTATGACTGGTCTCCTAGTACTTGAGCGCTCTAGCTGTGGCCAGTCTCCTAGTACCTGGCCCTGTGGCTGTGCTGGTCTCCTAGTACCTGGGCACTATAGCTGTGGCCAGTCTCCTGGTACCTGGCCGTGTGGCTGTGGCTGGCCTCCAGTTGCCTGGCCCTGTAGCTATGCCAGCCCGGCTGTGCTCTCCTTTGTACCTCACTTCAGCCCCCCACTGCTGCCTCCAGCTTTCCCTTGTAAAACTCCAGAAGCCCTGGGGTCCTGTCCCTGAGCAGAGGCATTGAAGCTGCTGATCCTGATGCGCTGAGTGGGCAGGGCAGGTCCAGGCTGCTCTTGGATTTCATCCCCAGTGATTTCCCAGTTTCCCTACAGGGTTCAGAGCTGGGCGTTTGGTTATTCAGGCCATGCTTCTTCAACTCTTTGTAACACTGACCTCAGTGAAAGTCTTCTGGGAGTCATTGATTTCTTACTTCCTTAAAAAAAATGCCTGCATAATGATGCTGGCACAGCAACCTGGCATGTGGGTCCCAAGGGTTGTGGTTGCTCTGCAGCCCCCGACCAGCCTTGGTGTTCCTGGGCACAATCAGAGTTCTCTTCCAATTATCCTTCTCCTGGGCTTCCTCCTCCCCTCCCTCCTTCCATCCTCCCTGCTCCTCCTTGGTGGCCACCTAATGTGATCACTTGTGTAGGTCCTTGGAGGACCTGGAACAGAAGGTGCGTGTCTGTGCTGGTCATTGTCGATGCTGGCCTGCAGTGGGTCGAGGAACAAAGGGAAGGGGACAGAGGCTGGCCTTCCTGGGAGCGAGGGTGTGAGCACCTCAGAGGCGGGAGCTGGAATTGTCCAGTGCGTACCTTGTGCTCCTGAAGTGGAGCTGGCTCAGAGTGGGCGTCAGTTACCTGGATGCTGAATGAGCGCATAGGGGAGGCATTCTGGGAAGGGAGGACCCATAAAGTGGGGCCACGAGGGATCCTAGTGTCCGTTGGACATTGGGGCGGGAATAGGAGGTTAGAAGTTTCTAAAATGGACTAAGGATATGTGTTTGTTTCCTGTTGCCATGGTGACAGATTACCACAAACTCAGTGGTGTAAAACAACCCAAGCCTGCTTCCCTGCGATTCTGGGGTCAGAAGTTGGGGACTAGTTTCTGGCTGGAGGGAGGACCCGCTTCCCCTAGTTTCCGGCTTCTGGAGGTCTCTTGCTTCTCTGCCTTATGACTCTTGACTTCGGAGCCAGCGGCCGTCTCTTCTCCCCTCTCAGATTTCTGCTTCTGTGCTGGCATGTCTGCCTCCTGCCTCCCTCTGATGTGGACTTTGGTGACACTTTGTGATGACTTGGATGATCCAGGGTGATGATCTCAGTGTCACTTGCCATATAAGGTAACATGTTCACAGGAGGTGGACATCTCAGAGGGCCACTGTTGAGCCAGCCACAGAGGCCGTGAAGAGAAACAGGGTTCCTGTGTCCCTGCTGGACCTGGCTCAGGGCTCTTAACTGGGACACGATTGCTTCCTACAGTGATTGGGAGGCCAGGACCAGGAGCACTGTTCATGCGCAGCGAATGTTCCGCTATGATTCCCCGTGGAGAATCAGTCAACTTCCCTGGTTGGTGGCTCACCCATTTGTGACTCACCGAGGCGGCAGAGGACCTCCAGGCCCCAAGCTGGACCCTCCTGATTCCGTTGAGACTGAGCACCCACTGCATTGCATCTTTGACAGTGGTGAGAGTGGATGCCTGGGATGTTGAGGGATCCAGCCTGGAGCAGCATTAGGTGGCTTCTGACGCCCAGACTTCCCTGGGGGAAACGCAGGCCTGCCGTCCTGGGACTGAGAGGACTGGGACAGGAGGAAGGCCTGCTGGCACCCTTTGAAAGGTGTGCAAATCATGAGTTCACATTGGGGAAGGCATCTTGTTGCACTTGGCATGTGCCATGGGCCAGGCCATGTTCTAAGTACTTAAAATGTTTAGACTCTTTTCATTATTGAGAGCCTCATGAGCACACACCATGCTCATACCCAGGCAGCTGTTCAAAGCCTGCCTCCAGAACACTGGTTTTCCAAAGATGTGATGGGCGAGGTGCATGGTCGTCCTGCTGCAGTGCGCACAGTGTGGAGAGCTGGGGAATGACTTTTCCAGAAGCACAGTCACTTGCAGGTGTCATTAGGGGTCCACTACGCTCACCAGTATCAAAGGGAAAGGAAGGCGTGCAGGTGGAGAGACATAGCAGAAAGCCTGGCCTCGGGCCGAGGAGGAACATGGGGCCTTGGTCATTGTACTTCTGCTCTCCACTCCTTCCCCTGCCCTGCTGCAGCTTCAGGGTCTTTCTGTCCCTCCTGCCAAGTCCCTTTCTCACCTGGTTGCCGTGGTCTTTCCACCACCTGTGGGGAGATGGAAAGTGGGTCCTGTCCTAGGCACTCCATTACTTGTTCTGCTTTAATAAAAGAAAAAATGGGGTTTATCACTTTTCTCAGGTCACTACAGGAACATGCTTACCCCAAGATCCCATTCTTGTGATCCTTTGCTGACCAGGGCTAACAGCCGTCTCCTAAAGGCCTTGGTAAAAGCTGGAGGGGAGGGCTGTTAAGGCAGCTTGCAGATGCTGCCTGCAGCCTGACGGGGTAATGTATATAAGGGTTGGAAACGCAGAGAACGAGAGTTCCGTTGCCCTCATGCAGACTGCAGTGTTCCTCTTAGCGGGTAGTGGAGGAACCTGACCTTAGGGTGGTCAAGGTTCCGTGTCTTGGTTCCTTTTTCCCCTTTTCTTAAGGACACTGATGAGAGCCGTAGAAAGCATTCCTTTCTTTCTTCAGGACCATTTTGAGGAGTATATTTAAAGAAAATCTGAGGGAGCAAAGATTTGGGGGTTTTGCCTGTTGACCAGGTTCTGACTTGAAAGATCATGGCACTCCCTGGAAGGTTCTTGCAACAGTGCCCAAAGAGAAACGCATGCTTTCCTGTACTGATTTTTTATCCCAGGATGACTGGTCCATGGTGGGAGAGGGGAGCTTTGGCATGGAAAGGCTTCTCTGTTGAACTTGACCTTGTTCCAGCACTCTGTAAATGCATTCTTAGGGCTGTTTCCAAGCAGCAAGCAGGAATCTACATTTTCCTAGTTTGTTTTTAATTTATAATTTATATGCCAACTGTGTCTCTGAAAGCTTCAAGGCAACTTTGAGTGAAAGATGTGTGCACAGTGAGGCCACTAGGGTGGGGGGAGAAAACAAGGTCCCGGCAAAGAGGGCCCATGTGGTCGAGGGAGGGTGGAACACATAGTGCCCTCTGGGCCACCCAGGTACAATGGCCGTGGGCCTGGTTGGAATCCCACCCCCTGGAAGGAAGCCATCCTTCAGAAGTTGCAAACCTTGCCCAGATCTTGAGATTTCCAAGAATTTTGGCCAGGCAGTGTCTGGGGGACTTCTTGAGGTGTCAAGCCCCCAAGGCTGGTGTCACAGATGCTGGGAGCAAGAACACCTGCTGTGGCATTCCCCCTCCCTCCAGGGCCCAGCCCAAGGACCATAGTGGTTCCCAGTGATTATGTGGTCACTGGTCACACCTGGTGGATGCCGCATCGTCTCGTCCTCAGCCCCCATCCTTGGAAGGTGGCACTTTGGCAGTGGGGCAAGGAGGAGTAAAGGGGATCTGGGCACTGACTTGTATGACATACTTACTGAGTGCCCGTTCCTGGACAGGCCCTGGGCATCTAGCAGGAACCAGGCATGCCTGGTGTCAGTCTTCATGGTCCTATGTAAAGCTCACAGGGAAGGGAGGATTTTCCCATGAGATGAGAATCAGTACACACAATTATGAATCATAAAAGTGCTCACAGTCACCCAGAGCCCACAGATCATGCATATCCAGACTTCCATGTCTCCCAAAGACTTGTCCATGAGCATGCTGGTAGGGGCTTTTTGTCATTTGTACATTTGTCTTATTTCTGGGAGAAATTAAAGTGTGATGACTGCATATGAGTGGTACGAAGCAGAAGAATCAGGTGTGCAGAGGTTTCCATGGGAACAAGCCCCTTTGCTTCTTTTCTGTGGAGCAGGTTCAGATGACAGAGACTTTGAATTCACACTGTAAAGCAAACACTCAGTCTAATGGTGTTAAAGTGTCAGGGCCTTTTAATGCTGTTCTCCTGCATCTGTACGGTCCTGTTTGTGTTCCTTCTAGCGGGGTTCATCATCCTGAGAAGGACCAAGTTACTTGGAGCCTTGACTGATGGGGCAGGGGCAGGAGAGGCCTTTGGTTTCCAGGCTTTCTGATTCACAGTCCTGGAAATAGCCTTAGCTTATTAGCTGTTCTGCCTCAGTCTCTTCTCCCACATATTCAGGCAGATTTTTAAAGGTTTCAACAGAATGATAACCATTTTTAACACTGACCATCGTAGAGATTTTAAAAAGCAAAATAGGAATGGGAGTTATTTGGAAATTTTTGTTTAGAATGATTTTTCTTATATCCTAAACCATTTTAATTTCAACCCTGTCCTTTTATTATCAACCCAGAGAGGTCATTTCTTTTTTTTTTTTTAAACATTTTTACCTTAGTTCTCGGCAGACACATCTTTATTGGTGTATGGTGCTGAGGATCGAACCCGGGCCGCACGCATGGCAGGCGAGCGCGCTACCGCTGAGCCACATCCCCAGCGAGAGGTCATTTCAGAAGGAAAGGATGAAGCTGGATGTGAGAAGTCAGGCTGCTGAGGAAGAAACCTCTCGAGACCTTTCCAGGGCAGGGTGTGGGATGTTCTGGCTGAGAAGGAGCAGCTGTGTTGTTATGGAATCAACATGTTTCTTACCAGTGTTAGTCTGGCGAAGGATCCTAGGCAAACTCCATCCTGTTCATCATTGGTTTTGATTGATGGGTCCTGGCTTCCCGGGTGCAAATCCTGCCCACAGCAGAGTGCCTTGGTGGGTTCACGAGGCCCATGTGAGTTGGTGGTGGGGGTCTTGTCCTGTGCTTGTTACCCCTGATCCCATGCAGGAAATAAACTGATTGCTGATGAGAATCAACATGACCACCAGAGAACCCCCAGTGAACAAGCCCCAAGTCTCACTTATGCACAGTGGAACCTAAGTTCGTTTGGTAGAGCACAGAGTGTTCTGCTGCTGTTCGGTTGGGATTGCCAGCAGTGCTTTCCTGACCACTTCTGTCTATACTGTGTAAGGCAGCCTGGACCCATGACACCCGTCTGGGAGTTTACGTGTGTTCAGCCTGCTTGTCTGGCAGGGTCCTGTGACCATCTAGGCTCACAGATGGCACCTTCAGTGAGAACCAAGTTTTGGGGTGCTGTGAGTTCGCTATGGGTGATCTTAGGCTCCTTTCAGTGACCCTGGGTGTGCTGGGCAAGCTCATGTCTTCACTGGTGGCCCTCGCCGTGACCGGGTAGGGGTATGAGCCCAACCTATGGTTATTAAGTAACTGATGACTGACTTGGTGAACCACTGAGGAAAGCCCTGTGGGGGCGGGCCCGTCTGCGAGTATTGCATGCTTGGCAAAATCATAGTGAAACAGAGATTTCTGAGCAGGTTTCATTTTTATATTTTTTTATGTTTCAAACAGAAAATTTGATTTATTCACTTGTGCTTTTTCTTATGAAATATTCGACTGTGTCCTACATTCCAGGTGCTGTGGTCGGGTCCTGGGTGTGCAGAGGTGAGCAGACACAGGGCTCCCATCCTCCAGAGCTTGTTGAGACACACAAATAAACAAAATCCATCAAGATTTAATGGTGCTTCTATAGGGACCCTGAAGAAGTTGAGGGAGGGGTGTCTGAAGTCATGGAACCTGAGCCCAGCTCAACCCAGAAAGGTTATCGAGGGCTTCTAGGGGGAAAGGAGGTGAACCCTAGGACTAGGAGGAGGAGCAGGCCTTCCTTAGGAAGGGGGGTGGCAGGGGTAGGAAGACCAGGATGAATGGCTCCCAAGGGTTCCATGGGCATGGTGTGCCAACCTTCCATCGCGAGCCGACCTTCCATCGCGTCATGTCAGCCAGGACCAGTGCACCTTGCCGGCCACGGCTCTTCTGGTCCCTTGCTGGGAGGCTGCGCCCTATGTGGTTGTAGACTCTTCTGCCATGGCCTGACCCTCCTGTGCGGGTCCCCAGGCTGATTCACATGACCTCCTTGCTGAGATGACGGCACAGGTGGCCTTTTTTGGGGCTGCAGCTGTTATCCTCCTCTCTGTAGTCTAGGTGGAGGTTTGGCCTGGTGACAGGTGGGCAGGGTCGGCTCCCCAGTGAGAGCCAGGGCAGTAGGGGCAGCTGGGGCAGCAGAGTGCAGGCTCTGGGCTGGGAAACTGTGACTCTGGGTTCGTGGGGAGGTTTGGTTATGAGAGTTTGGACTAGTGCTCTCTTTGTTGTGGCTTTCTTGTCTGTAAAGTGGGTACAGTGGCCATCCCTTGAAGCAGGCTGGAGGATGGGGTAGGAGGAGACTGGGAAGCATGTGGTGCAGGGCAGGGGCCGGTGGTGGTCAGGCTGGTCCAGTGTGAGCTTCCTGATACCCCCCCCCCCCCTCGTCCTTGCTGGACAGGGGAGGAGATCCTGTCTTGTTTTTGTCTGCATTGTGTTTTCAGCTGCTTTCTAAACAGGTGAGCTTACTCTCCACCTTCTTAAGAACTGAGCTGTCGAGATGGCTCAGGCGGGTTCTAGTAGCAGGTGGTTGAGGGGAAGTTCTGGGTCCTGGTCCGGGGGCCGTGATTGCACCTGCTGCCCAGTGTGAAAGCCAGCTACCAGGCACTGGTCCTGAGTGCCGCCATCTTCTGCCTTGCTGTCCCACTCTCTGTTTCCCTCAAAAGTGCAGCTCCACATTTAAGGAGCCCCTGGATGACCAACTGCGGAGAGCCTGTGCTCAGGCAGTGGGAAGGGACTTGCCTCCATTGCCTTCTCCAAGGGGCCTGGAGCTGAGTCCTCCTGAAGCCCTGCCTCCCAGTGGTGCTGCCCTGGAGAGCCCTGGCCTAGGCAGGCTGCAGTCCTGGCAGGCATCCTCCTGTTGTGGGAGTGGGCATAGGAGCTGAAGAGGTGAGCTTGCAGGATGACAGGTGACAGGGACGCCGTGTTTCGAAGCAGCTTTCACTGGTCCTCAGTAGGCCTTCAAGGTCCAGACGTTAGCAATGAGGTTAGAACTTAGAAAAAAGAGGGAGAGGTGGTGTGGCCCTGGTGGTCTGAACCCCTTGGTAGTGCTATAGAGGGGACAGAACACAGCACTGTTCCCCAAGAAAACGCACAGAGCCGAAACATCTACTTGCCTTAAAAGTCGCCCCCAAATAATCCCTGTGGCCTCCTAGACTCTTCTGGGGGTCCGCTCAGGAACAACGCTTTGCTTCAGATTTGATTCGATGCCCCAGCTAGCTGGGCCCCTGAGATAATAACACCTCACGCTTCAGAAGTGCCTTCAGCTTCCTTAGTGAAGTATACAAATTTGCCAAAATAACTAGGAGGTCATTTAACATAGACAGCCTTAAATTTTGTCTTAATTTTGCTAATGTCAACATAAAGGCTAGGTGGCTTGGCTCAGGCCATGCTGAGGTCGCAGCACAGACGGATGCTTGGTTGGTGCCTTGTTTTTAGTCTAGGACTTTGGCAAACCCTGTACAGTGATAAATGAAATTTTCCTTTTGGTTGGAAAAAGCCGCGTTACTGTTGTTCTTGGTCGCGTAGCTGCGTTCCTTCACACTGTCAGCAGCCAGCTACAGGAGAGCCTCTGCAGAGGATACTCGCCTCCAAGACATTTACGTCCCAGAATTACATAATGACGACCTTATGTTTTCTTCTGTTTTCGGTTTTCTTTGAACATTCTCTTAGAATTTGCATTTAAGAAACCAGTTGAAATTAAAAGAAGTTTCAAGTATTTTGCATTTTTATAAAAATCAGCTAAGACGAGCTAGTCCTGGTTACATAGTCCCTAGCATCTCAGGGCCTCTGGCTTCTGACAGATGTGTGTTTTCAGCTGTCCATTAACATCTCCCAGGCAAACTGCTTCCTTCCTGCAGCTTCCTCCTCCTCAGTCCCTGCCTTAGGAGGGGCTCAGTGGCCCCCTGTGGCCTGGAGGGGTAGGCTTGAGAAGCCGAGGACCTCCCTGGACTTCCCACGGAGTGCCTCACAGTTTGTTATGTCACCTCCAAACTCTCGCTCAGCCTTCATCCTTTCTCCTTGATCCCCCACTGCAGGTTTCCTTGTCACCATCCCAGATCAGCCATCCATCTCATCTACCCAACCCTCCCTGTCCCAGCTCTCTCCTCTGGTGGGGACTTCGTGCCTCCAGAGTTTCTCCTTGTCAGCAAAACCTCTAAAGCCCAGCCATCGCAGCTCTGCAGGCTTCTTTTGTGCCCGTCCCTCTTGCAGTCTACACCTCAGCCAATTCTTCAAGGAGATCCGTCCTGTGCCATGTGCTCTCTGTCTGCCCTACTCTGCTCCCGTTGCTCCATCCTGGCTCCTGGGCCTGAGACCTTACCACACCGTGTTCTGTGCTCTCTGCTCGGAGCTCTGGAGCCTTCTCATATTGCCTCTGGAGCTGCTTCTACTTCCTGAGCTTCAGACACCTCAGCCCACCCTCCAACAGCTCTATGGATGCCCGGGTGTCCAGCCGTCCCTTCCTGTTCTGGTGCTGGGTGCCAGACTTCGTCCACAGACTGCCATCCCTTCAGACGTCAGTTGCAGGCACTGGGTTCCCAGGTTGCCCATGCGTCTGTCCCGCCTCACTTCAAAGTCAGGATTCCCCATCTGTCTCCCTTCCTGGATTTGCTGGAAGCACTCCCAGGAGGCAGGAGGGCATTTTGCTTGCCTTTGCTGTCAGATCATAAAGGCTGTACCTCGGGGACAGCCAGCCAGGAGAGCCATCACACAGGCAAGGTGACTACAGGCAACCTGTGGACCTCTCCCATTTTGGGGGGTGAGAGGACGGGCTGGGATCTTCAACCCCATAGTGAGGGCCTTGCCTTCCTAGTTACCTACCTCACCTGAAGCTGCTAGGGGTCCCCCGACATCTCCTTATCATACAAGATTCCTTATTGTCCTGGACATTTCAAGGATTTGGGGAACCATGTTCCAGAATCCAAGGAAGAAGAACAAAATTTGCTGAAATTGCTGTGCTGCATCTCAGTGACATCCTGAGCTATAAATGGCTCTAGTCCTCTGCAGCGCCTGGCTGTGTGTCCCAGGGAAAGTGTCATTTCTCACCTGCCTTCCACCTAGTGAACTCACTTCCTCGGGTCGGATCAGCTCCCCTTCCTGGCCTTTTGGGCTCGCCGTCGTGTCCTGGTGCGAGGACCCTTACCCACACACTCGGTGCAGGGGCGGCTCCATCTTTAGCTTCTGCCTCAGAGATTTGGAAACAGACTTGAACAGGTAGCTCCAGGAGAAAGTTCACGGTGGCTTCATGCGCAGCAGTCCAGCGGTGACACCCCCTGTGCCGCTCCACAGGTGAATGCACAGTGGCTGCCTATGTGATCTGTATCCTGTGCGTGAGGACACACGTACTAAACCTGGGGGCCTAAATTGCCATCTTTACACCAAATGTCATAACCCTACATTTCGGCCTAAATACAATGTGAAGACATCTAAATATCATGTGTATTTATTTTATTTCTAGGTATACATGACAGTAGGGTATATTTTGACATATTTTACACACATAGAGTAAGTATGACTTGTTCAATTAGGATCCCGTTGTTGTGGTTGTGTTTGACGTGGTGTTACATTGGTCACGCATTCATATGTAAAGGTAGGAAAGGTATATCCAGTTCATTCTACCATCTTTTCTATTCCCATTCCCCTCCCCCCTTCATTTTCCTTTGTCTAATCCAGTGAACTTCTAATCTTCCCCTCCCTTATTGTGGGTTAGCATCCACATATTTTTATTTTTTAATTTATCCCAATTAGTTATACATGACAGCAGAATGCATTTCGATTCATTGTACACAAATGGAGCACGACTTTTCATTCTCTGGTTCTACACAATGTCGAGTCGCATTGTTGTGCAGCCATACATGTACCTAGGGTAAAGATGTCCATCTCATTCCACCATCTTTCCTATTCCCCACCCCCCCGTCAACCCCTCGCCACTATGGATCAGCAAAACACATATTTTTTAAAAGATGATCTTATTTACTTTGAGAAAAAGGACACATGAATTAGGCATATTTCAGACTGTTTTTTAGGCATTTAATTTGGTGTTTTGCTCACGTGCTTTTCAGTATAATAAAATACAGAAGCATGAACTCCCTCCTCTCCTACTTGGTGGATTCTTGAAAAATAGTGAAATCTACAATTCTGAATCGTACCTGAAGATGCAGAAATGCCAGGGATTATCGATGTTTTAAAGCCAGATACTTGAAGCAATAAAGCTGTTCATAAGACATATTTAAATTGAAACAAAATACTTGCTTTTGAGTTTTTTTTTCTTTTCCTTTTAGCACCTTCTGAGTTTGATTCTGTGTACTGCAGGTGTTTTTAAATCCTATATGATAGCATTACATGAGGCGATCTGGAAGAAATATAAACACTTTTCATTGTTTTTTTCAGATTCTTTACAGAGTTGGAAGCAAGACATCAGAATAACATCTTCATCGATGACATCAGTGACATTGTGGAGAAGCACACGGCGTCCACCTTTGACCCCTATGTGAAGTACTGCACCAATGAGGTCTACCAGCAGCGGACGCTGCAGAAGCTGCTGTAAGCCACGGTTTCAGTCGTCCAGTAGCCTGAGCTCATGGATCAAAATGAATTGATCCCTAAATGATATTTAGAAATGCCTCCTGGTGAGCCGTTTTCCAGGGAGAAATATTTAAGAGGATTACTTTTGGATGTTCATAGATGAAGTCGAGTCTGTGGGGTGCTTTTCTCTGAAGTACTTTATGGTTTGCTGCTGTCCTTGGGTTTGATTTCCTTTTGTTTTCCCTAGTTGTTAAAACGTACGGAGGTGATCTGCACTCACCCGCCCAGTTTTCTAAGCCAGTAACTGGCAATATATTGTTTGCCTGGGGCCCAGAGAGTGGGTAGGATGGAAACGGGGCTCTGGGCTTCTCTGTCTATGGGCACTCTCTCTGTTGACCACTGGAGTAAGTGTTTCATAGGAGCTCCAGAGTGTCTTCCACCTTTGTACCTGTGCTGAGGAGAGGAGGGAGGAAAAACTGTTTTTGATGATTTAATTATGCTGCAACAGGAGTCCAACTTTAACTTTCCCGCCACACGTTTTCTTTCTGACCTTCTGAGCTGCCTGAGCTTTGGTGTGGGACAAGCCACCCTGGAGCTTCAGCAGCATTGTGGGTTCCTCTTGATCATGAGCAGCTTTTGGCATTAGAAGGCAGATGCATTTTGCTGTCACCCAGCTTGGGGCCTCTGAGGGTTGCATCTTGCTTGCTGCAGTGGTGGTGACATTCAGGGAGCTCTATCCATCTCTGTGGGGTGGGTGCTGAGGTCTCTCTGGAGGGTGGGGCTGGTGATGGCCCTGGTGGCTGTATGGAGCAGTAGCCAGAGCCCCACATTGGCTACCAGGACTGATCATGCCCTCTCTCCTCATCTTGCTGAGAGGCTCGCGGGGACAGGGTCTGCAATGCTGCCAGCTGCTGATGAGGTCTCAAGTGTAAAGAAGGGTTTGCATGATGGACATTTGGGGCTGTAAGTCCTTTTCCCCGGGCTATCCTGTGCACTGTAGGATGTGTAACAGCATCCCTGCCCTCTGTCCAGCAGATTCCAAAAATGTCTCCAGAAGTGATGGAAGTTGCCCTAGGGGGCAAAGTCACATCCTTTACTTCCCCTTAATCCCTGCTCCTCTGGTTGCCGTGGAACTGCTGGAGAATGCAAGTTCATGTTGGAAAGCAAAGCCCTGAACCAGAGCTAACTTCAGTTTGCATTTGGTTTTGCAGGATTTAAAAAAATGTGAATAGTTCCTGCTACAAGTTAGTTGACTCCAAAATAAAGATCCTGTCTAAGTCTCCTGACTGCTCCCCTCATGGGGACATTCTCTTGGAGGTCATTGTTAGCTGTGTTTTCAGGGCTTTGTGTAGTTGATGTGCATCGAGGTTATAAGCAGTGACTCTTAGGGACACTAGAAACGCTGGGAATCTTTGAAACCAAGTAGACAGTGCCGAGTCCATCTCAGACCATTCAGTCTGAACCCTTGGAGCAGGACGAGGGACTGAGTCCTGAGTGATCCCAGTGTGCCACCAATATGAAGTTTGCTTTTAGCATCCTGAATTTTCTCAAAGCTATCAGGGAAAGAAAATGTAAAACTTCTCAATTTGAGAAAATGAAAATAAAACATTTCTGTTATTCGTCATTCTATGTTTTTACTTTTTGTAGCCTTGATCCAAAGCAGCTAATTTTCAAACTTCTTTTTTTTTTTTTTTTTTTTAATTTTTGGTACTGAGGATTAAACCCAGGGGCTCTAAACCACTGAGCCACATCCCCAGCCCTTTTTATTTTTCCAATTTGAGACAGGGCCTGGCTAAGTTGCTGAGGCTGGCTTTGAACTTGGGATCTTTCTGCCTCAGTCCCCTGAGCCGCTGGGATTACAGGTCCTGTGTCACTGCTCCTGGCAGTGTTTTTGTTTATTTACTTTTAGTTATTGCCCCATCCTGCTTCCTGGTTCTTTTTCTTGCTTTTTTCAAGGCCTGGGAGTCCAGTTGTGCTCCCTGGCACCCCCTGCCCCTCCCCTGGGAAAAGCAGGTGCACTGGAGGCTGCAGACCTCCACGGGGGTCTCGAGGGGAAGAGGAGGTGGCACAGGCACATGGGCTGGTCAGCAGACCTGGGAGGTCTCACTTTGGATCTTTCCAGGCCTTACGTCACCTAGGGTGGAATCAGATACCTCTAACCCCCATTCTTTTCCTGGGCTCCTGTCTGGCCTGTAAAAGTCAAGTGCATGGGTCTGCTCGGTGGTGTCCTTGGGAGCAGCTATAAAAACACCGTGGCCATCTTGTTCTTCATCAGCAGAGGAGGAGAGGTGTGCTGGCTTTCGGTATTAGAAAGAGGACCTTAACAAAGGGCCAGAAGCCTCTTGGTGCCAATTCTAGCCCCAACAATATGTCTTTCCTAGGTGGTGGTCCAGGGCCAGGGCAGGGGCTGCAGCATGTTTCAGTGATGGTGGAGTGGCTCCAGGGGTCCAGAGGGGCAGCTAGTCTGAATACTAATTTATACCTGACACGTTCATCGTCACACCACCCAGTCCTGTTCCTCTGTTTATGTCCCAGTTCTAGTAACAGTATTAATAGTTTTGCTAAAATTGTCACATGACACCACATCTGATCTTCAGCCTTGAAACAAGAGAAGTGGAAGGGCCATTTCTGTTTCCTGGGTTGATGTTGTTTTCATGTGTTTCAAAATCGTTGAGAAGGGGTGAGCACCCTCGGTGTTCCCTGGTGTAGTTTCTCTTGCTGCTTAGCTGGATAAGGAAATATTTTGAAGTTTCTCTTTTTGCTTTGTTTCCCCTCAGAGCCACCAACCCCGCCTTCAAGGAAGTGCTGTCACGGATCGAGTCCCATGAAGACTGTAGGAACCTGCCCATGATCTCTTTTCTCATCCTCCCCATGCAGAGGGTGACCCGCCTTCCTCTGCTGATGGATGTAAGACCCCATCTGTGGCCTGTCCCCTGGGGAGCCGGGCTACTGTAAACCCGATGAAGCAAATTAGCCTTATTCCACTTAAACTGAGGCATATTCCTTCTGTAAAACCCTAATCCCATGAGAAAGTGCTCTTTGTTGGAAAAATCTTCCTGTGTTGGATATCTCTGGAATTTATCTTCAGTTTATGCCTGTGCCACCCCTCTGGTGGAGCTTGATCACGTTTCCCACCCACCCGACATTGTTGAATTGAGAAGCGTATTGCTTTCTCAAGGACAGAGCCCTGGTTTCTGTTCTGGCTGAGCTGAAGGTAGGACCCTGGGCAACTCACCACTCTGTGTGAGCCTCAGTTTGCTCAGCCTGGTCATTAAGACCCCTCCCATTTGGGTGTTCCAGGATGTTCTAGGGCTTCTCTTTCCCATGGGAGGCATTACAGGGCACAAACCTGGGCTTGCTAGGCAGGGCATACTGGTTTTGGAAGCTTAGCATCCTGAGTATGTTAGAGTCCCTCTGGGAGCAGAGCTGGGCATGCTGGCCATGCTGGGCAGTGAGCAGAGGCTGCCTGGCACACCCTGCAGCTGGAGAGCAGCTGGCCCAGGGCAGAGGCCTGCATGCCAGGTGTGCCAAACTGCAGCAGCTAGCAGGGGCAGGGTGGGCAGTGGAGGACAGCCAGTTCCACACAGGTCTCACCCTGCCAGTGGGCCAGGTAGCGTCTTATTCTAAGGGATTACCCAGGGATTGTTATGTAGCAGTGATTGAACTGCAAAACTTGAAGTTGTGAAAACCATGTTGCTTGTTCTCAGATGGGTATCCGTCATGTTTAAGGACAGAATATAACTGGGTTATCAAAACGAAACCTTGAGACTATTGCTTGAACAGATGGGACTCCAGAATCAAAGGAACCATTTTTGTCCAGTGCTGGCTGTTTAAGGTCTGAGCTTTTAGGGTCACAGACCCCTTTGGGATTCTGAGTAAATCTATAGTTTTCATTCCTAGAAAATTCATATCTGTACAGATTTTTATATAAACTTGTATGCCTGGGCTCCATCATGGGGTGCCTGCCCGCAAGGACACAACCAGGATGTTTCATGTTGCTTTTGTAGCTATTAATGGGTCATAAAATTAATTTTCGAATCACAGTTTTTGAAAAATGAAGTAGAGTGGAATATGAGGAGCATGATGTGCATATGGCTCATGATGTGGTTAAGTGTTATTTCATTGAACAGTCTTGTTTATTTATGTGCACATGTGTGCTGGTTGCAATATAAATTTATTTCTTACGGTGGGTGGGTCATGGTAAAATAATAGGAGAACTCTCACGTAAACCCACTGTGGTATGTTCTGTGCTTCTCATGTGGAACAGTCTGAAGCCTACTTTTTGGTACTCACATTTCAGGTCCCAATAGCTTGTGGGTTACCACACTTTCCACCCCTGCCTGATGCTGCAGACCTCTTCTTTCTGCCATGTGCGGGAATCAGGCCATTTGGGCAGAATCTAGACGTACTTAAAATATCATCTTTTTAATTTTTAAAATTTTTCATTTGGAAGTTTAATTAAATTTGTTAACCAAAAGGAACATTTTCAACAATTAACATGGTTCTCTGGGCTTTGTGTATCATTTCAAAAGTTATAAGTACAGAGTGAATATCTCCTATTCAGAATTCTTGGGATGAGATGTTTCAGATACTGGATTTTTTTTTTTTTTTTTTATTTTGGAACAGTTGCATATGTGCCCTGAGGTTATCTTGGGGAAGGGCCCACGGATAAACGGGACATCTATTTATGCTTTATGCACACCTTCTGCACAAAGACTGAAGATAATTTTATTCAATATTTTTTAAAATTTCATGCATGGAACAAAGTTTCATGGTGTGGAATTTTCCGTTCTGGCGTCCTGCTGATACTCAAACTTTTGTGGATGTTGGAGCATTCAGGATTTCAGATTTTCAGATTAGGCACGGTCAATTTGTAATTCAGTTTACCTTGCGTTGACCGTCTTCAAGCTCAGTTTTACCTTAGAACTAACTTGTGCTGTATGCCAGGTGCTTAAATGGGAACTTTACGTGAATTGTTGTTTAACCCTTGCAGCAACCTATTATGTAATACTGACATTATTCCAGTTTGACAGATGAAGAAACTGAGGCCAGTACTGACCGGTGACTTGCCCAAGGTCGTGTAACTAGCACAGGGCCAACCTGGGGTTTGGAACCAGGCTGGAGTCTGTCCTCTTACGTGGCCATTCCCTGGACCGTGGGTGTAAAGATCGTTTCCCAGCTTTTTCACTTGGGTTTTAATGTCGTCCTTGTGCATCATGTTGGTGCAGCATGCCGGGTTCTGTGAGTGAGAGGATGTGCCTGAGCATGGTATATTTTCCTGGGTGAGTCGGTCCACCATGTTGTTTCTTCTTTATTGCAGACCATCTGCCAGAAAACCCTGAGGGAGTCTCCCAAGTACGAGGCCTGCAAGAGGGCCCTGAAGGAAGTGAGCAAGGTGAGCGCTGGCCCCGGTGGCCCTTGCACCCCAGTGGTCCCCCGTGGCCCCACCGCGGTCCCAGAAGGAGCCTCGTGTTTCTGTGGGTCAGCCGTGCTCGCCCCATTGCCCTGCGTTCTCCACTTAAGCTGGAAAACTGGAATGTTTGCTGTGCGCAGGTGAAATTGGCTCTCCCTGCTCCAGACGGTCCTGGGTCACGGCTGAGCCGTCTCGTCTGCTCCTGGTGGTGAATAGCTGCTGATCCGACCTCTCCTTCAACAAATATTTATTGAGTATCAACTACTGGGCTGGGCATGATGCCAGCCGCCAAAAATATGGCGATGAATAGGACCAATGTGGTGGCGTCACTCGTGATGTGTGCAGTGTAAAGAGGAGGTCGGGCAGTAAACAGAGACGGTGGCGAGTGACAGAGAGATGCTAGCTGAGGGTGAGCATGAGGACAGCCTCCAACCAGGGCTCAGAGAGTGGAGGGACCCAAGGCCAGCGAGTGATGGGGAGCCTGAGGAATCCAGGTCAGGAGAGGGCGGTGGGCAGGGGGCGGGCGTGGGAGTCAGTGACTTTGTCCTGAGCTGGTGTAGGAAGTCACAGGGTATTGTGTGAAGGTGACAGTGGGGACAGGAGCAGGGAGAACCCAGGTGTGGAGTTCAGGTATCCTTGATTCGGCAGGAGGCAAGTGCTGGGGAGGAGAGGAGCAGACCTGCAGGTGGGCTAGAGGTGGGTGTGGTGGGCACGGGTAGGGTCAGAGGTCAAGGCAGATGATCTCTGGCTGGGCAGCTCACTCCCCCTCCCGCAGGACAGAGGCAGGTGCTGTGAATCCCACTTTGCCCGTGGCACCTGTAACTGAAGGAGTGCTGCTCTGCTGCACACCATCAGTGACTTCATTGCTCAGGATGCCTGGGGAGCTTCTCCCTTTCTAACCTGTCCTCGGGGCTACCTGGGTTCCTCAGAATCCCCCTCATGGGACAACGCCGTCTTTTGCTAATGGGTTTGCTGTTGGGAAGTTTGAGGAATAAGATGGTGATCCACACTGAATAATGTCATTTTCTTACATTTAAAAAGTGAGGCTGGGCCTGGTGGTGCACACCTGTAATCCCAGTGGCTCAGGCTGAGGCAGGAGGATCACAAGTTCAAGGCCAGCCTCAGCAGTTTAGCAAGGCAGTAAGCAATTTAGTGAGACCCTGTCTTAAAAGGACTGGGGATGTAGCTCAGTGGTAGAGCACCCTTTCCGACCTCAGTGTGATTGGTGTGTGTGAATATGAGAGGGTGTGTCCTCTGGTTGTATTATATCCCTAGCACCTGAAACAGGAGGTGCTAAGTTAACTGCTCTTTTTCAATGAATGATGTATTTATTGATAAGGAGATCTATTTCTGTGTTTGTGGGGCTCCTATTGCAGAAGGCCCCTCCTTGGGTTCTATTCATTTAGTTCTGTATTATAATCAGCATTTTATTTTATTGTAATGTGCACATGTTATTTTATCTAACAAATCAGTAGCATTAAAATAAAATTTCCAACCTTTATTATTAACAGTCATATTCATCTTCATGGCCAGTGACCCTTTTGTGGACATTTTTTTTTCCAGATTTTCCAGTTAATAAAAAATTAGAAATTAAGTTTGTTTTGATATTGACCAGAGGGTCAGGTACACATTAGGTACTTGGCAGAAGCCTGTGGTGGAGGAGTCAGGGCTGCAGTTTAACTGACTCCCTTAGCATGGCCATCCTTGGGGTCCATTGGCCATCAGGCCCCCCAAGACCTCCTCTTTCTGCACCCCATTTTTGATCCCATGCTGAACACAGCCTAGATTCTGCCTCTGAAGTGTGGTGGTCTGATTCCCGCTGCTCTGGTCTGGAAGTGGGCAGGGGTGCAGCTGAGGAGGTTGAGTGGGGTTCCCAGCATAGAGGTGGGAGCAGGGGACAGGAGAGGGCGGTATGGGTGGAGAGCATGGTGTCGGGGAACACCTGAGTGTCAGGGTGTGGCAGACAGAGCCTGTGTACGCTTGAAATTTCTCAGGACTTTTTTTTTTTTTTTTTTTTTTTTTTTGGTGGTGGTACTTGGAATTGAACCCAGGAACACTCTACCACAGAACTACACTCCCAGCCTTTTTAATTTTTTTGTTTTTAGAGAAGTTCTTGCCAAGTAGACCTGGCTGGACTTGAACTGGCCATCCTCCTGCCTCAGCCTCCTGAGTAGGTAGGATTACAGGGTACCACTGCGCTTGCTGAGGACCTTCTTTTCCTCCCGTCTGGCCACACTGCTTCTAACTTAGCAGAGCATCTTAACTGTGCAAAACTGAGAGTTCTTTACCCATGGGGGTGAGTCCTGGGCCTTCCTAGGTGCTGTCAGTCCTGCGGGACCTGCAATAGAAGTGAGGCTTCTGCCTGGCTCTCCTAACCTCCTGCTTCTGTTCCAGCTGGTTCGACTATGCAATGAAGGAGCCCGGAAGATGGAGAGGACCGAGATGATGTACACCATTAACTCCCAGCTGGAATTTAAAATTAAGGTATCCTTGTGCCTATGTTAATGACTCCTTTTGCTTAAATCTTATCAAAATAGGGACAGTTGAGGGCAGCCAAGTGAATAGGAATTTGCTTTTCAAAGAAGGGCCCTCAATTGGTAAGAGAGCCTCAGCTGAGGCAGTTCTGGCCCTGCCTCTCCAGACAGAAGCACCTTGCAGGCCAGGAGCTCTGTTATCTAAGGTGCACCTCCAACCCCTTGCTCCTATCCTAGGACACCAAACTTGAGGGAAGGAGATAGTTAAAACGGTAGAATTTTAGAGTTGAAAAAACACATTTGTTTAATATTTTCAAAATGTCCTGCACACAGTGGTACCCCATGAGCTGGGCCAGGGTGTTCTAAATCAAATGAAGGCTTTTTTTCTTTTCTTTCTTTTTTTTTTTTTTTTTAACCTTTGTAATAAACATTGTTAATGGAAACTTTTTATTTTTAAGTTCATTGTTTTCCACAACTTTTTCTGGACGTGTGCTGCTGTCACGGCCTGTCTGATGCTGCTTTTGAATGGATGGCAGGGTGAACAAAGAGGAAAGTGACAGTTAATGGCAAATCTAGGTCAGGGCCATTCTTTGTTGGCTCCTAGTCGGGTTCTGAATGGGAGAGAGGGCTCTTGATTGTGGTTCTGATTAAGCAACTTACAATGACTGCCCAGATGTTTTCCTAGAAAAAGTGTTTCTAACTCATGCAGTGGAATTAGAGGGATCAGAATTTCATGGTGTTCTGCAGAAAGAAGGTTCTCTGCCACATCCCAGAGTGTTAGGACCACTCTTTTTTACAGTCACACCTTTTAAATTTTATCAATGAGAAAAATGAAGCTGGAGAGTAAGTAACTGACGACAGAGTCACTAGGTGAGTGGTGGGAGACTCAGGAGCAGGGTCCAGGTGCCCTGAGTGGTAGGTTGGAGTGAACTTTTCTGTTCTAACCCCCCGACGGCAGTGATGGGGGTGCAGAAACCTGGCTCAGAAAGGGAGATGAAGGGTTAGCTCAGACCACTTGGAAACCCTAGGGAGTACTGATTAGAAATACAACATCTGAGGACCTTGTCACACCTCAGGGATAAAAGCTATTTCTACCGTGTTTATTTTCAAGATGAGATTTGCTCAGATCCTCATAGCAGATTTCCTGAGCAGTAGGAGCTGTACAGGGCCACTCGGGAGTCACGGGAAAGTTCTCATTAAAGAAGGGACCCGGGGTGATGTGGTTCAGCAGGACAGCCTCAGCGCTGTGGGAAAGGCCCAAAAGCTCACTCCAAATCCAGACATATTAAAAGAAAAGGTGCTCATTTCATCTATCTGAAATTTCACTGTGAAGAGAAAAATAAAAAGCATAAAAAGGTAGAAAAGTAGGTGGCAAACTGGGAAGAAACAGTTATAACTCACATACAAGTGAAAGAGATAATGTCCCCGTTATGTAAGATGCAAGTGATAAGCAAAATATTAGAAAACCACAAGTTAGAACGCAAAGATGCTTTACTTCACTGAGGAGAAAAATCGCCATTTGAAATTAGGATACAGAATTCCAGCCTTTAGCTTTATACACGATCCAAAGGTTTGAGAACACATGTTATTGATGAGGTTATAGGAAAGGGGAATTTTTGCATGTTGCTGGTAGAAAAGATTGTCACCACCCCAGTTCGGAAAATACCATCAAAATTACAAGTGCAACTTACTACCACCTAACAGCTGTACTTCTGAGAAGTCATTCTGTACTTTGTGTGTATAAAATGAAATAAATAGGTATTGCAGTATTTGTAACAGTCAGAAGATTGGACATAGTCCCAATGTCTATCCAAGATAATGATTCAATAAATCATAGCATTATACAAAACATACATTCTTACAAAATAACGAAACATACATTATTACAAAATAATGAGATATATAACTCAACCAGGCTTTCAAAGAGAGAGGTGAACGGGGGCACCCACATGTGAAGCCGTGTGTACACATCACTATTACGTATTGATTAATGCCTACTGTTGGTAAGGATAGATTTCATTACCTGGTTTGTCAATCTTAAGTGACTCCTCTTTAGCTCACCCTTTCAGTTATGATCCAGTGACATTTTCTCACTGACTATGGGGTGATAGTTTCTATACCGGGGACCAAGGTGTCTCCCTCTCTCCTGGAGCATGCGTTCCGTGCTTCTCCAGTTGCACTGTGTCTGTGCTGCACCGAGATGGCGTGTGGCTGATGCTCTTGTTGTGTGAAAGCGCTTCTTGTGTTTGGCTATGGCTGATCCTGTGGCCGTGACTGGGCTTGGCCCTGTGCTGTCTCTGCAGCCCTTCCCCTTGGTGTCCTCGTCCCGGTGGCTGGTGAAGAGGGGGGAGCTGACGGCCTTCGTGGAGGACACGGTGCTCTTCTCCAGGAGGACCTCCAGGCAGCAGGTCTACTTCTTCCTCTTCAACGACGTGCTCATCATCACCAAGAAGAAGAGGTGAGCCTTGGTGAGCCGCTGCCACCAGACCCCCGGCCCAGGAGTGCTGGACCCACTGACCTGCTGGGGTGACCGCCCTTGCAAACCCGGGGAGGGGAGACTCGGCTTTTGCACATTGGGTTGTGGTTGTGTCTGCACATTGTTCTCCTTGGATGGGCACTGGTAATGGGGTGAGCCATCTAGCCGACCTCAGTGTGGCTTTCACGGGGTGCAGGCCACAATCCTGAGCTTTTACCCTGTGTGGCAGTCGGTCCTCCACAGCCCTGGGTGGGCACTCTCATGGCTCCCATTCAGTGTCTTTCAAACTCCAGTCACAGGGCTTCTGTATAAAACAGATCACATGGCTAAGGGACAGTACCAGTGCTCCTCGTGGCATACTTTGAAGTCCGCTGTTCCTGATGACTGCTGATTTCAAGGCTCGCCCATGACCTGGTTGTGCAAACCATACTCCCTTTACAAGGCACAGAGCTCATTAGTGGGTGGCCAGCTGTGGCTCGCCTCTGCTGGTGTGCTCACGTCTGGCCCCTGGGAACTGGCCAGGAGGAGTGCCCTGGAGCCTCTGCTATAGTCACATCACAGACTATCCCCCCACGACACGCACAGGCACACACTCTACACCCTCCTTGGCTCTGGGAACATTTTTTATAAATGTGCCCAGTGAAGTATTTTCCTGCTGATTCTGCACTAGTATTTTATCTTCCCTAGAATCTGAACTTGGATTTTACAAAAATGTGACTCGGTGGTGTATTTCCATGTATGGAGGAAATAAGGATGTTCTGAACTGGTGGCATGTGACAGGCTAGGCTGGTTCACAGGGTAAAACTAGGCAGCGTGGAGAGTGACATAAACAGCCATATGAGAATAGGAAATAAATGTCCAGATTTATCATGAAATATCAATATCAGTGCTGCTTCTGAGGTGCTCACTTTGTAGCTTGAGAATTTGAACTAAATTGAAACACAGATTGAGCTTTACCTCTATTTTTTTTTTTTTTTTTTTTTTTGAGACAGGGTCTCGCTGAGTTGCTTAGGACCTCACTAAGTTGCTGAGGCTGGCTTTGAACTTGTTATCCTCCTGCCTCAGCCTCTTGAACCTCTGGGATTACAGGCATGAGCCACCATGCCCTGCAAGCTTTTCTTCTTTATCAGATCATATTATGAGTTACTCAGCTATTTGGCTGTATAGGCAAAGGGAAACTTTAATATTGTTTACTTTGAAAAGCCATTCTATAACTGAGACAAATGTGTAAATATGCCAGTTTTATGAAAACAGTGTTTCCATATCTGCAAGGAGAGGTTATTTCTATGAGCTGAGGCAGTCTAAACTTATAGTAGCTAAGTAAATTCCATAAATAAAGATTGAGAGAAATGGTAATTTTTGCATTCTTGTATTTTATATGGCTCTCCCATGAGATAGCATGTTTCCTTGGCTATGCGATGTTTTGCTTTTAGGCGAGGGTGATTATACATGTCTCTTCAAATGCCAGAAGTCTTGACTTTTGAACATCTTCCATTTGTTGAAATATTTGTTCCATCTTAATGGATCAAAAGCTTTAATTAATCTCTTGACTTAAATATGGCTTAAATAAAATAGTATGAAGCCAATCTTAAATTGTAATGCCATTTTGATTTTGATGATTTCAGAAGCTCGAAGAAAATCCTGAGGGTATTTGAAACTTCACTGTGCAACTTATTTTCTAATCTGTACAGACTTCTGGACTTTAGGACTAAATTCTGCACTGCCCCTGTTGGCCTACTGTACCCTCCAACACGGGTGGGTTAGCCGTTGTGTTTAACATTGCCACCCAAACCACCCCACCCCACGTTTGCTCAGGTGTGTTTGAACTTGTATTCAGAGCAAGATATTCAGCTATATCTCAAGATATTCACTGGAGAGGGCAGCCGAGAACCTGCCTTTGCTTTTACTCTACCTGGGGTCTTCTGGCCTCCCAGTGAGCTCTTCGCGTTTCTGGGGTGCTCTCACTGAGGGAGTACCATCAGAGGCTCTGCTTGCTTATGGCCGGAGATGTGGTGAAAGGTGACAAGCAGACCATAGACTCTTGATGAACAGGCTGGTTAAAAATGTACAGTATGCACAGCCGTATTTACACAATAGCTTCCAAGAGGCAACTGCAAATGCTTTGCATGCCAGAGATGGCAGCAGCGGAGATACAGCAGCTTTGAGGAGGGCCGTACTTGAGACGTGGCCATGAGCTAGAGATAAGGAGTGGCTTCCTGTGCCAGCTGAGGAAGGGTCCACCCACCTGCTACTGAGTGCAGTCCCAGGTGCAGCCCAGGGCTTAGCTGCAGGGCCTCCAGTGGCTTCCAGCTACCAGGCATGGAAGGAAGCTTCTAGCTGCCAGGCATGGCTCTTCAGGAGGACATTTCTCCCCCTCCTCCCTTCAGACTGGCAGGTGGTTTATGCTGAGTGCATTCAGAGATTGCTGGGTGTGTGGCCCTTGGCTTTAAGGATGTGCTTTACCTTTTCTAAAGAGTGCCAGTTCGGTCTGACTGCCGTCCACGAGAAGGTGAATTCTTTGGTATTTGCAGCTGTGACTGGAAGCGGCCCGGGCACTACCAGGGCAGATAGTTCAGCTTGGTACCTCTGCCGATTGGGCCTGATGATGCTCTGTTTGAGATACCCTGTGCCCCAGGGGATGTTCAAAAGCATCCATGGTCTCTGCTCACTGTTGACTGGTAGCACCTACCCCTATTTGTGACAGCTGAGAGCATCTCCTGGAACCACTCTTAGAGCAGTGGCAAATGAAATAGCTTCTCCTTGTGGCAGTAAGGTGCACAGGCCTGGCCCTGCAGTAATAGTGAGGCTGTATCATAAAAATGCATAAGTACTAGCTTGATGTACAATCCAGCTTGTGCCCAGTGACTTATTATAACAACCTGATTATAGGCTGTAGTCACGTGTACAGCTAATGGGTTAGATACTGTTGTCCTTATCGTGTAGTTAAAAACTGAATCTGAGACCTCAAGTGGTTCGTACTCCCAACAGGTATGTTTTGCAAGGCAGCTGACTGTCTCGTTACTCTTCTCATCCAGTGCCTTACATCTGGCTTTGGTCTTGCTTTAGTCAGACTTTTCACCACTGTGACCGAGAGACCCTACCAGAAAAATTGTAGAGGAGGAAAAGTTTATCTGGGGGCTCATGGTTTCAGAGGTCTTAGGCCATAGAAGACCAGCTCCATTCCTTGGGGCTCAAGGTGAGGCAGAATGTGATAGCAGAAGAGTGTCGCAGAGGCAAGCAGCTCACAGGATGATGAGGAAGCAGAAAGACACTCTACTCTCCAGATACAAAATACACACCCCAAGCCGTGCCTCCAGTTCCCACCTCCTCCAGCCACTCCCCACCTGCCTCCAGTTCCACTTAATCAAGGGGATCGATTCACTGATTGGGTTAAAGCTCTTATAACCCAATCATTTCTCCTCTGAACCCTCTTGCACTGTCTCACCTGTGAGCTTCTGGGGACCCGTCACATCTAGACCATAACAGGTCTTCCTTCCCAGTTTTGTCTGAAGCCAAAGGCAAACTTTTGTCCTGGTACTTGTTAGAGTCCTGCAGTTGCTCTTTCAGAGACCCATAGAGTGCAGTTTAAGACAACAGTTGCTCATCTTTCCACAGTTCAGTAGGCCAGAAGTCCCAAATTAAGATGTTGGCAGTGTCCCCAGCCCCTCAGAAGGCCTAGAGAAGAATCAGGCTAAGGGCTTCTATCATCCCCTGACTTGTAGACCCTCTCTCTGCTCTCTGTCCATGTCTCCATGTGGCCTTTGTCTCTCCAGTGTCTCTGTGCCTCTAAATCTGCCTCTTCTTCTAAGGATACCAGTTATTACCAGTGGTGTAGGCCCCCTGTAACAGGATGGCCTTAACTTGATGACATCTGCAAAGACCTCATCTCCACGGAAGGTAACAGGCAAGGTAGATCTATATTTTTTTAAATTAATTAATTTATTTGGGATGAAAGAGATTAAACCCAGGGCCTTCACATGTTAGGCAAGCACTCACCACTGAGCACATACACCTCCATCTGAGGTCTGTCAGGTTGCTTTCTGTCCACATCTTCTCCATTAAACTCATTCCTTCCCTGGGGTTTATTCCTTCTGTAGTGAAAGGCATCTCTGTCCACCTTGTTGCTCCACAGTAACCCTGGAAGACAGCCCGACTCTGTCCTGTCACAGTGACCCTTGCCCAGTCACCATTCTTACAAATGGCTCATGAAATAGCTTTCCTCCATCTGTTGCCACCACCCTGGTCCCGGCCCCTTGAACTCTTCCTATGAGACACACCCAACTGGATTCATGGTGCCGCCCCCATCCATTTTACATCCCACGGCCAGGGAACCAATTTAGAAGACAAACCTAGCCTCGTGCGGCGGTGCACACCTACAGTCTCAAAGACCAGCCTGGGCAACGGAGCAAGATCCTTTCTCAAAATAAAATAAAAGGGGCTGGAGCTGTATGTGCTCAGTGGTGGAGTGCTTGGCTAACGTGTGAAGGCCCTAGGTTTAATCTCCAGCATCCCAAATAAATAATAATAATAATAATAATAAACATAGATCTACTCGTCTGTCCCTGGCAAAACTGCCTGGCAGTCTTAGCTGGCCTTTTGTAGGAAAGCCTCGGGCCACCTCTGGCTTGGGCAGTTCCTTACCGCCAGCGGCACCCAGCTGAGGCCTGCTCTGAAGGGTGCGCCTGGAGCCTGGAGCCTGGAGGCTCTGCCTGCAGGTCACTTGCTCACTGACTGCAGCAGGAGGACTGACACTGACCAAGGGAAGTGGGCTGTAGGCCTGCAGCGGCAGCTGTTTCCTTTGAAGTGAGTGTGCGCGTCACCCTGTTCATCCTGAAGGCCAAGGGCCGGTGCTCCCAGAGCTCTTCCTGCTTCCCAGGCTGCTCGAGGTGGACATCTGTGCAGAAGGGGCTCTGCGGTCACAGCTGGAGCTATTAGCATCTGTCCAACTGCCACCCTGTCCTACTCCTTGCCGTCAAGCCCTCGTGCCCAGGCCTGGGTGCGTCTTGGCTGACCCAGTATGAGTGTGGCTGCTGTCTTCCTTTCCCAGCCTGCCTGTGACAAGGAGTCTTGTGACCCAAGAGTGAATGTGAGACATGGGAAGTTCTTCTGAGGATTCTCTGGGATGTTTGTCTCTGCTGATGGAAAAGAAGAGCCACTCGAAGACAGCTCCTGGGCAGCCTCTGCTGCTCACCTGTGGTCCCTCCTGCGTCCTGACATCTGTGCCTGGGGCCAGGGTGAGTGCAGAGCAGCTGCAGAACACAAAGATGCCGGGTTCGACCCACTGAGCCTGTGCTGCTCTCCCAGTTTCTGTGCTGCAGAAGGGACCATCCCGAGTCAGCCGCCCTCGCCTGAGAAGTCTTCCCAAACCTCAGGAGCCCCAGCAGCGTCTCTCCCAGGGCAGAAAAGTATCTGTGGGGCTTCCCAGACCCGATCAACTAGACAAAGGGAGATAATTCAACATTTTTATTGCTTAAACCTTTTGTCTGAGAACACTTGCTGCCTAAAATTTAGTTGATCCAGGAATACAAACCAGAAGCCATCGAGCAGCTTCTTAAATCCGGCCTAATGCGCTCTTTACCTTGAGGCTGTGGTGTTTCTGGAAAGGTCTGCAGGTCACATTTCAGTGACGTGAGGAACCACCTGATCAACTACGCTCCAGATTTGTTCTGGCCAAAGTTAAGTAGCCAAAAATGTTCATTTATCATTTTATGAAGGTGGCACCAGAAGTGAAGACGGCTGTGCCTGCCCGGCCCACAGCTGTGGCCAGGTCAAAGGCTCCCAGCTGCAGGAAGACGGTAAGGGAAGGCACTTGCGGACACTGGGAGAAGAGCCACACATCTCCACCTCCTGGTGCTTGCCTAGCTGCGTTCCACATGTCACCCATGTTCCCTGGGAAGAGCGTCCCCAGAAGAAAGAAGCTGGACCACTTTGCCGCCCTCAGGCTCACCCAACCCCTGAGTCTGAGATAGCAGGCCGTGCACCTGTGCTCACTATGGCCCTCAAGAGCAGTGGACACCAGATCACACAGGCTCTGAAGACACCTGTGACTTTGATGTGGCCAATGTGCTGCTCAGGCCTTCGGGAGAAGAAATCATGAGCTCAGGTGGCTCCTGATGAGAAGCTGTGCTTGTTGCCACCAAACACTGAATTGTCCAAGCGGCTAGTGGACAATAAGTGCTCATTGTCTTCAGCCTAAAAAACCTTTTACTTAAATGTGAGTATATAACAAGAATAGAAGAGTAAAATACAAAAATCACATGTCTTCTAAAATTAAAAGAGAGTTGAAGGAAATTTCAGCATGGAGGTAGAATGGAGGGGGCATCTGCCCGCTGAACAACGCTTTCATTTGAATGGCTTACCTTCCAGCACCCACCCTGTGGGTCCATGTTCTGCAAGTGTTTGTTGAATGGTCCTCATGTGTGGGGCAGGACGCTTGTAGTCCCAGCGGCTCGGGAGGCTGAGGCAGGAGGATCATGAGTTCACAGCCAGCCTCAGCAACATCGAGGCTCTAAGCAACTCAGTTCCTTAAATAAAATACAAAATGGGGCTGGGGATGTGGCTCAGTGGTCCAGTGCTCCCGAGTTCAATCCCTAGTTACCCACTCTCCCCATAAAAGACCCTCCCACACTGGGTGCTTTGCTACACACTGAAGAAGCAAAGGTCAGTGAAACAGACATGGACACACAGTTGACTCCAGGTGTTGTAGAGAGGGAGGTGCATGGGTGTGCAGGACCACAGAGCAGCAGACATGATCCCCACGCAGAGAGATGGATGGAAGCTCGCAGAGGAGGTGCCAGTCAACCTAAGGCCTAAAGTATAAAGAGGACTTTGCCTCACCAAGGTGTATGGGAGGCAGGGCACTGGGCACAGAGCAGAAGAGGCCAGAATCTCGTCGCCCCACATTCCCTGTTGCAGCAGGTGGAGTCCTCTCTGACTGGTTTCTGTTCATCTTCCCAGCCCTCTGCTTCCTGATGATCTAGCCTTGATGTTCTCAGGCACTGTTTCCCATCACACCAGTTGTCAGTGACAGTGACGGTGACGGCGGCAAGAGCCCAGGATTGGAGAATGGGAGGTGTGCCCTGTCTGGTGCTCAGAGTATGTGCCCTGCGTGAGTGGCTCATCACAGTACCCAGGGCTGTTCCCATGCTACAGATGAGGGCTCTGAGCAAGTTCAGGCGGAGCATCCCTGACCCCAGAATCTGAAATCATAAATGCTCCAGGATCTAATACATTGAGTGCTGAAATGAAAAGTGGAAAATTTCACACTGGGCAACTTAATTTCATGCACAAAGATATTTGAGGTACCACGTAAAATTACCTCCAGGCTATGTGTATAAGGTGTGCATGAAATGGAAATGAATGTCAGGGTTAGACTTGGCTCCCTCCTCAAGATTCATCATTACATATATGCAGATACTCCAAAAAATAACAATATGAAGGAACCCAGCACACTTTTGATCCCAGGCATTTTGGGTCAGTGGTACTCCAGGTGTCTCAGCCTTGCAGGTGCTCATTTAACTCTCAATTTCTTTGTGTTTGTTACTTTTTGGTTTTGTGCATCTGGAGTATTTTTCCTCATTCCATATTATCATTGGGAAAAATGCCTAGAAACTTACACTTTTTTTTTTTGTTTGCTTTGAGAAGCACCATTTTCAATGCAAAGTTTTGATATTCTGTAGTTCTGCCAGTTGCAGGAAAGGGGAATTGGCACCAACTTGTACTTGCCAGATTTTGTGTACCTTTGGCTCATCTAGCGTGGGACTCTGGGGAAGTCTCCTTTTGTAACATTTCCTTCCTGCCGACCTCCAGGACAGTGGATTCCCACTTCCTGGTGCCTGTTCCATGATCACAGTGTGTGTCGATAGAACTTGAGCTCTGTGACTCGTTAACCAGTCCACAGGCTTAATTAAAGGATTTTCTGTAATAGAGTGCCACCAGGCCATCCTTGCGAGCCCAGGGACTTCAATCAGAGCTTGCATTTTCTGAGGAGCTTGAATGCAGGAGGCTTACAGCCCTGCAGGCTCCCTGCAAGGGTCATGACCTGGTCCGGTTCCGCTTTGAGGTTTTCCGTGAAAACGTTCTTTCCATCGTAGAAAACCAAAGTCCCCTGGTGTTGCCTGTCTTGCTTTGCAGAACAAACTCCTTCCTTGGGAAGTGAAGAGAATCTTGGATAAAGGGAAAGCAGCAAAACTAATTTAAAGCCCTTTTCCTCCTGGAACATTAGATTGCAGTGTTTCTGACTGTTACAGCATTTGGTTCCGACTACATGTGATGAGGTGACAGTGGAGGAGGAGTGTCAGTTCTTCCTCCTCTTCCTTTGTCTGTGTCACCGTGCTAGCACTCTGGCGTTCTGTGATATGCTGAGATGTGACTTCCTCCGAATCTGTGTGGAGAGTTGACTTTGCTATTCATTGTTGAAGCTGCCACTCTTGAGAAACATGACATGATAGACAACCTGGGGTAGACAACCTGGGCATGTGACCCTGGACTCCATCTCTCAGTGCCTCGGTGTTCTCGTCTGTATACTGGGACCATAGTGATGTCTTTATCATGGAGTCCATGAACGTTAGATCAGGTGATGCCCATAAGGCTTTTCATGCTGTGAATGGTCCCTGCTAAGTGACTCAGTAATGGATACATACTGTCAATTTGATCTTCAGTATTGTACTTCTCTCCCTAAAGATCTTGCTATGAATCAAATTGTTGCCCTGCTAGTGTATTTTATTGTCTAAAAATTGGTCTAAATCTGCCATTGGTGTACATCCAAAGGCCATGACACTCTCTAGACCCAGAACTGGGCTTATGGCTTTCAAAATCAACAGGATTTAGGAATAAACACCTTTATTTGTGTCTTCGTCTCCAATTAGCACAATTGGTGAGTGATACCTGCCGTTCTGCTTTATTCTTTATAAAATTACTTTTATAGCAGTGACTTCTCACAGTGTCCCTGACCCCTGATGTGTGACACAGTCCTGTTATGGCTGGCCCTCCATGTCCAAGCCTTCCACCAGGGCTGGATGGAAAGTACAGGGAAACCAAACCAAATGAGTGGTATCTGCACTGAGCATGCCCAGAGCTTTTTCTTGTCATTGTTCCTTAAACAGTGTGGCACAACCACTGTCCACATGGCACCTGCATTGTCTTGGATGTGGCAGGTAACCGAGCAAGGATGTGGGTGTAGGGGTGAGGGTGATGTGGAATGTGCCCCTTTACATGAGGAACGTGAGCACGCACACCTCTTGGCATCTGGGGTCCTGATCTACCCTACCAATACCTCAAGGGACAAGGGTGAGTTTTCCTGTTCTGAAGGCAGTAGTGGCAGTCAGGCTGAATCCTATGGGGGGGACTATCCACAACTGAAGTGACCTCGTTACCCACTCGGGAAGCTGCCGGTAGCCCTTCCAAGCAGGCTCCATCCTGGCCACCCCAGTGGCATCCCCAGAGTGCTCACGGCCTCTCTGAACTGCCCGTCTCTTTTTTTTTGTCCAGGATGATGGGTGTAGAGCATCCCTGGCAGCGTGGACCTGCTGGGCTGCAAAGCCAGGCCTTCCTCAAAAGTCCGGGCAGTTTAAATGGATGATACTATGTTACAAAAGTAAAAAATCATAACCAGCGTTGACTGGGTGTTTGCTGTAAGCCAAGCAGCATTGTGAGAGCTGTACGCACAGACAAGAGTGTACTAGCTCATTTAATCCCCACAACAAATCCAGCAGTGTTGGTATTTTTACCCCCACTTTAAAGATGGAGTGAAGCACAGAAAAAATCAGTAATTTGTTCAGTTCACAAATCAAATAAGGACAAAATTGGGATTCTCACCAGCCACTCTGAATCAAATCTGTGCCCTTACATGCGTGCTGAAAACTTCATTATGTAGAATTGTATACTATTCTACTAAAAACTTGTTGGTATAATTCTAAACCAGGCTTTCAAATTGAAGTCCAATCTCAGGTGGAAAAGTGTTTTAATCCCATAACTTGACATAAATTTCAGTGTAGTCCAGCATCCTCGAGCACAACAGTGTTAGACTAGGGAATTTTCATTCCTTTTAAGCCCAGGATCAAGTGTGGGGGTTTAAAGCCATGTTTTTTGAAGGGGAAGGGAAGCAAGTTGAAATCTGCAGCCGGAGAGCTCTCGTGCATGCTTGTGCCAAACGACACAAGGAAGAGCTCCCCCACGCACTCCTGGGCCACCAGTCCTGGGAGATTGGCAGGTCCTGGCGTCCCTGAGCAGAAGCAGGAGGGTGTGCAGGATAGCTCTGAAGGGTGACACACAGCTGTCCCCGAAACATCAACTGCAGGTAGTTCCAGTGTTGCAGATGCTCACTGACGTCTGAGTCCTGCAGACTCCAGAGGAGAACCGTGGAGCCCAGGGCTTGGACCTGGTGGAGCATGGGAGTGGGAGGGAAGGCAGGCAGCTGCCCACTCATGACCTTTGCTTTCCTCCAGCACCTGGGAAGGGTCTTCTTCAGGACGGAGTGTGCTCATGCTGAGCAGCCTATGGCAAGGGAGCCCCTGAGTGGGTGGAGGGCAGTGTGTCTGTCTTGGTTTGGATTCTTCTCCCCAGCGTCTTTTCCTTTCAGTTTATAAAGGGAAGATGGAGGTGTGACTCGGGTTTCCATCTATCAGACCCAGGCTGTGGAGGGGTCCAGAGCACTAAGGTGTGTGCGACCAGCTCCGGGCAGAGCAGCGGAGTTCTGGCCTTTGCAAACCGACTCTGCCCATCCTCCAGCCCACCTGCCTTCCCCCTCCAGGGATCACTTTCCACTTTATCACTCATGCCCAGTATGTGCCAAGACATTGGCCAACAAGCCTTAGGTGGGCCCTCCCCAGGGACGCACCAGTTGAAAGGCTTGTCCCACCACAGGGCAGGACAAGCCAGTCACCCAGCTGGCCTCTGACTCCCCCACACCAGGGCTTGGTCAAGGAAATGGCTGAGGAGGGGCCAGTTACCTTTAGAGGCTTCTCCAATCCTCTTAGTGTTGTTCATTGAAAAACTGTCAATTGTGGAAGAACCACCTGTGTCATAGACCAAGTCCCCAGCTATGCTTGTGTCGCAGTGGGTGAGCCCTCGATGCCCCCTCCTCAGTCCCTCTGCCGGCTCTTGCCCGTCCGCTGTTGCATTATAGTGTGTTGTAGTATGTTGTAGGGCCAGTTCACGCCCACCTCTTTCCATCCTTCTGGCCATTTCTTCACGTCAGTTTTTCCCATTATTTTAAAATCAACTCAGTTACTCCCCCTCCCTGCCACCCCCCCCTCAAAAAAATTTGAGTTGTGTTAGAATTATAGATTGATTTAACCAGAATAAATACCTCTGTCACACTGAATACCCCTTCTTTGTTCACATAGCAGGAACCATTCAGTTTGATCCTAAATGTTGTATGTGTATTTATTAATAAGACAGAGTCATTCTTGTCTAGGAAAGCCCTCATTTGGGTCTCACCCACCACTTATCACTCTGAGCTCACATCTCAGTCTGTGGATCGCAGCCAGTGGTGCTGCCTGCACGTAGCCATTAGGATGGAAAGGACCCTCTCTCACCCAGAGGGCCCTCCGCTACTCCTCCGGCACCTGGAGACCCCTGAGTGATGGTGGCCTTCACATCTGTGCATCTGTGAATTTTAGATCTTTTACTTATGAAATAGTTCAAGCCTACAGGAAATCATCAGCTGCTAAGAGCTCTATCTAGATTTGACAGATACCAATTTTTTTTTCCCATGGCAACATTAGATGCCCTCCTTTAAAAACAACAGAATAGATATAAAATACTGTCGATGACCTGGAATCCCTCCACCCTCCTCCCTCGTCCTCCTTCTCACAGGTAACCACTGTGTGGAAGATGATGTCTGTCCCTGTGATCACACTGCACATACACAGTCGTTTGGGTGTTTTCAAGGTGCATTTATGTTACATGGTCTTTGACTTAAAGGTAGTAAGTATACACCCAGTGGGAAAATCCTTCTGTAGAAGTTTGTAGCACTCTGCTTAAGAACACAGCTGTTTACAGTAAGGCAAGGATCACTTCCATTGCATGTACAGAACCAAACCTCCTCTGAGCTGCCTGACAGAGTTCTTCCCAGAGGGAACTAAATTGAATGCTCTCTACCCACAGTTCTTCATTTTGTAAAAAAAGAAACCTTAACAACTATCAGTGGCTGGACCGTGTCTCAGCAGGGACACCGCCCCTGTTTGCGCACAGAGCCTCCGGCTTCTGTATGTTTTATTGATTGATACTCCTGATGGGGGCTGCCGCCTGCCCCCCTCCCCCAACAGCCTGGAGGAGCAGCTGCCAACTTGGAGCACAGATGAGATAATGAAAGGAAGTGTCCCCGTAAATGTCTCCTATAAGGAAAGGTGGTTTTTCCATTTGCCTTTTCCCTGAGCAATCTGACTTCCTAATTCCGTGGTCCTGATTGTTGCAGAGCCTGTGTAAACCATATGTTTGTTCAGTGACAGCCACAGACGGGAAGTCTGATTCCCATCAGCATCCCCAAGGGAAGGGGCTTCTTGCCCATCCCAGCACAGGCTGCCCGGTGCCTCTGGACCTGAGTAAGAGGAGGAGGAAAATGGGTGCTGCATGGTGGCATCCGGCCCTGGACCTGCTCAGCCTCCTAAACTCCTGTCCCAACACAGCTGTCCTTATGTACTGTGACAGAAGAGTGGCAGGTGCTGGCTGGCCTCAAGACAAGGCTCTCCATCCCAGTCCCACGTGAACCTTCGGGAGGCTGTGGGCATGAGCCTGTGGGAGAGAGAACACACAGGAGCTGGCCAGAGCCAGTTCCTTTTCACCGGGCATTCCATTTTGTTCCATTGGACGGTAGCAGACCAGGAAAAATAACCAATTTACTACTTTTGAATGGAATCAAGATTTTATTTTTACATTAAACTGACTAAGAAAGTAGCAAAGGACGTGTAAACCCCTACAGTATTTATTATACACTATAGAAGCTGACTGGCCTGGATAAAATGGTGGTGTTGGAGGATTGATGGTAGATCAGTTAAAACACAGATGGGTAAACCTGTTCCTTGCATCCTGTTTGGGATCCAGAAGTCAAACTGGGCAGAGTTCCAAGGACTTATCCAAGGACATGCTCTGCAGGTGGGGAAACTGAGGCTGGAGATGAGCTCCAGACTGGACGTCTGAGAGGGCCAGGATAGAGACCTGGTCTGGGTCAGTCGCACGGTCCTCCTCACTGCTCAAAAGGACAGTGGGGAAACATTTCTTAAATTTACCTACTTCTGACTCTGTCCCTGCGAGACAGGGATCCACAGCTTGATGAAATAGGCCAGCTGGGTTTGCATTGAGCCAACACTGGGGGTAACAGGAGCTCTGACAACCAAGAGGAGGAGTGAAAGCTTGGGGCTCGTTCCCCTGGTGCCTGAGGCCCCCCGCGAGCTCCTGGTCTTGCCTTCAGCCTGTGGTCTAACAGGTGCTGCCCCCTGATGCTGAGCTCTTGGACTCCAGTCATCCTGAAAGACAGCTAGGGCATCTCCTTGATCTTATTTCTTTGGAAGTGCCTGTGATACCCATGCAGTGGTGTTCAGGGCCTACCTAGATGCCCATATCAGTT
Source organism: Urocitellus parryii (assembly GCF_045843805.1). NCBI lineage: Eukaryota > Metazoa > Chordata > Mammalia > Rodentia > Sciuridae > Urocitellus > Urocitellus parryii. Next base: position 116,258,243 of record NC_135532.1, on the reverse strand, counting down.
TTAGGTCCTCAGTTTCTCTGTCTGAAGGGTTCCTTTTAACAGAAAATGACTGCTTTTGACCCATAGGCCCTCTCTCTTAATTTGTGAATTGGGGCAGAAGCGTAACTTGGAGGTGCAGAGAGAGGACAGTCGCAAGAAAACTCCCATTCCTCCTCTTTCTCACTTGCTTTTGATGTTATCGTTGCTTGAGATTTTTCTAATTTTTAAAGCCTTTTTTCTTTTCGGTTTTTACCTTGTGTCTCGAGCTGTCGAATCCTGTCTGTTAAATCCACAGGATGTTACAAACTTCACATCACCTACTTTGCTTCTGGTGAAGGAGACCCTTGAGAAATGCAGCCATGCGTGTTTGTCAATGTGGCCTGTTCTCCTAGAAGCATCTGTGTGCCAGATGCACCTGGTTCTGGGTATGGGAAGTGCGGGTCCGGCATGGGAGGGCTGAGGAGGGCTCTGGACACGAGATGCCACGGGAAGTTCCCATTATGTCACTTGTTACCTGAGCAATAATAGTCTCCATCAGAAGGCAGTCTTTGGCTTTTATAAATAATGACGGCATTTGCTGTTTTGTGAGGGGATAGTCTATCTAAATTTTAGAAAAGATAACATTTTTCAAAGAGAGTTGCAAGGGAGTGGTTGGAAGGTACCCTCATGGAATAAAAGAAATTCCAAAATCTCTTGAACAAAGGGGCTTGTTCTGAAATTCCTAGTATATTTGACCAGGCACAAGGAATTTTATTTTCCCTCAGCTTCCCTGAGTTCATGTATTTGCATTTGTTATTAAGTAGAGTAATGCTTCAGTGTTCTGAGAAGAGGGTCAGAATGTTTTGAATCTGTCCTTTTATTTGACAGTTGTCCGTTGAGCTTTCCCACGTCCAGCTGCCAGGGTGCAGAACGGAAGAGCAGTGTGCAATCAGGATTCACCAGGCACACACAGCGTGGGGACACACACGTGTGCAAGGAGTGATCATGGCTGGGTTCCAAGAACTGGGTCACTGTGTTTGATCACAGGACACAGGGGATCCGAGGAGGGGAACAGTGGCAGACAGTGGGTTGTGGAACTGGGGGTTTGGACAGGGGTGAGTGGTGAAGACTGTGTGCTGGAGGGAGAGGTTGCAGTCGGCGGTGACAAGGTGACTGACGTAGAGCAGAGGACAAGGTCATTGGGATGATGAAGTAAGGAACTAAGAGACCAGGTGACAGTAGGGCCCTCTGCATGGAAATTCAGGGATGATGTAGGTAGTGCTCTGTGTCATGCAGGAAGGAGGCCGTGACACCATACTCGGGGGGAGGGACTCGGGTCGTGGGGGTGGCAGCAGCATCAGAGCTGAGGTCTTCTCGGGAGGAGGATCAAAGCCAGGAGGAAAGCAGATTGCAGAGAGTGGTCGTCGGGGTGTAGCGCCTACCAGAGAACTGCACTTAGGGAAGATGCTGAGGAGTCAGGAGCTGTCACCAATTCCCCAAGGAAGGGCACTCCCAGGGGACACCACGGGGGGTGCTCGGAGCAGCCTAGCTGCTGAGGGAGTGGGCGCTAGACTAGGCAGGTTCACAGTGGGTGGGAAGAGAGTCCCAGAATGGAGGACCCTGGGGTGCTGGGGTGAGCAGGTTCAGGGCATGGCAGGGTTAAACCCGTGGCTTCTGGAGCAGGTGCCAAGGCAGTGAGGGTGGGAGAGCAGGGCTGGGCATTGGGCCAGGAGGGGGCAGGCCTCTGGGGTTCTGCTTCCCTCCTCCGCGCGGCCCTTAGGAGGCAGGGTGCCTGCCAGGCCCGTGGCTCCTCTTCATCCTGGGGGGAGTGTGCGGTGGAGCGGGACCAGGAGGCATGGTGATCTCATTCACAGGACAGTTCCAGGATGACATCTGATGACACCTAGAGCGTTTGAGACTCTCAACACTGCCCTTACACCCCAGAGGCCATTTAGACTGTTATAATTACAGTAATAACTAAGAGGCTTAATTGAGGGGGATCACCTTGGCTCACAGTCAGCAGATGTTATTGAGGTTCCAACTCACACTGTAAATTAGGTCTTTCTCCTTCTCCTCCTCCCAAAATGTGACTGGGAAGCTGACAGCGTCACCGCCTCGTCCAGCGTAATCAACACGTCCTTTTCCCGTTTCCTTATAGTGAGGAAAGTTACAACGTCAACGATTATTCCTTAAGAGATCAGCTGTTGGTGGAATGTTGTGACAATGAAGACCTCAATTCCTCTCCAGGGAAGAACAGTTCCACCATGCTGTATTCACGACAGAGCTCCGCTAGTCACCTCTTCACCCTGACGGTCCTGAGTAACCACGCAAATGAGAAAGTGGAAATGCTGCTGGGAGCTGAGACGCAGTGAGTATATGCCAGGAGGTCGGCTGGAAAGGGGAGCTCCTGTTGTGTCTTCAGCTGAGTACCTACTGTGTGTGAGCGGGGCACCCATTACATTGTTGAGTACCTAGTGTGTGCTATGTAAGGAGGGCACCTGTTACATTGTGTACCTACTGTGTGCTATGTGAGGAGGGCACCTGTTATGTTGTAGAGTACCTACTATGTGCAAGCACAGACCCATTATGTTGTTGAGTTCCTACCCTGTGTGAACATGGCACCTGTTGTGTCATTGAGTACCTACTGTGTGCAAGTGTGGCACTGGGAACCTTTCCCCTTTGTGATCCTCTCAGTATGTCAAAGGAGGGATGTTATTTTTGCCCCTGTAAGTTCCAGTGGATACATTGTGCTTTAGTTGGTGTGAATTTTATGTCTATAGTGGGTTTCAAAATCATTTTTTTATTGATGAAAGTATGAAGCCTCAGGCTTAGGGAATCGTGCTCAGTGGTAGTTCGGTCCACACTGTAAGTCTTTTTCCTGGGGCTGAAGTCTTTCCTGTCACCTGGCTTTGGTCCACAGAATGCCCAGCTCCTCTGTCAGGAGAGGCACCTGGGTGGAAAGGGCCTGTGGACCCTTGTGTGGGGAGGCAGAGCCACAGGGGTGTTCTGTGTCACCAGGTGAACATGCGGCCCACCCAGCCCTGGCGATTTGGTCCACCTGGCGATTTGGCCCCTTGAGGGACAGCCGACCAGTTCATTTGCCTGGGAGGAGGCCTCCCTGCAGAAGTTCTCCCGGGCAGGTGTCAAGGAGGGTCAGGTGCAGCTGAGGAGGAGCTCCCTCCCTCCTTTGTTCTCTCAGGTTCCCACCTCTGCCAAGGCCCCCAGGTGGGGTGGGTGGAGTGGATGGTCAGCTGGTCGACGACAGGCTCAGACTAGCAGACTAGGGTTATCTCAGAGAGATCTCCACTCTTGAGAGAGGTCTTACAGTGTTACATGATCATTTCCTTACTGTTGGCAGTTGGAGTAACTTCTAGGGTGGAGAAAACCGGGGGTTCAGGCTGAGGCAGGGCTGAAGGAGATTCCCCATGCACTTGAGGCAGGCATGAGGAGGAGTCTCTCCCCGACAGGCTTCCTTACAGAGCACACACGTCTTTCCTGGGGTCCCCGGGCTCTTCCCCGGGAACCGTGAGAGCCACTCTGCTGCTCCTTGTCCTTAGGTGACCTGTGTGGGACATGCCAGGGCAGTCCTTCATCTCCACAAGTGACTGAAGCCTTTAGCCAGGAGAGAGAGAGCCAGGCTTCCTTTGTTTGGGGGAATCTCTTTTAAAATTGGAATTAATAACATCTGAGCTTTGAATTTTATGACTTTGAGGATAAAAAGGTTTAACCACTGTGGAGGTTAGGACGGTGTGGACCTTCTAGAGAATTCTCAGGAACTAGAGAAGCCCCTACTCAGTTGGTGATGGTGAAAGTCCCTGGGTCTGTTTACAGGGACCCTTTGTTCTTCATTCAGGCCCCGCTGACATCGGCAGAGTGCGCCTGACTGTCCCATTTATAACGGATGAAATCCCACCGCTTGTTTCTTGGCTGGCTCCGAGGAGGTGACTGGCATGTCTGCTCCTTTCTACGACAGCTTGGCTTTCCTGGGACACTCTCACATTTTCTGCCCTCTCGCTTTGGAGTGGTTTGTTCATTTCCTTAATCAGACATGCTCTCAGAATATTTAGCATGTCATCTGTGAGCCCAGGGCTATGACTCATATTTGTAAGTTCTTTAATTACTAGCAAGAGAACATTCCAGAAGGGGCAGAGGTCTCTCTGGGTACAGAGGAGGGGAGCTGTCATTCTCCTCCCCTCCTCTACCCTCAATGGCAGTTTGAGAAACAAATGCTTATAAGACACAAAAAAGGCTCTGATAGCGAAAGGAAATATATTACAGCCAAGATGTGCTTTTCTGGGAAAAAAAAGGGGGGTGCTGTTTGAAAGCATAGGAAGTTGTACGTCATGATCAGACATTGGCAGGCCAGTTCTGCATCTTTCTTTTTTTCTAATAACATAAAAACATGAGCATGGTCCATGCTCATGGGGCGCCACGTGGTGCTCACTGTGTGCATACATTGCAGAATGTTTCAGTCAGAGCAAGTGTACATATCTCCTCACACATTTCCATTGCTTGTGGTCTGGGCTGCCTGGTTTTAAGCAGGAGGCTTGGTCTGGCTAGGACGTGCTCCGTGTTTCCCAGCTTGTGAGGTGTGTGGATGCACATGTGTGTTGGAGGGTTTCTGCCTCTGGGTCCGTCTTGATTAATACCATCTAGCAGCAACCTGGTGGAGAAGGCAAGGTTGGCAATGCCTTGCTGGCTGGAGTGACAGCTGAACTCCAGGGTGGAGTGTTTACCCTTTGGCCTGATTCCATGGCCTGAAAAGGAATGGGATGCACAGCTCCCTATTTGCCTTTGAAAAACTGTCTGTGTGTGTGGGGGGGTGCACCTGGGATGAGCAGGGGTGTGATCTCCACAGCCTGTCCTGTGGCTGTTTGCACAGGACAGCTGAGCCCCTTGAGAGGGTCATCTGGGGCACAGTGCAGTGGCTTTGCTTATGTGAGCAGTGAAGGCACCATCACCAGGCTCCGCCAGCGCTTGGTAAGCGTCAGGGTGTGCCAGGCGGCCCCCGCAGCCCCTGCTGTCTAGTAGGGCACTTAGCCTTACTGAGAAGCTGCCAACCAGGAGACATTTCCATGCCCGCACCAAGATTTCCCTTTCTCAGCTTCTTATCTGTGCTCCCATGGCTCACCTCCTCGTCTGCAGCCACTTCTTTCCTTTCTCCCCTCCAGAAATATAGCCAGGCACAGTAATCCCAGCAGCCTGGGAGGCTGGGGCAAGATCACAAGTTCAAGGCCAGCCTCAGCAACTTAGACCTTGTTTTAAAATGAAAAATGAAGGGGTTGGGGATATAGTTCAGTTGGTAGAATATACTTTATATACAACCAGAGATATGAAAAATTATGCTCTATATGTGTACTATGAATTGGAATGCATTCTGCTGTCATATATAAAAAATATCAATAAAAAAAGAAAAACATAAGAAATGAGAAGGACTGAATATGTCTCTCAGTGGCAGAGCACTTGCCTAGTCCACATGAGGCCCTGGTTTGATCCCCAGTACTGCCTAAAGCACCCCTCAAAAAAAAACCGAGCCCCATGCTGTTCCCTAATGCACACGTCTGTAAATGTACCATTTGTGTGTTAGTCAACTTTCCATTATTGTGACAAAACAACTGAGAAAAACAACTTAAAGGAGGAAGGTGTTTTGGCTCATGGTTTCAGAGCTTTCAGTCCATAGTAACTGACTGTGGTGAGGCAGAACTTCATGGCAGGGAGCAGGGGTGGCCAGGAAGAGAGAGAAAAAGAGCTTGGGGCAGGATACAGTAACACTACAAAGGCATGCACTCAGCAAGGGCTCCTCCAGCTAGGGCCACCTCCCAATTTCTCCCCATCTCAACAGCACCTGCCTTCATAGGGAGCCTCTGGGGAAATTCCAGCCCCAGGTGTCACACCTCGGCCTGCTCTTACCTACCCAGCCTGGAGATTTGGAACCATTTTTGATGCTTCTTTGCATAGTCAACTTCTGCTGTTCCTTCTATATGTGTTCACCTGGGAGTGTTCTTCCCAGGTCAGTTCATGGAGCTGTTGGCGCGTGAAGGAATGGATGAGGCCACCTTCACAGGTGGGGGCAGGGGGATTCTACCACATCTTCCACCTCTTTCCACCACCCGTTTCCCAGGCTCTTGTCTCCATCCACCCGAGGCCTGCTGAGCACCGTCGTCCTCCAGTTGGGCTGCTCTGGTACTTATCCCCAGTCTCACCTCCATTCTGCACCCCTCCTTTTTTATCTGTACGTAGCAGGTTCCCAGTACATATTTTTGGAATTGACCCCAAATTAGCACACTTGGCTTTTCTGCCTCCAGGACAGGTAGGAGGGTGGCCACCCGGGTCTGTGTGCTGCCCTTTCTGTTGTTGCTGAGCAGTTTTCCCCCAGTGCCACTTGTTCCTCTCCCTCAGCTGGGCTATGGTGTGTGTGGCTAGGCCATGCATGCTGTTACCCCTCTGTCCCCAGTCCTCAGTCTTTGTGCTGCTAATGAGACAGGAGTCTGGGGAGAAAAAACAACTCACCCTTCCTAGAAGGACAAAGGGAGCCTGTTTGCACTGTCCTGCCTTTTCCGGGGCTTTTCAGGAGGAATGTGGGAGTGGGAGCCCCTGTGTCTGCCTTCATTAAAAGGAAGCCCACTGGGCTGCCCTGGGTGGGGGCAGGGGGACAGGCGTGGACAGTGGCATCCTTGGCTTCCTGCGTTTCTGGTGGTGGAAACGATCTCACTGGGGTCCAGTGGATGCAGGGATGGGCACCCCGGACAGGCTCTAGAGGGACCCAGGCTTCCTTCAGCCGAGGTCTGTTGCCTCAACCCATGACCAGAGCTGCTGCTTCAGGGGCTCTTTCACAGAGCACGGAGCCTGGCCAGGGTGGCTGGGCCTTCACCCTCCAGCCCTGAGCATGCTGATGAAGGGGCATTGTTCCCATGGAGTCTTGTGCGCTTCCTGCTTCTGCTAATGACTTAATTAACAACAGGAAGCAACCCGGATGGAGTGAAGTTGTCAGTGCTCTGCCAGACACAGTCCTCTCCTTTGTCTTTTAAGAAGAAGCACAGAATGCACAAGACAGTTTATATGGAAGGTGTTCTTTTTAGGGGGCAGTGTGTTTTCCTGGTCACATCCAGAGTGTCACACCAGGCTGCTGGGTCCCATTTGCTGGGAGGGAGCGAGGGTTTTCATCACTTACCAACAGCTAATTGACCCAGCCCATGGGGACTGGTGGGAGTGATCGCTTTAGCTGCAGCATGTTGCAAATCTCAGCCTAGAACTCCTTTTGGTGGCTAGGGAGGCTCATTGGCTTGGGTGAGATTGTTTAAATGTGGTAAAGTGAGCCTGCCTCCGGTTCTGTGGGGTGTGTCTCGGGTTCACGGTGACGTGTTCACCTGGGGGAGTGTTCTTCCCAGGTCAGTTCATGGAGCTCTTGGCATGTGGAGGAATGGACGAGGCCACCTTCCCAGCTCCACTCCTCATGCTCCAGAGGGCATGTCCCCAGAGGCCTGGGGTGTAGACATGTCCTAGGAAACCACAGCTCACCTGCAGGCTGTGAGGACGACGAATGCAAGGAATAACTGACCAGCGCCACTGCAGGAGAATGAAAGGGAGGCTGGGGTCAGCAGGGTCTCTGAGAAGCCCTCGCCTAGGGTGGGACGTCCTCCTCCAGCACTCTCCTGGGTCCTGGGCTCCTTCTGGGCAGTCCTGCCTCTGTCACTAGAACCCCTTCCCACCTCCCCAGTGCATCCTCCTAGCAGAGGCTTGTCTGCACTCAGGCCTTGGCCTCTGCCTCTCCTGCCTTCGTGCAGTTCAGTTTAAACCTGCTGCGCTTCTTGGTCTGGCAGGGCAGGACAAGGTGCTTCTGCTGGTCACTCTGGAGTCAGAAGCTGGAGGCACCACTTCACACAGGGCTGGGCTGGAAGGATCGTGCCACCTGTCCTTAAAAGAGGCCTTTCTCCACTCGGCCTCTCCCTTCCCTCACATGTGCCTTGGGCAGAGGGCTCTGTCCCACACATTGTGGGTGGGATTAGTATGAGTTGTTTTCTCCCCCATATCGAGGGCTGTGACAAGCAAGAGACCCCATTTTGTTCCCCTGGCGCCCCCAGCCTGGCACAAGGCCTGTGCGCTCGGAGCATGTTGGTGGAAGGAGGGACGGATGGGATGGAGCGGTGGCAGTTGGGATGGGATGGGCATCAGCATGGCTTCAAGGGGAAAGTCAGCTGGGCGTGCACTCAACAGCACATCCCTCGCCATCCTTGCAGTGTCCCTGGAGAAGCAGGTGCCTGTTGGCCAGCTGTGGATGTGACATCTGAAGTGGCAATGAGCAATCCGCGCCTGCTCTTCTTGTCCTTGGAGTTTGGTCTCACAGTGAGCGGGTTGCCCTGTTTCGGATGCTGAGCTTCCCCCTGTGGGGTGGGAGAGAGCTCCTGAGGAGTCCATGGCTCCCACAGCCTCCCCGAGGGGGAGGACTGACTCCCTGGGAGCTGTTTCAAGAAGCCGCTCCTTTCAGCAAGGGCAACAAGGAGCGTCTTGTTCTCTCCTGGGCCCTGGGAGGGGCTGCTGTGTCTATGAGATGCCGTGGGCATCCAGGCAGCACACCACACAGTGGACCGTTCCCTTTGGCCGGCTGGGCCCACAGCAGGCTGAGGCCACTGGACACAGGGCTGGGGCTGTGCGGGGCCTGGCTCATGTCGCTCCCAGGTTCTGTGGCCAGGCGGAGGCAGGAGGCAGTGGTCCTCTCAGGGGGGACCTTGCAGAACCACCGGGAAGCCCTTTGCCTACAGACGGAGGCCAGGCTTTCCCAAGCTGGGTAGGCCGTCATTGTCCATAGAACGTCTGCGGATTACAGCTCCATACGCCAGCCTGGCGGGGCCCAGCCTGTTCCCTTTGAATTGAATTCTGTCAGAGATGGTCCTTACGTGACCCCCTTGTTTCACAAGCACCTACTGGGGATACCCCCTCTTGGATCCAGAGCAGGGTGCTCACCTCTCTAGGTGAGCAGTCAGAGCCAGGCCTGCTGACAGCGCAGTGTTGTGTTCTGCAGGGAGAACGGGCTCTGCAGTTAGGAGCGGGCGGTGACAGGTGTGATGGGCCCCTTGGTGCGCTAGGTGAGCTGCTTGCCTGGCACGGCAGGGGGATGCCCGTGGGGGAGTGAGGGTGGGTGGCAGTGTCAGGAGACTTAGAGGCAGGCAGGCGGTAGTGTCAGAAAATGCCTTCCCATGCATGAGCATGAAGCAGTCAACCATGCGGCAGTCCCTTCCTAAGCAGGAGGAGTGTCACCCTGGAGGTTGGCCCAGTTAGGGTTGCTCAGAACTTCCACCTGGCCAGCGCCTTCTTCTCCAGGCTCTTGGGAGGGTGTAGGGAACACTGAATGTCCCCTACGTTGGGATGTGGCCAGTAGTGCCTGCACTGACCCGTGGGTTTAGTGTGTGCTTCTTAAAGGGTGTTGAAGTGTGCATTTGTGTGGTTTAATTAGTTGTGATTTGAGGTTTTATTTTCAAAATACAAAGCTGGGGCTGATTGTTAGGGAGCAGGGCTCACTCAGGGGAACTTTCGGTGTCAGTTCATTGTTTTATTTCATGTAATTATAACTACATCCTGTATTTTTAAAAGTCTTAGGTACCTGTTTTTTTTTTTTTTTCTTCTTTTCCTGTACTCATGAAATCCTTGTAGAGCATTGGAGAAGAGTCTAAATAGAGTCAAAGCCATTTTATTCCAGAAAGGGTCATACTTAGCTGCCCGTCCCACTCACAACATATCATGCTGAGTGTCCACTTTTGTTTCCCTGGGGGTGGGGGTCGTGTGTGAGGGGAGGGAAGCCGTGGACAAGGCTTGACCTGGAAGTCGTCAGGTCCTTGTGAAACATGAGGTTTACCTTTGGAGACACTGAACACCCATTTAGGAGGGTTCTCCGTGTCTGTGATGTCTTGGTGTCATCAGCCCTTTACTAAATGGCAGATTGTCACCTGAGAAATGCCATTTAGCCAACAAGAGCTGAACCATGAGGGACCTTTGATGATGAGATTTTCTGCCTATTTGGGACTGTGGCCCTTACATTGCTTGTTTTGAAGGCCAGCCTCCCACCCCTCCGGGAGCGTCTTCTGGATGGGCGTGGCGGGGTGTCTGGAGCTCTGGCCATCTGCCCAGCGCCCTAACCCTCACTGTTTGCCTGTTCAGGAGTGAGCGGGCTCGCTGGATCACCGCCCTGGGACACAGCAGTGGGAAGCAGCCTCCAGACCGAACCTGTAAGTCCCTGAGGCAGCCTGCTGGGAGTGGGAGGGGCTGCCCCTTGCTGGACGCTAGGCCATGGGTGGTCTCCACCCCCACCTCTTGCTTCCTTGCTTCCCCGGGGTGTCCTTCCTGAGCCTGTTCAATCATCTGCAAGTCAAGAACATCATTTATGTTCCACATGGTTCCTGGGAGGGTGGAGGTGAATACCCTGTTTGAACTGTCTGTAGTGAATGGGCATGTCCCAAGTTTAGTCATCTCCATAGCAACAGTTGGGATCCAAGCAGGAAGTTTTCAACCTAAAGATTCCTTTTGACCTCTGTTACATGGTAAAGTTAAGAACATGTGCTCTTTTTTTCCAGAGAACTGGGGGCCACTGCCGTAAAGGGTGGTGTCCTGTGCTTATTTTTAGCTCCTTAACTTTGGCATTAGGGATGATTCTGTTTGAAAGAGGGTCAAATCCAAAGAATTAGGTCATCAAAACAGGTTAGCTGGAGCATCAAAAAGTCAGCTTTTGGACAGAGTCAAAGCCCGACGGATCAGCCTGAAGTCAGATTTCATATTTGCAAGTGAAGGAAGAAGCCCTGTCACCCAGCAGCGCATAGCTGGGGTGTGATTTTGTGTCATGCATCAGCATGGGGGAAGGAAACCTGGAAATGTCCCCTATGCCTCTGGTTGGCCTTCTTATGATTCCTAGAGGTTGTCGCTTTCACGCGCTGCTCCTGGTGGGATGGGGACTCACTCTGGATGAGCCAGAGCACTGGGAGCTGCTGACTTGACCATCAGTTGCATGGCTGTGGCATGTCACCTAATCTCTCGCCTCAGTTTACACAGGGCACAGTGGCCGTTTTCTGCTCGTGTGTGACATGACTAGTGACTCCTGCTCCAGGGGATGAGGTTCTCCGGCAGCACAGGTGCTCTGGAGTCTGAGGGGTGATGAGGTTCCCAGGCAGCACAGGTGCTCTGGAGTCTGAGCTTCTGCAGTTCCTGAGCAGGACAGAGCTTCCGCTTCCCAGCTCTGTTCCTTAGGGCCGCCTGGAGCTGGTGAAAGCTCAATCTAGTCTGTATCTGCAGCTTGCTGCTGCTCTGCCATTGCAAGCTCAGTGTGTCCTTTCCCCCCAGCACTGACCCAGGTGGAAGTCATCAGGTCCTTCACAGCCAAGCAGCCAGATGAGCTCTCCCTGCAGGTGGCCGATGTGGTCCTCATCTATCAGCGCGTGGGTGATGGTGAGTGGGGTGTTCCTGGGCACCTGGGCACTGGTGCAGACGAGGAGCCTTATCTAGCCGAGTGGCAAACCCTAGCATGGGAATGAGCCCCAGCTGCCACCCAGCTCCAAGGCTGCCGCTGCCTCCTCCCCATTCTTATTCCTTCTCTCTCCTGAGATTTCATTTCCTGCATTGGAGGCTTCTCAGGCCCTAAAGATGACAGGTGTTTGGGGACACTGATGCATTTGAAAGCTTTTACCAAAGTTTTTATGTAGCTTCTGAAAGGTCTCTTGAGCTACCTGCCGCCCCTCTAGCTACAGCTGGTCAATTATCCACACATTTGCTTTTGAATTAGGACACAGGCAGGAGAAGTTTGCTTTCCTTCCCATCCCCAGCGACCTAGTTCTCTCCAAAGGGTCTTCCTTACTTTCAAAAGAACCAACTCCCCCCCCCCCGCCCCCATCTCCTTGTGCTGTTCCTTCCCAAAGCACCCCCTGCCCTGGCCCCGCCCAAGCTCTCAGACTCCCTGGACCTCCTTACCTCCAGGGCTCTGCTCATGTCCCTTCCCAGCAGCGCCATTCATCCTGTCCTGAAACCTTTCCTTCTCTCTCACCTCTACCCACACACCTTCATGACCAGGGCTCCCAGCCTGAAGCCAGACCCTGCTTGAACCTGAATGGTCCCCCATCTTCCTCAGACCGCCCCTTGCGTCTGGCTGGGTGTAGACTCTCTTCTTCCTTGCAGGCTGGTATGAGGGGGAGCGGCTTCGAGATGGAGAAAGAGGCTGGTTCCCTATGGAATGTGCCAAGGAGATAACATGTCAGACGACCATTGACAAGAACGTGGAGAGGATGGGCCGTCTGCTGGGACTGGAGACCAACGTGTAGCCTCTGGATGGCCTTCTGTTACTGCGAGATTTGCACGTCGGGATGGGGGGCTGGTTGGTTCTGTGCCAGTTTCACTGTTAATTTTATCACAGCCTGTTTAATGAAAAGAATGAAAACCCTCGCCTTTAAGCTTGCCAAGTTGCTCTGCTCTCTCAGGAGAACAGCTTCCTGGCGGAGTTGGTCCAGGAAGCTGGGTTTCTACCTGCAGTCCCTGGCACAGCTCTCTGGGCATACAGAGCAGGCCCCTGGGGCTCCCGTGGGCTCCGCTCTAGTCCCACTGCATTCTGGCGTGAAGAAGTCAGGGACGTGAGATGCTGGGCTCTGGCCTCTGGCCTAAGAACGTAGCCATTCAGCATCTCCTTCACTGGGCTTTTCCAGGATTAGCGGTTTTGTCTATAAGGAATGCCCACTTTTGTAAATAATTTTCCCTGCCTCGAGTTCATTTCAGAAAAAACTGGGGTTCAGAAAGCAAGCTGTTGTGTTTTCTAAACCTCTTCCTCCAAAAAAAGGGAAATTGACACTTGAAGTTTTGCCACTGTTTTCCTCACTACAAGGGAAGTGAGGAAGCTCCCGTAGGAAGTTTTTGGTAATCCATTTCATTCAGTGTTGGTCCTAGAAAAGTGCAGTTTAATAAAGCTAAGTTACTTGGCGTAACATAGAATTTACATGGTTCACATGTGGGAAAATCATAAACACAGGACAGGGATCCTGCTTTTTTTTCATGTTGCCCAAAGAGCTATAAAAAAACTGACCTGAGGCTGCTTAGCCTTCAATGATGCGTGGACTATTCCCACCTGTTTCCGGGTAGGAAATTGGCTGGAACGTGCTGTAGCCGTCTCCAGGAAGAGAAGTCAAGCCTTGGAGGTATCCGGAAGCTGGTGTGACACTTACTTGAATGGTTCTGACCTTTGCACCAGTAGCCTTGCTTGCTCGGCTTGCAGTCTCTCTGAACCATGAGTTTCTGCAAACTTACTTTCTTTCACTGGTGCAAGGAGAGACAAAGGTCATTTAAGAGCCATTTTGTCAAAAGGGAGCAAGGGTTTGGAAAACTGGGGTGTGAGATGGGAGGGGAGTAATGATTTTTACTGGCAGCTCCATTTCCCTTTCTATTCCATTTTCTTCAACAAGGGGATGAAATCTGGCAAAGTAGATATTGCTGGAAGACCGAGACCTGTGTCTGACGTGTCCCAGATGCTGTCTGCTGACCAGTCACCCAAACTGTAAGGCCCCAGTAGGTGTGTGTGGCTCACAGGCCCTCCCTTCTGGGCAGTAAACCAGGGTGGACACTCTTGAGTTGTTTGTCACCTGTGCATACTTTCTGGTTCCAAAAGACATTCCAGACCCCAGTTCCTTGAGGCTGATCAGTCTGTGAATGAGGCAAGAGCAGCCCACAGCAGGCTCAGTCCTGGGCTCACAGAGGAAGCCGCTCCTCTTTAATGACATCACAGACTTTTCAGAGGAGAGGGAATGAGTGGAAGTAGCTAGTGTCACCTTTTCTTTAGGAAGGAAGGTAATTTTGTTGCTTATAAGGGTTCGTTTTGCATTATCTTTGCTAATATTGAGTTGAAGCTAAAAAGCAACTGCATGAATCCTGTGAATTAATTTATAAGTGGAAATGTTGAGCAGTTTTGGAAATGTGTGCATTTTATAAATCAAAGCAGGAGCTTAGTACTGTTAGGGAAGGGGTGGCTGTGTGACAGATATTTGACTCATTCACAACAGGGTTTCCTTTCAACCGTGAATTGTTTTTCATGTGACACAGTATTTTTTCTCCAACCCAGTTCAGTTTCTTTGAATACCTTCTCTGAATTGTACAGTGACTATTCATGGAAAACAAAAATGTCGCTTTTGTTCCAGTCAGTTCAGACTGCTTGTACACTTTCAACAGAATTTGTGAATTTATATAAAGATTTTGGATAGACCTGTCCTCTTGTGCTGGTGTGACTTCATTCAGTTCTGGAGCTAAGCTGGTGGTTTTCTGTGGCTAACACTGTAGGGACGCATCTGTTTTCTGTGGGCACATCCTGGCATCAGGTGCCCTAGAAGGCTGGAGCATTTTTTTGAGTTGGGTCATGTGCTGTTGACACAAAACTGCAGGACTGAGTAGCTCATCTCCATAGCACCCGGGTCCTCTTGCCTCCGGAGATTCATCTTGGCCACCCGGCATCTGATCCTTTGTTTTGCCATCCTGTCCATCTTGGTGAAGGCAAATGGAATCCTCCTTTATTTTCTGTTGCCACATAATGAATTACCACAATCTCCATCAGGTAAAGCAATCTCCATTGGCACCTCGCAGTCCTGTGGTCAGGACAGCACTGCCTCTCAGTTCCCAGTGTCCCAAGGCTGAAATCAAAGTGTTGGCTGACTACTTCCTCATCTTGACACTCAGTGTCTTCAGTCAAACACACTGCTGTCACAGAGGAATTCCTTTCTTGGGTTTGTAGACCTGAGGTCCCTATTTCTATGCTAGCCATCTGGGGCTACCTTCAGGGAGCTCCTAAGGCCACCCCTATTCCTCCCCACATGGCTCCTCCCATCTCCAAGGCGTGATGCTTCTCACACTTGGCATCTCTTGGCCCCCTCTCTATGCCCATAAAGGGAAAAGACTGTCTTTAAAGAGCTCACATAATTAGGTTGAGCTAGAGGAATAACTTCAATGATTAACACTAGATGCAATTTCAGCAGGCATCATCTTTTCAAGTACATGAGATAGTCACACTAGGCTGTTTCCAGGGCCACAAGGCAAGTTTCAACAATTTTTAAAGGACTGATTTTATAAAGAGTTCTTTGCAATAAAATCATGTTAGAAATCAGCAACAAAAATACCATTCGTTCGAAACTTAGACCTAAATGGAAAATGAAAGACCATATATCCATAAAAGATGAGACAGGAGAAAACCTAGGTGACGTTGGTTTTGGCAATTCATACCACCAAAAGCACAATCCAAGAAAGAAAAAGCTGGTGTTAACGGAATAAAAAGACAAGCCCCAGAGAGGGAGGAAATCTTTGTAAATCACAATTGATAAAAGGTTTTCCTCCAAGACATAAGAACTCATGAAACTCAACAATCAGAAATCAGCTAGATATTTACATAATGGGAAAATAACTGCATCATCAGATATACAGGTAGCAAGTAAGCATATGGAAAGACACACCATCAAGCCAGGGAACTGCAAACAGAGACCCCTTTAGATATGGTAAGATAGCTAAAATGTTAGTGCTTAATCCCCATCTGTTTTCTTCTCTCTACTGGAGATGGAACCCAGGGTCTCCTGCCGCTCTACCACTGAGCTATACTACACCCCCCACCCATTTTTTTTTTTTTTTAAGACAGTGTCTCACTAAATCACCCACACTGACCTCAAACTTGCCATTCTCCTGCTTCAGCCTCCTGAGTAGCTGAGATTATAAAGTTGCCCCCTTGTGCCTGGATATTAGGATATGAAGTAGCAGTATTCACTACTGATTGGAATGCAAAAGCCACTTGGAAAGACAATTTAGCAGTTTCTTATAGAATTAAACACTCCTACCACCATATGATCCAACAATCACACTCAGTTATCCAATTGCCCAAACTTGGAAGCAAGCAAGACTTCCTTCAATAATGGAAGGATAAGCTGGTACCTCCATATAGTGGAATATTGATCAGCAGTAAAAGGAATTAGGCCTAAAAAGACATGAGGAAACACGGATTGCTCAGTGAGAGAAGTTGATCGGAAAAGGCTGCACACTATGATCCCGAATACATGGCATTCTGGGAAAGGCAGACTGCAAGTAATGCTTGCAGATGGCTCCGGGAGGAAAGGAGGAACAGGAGGAGGACTGCCACAGCAAGTATAGCAACGGTGAATGCACGCCAGTGTACACTCCCCAAAGTGTACAACAAATGGTGATCTCTGAACTGTGCACTTTAATAATAAAGTATTAATATTGGTTCATCGATTATAAAATATTGCATAATAATGTAAGTTGTTAATACTGTAAAGTGGCCGTGAAGGTTCTATGGAAACTAAATATTTTCTGCTCTAGATGGCTTAAAGTGAAATTATATCTTCTGACATGGATCTCAATGTATATAAAGGAAATATTTAAGAAAACTAAATTATGGGGAAAAAAAAAGGTTAATGTGCCTAAATGGTGGCAAGGTTCTCAGACTTCACTTGAAGTCTAGTGGGCTACAATACTGTAATCCATACAGCAATGGCAACAAGAACACACCAACCAGGGCAGGGAATATTACAATTTCCAGGTAAACCACAGGAAGGTGGAAAAGGGAAACAGGAATAAAAAAGGGGCAAACAGAAAATGAAAACAAGACGGCCGACTTCAGTCTGCCATGCATCAAGGAACACAAAATTTAAGTTCTCTGATACTTTGGAGATAGTGACTGAGATTTTTAAAATGATCTAACTATATACTACCTGAAATACATTTAAATACAATTACATGGGTAAATTTAAAGATAATGAAAAGAAAAATATAACCAGCAAATACCAATTTAAAAGAAAAAGCTTAGAGTGGTTTTATTATTAGCAGATGAACTTCAATGTGCCAAGGACAGAGGAACACTATTTAACAATAAAGGGTCAATATGCCAAAAAGATACAATGATCTTAAATGGGCATGTATCTGATAAGAGATGCAAAATACATGAAGTAAAAACTAATAGAACTAAAAGAAAAATACACACGCAGAACACCTAGGAATAGGGTCTAACGTTTACAGTACACTCTACCCAACAACAGGTTCCTCATTCTTTGCATGTAGCTAAGGAACATTTACTGAGATACATCATATTCTGAGTCATAAAACAAAACATTGAAAGAAACTGAAATCACACATAGAATATTCTTTGACCAAAATGGAACCAAGCTACAAGTTAATAACAGAAACAAAAAAGGAAAATCCCCCCAAATCCCTGGAATTTTTAAAAAGTACATTCCTAAAAAATCTCTGGACCAAAGACTAAAATATTGAAAAGAGAAATAAAAAATATACATTGAATAACATGAAAATACAACATATCAAAACATGTAGGGTGCTAGAACAATTATTCGAGTATTATTATTCGAGTATTATTAAAGTTACACAAAATACTGTAGCAAATAAGAAACTAAACTCCATCTCAAGAAATAAAGCACAAAATAAACTTACAAAGTTGAAAAGTAAAGTGCAGAAATCAATAGAATTGAAGACAGAAAACCAGAAAAAAATAAATGAAATAGACGGTTTTTTGAAAAGATGATTTTCATAGGCACACCTTCCAGCAAGATTGACAGAAAAGACAGAAGATGAGACGAGAATGAAGGCGTCCCTACCCTTACAGTCCCACAAACATTAAAAGGACAAGAGAGGGATACTACAAACAAATTCAACAAACTACATAAATGGACCAATTCCCTGATATCCACAGACTATTAAAACACTGATAGTAGTTTAGTTACTAAACAAATTTAATGTGTAAATTTTTAAATTTCCTAAAAAGAAATCTCCAGGTGCAAATGGTTTGTTTTGTACTAAACATTTAAAGAAGAATTAACACCAATTCTACATAATCTCCTCTAGAAAAAACAGGAGAAAGGCAACACTTTCTAATTCATTTTAGGAGCCAGCTCTGCCCTACTTGGAAAAACTTTAGACTGGCAGCTCTCATGAACCAGAGGCAAAACCTTCAGCAAAATATCACCAAATCATAGTCAGTAACATCTGTAAACAATTACACACTGCAGCCACGTGGATTCTGGGAATGCAAGGCTCCCTCAATATCTGCAGAGCAATCGGGGAGAGCCACCTGACTGCTTTTCAGATACTGACAAGCTCAAGAAAGAAACCATATGGCTACACAAATTGATGAAGAAAAAAAAATTATTTAGGACAGTAAAAAAATACATGAAAAAAAAATCAGCAAATCCAGGTTCAAAGTCATCTTTGATATTTAATTTTATGCTGTTTATTTGGTCATTATGAATGCAGGTGTGTCAAGAGAGGACAGACATATTTTATTCCAGATTGTTAAATTGATTTAAAATGTAAAAATACTTAAAAGTTGGCCTCCACTTGTATTCAGTTTGGATACTACAAAAACATTAAGTCTATTCCACCTTTGCCTTAAAATCAGAAGGAAAAATTGTCCAATAACTGTCTATGTTTCTTGAAAAGAGAAATGACTCTTGAAAGAAAACGGGTGACTATAAACCATGGGAAAGACCAAACACTAAAATAATGAAAAGAAATATACAGAGGCCGGGGTCCACCCCTCCACCAGCAGGGCAGACACCTGCCAGACCTCTGGCACAGAACCCCACTTCCGACCAGCAGACTACCACGAGACGTCAAGCATGGCCCAGATCCTCCCACACCGGCCTGTGTGGGGCCCAGGCTCACAGTAGGCCTGGGTCCACCCTCCACTGGCAGGCACCCGCCGGAGCCCAGCCTCCAACACAGGACTGCCCCTTGCAACCAGCAAACTACCACGGAGCCCAGGCCCGGCCCACTATCTGTCTACACCGATTTGCACAGGACCTAGGTCCAGGATAGGTCCAAGTTCGCCCCCCCTTCCACACACACACCTGAGCCCCCAAGCCCAACCCACTTCCATCGTGGGATGCTGCAGTCATCGCCATAGCCTTCCCCACACAGTAGCCCCTAACTTTTTGACGGCAGGGCCTAGAAGTATCCGCATCTCAGAGCAGGCATCCCAAATGGACTGTGAGGCCCACCCTTTCAGCCTCATCTCTGTAAGACATTGCTTCCATCTTGGGGCACCTTAACTATTATCTCGAATTACCTTGGCTATTGCCACCATCACCTTTAGTAGCAGTAGCATACATTGAGGGACACCAGCAGGACCTGGAAGCCCAACATCAAGGTGAGATACAGGCACTCTGCACAGGTACTACAAGAATATAGGGCAGAAACTGTAATATCTCAGATCCCCAGTGCAAGAAAGGAAGGCACATAGACAACATGAAAAAACAAGGGAGGAAAGTGCCCCAAACAAACCAGGACACTACAATAACAGAATCCATGGACAACGAAATTGATGAAACATCAGAGAAGGAGTTCAGAGGGTTCATAATTAAAATGATCTGTGAATTAAAGAATGATCTAAATGAGCAAATACAAGCAAAAACTGATCATTCCAACAATGAGATAAGAGAGCAAATACAGGTAGCAAAAGATTACCTCAAGAAAAAGAGACTCATAAAAAAAAAAGCAACAGTCAGAAATCCTTGAAATAAAGGATACAATAAACCAAATAAAAAACTCAATAGAAAGCATAACCAACAGACTAGATCACTTGGAAGAACATCAGATAATGAAGACAAAGTATACAATCTGGAAAATAAAGTTGACACACAGTGAAGATAGTAAGAAATCATGAACAGAACATCCAAGAATTATGGGACAGCATCAAAAGACCAAATCTAAGGTTACTGGGATAGAGGAAGGCACAGAGATTCAAACCAAAGGAATGTACAATCTCTTCAATGAGATAATATCAGAAAATTTCCCAAGCATGAAGATGAATTGGAAAACCAAATACAAGAGGCTTACAGGACACCAGATGTACAAAATTACAACAGATCAACACTAAGGCACATTATAATGAAAATGCCTGCCATATAGAATAAGGACAGAATCTAAAAAGCCGCCTGAGAGAGGACTCAGAACACATATAGGGAGACCAATTCATATCTCAGCAGATTTTCAACCCAGACCCTCAAAGCCACAAGATCATGGAACAACATATACCAAGCTCTGAAAGAAAATGGATGCCATCCAAGAATCTTATATCCAGCAAAACTAAGTTTTTGATTTGACAATGAAATAAAAAGCTTCTATGATAAACAAAAGTTAAAAGAAAGCCTGTACTACAGAATATCTTCAGCAATAATTTCCACGAAGAGGAAATGAAAAACAATGATGAAAATCAACAAAGGGAAGTATTACACTAAAGGAAAACCTAGTCAGAGGAGAAACCAAGTCACATTGAATATCAAAAATAAACAAAAATGCTGGGAATACAAATCATGTCTCAATAATAGTCCTGACTGTCAATGGCCTCAACTCACTGATCAAAAGGCATAGACTAGCTGATTGGATTAAAAAAAAAAAAAAAGACCCAACAATATGCTGCCTCCAGGAGACTCCTCTCATAGAAAAAGACATCTGCAGACTGAAGGTGAAGGGTTGGGAAAAAACATACCACTCACATGGACTGCAGGAGTAAGCAGAGGATTCCATCCTCATATCAAATAAAGTAGACATCAAGTTAAAGTCAATCAAAAAGGATAAAGAAGGACACTACATTCTGCTCAAAGGAGCCATATACCAACAAAACTTAACAATTATAAATATATATGCCCCAAACAATGGAGCATCTATGTTCATCAAACAAACTCTTCTCAAGTTCAAGAGTCAAATAGACCACCACACAATAATTTTGGGTGACTTTAACACACCTCTTTCATCACTAGATAGATCTTCCAAACAAAAACTGTACAAAGAAACTATAGAACTCAATAATACAATCAGTAATTTAAACTTAACTGACATATATAGAATATTACATCCTTCAACAAGAATATACTTTCTTCTCAGCAGCACATGGATCCTTCTCTAAAGTAGACCATATACTATGCCACAAAGTAACTCTTGGCAAATATAAAAAAGTAGAGATACTACCCTATATTCTATCAGATCATAATGGAATTAGAAATCAACGATAAAATAAGAAATAAAATCCACTCCAACACCGAGACTAAATAATATGCTACTGAATGAAAAATGGGTTGCAGGAGACATCAAGGAGGAGATTTAAAATTTTTTAGAGATGAATGAGAACACGGATACAACATCTCAAAATCTCTGGGATACTATGAAAGCAGTTCTAAGAGGAAAGTTCATTGCATGGAGTTCATTCCTTAAAAGAAGAAAAAGTCAACAAATAAATGACTTAACATTACATCTCAAGGACCTAGAAAAAGAAGAACAAATCAATACCAAAGGCAACAGAAGATAGGAAATAATTAAAATCAGAGCTGAAATCAATGAAATTTAAACAAAAGAAACAATTGAAAAAATTGACATAACAAAAAGTTTGTTCTTTGAAAAAATAAATAAAATTGACAAACACTTAGCCATGCTAATGAAGAGAAGGAGAGAGAAAACTCAAATCACTAACATATGGGATGAAAAAGGAAATATCACAACAGAAATACAGAATTAGAAATTATTTTGAAAACTTGTACTCCAATAAAATAGAAAATATCAAAGACATCCACTAATTTCTAGAGTCATATGATTTGCCCAAATTAAATCGGGATGATATAAAGTCCAGGACTGGATGGATACACAGCCGAGTTCTACAAGACCTTTAAGGAAGAATTAATACCAATACTCTTCAATTTATTTCAGGAAATAGAAAAAGAGGGAGCACTTCCAAGCTCATTCTATGAGACCAATATCACCCTGATTCCAAAACCAGACAAAGACACATCAAAGATAGAAGACTTCAGACCAATATCTCTAATAAACATAGATGCAAAAATTCTCAATAAAATTCTGGCAAGTCAAATACAAAAACATATCAAAAAGATTGTGCACCATGATCAAGTGGGATTTATCCCAGGGATGCAAGGTTGGTTCAACATATGGAAAATGTAATTCATTCCATCAATAGACTTAAAGATAAGAATCATATGATCATCTAATAGATGCAGAAAAAGCATTTGACAAAATACAGCACTCCTTCATGTTCAAAACACTAGAAAAACTAGGGATAACAGGAACATACATCAACATTGTAAAGGCTACCTATGCTAAATCCCAGGCCAACATCATTCTAAATGCAGAAAAATTGAAGGCATTCCTTCTAAAAACCTGGATGGAACAAGACAGGAATGTTCTCTTTCACCACTTCTATTTAACATAGTCCTTGAAACACTGGCCAGAGCAATTAGACAGACAAAAGAAATTAAAGGGATACATTTAGGAAAAGAAGAACTTAAATTAGCACTATTTGCTGACAATATGATTCTATAGTAGAAGACCTAAAAAGCTCCACCAAACTTTTAGAACTAGCAAAGTAGCAGGTTATAAAATCAACACCCATAAATCAAAGGCATTTCTCTATATCAATAACAAATCCTCAGAAACATAAACAAGGAAAACTACACCATTTACAAAAGCCTCAAAAAATTAAAATACTTGGGAAACAACTTAATGAAAGAGGTGAAAGATCTATATAATAAAAATTACAGAACCCTAAAGAAAGAAGTCAAAGAAGACCTTAGAAGACAATAAAATAATACTAATTCTGCCTATAAGAGCTCTTGGATAGGCAGAATTAATATTATCAAAATGACCAAATGACCAAAAGCACTATACAGATTTAATGGAATTCTGATCAAAATCCCAATGGCATTCCTCATAGAAATAGAAATATCAATCATGAAATTCATCTGGAAAAATAAGAGACCCAGAATAGCTAAAGCAATCCTTAGCAGGAAGAGTGAAGACGGTGGCATCACTATACCAGACCTTAAACTATACTACAGAACAACAGTAACAAAAACAGCATGGTACTGGCACCAAAACAGACTGGTAGACCAATGGTACAGAATTGAGGACACAGAGACTAACCCACAAAATTACAATCATCTTATATTAGACAAAGGTGCCAAAAACATGCACTGGAGAAAAGATAGCCTCTTCAATAAATGGTGCCGAGAAAACTGGAAATCCACATGCAACAAAATGAAATTAAACTCCTATCTCTCACCATGCACAAAAATAAACTCAAAATGGATCAAGTACCTAGGAATTAAACCAGAGACTCTACGTCTAATAGAAGAAAAAGTAGGCCCTATGTAGGATTAGGCCTCAACTTCGTTAAAGACTCCTGTGGCACAAGAATTAAAATCAAGAATCAATAAATGGGATGGACTCAAAAAAGTTTCTTCTCAGCAAAAGAAACAATCTGTGAGGTGAATAGAGAGCCTACATCTTGGGAGCAAATCTTTACCCCTCACACATCAGATAGAGCACTAATCTCTAGGTATATAAAGAACTCAGAAAGTGAAACACCAAAAACCAAATAACCCAATCGATAAATGGGCCAAGGACCTGAACAGACACTTCTGAGATGATGATATACAATCAGTCAATAAATATATGAAAAAATGTTCATCATCACTAGTAATCAGAGAAATGCAAATCAAAATCACTCTAAGATTTCATCTCACACCAGTCAGAATGGCAGCTATTATGAAGACAATAAGTGTTGGCAATGGGGCTGGGGCTGGGGCTGAGTGGTAGAGTGCTCGCCTAGCATGCAAGAGGCACTCACTGGGTTCCATCCTCAGCACCACATAAATGTAAAATAAATATATTGTGTTCACCTAAACTTAAGAATAAATATTTGAAAAAAAAAATGTTGGTGAGGATGTGGAGAAAAAGGCACACTCATACATTGCTGGTGGGACCGCAAATTGATGTAGCCAATATGGAAAGCAGTAAGGAGATTTCTTGGAAAATTGGGCATGGAACCACCATTTGATCCAGCTATCCCTCTCCTCAGTCTATAGCCAAAGGACTTAAAAACAGCATATTACAGGGACACAGCCATCAATGTTTACAGCAGCTAAACTGTGGAACCAACCTAGATGCCCTTCAATAGATGAAAAATGGATAAAAAAAATGTGGTATATATACACAATGGAATATTACTCAGCAATAAAAGAGAATAAAATCATGGCATTTGCAGGTAAATGGATGGACTTAGAGAAGATGATAATGCTAAGTTAGCCAATCCCCCCCAAAACAAATGCCAAATGTTTTCTCTGATATAAGGAGGCTGATTCATAGTTGGGTAGGGAGAGGGAGCATGGGGGGAATAGAGGAACTCTAGATATGGCAGAGTGGTTGGAGAGGAAGGGATGGGGTATGGGGTCAGAAATGATGGTGGAATGTGATAGTCATTATTATCCAAAGTACATGTATGATGTCACGAATTGGTGTGAATATATTTTGTATACAACCAGAGATATGAAAAATTGTGTTCTATATGTGTAATAAGAATTATAATGCATTCTGCTGTCATATATAAATTTAAAAAATTTTTTTTAAAAAGAAACATACAGCTTATCCTTGAATAACAAGTAGTAGGGGGAGCTAACCTATAGTCAACACTTAGTAATAGCCTAGTGATGACTGGAAGTCTCACTGAATAACATGAACAGTTCAAATTAACATGTATTTTGTATGTTATATTTATCATTCGTATATGGTGCAAAATGGAACCAAGAGATCACATGTGACCATGATATACAGTGATGCACTGCATACCCAAAGGTATGTCTGTGACCACCCACGTGGTACCTCAAATGGATACCTGAAAGGAGTTCATTGGACAGCCACAGGAGGACGGTGCAGTGGTTGCAGTGTCCCAGTGTGCTGTGCTAGTGCAGAGGATTACTTGATGCAGACAGTGCTGCATCTTTGCATTTCCCTCTGCTGTGAGCAACGCCAAGTAGTCTGTCAATTTTGATAAATTGTCTGGCACTTTTCAACATGTCTAGGCGACATGATTCACTTGCACCTTTTTTCAAAATATCACAAATCTTCTCTCCCAAAACATGCATATAAGCTGATCCAGAAGGTTCTTCACAAGCATGTTATTCAATGGTCAAAAACTGAGCCAGAATGTCAACAAAGAAAAAAGTCACCAAAGATTCTTCTTTAAAACTTTCCTAAATGAATTATTCCTGCCCAAGTTGTGTTCTCTGTGTGAAGGTAACACAATCTATTCTGCAAGGACTCAGAAATATACCACTTACCATTGTCTTGAAAAACTTACTTGAAAATTGATACCAGACATAAAGAACTAGAAGAAGAGTAGTCAGACACACAGATTTCCTAGCTCAGCAGGACTGGTGGATTCCCTCAGCTATGGTGGATCAGCTCCCATGCACTTCCACCACTTGTCTCGTCCCTGGCCCGCCCTTCACTTTGTGGTGAATATGCACCATCTTGCCATCATGACTGCCTTTCCTCTGGGACTTCATATCATGGCTTACCTCTGAGCTGTAGCAGCCAACTGAATAGTAGCACAACTGGACATTTTAACTGCCAAGGAACACGAATAACTTCCTGTATATCTAAAGTAAATAAACTTCTCTCCCCTACTCAGACATACTGTTCAGCTCCCAACCATTCAACGTGAGGTACAAAATCAAAACACACAGGATGTAAGACAATTAACAAAAACAACAAGCAAGCTCATGAAAAGATGCCCATCATTAATCATAGAAGCAAAAATGATAACATGAAACAGGACTACAACATGAAACAGGATACACATCCACTAAAAGTGAGTATTAAACAACCAAAAACCAACTAAAAATTCCAAGTACTGGCAAGAATATGAAACACCTGGAACCCCACACATTGTTGTTAGGAATGCAAGACAGGCATGTATTTCATTAATTATGGCAAAAGCCTTAAATAAGCTGATACCAGTGAATTTAAGTTATTCTCTATTTTTAAGGCATTTTAAAAACAGTCACTTCTGAGAAACTTGGCTATTTCGTATGAATACACTTACCATGACTCTACATTCTTAATCCTAGGTATTTAAACAAGAGAAGCAAAAACATAACCACACAGACTGTATGCACACATTCATAGCAACTTTATTCATAATAGCAGAAACACTGAAAATAACTCAAATGTCCACCAACTGGTAAACAAATACTGTCATAATGATAAAGTGCAATACTGAACAAAAGAACTAACACATGCGCCAACATGGCTTATCTCAGAAGCTCTGCAGAGAAAGAAGCTGGACACCAAAGACTATATACATGATTCCATTTATTGGAAATTCTAGAAAAGGAAAAACTGATGACAAAAAGCATATGAATGGAGGCCAGGGAGAAGTGGGGAAGGGGAACTGCCTGCAAAGAATGAGGAAATATTTAGGTGATGTAAATATTCAGTATCAAGATTGTAGTGGCATTAATTACACAACTTTATACAGGTGACAAATTCACTGACTTATACACTTAAACTGATTAAGTTCATTGTATACAAATACTTCAAAGTTTAAAAAAAGTATGGAAATATATTATAACATAACAAATGGTAACATGATTTAATTTCTATGTTGAATTTCCAAAGATTCCTTAGTGAGGATGGATTGTTTTAAAAATGCCATTTAAAAACAATTAACATTATCACAAATACATGATTATACAACATAATCAGAGTTGTTTAAAACTAAATATAAACTCAGAGCTAAGAATGGAGGGAAATCTACTATTTATTTACTCTGGATGAGGGGGTACTAAAATCCCTTCTAAAATTTTTCTACAATTAATAACTAGTAGGGGTGGACTTTTGTTTTAAAAATGCAGTAAAAATAGAGAATAGCTTGTAATTAACTGGTATCAACTTATCTAGAGTTTTTGCCATAATTAATAATTAGGCAGGTGTTATATGCTTTCTTTGTGTGCTTTTTAAACCCTATACAGTGGTTTATTTCTTCCATGTTTTCCCCATATATGGCTGTTTCACTGTTAATTTTTCAAGTTATTCTCGATACTGCTCAGAATGGTAAGACATTTGATTTCTTAACTTAATGTCTTTATTCTTTCAAAATCTCTACACAGCAAACACATTTCAGATATAGAACTTATTTTCCATGAAGCAATGCCCTATTCTGTAAACAAAAGAAACAACATTAGTAGCACCTTCAATAAGATTTCCAACTGCATCAGAAACAAGAAATAAACTAGAGGTGACAGTAACTGCTTTAATTTCTGTGAATCCCTCACCTATTAATTCTTCCTCAGCAGTTCTCCCATTCACAGGAAGACTAAATACCAGTTTGCAAAGATGGAATCAACTAATAAATTTTTTTTTTAACAGAATCTTTAAATCCTGTCTTCCAAGACCATTTGGTCAAGTGACCAAGTAATTAAACTGTATAATATGAGGGAAAAAATCCCTACAAATAATAAACACTCTTCTAGAGCCAACAGGACCTGATGATCACCTTGACTTTATGGGCAAAACTAATATGTACAATATTGTGACATAACTCAGTCCAGATACTCACTGTGGGAGACCAGCTGAGAGAATGGACTGAGGAGGCACAGCACATGTGACCCTTTGGTAGGCAATGATGGGAGACACACATTCCCAGAGATGGGAGTAGGAACTGAACCAGTGCCATTAACAGAACACCATACCATCATTAATACATCCCATCACCAAGGATACATTTACTCCTTTGGTTTCCTTGCAATTTATTGGAAGGCACAATGAAATCTGTATTCTTTAGGGTATAGCAGGATGCTCTCTGCGTTTTTTAAATACCTTCAGACATAAGGGTCAAAACTGTTACATCACAATAAACAGAAGGAGACCACAGCTCAATGACACTGTTTCACTTAATATGCTTTCTGCCAAGTTAAAAATACTTTGCTAAAAGGGGCTTTAAAAAAATGAAAGACTTATTCTATTAACATAAATCCATGTGTAGGCAGTTCTAGAATCAGTTAAATTCTGCAGCTCACCCAGCATGATCAAGGACTTTGATGTCCCCTTTCCACCCTGAGCCAACCTCAGAATATAGCTGTGTCCCCTTTCTGATCCTAAGTTGGCTACAGCAGTTCCCAGTATCAGATCTGACAAGACAATGTTCAAAGAAAGAGAGCAGCGTTTTCTCTTTTATGTCAATTAGCAAGAAAAATCTTTCTCAGACACCCCGTTGCAGATCACTTCTTAGTTGCTATTGCCACGGACAGACTCATGTTCACGCCTAACAAATGACTTATAAAGGGAGTAAGATCACACACAATTGGCTCAGAACAACCTAATTCACTCTTGGGGAAGAGTTCAACATCTGAGGGCCCAAGGCCCCACAGGGATGGGGATACTTTTGACAAGAAAGCAAGAAGGGAGGGACAAAATGGCTATTGGAAAACAACCAACAATTGTTGTCAAAATCTGACAGAGCTGAAAACACACATTACCAGTCCTCACACTAGCTTCCACTGGCTAAGAAAGTAAAGCATGTGTTGAAAAAAAAAAAGAAACCATACATTTAAAAAATATTTCATGGATAAATAAGACTCAGTGAGGATATGGTATGTACCAGACACTAGTCTATGTGCTTAACAGTATCAACATATTGCAGCCTCACAATTTACCTATATTTAAGAAAACAGAAAAGCCAAGTAACTTGCCTAAGACATCTAGTTAAATGACAGCTGAGATTGGAACTTGGTTAATCAGGGGGCAGACCCATGCTCTCTAATGCTGCCACATCATGCTGTACCAGGCATGAAGAGGAGGACCTGTATATTAGAAATAGCATAAACACCAAAGAAACCAAGGGAGGGTGGAGATGTAGAAACCAAGCCAAGAAGTTAGCTGAGACTTTATATACTGTACATTTTATTAAATACTGGGCTTTAGTACAACAAATTTACTTCTGTTCAAAGTTTCATTTTTTAAAAAATGTGGCTGTGTTCAAATTCTTACCTGACCCTGCTTTCTGGCTAACCATTCATTTTTACTGGTTCTGCACTTAATTATGAACAGAAAATTAATTTTTTATAACAGAACAAAGGAATTTCTTATGGTACAAGACTCAGAGGAATAGTTCCAAAGAGTGGGCATGACCCAACAGACTATGATCAGAGAACATATTGCTTTTTATGGCGTATTTAGAATAGCTACAGATAACATCATCAAGTCATGCACATTAAATCTTTACTACTCACTAAAGGCTTCTACCTTACAAATGAAAATTGGTCATGTCCCAGAGTTTGGCATTTAGCCAGAAGTTAAACCATGAGGAAAATGGTTGTCAAACTGGCTTTTCAGATCACCACAGAAAAGTTGTCAGCTGTAATATCCATCCTGGAAGCGTGGTGGAAAGTTCCTGGGAGTTGCCTTTTCCTGTGTTTTGATTAAGTCTGTAATAGCTGACAGGACAGCACAGTCTCTGGATTTCGTGTCCTTCCAGTCTACAGGATGAGGGCTTTCAATCTTCTCTTGTAGAAGGATATCTAGTTCCTTTCTTAATTCCTAAGTTTAAAAAAAATCATATGTATTCAACAAAGGCAAGGTATATTATCCAATAATGTAATAGATAAAAATGACTTTAGTCCATACAAAGAGATTCACAAGCTATTACACACAAAAAAACATGAAATATTCAGTGAAAAACAAAGTGTGGTTAAAAAGTTCCAAATTTCATCAGACTGAGCCATTTTGAAGTTGGTCTGTTACTACCTCAAAAAACAACTTGAAGGGCTGGGGATTTAGCTCACTTGGTAGAGTGCTTGCCTAGCACACACAAGGCCCTGGGTTCAATCAACAGCACCACCAAAAACAAAACAAAAAAAACACAACTACTTGGAAAAACTGTGGATCAGTTTCTCAACACTATATGCTCTGCTGAAATGATGCAAAAATCTTTACTGTATAACATATGAAACAAAACCACCAGATCACCTGCTGACTGGCACAGACATCTAAAGAAAATCACATAGAGATCAGTCACCTTAACGAGATGGGCAATTCTTGCTGGAGACTGAAACACGATCCATTCATCTACAGCAATGGTTTCCTGGTCATTATCCTTCTGGATGGAAATATCACCTCCAAAGAACAAGAGACAGTATGGGGAAACTTCTGTGCAGTCATACAAGTATATCTGTAATGAGAATTAAAGTTAATCAGTGTATTTAGGAGTCTGAAAGGATGATTACCAGGCTAATTTGATAACATCATCAATACTGCTCTTATTCGTGGTCGCCTTCTAAAGTATTTATGTATTTGCAATGCTGTGGTTCAAACCCAGGAAAGCCTTCGCCTCCTTATATATCAGGTAAATGGTATCCCACAGAGTTATATTCCTACCTCCAAGAAATCTTTTTTTGAGGGGCTGGAGGTGTTTACTGGGGATTGAACTCAGGGGCACTCAACCACTGAGTCACATTCCCAGCCTTATTTAGTATTTCTTATTTAGAGACAGGGTCTGAGTTGCTTAGCACCTCATCATTGCTGAGGCTGGCTCTGAACTTGCAATCCTCCTGCTTCAGCCTCCTAAGCTGCTGGGATTATAGGCATGTGCCACTGAAATATAATTTTAAATGAAATATTCTTTATCAATCCAGAAAACAGATTTCATATTTTTGTTTTAATTTAAAATACACTATTCTTTGGACAAAATATTTCATGAGTGTCAAAACCAAAACACTAGTGTAGCTGAAGTTATTTTTACCTATATATTCAGCATTTTAAAAATCATCTCATAAATAAACAGAATCCACTTAATATTCTGACCAGTACTTATGAGGTATACTGTTGTGCTAACAAAACTATGCCCACAGTGTAAACTCCTGTACACCATAAAATGCAAGGATCTTTTGAAAGCAGGCTTTCAAAATCACACAAACCAAAAAAACTATCTTATTTCATGAACACATAAAGTTCCACCACAACAGTTAAAAGCATAGGTTATCTGTTTAAAACAATAAAGTTGCAATTTATGTGAGAAGCAAAATTATTCATTATTTTGAACACTATCCATTTATAAGGAAGTAAGACTGATAGTTCAGATTTATAATTATTTAAATGTTCACTTACACTACTTGTTCTCATCTTCAGGTGATAGATAAGCCAGTTGTAGTGAAAATCTGTTTGCTCCACATTAACAGATTTAGGATGAAGAGCAACCAGGCCATCTGTTTTTGTGTAAACTTTTACCCTTTAAAAAAGTTAAAATGCAGTTTGTTAAGTTTTTTAGGAAATTCTTTTTTCCCCCCAAATTCCAAACATACCCCAGAACCAAAAAGTAATTCCACAGGTAAATTTTTACAACTTATAAATGTCAAAGTTTACATTTAAGGAAAGAATGATTTTCTTAATGATACAAGGGGAAATATCAGCTAAACAGGAACACTCTAAACCATATAACTAACTCTTATAGGTGTTAATTACTCAATATATTACAAAAAAGTTAACACAATATTCCTTATTTTAAATATATACTATACCACTAAAAATGAAGAATAACGAAAAAGCTGAAATAAATGACTAATTAAAAAATTTTACAGGGTGTGTACACAGATGAATATACACTGAAAACAGAATTTTGTTGAGAAGCGAGTTTTGATAAAAACCGATTTAAAAGAATCTAACTTAAAATATGGTTAAATGTCTCAGAGTCGCTCAAATCCCTCAATTTCAAAACAGGATTATCTAGAATACATCTATTTTGACAGTTCAATATCTCAATTCTTATGGAGGGTCTTTTCTTTAATAAGTTATCACAATTTATAAGAGCTTATAATATTATTCAGGAGTTTATTTTTAAATAGCAATGGAAATTTCTTGTATTCCATAAGAACATAAAAGCTATAATCCACAAATTCTTCCCAATTGTTTTTAAGAGTATTTTTTAAGTTCTAAGAATACACAGTTATGAGATTCATTATTCAGAATAAATCATTTATTCTGAATATTTTTATTTTTATTTTTTCTGACCCAACAGTTAATTTAACCAATGTCATTCTACAACTGTTGGCAAATTTCTACACAGCATCTGACTCTACAGCCTCAGACCCAGCAACCCAACACAGCACAGCAGGAAGGTGGACACACAGCATGTCAATGAGTGTGGCTGTGCTCTATTAAAAGAAAAGTTTTTGGCCTTTAAGCCAGAATTTACTGACCCGTCTATTCTAGAACAAAACAAAGCCAATTCAAAGAGAACTGTTTTTTCATAAATCCCTCCTAGAATGACAGAGGAAGATAAAAAAATATTTGTTTTCAAAGAGTCTCTCTCATAACCTACCCATAAACTTAGATATAAAGAAAATAATCTTTCAAAGTACTGTAGTTACATGACTTAAAATACAGATAACTCCAACCATAATGATGAAAAGTCATTGGTTATCTATAATCTTATACCTTTAAATAGAGTTTCTTGACCTCAGCACTACTGAATTGAACTGGGTAACAATTAACTGTGGAGAGTTCATATGGGATGTTTAGCAGTACCCCTGGCCTCTTGTAAGCGTAAGCACTGTCCCAGTTTTGACAACCTTAAATGTCTCTACACATTGTCCAATATTCTCTGGAGGGGACAAATCACCCCCAGTGAAAACCACTGCCTCAAAACAGTGTTGGCATGCTCTATATTTTTTGCAAATATATTTGCAGTCTTTATTTTCAGGTTATAAATCACAGGGTATCCAACTTTGTGTATGTATACGTGTATGTTGTATTGGGGATCGAACCCAAAACTTTGCTCATATCAGATAAACACTTTACCTGAGCTACATCCCTAGCCCCTGTCTCTTTTCTTTTTATTTTGAGACAGTTCTCAATAAGTTGCCCAGGTGGGCCTTGAACTTGGCAATTCTCTTGGCTCAACCTCCCAGGTGGGTGGGATTGCCCAGGCTTGTCAGGGTATCAAACATTTTCATTTAACATCAGTTTAATATTTTACATGTTCTTCAACAATGACTGTTTAAATGCCTACCTACAGAACTACAGGATCACAAAGCTATTAATTTCCCCATTGGTACTAGACATGTATGTTGTTTGCAATGCCACTAGTAAATTAAAATGCATAGTTATCAGTGCATTGGGTCAATGACTATTTTAATGACTCCTGATATATATAATTAAAATCTAGACTTGCCTTCCAAAAGTGTGGCAACAATTCACATACCACTAGTCATTGGTGACTTTCAGCTTCTCTGTACTTATGGAATTTACTTATTGGGCAGAAATATGCCTCACAGTTGTCCCCAATTACTACAGAGGCTATTTGTGTGTGTTTCTATACTAGATATACTTTATTTCTCAAAACAGTGAAATTACCACAAACTTACAGAGTTGTTATCCATTTTGCAATAAGAAAAATCACTGAAACAAACACTACTTAACCAATCTGCATGTAGGCACTTGTTTTTTAAAGCTGACTGGCTTTCAAATATTTACATTGGTATCATGTTAGTTTACTAACTTTCTTTGTAATTAATGAGTGATCAGATAGGTGACTCTTAGGATGTGTTCTGAGTTTGTTGCCTTCTAAGTGATGAAAATAAAGATGAGGCTGTGTGCAGTGATGCACACCTGTAATCCCAGTAGCTTGGGAGGCTAAGGCAGGAGGATCACAAGTTCAAAGCCAACCTCAGCAATTTAGCAAGATCCTGTCTCAAAAAAAAGGAAAGGGCTGGGGGATGTGAAGCAATCCTGGATTCATTCCCCAGTACCTACCCCAAATATATATATGTGTGTGTGTGTATGTATGTGTGTGTATATATATATATATATATATATATATATATATATATATATGAAGAATATGGCCTAAATATGAGTAAGAACACTTTACAATTAAAAGCCCTATTAAATTAGAGGACTTCAAAAGTTCACGGAAGAGAACTGCAAGTAATCCTTAGGAATCTTCAATGCTCACATTTTTCTTTTTTTACCCAAATTTAGTCGAATTTTAGCAACTTTGGGATATAAACCAGCACAGATGACAGCTTTAATTATCTTCTCATTATCTAGGGGGGTGGAAAGATAGAGGGGGAAAAAAAGTAAAATACTGAGGCAATGGACAACAGTGCAAGTTATTTACACTTTGTTTTCTCCTTTACCTGAATTTATATTAGATTCTGGGTCTTTAGGATTTCTACTGCTTACAAATCCAGCTCCAAGAAGATGCTCAGCAAACTGTCCTTTCATGTTATGCAGCATCTAGAGAGCAATGGTAACAAGCAGAACCAGAACACTGTTCACACACTGGGGGTATAAAGCATATACTCATAAGTTAATTATAAACTGTCCTTGCTTTATGAGAACACTTTTTTACAAAAATATAATATTTTAAAGGAGGTGTTGGCAAATATAAAAACTAGGTTTTGTCAATAGAATGCTATTGGAACACAGTCACATCGTATCATTTACATATTGTGTAAGGCTGCTTTTGAATTGTAATTATAAAGATGAATAATTCAACACAGACTATACAGCCTAAAAGTGTGAAGTACATTCTGGTCTTTTATAGACAAAGTTTGCAAATCACTGATATTTAAGGATTATTTCATTTTGCAAAAAAGTCATCAACAGAATTTCAATAACTGTTCCTCACTCCATATTTTTTTTTTGGGGGGGGTGAACCAAACACAAAATAATCTACATTAACCAACACCCATATTTCTGTTACTAAGAATAAACTCTTGTTAATGAATGGGCACATACACTTTTAAGAAAATTATGATTTGAGTACAAATGATACATGGCTCAGTAAAAGCATTCAAAAAATAGAAGTACTAATGAAGAAACTTCCCTCATCTCAAGTATCTTCAGATATAATCATTATTAAGTACACAAGACTGCAGATATTCATTATGCAGAGATGTTAACAAATTATATCCTAATAATGAGATCAGTTTTAAAAACAATAGTTATTTTTATAAAACTCTTTTAACTTCAGTCCAATTTGAAGAAACTACAGACAAGAAAGTGAACAGTCATTAAATGAGTCTACAGTTTCATATCCCAAGAAAGATTTTCTACTGAATTCCTTTTAAGCTTAGGAGATTATAAAACAGACTTGGGTCACCTCTATGCAAGATTCCATTTTCCTATCTACTGTTCCCTATAACTGACTTTGTCATCTTGGTTCCTATTACCATTCAGGATAAAGATCTTTACATTCTGCTCTGTATGTATAACTCCTTCACCCCACTACTCCTTTGTGTAAGTTCTCTATATAAATAAAAGTACACTACCAGCTGACTGACTCAGCATGTGTTCTCCATTCCTTAAATCTTCATTTGATTCAACTCTTAGTAAGAAGCATTTCACTATCAATGAGTTTTACAAAAGCTCACAGGTACAGTATCTCTTGAGGGCTTTCTTAAATGCTCATCCTTTGTCTTTAGAGTTGAATTAGAATCTTTAATGGACATATCTCAACACTTCAATTAAGTCATCTTTTATACTTCTAATTCACTTTATTTTTTCCATTTCAGAGAAATAGTCCTTTACTTGTTTCTGAATATTCATTTATACATGATTTCTATACAGAGATATCTACTGTCCTCATGATGTATAAGACTTGTCTAAAAATTTTTTATTATTTAACTGCTTTAAGTTTTTTTTTAGCTAAATCCATAAACTGACCAACTCAAGCCTTTCTTCTATGGCAATAATTACTTTCAAGGGTGTCCATTTTGTTCTTTATGATTTTCTTTTGGTCTTCAATTTGGGTTCCTAGCTCAGCAGTCTTCTACTGGCTTATTTTCTTTCATATGCTTTATGAAATACATATTCACATTAAACTATTTTATATCATAAAATGGTTAAGATTTCTTCTGTTGAAAGATGCTAGGTTTCATTCATTTTTTTCTTTAGCCTCAATATCTTTCAGAGTTGTCAAGTCAATTTTCAGTTTGCTAATGACTGAGCATTTTTAAAATTAGGCTGGATTCTTCATTCATATCTCATACAAGTACATACACTTTGTACATATCACATCTTACTACATATCCAGTTATACAAAATGGATACAGATATACTCCAATGTGGTAATTACTGCAAAACATTCATCATTACCTGCAGTGTGTTTGAGGACAGAAAATACTCCCAGCAGTAGTCCTTCTCATATCTAAAACCACGCCGCCTAGCTTCTTCCCAGCCCTATGGGGCAAAAAAAAAAAAAAAAAAAAAAAAGAAATCTACTCATAGCAATCCCTGGAGCAAAGATTATTTACTAGTTTCCTTCTTTATTTAATAACAGTCTAATCTTCCATTGATGTTTCATTTTCTTTGTAAAAAAAATTCAAAGAATTTCAAAATTTACACAGTAATGATGCTGGTCCCTAAGAAATCTGTCACTCAAGTTCCAGGTTTTTATACAAATAAGTAAAAGTCAAAGAGTAAGAGATTGTGTACTTTACACAAAATGGTATCATACCATACATAACAGGACTAAATGCCACCTACATTTTCAAAGAAGAGTATTAAAGATTTCTGTTCAGGTAAGCCTGACTTACAATAGCAGAAAACATTTTCCTAATCTAAATCATGTACATGGTTATGATATTCTATCAAAATGTTAAATCTGAATATAAGAGTAATTGATTAATGAATAAAGACTGTCATATAGGTCAGTAAGACAAAAATACAAAAGAATGATAACAAATATAAAAACAAATTCATTTAGTTTATTTGTACCTGCTCCCCCCAACCAAAAAAAAATAATAATAACAATTTTTAAATAATCTTTTTTCCAAAAAGGTAAATGTAACAATCTATTTCAAAACTAAAAATAAATTATTTTTTCAAATGTTCGCCTAATTTCAAACATTCTTAGCTCTTCCCCCTGAATCTATAATATAGATTTTTAAAAGTTAAATATGCTCCTGTTCTACTGTCAGCTTTGCACTTGAATACAATCTAGAACAAGATCTTTTTTTCTTTTTTTTACCTCAAATGCATTCACTACGGTCAGGTGATCACTTCTAGTGTGCTTTGCCAATTCCTTTCTTCTTGCATCTGCAATCTTTTCTTTACCCTAAAATAAAAATTTAAAAAATCAATTTAAATTGTTCTGATACTATAACAAAGAATATTCTAATAAAAAGGTACTAAAAAAATATTACACAATCAACTGCAATTTTCAGTATCTAAAAATGCACATCCTTTATTCCTTCTTACCAATGGAATGACAAAGGGATCTTTGAAGCTGAGACTAGCAGCAATGGTGAGCACTGGGTCTAAGCAGCAGAAGAGAGCGCCAAAAAGAATCATCTTCCCAATATGTGGCTCAACTGGTAACCGGGCTAAGTGGACTCCAAGAGGTGTCAGTTCTTCTAGTTTATCCAGAGCATTCTGTAAAGAAAGTTTATTTTAAAAATAGACATGGTAAAGCATTACATGAAAGCTATTTTAGTTTTTTTCTTAAAAAAGATAATGCTTCAATATTGTTGTTTCAATTTTCTTCATCAAAACATAAATTATGATGTCATTAAAGGTTAGAAAGTTATTTAAATAATAACAAAATTAGTCCACAATCTAGCTTTATTGGAAATGGTATGAGAGAAATAACAAACTAGCAAACTTTCAGTCAAATAAAGAAAATCACCCAATAAAGCACAAGAGTGGTGGAAAAAAGAAAAACAAAGATGTGACTATATATTTGGATGAAGCGTAGAGCCCCTAGATTCTTCTAGTTTAGGTGCTAGGAGATAGCAAGGCAGAAGATAAAAGGCCTATTTAGAACCTTGGGAAATGGGAATGACTTCTGCTTTGATTTCCTAGGCTCTGGTCCAACCATACCTGTGGACAGCTAGAAAGTGGCTTGATGAAACCAAGAAGCTAAGAAAGACCTATAAGAATTAAAAGTCTAAAATATGGATTCGGGGAGGTAAGCTCAGAGGTCAGGCCTCTTTTCCTGGCAGAATAATAAATGCTCTCTGGAAAAAGTCATCATTCAGATTTCAAATTTTAATCTACAAATAATTTTGAAAATAGAATTTCCAATATATAGTTAAAATAACTAGACACAAATACAAACAAGAATTTTTTTTTTTTTTTAAAAAAGAAATCCATAAGCATCCCACTGGACACAAATTTCTAAATACTTTGGGATGGAATACCACTGATCTTAAGAAAAGCTCTCATAGACAGTAAAATCATAATAGCCCTAATTCTTGAACCTAGTGTTAATACCTAACTCTGACAGAGACATTTGAGCAAAGGAAAACTACTAAATAATTTTACACATGAAAAATACAAAATACTGCAAAGGCAAGTGAATCCCAGCAACTGATTTCAGAAATGAAAACTGGCTTAACATCTGAAACATCAAAATAATTCAACACATAAATAACAAAAACTCAAAAGCAGAAAAAAATATAGTTACTAGTATAAATGCATTTTGCAGCATTAATAATTATAAACAAAGTCAATATTAAAAAATGAATTTCATTTCTATCAGACTTACAAGAAAAGGAAAAACCTAAAAGTTAGTGTAGAATCCAAACATACCACTAACCTAGAAATAAATCTTTAAAAATACACATAAAACCCTAAAAATGGAAATTCTAAATCAAATAAAAGGAAGATGGTAGATACTGTTCTTATTAATAACACATTATAAATATGTCAATTCTCCCCAAATTGCTAAGTCAGTATAGCCCTGGATGAGGATAGAAATATAACCAATAGATCGCCTAGAAAGAGATGAACAAATCCATAAACACTTGATCAATGACAAAGGCCTCAGAATAAAACTGGATAGATACTTTAGGGTATCTGATCAAAAAATCTTCATAATTAAGTAAGAAGACATGCTGTGGGGCAAAAAGTAATAACCTTTAAGACTGATATATTTGACTGGATTAAAGTCAGGCACTGGTTTATCAAGACCTTAAAAAAAAAAAAAAAAAGGAAAAAAACAGATATGTGCAATATACGTGACAAAGGGTGCAGTCTGAGTCCCTGAGAAGTATATCTCATCTTCAAACCAGCAGAAAAACAGGGACCAACAATTTGTAGAAAGGACTTTCCAATGGACAATAAACATGAAAACCCCCCACAAATTCATGGAAATGAGAATTAAAACCACAAATTAAAACATCTGCATACCTAACCAGTATGGCTAGAGTAAGGCTGGTAATACCCAGGTTACTGAAGTTACAGAGCAATAATGAGAACTCTCCCCTAGGATAAATGCAAGTGCTTTGACAACTCTGGAACATTGCAGGGCAACATCTACCAAATTTTATCATACATAATGCCGCCTTATGACCCAGTGGATTCATACCTAAGTATATACCCATGAACATTTTCACCAGGAAACACTGATTATTGAATGTTCATACCAGTGTATATACAGTAGCCCAATATAGGCCATGACAATAATTTATGCCAAAGAAATGAAAACGAATAACAGCTAAAAGCAACAGTGCACATGAATCCATAAAGTTAAATTAAAGAAACCACAACTCTATTTCTCCCGCCCAAAGCAGGGGAAAAAATCCGTAATCTTATGTAAGATCATGTGAAGTTCATAGAATCGACGAATCAAGGGGTTACTATTAGTCATGACAGAGGTTAGCTTCAGGATTAAGAGACAGGAGCAACTGGAGAGAGCAGGAAGGTGGCTTGTACCACACTACTGATGTCCATTGCTTCGAAACACAGGCACTAGCCCATGCTTACTTTGTGGTGCATCCTTAAGGTACACAATCTAACTTTGCTCACTTTTGCTAGATGTGCATGATGCTGTATTTCACAATAAAGCTTTTTAAAACTGGACCTCAGTCCCTCTTACAAACAGCTACAAAAGGCTCTTTTATTCAGTCAGGAGACAGGAAGTCATCTCATTCAGGATTCAGAGTCCAGCTGATTCCTCTGGTTGTCTATTGATTCTCTGATAACCACCTAGCTCTCCACACCTACTCTTCAATTCTAGTAATATCACTAAACTTAATCCAATTCCAAGAGATCAGTGCTTTTTTGTTTAACAGGGTACTATATTAAGCACTATTATGTGGTTCTAATATATTTAAATTACCAAATATTATGTACATGAATGGATTCTGAAAACTTATGAAATATGTAAAACAAGTCTTTGCCAGCCTCCAACCCATCACTAACCATGAGAATTTATAGCAAAGACAGAAATGTCTATTTCTGTGCTGTCCGGTATGGTTGCTGTATATGCTACTGAGCATTTGAAATGTGTGAGTAGAACTGAGATACAGACTTTCTAAATTAATGCATAATTTAAACTGGCACATCCAGCCTCACGTATAGTGGAGGTCTCAGCTCTAGCCCTGTGGGCCTTCTGCCCAGGTTGGGCATTAACTTGCAGCCACTCCTGAGCCTCTCTGGCTATGGTCCTCTGCAGAAGTTGTCTACCCACTCAGTGGTCAATAAACTGAACGTGGTTTCTCAAACCACTAATCTCACAAAAAGTAACTAATGAAATCAGAAATAAGCAATAGTATTTTGGAGAAAAACTACATGCTAGTATTTCTTCAAAAAACATGTAAGAGTTGCCTTTATAAAATGACCATGCTATCATTAAATTATTTGGATGTGATAAAAAATTATATTAATAAGAAATAATAGAATAAACCGAGGTTTATTTCAAGAATCTACAAAAAGAGTATAATTGAAAAATTTCAAAATGTCACGCAATTTTAAATCAGGCCTCCAATGGGGGAAAAAAGTGTAGAAAGGGCCCAGTATCCTAAGAACACAACAAAAGTATCATTTTATAACTTTCTAATTCACATCATGTATACTAAACTGAGAGCCACATGGTTAGTCAGAGTCAACACTGCACCTTCCACCAGTCTACTCTGCAGTAATGTTTTATAATTAGTTGGCTTACCTGCTCTGACACTCTGACTCAAAGTTAGATTAAAAGAAAGAAAAGAAAGAAAGAAAACAAACAAAAAAGCCCAACTTACCAGTTCCATCAGGTGTTTTATGGACAGTAACACTGCCTCATCTGATGGTGGATCCATTAACCTACTCAGAAAATAAGCAATTCCACCTAGTC
Organism: Urocitellus parryii; assembly: GCF_045843805.1. Taxonomy (NCBI): domain Eukaryota; kingdom Metazoa; phylum Chordata; class Mammalia; order Rodentia; family Sciuridae; genus Urocitellus; species Urocitellus parryii. The sequence continues at coordinate 116,217,364 of NC_135532.1, read as the reverse complement.
TTAAAATCTGGGGAAAGAAAATATGATTAAACATATGTCACACATCAACATAATTATTTAGTCCTCCTACCTATATGGATCTCTCAAACAAAACACTAATCTTACAATTTTCAAACTAGTTATTTTATCAAAATGAATTATTGTGTGATTTTACTAAAACATGTTTAAAAACCTATATACTGCTTTCTACCAACAACTTTGTTAGTGAGAAAAGTAGTGGCCCGTTAAAATCTCAACACGTTAATTATTATCTTCAAAATAAGGCTAGTTATATCAAAATATGTAAAATAAGATGCTAAAAGAAATGAGTAACATAACAAGGAAAAGATATCTATCATAAGAGCAGCTAACATTTATTGAGCACTCACTGTATCAGAAATTCTGAGAATTTTATATGAAGAGAGATAATCTGCCCAGTAATAGAAGGAGCTTTCAGAGGGCAAGGGGGATCCAGAGAGGCAGCCATGCTCCAAAGCAATACTTGATTTAAAACTCGTTAGTACACAACTCAAGGAAATTTGGTGAAACAAGCAAAAACAAGTATACAGTAATAATTCCTTCCTGAAGATTAATATATTAACATCTTCTAAACAAGATGTTGAAAATAAAAACACTACTCTCCACTTTGTTTCTTAACTATGCCACCTAATTTACCTTTATCTGCAAACAAAGTTCTTCCAAAGGTGTTCTCAGAATCTCTGGTAGTTGATAATCATCCAGAAGACTTGCTCTCAGGCCATTATACAGGTGATAGCAATGCCCAGGTTGAACTCTTTAAAAAAAAAAAAAAAAAAAAAAAAAAAGGTATCAATGACTTTTAGAACTCCAAATAAAAGGAGGAAGGGAAAGCAGCCAGTATAATATCTACTTCTCATAAAGCATGTAATTACTATTTCAATTCTACGAATCCTATTTCATTGTTCTCCTCCGTTTGGAATAAAATCCTAAATCCTCTATCCCAATGTCCTGAATTATTTGTCCTGTCTTTCACTTTTTAACTTTATTCTGTCTTTTAAATTAATATGTAGTAACTATACATATTTCTGGGATTCAGTGTGTTGATATTGAGCAAACCAAATAACTGGCATTTCCATCTCACTTTCATTAATGCAAGTGTGAAGCTTCTCAGAGCCTCTCTTCCAGCTCTTCAGAAACTATGTAATGATACTGTGAATCATAGTCACCTTACAGTGAACTAGAACTCGTAATTCCTAATTGTATTTAAGTATCTGCCATGTCCCAGTTTAAGAAAAAAATTAAGGCTCCCTTCCCTCTTCCAATAATTTGGTTCTCTATTTCTGATGGATTCCAGACTACTATGCTTAGTAACAGCAATCTATTTAAGCCAAGGCCAAGAGGTACAACTTCAACTATGTCTTAAAAGTTTGTTTTTAACACACACTAGTATTACGTTAACCTGTGTGTGTGTGTGTGTGTGTGTGTGTGTGTGTGTTTAAAGATTTTAAGTACATTTTATTCAGTGACTTCTCAGAGGGGCACTGGAATTTTTTGTTTTATGTTTGTAACTACTGACATAAAGTATACTATTTTTTGGACAACGATGAGGACAAATGTGAAGAGATGACAGTAACGCTTACATTTTCAAACGGAATAAATATTTCTATAGGCTGTTTCTGCTATAAGAATAAAAATAAAATCTAAAAATCTTAGTTATTTTTGCCAAGTCTTTGTAGACCCACCATTATATAACATGTCTGAGAAAGACCCTACTAGAAACTAAGAGTACATCCATTGAGAACGATACAGGATGGCGTTTTCCGGCCTCCAAAATAGCCACCTATCGAAATTGGGATTTGCTAAAGGAATAATTTTGGTTCAACAACATCAACTGCATAATCTTTTAATTGACTGACTGGAAATCAAATTCTACTGAGAAAATCCATGAAGGTTATAATACGTAAGTCAAAACTTTACAGATATAGTACAAATTTAAAACAAAATTCCAGTAATCTCACTGGGATGATAAAATGGTCAACAAGGTTTCTTTTACTTCTCCTTTTCTTAAATAGTCCATATATAAAGATTAATGGATATCTTTTCTTCCTGTAAGAAGTAAAAGAAAAATTCTCTTCTGCAACTCCAGAATGATTCTATCACTCATGAATGAGTGTAAAACTATTGTAGAATACACATTTCTAAGTCCAATTATTTCTCAAGGCAAATACTTTTCCCACCACTGAGTGAGAAATTTTTACTTTGTATACTACTACCACATTAATGCAGAAAAGGTACTTTCCTTGTTTTTCTCCTAGTAACTAATGTTTTTCTCCTGGTAACATTCTAGGAGCCTAGAATGTGGAGCCAGAAATAAAATCCTGGCTCTGTTACTTAAAAAGCTGTGTGACTTTGGACACATTACTTCTGTCTTTATTTCCTTGCTCTTACAAATGGAGACTATAGCCTATTACATGCCACTGTGGTGAGGATTAAGCAAAGTCAATACATATGACCTAACACTCAAATAGTATTAGATGTTATTATGATTAATATGCACTTTATAAAAGGGAATGGAAACAAGATTATAAAAAATATTAATTTTAGTTAAACAGACTGAAGAATTGGAGGTAAAATATTCATAAAGTAGAAAACATGGCAGATACTCTTCCAAATCCAAATAAACTATAAATAAAAACAATTTTCTCACTTAAAAATAATGTCATAGTAAGTTCAAAATAATATGAAAGGTGACTCTCCCAATAAATATTTTAAATCACAACACATTTTGCTAGACAAAAACTATATTTTCTAAAGGCTTTGAATGAAGTCCCATCTTACCTTCCAGCTCGACCTTTCCTCTGTTTGGCATTAGCTTTACTAACCCACTCAGCAGACATTGTGCTGATGTTGTTCTGAGTGTCAAAGTGTGTCTCTTTAATTTTTCCTCCATCTATCACATAAACTACGTCATCTATGGTAATGCTGTTTGGAAAATAAAACAAATTATCAGACATCAAATGCTCTATTAATCTATAAAAGACCTACAATTTTTTCTTTTTTTGTATCAAGTATTGAACAGGGGTGTATAACTACTGAACCACATCTCCAGCTGGTTTTTATTTTGAGACAGGGTCTCAGTAAGTTGCTTAAGGCCTTACTACGTGGCTGAGACTGGCTTTGAACTTACAATCCTCCTGCCTCAGACTCCTGAGCTGCTTGGATTACAAGCATGTGCCACTTTGCCCTACCAAATAGGGTTACTAGATCAAGTTGTACTTTGCAGCTCAGGATTTCCACCAATCTTCTCAAACTTACCAACACCACAAGATTAAGCCCCTAACAGTGGGCAGCATGAGTGGCAATTCCTACTGGCCCACAACCACACTTCATAGCTTTTCTGGCCTTTTCATACCGAGCTCTATGGGCACCAAGTGCCATGACTTGGTATCAGTTTCTATAGGTAAAATGTTCTAGCAACCAAACTGTATATTAGTACCTCCAAGAGAACATAAGAAATTTTAAAGCCTGTATGTAATAACACCTAATACCAAATAGTAACATTACCCAACGAGGGAAGAGGCAAAAAGACCTAAATTTATCTCAGCTCCCATGCTTTGTTATAAAAGGTCTGAAAAGGATATCACTTAAAAGGCTATTTTAATGAGAGCTAAAAAATGACAGGTATTATAAATAAAACAAAATATAGCTATGCTTACCACTATGACTAAGTTAAACAGAAAATATTTTTAACTAATTACAAAAATCTGGTAGAGAAAACAAGACTAGGTTTATTAATAATTCATGTCATCAATAGTGATATTTAAACTCTCTTTACCTAGTCTCAGCAATGTTGGTAGCAATTACTATCTTCCGAACACCAGGAGGAGTTCTTTTAAATACCTGTAAAAATAAATACATCAAAATCTCAAAAGTAGACTACTTTATATTACACTATTACTTTAGCTACTGTTCACTGTTAACACTGTGTTGGTTAGATGACATGTAACCATAAACATATTTATAAAGTATCCTTCATTTTCAATACTACAAAATTCTTCTCTTAGTAAATCAGTTCCCACAGATGTAATTTTATCAAAAACAGCATTGCAAACACTAAAAAAGCATTGCAAATAAAATGTGCTTTATATGCATATAAAAATATCTTGAACATAAAAGAGGATTTATTTAAGTGAGATGGGACAGAGTTCCTGAAGGGTGAGAGGGAGACAACAGGGGTTTCCCTATAACACATCTTTTAACAAAAGCTTGAGGGTGTGAAGCAGAGGAAGAGAAGTACAGTTTAAGGGTAAGAACTATAAGATAAGCAACAGGTAAGAACATGGGACCAGGAGACAGATGCCTAACTCATTAGACTGGATGTCAGCTGGCTATAACACTGTGTACCAGTTTGAGAGTAGACTGAAATAAAAACTCCTCTTCAAAACTGACTCATAAAAATAATACTGTCCTTGACAATGCTACCAACGGATCAGACAGACAGGTGTCAAGCAGTACTGGCTGTACTGCATATACTTATATAATAATCAATAGAGCAAATGTCATTTCTTATCACATATTCTCCAGCAAAGAAATACATTCTTTACTAAATTCAGAGGTCAAAGAGGTATAGCCACACTGGTACTGTTCCATCCAGTCTTTGATATCAGGAGTTAATGCTTCCCACCTTTCTTCCCTCACCCATATACCTGTATCTAATTCAGCTAGCTGAATCTTAATCAGAGCTAAGGTACCCACAAATAGAGTATTTAAAGAGTCTTAATATTTTCCTATAAAAAGAAGAGTGGAAAAAGTAGAGGGAAACAAGATAGATTTTTCTGATCAATTTCTTTCTTTTATGGCCTGAAACCCTGTAATCCAGAAAATTGCCTTTCCTCTGAGAATGAAGAGTTCATTCTAATTAGGGAAACCTTTGTATCTGACAGAGCTAAGATTCATCATATGTCACTGACAACAAAGGAACTCCCATGCCTGCTAATATATTGTGTTAAATGAATATCTCAAACATCAAGCTGTATTATGTCACAGAGAACTGTTTTCTAGGTTGTTTTTTTTTTTTTTTTTTAGTGACATTCACATATCTTTTTCTTTTATTCAGGAAACCCAACAAGTTAGGTAAACCAATTCTTTAAACTTTTGCCTAATGTTGACAGAACTAATGTGATTTGTGGATTACCTTCTGTTATTCAACTTTTTGTGCAAACATCCCCTGAAAACTTATTTGCAAAGGTTCTCAAGGAAGTATTTGTTATAATGGATTACTATTTGAAAATGTTCCTTTAAAAAAAAACAAAAACGAAGAAAACACACAACAAGCAGTTAAAACTTGTATAGTTGGAAAGACAAAGAAAAATTAAATTTAACAACATACCTGTGTCTGGTTTACTGTAGGCATCAGCGAATGCAAAGGTATAATAATAAACTTATCTGAAAATTAAAAAAGTAAATTGAACTTTTTGATAAAGAGATAAAAACTCATCAAACATATGAAATAATGAATTCAGATACTGAATCACATAATATTTAATTTACATTTCTACATAATAATCAGATCAACTTAGTTTTCTAGAATATTTGCTTTCTGAGTACAATAGCAGAATCTAGTTGACATTTTATTTTGTTAATTTACTTTGTGACAATGAGCATTTTCCCCAAACTTAAAGAATGCTCAAAAGCTGGAGTGCTCCTTTCAAATTTCACTAATAAATGTTATTAACTCAATCCCCATCATTATTCAAACTTGTACTAGGTGAAAAAAAAATTAAAAACCCCAATAGCAACATTTTAACTCACGTAAGAGCTCAATTCTGTTAGGTAAATTTAGAAAAAAGAGGTAAAATATTCTCTTCATAATGCTAGATAGAGCTTCACTACATACCCAGAAGCTTCACTTGTGATTCAGACCCCAATTTGTTATTTAAAAAAATAAAAACAAAATAATAACAATGTAGATTTATATCATCAAGTTTCTTAAGCTACAGAAATAATACTTCTTTAAGTTAAAGGGAAAAAAATACATGTTTCAACTATTGCTGTTAAATTACTATAAAATATATTAACATAATACCTGATTTAAACATCACTTGGGACATCAAGAGATCATGTAATGTGCTGATGTTGTCCCAGCCTGGTAGAAAGACCAGTATTGCACCATCCTATGTAGAGGAGAAATAACTATTACAAAGGATGACGTCAACAAAACATGCTACACCATAAAATTCTGTACATACTTAAAAATTATACTAGCTCTGGATAATTTTATTAATATCTAAAAGCATTCAAGATCTTATTGATTGATCAACTGTGGTACTGGGGATTAAACCCAGGATGCATACCACTGAGCTACATCGCCAGCCCTTTTACATTTTTATTTTAACAGTCTCTAAATGGCCCCAGTTGGCCTCCTGCCTACCCTCCCAAACTGCAGGTGTACATTACCATGTTCAGCTACAAAATCACTTTTAGAAATACGATTTATAATCCAAAGACCTAATTTGTCTAGTCTTTTCTTTAGATAGGTCAAATTCCCAAATTCTTTGATACTTTGAGATTATTTCGAGTGTCAAAACAATTTCAACAAATCTAGCCTTTTTATTGGGAAAAAATTTTGCTAACTACATCTGGGACTTTTTTTTTTCCTATTAATCATTGCTTTATAATTTATAATACAGAAAAATTGAATTCATTCAGTCATCTTCATGTATGCACATAATTTGATTAAACTCATTCTCCAGTACCTTTCCTTTCCTTCATCCCATCCCTGATCCATTTGCTTCTACAAACATATTTTTTGAAAGCATTTAGAAAATTATTCTTTTCACGGTTTTAATGGTAATAAAATTAAAATGGTGCCACTTGAAGAAAAAAATAAACAAAACTAACCTCTTCTTCCAAAACAATGTACCGAATAAGGGCAGCAATCAAATTCAGATCAACTTTATCATCATCCATCATTTCTATAACATCTACAGTACTTGCAGAATACCTATCAAAGTTAAAAAGAGTGTCATGAAGTACTTGATAGTTTCCTGTGGTTTAATGTACTATTAAAATTAACTTAATCTATAAACAAAAAAAAATCATCAACAGAAACATGCTGAAACAATAAATAGCATTTAAAAGTTAAACTGGCATTGCTTGGCTGGAATGAAATTCACAAAACTTTCAAGCATGCAAAAATAAAAAGACTACTTGACATTTTGTTCATCGATTCAGCCACAGGGATCTCACCTTCAAATAACATAAACTCACCTTCTTCGCAGTTCCCTGATGTAATCTGGCCATCGTTCTTTATAGATTGCTTCTTTTTCTTCTTTTTCTTGTCTATTTACATGTCCTTGCATGAAACCCCTCTTAAATTGGGATCTATGTTCTTTCTGTTCTGGAATGTATCTGAAATAAAAAGAATCTTCAACATTTTCACATTTTTTAAAGTCTCTGGTTCTAACTAACATCTGAATATCTGAAGCTTTTTATAATGAGGATTTATAAAAGGGTCCTAGAGAACATTTTTACTATAATTTCCAGAAAAAATATAAAAATACCAATTTTGGGGAGGTGTTCATTAAATGAAACTTGACAAGTCAGATAATAATTATTCTTCTCTACTAGAGTATATAAACCTCCAGACAAACCTTTAGCAATCAAAATAAAAAATACTAAAGAAACTTTTACCTTCAATTTTAAGTTTGCTCTAAAACAAAAGTTAACTTTAAGGTCAGTTGAAAATAACAAATAGATTCATATTTTAAAAACAGAAGCTTTCCAAACCTAATTGCATATAAGGATCCCCTGGGGAGCTCATAAAATACAAATTATCAAACCCAATACCTTTTGATTCACATTTAGGTCTGTTAGTCTAAGAAGTTTAATTAGTGACTCTGAGAAAATCAGATAGTACGTTAAGAGACCTATAGACCCATACTAGACAACTATTTAATTCTGCTCAGTTATAATTACAGCAAATGGCAGATCCAGAATCTGCATTCAAGTATACTGTGTGTCAATCTAGTGCTACAATGACTTTAACATGCTGTAGTGACTGATGAAAACAGAGGGCACATCTGTAAGAATCCTTCCTTCCACTGAGTTCTGAGAAGCATGCCAGATGGAGAGAGATAAAGAAAAACAAATCTACACTTCAACCCCCAAACCTCCCAGAATTTACCTAAAGAAGGCATCTAAGATGGAATGAGGGGGATGGAGCACAAGCTCTGGAGTTACACAAAAGTGATGTTGCGGCTCTGCCTCCGACTATCTGTGTGGCCTTACACAAGGTTATAAATCTTCTGGTGCTTTATCTTATTTGAGTGATTGATACTTTTATAGTAGCAATTGGCATAATAATAATAAAAGTGATAAAGTACAGTGCCTGATATATAAACACCAAAAAAAGTATTAAGCCCCTTCACTATTCAAACCTGTAACCTAGAGTCCCCTAAATCTTCAATACATACAGAGGCACTGACATTACTGATCCCCCAATGTTGCCTTCGTACTATCAAGCTATTCCTATTATTCCCTTAGAAATGAATTGCTACATGTGCCATGGTGGGAAGTAAGGCACACTGTACAAAGTGGAATTGAGGAACAAGTACCTAGAATATTTATGGACACTAAGGAAAAAAAGCAAAGAATGGAAGAGCAATTGGCATAATAATAATAATAAAAGTGATAAAATGCCATCTCTCTCATTTTGAACAAGTTCCTCCCTCTCTGAAATATCGATTTCCCTCCTTTCTATTCTGCTTTCATCGTTTCCTTCACTTTCCTAGTCCATGCTTGATATATGAACTCATTTCCAAAACACATTTTACTTTCCCCAGACTTTATGTAACTGTTCACAGAGCTGTCCAGATATACAAGTGTACACCAAGTCTTCCCTTGCTTTATGCTTAAAATCTGGCGCTATGCAACACACAGAGTAAAACTTAAATAACTGTTAAATAAATGTCTAGTCAAAATCTAGTTGTCTTTTCTCCATGTAAACTAACTGGTGGACCTTTGCTGTTATCTTCCCACTCTCACCTTCTGGTTTTCTCATGTAATGGTGAGCTGAATCATAAATCTATCATTTATTTATTCTGATATTCATTATAGGCCAGGCACTATGCTACTATTAACTAAGATGACAAAATCTTTGATATTGAAAAGCATGAACTCTAGAGCAAAAGGCAAATTCAGAGATAGACTACATGGCAATAACGTAAGTGTTAACAATAGATTCAAATGCTACAGGAAATGAAGATGAAATTTTCCTTAGTCAATAGTTTACAGATGAAAGGATGAAATAGCAAAGGGAAGGCTAAATGGAGAAAATAACATGTAGCAAAGTACAAAGGCATAAAGAAAAGGCAGGACCTGGCACATTAGGGAAGGGTGCATTGAGCACTGATAGGGGACGTCTGACAGAGAAAATGAGGCTGAAGAAGAGGATGCAGCCAAACAGCAAAGGGCTCTGGGATGGAATTTGGGGACTGGGCTTTCTCAACCTTTTTCTTTTGAAGGAATACAAATATAATTGTGTACAGGTTGCTGGGAAAAGTTGGTAGCAGCTAAAAGCCAGTGTCCAGAGTGTTGAGGGCAAGTCAGATGAGCTTTTCTGTCAAAGGCCATGTTAAACCAATAAAGGCTCAGTTTTCAAAGATAAAATTATAAGCAGAAAGGAATCTCTTGTGCAGCAAGAGAAAGCTTACATGATCATATTTATTTTCAGTTGGAACAGTAAAGTCCATAATACCAAAGAAAAGAACTATTATATTAGCACAGGACAGATTAAGAACTTCCAGTAATAATGAGAAGGGATGTTCAAAAGAAAGACTCATGGTTTGGGTGTGTTGGAGAGTAAGTACAAAACCATCTGGAGTAAATTGATTACTCAACATATAAAGTAGCAGCACATTTCAGTGTATATAAATGCTTGATAAGTATTTGCTCTTTTAATTTAATGTATAGAAAACTGATCAGGAGATAGCATTGTTAACTGTTTTAGGATTAATGTTTTTGTTGTTACTTTTACTGGTGGGAGCTAGGTGGGGATCAAACATATGACAAGAACTTGGATTTGAAAAATATGATGTCCAAGGTGTCTGTGGTGCTGCAATACTACTGAATAGAAAAAATTTCAGCATTCAGGAAGAGCTTTTCAGTCCTGAAGCTGTAGTGATACAAGCTGTGGAAATAGTCAATTACAATTATGTAAATAGACAAGACTGCAGAAAGAAAACACAAAGCACTGAAAAAGACTTGAGAATCCTGAGGGGATACAATAGTAAAGGGTGGTAGGAAAACCAGAAGAACGGCACAAACACTAAAGATAGAGGATCCCAAACTCTGCTGCCCAAGGACTTCTAAAACTCATTGACTCCACCAGGTGTGGTGGCACACACCTGTAATTCTAGCAACTTAGGAGGCTGAGGCAGGAGGATCGCCAAGTTCAAGGCCAGGCTCAGCAGCATAGAAGGCCCTCAGCAACTTAGACACTGTCTCAAAATTTTTTTAAAAAGCATGGTGATGTTGCTCATTGGTAAGACCCTTTGGGTTCAATACCTAGTACAAGAAAAAAAAAAAAAGAAAGAAAGAAAAAGATTATGGCTACCAACACAAACTTCATAATGAAATGAAACAGGCATCTGAATTTTTAAAAAATTCCAGGTAATTTCAACATGTAGATAAGTCTGAAAATCCCTGATCCACGGAGAAGTAGAAGGAAGTGGTCAATGCTGAGTATCTAAAACTAACTGAAGTTTGGTATGAGAAAGGTTGCACTCTAGTAGCTATAAGTTTCTTCTATTCCTAATGTTTACTTACCTTATTTTTTCAATAATATCTTCCAAAAGATATTCTACAACCGGAAAAGTAAAACCAGGTATATGTATCATTGGACAGTTACCTATTAAGGCAGACAAAAATAAACATAAATTTGTACTTGAATGTATATAAATAAAAATAATCAACATACCATAAACTAAGACAATATTCTGAATTTTAAGAAAATGTTCCTATAATATAGCTCTACTCTATTTCCTACAGATCTCACTGTTTTACACGATAACATAAAATATAACGTAAGATATAAAAGAAAAGAGCTATTTTAAGCTGAATTCAGAAACTACTACAAGTCTACATTGTTATTATTAAACTAAGATAGTACCACAGAAGAATACATGTTTTACTAAAACCTAGATAAGAAGTCTTACTACTGGTGGCACCCAGAATTAGAGGGGAAAAGGAGTCAAAACAAGACCTACTTCAATTTTAAATTGTTACTATTTCAAAATCACTAATTAAAAAAAAAAATCACCACAGTACTGTTATTTAAATGCTTTTCATAGCAAGCAAAACAAGCAGCACACACTCTAAACAACCGCTAAGACAGCAGAGATTAAAATATCCAAGCCACCATTACTACTGCTCTATCTCTGGCCTGTATCAAATTGAGCCAAGGTCTTCAATATTAGTTGCAGATATCTATTAAAAAAAGACAAAAGGAAAAAAATACCTGCCTCAATAATCTCATAATGCTTTAAGGATTAACTGGTATGTATTTTAAGGAAGTTATTAAAAGCCAAAACAAGAGCATTAAATATTGTCACCTACACTGATTCTCTCCCTTTTCCCCTTCTTCCACCACAATTATAAGCAGAAAGGACAGTGAACTTAATTTTAAAAGAATGTACTTTATAGCCAGTTGAATCTAATTTTAGATTTTTGTCCTCCCATTAATTATGCAACCATGAATAAGCTATTTTAACTGTTCTGAGTCTTCCTTCTCACTTTTAAAAACGTGAGTAGTAACACTACCTACCATACAAGGTATTATTCAGGTTACTGAAAACAAAGGGTCAAACACACTACCTGTCACATTCAGTATTCCCTAACTGATCATTAGTGCTGTTGGCCAACTGTCAACCTAGCCACAAAAGAATCACAAACAGATGTTTATAACCTACTATGTCTATAGTTTGCTTCCATGATACCATCTATAAATTACATGACATGTATTATGACTATACCAATTCTACATTTTTTTTAAATTAAATTTAAGTGGTTTTCTGGTACCTTTTCTAATAATCAAAGTTTACTCACCAAAATATTCTGAAAATTTCTCAGCATTCAGTGTTGCACTCATCAATATTACTTTTAGGTCAGATCGAAACTGGAGAAGATCTTTAATCACAGTCATTAAAACATCTGACTGTAGATTTCTTTCATGGATTTCATCAAGTACAATATGACTAACACTGGATAAATGCCTACAACAGAAGTGTGAAGTATTTTAACTCAGTATAAAACTTAAAAACACAATTTTTCTTTAACAACCAGCAACATTCAATTTAATAATTACATCTTTTGATAATATTAACAATTTCTCAGTTGAAACATACTCACGGGTCTGACTGGAGCCACTGAAGGATGATTCCTGTTGTACAGTATAAGATAGAACCCTGTTTCCTTGGCAACCGACTGTGGATGAAAGACATAGTTAATAGTTCTCGAGTTTCTTTTCTAATAATTTACTAAGTACCATACAAGTTTAATAGAAAATCTTCATATTTCATATTTAGTTATAACAACACCTACTACAATGGGGACTAATGAGGAATACAATGCCATAATAATAGAGAGAATAACAGAGATTTATATGCCCTAAATTTCTGGTTCAGTGATTGAAAAGTCAAATCATTTAAATAGGTAAAAGGAATCTGAAGTTCCAGAAAAAAGCAAAAGTTCAGTGGGGAGACTGTGGGGTTACAGTAAGGATATCAAAATCAATAAATAAAGCCAGTCAAGGGAGGGGCCATGAGGTATCAAAAGAATAGGATACCAATTCCTTTGAGGAGAAGTGATGATATTCAACTAAAAAGTCATTTTTCGTATCACTGCATAATGTAAAAGCACATTTTAACATGGCAATTTGGGGGAAAAAAGTTGAGTTAGCAGCAGCAAGCCAGATATGCTGCAATGGTTTTAAATGTTAATTCTAACAGTAATGACAAGAATAAAAAATGAAAAAAAAATCCCCTTTCTTTTCAATCGCCAGTTTCAACGTTTTCACTTAATCTATCTGTACACAAGAAATAAACATTCTTTACCTCTGGAGACGAATTTGGTATCCAGTGCTGTTTCCATTGCCACAAGATTCTGCCCTTTCTGCAGCCACTCTCTCTGCAACCTTTAATTTAAATAAAACAGTTACAAAGAAAATACCATTTCCTTTAGGACAAATGTCCTAATATCCATGAAAAATCTAACATTATTGAAAAATAATTCTTTAGATTTTCAGATAAATTTTAAAAAGATATTAAAATCTGAGATAGTTAAATTGTGCATTCCTTTCTTAAAAGCTGTAGACTACCTGATTCTTATATATTCTTTTCATTTATTCTTATAAAGTCCTTTAAAGCCAAATGTTCGTTCATCATTACTTTCAAAATGCTTTTCTATGGAACCCTCTGATAAATTTCTATCTTACCTGACTTTTTCTTACAAGAGTTGGAAATCAAGGTAATTTATCTTTATCTTACACAATTTGTAGTTTTTGTTTGGTTTTTATCTTTAAAAAAAACTGTACATAAACTGTACATAAACTAGTTTTTATGTATAGTTGAAAGGCTGTCAAATGTAAACTCTGGACAAATGTTATTATAATCCAATACTGATATGTGTAACTAAAAGTATCAACAGTCACCTTATGACAGACCAGTGATAATTTGATGTTAGAAACAGCAAAAGACAATCATTATAATACTTCAGAAGTAAAACTTTTCAACCAGTATATCCAAAATACACTTAGACCATATTAATTTGCACATCCAAATTCAAACAGATCTTAGAAAACGAAAAAAAAATCGAATTAGCATTAATTCCTACTGTCAATATATATTATTAAAAATTTAAGTCCAGCTATATAACTGTTACCATTTTTACCACTGTGTGATCTTATGCAATGTACAGGAACATGGCTCTCCCCCAAAATAGTGTGAAGAATGTTGCTCTATTTAAAAAGTACACTACACATTACTTAAAGGTATGCTATATTTATCAACAAGTATTGCTATAATAATTGGTAATGAGTCCCTAATCAGAAACTCTTATTAAATTACTTAGAAAATGTGATAACACCATCATAAAAATAAGACAACCACAAATCTTTATATTTTAAATTTATACACAGAACTACATTATATAACATGAAAATAAACTCACATACTCACTATATATGATAACAAACCCCAAAATGCCTTTTGATACTGGGGATTCAACCCTGGGCCTCTAGCATGCATTCTACCATGGAGCTACATCCCCAAGCCACCCTAAATCTTTAAAGGATACATAACTCATAAATAAGGTTACCTAAAACAACTACACAAAGCACATTAAAAGACCTAAATGTTGTTTGTAAAAACATGTACTTATAACTATTACTTGTGCTTATCTTACTTAAACTTTGTTTTTACAGATACAAAGAACTCTAGATCACTTAAGCAAACAACATTAACCTGAAAAATTGATAAGCTCCCTCTTGATAAGTAGATAAATTTGAAAATCACTCGACTACTAAAATGTTGCTTCAAAAAAAGGGGGCTTTCCACCTTCAACATTATTCAGTTTATTTATATACTGAAAAAAGAGATTTAAGAAATACTAAATAAACCAAGTTGCAAAATTTAAAGCACCTAATGTTGAAGATTATTTGGAGGATGTCATCAATTCTACAAATATTTTATTTAGTTTTCATTCTTGTGGATTTATACTGAAAATTTCCTGGATTAATAATTTATCTTGAATTCATAAATGTCTACTATCTATTAGGCAGATGTCATTCAATCTTTTGGCCTTTACTACTAAGTATTTGTCAAGCAAATATGTACTTTCATAGCAACAAATTCTATGCCTAATTAAGAATCACTTCAAATCTTAGAAATTAGTAAGTCCTTACAAAATTACTTAAAGGAGAATAGGAATTAAAAGAGGGAGCTGTAACAGGTGAGAAATTACTTACTGAAATGGCACTAATTCTTCTTGGCTGAGTACAAACTATTCTGCATGCAGATCCTTTTCCTCTTTCAATGTAGTTATCCAAAATGAACTGAGTAACTTGAGTGGTTTTTCCACAACCAGTTTCACCACTTATTACTGTTACTTGATGATTATCAATTAAATTTACCAACTCCTATTTCAAAAGGGAAAATAAGGAATGTTGAGTAAATCTGAAAAGAAATTAATCAAAATCCTACCCGACTGAAAATATAAACATTTTTAACAAACATATTAATGCTTTTTTAAATTTTGTCATGTACAATGCTGGCAGTTTGGATACCTAGATCTTACAATTTTCAAGAAACAAAAAGCATCAAGCTATAAAGCAGAGAGAAGGTACTGCCGAAGAAAAACATGGATAAGAACAAAAAGAAACAGGTCATGAATTCCAAGCATAAGTGTTAACATTAAACTGAAAGCAAATCTCTTGCCTGCGTAACTACTGAAGATACCATGGAATTATAGCATAATTCATCAATATGGCTTAAAGTACTAAGCAAATTTTACACACTGCTTAAGTTATTTTCAGATTATTTCCTTTCAAATAATTAAAATAAAAACAGATTTTAAATACCTAATTAAATGGATAAACTTTAGGTGTCTAGAAAACCCCCATCTTTAGGAAGATTTTCCTTAAAAATTTTTGATGTATACTAGCATTCTGAATAGTAACATTCACTGTATTAATAAAATCTTCCTGTTACTTCAAAACAAATCATGGGTTATATTTTCAACTACAAAATAATGTTACTTGAAAACTTATGTTTTAAACATTTCTTGTCTAAACCGACCTATTTGGTAAATTGGAAAGCACTTCAAGTTTGAAATCTGAAAATACAGTTGGTAAATATAGTGAGTCCATCCTTATCCATTAGTGTTGCATCTGTGAATTCAACCAACTATAGATGGAGAATTTTTGAAAAACTAACTGCATCTATTCTGAACATTTTTTGTCATTATTCCCTAAATAATATAGTACCAACAACTATTTATAAAAACATTTATATTGCATTAGGAATTATAAGTAATCTGGAAAGTACACAAAGGATGTGTGTAGATTATATGTAAATACTGTCCCATGTTATATAAAGGGACTTGAATACTTATGGTATTCATAAAACATCCTGGCACCAATTTTTGTGGAGACCAAGAGATTACTGTACTAAGAAGTAGAATGTAATCTATTCATTCATTCAATAAATATTTACTGTATGGCTGTACAATGCCAGGAGTTTCGCAGTATATAATGTTTAGAGTAAAGAAATACAGAATAAACAAAACAGACCCAGTTCTGAAGAACTTACACTGGACTAGGAGGGGAAGACAGTCAGGTAGTAATAAGTGCTAGGAAAAGTAAAAGAAAAATAAATAAGGGTGGGAGGACAGAGAAGGATGGGGTACTTCTTCATTCTATATAAGGTAAATGTGTTATGAAGCTTAACAATTAAAGTAAGTAATGCCTTCATTTTAACTAAAGTGCTTAGTCTTGCATTAAGATCAGGGTATTTATCCAAAGGAAATTATACAAAAAAATTCTATTTTTTTTAACTCCAAAGATTTCAATTGTAGATATGATAAATTTCTAAAAAAACTATTTCATTATCATTTTCCTTTAATCCTGCAAAAATTTTAAAAAATTACTTCCCTTTAGAAGGTTCATTAACATATTTTTCAACATATAGCTATTTTAAAAAAATTGTACTCATGCTACAAATCAAATAGTATAAAGTATTTTACCTTTTGCATTCCATATGAAGGCAGCTTTTCCCTGAAATGCTGAAATTGTAAGAAAAAGTAATTTTTATAAAAGCAATGTATTCAAATTGGAACCACAGTAATAACATAACCTAACCAAATGTGCTAGAATCCAAAAGTATTTTTATTATAACTTGTGTGAGATATTGTAACTTATTTAATTCTCAAATAACCTTCTGATTTATACATTCATCTCAGATTTGATCTGAACATCACATTCTTTTTTCTACTCATCAGTAAACTGTTCACTAATGCAGTAGGCTCTTGATCTGATTTAAAGATTGTTTTAGGGTAGATGCCTCTGAGTGTAAAAGAAAACTTAAAAGAAGGAATATACAGTCATTTCAGAACTGTGTTCTTAGTTAATTCAAACACATCCTGAATGCCTCAAAGGTTTTATTTTATAGGGCTGCCACATCTTTTTATTAAAAAAACACAAACAGCAATTTGACACAATAAGATACTGAACAAATTTACAATTTGCTGGATTACAACTGAAATACTAAAAAGGAAGTGACTGATTCTTTCCTATATTTTCTTTTACTATGAGACAATTTCTGGCTAATTCTGAAAGTTTTTATAGAATCTTATATCCTACTACATAAAAACACTAAGAAAGTAGTATTAAGATTTACATTTAACTAGAGACAGCATATGACATGAACCTCCAGTGGCATAAAAATAAGTGTTTTAACACTCTCTTAATAAAAGAAACTTGATTTTAAAATAAATAAAATCAAAATTAGAATTGCCATAGGTAATTAATTACTCCCACACTTGATATAGTCAAGTAATCCTTCCCAGTAGCATAAAAATGACAATGTGATGATTTAAAGTGACTTCAGTGAAGTAATAAGTGACCACTTTTTTGCTGTAGTAATTAAAAAAAATTTCTTGAAGTAACATCTGAAAGTATTAATACCCATTGCATCAAATGTAACCATCTTAATATGTAAGCATGTCCACATTACCCCACTGCACTTCAAACAAGAAATATCCAGATTTGCTTCCCATGTATGTGAATCCTGCTAAAATAGAGAGATACGGCCCACTATTCTTTCCCAAGGCCACCAAATCTTCTGTCTTAAATTTTGGCTATGGCCAAGATACGAGATGTGATTATAAGCAGTGTGAAGAAAGGGAATGTCTTATTACTCTTCAGAAGATAAGCATAACTAGCATATAGCAAGTAGAAAGTTAATGCTATTTATACAAACCATAAAATAAAGAAACACAGTTCTTTGAGAATCCTTAATTTTTTGTATACATTAAGCCTTTACAAATTGTCTGGGAAATAAAGACAAATTGTTTTTACGTTTTATGCATTTCTTCTTTCTGTTTCAGATCAATTTTCAGTCTTTAAGAACATTTGAGTTCTGTCCACCATACAATAGAAAGCGAGATAACAACCAACTTTCCTTGTTCGTAAGTAAGTCTACAGAAGCAGCTAATCTTTTAGCAACAATATTTTGAATTAATTCACCTCAAAATCTTCTCCATCTCCTTAAATCGTATTTTAATCTCATAGGTATCAAAGAGTTACATGATTTGGCTCACGGACAATCACAGCTTTCAAAAAATTCAATTTTTATCAAAGAAAAATCAATGACTTGATCCTGTCTTTCTTACAGGAGATAGCTGCCTTTCTCAAAAAATGACACATTATTTGCATAAAGATATGTTCCTCAAAATTCCCTCAATATTATATATATTCACATATACATACATACACATATATTTTATTACATCTATCTCTAGAATACCCACAAAGCATACATTTGTGTGTGTGTGTGTGTGTGTGTGTGTGTGTGTGTATGTGTGTGGTGTGCTGGGGATGGAACCCAGTGCCTTGTGCATGTGAGGCAAGCACTCTACAACTGAGCTATATCCTCAGCCCCAAAGAGTACAATTTTATAATTATAAGAGACCTTGAAATGTCTTGCCTAGTATGAAAAGAAAATATTAGAATATTTCTTCTTTCAATATTTCAGTTCTTGTCATAGTTTTATATTTAAAATGTTGGTTAATATTCCATACATCACAAAATTTTTTTCATTTATACAAGGAGATGATTAAATGATCTGAAAACTTCATAATTCTAATCACCTTCACTAAACAGACCTAAGAAGTTAAGAGTGATTTTGTTTTCACTGGCATTAGCATTTCTTAAACATTTCTTCTCACCACACAAGCTTCTGCAGATGAGATAGGAAATTGCAGGTTATATGTAGTAATTTTTGTTCCCAATGTTTCTTTTTACTACTTGAAAAGCAAAAGATTCCCAGAGAATGGTTTCTTGAGAAATCTCACATATCTACATTGTGCAGCCTATTTTTAACCATTTCTCTCATGTCTAAGGAGAGATCAAAAAGTAAAACTTCTTTCCACATCTTGCTTTCTATTACCTGCATTTCAATATAACGAGGGTCAGTTTTTTTCTTTTGTAAATCCTCCAGTAACTTTTGGTCTAAGGTTCCATCTGGTTCATTTTCTTGTAAGAGATACTCAGAATCTTGGTCAATGTATGATTTGTCCCTGATCCTACATGTCTTTTTATCTTGGTTTTTCACTTTCTTTTCCTGGCTGTCAAGTTTCTTCTCTGAGCTTGGTTTTGTCTTATCAGAAACTTCAGTACCATATCTACTTTGACAAAATAAAGAGTAAAAACAGGTCAGATGAAAAGACACTCAAGTCCTGGAACAAAACATAATAATGTGCTGTCTAAATATTTCAAAAATCACCAAAACTTAAAGCTTATATTTTTGCTCTATAAAGCAGTAATGAAATATACTTAGATTCCTGTATAAATTCAGATTTTTCCTCCTTTAAAACAGATACTGTCAGATGAGTTATTCTTTGTGACAATTAAAAACAAAAATCCACAAGTTATTCTTCCATAGCAATTTTTTTTCTGATTTTTATGGACTTGCTGTATTTCATAACTTCATTTTCTTCCTTTCTGAGCTACAAATGGGATACATTATACAGTCTCTGAAATACTTCTAAGTTTTCCTCTCAATGATTTAGTTTTTTCAAATTTCTAAAACACAAGCAATTTAACTTTATGCAGACCTCCCCCACAGAAGAATTAAGAAAATACAAAATTGATGCACAGGAAATGCTAGTACATCTCATATCTATACACACTATGCATTCCCACTGCATGGGTTTCCTATGGGAATAAGCCATCTAATATTTTTCCTCAAAATCTGCCTAATTAACATAAGAAAAATGAATTACTTCAAGAGTAAATTCTACTTATTGAAGAGCCTAATGATATTATATTTATTATCACTATTTTCCAGCCTATGCTATAAAAGAAGTGTTACTCTTTGCCCTTTTTTTTTAAAGAATGCTCTTTGTTTTACCCATGATCCTCAGGCGCAAACCAGGATATCTCTGCTTCTGAATCTTTATCATTCTTTGCTTGGACAGAATTTAGCAGCTGCACAATTTGCTCTTCTCGTCGTTCATCCATGTGTACCACAGCTCTCTATTTTGTGCAATGGAAAGAGTGTCTTTATCAATGTAAGAAAGCATGCGCAAAACCATTTGATAACTAAAAAAAAAAATAAAGGCAAAATAACATATGTTCAACAAACACATAAAAAAAAGTAAATTATCCATACATGTCCTCTAGCCCAACCCTACTTCCTAGACCTAGTTAATGTTAACATTTTAAATCTATCTTTAGAGACCTTTTCTTACCATCTAGTTTTAGAAATAGCTGTAAATATGACTGGGAAAGAAAGCATATTTGTATGCTTCCTCTCATGTACATATGATAGATATTTTCCTGTTTTAAATTTTCATTTATTAAATTCTAAACGTCCTATCTTAAAAAAAAAAAAAAAGCTGAACACTGGGAAACAATATTTTGGGTGTAATGAGCATCTGAAATTTCTCACACTAAAACAAATATAACTGGGAAGTAAGAAGGCTGATCTCCAAGAGGGACTAAATAAAATTGATAAGTACTAATGGAGATGACAAATGCAGTTGTTTCAGAAAACTAAATAAAACACCAACTTTGACAAAGATAAGATCCTTGGTAAGCCATGAAAACTTTTAGAAACCTTAAGTATGCATCTAAGAAATTATAGGCCAAGGTAAAAGAATGAATGCCAAACCCAATTTTTGGTGGCAGTCAAAGGATGAGCTAAGCTTGAATTTTAGGCAATGAAGAACTAGACAACTTTAGATAATTAAGAACAACAGTGACGTTTCCTAACTACAGTAATCATTAGGCAGATGGAAATATGAACCTTGATCTCTGGAGAGATTTTATGTTTTTAAAGTCATGATATAAATTTTGGAGTGCTCAGCAAAAGGCCAGGAATTGAAATTACACAGATACACGAATTTTCTTAATTTAGGAAAAAACACCATCTCCATAGAGATAAGGAAGAACTTTGTGACAAAGTCTGGCATTGGTGGGTGGCTAAAGCAGAAAAACAAATCAGTACCTGAACATCAAACTTCTTAAAAAACAAACAAACAAAAAACCCTCTCTTGAATCCTTCCACCCCAGAAACCACTGCATTATTTTGCTTCCACCACAGTAAAACTGTCGGGAAACACTCCCCTTCTCATCTTTCCTTCTCTGGCCCCACTGCAATCAGGCTGCAATCCCTCCACTAAGAGAGGCGATCTCACCATGGTTGCCCATGACCTTGTTAACCAATCTAAGACATTCTCAACTCTCACCTCAGGCCTATGCAGTCTTGCCACTGTTAGTTCTTCTTTCATATACTCTTCTCTCAAATACTGCTCCTGGATTCCAAAATATTGCCCACCTCCTCATTTCTTCACTTCTCTGACTGCTCTAACCTGGATTCTTTTGCATCCTTCTCTTCCTTGGACCATCTCCTAAATATTTGTGTTCTGTATTTTACAGCCTGAGTGCTCTACAGACCAAAAGCACTGCCATCATCTGGGAGTCTATCAGGAAGGCAAAATCTCTGGCTCCATACCAGTCCTACTTTTTAACAAGGCAGGTAGTTCCTATGCACATTCAAGCTGGAGACACCAACTGTTTACAGAATTCAGGCTTGGGTCCATT
The DNA here is from genome assembly GCF_045843805.1 of Urocitellus parryii. Taxonomy (NCBI): domain Eukaryota; kingdom Metazoa; phylum Chordata; class Mammalia; order Rodentia; family Sciuridae; genus Urocitellus; species Urocitellus parryii. Next base: position 116,195,529 of record NC_135532.1, on the reverse strand, counting down.
CCTTTTCTCAATATTTACTCTCACCCTTCAACTACCACATGTGGACCCATGACCAATCAAATGCTTACCTCTGGTCTAGAATTCTCTAAGCATCAAATGCATTCTGAAATCCTCTTTTGTATGCCCCCATACAGTATCAAATTCACAGTGTCCTTAGCTGAGCCCACCATCTTCCTCCAACAAGCCTGATATCTATATAGTCATAAAAGTGTCATCCATTAGGATGCTGTTCTCATCCTTCCAAATTAAAAAAATAATAATACAAAATCATTCAGTGTATCTGCTAAATCATTTCAATATGTCCATTTCTACTTCCAGTAATTCTAATCAAGCTACCAATCCTTATCTTAATTAGTACAAGGGATACTTAACTGGTCTCCCTACCCCAGGATTACCTCTCTTCAATCCTACATTGCTGAGTGAATTTAAAAAATTTAAAATCCAATCATTTCATTTTTTTTTAATCTCGTGTTTCAATGTATTTCCCAGGTTCTAGGAAAAGTCAATAAATTTCAAGTTCTGGACTAGAAAAATATAAGTCCAGAACTTTTCAAGCTAGTGTTTGTACAATTTTATTAAAGAATCATGATTTGCATTAATGTATTAATTTAAAAATGCAGAAAAAGTGCAAAAACAAAAACACAACAACAACAAAAACAGAACAATGTGCAGATAATTATTACTTTGTGAAATTTTTGGTTTAAGTATGTTCTGAATTTTAAATTGTAACACATTTCTTTTTGTGTAAAGTGACACACAAGTTTGAAATTCACTATTCTACCCACCAAACTCTAAGTTCCAGGTTCTTATCGTTCAGTTCTTTGAACATGTTTTTCCTGATCTCTATGCATGCTGTGGCACATACTTCTGCCTCAGTCCAAAAATCCTTACCAAACTCCTGAATCCTGAACACAGAGATAAATACACTTTGCTATAGCTCAGGTTTCAGCTTAAGGATTACTGCTTCTCCAAAATCTTCTAAAAGCTCTAAGTCAAAAGATAACCCATACTGTCCATAACTTAATACTTTAACACTGCACTTTGTCCATACCCCCTAACAATCCCTCTGGTAAATATGTTCTACACCTTATTAACACCAGGCTTAAGACAATATCTCAAATTAAGTCCTCCATGAACATCTATTGAAAGAACTGTAAGACTATTAGCAGAATGCTTTTACTTTACAATTACATGGGTTATTTTAAAAGTAAAAGCTATGGGAACTCTAATGAGGAAGCAATCATACCAGGTTGAAGGCAGTCAAAGGAAAAGTTAGAATACACCAACTAAAAAGTATTCATATTTCAAGAATATACACACATTTCTGACAGCAGAATGATGTGTAATAATAAGAAGCAAAAATAAAATACATTTACAAAGTCTATAATTACTTCAAATTGGAGACATGGTCTCAGAAAGATAAGCACAGAGAGGGAAACCTGATATGTTGAAGCCAGAATCACGAAGATTCCCAGAAAACATGCTAAGAAGCATCAAAATGTATTAAAATGAGACAGAAATGACTTAGCTTCAGATCTCAAGTTGCAAGCAAGAGAATGAGACAATGAAATTAGCAAATCTTTCCTTTTAAAAGATCACAATAGTGGTTTAATAGGTCAGTTTAATAGCGTGTAGGAGTAGAAGCTATAAGACTAGTTAGGAGTCTATGAACAGAAAACAAAAAGTGGTCTGATCTATGGTAATTGTTATAGAGATAATTGGTTGGATCTAGGATGCATTAAAGCTGCAGAGCAGATAGATTTGCTAGAATTAGCAGAATGAAAGACACATACCATTTGGCTATAAGTAAATAAACAGTAGTGAGATTTATTAAAATGGAGGTTTGAGGATGGAGCTAAATATCAAGAATTCCACTCATAATATTTTCATGTGAAAATAAAAATCAATATTTTTCCTTATTTAACTTTTCATCTGTTTAGGTCTATTTTTTCCAACTACACTATAAAATCCTTAAATATTGCTGTCTTTAGAGCCCCATAGTAACGTGTAAAACCTTGTTTGAAAAGAGGTTAATAAAAGTTAAATTACTGTGTACATAATTTTAGTTATGACTTAATTCCATTACTTTTCCAATTTCAATATGGCTTATGTGTTTCTCTGGATTTTCAAAAAAGTTTATTCCAGGAACAATTAGCTTTTTTTTTTTAAGATAAAAATGTGATAAGTTGTGAAGACAAAGCCCCAGAATCATTTCAATGAAAATGACATAAAGAAAAATAGTTCAAAAGATGATTTAATTACACTTTGTATCTAATATAAAAGATGCTTTCCATCAAGTCACTAAAAGTTGTTTTAAGGCCTATATTAAGCCAACTTTTGTTTAATGAAAAAAATCATGTTTTTATTAGAATAGACACTCAGGAAACTTGATATTTCCTATAGTGCTGGTCTTCAAAACAGTAAACTCTTTAAAAAAAAAAAAAAACTTAAGCCAAATCATATATCCTACTTCTTTCACTTCTAGATGCCTAAATTTCCTTCTTAAAGAGGAGCAGCTGATCAGAAATTTCCCCACCCCAACATAAAAACAAAATCTCTGGGTTCATAGCTAGTTTTAAAGCTGACGAAAACAGCGGGACAATTTCCCTGAACCACCTACATTCTAAACAGCGCATGGCACTTTCGTCCTACGCAAATGTAGCTAAAACGCACAAGGTCGCGACTCCAGACTGAGCCAGGAAAAGCCCTGGACCACAGTGCACAAAGCGCCGCATGCAGAGAACCTGCGCGCACGTGCTCAGCCGGCCCCGCCCACCCGTCCGCCGTGGCTGACGTCACTGCGACGTACGACCCAGCGGTCCGGCGCGTCGCGAGACCTGCCCACCCCGCACTCGGTGTACCTCCTGCCTCTCGGCATCCTTGTTCTTCTGCGTCTGCTTTTTCGCGTACCACAGGCCAATCTCGCGGCCCTTCAGGTGCGCGGGATGCCGGCCGCGGCCGCCCCGCCCTCCCCCACTACCCCCAGGTCCTCTGCTTCCCCCGCGGCCCCCGCCGTAGCCCCCGCCAGAGCTTCGGGATCCCCCGTCGCGGCTCCAGTTCTGGTGGGAGTCATAGCTCATTGTCCCGGCGGGACGCAACGGGTGAAGAGCCGCAACCGCTGGAAATGGCGTCCAGTCCCGGAAGCGGATGTGCGTCCACTTCCGTTCTTGCGCCGGCGCAGGGGGCGGGCCGCTGGCGTCACAGCCAGGCGTTTCCGGTGACGCCAGGCGGCTGCTGGCTGGTTCACGTGGTACCTGCTGAAGGGATTGTGCTCGAGTCCTGCGTGGATTCTGGAGACTACTTGTTATGGTCTGAGTCTAATCAATGTTATAGATTGTAGGTATAAGATGTTGTTAAGCAGAGTAAGTAAGATCAGATAAAGTAGGATAATAGAAATGGGCACTACAAGGTGAGCAAACTGCCCTGGTAATAAGTTAGATGTGAGCATAGAACAGACCTTCATCAGGCAGGAATGGGCCCAGTTATGGGAAGATGCCTCAAGAAGCACTGTAAGTCCGAATTCAAATCACAAGAGAGCTTTATTTACTTGGCCAGGGATTGTCACTCACTGCAGAGACTCAAGCTCTATGGGAGGACAGCAGCTTTCTGGTCCATCCAAGGAGAATATAAGCACAAGAACCACACCTCAGTGACTTGCTTATTGTCGTGTAAGGTAACCAATCATAGACTTAATTACTAAATTAAAACATTAATAAGTGGGACCTGTGGGCTCTAGGCAGGAATGGAATTTTCCAATCAGCAAGTGAGAAACTGATGTGACATCATTTTTTAAAATAAATAAATAAGAGCAGCTTCTACCTCAAGGCCTGTCCTAAGGAAGGGGGCGTGACCCTTGCCTTGGAAAAACCCATAGAGCACTCCTAAGCACATACCCACCCTGCTGAGTTGTTTGTCTGTAAATAACAGGAGAGGTCTGCAGCACCAGGTGTCCCTGACTCAGGCTAGGTGAGGCCCCATAGCAACCCCCCCTAGCAACCTCCAATCAGCATGAGACAGGGAAAATACCTGGAATGCCAGATGACCCCCAAGTAGTTTATGGTGGTTGATAACATGTTGGGAAACCATGTAGTTTAGCATGCCTTCTGGCCTAAACCAATCAGTTCAAAGGAATCCCCCTATTGTAGTAACCAATCACACCTACCCAACTTGTTCCCGCCATAGAATGTGCTAATCAATGTTAAGAGTTGTTGTTTGATTTTCCCCTAGTATGGAATGATTTGCTGTGTGATACTTGCTGTGTGATGTTGTGACGCATAGAGTATCCCCCCTAAACCTATAAAATCTCAACTGAGCAAAGGACCGGGACTCACTCCCTTGGTACGGCTGCATCAAGAATGGTTGTGAGTCCAGGCTCCAGCTTGCAATAAAAACCTCTTGTGTGATTGCATCGGATTCGGCTCCTGCAGGTCTATTGGAGTCCCACGAATCTGGCATAACACAAGCAAGCGATAAAACAGAAGCAAAAAAAAAAAAAAGCATTAGCTTTGCAGTTCAGTTGACCACAGTCCTGGGTTCAAGCAGGTGTTAGACAGTCGCATCCTGAATTTGGGTCAGGGTGGGGGGGGGTGAGAATTTACTTCAAAGTCATGTAGACCAACAAGGGCATTCAAACCCAGGACATAGCTCACTAGGACCACCTCTGCATCCTGAGTAGGGTACAATTTGTGGGGTACAAAGTGCAGAAAGAAAATTTTTTAATAAGAAAATAGCTTTAATTCCAGTTTCTCAGAAACAGCTGTTTTAACAATTTTTATAATAAAGAAGGCAGCAAAATGAAGTCTTAGGCTTGTCTGTGACAGTTCTTGCTTTATAATTGTCTTATCTCATTTATCAAAATCATATCTATAATCTATATCTTTTGCTAATCTATAACCTATAACTTACACTCTTATTGATTGTATTTATCAGATCACACTACAACATCCAAGTAATGGTATAATCATGTAACCATAAGACATAGGATGTAAGCCCCAAAAAACAAGATCTAAAACACTATGAGGTTTAGATAAGTAGGCCAGTGATTGTAGATAAGTACAGGCTAACAGGCTAACATGGTATGAATAAGGTTAAGTCAATGTAGCCATAGTAACCCCTCTATGAACTTGTTATGTAAGCGTTTTTAAAGATTAATTAATTTTTAATTAATTAAAAATTAAATTAATTAAAATTTTAAAAATTGTTTGTACTTCATGTGCTTGCCCACCAATGTACCTGAACCAAGGATGTATGCCCACAAATGTGGTCAAACTCAGCATGTGGTTGTCTGTTTTTATTTTGCTAACTGCTTTCTCAGCCCCTGTATTCGGCTTGCTTGCAACTTGCAGAGTCCATAGAATGTGGTTTTCTTCCTTAAATACTCTGGCCACAGACAGCATGAGGTTGTTCTCCCTTAGGGTCCCTTGGACTCTGTGAGGGACAGTCTTTGGTCAGATAATAAAAATTCTTAAATTGGCTTTTAATTTGGACTTAAGAGTGTTTTCTGAGCGGGCACCCCATAACATTCTTGAGTTTGTTTCCAACATCAATTCAAGCAGAAAAACCTGTGATTCAGTACGTGGTACTAAAAGTGAAGAAATGAGTTCATCATCTGTCACGAACAGCCTGGACCGCATTTACGTATGTAATTAATTTTACACTTCATCAAAGCACTATCTTTATTTGCCACCTTTTTCCAGTAGTCTAACAGCAGCATGTGTACCCACCTTCAGTGCATGGCACTTGGGAACGTAAATGAACAGCACTTTTAAGATCTGGACACTCACTTGAAATCATATACTATCAACCAGGACACTGGGGATTGGTACAAACTATTCTGGACTGATAGATTGGCCCACACAGGCTTTCTGCTTACTGGAGAATATCCAGTTCATTCATAAGTCTAACTGATCCACAAGTGCTGGAGATACCCACTGAACAAGGCAAGTGTGATGAGCTTTCATTTCTTAGTGTTGAGTGGAAGGTATGGGCAGAAACCATTGTGCTATGAACTAAAGGAAAATGCTGTAGGCCATCCAGAAGGCCAGATCACTCTGCTCAGTACTGAATAGATGATATTTGAGTTCCTGAAGTCTTATCTATCCCCAAACTGAGTCTCAAAAGAACTTAAGAGAGCTCAGTTGTTGTAAATCCCTTGGCTAAGAAAGGAACCAGAAAAGACCAGAGTCTCATTGTTGTAGAGCTGAGATTTTCTGAGAAACTGGCAGCTTGAAGACAACCCCTTCTTCAAACCCTGAATCTTATGATCAATTCAGAAAGATTTCAGACCTGCTACTCAGAGTATTAGGAATGAGTTTATTGAAGAAATAGGTGAAGAGGACACTTAAGGAAAATAGTGGATACTCTCAGAGAGGAGGACAGCATGCCTCTCCTGCACTCCAATTTTACTGGGGATCTCAGAGAAGTTTCCAGAGAGTCCCGCCCAGGACCACCTCTTGGCTTTTGGCTGATAGCAGCATGACATCAGGTTGTCAAGTACCCACTGCCATGGCAACACTAGGTCATCTTGGCCCATGCTGACCAGTTTTAATTGGAGTCTTAACCTACATTCTTACATATTATATTATTGGGAAAAATTATCCCTAGCTTCCTGAGTTTCAGGATCTGGTCACAAGAGTCTCCTGGGTTTCTCCCATTGGGTTGGGGCTGCATTTTCTCCTGCAGATTAGTTTGCTGAGGAATGTGACCTGTCCTGTCTACTTAGGCCAGACCAGGCTACAGGTAAAGTGCTTCTTGGAAAAGAAAGCATGTGGGGATCAGCACAATGTTTTATAGAATTATTGTCTTAATCTCATGTTCCCATATTTGCATCTGTCTGTCCCCAAACATCACTAGAGACTAGGAGTCAATACTGCCTAAGTATAAAACTATCATAGCTCTCATCTATCCTGTGGACCCTTTTATCCTCCCTAAAATTATTCATTTTCCCTAAAGTGTCCTTCTTTCCTTTCCCCTCCCTTATCAGACAGGAAGAAGTTGGCCCACTTTATGCATGTTTTCACTTTACCTGTGGTCAACTATAGTCTAAAAATATCAAAATAGAAAATTCCAGATAAACAGTTCTTGAGTTTTAAATTGTATGATGGTCTTACCAAAATGCTGGAATCTCTTACTGTTCTACTCTGTCCTGCTGGGAATATGAGTCACCACTGTGAAGTATCCACATAGTGTAGGCTGCCGGCCCTGTACTTAGTTAATTGATCCAGCGTGGTGGTATTGGAGTGCTTGTGTTCATGTAACCTTTTGTTTTGTTTTGTTTTTTACTTAATAATGGCCCCCCAAAGTGTAAGAGTAGTGCTTCTGGCACTTCAGATATGCCAAAAAAGAAGCCATAAATGAAAAGATGAAAGTTCTCAGCTTAATCAGAGAAGGGAAAAAAAATCTTGTTGAGGTTGCTGAGCTATATGGTAAGAACAAATCTGTCTCTAAAATTGTGAAGAAGGAAAAAGAAACTCATGCTAATTTTGCTGTTGCACCTCATACTACAAAAATTACAGCCACAGTGCAGAATATGTGCTTAGTTAAGATGGAAAAGTGGTTGTGTTTTAGGTGAAGGACATGCACAGAAAACATGTTCCTGTTGACAGCAACAGGCTGTACCCAAAAGCACCCTGTCTGGCTTCAGCTAACAATGTGGGAGTGTTTCATCTCAACATCATTAGAAAGGTAAGTTCAGAATAATGAGATAGACTAAGAGGGGAAAGAAAGAGAAGAGAGATACCACATTCATATCACTTTTATTATAGTATATTTCATAATTATTTTATTAGTAATTAATGTTAATAACTTAATTACCTAATTTATGAATTAAATGTTATCATAAATATGTTTGGGTAGGTAAAACATTCTTTATCTTGACATGGTGACATTTGGGTCTGATATTTATGAAGGTCTAGGAGTAGGTTTATTGTTCCCTTTGGAAGATAAAACCCTTATTTGACCCCTGCCTCCACTTGGAGATAAGGGGGGATAGGAAGACATGGTGATGAATGTGACCCTAGCTCTGTATAGATTATAAAAGTATGGATATTTGTGAGGAAGGGAAAAGGGGGAAAAAGGGAGAAAATGTTTCTGTGTCATATCAGGAAGAATATGGAAAAACTTTTTAAATAAATTAGTAGATTCCCATGTTCAATTTTGGAACAAACTGGACATTTTAATTACCTTGAAAATGAATTTGTAGAGAACAGCTCTTCCTAACTATAACTGGTACAGTAAAATCATAACTAACTTAAAATCAGCTGGGCAAAGAAATTGACCGATTTAAAAAGTATTACTATTGTTTTTACTAATTTGTTCTCCAAGTTCCCTCCTTGCTAGGCAAAAAGGGAATAGTGAGAGCCTCTTAAAATTGCTAGCTAATATTTGTCGATTTCTTTAAACCAATCTTTTTGTTGTCATTACTGTTTTTGTTTTTGTTTTTTGTACTGGGGACCAAACCCAGGGGCACCTTACCACTGAACTACATTCCCAGCCTTTTTATTTTTCATTTTGAGACATGGTCTTGCTAAGTTGCTGAGGGCCTCCCTAAGTTGCTGAGACTGGCTTTGAACTTGCAGTCCTCTGCCTCAGCCTCTTGAGCTGTGGGATTACAGGTATGTGCTACTGCACCCAGCCTCTTTAGGACAGTCTTGTTTCAGGTAATTTTGAAGTTCCACTTCCTATTAGGCTTTTTTCTCTCTGTTCCCTTTCTCTAAGATGGGGCATGATTGAGATGTCTGGCATCCCTGGCCCTGTCATTGACTGCTCTTCTGAGGCTGCTGGTTTGATCTGGTGCTTTGGCCTGTGCTCATTAATGAAGTTTCTGCTAATGTACTCATACCCATCATTACCTGGTGGTTGGCCCTAGCTAATTTAGTCTTGCTTCAGGAGTTGTGTCCTGGGCCCCCTGCAGTGGGCTTTCCCTTCCAGTTGGTTCACTGGCAGGTAGTCCACCTGAGACTTTCAGCTTCTGGCTCACTTTGCTTCATCTCAGCAGTCTCTCTGGCAAAAACACTAGCTAAATCATCACCTGCCTCCTCATCTCTTGAGCAGTAAGCAGCAGCATCTGCATCTCTTCTAAGCTACGTGTGTGGGGAGGAAGGTTCTAAAGTGCAGTTACAAGTATTTTTTTTGGTACAGTGAGCCACCTGAAAATTTGGTGTAAAAACAATCATTATGCTTATGTAGTTCATGCATTAGGAATTTGGACAAGGCATAGAGAAGAAAGTTTTTCCTTGCTGCAAGACGGGTGGTATCTCTTCTGGAAGGCTTACTAGTTTGCATCTAGAATCATTTGGAGGCATCTTCCCTGGAATATCTGCTGGTGGCTGCAGGCTTTGGTTGGAGCTTGGTTGGCTGTGGGCTGGGAGGCCTCCTTGTAGCCCCTCCCTTGGCTTCCCTGTGTGACCTCCTTTGAGCCTTGCAGCATGACAGCTGGGTTCTAAGAGCAGGTGTCACAAAGCAAGGAAGAAATGTTTGGCATTAACTAACCTCAGAAGTCACACAGCATTTTACTAGTTGAGACGGTTACAGATGTCCATCTGCGACCACATCTGGAATAAGACCCAAGGTCCATACCTAGCCTACAGGGTGCTACTGACCTGCCTTTCCCTTCCTCACCAGTCTGCCTCCACCTGCCTTCACTCTCTCCCTCTCTCACTTATCTATATTTGTGTTGACCTCCTGGATGGTTCCACAGCATCCACAAGCACCCTCCTGCTTCCAGAAACTTGTGGCTCTCTTTGCTGGGCTAGGATTTCCTGAGAGAATCACAGTATGCATCCTATTTTGAGTCTCTTATTCATGAACCTTTCCTGACTGAATTATTAGAAAATGCTCTCAGTATTTTCCTTTACTCTTAATTTTTTTCCTCAGCACTTACTACCTGATTCTGCTTTTAGTTGGTCTCCTTGGTACTTAACACATGCATGCATGTTCACATGCATACACACATACACATTCACTACTCATGATGGTGTTATATCCAAATAAATCCATCAGAAATTGAGTGTATCCTAAGCTGAAAATGTGTTTGATGCTCCTAACTTGCCAAAAGTCATAGCTTAGCAACACGACCCTCCAAGTCCCGTTGTCTGCCTGAGGATCCTGGGCTAACTGGGCACTCCAGCGCAGTGATGTCTCCCAGCTTCTCAAGAGATTAACCTACCATGTTTCACTAGCTTGGAGAAAGGTCAGAAAATTGGAAGTATAGTTTCTGCTGAATGTGTATGGATTTTGCTTATTTTTCATAAAGTCAAAATTTTTAAATGGGATCACTATATGTTGGTACCATTTATATATGTATATATGTAATGTGTAGTAAAGAACCTGATCTTATCCAGAGAGATGTAGTCTCTAATGCCCTGTAATGTCATGCTTGATCAGGCTGTCTTTGAGGGCCTTGGCCCAGACAGACAGTAATAATGTGATTGATAGTGTGGGCTTTGGGGCTTTGATAGTGCTGGCTTGACCTCCAAAGGGGCTGGAAACTAGCGTCAGTCTGGTGAGTAGTCCATCATGCTTACCTCTGCCCCTACTGTGATGAAACCCATTAAAGACACTGGACTCAGTTTCAGAAGGCTTTCCTGGTTGGCAATATTCTGCATATGTTGTCACACACCGATGCCAGGGAAGTATTGCTGTCCATGACACCACAGGAAAAGTGCAACGCAGATTCCACACTTAGTTTTCCTGGATTCTGCTCTATATACTTCTAACCTTGGCAGATTTCAATTTGTAATCTTTTTCCCATAATAAACCATAACCATGAATGTAGTTTCACATGAGTTCTATGACTCCATCAAGTGAATATGCAAACAGAACCCTGTGAACTTGCAGTTGTGTCAAGAGGGAGGCAGTCTTATATGGTCTGTGTTCACCAACTGCAGTTTCTTGACTCACAGAATATGTATATTTATGAATGTATTTTGTTTTTCTTCCTAGTTACAATTCCAAGTAACTAGAATAATTTGTAATGTGTGGTAGTCATCTATTGTAATGAAGAAATGAATGGAATTAATGGAAAAGTACAGAAAGTAAGAGGAAATCTGTGAAATCCAACCCTGTAGAATCATGTTAAGAAAGCCTCCAAGAGATGCATAACCAAGTTCTCCTTTATTATATTCTGAGAAATTCTGTCTTCAGAATGAGTTGTCTCTGACAGTCACAACTTTTGGAAGTTTGGAAGATTATGTGTTTTTATTATTCGAGAGGTGTAGGAATTATGTTTGCAGTTTGTAAGTGTCGCCACCAGATGGTGACATTTTTATTAGATAGCAAGTTGTTTTTATCCTCAGATACATCAATTTATGGAGAAAAGAGATAAGCTATCCAAAGTACTTCCTAATAAGAGCAACTATGTGATCATATTTTACAAGAGTAAGAGATCGGAATATATCACAAGATATCAGTAAGGGTAGTTCCTGTGCCAGGAACTAGATCATTAGAATCACTCTAAGGAGTAAACAAGCCTGAACAGACTGTGTAGTAAACTTCCCTCTCCACTGTCCATGTGGGTCTGGAGGAGCCACATGTGCTTGTTCACAGATCTGCCTGGTCTTTCTTGCAGACCCAGCCGCTGTTGGTTTAGGGGTCGAGGTGTCACAGCTTAACCCTATGCTGTGATGAGCAGGTTTCTTTGGGCTACATCATCCCAATACTGCTGCATACAGCAGAATTTTGAAATGTGCCTCTTGTGTCATTCAGTACCAAGGGATGTTCAGGGTATATCCTAGTGGGTTTCGTTTTCTCAGTCCCCAGCTGTGTTCTTCTCCAGTGAAAAGAATGTGGAAGACAGCAGGGAAGTGGGTGCTGTCTTCTAGCCCAGTTCCTCTACTCTTCTGACCTGATTTCTATCGTCTTTCCACTCACTGTGCCCAGCTAAAAGGGGTTTGTTTGCATTCTTTACTGTCTTTTCAGTTTTATTATGATCCTGTTTCTAATTTCCTTGTTGCCCAAAACTGCATTTTTAAGTAGCAGTATCATATACCTCTTCTTTAGAAAATGATATGTCTACATTTATCAGTCTGTCTTTTAAGCATTATTGGAATATTCCATTAACCTTTATTTTTAAAAGACATTTGATATTAATGATTGATAACATTAGACTGATTTGACATTTGTCATTGTGTTAAAATTTGAATTTATAGGTATGCCTTATTTGAGACTTGATTGCAAACATTACTAATGGCATTGCATTTGCTTCCCAAATTTAGATAACGAGATATTGAGTAGTTATGTAAAACATGGAGAAAGTCCACTGAGATCATCATTTTGAAAATTATTTTTTCTTGGTGGCAAAAAATGCCTTCTAAAAATGAAGTCATCTGAAAGCCCATTTGAATCAGTTTGGGATTTCAGTTTGGTATAATTAAATCACCAAAACGAGCTGTTCCAGGGAACAATTCACTCAATCTATAAGTTAATAAATGAGATGTGAGTGAGGTGGGCCACAAAAATATCATTTCAGTAATTTTGGGAAGTATTTATGTGATATATTTAATATCCACATACAGAAGAGAAGAATAAAGCAGTTTGAAGAAAAATTACTTCATAATGTTTGAAATATACATCATAATAAACTGACAAAGGAGATTTTGCAACTTAATGTATTTTGAAATTAATCTTGAAAAGTCTACCTTACAGTCATTTAATAGAACATATTTTGAATCATTTCTTTGGGAAAACATATCTTTGGGGAAGAAAGAAAACAGTGCTTCAACTTAAAGTAATATTTGAAATAAAACTGTGCTTCAAGAATGTCTAAGTAATTCACCCAACTTGCACCTTAGGGACACTTTTGTTTTAGACTTAGAGGGTTTCCCTCTACTTTATCCTGCACCTCTTAGGACTTAATCTGGAAGTTTTCCCAAAAAATTTCCATTCAAATAAACCAGACAGTTCAGAATGAAGTGTACAATTACAGCCTTGTTGAAGCTTGGATCTTAAAAATTCAGGTAGTAGGGTCTTGTCCCAAGGAAAGTGCTGTTGGGAGGAAAGGGTGACTCTATAGGGTCTGGTGGAGGTCCTTGGGTGGTTGGGACATGCCCTTGAAGGGGAGTGTGGGATGGGTCCTTCCTCTGTCCCTTGTTTCCTGGCTCACCCTGACCTGAGTGGCTTTGCCACATGCTGCTACCATTATGTGCTGCCCAGCACAGCTTTAAATACAATTGGGCCAACCAGTCATGGACTGGAGTCCCTGAAATTGTGAGCCAAATAGACCTTTTCTCTCTGTAAGTTGATTATGTCAGGTATGTATTATAGTAAAGGAAAGCTAACACAAACTTTTACAATAATATTTGAAGTAGAGACTACTTTGAATTACACCTGTAACATACGACATACTAGTTTTATAGGCTAGCTGTTAACATTTAAGAGAGAGAGAAAAATAAGAACCAGCATTTATAGAAATGAAAGAAACAACTATTTATAAACTAGAGACATGTGCATTTCCAAGATGGAAGCTAATTTGCTTTTAAACACAAGAATGTATTTCCTAGACACAGGTGTAAAGATAACACAGTAATTGGAATAAGCTTGCTTTGCTAGCCACATTTAGGCAAGGCTCTTCAAATATAACTTGACGTTTTGCTACATTGCTTCCATTGTCAAAATGCCTCTTTCCCCCCTTTCTGTGAAGGCCAACACTGGGTGTAGAAACATGTGCATGGGATCAGTATATGCACATGACAAACACAGGCAAACACATCAGTAAACTAGGCCAGGATTTGACTTAGAAAAGATTTTTTTAGAAATCAGATAAGACAGGAAATCATTTAATTACCACAGTGTGTGATCTTAGGTAGCACATAAGATGCACTCAGTGTCTGCACTGGTTCCAGTTCCTCACACTGAGCATAATCAACTAGTAGAGCAGTGAAGCTCACACCCAGGGGAGATGGCAGGATCTCAGGCCTGGAAGGAGGGCTGGTGCGCAGTGTGTGGTGGCAGGGTCCCCTCTGCCTGTTAGAGCGGCCCATTGCTAAGTCCCCTTGCCTTCCTCCTCCCTCTTCCTGTAAGCTTGATTGAGCAGCTGGATTTCCTCCTGGTAGCCCTCCCTTTCCTGGTGCTGCCTCTTGCTGTTCTGTCTGTGAGCTTCCACAGTGTCTGGAATGGAGATGTTGATGTCTCCGTCGGGATTGCTGGTGGGTAAAAAAAGGGAGTAGGAAGCCGACTCCCCTAGATCACATGAAACAAATCTGTTCTCTTTCCGTGAGTAGCGCAGCGACGGGGATCTGACTTGGGTGGAGGACTGGCTGATGTTGCTGATGATTGACACAGTGTCCAGGGCCTCCTCATTGTCGCAAATTTCAAGAACCTCAAGGTGTATTTTCACACTGGTGTCCGCAAATGTGGAGTGAGACTCCTCTGAGTTTGGTTCATGGCCAACGCTTTTAGATCGGTAGACTTCTATTTTCTTAGAGGTCGGGGTTATTTTTTGCCCTTCTGCGCTTACCTCATATGTAGAAAGAGAGAGGGTTTTCCCTGTAGGTGCCTGGAGAGACACCGTCCCCTGGAATGCACACAAGGGAATGGCGAGCCCACCACCAGCACGCTGCGGACAGAAACAACATGTTGTTATGGAAAATGAGTTTCTGAGAGAGGCATATTTACAAATTCATTTTATGCATCAGAATAGTAAAATTTTTCTCTTTCAGAACCATTTCCCTAGAAACTGTTTATAGATATAGGAATCATGTCACAAAAGTACCAAGCCCAGTTTCTCCAAGTTCAAATACAGCCTCTAAATGAGCACAGTCAGGAACCTTTCTTTGAAGATAAGGAGCATATTTCCACAGTTGAAGGCAAAATGAATGTACTGATGGGAAGGAATAGACGTTTCTAAGCGAAGAATTTGGGCATAAAATTGAATGCATATTTACAATATAGAGTTGCTTTTATATGTTTGTTAAATATTCATTTACATTTAAAAGTTTGCATAGGTTGAAAGAAATTCCAACTGCATTATCAGCCTGTACTTTTTTTTCTAATTAGTATGCCTGAGAGAATGATAATTGTACAATGGTGACTCAATTAAGTACAAAAGCTATTTCAACTTTTTGGTTTGAACATTCGTAAGAGGAACTAAATGTCATCAGAACTATGCTGCAGTGGCTTTCTTTCCAGAGAAACCACAGTCATTAAAGTAACCCAACAATGGAAAACCCCTCTACATCACTGCAAAATCTTTCATAGAAGTTTAAACCTTTTCTATTATACTTTGTATATTGTTATTTTTCAAACCATACTCACCACTTAGATGTGCTTAAGAAATGGAGAAGAAAATAAAATTAATTCTTGTGAAAGTCTGTGCTTCATATTGCTAATTCATCCCTTTATACTTTCAACTGACCCTTTTTTCCCTGCATGTTAATTAGTCTCACAAGCAGATGGCAATATGCAAAATTTTCCTGTGCAATGGTTCTCAAAACCAAGTCCCTAGACCATCATCATCATCTGATAACTTGTAAGAAATGCAAGTGTTAAAGCTGAATGCTAGACTTCCTAAATTAAGACACTCTGAACACAGGGTCTAGCAGTCTGTTTTAACAAGCCCTCTGGGTGATGCGGTTCCCTAGTAAAGTTTGAGATACATTGCTCTAACTACAGAAATGTCACAGTTCAATAAAAGAAGGGTGTGTTGGTCTGAAATTCTATACATGTGCTTACTACCCCAAAAGCCTGGATTTACCTAACTGTTTCTGTCTACCAGGGGAATTAATAGATAGCTACTGGTGTTTTACCTGTTTGGGATGGCCAGCCTTCCCAATTTCCCTAGGACTGTTATAGCATTGAAATTTCTGCATTTCCAGAAATCCCTCAGTCTTAGGCAAATTGTTGTTGGGTAGTGGAGAGTGGGAGCTTGGTTACCTGTTTTCCATGGACATTTTGTATCTAGACCCAAGAAGAGTGACTAGAGGAAGCACAGGATCAGGTCCTACTTTTGGAGAGCAGCTTGGGTTCTCTTCTGTTCAGAGAAGTCTGTACGACAAAGTGTACCACAAACTTCTTGGGTGCTTTTACACTGTGCTCCTTCAGTGAATTTCGGGACTATGAAGAATGAATTCTGGTATGTGTATGGCATGTCTCCAGATTTTCCCAGTTACTCCCTGTGGAGAAGTTTTGAATTCCATTTATCCATAAATGGACCTGGGAACCTGACTTCAGGTTCCAAGGAGCCAAAAACTTTAACAGCATATTCTATAAAGTTCAGTTTGGCCTTCTGCTGAGGCTGAGGACTTCATCAGCTCCACTAAATGATGTGGCTGAAGCTGGAAACAACACTGAGTTTCACAGCTGTAAATAGTGGTGTTTGGTGGCAGCTTTTGGCAAAGAGAAAATGGCCTCCATGTTTATTAATCTATTCATTGAACATTTGCTAATTGTTATATGCCAGAATCTTAGCAAGCATTGGGAGTGCAGAGATCCCACAGATGGTTGAACAAGTAAGACATGTCAAGATAAAACATTTTTAGTTTTAGGTGTAGTAACTGAGTTACCAAGTTCTATGGGATCCAAAAAATGATTACTTCTGATGGAGAGATTAAATGTAGGGGTGGCACTTGAAATTGACCTTAAGAATCAAAAGATTTGTAGTTTTAAAAGCCAGCCAACCAGCGAGCCTGCCTGTCTGCCTGCCTGTCTGCTTCCTTCCAATACAAAATGTAACAGGATATTGAGCCATTTTAGCTTATTTACATACATGTTACACTTCTTGCTGATTATGAAGAAGAATTTACAGCATCACATTGTGAAGCTAGTTTACATATATCCTTTTAAATGACATAAACATCAGTGTTACGGTCCTTAGTATCAGACTTTACAGGCCTTGATTTCTGAGTGACACCTCATAAGTTGAAGGACTATCCTAAAAAATGTCCCAAAACACTTTTGTTATCAAAGACAGAAACTTCTGTATTATTTTTTAAATAAAACTTGAATGAAACATTACTCAATCAGAAAATCCAACTGTCATGTAGTAAAACTTATAAATACAGCTTTCTTTCTTTATTCTGAGAGTAAATCTGAAAACTGAACTCCCTTACATGATACTTTGTTATGAGAAAAAAAATCTACCTCAGTGCTTCATAAATAATTTCTAACATTTTTTACATGATGTGATACATTATGTAAACAAAGTGCTATGGACTATACTAGCTCAAGACAAAAATATGCTACAGAAACTTAGTTACTAGGCAGTCCTCAGTGGTTTAGACATGTCTGTCTAGGGAGAATTTTCACTAGACCATTTACCATGTAATCACTTACCATGTTCTTATGTGTACCAACTTGCACCACTGATAAGCCATTAATATAAACCAAATGAGATGATGAATTATGTGCATCTGATTTTATATTTCCACATAATGCACATTGCAATAACTCCCCCAAGATAACCTTCCCTTCAAAGGAATAAACCAACCTCACTAAGGTAGCAAATGACAGCTCATTAAAATTGGCATTTCAGAATTGCATAGAGCCAGGGTTTGGTTAAGTATAAAGCCTTATTTTCCTGAAATAACATACAAAGACCTACGTTATTAAAATCATTCTGAAGCATTCTCATTCAAATGGATGGTCTCCATTTAAAAGACATAGGGGCAAGAACACAAAGACGACAACAAAAATCAGCCTGGTTAAAAATGTGCAAAAAACTTTCATAGATAACTTCTCTAAAGAAGATCTACAAATGGCCAAGAAGCATAGAGGAAAATGCTCAACATCACTTCTTACTAGGAAAATGCAAATGAAGACTGCAGTGTGATACCACATGGCACCTGTTGGTCTGACTGTTATTTTAAAAAATAAACAATAAATGAGGAGGATGTGTAGAAATTGAACTCTTGCACACTGTTGATAGGAATGTAAAATGTGGTAACTGCTACAGAAAACAGAATGTAAGTTCCTCAAAAAGTTGAAAATTGGAATTATCACATGATCTGGCAATTCCACTTCTGGGAATATACTGAAAAAGAATTTAAAATGGTCTTAAAGGGATATATGCACACTGATGTTCATGGCTGCATTATCTGCAATAGCTAATGTGGGAGCCATCTAAGTGTCGACTTGTTGATGGGTGGTTAAGGAAAATATGATATATACATATAATGGGATATCATTCAGGATTAGAAAGGAAATTCTGCCATATATTACAACATGGATGAACCTCAAAGACATTATACTAACTGAAATAAGCCTATTGTGGGAAAATAAATACTGTATGATTCCAGTTCTGTGAGGTAATTAGAATAGTCAAAATGTAAAGACAGGAAGTAAAATAATAGATTCTAGGGACTGGGGAGAAAGTAATGGCAGAAGGGGCAGGGGGTAACTGTTTAATGCACATAGAGTTTTAGTTTCACTAAATGAACAGAGTACTAGAGATAGATGGTGATGGTCATGGCATTGTTATATAAATATACTTAGTACCACAGAACTATACATTTAAAATTGATTAAGATAGTAAATTTTACGTGTATTTTACCACAATTCAAAAATTAGGGGGAAAATTACAGACAGATCATATAGAAACAGATATGAGCATCCATTTATACTATTAATCCAAAATTGGCAACTTAATTTCAGCAAAACAGTATTACCCGTCATTTTAAGCCAATTTATTAATTACAATCATGCTGGGGTGTAAATATTTAATGTATAAATTTGCTTTGGTTATAGAGTTCATGAACAGTTACTCCATGTGATTCATGCCGCAATATACCCATGCTGAGTTACTATGAAAATATTGGAGAAAAAAGTTCCTTAACCTGGATAGATCAAGGGATAAGAAAATCCAGGAAACTTCCTATGTCATGACTTAGTTTTTACAGATGAGTAGAAATATCTGATATAAATGCTTTTGTATAACATTCTTCTAGAGATCCTAGCTGGGCAAAAATCAAGAAAAAGAAATAAGGAGCATAAATGTTGAGTAGAAAAAGACAAGAATATCTTACAGATGAAATAATTTACAGATGAAAATATTGTAGAAAATTCTAGAGAAGCACATCCAAAAAAGAACTCATTAGGGAGTTTAGTAAGGTGACTGAGTGCTAGATAAGTCAACATCGTTTTTGCCAACAAAAAGCATATTTTGAGATGGTCCTATTCAGAAATAACAAAGCTATAAAAGTGTGTGACACTTTATGAAGAAAACACTACAATAATGAGAAATCCAGAAGAAATAAGAAACAATGTTTTCTCATCAGAAAACTATATTTAGATACAAAAATTTGATTAAAATAAGTTTTAATCAAAAACCCCAAAGAAATTTTATTTTGGAACTTAAAAAATTCTGCTTAAGAATTATTTGCTGGAATAAATATGCTTGCAAATAACCAAGAAAGTTGGAAGCAGACTAATGAGGTGGACTTTCAAATAGAAAATGAAGTTATAGTAGCTAATAGAGGGTGTTAATGGCAAGATTTGATAAATATGTAAAAGAGGCTAGACAGTCAGGAAGCTAGTTTAGTATATAATGAAAACGGCAATTCAACGTATGTGGGGTAATTGTCCTTTAAACAACAAACCCCAAAATCAAAATAAATAGGAGAAGGATTCAAATGAACTTTTTACATGTCATCGGCTGTACATTATAAAATTAGATCCCTTTTCATTTCACGTGAACATTTTTAAAAATTGTTAATTCTTTTAAAAGCCTAGGTCAATGAGAACTTTTCAGATCTGGACTGAAAACTGGGAGTCATGAAGTAAAAGATCGACATATTTGATTGCCAAAAAAGAACAAAAATTTCCCCTATAGAATATATAGTATAAACAAAGGCAGAAGGGCCACAGGGCAGATACCTGTAGCCTAGGTAAGAGAGCATCTACTAGTTAAAATATAGAGAGTTCCTCTGAATCAATGATAAATCTCCAGCAAGAAAGTGGAAAGGGAAATTAAGCTTAAGTTTAAAGAAAGAACAAAACATGGCAAATGCACAAAAAGATTATCAATTTCACCAACAATAAAAAGCAAGTAGAAACAATGAATCATCTTAATTTCTCAGATTGCCCTCCATGAAAAACAAAACAACAACAACAACAACAACAAAAATCTCAGAAGAAATAAAAAGATTGATATTATCTTTAGGGTACATTTTTGACTATATTTGACTGCAAAACAAAACTACATATACTTACCAGCAATCTTATTTTTATGAGTCTGTTCCATCAAATGTCAGCATATGGTAGTGTTTATTTCAGCACTTTTGTAAGCCCCTGGTTAGAAACAACCTAAGTATCCATGGTTTGGGAAATAATTTAATACATTGTGGTAGAGTTATATACTGTGAACTCTGCTGAATGAATGAGGTAAGGCTGTACAGGCTGCATGGGTAAAACCACTTCCATACAATTTACATTGTAAAAGCCAACTGCAAATCTATATTATAGTTTTCTTGTAGAAAAATACCCACCAGAAATCAAGCCAGAAAATTATTCAAGTATAGGAATAAAGTAGATACACAGTACTTCTATACGATAGACCTAGAAAAAATTTTGAAAGACTACCAGACAATTGTTTTCAACACTATTTTAAGATTTTTTTCATCTCTAAATTGTATCATTTTTTCTTTGTTACTGTGGTTATTATTTCAGTTATGGAAATGTATTGGGTAGTGGAGGAGGCAGAGTCTCTTACTCATAATGGTGTCAGCCCCAGGCCTCCAGAGTTGGATTCTGAACTACATTTGTGGTTTGCTTTCTTATTAGGTTAGGAAACAGAAGATACTCTGGATGGAAGGTTATGTCTCAAAATCTTGCCCTCATGGTTTGGTTGATTGGAATAAGAGTCCCAGTTGGGGTATATAGCTAATTTCTTATTCACATTTTAAAGAATATAAAATGCCACTAAAATAGTTGAATTATCACAGTCTATTAAAATAATCTTCTGGCTCTAGTTAGACAAAAAGTTACAGCATTCTCAGAGTGTCAGAGTCTATAATAAGTCAGAATCTCCTCCCTAATTTTACTGGAAAAACTGTTTTATAAATATTCAAGTTCAGTGTCCATCATTGTAAATGTAAGAGTTCTGCCTGGGGAAAAATAGAGAAGGAACATGAATCACAACCATAGTGCCGTGCTGTCCACGGATCTGCAACTCATTCAGAAGTTCAAGAACAATTTTTTTTAAAGAGAGAGAGAGAGAGAAATTTTATTATTTATTTTTTAGTTTTCGGCATTATTTATTATTTATTTTTTGTATGTATTTTATTATTTATTATTTATTTTTTGTATGTGGTGCTGAGGATTGAACCCGGGCTGCACGCATGCCAGGCGAGCACGCTACCCCTTGAGCCACATCCCCAGACCCTCAAGAACAATTTTGAAAAGACACCAACAGCAAATGGCAATAAAGCTTTATGAGAAAATGAACATTAATTGTGTGAAGTAAGAGATAATACAAAAACCTATCAATACTGGCTTAATCTATCTTTACACTGGTGCTGAGCTGAATAGTGTCCCCCCAAAATTGGTGTCTACCCACCTCTGTGAATGTGACCTTTTTTGAAAATAGGGTTTTTGCAGGTGCAATGAAATTGAGATGAAGTCATTGAATTCAAATGGGCCCTCACACAGCTATTGGTATCCTTAGGAGAAGAGGAAAATTTGGACACACACACACACACACACACACACACACACACACAGAAGTTGGCCATTCGAGGATGCAGATAGTGGTTGGATTTATGTAACCAAAAACCAAAGAACACAAAGGATTACTGGGGATACAGAGAAGCATGAAAGGGTCACCCCTAGGACCTCAGGAGAGTGCACAGCCCTGCTGACACCTGGATTTCAGATTTCTGGGCCTCAGAACACAGATTTCTATTATTTTAAGCTACCCAAGTTTGTGGTGATTTGTCTAGCAAAAATGCAATACAATGTTTTATGCAAATAGGTACAAAAATTTATATGTAAATGACTTTATTTTGCAAAGTCCTACAACTTCCCACTTTTTCTTGGAGACAGGCTATGTGGTTGCTTTTCTCCAATTCACAGAAAATATAATCTCCTCAAGGGAAAAGAACATTTCCAGTTGATCTTTATTTTCTCTGACATTTGTAACAGTACCTAGCACATAGCAGGCCCTCAAAAAATATTTGTTGAATATTCATAATTATGCATGAATAAATGCATCTGTAACATTGACCTTACATGATTTTTAGATTCCATATTTTAACCTTCTAAAGCACAAAAAATAGAATCATTTTTTAAAATATTGCATTTACAACTTTATTTTTGTATTTTGACAGTCCTATGTAATATGTATTGGTAGTCATAAGTGCATCAGAATGTTATATTAGAATGTATTCTTTTTAAAAATAAAATATATAGAACTTAATTGCATGTGAAAATGTATTGCATGATAAAGAATGATAGATTCAGAGAACATAAAATGATTCATTTCATAGTCTCTGTTTTCTTTCCATCAAAAAGTCAATGAATTAGCATATGCTGTCAGAAATAATGATGATCCATTATCGCTGTAATCCTGAGTGGGTGGCAGGGAGCTTTTTTATTTGGAAATGAAAAGCAGTGTCTAAACCTCACAAATACTTCAGGAGGGGGAACATGCCATGTGAGCACATTAGCACAAATAATCTACTGTGTTATTTGACTCAGACTTACTGACCTTGGGTACATTGAATACTTTTTATTTCTTTGCTATACGCCTCTAGGTGAATTCAGGGTGAAATTACAATATAAAAAGAGTTGCTTTTAATTTCGCTCCTAACAAGGTGAAATATTCTGTTGATCTGAATCACTCAACTTCAGAAAGATATAATATAGCAGATAACATCATACCCATTTTCAATGATCTGGGAGGTGGTCATGGGTTTTCTGCCCTGGAAAGGAGGACTGTATCATTAACTCATGAATAATCCAAGTGATTGACAACACAAATATAAATAAACTCATATAGATGACCTATAGGTGATTTAGATGACTTTTAGTCTCTAAAAATGTACAAACTGAGAAATTTAAATCAAGCAAGACCACCTAAAATGGTTTTGGGGAAAAGGGATAGAGACACTAAAAGGAAAAAAGTAGAGTGAGAACTTGGTGAGGAAAGGAAAAGCCAATGTTTAATCATTTACTCTTTGGAGTTTTACTCAGTAAGTAAAATTATGTGGTTGCTGTCTTTCTATTTACTTATTTATTCAACTCCCAAAGTTTCTTTGCAGTGTACTGTCATATTCATGTAAACATTTAGTAAACCCAAGTAAGAGCACACAAGAGCTGCTAGAGGCAGGATAGGACAGCTTTGATCAAAGGCCACCACTGGCATGAAAAGGGCCAGGCATGTGAACACACTTCACCGTTAGTTCTCCCAGGCCTTAGGCCCATAAATTAAGTCTTTTCTTTATAATGATACAAAGCCTATAACTGATTTAAGATTGATATTCTCATAGCAAGTACTTATTGATACTGCTAAACACAAGCCACAGGTCAGACTTCTTGCTGAGCATCTCCACTCTCATAGTTAATATTCACATTAATCTTATGAGAGACATTGATTGTCACCATCACACACACAGATGATATAACTGAGTTATAGGTGGTAAAACAAATCATTTCTTGGCAGAGTCAAATCCAAATCCAAAGTCACTTTCTCAGATCCTCTACTGTTAGCCATTATGCTATTTCAAGGTGTAGTGAAAATATGGGTGGCCTCTCATTCTCCCACTGCAGCTAGAAGCCTGAGATAAAAGATGGAAGACATCCCACTCTCTAATTCCTGCAGTGTCTTGTGGATATAGGAGAGAGAAAGCATTTATTCACATTAGGATGTGAGGGCATATTCAGAGAAGAACCATAAGAAAATGGCCTTTAAAAGGTAGTTTTAATAGGCAGAAAAGTGAGATAAGCATGTTCTAGGCAATTGGAAGTTGGGAAAATCACATAGGAAGTGAAAAGTGGGTCAGGACAGGTTTGACTCAGGGATGAGAAGCTGAACACAGATGTGAATTTGTTTGTAACCCACAGACAAGGAAGAACCTCTGTTTCTCATTTCTATAATTGTGGAAACAAGTCAGATACACTACTACTAGGTGCTGCCCTAGGCACTTTGCATGTAAATCCTCGTTTAATGTAATTGTAAGCATGGTAAAAGCATTTTCATTTTACAGATCAGAAGGTCAGGTGTGAAGAGGTAACTAACTTGCAGGGTTCTATAGGGAAATTGAGGTTGAGTGGACTGGGGATATAGCTCAGTTAGTAGAGTGCTTGCCTCATATGCACAAGGCTTTGGGTTCAATCCCCAGCAAAATAAATAAATAAATAAATAAATAAATAAATAAATAAATAAATAAATAAAACACAGAAGGAAAGTGAGGTTGGAACTCTGATCTAAACTAAACTCAGATTCCAAAACCTTTCCATTGTGCCTCTCGGGACCAAAGAAGACAACTGAGGATCCTGTGAGGGGTGGATTGGAGGAAGGACAGTGGGCTAGCAGGGGGAGCTATGAGAGGTTTTAAAAATCTCATGTGCAGAGAAAGGATCTGGACTTCAGTACTGGAAGTAGAAGTGACAAACCTGGTGAGGACTTGAAAGGCAGTAGAACTCTTGGGACTGTGGACTGTGGAGTCACGTGCACTGGACATTAAACCCCATGGTCACTATCTCTGTAATCCTCAACTTTCTAAGCCTCAGCCATCTCATGTGCAGAACGTGAATGTTAATCGAGTGAATGCACCTGCAACAGTAGTGGGACACCTCACACATAGCAAGTGCTCCAAAGACGTTAGTTGTTTTTGGAAGGTGAAGAGAGAGGAATCCAAGATGTCTTCCAGACTTCTTTCCCCATGCCTGGTACCAGTGGTTGAGATGAGGTGCTCAGGAAGAAGCAGGTAAGTCAATGCTATCAAACAATGTTTTATCTCCTGTTTAGCATGTTCCTTTTATTCTTAGAATCTAAATAAACCAAGTAAAAATCAGAGATTAGCAGAATGGATTGAAATCATGTCCAAACTATGTATCATTGTAAAAATGAGTTGGTAGAATATAGAAGAGTAGGAACAGACATATTATGCAGAAATCAATCAAAGGAAACAAGAGTTTCCATATTAATATTAGAAAAAAGAGACTTCAGAACAAAGAAAATTATCAGAAATTAGGAAGATTATCATGGAGTAGCAAAAGGATCAATGCACCAGGAAGACATAGCGATCCTAAATGTACATATAGCAGACAACAGGGCTGTAAAATAATAAGACAAGATGGTAGAACTGAAAGGAGAAAGAATCAAGCTTGCAATAAAAGAGACTTTGACACTCCCTGTGGACAACTGATAGACTACATGGATTGAAGATTAACACCATCCACCAGTATGATCTGATCACCAATCTGTAGAAAATTTTATAAAAGAAAATTCCACCTAACAACAGCAGGATACACTGTATTTTCAAGTATTCATGAAACATAAACTAATATAGACCATGTCTGGGCCATAGAACAAACCCAGATAAATTTAAAAGAACTTAAATTATACAGACTATTGTTCTCTGGTCATAATGGAATCATGGTAGTAAAAAAATAGCAGAAAGATCTAACAGGTAAATCTTCAGACTCTTAGAAACTAAACAAAACACCTATAAATAACCCATGAGTCAAAGTGTAAGTCATAAGGGAAATTAAAAAATTCAATGAACTGAATTAAAATAAACACGTCAAAATTCATGCTAATGCAGTTTTGACTAGGAAATTTAAAGCACTCAATCCACATACTAGGAAAGAGAAATGGTCCCAAGTCAGTAATCTAAGCTCTTACCTCAATACATTGTTTTGAAAAAGGACAAAATATACCAAGCAAATATCAAGGAGGAAATATAAAGATAAGGGAAGAAATCAATGAAATTGTAAACAGAAAAACAACAGGGGAAAAAATCCATGAAAAAAAAGTTGCTTTTTTTTTAACAGATTAATAAAATTCACAAACATTTAGCAACATAGATTAAAAAAAAAAAAAAAAAAAGAAGACACAAATTTCCGGTATTAGGAATGAAACAGAAGAAGTCACACAGAATCTGCAGACATTGAAAAGATAGGAAATACTATAAACAATGTTGCACATTTAAATTTGACAACTTAGATGAAATGGACTAATTCCTTTAAAAACACAAAAACTACCACAACGTACACACTATGAAATAGGTAGTCTGAATTTCCTTTATACCTATTAAGACCACTGCAATCATTATTTTAAAATGCCAAAAAAGAAGTATATTCAGGCCCAGGTAGTTTCACTGGAGAAATCTATCAAACATTTAGGGAAGGACTAATATAAATTCTGCAGTCTCTTGCAGAAAATAGAAAAATACTTCTTCATCTATCTAATAAACCAAGGCTTGCCCTGATACTGAAACTACAAAAACAATACAAAATAAATAAAACTACAGATTGATCTGATTTATGAATATAGATGCAAGAATCCTTAACAAGTACTAACAAAAGGAATTCAGAAATCTATAAAAATAATTATACACCATGGCCACATGGAAATTATTAAAAAATGCAAGGTGGGTTCAATACTCAAAACTTAATTGATGTGATCTATTAGTAGGCTAAATAAGAAAAATTACATCATCTTATCAATTGATGCAGAAAAGTATTTAGCAAGATCCAATATCCATTTGTGACAAAAACAAACTCAGAAAAGTGGGCATAGAAAAATAACTTCCTCGCTTTTATAAAGACATCCATAAAACTCTAGAGCTAACGTTATATTTTATGTTGAAAGACTACAATCTTCCTAAGACCATATCAAGTCGAGGATGTAGATGCTCATCGATTTTATTCAACACACTGCTGGGAGTTCCAGCCAGTGCAGAAAGTTAAGAAAAGGAAACGGGTTATACAACAGGAAAGGAAGAAAGAAAACTGTCACTATGTGGAGATGACATGATTAGTCTAGGTAGAAAATCCTGAGTAATCTACAAAATACTCTTAGAATGATTAGCCTATGCAGGATTGTAGGATACAAAGTATATGTACAAAATCATTGGTATTCATATACACCAATAATGAACATGCGAACATAAACAGTTGAAAATATGGCGCCATTTACAATTGCTGAAAAAAGTTACTTTGATGTCAATCATACAAAACACATATGTACTTACATATTGGAAACTACATGGCATTCTTAAATCAATGATATGAATAAAGAAAGACACCTATGGTGTTCATGGACTGGAAGACTCAACTAGTAAAGATGTCAATTCTCTCCAAATCAAAACATAAGTTTGATGTAATTCCTATCAGAATCCCAGCAAGACATTTTTGCAGATATTAGACAAGAGTCTTTTAAAGTATATATGGAAAGGCAAATTAACTAGCTAAAAATTACTCTTAAAAAGAATGAATATGGTGATAGGAATCAGTGTTCCTATTCCTAATGCCAGTAAAGGTACAATAATCTACACTATGTTGTTGATAGAGGGCTAAACACACAGATCAGTGGGACGGAATGGAGAATCCAAATGTAGATTCACATGCATATGCAGCTGATTTTCTACAAAGATAATGAAACAATTCGGTAGAAGTAAAAGAGCCTTTCTTACAGACAGTGCTGGAGCAATTGGACACAAGTAGGGGAAAAAAATTAACCTACATCTATCTCATACTTTATTCAAAATTTACTGTTGAAGTCAACAAGATGTAAATATACAACTTCTGTTTTAAAATGTAGCAAAAAAATCTTTGAGATCTAAGGCTGGGAAAAATGTTGTATTAGACTGGAAACCAAAATCAAGATTCATAAAAGGTAACTCCATAAGTTGGACTTCATCAAAATTAAAGACTTGGGTTTTGTGTTAGAATCTGAAGCAGTAGTTCTGTGGTTGGACCTGAAATTCTGCACTTGTTAAAAGCTCTCAGCTGATGATGCTAAGGCTGTGTTTCACAGATCAAACTTGAATATCAGGAGACAATAAAATGCTTGGCTCCTTACAACTCTAAAATTACATGACTTCACAGATAAGTAATTTTTGTTATTTTATAGTGTAAGCAATGTACAGAAGTAAAAGAGAATTCAATTTCAATTTAGGGAATAATAGAAATCCCTTAAATGCCTGCTTTATAGCTAAATAGAATACAAAACAAAATCTTACCTTTTCAAATACCTTTAATATGTTCTAAAGCATTTTTCAAAATTTTATGGCAAATGATGAACCTCTCTGATGAAAAACTGGTCAAGTGCAGCATGAAACCATTCTACACTGACCTTGTAGGCACAATGCGCCCTGTCGAAACCATTCTACACTGACCATATAAGCACAATAAGCGCTGCTGAAATGGATGTGTCATTACATTCACTTTACTTCACATTTATGGGAATTGTGTTCTCATATTTTCAATTCATACTTTTAAACTTGTCTGAGTCCATAAGCACAGCCATCACAGGCTATAGAAAATCCTACAGAAATTTTGAATTATAGTGTGTCATTACTCTTGGGATTATTAGATATGTTTTTTTTCCTTTTTCTGGTCTAATAGAAACTAAATATCTTGCCTCTAAAAGTGACATTTCAACTCAAATGTGGTATATATTCAAGCTTATTTCCATATACTATCAAGTTTTTTCTGTTTTTCTGAGATAATTGAGTAACTTGAAAGGAAGGGCACACTAATTTAGAAAAATAAGATTTCATCAGAAATAAGTGGATCCTAAGAATTAGAATGATTTTGATTTTCCTTCCTGCCTTTCTTGTCTTTCTTTCCTTCTTTCTTTCTTTCTTTCTTGTCTTTCTTTCCTTCTTTCTTTCTTTCTTTCTTTCTTTCTTTCTTTCTTTCTTTCCTTCCTTCCTTCCTTCCTTCCTTCCTTCCTTCCTTCCTTCCTTCCTTCCTTCCTTCCTTCCTTCCTTCTTTCTTTCTTTCTTTCTTTCTTTCTTTCTTTCTTTCTTTCTTTCTTTCTTTCTTTCCTTCTCTCTCTCTCTCTCTCTCTCTCTCTCTCTCTCTCTCTCTCTCTCTCTCTCTCTCTCCCTCCCTCCCTCCCTCCCTCCCTCCCTTCCTTCCTTTCTTTCTTTTTCTCTTTTGGTCCTAGGAAGTGAACCTAAGGGCACTTTACCACCGAATCATACCTCAAACCTTTTTATTTTTTCCATAGAATTTTTATGTGTTCTTGTTAGTTACAAATAATAGTAGAATATATTTTGACAATATCATACATAATGTCATATATACATGGAGCATAACTTCTAATTCTTGTGGTTGGACATGCTGTGGAGTTTCACTGGTTATGTATTCATATGCTAACATAGGAAAGTTATGTCCTATTCATTCTGCTGTCTTCCCCATTCCCATCTCCCTTCCTTCCAGCCATTACCCCCACCCCAGTCTAATTTAGTGAACCTCCACTCCTCCCTCCCTGCTGCCTATTTTGAGTCAGCATCTGCATATCAGAGAGAATATTTGGCCTTTGGTTTGGGGGGATTGGCTTATTTCTCATATTATCATAGCCTCCAGTTCTATCCATTTATGAGCAAATACCATAATTTCATTTTTCTTTATGGCTGAATAATATTCCACTGTGTTTTATTTTTTTATACTTAGATAGGGTCTTACTAAGTTGTTTAAGGCCTCGCTAAATTGCTAAGGCTGGCCTTGAACTTATATCCTCTTGTACCAGCCTCCTGAATTATCAGAATTATATGCATATGCCACTGTGCCCAGCCAATTTCCCATATTTTAATGATACACATTCATTTAATAGGGGTGTTGTATCAGTTGTAAATATCCTACTAAAAATGTCTATAAGAAAAAATATTCTTATATCTTTTTGGCTAGATTAGATGAGGAATAAAGATATATTTTTATTTGTAAGACATTTTCAAAAGATAAAAACATTGATTTGGATAAGACTTCTATGCCAGAAAAGGTTCATTGATGGTGTTTGTGAAAGATGATGAGAATGTTTGTGTCAGCATATTGCAGCAAAAAAAGCATCAAAGTAAAAAACACACCTACTGAGATTAGGAATGTCTTGGGACAGGGGAATGGTGACAGGGACTGAGTAAATGGGCACACTAGATGTTGTTGGAGTGATGAACATGTCCTAAAATGGATCCATAGGGATGTTTCAAACCCAGTAACACTAGAAAGCTGTGTGCTTGAAATGTGTAAATTATAAGGCAGAGTTGGGTCCCAAGCATAGACCTCTAGAAGTAGTGGTTACAAAAAGACGCAAAGCATGCATCCACCTCCACAAGCAGCGGTACATAAAGAAGATGACTTCCAAGGGCTCCAAGAGTTTAGACCATAGCCTCTACTTTGGCAAGAAGTGATTTGAAGTGCTTGGTTGTTCTGCAGACCGTTTCTGCACACAGTTCCAGAGATCTGTGCAGTCAGAACTATTTTCATAACACTGCTAAGGCTTTCTTTGCCGTATTCCCTGTGTTACATTTTAATTGATGTTGCAAAAACAGTAATGGATAAAACTTCCGGAACTTTAACATGAAGCAAGACACTGATCCCAAGTGCTATTGGTAATCATTGTATATTTCATAACTAAAACACAGAATAAAAAATAAACCAAGGATTTCTTTGATGAAGGAGAATATCATCTCCCCGTTTTGCAAATGAGGACACTGAGATACTTTTTAAAGGTCAAACAGACAGTAAGCAGTAGAACTGGGATACTAATCTGGGCAGTATGACTCCAGAAAAAAATAGTACAATCTGATTCATCCATTCACTGTATTTTTAACAGAGTACTTAATCAGAACCAGGCCCTGTTCCAGGAACTGAAGACAAAGAGTAATTATCCATCTATCCATCTCTTATTCTCTCTGTGCATGCAGAGAAATCTATGTTTTCTTTTTTTGCCAGTAGTATGATTTTTAGTTCAGTTGCCTCCCTCCTCTGAGTACTTTTTGGTGTTGCTTGAATTTTAAAAATAATGAGGGTGTGCTATTTTGTAGAAACAATAAAGTAATTATTCTTAAGACAAAATGGAATGCAACTAGTTTTTTTTTCTTTTGAAGAAAATACAAAGTAAAATTTCAGGTCTCAATTCAAAGAGTATAAAAAGGAAGCTTCGTTCTTTCTTCTCACTCTTAAATTTTCTTTACTCCCACTACTTCCATAGCAATAGAACACAGTGCATGGAAAAATTATTTTTGAAAACTAATTTGGAAGACAAGTTCTCCAAAATCTACCCATCCTACTTAGCAAATATTAAAGCAGTCTTTTTAAATACAGTATTACAAAGATTCTTTAGAAAAAATTAACTAAAAATCCTACTAACATTATTGGATCTCAAAAATGGAGAATGCTAATGATGAATGTGCACCTGTATGCACATGTCTTAGAAAGTAACCACTTCCCTTCAGAGGAAGGGAGGCCTGTGAAGGTGAAATGGCATCTTGGACTGTGGTAGTCCCTCTATACACAGGACACATGTTCCCAGATCCCACTGGATGCCTGAGACCATAGGTAGTACCAAACCCAAAACTTACACCATGACTTCTCCGAAATATGCATACAAATGTAATACCGGTGCCATCTAAAGTTAACTTACCACTTAGTTGGATGTGGGGACAGTGGTAGTGGCCCCTCGAGGCCTGGGGTAAAAGCATGGATTTCTTTTTCCCTTCGTCACAATTTCACAATTTTACCTCAGAGCCTCGCAGGTTCAGCAGGTGATTTATTCATTTTTTAGATTTGGAACTTCAGTCTTCTCACTTAAAGGAACTATTTTATGACTTCTCTGACTTATTCAAATGACCAGCATGACTACTCTTGCTCATTGAACCAATATTAAGTAAAATAAGGATTGCTTGAACAGAAGCACTGTGATATCAAGACAGTACCTCTGTCACTAAGAGAGCTCCTAAATGACTAATGAGCATGAATGAGGAGGGACAGGGCAGGTTTGCACAAGATCCCATATCTACTCAAAATGGCACATCACTTAAAATCTATAAATGTTTTTATTGCTTGAATTTCCATTTAATATTTTTAGACTATGGTTGATTTCAGGTAATTAAAATTGTGGAAAGCAAATTTGCAGATAAGTGGTGACTGCTGGATTCTTCTTATTCCTTGGTAGAGAACAGCATATACAACATCAGAAACAGATTCAAGTCCTTGACCTAAAATATCTGTATGGTTTCCTCAGAACATGTTTTCTAGTATTTTTTTTAATTGATGACATTACTAAGATTTCTGTGTTAATATTTTCTGTTAAATTTGTTTTAATTCACATTAGTTATTTGCATAGTGGACAAGACAACCATATGCACAAATGCATGTTTTAGTTCATGAGGTAAATACTGTTGCTGCTCCAAAATCTGTTTTTTAAAAGTTTTGAGAAGTTCATAGCAGGTTTTTCTCTGTCAAACTGGTAGGGTTTCTGCACAAATGGGAATATGCTAATGAGACAGTCTTATGAGTCTAATATAGGGCATCTGAGTTCTTAGGACCAGTGATCTCTGTATTACAAAAGTGTTTGAAGAAAATTAAACGAGCTGATTGGAACTATTTGTTCTTCAGGGATCCAAGCTTACATCTGTCCTTCAATCTTTTAATCCAGTATTTTCCAAATTTGAATCTTAATTTGGTGGCAAACTGACCAAATAAGAATTACCAGAAGGGCTAGATAATAACACAGGTTTTCTTACCTAATTTTGTAGTTATGATTTGTATACTTTTTTTTTAATCTCATGAAAAGTACAGTATTCAAGTCCCACACATCCTAGATCCATTCATTTCTAATGTGTCAATATTAAGAAAGGATCAGGAATATCAGGCCCATTTAGAGACACTCCACTGGAGAAGTATTACACGTGGGATCACTTGATGATTCACATTATCAGATAATCTGTGAAAAGTCCCTTATAAGAATGTTGTGGGTGGAGAATGCAAAGGTCTTGTGAAGCATAAAAGCATGACATGATCAAGGAACCCAAATTAACATAGCAGAAGAAGGAGTCGAGGGGGAGAAGAAGCTAGAGGGCCAATCACGTAATCCACATTAAGGAGTTTTAACCTCTGTCAGGGGTTGACACAAAGAAAGTCACATTTTTTTTGCAATTTTTTTCTGGGCTGTGATGTGTAGAATAGACACCAGGGATTCAAATAAAGAGATATTAGGAGATACAGAGTAAGGAGGGCAGTGAGAAAGAATGGTGAGTAGAAGAGCCACCAACAGTGGTAAGACACTGGCATGTCAAGATGTATTTAAGGTACAGAATTTGATGTGAGCTGCAATAGA
Source organism: Urocitellus parryii (assembly GCF_045843805.1). Classification (NCBI taxonomy): domain Eukaryota; kingdom Metazoa; phylum Chordata; class Mammalia; order Rodentia; family Sciuridae; genus Urocitellus; species Urocitellus parryii. The sequence goes on along the minus strand of NC_135532.1, from coordinate 116,162,312 downwards.
GAAGAGAAAAGAATGTTCACTAAATATCTAGCTTGGTATACTGGATTGATGATGGGTTTCAGTTCTTAAGAGAAGGAACACAGGTGAGAGGCAAGTTTGGGGGGTGCGATAGTTGAATCAAGGGAGCTCAGGAGTTCAGCACTGAAGAGCTGAAATTGAAATGCCTGTGGATCTCCAGCTGGGTAAATAGCAGGAGGTTGGATATTGGAGCCTGAGGCTCAGGAGAGAATTTACCTGGAGTATGTATTTGAAATGAAATTGCATCAGAGGAGTGTGTGAGTGGGAATCAGGTCCAAAAGGACACAGACATTGAAAGAATGAGCAAGAGATGGGCGGGACCACAAAGGAGCCTAGGAAGGAGTCCCCGAAGTAGGAGGGAGAAACATAGGGAGGTGTGACGTCACAGAAGCTCCTGAAACGCACAGGAGGTCAGGGTGGGACAGCTCATCGGTTCCTGACTACACAGGCACACAGGTGAAAATCTGGCCACCGCCATGGGATCACTGCCAAGGTGAACATGTGGGCTCTTCCTTCAGGGTTGGCTAATGAAACCAACACTGAAATGCCCCTGGGAGATTTCAGAAGAAATCCGTGAGCCTTCATCAGTGTTTACCAAGGACTCCAATTAAATAGCCTGAGTTTTAACTGTCAGTTCCAGTTTTATCAAGCCCTCTTTTATAACATATGTTGGAACTGGTCATTCCATTTTCTGTAGTTCAGGAAATGACAGAGCTATAGCTCATCCTGCCTCCTCCCCTCTTTACACTGAAGACCTAGACAAGAACCTACGTGGATTGGATCCAGAACTCTTTGTCCTTTTCTACCTCCCCAGAAATACTTGGTCCAGGCTAATCTCAACCCCTGTCCATCAGATTGATGTGTGGGATTTTAGGTAAGGTAAAGTACCATGAAGAGAGAAGATGGTTATTCATTCTCTATTTTCAGTGCATTAGTGAGTGTCTGGAACACAGTTGGGCCTTAATAAACATTTATCCAATTAACAGATGAAAGGAAGAGGAAAAGAGCAATCATAATCCTTATGTTTGATAAAAAGGATTGGGGGCGGGGGAACCCATAAAAAAAACTATTAAGAAAATCCCTTTGGGTGCTTGGAGTTGGTTGTTTGACCAACTTTAAAAAAATTAAAAAAGAAAAGAAAAGAAAAGAACTCTGAGAGAGAACAATCACATATTTAAGGTGGCACACACAAGTCTTAACATCCCTGAGTCCCCAGAGGGCAGGGGTTGGGGTGAGGACTCTAGTCCCTCTTGCTGCCCAGGATTAGCGGGATGGTCTGACTCTCAAACTGGGATTGGTCAGAGTGTATGAAAAGGAATGCCCCAGTGTTTCACTAGCAAGAAGGAAACATTGCCATCTCTAATTTATTTTAATTAGTATGTGTATACCTACTGGGGATATTTTAAGGAAGAAATCATTCTTGGCACACCTGGAGGAAGCAAGGGAAGGTTGAAAAGTGTTGAAAGATAACATTATCAGAGAAGTTGAGCTTGATCCTCAGAGAAGCACAAGAGTGGGCTGTGCAAACTCACTGTGGTCCAGCCCTCACCCACCATCCTAAAGCCTGCCGTGCAGGGGCTTAGTAGGCTGTTTCTCTGGCTATCCCTCCAGGCTATTGGATGTGGTACAATTGGAAAAGATGTAAATATTAGAAACTAGCTGTGTGGCAGCTTTGACAGAGGTTTGTTCCTTGAAATTTAAATATCATATGCTCCCTGGGAAATATTTAATATAAAATTTTAATTCACCCAAGAGCTAGTTTTTAATATTGCGTGCTTGCTTGTTTTTTTTTATTTTCCTACGAATGTACTCTCTTTTTTAAAATGCAACTTAGAGTTAAATAGGAAATGTAACCTTACAGCATTTAATAAATGATTTGAGAATATTTTACCCTCAATAATACCATGAAAAACATTACAGTTAGTAAAGATTGTGTTTTTTTTTCAAATGATGTTCTTCTTTTTAAACAGATTTTTTTTCTCCCCATTGAACTTTATTCAATACCATTATCATCACTTACTACAGGGTAGTTTTGTCAGTATTAACTCTGTATAAATTCTGGCCTGAAATACCTTTAGGTTATTTTGTTAACTGGAACACTATTTTCACCCGGGGACACTATTTTGTTAACTGGAACACTATTTTCACCCGGGGACCACAGGTATCAAAATATTAGCTGTTAATATGCTAAATGTATCCTAATACTGAAAGTTATTATGCAATAAATTATAGTCCTCAGTGGCAGTCAGGCTTAGCAAAAATCATAATAGATGAATTATGCTGAAAATGGATGAATATTCTTGTCCCTGATTGTGAAAAGTATACAGTTAATTATATGTGTCGACTTGAGTGGACTTGGCCAGGCATGATATCTCCCTGAAATCCTGGGAACCTGAGAGGCTAAGGAAGGAGGAGAGCAAGTTTGAGGCCAGCCTGGGCAACTTAGTGAGAAGCTATCTCAGAATAAACCAATCCTCAGTATGGGGAAAAACAACCAACCACTCCACAAAACCACTACCAACAACAACAAAAGGAGTGACTGGATTAATGAATGCCCAGATGGCTGGTAAAACATTATTTATGGGTGGTAAATTAAGTATGAATAGCCCAAAGGGCAGCTCCCAATGGTGACACCAGAACTGTTGCTTTGTCTAGATGCCTATCTTTATGGCTATTCCAGGTGTCCAAGCAACCGTGCCACACCTCTTGCCCCATCTTCATGAAGCACTTTGTGATTCTCTTGTGCCTTAATTTACTAAAATGTGGAGAGAGCTGCTTGTGAAAGATAAACTAAAATAAACATTTGTGCTGATGAGAATCAGTAGACCCTAATCTGGCATAGGAAAATATTCCTTCCTAATGTGTTTGTGTAAATAGCCTCTTTTACTCTTCAAGAAGCCCTTCAATGTCAGATTAAATTTAAAATGCATTCATGAATTGCTCCCCCTACTTTTAGAAATGAATACATTCCAAATTTAATATTTGGAGCTAATATGTAATACAAATTAATTAATTTAGGGTCAAAATTGTGTGTCTAGATAAATTAAATTCAAACTGCCAAGATGTGATCCTATAAAAGCATTTACGAGTTTGTTATTCATACAGAGAGTTTTGCTGTATGAGTGTTTTTTATTTTCTTTTTTTAAAGAAAATCCACTTGCTATTAGGCCAGGTATCCAAATAAATCTCAAGCAAACCCAAGCCCAGCTTCTTCTGAGCTAAGGCAATGTCAAGTATAGGATTTAAGAAATGGGAACAGCAAAGCCAATGACCAGGCTCTAGGGTCAGAAAACTGAAGCAGAGTTCCTACAGCTATTCTGTTCTTTAATCTCACAGATATTATGTTCCAAACCAGTGTTTTCCAAATCTGAGTGCATACAAGGATCGCTTGGGGAATGATTTAAAAATGCAAATACCAGGATTCCACACTCGGAGATTTGAGTTAGTTTATGCAGACATCGTTAGGTAATCCTAATGTGCAGCTAGAATCACATGCAATTTGAAGGGCCACTTTTGTAAACAAAAACTGGAATAGGCAGTTCAGTGTGATGTCATGATTGATGCAAATGAGGCTTTCTCCAGTTAAAATATTGAAACTACTTGGCTTCCTTGAAAGGCCACTGTGAGCACCAGAGCCAGCTACAGACACCAGCACTTGCTGTCATTCCCATGAACTTATCTATTCCATCCACTCTACCACAACCTGACAGAAAAGAACCCTTGAATGGATGTGCCCTGGATGCTCTCTGTGCAGTTTTCCAGGTAACAAAGCAGCTCAATGCTGCCAATCGACAATTGATGGATCACTTTGATCTGAGAAGCCAAGATTTTTCACTTAATATTTTCCTTGAGTGTCAACAAAATAAAGTTTTAATCTTTGATGTGCTATATTTAGAAACTATTTTAGCTCTGTTCTTCAAATATTTCAGGGTTAGTTTTTCTTATAACTAACAATTATTTTGAAATATTCCATACCATAACAGAAATATCTGATTGCTTTAACTTATTGACAGTCTTTATATTTGGCAGTGGTTGGAGTGAGGCTATGCTACATAAAAGGATATGTGGCAGAACTCACTTAATTTATCTAGGTTTAGTTGAAGAAATAAAAGTAATGATTTGAAGCCCACCTAAGAGAGAGCAGAGAAGTCCTCCTGAATATATTTAGTAAATGTATTTTACTCTAGGTGTAATATAAATAATCTTCAATTTATTAAATGATGAATCATAAGGATCATTTAGATTTCTTATATTTTCCTAAGAAAAAGGTTCATAGGAATATTCACATTAATTAAATATATTCAAAGAATATATTTTTGATTACATTGAAGCAAAAGGTATCCTTCCATATATTATCAGTAAGAATATATACAAATTCATTTAGTATATGTAAAGTAATTTATTAATAAAAATAATTTATGGGAAATTAAAGTATATGTATTTTGTGTATATATAAATTATATATGTTATGCCTATTAAGAACTATGACTGTACTGTAACAGTACTGCAAAGTATATTTAATAAACTAAGTCTCTCAATGAAAATAATTGGAGCCCACAATAATTAAAGAATTGAAAAAATGAAATACAGCTGTGAAACTTAAATTCTAGGGGCTTAAGAAAAGCTTTTAAACTAAATAATTGATAAACCAATTCCAATCAGAAAAATATTTACACAATAAAAATAAAATTAACAAAATTTTCCTTTAAAATTGCTGATATATTGGTATATATATTCAATTCAGTCATTAAAAATTTCTCCTTCAAGGAATTGACTTTAGATGAATTGTTCTGTTTTCTATCTGGGCTGGAATTGGGGGGTAGGCTTAGGTCTGGGATGGGGGTTGCAAGATCTGAAAGAGGAAGAAAAGCTCTGGTTGGGACTGCAGCGAGGGTGACACAGGACCTGTGCACCTGGGGCCAGCCTACAGGAAAGGGGACACTGCAATAAGCCTGGACAAGTGGAGACCCTGTGCCTCAGGCCACTTCTCTATGTCCTGCTGAATCCCAAATTGCTTTAAAAACAGTGAGGTGGACCTGCAGAAGATTAAGTGAGTTGACCCAGCCTGGAACAACTGGGGACGGTAGGGACTGAAAACCAGGGGAGGCTGAGGAGGCCACACTAAACCCAGTTAGATCACACACTGCTTCTTGGCTTCTTTGAAGCCAAGAAGGCCACGCACAGGAGATGCTCCAGCAGTGCTTGAACACAGGGTTTCTCTCCTAGGAAGGAAGCAGGATTTCTCCTTCTAATTTTGCCTCAGCCATCCACAGCTGTTCTGGAATACTCAAGAAACATTCCTCGGCTTGGTACCATTACGTGTGAACTCTCGAGAACTCTTATCAAGTCACTCATGGCCTCTCTTGTGCCAAGTTCTGACTGATGCTGTGGTGGCAGATCCACCAGGACTCAGTCCCCTGGTCAACAGGTACATGCTGGGCACACAGAGGTACCATGACGTCCCTTGTTCCTGGCAGAGATGCTATGGCCTAAATGTCTGTGCCCCCCAACTCATGTGTCTAAATCCTAACCCCCTGGTTGATGGCGTTAGAAGGTGCAGCCTTTTGGGGACAGTTCTACCCCTATGAATGGGATTAGTGCCCTTATAAAGTAGGCCCCCAGGAGCTGGTTTGCCTCTTGTACCACAGGTGGACACAGCAAGAAGTGGGCCACCTGTGAAGCAAAAGGCAGTCCCTCACCAGGTGCTGTGTCTGCTGACGCCTTGGCCTGAGGCTGCACAGACTCCAAAACTGTGAGAAAAATGTGGTTATTTATGGCATTTTGTTACAGCAGCCCAAGCAGGCTAAGAGAGAAAGACAGAAAGAAAGCCACATATAAGAGGGCCATGGAAGCAAGGGCCTTTCCTCTCTGAGTGCTGGAAGTTCAACAGGGACAGAGAACTCTGAAGATTAAAAACCTGCAGGCATTTTCCTAAAGCTTTCCATAAGGCTTTATTTCCAGTAAATTAAATTTGAAAAGCAAATTATAAATAGCTTTAACTAGTAAAGAAAACTGTTTTGTTATTGTTTCTATATTTTCAGGCTCTTTTAATTATGTAGCAGAATGCCTTGAACATAAAAAGGATTATTCAAAAGTAATGCCTACTTGGTTCATTAATAATCACAAGTGTGTAGCTCTGCAACAGATATAAACAACATCGAAAAGAAATACCAGCTGAGGCGATCACATAGCTGTCGTGGAACATAAAGCTGGGATGTAACTGGGCTGGGGAAGCCCTAATACTATGAAGAGAGAAACTCTTCGAAGTGGAATCTGGGGACTGTCCAGAGTATGAAAGAGAGCTACAGACCATAGCATTTTACGGTGGAAAAAAACCCTGGGCTCATCTAGTTCCAGGCGTTGTCTTTTCTCAAATGCCTCATTTTACAAGAGGGAAAACAGACAGAAAGCCTGCCCTATGTCCCAGCACCAGAGCCAGCGTCCAAATTCTGCCCAGCAACAGGAAAGCCACCCTTGATTCCAGGGTTTATGTGACTTAGCTATATTTGCTCTGTGCCAAGTCAGGGTAATTCAGGTGTCTTTAGTTGGAATTCCATTCTCAGGCTGACCACTCTCTATGGAAAAAATGTAGAATCATTATTTGTGATTCTTTTAGGCAGAAGGTAACATGTGAGCCATTGCTATCTCTTCCTTGGCTCTCCTGGAAACTTCTGTGGACTGAATTGATTTGTAAGTTGACACGACCGTGAATGCATGTTTCTTATCTTATTGTGAGCATGGGTGAGTACATGCTTTTGTGATTGGGAAATATATATTATGAAGATACAATTTTTTGGGGGGGGCGTGGATGGGGTTCTCATTATGTTGCACACGCTGGCTCCAACTCAGGATCCTCCAGCCTGTACCACCTAAAGAGCTGGAATCAGGTGTGTGCCACTGTGCCCAGCTGAGTGTTTCTTAAACAGTTCAAGTGGGTCATGCACATTTGAGTTTCTGAGTTGTATCTGGGCCAGTTTTTGTCTGGAGACTTAATTCTTATGTGTTGTTAGCCAGAGGCATAATTTGCTGAAAGGAAACTCACAGTATGTCTGGTATGAGACAGGCCAAAAGTAATGAATTTGGAGGTTATGCTGTCTGATTACCATCTCCTATTCCGGGAGACCCTGGAGATGTAAAATCCAGAAGGGGTACACTACTTTTTGTACTGTGTGTGAGCACTTAGAAGCTTAAAACTCAAAAGAAGCAGTACAGCTACAGTCCCCTTGGGTAAAACTCTTTGTATAATTTCCAAAATCCAATCCTTGTCTTCTTTGTGAATGACTGCCTACTATTTCCATGGTTTCTTGGAAGAGTAAATAGGTAAAACAGTTAAAAGTGAATTCTGGAACCTGTCACTCTAGGTAGAATCTTGACCCCACTATTCATTAGCTGTGTGGTTTTAGTGGGCTTTTTGTTGTTTCTTTATTATCAAGTCTAAACTTGGACTCTACCCTTAGGAACTGGTAATTGGCCTGGAAAAATACAAATAGCTCTGACACATGTCCATTGCAATAACTTTGACAAATTTCTCTAATTACCTGATTCTTCTGCTGCGGATAAGGGAAATGATTAGTGACTCCTAACAAATATTAGTTGAACATGAATAAATACATATTCAGTGAATGACAAACCCCTAAGCTGCTTCATATTTTCAGCTTGCTTTACCTCAATTCTTACCCTTCTTTTTAGTTGATAGAGCTGAGAGCCAAAAAGAGATCTCATAGTAGCTGAGACTCAGAAGCAGGAAGTTCCAGTTTTGAGGCACCTGAGTCTAACTCTAAAGACCCAGAATCACAACTTATACAGTAGCAAAGAGCTAGACATCTTTTCTGAGGATCCAAGAATGCCTGTCTGCCTTTGTTTACAACAGTGTCAGTGTTGTACCTGATGAGGTACAGGCCTGACCTCAAGGGTATATCCTGCTGAGGGGTGGGAGGTGCTGACTCACAGTGGGACTCTATGGTCATAACAAAGAGCCATATACAGACGTTTAAAAAGAAGAGGAGCTCCAAAACCAAGCCTGTGTCCTTGCACAGGAAGCTCTTAATGGTGTAAAGCAATTCCCTAAAGCAGCGTGCATCTTATTCTCAGGAAGGGACGGACCACCTCCCACTTTTTTGATTCCACTAGGATTTTCCTTAGAGAGACTGTGTTCTGTAAATAAGTTATTCCTGTGAAAGATTGTTACTAAAACCCACAAAATTAGGAAGCTGGTAGAGTCTAAATCATTTCCCTAGTTCAATCATCTGCTATCTCTAGGGTGTCTCATTAAACTTCAAAAGTTGTGACTTTTCCTTCCTCATGGGAATGGTGGAAAACAAATGAACCATATCTAAAGAGCTAGAATTTCCTTTTTTTTTTAAAGTTATTCATGGACCTTTATTTATTTATTTATATGCAGTGCTGAAACTCAAACCCAGTGCTTCATACATCCTAGGCAAGAGCTCTACCTCTGAGCTACAGCCCCAGCCCTAAAATTTCTTATAGTACCATATTATCATTACATCAGGGAAGTTCTAGGCACTTTCCAGAGTACTAAAACATCTATCCTGAAAAGAAAAAAACAAAAAAAAAATTAGAAATGGTTTTGCTCAGCCTGTATTTCAGGCCTATGCTCTATGATTACATTTGATAAAACTTGAGATCAGACACAACTAAATTAAGTGGTTTAGGGGTACATACAAAAGTGGTAAAAGCCTAAAAAAAGAAGTGGGAGATGATTGTCCCAGGAGTTTGAGCACCATTTACCTTTAGAAGGGGTTATGGGGGCATGGAGGTCAACTCACCAGGATGATTTAACAATCATAAATATATATGCATCACACATCATAGCACCTAAATACATAAAGACAACTGTAGCAGAACTCAAGACAGGATTAGACCACAAACAAAAGTAGCAGGGAACCATGATGTCTTACTTTCAATAATGGGTTGAATATTTGGATAATAAGATCAGTAAGAAAACTGAGGAACCAAACTACGAATCAGGGAGCTATACTTAACATTCCATGGAGCGGTCACACAGAATAAATTCTTCTCAAGTGCCTTTGGGACATTCTTCAGGATGAATAATATTTTAGGCTGCAAGACAAGTTTTAACAAATTGAAAACGATCAAAATCATGCTGTGTCCTTTCCAATCACAGTGAAATAAAACTAGAAATCAACAGCAGAAGAAAGATTGGAAAATTCACAAAATTTGGAAATTAAACACCACCTACTGTGCCAGTAACAGATGAAAAGATAGAACTAGATTTCAGCTACTGAAATGAGAGTTAAGATGAAAAAACTATCAAGCCTCTCTATTCCAAAAAAATTTATTAATATGTATTTTTTAGTTATAGTTGGACACAATATCTTTATTTTATATATTTATTTTTATGTAGTGCTGAGGGCCTTGCATGTGCTAGGCAAGCGCTGTACTGCTGAGCCACAACCCTAACCCTCAATTTTTGTAGTGATGGAAATATTCTATGTCCTTATTGTCTAGTGAGGCAGCCACAAGGCATGTGTAGCTACTGAGTACCTGAAATGTGGTTATTATTACTACAAAACATATTTTAAAATTTTATTTAATCTTATTAAATTAAAAAGGCCACATGTGGCCAGTGGCTACATTATTAAGGAGTGTAGGCTAGGTCCCAGAAATCTGAGAAGAAATGGCCAATTTAAATTAATTAGGTTAACTCCTTTAGACCTAAGAGAGGAAAAGCTGGGTCAAATGGTGGTTCCATTCCTAGATTTCCAAGGAATCTCCATACTGCTTTTCATGAGTGTGCCTTTTTCCCCACATCCCCACCAACACTTATTATTGCCTGTATTCACAATAGCTGCCGTTCTGACAGGAGTGAGATGAAATCTTAGAGTAGTTTTGATTTTCATTTCTCTAACTGCTAGAGATGTTGAACATTTTTTCATACATTTGTTGATTGATTGTATATACTCTTCTGAGAAGTGTCTGTTCAGGTCTTTGGCTCATTTATTGATTGGGTTATTTGATTTTTTGGTGTTTAGCTTTTTGAGTTCTTTATATACCCTAGAGAATAGTGCTCTATCTGATGTGTGAGGGGTAAAAATTTGCTCCTAAGATGTAGGCTCTCTATTTACCTCACAGATTATTTCTTTTGCTGAGAAGAAACTTTTTAGTTTGAATCCATCCAATTCACAATAGCTAAGCTGTGGGACCAACCTAGATGCTCCCAGTAGATGAATGGATTAAAAATGTGGCATATATACACAATGGAATATTACTCAGCAATAAAAGAGAATAAAATCATGGCATTTGCAGGTAAATGGATGGAGTTGGAGAAGATAATGCTAAGTGAAGTTATCTAATCCCCCAAAACCAAATGCCAAATGTTTTCTCTGATATAAGGTGACTGACTCATAGTGGGGTAGGGAAGGGGAGCATGGGAGAAATAGAAGAACTCTAGATCATAGGAGGGAAAGGGAGGGGTAGGGGGTTAGCAATGATGGTGGAATGTGATGAACATTATTATCCAAAGTACATGTATGAAGACACGAATTGGTGTGAACATATGAATATGAAAAATTATGCTCTATTGAAATGAAAAATTGTGCTCTATATGTGTAAAAAGAATTGTAATGCATTCAGCTGTAATTTATTTAAAAAAATAAAGAAAAAAAGTAAGCTAAAAAAGTAGACTAACTAGGTTAACAACTATGAGTTATGCCAGAACAAAATTGAGAATAGTTTTAAATACTGTAAGACTTAACAGAAACCTAAAAGTCTTCAATGCAGTATACAGACGTGTGGACGTTGATTGAATGGCATGAATCTGTAGCTGCCCAAGGCCTGAAGGTAACTGTCTTCTAAGTGGAATTCCAGCTCTCAATAGCTTCTGTCTACTGTCTATTATGCAAGGTGACTTCTCCCTTCTTGTTTTGTAAAAGAATAATTTTTTTCTCACAGATTGCTATCCAGAGTGGTTGCACCAATTTTCAGTCCCATCAGCAATGCATGAGTATACTCTTTTTCTCCAAATCCTTGCCAACATTTATTGTTGCTTGTATTAATAATAATTGAATAGTCTTTATTTTTTCCTGAAATATAAACATGGTAAAAGATTTAAAAAAAAAGATTGCAAGGCTGACATACAATGCCTCACATGAGGAAGTCTATAATTCATGTAAATGAAAAACTATAATAAGGAAGATTGTTTTAAGCTGGAATGTTTTTGAAAAAAAAAAATTGAGTGCTAGGATGCTAACCAGCTGGGAAGCCAAAACAGGCCTGAAGTTTAACACACCAGCCTAAAAGATGCAATGAATAAGAATCCCAGGAAGAACTATATTCTTACAATGTAAGCAGAAAGTTAAGGAGGTAGATTTGGGTAACTAACTTTAAAATCAGGTTTTATAGTAACTTTGAGAGTGGGACTAATCCATGGTTGCCCAAAAAAAGTCCACACTCTGATAAGAAAAGGTGGTATTCTCCAAACTTTGATGTACATAGCCAAAAAAAACCCCAAAAGGGCTGGGGATGTGGCTCAACCGGTAGCGCGCTTGCCTGCCATGAGTGCGGCCCGGGGTTCGATCCTCAGCACCACATACAAACAAAGATGTTGTGTCTGCCAAAAACTAAAAAATAAATATTAAAAAATTTTCTCTCTCTCTCAAAAAAAAAAAAAAAAACAAAATCATGGGAATCATTTAAAATTTTTTTTGATAGGAAAACACATCCAGAGGCTTCAGAATGTTTAATATTTGAAAAGTATTTATCAACTAATGCTTTCCCAGATCCTTAGGCTCAGATAGTGACAGCAGCTAGCAAGAATTATAAATATGCTTGTGATTCTAATTTCGAATCTAAGGTACTGAGGTCATTTAAATTCTGAAAGACTCTCACTGGAACATTTTGTACCAAGCAAAACTTTTTACATTCCCCTAATGAGCTTTAATTTATTCAGATCAAGCTTTTTATTTATTAGGGAATATTTGTAGAGTGAGGGATCAGTGTAACTACTCTCATTTAATAAGACAGAAAACAGACACTAAGTAAGAAAGGCAAGCTTCTAAGTAATTGTTGAACAAGATTCATACTCTTTTTGGGGGGTTGGGTACCAGGGATTGAACTCAGGGGTACTCAACCATTGAGCCACATTCCTAGCCCTATTTTATATTTTATTAGATACAGGATCTCACTGAGTTGCTTAGGACCTCGCTAAATTGCTGAGGCTAGCTTTGAACTTGCGATCCTCCTGCATCAACCTTTTAAGCCATTGAGATTGCAGGCATTTGTCACTGGGCTCAGGTCAAAGATTCATACTCTTAAGAGGCAGGGTTAGAAAAGGTCATGGTAAGAGAAACCAGGCAAGGGAGAGGTCCAGGTGGGACTTGGAGGAGGACAGCTTGTGTTCAGACACTGGATGCTACCATGTGTATTTTATACTGGATCTCAGAGACTGCACTACACCAGTCATGTGCTGCAGCTGGCTTGTTCTGGCTCATGAAATATTCAGGAATCTTGTGAGCCAGTGTTTAAAAATTAAATTATATAAACCTATGATATACTTTAAAATATATGATACACATTAAATTATGAATTAAAAAGCTACATTTAAAATAAGGGTAATGAATATCAAAACTCACCACTCCCCATTGATTCTACTTTGCTTTTATCTGTGATCTTGAGATGACATGCTCTTTTGGATCTTGGAAACACTGTAATGTGCTTGTCTCTTCCAACTCTGACTCAGTGATGTCCCTTTGGTAATGTGAAACCAATCACAGTGAGAGCACTTATTCCAAGACACTCAGCAAGTACTATAAATCAGAGCCTGACTTATTGTTTTATTGATTGTCTAGACTTAAGATAGTAATGGGAAAAAGTTAATAATACATAGTAAAATTAATAGTTTGTCCTGCTTGTAGTTATTACATTGTAACCAGCACAGAAAATTATATATATGAAAACTATTATTTGATTCAATAGGAAAGTAACTTACATTATTGAAAAATGAGTTTAACAAAAGTCTTTGTTGTCTCACTTTCATCTTGTTCATTGTTGTATGGAAATGTAACCAGCATCATGTTATCAGTTGCAACTTTAATCTGACTTTGGATATAAAATTTTGCTAAAAATCAACCAAAGTATTCTGTGAGTATGAAGTGGCTATATGGAAGAATCAAGTGGCTATATGTAGTTAATGATATGTAGATAATGATACATTAGTAATTAATGATATGTAGTTAATGATACAGTATATGTTATATGTACATATGCTATATGTAGTTAATACACATTATAATATCATTTGTAAATTGTGTGCTAGCATCCTTTATATCAGTTAAATTTGTCATAAACATATACATTTGCATCTACATGCATAAATGAATAAATGTGTGCGTAGACACACAAGTGCACACACACATTTTGCCCACAGAGCTAGGTAAATAATTGCTACACACCCCTGAAATGTTAATCTTAGTTCAATTTACTTATCTATTAAAACAAAAATAGACATCTTCTGTGAGTAGGAAGAGAAAGAATAAAACCAGGCAATGAAAGTCTAAAGTTTAAAATTTCTTTCTACATTGTTAAGTAATCATAAATAAAAATTAAAACAATATTAGGTCAAATAAAAGACCTACTTTCTTGTAGTCCTGACTTTCTTCAAGACTTAAAAAGGAAAGAATGTTCTAAATGGAGAAAATTTGAAAGAATTCCTGCTAAAAACTGGAACAAGACAGAGATGCCCTCTTTTACCACTTCTATTTAACATAGTTCTTGAAACTCTATACAGAGCAATTTTTAGACAGATGAAAGAAATTAAAGGGATTCAAATAGATAAAGAAGAACTCAAATGATCACTATTTGCTGATGATATGATTCTATACCTGGAAGACCTAAAAAATTCCACCAGAAATTTTCCAGAACTAATAAATGAATTCAGCAAAGTAGCAGGATATAAAATCAACACTCATAAATCAAAGACATTTTTTTTTACATCTGTGCAAATCCTCAGAAAGAGAAACTAGGAAAACCACCCCCATTTACAATAGCCTCAAACAAACAAACAAAAAAATCTTGGAAATCAACTTAACGAAAGAGGTGAAAGACCTCTATGATGAAAACCACAGAACACTAAAGAAAGAGATTAAAGAAGACCTTAGAATATGGAAAGATCTCCCTTGTTCTTGGATAGGCAGAATTAATATTGTCAAAATGAGCATACTACCAAAAGCACTATACAGATTCAATGCAATCCCAATCAAAATCCCAATGACATTCCTCATAGAAATAGAAAAACAATCATGAAACTCATCTGGAAAAACAAGAGACCCAGAATAGCTAAAGCAATCCTTAGCAAGAAGAGTGAAGCTGGCAGCATTACTATTCCAGACCTTAAACTATACTACAGAGAAACAAAAATAGCATGATATTGGCACCAAAATAGACCTGTAGACCAATGGTTCAGAATAGAGGGCACAGAGACATAATTACAGTTATCTAATATTAGACAAAGGTGCCAAAAACATAAAAAAAGATAGCCTCTTCAACAAATGGTGCTAGGAAAATTGGAAATCCATGTGGTGTAACAAAATGAAATTAAATTTCTCTCTCATCATGAACAAAACTCAACTCAAAGCGGATCAAGGACCTAGAAATTAAACCAGAGACTTTGCACATAATAGGAAAAAAAGTAGGCCAAATCTCCATCATGTCAGATTAAGCCTTGCCTTCCTTCATAAAACTCCTATAGCACAAGAATTAAAACCAAGAATCAATAAATGGGAGATGCCACTCCCATGCCCGGAAGTCTCTTCTCTGGACATACCTTGGTTACATCGGACATGAATTCCCAAGTTACCTCCAAGGTCGCTGCCACTGAACCAGAAGTCTCCTGTCAATCAACAGCCACCTGCACTGTTACTGCCATTGCTGCTGTCTCTGATTCCTCTGCTGCCAGCCTGAGATGGCCTGGAGGTCTTCTTTCTGAGTGCTACTACCAAAAAAGAAACTGCTGCCCCGGATGCATCTGAAGCCAACACTGCTGCTAACCGCTGGAGATAGCCTGGTGACGCTGCCTCCACAGCTGCAGCTGCACTACCGCTGACACGCTGCCTGCTGCCAAAAACCACCGCCACTACCACTGCTACCATGGCCTAGAGGACTGCTTCAGGGAGATCCAGGTTTGGTTGCACGTGGCTGCACCCTGCTGCACCCATTTGGGGCCACCAGCCAAGGCCTGGGGCCCAGATGCCAGCAGGTTTACCACCTCAAGAGTCTCTTTCTGGGGACTCCAGTGGGACCTACAGGTCCAGTGCGGGGGTGCCTGTGGGTTTGGAGGAGCCTGGGGTCTTCCTGCTGAGAGTGCTGTTGGCCCTTGTCTTGCTGCTGCATATCAGAGTTGCTCCTTTGCAGGAGTCTATCCCTGGTGGTCTCTCTGCAAGTGAGAGCAGCATTGAGATGTTGGTACTGCAGTGTGGCTGAGTCTGAGGATATCTGAAGCCCAGATCAATGAGATAGAGACTGGGTTTGTGAGCACTGATGTAGGTTTGGTGAGAATCTGTTGAACACTGACAGAGACAGTTCCACTTTTCAGCAAGATTTATTTTATTTTATTTTTTGATTCACTAATCTCTACCATATTTGGAACAGAATGTTTTTTATCCCTTCAGGTGTGGAGGACAAAGATATACGAATGGTGTTTTGTATTCTTGTTGTGTTCTTATGTCTTCAATTTTTTCTCTCTGTTCATATTCTTCCTTTTTCTTGTCTATTTTCTTTCCAACTTTCCCCCATCCAACAGCAAATCTGTTGGCCCTTTTTCCACTCTTCCTGTGAAATTTTACTTCTAGCTTCTCTCTTCCTCCATAGCAAATATTGCATACTACACTACCTCTGTTCTCTCATCCACCATTTGAAATTGTAAATCATTTAAACAAATATTCTGTTTGTACTTTAGATAGTTATTAAACTCATTATTTTGATTTAATATGAGAAAGCAGTAGACGCCTTAGTGGGAGCTAAACACATTAAAAACATGAAAAAAAACAAAAAACAAGGGAATAAAGCACCCCAAGCAAACCAAGATGCTTCAAAAACAGAAGCCACTGATTACTCAGTAGAAGAAATGTCCAAGAAGGAGTTCAGATTATATATAGTTAAATTGATATGTGAAGTAAAGGATACTATAAGGAGTGAAATCAAAGAAAAAATACAGGAAGTGAAAGACCACTTCAATAAAGAGTTAGAGATTGTGAAAAAAAATGAGCAGAAATCCTTGAAATGAAAGAATCAGAAAAACAAATTGTAAATTCAATAGAAAGCATCACCAAAATACTAGACCACTTGGAAGACAGAACCTCAGACAATAAAGTCAAAATGTATAATCTTAAAAGTAGAGTTGAACATACAGAGAAGATGGTAAGAAACCAAGAACAGAACATTCAAGAATTATGGGATAACATGAAAAGACCAAATTTAAGGGTTATTGGAATAAATGAAGGAGTAGAGATACAAACCAAAGAAGTGCACAATCTTTTCAATGATATACTAGCAGAAAATTTACCAAACCTAAAGAATGGAATGGAAAATCAAGTAAAAGATCCTTACAGGACACCAAAATGTACAAAATTATAGAAGACCCACACCAAGACACATTATAATGAGAATGACTAACACTAAGAATAAAGATAAAATCTTATAGGCTGTGAGAGGGAAAAAAATCAAATTATGTATAGGGGGAAACCAATTTGGATCTCAACTAATTTCTCAACCCAGACCCTCAAAGCTAGGAGATCCTGGAATATTGTATTTCAAGCTCTGAAAGAAAATGGATGCCAACCAAGAATTTTGTATCTAGCAAAATTAAATTTCATATTTGAAAATGAAATTAAAACATTCCATGATGAACAAAAATCAAAAGAATTCACAACTAGAAAGCCTACACTACAGAGCATTCTCAACAAAATATTCAATGAGGTTGAAGTGATAAAAAAAGTGAAAACCAGAAAAGGGAGGATCTACACTAAAGGGACATTCAACCAAATGGGTCACTAAGACAAATCAAAAACAAGAAATAAATCAAAATGTCAGGGAATACAAATCATATCTCAATAATAATCTTGAATGATAATGGTCAACTCATCAATCAAAAGACACAGACCGGCAGATTAGATTAAAAAGCAAGACCCAACAATATGCTGTCTTAAAGAGACTCACCTCATAGGCAGAGACATCCACAGGCTGAAGGTGAAAGAATGGGAAAAAACTTATCACTCATATGGATTGCATAAACAAGCAGGGGTTTCCATTCTCATCTCACATAAGGTAGACTTCAAACCAAAGTTAATCAGAAGACACAAAGAAGGACATTTCATACTTCTCAAGGGAAGTACATATAAGCAGGATATAACAATTATAAATATTTATGCCCCAAACAATGGAGAATCTATGAACATCAAACAAACTCTTCTCAATTTCAAGAGTCAAATAGACCACAATACAATAATACTGGGTGACTTTAACACACTCTCTCCTACTTGACAGATCTCCCAAACAAAAACTAAATAAGAAAACTATAGAACTAAATAATATAATCAGTAATTTAGACTTAACAACATATATAGAATATTTAAACCATCAATAGCAAATATGCTTTCTTCTCAGCAGCACATGGCTCCTTCTCTAAAATAGGCCTTATCTTTTTTTTTTTTTTAAAGAGAGAGAGAGAGAGAGAGAGAGAGAATTTTAATATTTATTTTTTAGTTTTTTTCGGCGGACAACACAACATCGTTGTTTGTATGTGGTGCTGAGGATCGAACCCAGGCTGCATGCATGCCAGGCAAGCGCGCTACCACTTCAGCCACATCCCCAGCCCAATAGGCCTTATCTTAAGCCACAAAGCAACTCTGAGTAATTACAAAAAATCAGAGATAATACCCTGCATTCTTTCAGACCACAATAGAATGAAATTAGATATCAACGATAAAATAAAAATAGAGGCTACTGTAACAAATGGAGACTAAATAATACACTATTGAATGATGAATGGACAGTAGAAGAAATCAAAGATGAAATAAAAAAAATTCTTAGAAGTAAATGAGAACACAGAAACAACATATCAAAATCTCTGAGACACTATGAAGACAGTACTAACAGGAAAGTTTATTGCATTGAGCTCATTCATTAAAAGAATAAAAAAAATCAACAAATAAATGACCTAACACTATATCTCAAAGCCCTAGGAAAAGAAGAACAAATCAACACCCAAAGAAGTATAAAATAAGAAATAATTAATTCAGAGCTGAAATCAAAACAAAAGACACAATTGAGAAAATTGAAAAAACAAAACCTTGGTTATTTGAAAAAATAAATAAAATAAATAAACCACTGGCCATGGGTTTATCTCAAATTACTAAACTCAAATTACTAAAATACAATATGAAGAAGGAAATATCACAACAGACACATCTGAAATACAGAAGATAATTAGAAACTATTTTGAAAATTTATACTCTAATAAAATAGAAAATATAGAAGACATCGACAAACACCTAGAGACATATGACCTATACAAACTGAATGAGGCGGTCATACATGATTTAAACAGATCAATTTCAAGAAATGAAATAGAAAATGGCATCAAAAGCCTCCCAACCAAGAAAAGCCCAGGACCAGATGGATTCTCAGCCGAGTTCTATAAGACTTTCAGAGAAGAATTAACACCAATATTCCTCAAAGTATTCCATGAAATAGAAAAGGAGAGAACCCTTCCAAACTCATTTTATGAGGTTAATATCACCCTGATAACAAAACCAGACAAACACACATCAAGGAAAAAAAACCCCTTCAGACCACTATCCCTGATGAACGTAGATGCAAAGATTCTCAATAAAATTCTTGCAAATCACATGCAAAAGCATATTAAAAACATAGTGCACCACAACCAAGTGGGATTCATCCCAGGGATGCAGGGTTGGCTCAATATACGGAAATCAATATATATCAACATAATTCATCATTTTAATAGACGTAAAAACAAGTATCATATGATCATCTCAATAGATGAAAAAAAAAAGAGTTTCACAAAATACAGCACACTTTCATGTTGAAAACACTAGAAAAACTTGGGATAGTAGGAACATACTTCAACATTGTAAAAGTTATATATGCTAAACCCAAGGCCAGAATTATTCTAAATGGAGAAAAATTGAAGGAATTTCTAGTAAAAACTGTAACAAGACAAGGATATCCTCTTTCACCACTTGTATTCAATATCATCCTTGAAACTCTAGTCAGAGCATTAGACAAAGGAAAAAAATTATAGGGACACAAATAAGCAAAGAAGAACTCAAACTATCACTTTTGCTGATGATATGATTCTGTATCTAGAAGATCTAAAAAATTCCACCAGAAAACTCCTAGAACTAATCAATCAATTCAGCAAAATAATAGGATATAAAATCAACACCCATAAATCAAACACCTTCCTATACATCAGCGATGAATCCACTGAAAGAGAAGTTAGGAAAATTCTATTTGCAATATCCTCAAAACAAAACAAAACAAAACAATAAAAACAAAAATACTGGGAATCAATCTAACAAAAGAGGTGAAAGATCACTACAATGAAAACTACAGAATACTAAAATTAAAACACAGAAATTGAAGAAAATCTCAGAAGATGGAAAGATCTCCCATGCTCCTGGTAGGCAGAATTAATATTGTCAAAATGGTCATACTACCAAAAAACATTATACAGATTTAATACAATTCCTATTAAACTCCCAATGACATTCTTCATAGAAATAGAAAAAGCAGTCATGAAATTTATTTGAAAAAAAATAAGAGATCTAGAAAAGTAATCCTTAGCAAGAAAAGTGAAGCAGGAGGCATCACAATACCAGAACTTAAACTATACTACAGAGCTATAGTAAAATAAACAAACAAACAAATATGGTATTGGCACCAAAATAGACTTGTAGGCCAATAATACAGAGTAGAGGACACAGAGACAAACCCACATAAACACAGTTATCTCATACTAGACAAGGGTTCATTCACTGAACCCTAACCCTAACCTTAACATTCACTGGAGAAAAGACAGCATATGTAACAAATGGTGCAGCGAAACTGGAAATCATTACATAGCAAAATGAAATTAAACCTCTATCTCTCACCCTGCAGAAAAATCAACTCAAAGTGGATCAAAGACTTAGGCACTAGAATTGAAATCCTGTGTCTAACAAAAGAAAAAATAGGCCCAAATCTCCATGTTGGTCTGAGATCTGACTTGCTTAATAAGATTCCTAAGGTGCAAGAAGTAAAATCAAGAATCAATAAATCCGATGGTTTCAAATTAAAAAGATTCTTTTCAGCAAAGGAAACAATAATGTGAGGAAAAAGCCTACAGATTAGGAGAAAATCCTTACCACATGCACCTCTGATAAAGCATTAATCCCTAGGATATATAAAGAACTCAAAAAACTTAACACCGAAAAAACAAATAACCCAATCAATAAATGGGCTAAAAAACTGAACAGATACTTCACAGAAGAAGAAATACAATTGATCAAAAAGTATATGAAAAAGTGTTCAACATCTCTAACAATTAGAGAAATGTAAATCAAAACTACTCTAAGATTTCATCTCACTCCTGTCAGAATGGCAATCATCAAGAATACAGGCAGCAATAAATGTTGGCAAGGAAGTGGTGAAAACTGTACACTCATTCATTGCTGGTGGGACTGTAAATTTGTGCAACCACTGTGGAAAGCAGTATGGAGATTCCTCAGAAAACTGGGAATGGAACCACCAGTTGACCCAGATATCCAACTCCTCAGTTTACACCCAAAGGACTTAAAATCAGCATACTACAGTAATGAAGCCAGGTCAATGTTTATAGCAGCTAAATTCACAATAGCTAGACTATGGAACCAACCTATGTGTCCCTCAGTAGATAAATGGATAAAGAAAATGTGGTATATATATTCAATGGAATATTACTCATCTTTAAAGAAAAGTGAAATTATGGCATTTGCTAGTAAATGGTTGGAATTGGAGAATATCATGCTAAATGAAATAAGCCAATCCCATAAAACCAAAGGCTGAATGTGTTCTTTTATATGCAGATGCTAATTCACAATACAGCAGAAAAGAATAGTGCTACCTTAGATTAGATAGAAGGAAGTGATGGGAGGGCAGGGGAGGAGATGTGGGGATAGGAAAGATAGTAGAATGAAACAGACATTATTACTGTATGTATATATGTGACTATATGACCAATGATTCTGCAACATGTACACTCAGAAGAATGAGAAATTATACCCCATCTATGTATGATGTATCAAAGTGCATAAATGCATTCTACTGGCTGGTATAACTAATTAAGACAAATAAAAAATATAAAAAAGGAAAATGTTATTAAAAAATTTTTTTCCTAGAGAAAAAAAAGAATCAATAAATGGGATGGATTCAAATTTAAAAACTTCTTCTCAGCAAAAGAAACAATCAGTGAGGTGAACAGAGAACCTACAGAATGGGAACAAATCTTTACCACAAGAACATCAGACAGATCACTAATCTCTAGGATATATAAAACACTCAAAAATCTTAACACACACACACACAAAAAAAAAACCCACAAATAACCCAATCAATAAATGGGCCAGACTCTTCTCAGAAGAGGATATATAATCAATCAGCAAATATATGAAAAAATGTTCAACATCTCTAGCAATTAGAGAAATGCAAATCAAAACTATTCTAAGTTTTCATCTGACCCCCATCAGAATGGCAGCTATCGAGAATACAAACAACAATAAGTTTTGGTGAGGATATGGGGGGAAAGGCATACTCATACACTGCTGGTGGGACTGCAAATTGGTGCAGCCAATTGGAAACCAATATGGAGATTCCTTGGAAAACTGTGAATGGAACCACCATTTGATGCAGCTATCCTACTCCTTGGTTTATAGACAAAGGACTTAAAAACAGTATAGTACAGGGATACAGCCACATTAATGTTTATAGCAGCACAATTCACAATAGCTAAATTGTGGAACCAACATAGATGCCCTTCAGTAGATGAATGGATAGGGAAACTTTGATATATATACACAATGGAATATTATTCAGCATTAAAAGAGAATAAAATAAGAGTATTTGCAGGTAAATGGATGGAGTTAGAGAATGTAATGCTAAGTGAAGTAAGCCAATCTCAAAAAACCAAAGGCTGAATATTTTCTTTGATATGAGGATGCTGACTCATAATGGTGATGGGCAGAGGGAGCATGGGAGGAATGGAGGAACTTTAGATAGGACAAAGGAGAGGTAATGGAAGGGAAGGGGCTTGGGGGTAGGAAAGACAGTGGAATGAGTTAGACATCATTACCCTAAGTACACGTATGAAGAAATGAGTGATGTGAAAATACTTTGTGTACAACCAGTGACTTGAAAAATTGTGCTCTAAATGTGTAATATGAAATGAATTGCATTCTGATGTCACATATAACAAATTAGAATACATAATAATTTAATAAAAAAG
Organism: Urocitellus parryii; assembly: GCF_045843805.1. Lineage (NCBI taxonomy): Eukaryota > Metazoa > Chordata > Mammalia > Rodentia > Sciuridae > Urocitellus > Urocitellus parryii. The sequence continues at coordinate 116,139,778 of NC_135532.1, read as the reverse complement.
ACTATAAGCAACAATAATAGTTGGCAAGGATGTGGAGGAAAAGGCACACTCTTACATTGCTGATAGGACTGCAAATTGGTGCAACCAATCTGTAAAGCAATATGGAGAATCCTTAGAAATCCACCTTAGAATCCTTAGAAACCACCATTTGAACCAGGTATCCCACTCCTTGGTTTATACCCAAAGGACTTAAAAACAGTATACTACAGTAACATAACACAGCCACATCAATGTTTATAGCTAAAATGTGGTACCAACCTATGAGTCCTTCAATACATGAATGGATAAAGAAATTGTGGTATATATACACAAGGAATATTACTCAGTGTTAGAAGAGAAAAAATCATGGCATTTGCAGGTAAATTGATGAAGTTGGAAAATATCATGCTAAGTGAAGTAAGCCAATTCCAAAAAACCAAAGCCGAATGTTTTCTTTAATGGGGGGTGGGGTGGGAGAGCATGGGAGAAATGGAGGAACTTTGGATAGGCCAAAGGGGAGGGAGAAAAAAGGAGAGGGCATGATGTCAGGAAAGATGGACATCATTACCCTAGATGAAGACACAAATGGTGTGACTCTACTTTTTGTACAACCAGAGAAATGAAAAATTGTGCTCCACTTGTGCACTATGAACTGAAATGCATTCTGCTGTCATGTATAACAAATTAGAACAAATTTGAAAAGGTTAGGTATGAAGCTCAGTGGTAAAGCACACTAGATTCAGTACCAAAAAATACATAAAATTTTTCTTTAAAAATGACTATCATCTTTATCTCCTTGTAAAATATTATAATTAAAATGTTCAACTATTAGCCTAAAAAAAAAAAAAAGGAAAGAATGTTGACTCTAAAGTGAAGAACTTGATGAGAAAGAAACTTTCTTCATGGAGTTGATAAAATCGTGTGGATTTCATCTCTCTCTATTTTTCTTGATTTTATCAGTTATTTTTTCTTTAAGCTACAAAATAGATTATTCAGAATGATTATTTCCATCTATATCTAAATTGAAACCAATATGATCTCCCAATATACACAGCTGAGAGCAGGAAGCTGTGAGTGCAATTAATAAAGAAAGAAAGAAACAGCAAAAGCCCGGTAGTCACCATGAGAGGAGGCAAGCAGGATAATTTCCAGATTTTTTGGAATTTGGCTAGAATGGCACATCCAAGCCCAGCCACCTCCATATGTCCTCCTGGATCTGAAGTGATCAGTAATGGCCATGACGCATTGTTCTGGGTGGGACTGACTCAAGGGAAGCAGTGTCCCGGTCCAGGGATGCTTCTTCCATTCTCACCACCAGTGGCTTGGCAGGCTGGAGAAAGGCTGGGTAAAGGTGACCTGATCCGTTTTCACCATCTGCTCAAGTGTGGAATTGTGCCTCCTCCCAGTGGCAGAGCTAAATGTGACTCCGTTAAAGATGATAGGAGGAGGAAGGGATCTAATTACTTGGTAACTTTGGTTTATAAAGTACGTATGAGTGGTGCTCCAGCTGGGTTGCTCATTGGAACCACTTGTTTAGGAATCATCAATGCCAGCGACAACCTGCTGAGATGCTCCTTTGATTGGTCTGAAATGGGGCCTTTCTAAGGTACCTCGTGTGATTTTAATATCCAGATGAGGCTGTGGGCCACTGGCTGGACACAGAGTGTTTTCCTTTAGCAGGTGCTCTCCAGAGCTCAGGCCCGTGAAGGACAAGTCAGAGCTCACATCTGCAATGTGACTATCTTGTCAGAGATTCAGGATACAGTGATTTTCTTACCATCTTTGTAAAATAAGACAAAACAAAGCTAAATCTCATGTAAAAGATCTATTTACAATAATATTAAAAAGCCAGCAAATTTTATGAAACTAATATTTTGTACGTAAGAACAGTAACCTCTTTTCCTGCAAATATTTTAAAATCTTCACATCACTTTTTACAATGAATGTTATCATCTTCAACTTCAGAGTAAACTTGGAATCCTCCTTTCTAATCTCTGCATCCTTTCTTGGAGCTAAAGTTCTCTTGGACTTGCATCTCTGCATTGGAATCTGAATTCCCTGAGCATGTTTCCTGAGCTGTCGGCGGCAGCTTTCCTCTGCCCCAGAGATTGATGATGCAGTTACTCAGCTAAGACTGTTGGAAGTGTTTAAGGGAATGGCCTGAGGTGTTACGGTGGCACTATTATTAGGAAGTATCTGACACCCTGGGTGTTCTTCACAAAGAGCAGAAAAACAGCCCTGTTACTGAAACCTAAGTTACCTCCATGCTGGAGACTGAACTGCACAATTGCCTTCACTGACAAGTGTTAATTTATTCGAAAGCGTGTAACTGATTCCCCACTGCTTGCAGACATACAAACCTCAGGCTTCCCTTCCTGATGCTTTTTTGTTATTGTAGTCACGTGTACATGTCAATTAGTACTGAATCTTCATAGCAGTCCTGGGAGCTTACTAAGGGACAGAGGGGTAATATTCCTTGCCTTAGATGTGATTCACAGGGATTGTACAACCTGGGGGAGGCTCTTGTGTCCTGCTCAGTATAACTCACTTGTGTTCTCAAAGCCACTTCAATAAACATGTCCTCTAGTGGAAACCAGCGAGCCTCCTATGCAAACAAAACCAGGATTCTTTTTTTTTTTATTATTTCAATCATTCCCTAGTAAAGTTGCCTTTTATTTTCTATAGGGGATTGGTTCTAGGACCCTCCCCCCAAAAAAACAACTGGTAAGTTTGGTGATTGGTAAATTCAGCTAATTGGTAATTGGTTTCTGCAGGGATTAGTTCCAGGAGGTTGATTCTTATGTAAGGTTGAGTTGAAGTAATATTAGAAAGCAAATAAAATCTATGAGATTAATATTCTACAGATAAAAATAGCTGGATAGAACCTATCTTTTCCCATAAAGATTGAAAAATTTGTCAGTCATCATTTTGTAAGTCCTCTAGGAATCCCTTCTGCAGGATTGTCTTTCCGATTGCTCTTTCTACATGTAGGTTCCAGGGCCCTTCCTGCCATACTGCACGTGTTCTGTTGAGTTAGATGATGTAATTTCTGAGTGGGTCCTGCCTCATCTTCACTACAATAAATTGGAAATTGCAAAATTACCTTCCTTCGGACACAGAAGTAAGCTATATATAGTTGATAGGAGTTTTCTAGGTGAGCTTAAAACATCTGAGGGAAATTTAAAGCAACTCAGTAGATTTGGGGAAACTACCTGGGATGTCCATCTGTCCTCTTCCTTCCTTTGTAACCACAGTATAGAGATAAAAGAACATACAGAGGAGATAGGCTTCTCTGCATGGGTCCAAGAGAGAGAAGTAGGGCATAGTAAAAGGCCAGAGGCAGAAGATGGTCACTAGAAGCATTTGGACACATTTTACTGATTTATTTCTAACTTCTTTAAATTATGAGATGAACACACACACACCCAATAGTGCACTAAGGGTGCACATGAAGTGTGAGGGAGCACACTCACTCCCTGGGGTGGCCACAGAACCCTGTGAGCACTCAGGCCCAGGTGGGCCTCTCCCACATGCCCAGGCTCCTGGGACAGGCAGCCGCAGCTCTCCTTGCTTCCATCCCTTTTGCAGGTATCCCTGAACTAGTGGACGTGACTCTGTCTGCTTCCAGGCTTTGTTAACTGTAGCAAAGTTTCTGTGATTTTTATTTCATTATGTTACTGAAGCTCATTGACATTTTGTGCAGATTTAATTTGTTAAGTTTCATTGCTTTTTAGTTAGGAGTAGAACTAACTTTTAAGGGGCTTGAAGTTTACATGACTTGTAGTCTTTAAGAAAAAGAATAGGTAAATCTCCTTTGTTGCTAATTTAATAGATGCATTTGCTCTTGTGAGCACATTCTAGGAGGATTCTAGGAGCCTAGGAGGAGCTCAGACCAGCAGGAGGCCACCAGCTTTGGCCTCATTGGCTTCATGGTAAAGACTCTTCTGTGGGCACTCTTCCATGACCAAAACATCCAATGGCTTATCCATTCTCATTGCTGTTTCTAAACATTTTGACCATTAAAAACTGAGCTATCAGCTATGTAAGCATGCTCTACGGAGCACTGACCAAGAGAACTGTGAAGATGGGAACACTCTGTGGTTCAGCACGGGAACCATGAGCCACACGTGGATTGTGAGCACTGGAGCTAAGGCAAGGACTACTGAGTTAAGTGTGGCTATTTAACTTTTTAAGAGGTTTAAGTCAATTTAGCTTAAAATAACCACATGTGACACAGGGCCACCATACTGGACAATGCAGTTCTAGGCTGTGTAACTGAAAGTGGCCGAAGTGAGGCATGCATTGTATTTAACTTTGAGACCCTAATAATCTGTTTTCCAATGTGATTTTAAGAATTTATCACAACAATAGTTTATATGAATTCTTATTTTCCCACATTCTCATCAACTCCTGAAATTGACTTGAATTTGAACTCTTCCTGTGGGTGTGCTGTGGTGTGATCTCTCATTGCCATTTCAATGAAGATTTCCTGATTGTTAATGCTTTATTTAATAAAGGTTATTTTTATGCATTTATGACTATTTAGATTTTCTCTTACATGAAGTACCTGTTTACATCTTTTATTCTTATTCTATTGGTTTGTCTGCTGCTTTCTTGTTGATTTATTGGTGTTCTACGTAAATGATATATTTTAGATATAAAATCTTTGTTGATTATATTTTTAGCAAATATCCATCTATGGGGAGCTTTTAAAAAATACTCATACACAAATCGCACTAGGGCAATTAAATCAGGCTTTCTGTGAAAGGGATTATGGCATTTTAAAAGTGCTATTAACTTGCCCCTATGAAGGGAATGGAGCTGAACCCAGGGTAAGAAAGGACTCTCCAGCCATCAAACTGTCTCTCTGATGCAGTATATGGTAGTGGATATGTGACCATCTTTTCAGTCAGATGATTTAAATTTGCTCCTAGGCTCTGAGAACTTTAAGCTTAATTTATTATGCCTCAATATTTCCATCTGTAAAATTGGGTGACAGCGTCTACCAATCAAATCAATACAAAATAAGCAATTATACGTAAAGTGCTTAAGTTCTCATGTGAAGCACAGCAAGTGCTCAGTAAGTACTGGCAGTCACATCATCCTTTAATCATTGTCGGTGTCATCACTGTCATTACCACTGTCGTTGTCATTGTCATCTTGTCATTGTCATCATATCATCGTCATCATCATTGTCATCACCATCAATGTCATTATTGTCATCATCATCATTATCACTGTCATCCTCATCATCATGTCATCATTGTCATCATCACTGTCATTGTTGTCATCATCACTGTCAGTGTAATCCTTGTCATCATCATCGTCATCACCATCATCATCCAAATTTCTAATCAGCCTCTCCACAAACTGGCAGCTAACAGCTTCCTTAATGGGAGACCCAAGAAACCTTTCCACTGAGGTTAGGAACAAAGTAAGAATGGAGACTCACTCCTCTGACACCATTCACTGTTGTTTCAAAAGTATCAGCCAATGGAGTCAGACAAAAACATTAAGCAGGTAAAAGAACAGAAAAAAGGAAATAAAACAGTCTCTATAATGACATAACAATGATATAATGTTATACTTAGAAACCCCAGAGAGTGGTAACACTAATTTAAGCAATAATAATTCAATTAGGTTGCAGATGTAAAATTAAGTCAGAGCAAGATGCAGTGGCCCATGCCTGTAATACCAGAGACATTGAAGACTGAGGCAGAAAGATCAAAAGTTTGAGGCCAGCGTGGGCAACATAGTGAAACCCTGTCTTAAAAAATAGAAATAAAAAGGGATAGGGATATATCTCAGTGGTAGAAAGCCCCTGGGTTCAATCCCCAACACCACCAAAAAATTTAAGGAAAAAAAATAAAATTAACTGGCAATAATTAGTACCCTTACTATACATACACACTAATCAGGTATGGGACGTGGTAGTAGAGAAAACACAACAGAAACAAAGAAGAATGGATGCTTAGGAATAAGCTTAACAAAAACATGTAAAATGTATAGGAAGCAAATTTAAAAATGTTTCAGGAGAAAGGCACAAGTGTAGAGTAAAACAGTGGCAAGACATGCCTGGCTCTTGGATAGAACAGCTAGAAATTAAAACACAACCATGGGTTAATTTACATGTTTAACACAATCCTGATTAAGCTTTTTTAATGGAGTGAGACAAGTTGAAATTAGATTTGATATGAAAAACAAATATGCAAGACAAGGACTGAAAAAGAAAAACACACAGGTGACCAGCTTGTCCAGGCATGAAAACTCACTGTACCAACCTCTCTAACAAACAGATGAATACAGCAGAACAGAACAGAAAGACCAGAAATAGACCCAAGTAAATATGGATAAGATGGGATCTCAGCTCACTCTGGGTAATGATTGACTTTTAAATAATGGCACTTTCTAATAAATGCTAAACCACCAATGGGAAAAAAGAGAAAATTATATCCATATCTTACACCAAGTACAAAAGCAAAGTCCAAATGGATCTGGAATCCAAATGCAAAAAGTTAAGACTATACAAACACCAGAAGAAAACATGGTAAATTCCTTTTAAGCTGGCTTTTTTTCTTCTTTCCACATCTTTTATTGGTACATTGTGATTTTACTTGATGATGGGATTTGTTGTTGCATATTCGTACATGCACACAATACAACAACAAAAAAAATTGGGTCAATATCACTCCCCAGCACTTTCCCCCTCCCTCCCTCCCTTCCTCCCACTACTGGTCCCTTTGCCCTACTGATTTCCCTTTGATTTTTAGGAGATCCCTGACCCCCCATTTTTCTTTTCTTTTTTTTCTCCCTAGCTTCCACATATAAGAGAAAACATATGACACTTGACCTTGTGAATTTGGCTTATTTCGCTTAACATAATGGTCTCTAATTCTATCCATTTTCCTGCAAATGACATAATTTCATTCTATTGAATGGCTGAATAAAAGTCCATTGTATATATATATGCCACATTTTCTTTAGCCATTCATTCACTGATGGATACCTAGGCTGGTTCCATAGTTTGTCTGTTATGAATTATGCTGCTATAAACATGGAAATGCAGGTGCCAGTACAGTATGATGACTTTAATTCTTTAGAACAAATACCTAGGAATGGGATATCTGGGTCTTGGGGTAGTTCCATGCCTAGTCTTTTGAGGAACCATACTGATTTCAATAATGGTTGCACTATTTTGCAATCCCACCAACAGTTGTAAAAGTGTTCCTTTTTCTCCACATCCTCTCCAGAATTTATTATTATTTATATTCTTGAGTGTTGCCATTCTCACTTGAAATTAGATTTGATATGTAAAATGAAGTAAAATTAAGTCTCAGTGTGATTTTGATTTTCATTTCCCTAATTGCTAATGATGTTGAAATTTTTCATATATTTGGTGGATATTTGTATTTCTTCTTTTGAGAAGTGTCTGTTGAATTCATTTGTACATTTATTAGTTGAGTTATTTGGTTTTTTAGTGTAAAAATTTTTGAGTCCTTTATTTATTCTAGATATTAATCCTCTGTCAGAAGAGTAGCTAGTAAACATTTTCTACCATTCTATAGGTTCTCTCTTCACATTCTTAATTGTTTCCTTTGCTTTGCAGAAGCTTTTTAATTGGATTAAACTGGCTTTCCAATAAGGACTCAAGAAACAGAGGCTGTTAAAGAAAATATTAATAGTTGTGAATCATCAAAAAACCAAATAACAAGGATGTGGGGGAAGAGGTATATTTTTGCTTTGTTGGTGGGACTGCAAATTAGTACAATCACTGAAAAACAGTATGGAGATTCCTTAAAAAACTAAAAATGGAATTACCATGTGTCCCAGCTATGCCATTCTTTGGTACTGATCCAAAAGAACTAAAAATCAGCATACGATAGTGATGCTTGAGTCCCAACATTTACAGCAGTGCAGTTCACAGGAGCTAAGTTATGGAACCAGCCCAGGTGCTGGATGAGGCCAGCTATCTTATCTCGTTCACAAATGAATGGATAAAAAAAAATGTGACACACACACACACACACACACACACACACACACACTGGAGTTTTACTCAGATATAAAAAAGAATAAAATTATGACATTTTCTAGTAAATGGATGAAACTGGAGAACATTATGCTAAATGAAATCAACCAGACTTAGAAAGTCAAGGTCAAATGTTTTCTCTCATATGCAAAAGCTAGTGAAAAAAAAAGGAATAAAAAAGGGATACTGCAAAAAGAGAAGGGATACTAATAGAGGAAGGGGGTTGAGAGGAAGGGAGGACGGGAAGACTTGGGAAGCACTGGGGAACTAAATCTACCAAATTATGTGGCATCCATGTACAACTATACCCCGAGTCTTGCTTTTATGTATAATTATCACACACAACTCAAATAACAATAGTGATAATATATGAAAAACAAAAAGAAAACATTTCATAAAAGAGAAAAAGATTTTAAAAGTCCTTAAGCATATAAAAACATTTCAAATTTATAAGTGAAATTTAAAACAACCCTGAGCTGTCATTTCTCTCCTGTCAAAATAGATAAATTAGAAAGTATGACAGTATTATAGTGTTACACAGATGAGGGTTAAGGACCTCATCACAAATTGCTGGGGGGAATACAAACTGGCATGAACTTCCGGGAAGGGAATCTGGCAATTCCTAACAAAACTGAACTTACTCTTCAACCCAGAAATCTTAATTATAAGAATTATCCTGAAGGTTAGCTTCCAACAGTGTGAAAATACTTATGCACAAAGATAGTCATTGTGGTACTTTTTTTAATTGCAAAATATTGCAAGCAACCTAAAGAGAGTGGTTGAATGGATTGCGTCATATCACTTTGGATTATTATATAGCTATAAAGAATAGTGGGGAAGGTCTCTGAACTGGTGTGGAGTGATTTCTTGGATATATTGTTAAGAGGAAAAAGCAAGCTGCAAAAACATGTCTATGTGTAAGAAGGATACACATGTATTTGTAAGGGGAACAGAAAATGTTATTCAAAACGAAGGGAATGGAGAAGAAAACAACTGACCTAAATAACTTTGGAAGATAATGTTTTGGCTGTAAGCTATGAAAGATAAAAAGAAGTCTACACAACTATAATTCTCTAGTTAATATTTTCTCCAGGGGTATGGGTTAGCTATTCTAGAATTACTTTTTGTGTTTGCCAGAATTATGCAGGTAAGTAAGAGTTTTCTAAGAATCAGAATAAGAAGTCACAAATAAGAAAAAGGAAATATTTAGGTGAACCCAGCACTGTGCAATGACAGGCTCTGGAAGCAAGAGACTTCAGGGACAGTGAGCACACCTGCAATCCAGACCTTGGTTTCTCAACATAATCTCCCAACAAAAGAGATCCCTGGAGATGTGGTTAATTCTAGGTCTGGGTTAAGGAAAATACAAGATGTGGCTTTTCTTACCTGCCAGCAAGTAAAGAAATGGTCAAGAGATGATAATGGCTTGCTGAAGGCCATTAGAAACCAACATGAAAGACCTCCCTGTGGCTAGATGTAGAAAAACTGGGGTAACAAAAGAATAGTAACAGCACGACTTACATCTTATAGATTAGAACAAATGTCTGTGGGTGCATACTGACAAATAACTAAGTGAAGAAGAAAAGACAGCTTTCCCTTTCAGTAAAATTCTAATAATCAATCAGCACAGAAGAAATGATAGAAATAGGAAATTAGCCTCATAATTGTTGCAGGAAAGATTCATCAATGAATGGGCAAAAGTTAGTAGGCAAGAGTATGATATGAAACAATGTTTGCACCTTATCAAAATATCTCCCCACAAGATATTTATAAATTTAAAAGGAAAAAAATAACATGGAGGAATCTGGTAGACACCACCTTTATACAGTGATCAAAGCTTATGGAATCATTGTAAGACATACATAAGTACAGCATCATGTACTTCTTGATAGGGCACACCAGTTAAGGCTAACATATTATTCTTACCCAAAATGCACAAGCTCAATTTGACCAATAAAAAACAAATAACAATCACAAATTGATGAATGATCCTAAAACTGACCAACAAAACAAAACTGGCCAGTGGTCCTTCAGAGCATCAAAGCCATGCATGACAGACAGACTGGGGACCTCTTATAGGCTGGGGAGAACAAGGAGCCATAAGAACATAGGACATGTGATGAGGGATTAGATCCTGGGCCAGAAAGAGACGTCAGCAGGACAATGGCAAAATTGAAATAAAGTCTGTAGTTAATTTTCTGATGATTGCATTGTTGTTTTGTAACAAATTAACAATTAACTAACAATTAGTGGAAACTAGATGATGAATAATGTTGGAACTTTTTGTACTATTTTTGCAACTTTTTTGTTAAGTCTAAAATTAGTTCACAGTAAAAGTATTTAAAAATATAGCAAGCACTTGAGTTCAAATAGGAGGTAATCAATCAATAGAAGGTTGTAGAAGAAATTCAAGGCATAGCCCGGTGGTTTGTTAGCCTTTAAGTTCTCCTTAAGCCATGAGATTTCTTCAAGAACATTAACAGAATTCTTGGTTTATAAGGGCAAATAGAGGGTTCTATATGAGCTTTGATCCAGTGCTAATCCCTTGACTATAGAAAGTGAGCTGCCAGCTCATCACAGCCAATGGTACACAATCTGAGGATCACAACATGCATTATGAAATAGTTCAGAATAAAATTATCTTAGTTTTCACTTCCAAGACATTACATACTTGAGAACAAATACACATTTATTGGCTCAGTGGTAGAGCACTTGCCTCGCATGTGTGAGACACTGGGTTCCATTCTTAGCACTGCATACAAATAAATGATTAAAATAAAGGTCCATCAACAATTAAAAAAATATTTTTTTAAATGGGATTTCAACAATTTAAATGAGGTGAAAATTAAACTATTGGGTGTAGATAGGACACACCTGTTAAGGCTAACATTCCAAAATAGTATTTGCAGTATGGTCCCATTTTTGTCAAAGTTAAAATACATGTATAGGAAACAGCCTCATGTTTTATAGGACAAAATATAAACAGTGGTTAAGTCTGTGCAGTGGAAGGAAGTGATTTTCTCTTTGCTTATCAATGATTTCTAAAATTTCCCCAATAAAAATGAAAATAATAAAAATTATAAATGTTTTGAAAGAAAGCAGCACGACAATTTTTCACTTCTCTGGATAGTGAGTAATGAACTAAGCACTTCAGATGAGTAGAGGTAGCTAAAAATAACACGTCTATACTCTGGATCATCACTTGTGTTAGGATGACTTGGTAGAAACTACAAATGGGAGGTGATAAGTGAACTTTTCTGACTGTGACTATTTCAGTTGAAATAATGTCAATAATCACTCAGAGACAATTTCAAGCACTGGTAATTATTAATGTAATAATGTCACAGGAAGCACTGACATCTATGCCTGATTCATTTTATAAGTAGTTTTCTTTTAAAAGTGAAAAGAGAGGAAGTACTTTTATAAGGGGAAGGAAAAACAACTACCCATTGGGATTTTTTTTGGTCTTATTTTATGGTCATATATGAAATGGAAAGAATTAATTTTGTCCTGCTCTTTAAACTGACATCCATTCTCCAGGGATGGGAATATAACACAGTGCTCCTTAAATTTTCCTGTGTGAACCAGCTTGGGAATTTTGATGACACTGGTCTTGGGTGGAAGCACAACTTTGCACAGGAATCCTCTGGACGTTTTCTAGCACTCTGGATCTTGGGCCCAATCTCATATTTAATGGATCACAATCTACATTTTTCCTAGGATCTCCATCTGACCTGCATGCACATTAAAATTTGAGAAGCTCTGGTCTAAAGAACTCAGTCAGTCCAGCTGACTTTGGGTCTCTCTAGTTTCCTATGAAAATTAGTTCACAAAAGAATGGTACTTTTAAAAGATCACAGAACCTGAAGCTGGCACTGAACCCTACTAGCAAATGAGAAAGCTTAGCTTCGCCTTGTAAAAATGCTTTTAGATAGTCAAAACATTTCCCCTAAAATAAAAATAAAACTTTCCTTGATTTTCAGGTGGCTTTCATATTTGTTTTTATTGGCTTTAATTGGCTGTGTGGTGAATTCAAAGCCCATCATTTACTGGCACATCCTGTCTCACTTGAGGACTGCTTCAGAATCTGCTTTTTAACCCTCCTGGTGACCTTTCGTCTCTCAGATACTGTGATGGTAGGATTAAGAACAGCTTTAGGTGGCATAATATAACTGCCACCTAAAGATTAGATTTTCAGGGCCTTGAACATGGTAGGCAAGTGCTCTACCTCTGAACCACACCCTCACCCCATATTAAAACTTTCTCACAGAAGGATAGGGCATCCTGACTATTCTTCCTGAATATTTTAGTGGTAAATCACTTCTGATTCTACCTACTAGAAGGCCAGAAAGAAGCCAATTGTGTGCCAGGTTTAATACTGAATTTCAGTCTTACAGACACCTTCATATTGGATCATATTTAAATCCATGAAGGCCATTCCACTACTATCATTTTTACACAGTAACTTTGACCTGATGTTCTCACTCCTACTATGAGTTCCAACAAGATGTGCTGAGAGTTTACTTACTAACATAAAGGCTAACATAAAAATTAAGCAATGTATATTGCAAAAATAAAGCTCATGAAATAATTTAAAATCAAATGTTACTACACTATTCATTGTAGTAACATTAGATACAAGCTGAAAAATTGAGCCTAAATATTTGAAAGTGCAAATACAGAAAATCAATAGGTAGTATTTTTTCATGGAGTAAATGCAGTGCCTGCTAAAGCTTGATCTATCATTCTCTCTACTATGTATACTACTTAATATTGTTTTCAGAGCAAAGAAGCCACTTGGAAGAAAAGCTAAAAATGAAAGTGCTGACTCACCATATACTCTCTCTCACCTGAGATCTGCTGTTCAAGATTATATAAGAGTTAAATTTTTCTTTTCTTTTTTATTTTTTTCATTCTTAGGAAAAGTTCTCATAAGTTTTGAAAATGTTTGGTAAAATTTATAAAATTGTTTAACATTTAATAATTTGATTTCATGCTAACCTTAAAGATCATAGGCAATTTTGATAAGGGAGTCATCCATGAGCTTGTAGTTTAAGGATTTCTTACTATTGTTGTAAAATCTATGATAATATTCCATCTAACTTCATCAAGACTTCTACAGAGTTGCTTTTTTTTTATTTTTTGGATATTGCACTATCTATTTACCACTAGTCATTTTTTTTTCCTATAGTCACCATTTTTGGATAAATTTCTTGCTTATCACTGATGTTAAAATATTAATTATTCAGTAAACAAATCATTACAGATGTAAGATTATCTATATTGAGCAAAGTTTTCTATTTCCACACATCATTTTATATTTTGATTTAAAGAGGGTTTGGGGCGAATTGTACTTCATTATTCTCATAGAACAATATACTTTCATGTAAACAGGATTTGACTGTTTCACATTTTTCTAGGTATAGTTGATTGTTTATAACTTCCAAACTATAAATAATATTTTAAAATGAGGGTTATGTATTGTTATATTTGACATGATAATTTCCAATTTTTAAATTTTGTTTGTTTTGGTATGAGAGATTGAATCCTGGAGCAGTTTACTACTGAACTACATCCTCAGCCCTTTTTATATTTTGATACAGGGCCTCAATAAGTTGCTAATACTGGCCTCAAACTTGGGATACTTCTGCCTCAGCCACCCGAGTCACTGGAATCACAGGTGCACATGGTCATGCCTCTCTAAACCCCAATGTTCTGAAAAAATATAAATTGAGTTGTTTAAAGTAATGTCAACTGAAAAAAAAAGTGCCATCAGACTGTATATAGTATACTATCATCTTTAGAAGGCTAAAACTTAGAAAATCTAAACACTGTATTGTGCTAGAAGTACAAACATGTGTGATAAAATAAGCAGGGAAAAAAAAAGTATAAGCAAGATCCATGACTGCTGTAACCTCTAAGGGGTCTGCATGAGAATGGTTATAGGGAACAGCTCACAAGGTAGCTGCAAGTTATTGGAACACACACACACACATACACACACACACACACACACACACACACTTCATCATGAATATCACTTAATTTTTAAGTGCTAGAAAACCAGCAGGTTTAGATTCTTCAGGAACAAATTAATGATGAGAATATAGGAATCCCCTCTGAGTTGAGGGACTATATGGAGCACTGTATTCTTTGACTACCATTTTCCAATATATATTTCAATTTATGACAAATATTTACTGATTTCTTCTGAGATTCCTACTGGCTAAACAGTATGCATGATCATCTTTTCTAATAATGTGTTTTGTGTAGTTTGTTTTACTATTCCACCGACTTCTTAAATAGTGATATCAGAACAATAACAGTTCTGCTTACTCTGCAGGAGAAAAGGAAATCTTAGATCATCCTGCTCGTATTCATAGTTTATAAGATGTGGTCACAATTTAGATCAATGAATGTGTTATTCCTAGCAGAATATTTCTGGAATTATATTTTTGATTATGGAGACTCAATGCAAGTAGACAACTTAGCAAGGCTTATAATGACTCAGAAGAATGTTCTGGAATAAATCATTTTGTTCATGCTGGGTACTGGACAGACTAGTTTTTGCAAGAATTAGAGGCAAGCTATGTTATTACTCAGACCAGTAAGGACAAGCCTCCTGATTACTAGTTGTATAAATATTTTCCTTCAGAGAAAAAAGAAAACCTCTCCTGGGATTTGTGAGGCAGCTTTGGGATGGAGAATGGAAAAATAAACCCTACAAGTTAACTAATTTAACTAATTAACTCAGGAGCATGAGTTCTGAGAGTCTAGTCTGAATTTAAGCAGATCACTTGGGGTTATGGTAAAATGCTTCACTCTTCTTGAAGTACCTTGAACTCTGTTTATTCCAAAGGTATAGATTTTGAATGAAAATGTAAAACTAACTTAAAAAAATTAAAGACTGATTGAATGAAAGCAGATCTAATGATTTTTACATCTCTTGTATTCGGTTTCCCTTTTAACACCTCAGGAAGAACATCTACTGTACCTGGCGAGGAGTCCTCTCTGATTTGCTTCTGCACCACTCCCAGTCTGAGAGGTCTGGCTTCTGATTCTCTTCATGAGACAGCCTTCTTTCTGGGCCTTCAGAGAAGGTGGTTTCTTCATCGTCAACATCACCTCCTGATCTCTCAGAAAATGCTCCCTTTCCTTGGTCAGAACCTCCCTGGGCCTCCGCAAGGTCAGCACTGATGCATTTCTCCAAACTGCTGACTCTGTCGCTGTCCAGAGAGGGTGTGGTGCTGATCTGCACTTTGATGGCATTGAAGATCCTGGGGTTGTCTCTCTGAGAGTCTAGCACAGTTGCACACTCAGGGTTCATCAGGTGGTGACAGGATGTGGAATTTTCATCATCGTCATAGTAATCCCCACGTGCTAGCTTATAGATCCCATAGCTTTGTTGGAATGACAGATTGAATTCAAAGCCTCTCCTCTTGGCTAGGTGAAAATGAGAAAAAAATCCCACAGTTAGGTGGATATAAACAACCCTTGGGTGTACATGGTGAGTAACAATAGGAAGTGCTTTCAACCAGATTGCTATCTAACTGACTATTTTCAGTTACTTCTTGTCAATTATGTGAAACAATTATTCCTTACAAAACTCAATCGTCTTATCTCTGGTCTAATTTTCCTCCATTGCACATGAAGGGGCTTGAATTACATACAATCTGAAGAACTCCTTTATTCTTTAGGATAATCCACATAGCAAGAATTTAGCCATAAATTAGGAATCTCTCAAATAGATTCAGTTTTAGTTTTTTGGTACATCAATTCTGAAATTTATTTATTTGGGAATATAACATATTGTGTTAATTATCAAGTAACATTAAGATTAAATGTTATTCAGTTAAGAATGCCACAAACAGATATAATTGCTTTAAAACTTTTGCTGTATAACACTTCTGATATTTGTGTGACTATGAATGCCTGTATTAAAAATTATACCATGCTGCCATGCGGCTTTTAAACTTTTTTAAAATAGCGAGTACATTTCTTATACAAATCAGTTTGGAATAGTTGGCTAAAAAAGTGAATGGATGTATATCTCTGTGACCTGAAGCATTTAACAGTATGCACAGAGCTGATTAATTAGCAGGAATGTAGAAAATCTAAATAATGATTTAAATAAAGTAAAATATTCTAGAATTTTAGACATAATACTGTTAGTGAGTACAATGCAAAATCTTAGTAGAATAACAAGACTGTGGCAGAAAGTGATAAAATGTTTGTGTGTGAACGCCATTCAATATTAGGTAATATATTTTAAGAATGAAGTTATAGCCAAGTGGTAGACAAAATGCAATTTAATACTTTAGTTGTCATCTTTGAAAACATTGCTTGTTTCAAAGAAATTTTCTACTTTGATAGTTCTGTGTTTTATAGTCCGACATATTGCTATCTTTGGTGGCAAAAGTTAGGAAAAGCTATAAAGTTTCTATGGGAATCATATGAAATATTTGATTCACTTTCTAATACACTCCAGTGTCATTCACATACTGATTCTATTACTGAAATGTTCCCAGAACCAGAGATTTACAAACCAATTTTGCTGACTGAAAAATAGAATTTATCAGTATAATTCATTGTCATTTGAACCAGAACACAAACAAATAAAAAATTCTATTCAGAGAAAATGGAAAAAACAGAAACAGATGATCATATTTTATACACTGCCTCATTTGTGTTTCTCCTTAGGATTCCTATTAATCTAGTCCAGTAAAATTAAATTAGGATTTTAGACCTACTTTAAGAACGTCAAAGGTGAGGGGAACTGAAAAGATTATTTAATTATTGATGGGCTTCCTTTTCTCCAAAAAAAGGTATGGAGTGACAAATTGGTAATTCAGGAACATTAAGAAAACACAATGTCATAAAATGCCAACTTCTTGATTAATACTTGATAAAATGGATGTCCGATTAGATAGCGTATTAGCTGTTATAATTTTGAACTATGTAAAAATGAGCAATATTTTGAAGGCATTGTAGAATATGTTAATGGAGACTCTGACTTGAGCCAGGACATGATGAGATAGTCCCAGGCAGGCTCTGAGGAGCAGCTGGACTGCCAGAGAGACTACAATGTGGCGGAACCTTCCAGGGCCAAGCTGTTCATGTAGACCACATCATTTGGCAACATCAGCAGCCTTTCACGACAAAAAGTTTTATTGGTCCTGCTTTACAGTTGAGAAAACTGAGGCTCATAGAGGAAATCCAGCTAAGATGATTTATCTGTCAAAAAGATTTGACTTTGATGCTGATTCCAGAATTGAAGTAATTATCCTACGTAGGAAAAAAATTTCTCTACTGCCAATCAGACCCATGAGGAAAATATGTTAGCCTAAGCAGAATGACTCGGACATGCTATTTGTAGGTCGGAGGAAGAACTTTATTTATAAAGTGTAACCCACGAAAACTTTTTTTTTCTGTTTTATTTTGTTTTGTTACTGATTTCCTTAATGCTAAAGGTAAAATCTGACTGAGGTCACCGATGGACATAACAAGATATAATGACATCACAGAGCTGACAGTGTTTGAGGAAGGCTAGAAAAATACGTTAAAAATCAAAACACTTAATAATCAAAACAGTATTGAAGGAGATGTTAGTATCAGAGTCAAACCTGATCATCCCTAAGTTCCTTGAGAACAAAGACTACATCTCTTTAACATTATTATGAACAAACGGCAGAAAGTCCACATGACTAAGGGGCCAGTCGAGCAACAGTAATAACTGACAGGGGCCTGTGTATTCAGCAAGTGGGGCAGCCACCCTCCATCTTGGTCCCTTCCAGTGAAGCCACTAAGGGGAGCGTGTGCAATCTTGATTTTTTAAAAGATGAAGCTGAAGCATAGAGTTTGATCTTAAAATTTTGGCCCATAATTAAAATTGGTTAAAAATAAGTATCAAGAGTCAGGTGTGGTGGCACACGCCCTGTAATTCCAGTGGCTCAGGAGGCTGAGGCAGGAGGATCCTGACTTCAAAGCTGGCCTCTCCAACTTAACAAGGCCCTTAGTGACTCTGCCTCTAAATAAATAAATAAATAAATAAGCAAACAAACAAACAAATAAATAAATAAAGGGCTGGGGATGTGGCTCAGTGGTTAAGTGCTTCTGGGTCAATTCCTGGCACCCCTGCCCACAACAAATAAATAGTATAAAGGTAGGTTCAAAATAAAACATGTCTTTGAGTCAAAATCAGCTCAGGCCAGGAATGACTTATCGGTGCCTTGCTGGAAAGGCAGTGACTTCCCTGTAGGACATTGTGCAGGAGTGGCTGAGAGAGTGAATGAATGAAATAACCCATGGTAACCACCCAGCTGTGTGTGGCAGGGTGTTTGTCAGGACAGCCTGACTCTGTGAGGCAAGCTGAATGGCACACATGTTAATAGAAATGATATCTTTTAAAATTGTTATCTTTATGTACATTTTAAAATTGATTGATTTGGGCTTGAGGGTAATCAAGTTTCTGAATCTTATGTTTATGTTGCTTAAAAAATATTGAGCTGTTTTTAAAACTTTTTGTGTAGTGAGAGGTCTTTCATTGATTAGTAGCTTTCAAGAAACTTAAAGAACAATAGAATACAGTCCACAAAGAACAATAGAATACAGTCCATTATTTTCTGAAATCTAAATCACTCTTTAAAAAATAAATATAATTTATTTGTTCTGCAAAGCAAGAGCTTATAGGATCACTAACCTTGGCTAAAACATGAAGTAATTCTAGTCTTTTTCTTTTAATCACATTTTGTCAACTATAATTTTAAAGTAATTATATCAGCTTATGAAATGAATATTTTTGAGGTTAATACATCACTTAATAGATACTCTGATTTTGTGAAAGAATAAAGGCCAAATATATCTGCTCTTTCTTTATATGAAGTATTTGATTTTTAGCTGTTTACGTACAGAAAGAAAATATGTCAGACAAACAAAAGGAATCTCAAGGCTATATCCATTTCTTATGTCGACCATCTGAGATCTCAGTGTTAAAAATCACTTAAAAACACTTTTTGCTTGGAGATCCTAGTAATGCAGACGACTGACAGAAACCAAAGTTAATTCTTATTTCTGTAAATTAATTCCCAGTACTGACAATCATTTCTCTGCTTGCATGTCTCTTTATTACCATTCTGTGAAGCTGAAATGGCAAATTGTATGTGCTTACATCTGAAAGGTAAACCTATAGGAAATGTGAGTCAGAACAATTATTTTCCCTTCTTTGCTTCTGTGTCCTTCATGGAAAAAGAATGTAAAGAAAAGGGATCTTAGTTTGTTAAGGAGAAAAATTGAACATGAAACGTTTAAAGAATTAAGTCATACAGCTGATAAAACCCCTGCCCTTTCTTGGGGATGAGCCACCTTTGGGTGCTCAGAATGTCATTGTGTCACTGTAGCAATAGAAAAATTCATGCTGGCTCTTCATACAGTGAAAACACACTCTTGTTATCAGATTTCCCTATGGCATAACCTGAATCCTAAGAGGGCATGGATCCTATAAAGATCCTAAACTATCATTTGGCACAATGTTTTATGTTTGAAAACCCACCTTTTTAAAAAAAATAAGCTTTTATATTTCAAGTCCTCCTTTGGAATTTTTAAATAAATGCAAATAAAATTGTGGCAATTTTAGAGGAAAATGTTACTCTGAAAGACACTTTTTTAATTTCAAATTCGAAAGTGATGTGATCATTGACTGTGCTAACCAGGCTGTGGGCTTTTCTATCTTGAGCAGTGCTTGAGCAGTACCCAGGATGGAACATTGAGGAGGTCACTTCAGTGACAGGTCATTGTCTTACTTTAGGCTCTGGTGTGGGGGCTCCCCACTTCTTAAGAAAGCCTGCACTCAAACACTTCACCAAGGCTTCACATTGTCACCAGCACTGGACTCTCGTCTCTGTCACAATTGTAAATGTTGTGAGACTGACAGGATTGGTTCACTGTTAGAGCAGGCTTGTAAATGAGTTCCTATTTTATGTTTTTTTTAAGTGAAGCATAAAAATTCATTATTAATTTTTTCTGTTGTTGCTCTGCATATTAATCTCCAAAAGAACATCATTATTATATGTCCCATGGTCATTTCACAGACAAAATGAACTTGGCATCTGTTAACAATAAAACTTTATGATATTCTTAACAATGAAAAGTCATTTTTGTCTGTTGAAAAATATCTAAATGTTATCAATATCTGATAAACGGCCAGCTCATGACTGATATTTATGAAATAACTCTGTTGTAGAATTGATTCAGAGTATACTTTGATATTTTCCAATTTCTACAACCCCAAAATAGTGTGATACAAACTGCATTTATTTAACATAATTTTTCTATCAAAGAATAACGCACTTGCCTATTCTGAAAAAGAACAATTAATGGGACCATTAATTCAGTGTATACTTAGATTTATTAAGTGGCCGAACATTGTATCTTCTGTCTGGAATGACAAAATAATGTCATTTTTTTTCTTCCTGGCAGATCAAAATATGCAGCTCATTCTTCTGTTTTTCCTGTTTTATGATATGGAGCAACTACACTGGAGAGAGCTTTACCCTTACATCTGCCTCCCACCCCCAACCTACCTGTGCCTATCTCCTATGCTTATCCTTGGGACATATTTTTTTTTAAAGTCAGTAGCAAAGCCAGATTCATATATGCATATACAATGACAAAGTCTGCCACCTTCCTCCCTTCTTGGAACTGAGGGGTTTTGCTTCCTGGTTGGGGCTGAGCAGGTTTATGTTGCTAATTGCAGAGAATCATTTGGGGACTGTTTCAGGGACTCTGCAAAATAGTAAAGATGTGTTTCTTACTGTTCCAATGACTAAGTGTGGGCTCCAGCATAATCAGTGTTTGATTCTTTCCAGAGTGTTAATACTCTCTTACCAGATGCAGGATTCTCAGCAATGTGGCTGGTGATACATAGTCCTGGCAGGGGATTTATTTTCCACTGAGAACTTTCCTAGATAAAACATCTAAGAGCCTTTGTTGACATCCTTGAGTCCTCTCTTCCTTTTTTACCTTGAAAAATCATCATTGCACAAGTACTTCTATGGTTGCTTAAAACCTGCTGGTTGAAAAGCTACTCCAACACTGAGCTGAGAATTGTTTCACATAATTGTTTTTCTATTTGCCATTTACATTTGTCCTTGACTCTTCATCCTCTACTAGGCAACTTTCTCAAGGGCCACTTTTCTGCATTGGAGGGAATGCATATTGCTCCCAACAGCCACATTGTAGGGGACTTACTTTTTTTGCCATCTGATGCCACTGAGTAAGCACTCTGCCTGCAGTTGATGATGCAGCCACAAGGCAAGTGGGTCCAACGTTTGGACAAGACAAACACCGGGGTTACGGTGGTGGCCAGCAGGGTTAGTAGAAAGCTGAGTGTCTCAAAAGGAAGGCTCTGAAGCCCCACCGCGTGCTTGACCACCATGTGGATCTGCAAAGGGGAGAGAACTTCAGACCTAACTCCAATCTCATTTCACTTCCCAAGCCTTCCCCGTAAGCCCACGGCCCCAGTCTCCCTCTCCAGCCTCCTTCCCTGGTTGAGAAAGTTCTGCTTCTGGGCTGCTGTGCTAGGCTTTGGTGGTGGGCTCTTGGGATACACCCTACTGCGCCAGACTCCAGGGTTTGGTGGATTCTGCTCTTGGATGGTGAGCTCACTGCCTGTTGAAATCTCCACCAGGGAGGTACAGTTTACAACATGCGGTCGCTGCCCAGGCAAACTGGCAGCATCTGTGGGACCTGTACCCGGCACGCCGAATGGTCTTTGTCAGCCCCCAGAACCTCATCTCCACCCAGGAGCTCTTGTCAGAGCAAGGCGCCACTGACACTTCTCCCGCGGGCTCGCCCGGGAGGCCAGAACAAAAGCCTGGTTGGCCCCCTCTCTTGTCGCTCTACAGCACATGCGCCCCTCCTTGGTCTCCCTGCTGGGCCTGGGCGCGGTCCTCACCTGGCAGGAAAGGAGCACAGAGAAAAGGGCGACAGAAGGTGGAAAGAACCTTTCTCGCCTGTTCTGAATATTCCAAATTTTTGCTGGGAAATTGATCATAACAGAGATAGGAAAACTAAGTCGCCCGTTACCAAAAGTGCTCCTCAAGGCCCTCAGTTTTGAAAGGAGAGAAGTGCTTGGCTGGAAAGGCTTGGTGGCGGGTTGCTCCCAGCGGGAAGCCGCCCTCCTTCCAGCGAGTGTTTAAAACCTGGCGAGGCACCTCTGGAAAAGGACTTCACTGCGCATCTTTTGGTGGCTTCCCAAACCCGCGACGCTGGCCTCAACATGCACTCACACTGCCTGGCACACACGCGCGCATTAGGAGCAAGTGCACTTTTACCATTAGAGGCAGCCAGAGAACGACTTTTGTCAGCGCTAAGATCAAAGCGAAGCGCTTCTGCGCAACGCTCCTGGTGAAGCTCCGGGCGCCGCGCGGAGTCCCCCGGTTCTCACGCCAGCAGGCTCCCGCCCCTGCGGCCGCCGGCGGTCCTGGTCCAAAGGCAGTGTCGGGACTCCGGGAACATCCCCCAGCGCAGCGCAGAGCGGGGCCCGGAGCATCCTCAGGGGACAGCGAAAGCTCTCTCCCCGCAGCAGAAGGGGTCCCAGGAGTGGAAGCCCCACGGGAAATTTCCTGGTAGTTGGCATGGATTCTCGGCGGCTCTTCCGAACACAGCAACTGGTGAGTGAGAGGGACTGAGAGGCCCGCCAGGAGCCCGAAGGCCGAGGCGTACACGGAGAAGAGCAGCAGCACGTAGGAGCTGGAGCAGTCGGCCAGGCAGCCCCAGGGCGTGCGCACGAAGGCGCCCCAGCCGCACAGCGGGAGCGCGGAGAGCAGCAGGCTGGCTGCCCACACCGTGAGCGCCACGCCAAGCACCTGGCCAGATCTGCCGGAGGCCGCTGGGCTCCCCTCAGCCCGGTGCATGGTGTAAAAGTTGTAGGAGACCAGGAGAGTCGCCTTCAAGTTGCTGGAGAGGCCCTGGCATAAGTACAGCAAGGCGGACGTGGTGCACAGAGACTGGAAGTAGCCCGGGAGCTCTTTTGGCCACTGCAAAAACATGAAGATGGTCACTGACAGGACACTCAGGAGATCATCCACAGACCAGGAAGCCACGAGCATGGACACGACTGTTCTGTTCCGCATTCCCAGCAGGGACACGAGTGAAAAAATGCTGCCCGCTAGGGCTGCAAGAGCCATCAAAAATGTCAGGCAAAAAAGATAGATATTCAGAGTTCCTGGTGAATTTAAAAGGTCCGTAGAATTATGATTTTCTTTCCACAGGCTCGAGTCATTTGCTAGTAAGTTACTGAGAAAGAAAGACATTGTCCTTGGTCAATATTTAATTTCCCTTCTCAATGAGTCTGATGATTTTCTCAAAATAAAGCATGGTTGTTGCCAATCGGATGTCATTTCTCCTACCAAGTTTCCCTCTAGGTGTCCCTCAGTCCTGCAGGAAATGGTCAGGCATGGCTTCTTTAGATCTGACTCAACCCACATCTAAAAACTGAGTTCCATTTCAGGCATCAATAAACAACTTTTCAACATTCCAATTAAAGACAGACAAACTCCAAACTCCTTTCCACAACCAAATTTCCGTCAAGAAAGCAAGAACTCCTCAGATAGATTGACAATCAGTGATGTCTAGGTCCTTTGGGGTCCTTCTTATGGAGGAAAGCAGCCCGTAGCTGGATGTAATCAAACTATTCACTTTTTAGAGCAATAAAAGGATGCATTTGGTTCCAGAGCTGGATTCAGAAGCAGAGAGACTGTCAGGTAGGTTTCAGCTTTTATGGCAGAGAGAGAGAGAGAGAGAGAGAGAGAGAGAGAGAGAGAGAGAGAGAGAATGAGAATGAATATGAGCAAGCAGAGCCAGCCTGTACTCAGGCTCCCGTGGAACCTTTGTGTTCTTCAATCAGCCTGTGATCCTCTGAGCTGCAGGAAGGAGGAGTCAGCTCCAAGCAGGAAAGAAGCAGGGAAAAAAGGGAGGGGAGTTCTGTGCGAACAAAATGATGTGTATCTTCTCAGCCCGCCTCACTTGAAGCAAAACCAGTGCCCTTGCCAAGACTTCCCCTTCGGTTTTGACACATGAAACTCGTCCAGATACTGGATCAGGCTTGATGTGAAGTACAAATGTCGCCTCTGAGAGGGCTAAAGGACTCCAGTAGGTACACTTTCCTGCTCCATCACCCACTGGAAGAAGAACATCATCCATACCATTTACGAGGGTAGGATGTACCAGGTTTCTCTTTACAAACATATTGTACAGAAAGACAAATGCCTCATGTCCTACTCTGTGGAAACTGAAAGAGTTGATCTAAGGAGCAGAATAGTGGTTACTAGAGACTAGGAAGGGAGGGAGGGATGGGAAGTTACCAAAATACAGTTAGATAGGAGCAATTCTCACGTTCTGTAGCATAGTAGGGTAAGTATGGTCTATAAGAATTTCTTGTGTATTTAAAAATAAGTAGAAGAGTCCAAAAGTTCCCAACACACAGAAATGATAAATATTTGAGAAGATAGAAATGCTGATCATATACATTGTATACATAAATTAAGTTATCAAACTGTACACCATAAATATGTATAGGTATTTTGTGCCAACCATATATAAAATTGTATTTCAGGATGTCACATGGCCCTCATTACAATTAACAAGACTCTGGAGGACTTGGGGTAGAGTTATATGAGCTTTAGGCTTCATTTTCTATCAATGTCATTAAGTAAGCAAGCGGTCATTTGAATCAATGACATTTCTAGATGTTCATAAGGTCAGATGACATTATAAAGGGTCTGAAGGAAGGTCACTACACACATACAAATTTTTAAGTAGAGTATTTGGGGTACTGGGGTGCAATGGTGGCATCTCTGAGTTGGCGACTTTATAAGATGAGAAGTGTAGCCAAGAAGTGACTGACAGCTGTCATCCTGGCTGGGTGTTCATTACCTGGGTACTTGACAGTGGCATGCCTCCTTGGCTCTGCCTGTGATCCGATGGCTGCATTTCTGGGCTCAGTGCTGGAGGGCTCCATTGGTATGGCGATGATCTACATGAATGGAAATGGTGATAGAACTGCAATCATTTCTTTCAATTTTAAAATAACTGAAGTTTCATTTTGAACCTGAACCTGTTCAAGTGGAAAATGACTGTGTTAGTCATTGTTGGCCACGCCCTTCAGTGACACTAGGCAGTTCACTCAGCTTGGCTCACTGATTGTTTGGTTTTCCTCTCCACTCAACAAACAGAAACAAAACCCACAAGTGACATCTAGCTCAGCAGTCTAGCTCTCCCTGTTGTTAGGAATGCACACACCTTGCTGAGCTGTGTGAGTAAGACAAGGCTGGGGGTATGATCATTTTAAAATGATTCAGAAAGTGCAATGATCAACAGACCTTATTTTGAATGCTTTCAGAGTTCTGACGCATGCCATATCACTTCTTCTTGCAGATCTTATTCCTTTTTCAAAAATTTTTTTATTTGTTTTAATTAGTTATACATGATGGTAGAGTGCACTTTGATACATCAAATATAATGGAGTATAATTTCTCATTCTTCTGGTTGTATATGATGTAGAATCACACTGGTCTTATAGTTGCATATACACATAGGGTAATAAGGTCTGATTCATTCTACTGTCATTTCTACCCCCAAACCTCCTCCCCTCCCTTCACTCCCCTCTACCTAAAGTAACTCTATTCTTTTCTGGCTTCCCCCTTATTGTGAATTAACATTCACATATCAGAGAAAACATTCAGCAATTGGTTTTTTTTGGCATTGGCTTATTTTGCTTAGCCTGATATTCTCTATCTCCGTCCATTTACCAGCAAATGCCATAATTTCATTCTTAAAGGCTGAGTAATACTCCATCATATATATATATATATATATATATATATATATATATATGATTGTGTATTATATATAATTTATTTTTATCTGTTCATCTGTGGAAGGAAGCTTGGTTCCATAGTTAAGCTATTGTGAGTTGAGCTGCTATAAACATTGATGTGGCTGCATTATGTAATATGCTGATTTTAAGCCGTTTGAGTGTAAACTGAGAAGTGGAATAGCTGGATCAAATGGTGGTTCCATTCCAAGTTTTCTGGGGAATCTCCATGACACTTTCCATTCTTATTCCTTCTTGTCAGAGCAAAACTATCTTTCTTCAGGATGGTATTTAATCTGGAATCTTCAATTGGTTTGGATAATACATATCATGTTGTTAAGATATAATTAGTTAATAGTTATAATTAGTTAAAATAAGATATAATTAGTTAATAGTGGCTGCAGTATAATTTCTGATCTGGAAGACCCTCTCCATTATTACCATCATTTCTAGATTTTCTTTTAAATATAAATTTGGAGGGGACACCTAACTACCATGCTGCTCTGGTCTCCATGATATTCCCGAAGAGTCAAGAATGCTGAACACACCTTCAGAGGTTGGCCGTGGAACTGCAGCCAGGAGGGAGTTAGAACAGATAGCAGAGTTTGACTTCAGGCCTGCCCTTGCTGGGTGGGAAACTAAGGCAAAAATTCTCATATTTTCTCTGACCATTTCTGCATTACAAGGGGTTTGACTGGTTTATTTTTAGAGAACTTTCTAGTTCTGAATTGGATGATTTTTTTTTTTTAAGTTCAGGTTAACCTTATCTTAATTTTCTTTCTGCCTACTTCACAATAATCAAAACTGTCATCTAATAGGAGGTGGAGCTTAAGAGCCATTGCTCTGCGTCTGCATGTCTTCTCTTTCTCTTTCCCTGCTCTGACCCCAAGGGTGCCTGTCAGGGTGAGGATGGTAGGAGTCAAACAGCCTGCCGTGTTGGCCAGCTCAGGGATCTCGGCCACCCTGAGAATCTGTGTGGACCTGGGAAGGCTCTGTATGAGTGGGAAGTCACATGCGGTATGTTACCACTGAGCTTGGGCGGTGGCTCTTATTGGTGGTTATTACTGGTGGTTATTATTGGCATCCTAGCTTATCCTAGTATAATTAGGTGCCCCTGTTGCATAGGTGAGGAAACGGAGGAAAGAAAAGGCTAATTAATTTGTCCCCAGTCACATAGTTAGTCAAGTGGTGTAGCCAGATTTTAGAACTGTGGTTGGGCTTTACATTCTTAATTACAACAGATGCATTTCCTAATAATTTCTTCTTAGTGCTGCCTCCTCAGAGATACATCCAGTGGATGCTGATTATCATCTGCTTTGTTGCAAAGCATGTTTGCAATGTTTCATTTTCCAGAATTTTAATTTATAATGATTTACCAACCTTTATAATTTATAATGCATTATGTTTATATAATACATAAATGTATGTTTTATAATGTATTATATGTATTATAACGATTTATATGCATTAGAAAAATGATGCATTATAAAACTTTTATGCTTAGCTTTACATAATTTTATACTTCATGTATTATAAAACATAAAAGTTTGAAGTTAATCATGAAAGTACAACACTTTTCTATTTCTAGAAATATAGCACTATGCAGTCAAAGCATTTTATAATACTGGTCCAATTTAAGACTCATACTAACTTATCTGAAACATTCAAAGAAAGATCTCATAAATTATCATGAGATAATTATCTACATATATACAATTATCTACATGTGTACATATGTACAGATAACATAAAATACAAGTATATAATAAACATAAGTAATATACAGTTGTATATGCAATGATATATAACATCATATAGAGTTTTATGTAAAGAAGATATAACTGTGTACCTATCTGGATCATATAGCAGGCACTCTTGCTCTGCTGCCAAAGAAGTGACTGGCACTTTGCATAAGAGAGCCCAAATGCCGTAATTTATTTTATTACTCTTCAACATCTTATTAGAAACCTATAGTTTCTTAATACTGTGTAATTACCACAAGGCCATGATTTAACTTGGCTCTGAGTCAGAGAGATTAACTTTGTGAATATAACCTATAGTGAAGTGATAAATTCATTGCCAAGCCAAAATAGCCCTTGACATTTATGGGGATTGTTTCAAAGGTCTCAAAGGGGAAATTCCATATTTTTAGCCTATTTCATGGAAAAGACACACAAAAAGTCAGAGGTATGCATGTATGTACGCATGTGTGTGTGCATGCATGTAAATGTGGAAGGGCTGTTGCTGGTGGTCTGTTTTACTTACTCTAGACCTAGACCTTGACTATAGTAGTTAATGTCGACCTAGCCATATGTTAAAGACAATTATCTAGAGGAGACTTTTTTTTTGGAGATCTGTATGAAGCCATTGAATGTATTAGGAGAGGCAGAACCCATCCCATAGATTGAAAATGTAAATAATATACATTTATCCTATACATAATTATATACAATAATTATGTATAGGATAAATTTGTATCTAAATTTCAGAAATATGCATTAATGGCAAACAGAATACTACAGTTCCCGCCCTTATGAATCTTGTAGTCTAATAGTTTTGTGAGCTATCTTCTTCCTTCAGTTCTGTCTTTGAAAATTACCTTTCTTCCTAGGGGATCCAATTCAATAAATGTTTAATGCTTGGGATGCAATCATTCTGGGAAAAATGGAAGGACCAAGCTTTAAATTAGTAATGAGGCACTGCAGGTGAGATCTCTGCCCCTGACTTTGACAAGGTGCATTGGAGCCACAAAGTTTCAAAGAAATGCTCCCTATGTCTCTGTATCTGAAGGATAGAATGCATCTGAAGGATAGAATGCTACTGTGAACTACTTTCTATCACCGTAAATGATGTGCAAGGGATTCTCATTTTTTTTTTTTTATTTCTTCTTATT
The DNA here is from genome assembly GCF_045843805.1 of Urocitellus parryii. Taxonomy (NCBI): domain Eukaryota; kingdom Metazoa; phylum Chordata; class Mammalia; order Rodentia; family Sciuridae; genus Urocitellus; species Urocitellus parryii. Next base: position 116,111,005 of record NC_135532.1, on the reverse strand, counting down.
AGGGAGCTGGTGAAAATTCTCAGAGCTGGGAGAACAGTTCTTGGCTCTGGTCTGATCCAACTTTCTCTTTGTCTTGCATGGTCCATGTTACCCTGCTTCTTGGTTATTGGGGGACATTCCTACTCATTGTTCCTGTCTCATTCCAGGGATACGAGGTATGACTTCCTTTGAAATTAGGTTTTTGTTTTGTTTTGTTTTTAGCATTTTCAGATATATCTCAGTGGATAATCTGTAATTGCTCAAAGTTAGCTCCAGGTATCAAACCTTCATCAGCCACATTCTCAAAGATAGTGGGGGCTCTGATTCTTTGTGGAAGGAATGCCCCCTTGTTACCCTGGAAGGCAGCTGGTCTGTGTTCAGTGCTGTAGCTTTGTTTTCTGTGCCCTCTTGGAACATCCTTATCTTGACCTGGGGACCGCAGTAACTGGAAATACATTTTATCTGATGTCTTTTGGCAGGAAAAATAATTTTCTTATTGAGGTTCCAGCTTCTCTGGATAAGTATAAATAACAATGACTTTGAAAGGTTTCTTGGTTTTATTTTGGGGCTTGTCAAACTACAGTCTGTTTTGGTAAGGAAGGTTTTAAGGGGACATGGTCACACCCATTCATTTACCTCTTTCAATGGCTGCTTTAAGTTACAACAGAATTCAACTATGAGTGGTTTTAAAAGAGTCCGTGTGAGCCAGGGATCCAATAGAACTTACTATGTAAAAGCATGTACTAGCTGGCCCATTGAAAAGACCCTTGGTTTACCTGGAAGAGAATTTCAGAGTTAATTCATTTCTGAATGGTAGAATGTTTGGGTCATTTGTGAGAGTTAGATGCATTTTGTATCTTTTTAATTTAGGTAGTATATTGTATTATATAACCAATGATATGTTACACTTATAAAAATGATATATAATAATTGATAATAACATCAATAGCAACAAACCATTACAACAGCTAACATTTTCTAGCTGTTTATAATATCCTGGGAATTCTCCTAAGCTATTTACATCTATTAACTAATTTAATTTTGCAATCTTACCACATGAACACGAGGTTTGGCTGGTTTTCCAGACATAAGACCCGACGTAGAGAGAAAGTAAATAAAGTACCGCACATCACACTACTGGGGTGGAGGGACTGGACTTTGAGCCTGGTGATCCAGAGGCATATTCCAGCTCACAGAGGCAGGGTGCATGTGCCATATGGTCTAACCTGGTCTCCAGATCTCTTGAGAAGGCAGAGGCAAACATCCCGTCAGCCTCAACAAATCAGAGGAAGTGCTGGGAAAGAGAATTTGTGGAGACTATACACATCCTTTATCAGGAACCCTGAGATGCAGAAGGCCTCCCATCCCGCTTTTTCTTTTTCCTATTGAGTATCACTGAGCTCCAAAGACTATAGAAATGACCTCCGAAGCTCCTACATCCCCAGGGGAAGTAAAAGTTCCCTCCCAACCCTACAGCTGAGAAGCCAGAGCATGAGAACAAAATCACTTCTGGAAGAGGAGCCTAGAGGCAGCCACTGGGGTGGAAATGGGAATCCTCTTTGCTCTCCTCGTTCCTTATCTGCTCATTCAGGAAGGAGCTTCTCTGGGCTATGCTGAGAAGTGCCTGGGATTGGGGAGTATGGAGAGGGAATGTGATTTACCTATGAAGGATTTTAGAATCTTGAACGAAAGAGAAACTTTCTAGAGGCCCAGGAGAAAGAGCCCTGCAGAGAGGAGGCGCCCAGTGGCCATCTTCCAGTCACTGGGCGGAGCTGGCGTCTGTCTGCCTGAGGATGTTTCCAGTCTCCTCTGGCTTGCTCTTGGCCCATCCCCAAGCCACTTTGCCTCACCTGTGGTCCAGTTCCTCCCCTCCATACACTGGAAAATAACAACCATCCTGAGGCACTTTAAAGAGCCACTAGGAACCTTCCTAAGAGCCCAGGAGAGGTAACCGGCGTTTCTGGCTCATTTGTCTCCATTAGCAGCAGTTGGGCTTCTGGGTGCCCAGGCTGGTGACAAGGAGAGACCCAGCTGTCATGTACTGAGTGCTCTCTTTCTCCACCTCTGGTGAGTATCAGAGTCCTAGAGTCACTGTCCCTCCCTCACCAGTTTTCCTTAGATGTTCAGGTTAACAGTCTGCAATGAAAAGGAGCCAGTGGGGGCCAAGAAACAGCCCCAGAGCTTCTGACAAAACCCAAACTCACTGCCTGTGGAACTGCATCTGTCAGCCTCCCCCAGCACCTGACAGCCTCCCCCAGCACCTGACAGCCATGCTCTTCTTGCTTTCCAGGAATGCGGTGGCTCTCTTAGATCCCCGTGTCAATGACATCATACAGCCTGTGTCATCACTGAGCTGATGTCCTTGAAGCCCACCTGTGTTGCAGCACATGACTGCATTCCTCCATTGCAAGACGAGATGATGCTCCACCGCGTGTCCACGCCATGCTTTGCTGGTCCACTTGTCTGTGATGGACATTGGCTGGTGTCCCCCTCTTGGTTGCTGGGCACTGTGCTGTCAGGAAGGCACAGACACTGCTTCCTGGCTCGGCTTCTGCTAGTTTTGCATCTACACTCGGAAGTGAGATTGCTGGACCGTGGGTCCTGCTTCTCTCTTTCTGATGAGCTGTCCTCATGTTTTCTCTAATGGCACCATTGGAACTCACACCAGCGGTGGACAGGAACTCCAGGTCATCCTCACCCTCACCAACACTTCTTTTCTGAAAATAGAAGACATTGATATTACTTTTACATTTAGATTTTTACCTGCTGAATTTATTGTGGCATAAGAAATTTAAAAAGAAGGTCACTTTACTTTTATTGCCCAAGTAGCTATCCAGTTGCTCCAATGTAATTTCATGTCATCTGTTGTTTCCCGACTGCTTTGATATGATGTCTTTAATACAGTACAATTTCCCAAATTAATTGTGTTTATTTGCAAGTCTCACTTCTGACTCAAAGATCATTTTCTATTATTCCTTTCTAATGAAATAAGACTTTAATAAATCCCACTGAAATACAGTATGGATATCAGAAAAATGTAGAAATGACAAGAACGTACACATCCATAAATTTCGTAGAGTGAATTTACCTGTTTCAACAGCATTTGATGAAAAGAAACACAAGGTTAGAGTGTCATAAGTCCTTTGTGTCCCTTCCAGGTACTATCTCTCCCCACTCAGAAAGACAAAGAATGGACAACAGACATGTTTTTTAATATAGCAGCTTGTTCTTTGTCTTCAGTGTATATAGCATTCAAATTCATTAACACTTCACTATTTATTTATCAATTCTACCATGGATGAACATTAGTGTTGTTGCCACTGTAGGGCTATTACAAACAAATGTTTGTAAATTTTATCCTGCTTGCAAAGTAATTCCTTTCTTGACAGAACACATGAGATTCCTGGTTTAGAAAGAAGAATGCAACCGCAGTAGCCAGAAAACTATTATTTCATATTGCTAATATCCCAAGCCCAAATTGCACATGCATAGGGTCAGGTAACACCTGCACAAATGGCAGCTGTGTTACAAGAGAGCAATCTTGAGCTGAGGGAATGCAAATAATTCACGAGGGGCATAGGCGTTCCTGTTCTGGACTGTGGAGGGAGAAGCTCTCTGTTCTCCAAAACTGTGAACAAACCTGCCCTTTACCTTGGAAGAAGATAGTTTATTTATTTTCCAAAGCTGTTTGCAATAAAAAACAACAGTGAAAAGAGAATCTAGACATGAGATACCGATGGAGAACTCCTGTCCCCAGGAACAGGACATGGCATCTACCATTACTATTAGAGTTTAACATGTTCCTGGAGGTCCTAGTCAGGACTGCGAGGAAAATAGAAATAAGAGTTGGGAAGCGATAGAAGTAAAGAAAGAAATCCATCATAACGTGTAGATGATATGATCATACACATAAGAGCAAAAAGAATCTACAGACAAATGATTACACCCCAAACAAATTTCAATTCTGGGGTATAAGATAAATTTTAAAAATCAGTAGCAGAAACAACCTACTAGAAAATCTAATGAAAATACTATTTTTCATTATTTTATTTCTTGAAGCACTAAAAATTACAAAGAATCCAAGGAATTAATTTAACCAGGAACCTCAATACTTACTTTGAATAATAAAAGTGCATAAATGTGATCTAAGTAAATGGAGAGATATTCCATGGTTCTAGGTAAAGTAACTTAATATTGAAGTAATATTATTTCTAAGTTTATCCATATATCTCCATCAAAATTCTAGTTTAATTTCTTGAAGAATACAATAAACTTAAAATTTATTTGGAAGAACTGACCTCCATGCAGAGCTGATCCAGTGCTGTGGTTTGGATATGAGGAGTCCCCCCAAAGCTCCTGATAATGCAGGCTTGTTCAGAGGTGAGACAACTAGGTTAGGAATAAACTAACCTGATCAGTCTGTCCTCATTTGAAAGGACTACATGCTGGGTGGCAGTTCTGGGCAAGTGGGGCATGTCTGGATGAGGTGGGTCACTGGGGGCATGCCCTGGAGGGGTGCATGTTCCCTGTGGCCCTTCCACCCTTCCCTGTTTCTTGACTGCTGTGAGGTGAGCAGCACTTCTCCACCATGCTCTTCCCCACGATGCTCTGCTTCCCTTGGGCACAGAGCAGTGCAGGGGCCCATCTGTAACTGTGAGCTCCCAATAAACTTTCCATCCTCCAAGTTTCTCTTGGTAGGTTTTTGGTCACGGTGATGAAAAGCTGACAAAAACTGTCAGCGTCATAGAAAAGTAACAACACATAAAACAAAGCAATCTTTACATACGTAGTGAGATATTAGCACATGAAATGTGGTGTGCCATTCAACAGAATGGAGAGAGTTCAGAGACAGGCCCTGTGCATATTCTCACAATCGTGCTGCTTCACTGGCTGTAGTATAGGTAGCGATCGAACCTCACTTACTTTATGGAGAACCATAAAAATGATCTTGACCACCACTACCGGGTCAGAGTGATTCTAGATGGATTAAATATTTAAATACAAAATGACCAAATCATAAGTTCATGTGATCTGAAACTATGAAGTTCTTACTTATTAATTAAAGCTTGAAACATAAACTATAACACAAGATTATTGATGAGGCTTTTTACATCAAAATTTTTAAGAATTTCTGCTCAAAAAAACCATGAACAAGGTTTAGGGAGATATGACAAAAAGAAACGTCAAATGGTGAAGGCAACTTACCAAGGAGTACCTTCTAAAAGGGAAGAAGTACATACAGAAAGGCATCTTTGTGCTAGGGCAACCCAAATTGACATGAGCCACACAGCTTTGAGACTGACAAAGATGAAGTTCAATAATGCCAAGATTTAGAGGACACACAGGAGCATTTTTGCACTGCTGGTGGGAGAATCTGGAGGTGCGATCACCCTGGGAAAGCACTTCTCGGGGAAGTTAGGGAAACTAATTCCCTAAGTCCACACCTAGAATCTGGTAGGAGTGTGAAGCCGTCCTATGGATTCATGAGGGGATGGCTAATGGGTGTTCATGATAGCTGTGGTCGTGTAGGTGGTGAGCTAAAGGCACTGGAGAAGGGGTGGGCACAAGTGGGGAAAGCACTGTTGAGGTGGGCTCAAGGCAACAGGGGTGTGCTTTAGAAACTTGCTGTTAACAGAAGCAAAGATCCTTAAGAAACAGAAGTCTATGGAACAACCACAGAGCATGAATCCACACCTTGTAGAGACTTAGACAAAGGTGTAAATATGGAACAAGATGAATCAGGTGCCTAAGGGAGTGAAATGGAGTCTAGAAACAAAGGGAGAAGAGGAAAAATTGTCCATTTCATCTGGGTTTTCAAACTTATTTGTGCAGAGTTGCACAAATCATTCTCTAACAGTCCCTAAGATTTTTCTATGTCTTGGCTATTTCTCTCCTTCTAAATTCCATTTTAGTTATTTGTGTTTTTACCCTTTCTTTTCTGGATTAGAAAGTAGTGAATCATCTATTTTATTGTTTTATTTAAAATACCAGCTTCTGAAATTATTTATTCTGTTTTTCTTCAACTCCTTATATTAATTTTCTTATTTTTAACTTCTTACATTGCATATTCAATTTTCTTGTCTAGGAATGTGAGTGCTTATGGTTATTTTTAAATTCATGGCTGCATCCCATTGGTTCTGACTGGGAGTGAGAGCAGAATTGTTAAGCTGTGTGTGCTTAAACTAGATGGGAGTTTCCAATTATGAATATTGGATCAATAGCATTTTCCCTTTGGAGCTCAAATTAATCCCACTATTCCATTTCCAACTGTGTGGGTATGTTTATTTCATTGAATGACCGATCATCATTAATACTTTTATAATCTCAAGGACAAACCCTGACACTCACAACAGAAGTTGTGTGCTGCTTGATAATGGGTACCTTTCTGTTTTCAGGTTTTTTTGATTCCCAGGGATTTTCCCTGGCCATGGTGCATTCTTTTTAGATGGCTTCCTTATAAAGCACAGTACAGATTTGCACAGAATGAACACGACCCGGAAGGCAGAGGATAAAGTAGGGGCATCGTAATGATTCCATTATCATCAGTTAAAAAATTATATGCAGTAAAAACTGCTTTTTACTCAGCCTGAAAATCATTTGATGGAATTTTCACTTGAAATTCCAGGTGGGAGAATATTTTTCATGTTTTTATATAATTTCTTGTTTTATTTTATTAAATGAGAAAAATGATACACATTATTGCTAAATTTTATAATGGATTTAAGTATTCTAGATGACCTAATATTTGGTTCATTATTATGAAAAATCCATGAGCACTTGAAAAGAAGATATATTCTCTACTTTAAGAAATGGCTGTGGGCCCTGAATTCTGGATAGCTCTGCTCCTGGATGACACCGAAGACCTGTGCTTACTCTTGGAATCTTCCAATGCCTTCATACTAGGCTCATTGCACCAGATGACTGCTTCAAAGGTGGAGTTTTCTTGTATGTTTTTAATTTTCTTTTTGGGGGTGGGGCTTGTTCATATTATAGAGACTGTTATATAAAAACATCTTTTCAAACTATTGTTGATCAGAGGTTCCCCTAAATATTTGAAATAACCATTTCAAGATAACAATAAAGCCCAAGTTAAACATCTGGAAACCAAGGATTTAGTTACTACAAATCAAAGATCCTATGGTGAAACAGTTATGTTCTACAATAAAATTATTAGTACAATAAAATTGTGATAATATTTCACAGGAATATCCCAGCCTGTTTATGGTGGGATTTTATTATCCCAAAGATTCCTAGGATCTTCTTAGAGTATGTTTAGAATGAAGCTTGATTGTTTTTATAGACTTTGATTGTCATAGGACTTGGCTTTTAAGAAATGAGTACCCATTTATATATTTTATAAATATCTTAAGTATTTGAATATTATAGCCAAAATTTTGAAATAAAGCCAATGATAGAAACAGTTGGTAAGATAAATGATCAATATTATGAAAATTAATTTTAATGTATTTTGATAATGGGTAAAAGTTCTATAAATAATGATTTTGAAGGAGCAAAGGGAAACCTGCATGATAAATTCTCTCAGAGCCACAGTGCAGGGAGCTTCAGACTGGGTGAAAGAGCAGTCTTACCAGAAATACTTATTTCACTGAGTCGAACTAAACTGTTTTTGTATAAAAGGTTATGAAAGAATAAAAGGTGAATACAGAGCCCACCATCTTCTTACCTTAGCCAAGTGTTCAAGCTCTCTGGAAAGAATCTCAGCATCCTAAACACAGCTTGATGTTGATGTAGATTGGGGTCTTTCAAGCCTTTTAAATAATGGAATTTTGAAGAAGCTTTGTATGGAATATCTAAGAAAGAAAGAAGTTTAGGTGTTGATAAAAATAATACTATCTCGTTCACTGCATGGTCGAAATGCACTAGACAAAGTCCCTTCTCAGGGCTTCACTTAATATAGCTGTTTCCACAGTTGTGGGCTTTCGTATGAAATATGAATTAGATTTACTCTTTGAATCTCCAAATGGAGAGATTAGGACTAAGTGGTAGCAATTAGAAATGGATGATATAAGGCCAACGTAAGAATTTTTTAAAACACTAGAACTCTCGAAATTCAAGTAAAGATCTCCAGATGCAGTGAGATTCCCTAGCACAGAAGATGTCCTAAGAACATGTGGGAGGGTTTAGAGATAAGTCATGATTTCAGCTGAAGATTAGTCTGGCCACAAAAAAACGCCTCTTTCAATTCTGAAAATCTGAGATGCAGAAATACATTTCTTGGATCTTATTAAAGTAACATACTTTTAGAAATAAAAATACAGGCTTTGGTAACAAGATGTGGAAATTATCACTAGAGTTCAACTTCTTCTACAAGATTCTGAGGTAATAAAATCCTAGGCTAGTTAATACTTGATTGATAAAACCAGTAAGACCCACTTGTGTCTTACAAAGCTGGAAGGGGGTCGATGCAGCCGATAACCAACACACAGCTCCTATCATCTTATTTAAAGGTCAACAAGCATAATGTAAAAGTTTAAAATTGTTCTTTTTATTATTCCACTTAAATACATAATGTGTTTAAATATGTACAATCCATGACTTTTCTAGCCCTTTTCTTTAGTTTTTTATTCTTTCCCAAACAATTCCCTTTTAGAAACCTGTGGAAACATGAAGGCCAGAGAGGCAGAATGTAACTGGGACTTTTTTTGTTTTGTCAGAAAGATCACAAAAATGGTCTTTTATCTTTTTGTTACACTCTAGCACCCTTGGATAAGGTTGCATCTTGGTATTTTTCTTTGCACAGCTATTGATATTTTTACACTTGCAAAGTGATTTATAGTGCATTAAACTGTTTCATTGACATACAGTTTACATATAGTGCTAAATATAGATCTAGCACGTACCTACATAGCATTCATTATCATTTGTCTTTTGCATCTGACAGTAGACTTTTAACATCTGTAATAGCTATGTTCTAAATTTGGGGGAGTGTATATAATGATTTATTAGGGCATATAGTTTCCCCCACTGTCTCTTCTTGGAAAGCTTATAAACCTCTGCATCATAATCACTGTCACAAGCATTTGACACTTTTCTGAGGTCATCTTTAATAAAGAACGATGTTTTTTTATTTCGTAAGAATTGCAAGAAGGTAACTTCAAAACCGTTGTAGACACTGAGGTGTTGGGTGTTTATCTAGATTCTTTCACTGGCTACGTGTCTCACACATATGCAAAATGCCAGTCATGGACAAAGTGGGAAAAAACTATTGATAAATTAAAACATGTGTGAACCTTTTGTAATTGCTTAGATATATTCAAAATGATGGATGTTTCACTGGGAATGACAAGCTCCAAGTGACGTGATTCCACTGGTCCCTTCTGAGAAGTGCAGAGAAAGTGATAGAGCCTGTCTGGGTTGGAGCATGGGTGACAACCACAGTCCATGCTTCCAGCCCACCAAGCAGGTATGGAGGTCCTGACGTGCTGTGAGTCATGCTGTACCCACCTGTCACGCCTTGGCAGCCAGGCCTGGGCATGGTGGAGACTCCTGCTGCCTAGCCCATGCGGCAGCAGGAACCTAGGAGCATAGCCCATCCACAGACCTCAGCCTCCAGCTTTCTGACCTCCAGGAGGAAACAGAAGTGGGCGGACCTGAATGGAAGTCGGTACTCAGAGTTGACCAATATCATTGGTGCTTCTCAAACCCTAATTAGCATAATTTGAACCAATAGCATTGGTACTTTTCCCAAACCTTAGTTAGCATAAATTGCACCAATAGCAGTCATCGGTGCTATATCAACCCCTAGACTAGTACCCTTGGAGGGAGAAAATCTGCTGTAGGGTCCCCTTTTGCACTGCACGGTCCTGTTTCTATTTTTTCAGTAAATCCTACTCTTACATGCATTCTTCTTGGTTTGGATTTCATTCTTCAAATTCAGGAGCCAAGAAGCCAGAAAGAAGAAACTGACAGTGAGCTGCTTGGGTCTGCAACACCTCTTGGCTACAGAGGCCTGCAACCTTTGGCAGACCACACCTGCTAGCAGAAGCAGGGGATCATAACCCGATGTGAAAAAAGTCTTATTTTCTATTGCTGGGAACTGATTTCATGTTTGGAGGAAAAATAAAGTTGATGTTGACAGGATCATCATATTTTATGGGGCTTTAGAAATCTTAACAATATGAGAAACATTCCCCATGGAGTTAGCAGAATAAAGCACTGGTTTCAGCCTGAATTCTGTGGTTCTGAGGCTGTGCCTTTGGTAGCCCCAGGAGCAGCGGCACTGTGAGCAAGGGTGGAAGGTACTTTGGGGTCTGCCTGTGGTTTGCAGGTATGGCCTCTGGAATGTGATGGAGCTTCTCTGAGGCTACCACAAGCCCTTATGTGGTGAACTTTTCTGCCAATTAAGATTCAATTTAGAGATAACTAGAGATGGCACATCCCGGGGGTTAGTAGGTCTGGTAGTAAAAACCTCAAGTCTGGTGTCGGAGCCCCTGTGAATCAGGTAAACATAGATAACTGTTTCCACCATTTCAACTCAAGCTTGACACCAATTCCTAGATGTATGATTTGCATGTAAACATCAATCATCTAACTGGGACTCATTGTTCTTATCTACTCATCTCTTGGTGGTTGACTTTGTTTTGATTTTGTTTTGTATTTCTAAAAAGGAACCACACTCAAATGAGGGGTGCAGCCTTTCAAGTTTTAATAAGAAATGTTCAAGAACTAAATTAGCATTATAATATTTTCAAGCTAATTTTTACAAAGAATTTTCAGAGACTTTTAGGATTATCACGGTATTATGCTATTATAGAATTGTGGTGAGTGGGTCAAAATTAAAATTAAATTTGGCCGAGTGCATTAAGCTGAATTTGGGGGGTAATTATCCCAAACTGGGATCTGTCACTCTCATAAGTAAAAGCCCAAAACAGAATGAATTTTAAGGGCAATGGTAATATTGCACACAGATTGAGATAGGTCTCTGAATAGCTCAATAAATTAAAAAGGAAGCATTTTATTTGTCCTTGGAAGAGCTTAAATTCTCAGTCTTCTGCTAGAATCAAAGACCTGCCTCGCTGAAAGGACTCGGAATCATTAGTCAGTGCCTGGTTTGGAGAGGAGGAAGCTGCAGCTCAGAGGGATGAAGTGACTCACAGGGGCCAGGAGCTCACTAATGACAGAGCTGGCCTGGAGTCCAGCACCACCGAGCCTTAGATAATGCTTTAACTTCTGGGAAGCATTTTTGAGATTATGAAGTTTCTCTCTTCTGTTAGGCCCATGAAAAGTGCTTCAGTAATGACCTGCTGGTGATTTAGGACTTTTCCCCTCCACTGTCAATCCCAGCCTCATCTCCCTCTCTCTGCCTCCCTCAGCACTCTGACAGGTCCTCCCCAGGCTCTGCTCTACCTGAGTGACGTTCGTCCAGTCATAGCTACAGTCCTGTCTACCTTCTGCCTCCATCTGGGAGCATCTGGCTTAATTACCCTTCCCTAAACTTGTTCTCTACATCAGAAATTCTCTATCTATGGAAAGTTCTCTTCCTATGGAAAATACAGGAAATGTCATATTGCATGTAAAAACCAGTGGATGAGATGAATACCCCTGCAGGGGGTTATTTATGCAACTAATATTATTATTATTATATTAATATGTGAAAAAAGTTCTGATTTTCTATTGCTGGGAACAAATTTCATGCATATTTATGCAACTAATATTTGTTGAACAATGATAGGGCAATTGTTGTGCAGGAAGTGGGAATACAGGCTGGTAAGCCATGCACCTGCCTCCAAGACCTCTGCCATCCAGTTCAAATGTCACATCTGTCCCCTGGAGGCACACTTGAGGCTTGCCTGGTGCAACTTGTCTCCCTCAAACTAGAGAATCCCTGAGTGGCCTCTTGGTTCATGCTGAGTGTTTCTCACTGAATATCTCACTCTATTGATTTTCTCGTAAGCCTGCTTCCTTTCCTTGGTGAGAATCAGTACCATCCACTGAACCTCCTAGCCAGCATCAGTGGTCCACCATGATTTCCACTTTGATGTACAGTGATGCTGTCTGGGGAAACTTTTGAAACTTCTGGGGGCCATGGTGCGTGCCTATCATCCCAGCAGCTTGGGAGGCTGAGGCAGGAGGTTTGCAAGTTTGAGGTCAGCCCCAGCAATTTGGTGGGACTCTCTCTCAAAATAAAAATTTAAAAAAGACCAGAGTGGTACTTCTGTGGTAAAGTGCCCCTGGGGTTAGATCCCCAGTACCAAAATATAGATAGATAGATAGATAGATAGATAGAGAGAAAGATAGATAGATAGATAGATGGATCGATCCATCTCCTGATGCCCGAGTCAGTCTACCCAGTTAAGTCACAGTCTCTGGGCGCTGTGTTTTCTTTTCCTGAGCTGCCCAACTCATTCCAATATTCAAATACACCTAGAGACCAATGGTTGCAAGTGCATTTCAGTGGAGCATGTGGTGGGCAAACTGCTCATCTCTTGGCAGCCGGGAAGCAAAAAGAGTGAGAGGAAGGGAGCAGGTACAAAGACACACACCCAGTGACCTGCTTCCTCCAGTTGGCACCTCCCAGCCTTCCCTGCAGCTAGGAATCCATCCGTGGGTCAGAGTCCTTGTGATCAAGTCACTTCCTGTGGTTTCACCTCTCAACCTCGCTGCCCTGGGGACCAAGCCTTCCACACGTGAGCTTTCAAGGGACATTTCAGATCCAAACCACAACAACTTTTTAAACATAGCTTTCCGGGCCCAGAGTTTCTGATGAAGACAGCGTGGGGTGGGCCTGCAAATTTGTATTCTAATAGGTGCCCCCGGTGGTTAGGGATATCTCAGGTCCTGTCCCCCTCTCCTTCCTCTCTCTCCACTTCCCACTTCCTAACATCCACAGTCCTCTGAATCCTGCCTTCACTTTAGCACCCACCACCTCCCCTCCATTCCTTCCCCTTTGTCCTGCTTCTCCCCTCTTGACATCTTCTTCCACTGTCCTTCCTTCCAGTCTTACCCTCACTTCAATATTTTTCCACAGGATGAATTTTTTTCTTTATTTTTTTTAATTCTCCCACATGTGGTAAAGCATCCCACATTTCTTTTTGCTTGTAGAGAATTCCTTCTCCTTTGCTGTGTGCACTGATGATGGTATTAACCCTCATGGCGTGTGCCCCCCTCTGTTATTCAGTGGGTGGGTGTATGGACCCAGGGAAACCCCCTGACTGCTGCCTGTGGATTCTGGAACCTAATGTTGCAAAAGGTGGGGGGGGGACAACATGGCTGAGCCTGTCTTGTCTAAGCAGTGGTGCCCAGAGTAGTTGACCAGTGGAATATCTTCCATCAGGGATCTAGGATCTCCCTGCTCCAGGTCTGCTCTCAACAGTGCACAGATTCTCTGAGCTGGGTTTACCTCATGGTCTCAAGATGACTGCCCTGCACCCTACTGATAGAAGACAACAGAAAAGTAAAGCTTCCTCTGTAAAATCAAAGAACACCTTTAAAAAAATCTCAATAGTAAATTTTCTCTAACATATCATTGGCCAAAATTGCCTTAAAGGTTCATCCCTAAACCCGTCATGGGCAGTGCAAATGGGATTTCTATGACTGGCTTTGTTGGACGTCATACATGATAGATTCTAATGGAGCCTCAGTATTTCCAGTACCTATTTTCACTGTTGGAAAAATACCCCAATTCAGCATAATGTGAAATGGTTTCTGACTTTCATTCAATTATATTCTGATTGCTTCAGGTATACTCCCATAACAGAGGCAAGAAAGGTCAAGGACACTAGTTCTCTCTATCTCTGCATTGCGTTCCCGAGCAGCCTCTCAGTGTTGTCAGCCCTGGAGGAGGCGACCATGACTACTGGCCTCGCAGTTATTTGGGATACTGAGTTTTTGGAGCAGTGTTGGGCACAGAGCAATCTCTCAATACACGCTGATGAGTATCATCAGCTGAGAAGCAGGGGGCAGAGAGCAGAGCTTCTGGCTGCATCTCACTTGACCACATTACCAAGAAGGCTCTGCTCTGTCTTTTCAGTGGTACTCGTCTTAGTCCAACGGATGACAGTAATGACCATATTGTTTTGAACAGATTTTATGTGAACGGCCTTGGTTAGGCATGTTTTTTTATTTGTGTTATTTATAATTGCATGAAGGGTCATAAAAGTATTCTTTCCTTTTAATAGCTTTTAACCTGTTTAGAATAGTGATTTTAACCATAAAATCTTATCCAGAAAAGAATATCAACAAGGTCATGGGTTTTTAATGCAAATAGTTTTTTTTTTTTTGGAGGGGGGTAGTACAGGGGATTGAACTCAGGGGCACTCGACCACTGAGCCACGTCCCCAGCCCTATTTTGTATTTTATTTAGAGACAGGGTCTCACTGAGTTGCTCAGTGCCTCACTATTGCTAAGGCTGACTTTGAACTTGCAATCTTCCTGCCTCAGCCTCCCAAGGCACTGGGGTTACAGGCATGTGCCACCACACCTGGCATGAAAACAGTTTTCATTAAGCACATTTTATACATTAAAAAGTGGAAGAAGATCATGAGCCTCCATCTTCTAACATCAGCCACGATCAACACTGCAAACCCTGCTGCACACACCATCCACTAGAATCATATTCTAGAGATCATGCCTTTCATCTGAAAATAGCATGTATTTCTCAAAGATGAAAGATGCTTTCCAAAAATATCATCAACCTTAGGAAATATTAACAAGTCCTTGACATCAAGTATCTAGACTGAGTTTTTATTTCTCTAATTGCTGTTTTTCTTCTCCTCTTTTTTTTTAACAGATTGCTTCATAAGAATCTGAATAAGATCTGCATACTGAAGTCATTTGTTATTTAAGTATCTCTGCATCTATAGCACCTTCTTCTGTGTTTTTCCTTGCATTTTATCTGTTGAAGACATGCACGGTTTGTCTTTCCAAGGCTCTCCACAGTCCGGATTTTGCAGAGTGCTTGGTTTTTCTTGCTTTGTGAGTTGGAAGTTAGATGTAGAGGGTTGGCAGTGTTCCAACTCACCTTATAGCTGGTGGTGTGCTCTTGTGATGCCAGTAACCTTTGGAGATCACCACCTGGATGCATGCATCCATCAGAGGTTGCAAAATAGTGATATTGTGCTGTCTCATCTTTGTTCTCAGCTGGGAAAATGATATAAAAAAAGACTTCCTCATCAACTTTTAAGTGACCATGAAGTCTAGTATAGACTCTTTGAAACTGCAGAAACAATTCTTTGATTCTTTCCCTTTCTTTACCAGTTTTCAAAATGAGTTGATTCCCTAAGATTCTCCAAAGGTGGCTAATTATTATTATCCTCAAAGTATTTAAATGAACTTGCAGATATAAATATATTAATGTTTTATGTTGGTTACAATTATTTTCTTTATACTTACATTACTTAAAGTTTTGCATCTTTGGTTAGTGAGAATTTTATTTTATTTTATTTATTTATTTATTTAGTACTGGTGATTGAATCTAGGGGTGCTCTACTACCGAGCTATCTCTAGACCTTTTTGTTTCTTCTTTTGAGACTGTGTCTCACTAAGTCATTGAGGCTGGCCTTGAACTGTGATCCTCCTGTCTCAACCTCCTGAGTTGCTGGAGTTATGGATGTGTGCCACTGTACTTGCCTAGTGAGAGCTTCTTAAAGTTGGTGCCTGGATCCTTTGGACACAACTATGGTAGTCTTCAATAGCTTCATAGCATTTTGGTGTGATAACAAGTAGTATGCAAGGTTCATCTTTTATGTTTTCTGCTCCAGAACTGGCAATGAATTATTTTGCAGTGGAGGAAAGTTTCGGTGTCAGCTTGACTTGATTTATCAAAGTCACTGGGTAGATGATCCTGTGACACAGGTGCTGGGAGAGCTTAAGATGAAGCAACACAGAGCTGGAAACCCCTTCTAAACCAAAATTTGGAAAGTGAACTGTGGAAGAGCGAAAGTCCCTCCTGACTGTGTTCCTGGACTGACTTGACACTTTGAATGTCTTCATTCAGGTCCACAGGAGATGTCACATGGCCCCTGGCTGCACCTATGAGAGCCCCGTCAGACCTGCCTCCTCTGTCCTCTTCAGGTTTAACTGCTGACCTGGTGCCTTGGATCAACGCTCACCTCTTTGCCTGACCCCTCTGGGGATGGGTTCTCTCTGTAGGCAGCTTCCTGGGGTCTGAGCTGCCCTTCTGTGGGAAAGGCCTCCACCTCTGCCTGGCTCCTTGCCACAGAGGTGGGCTGGCTCTACCTCACCTCCCATCTGGAAGAGTCTCCAGAAGCCCCTCTCTGATTCCTAAAGATGACTTCAGAGCTGTCAGTGTTATGACTTGACAACAGTCAGACACCTGAAGAAACCACATCACAGGCCCTTGGTTTCTGTGAGAGGAAAGATACCGCCTTTAGCACACAATAGGATATTTTTCAAAATAACTTTTTATGCATAAGAAAGCAGGAAATCCTCCAAACTGAAAACCTGCAAGTTATTTCCACGCCTTGCAAAAGAGCCAAGTCTCTCATTCCCCTGGTGAGGCCTCCGTCGTACTCTGCGTTGGCTAATTATCCCCTCAGGAAGCTTGAGTCTTCTTATCTAGAAAAATAATTAAGAAGCCAAGTGATAATGACTCAGCCGGTTGCCTGAGACAGATCTTAAAGTGCTGATCTGCTCTTCATAATTGATCCTACAAACAATAAGGCAATTTTCCAAAAAATGATAGCAAAGTCCAAGAAGACTGGCTAAAAGAAAATGTGATATCAT
The DNA here is from genome assembly GCF_045843805.1 of Urocitellus parryii. NCBI lineage: Eukaryota > Metazoa > Chordata > Mammalia > Rodentia > Sciuridae > Urocitellus > Urocitellus parryii. The sequence continues at coordinate 116,094,322 of NC_135532.1, read as the reverse complement.
GTCTAGGAAGACTTCAAATCCTGCAGCTGTCCTTGGGCTGCTTCATATCCCAAAGATGAAGTTGCAACATCAATCACGTAGTGACTATTTACTACTATCTGTCACACGCTATTCAGTGTCCTCCTTACTTATTTTATTTAATCTTCACAATGGCCCAGAGGAGTAGATATTCTCCCATTATGAGATACGAATAACGTCTCAAAGAGGTCAGTTATCATGTGCTGTACCATTCCGCTGTGAGCGTGCAGAAGAAATTCAAAGCCATATCTGCTGGAGAGGAGCATCACCGTCTCTGCATTCATGCTACATTTCCTTGAAATTGCTGTCAGAGTGTAAAAATGCACTTTATTTCTCATCCCCTAACCTCATTCCCATACCTATTTATTTTGCCTTGATCCCCAGTGAAGCATGATCACTACAGATAATTTCCAAGATTATCTATTTAGTTGTTGAAAACTAATATAACATAACTAATCTTTAAAATAACTTCTTTTATATTTGTTGTAATGTGTGTGTCATTAGCAGTAAAAATCCCATCAGTTTTAATATTATCTGTGCTTTGCCTGAAGTATTAATGAGATTAATACATTTATTTATGAGCATTTATCCTGTGGATGCTTTCAGATTATGAGAACATAACACATGTAGCAGGCTATGAAATAGGGCATAGTTATATTGAGTGAGTTATGCTACTTAACATTAGGTAAGAGAAGAAGATGAAACCAAATGTACAATGCAAAAGTCATCATCCTTTAGGAATCTGGAGAAGGAGTGTTGTGAATATAAAGGGTTTGCATTGTCTTTGGTGCCTTATTAATGGAAACATGCCTACTGGCATAGAAAATGAAAAATGCAGCCTTTAAAAACTAAAAATGGACACTACCATTGTGGGCTGAGAAACTTGGATTTGACTCACTGGGAAAACCAGCTGAGGAATCACACATGCTGCTTCCTGTGGCATCTCCATTCTTTCTAAAAGCCTAAGGGCAGTTTACCTGATGCTAGGACATCTCAATATTCTTAAATAAAATGATGTTTTTTTCTGGAAAAGTTTTGGTTAGATATGATACAAAAAAAAAAAGAAAAATATATGCTTGATTACTTCTATAAACTATTGAAATATTAGAAGAAAACATTCTGTTTTTTCAAAGGCATTTTTATAAATGACAATCAAAAGCTTTAGTTCAAAGCCATTGTTTGAATGGCCTATTATGGGATTTTGCTGCACCAGTGACAGATGTTAAGTTCAAATAAGAAAATCATTTTTGACCCTCTAAAACATATGCATAGTAACAGTCCTTTAAAAAGCATTAATCAGGAAGTTTTTATTTAACAGTGGCTCATCTGATTAATCAAATTCCTTTTTCTTAGGAAAATCTTTTACAATGTGCTGGGGGCAGGGCACCTTAACCAGCAATATGAGTTTCTAGGGCTGCCTTAAAAGATCACCACTAACGTGGTTTTAAAAAAAACAGAAGTTCGTTCTCACAGTTCTGGAGGGTAAAAGTGAAACAAAGGTAGATGCTGGGCCATACTCTTTCAGATGGCTCTTGGGAAGACTCCTTCCCTGCCTTTCAAGCTTTGGATAGGGCCATGAAATGGCTTGTAGCCACGTCACTCCAGTACCTACCACCATTTTCATGTGGCTTTGTCCTCTTCTCCTGTCTATCCAATTGGCATTGGACTTAAGGCCCACCCAGGTAATCTAGGATGAGTTCATCTTGAGATTCTCATCTAATTATACCTTCCAAGACCTTTCATCCAAATAAGGTCACATCCACAGGTTCAGAGGATTAGAACCTAGAAATATCTTTTTGGAGGTCACCATTCAACCCGTTACACTTCTTTATCCAAACTTTATGAAGAGTTCAAGAATGGGTTCTGGATCTGAAAGCTGGGAGATCAACTTTTGCCCCAACCATCTATAACTACGGTATGTGGCCCAGTATTTAGCTTTGCTAGGATTATTGAATCTGGAAACCATACTGACCATGAGTTGATGGACAAAGGAATTTGGTATTAATTGAGAATTGACCCTTTCCTTCCTGCCTGCTTAGGTAGGTTTCTTTTGACAATCTGCATTCCATATGGTCACTTATATTTGCCTCCTCTGTGTGTAATTGTGCTTTTGGCCTCTCTCTTATTTTGAACATCTCCACTGCCTTAGTTTCTAAGACACCTTGCTTTCTTGATGATCCTTTTGGTCCACTGAGTGGTCTATTCCCATTCTTATGCTCTTATCCTGCCCCTTAATCATTGGTTTCCTAAGGTTCCCAACACATGACTCTTCTGTAATATCCTATATATCTTCTCCAGGTAACTTAATCTATTCCCAGAATTTCAATCAGCACCTAGTTGCTGATGATTCTGAAGTCAACACCTCCGACTCAAATAGCCTCTTCAGCTACAAGCACGCACATCCGTGCCTCCTGTGCTTCTTCACCTAGATGTCCCACCTATAATCTTCACATCCATATACAAAGCTAAACATAATTGTTTCACACCTGGAAATCTATACCTTCTGTTATGGTCCAGAAATGAAGTGACCTTCAGAATCCTGTGGAAGTCACGTGTTGATCCTAAAGCAGCAATGCTCAGAGCTGAGGCCTTTGGTCAGTGATTGCCTCTCGGGGGCCCTACCCTCTTCAGTGGGTGAATCCATTGATGGTGATGAGCTGATGGCATCCATGGGAGGAGATGGGCTTTAGGAGGTGGGGCCTACTTGGAGGAACTGGGTCACCAGCCATGTGCCTTGGAGGGGTATGTCTTGCCTCCAGTTCTTTCTCTCTTTCTCCCTGCTTCCTGGCTGTCATGAGATGAGTGTTCTTCCTCTGCCATAATGTTTTTGACTTGCCATAGACATAAAAGCAAGGGAGCCAGAGTAGCATGGACCCAAGCCTCTGAATCTGTGAGAGGAAGTAACTCTCTCCTCCTTTGCTTTTGCAAGCATGCTGTCACAGTTACTTGCTTGAAGAGGCAGGTTATTTCTGTACCTCCCCAGCCACCCTGGTTCACGGGTGGTTCCTGAAATATGCCACGTTCTTTGGCCCTTCCTCTCTTTGTCCACAGCTTCCCTTGGTCTGCACCATCTTGTGGACGACTCTTTATTTTTCAAGACTGAGCTCAAACATTGCCCCACTCATAAGATGCCCTTTCTCTTACTCTTTGAATCCTGTTGAATCCTGCCTACTTCCATCACATCAAATGACATTTTCGAGGGCTCATTCCCACCCCACCACCACCCCTCTCAACCATGAGCTCTCTAAAAGGAAACTATCCATACCTCATATCTTTTTTTTTTGCAACCTTACATTTCCAGATAAGTATTTTGGCACATGGTACTTAATAAATACTCACTAAAATAGTTCCAAGCCTACCCAAAGGATATATTACTATTGGTATTATCATTATTATTTGTGTTCAACTTTTTTACTTTTTTGATGCTGGGGATTGAATACAGGGGCACTCTACCACTGAGCCATATCTCAGTCTCTTTTTTATATTTTATTTTGAGATAGAGTCTTCTAAGTTTCCTGAGCTGGCTTCTAACTCGCAATTCTCCTGCTCGGCCTTCCAAATTTCTGGGATTATAAGCATGTGCTACTGTACCCAGCCCCTGGCTTCTTCTTGTTCTTCTTCTTTTTTTTCAAGAACATATATTTTTTAGTTGTAGGTGGACACAAAACCTTTATTTGATTTTTATGTGGTGCTGAGGATTGAACCCAGTGCCTCACACATGCTAGGTAAGTGCTCTTCCTCTGAGTCACAACCCCAGCTCCTCTCCAGCTTATTCTTAAAGGCATTTAGTGGTAGTAATGGTGGTGAGCATTTATTGAGACCTACTGCATAGGATGTCTGATGGGTTTCAGTAAATCCTGCTCGGTGTTCATGCCCTAGAGTGCTCCCTCCCATTGCTCTGGCCTGAACTTGGTAACCTACTCCTCATGAATGGAGTGCAGCAGATGTGATTGGATGTCACTTCTGAGTGCAGGGGACAAAGGGACAATGACTTCCATCTTCCTGTGTTCTCTCACTTGCTTTCTCTGATGAAGCAAGCTGCTCTATGCCAGATGAAGAGGAGCCCAGGGTGACCACTAGCCAACAGTCAGTATTGAAAGGTATTCTCAAGCAGTCTGAGAGGAACTGAAGCCGGCAGACAAGCACGAGAGTGAACTTCTGTATTCAGACTTGACTGCAGCCCCAGATAGTATCTGGCACATGGTACTTAATAAATGTGCCAGATACTATTATTAAGTACCACATGCCAGATACTGAGTCTCTCCCATCCCACATGCAGCCCCAGCATGTGGGATGGGAGACACTCAGCCTGAGGACCAGGTACACTGTACCCAGATTCCTGATCCAGAACTGGAAGGTGATAGATGTTGGTCATTTCAAGTTGTGGGGTAGTTTTTTACATAATAATAATTAGCAAAAGCTCAATGTTTCAAACAATGCACAAGAATTGACTCATTGATCTTCTGACAACTTTTCTGTTATTTGAAATACCATGTAACAGGTAAGAAAACTGAGGCATAGCTTTGGCTTTGGGCATTATTTAGCTGCTCCTGCCTTCTTGCCCCAGGAGGCTGCCATCAGGGTTGTGGGCCGGAATTGCAGTCCATCTTGGGCTAAAGTTCTCCTACACTCATCCCAGGTGTCAGAATTCAGGTTCCTGTGGCTACACAAATAACAGCCCCATCTTCTTACTAGCTATGAGACTGGGACCCTCGGCTCCTAGATGGCACCCTGTGGCCTCCATAGGAGTTCACACAGGGCATCTGCTCTCTTCCAGGTCTCCGGAGCATCTCTGACCTCTAGACCCCTTCTCAGGGATTATTTGATTGGAGTGGTTAGAATAATCTCCCTTTTGATGGATTCAGCTGATTAAGAACCTCAATCACCTCAGCAAAATTCCCTTTGTCATATGCAGTAACAGTAACAGGAGCCAGAGCCTGTCACACACCCAGGACTCATTGAGGGCATGGGTCACCGGAGGGCATTTGACAATTCTGCTTCCCACATGTGTGTCTTGTATTCTTTTCATAAGATGTTTTAAAAACATGGTTGTAATAAGAAAGCTCATTCAAGTAAGCGTACAGATTTTTTAACTCTATCATATCACTAGCATTTTCTATGTTATATTTTATAGGCTTTATAATTTTAACAGGTTTACAATATGCTATATAAAATTAAATTTGAGAAAAAATTCCCACACACATTTATGTTTCATCTTGAGGAGATGACATAGAACTGTGGTTCAGATATTGAACTTGGAGGGAGACAATTTTCTTAACATTTTGTCTCTTTTAATTTAAAAAATGCCTATAACATTCCTAATATTGTATGAGATGATATATACGTGTATATATATAATATAATACATACACACATATATACATATTTTTGCATATATGTGTGTGTGTGTATATATATATATATATATATATATATATATATATATATATATATATCTGGTACATCATAACCATTAAAATTAGATCATCATCATTAGCATTTATTCTTACATCTTAGCACTAATTCTTATGTTTATTTAGTAAAAATTTTCTTCCTGATGTCTGTGCAAATCAGAAACATCTGATATTTGAGGAAGTGTGGGGCAAATGGTAGTGAGTTTTAATTAGTAGCTGTGAGACTTTGGGTAGTTCCTCAGCTTTCTCAACTGTAACTGGAGGTCACAATGGGCTTCGCACAGCTTCTTTGATAACGTATAAAAGTCTAGTGTAATCGATACATAATTGGTTCTCAAAATGTTTGTCAATTCACTTTGAAATCTCACAAACATTTTATCCACACAGTGTCCATCAAAATCCTTAGAATCTATGGTAAAATCCCAGGTTGTAAAATATGGATTATATAATTAAAGGAAGCCTGATTTGAAAGGAATCAAATAATGAGATGCTTTAGTTTTTTTTTTTAAATAGCTTTATTTTATTCATTTTATTTTATGTAGTGCTGAGGTTTGAACACAGGGCCTCACACATGCTAGGCAAATGCTCTACCACTGAACCACAACCCAGCCCCTTAAACTGGTTTTTATTCTGGCAACTAGATGGGTAAATAAAATGGATATTTATAATTCCATAGTTTCCACGATTCTTGAGGATAACTGAACTAGTAAATATACATGTATTCCCTAAACACTATCCTTGATGAATAATGTATTTTTGTCATTTTTCTACAGATTTATTTAAAAAAAAAGCATTAAAAAATTATGATTCTGAAGAGTTTCTTTAATTATCTTTTGCTATGTGTAGATCAATTGATTGTTGTACTTTGAGAAGATTATCTTTATTTTCTATTGAGGTTTTGTCATACTCCAACCTGAAATATTCACAGGGAAGCCTCGTGGGCTTAATGCTGAAATGTACTCTGGATCACTGCATGCTAATTCAATTCAGTATTGTTGGGATATTTTAGTTCCCTTTTTGTAGGAAGCTATCTAAGAATAATGGATGGAAATATTGCAATCAGAGAAACATTCAGGCCTATGTGCAGCACTGATGCTGAATTGGGCAAAAAACAGCTGCCATCGGTATATAGAGTGGGTAATTTAATTGAAACTGTTTTACTGTTGTGAGACTTGATAAAACAGGGTGTCTCAAGCATCTCTGCTAATGATGATGGACTTTTCCACTAGACATGTGGTCGCTGTAGAAGACAGTGTTTGGCAGAGCTGGGGAGCCACCCCTTGTGATGGGCAGAAGCAGAGGGCAGACTGGCCCTCTGTGAGCTCACCTCTTGGTACCTCAGCTTCCTTATCTGGAAAATGGGAAATACATTGACACTTATCCTAAAAGGGTTTTGTAAGAAAACAATGAAATCATCGTACTGAGTGCTGAGGCCTGGGGTATCAGAAGTGCTCACAGTTCACTTTTGTTCCATTACCATGATTTATGGGGCCATTTTCACTGACAGTTTCTGGAATGCCATGCTTTCCTAATGCCTCCCTAATGGCATTTCTTTCAAGAAAACTTGATAATGTCAAAACATTAAATTGAACTGAGGCAGCCAGGGCTGGGTTCCAGTGGGACTTCACTATGTTTCAGTGCCCTCATTCTAGAGGGGCATGGGAAAAGGGTTTGGCTGTCCACAGGAGGGGATTTAAAGCTGTTTGCTTTCAAAAGTCAGAAACCTAAACCTCCCCAAAACCATTTGAGAAAGAGTTAAAAAAAAGGAAAAACCTTTCATGATGTCCATTATGGAGAGCTGGCCCTGGAGTAAGTGGTCTGCCCTTTTCCCACCTTCTGTCCTTTAAAACTAGATCAGAAATGTATTCAACTTAGAGCAAACTCATATGATTTCAATGTGGTTGTATTTGTTACACCGTCTTCTCCCACAAAAATCTTGGCTACTTATAAAATCCTGTGGTCACATCTCTCAGGTCTGGGAACCCCTGTCTGTCCCACCACCCACCTCCTACTCCCATAGTTGTGGATGGTGTCTCTCTTTTGTAACCTCTCTGATGGTTTATACTTGTATTTTTTATCCTGATTCTGGCTTTGTCCTTAGTGGTCTTTCTTTTATTCTTTCATCCTGCTGCATAGAACCTTGGCTCTGGTGAGTCACCTCAGACCTGGCTTTTCTGAAGATGGAGAGCAAGAACCCAAGTCTTCCCAGTCTGGAGATTTTCCTGGAGAACTAGAGCCCATGAGCATTTTTTCACCAGGTGACTCAAGGTTGTTTGAAGGGGGCCTCTGGTGTCAACTTAGACCCTGGTGTTAGTCAGTTTTCTGTAATTGGAATAAATACCTGAGATAATAAATTTATAAAGAGAAAAGGTTCATTTTGGCTCACAGTTTCAGAGGTTTCAGTCCAGGATTAGCTAGTCCCTTTGCTTTGGCCTATAGTGGCTCATCATGGTGGGAGTGAGTGGCAGAGTAAAATTGTAACCCTCTAGAATGGGACTTGAAAGGAAGAGCCTCTAATGTCCCCTTCAGGGCACACCCCCAGTGACCTGCCAGTCTCCCCCTAGGCCCCACTTCTTAGAGGCTCCTCACACCACTCTGGGGACTAAGCCTTTATCACCTGGGCCTTGGGATCCAAACAGCAGCCTCCAACCAGGACTATGCTGGAGCTGACCCCAGGATGCTGGATACCTTGCTCAGTTCATGCTAACTAGAGCATAACAAACTCTGCAAATGTCTCAGGCGAACTCACCCTGGGTCTACGCCTTGGGGTTTTAGTTTGGAAGTGTTTGTGTCTCTTGGCACAGTGAAACATATTTTGGTAGGTATTTCTGAGGAGCAGACTTGCAGGAGTGGGAGATAGAGCCTCTTGCTCAGAGTTGCCTCTTCTCTTCAGTCACTAGATGGGTCTGTCTGGCACCAGGCAATTTTCTGGACTAGTGTCTCACACTCAGGAGAACTCATGGATCAGAGGTGAACCTCTAGGGGACTTTCCCAGCCCAGTGGTAACCAGCTTCCGTGGGCTGTGAAACCGTGGTCCACTAAGGCAATGCCAAAGCCACGTACTATAACTCTGCAGTCCCAGTCTAATTTGCCAAGGTCAATTACTTAACTGGTGGGTTCTTTGGTAAGACACTGTTTACCCCACACACTGCATTGTTAGGTTTGGTGGGAATTACAGAAGATGTGTCAACAGTTCTTTTGGGTTTTTTTTTTTGTTTGTTTGTTTCTTTTGTGTTTGGTACTAGGGATCAAATCTGATAGGTAGGAGACAGGGCATGGGGAAGGGCCAGGGCCCTCAGCCCCACCTAACGCTACACATCATACTTCCTGTGAGGAGAACTGGACTTTTTTGTGCTTAATGGGAGAAACTTAGAAGACCACAAGAGGAATTCAAGACCCTGAAGGGAAAGTCCCCAATCTTGGGCACGAGCAATAGCCCTAGAGACTGACCTAAAGTTAATGTATCATTAGCATTGAGGTTTGCTGCCTTCTGTGTCTTTTCTGGGGGGAAAAGAAACTTACATGCACAGTAGAAACTATGTCAGGTTCAGCTGTCAATCTAGGTGTCAGTCAACCCTAGATCTATCCAGGGAAGAAGGAGTAGAACTAACACAACCCAATAAAAGTGAGTTTCACTGTGTAGACTTGAACTACTTCGTCAGTTTGGCCTACTCTGCTCTCCAAGAGTACTTTCACTTTCAATAAACCTTTGTTTTACTTGCAAATGTCCCATATCTCTCTCAATTCTGTGTGTAGGTCACCAAGAACCTAGACCTGGTCCTCCTGAGGACCCCTGCCTAGTGTGGGGGTAACAAACATTGAGGTACACCCTCAGTCTTGCCCTGCACCTCTCACCCCATGCCCTTTTTTTTTCCCCTTAACTTTTGAGACAGGGTACAATTAAGTTGCAGAGGCTGGCCTCAAACTTGTGATCCTCTTGCCTCAGTCTCCCAAGTCACTGGGGTTACAGCATATGCCACTGTGCCTGGCTGTATAAACAGTTCTGATCCTTCAGCAGATTTTCACCTATGAAAGTCAAAGAAACAAATAACTTATAAAACCTGTGTTTGTATTCTAATAGTTCAGAGAAGGAAGTGATCATTTTAGGTTGGTGGTAAATGGTTTCATGGATCAGGGAGATCTGAGCAGTGCTTGAACAGGCAGACAGTCGGCTGATATGAGAGGTATTGATGGGGAAAATTCAGAAAAACTCCATCTGCAGGCTGAATGATTATGTTGTTCCTGGACTAAAGCCCTCAGTGCTGTTCACTTGGCTTCTCCAACTTCAGTGAGCACATGCACTTAAACCAGTGACCTTGTTAAGTGCAGATTCAGATTGAGTAAGTCTTGCAGTGAGGTCTGAGATTCTGCATTTCTCACAAGTTCTTAACTTCTGCTGCAGCTGCAAATCTCAGGTAAAACTTCAGAAAGCAGGAGTAGGAGTGGGGAGCAGAGCATACCACCTGGGCCATATCTAGTCTGCTACTTGCTTTTCAATAAAGTTTTATTGGAATGGGGGCACATCTCCTTGCTTACCTATTGTGTAATACAGCTTTGACACTATACTGGCAGCATTAAGTAGTTGTGATAGAGACCATGTGGCCCACCAAGCCTAAAATACCTGCTATCTTATCCTTTACAGAAAGAGTTTGCCAACCCATGGCATACAATGTCTAAGTACTTAAGGGCTGTGTTGGGAATGGTGAATGAATCACAGGTCTCTGTGAACCATTTCTATGCAGAAGTGATGCCCTCTGAGAATTCTTCTCGGGAATGTACTGATTGAGGCTGCTCAGTTGCTGGTGGCCGTTTGCTTAAAGAAGTTTTGTGTCTCACAGAAATTATTGGTTCAAATAGCTTTAGGTTCAAATGCCAGCGGCTCAGGGGGTAGAAGAGACATGGGTTTAAGCTGATAAGCTTTATTGGGCTGTTCCCCTCACATGCCTCATTTTCATTTTTCTTGGAGAAGCTTTCTCAAGCAAATCCTTTTGGTGTTTAATCCTGTATAATCAACGTGGGGAGCCTGCTCTGGGTTAGTCAAGCCTCATCAGGGCTGGCTTTCCCAGCGAGTCCTGCTTTCCTCTATCATTGTGGGTCTGACTTATTTCCAATCCTCTCACCATATATATCTGGGGATGATTCAGGGGTCATCACACAGGTTGTGACAGGGCTGTGTTTGAGGCCCAGCAAGTCTGACCTTCAGCATGTTTGTTCCCCGTCTGTTCTGCCTTCCCAGGTGCTCGGCTGCCCTGTGATCAATTGGCTCCTGCCCAGATCCCACATGGTCTTGCACATTGCTTTGCATGAGCCCTCTGCTGGGAACAGCCCTCCAGCTCTCCTACCTTGCTTACTCACCAATATATTCTCATCTCCTGATGGCTCTCCTGGGAAGCTTTCTCAAGGCTGCATCCCATCTTCCCTGGCATTTGTCATTGTGTCCACTGCCACCTTCTGTCAACATGGGTGCCTATCAGTGTGCACTTCTTCCATCTGTCTGTCTCCTTCTCTTGAAGGCTGGGAGGGTATCACAGTGCATAACGCAGCATAACAGATGTTCCATAAGTATTTAGTGAATGAATAAACAGCTAATAAATATTGCTCATTGGGGGTAGGGTAAGGAGGCCGGTAGGAGGGAGGAAGGTATGATGCCTTTTTCATCCCTTTCAGGGTACCGCTAACCCTCCCATAGCAAGAGGTAGGCAGCAAGAGAAAAGCATAACAAATCTGTTTCATAAAAGCATTTATTTTGGGGGTTGGGGGAGTGCAGGAATAAAGACTGAAAAGACCCAGGGAAAACTATCCATTCTTATGCTTAGGCTCAGTGAAAAATGGACAGCTATCAGAAATGTGATTGGACAGAATGGGTGTTATCTGATGTGGTAGACTGGATGGGGAAAAGCCCACAATGCCTCCCTGTTGAGATTCTTCTATAGCATTCCTTCCTTCTGGGTATAGGTCAGGACCCCCTGGGATGAGGGTCTTTAGGCTTTTTATTGGACAAGATAGGTTAGAGAATTTCTTCATGCCAGCTCCTAGACAGAACATGGGGAAAGGCTGAGGTAATGCTTTAGGTTTTATGACTTGCTTTGGAGAAAGTATGTGTGGGGTGTCTATTTCATGACTGACCTGGAAGAGAGGTATTCTGGTTTCTGCATCTTGCTTCAGGGGAGGATGAAGGGTCAAAGACAGGAGGGCAGGACAAGGTCACAGAGACTTCGGTCCTGAGGTTGCATCTAAGGCGTTCCCGTGTGCTTTAGGGTAAAATGCTCAGCATGTCCAGCATGTATTCTGGGATGGTGTTTTCTGGACCCCATGCAGGCTTAACACAGGGCTCATTAAGGAGAGTGGTGGAAGCAAGGCCAGAGAGAATGGATGTGGCCAACAACAAAGGCCTGAAAGCCAGGCCCAAGAACTTGATTTTCTTATTCTGGGTCAGCCATTCTCCAAATGACTTCTAAGAAGCATTAGGCCAGTGAGATGTTCTTTGATAAAAGGTCTCCAAGGTCAAGCAGGTTTTAGGAACTTGCACAGAATGCCCTCCCTTACAGATTGACAGGGCAGAGCTGTGTGCCAGGGAAGCCAGTGTCTCCTGTTTAACCCAGGACAGTCGAGCTTTCCTGACAGGAGTCTTCCCCTCCTTGGAATAGTTGGCTCAAAGTTTGAGGAATGGATACTGTGTGGAGTCTGCGCTGGGAAAGGTCAGTGTGGCAACCAGCCTGGTGGTCCACCTCCAAGGGAATGCTCTAGCAAGAAGCTCTCTGCAGAGGAGGCACGTGCCTTGGAAGTGAGGGCAATGGAGCTGCAAAACTTCCCCTGAAGCTGGGCACAGGGTGACAAAGGCTTAGCAGACAGAGGAAGGAGGGGTGTACACAAGCTGATGCAGGATAAAGAAAGAATCCTGGAGCTAGTGAGACACTGAGACTCCCTAGTGTGACCTCTCGACTGAGTTGGCCCTCTAGAGCACCAGCTCTAACAGGCAGGGACAATTTTCTAAAGTACTTGCTGCAATTAGCTGATACAAATTACAACTCATTCACATACTGGAGAAAAGTTTTGCTTTAAAAAAATTGTTTTTTACTATTTTTCTGCACTGGCAGAAATTCTCAGGTTAAAGTAATCGGACATGAAGTAGCAATGCAGGGTCCAAAAGCCTACCCGTCCCAAGAAGCAGTGTTTCCTTTCTGCTCCTCTAAATTGACAATCAGATTCCTGACCTTAACTTTAGGAATACACCACATGAGGACATATTGAACACATTATTTGAAAACGAAACTTTTATTGATTAACAACAAATTTGTCTTATGTTTCAAAGTTTTGCAGGTTACCTATGAAGCCCCTGTGTCCCTGTGTATGGGTGCTGGCTAGTGGGCACAGAGGATGCAGGAGCAACAGCTGGGGTACAAGACAGTGGGAGATGCCATGACACTTTTAAAAGACAGTTTTGACCTCTACTCATGTGAAGTTGAATTCTTACCCTGAGTTTACGAGAACATACTTGCATATTGGTAAGATGAGTGTTGCCTTTTTCCCAAACTAGGTATTATTAAGATTTTATCAAGTATTATAATGCACAGACAAACCCATTTTTGGAAAATACTCATTCAACACATTTTTTTAGAAGCAAGAATTCTGAATTCTTATATAATAATATGCTTCGTGTTTGTGTAAGCTGAAGATTTAATACAAAGGGCTTCTTAAGATTATTTGACTATGGAATCTTTATGATATGAGATACCATGCACCCTATACTAGTATTTTGTGGGATGCTAATAGACAACAACTTGCTAGGATGTGTGAGCATGTGTACACAAATGCTATATATGCATTACTGAATGCTATAAGATTACTACAAAGGACGACCTCAGGGTCAGACCCTCCGCCTGGTAGCTGAGCTCTATGCTAGACGGGTCCTTGGCACATTATAACTAGTATACAACTGTTTACTGCTAGTAAATAACTGTCCTTTCTTTTAACACTATTATCATTAAAATGTGCACCAACTTATCACCTCTGACCTTTGTCATTACCCCTGTTTTTTTCTGCCTTATGCTCTGAGGAATGGATACTGTGTGGAGTTCTGCACTGGGAAAGGTCAGTGTGGAGTTTTTCTCCAAAGCCTACAAGATACACATTGGCTCACTATGTACTATTATAGATCACTGTGATAAAATCAGCTTCAGTGTTAATTTTTTTATCCTGTACTTTCCAAATATAATGTTTCAGTACATTTTATGAACATAATTGTGGTATGAGTAGTTGAATATATTTTTGTAGTCTTCTGGGATCCATGAGACAAAGAATGAATTCTCATTTGATGGGACAAGACTATATCTCCAGTTTATTTTCCAACACAGAAATAAACCCACATAGCTACAGCCATCTGATTCTTCACGAAAGTGCCAAAAACATGTGTTGGAGGACAGACATCTTTTTAACAAATGGTCCTGGGAAAACTGGACATCCATGTGTTGAAGAATGAAATTAGAACCCTGTCTCTTGCCCTACAAAAATATCTGCTCAAAAATGGATCAAAGACCCAAGTATAAGAGCTGGAACTTTGAAATGTCTAGAAGAAAACATACGGGAAACACTTCAATATATTGGCACAGGCAAGGACTCCCTGAATAGGATTCCTAAAGCTCAGGAATCAATAGCAAGAATTGACAGATGGGTTGGCATCAAAGTAAAAAACTGCACAGCAAAGGGAATGATTAACAGAGTGAAGAGGAGCCTCCAGAATGGGTAAGCTCTTTGCAGGCTTCTCTTCTGACAGAGGATTAATATCCAGAATAAATAAAGAACTCACAAAACTTAACACCAAAAAGCCAAATAACCGTTAATAAATGAGCAAAAGGAATGCACACACACACGTCTCAAAAGAAGAAGTGCAAGTGGTGAATAATTAAATACAAAATGTTCAATCTCTTTAATCATCAGGGAAATGCAAATCAAAACTGCATTGAGATTTCATCTCACACCAATCAGAATTGTCAAGAATACAAATGACAAATTCTGGTGAGGAGGTGGAGAAAAAGAAGCGCATGCATTCTTGGCGGGGAGGTCTATTAGTAGAGTCACTTTGGAAATCAGAATGAAGGTTCTGGAAGAAATTAAAAATAGGGTGATCATCGGATCCAGCTGTGGCATTACTCAGCCTATATATGAAGAAATTAAAGTCAGTCTACTGTGGAGGTTCCTGCAGACCTGTGTTTATCACGGCACTATTCATAGCAGCCAAGTTAAGGAGTCAGCCTAGGTGTCCAGAGACAGGAAGGGGTAAAGAAAACATGGTGTATACACACAATGGAGCATCATCCAACTACAGGGAGAATGAAATCACATCCTGTGCAGGAAATGCATGGAACTGGGACATCCTGTGAATCTCATGTTAGCTCAGGCTCAGAAAGACAGATCTATCCCATATTTACTCTCACACGTACAATCTAGAAAACAGGATGATACGAATGTAAAATGAAGACTATTAGTGAAGATGAAGGGGTTAGGTAGAGGGTGAAGGGCAAGTATGGCAGAGAAGATCAAAACATCTTATGTGCCTTTAGGAAGACACCACAATGAAGCCCTCTCTTCCTTATAATTAATATGCCTAATTTAAAAATGTTCCCTGAAATTTATCATGATGAAACACCCAAAAGGACTATATAATTACAGAATACCTAAGGGAAAACTTCTTATTTATGTAGTTGATGTTATAATACTAGAGAATAAAATAATCCTGATAAAAATATAGCCTCCCTTTGTTACAGACATTTAGGAACTGAAGGAAAATTTACCCTAACATAGACCTGAATACCAGAATCAGTCATGGAGATAGCAGGGAGTAGGGAATGCCTGGAGTCCCAGCCACCTGGGGGCTGAGGCAAGAGGATCCCTTAAGCCCAGAAGTTCAGGCCAGCCTGGGTAACACAGCAAGATCCTATACTCCTAAATCCTCTGCCCCCCCTCCCCAAAAGGAAATAAAAGGAAAGAAGGAAGGAAGGAAGGAAGGAAGGAGGGAAGGAAGGAAGGAAGGAAGGAAGGAAGGAAGGAAGGAAGGAAGGAAGGAAGGAAGGGCACTGCAGATCATAACTCATCCAAATTGGTTTTGGTCCCAGATCTTTGCAAGGCTGGCTTCTTCTCAGCACTGAGACCCTTGCAGAGGGTCCCCCTGACCATAATCTAGCCTGGAGAGCCATACCACTGCCAGTCACCCCTTCCCCGGCTGCCCTTTTCCTGCACTCCTGGCTGTCAGGAGCGAACCTGGTCATTGTCTATGTGCGATTTGGTCTCCGGCACTGTAGGGTCCGGTGGAAGCTATCTGCAGTGTTCCATGCTGACTCCCACCGTGCAGGGACAGCGTGACCACCCCGTCTTAGGGTGACGTTAGGCCTCAGCACTGCCTCAAGCTGGATGTCTCCAGATAATTCTCTGTGTGCTTGGCATCAGAAGATCTTTAGACATTACTCCTGTGTGCTCTGAACACAGTGATACATTTACCCGAAGAGAACTTCTTTCCCTCTGCCATCTTCTCCCTTTACCCAAAGTGCCCCATGGAATTCATCTCTCTGCAGCGAACCAGAAGAAAGGTTTACTTCTTGATTCCCCCTTTAAAGTACTTCAGCTCATTCAGGCCACTGTTTGGGCTCCTCTTAAGTCCTTCTGATAGTCTCTAATAGCATAGCAGATCTTCACATCCGTGGTTACAAAGCTAAGGAGTTTATTTGATTAAATAAAGAATCCCAAAGCTTTGTGACTGAGGAACTAAGGTATCCGTGTCTTGCAAAGCTCATGTATCACAGACCGGGTCTTTGCAGCCATGAAGGCCCCTATCAGCCTCTCTGGCTCAGTGCTGCTGTCTCCCCATCTTTCCTTAAGCTCCAGCCACACTGACCTCCTGGCTGCGCCTGTAATCCTGGAGACTTCCCTTCCCCAGGTAGACACAAACCAGATGTTACTTTAGTGGAGACGTCTTTCTGACCACCCTATTTAAAATCACAAAACTTGGCTCTGCATTCCCTACCACCTTGGTATTAGCCAAGGATGTTTTGTAATATCGGTTTCCTAGCTATAAATTCTTTTAACTTTTGTTTATCATGGAAGGTTTTTATTTCATCTTCAAATCTAAATCTTAACTTTGCTGGATACAAGATTCTTGGTTGGCACCCATTATCTTTCAGAGCTTGATATATGTTGTTCCAGGATCTTCTAGCTTTCGGGATCTGTGTTGAAAAATCTGTCGTTATCCTAATGGGTTTTCCCCTATATGTAATATGATTCCTTTCTCCTGTGGCTTTTAGAATTCTCTCCTTATTCTGTATGTTGGGCATTTTCATTATAATGTGCCTTGGTGTGGATCTGTTGTGATTTTGTACATTCAGTGTCCTATAGGCTTCTTCTTCTTCTTTTGTTTTTAAGAGAGAGAGAGAGAGAGAGAGAGAGAGAGAGAGAGAGAGAAAGAGAGAGAGAAGAGAGAGAAAAGAGAGAGAAAATTTTTTAATATTTATTTTTCGGTTTTTGGTGGACACAACATCTTTATTTTATTTGTATGTGGTGCTGAGGATCGAACCCAGCACCCCACACATACCAGGTGAGTGCATTACCGCTTGAGCCACATCCCCAGCCCACTGTAGGCTTCTTGAATTTGGATTTCCAATTCATTCTTCATATTTGGAATTTTTTTCTGCTATTATTTCATTGAATAGTTTATTCACTCCTTTGGTTTGGACCTCTATGCCTTTCTCTATCCCAATAACTCTTAAATTTAATCTTTTTATGCCATCCCATATTTCTTAAATTTTCTGCTTTTGGTTTCTTACCATTATCACTGTGTGCTCTATGTTCTTTTTAAGATTATATATTTTATCTTCATTGTCTGATGTCCTATCTTCCAAGTGGTCTACTCTGTTGGTGATGCTTTCATTTGAGCTTTTAATTTGGTTTATTATTTCTTTCATTTCAAGAATTTCTGTTTGGTTATTTTTTAGCACCTCTATCTCCCTGTTGTGGTGATCTTTTGCTTTCTGTATTTGTTTGTATAGCTTCTTGTCGAAGTGATCTTTCACTGCCTGTATTTGCTCTCTTATATCTTCCTTGAGTTCCTAGAACATTTTAACCATGTACATCCTCAACTCCTTCTCTGTCATTCCTGCTGCTGTGGCTGCCAATGAGTCTAATGATGTGGTGTCTTCTTTGTTTGGGGCACTTTCTTCCCTTGTCTTTTCATGTTGCTTGTGTGTCTTTCTTTCCAGCTCTGTGGATCTAGATTGTTATTGTTTTTACCCTATAGCTTTGTAGTGCTCTTGTAGGGTTCCAAGACCTCTCCTTTGTGGGGAAGAACAATGTTAACAGATCCCAGTATCAACAATATACCACCTATGAACACTTTGTTGTTATTTAGATGTTTATTGTTTAGTCTTGATGTACAGAAGTGTTGGATTCAATTATTATCTAAAATATAATCAGTAGTTTTTTAAAAAGGTTTACAGTTTCTGACGGTAGACAATAAACTGGGGGTGGGCGTAGGATGATATGCTGAGGAGGTTGGATGTGAGGATATAGAGTTAATATATCTTAGGAAGTGTGAAGGAGAAATCTAATGAAGAGGGTTAGTAGCAAAAGGGTAGACAGGAAGTAATTTAGGGTAGGCAAGTGCATGAGATGACAGTGGAGTACATAAACAAACACACATATGTATTTAGAAAAATACAGATTTAAAACAGTAAAATTTGGAGGGAGAAAGAAAAATGAAAGAATAAAAAAGAAAAGAAAAAAAGGGCATATACAACATCTCTATATTATATTATTCAGATGACTCAGTCCTCAAAGTCCTATTTCATGCAAAGTTCTTGGTTTTACATATGTTGGGGATGTGAGGGCCAGAGGATGGAGGGGTAGAAGAGAAAAAACCAACCAACCAAAGAAACCAACAAAAAATTCGAAGGAAGAAACCAGGGTTATAGCTAGCTTTAGAGATCCCTATCTTTCTTGCTTCTCTTCTCATCCAATAGGTGGGGCGGCTATTGTAAGCTGGTGTCTCTGCCCTCTGGATGGTGGAGGTAACAAGGGTGGGAAGACTGGTCCTGGCTCAGGGTGCTTAGATGTGAGAAGTGACACCCACCAGTCCCTGCAGAAAGACAGCACCTCATGGGTATCTTTTTGGGACCACTCATATGACTTGAGCGTCCGGTACTATCACCCTCTCTTGCCTGGAGATTTCCCAGTTTGTGGTCTCTCCCTCTCCCCTCAGAAGTTCCAAATTGAGAAAACTCTCACCCCAGGGCTCCTGAGGGCAGCTCCCTGGTCACACTGCACCCAGTGTTGGGCAGCTGCTGTTTGAGTTACCTCCACTGGAGAGGAGGGAAGTTTGGAAACCTGGTACCTGGTCATTGGAGATTAGATCTGGGAGCTGCCCCCAGCTGAATAGTGAGAACGTTGAGCCAAGATGGCAGCCGTCTGCTTTCAGTGCAGGGTGTCTGGTGAGGTGAGGGGAGCCTGGGATTGCGTGTGCTATGGGTAGGTAGCAACTGAGTGACTCGCATGGGAGCAGAGTGAAGACTTGGCGGACAAGACACAGGGTTACTCCAGGAAGTAGGATTTTATTTTAAAGGATTTTGGGGAAAGATAGACAGGAGGAGCTCATGGAAAAGCAATGTCTTTCAAACCGCCATGCAGCACATAGTCCTTGACCAGTATTGAGATTCTTAAAATGTCATTATTAGAATCCCCTGGGGTGCTGGGCCTCACCCCACCCTGGGTCCTGCTAGTCTGGGTAGGCTTTGAGAGTCTGCATTTCTAACTGTTCCCAGATGATCTGGTTACTCCGCCAGTCTAGTAGTATAAAAGCTACTCTGTGAACCCTGAGGAGTCTTAGAATACAGATTTGGTCCTTCAACTTGGCTTCCATATTGCTCATTGATTCTATTCTGATTCAGTTACCATTTGAAATCTCAAATCCTTAACTCACTTCTTCAATCTGGTACATCACAGCATCTGTTTTTTGCTTTAGTATCTGCAACCCTCTGTCTTGGTGCCACTTTCTTCCTGCCGACCATGTTGGCATCTCTCACTTGAGATCTCTGGGGGGTTAAATGGATTGACCGGATATTCTGCTCCCCCTTCTGTAGAGCTCAGGGCCATGCGGGCTCCTTTGGTCACACACAGGTGCTGGGCTTGCAAGATCATGGGGGTAAAGCATCATCACCTGTGTTGGGGAATTCCACTGCGAGGTCATTCAGAGGGGCTGTGAGAAGGAAGGCATCCAGGTTTTCAGAGGAGAACAGGGTACAAGACAGGCGACTGGCTTACAGAATCAGCCTGTAGGTGACTAAGGATATTTTGAAATGGAGTGGGAGACGATGCCTGCATTTTGCTGCCAGGTCAGCCATAAGTCAGCCAGGGAATGCTGGACAAACCTGTTTTCCTCCAGGCCTTCATTTCTGCAGGGACAGAGTGAGGGGATTAGACAGGATGAGCTGTAGGTTTCTTGCCACGGGCAGTTGCTGCCCTTTGATTAATGTGTTAGTTTACTACACAGGGGAAAGACTGGAGAACAGTTAGTCTCTATTTCCAGGTTGCTGTGATCCAGCCTGTTCTAGTTGAACATTATATTCTGTTTATCTTGAGTGAGAGTATACAGAATCAACTTGCTGGTCTTGAATCCCGGTTCTGCTGTTTACTAATTATATCACTTTGGGCAGACTATTTTGTCAAGCCTTAACTTCCTCATTGATAAAATGAGGATTTTAATAATTTTCTTATAGTTCTGTTGCACTAAATGAATTATTATATGTGAACAAATTTATAATTGCTGAAAGTGAAAAGAGTTGATATATGTTAAAATGTTTAGAAAAAGTATCAGCACATAGAAAAGACTATGTTTAAAATTATTTTATGTATTTTTATCAGTGCTATAATTTTTTGGCTCTAATAATATGACTACATGGACATGGGGTTGATATTTAGAAATGTGGTTAGAATAGTAAGTCGTCAGATATTCCTATGGTAAATGCTGCTGTAATGAAGAGATTTTGAAGTATTTTAGAAATATCAGTATTCTTTCAGAGATATTTTTAGAAGCAAAGGACATGACATTTCTTTAAAACACAAAACCATAGGAGCATAAATCATAGCAACCTTAGCCAATGGCTAGGAGCGAGTGAGGAGGAGGGAGGATCAACACTGAGACCAGTGGAAATTTCCGGGGTGGTGGCAGTATTCTCTACCTTGCTGTGCTGGTTATTTGACTGAGCATGTTTTTCAAAACTCATATTCAAAAGAAAGTTCAATCTTTCTGCACCTATGCTATAGCTAAGTCATTATCTCCAGTATTTGAATATAACCTGAAATGTCAATAGCAATTCTGCCAAACCTGCCGCCATATTGGATAGGCTTCCTCTATACTCATATTGGTCTTTCAGTCCGGGGTACTTTCTCATTACCCCCAGCACCCTGCCTCCCTCCTCTGCTCCTTACACGACATCCCCTGCTCCCCCTCCATCTCCTCCCACTCCTGCCCCCTGGCGTTCCTTAGGATATTTTCCATCACTCAGGAAATGGGAACAGAGGATCTGAGTGATAACTGTTGATGCTACTGTGACTGGGCGTGCTTTGTAAATGGTCGCTGCTGGTATTGTGTGGGAGAAAAGAGGCTTTTTGAAATTTGATCTCCTATTCACTAACCAAAGTAAATTTATTTAATATTTTGTGGACTATTTTTTTTTGCACAATAAAATCTTAATAAGGAAGCTTCTATTTTGCTGAATATTTTAAATTATTATAAATGTATATCACATTTTGTGAAACTTTTTTTCTGTATTTCCAAGGTCACATACTTTCCCCCTTCATTTCATAAATATATTGAATTTACACAAACATTTTTCAAGCATTAAAAGAATTTATCTTCCCTGGAATAAACCCACATAAATGTGACATAAAATCACTTTAATTAATTCATTTACTTGTGAATCAATGAATCACTTATTCACTCCATGTTTGTTGAATTTGGTTTGCTAGCATCTTGATAAGGAGTTTCCTGTCTATGTTTGTGGTTGAGGCTGGGTGTGATTTTTCTCCTGTTTCCTTTCCTGCACAGGTTTTGGCATTGAGAGTATGATTGCTTCTTCAAACCAGGTGGGGGACTGGTTTTCCTGTGTTCTAAGGGGTCCCTAAGACCAGGGAGAATCTTCCTGAACTGCTTCCCTTGAGAAGAATTCACCAAGGAGGCCACCGTGGCCTGGAGCTTTCTCTGAGAGAGGTTTTCTGTAGTGGATTTAAGAACCCACAGGACGACGACACTTTAAAGCTTCTTCTTTGTTCATGATGGTAAATGCTGGATACTAGAATTTCGTCCACACAACTTAAGTTTTCAATATTTTCTGACTATAAATGCACTTATAACATGCTCTCATGTATTTTCCATTTCTGACAGATCTATAGTGAGCTTCCCTTGGTTGTGTGTATTATCTTTTAGGGTCTTAAAAATTGTTAATATAATAATGTTACCAACTTATTCGTCACTTTTAAGTATTGATCTGTGACTTTGTCAGTTTCTCTAATGTGTATTCATTTCATTAATTTCTGCTCTTTCTTCCATTTTCTTTAGGTTGCTCTGTTTTCCTTAAATCTTCAGATCATGCTTAATTTATTAATTTTCAAGACCTCTTTCTTGATTTATGCATAGAAGACTATGAATTTCCTTTAACACTTCTTTGTTCATATCACATTAATTTTGATGTATATTTTGTTATAATTTTATTATAATTCAGATAAATATTTAAATTTTAAAATTATAGTTCATTATTTGATATGTCAGTTATTTAATATTGATCGCCAAATACAGAAGTATTTTCTAATCATCTTGCTATTGATTTCTATCTTAACTGCCTTCAAGCCAGATTTTAATCTCTTGAAATTTGCCTTAAGGTCCAGCATATGATCAATTTAGGTAAGTGATTTGCCTGAAAATATGTTTTCTGCAACTCTGTTTCTGATCCTATGTCTCTTGTGTATTAAGCACTGAGGCAGAAGGATTAAGTATTCTGTTAAATTTGGACTAGTGTTCATGACTGTTTATTTTTGTGGTGCTGTCAATATCTATGCACGTTTTGAAACCTCCCATCTTCTTGATGGATTGAACATTTTGTGATGCTGTGTCTCTGTGCCTAGTAATGCTTCTGCCTCCATAGCTACGTGGCCTAATACTCAAGGGTACTGATTCATGATTGCCACCATACAACTTTCCATCCCGTTAACCCAGCTGTTACGTATCTTCACATCTTGCTTGCCTCTCTGGTGAACGACTGCTGCATTTGGTCTGGAATGTGCCCCTCAGGCTCATGTGTTAAAGGCTTGGTTCCCCGGGTAGTACCACTGGAATGAGGAACCTGTGGGTGAAGGGGCCTCGTGGGACAAAGTTAGGTCATTAGGGAGGAGCCCTTGAAGAGATATTGGAACTCTGGTCCCTCCTCTTTCTTTCTTTTCTCCCTGGTGGCCACCATGATGTGAGCAGCTTTCTCCATGGTTCCCACTTTGATATGGTGCCTCCCTACAGACCCAAAAGCCAACCATGGTCTGAAGCCTCCAAAACTGTGAGATAAAATACACCTTCCCCTTATGTAAGTCGACTCTCTTATGTGTTTGGTTACAGTGATAGAAACTGACCAACACAACAACATGGATGTGTGCACACATGAACACGTGTCATCCAGTCTGAAAGTCTTTCAGCTGTTTCCAAAGCTTTTTAAAAAAAAAATTTTTAGTTCTGCAGATTATTTACATTTTTATGCACACAGAGACACATAACTCCTATCCACGTGGGGTTAAATATTTACTACTAGGATCTTATTTCAAACTACTTCAAAACAATGATTGCAGACGAGGTGCTCTTTCATCCCCAATTACAAAAAGAACATTTTCCTACTTAAGCACAATGTTATCACAGCTAAGAAGTATGACATGGTTTTCTAGTATTATTTTTCTAGTCCATATCCAAATCTCTGCCAAAGTCCCCAAAACTTCTCTTACACCTTTTCTGTACCCATCAGAACTCTGCATTTGTTATGTCTCTTTAGTCTCTGAAATCTAGAACGACCCTCCCTACACCCATCTTTTCCCTTATGATGTGAAGTTTTGAAGAGATCAGGCCACTTGTCCCATTTGCTGGGTTTGTCTCTGATATTGTGTAAGTTGTTCCCCTAGGTACTGCATTTCATGGAAATTAAGACCTTGCTTAGATTCCTGCTAAATATTCCATTGTCTTCAGGTTTCATTGTTGTGTTAAGAAGTGGTACTAGTTAATTTTTGCTCTTTTCAGAGGAGTGGCTTTCAACCAGGTGTGCTCTCCCCTGAGTACATTAGGCAATGTCTGGTGACATATTTAGTTACTTAGTTAGCTTGAGGGGAAGGGTGCACAAACATTAGGAGCATAGAAATTCTATGCTCTCTACTTTAGCATCTTTAGATTCTTCCACACTTTTATTTTTCTATAGTCTCACTACAACTTTTAATACTGTTCAGGGTTTGCTTGTCTTTGGGGCTGTATCGATTGATATCTGTCACCAGTTTGGAAAATTCTCAGCCATTATTTCTGTAAATATCACTTCTTTTTTTAAAGACCTGACCTAGGTTCTTAGGACCTGAAGTTTTTAAAATTTTGCCATTACCACTTTTGAAAGAATGCAAAGTTACAAATAATGGTATTACTTAGCATTGTAAAATACATCTAAAAATTGAAAAAAATTCCAAATACAACAAAAAATTTGAAATAAAACATTCGTAATATATTAATTTATTAACTATCTGAATTCTGCCTACTATATTAGTCCACTTTCTGATACTATAACACAATGCCTGAGATACTCAACTTAAAAAGCAGGAAGTTTTATACTGGTTAAGAGTTTTGGAGGTTTCAATCCATGGTTGGTGGCCACACTGCTTTTGGGCCTGTTGTGAGGCAGCACAACATGGTGGAGTCCGTGGTAGAGGAAGCTGCTCACCACATGGCAGCCAGCAGATAGAGGAAGGAACTGGGGTCCCAGTCCCCTCCAGGGTGCCTCCCTGTGACCTCACTTCCTTCCTCTAGGCCCCACCTTGTCTCCACCATATCCCAATAGTCGCCGATTAACTTTGCAGGCCTTGGGTCTTTGGAGCACATTCCAGAGCCAAACTAGCACTTCTGTACAATATGTCTCCCCCATGCACGTTGGCTGTAGACTCGTTTTCATTCATATAGTGACAGCTTGGAAGCAACATTTCTGATTAAGACAGTAAAAAACAACATTGCTGGGCACAGTGGTGCACACCTATAATCCCAGTGATTCGGGAGGCTGAGGCAGGAGGATCACAAGTTCAAAGCCAGCCTCAGCAATGGTGAGATGCTAAACACTTAGTGAGACCCTGTTTCTAAATAAAATACAAAATAGGGCTGGGGATGTGGCTCTGTGTTTGAGTGCCCTTGAATTCAATCCCTGGCACCACCACCCCCCCAAAAAATATATATATAAATATATATAATATTTTGACATATTTGATAAAAATTTAACTTATTAATATTTAGAAAAGTTAATCTTAACTTTAATGTGAAAGACAAAGAAGTTGAGCCAATGATTGTAACAGTTTCTTTTGAGAAGATTTGTTAAAACAGGGAACAGAAAAGTGAGAGACACAAAATTGTAGCGTTTTTGTTTTGTTCTGTTTTAAGATGGGAGACATTAGAAATGACTTCATGCTAATGGTGATGATTAAGTAGAGAGTGGAGAAGCTGAGGATTCTCTAAGGACTATATTCCTTAAGTAGGTGTGTAAAGAATCAGAATTTAAGGGATGAATGGAGGGGTTTGCCTGACCTGGGATTTTTAACCTGGAATCTATAGACTTCTAAGGATCCCACAGGTAGAATAAAATTTGTGAACTTGAATGGGAAAAAAAAACCCTACATCTTTATTGTTAGTAATAATTTTAATGGTAGAAAATTAAATTTAACATTTTCTTCAATAATAAGTATAGTCAACAAATCAGATATTTTCAAATCATACAACAGAATATCAAAATATCATTTACTGTCCTCACTATATTAAAATGGGTGGTTATTAGACCACCTGCTAGATCATCTTATATAATGCATTAAGAAAGAAGCATATACATTATCACAATGCAAGTTTAAAATATTTTGGTTTCTGACACGAACTATAATTGGCTTCCTTTGTATTCTTTGGCATTTTATTTTATGCATTGAGAAAATTATTCTTAAAAATGAGTCCAGAGGTTTCTTTAGACTGCTAAGGGGTCTCATGAGTGACAGGTGAAGAACACAGGGTCGCAGGCAGGAAGATGGAGTGTTGGGTTCAGAAGTAGGGGGTTATCAGATGTGGTGTTTGAAGGTGAAGCTTTCCTTTTCCTTATTGCTTATAATTTTCTCAGAGAAATGAGAGGCAAGGTCATCCGAGAGAGTGAGAAAGGCGGGAGGAGATAATGGGAATTTGAGGACAACAACAAAGGTGTGAATTGCTTTTTCTAAGAGAGGAGGAAAGCTAATTTCCTAGGAGGAGAAGGCAAGACTGCAGGGGAGTGCTGAGCACCCACTTGTATTTTCAAACTTAAAGGGAGACCACTGTTGTATGTCTTTATTCAGCTAAAAGGGAGAAGGGAGAGTTAACCAGAGTTAGAGCTTTGGGAAGGAGGAGGGAGGAGTGAGGGAGGAGCAGGGAGCTAATGGCCCAAGCAGGAGAGCATTGCTAGCCATGGTCCTTTGGTACTCAGGTAGCTAAGAAGGAGGCAAGAACACAGGGGGTCATGGGAGTGGGGCCAAGGGGTTCTTGTCTCCAGGAGGTCGGAGAAGAGGTAGTGAACAGAGATGAACCAGAGAGAGAATGGAACACTCTAAACCAGACGGACCCAAATTACGATTTAAGGGCAGAATAAGCAAGTAAATATTTTAGAGGACTATATAAGCCTGAACTCTGTATTTTGACATTAAAATAAGCCTTTCTCTCCCTCCTAAGTTTCCATATCTATCTTCCATATAAGCTCATATCATTTCTCTGCTTCTGATTCTTCCAGACAGACGAAGTTGGCTTCCTTACACATCTGGAAGACCTCTTCCCGCTACAGTAGGGAACAGCAATCATTTCAATTAGTGGGACAGTGGATAAGAGTCATATGTTTGTGTTTGCTGTATGCCCTGTACTATTGGGTACTTCCTCTATGTCTTTCAAACACAATTTTATGAAATAGTACAGTTGAATAAGCTAATTTTGAAGAAGGAAATTGTGGTAGACATCTTTTCATGGCTGTGACCAAAATGCCCAAGAAAACAACTCAGATGAGGAAAAGCTATTTTGGCTCAAAGTTTTAGGGGTCTAGTTCTTGGTATAGTTCTAGTTCTTGAACCCATTGCTCTGGGCTCAAGGTGACAAAAGGGTGCTGTAGAGGAAAGTTTCTCACCCTATGACATTCAGGAAGCAGGGAGAGAGGGAAAGAAAAGGGGACACAGGAAGATGAACTCTTCCAGGGCTTACCCCTGTGGCCCACAACCTCCAACCATACCCACCTAGCTACCACCCAGTTAGTCCACTCAAAATAGGATGGACAGATTGGGTTGTAGTTCTCATAATATAATATGGTCATTTCACCTCTGAATGTTGTTGAATTAACACAACATTTTGGGGATATACCCCATATCCAAACCTGGGGATATACCCCATATCGAAACCTGGCTTCCAAAAGCTCATTTCCATCTCACAATGCAAAATGCATTTAGCTTATCACCAAGAATCTCCACAGCCTTAATAGTTCCAGTACTACTCAAAAGTTTAAGTCCAAAGTCTCAGCTGAGACTCAGAGCAAACTCTTTGTTGTGAGCCCCTATCAAGATGAAAAGCAAGGTACATATACTCCATAGATAGTGGTACAGAGTAGACATTCCCATTTCAAGGGGGAAGAATAAAGATAAAACAGCAAGGGAAACAGGTCTCATAACTTTGTGTATAACATCTAGGACACATGACAGTGAGATGTACTCTCTGAAGGGCTTGGGCAGTCCTGTGCCTTTGTCCTTGATGGTTTCAGGGCATATGGCCTCAGTTTTAGCCTGGCTATCTCTACAGCCAGGAGTTTTTCTTGACAGATAGTCCACATCAGTGGCATCTCTTAATATTTGGTGTCTGCATTCCAGCTGTAGCTTCACCTTCCCAGCTTCATGCATTAACTTCTCAGGGATAGCCTGCTGGGATTCCAACCCTGCTGCACTTTTCCTGGCCTTACAGTCTTTGTTTTGAAATCTCAGTGGAAGCCTCCATGACCCCCTAACATCTTGCATTTCTGCAGAACCAGCACCACATGGACTGTGCCAAAGTCTGCCACCAGCTCAAGGAGTAGCTGGACCTCTCAGTACCTACGTAGTTGAGCATGGTGAAACAACTTCCTAGGCTCTCCTATGCAAGCAAAGTGTTCCCTGGGGTCTTTTCTCAAAAGTTTTTTTTTTCTCTTTTATATCCTTGATCCTGCAATGAGTGTTGTCCAGCAAATTCTTGAGATGCCCTCAACCCATTTTTCATATTGTTCTCTGTGAAAAGTACTTTGCATCTCTTTAGTGCCTAGAATCTCTTCAACAAGTACACCTTCACTGGCCCCAGATTTATCCACACTTTTCCTGCCAAACTGCAGGTTTTTAAAAACCTTCAGTTCTACTCTCTGCTCCTGATTATCACAGTAAATCTGGCTAAAAGCTTCCAGCAAAATCTGTGCCACTGACTGAATGCTGTACTGCCTTGAAATTTCCTCTGCTACATTAATTATTCCTTAACTTTCAAATTCAGCTTCATATAACCTTGGAACATGGACAAAATATAGACAAGCAACTTGCCAGAATGTACCACAAATGTCCTCTAGTCCAATTCCCAATAGGGTCTTTCTTTCTATCTGAAAACTCAGGCTTTATTGTCTGTATTTTGGTCTTCTGAGCTCCCTTTTAAAGTATCAGTTGGTTGACTTTGTTGCCTCCTGAATTTAACCTATGTATTCGTAATTTAATTTAATAAATTTAATTGCCCACTAATTTCTGCTTAAAAATTCTAAGTCTTCTTCAACCTACACCTCCAAACATTTCCAAATTCCTCCCATAAGTCATTTACGAAGGATTCTGAACCACATGGTCAGGTTAATCACCACAATAACCCTACTTCTCAGTATCAAGTTCTGTGTTACTCAGTTTTTCACAACTGTGAACGAAGTACCCGATCAGAACAGCTTAGAGGAGAAAAAATCTGTTTTGGCTCACAGTTTCAGAGGTATTATAGTCCATGGTCAGCTGACTCCATTGCTCTGTGCCCAAGGTGAGGAAGAACATTGTGGCAGAAGGGTGCTGTGGGGGAAAGCTGATCACCTTATGGTAGCTGGGAAGTGGAGGGGAGAGATGGGGCTACAGGGAAGAAGCACCCTTCCAGGGCAGCCCCCAGTGCCCCACCTCTCCCAGCCATGCTCATCTGCCTACAGTCACCACCCAGTCATTCCATTCAAAATAGGCTGGACTGATCAGGTGACAGCTCTCACCACCCAATCATTTTGCCTCCAAACATTCCTGCATTAACACAGAGCTTTTGGGATCCCCTCATATCCAAACCATAACAGAAATTAGCAAATAAGTGAAATACAGGTGGTACCAGATGAAGCTAGAGATCTCAAACTTACATGAATATAAGTACATGTTTGTCTCATGCTGTCACCTCAGCCGAGAGACTACCTTGACAGTTACATAAAGGCTGTTGCAAGCCTAGTCATGACCATCGCTGATGGCTTCCTGGGGGACATTCTTCATTCTTTAAATGAGAATTTTTAATTATGTCTATCTTCCCTGAACCAGCAATGTTAGTTTGAAGCAAATGTTCTCCAAGCTTCCCACACTTAAGTATTTGAATGTTATTTGTATCCTTTCTTTCTCAGTGTTATAATTTCTGTAAATTGTGATTTAAGTGGTTTTTGCACAATGCCAAAATGACCATTTATTCTGATGGAGAGCAAATCAAATGATTTGTTTAATAATACATCTATCTGTCATGTGGTACAGTGTCTAGACTTTTAAGGTATCAGATGGTTGATTTTGCCACCTGGACTTAACCCATGCTTTCTGAGGATAACAATTTAATACAACTCCTCTGGTTCAGCTGGACATACCCATTCACTCTTCCATGCATCCACCCACCCATTTATCCATCCATTGGCATACATCTATTCAGAAATTTTTCCCAAATCCATGCCACATACAGTCCTAGACACAGATATAATGCAAGGTGGACTCCATTTTGTCCTTATGGACTATACCCTGTTCTCCATGAGAGACAAAGAAAACAGAGACAGCCAAGGTGGGATAAACTTCAGAGTACTCGGGGAGAGAGCTGCAGGTGCTCGGCTAGGGTGAGGAGACTTCCTCTTATGGCTGTAACCCTGAGCCGACACACTGAATGGGTTTCGTGCCAGAGTTGTACTGTTTATAAGATCGCTCGTAGCCACCGGGGATGGTTGGGCATCACCTGAGGACTTCACAACTGGCGGGCACCACTCCAGGGTGGAGGCGAGTGAGCCCCACCACTGGTCTGCAAGATCTTGGTGGCAAGTAGGGAACAGCCTCCCTCTGATGGGCACAGCCACCTGGAGAGCATGGCTTGGCTATTAGCCGACGTGCTAGGGTAGGCAGTGCCATGTCAGGGTTTGGATGTGGCCAACAGAGCACAGGGTGGGTTTTCACCCTCTTTACCCACACGGTCAGACATGTTTCTAGAGCTGGGTTTGGAAGCTGGAAGGCTGTCCTCTGTGGAGTGGCGAGTGGTGTCACTGTTACTTCCTTAAGTGAACGTTGCCCTGGGCCTCTTCCTCTCTGGCCACTCTGCATTTCTGTCAGGGACTTGACCTTCTGGGTTGGTTTTTGCATTGGAGAATGTGTCCGTCTGTGACCTGCCTCTAACGACACAGTACCACAGGCTGGGAGAGTGATAAAGAAGAGAGGTTTGTTTTGGCTCTTGGTTTTTGGGTCACGGTTGAAGAGCTGCATCTAGTGATGGCCTTCTTGCTGGCAGAGTCCCCAGCAAGTACAAGGAGTCCCCTGGCGTGAGACAGGGAAAGTGAGAGAGGCCTCACCAAATCAGCTCTTATAGCAGATCCCCCTTTGAAATGACCCATCGATCCGCTAAGCCTTCAGTCACATGAAGGATTAATCATTTCAGGAGGGTACAGCCCTAATCTGCTTTTAAAGGTCCGACTCTTAATGTCTCATCATGGGAATTAAGTTCAACACATTTCATGGGGCGGGGGGAAACATATTCCAACCATCACAGATGTGCTGTTATAGAGGAGTGGGCCCCTTCCCCACCCTGAGTCTACATGATACCAGATGGCAAATGCAGGATCCATATCTGTTCCATTCATGCCCTCTGAGCTCCAGATAAGCTAAGGTTTCTGAAGTTGGATGAGTTAATAGGTTTAAGGCTGCTAATTACAAAGTTAGCAAATTCCTTGCCTATTCTGGATTGATAACTTTTTCTGAGTTCTGCATAAGATCCTATGATCATAATCACCTAGGCGCTCAGGACTAACAAAAGAGTATGATAACGAAGGTCAACCTACCTTTGTATTTTTGAAATTTACCAAATTATTTCTAGGAAAAATGGTTTAAGTTTAATAATAATGCCAGAAACAGCAAAATGGAGTTGACCAGAGACATTATGAGGTCCCACAGGGCACAGGATAGAAATGGCCTTGAATTCTCAGAGGAAAAAAAATTAAGCATTAAGTATGTTTTAGATACATGAGCTATTTTGGAGTTCTCTAAGAGAAAGGTAGAGATTTTGGAAAGCAAATGTAACTGCTCAAAATGCTTCTTCAAAAAACCATCAAGCGTAATAGTTATGTTTAGGAAGTAGAGATTTTGAACTTTCAAAATGAAACCAGAGTTCCAATGTGGAAGAATAAGGGGAAGAAAAAGTTCTGAGAGCAGTTGAATAACCCTGATGGAAGATAGTTGGAGGATCTGGCACCACAATTAAAAATGGGCATCAGTGAAATAGATCCTAGGGTCTGAACATCCAATTAGATAACCACAACATTGCATTACTTTCCCTGGAATCTTGATATTGGTTTTTATTTCTTTACTACCCAAGTCCAGGTGTGCATTTTCTGGTGCTAGGTGGGAGGTGGCTTCTGGGGTACTCCCTGTTGTCCACTACAGCTGTTCCCAGATGACAGAGAGAGGTCACAGAGCATATGCATGCTTCCCATGCTGTGTGGCTTTCCCTGGTGAAGTCTGCCCAATGAGCATGCACCTGTTTCAAGGTGTTGATTTCAAACGTGAGGCCAAAGGAGCAGTATGACAAGCATCCCTGGTTCTCACAACAAAAATCATTGACCAGGCCATGAGTGTCAGCATGAAGCACGTGTCCCAGGTGGGGGAACTCCTGGCCCATTAAACTGGATCTCAGATGTCGGAGAATGGATTGTCTCTCAGCTGGAATCACCGAGGTCTCTATGCAGCCTATGAATCATGCTTTCACTATAAAGTTATTTTAATAGTTATAATAAAATACAGTATTTTCTCTTGTATCAATTACATGTTACACTGGATTTTTCAAAGAATCATTAAAAAATAAAATATAGAAAATCTTCACAAACGGATGGGTAGCTTATTGACATACTAAAGGTGAATGCCTGGCACGTCCCCAGAGAGACTTTTGCCAGCTTCCTGGAAGGCCCTCCGTAAGTGTAGTAACCCCCAAAGCCTCCGACATCCCAGCTGCTAATGCAATCACTTGGGGTTCTTTATAGTTTTGTTGCCCAAGTGTGAATCCCTGGAAATGCTCTTTAGTCTTGCCATGTAAGATTTTTCATCTGAAATGTTTTCTGAGTATTTTTTGGTCTACAGATTCTCTCTCCCATTGTTTCTGTTGGAAGGTTCAGATATGTCCCTGGGGGTTTCTCTGCCATCTGGGTTTGACTGATTGCATCTTCACGGTGAATTTACTCGTGCTCCTCTGTCCTTTGCAAATTGGTAACTGGAAACAGACACGTGGTTAAATCCAGCCAGACTGACTCCTCTGGCCAGACAGGTGGAGGTGTGCTCCTCTGTCAGACACTACGAATCCCGTTTACGATGTTAAGAGCGGTTAACATGTCAGTGATCTTCAGATTGGCACTTGCGTCCTTTCCACATGGCCCTGGAAGTCTGAGAGCTTCTTCGCTATGTGGTGTAACAAGATGTGGCTTGTCATAAGCATTTCCTCTCTAGCCTCCAGGTTCTAATCAGCCACTTCTCCAGGAAGTTCTGGTTTCTTTTACTGGGGGAAAGACAGTTGAAGACCACATCTGGGTGCAAGGAATGCTCCCTGCTACTGTATAGGTCATTGCTTCTTGGCTCCTAATTGGACAGAGACACACATCATTTATGTAGACAATACTCACTCTTCCATACGGGTACCTGCCGTTCAGACTCACATTACAGGGTTTCTACATGACCTTGTCTGTATTTCTACTTCTCATTTCCTAAAGGTACTGGAGAAAGTCATATTTAAATAGCCACTGACTTTAGATTTTTTAATAATAGGCATGATAATTCATGAGGGAGCATTTAGAAGACTCTGCATATGGTCTTTCCACTTAGCACATCTCCTGACCTGATTACCACTGCACTTGTACTCTGCTCTAACCCACATGTAACCACACCTTACGTGTGTCCACGATACTGTGTATCCCCTGAGTTTGACTCTTGTCATTCATTTGGGCTGTGTGAAGCTCATCTC
This sequence comes from Urocitellus parryii, assembly GCF_045843805.1. Classification (NCBI taxonomy): domain Eukaryota; kingdom Metazoa; phylum Chordata; class Mammalia; order Rodentia; family Sciuridae; genus Urocitellus; species Urocitellus parryii. The sequence continues at coordinate 116,061,118 of NC_135532.1, read as the reverse complement.
CAGCACCTTCCTTAGGAGGACTGGCAGGATCAGCATTTCCTGCAGTCTTACGTGTTGACAGTACTCTATCTGGAATCCTTGGCTTACATTTTCTTTTTTTCCTTTTTGTTTTGGAGGAAAGTGTGACTCTTGAAAAAAAGTCTGCTACCAATTTGATATCTGGAAATTATTTGTTATTATTTATTTTTGCTCAAAAGAGTATTTTTTCTTCATTAAAATCCAATAATTTCTTTAGAATTTGCCCTGGTATTGGTTTATGTAAGTTAAGAGACTCACATAGGTGGACTGTTCTTCCAATATAGAGATTCAATTTTTTAAATATAAAGATTTATTTCAATTATGGCTTCTCCTATTTGTTCTGTTTCCTTACATTTTTCCCCCCTGTAGGGATTGCTTTTATTCATTGTTGGATTCTTTTAGACCTATCTGAAGTTCTTATCACTTCCCAGTCCTTCTGTCTCTCCCCTGCATTTCAGTTTGACTTAGTTTCCCCTCCTTTCATGGTGTCTCTTGGGAAGAGATCTCATTCTCTCTAGTCTGCTCAATGCTGTGTTCTCTCTGGCTCCATCTTCCCTTTTCTCCTGAGCTCTGTCCTTTCTCTGAAGTTCTGTGACATGGATTTCCATTATTGTTTCACTGTTCACTGAGAACACTTGGGAGAAAACGCCATCCTTTTCAGGACATCAGAACATCTTTGGGAAATCACCGGTACTCATGCTAAAGGTATCATCCCTCCTGCGGATTGTGCAGCTTCTCTGGGAGAGGATCAGGTGTTACCAGCAAGGGCCTTGGAGAGGTGGAGATCCGGCTGCGGTCCTGGGACCCTTATGTAGGCACTTAGTGATCTTAGGCACCTCAGTTAATTTCTTGGAGCCTTGAATTCTTTGCCTAAAAAGTATGTATAATTTGTGATTGACAGCAAAGTAAAGGACCTTGAGATAATACTATTATCAATGTTGCTACTGTGTAAATATGAATTTTATTTTCAGGAAGTGCTTTATAAACACAAAATCTGCACCTTTCCTCATTTCCCAATCTTTTTTTAATTTTTAAATTTTGAGGAGGGAATTCACTGATTTGCCCAGGCTGGCCCTGCACTCTGCTCTCCTGCCCCAGGATCCCCAGCAACTGGGATGGTAGGTGCATGTCAATGCCTGTTCTTTAATGAGCCACAGCACTGACCAGTTGCCCATGGCAGAAGTCCTGCGAGTGCCCCTCCTCCAGACTGCCACACGGCCAGTCACCAGGACCTAGGTGGTCTACTTCATCACCATTTCTCAAATGCATCATCTATTTCTCACCACACATAGCCCCGTGTTAATAAGTCCCCCACTATATTTCCTCTGAGTTATCCCTCAGTCATCCTCATGGATTTCCACGGAGCACTTCTCTGGTACAGCCCGAGCCATCACTCAGGGGTGATCCAGATTATGACATTTTCTTTCTTGAGCCCCTTCAGCAATGACATTCAGACAGACTTCAGCTCGTTCACGTGACTTGCTAGGCCTCCTGATTGCAGCCCATCTGTTACACCACAGCCTTGCCACTGTGCTGCGGCCCAGGGGAACTCTTCCCAGTTCCCTGGAAGGGAGGGACTTTCCCTCTATGGGAGCAGGACCTGTGGCCCTTCCATGTCTCACAAAGCCAACCGCTGGCTGTGGTCTGGTGGGCTGTCCCTTAGGCATCCCAAGACTCTCTGCTCCTGTTTATTTTGCATTACTCACAGCCAAGGCAGGACAGCCTCACTCTGGGGAAGGGGAGGTGCTTTAGATAAAGGACTCATCACCTTCTACTGCCTCCTGTGGACAGAGGACTTCAGATTCACACGCATTTTGATTGAGATCAGATGCAAAGTAGTGTTCAGCCACAAGGCATCTTTTCAGTTATTTTGCTTTTGTTTTCCAGAAAGACAGCAGGAGTCCTGACCCCTCCAGCTGGAACCGTGGGCATTGCTTCTTTGGGTGGTGCTGTTAAGTCTTCCAGCTCTGTGGAACCTCGTTCTTGAAACCAGTGTCGCCTGTCAGATGTCTAGAGAACTGTCACTCCTAGGCCAAATGTTGTTTTTTTTATTGGTTGTTCAAAACATTACAAAGCTCTTGACATATCATATTTCATACATTAGATTCAAGTGGGTTATGAACTCCCATTTTTACCCCAAATACAGATTGCAGAATCACATCGGTTACACATCCACACTTTTACATGATGCCATATTAGTGACTGTTGTATTCTGCTACCTTGTTCTGCAGGAATGTTTGTCTTCTTGCTGCCTCAGTCCCTAAACTGGGATTGTATATTTACATTTTTTTTTTACGTTATGTACATATAGCTGTCTCCTCTATGTTAGGAATAAGTTAAATATCCAACAGGAGAGAAATGATGAAATTATGTCACTCAATTGTTTAATGAAAATAGCTGTGAGGAGTTTATTATAGACAACTTTTTGTTCTAATTCCTATGAATTCAAAATTATGCAATTGTTAATTATAAACCAATAAAAAATACCTGAAGCTGAAAAACAGGAAATATGCTTGTTGTTTAGAGTCAAGAATTACGAGAATTATGAAAGAGAATTAATTGAAAATAGTTGTTTATGTAGGCTGAAAAATGGGGTAGAAGAGACTTTCAATTTTCCCCTCAAGTCTTGTAAAACTATCTGACTATAAATTATGTAATGTCTTCCTTTATGGAAACAAAGAATAAGGCTATAAAGAGATTTGGAAGTCCAGAAGAAAAAATTTACAAAGTAAATGTTTGTTTTTTAATTAAACTTACATAAGAAGAATTTAGCTCTGCTTGATCTGAAGGGAACTGGCTGAGAAGTATGACGTGTTTTTTTTTTTTTTTTTGCCCAAGTCTCTCTGAAAGGCTGGGGTCACAAGTAAGAAACCGTGTGCCCTGCTCCCTTTGCTATTTGGTTTGACCCTATAATGCAGTCACTGAGTCCTGTGTAGTTGGTGACACTTGTGTTTTGGGAGTGAAGCTCTTTCTCTGTGCACAGTGGGTTGTTCACAGGGTCTCTGATTCTTCTGGTTTGGGAGGACTTCCTAGGTGCACAGGGACGGAGATAATCTGCAAAGAAAGCAGACATGACTCTTGACATCAGCAGTATCTGAAACTTGTGTGCAAAACCCGGGTCATGATAGAGGTTGCAGAGGACCCAGCCAGGGAATTGTGCAGTGATCCACCTGCAGGTAGATTCCTTGTGTAAGATCCTCCAAGGTGAACCAGAAGCCAGTCTAAGTTCAGAAAACATCATGCCCATGCAAAACAGAATCCAGCCTAGTACTGGAAGCCGTTCCCCAGGACTTTGCAAGCTGTTGCTCTCAGATTTTAGGCTGGACTATTTTAGTTCAAGGACTCCAGACAGAAGGGTCTTCTATTTTCCTCCAAACTCTCATTTGGAGTTAACTCTTACTGAGGCAGCAAGTCAGTTCTGAGGAACTACTCTCTAGGTCATTTCCAATCAGCTGGGTCCTAGAGAAGTCCTAGGGACTGCCAAGTGCCCTGTGCCTCTCGGTGGCCTTTCTTCATGTTCCCCACTGTAGAATGCCACATGCTGAGAGCCACAGCCGAGTCTGTATGGCCCCTGGCATTTTGCCAACAGTATTGATTGACAGGCAAGGCGTTAATATCCGCCTCTGCCGCTACTTTTGAGTTCTAGCGCTAATTTTGAGTTCTCACGCTATTTTTAGTTCTCACGGGGATTCCCTGGGAGTTCCCATTGGTTGGCGAAGGGCAGGAGGAGGGTTTTCCCGGAGAGATATTTTCCGGCTGGGGGTTCCTGGAGGAGCCTCGTGGCTTTTCGGGAGGATTCCCCAGGAGTGTGTGTGAGGTTTTTTCTTGCAGTAGAAAAAATAAAATTTGTTCCTGCTTTAGTGGCTCGTGATTTGTGCCCAGCCAGACTGCGGCATTTGGCGGCCCGGACGGGGAACGTCTGAAGCTTCGGGGTAAGTGAAATTGCTTACCCCTAAGGGAAGGCAAGAGAATGGGTGACCATTTTAAAAAACAATATGTTCTTGCTTTGATTTGTTTTGGTTTTGTTTCAAGCTGCCTATCCCTAGAATTTTCTCAGGCAGACTGGGAAAAATGGTTGGCTCAAGGTTTGAAGTTGTTTGCCCCTGAGGAAGAGATAGAAATAGACCACAAATGCACATGTCCAGAAAATAGGAAAATTGATACAACGATTTTTTGTTCCATTTTTGTTTCATTCTGTTTCGGTCTTGTTTTGTGTTATCTTTTTGGGTTGCGTTATCTTTGTAACAGATTAGAAATTAGTACAAAACAAACTGAAAGAGTGTTAAATAAATTGTTAGAGGTTCAAACCATGGAGAAAGACAATTTAGATCAAGCAAAAGAGAAGGTCTCTCAAGCTAGTCAGACAGAGGAAGAAAATTTAAAGGAAGAAAGCTTAGAGGAGAAACAGCTATCAGGGGGGAAGCAACAACAGGAGGCTGCTACTAACACCGATCTATCACCAGAGGGCGTAATTCAGCCAACAGCTCCACCTATGGAGATAGCTGAGTGGCCCTCAACCCCCTCAACCCCCGTAGTTGATAGATGGGATCCTGAGACAGGACCTCAAAGATTAGCATGCCCTGTACTTGAGCAGGCAGGAGGGCAACGAATTCACCGTGAGTTAGAGTTCAAAACAGTGAAGCAATTAAAGGAGGCTGTAACAACCTATGGTCCTCATGCACCCTTCACTGTAAGCATGGTCGAATCAATTACTAACTTGGACATGACTCCAGCAGATTGGGCTAGCATGTGTAGATCTGTGCTAAATGGAGGACAATATTTGTTATGGAAGGTTGCCAATGAGGAATTTTGCAGGGAGACAGCTAGACGAAATGCAGCAGCCGGTTACCCTCAAAGAAGTCTAGAGATGTTGCTAGGAAAAGGACCTTATGAGGGTCAGCGGCAACAAATTCAATATGATCCTGCTGTATATGCACAGATTGCTGCAGACGCAGTTAGGGCATGGAAGACTTTACAAGGACATGGAGATTTACAAGGTCAGCTATCTAAGGTAATACAGAGACCTAATGAACCTTACGCTGACTTTGTAGATAGGCTTATTCAAACAGCCTCCAAAATTTTTGGTGACACAGAACAAGCAATGCCATTTATAAAACAACTGGCTTATGACCAAGCAAATCGTTGCTGCAGAGAGGTCATTAGACCATGGAAACATGAAGATTTAAACACATATATTAAATTATGTAGAGACATTAATGAACAAGGACAAGTCTTGGCAGCAGTACAACAGGCTTTAGATGCCAGGCCAAAAACATGCTACAATTGTGAACAAACAGGACATTTTAAAAGGAGTTGCCCCATAGGAGGAAGGTATAACAAAGTTAGGTATCAAAGGAATAGAACACCAGATATTTGCCCACGATGCCGTAGAGGGAGACACTGGGCTAATGAATGCCGTTCTCAAACCACCATAGAGGGTACTCCATTATCAAAAAATGGACAAGGACCAGGTGGTTACCCACGATATCGTGGAGAAAGGCATCAGGCTCCATTGCCAAAAAACGGACAGGGGGGCCCAATGCTCCGGGGCCCACGACCACAAATGTACGGGGCACTGGAGGAACCCAGAAAAACCATGGAGGAACCCAACAACCCCATCAGGGTAGTACCCAGGACACATTATCCATCCGATCTCTCATCAGACGAACCAGAGGGAGCGCAGGGTTGGACATCTGCGCCTCCGCCAGAGCAGTACTAACTCCAGAGATGGGAGTTCAAATCATTCCCACAGGAGTAAAAGGACCTCTTCCCAAAGGAACAGTAGGCTTATTGTTAGGACGTAGTTCTTCTACGCTAAAAGGACTTATGATAAGTCCCGGGGTAATTGATCCCGATTATGAAGGTGAAATAAAAATTATAGCTAGTTCTCCAAAGGGTATATCAGTAATTTCACCAGGAGATAGAATAGCACAGTTATTAATAATATGCAGCCTACATGATAAATTTTCCAGTACTACTATGGAAAGAGGTTCCAGGGGTTTAGGCTCCACAGGTGTAGATTGGGCTATGCTGTCTTTGAATTTAGATTCTCGCCCAATGCTAAAACTAAATATTCAAGGACATGAATTTAATGGGCTACTGGATACAGGTGCAGACCTTAGCATCATATCTCGTCAAGAATGGCCAAAACATTGGCCATTACAACAAGCCACTCAAACGCTTCGAGGCCTAGGAGTGGCAACTAATCCCCATAGAAGTGCAATGGTCTTAGATTGGAAGGATCCTGAAGGATGTGAAGGAACTATACAGCCATATGTATTGGATCATCTTCCCGTAAATTTATGGGGACGAGATGTCTTAGATCAATTAGGTTTGACATTAACAAATAATATCAATCAAAATGCACCCACTATTATGGCTAGACAAGGTTTTAGGAAAGGAAAAAGATTAGAAAAACAAGAACAAGGTATAGCAGCACCAATACAAATAGATCAAAGAATAAATAGACATGGACTGGGTTTTCAGAAGGGGTCACTGAGGCAATAAAAATCACTTGGAAATCAGATAGACCGGTATGGGTTTCTCAGTGGCCCCTGACTAAAGAAAAGATACAAGCAGCCCATGACCTGGTCAAACAACAATTAGCAGAGGGACATATACAACCTTCTGTATCTCCCTATAATACTCCCATTTTTGTCATTAAAAAGAAATCTGGTAAATGGAGATTATTACAAGATTTAAGAGCCATTAATAATGAGATGGTTATTATGGGACCTGCTCAATCAGGGATTCCTCAATTGTCTGCTTTACCAAAAACCTGGTATGTTATAGCTATAGACATTAAAGATTGTTTCTTTTCAATTCCAATTCATCCTGAGGATAGTCCACATTTTGCATTTACTATCCCTGCACTGAATCATGAAGGTCCTGATCAGAGATATGAATGGAAAGTGCTCCCTCAAGGGATGGCTAACAGCCCAACTATGTGTCAAATTTATGTTAATAAAGCAATCCAGCCACTTAGAAATCAAAATCCTGAACTACAAATATTTCACTATATGGATGATGTATTGTTAGCACACAAAGATAAAAACACATTGTTGGAATGTTATGCCACACTTACAAATTTGTTAAAAAATTATAATCTAGAGATAGCAATAGATAAAGTACAATTAAATTTTCCAATTAATTATTTAGGAGTTCTATTATCCTCAACCATGGTCCGTCCACCTAAAATTCAAATACGAGTAGATCAACTCAAATCGCTTAATGACTTTCAAAAGTTGTTGGGAGATATAAATTGGATAAGGCCTTATCTAGGCATACCAACAGGAGAGTTGGGACCTTTATTTGATATCCTAAAAGGTCCATCAGATCCAAATTCACCCCGCATATTAACTCCTGAAGCAAGAAAGGCATTAAAAATTATTGAAACATATATGGAAAATATGCATTTGGACAGAATTGATATAAGTTTGCCTTTATTATTCATTGTAATACCAACAAAAAATATTCCTACAGGAGTATTTTGGCAAGAAGGTCCATTATTGTGGATACATTTATCTTACTCTCCTAACACTATTCTTACTAGGTATCCTGAGGCTGTAGGACAATTAATACTGAAAGGAATAAAAGCAGCAAAGGGAGTGTTTGGAATTTCTCCCAATAAAATTATTACTCCATATACTATGGAGCAAATTGATGAGTTAGCTAATGAGTTAAATACATGGGCAATAATCATGTGTAAATCAAATGTTTCATTTGATAATCATTTACCATCTAATCCTTTGTTGTCTTTTTGGTCTAAGCATCCTGTAGTTTTTCCTAAAATGACAAGAAAAACACCTATCGTGAATGCTCCAAATATATTCACTGATGGGTCTAATAATGGTACAGCAGCAGTAGTTACCCCTGATCAAACTTTTACATTTTTAGTTCCCAAACAATCAGCTCAAAAGGTAGAGCTCAATGCAGTTTTACAAGCTTTTGTGATGTTTAAAGATTCTGTATTTAATTTATTTTCTGATAGTCAGTATATAGTTAATGCTATAATATCCCTTGAAGATGCTGGTAGGATTTCCCCTTCCTCTACTGTTTTCTCTTTGTTTTCCACTATACAAAGTCTAATCTGGGATAGAAAAGATCCATTCTTTATAGGACATATCAGGGCACATACAGGATTGCCTGGAGCCCTTAGTTTGGGCAATGATTTAGCAGATAAAACTACACATGATATACATATTTTTTCTACTGTAGAAGAAGCTACAAATTTTCATAAAAGGTTTCACGTTAATGCTAATACTTTACAAAAACGTTTTAAAATAACTAAGGAACAAGCCAGGCATATAATAAAACAATGTCAAAATTGTGTGACCTTTTTACCACAAGTTAATCTTGGAGTCAATCCTAGAGGACTGATACCTAACCATATTTGGCAGATGGACGTCACACACTTGCCAGAATTTGGAAAATTAAAATATTTACATGTTACAGTTGATACTTCTTCCGGATTTTTGATGGGCTCCCTTCATGCCGGAGAAAAAACTAAAGATGTTATAGCTCATTGCTTACAAAATTTTGCCACTGTGGGTGTTCCTAAACAGTTAAAAACTGATAATGGTCCTGGTTACACTTCTAACTCTTTTAAACAATTTTGCTCATCTTTTGGTATTACTCATATAACAGGAATCCCATACAATCCACAGGGACAAGGCATAGTTGAAAGAGCTCATCAAACTATTAAAACGTACTTATTAAAGCAAAAAGAGGGAATTGGAAAGGGGTATATATCCCCCAAAGATAAACTTAAAATAACCCTTTTTACTCTAAACTTTCTAAATTTGGATTCATCAGGACTTAGTGCTGCGGAAAGACATATGTATCCGAAAAATGTACATAAGCCTAAGGTACTTTGGAAAGATATTCTAACAGGACAATGGAAAGGTCCCGACCCAGTTATTGTCTGGAGTCGGGGTTCCGTTTGTGTGTTCCCACAGGGAGAACAGCAGCCGATTTGGATTCCAGAGAGGTTAACCAAAACAATTTCTACAGAAAAAGAAGATGATTTGACTGAAATCCATAACAGCTGATATCCAGAGCTCCAGCTTGGCTATTCTTACATCTGCGACAGTGATTAACCACGGTGCCTTTTTTCAATATCTATTTTATTATTGCATTTTTCCCACATCATAAAGTTCTATTTTATTTTTTGAGCTCATACAAACCTAGGTTAATGTTTTTCTGATCAGTTTTGTTTTTTGACTGTGTTTTATTTTTTGACTGTGGAGTTTTTAAACATTGCAATGGAGATTTCACCTAGGTAAAGCAACAAGGCCTTTATTATTGTCTTATATGTTGTATGTTATGTGCGCACACTTCTGTTTTGTGTTGTATGTCTGTATGTGTGTATGTCCATATATCTTATATGAGGAGCGCTCATGAATAAATGGATCCGAATTTTTTTTTATTCACGTGATTTTAATGGTTTAATCTAGATTGGGTAAACAGCTGTTGAAAATTGTTTTAATATGTGAACAAATAAGGGGGTTAACAGATCTGTTTGTTTGCTTTCACCTTTCCTTCTCATTATATTTAATAATTCTGTTCAGGATAATGTAAATTGTTCAAAAAATTGTTTTCTTAATGCCTGTTGGAATGTTACATAATTTTTTTCCTAGCATCATTGCCAGAATTCCTATCTTCATCCCAGTGCCGGTGAAGACAAAGATAAAACCAAACTACAGCTTCTTCGGTAGCTATCAACAAACTGTATAAACTGATGCATCAGTGAATAATAACTCAACAAGTAATGCTCAATCAAGGAGTAGATTTACTTTGGGAAGAAATGGACATATTGACAGATTCCTCTACTTTGAACTGCTTGCAGAACTTGCCTGGACTATGTATCACTTGTATGCATTGTGAACTATCTGTTGGTGCAGCGAATTGTGGTAGTGCTGGCATCTTTGCTGATGGTGTCACTGGTGGTACAATTTTTCAAAGGAGCCCTCAATTGGCTTGGTGTCATGGCATTTTTCATCCTCCTCCCTTCTACTAGTGATGGTCTAAAATTTGGGGGCCAACAGAGGTGAGGCAAAGAACCTCACCCCCCCATTGGCACCAAGGACAAGTTTGGGGGCCAACAGAGGTGAGGCAAAGAACCTCACCCCCCCCCACTGGTGCAAAGGCCTATCCACAAGTATGGCTGTATGCTGGACCAGTAGTCAGTGACGGGTATGATCCGATTGCAGTGGTACCAACCTAAGACAGGAGGCTGACGCCTAGAGGTCAGTTCATCCGATGACGGGTAAGGACCATATGTTGAATTGGACTACCTAACAGGCACGGTCCCTAAGCCACATTACTTGTTGTTTATTTAAACAGAAGGGGGGAGATGCTGAGAGCCACAGCCGAGTCTGTATGGCCCCTGGCATTTTGCCAACAGTATTGATTGACAGGCAAGGCGTTAATATCCGCCTCTGCCGCTACTTTTGAGTTCTAGCGCTAATTTTGAGTTCTCGCGCTATTTTTAGTTCTCACGGGGATTCCCTGGGAGTTCCCATTGGTTGGCGAAGGGCAGGAGGAGGGTTTTCCCGGAGAGATATTTTCCGGCTGGGGGTTCCTGGAGGAGCCTCGTGGCTTTTCGGGAGGATTCCCCAGGAGCGTGTGTGAGGTTTTTTCTTGCAGTAGAAAAAATAAAATTTGTTCCTGCTTTAGTGGCTCGTGATTTGTGCCCAGCCAGACTGCGGCAGCCACATGCTATGGTGTGAGGCCTCGGTACCTGTCATGGAAAGAGCCAGCTGGGCTTGGCAGGTGGTTTTCACAGACTCTACTAGGGGAGGTGGGATTCCCAAGTCAGGGGAACAGAGAATTCCATTCCTCCAGATGGTCCCTTGCAGACTTGGACCTGGTTGTGCTGGAGTGTGTGCTGAGGTTGCTCTAACAGAGAATACCCTACAATTCTGTTAGATATTGGCTGGGTGTCCACATAAGAATGGGAACTGCTATGATGAAATGATACCTTAAGTGTATCATATAATCTCATTAAAAACAACAGGCTAAATTCTTGAATCATCCCACTTTTACAGATGAGGAAACTGAGGCACAGATGTGATGTTGCACATTCAGTCTTTGAAATAGCTATGTTAAGGCAAGATGGCAATGAATCACTGATTTGATCTTAAAACAGGAGATCGAAACCTTATTCACCAGTTGGCAGTTTGGATCCACCAGCTGGTGGGCCAAAGGGTAGGCTGCAAGTCTATACCCTTCGATCCCCTCCCGGGGTCTGAGTACATCTTTTATAGTTCAAAACCATATTAAAGCATAAGTGTCTGTTGCTATGATTCAAAACCGTAAACGAACGTCATATGAGATTCAAAAATCATAAGTAGGAAAGGGAGTGGGCCTAAACGTCCCTAGTTGAGTACAAGAAGTTACAGAATGATTACTAACATTTAGACAATCAATCTCTGACAGGGCATGTTGTCCAAGAAAAATGGGAACCAAAGAGAGAACACTTTCACACTGTATAAGAATTGCCATTTTGTGTTGCCAAACATGCTAAGCTAAAGAACAGTTGATGGATACAGAGGCGCGGCTTTCCATGGGAGAAGCATTTCTTACATATGAGGAGTATCAGGGCAAAATGGAGTTTGTTTGGTCTCCATATAGCTTGGCTCAAAACAGTGAAGTTGAATGTCAAAAGCTCCATTAACCCAAGGATGGAGAGGAAATGGTGTGGTGGAGGCCTCCCTGACTATCAAAGGTCTATGGTTAGCTTTGGCTCTGACATGGCTGTTTCAGATACTTAGCATCAAATAAATAAATCTACACTGATTTCCTTTGCTTTTGGTCCCCATAATCGAACTCTGAATATTTTGTTCCGTTGTACTTTCATTAGCTTCTTGTCATGTTACCTTTTAAAATATTAAACAGATGAATAAAAATGTTTCGTTTTTTAAACAGCTCTCTCCTCCCTCCAGCTATTGGAGTCAGCACTAGCTCCATGGATACAGCGAGATGGACTGATTCAGATGTTCATATCAGCTGGTAAGGAATAGGTAGGGTTCTCGTGGTGCAATACTGAAATGCCAGGTCTGTACCACTAGCAGTGACTGATGTTGTTCTTGGAGGAAACAAGACATCTGTGAAATTGTGAGAATAATTAATAGTTACTTCACCCTCTGTTCCTACAGCAGAATTTGCACTCCATTACTCCTGGCAGTGTCTGTATCAGCCATATTTAACCAGACCCATTCAAATTTAAAGAATGATGCTGCTCTGATGTTTGCACTTCCTTCTGGACAAATATATGTTACCTACTATGTGATGGATGCTTGTTAAGGTCTTATTCTACCTGTCTTAAGAATAAGATGGTGCAATCCTTACTTTTATAGGTGGATGTGATTCTGTGCGGAGAAACATAAAACAGAAAGATTTGCAAATCAATGGTTGCTTGATTATAATGGTGAGGGATTATCAAGAGAAAGCACGAGGTTTATGAGATGTCACAGACTGATTCTAATATGGAAGTTTAGGGAGGGACGTGGGGGTTAGAAATGCCAAGTCTTGTAGATTATTCTAAGAGAAATGGAAAGTCATCAAGCAGAGAGGGTGTCCAGGTAAGATCTCTGATATAAGAGTACAGAGTACAAAGTCATCAGATTGTAGAGTCTTTCCTTTGGTATGGTGGTCTCCTAAAAATGATGGGACATATAAGAAAGTTATTTATCAGAAAGGCCAGGTCTTGGATAAACTGAAGAGATCTTGAGAGTTGAAAGAATGGGAAATTTAGTTGGGGGAAATTAATTTTGATATTTGACATATCAAATTCCACAAGACCTTAGAGTATTCACAGACACTCTCTGTAGATAGTCGACTTACGATGTCCTTTACAGAAATGTAGAATTGGGAACCATTCCTAAGACCTCCGTGCATAGTTTGTGTTCCTGAGTAAGCTCAAGGAAGGGGTGAATCAGCTCAAAGGCTGCTCCTGCTCCCAATCTGCATCCATAGGGTTGTGTCCTCTCGGAAGTTCTTAATTTTTTGCATTCATATAGGTGTCCTATGAATTAGCGGCAGGTCTGATTCCTAAGAGTGATTTAAATTTGGAAACTGGATGAGCTCTTGGGGATTAAGTATAGACAAAGTTGTTCTGAGTGAGTGGGATAGGGCAAGGAACAGGACATTTCCTTGATGGAAATGTGATAATGTGAACAAAAGAAAAAACTAAAGCAAACACACAAGATCTAAAGGAGGGAGAAGTTAATAGTGCCCCATGCTGCAAAAAAAGGAGAAGGTGGTGAAGAAGGAGGAGGAGGAGGAAGGTTATAAAAGCCAGAAAATCAGCTACTATGGAAATTTAAGGCTGTGTGTGTATCTCCAAACCCAAATGTCATGGAAATGAAAGGAGACAGAAGATGAGGAAAAGCAGGAGGAGGAGGATGAGGAGGTGAAGCGGGTGAGGAAGGAGAAGAAGGAAGAGGAGGAAAGGGAGGAGAAGGAGGACAAGAAGGAAGAGGTGAGGAAGCAAAGGTGGAGGAGGAGGAGAAGAAGGTTGTTTAGGATGCAGAAGAGTTGTGGAATTTAGCTATGAGAATGTTAGATAATTGGGGGAAAGTTGTGAGAATGGGAGCCAGATTTAGCTTGTTTATACATTTCTTCATTCACTCACCCATTCATTTAGAATATTTATCCAAATCTCTTTGATATTCCAGGCATATGCTCCTAGGGAGTATTGTTTAAATAGCACATCTTGAAGAAACTCAAAGGGTGGAGCCAGAGAAAAGTAAGATGGGATCTAGGGGAAGAATCATTTAAGGAAAGCAGAATGTAGCTCTCTTTAAAATGGATGTAAGAAAACCAGTGCCCGGGGAGACGGTGAGGGTGACAGGGACATCAGGGAAAGGAATCCACATGGGTGTAGACCTGCAGAGGCCGGAGAGTACAAGATGTCCAACAGCTTCCAACATACTTAGCATGTGATGTGAATCTCTGATGTGCAGGGATTCTCACAAGCATCGCTCATGTTTTTTTTTTTTTTTTTTTTTTTTTTTTTTTTTTTTTTTTTTTTTTTTTTTGTTCTTGCTATAACTTCTCTCACAGGAGTGGTACACAACAGAACTTCCTGGGCATGCTGAGCTGGTAGAACTCAACACACTCTGTTCAAGTCATTTTGGCTTCGTACAAAATAACATTAAAATTTGATGTTGACAGCCAGCATATGGATTTTTCTCAGGATGCATATAAACACATTGGACGTGGAAGGTAAGACCCCGACATTGGTGTCAGCAGGGAACTAGACAGCAACTAAATTAAAGTGTCTGAATTGTTCTGCCAGGCAAAACAGGGGAGATAGGTTGTTTTCTCTTGAGAACTCAACAATTCTTTATGTTAAAATTTCCTCTTTCAAATTACTGTGCAGTTTTCCCATCCCGATCTGACTCCAGCTGAGACAGTAAAAACCTATATTTGAGTTATTTGACATTTAAAGTTTAGATATTATGATGGCTAGTGTTGCCTTAACTAAAACACAAACAATTTAACAAGTAACTTTTAAAAGCATTTATTCTAAAGTACGTTAGAACTATTTATTTTAAAGCCTTTTGGGGAATGAGGCAAACTTCTATGTGCAGATCATCTGCATCTCGATGAAGCAACAGGCTCATAAGAAAATGCAATGTGTTTTTCTTATTTAAGGGAAAAGGATTATTGACACACTGTTCCACAGCTAGAATGTCTACTGTCACCATTCCTGCTTTTAGTAGCTACCATTAGTTTTTAATAACTACAGAAAAAAAATTTATTCGATGCCATGGGAGTCCCAGCCTGAATGAGAACGAGTTACATTTTGGGGAGGCGGGTATATCTGATATTCAGATCAATTTATTTGGCTAGGTATTTCATTTTGGATTCATTCATAAATCAGAAGTTTGTAAGTGCTTTAGAACATGTGGAAGATTTGCTTTGTTTTCTTTATTCCTATAAAAATATGATTTTGTATTTTTTGCCCACAAGGGAATATTTTACATTTTTATTTCCTCTGCAAATCAAGTAAGAGTAACCCACAGTCACTGATTATAGTTATAAATTTTCTATTTAGATTTGATCACTAATGCTAGTGATTAGCATCATTTCTCCAGTTCAACAGCATTCACAGAGCTAGCAAATGTTCTGTGTTGTAGGCTTATAAGATTAAAGCTTCTTGATATCAAACCCAGAACATCAGTTAGTGTGGAAATTTAAGCCTGAGTGAGTATCTCCAAACCAAAATGTCATGGAAATGAACACAAATGACCCTGTTAGAGCATTTAGTATGATTTTATTGCTAAGTGACTTATGGGATCATTCTATTAGGAAGCATGATTACTGAAATTTCAGAGCCAACCATTCATGGGCTTATTATGCATCTAAATATATTTACCAACAGTAAAAGTTTAAATTTAGGAAATTGAGCATATGGCTTGCATTTAATTCTTAAATTATCAGTATGATTATAATATCTTCAAGAACCATTTATTTTACTTCATTATAGTGGAAGAAGAAGTTTATAAATATTTATAAGAAATTTTCAGGTTTTATGAGAGCAAAATGTCATTAGAAAGTAGAGCTAATAAAACTATTCAATCTGACTTTTACCATTTAATATTGTAAATTGTGTAGTACCTGATATTAAATGGTACAGAAATCGAAGTGAATTCATTCGGTTGTTAGAAAGACTATTAACTAAGGTTTCTTATGTTAAAAAATTGAATATGATCTATAATAATCAACCTAGTTGCTTGAAGCAATAGTATCTGTTCTATTTTGAAGGCGTATGCCTCCAGTCTGTGCTCTTGTGTACTTATTTTTTTTAAATATTTTGTATAAATATAACCTTGGTTAATTAATATTTTAAACTGCAAAATGTCCTTGGGTTCATGTTCATCTTCAAGGACACTGGAAATTAATTTGTTTTCTGTGACGTTTGGATATGAAGTGTCCCTAAGGCTTATGTGTTGAAGCCTTGGTCCTTAAGGAAGCAACACTCAGGGTTGGGACCTTGAGGAAGTGGTTGGGTCTGAGGGTTCTGGCTTCGTCAGCAGATGAACAGTTCATTGGCCTTGTTGGAGGGCTGTGGAAACTACAGGACATGGGACTTAGTTAAAGGGAGTGGGCACCTGAGGCCATGTCGGTGGGAACTCTCCGTGTCTCTTCCTCTTTTCTCTTTCTGCTTCTTAGCCAACTTCCCCTCACCCTCACCGTGCCCTTCCTCCACCGTGCTCAGCCTCATCTCAGGGACACAGTGATGGAGGCAACTGACCGTGGCCTGAAACCACTGGCCAAAATGAATCTGTCCTCCCTTGAGTTGTTCGTGTCAGGCATTTCTGTCACAGTGATGCAAAGCTGACTGATCCATTTTCTAAGCAATCTTTTTTTATATATATATAAGTTCTGAGACTGACTTACTTTGGGTTATTATCAGGTTAGTTATTTCTTACCTTTATTTCAGCTGTTGCTGTCAGCATAGGAGCTCACCCTAGGAGTCCGGGAAGTGTGAGTCCTGTCATTTCTCGCTTCTCTCTTGCGTTTACATTATGAGTGTCCTCTTCCACCATAGATTCCTTTTATGCCAGTTACTTATTTTGTGAGGGTTGTTTAATATAGTCAGATACCCAGCACTTATGGGGCTGCTCATTAATTGCTGTGAGTTGCATTCACATCAGAGGGTGACTCTTAGCGACCCCTAGGTATTGTAGAATTCTCCTTCAGGACCTTGGTGTACTAGATATGATGCAGGATCTTCTGCAAGTAGGTCAGCTGAGGACCCCAGGGCCAATACTGTAAGCTATCAATGAATCTGGCTTTCTCTGCCCCCTAGTTATAAAACAAATATCTAGTGATAATATTTTTTTCCTTAGCCAGTGTATTACTTTATGCATTCCACTTTGGAAACCAGAGTTTAATATATACATTAAAATGATGGCATTTCAGCTGGGAATGGTGGCACATGCCTATAATCCCAGTGGCTCTGGAGACTGAGGCAGGAGGATCAGGAGTTCAAAGCCAGCCTCAGCAAAAGCGAGGCACTAAGCAACTCAGTGAGACCCTGTCTCTAATAAAATACAAAATAGGGCTGCAGATGGGGCTCAGTGGTCTAGTGCTCCTGAGTTCAATCCCCGGTACCAAAAAAAGAAAGATAAGATGACATTTCTTTGGATGTCTTGATTCCTATTAGTAATTAAAATCTTGCTTTCCAGGAAGGGTGGGGAACGGAATATAAGACAAATTTCAACAAGGAGAAGGAAGCCTCTGGTTTTGGTGGTATGAGAATGAGTCTGAGGTGTGGACCTAGTGCTGTTATATGGGGGCTGGACCCTGGAGCTCTACAGGGAAGCTTAAGCCCTCATCTCTGCCTGAAGTGGCTGTTGCCCTGGTAACCATATTTGTTTTACTTAGAATAACCCCTGAAACTCAACCCTACTCCCCAAGCCTTTCCCGGAATAATAGTCTTGCCAAGACGCTTCTGAGAGCTCAGTGTTGGACCCAGGGTTGCTATGAATACCAAGGACACCACCCGATACATTTATATGAACAATGTCTGGACTATGGTAAAAATCAGCTTTGGGCTTTGAACCACAGCATCTGGTGGTAGGTGGTGATTCTTCCCTCTTTATCCAACAAAGAAAGCTCTTCTCTTTTCTCCTTCCCCCTCCATTCTTTTCCTTTCCTTCATCTCCTCTCCTCCTCCTTCTCTCTATTCCACCTTCATACACACCCTCCTTTCTCTCTCATCCCCTGCTCCCCTCATTTCTACCCCTTTATTAAAGTGCCTAAGCTTTAGAGGGTTTAATTTTATTTGAAAAGAGGTGGTGGGGAATATTGAAACAACCCCTGTTTTTCTATACAAATATTTTTAAACTGTGGTTAAAAATATATGATATAAAATGGATCATCTTAATCCTTGAAGAATGTACATTTTGGTGGCATTAAGTGTGTTTCCTTCGTGCACCCCACCACCTTCCATCTCCAGAATTCTTAATTCTGCAAAACTTGCCTCATCAAAAATCAACCCCCTTCCTCCCTCCCTGGTAACCACTATTCTACTTCCTCTGAATCTGACTCTGACTCCTCCAGGAAACTCATGTAATGATCAATTGCACAATATTTTTCTTCTGTGATTATTTACTTCATTTAACGTAATGGTTCCAAAATTCATTCACTTTTTGGCTGGGTCAGAATTCCCTTCCTAAAGTCTGGATAACAATCTGTCATGTATATGTACACATACCACCTTCGTGTTACGTTAGATCTGTTAGTGGACACTGGGGGGCTGGGTTGCCTCTATCTTGTGGCCATTGTGAATAATGAGATTAATGCTCTGGATTGAAGCACATACATATCTGCTTCTAATTCTTTTGGGTACAAATGACAAAATGCAAGTGCCAGATAATATGGTAATTCTATTTTTAATTTTGGAGTGAAGTTAAACCATATGCTTACACAGCTAATTCTTCTAATTAACTTAGGGATCATCTTAGTGATTAAGTGGTCATTAATGCCTTAGGAACATCTGAAGCAACTACCTGATTGTGAGACTTACAGGGGAAAGCAACTTCCCCTTCCCCAGGAGTGGGCATGACCACTTGCATGGCCTGCCTTGCCTGGGAGGATGTTACAGCTCTCATTGCACTACATTGATAATCACTCAAGAAGGCATAGATAGACATGGAACTGAAGGGCCTGCTGTTTATTTGTCAATGTCATTTTGCCACCTCACCCTCAAATCTAGGACACTTACCTCAGTCAACCTTTTTTTGTTTTGTTTTGTTTTTAATACCAGGGATTGAACCCAGGGGCATTCAACCACTGAGCCATATCCCCAGTCATTTTTAAAAACAATATCTTAAGACAGAGTCTTGCTAAGTTGCTCAGGCCCTCACTAAGTTGCTAGGGATGGCTTTGAACTTGGGATCCTCCTGCCTCAGCCTCTTGAGCTTCTGGTACTACAGGTGTGTGCCACCATGCCCGCCCACTCATCTTGAGGCTCATCCTCACCCAAGATCATAGCATGGATGCTCTACTAGTTAGAAGTACTTTAAAGGGCGCTGGTGTAGTAGTTGGCTCGGTACCAAGCCGGTATTTTAGTTCACAGCTGAGTTATTTGGCTGTAAGACAACCAGCGAGGTTTCAGCTTTAGATTATGACTCTACCACACCCGCAAACTTCTTCAGCACTAGGTCATCATGTTTAAGAAAGGACAGAGCACAAGGATCACAGACCCATGCTTACAGCTTCATGGAGACTGCAGAATCCCAGATGCAATTCTGCCGCCCCAGTTGCCATGGGGTACGAACTTCCATCATGAGGGATGAAAATGGCAAGCACTGGGTCTCATCAGCACAGGACAGCCTCAGGGCTAGAACCTTCCAACTTAAGCATCACACTAGTCCTCTGACACAATGTGGCCTTAGCTCCATTCTTTACTTAAGCCATGGTCCATAGTTTATGAGCTTTTCACTGCTGTGACCAAAAGACTTGACAAGAACAACACAGGAGAGGAAAGGTGTATCTTGGCTCATGGTCTCAGTGGTTCAGTGCATGGTCCCCTAACTCCATAGCTCTAAGCCTGAGGTGAGGCAGAGTGTGGAGGAGGAAAGCAGCTCAGGACATGGCAGCTGGGAAGCAGAGAGAGCTTTGTGCATCATGGACAAAATACAAACCCCAAGGGCACACCCCCAGTGACCTACTTCCTGCAGCCCCATCCCACCTGCCTATAGATACTACCCAGTTAATCCATATCAGTGGATTAATCCACTGATCAGGTCACACCTCTCACAATCTAATCATTCCATCTCTGAACATCCTTGCACTATCTCACACATGAGCTTTTAGGGGACACCTCGTATAAACCACAACAGTTTTTACTACAGGTTATACTACAGTCAACAATCCTGACAACAAAGCACAGTATATCCAGGGACCTTTGCTTCTGATGTTGGGAGAAGTGTGACCCAGGGCCAATGGTTGCTCAACTACTGTCCCCATGACTGGAGGAGAGGGCTGGAGTCCAGCGACTGACCCAGTCCTTCCAGGATGTTTTCCCAAAGAGGTGGACTGGTACCTCTTTCTATGATAAAATTTCTTTTATATACTATAATTCCAATCCCTTTAATTTGCATCATGCATTTACAACCTAAAAGTCATCTCAGTTCCTAGAACAGAACTGGGCTTCTTTTCACCTGTCTTCCCAGGACTTGTATTTTGGTTTCTGAATCTAAGATTTATGTTAGGATCCCCATGTTGCTTGGCCTTAGAGTAGTATCTACCTAATTACCTGACTTACATCGCGGTGCACGTTCCAGGTGTCCTGGGTCTCAGTGTCCTTTCCAGGTCTGATACTCCAAACCTTCACTGGATGCCTGTGGCGTGGACATCCCTGCTTCAGCACACATGAATGGCGACACATCCATACCTGCATCATCTTATTCCTTGTGTTGGTGGTTGTTTTAATTGTGGGCCTGTGAACCCTTTCTGAGCAACCAGGAAATAATTTTCATCTGCGGTCTAAACCCAGGAAGCATGGGAGATCTCATTTACCCTCCGAAGATTACCAGTTGGGTTTTGTTAGCCCCTCTCACGGACAGGGAAACTGAGACTTGAGAAGTTAAATAATCATACCACTCAATAAATGCTGAAACGGGTTGCAAGATAATCTCCATAGAGAAAAAGATAGAGTAAGAATACAGAAAATCTAACATTACTGAGTTACTGGCCTCCCTTGCAGGGCAGTGATCATGCTATATCCCCCACTGACTGCCCTCAATGAGCATGGGCTAACTGAGGAAAAGACACATTTACACAATTTCGTTTTGCTTCTTCCCAAACACATCAGGCTGTTGTGCAGTCAAGTCTTGAACAAAATGCAAAACATTATAATGAAACAAAATGCAATTTAGTCATTAAATAGAAATGGTCTTCATGTAAGAAATGAGACGGGTCCCGTTCAAATAGAACGATTTCCAGTTTCCTAAGAGAAACATTAGCTTAGTAAACAACATTCACATCACTAATTTTAGTGGATATGGCCAAAGGTTTTATTTCTTTGGATTTCATCTTCAATTTTTAACTTCCCTAGCCAATCTTCCCAAGGATAGGAACCGGAAACATTAACATTTGTATACCAGGTATTCTGTATATCTTAAATCTAATTATATAAATAACCCCCAAAGTTATGTGTTATTATCCCCCATTTTAGAGCCTCAAAATTTGATAAAGCACACATAAATGTGTTTCAAAGGCTATTTTCTTTTCACTGTCTAGCTGCATCATAAATTACAAAGACCAACTGTAATTTTGTGCCAAATTTTCTTATTATGTTTGTAAAAGGCCTTTCAAATTCACCAATCTCCTGTGATGCTTATAAAGACTTTAGGATTGAGGTGATGCTACAGATCTCCTTTTAATAATTTCTTCTCTCAGAACATTTATAAAAATTAAATTTTAATATATTTATGCCTGATAAATTAAATAATATATATCATACTTTCATTTCAAAAATCAACATAAGTGGACATATACTATCTTTAATATTCTGATAGTTTCGAATATTTCCCTAATCTCTAATTTCATTTTTTCATTGGCTTCTTCTTGTGGCTTGAGAATGCCTAGTGAGGAGAAGGTTTGAGTCAGCATATCTGCTCCGTTTTAAGAATGACAGGCAATCTTAAAGAAGAATGAAATTAGGACATTTGCAGGTAAATGGATGAAACTGGAGAATATTATGCTAAGCAAAATAAGCTGATCCCCCCAAACCAAAGGCTGAATGTTTTCTCTGATATGCAGATGCTAATTCACAATGGGGTGGGGGGACAATAAAGGTATTTTGGACTAGACAGAGGGGAGTGAAGGGAGGGGAGGGGGCATGGAGGTAGGAATAACAGTAGAATGAATCAGACATTATTACCCTATGTGCATATAAGATTATATGACCTGTGTAACACTACAACATGTACAGCTAGACAAATGAGAAGTTATACTTCATTTATGTATGATGTGTCAAAATGCAATCTACTGTCATGTATAACTAACTAGGACGAATAAAAATATATTAAAAAAGAATGACAGGCACTGAGTGTTCTGTCAGGGTTATCAAATCAAGTTTGGGGATTTTTAAGCTGTATTGGTTGTGGGAAAACCCAGAATTTCCAAAAGAAATTGCACTGTGGGACATTGGCAGTGGATTTGCTGGTGGAGAGGCTGCTTATTTTTATCACAATGATGTTGCTTACACACCTTAAAAGAATCTTGAATTATGTTAAAAATTACTTGGTACAAAATGAGGTCAAAACCTAAATCTAGCACAAACAGGGAAGCAGTTGAGCCAGCGCCAGTCGGCCATACGGCAAGCGCCTGTCGCCTGTCTGTGCATAGCCAAGGGGTTAGGTCCTGCTCTGCAGCCTGTGCACACCAGGAACAAGCCGGGGGGCCTCTGGACCTTTCTGACAGAGAAGCAGCCCTGAGAGTGTCAAGTGCCTGCTTCCAAATCAGCCACCCTCTACCTAAATTTCCTTAACGATGGATACTTCCATCAAAGGTTCTCTGAAGGAAAACTGAGACTTGTCTTGTGTTCCCTTACCCTCTCCATCCAGGGAACCCAGACATACCTTCCTGCAATTATATGAAGTATTATGAATATTGGAGTCTCCCTCTGCAAGTTTCTTGTGATCATTTAATCATAAAACAATGCTCAAGTTAATTGCTTTCTGCAGAGCTGGCCTTGAATCACAATAGGCATAGGAAAAGGTGCTTAGCAGATGGGTTCCAGGAGCCTGGGGAAAAGCCTCTCCCAAGGACAGACGGAGGGTAGAGAAGCAGCTGCCAGTTCTCGGCATCTGTAATGTTTTGAAAGTGCACATGGACATGGATGCAATAGTTAGATAATTAGAGTCATGAACTGTTCTACTTTGCACTAAAAACCAGACTGCTGTTGGACAATTGCTGAGGGAGGGAGATAGTGCTGGCCCTTCTCAGGAAGAAGCAGCCCTGCAGGAGCAGAGGGCAGCAGAAGGAAGATCATCATGATCACAAAAATCAGCACATTTTCAGAGATGTGAAACATGTTGGCACTTGCTAGTGTTTGGTTTACATTTTTTTTTATTATTATTCATGAGAACTGAAATGGAAGTCCCCTCTGCACTGCGTGGTCCTTCCTCTCTCTGAAGGCAGTTACTGGGAAGTTACTGTGGCTCCAACCCATATTTTTATACTTTCATTGCATACCTGTGTGTGTTAAACGACTGAGTCGTTTAACTCTTGCTTATTTAAAAAAAATTTATATAGCTGGTTTTACATACTGACATCTTCTGCACCTTGCCTCTATCATTGGGCGTATTTCTGAGTTGTGTCCATTTTAACTCTTATATTCCTTTGTTGAACATATCACAATGCATTTATCTACTCTCCTCCCAAGAACATGTAGATTATTTTCAGATTCTCAATATTTTGCAAATATTGCTGCAATAACAGTTCAGGTCTCCTGTGCCCTAGTGGCACAGCCCCATTTTACGGGCTGCCAGGGAACCCTTTGTTTGCTGCTGGCTGCTTTGCTGGATACTGGCTTGTTCTTGTGGCGATTGTAACTGTTTCATCCCAGGGTGCAAACTTGGATAGATACAAAGATTTTTTTTCCTCCCAAATAATTGCTTACAACTTTATTTCTTGGAACTCCTTTCCCTGCTGGGTAGAGCACACTTTTTGTTTTCTAGTTTGGTATTTGGCACCCTTGGTAAGAGCTCTGTCACTGAGCTGCTTCCTAGCTGGGATAGTAGACTCCTGAGTGGCATCCTGAGCAGATTCCATGACTTTATGGTCACTTTCAATGGTTGCAACTTAGTTCATTTCACTGTTTGGGGTAGGAAGAACAGAGAGCCTCTCACATCCTGCTCTTCTGTAGTTGGTGGAAGGATCTCTTCTCTCACGTATTACCGTATTTCTGTCTACTCTTGGTCATTTCCATTATTGTGTGTAAAAAGTGTCCATGGATCTTTGGGGATTGGTGTTCAGCTTACTGCAGCCCCCACAGTCATCCAGGAGACCTTCTGAGTGATAGCCATGGCTCCCTGTCAGGGTCCATGTTCCCAAATCCCTCCCAAAGACTTTTCCTTGTTTAGTTGGCCTTGCTCTTTTCTCCATCACACGTTGCCATGGCAACCACTAAGTTTCTTCCTGCAGCTTCAGAGGTCTATCCTGTGGGACTCTCCTTCCAGATGTACAATATTATGGTGCTCACCTGCCCTGGTCTGTAATTTTTCTATCAGGGCTGTGTCCTTCAGATATCCTTGGGTGAGAAACACTTCCATTTATTATGTAGGTAACCCTATCTATCTATCTATCTATCTATCTATCTATCTATCTATCTATCTCTTCACCCATCCATCTATCATCTGTCTGTTTAACTAATGTATCCATCACATCTGTCATCTTCCTATCCACCCATCTCATGACCTGCTTGTGCTCTACCTTCTGTGCTCCTGCAATGATTCTAGCATTGGATCCGAATGTTGCCACCAGCTATGGTGTGAGATGCCAGTATACCTTCTCGCTAACACCCTGATACTTTTGTGACTTTCTGGAACCTCATTGCCTTCGTTTTCTCTAGAGCAGGGAGTCAGCCTTTTTTCTTTTATGACAAGAAGGAAAGCTATGTGAACGTTGCACTTCCTTGGAGACCACAGGTCTTGAGGTCTCCCGGTCTGCTCCCCAGTCTTCTGCGAAGAAGAGTGGGGTGCTCTTGTAGTGGCACCTTGGTTAGCACACCCTGGAAGGGCTCTTTGGCTTAGATGTTGGTCATTTTTCTAAAAAGGGGGACACTCAGTATTCTGCTTAATGATTGTTCCAACGTATTCCCTTACAATCCATCTAAGTCTCCTCTTTCCCCACACCTGAAACCCCGTTTAATCATCAGACTTTAACATTTCCATCAATCTAATGAGTGATTTCCTTGGTAACTCAAGTTTGTTTCCTTGGTAACTCAAGTTCAAGTTCAAGCACCTTTTCATTCATTATTATTTTCCCATTAAATTCATTCTTTGGAAACTCAGATGGCCCTGGCCTTAGGATGGGGTCACATGCTGATAAACTCACACAAGTTGAAAATATCATGAATTAAAAATGCATTTAGTGAGTTAACCTACCACACATCCCAGTATGGTTCCAGGTCTCCATAGGGTACAGATAGTTTGCCTCCTGAACCTGTAGTGAGCTGGGGGCACAGCTCACTACTGCCCTGTGATGCCAGAGTATGATACTGTATATTGCCTGCCTGGCAAAAGCTCCAAGTTCAAAATCTGAAGTGAAGTTTCTGTTGAATATATATCCCTTTTTCACCATTGTAAAGTAGAAAAATCCAAAATGGAAACATCACATGTTGGGAACCATCATAATTTGTTCATATCATTTTCTATCTTCTCTGTTTGGTTATTTCCCCTCTGGAGTTGGGCAAGGGTTTTAAAGGATACTAAAGCTGGATAATTTGTACATGATTTCCTCCAATGTGTGGCTCGTTTCTTCAGTCGTAGTCCAAAGTTTATATGCACTGGGATCTAGGTTTAGACCTTCCTTTCAGCTTTTTGGATCAATTTCCCTCTGTGTGGGTCATCATGCATGCTTTAGTTATTAACAAATTAATTCTATATTGATATGTGGGCTCTTCTTTTTACTCAAACTCCTTGGCTATTTTAGCCTTTAGGCATACAAATTTTAGGATCAGTGTGTCACGTTCCATGAAGAGTACTGATGACGTTCTTACTTAAATTACACCTTGTAAATTAATTTATCCATAATTGGTTTATGGTGACTCCAGGTTTTGAAGCAGCAGCAAATGTTGTACATGAGATGCTCCATGGATAGAGCATCTCCATCCATGCTGATTTATCCTAATTTTATCAAATTAACCTTCAGTAATGTTTATAAATTTAAAGTAAAACTGTTGCATATGTTTTCATTAGTCAGTCCCTAGGTAACCTGTAGTTTTGGAACCTTTCCTTCATAGCAGTTTGTAATTGGCGTGGGTGGTGAGGAAGGCCAGTAACTTGGTAGGTTGAACATACGATTAGCAGCTTGCTAAGTTCTTTCTTTGCTTCTATTGGTATGACGATAAATTTTCTTAAATTTCCCATGTAGATACTTATTTTATCTTCAAATAATGGCAATATTCTTGTCTAGTTCCTTATTTAATAGTAACTCAATTTTACCATAAAGGTGAGAAAAGGAACTCTGGGTTTTGATTGGAAGCGCATCCAAATTAAAGACTGACTTACTTGGTGAAAATTGATTTTGTTTTACAATGCTAGTTTTATTTCTCAAAGGGAAAGATACCTCCCACATATCTTTGTCTTTTTCTTGAAAGTACATATTTATGTCCTCTTTACATCTGTTAGTAATGTTCCTATCTCTCCAAACCATGGCATATCTGGACACAGAGCCAGAGGAGACTCTTGGACTTGTTTCTGAATCCTTTTGACGTGGCCTGAGCAGCCTCTGTTAGCTGGTGTGTCAAGACATTCAGGGTTCATTCCGTGCATCTCTCATGCCAACCTAGCCTCAGTTCATCCTCTAGGAAGTCCTAGTTATCTTAGAAGGACAAGTTTTAGAGAGGGAATGTGGTATTTTAAGGTCATACCATTGCTAAGGACATTATATTTGTCTTATCGTTTCTTTTGATTCTGTTTTGCTTACATTCCCTTCTCTCCTTTTTCTTTCTCTATAATGTGGATCAGGTAGAAGAAATGAGAACACACTGTACTTTCCTTCATGTTCACATCATCCTATATAAACATCTTTCATATTAGTAAATGTATGTGTATACGCATGTACAACATTTGCTGCTGCTTCAAAACCACATATCCACATTTTCTTGGAGCTTGGTGATTAAAAACACAAACTTTACAACCAACCAAGCTGGGTGCAAGTCTTGGCCCTGCCATTTACAGGGTCTGCGAGTTTGGACTGTTTCTGTCTCCTCACCTGCAATGTTAGCCTAAAGATTCACTCATGGGACTCCATTTAATGAACTGTGCTCTCCTGGTACATGGGATGTACTCTCTGAATGTGAATCTTCATCTTAATCATCTTCGTCTTGCTGCTGTCTGTCAACAATACCCCATAGGATTTCTTTTCTAGTGATAAAAGATTTTTCCCACCTTTCCAATATCTTGGGTGTAATAAGTTTCTTTACATTTTCGACTTTCTTCTTAAATTCAATAGCTTTTGTTTTGCTAGAAAATCATTCTTTCCACAGTTACCAAAACTTAGAGTTATAGAGTCACATGGAACATTTTCCAATGATTATTTCCACTTTTGATCAGTGCCGTGTCTCCGTCCTTATTCCTAAACTCTAAAATGTTTCCCTCTTTGTTTTTTCTTTATCAGATTAATCAGTGATTTTTATATTTTCAAAAAGCCAGATTTTGGATTTATGTTTTTCCATTTTTAGAAAAAAAATTGATTTCAGGATTCTTTTTACTGATTTTCTCTTTCCATAGTTTTTTGATTTATTCTTGTTCTCTTAATTTTCAGTGGTATTAAATTCCTTCACTGTTATCTGAATGCTGCTTTTTCACAGTGTCCCCTTTGTTTTATGTACACGTGTGTGCCCAGTAAGCTTCTGCCACAAACATGCTCATGTCCTGCAATGCTTGCAAGCTGCTCACCTTCTACAGAGTGGTTTTTTTTTATTGTTTTCCCTTTTCTTTGATGAAAGAGACATGTGGGATAATGTTTCTTCATATCTAATTACAGTATTCTTTAGCAATTTATTTCTAATTTAACTGGAGGTAATAAAAAGAAATAATGGAAAGTTTAATTTCCAATAGTTTTTCAGAACTGACAGGTTTTGTCACAAATTCAAGAATTCCTATGAATTTTCAGCAGAACAAATGCAGAGGAAATCACATCACCCAAATAAAGCTACTCAAAAACCCAAATAAAGGGTACTTTTAAAAGTGTCCCAAGGAAATGGGCTAATTACCTTCAAATGAGCTACATTTAGGCAATGACTGATTTATCAACAGAAAAAAAAAAAACGGTGAAAACTCAAATGAAAAGTCAAAGACAGTGGACTGAAATATTTCAAATACAGGTGGAAAATAACTGTCAACTTTGTATTCCACAATCAGTCAAAATTTCCTTCACAAATGAAGGCAATTAAAAAATGAAGGCAGTATAAAGTATTTTCAGAAAACAAAAAAGTTGAAAATTCATCACTAGCAGACATACATTAAAGGAAATATTAAAAGATAGTCTTCAGGCAGAATAATAATGATCCTAGAGGAAGCAGGAAAGAATGAGGATAAATCTAAATGATATTAATTGTTTAAAACATTTTAAAATGGTATTGATTGTTTGAGGCCCCCCAGCACACAAAGGAGAGACCCGGGAGCCATGGAGACAGGAAGGAGAGGGGCGGTGGAGCTGGGGTAGTGTGGTACAAGTAGGGTCCTAGGACTTCATCACCAGTTTCTATTGCAGGACCTGCTCTGCCTCCAGTAACTGTCTCCCTGGGAACTTATCCTGTGGTTCTTTGGCTCACGGTCTCTCATAGACAGATTGTGACTTTTCTTTGTTGGTTATCATAGCTCAGGTCTGGCTGTGAGGATCTTTCAAATGGGGGAGCTCCAGAGGTTGGGGCAGAAGGGTTTCTGCCGTATAGACCTCAGCTGCAAGGCCAGGCGCCTTGCAGAGCCTCTTTGATTATTGTGTTCCTGTGCCCAAACCTCTGAGCAGGAAACCTGGGATCTCCCAGTCACTCTTGACCTTTCCAGGGTGAGAATGCCAGCCACATTCCTAAGGGATCAGCAGTGACTCCACTTCAGGACCTCTAAAGTAGCAAAATCTTCTCAGCTCCTGCTACATTCCATTCCTGACCTTGGGACTGAGACTTGGATAAAGCTCAACACTAGGTCTTTATTCCAGGGTGAATCCAAAATCTCAGTGCAGCTCCCAGGAGGCATTTGGCCAGAAAAGACAAATAGATTGAGGTAGGAAGGGAGAGGAGAGGAACTCTGCTCCATGAATTTCCTCTCCACAATTCTCTATCTTGAATAGCTTCAAAATCATCAGAACATGGTTAATCTTAATATATATGTAAATTCTATAGCTTTGATTAATGGATTGCTATTATAGTAAATTTTCAAATTCATTGATAAAACTATGAAGATTATAAAAGAATGACTATACCTTGGGAAGAAAATAGAACATTATGGATCAATCTGGATTTATTTACTGAGAGTAGGTATTTGCAGTTTGGATTTGCAGTTTGGAATATAAAGAAACACACATCAGGGTTGTTCTCAGGTTTAAAGCCCACTAACATATAGGATATATATAATTTTAAAAGGAAAAAAAGGGAAGAAATAATAAATGCCTGTCCTACACAGTGGCAAAATTTCATGTGCGCTTTGAGCCAAGCTCAGCCAGACATTTGGAAGGAGGGCAGGTACTGAGTCCCCTGCCTCATTCCTGGGGATGCTCTTCACGTGTGTAAATGTGGCTGAGGGATAGGAGGTCTTGCTTTACCCACTGCTGTTTATCAAAGCCATGTGAGTCACACAAAGGCAACAGAGTTGCTCACCCCCAGGAATTCACGACTTTGGAGACTGGTGCATCTGTTTAGTGGTGATTATTTTTTTCAGGTTTGTCATAGCTTTGTTCATGACTAACAGTGTACATAGAAATAACATTCATAGTGCTTAAGAATGATAGTGAGACTTTGTTTCAAAATGAAAAATAAAAAGGACTGGGGATGGGGCTCAGAGGTAGCTTCAGTTTCCCAGTACCAAAAAAAAAAAAAAAAAAAAAAAGAAAAAGAAAAAAAAGAAATGAATAAGTAGAAGTTTTGTCTTACAGAATAGGTAACAGAGTAAATATACTAACAAACCAGTGACTATGTAGTAAGGACGAAAGGAAAGGAAAACTCTTTAGTGTTTTGATCAATCTCTTGAACAAATCATAGTGTCCATGAAGGTCAGAGCTTCCAAATGCAAACATTGAGATCTAATAGGGATTCTTGGAGCTATATCTGCAAAATTGCTAAGAACATGTGGATGTTGACACCCACATTCCTTGGCTTTTGGTTTTTGACAATACTAAGTAGAGAGACACTGGGTCCAATTATTCATTTATTTTCCTTTTTTTTTTTGCCCTGGAGATTAAACCCAGGTTTCGCTACCTGTCAGCTACCTCCCTAGACCCTTTTATTTTTCATTTTGAGACAGAGCCTTGCTAAGCTGCTGAGCCTTGCTCCTAGTGGCACCACATCTGGCTTCTACTCCTTCATCTCAAAAGTAGGTCTTGCTGTTGGAGTGTGGTGGGGAGGGTGATGTAAAACAATAAATTTGGACTTGAAAGTTATGAAGCATGATTCTCTGGTGCTCAGAGGTTTCATTTGGATGCAGCTGCAATCATCTTTCGACTGAATTATTTTCTAAATTTATTTGAAGCTATCGATTTTCCAGTAATAACACATTAATCTTTGCAATATTGAGACCATTAATAATAGTGAAATCTTTGTACATATTGCCCTGAGTAATCTATAATTCCATTACAAGCTGAATGACATGCGCACATTTTGATAAGAAAATGTATGAAGACAAATCATGTTTTTTCTTTTTTTCTTTAGAGAAAAAAATTCTCCCTGTGTTTTCATCAGTTTTAGAATTTACTCTGATCCCCCTTCAGATATAAATAAATATGACAAAACATCACTGAACCGTTAAGCAGTTTTGTTTTAAGTCCTGGAGAAGAGTTATTCAAAAAGGGAATTAATTTCATTTTTTAGTTCCAATTGTAAGAACATAACACTTGCATTTCTAAAGGGAACAGTAAATCTGGAATGATGTTTTTAGCAGCTTGGGGGAGGTTTGTTGAGACCTTTGGACATAGACTGAAAATGAAGGGGTGAAAGATCCAGATGTTTTTTTTCAAAAGAGGGAAAAACCTACTCATTAGTGTAATGATGTATTTGTGCTTCACATCACAGTCTGGAATAAAACCTAAATGCCTGACATTTTTTCAATCTCTCAATAGCTTTTTTTGCAAATTATTATAAATACTCTAAAAATGATAAGCATGTAAAAATTCTAATCAATCCATAATTTTTCAGTCACTCCCTGGCAAAGGGACTACTTCAAATTCTTAAACCTTAAATACAACTTTAAATATAATATAGTTTCCTTCTCAACATGATGAATTTTATGATTTCTTTGTGTACAAGCCCAGAACACTGGATTTTTTTTAAAATATTGAATTCAAACTATTCTCTTTCTCAAATTGCTTCCTGGTTGCCATGGCTCTCAAAGAAGCACTAAAGTATTCAAAATCCCTTTTCTCAGTGGTCCATGGCTTTCTCAAAAATCTCACTTTGCAGCTATAATGGAACCAGGGACTCTAGGTATCAATCAGAGCTTCACTCTTACTGCCAGAGCATGAAGAAAAGGAAGGCCAGCTCTAAATTTATTTTCAGAATCCTATCTGCAGCAGAGGAGCTGCTGAGCATGTTTACAAAGAAAGTGCTGGAAACTTGGAAAAAATTTCTCTGTGGCTGCCTTCAGAATTCATGTTGTTTTCATTTTTCTCAATTTAAGATCCCAAGGAAAAATGCATATCTGTTTGCTTCAGGAGGACTAGCTGACAGCTCTTCTTGGGTCCCACTGTACTGAGCCCCTCTGCCAGTGGGATGTCTGACTCACTCCTGAGCATGCATCTGTTGTACCCCTCTCTGCACTTTGGCTCAACCAAGTGAGGGCTGTTGACCCCAAGTTCATGTTCAGAAAGGACCTCAAAGTGATGAGCACAAGGCCCAGATTATCTTCCGAGGAAGATATGCTCAGTGTTGGCTCTCTTAGAGGTTCTGATACTTGTCACCCATAAAAGGGAATATAGCTATTTCCTTTTAATTCCTGCAGTTCTCTAACAGAGTTCACCTGAAAACAGAAAGAATGAATAGGTTTCTGGACCCTGGAAGCTTAATCTGAAGGGACTGTCCCAATTGCAATATTTTTAAGTTTTATATTTTTGGAATAATAGGAAATTTCCCTTCTAATTGTTATTATAAATATAATATATATGCCACAAAACCTACACATATAATCTCTTCATATTTAATTATAAACATGATTTTTTTTCTGAATCATTAAAGTAGATAAACCAGGAACCTTTGCTGTATTTATCCAATGAATTTTAGATTCTCTCAATCTGACAACCATGGCACTAAGATATATTTCTTCAAAAATGGGCCATTTCCAGAAAAGAAGGCTATTTTTTTCAACAGAGTATATCAAATGTTTCCAGACATAAGAAACGTAGAAACTTAGACATTTTCTGAGCTTGAATGTATTCTGAAATATTTCCTAAAATAAAATGAATATTAATAAATAAATTCAGATTTACTGACCAATGCAGGTCAGGGATCTTATCGTACTTGGAAGACACAGAAAGTGTTCGGAACATGACATAGCAGAGGGAAACTGTGCTTGCTCATTGCTATTTATTATGTGATTCATCTGTTCTTACTCAGTCACTCTTTACATCATCAAGCATCCAAGGAGCTCATGACTCATCAGGAGGGATAGGCAATAATATGGCTCGCCATAGTGTAAGCAGAGAGCAGAGCTGTCACAGAGAAGTGGGAGTCACCCTGTGGGACAGGAGGTGGCAAGTTCTCCAAGGAAGGGACATCTGCATGCAGGCAATCAGGGTCCCAGGACTTGAAGTTCTGGGTGAGAATCAGCACCAATCTTCCAGTGAAGTTCTGCCAAACTTGTTTATTACTGTGAACAAAAGACATGAGGTTAGAAACCAGTGTCTATCACATGGGGCTCATGACGTTATGAGATGTGGATGGAACACTCAGAGACACCGCAGCCTGGAAATCCCTACCGTGGTGTTAGCCTTGAGCTCATGTATTTAATCCTATGGGTGTGAGACTTGGTTGGAAGAAACCAGGAACTAAGAGGTGCCTAGGTACTGACGTAATCTGTGATGCTTCATGAAAATTTTGAAATAAGTTAGCAGCTCATTATTATCTGACTGACATCATTCTTGGTGATTTTATGGCTGGCCTGGGTCCTAGGCACAATGCTAGGCACCTCTTCCTGCAATGTTCAGGGGCAAAAATACCAGCAACCTAGTTGGTGTTGTTCAAGATGAGCTTTAGGGAAACACCTTTGGCTCATTTTAAGGGAGGAAATATAGTTTATAATAGCCAGAGATAGAAGTGGAGTATATTGGTGAAACGAAAATGAATCAAATCATAATAGCACATTTTCCCAAAATTTTAGACACATAAGAATTTTCATGTGTTTTACTTTCTTTTGCAAATAAATGGTCGAGTCATCCGCCTGGTAGGCAACATTGTCACTCAGCAGGCAATACATGGGAATTGGATCTTGCTCCTTGCTCCTTCCATTGGAATTGTTCCTACCAAGAACAGGTGGCCGTCAATCAGGGGTGCTCTCATCCACAGGGAATTTCCACCCTGCATTGATTTCAATGTTGTTCCACGTCCTTAAAATTCTAAAAAAATCCTTGATTCTGGTAAGTTTCAACTTAGGCAGAGCCTGGGTGGTATGCAGAAAAGATTGCTGGGTTGGAAAAATGTTCAGTATGCAGAAGCAGGAGAACTTGGACAGGGGCTGGGGGTACAAAGTAAAGGAGGAAGAGGAGTAGAACACAATTCAGAAATTTTTCCTTCATAAATTAGTTTAGTAGGTTATTAAAGAAAATTCATATTTTAAGTCTCACTTAATGAGCAAAATAGTACAAAAGTCCCATTCAACAAGACATTACATAATAGAATTCGCTTGTATTATCAGTGATGTTCCACTGTAACTTTCTCTTTATCCCAAGCTTTCAGAATGGTTTTCCCTGTATATGTATACATATATATCTCCACACATTTAGACAACATTTTGATAATCTGGGTAAGATTCATATTCTGTCCTTGACTTATTGTGATTCTTTTAAATAAAAAAAATGGTGTGGTTATTATTGTACTGCAATCACTGAGAAATTGTCTTTTTCATTAATTTTTCAGAGCTTGCTTTTGCTGGCTTCTGTAACCAGTGACTTCAAGGACAGTGACTCCAAGGACAGTGCCAGCTGCAGTCTGAATGAATTTAGCACAGTCTTAACCCAATAAGTATTGTGGATCTCAAGGGCTCAGTCTTGTAAATCTCACAGTTTACATGGCAACCAGTTGAAGGAGAAGCTATAGAAAACAAATCATATGTGTGTGTGTGTGTATACACATTTATATTTATTATATACATATAATTTACTTACAATTTATTCACTTTTAGTTGTAAACTGAGAGTGGAAGGTGTTTCTTCCTAGTCTCTCACCCCTTTTCCTGTGTGCCTCCCAATTCTGTCTAATCCCCTGTCATGGAATGACCTACAATTATTAA
This sequence comes from Urocitellus parryii, assembly GCF_045843805.1. Lineage (NCBI taxonomy): Eukaryota > Metazoa > Chordata > Mammalia > Rodentia > Sciuridae > Urocitellus > Urocitellus parryii. The sequence continues at coordinate 116,026,695 of NC_135532.1, read as the reverse complement.
TTCTAGAAGCAACGGGTGGAAAAGGTATTCATCTGTAGTTTTGTTTTCACTAAAACCTGAAATTTAAGGCATTTCAGAAACTACTTCTCAGGAAAGATTAGGTATTTCCACAGAGCCTTTTATTTCTGGAACTCCAGAGGAGGAGCCCCTGGGTGAAACCAGCTCACCTCTTGTGTTCTTGTGGGGAATCTCTGGGGCTCCTCTCCCTGTGGTCAGTGAGCTGCTGGCCTACTGGAACCAGGTCCTCATATCCATGGCCCCCCACTTGCTGTTGCTCTCAGAATCTCCCTCAGGTCTGCCTAGAACTTGGGGAATGGAGTGCTAGGCCTCAAACCTTCCTCAGAAATTATTTGGAAATCCACTGGGCTGGCAGATGCGTCCATTAATTTCCAAAGCGTTAAATAAATGTTGGTGCCTCCTAATGAAGTCGCTCTGTTTCTGGCAGTGGCTGAAGTTTCTGGGGCTCCACAGAGGCCACATCTGAGATGCTAGGTCCCATGCTGGTACCAGATAGAACTGTGCTCCGATCCTCACCCGACGGCTCTTTAAGAACTAAGTCTCCTGGGTCAGACTTAGGACCCAGGATGGCTTGTGATAATTAGAAGTGCCTTTAAAAAGCCATTTATTCCTATAAAGATACTTTTGGGAAAAAAACAAATTCATAAAAGACAGTGTTGGTCAACTGAGTTTTTTTTTTTTTAATGTTGAGTTTGGGAGAGGGAAGCAGAGAGGTTAACTTAAAAGATGATGCTAGATATACCTGGGGAGGTGAGGAGCTCCAAGACGGACTTTAATATGTTTTAGGATTTTTATAGAGTAGATTCTTTTCCCCCTAGAAACTTAGATTAAACTGCATAGATCAATGCAAAAGATAATTAAAATGCAAAAAAAAAAAATGATAGCCTCTCTTCCTTTTCCTGAGAAAATGATGTATTTTCCATCCACAAAGCGTAGTTTCCCACTAAAAAGAGTGATTTTCTCCCTATTTTCTACAGGAAATATCCAAAGCAGCTCATGTTTTTTTTTCTATTAATTTACTGACTTGAGAAGAAAGATGTTTCCCACAAATCCTTGTGACTCAGATTATTGGCATGGGAGGAGAGTTTAAGCCAGGGAAACATCTTTAGAAGTTCATCCTGATGTACAACCTTCATGTCAGAATCAACTACCTGACATTGTACACCTGGCATAAGAAGCTAAAATACCCTATAGTCCACCTTGAGGCCCAAGGAAAAGCCATTTTTCATAAGGTGCTATCTGAAGACAACCCACTCCATTTCTAAGACTATTTAAAAGGAAGGAATCTGGGATTGCAGGAGAGAAGATGGAGGGCCACTCGGGGAGATTGCATCCTGAAGGCTGGCTTTGGTGCTAAGGGGAATGGAGGGGAGGTTGAGAGGACTCACTCAGAATAGTTAGGAAAGAGACAGAGACGTGTGGCCCCCTCTCACTCCCTCCTCCCTATCCCTTTCCTCTCATTCCAGACTGCCCAGCCCCATTCCAGAAAAGAATGGCAATTGACAGTGATTATGGAGCATAAGTTCCAAGGAAAGTATGATCCAGATTATCCCTTGGAAGGGTCATCCCAGTAGGAGTCCCAGCAGGACAGGTAGATTATTCAGAGGGCAACTGGAAACACATGGGTTGTCTTTGTCACTAGCAGATTGGGTACAGAGTGCACATAGGGCTGAGGGAAACAGGAATGGTGAAGGGGAGCCATCTCCCTGCCGAGACAAGGAAAGAGGGCTGTCACTGGTGGCTAAGGGACAAGGCCTCTGCCAAACCCTGAGTTGGCCGCGCCCTTCTACCCGCTGGTCTCCCATGGTGTGTACCAGGAGGGGACTCAGTGGGGAATACAGGGGAATCCCAGTGGAATGGAGCTGGGCAGAAGCTGCTCAGAGTTCCCCTCCCAGGGTACAGACCAGACAGTGGGCAGCAGGACTGACCCAAAGGGCAAAGAATATTAAAGTGGAGTACATAGCATGCATCGGGCCACGTGTTGAACTTAGCATCATATTTTTCTCCTTTGAGTTACTATTTAGGGGTAGTTAGGAGGATGCCATAGAGAGAATAGATTCTGATATCAGGAAAGAATTTACCAATTTTCCCATGATAGGTTTCCAACCTAGCATTCAACTGTATCTCTAAAGCAATCTTCTGTACCAGCCTTTTGAGGAAGGGTTTTTGTTCAACTTAAAAAAATTCCAAATATTGGATTTCTCTGACTGGACCGAGAAGAGTACTCTCTGCAAGAGTACGTACACTAGGAATCTCTGCAGTTCTGAATAAGCCCAAGAGAACAGGAAGGCCTATGCAGACATTTCTGGGGAAGCTCACTGAGTGGGGTGCTGTGTATCTGTGTGAAGTCATCATTTGATTTTATATGGCGTGTATCACCCTTAGATTCTACGCTTCTGTAATTCCTAAAGATTGCTTTTAACTTCTCATGCCTGGTATTATTTTAGTTTACAAATCTACTTCCTATATACTCATGCAGCGGCTTTTTAAAAATTTTCCTTGATAGTTTGCTTCTCCATTAGCTTCATGGTTTTAGGTGTGTGGTTCCATTTTTCACCAGATTGATTGGATATTTTTTACAGAGAAGCAGAGTAGCTCTGTGTGTGGTCTCCTGAAACCAGGCTGCCTAGATTCAAGGCTTGATTGTCATCGCCAGCTTTGAAAGGGGGACAGATGATCTACTAAACCCTGCGCCCGGGTGCTTGTACCTGTGGAGCACAGGAGCAGTGGTACCTACCCAGGAGGTGTGCTGAGGTCAGGGATTCGAGGCCTATTGGACGTTGGGACAGTGGCCAGCACTGACCTGATACTGACTATGCATTTACTGCTGGCATTACTCCCACAGCTGAGCGTGTGTTTATTAGCTACCTATGAGATATTATTGACTCTCACTCTATTATTCATGTGATTCCACTTACCCAGTCAATCCAGTTGATCCTTGGACTATTACTTTCATGGTAAATTTTTTAAAAAGTTGATTATTTCATTATAAAAAGTCAATCATGTTGGTTGTAGAAAACTAGACATTATACATGCTAATAAATAAACCCCCTCCTAGAGGAAAAGCTCATTGGCAAGTGGAAGGGCTGACTCTTGTCCACCAGAGGCATGTGGGGGCCTGGTGCTCTGCATGGGGATGTTGGACCAGGTGGACCTGGAGGAGAGGGAGCCCAGTGGGAGGTCACTGGGGACTTCTGTCAAGGGATCAGGAAGTTCTCCTGGGACCCGGTCAACTCCTGGAAAAGGGCTATTGTTACAGAGTGAGCCTGGCCCCATCCGGCATTCTCTGGTTGGACAGGCAATGGCTTCCTCTCACAGCAGCTTCTGCCATCCCATTACCAGAGCTGGGCTCATAGCTGGAGTATGCCCTTGAGCCTCCAGAACTATGCGCTAAATAAACCTCTTTGCTTAATAAAGTTATCCAGCCCCAGGTGTTTCTCATAGTAATAGAAAATGGACTAATCCAGCAAGTTAGTACACTTCTGTCCAGATGTGTTATTTTGTATATACACATATATAACATGTGTAAACACCTATGCTTGTCTAGTACAAATAAATGGATGAAGACTTGAGACTATAATTCTGGTTTTTAACCTACTTTTAGGTTAAAAAGTGTATCTTACTTCCCTTGCAAATAAGCAATATCTGTTCTGTTGACCTTAGCCCAAGAACTGTGCCCAAGGACTTAGCACTTAGCAAACACCCCAGAAATATACCTTAAATGAATAAATAGACATGGGGAGGAACTTCTCATGATAAAGTAACATTCTACCACATGCATATACGATGCTGTAGTCATGAAATTCCTATTATTGAAACACAGGCTGGTATCAATTTCTATCACTCTACATGGTCAATGTCTTTCTTAAAACATATTTGAATATTTTACCCCCAAATTAACTAGGAACAGGTTCTAGATAGGAATTTCTGTGTTCAAGGACATGCACTTCTATGAGAATATAGAGTCCAGTTACTCTCTAGAAAAATTTTCAGGACTTCTAGTAAGATTTTTTTTTCTTATTTTAGATGTGTGGTTTCATGTTTAAAAGTAGATTTTTTTTCTATTTACCCTGCACTTACTTGTAAACAGATTTTCCATCTTCTTTTTGAATCTGGAAAATGTTAACCTATTTCAAGAGACTTCAACCATTTCTCTTACTTTCCATTATATTTTTAAATATATGACTTTTCCTTGATAATTACTTCAGAGCATCTTTAATTTCTTTTAATATATTAAAATGTTTAACACATTGCTTTTTATTTCCTACTGTATCAGAAGTAATTTAATTATGACTCAGTATTTATCTATAACATTTAATAAGGAAGAAATTCATAATTTTCTCTCAGGTGCTATAATAATCTCTTTATGGAAATAGCTTGGAGCTATTATGTGTATCAGAACACATTAATAGCTACTTATCACAAAAGTATAAGCATAATTGTAAACTTTGTACTAGTTTTCATATTTGGATCTCATGTGGCGCATTAAAATCAGTACACAGTGATTTATAAGCAAATGAAACAGTGAAATCCTTCCTGTCTCCTGGTATGTCTTCTTATTTCATATGGCAGTTTCACATCAAGTTTCTAGGTTCCTGTTTATTATTTTATCAAATCACCGTTAGCTTTTGTAATCCTTAACACAAAATATCAAAAGTAATCTGTACTTTTAACATAAAAGTGAATTTCTAGCTTAGAGCTTTTAAAACTTCCCTGGCATTTTCTTGAAGTTGCTTTAAACACAGCTGAGATGATGGATGTATGAGGAAGCCACAGTCACCATGTCAGACTGTGGCATTCATTGATGCATGCAGAAGGTGAAGTGTGAATCACAAATGCTGTTGAAATTCAGATACCAGCAGACGGGGACCACCAAGCTATTGTAGACCGATTCTGTTACATATTTATTTGAAAATTCACATTGATTTTTGCAATCCAGAAAGCCGTAAATGATTGTTGGTAGAAAAGGTTACAATTACATTTGTCCCTGTTCTTGCCTGAGTTTACCAAATCTTATATTCTTAACATTTTAAATTAAAATATCAAATTGAATATCACCTCCAGGCATACATAGATCAATCAAATATACTTAAATGATCTTTAAAGAGGATAAACAAAATTATTCTAAAAGGAAACTCATAATTTTGGTTTATAGTTCTTTCTTTTTTTGTTTTCACTCTGACCTTTTCATTATTCTGGAGTTGTTCAACTCCTGAATTCATTTGAATTGGCAACACAAGCCAAATTCCCTTCAGCCATGTTTTTCAATGAAGGAAAGGCAATGAATATACTAATAGACTAAATTCCTATAACTTCATGGTTATGATCAGACCTGTCCCTGGCAGAGCCTGAGTTCTTTGCAAGTGCTTGGTGTGGGGTGGTCCAGAAATGAAATAAATGTCTTCTTGCTGAGGAGTAGGGACAGAGAGTCATGATAGCAGGTTATGGCCTCTGTGCCACACAAGTGCCTTAATCGTGGTAGCAGCACAGAAGAAGGTGACACTTTAGCATCGTGGCCCAGGGAAACTCAATGCTGCAGTGAAAGATCAAGGGGACGCCGCCAAGGGGAATAGAGGCCAGGGAGAGGGTGCACGCAGGAGGGAGCCCTGCCAAGGCTCAGTGGGGGAGGAAAAGAGGCTCAGGTGCCGGAGCTGTGGGGCATGGTGCCCAGGGGCTAGACCCATTTCTGAAGCTTTCTGTGTGATGCATTTTCCTCCTAAAGCTCAAGGGCAGCCAGGAAAGATATTAAGCAGTGGAATGATGTGACCCAAGGTGTGCATCTGGATGTCACTCTGGTGTGAGTGTTGGGATCCATGCAGAGGAAAAAGGACCCTGTGCAGCATTTCTCAAGGGCTGACAGGGCTGAACTTGTGCTGGAAACACAAAAGGAAGGTCCAGAGCAGGCAGAGAGGTATTAAGGGGGTCGTAAGGCTAAGACGTGGTAACTAATTGGCTGTGGGTGGTGAGGGCAAGAAAGCAGATAGACATGGCATCCGGATTCATCCCGGGGCCTCTGGACAGAAACAGGGCAATTTACCAGGGATGAGGACATGCTCAGAGTTTGACACACACTGACAATGTCAGTGGAAGCCTCTGTAGGACTCAGCATGTGAATGTGAACTTGGCAGTCAGAGGAAATCCTGGGTAGAAGAACAGGTTCTGGATGCATGTCGGTTTACAGCTGGCATGGTAAACATGAGGACTAGAGGTGGAGCGGGTATTTTGGTGGTGGTTGAAGCTGTCATGGGGAGGGAATAGCTGAGGGAGAGAGCACAAGTAAGAAGAGAAGAGTTCTGGGAAAGGTGCCGGGTCTGCACAGGGCAAAGGCAGAGAGACCTGGATTTGGCCACCAGCGTGTCACTAAAGTATTACGTGAGACAATTCCATAGGATTAAAAAACCAAGCATGGGAATTTTGTTCCTTACTGTGGAGGTCACAGCCAGTGTGGAAGGACAACGTCAGGGGATCAGTGGGGGATGGACAGAGGGTAGAAGAAATGACCAGCAGTGGACTATCTATTCCAGATGCCTGCATGGTTTGGAAGGTTCCACGGAGGCCAGGGATCATGAACTTGAGAAGTTACCAGACTGCAGGTTAGACTGGTGGAGACAACGACTGGCTGGAAATGGATCGAACTGGAGTCCTCTGGTTAGTGAAATAAGCCAGACTCAGGAAGTCCCAGGTCGGATTTCTCTCTCATGCGCTGAAGCTAGAGAGAAATAAGGACTGGAAAAATGTGGGGAGGGATCCCGTGAAAATAGGAAGGAGAACAGTGGAATAGAGGAAGGGAACTGAGAGGGAGGGAGGAGGATTGGGAAGGGGAGGAACCAGGGAAAGAAATTCCCCCAATTATGGGGAATGTATGAACATAGCAGTGAATTTGGATATCTGTAGAGCACCAATTTAAAAAACAGAAGGAAGACTAGTGGAGCAGAGGAAGGGCTGGGGGAGGAAGGGCTGCAGATTGAAAAGGAGCAAGTGCCGTTCCATTCCTGTATGATTGTGTCAAGACGAACCCACTCCTATGTATAACTATCAAGCTCTAAGAAAACATGTTTAAAACGTAATCATTATTACCCAAGTTTAGGAGTAGCAATATGTGAGTGATGGAGGTGTCCGGGTGTGGGGGTCGCCATAAATGCCCCACAAAAAGATGACAGCAAGGAATTAAAGACACCGATAGTTTAGAAACGAAATAAAACAGAAAACAACAACTTAGGGCTGGAAGAAATGCCCCTCCAAGTTACAAGAACAGGGTGAAATCCCATCGCACCCATTCCTCGCCTTACACAGAAAAGCTGCTTTTAATTCCATATGCAGCGGTGGGTGAATAATGAGGAGGTGCTCCAATGTGTCAGGGACACCGATGTGCTGACAGCACAGAGAGCCATGGTTTGCTCGCTGAATGATCAGAGCGCGTGCCCCGACTTCGCTCTCACCTAGCTGGGCTTTACCCAGAGCAGCAGAACCACTGGGAATGTGACTTAGGGATTTTCTGCTTTACTGTCAGGCAGGAAGCCCCATCTGTTAAAGCATCCAAGTCAAGGCAAGCGTGTCCAATATGTGCTGTGTGTACAGAGAGGGCCACTGCCTGCGGATCCCAATGCCCTGGGGCTCTGTCAAACATCACTAGGAGTTAGCAGCAGACACTGATCGAGGAGGAGCAACACCTGGGAGAAACACTCCTATAATCCAGCTGTGCATGTAGAGATGGAATGACCTGTAAGAGAATAGACGCATACATTAAATAATGTAAGAACAGGATGCATCTGGGTAACTGAAGGTCGCTGCAGACACGGCCATCTCAACAGGACTCAGCTGACAGGGTAGATAGGATGCCTCTGCTATAGACAGAGATTTGACTGAATCCAAGCTTGGGATAAACGTTCTTTTCATGTTTTCATTTTGGAATATTATTTTTCAGTATGAACAAAAAGCCTTGTAGCTTTTGTAACTCAATACTTTGTAGTGCAAAGCAAAGGGAACATTCATTAGTTGTTTAAAAATTGCATATATATATATATATATATATATATATATATATATAAATTGGTATATAAAATCACAAATGTGTAAATCACAAATCTGAGAGAAAAATTCACAGTAAATTAAGAGCAAGGGATTAACTTATCATAACTATGATATATCATATTCACATTTGCTTACATATATAATCATAAAAATAATCTGATACTTATGATTCTGACATTTTAAGGCTTGTAAATTATTCATAATTTATCCACACATCTCTGTTGGTTAAAATTAGGGCAAAAGTAAACATGGCAAAATAGCAATATAGGCAAATTATGTAAATCTGGAATGGCTCAAGAGATAAAGAACTTGATTAATACAACCTAAGTTAGCAAACATGGTAGGACCAAAAAATGCATAGGACTTAGAAACTAAGAAGAGCAATAGAGCTGGCTGGCTCTGCCTCGGCTGTGTGTGAGGTCCACACTGGGCTTCTGCAACCATCTAGAAAATAGAAAGGAAGAAGAACATGAAAAGAAACCTCTCCAGGAGCTTAAGTAGGAAACTCAGGAGAAACTCAGCTCATGCACAGATTTCAGAACTGCTCCTGATTATGTAACTTATCCTCAGTTGGCAGAAAATTTAGAGGTAGTAGATATAAAGTAAAAACGTCTATTGAAGAGGACTTAAAAATATCAATTGAAGAGGTCTTACATTCCACTAGAAAAATAGAGACTAAGGCATGGTAGGAATGGGGATGTTGAGGAATAATTTACACAAATCTGGTTAATAAAAATTCTTGAATTTAAAGGGGGTTAAAACCTAAATTATAACTACTGAGCACCACATGTGGGATCTGAAACGCAGTCTTTTATGAGACCTATCTTTGACCCACGGCTTAATCACTTATTGGCAATGTGATTGTATGGACAACAAGAGATTTATGTAGCCTCATTTCCTTTCTATAAAATGATAATACTAATGTTCTGTTTAATTGATTCCAAAGAGCACATTTGTTTGCATTTTAATGCCTAATAGAAATGTGTCCTGCAATTTAACACTTGAGATGTCAATTTTGCATTAACACTTAACAGCAAAATGTCTTAGGATTGCTGGTGTGTTACTGTTGCTCTGAAGCCAGGCAGTCTTTGTGACACTGTTGTTATTGCCCATCTAGGCACAGACTTGGTTCCTGCTGTCACGGCTAGACTACTGCAACCCATCAGGGATTCTGTCCACCAACCACTCAAGGACCTGTTAAGAAGGGAATGTCCATCCTGATTGTCCTCTGGAGCTGTTCACTGACACCTTCTTGTGCAGTCACATCAACACTTGCCCATGGGTGTCAGGGGCCTGAAAATGGCCCTCAAGGCAGAAGGGGGCCCTGCTTGTAGGAAGGAATGCTAAACCTCTCAGGCCTTGGTGCGAGAAGTGGGGCCTGGTGGGAACACAGGGGTATCAGTGTTGTCACAAAGTGACTCAGAAGCACCGCTCCAGTTATGAAGATAATCAAAAAAGCACATTAGCCCATTTACCTTGCTTTTATTTTCTTTTAAAATATGCATAGGAGTAATTTACAAGATAAAAACCTCATGCCTAAATAAGTCTAAAAGAATCTTTTGCGTAAAAATTATCAGTGATAAATCAGTGTGTCTGTTTAACTGGCAGCTCTTTGTCTCTTTCTTAGTGCCACATGAAATACCTCTGTCTTACAATCAGCAGCGTTTCATATTTAATTTTTTTTAATTGCAAGAAAAGCAAATGTGACTTATAAGACTGCAAAACAATAAGAATATTTTGGGCGATTGCCTTGAGAAGAGATGGTTGAAAGCTGATTGAAGGAGAGGCATAAAATGGAATCTTAAAGTAGGTTTACTGCGGTCAGGAACAAGGCCTATGCTTGATATGCAGAACATCACCATGGTTCTTGGTTTTGTTATTTGAAGGTGACTTTGTTGTGTGTCTGCTGAGCTAGAGATAATGCTCCCAGAGCCCCTTCTTGGTGTGATGTGGATTTGGGCAGGCCAGGGAGACATCTGTGTGCCTACTGGGAACCATGCAGGGCAACCTTGTTTGGGTCAGACACTGGTGCAGCTCACCTGGGTTGTCTGGCTCTGCTGGCTCACATTGGAGCAGGGCAGCAGCCTGGCCTGCAGCCTCTCCAGCTCCTGCTTCTCTAACTCCAGGGACAGGTGCACATTTGGCCCCAAGAGGAAGCAGGAGCTTTGAAAGCAGTGAGAAATGCATGGAGGTGGGGGTGGGGATCTGATTCTCTGAAGAGAGCTGTCCTCCTGGGTTCTAGTTTTTATTGTTATATCCCCTGTCCTGCTGACTACAGACCCAGCAGGGGACCAGGGCAGCTCCCTCAGGCTGCTGGACCCCTGTGGTGTGCATAATTGCATGGGGTCCAGACCCTATGATAAATTCCTTATAATTCTCACAGAGGTTCTGCTTCTCTGATTAAACACAATGTCTGGTTTGTGTAATTTTGCTATTGTGTTTTGCTTTAATTTGTGCTTCTCTGCTATTAGAAATTCTCTTTAGGAGTATTCATTGATCACTTGCATATCACCTATAATTTGCTTATTTATCTTGTCTAATCTTTTATTGGATTGTTCCTTTTATGTTATTTTGTACATTATGAATTAAGAACCTCAGAATGTTGCAATATACATTCTTTTTCTTTTAATGTTTAAAACGTTTTTTTTTTTTTTTTGGCCATACAGAATTTGAGTTATTGGTAATTAATTCTGTCAGTTTATCTTACTATATAAGTAGTTCTAGGCTTGAAATTGTGTCTAAAGAATAGAAAAAAGTTTATGTATTTTTTTATGTGAAGAAAATTCATCACCAAATATTTGAAATGTGACTTATAAGTAGACACTTTTATTACTTGATTTATTACATAATTAAATATTTTGATCCCTGTATGCATTATTAGGTGAAATTCTCCTGATAAATGTACATAGTTTTATTCATGATACATAAAATCTGCATAAATATTGACAGCTTCACAAAGACAGAATAGCAGGTTTAGTCATTAGCAAAACAAAATGAACAAAACAACTTAGAAAACAAATTTGTTCTTTGTGTTAGAGGGCTTCAGTTTTGGAAAGGATATTAAAAACCATACAATCAATTATCAATCAAAATAAAGGAACTTTATATGCAAGGTTCATAGCCAAGAAATGTATAATAAAAGTCAGATTAACAAAATAAAAACATGGGAATTTTTTACTATATATGTAACGTGACACGGGGACCTTCAGTAATGAAGACCCCTGCAGAGGAAGGTGTGCTTTTATGCTGCGTGTGATGGAGAAGTGGGTATTAATGCAGAGACATGATGAGATGAGTGGTGAGGAGCAAGGCCAACCCCTCCAGATTCTCCTCTGTGCCCTGTGTCTGCAGAGACAGCACCTTTCTTTCCTGCGCTGGAGGGAGGGCGCCCTGCACAGTGACTTCCTCCCTGTGTTGGAAGAGGGCCAGGGAGTTCTCTTGTGGGTTCTTGGGGGAGAAGGGTGGGGGTGGTCAGAAACACTGTCCTGTTCAGGCTGCCTTCCCCAGTGCCAAAGTGCTGTGGTTTTGAATGGTGTGTTCTAAACCCCATCACGTGATACTTCATTTTAGCTTTCTAAGAAGTTCTTCCCGCCAGCACAGCCTGGCTGGCTTTAGTCTTGCTATCTGAAGCTATATAAGAGATATCACATATTTTCTTTTCTAAATATTTTAAATATAGCTTTTAAATCGTTGATGTCCATTTTTGTGGTCTTAAGTCACATCTTCTCCATTTTTTCATTCATATTCATTTGGTAATTTGTTACCGGATATTTAGTGAGCACCTATCATATGCCAAACAATATTCTGCATGTTGGTTAAATTATAGTGGAAAATATGGACTCTACCCTCAGAGAGCTCACATTCAGGGAGTTAAGAGTTCCTTATATTACATGTTTTTTATGCTTTTCATCACCTAATTGAGACTTATACATTGATCATTTTCCTTTCTAAATGTTTTTGCCTCCGATGGACATAATGCTCTAGAACATGACCTCGCTGGTGACGCTGTGGCTGTGAGTCATATGTTCTTTGTTCTCTTGGAAAAACTTTCCATGGAAAGCATTTGCTTCTCAGCTAGCAACTTAACTTCAAATACAATAGAAAATGGGCTTAAATTTTAAGCAGCAATAGGAAAAATACATAGCCCGATGATGTTTCATATTGTATCAGATATTAACTTAGGAAAAAACCAGAAAGGTGATCAGACTGCAGAAACTGGGCGTGCGTTTCAGCAAGCCTGTTGGTAATAACTAGCCTCTAGAGCCTTAAGAACGTCAATAGAAGTTCCTGCTGGTTCTGCAGGGACTTGCTAGTGAGGTTATAGCTGACCTGTTTCTTGTCTTTGTTCTCCATTTATATAACTCCAGGTTGTTTGGAGATGCAGCCTGGACAGCAGAGTAATTCACACAGGTAGAAAGGAAGCTCAATAATTATTATGGTTTAGATACAAGGTGTCCCCCGAGAGCTCAGGTAAGAAATATTGCAAGAAAGTTTAGAGGTGAGATGATTGGATTATGAGAGCCTTAACCTAATCAGTGCATTGATTCACTGATACGGATTAATAGGGTGGTAACTGTAGGCAGGGAGCATGTGGTGAGAGGCAGTGGGTCCTGGGGGAGGTGTGCCTTTGGGGTTGGTGTTTTGTTCCTGATGAGCAGCTGGCTCTGCTTCCCGGTGACCATGTCCCGCACTGCCTGCCTTCTCTGCACCCCTTTTCCATGATGTTCTGCCTCGTCTTGGTCCCAGAGCAATGAAATCATCTGTCTGGGAATGAGAACTCTGAAACTGTGAGCCCTCAAATAAACTCTTCCTCCTCTAATTGCTCTTGTTAGGTATTTTTGTCACAGCAGTGAAAAAGCTGACTAGAGCAATGATTGAGAAATTATGAAATGTGATTTATAGCGCCAATGATAGGTGTGAGTGTTGTTGATGTACTAATAGTGGGGTAGTTACAGGAGGATGAAATTTCCCACTCAATATTCCTGCTAGGGTTGCAATTATTTATTGAACGGCAGTTTTTTTCTTACATTTTCTTTTTCTACTTACAGGATTGAAAGTAAAGTCTGAAAGTTATTAGACTAAAATGAGTTAAAATGTAGAGGGTGATTGGGTAAGAATTTAGATGCCTGCCATTTGCCTCTGAAGAGGAAGATGAGGGCCGTTCTGTACCTGGCAGTTCACTGAGGTCGACAGCAAGCTTTTGTAATAAGAACCATCCCTGGGACACACAGAGACATTCACACTTCCACACAGGTTCACGAGATGCAATGGGACCTGCTCGTATCTCCATGGAATGCTGGGTAACAGAGGAAACATGCTTTGTACGCCACCAAGACGCCGTGTTTCACCTCTTGAGTCAATGACTCCTTTTAATTTCTTATGAAGCAACTAAGGATTTTTCCCTCTATAAAAATGAATAGGCTGAGGGGTTTTGTTCTACTGTGTGGTTACAGAAACATCCACGCTACAAATTTTATGTTTCAGGAGTCCAAATGGCTTAAGTTCATTTTGCAGGAAATAAAAGTGCACATTCTCTTAGTAACAAATTCATGATAATGCTTTCAAAATGTTTTTAAACCTATTTAAAATATGACAGTAGGATGATCATTTTAAAATTCATTTCCTTTTCTTATTATAGTCAAATTATAGTGACCAATTTCTGATATCTTTTATATTTGAATTTAAATTGTTAATTTCTACAGTGGCTTGGTTTGTGAAAGGTAGCCATTCTTATTCATACATTAATTCACTTAATAATTACTTACTAGGCACCTACGTGCCTAGAACAATGTTTCTACCACAAATGTAATGGAAAATTCCAATTAGAGATAACAGACCAGGAAAAAAAAGAAAAAAAAACATGCAAGATTGTAGAGTGCGTGGGCAGTGGCCGGAGTGGTCAAGGTCTGGGCAGAGCTGAGTGGGGCCAGATTACAGAGAAGATAAATAGCAGTTACTGCTTCATCCTGGGTCAGTGAGGCGCTCTCACTGGCCATCATGGGGACACAGTTCAATGGTCCTTTAAAAGATGACTTTTGGCTGCCAGGCAGAAAATGGATGGCGCAGGAGCCAGAGGCACAAAGACGAGCTGGCTGGGAAGCAGTTGTAATGATTAAAGCAAAGATGTCGGTGTGTCTAGAGCAGTACAGACAGGCCTTCTTTTATCTATACAGAAAACATGTAGGGTTGGGAGGGAAGAGAATCTAAGATTCTTAGGGAAACAACTTTTTTTAAAATATTTTTTTAGTTGTCAACGGACCTTTATTTTATTTATTTATATGCAGTGCTGAGGGTCAAACCCAGGGCCTCACACATGCCAGGCAACTGCTCCACCACTGAGCCACAACCCCAGCCTGGTAAATAACTTTTAAGAGGTAGATGAAGACTATGAGGGGTGACAAAAGAGGTGGAGTGATGATGCCAGGACACTGTTGGGGACCCTCAAGCAAATGTTCCACTATCACTGACAAATCTGGGAAGAAAAATGCCCCCATGTTTGTGTCAAGTGAAAATACACCAGTGCTCACTTTTTAAAATAAAACAGACAAACGAAAAGAGCAAAAACGTAGCATCCAGTAAATGCTCACTGTGACTTAGTTGACTGTCAACAGAAATAATCATCAGTTTGGGGAAAGGGAATTGGGACGAATCTCCTTGACATGAGATGCTAGCAGAGATTTCCTGGGGCTTGGTAGCTCATCGTGTGGGTACTGAAGTTCATCTATCACATCAGCCTGCTATCTCAGGGATGCAGCGATGACAGACGCCAGGCAGGGACAGTGCCCCAACTCGCTGTAATTAATTCCTACCTCAAAGTTCTCTTCAGACATTATTAATAGCAGTTAGACTCAGGGTTGGCTGCCTGTCACTGTCTGTTTAAGCAGGAGGCCCCTAAATCCCGGTGTTTGTTTTCAACAGTTGTCAGATAGAGAAAGAGGATGGTGCTCTGTGCAAGGCAGAAGGGCCGCAGTACTTCTGCTCTCCCAAACGTCCACCTAAAGCAACAGTGGCAGAGCGTCAAGGGGACTGACTTGTATTTCAAAGAATGTTCTCACCACCACCTTGAATTTTTGGTTGATAGCATCTAATTGGTATGAACACAAGTGACTGCTTTCAGAGCTATGTGTGAGGGCTGCTGTAGCAGAATACCGTGGACTGGGTGGTCTACACAGCCTCCAACCCTCACAGTTCTGGAGGCTGGAGACTGGGATCAGGGTGCCAGTGTAGTCAGGTTCCTGGTGACGGCCCTTCTGATTTGCAGGTGACCTGGAGCTGTGTCCTCATGTGGCAGAGAGAGAAAATTCACCTCTATCTCCTCTTATAAGGGTTTTGAGCCATCACGTGAGTCCCTTCATCATGACCCCACCTGAACGTCATTACCTCCCAAAGAAAGACCTCTAGTCTCACCCCACTGTGGGCAGAGGGTTTCAGTGTATTAATTGGGGAGAGCACAGACATGCCGTTCATGAACTCACGGTCTCAGGAAATTCTTATAAGTACCCTGTGACATCAACATTTGCAGTGGCTCCAGTTAGCCAGTAAGAACTGCTTGCTTGGCTTTTCTAGTGGTTTATGTCCTTTGAGTCCAGAGTTCCGTCTATCAAAAAAACCTGAGCTGGAAGAGCCCCTTCCTCTTTGAGAACCTCTGAGTCCCTGCTCACAATGTTTATAGTTCCATGGAGTTTATTGTAAACCACGTGCAGGCTACTGGGCTCCCTCTTGTTTAGATGTGTTGGGGCTCAGTACAGAAGGTGGAGGGAAGAAAAAACTTGATATAGGGTTGATATTTCTTTTGTACCGGAGATTGAACCCAGGTTCACTCTATCATTAAGCTACATCCCCAGCTCTTTTAAAAATATCATATAGTTTTTTGATGTTCACCACAATTATACATAATATTAGGTCTCATTATGTAGAATTCATACATGGACACAACATGACCAATCTCATTATCTAATTCCTTCCCTATATCCTTCCTTCCTCCATTCACTGTTATTTTTTGAATTTTGTTTTTGTTTTTGTTTTTTGAATTCTTTGTATATTCTGGATTCTAATTCCGTTGTTGGAGGCTGGCAAATATTCTCCCCATTCTGTAGGCTCTCTCTTTATGCCCTTAGTTCCTTTGCTGGGCAGAAGCTTGTTAATTTAATGTTATCCCACTAATTGATTCTTTTTTGTGTGTGTTGGGGATTGAACCCAGGGCCTTATGCATGCAAGGCAAGCACTCTGGCAACTGAGCTATATCCTCAGCCCTCAAATACTAATTGATTCTTGGTTTTATTTCTTGAGCTTTAGGAATGTTATAAAGTTAGTCAGTGCCTGCACCTGTACATTGGAGTGTTGATCCTATGTTTTCTTCTAGCAGTTACAGTGGTTTTGGTCTAATTCCTAAATCTTTGATCAACTTTGAGTTGATGTTTGTGCAGGGTGAGAGATAAGGATCTAGTCTCATTCTTCTACATGTGGATGACCAGTTTCCCACCATCATTTGTTAAAAAGCCTGTCCTTTCTCCGAAGTATGTTTTTGGCAACTTGGTCAAGAACCAAATGGCTGTAAGTATGTGGATTTGTCTCCCTATCTATTCTACTTCATTGTGGTTGTGTCTGTTCTGATGCCAGCGCCCTGTTGTTTTGTTATTAAAGCTCTGTAGTGTAATTTGAGATCAGGGTTTGGGATGCCCTCACATGCTTTTCTTGTTCAGGTCTGCTTTGGTTATTCTGAGTCTTTAATTCTTCCAAATGCATTTTAGGGCTGTTTTTTTTTTTTTTTCCTAGTTCTGTGAAGAATGTCATTGATGTTTTGATGAGGAGTGCATTGAATCCCTAGAGCATTTTTGGTGGTATGATGACAATATTAATTCCACCTATCCAAGAATATGGCAAGTATTTCCATCTTTCAAGTCTTCTTTAGTTTCTTTCTTCACTCAGCCCTGCTTTTATTTTTTTATTTGAGACAGGTTCTCATTAAGTTGCCCAGGTTGGCCATTAACTTTTGATTCTCCTGCAGAACTGGGATCATAGGTATGTGCCACGGTGCCTGGCATGATCAATTGCTTTTTTTTTTTAAGTGCTGGGACTCCAACCTAGGGTCTTATATGTGCTGGGCAAGTGTTCTACTTTGAGCTGCATCCCCCGCACCAGCCACCACTCTCTTTAAGCTTTTAATTTAAAATTATTTTAGAATAGAAAATAAGTTGCAAAAGTAGATCAGGAATTTACAGTTCCATACACCCAGCATTCCTAAAGTCTTATGTAGCAAGCTCAAGAACATAATCTTGGCTCTACTCACCAACAGTAGGCAATTAATACTGCTGCATTACTTTTGAGCAAATTAAAAATTTTGTTTTTTTCCACTAATGTCCTTTTCTGTTCTATGACCCCACCCAGCATTCCACAGTGTAATCCACATCAGTGTGTTCTAGTCAGTGGCCATTCCTGAGCCTTCCGTCCTCCTGATGGATTGAAGGGCATTGGGCCATTGTTTGGTAGAACTTTCCCCCATATGGGTTCTTCTGCTGTCTTCTCATGGTTAGGTTGGCAATACGTTTTTTGGCAAAAACACTATAGAAGTGACACTGTGACCTCCTCAGGTGTTTTTTTTTTTTTTTTTTCTTTTTTTGGTCAGTTTCCAAAAGACCTGGCAAGAACCATTTTAGAGCAGGAAAATTTTATTTGGGATTCCGGTTTCCGAGGTCTCAGTCCATAGTCAGCAGGCTCCATTCCTCAGGGCTCAAGATGAGGCAGAACATCATGGTGGAAGAGTGTGGCAGAAGAAAGTGGCTCAGGGCATGGCACCAAGAAGAAGAGTAGAACGAGAGGGAGGGAGGGAAGGAGGGAGAAAGTGGGTGGGGGAGGGAGGGAGACTAAGACCCCATGGTGTGCCTCCAATGACCCACCTCCTCCAGCCACACCCCACTTGCCTTCAGTTACCACTCTGTTAACCTCTATAAGTGGGTTAATTCACTGATTGGGTTCAGGATCTCCTAACCTGATGGTTTCACCTCCAAACCTTCTTGCACCACTGTCTCACACAGGAGATTTTAAGGGATACCTCACATCCAAACCATAAACAGGGAGTCATGTGCGATGCCAGGGCTCATTTCTGGTGATGTTCCTTGATTATTTAGTTAAGCTGATGTCTGCCAGGTTTCTTCACTGTAATGTTACTATTTTCTTTTTATAATTTATGAACAAATTTCTTGTGGGAAAACATCTCAGAACTGTACAGATAGCTTGTTTCTCTTGAAACTTTCACTTGGTAATTTTTAGCATCCATAGGGGGCTGTTGCTGGAAGTGGTCATGACGCTGGTGTTGGTTTCATGCTGATTTTGTGTCCCCTAATTTCTTCTTTATCCATTAAATATAATTCTGTATGAAATTGATTTATTCAGCATTCATATTTATTAGTATAGGCTCATGGGTGTTCACTTTATTCTATGGGCTATAGTCCAATATCATTACTATTTATTTTATTGTTTAAATTACTCTGGTTTTGTTCTTTGGGAACTGTTTTCCTTGGCATCTGTGACCCTTTGTGTTGGGATCTGTGGACAGGTCAGGATGGCGCCTGGCATTTTGCCAGAGGGAGTGGTTTGTGAAATAACGCCAGCGAGCCATTAAGTGTGGAGATTCCTTATTGGTTGACTTCTGTATCTAGTTTATGTTAATTAAGATAAGCTGTGTGGAATGTATATATACCCCTCGTGTCCTACAATAAACGGCTCCCACTCCTGCTGTATCAATGTACACAAGTTGCTCGTCCCCCCACCCCCATTACTTTGCTGCCGCCGGACTGCAGCGGCACCTTTGATATGGCCTCTTCCTTTTTGAGCACTTTCCTACTTTCTGGCACCATGGATATTTCAGGCCTGTTGGGTGTTTTCCCTGATTTCGTCCTGGAATTGGCCATTTTAATTTGGAGGCCTTGTTAATTTTTTTAAAGATTCGTAACCAACTTGAATCAAATGTATGAAATATGATATGTCAAGAGCTATGTAATGTTTTGAACAACCAATAAAAAAATAAATAAAATAAAATATACTTTCATTAAAACCTAAAACAAACAAACAAAAACAGATATTTAGAAACCAAAATCTGGGTGTTGGGCTCACGTCCTTGTCTCAAGGCCCCCAGTCTCTGTGTCTTGGAAATGCCTGTGTGTGTACTACTCATGAGTACACGTGGACTACATGGACTTATTTCTTCATCTATTAAACACATTCATCTTAATGCCTCAGCCCAAGGTCCGTGGCTTAGTTGGTCATGTAATCTATTTTTATTGAAATCCATTAACAATGAATATTCCAGGGTTGTCAATTCCAAGCACTCTAAGCTCCAAGTGAAGAATGTGTATACTCTGCTCATAAACTGGCCATGAAACTAGTGCCATAGAGAGGGCATGACCTCTGGTTCCCCTTTTCTGCCGGGTGGACTACGAACATGGGCTAACAATTGCCTAGCCCTGTAGTTAACCAAGAAGCTGCACAGATTCAGGAAAATTGTGATTCTGTCCCCTTCTCCAAGTTTCTCTGCTTTCCTACCTACCCTGACTTCTCTGCCTTTCAGTCTTGTTCCTCTAAAGTCCTCCTCCACCCTGCAGCAGAGCAAGCCATCGGGAATGAAAATTGAGCTCCATTTCTCTTCCTCTCTAAGCATTTCAATGGCTTTTTATCTCCTAAAAAAATCAGTTGCAAGTATTCGATATGGCAAACATGGCCCTCCATGATCCGATTCTTCCTTCTTCATGAGTCTGATCTATTGTTATTTCCCATCCTCTCTTTTTTATGTTTTAATGTCACAAGACTGCTTGAGGTCATCTCTGCTCTCTTGGCAATGCCCTTCTTCTAGCACTTAGCTTTCCAGATACCATCTGACCAGATTCCAATTGGAGAACTCTTAATTGTTTCTTCTGAGTCTTGATAAACTTCAAGAGGCAGTCTGGAGTTTTGCATCTACCTTGTTATGTGCCTGGTACCTGGTACCTGGTTAATTTAGGCAATGCTTGTTGAGCTCGAGGAGTTGTCTGTTCCTTTTCGGATCACTTCCTCATTGCTTCTGATACTTAATATGTGAAGCATGGTAATTTGTTTTCTGATTCCATTCCTTATTTGAATTTGCTCTTGCTAAAGTCATAATTGTCAATTCCATAAATAACTTTTAATCCTTGTATAACTTGTGCTACTGGCTATGAAGGGTGATTCAGTGTGGATGCCATGATGAGGGGCATGTTGGTGACAGATGAGTGGCAGTGGCTTGGTTGAGAGAAGAGCCATACTCGGAGACAAGGATGGAGAGATATAAGGGTATCTCTTGCAAAAACTACTAGGCCACATTAAGGAGATCTAACCTCATGAAAACAGTGGAGAGCTGTGTAAGAGTTTGAAATAAGGAAAGCTGAGTTGTAGCAATGTAATTTAGAAACATGAATGAACTTGGCCAGGCTGAAGGGCAAGTGAAAATGAAATACAGCAAGACTGAAGCCAGGGAATTGAGTTTGTTGCATAATCCTTGAGGATATCATGGTTTATATAAACTTGGAAAGCAGAAACAGGGAGAGAAGTGGATGCACTCCATAGAGAGGATGCACAAGATGAGATGAACCCAAATGGGGGTGAGGGAGAGGAAGAAATCATAGATGTTCAGTTTCTGATTAAGTGATAAAGAAATTCCCTGAGGTTAGGCATGTAGGAGGAGGAGTGGCTTTGAGAGAAGAAAGTGAGTTTATTTTTAGAAGTGTTTTTGAGATGCTATGGGGCATCTCAGTGGAGCTTCCTATTGGCAGCCTCCTCTGTTTCTAACACTAGGAACAGTAAGTAGTCTGGAGATGCAGGGCGTGAACTGTGTTGGCGGAAAGTAAACCCATGGTAAGAGATCCCAGAGCATCTGTGGTGTGAACCTGCAGAGTGCTCCTTCCCTTCCCTTCCCCTTCCTCTCAGTGAGCAGGACCCTCCTCACACCCACCAGAAGGAAACCTTGCAACCATGCCCGACTTCACCCTCTCGGTCCCCATCCCCCTCACACTGGTCCCATTGCCTACTTAAGCCCTGCTATTTAAACTGTGTCTTCCCTGGACAGCCTTTTTATTATCATTGTTCTCTCTGATCTTTAGTCTGTCAGTTCGTCTCTCATGCATGTTGTATCCTCAGAATCTGTGCAACATTCATACTAAAAGCTTGATTAATCAGTTAATCAATTTTTGAAAAGTACAACATGCTAAAGAAATATAAATTAAACAAATCATCACTGAGATCAAATTGCATATTCTGTTTTATAATTTATAGGTGAAGCTAATTAAAAATATTGATATTTACCCTCTCTGTACTTGATGTCATCTCTCAGGAGTAGAGGAAAATGACCTCTCAGAGCAATCTTGGGGAAAAAAAAATTCTTATGATCTGAGAGTGTCATGAGGAAGCTGATCTGGATAAGAGGAAGGAGCTGTAGTCCTGAGGTGTGAGGAAGAAAGTCAGAGAGGACTTAGTGATCCGGGGTTTCACTCTGAATTTTTGACATGAGCCAAGAGGTTCTAAGCCACAAAATTACAATGGCCAGAAGCCAAAAAATTGTGTCCTCTGCAGTTGGTGCCCCCTGCAAGGCATAGGTTCTGTGCATACCAGCTTACTGCTTGCCAGCATCGTGAAGGCACAGAGTAGTCAGTCCGTTGACCAAAGCTAGAGCGGCAGATGCTTTAGAGAATGAATTTAGCAAAAGATGTAGATATTTTAAGATATTCAACATTATGTTCAGAGAAAACCAAAGAGGAAAAGGTCAACTCTCAAATGGTATACAATTTTTTTTTTGAGTTTGTTGCAAGGTGAGACCAAGACAAGAAATAAGGGCAAGGATAATATCAAAACTAATTTTTATCTAAAATAGTTGTTTTTTGAATAAAACCTTTTATCCAATTGAGTAGATGATGATTTTTTTCCTACTATTTCAAATTCTCCTTTCCTTTTGGAAATGCTCAGAGTTGTCTTCCACAGGATCAGATGGAGAGCATTGAAAAGCAGCAGGAGACTTAGTGGCAACTTGGCTCCTAAGTGCTGAGGATGCGGACCCCAGCAAGTGACCGTGGTGAGCAGTGACTTTGGCGTAACAAAACAGGATATTCATAAAAGAGGTCTTTGTTCACTGATCAGCATGCATTTACTGGAAAATAAAATATGCCTCAGACACTGCTGTTGATGGCGGAGTACAGCAGGGAACACAGGAAGGTCCACAAAATCTGACATTCTGGGAATAAACAGGTCAACAAATACACATGACAACATCAGGTAGTAAGAGGTATCATATGGGAAAATGGAGCTAGTTTTGGGAAATAAGGAGTAAAAGAGGAATTATTTTGGAAAAGAGTAGATATAATTCCCAATGGATTATCTAAGGCCATTTAAAATCCCTCAAGTATTTTATCTCTATTGCAGAGGGGAGATTATGTGCACTTTGACACTGTATAGTACACTGTGTCAAATGAGTCACCCTTTAATGTTCACTGTATGATTTGTATGATTGTTGGTGCCTGACTTTTTCTGGACCTTGTAGTTATACTACTTGACCTGAAACCATATAAAAGTATACAAACTTATGTTTTGTGTCCTAGAAAAACCCTCATAAAGAGTTTTGTACTGATATAAATTATTAGTAGGGATTCACTTCTATTCTCAGCAGGAAAGATGCTGCAATGCTCCAGAATTAAAATGCTGATGTGCTTTCAGAGGACCAAGGGCCTGAGGCAGGAGAGACTGTCTCCAAGGGGTCTTCTGCAGGATGAAAGGTGCAGAGCAGAGGCCTAAACTCAGTCTGCATGCTCAGCTTTTGCATCACATTACATGTACAATCATTTAGTATTTGAAGGAGGCCTTTTAGCTGCCCATTTCCCCTATGAAGAGTATGGTCCACAGAGTCTAGAGACTGGACTGCTCCACAAAACCTCATGTGAGCCCTATATGCAATCTAAAATGTTCTGATAGCCCCACAAAACCTCATGTGAGCCTTATATGCAATCTAAGATGTTCTGATAGCCCCATTAAAAAATAAAGAGAAATGGGTAAAAATATTTTAGTAACATTTTATTTAACTTGTAATATCCAAAATATTATCACTTCAACATGAAACCAATATAAAAATTGTCAGATTTTCTTTTATACTAAATTTTTGAAACCAGATGATTCTTTCCTAAGAAGTGAATCTATCAGGTTGAATCAGCTGCTGTTCAAGTGCTCAGCGGCCACGTGTGGCTAATGGCAACCCCACGGGACACTCAGATCTCAAAGTGACTTGATGTTTTGAATTAACTTCATTTTTTAAAAAATCTTATTTTCTGAACTTGTTTTAAGTCTCAGAGTTCTTTTGCATTTTTCCAAGCAGTGCTGTCAGAAGATGCAGTTCTGTGGATCATGCAGGAGAAAGAGAGGTACCCCTCCTCCTCACCCTGCTGCTTTTGTCTGAGGGAAGCCAGAAGCAGCTCAGACCTGTGAATAATCGAACTACAACAATATTGTTAATCAAAAGACTATGTTTTGCATATTGATACCATTCATGGGTGTCAGGAGCAGATATGCCCAGATTTACAATGGCACCTTAATTACAAAAGTCTGTTTGGTGCAAATTGCTGCAAAAGAAGTATCAAGAGTCCCCACTCTCTTAACCAAGAGGTGAAATTTTTTGAATAATAAGAGGCTACCTCCTGGAATCAAACCAAACCAAAACCAAAACAGAAATATGGAGATGGATAATGAAGTGTCAGGGGGTCATTACTTCACACCCCAGTGTGCCCAGAGACCCCTTCGAAATAATTGGCATTTCAAGACTCAGCAATAGCAATGCCTTGTTTCTGGGTCCCTTTATTTTAAATATCGAAAAGGATGCTCTGATTGGCCTAGCTTGAGAGTCTGCTGCAGGACCACTGGGCTCAGGCAGGGGTAGGGGAGATGTAGTGAGAACAGAGGGCTGGGGCCAGCCTGATGCACCAGAATCATCCTTGGAGAAGAGAGACTCACTGGTGTTAATGTTCTCCCCAAAGAGCCACAGGATCTGTCCCCATAACATAATGTTTATGTGGCTAAACCCATGCTTTAAATTTTATTTACCCTTCTATTCTCTTTGCTTCTTCATCTGCATTGCCAAGAGCATAAAAAATGATAGATTTTTTTTTCCATGTATTAAAGCCTCTTAGCATTGAATTACTACACTTAGTTCCTCTGAGAGGGTAGAGCTAGTTGTGTTTTAGAATAATAAGTGGGAACCTCATTTAAAAGTATAATTGAACTATAACAACATTATAAACCAGAGACCTGGTGAAACTATAAGAAAAAAAATCTCAGAATATATCAAGTGAAAAAATATGAAACAATAAAGATTAAGTATAATTAATTCTAAAAAAGATCCCATTTCTAAGTGGATTTTTCCATTTTACCCTGCAATTTTTTTTGTAGCAACCAGACAACTTGATATTACAGTTCTATTAATTTGAGTGTTTATATTTTGTTTTTCTACTCTGCTAGCATTTAAACTCTATGACAGTAGACCTGCTACCTATTGCCATATATCCTGACCCCAGAACAGTGTCTGGCCCATCGTCCACACTAGAGAAATGATTGTTGAAATCAATGAAAAAAAATTAAACTCTCTACCTTTTTGTTGTCGGAACTCACTACAAATGATGTGTAGAGATTTAGAGCTGAAAATGACCTTGGACATTATTTCAATTTTCTTGCTTTACAATGGTAATAATTGCGGTCCTTGTAAATGTACCCTTGACCTAGGAGACTGCAGGAAAAGATGTGTTGCAGGAAAAGAGGTTGGACGGAGAAGGACACCTGCAACTAATTTTTCAGAGTATGAATGCTCTATGCCAATGTCAAGTAGCTCACCGATCATCTGTTCATTGGTAGGAAAATTATATAACCACTGTTTCTCTGGCTTTAGTGTTCCACCAAGCCCAACCTGGCTCCCACACCCAGGGAGTACTGAATACTAACATGAATAAGCATATGAAATGTGAATATAACATGCTCGCTCAAAAAATAAAATTTGGAGCCTTGAAATGCATTTGACAGAGGCTTTAGGTTTATGTTAAAATATTAAATGTACAAATTGATATTTCGATGACTGGATTTTGTTTATGCCAATATTATGTGAAACCCAGAAGATCACGACGTGGCATCATGGGTCCCAAGATTAAATGGGTCACTTAACTGTATAAGAAGACACATGCACAGAGTCCAGGGACTACTGGGCCATGAGCATGTCTGAGGTGATCACGGCACTGTGTGCCCCATGTCCGTGCAGCAGTGAACACGGGCAGCCTCTCCTGCAGAACTGAACTGGTCAGTCAGGAGAAGTCAAGCCCTTCTCTGTGTTCAGACCACTCCCACTGAACTCTTCCACTGATTCCCAACTTTCAGGTCCTTTTTAATAACCCCTTGAAATCCTGTCACATTTGAAGGACATGCTGTGAAGTCAAAGGTCACTGAGAACAACAAAAAGAAGATACTTTTTAGGGGAAAGAAGTTCTGGCTTGAATTTACTGAACAATGCTGTCAACAGGCTCCTGGGGTTCTGCCGTGGAGGTCACGGCTGCCTTTGTTGACTCCAACTTCCGGTGAGATGGCAAATGAGCAAGTTGGGAAGTACCCATGTCCCACACCACCTGCAAGATTATCAGCATGCCACTAAGTGAACACTCCTAATAATAGCTCAGAGTCACAAAAGCGTGAACCATAGCAGGTGTGTGAAGAATGCTTTCAACTTTTGAAAGACTTATTTCGAGAAAGGTTACCAAAATATGAACCAGGTGTAATAGAAGGCCACCATTAATAGAGCGCTTGTTAATAGCACTGGGGAGGAGCGGGGATTTGACACTTATTTGGAAAACTCCTGTTAAATTTCTAGGATAAGTCACCTTTTCTTATCACTCCTGGCTTGGAGTATCAGCTTTGGTATATAATATTGTTTATGAATTAGTTTTTAGAATATGAGTCATTGGCTTTAATGGATGCTCCAGTATTTCTACACATACATATTTTCAAACGAAAATTAAGCAAATATAAACAATGAGCATTTTATAGTGAGGTTTTATGGACGATAGCAATAAAAACCTCAACAGGGCAACAATGTATCCTATTAAATTTTATGCATGTTGTCAGCATACCACATTCATATTTAAAGCCAAATGTGGATTCTACTTACTACATGTTGCATCTGCTTGTTTGTTAGTGATTTTCAGCTGATGACTGTTCTGGTGGTACCAAGTCCAAGCCGTGCTGCTCTTTTTGATCCTGCTAGAAGGGAGAGGTGAGCAGTGACATGGGTTGGGTCAAAGACAGCACAAGGAGCCAGTGGCACCTGTGTCTTTTTATGACCTCCCACAATGCAAAATACAAGTTGAGGGGCCAGCCTCTGCAACTGCTAGCAGCACGGCCGCTGAATGTCAGATGCTTCATGTCCCTCTAACACCAGGGAGGATCTTGTTAACAGTGTAAATGTTCCAAGAGCCGTGAAATAAGTATGCCAGGCACTGGTTTTGCAGATATTTCTTGGTTTCAGCTGATGAATATTTAATCCTACTGAGTACTTGGAGAAAATGTAAAAGCTTTGCTAAAAAAAATCCAATTTTAACAATTAGGACTTCTAGTACATTCTTGTTCTAAAAGTCTTTGAATTTATCATATTAAATGGCTAGGGAGGGGAAATAGGTTTTAAGTCTGTTACAGGAAATTACTTGGGATTTTTTTTTCTTTTTTTCCTTTTGGAGGGTGGTGAACAATAAGTATAATGGCTCTTTATCTCTCTGTGGGAAAAAGATCCTCATGATCTGCTACTGGCAAATGGTAGAAAGTGCTCTAATGTTCTTATTATGTTTCAGGCTCTGGTAGTGATGGTAATGGACTTTGTTATCAACAGAATAAATGACATCTCTCGTAATAATCATGTTTCTTTTTCTTACTCATAAGAATCTTACAAATCTACTAGTGAGAACTAACAAAATGATGGGCACGTAATTATAAAGACATTTAGGAAAGTGGAAGGGGGAGAAAGTGCTTCATTTTCTCTCCAAAATATCCCTGAGCGTGTACCCAATTCATCCAATGTGAACATGTGCAGAAGGAGCTCCTCTTTTCTGTTCTGGCTCTCATTCCTCTTCACTCTGACCTGTACTTGTTATGATCATTTCCAAGTTTTCTGTCCTTTTTAGTGGTACTGGGGACAATCAGAGATTTTTTGTTTTAGTCTTTGATAGTGCTGGGGCTCGAGCCCAAGGGCTTATATATGCTAGTCAAGTGTTCAACCCACATGACTAGCCCTCATTCTCATTTAAAGAATAAAGAAAATTAAGCATAAAACAAATGTTTTGCAATGTGAAAGATTAAAAGAAAAATTTCAGGGACTGACAACATTGCTCTCCTGATACTTATCTGTCGCGTGAGAAAGCACTGTGTTTCGTTGGGCATCTTTTCTCTTTGGCAGGATGGCTGAAGAACTAGTGAGTGGATGAGAAGGCAGAGGGAGCTGAGGAGCCCCTGAGGGCACTGCTGGACAGAACTGGGCCCTTTTACAATCTTTCCAATTTCTACACTTGAATTTCAACGAGTTCTAGGTCTTTTCTCAATATCACCAGAGAAGGAAGAATGTGCTAGAAGTTTCAGATGTGAGGAATGGTAAAATTTCTCTGGCTTCCATCTTCACATGCTGCTATTACTATTTTATGTTGCATCAAACATTTTTTTCTTCTCATTCAATAGATCTTTTCCCAGAAAAATTAATCACTGTGGCTCAGACTTTGGGCAAGATCTGCCAAAAGCCAGTGAGGTCCCCAAGGGAATTCATCCAAAATAAAGGTTGTTTCATAGCTGAAGAACAAAAAGAGTGAATAACACCAAGAAAAAAAATGTTTCATGTTCTCAGCTTTGTTTGCATCAGCATCATTCCTACATGCTAGAACAAAACCGCAAATAAGCTACTTTTTTTATTGTTTCAGGCCACACAAACTTCCATAGCTTGATGCAAATCAAAATTTACATAATCGTGTGAGTGAAGCTAATAAAATCAGTAATTTAAGAAGGTCCTTTCTCAGGGCT
Source organism: Urocitellus parryii (assembly GCF_045843805.1). NCBI lineage: Eukaryota > Metazoa > Chordata > Mammalia > Rodentia > Sciuridae > Urocitellus > Urocitellus parryii. The sequence goes on along the minus strand of NC_135532.1, from coordinate 115,998,570 downwards.
GTTTTTGCTAAACTAATTGTCTGTTGGTATTCATTGAAATAATTTCACCACTTGTTGAACCAATTTCTATGAAAAGAGAACAAAGAGGAAAAGAAAAGGTGCTGACAATTGGCAGTAACAGAAGATGTCTCAAACCAGCTGAAACAAAAAGATCATCCTATTGATAGACAATATCCTTTTGTGATAAAACACATACACAAAAAACCTAAGTAAAAGGATATTATAACACACTTTCAAGATAAAACATACACACACAAAATAACCAAATAGAAAGGAACTTCCTCAATACAAAAACAAAAGGGCATTAAAAAATATTTCAGTTAGCATCCATGAAATACCAAAAACTCTTCCACTTAGATCTGGGGCAAAACAAGAAGGCTCACATTTGCCATGGCTATTCAACCCTGTCCTAGATGTCCTTGCCAGAGCAATTAGGCAAGAAAAAGAAATACAAGACCTCTAAGTTCGAAAGGAAGAAGTAAACTTATCTCTGTTCATAGATTCTGTGATTCTAAATGTGGTACATCCCAAAGAATCCACAAAACAAATTAACAAATAAATAACAACAACAAACAATTAAAGCTACTAATTCCACAACACTGTAATGCATATGATAAGAATAGAGAACTCAGTTGTCTTTCTATATACCAGCAAGAAATAACTCAAAAGGAATTTAAGAAAACAATTTGATTTCTAATAGCATCAAAAGAATAAAATACCTAATAATAAATTTAATCAAGAATGTTGTCTTTGTCCATTTATACTAGTATAACAAAGTACCATACACTGGGTATCTAATAAACAAAAGAAATTCATTTATTACTTTTCTGAAAGCTGGGATTCTAAAATTTTGGGTTCCATACAAAAAAAAAAAAACTTTTCATTTCTACTCTCATACTCAACACAGAAAACTTCTGTGATCAGGTAAGTGTGGGTGTGTGTGGGGGGGAGAGTAGGAAGGAGTGTTGAAAAACAAGGTTCTCTCCACATCCTTTAGTTTCCCCTCTCTTTCCCTCTTGCTTAGGACAGGGGTTTTGCTTTCCCAGGGTTGTCTTTGCAGAAGGAGAGCCAGGTAACTGAAGGGCGGATAGTTAGTGTTTCCTCTGCCTGATTAAGGACAGGCTGAGACCCCAGAAATTGCACTTGTCTCTTAAGCAGTCCCCTACCACACTCCGCCCACCTCTTCTGTGATTCTGTTTCCTTTTTCACTGTAATGTAGGATGGACAGGGCAGCAGAGTCATTGGGTTTCTCCACTGGATGGACTTAGGCTGTCTAGCCCTCCTTCATCTGGATGTCTCATACTAAAAAGATTGGAATGGTTCCAGCTAAAGTTGTCTTTCAGAGGCATACATCCCCTCTGGTGCATATCTAGCCTCCAGTTAATGGGCGTCCATGGCAAAGCTGTATTTTATTTTATTGAGGAATTTTTGTAGTAAGAAATGATTGAGACTTTAGACTCTAATGAGCTGTTACTGGGCTTTGTGTGCTGCGGAAAGTGACTTTATATTTTTAAATATGGGTGCTGAATGCCATACAAAACCATGAAAAATACTCTTATTGTTTCTCCTTTTTCTTCAACATTTAACATCATGTTTACTGTCATCATCTTGACTAAATCGAGCGTAAAAATGGGAAGATATTTGTATTTTAAAATTTCTTTGTTAGGCCTGAAGCTAATTAATCATAAAATAAGAATGGCTGAGCAATTGAAACCACTGGCTGACCAACATTTTCCAAGGTCTTAAATATATTTTTTAAAAAATCACAACTATACAAAATTATTGCAGGCGTGTTATATGGGGCAGAAGAACATGATTAGATTACAAAGGAGTAAGCAATGAAGAGCATGTGTCAGAATTTCCTAAGTATGTTAGTGTACAGGGGCCACTGCAATTGGAGTATCCCTCGCCCCAGCTTCTGTCATGGACTGGCCACCAACAGGTGAGGTCAGGCACTGCACAGCTAGGTAGGGCTACAGCTCGTGGGGCGGAGGGCTCCTTCTGTGGGCTTCACCTCACCCTCTGTGATCTTCTAATAAACAGACCAACGTTACAAAAAAAAAAAAAAAGGATTATTAGCATGACAATGTGAAATACTCCTCTCTGTGCAGAGAAAGCCAATTTTCATTTTAGTAAATTTAAAATGAGCCTTGGGAGAGAAGGTTCACCTGCCAGTCTTTCTAGGTGCCCACAGATGGTCAGAGATCTTGTTAGAGTGTTTCTTCCGAGTCAGTGGCTGCAGGTGGAGCCCGAAATCCCCATTCATCAGCACTGCATGAGCACTTCAGGTATCTGAAATCAGGACATGTATGCTCCTATCTGATTGGTGACGGTTCAGCTTGGCTGAATTGCCTAACCCATGCTTACTGGTCCTGCAGATTGTGGGAAATGATATACAGCAGTGGTTCTCAACCAGGACTGAGCTCGGCCCTTTGAGGGAGATGTGGCAATATTTAAAGATGATTTCTGTTGTCACAACTCAGGGTGGGGTGGCAGGGAGGTCTGCTACGGGCACCTCGTGGGTGGAGATCGGCATGTTGCTAAACGCCCCACAGTGCATGGAGAATCTGCTCCTTGACAAAGACCTATCCACCCTGACCCCAGGATGGCCCCATCGGGAAGGACAGGGGATGTTAGAGGCACTGGGGCTGCACAGGCACTGGAAGGCAAAGGGGAACCCAGAAGAAATGCCCAGGCATGTGTGGAGAGAGGGACAGCAAGCCACTTCGGGGTGGGGGGGGTGCGGGGGCTCACTGACGCCAGCGTCATTAACAACAGGCTCTCAAAGGGTTTGGGACTTTTCTTCAACATCCATAGAAAATTTTTATGCTTTGGTAGAAATAATGCAATACTGTGAGAGAGCTACTGTTCAGCCCCCAACATGAATGACATCTCCGGTGACAAGTGCGCGAGGCACCGTTTGTGCCACTGCACAGTGGAGCCTGCCCGGCCCCCTGCCCGGCCCCCTGCCCGGCCCCCTGCCCGGCCCCCTGCCCGGCCCCCTGCCCGGCCCCCTGCCCGGCCCCCTGCCCGGCCCCCTGCCCGGCCCCCTGCCCGGCCCCCTGCCCGGCCCCCTGCCCGGCCCCCTGCCCGGCCCCCTGCCCGGCCCCCTGCCCTGGCCGGGTCCACCACCTCTTTGCCCTCTGGGCGCTGGGAGCTGTGCTGAAGCGTATCATGCTTCTGCACCGGAATGAGCTTTACCTGTGTATTCAGCCCACGTCTGCCCAGCATCTTGGAGAGCCTGGCAGGGCGAGCGCCCAAGCGGGCGAAGTAAGGAAGCAGGGGCCCTGACTTCCAGGGCTTCTGGTCTCTGCGGAGAGACATAACAGCCACAGGGTAACAGTGCCAAGGAGAAACAGGAGTCTAAGGCTCTCGGGATTGGAGAGGGTCCCCTGGAAGCCTGCTCATTTCCCCTGCTGTGGTCCAAGCCACCCTCAGCTCTCAGCCCTTAACTGGTCCCTCCACTTCTGTCCCTGCCTGTCCCTAGTCCATGCTCAACAGAGCAGCCAGAAAGGCCCATTCAAAACTAAGAGCCCACCTTTAATCCCAGCTCTTCTGGAGGCTAAGGCAGGAAGATCACAAGTGAGAGACCAGCAATTTAGCGAGACCTGGTCTCAGAATAAAACACAAAGGGGCTAGAGATGCAGCTCCTGGGTACAGTATCCCTGGGCGTAATCCCCAAAGTGTGGCAGAGCTTGTCCCCCCTTTGCTCACGCCCTGGCCCCCAGGGGCTCCCCTTCACTAAGTGAAGACCAGAGTTCCTACTGCTCTTCCTAATTGCTGCCCCTGCCCTGAGTGGCCTCTTTGTCCCCCTCTTTCTGCTCTCCCTCCCGCTCAGTCTGCTGATGCCCCTTGCTGGAGACCACTTGCCCCTTCTTGTGCTGCCGGGTGAGGATTCTCCTTGAGGATCTGGCCCTTTCCTCTGTTGGCATCTCTCAACCCAGCACAACCTTCTTACTTCTACATCTGGGTCCTTGACAGCGTCGGGAGGCCTAGCCCGACCTGACACTTGAGCTTCCCTTTCACACCCACGCACTCCCTGACTTCCACACATAGTGGTTTTACCTTTCTGTCCTGCATTTCACATTATCTGCCATTCTTGTTGTTCACCTCTGATTCTGGAAGATCATGGACCAGTTTTTATTCTTTGAACAAATGTGCACAGGGGCCTTGTACCTGTTAAATAGGCAATGAATATTTGAGAAAGGAATGACCGAATCTTGTTATCACTACAGTAATACCTTAGTTTTTACTAATTCAGAATTTGCGATAATTCTTCCTGGATTCGTTTTCTATTTTGATGTTGTGGTTCCTTTGTAGCCAAGACTTTTTTTTTTAAAGTTGTAGTGGCAGAAAATAAAGGCAAATCTCTTTAAGAAAAATGTTTTCTAGCAATTTTTACTGAACTTGTATCTAGACAATAAATGAAAGGTGGATTTATGGATACAAATTTTTGTTTAAGATTTTGACAGTTACTTGGTATAATTTTATGCTGCAAAATTGCATTTTCTTTACATTGGTACTTTCTTCAGATTTGAACTAATTTGGCACTGGCCTTCACAGATAATTGCTCTGCGTTAAAGAGAAATCAAAATGATATGAAAATAAATCACATGCAGATCTACAATGGAGGGCTTCAAGGAAGCAGCCTTCAGCTTCAGGGACCTGTGACATTCTCTGGGTCTTTAGTGTTTTCCCCGATGGATGGCACTAGTAGGAGTCTTTCGCCTCCCTAATGACTCCAGCATGCCCTGTTGGAAAAGCCCATTAATTACTGGAGGCAACTAGAGTCCCCGTTATTTCACTGCAATATTTCAGCCACCTTCAAAAAGGGAATTGGAAACAGGCTCATAACAAAGCCCTGTGACAATGAATAGTTTTTGCAAAACCTAGAAGCCTTAATTAAAACCATGAGTCTTCAGTAGTGAAGAAATGAGGTCCTCTCCCCAATTAAGTCCATGTGTGACCTTCACTGGGCATTCAGGGAGGCAAGTTTGTAAATGGATGTGAACTGTGCACCCTGAGGTGTGAGGGTCTATCTGGAACTCTTCTCGCCTTGGGCGGTTCCCCATTGCATGAGATTCATCAAGGACTGGACAGGAGCAGGGTCTCTGACCATAGACATCTGATCCCTGGCTCATTACCATGCAATCAGCACTTGTTTCCAAGAGAACTCCAGCTTTTTCTCAGTGCACTTGAAGTTAACATTGCTAAGGAACAAGACACGATGACAATAAAGATGTAGCTGCAATTTTAAAGACCCAGGGCTCTTCCCACTCCTCCTGGGGGAATTACCTAACTGCTAATATGCTATGCAGAGAAGCTTCCCAAACTGCCTGCTGCCTAATTAACTTTATTAAAAATACACATCAAATTGGCTCTGAGTGGTGGGTTTGTTATGCGGAAAATGGTGTAAACACAAGACCATTGAATGAGAACAAGCAAACAAAGGCTCACTGATCATTGATTTGTGAAAAATAACCTCAAGAGCATGCCAGAATGTTGGTCTTCTCAAATTTGCAAGCAGGTGGGAGGTTTGAATTGGTGTGTTTTATGAGCTTTGGTTTGAAATGAAGAGGGTGTGAGCTCCTTCTACCCCCTATTATTTTATGTTCATTTTAATTTTCAGTTCTCAAAGATATTCCAAAGTGAGATGCTAGTTTTTTTCTCCCCCATCCTTTTTCAAAGTTTCATCAATTAGCGTTTGACATGTGTATGAAATGATAAGCATTAACTAGCTTAATAAGGAAGCAGGAAAGCAATTTGCCTTTCACAGCCATATGTTTGAAAATTAATCAGTACTTATAAGTCCTTCCCAGCCTCCTTCTTTCCCCTACCAAGTGAGCTTATGTTTTCAAGTTTGAGATTTGGGGAGTAATTGCAGCATAAATTGAAAATGGCGAATATGGCCATGGTCAAGTGCATTCTCTTCAGCATTGAGCCATGTTTCCATCACTGTTAATTAAATTAACTCAGTCTAGGTCGGGTAAAAACTAATGTATGCAAAATTGCTCTGGGTCTTTAAGACACCGCAAGTTGGCGAGACCCTGTATGGAAAAAGTATGCTCTCTGGAGAAACAACAGATCGAATCCTGATTGTGTCAGAATTGGTCTATTGTGGCCCTTCATAAATGATGTGCCTTCTCTGCCTCAGTCTCTCCACCACAGCATGGGTGGACATACCAGTGCATTGGCCATGAATTATAAGTTCCATGGAGCATCTTTGCATGGACTCCATTGGGTTGGCCATTGACCTGTTCTTCTTTCCCAAACCTACTGTGTTCTCCTGAGGATCAACACTGACCTTCTGATGTAGAGACCAAGGACAGATGATAGTCACTTTCTGGTGTAATTGTCAGATGAAGAGTATACATCTGGTGTCCAATAATTCTGCTGAAATATGGATTTTTTTAAATGCACTTACATTTTGGGAACTTTATTGTATTTATTTTTATCTGTGGGATTACTTGTGCATAAATCTGAGTTCAATTAAGGGAAGATTCAAGGAACTACCAGAATATTTCTAGGTTGAAGATATTCAAAGCTCTAAGTTGAAAGAAAGAATAGAATAATTTTCTTCTCTTAGATATCGGTGTGATGAGAGAGGTGGTTGGATATTTTAATATGAAAGGGCTTGCATAAACGTATATAGAGAGAAAACGTTATAGACATGACACAGTGTATACGTTCTAGTTTATTTATGAAATGTTAGCTCTCCTTCATCTCAGAAAGAATGAATCCTCTCAACTAGGAATAAGCACAAAATCCAAACAACCACCAGTATTGCTTTGTTAATGTCACACATCTCCCATGCTTGCACGTTCAAATGTCCTTTGTGTGACCCCAAACAAAGAAAAACAAAAGTCAAACCCCCAAGTGCTTGGTACCACTGTTGTCAACTTGACAAAAAACCAAATTGAATCCATAGCTCCCCATGTTTAGAAGAGACAGAGGTCATGAATGTTGCCCTGTTTCCAAAGCAGGGAAAACTCTCTAGTTCAGTGATTAGGAAATGGTTCGGAGGGTAGAATGACAGATTTCAAATGACAAAGACTGAAATCTCTTGTTCCTATCCATATCCCTTTGATTTCTTTCTTCTGTTTAATTGCTCTGGCCAGTGTTTCAAGAACTATTTTAAATAGAAGTGGTGTGCCACAGTCTAGCTGCAGCAAAATAACCCGGTGGGTGATGAACAACTTGTGTAGATTGATACAGCAGGAGTGGGAGCCGTTTATTGTAGGACAGGAGCGGTATATATACATTCCACACAGCTTATCTTAATTAACATAAACTAGATACAGCAGTCAACCAATAAGGAATCTCCACACTTAATGGCTCGCTGGCATTACTTCACAAACCACTCCCTCTGGCAAAATGCCAGGCGCCATCTTGACTTGTTTACAGACTCTAACAGTGGTGAAAGAGGGCATCCCTGTCTTGTTCCATCCAGTTTTTTAGAGGGAATGCTTTCAGTTTTTCTCCATTTAGAATGATGTTGGCCTGGGGCTTAGCATAGATAGCCTTTACAATGTAGACGTATGTCCCTGATATCCCTAGTTTTTCTAGTGTTTTGAACATGAAGTGATGCTGTATTCTATCAAATGCTTTCTCTGAGTCTATTGAGATGATCATATAATTTTTGTCTTTGAGTCTATTGATGTGATGAATTACATTTATTGATTTCCTTATGTTGAACCAACCTTGCATCCCTGGGATGAAGCCTACTTGATCATGGTGCACTATCTTTTTGATATGTTTTTGTATTCGATTTGCCAGAATTTGGTTGACAATTTTTGAAGAAGAACTCAAATTATCACTATTTGCAGATGATATGATTCTATACCGAGAAGACCCAAAACATTCCACCAGAAATCTCCTAGAATTAATAAATTAATTCAGCAAAGTAGGTGGATATAAAATCAACAACCATAAATCAAAGGAATTTTTGTACATTAGTGACAAATCATCTGAAAGAGAAACAAGGAAAAACACCCCATTTACAATATCCTCAATCAATCAATAAATAAAATACTTGGGAATAAACTCAACCAAAAAGGTGAAAGACCTCTACAATGAAAAGTACAGCATGCTAAAGAAAGAAATTAAAGAAGACCTTAGAAGATGGAAAGATCTACCTTGTTCTTGGATAGGCAGAATTAATATTATCAAAATGACCATACTACTAAAAGCACTATACAGATTCAATGAAATCCCAATCAAAATCCCAATGACATTCCTCATAGAAATAGAAAAAGCAATCATGAAATTCATCTGGGAAAAAAAAAGAGACCCAGAATAGCCAAAGCAATCCTTAGCAAGAAGAATGAAGCTGGCGGCATTACTATTCTAGACCTTAAACTATTCTACAGAGCAACAAAAACAGCATGGTATTGGCACCAAAATAGACCTGTAGATCAATGGTACAAAATAGAAGACACAGAGACTACACATTGTTACAGTTATCTTATATTAGACAAAGGTGCAAAAAATGTGCATTGTAGAAAAGATAGCCTCTTCAACAAATGGTGCTGGGAAAACTGGAAATTCACACGTAACAAAATGAAATTAAAACTCTTATCTCTCACCATGCACAAAACTCAACTCAAAGTAGATCAAGGACCTAGGAATTAAATCAGAGACCTTGCACCTAATAGAAGAAAAAGTAGGCCCAAATCTCCATCATGTTGGATTAGGCCCCAATTTTCTTAATAAGACTCCTATATCACAAGAATAAAAGCCAAGAATCAATAAATGGGATGCATTCAAGCTAAAAAAGCTTCTTCTCAACAAAAGAAACAATCAGTAAGGTGAAGAGAGCCTATAGAATAGGAGCAAATCTTTACCACAAGCACAACAGATAGAGCACTAATCTCTAGGGTATATAAAGCACTCAAAAACATTAACACCAAAAACCCACAAATAACCCAATCAATAAATGGGTCAAGGAACTGAACAGACACTTCTCAGAAGAGGATATAAAATCAATCAACAAACATGAAAAAATGTTCAACATCTCTAGCAATTAGAGAAATGCAAATCAAAACTATTCCAAGTTTTCATCTGACCCCCAGTCAGTCAGAATGGCAGCTATCAAGAATTCAAACAGCGATAAGTATTCGTGAGGATGTGGGCGAAAAGACACACTCATACATTGCTGGTGGGACTGCAAATTGGTGCAGCCAATATGAAAAGCAGTATGGAGATTCCTCGGAAAACTTGGAAAGGAACCACCATTTGACCCAAATATCCCACTCCTCGGTTTATACCCAAAGGACATAAAAACAGCATACTACAGGGACACAGCCACATCAATGTTTATAGCAGCACAATTCACAATAGCTAAATTGTGGAACCAACCTAGATGCCCTTCAGTACATGAATGGATAGGGAAACTGTGGTATATATACACAATGGAATTACTCAGCATTAAAAGAGAAGAAAATCATGGCATTTGCAGGTAAATGGATAGAGTTGGAGAATATAATTGTAAGCGAAGTTAGCCAATCCCCAAAAACCAAAGGCAAAGTGTTTTCTTTGATACAAGGATGCTGACTTCTAATGATGATGGGAGGGGGGAGCATGGGAGGAATGGAGGAACTTTAGATAGGACAAAGGGGAGGGACAGGAAGGGAGGAGGCAAGGGAGTAAGAATGATGGTGGAATGAGATGGCCATCATGACCCTAAGTACATGTATGAAGACATGAATGGTATGAAAATACTTTGTGTACAATCAGTAACTTGAAATATTGTGCTCTATATGTGTAATATAAAATGAATTGCATTCTGCCATCATGTGTAACAAATTAGAATAAATAAATAATTTAATTTCAAAGAAAAGACTGAAGTTACTGTCATGCTGTGATGTTCCTGAAGCTTCAGAGGCTCCCACCTTCCTTAATAAAAACAGAGGACAGTTATTTTTTCTTAAAAATAAGAAAATAAATAAGTATGTGAAATAAGTCCAGTACACTTTTGTTTTGAAGAATATCATTGCTATTCTTATAAGATACATTTCTCTTGATTTGACTAATAAAAACCCCCAGGTTCAGAAAGTTTTATGCTGGAGGATAAAGGGTGCTAATTGTTAGAAATAGGGCTGAACCCTTGTTTCAGAACCGGTGCTTGTTTTATCCCAACGTGGACCACTTCCAATAACTGCCTTGGCCACTGCATAGGGTCATTGTCAACATCAAATTTTAAAGTGAGTCCGAGAGCATTCTACAAATCTGTGAGATTCTGCGTACACATGTTACTGACGCATGTGGTCTCTCTGTAGGAGAGATTTCCTGAGCAAGTGAGACAAGTGTACACAATGTGAAAAATGAGAAGAACTTGACTTTTAGGATCAATCAGGGCGGGAGGACAGGGTTTAAAGGATGATGCTTCTGGGATGTTATTTTGCACTTTCTACCCAGTGGAAACAGAGCCGTGGTTTTGGCATTTCCCCCATTCACGGTGCACTTAGTTATAGCTGACTCCTCTTCACAAACTGAATCCCAGCCCCACTTTCTCAGACAGCCTTCCTTGAAAACCCTACTTAATATCTTAATTCCCTTCCAGATCTGAAGCTGGATGGGACTAAGTCTTTGATGTGTAGCTTACATGGGATGAGTCTACATGCAACCATACAGAAGTAGGTGCAAATTGTATTGGATTTGGAATCCTGACACATTATTCACTTTTCCTTGGCTGACCATTCCTTCTCCTGCGGATCTGGATATTCTGCCTCGACTTTACACCTTAAAATTTGGTGGAAACTGCTACTGTATGGCATTCTTCAAACAGACTTTTCCTGTCTTTTTTAGTCAAGGTCTTGTTTGGAACTGTGACTGTGACGGGTGCTCAGCAGCACCAGTGCCTTTGACTGTCTTTCTCTGTGTCTCACATCTGTCGAGATTCAGAATCTCACCTGCTTCCTTCCACCAGAATACTATGTCCACGTCACCTTTTAAAAACACAAAGTATGGGCTGGGGATGTGGCTCAAGCGGTAGTGTGCTCGCCTGGCATGTGCGGGGCGCTGGGTTCAATCCTCAGCATCACATAAAAATAAAATAAAGATGTTGCGTCCACCGAAAACTAAAAAATAAATATTAAAAAATTCTCTCAAAAAAAATACAAGGTAGCAAGGTGGTCTTTGGTAAGGATAATACTGTGTTGAAAATTTATTTAATAGAGTGAGGAATGTGTGGTTTCTGGATGGTGACCCTATTGAAAGAATTGCTAAAATGCAATTCCCCAGAAGGACGGAGAGACAGGAAGGAAGCTTGCTGAGTGGCATGTAGGTCAGTGTTCATTCTCCAGGTCTCCCCTGCAGCATGATTTCAGGATTTAGAGAATTATCAAATAATCTTTGGAGTGAACCCCTTTTACCTTTTTTTCCTTTAGGTGCTACAATTATTTGTCTAAAATAACTCCTTGGAAGGATTAGTTCAACAGCAAATTGTATTTCAATTTCCAGTGGTTTCTAATTTAAAATTTTATATAAAATTTTCTACATGTCCAAGAAATGTATGTTTTTTACTTTTGATAAGCAAAACTCGGAAATTTATAATTCTACTTTCACTGCAGATTTGCATTATTGGTCTGTGCCTAGTTGCTTTTTATTTATTCAATATCAAATAAGCATACAAGAATCCATCACCTAATTCAAAAGTTAGAATATTGATAATTAAAAAACACCCATAGTCTTCCTCTAGACTGTCCTAAATGATCTCAAACCTTCTCGTATCATTATTTACCTGTTACCAGCTCTACCTGCTGCTCTTTCCTGCCCAGAAGGTCATCTCACGGTAACCCTCCATCTCAGCATTGCCCTCAGCCCACAAGCTGTCTTGTGAAGGAATGATATGCTGAGCTCCCTGGGTTGTAAACATCAGAAACTTATTCTAGTTAATTAGAATTAACTAGAGTTAATATGATTTAATAGGATTTACTATGATAATATGGAATTAAATAACTGATTCTAGTTAATTAGAAAAAAATTTATGGTTCCAATTATGAGAGAGCTTAAATGATAGAAGGACAGGTCAGGGACCAAGTTCACAAGACAAGAACTAGAGAGTCACATAAACACATTGGCTTTTTGCAGCAGACCTGGGGAGGGCTCCATGCAACTCTATTGCACGTAAGTGTGCTATTGGACTGGCTGGGGCCACATGCCACCTCAAGGCCCAGGAGGACAGCAAGTCCTTCCAGACTGCATCTGATGAGAGAACAGGTCTCCCGAAGAAGGAGAATGAAGATTGAGGCCAAAGGCAGCCCGATTTCACAAGAGAAATACTTTCTCCACTCCAGAGAAAGTATTGCAGGAGCCATCTTAGCACAAGTTTGTAACCTCCAGCGGAATTTCACATAACAGCGGTTGATCAATAGCTCAAGTCCCTTTATTACAATCCTATTAATGTTTAAGTAGTGTTAGTTGTAACACAAAAAAATCACAGTTCCACAGAACTTGACTCAGTGTGGCTGCATAAGCAGAAGTGACTCACCACACGGGTCACACTTTGTTCTTTTTAGTTACTACAAGAGGAGCTCACAGTTCACTTCTTTTGCTCATTGAATTTATAACTTCTGTAATTATTCTTTGCTGTAGTGTCAACATCCTCAAATGGTTTTCCAAAAGATAACAGGATAGCATGGGTTTCAAGTCACACAGATTTGGCTCTAAGCCCCCATAATATGTAGCAAATATGTATCCTGAGAGAAATTTCTCTGAGTCTTGGTGTCTTAGTTCATCTTTCACTGCTGTAACAGAATACCACAGACAGGGTAAGCTATAAGCCTTAGAAGTTTATTTGGCTCATGGTTCTGGAGGCTGGGAAGTCCAAGGCCATGTCACCACTGTTTGGCAAGGACCCCCGAGTTACTACGTGATGTGGCAGAGGACCCAGGAGCAGGCAGAAGACACACAGAGCACCTGGGACTCCACAAACCTACTGTTGCAGTCTCTCACTGTTCTCCGAGAGCAGCATGGATCCGTTCATTAGACCAGGGCCCTCAGAGCCTCCCTACTCTCAAGGTCCCACCTCTGAATGTCACGATGGCAATTAAATTCAGCAAGGTTTCTGGAGGAGGCACGCAGACCACCATGCTTGGTTTCTGTGTCTATCAAACAGGGATGACGCACCTCTGTCCTTGGGCTGTTCCCACTGTTGACGGAGGCTGAGCAGCCACGTGCTGAGCAGAGGCCAGGCGCAGAGGAAGAGGGACGGGAGGTTGTTCACTGCCACTTGAACAATGATGGGGGTAACTTTGTGACTGCAAAATTCTCATAGCAAACCTACAATGTGTTCTGCCGATCTAGGGGGAGGGAGTTTATTTGGGGGACAGACATTCCCTTTATTCAGCATCATCCATTTTTGTCAACAGTATAAACCATACACCTAGCTTTGGGGAGCCGTCTTTCATTCAGACTGAATGTCACCGTTTTGCTGAACATGGAGAAGGGTCTTCTCACACGACAGTGTCCTTGCACAAGGGGTGGGGCTGTGTGCGTCCATGTGAGTGTGGCTGTGGAAATGTTTCTAGCTGTGTGTGAGTAGCACCAACTGCTCAAAGAACAACTGTGTTTAGGAGGACCCTACGTGATCTGCACAACCAACCCCCGCAGAGGTCAGCACCAGAAGCCCCATGAGTGTTTTAATCGACATGCAGTCTTGCTTCCCCCTCACTTATGGAATCTTTTTTCTTGACCTTGGTTTTCTAAATCTTTCAAACTTGCACAAATTGTTTCTTGTAATATAAGAATTATATACATGCTCATATGTAATTATATAGAGTAGCAGTTTTTTGTTTGTTACTGGGGACTGAACCCTGGGGTGCTCCACCACTGAGCTACATCCCCAGTCTTTTTAATTTCTATTTTGAGACAGGGTCTCACTAAGATGCCTAGGCTGCCCTCTAAAGTGTGATCCTCCTGCTTCAGCCTCCAGAGTCACTGGGATTTCAAGTATAGACTACCAAGCCTGGCTTTCAGAGTAGCTTTAAGTCTGCAGAAAGGCAGTGAATGCAGACGGAGGTTTGTGTACCATGAATCCCCTTCTCTAGCTAAGCCACTACTATTCTTTTAATTGAGTTATTATTGTGTAGATCAGGGGCAGTGCAAAGCAGTTGCAGAGTGTGGAGTCCAGACCCACACTGCCTGCACGTGAGTCCTGACCCCACCACTTTGGGAAGTCACTTGAACTCCAAGTAGCTCATTTTCCCCATCTATAAGTTGATCATTATAGCACCTTTCTCATGGGGTTGTTTTTAGAATTAGATGAGTCTGAATATGAAAAGTACTTAGAACAATGCCTGTCATTGAACCGGTGATATGTAATTATTTCTATTATTATTATCATGTCACTTATTAAAGTGGGTACATTGGGTTCTACCTTATAGGGCTTTTTGGGGTTTGGGATCATGGCTCACACCACATTGTCATCATCCTGGAACTGCTTCCTTGAGGGAATCACTCACATCTTCACATCGTGTCTCCACGTCTGGGTCTTCTGGTCCCTGGGTTAGCCCTTGTCATCCACGTGTTGTTGTTCCCAAGGGAATGCGCACTGGGGTGGAAGCCCCTGTTCAGTTCCTTCCCGTTCCCACCTGCTTCTCTCAGTCATTTTGCAGTTTGGGACTTGGCAGAGGAGCACTGAATGCTGCCAGGTGACATGGAGGTGCTTTGGGATGAGTGGCCAGCTCGGGTTTGATTAAAAGGGTCTCCTGGCACCGTGATGGCCAAGACGATGTGCCAACAGGACCTAACACTTAAAAGGCGGTTGTTTCAGGGTCAATGTGGCTGCTGACTCCACGGAGGAGTTTATAAAATCATCTCTTGAAAGTTCACACCTCAAACTTTCACTTTGCCAAAGAGCATCAAGTTTTTTTGGCAAAAATAGTTGTATGCATCCATGTGTGTGTGTGAGCGCGCGCGAGCACACACACATCCCAGAATAAAATAAAAAGGACGTGGAACTGAATTTTCAAACAAGTATTTCCAAGTAATTTCCTGAAAATCTGTCCAGAAGATTTTGAAATTCTGAGGCTTATTTATCAAGGTAGGAAGGCCTAATACAGCTTAATGTTTACCTTAATAACTCTTAAATGTGTAAACGTGATAAGCTGATCTCTCTTTGTACTCTTAGTGAGTGGCAGTGGTTTAATTCTTTAATGACAGCTAACTGGGGTATACTTCACATAAATATAATTTATGGAAAACTGATTTCACAGGAAAATGCCGTCTTACACCTGCCTGTGGAGCCTCTTGGCTGATAACCAGCACTTCTATGGCAACAGTGAATCCATCCGTCTGAGGCATATGTGCTGGGCCCCCCAGTGTCCGGGCACTCATCTGGCACTGAAGGCACAGCAATGGGCATGGTGGACAGGAAGTTTTCCTCAGGGACTTCCATTCCGAGGGTGGAGGCAGGTAATAAACAAACTGCAGGCCCCTTAGCTCCACGTGCTACGAAGACAATGGAGCCGGGAAGGTAATGGTGTCCTGGTTTACCTGGCAGGTAGAGGGGATCTCTCTGGAGCAGCAGCCTGGAGGATATGAGTGGGGACCGCAGACATCTGAATGAGGGCGTCCCAGACAGAGGGCCTCAGGGGATAGCACAACAGACACGTGCTGGAACAGGTGGGCAGAGAGAGGCAGGAGATGGGGCCAGAAGGGCTCCATGGTCTTCATGGGCCTGCGAAGATGCTGGTCTTCTTTAGTGAGATGGAAGCTTTTGGCGTTTTGCGCAGAGGAGTCACACCCCCCAAGCCAGGCTTAGACAACACTTATAGTTAATGCTGGGTACACGGGGGGACAGGAAGGCTGTGGGCTGAACAATCTGACCGTGGAGCTGGGCAAGAGTTCAATCTGGGAGCCATTCCCTGCAAGTGGAGAGTGGTCGTGTTCCACCTTCTCAGAATAATCCAAATCTTTCTCAAAATGACAGTGATAATGTTCTATGCTTCCTCAAACGACTTCATGTGACTCCAACATCCTTACAAAGAGTAGTATTTTTGCTGAAAGAGAAAAGATGGAGGGTGTAAAAGTTTTGAAATAGTTTCTGATGCTCCAAAATACAGTAATAGCATCATGTCAAATAAATGATCACATTAAAATTTTTTTTCTGATGGAAGAAGAAGCTGTATATACTCTAACTTTTAGAGAACATGTAGTTCTAAAGGAGAAGCCAAGGAATAAAATATTCATGAGATTACAATTTAAATGTGGGTTTTGTAAGCACCTGAAGATAAAATGTGACCAGACTGAAATGCAAAATCACAATGCTCACTTGAGCCCTTGGTCATCTTCTGTGACCCTTATAGTGTCAGCATCTCAATGTAAGAGAGGGAGTAAGCCAGTGGCATCCACCAGCTGTGAATGTGACTCCTGCTTACTCCATTGAAAGACTGCCACCAAAATCAGAATTCCCTCTTCCTGCCCAACTGCACCCTTACCTTTTCTTTTCCCATTTTGGGAACAATTACTGCTACCATTTGGTGCTAAAATGTTCATTTACCAAACATCATAAAAATTTCAGACTCTCAAGAGTTTTGGAGTAAAGGTGGCTTGCTAGGAACTGTGACTCCTTGATTCTGGATATTATTGTCCATTGCATGTAAATGTTGTGGTGATGTTTTAGATAATAATGCACTGAATAATCAAATGTTCTGATGACTTACTCTCCTGTTGTAGGTGCTGAACGATCACTGTGCAGGTATAGATCTCCCGTACTGGGCAAATTGAGACCACCCTCTGCTCTGCAAATACAGGGTGGTTTGAAAGGTATGCCTTCCCACACATCTTTAATAGCATTTCTTCCATTACATAGTGTGTATCCATGAGCCAACAAATGAACTTTATCAAACTTTTTTATCAGGCACAATGTTGAATGCTTAGGCATAAAGGAAAAAAAAATAATAATAAAAAAGAAATCCCAGGCCATACTGCATAACCTGAAAAAACTGTTAGATTTCTAAGATTTAAGGTTTTTCTCTTTACTGTCGATTATTTAGAAATTCAGTTGAAGAATTAAATTGGATCAACATGTGAGAAGCCAAGTTGTTTCAGGCCACACTGGATGCAAGGGAGTGCACACTAGGACATGCATGTTGTCTCCTGTTCCCAGGGGGCCGCCATCCAGAGACTCACCAGGCAACTGTAGTTGAGTGAGAGTCGTGTCCAGACTCCAGACGGAACAGCAACGAGCTTAGACACAGTGGCATCATGGACGTGGCTTGCCAGTAGTCATGGGGATCTGGTTCTAGAACTGTGCCCTGAAGTATAGATAGTCTGTGAGATGTGAGAAAAGCATTTGAGAGATAGAGTCTACTGAATATCAGAAACCACTGCTGCACTGGGATATGTCAAAAATAGACGGGGTTCTGAAAGTTCCATCATAAATGATGAGTGGCTTGAGATTCTTCCCACCCCGCTACTCTCCCAGCCTTGCACTCAACTGACTGCTTGATGATAGTTTTCTTTCTTGACAATAAATCAAATGGTTATTTTTTGCACCAGGGAGTCATCGCAGAAGTTTCCACCATATTATTTGTCACCTTTCCTACACCTTAAAAATATAGAGCACAAGTTATACTGACCACCTTCTGCTTAACAAAACTTTGTAGAAATGCTTTTTGCCCCAAGATGCTGCTGCTGAGATTCAGAAGAACACGGAGAATAGACATTTTTCAAGCAGAATACTTCTTGCAGAAACCAGAGGGGGGAGGCATTGCGGGGGCAGGGGGGAGGCAGGGCTAAGTCAGCAGAAAATCAATCACAGTAATTCTGAGATTTCACACTGTTCCCTTTCTGAGCTCTCTGAGGTCCCTGATGAGTCTTTCCAACCTTGATTTCCTCGGTGCCCAGGGCTGAGGCCAGCAAAGAGAATGATGTAAATGTTTATATGTACAGACATGCACACACAGTAAGAAAACTTCCACCTCCATACAGGGAAATCCAAACCACTGTCCTTTTCTCATTATAACTAAACGAATAATCTACTGATATTTTCCTCTTATACAATTTGAAAGGCAGTCATTCCTCAGCATCTATGGGTTTGGAGACCTCCTAGAATACGAAACCCCGCAGATGCTCAAGTCTCTTAAAAAATGTGTATTTTCACAAAACCTACACTTAATCTCCTGTATGCTTGAATTTTCTCTCTGATACAATGTCTAATCCAAGGGATGAAGTATGTAAGTAGTAGTTATACTTCATTGTTTAGGGAATAAAGATAAACACAGTATCTGTACATCTTCAGTACAGACACAAATTTGGAGAGTGGGAATGATAATTTTCAGCCTGTGGTTGGTTGAATTCTAAATGTGGAATCCACAGGTATGGATGTCTATCTGTATAGAACTTCGTCACGCCTCATTAATATATGAAATATTCATGATTTTTCAGTGTCTTACAAAGTAATAGCTGGAAAAAATATGTGTTTGTAAGATGTAGTTTAAAATTAAAAGTCTACCTCCACACTTCTGAAATATATTAAGGGTGCTGGCACTCAGTAAATAGTGCCTTCTCTCCAGGAAAGTTGTAAAGGAGACAACTTGTCCTTAGCTTGCATTGGGAATTCTCTGGAACTTCTCCTGAGGTGACATTGAGAATCATGAGGCGAAAAACCTTCTGTGCAAAGAGGAAACTGCACCATGGGGTCCTCCCACTCTGACAGGTGCCTAACTTTCTGGCTTCAGGTAACCTCAGGTTGTTCTCGGGCCGTTATCTTCACTACTCATAAGAGTGACTGCCCTCCCACAGGTTTTACTTATATCTTCTTTCCCTCTCCCCCACCCCCTCTTCCCTTTCTTATTCTTTAGTAATCCCTCTTTTTCTTTTAGGTAATTTTTTTTGGGGGGGGGCTTACACATATGAGAGAAAACATGGGATACTTGGTTTTCTGTGCCTGCATTATTTTTTTTAACATGATGTCCTTCAGTTCCATCCATTTTCCTGCTCATGACATGAAATCATCTTTATCTTCTATATAGCTAAATACTGATAGGGTATAGATACCATGTTTTCTATCCATTCACATGTTGACTGGCCCCTAGGCTGATTCCATACCTTGGCTGTTGTGAATGGTACTGCAATAAAGGTGGGCCTACAGGTGTGTCTCTCTTGTTTGGTGACTTCATGTCCTTACGATAAATACTCAGGGGTGGTATAGCTGCATCATATGGTAGTTCTGATTTCATTTTTTTTGAGGAACTGCCATACTGTTTTCCACAGTGGCTATACTAATTTACATTCCCACCAGCTGTGTGTAAGTGTTCCTTCTCTCCATATCCTTTCCAGCATTTGTTTATATTTTTATAATAGCCATCTGACTATAGTGAGACAGAATCAATGTTATTGTGGTTTGTATTTCCCTGATAGCTGAAGATAATGGAGCATTTTTTCATATTTGTTGTTCCTTTCTATTTTTTCTAAAAAGTGTCTGGTCAGATCGTTTTCCCATTTGCCCATTTTTCAATGGATGATTTGTTGGTTTTGAATTCCTGCTATATTCTCATATTAATCCATGTCAAATGAATAGCTGGCAAAGACTCTCCCTTTCTGCAGGTTCTCTTCTCTCTGTTGCTGGTTTCCTTGGTAGTGCAGAAGCTTTGTAATTTCATGCAATACCATGTGCCAATTCTTGCTTTTGTTTTCTGAGCTGTGAGATCCTATTCAGCAAACTGAATAGGTATGTGCCTGTCTTTAAGAGTTTCCCCTAGTTTTCTTCTACTCTCAAAGTTTCAGGTCTTCTATTAAGGCCTTGATACATATTGCGTTGATTTTAACATGGTCTAGTTTCCATCTTCTGTGTGTGGATATTCAGTTTTCTCAGTACCATCTGTTGAAGAGACTGTCTTTTTTTAAACTATTTTTTTGCCACCTTTGCTGGGAATCAGATGGTTGTAGATACATGGATTTATTTCTGTATCCTTTATTCTGTTCCTTTGGCCTACATATCTATCTTTACACCAGTTTTATACTGTTTTTATTACTATGGCTCTGTAGTGTATTTTGAAATTAGGTCTTGTGATGCCTCCAGCATTGCTCTTCTTTCTCAGGATTGCTTTAGCTTATTTGGGATCTTTTTTGCTTCCATATGAATTTGAGGGTTGTTTTTTCTAGTTCTATAAAGAATGTGCTTAGTATTTTGATGGGGATTGCATTGAATCTATAGATCACTTTGGTAATATGGCCATTTCAAAAATAATATTTTTACATTTATATTTATGATACTAGGGATTGAACCAGGGACATTTAACCACTGAGCCACATCCCCAGCCATTTTTATTATTTTTTGTTTTTGAGATAGGGTCTCACTAAGTAGCTTAGGGCCTCATTAAGTTGCTGAGGTTGGCCTTGAACTTGCAATTCTCCTGCCTCAGCCTCCTGAGCCACTGGGATTACAGGTGTGCAAAACTGTACCCAGCTCAACAATATTAATTCTCCCAATCTGTGAACATGGGAAGTCTTTGCTTCAAGCCCTAATATTCTTTCTTCTGCTTGATTTAGTCTACTGATGTGGCTTTCATCTGCATCTTAAGTCTGACGTAGTGAGCTTTTCCTTTCCAAGATTTCTGTTTCATTCTTTTTCAAAATGTCCATTTCTTTATTCGTATCCTGCATTGTCTTCCTTTATTCAATCAGCTATTATGTGTATCTTCTTGGAATTCATTGACCTTTTAAAAAATCATTTTTTGAATCATCTGTCCATTTTTGATTCTACTTCGATACCTTTGGAATCAGATACTAAAGAGTTAGGAAGTTTCTGCAGTGTCTTGTATGTAGCCTTGCTTTACATATTTCTTGTATTCCTATGTTGTGATGTGCCCCTCTGTTGGGACAAACAGCTCTTTTGCTTTTGTGGAGACTGCTTCTTGGTAAGCAGCCTTCTTTTGATGATGTGCCCAGGCATCAGTTTGTTGGGGTAGTGAGAGGGGCCATATGGGCTTCTGGGACTTTTTGTCTATTTTGCATCCTCTGTCCTGGGTTTTTAGTTGTGTTGACAAGGAGGAATATAGGAAATTAAATTACTTCCTGGAAATGGAGGTTGAGCCCCCCCCCCTTCAACTTGCTTATCTTTTTAGCTTTGAGATTGTCCGATATCCACAGAATTCTTAGTTGCTGTTCAGTGCTTGGTTTCTCAGCTTTTCCTCCTCCTAGAAAGGCAAATGCCTTAAGGAAAGATGTTTCTAGAGAATGTTGGTTCATGCCCTGAAGCTCCCTTCCTTCTCTGACTTAACCTTGGACGTCTGGGCTCCTTAACAGCTTTCTGCATGCAAACAGGTGTAGTTTGGCTGGTTTACATAGAGTTTTTTCTAAGTGTTTAAAAGCTGGTGCCTCAGTCTGCTTCATACTACTCCATCAGAGCCAGAAATGCAAGTCTGAGATTGAGAAACCCATCAGTAATATCAGCCTCTTGTATTATTAGATAAAAACATTTGCTGAGCTGGTTGATTTTATTCACTTACCCATAGCAGACATTGAACAAATATCTATGCTTGTATTGTTGTATGTATGGTATCTGTGCATGTGTAAATTCTCTGCCAGATACCAACAATGCAGCAGTGACTCAGATGGACCCAGTGCTGCCATCAAGGGATTTTAAGTCTATTAAGACACTCTGGTGATAAACAGTAATATACACATAGTTATATCACTATAAACTGCTATAAATTCCATTAACCATGATGACAATAATAATGAACTGATGGGTTTTTCTGCAAGCAGCTCTTTGCTTAAATGCATTTCAGGGGTATGAACTTCTCTGCCCTTCTTACCCCTAGCACGTCCAAGTCTCCTTACTCTTTCATTTCCCCCTACTTACCAATTGATTGGCTAGTTGTATGTCTTCCTCATTAAAATAAGAGGGACTCTCATTTTCACTGGTGTATCTAGAGCTTCTCTGTGCATGGCAGTAGGTGTTTGATATATTTTCTGTTGACTGAATGATTTTTCTTTTTTTTTTTTTGGTACTGGGGATTGAATGATGAATATTGATAAATTGGAGATATTAGCAAGCTAAAAAACACACTGACATTAAAAATACAATTAAAAATATGGATGGGGTACTTGGTCAAATAAGTTGGGGAAAAAAGCAGTGTGAACAGAAAAAGGGAACATTTGAAAAAGTGATAATGACTACATAAATTTTGCTGATGAAAAGATCAAGGATTTGACCGTAGGAGTGGGTGCCTAAAGCAAAGGAGAAATTCCTAGGTATGAGAGTCTAGGAGTGTTCCATCTAGGGATTGTGGATGTGACTCAGGGTGCTTAGTAGGAACTGCAGTAGAGGAGATGAAGTTTGGAGAGGGCACTAGAAATGGTCCTTTAATTTTCATCTGGGCTCTGTGTCATGTCTTAGCTCTGCTGCTCTTGGGATCAACTTCTGAATCATTTCAAGCAACAGGATTCCATGCTAAGATCCTTCACACCTGGCCCACAGAGGCCAAGCCTGAGTCCACAGGGCATTTTACAATAATTAACTGAAAATAGATTGGAAATTACTTCTTACAGAAGTTAACCTTTTACTAAAATGGAGGGTCATGTGTTTGCATAAAAATTCTACAACCTTCACCTAGTGATTCAATGCAAGGTAAATGTTTCCCAGCTCCATGTTCCGATGGGTCGCAGAGCTGTCCTGGCTTTGAAAACCCTCAGGGGATGAGGTTTTGAAGGCTCTTGTGATATATTTTAAAAAAGCCATTTTTTTAGTCGAATGCCACATTGGAGAATTAGGTTTATAAAACTGGACATGTGAAGGATCTAAAAGTTAAGCTTTTCAAGTAAAAACCACTTTCATTTCAACCATCTTTATTGGAAATGCTGTAAACCAAAATATATTTTGTATACACATATTGTAATCATAAATAATTTCCATGCCTCATAATTATGACCATGAGTTAGGTGATTGCTGTAATGCACAGACTCCGAGGACCACTGCCAGAGAGACTGTTTGGTTTCTTCTTTTTATTGTCAACATATCCAATTTCATTGCTCAGTGTGCACTTCCTCTTCTAGCAAAGCTCCTATTCATTCTGAATTTATTTTTTGCTTATAATTTATTTCTGGCTGGGAAATCAGATAAGCAAACTTATTCAATTACTTGGAAAGTCAGAAATAAACAGGCTCTGGACACACACCTGGAAGAACTTACACTCTCATGACATCTGTGCAAGAATTTCACATTGTGAATTTCAATTGGCAGGTTCTGAACATGTGGGTTTACCATTTTATAACTTTGGTATCAGCAAGATACCTTTTAGAGACTTCCATTTCACCTAGTGTTTCTATGTAGACTCAAGATGAATAGAATTGCTATTAATATTAATCAAATGAAATATTTGTAGCTTGGTTAGATAATTGTGTTCTCATAAAATTTTAAAGCTAAAGGAGGCCTGACAGAGTTTATGCTCCAAAGTTAGACTTAATATCTCACTATTAAAATATGTTTTGAAAGGGTCATCTGTAAAGGATATTGAAATGAATATCTTGCCCCAAGAATGCTGGATATTAAAAAAGTATGATATAAATCTGCCACTCAATATGACTGTCTTGATTCTGGTTGTCCAGAAATTGAAACTGGAGTTTCCT
This sequence comes from Urocitellus parryii, assembly GCF_045843805.1. Taxonomy (NCBI): domain Eukaryota; kingdom Metazoa; phylum Chordata; class Mammalia; order Rodentia; family Sciuridae; genus Urocitellus; species Urocitellus parryii. Next base: position 115,974,993 of record NC_135532.1, on the reverse strand, counting down.
AATATTAAAAATAAATCTATTTCTTACACTTTATTTATTTCTTCATAGACTTCAACAAACTATCTTGAAACATCGCTAAAAGAATGAAGAAAAATATTTCTTGAATTTGTACATGAACATTCAGTGCTATTAATTTCAAGTATAATCATTCACATGCAAATGTACCGGCAAACATTTAATGCTAATGACAGAAATGTATGTGTTAAATTAAGAAGACATGGTCAAACTGTTAAAAACCAGATTGGTCTATGTTGGAATTTGTAGATCAGTTTTAATTAACAGAGTAATATTCAGAGGAACCACTAAACAGAGGCAGAAAAGACCCCAATGGGCCACAGTGTGATCCAGAGACAGACTTACCAAGCTCTTGAAGACTTCTAGTTCTCTTTGGAGAAACTGAATTCTGGAAGGTTGAAGTGAATTTCTCAAGGTCACACAGGGTATGGATGTTTATGTGCCCGTTCCTCATGGGGGTATTTTTGTCTAGCATGTATAAGGAATTGTCAGTACAGTGCTGCTCACTAGATAAAGACCCCAGCTGAGTGGCAAAGTTGCCACTAGATGAAGTCCCCAGCTGAGTGGCAAAGTTGCCACTAGATGAAGTCCCCAGCTGAGTGGCAAAGTTGCCCTGGAGTCTGAACTTCTGGTGCCTTGTGGTGGCTGTGTCCCAGCCTCACTCTTGTTTCAACCTCTTTGAAGACCTTGTTTCTACTGTGAGGGCTCCAGCTTTGGCAAACTATTTTCAGGTTTTCTAGGCTCTGTTTTCTCTCTCTTTTTTCCCTTCAGCTTCTTTATTAAGTCAGTTGCATAAAATAAATGATTTTCATAGTGAAAATCATGAGTAAAATAAGGTCATGAGTAAAATAATGCAGAAGCAAGGTGCACCCACATAAAACAACTACGTCGTGAGAGTAGGAAGTCCAGATCTCTGTAATCAAAAGGATCAGGGGTGCAATGTTCATAGCCTTGCATTCAAAGCCCAATTGTGTGCACAGGGACAGTGTGCTCATGTTACAGCCATAGTGGTTTCTTCTGTGTAGGGTGCAGGATTTCTTGACCAACCCTTGGTACATGAGTGTGAACCATAAGGAAATAAGGCCTGAGCTGCATCTGCCTTCACCATCAGCACTGCACCCAAAATAGCAACTTCAATGACTCTGAAGTTTAAACCTCTACAAAAGCGAAAGGCAATCTTCATCTTACAAAAGCTTCTGAATCGGGTCTGCAAAAAGAGGTGTGTATCACGGTACTCCACTGGCAAGGAGACTAGAGCTCAGCCTGTACTCAAGTAGCATGAACAACTAAGAACAGCAAAAGAGCCACCCAGGATGTCCACTTGAACTATCTTTCCACCCACATGGAAAACCTATTAAAGAGCCAGTGAAATGAAAGCTCATGCTTCATGAGACAAAATCTCTCAGTTAGCAACACGTCCAGTAGAAAGTTCTAAACCCTTGCCCTCAAAATATGTTTAGTATACCTATTACAAAGTTATGTCATTTAGAGCCTGGTATGGTGGCACAAGTCTCTCATCCCAACAATGCAGAAGGCTGAGGCAGGAGCTCACAAGCTGGAAGGCAGTCTCAGCAACTTAGCAAGACCCTGTTTCAAAATAAAGAATACAAAGGGCTGGGGATGTGTTTCAGTGGTAAAACACCCCTGGGCTCAATGCCCAGTACTAAAAATTAAACGAAGTCATTTAGAAATCAAATAAACATTCATCAAGTCTATGCAATTTACAATTTTTTCACAACATATGAACTATTCAGAACACATGAACACGATAAGTTTTTAATGAAAGTTTTTTTTCTAAATATAATTTAGGTAAGTAAGACTTTTATTTGCAGTGCTAGGAGTGAACTCAGGGCCTCGTGCATGTGAGGCAAAAGCAAGACTTCCTTAAACAAACACAGGTAATAGGTATATTGTTTATACCTAGGTATATGATCTGTACAACTTTTTACAAAAGCGTATATTATAGTAAATATTTTATTTTTTCCTGTTATGGTATGACAATATAACCATTTTCCAAGTGATGATGTTCGGTAGGGCTTCCACTGCAAATGCTTTGGAAGGCAAACAACTTAGGAGATTACCATTGATTTAAAAATATGTTTTATAATAGGCCTCTGAACTTGCAAATTTACATGAAATAAAACATTTATATCTTGCAAGTTTAGAAAAGTCACAAGCTTCATGAAAAAAAAAAAGAAAAAGAAAAATTTTAAACCCACCAGCTTTTATCAGAACCAAATAATGCTGCTGCAGGTGTTGGTGACAAGCCTAGTACAGTGTGCATTTCAGGAGTCTCTTTCTCCCTTCATTATATCCCTGCAGCAGATGAAGCACCACTTTGGCTAGGAGAGGCAGGAGTATTGATGGTCGGTGTCAGATGGTCTCTTGGTACATGGGCCAAGAATTTCTCCCCCAAAGGATCAGATTCAGGAAGTGAAGATGGCAGACACCTTTAGGACTCTCACATGAGAGCCAAAATCACACACCACCCCTGGCTGCTTCCAGAGGCAGAAGGTCCTGAGCCATATCCAGACCGATGGCTACTTTAATATTTATGAGAATTTTGCTCAGGCTGAAGCCCTGGGAGTCCAACCACAGGAAGGTGACAGCAGGGATAACAGCAAGGCAGTCCTGGGGGGGGGGGTGTGACCATCCTCCTGTGACAAAGAGCAGAGCACAGCAGTGCAGTGTGTGAGGGATGGCAAACATGCACAGTGTGTGCAGAGCCAGCTCCGAGGTTGCGCTCTGCCCAGGTCCGTCACGTGTGTGTCTGCAGGTGACTAAGTGAGGCTCGATGGAATGGGCCACTAACAGTTTATTGTCAGTCATTTTAGAAAACAATTTACTTCAATTTCTGTTTTGCTCTTAAAACCTCCACAGGTGACCCCTGCAAAGACGGAGGCAAACCCCTGGAGGACTTGGATCTGGAAGGCAGATGTCTCCTGAGGAAGGAGAGTGGGGGACTCAACTGTTTTCCTCATTTTAGTTTTTCTTTTTTTTGGGAGGTGTGTACCAGGGATTGAACTCAGGGGACTCGACCACTGAGCCACTTCCCCAGCCCTATTTTGTGCATTTAGAGACAGGGTCTCCCTGAGTTGTTTAGTGCCTTGCCATTGCTGAGGCTGGCTTTGAACTCGCCATCCTCCTGCCTGATTCCTGAGCCGCTGAGATCATAGGCATACATCTTAATCTGTCTGCCTGGACTCCTTTAATAACAATATAATATATGTGAAAACATTTTGAGTTGTAAAAACAGAGTAGTAGGCAAGGAAACTAGAGCGCAGAGTCCTGGGAAGGTTTACCAGCATTCCCTCAGCCGGGGAGGAGCAAAGGTGCATCCAGCACCACCATCCTGACCTTGTGGAAGGGAGCTGCCTGTTTCTCTTCAGCTGCTCTTGTCCCTCTTGATTCTATCTGGATGTTATGGTTTAGGTATGAGGAGTCCCCAAAAGCTCATGTGGAAATAGTGCAAGAAGGCTCAGAGGAGAAATGATTAGGTATGAGAGTTGTAGCCCAAGCATGGATTAATCCACTTGAATGGATTAATGGGATGGTAACTGTAGGCAGGTAGGTGTGGCTGGAGGAGGTGGGTCACGTGGGGCCTGACCTTGGGGTGTATGTGTTTAGTCCCTGTGAGTGGAGATCTCTGTGCTTCCTGTGGCCGTGTCCTGAACTGCTTGCTTCTTCAAACCCTTCGGCCATGACTTTCCACCTCATCTGGGGGCCCAGGGCAATGCACTGCACTGCCTGTGACTGAACCTCTGAAACTGTGAGCCCCAAATAAACTTTCTCTCTTCTACAATGTTATTGTCATGTCTTTTGGTCACAGTCACAAAAAAAGATGACTAAAACACTGGGTAACAGGAACAAAATCTTTAAATACAATGGCTTCTAAGGTATTAAGTAAAATGTTAGTATAGTCGTCAGGATCTCCACAAAGACAGAACCCACAAGACAAATCTCTAGTGAGAAAGAATCCTATCTTAAGGAATTGGGTTACCGGATGAGGAAGCTGGGCAAATCCAAGATCTGATGGGTTGGGGACACTGGCTGGCTGGAGACTCAGGGTCAGTTGCAGTGGGGGCCTGAGGGGAGATGTCAGAGGGCCGCCCTCTTCAGGTCTTTGCTGACTGGAGGCCCAGGCCCTGCTTCACTGAAATGCACTCAACCGAATATAAATTCCCTCCAAAAACGTCCTCAGAAACATCCAGAGTAATGCTGGACCAATCACCTGGGCGTCATGACCCAGGCAAGTTGACACATCAAACTAACCATTACAGGGAATATGGATTAGCATCTGCATGTAACACGGGATCCAGCCTAACTCAGCTTTAAACAAATACTAAAGAAATCATTTCACACACCCATCAGGCTTTCCCTTAACTCTGCAGTGCGGCTCTTTCATCTAGAAAATTAGTATTCTGAAAAGATAATTTATAACGTGTCTTGTGGGTATTATATTCTACTACTAATGTGAAAGCCTGAATTCAAATTAATTAGAATTTAATACACTTGTAGCAAGGACATATTTATACAATTCATCCATTCAGCAAATATTGAAAGAATAAATTAATTTAATGCTTCTTTCCTTATGTGGCATTTCAAGTGTCAGTCTATGCTATGAATTCAAATTAAACCCGTAAGATTTCAACTTTTAAAAGTGAAAGCTGCAAAACTCAGGATTCCACAGCTTCTCATGTTATTTCTATTTGGTGACCCACATATATTATTTCATTGATCTTATCTAGTAAATGTTTTTAATTCATAAACCTACCATAGACAGCCAATCAGTAGATATTTGCCATTAAAGAGCCACTTGACCAAAAATAAGTTGAAGTGCCCCCAATCCTTGCCTCTATCTGGGGGAAATTAAGTCTTCAACCCTCAAATGGATACTTCTCATTACCATAGATCAAATAATCTTTTACTAACAAGAAAGGGCAGAAAATACCATCTGCCTTAAATAAATAACTCTAAAGGAAGTTTAAAAGTTTTCCAAAAGAGCAGAGCTATGGGGTGCTATGCATAATGAATGCTCATTTGTATGATGCAATATTAATGGAGCACAACATTTTCATGATTAAAATCAGGTCAGATTTCAGAGCAGCTTTGAAGAGTGGTAAATTAAGTGTTTATTTTTCAATTAATCTGGTGTTTTTCAGAACCATAGCACTGAGCCCAAGGGCCCACACGGTGGTAAGGGAGAGCTAGGCTGAGCAGGTGTCGGTTATTTTTGGTAATGAGGATTGAGCCCAGGGGTGCTTAACCAGTGAGCCACATCCCTAGCCCATTTTGTTTTATTTTGAGGCCAGGTCTCACTACGTTGCTCAGGGTCTTGCCAAGTTGCCGAGGCTGGCTTTGAACTTGCAATCCTCCTGCCTCAGCCTCCTTAGCCCCTGGGATTACAGTCATGTGCCACAGCAAGAATGAGTGGTTTTTGACCTGGCTCTTTCACTCACTAGCTACCTGGCCTGTGTTATGTGTTTACTTATTCTGGGCCTTAGAGAAGAACGAAGTTTGGGGCTGTTAACTGGGGATAATGGTGAATACATTTACAGAACAAAAATACTGTTCTGTCAAACCAAGGATTCGGAGCCAGTTAAAGTCAAGGAATGTGTCTTAGATTTGGGGTTGCCTTGTAGGTTATTATGACAGACACATAGGGCAACATCAGGCTATGATAAATCATATTTTATTGGAAAATAAAAAATTATAACCACAAGTTAGGGTTGAATGTAATGTTAGGAATCTAACTAATTTAAATTCAGCAATCTCACAGTCATTGGATGAACAATTTTACAAGTATCCGTAATTTGATCTTCTATACAATGCTTTTGAATACCTTCTTTTGTAGAGTCACAAGAATATTCCTTAACTATCTCTAACTACTGTGCTCTATGATAAAAGAAAGAAAGAAAAGGAGAGAGGGGTGAGGGAGGGTGGGAGAGAGAAAGGAAGGAAGGATAGGCAATTCCATCTTTTCTTCTGGCTGTGTTGGCTCTTAGAAGATCATTGAGTCATTGATTGATTGATTGATTGATTGATCCTTTCATTCACTCCATCAACAAATGCTCGGTCAAGTCACTGAAGGGGTTGCTATGGGAATTCCTCTAGACTCTGGATCCTTCTCCCCACCCACTGTGTATTGCCACCTCCCCTTGGCCTTCGAGCTTCTGCCCCCTGAGAATCATGTCCCCTTTAAACTGTCCTCCACCGTTCCCTGAGAACCCACCCAAGGTCCTCCAGATGTAGACCTGGCTGGCCCCTGGCTGCCCATCTCTCACCCCTCTGGCTCCCTGCTTGGACTTGTGCTGTGTGCCTAGTTGGGGACCCACCCAGGGATGCACCCTTCTTCCCTCCCAGCCCCTGCCCTTGCTGGTGGCCTTCATTCTGTCTGCAGCACCCTTCAACTGTCCCACATGACCCCAGGGAAGTGCCTCTCCTCTCGGTCACCTCAGACTTCTTTCTTCTTCTATTTATCGTGTCATTTCTATGGTTTCACCCACTCTTGCCTCATGCTATCCTTTCCTCTTCTGCGACCACAGTCCAACCTGATGCTCAGAACATGGTCATTGATTCAGTGACCCTGCTTCCCATCTGGTGTCCAGGTGGCCCATGGGGCCGCAGCCTCTCTGCTCTTTCCCAGTATGCCTGCTCTCCTTGGCTCTTTCCCAACAGAGGAAAGGACACATTCCTTCATCCACAGCAAGAACCCAAGGCTCTCCCTTGGGGGGAGCCACGAGCTGGAGATACGAGGTCCTCAGCGCTGGGGGAGTGTGCCCTCTGCAGACGACAAGGTTAGACAAGTGCTTGCCCAGCAATTCCTCCAATCACAACTATACGTAGCATGAATTCTGGACATTCTTTACTCAGTTAGGACCCAACAAAAAAGTCAAGTTGTTCATATTTACATCCTCAGATATCCCAGGAGGGGACTCCCATAGCTCTGCTCTGTGCAGCTTGGGCTGGAGCTGGCCTGCCCTTGGAACCCAGTGGACAGTGGTATGTGGCCCAGCTGACCTCAGAGGAGCTTGGGGTGTGGACCAGCTTTTCTTACTTCGGTGCTGGGCAGTCCCATGTGTGTGTCAGGGTGGATGGGTGATGTGTGACAGGGGAGCTGGTGACTTGGGATATGCTCTCGTTTCCATTAAAAAAAAAAAAAACCTTAAAACTCTCTGTTTTGGTCAGCTTCTTGACTCTGCCCAGGCCCTCTTCAGCTAGCCACACGCTGGTGGAACTCGCTCCATCACTGCCCCCACCCCTGGTAGACTGGGCATCACTGTCTTCTCTGCTGTGGATGACTTCAAACTCTGGAGTGAAGGAGAGCAAGAAGGAACGGTGCCACCTTCTCTGACTCTGCACATGCTCTCTCGAAGGCTGTTCCGTCCTGTTCCCTGAGACGCATCAGGTCCTGGAGGACGCTGCTGTCCCTCCCAAGACAGAACTATTGCAGTGAGGTCCCCGCTGCCTCAATTTTCTTCCCACCTCCCCTTTCTAACCCCTTGGCTATTGTTGAGTTTGGCGTAAGGGCCACTTCCTGGGTTTACAGGAACTCAGGTGCCACTTATTTGTGTGGCCTACACAAGTCTGTCTCTTGCATTCATATTGGCATTTGCAGCTCTGAGTGGCTCCAGGATAGATAGGACCCCAGCAGGCAAACTGGCCATGTGTGTATATCCTTAAGAATGAACTCACCCTCCTGTTTGCTCAGGAATCTCAATAATGCATACAGTTCTGAGGCGAGGACACACTGATGCTGATCAGTGACTATTGGTGCGTGATATCATCTGAGAAAATAAATATCTGCTGATTGAGTAAATCAATGAGCACTATTTCTAAGGAACTTAGGCTAAGAGAGGGATATGTAGAAGCTTCATATTTAAAAACATATTTATATGCAGAGGTGCTGTGGGTCCAGCCCCTCATGGCTGCAGGGAACAGTTTCTTTTTCCTCAAGAGGACACAAGCCCATAGTGGAGTCCATCCTTGCTGTCCTGTGGTATGATGGTGTGGGGATGGGAGAAGGAAGGGGTCAGGCTTCCAGAACAGAAGGAACAGCAGCAGATGCCCCAATGAACCCTGCTACGTGTGTCTTTTTCTTTTTCTTTTGTATTTTCTAGTCATTTATTTAAAAATTTTCTATGCACTTTAATTCAGCTTCAAACTACTTTGCAGTATGTTGTTAAATAAGATTCCAGTCCAGTCGTGTTTTTTCAGACTGGCTAGTTTTAGTCTCCTCATTATTTATTCAGCATTCTTTTCTTCCCTCACTGTATTCAGTTGCATGCTTGTTATTTATTTATTTATTCTAATTTGTTATCCATGACAGCGGAATGCATTTCAATTCATAGTACACATATAGAGCACGATTTTTCATTTATCTGGTTGTACACAAAGTAGAATCACACCATTCGGGTCTTCATACATGTGCTTAAGAAAATGATGTCCCTCTCATTCCACCACCTTTCCCCTGCCCCTGTCTTCCCCTCTCTCCCCTTTGCCCTGTCTAAAGTTCCTCCATTCCTCCCATGCTTCCCGCCCTCCTCCCCATTCCCACTATAGATCAGCATCCTCATATCAGAGAAAACATTGGGCATTTGTTTTTTGGGATTGGCTTACTTCACCTAGCATGATATTCTCCAGCTCCATCATTTACCTGCAAATGCCTTTTTGTTTGTTTTGTAAACACTGAAGAGGAGCTTTGGACACAGTGTCCAGCATGGCTTTGGTTTTCACTTCAAGCCTTTCCAGATGTTGGAAACCGGGCCAGGACGGAGTCAGCAACTGCCAGCCGGGAGTCGTTTGGGTAATGAACCATAGTCTCAAACTGGAGCTTCCTCGGAATCAAGTTCAAGACTTTGTGAGAAAAAAATATAGGTTTAATATATAATATATGTTTAGATCTATACTAGATTACAAAAGAGTACTTCCGGGTCCTATAATCACTGATGCATGCCTTCAGATGGAACTCTTTGTCTCACAACAGACTCCTGTCCTCCTGTCCTCCTGTACCACTGCACACTGTGGCAATCTGCAGTCTCTGTCCATCTTTGTTAAGGCTGAGCTCATTACATCTTGGAACACTGCCACTTCATCCCAGCCCTGTCCTGAGGGCACAGAATGGCAGCAAGAGGAAAGGGCCTGGGTGGGACATCAGGAAAGCTGACACTCTAGCCTGTCCCCCAGCCTGACTCCAGATGGGCCCAGACCTGAGCACCACCATCAAACACAGACCACGTTCCTTAACAGACATTCCCCAAAGCCCATCACACCATGTGTCTTTAAACTTTTAAAATCAATATTCAACAGAGACTGGAGACACGGAGACCATTTCTTGTCATTAGGTTGTTGACTCTGAGTAAGCCTTAAGCATATACCAAAGTCATATTAAACTATTCTTGGCTACCTCTTTTCTACTAGAATGAATCTCACTCTTTTTTTAAAAAAAAAAAGATTTCAGATGTCAAACAATATGTAGTTATTTGAATGATGAAATGAACAGATTTCTTTAAAAAAAAAAACAACAACAACCCCAAAACAAAAAACAAACCCAAACCATTAGACAGTGTACCCAGAGACCTGGTGCAGCATGAACATGGCAGGTAGGACCAGACCCCCACACTTACCTTGGCCAAGGCATGAAGTCTGGTTAGTGGGCTCTGGCTGTGTGTGTGAGGTGAGGTGTGCGGACAACCCAGGGTCAGAGCTGCTGCAGGTATGAAGGCCCAGACACAGGCAGGGCCAGGGCTGGGGATAGGTGTGCAGAGCTGGGGTCAGCATATGCATAGATCTGTTTGAAAAGATATTTGCAAAGCATTTCCAGCTATACTGGGCTAGTTCTTTCAGAGTAATGTGGATTACATCTGGAGTGTGTGTGAGTGTGTGTGTGTGTGTGTGTGTGTGTGTGAAGTGATAGACATCTTTGAGCTCCAAGTCTCTGAATACATAAACAAATAAACAGAGGCGTTTAACCTGCCAGAGATTGACCTAGTAGACCTAAGCATAGCAGCTGCCTTTTCAATTTCTCCCTTTTCCTATCAAGGCCCCCTAGGAACTGAAAGGTCATGAGATGGCCTCTGCCTGGGGAATGTGGCCTTCACTCTAGGAAAGCCCAGATCTTCTCTCCTGCCTTCTTGGGCTCTGCTGTCGGGGTGTGCACATGCCCACGATCACACCTCTCCCACACACCTCAGGACACACGTACAAATAGAGGACCTCAAAAAAATGCATTATCCACTGTAATTTGGGACAAGTAGTTTCTGTTATAGTTTCCTGAACATGGAAGTGATATTTTTAACAGTGTTTCCAGTGGACCCGGTTGGCCGTAAATGCTATATTGTGTTTTACAGATTTCATTTCTCAGCTTAGACAGAGTTTATTGATGCTCTGCTGGATGGTGGGGACAAAATGGGAACAGGGAGATTTTTGAAGCTGCTGCTGCAGGGAGCTCAAGGCCTGACTGTCTGATTGGTTGAAGGACAGGAGGAGGTAGACAGGTTTCTATGTTTGGAAGAAAAGAAGGGGAGGAGACCTGCAGGAAGGAGCAAAGGCATCATAAGCTTATCTTCAGGCATGACAGCTTACCTGGATACTCATCTGCCCAGGTGAAGATGGCCTGTGGCAGATGAGCATGGGACCAAGACTCAGGAAGGGGAGTTGGGAATGAGGGTGTGACTTAGGAGCTGTGGGATATTTTGTATCAGTTGCTGCCTTTATCAGGCCCAGGGCGTCTCTGCCTTTTTTGGTGTCTAGTTCAAAGGCAAGTTCTTGAAATCTGTTTTCATTCTTGTATGAATTGCCCCCTGACTAACCTACTGCAACACCTTGGAATTTGCCTCTTCATTCTGCTCTTGTCCTCGCTCTGTTACTTCATAGATGACTTTACAAGCCTTGTCTTTCCAAGCATGACTGTGCATAAAGAAAGACATTTGCTCCTATTGCCAACAAATTCTACACCAGACTTTTCAGCTTCAAACCACTATTTAGAATTGAATTGTGGTTATTCTTGTTCATCATGTAGCAAACTGACCTCCTTGTAGACCATCACAGGTATTTGGGGTACCACTTCTGCTGATCTTCCAGGCCTGCCCTACATGGCCATGCCCATGTCTAATCTTAGGCCACATGCTGGTCTACCACAACCCTCTCTGGGGAGAGTCCTTTCCTAGTTTCCTCGATACCTCACCTCTACAGTGTATGCCACTAATCCCATATTATCTTATAGTTACTTGATTATACTCCTTATTTCTGTAAAAAAAAAAAAACTATGTTGTTTGAAGACAAGGACTGTTTCTGATAGGATTTTGAAAAAATTTTTGGCACCTACCACTTTGTTGGGCACATAGCAATGCTCGTTATTAAAATAAATATGTTTTTTCCTAATTATGTTAGATTTCCAATATGTTTAGTTGGAAGTCTTTGATTATAGGCCACAGAAGATGACTGCTACACTTAAGGCAAAAGTTATTTATTGGAAGGTTGTAATACAACTCATAAGTGTAGGAAAAGTTAAGAACCACCTCTCAAGAGTGGAGAAAGAAGGATGTCCTCAGGATTTAGGGATATCCTAAGGACAATGTTCTCAGGGTGGTGGTGTTGATATGAACCAGCTCCAACTTTTCCTTTCTCAACCTCATTCTGGTGAAGATTCAAGTTCCTGAAGAAGAAGTCTGATTGGCTTAGACGGGACCACATGCCCAGGAGTCAGCAGGACTCCCCAGCTCCCTGTCCTAAAGGGACTTTGTCCAGATGCTGGCAGCTAGGAGCACTGGATCCTAACATCTGTTCCAAAAAACTGCATTCATTCATTTAACCAATAAAAACTGACTGGTGGTGGTTCACCTGGAATGTGCTATTTGCTGGGGATATAAATGTGAATAAGTCATGGTCCATATCATTTTTGAGTCTGTAGTACAGCTATTCCCATTTCCTTCCCCCAATTCATTTTATGACTTTATTAAAATCATGGTCAGACCCTTAGAGGTCTGCCTCTCTGGGGAGCTTTCCATTGTATCAGGCCCTGTGAAACTGGGATGCTGGTCACCATCAATCCTGTGACCTCGTCATCAGTGATGTGTGGACAGAAATCACAGCAGTCTGCAGGCAGACTCTGGGGAGTCCTGAAGCCTTGGTAAGGAGTTTGGATTTTGTTTAAGTGTTAACAGGGAGCCCTGAGGGAGCAGTGACCTCAGGCCTGGGGGATAGACTTACCCTCTAGAGGTGGCCCTGTGCCAATGACCAGGGAAACAAGAACAGGAGTGGGAGTTCTGTGAGCAGGGGGAGGTGCCTGGTCTAATGGCCCATTAGACAGGGTTTTGGAGAAGGGAGGTGAAAAGTAGGTCAGAACTCACTCTGGCTGTGGGGCTCAGACTGGATGATGATGGCGGAATTGGGCAACCTGTAGGTATACAGAGGTGCCGTTTTCTAACAGCTTCATTTTCTGCTCAATTTACTTCCACTATGTCATTTTCCCCATCTCATTCTGACCATTAACACACTGACCCTTTGGCTATTTTGCTGTCAGTTTTCCCCTAAGTTCACTTTTCCCCTAAAACGTGGATCAGTGGTGCCTCATTTCTGACATTCCAAACCTCTTATTTGTGTCCGGTTCTCACCCGCTCCCCCCCACCGCCTTATCTGTCTGATGACATATTGGCAAACTGCCCACCATTCCGGAGCCTTTCAGTGGGCTTTGGAAATAGTGTGCTAAGAGGCTTATTCAGGTCGCAGGAAGCTCGGCCTCTCATCCCCACACTCGCAGGGACAATTTTGCCATTCCCTGGTGACTTTGAGCCTCTTCCCTATCTTGATGATTCTGAACCCTCTTCCGTAGAGTCCGTGGCTGTCAGCATGTGGCCTACCACTCACTTCACAGGGAGAAGGGAATTTGAGACAGAATCCTCTTTACCTTCTTGCCACCGAGCCTGCACCCTCCTCTGCGCCCCCTCGCCTGCGCCCTTCTCTCCTCCAGGGCTCGGTGCCGTCTTCTGGCCTCCGGGATTATTACCCAGTTTCTTTCTCCCTTTGTCAACTTCGTTTGTCCTGCTTCTCTCAATAAGAACTCAGATGTGCATAAGCCTCTTCCTTAAAAACAATATCAGAGAAACAAATAGCCAAAACTCCGGGTTTCCAACCCCCGGGACCTCCTAGCCACCTGCAATCTCTGCGCAGCAGGACAGATAGAAAGAATGACCTACGCGCCTTCTCTCTGTGCCCTCTACTCCTGAAGGCTCCTCAGCCCACCATCTGGCTTCCCTTCATACCTCTCTAAAGGGAATGCTAGTGAAAGCTTGCGAAATAAAACACACGGATGGAGAACCCATGGGCGAGGTCCGGAGCCCTGGCTTAGCCTCCCCTCTGCGTCTGACCCAGCTGAGTCCCCTCTCATCCACTCTCCTGGGCTCGCGCAGGCGCACGCTGTGCTTTCCCAGAGCTTCTCTGTCTTCCTGGCTCGCTCCTCCTTCCTCCTTTCCTGAGTTACTGTTCCAGGGTCAGGAGTTACTGTTCTGCTTCTAGCCTTTGTTTCCTTTGGTAATATAGAAAACAGCTGTCTCTTGTCTGAGCAGAGTCCTCCCATGTGCTCCTGTGTGCACCTGTGTGTGGTGTGCATGCAAACGTGTGCTGCTAATACCCCTGCTGCCTCTGTGCTTTTGAGCCCAAGACGGAGGCTGCGGTGGGGAGGGGGTGCTTGCTTTTATCCATGCAGAGATTCATTTCATTTCTTTCTTTCTGGCTGCTTTCTCACCCTTGCTCCAGGACAGGTCTGGAAGCCCAGATCTACATCCTGTCCACTTAATTTGTCTCAATCTCCTGCTTCCTTCCCGGTGGGTGGAAGGAACCCACCCAGGTCTGACTGCTTCAGTTGAACTGGAGTTTCTAATAACCTTTAAAAAGAGAGTGTTTGAGTAATTTTTTTAATGACATCAGCACTATGCTTCTCGTCGTCTATTAGGATGGGAAATTAAATTTTAAGATTTTGGAAAAACGAAAGAATCATCTCATGAACTAATTAGGGACCATGGGAAAGACAAGGCTTGGAGTCTTTAATTGCTCTATGTCTGGGTGTAGTTGCCAAAGATATATTGCCATATTGTTAGCAAGCTATTTTAGCTTAGCAGTATATAAAGTTCACTGGCCAAATTAGATCTTGAATTATTTGACTTACCTATTAAATTTAGCAAAATTGCCCCTGAGACAGACGGGTCTTCAAACTGCATCCTGGAAGACTATTTCTGCAATATTTATGTATATTAACTGAAGAAGTTTTGAAGGTCCCTGTTTCCAAGGTCATGTACTTTGCTCACTACCACTCCCACTGCCAAATCTATGTTCTCTAAGGGGTTGACCCCCTTCTTCATTACCTACAGAGAGGAAGGTGCTTTCTGATCAGCCCTACTTTTCAGAAGGATGCGCTGCTGAGATTGTTAGTGACACCACTGTGAGACTCTAGATGGCCTCTATCCATAGGAACACACTTGGGTGCCTCAAAGTAGTGATGTCCTCATAAATGTCACCTGTTTGAAATTCTCAATTTTGATCAATAGGATATTTCCCAAAGACCTTGAGAGTTGGAAGTTGACCCTATTTACAATAAAACTGCACATTTAGACAACAGAAAGAAGCAGAGCTTATACTCAATGAATATCAGTTGCATTGTGTTTTAAAATACATGCTGGATTCTATAGGTAATAGATGCTGAACTTGAATGTGGAATTTTTTTTTCTTGTAAAAGTGAGAGCTCAATACACTATGAAATGCCTCTGCCATGGTTTTTTTCTGCATTTTCTCTTTTTCAAACCTTTGTGAGAGACAGCTGTTTGTTTTGTTGTCAGGTGGGAACACTGGTCATTTGATCAGTGCGTTCAGATCAATTCTACTCTTCCCTGCTGTGCTCCAGGCACAGCACTAGGTGCTGGGAGCCAGTGCGGGTCCAGGCACCAGAAGTTCCTTTGTAGACGAGGAGATGAAAATCAACAGGTAAGCTAAGAAATCAGCCTGTGCTCCATGGTCTGTGGAAGGCACTGCTAAGGAGCAGGTTCTGAGATGGGATACTGGGCTTTGCAAAAAGGCTGATGTCCTCTTTTTGGAGAAGCTCATATCTGAGCAGAAAATTGGAGGACGGTAAAAACTTTAGCCAAGCAGAGAACTGGCAAGAGGATTTCAGGCAGAGTAAACAAGAACTGCAATTTCCATGAAGAGCCAAAGAGCTTAGAAAGGTCAAGAGGGATGAGGGCCAGGAGGACTGCAGCCTCACCCACAAGAGAGCAAAGGAGACAGGTCAGGGGACCCACAGCCTGAGAAGGGATTCCACAATTTAATCTTAGGAACACTAGTCATTGGTGTAGTCACATTAACACTGTCAACCTAAGTGACTGGTAAGAGAAAAGCGAATGTAGGTAGCTAAGAGTTCTCATGCTGCAGGGCAGGAGTATTAAGATTACCATAGTAGACGCTAAAATGATTCAATTCATACTGTGAGGAAGGTTTCATCAGCAAAGCAGGAGCTGATGCCGAGTGCAACAGTTCAAAGCACAGGCCCCAGAGTCAACTCTGTGATCTTGGAAGTCACTGAACCTCTTTGTGCTTTGGCTTCCTAATCAGAGAATTGGAATGAATAATGGAGCCTATTCTGCTATGCTCCTATGAGGATGAAGTGAGCTGTCACACTCCAAATACTGACAATGCACTTGAAACAGTAAGACCTGTACCTCCCATAGCACCTCTTTGTAAAAACAGCAATTGGATACCAAGGACATATTAGAATTTAGAACATGATTGCAAAACTTAACAAGGAAACTGGGCAGTGCTGAAAACAGGATCTGGAAGATAAGTAAAGAACAATTCTCAGAATGTAGAGGAAAAAACAGAGACTGAAAATGCAGAAGTCAAGTGACATGAGGAATCAGCTCAGATGCTCTGCCGTCCACTAAAAGGAGATGAAGAGGCAGAAAACAGTGTGTGGATAAAACAACTCACCAAGTGTCAGGCAGGACGAGTGACTGAGGTCCAAACTTGCAGGTGCCAGAAACTTTAGAGCACCATGAGCAATGGAGGAGACCATTTGGAGATAAAATGGGGGTCCACTGAGGACCTGTTCCCCAGCGCGCCACTCCAAACTCTTAGTCAAATATGTGGGCAGATTGTTATTTTGAAAGTGTAGTGACTCAAAGTTAGTCATTATGTGCCTGGCAAGAAAAAAATATCTGTATGGAGATATTTGCATAAAATGAAAAAATAAGAATTGAGTGAGGCAGAAAATTGAAAGAAAACTGATTAAAAAGTAGATAAAATAGATTGCTGCATGCTCCGACACTTGCAACATTATTCACTTTTAAACAGTAGAGTTTTTGGAAAGTTACTTTCATTTCTTTGTTCATCTTATTCATTCTACTTGGTTCTTGGTGAATTAAACTGATATCATCATATACTTGAAATACTTTTATATGTGCTTACATTTTTAGATCCAAAGTTTAGACAAAATGCATAACTATTTATTGCTGTAGAACAAAAGATGTTTATGATGTTAAGAAACAGCCCAAACAAAACATAAATCTGGGGATGGAGATAGGAAAAGCAGGTTGGAGTAATATAAAATTCTAAATTTTTCATCTTTCATAGAAGAGAATTAGATATTGCTAAAGTTGATAAACTACAGTTGAAATATGTATTCTTATTCAAAGTAATGGTCTCACAACTACCAGCTTATTATTATAAAAACCTATTAAGTGTGACTGTATCTTGGTAATGGATTTGGGGATTGGAAAGTGATAAAGGATTTTTTGATTTAGATATTTCCATGGTTTTTTTCCCGTGGGTGTATATTTGCCATGTTAATGTCTGCAGCTGTTTGCAAGCATAACTTTAATTTACGAAGCTGTTAAGAACATATGTAATTGTGACTAGGGACCTGAGGATCCAACACATAGCACCTGTCTATGGAGGAAGAATGTTCAGCCTTACGAAAGAGCCAGGTCCCTCCCTGGGGACACTTGAGGACACATGCCCATGTGTAATTCTGAGTGGAAAAATGAAAAGAAACTAACAGGAGATGCACAGTAAATTCCTTTTATGTACAAAAATTGTATGAGTATGAATGTCCATCAATAGAATTTTTTAAAAATTGTGGTGTTCATGAAAAATGGAATACTTCTTGCCCCCCCCCAAAAGGAACATCTGTATAGATACATGCGACACACAGAGGAAATCCATAAACATGGCATTGAGCGAAGGAAAAGGGCCAAGCTGATCTCTGACATCTGGGTCAGAGTTGTTGTGGTGATCTGGGGTGGGAGAGGGAAGGCTGTTGGAACTGACAGGAAACGGATCTGGGGTGATGCATGAATCCTATGACATCACCAGGGTAGCAGTGACTTAGTTGTATACATTTGTCAAACACATTAAATTGTAATCTAAGTGTTAAAAGTGTACATTTTATTACATGTGAACTATATTTTAATTTTTAAGAACTATGAGTACACAGTCCTATGTATTATGCACTTATATAGGCTCACAGCAGTCCCGGGAAAGCCTGACATCAAGTTCTTCAGATTCAGCGGGGAGCAGGGGAGGGACCCACATTCTGCATTTATATTATGATCATATTACTCTTATAATAAAACCTACAGGTAAATTAGAAATGCAATCTGAATCCAAAAAGGCACCGATTTCAAATGCTCTGAGTCAGAGATGCTCTCTGCCATGCCGCCCTTCTGCCTCCAACTCCAGCGGGGGACACTGTTTCCAGGGTGCCTGTCACTTGGCTTTGTTCCCTGCAGGGGGACAGGGAAGCTGTGAGGGACAGAGCCACTACTGAGCGGCTGCAGGTTGTTTGTTCAGAAAATGAGCAGACTGGAGGCAGAGAAAGCTCTGAGGAGGGCAGTGGGTAAGAAACCTGTTGTGAGTTGCAGAAATACATAAAGTGTCAAGCACAGAAAGAAACGTGTCTCTCATTTGACAGGGCCTTCAGCCTGTGTCCTCAACAACCTTCCATGTGCCTCAGGGTCATTTGGAAAATTGCATATTGGGTACATATGTGAGGTCGGCGGTGAACTGCCACCTCTGCAGAAGAACCAAAACCCCCCAAATTGGACACAACCCTGAGGCCTGTCAGCACGCGTCCTCAGCTGCTCTGAAGAAGTCAGCCCCCAAGGACTTGAAATGATGGCTTTTCTCTCTGCCTTCCTGCTGCCACCACCTCTTAACTCACCATCCCCTTGGGTTATTTTCCCTTTCTATCCTTTCATTAAATACAGAATATCTGCAGCGCTTGCTAGTTCATGCTAACGAGCCTTCACTCACCTGTGCTGCTATTTCGACCTTCTGACACTCAGAAATCCCAGGGGTTTCTAAACTCAGGCAATTAATGCTTTGAATTTCTAACACAGACATTCTTTGCATGGGGCGGAGAAATTGGCTTTCTGTGAAAGGATTAACTTTTTGCCTGTTTGCTTTCTGCTATGAAATTGTGGTTTTGACAGGCACTTGCTGTTTGGTTTCCTTGTTTTGTTGTCTTTGTGGAACCACAGAGATTACAGTTTTTTATCTCCTAGCAAACTAGATTCAAGTTTTCTATAATTCCCTGAAATATGTGGTGTGTGGTGTGGTGTGTCTGTGTGTGTGTGTGGGGGGGGGTGTGTGGTATATGTTTGTGTGTGGTGTGTGTGTGTGTGTGTCTGTTTGTGTGTATAGCTGGAAGAATTATTTGAAGCATGGGCCTCTATAATTTGCAAATGAAAAGAAATCAATATGTGTCATGCAATATATGCTTTGTTTTTAAGCAAGATAGCGGGTCTTTGTGCACTTTTGCTCAAAGTTTCTGTTATTTTTCAAAGAGCCTGAATTATTCCCAGCTAGGATACGGGCCTTTAAGAGCTGAAATTTTGATGTATAGTTGGCCTGGAAATAAAACAAATCATGCATACTTGTTTACTTCTGTTTACCTATGAATATGAATGGCCCCATAATTACCGTGACAATGAAGCATGACTTCCCATGTCCTAGTATAATAATAAGAATTACTTTTAAAGGACAGGTACTGTATTTGTGAAGTCTTTAATGAATGTGCACCGCAGCTCCTCGTAGCACAATGTTGTGACCACCAAACCATTTCCTGTCTATCTTGGGCACACAGGGAGGCATTTCTTCGGCCATGCCCATTTGGATGAGGCCATGTGACTGGTTCTGGCTGTGGATGTGTGTGGAAGAAGTGTGTACTGACAGCTTCCAATGGGTCCTCAGGATCTTTCTCATCCTCTCTTATCCACCTGGTCAGGAGTTAGAACTCCAAAATGGCAGACAAAGAGGAGAAGTCTAAATCTTTGAGTCATTTCTGCAAGTGAGTGATCCTGGAGTTGACTTGACTTGTCCATATGGTAAAAGCAGGAGACAGACTCTTACTTTATTAAAAATAAAAAAGCTTTCAGGAGTTATTTGCAAATTTAGCATTACCTGCACTGGTAATATCTTATTGATGGGAGTCGTGACTTTGATTTAAGCAATTTCACAAAAGAGAACTCAATGAAGGTAACAGATCTACAGAGATTACTGCTTTTGGGGAAGAGCAGAGCACAGCTGTAGATACACCCATGCCAAGGTAAACTGGGGGCATGTTCAGAGGTTAAGGACAAAGGAAGTTTCTCAAGGCAAAAAGGGAGAAATTAGTGGAAGCTCTTTGGATACAAGGTCCATCGGTCTCGGAGACCCAGGGCAGGAACTGGCATCAGCTCTTTGGTAGGGGGTCTTTGCTGGGTGAGTGTTCTGTCTAGAGCATCTTGTCTGAAGTGATGTCTTCTTAAAGAATGTTAAAGATTTACATTGTTCAGAAATCTGTGCATTTATATAAGGTGTGTAAGCATGGAGTATGTACGGAATGAGATGGAATTCCTTGTAGGTTTCTTTAGAAAGTCTTTGAAACAGTATTTATTTCAGGTAAGCTCTCCTACTTCATTATTTCCCAGATTCAATTTTGTCAGGATGAGTCTGATAAGAATGATTGTATCTTGTTCTCATCAGCTTTCAGAGAATATACTTTGGAAGTCAGGTGCAACCAAAAATTGTGCAAGAGTTCTATCAACACGGTCTGAAGTTGCAGAGTGCTCTTGGAGTCTTACTTTGACACTGCATTGCAATAGGCTACAGGATAAACATTTTTCTTGTCCTGAGTTACTAAAAACTCTTGGCACACCTATAATCCCAATGACTCAAGAGGATGGGGAGGAGGAGGATGGCAAGTTCGAGGTCAGCCTCAGCAATTTAGTGAGACCCTTGGCAACTGAGTGAGATCCTGTCTCAAAATGAAAAGCAAAAAGGTCTGAGGATGTGGCTCAGTGATAAAGCTTCCCTGGGTTCAATCCCCAGTAGCAAACAACCAAACAACCCCTGCCAAAAGAAAACCCTCCTAAACCCTCTTAGTTGGACCATGCTGCACTTGATAGGTGAGGGAACACCCCCCTTACCCCTGGTGATGTTTGTGGTGACATGTTGACTTCTTCCACATGGAAGAAGAAAGAAAAGACCCAGGGAAGGATAAAGAGAGGGGATACCAGATGAAGAAGGAAGGGAAAGGTACTGAATATCTTTTAAACTCAAAGTGTTGGGTGGAGTGAGGTGGAGAATCCGTCAATGACAATGACGTTAGATGTTGAAATGACTCCAGTGTGCTTTTTAATAATCCAGCTTACATGTACCTTTTAAAAAAATCACAATCTGTATTGTGAGATAAATATTAAGTATTAAAGTTTGTCACATTATGATATATAAATGAAGTTATTAAGCTTTTTAATTGTGTTTATCACAAAAGTGATATAAACAGTTTTTAAAAAATTTTACAAGGATTCTAATATCACATATAGGTAATAGTAAGTGAAGCTTTTTGATAAATTTTACTTATGACTATGAAAATTACTTATGATATGAAATCTGGTAATGAGGTTGAATGTATTAATGTGAATAAATCAGTGACTCTAAAAAAATTCCAGAAATGTGGTCCCTAGAATGTAGGGTCTTATAAAACTGGCCCAATCACAACCCTCCTCCAGTTTTGCTATGTGTCTGCCCTACCACCTCCAGATTTGTCCCTGACTTCTAAGCATTGTCCCTCCTAAGGATTGTTTTGTTTTTTTTTTTATAGTATTTTTATGAGGTGTTGGATTTCTGGTCAAAACAACTGTAGGTGTTTCTGTGAGCATGCTTTTGAATGAAAAAACATGGGAACAAGGGGGGGGAGGAGCAGCTGGCTGTCTATAATGCTGGAGAGTAGCATCCCACACTCTCAAAGTCCTGGGTGGAACACAAGGGGACCAGTGCCTCAGGTGACACATTCTCCTGGCTGAGAAACTGAACTGGAGCATCCTCTCCTTCTCCTCCTCGAAGTTTCCAGCCTTGGATTGACCTGGGATGGGCTTGTCCTCTTCCATATTGTGAATCGATTCCTTATAATGAATCTTCTTGTATATGGACCACTGGTTCTCTTTCTCTGGAGAACCCTGACCAGTATAGAATGTGAGAACAATTCCATGTGTCTAGACGAGGAAGTGTTCACTGGTTTTGTCTGGCAAGGCATTGCATACTGGTCAACTGATCATGTTTAATTACTTTGTTAAAACTTTTATGTACTTATCTCATTTTTTCTATCAGCTCTTGCAAAAGGTATGTTGAGTCTCCACTATGATTGCAAATTTGTCGCATCTCTCTTCTGTTTGCTAATTACATTGTATATACTTTGAATCTGTTGTATGCATGCAGACATAGAGTCTAGGTATCATCTAGATATACTGACCCCTTTATTTGGGTCATTCTTTAGTAATCTAGTTTCTTAATGACTACCTTGTCTGACTATGAGTTTAGCCATATCAGTTTTCTTTTGGATAGAGTTTGTATGAAATCAACTTCCATCATTTTACTTATACTCTTTATGTTTTTATATGTAACACGTATTTCTTGCAAGCATCAGATAAATATTTTTAATCCAATATGAAAATCATAGTATTTTATTTTTAATATTTAATCTATTTGCTTTCAATGTTATTACTGATGTTGGGCTCATTTCTACCATTTTACAATTAGTTTTCTCCTTGGATAATCTGGGTTTTGTTTCTTTTACTGTATAGACTTCTCTTGGATAAATCGTATTTTTATTCTTACATTTCTATTCTATTTATTGGTAACACATTGTATTACTCTTCCTGAGGTGTTACACTCTAGGGATACAGCATATATTCTTGGTATAATTGTCTAACACAATTTTACTTTTAATATTAGAACCTTAGAACACAACTTCATATACCAGTGCCTACTTTATTGAGTAATCATTGCCAATTTTAATTCTATATTTGTTCAAAACTTCCCAAGATGATACTAGTATCATTTTATATAATCAACATTTGTTAACATTTATCCACATTTTTGTGCTTTCTAATTCTTTTCCAAGTTTCCCCACTTTGTTTTCCTTGTATCAAAAGAAATTTCTTTAACATTTTTTTACAGTAGGGTTACTGGGAATTCATTTTCTCATTGAAAACCCCTTGGTCACCTCCATTTCTGAAGGGTAAGGTTGTTGGGCACAGCATTCTGGGTTAGCAGGATCCCCCCAGCCTTCCAGAGATGTGGTTAAATTGTCCTCTGGCTTTCCTATCTGGAGAAGTCACCTGAAAATCTAATTTCTCTTCCATTGAAGGTAATGTATCATTTTCCTGTACTGCTTTTAAAATTCTCTTACGTTGGGCTTTGGGGAATTAGTCTGATGTGCTGGGTAGCATCTTTCCATTTGTACTAAATTGAGTTCTTTGGCTTCTTATGTCTGGGGGTTGATAACTTTTCACTAACATTTAAGAGCCATTACCTTGTAAAAAAAAATGTCTATTTATGACCTTGTTTCAATTCTTTCCTTATAGGACTCCATTGTCTGATTCTTTTCCTTTAGACGCTCTCCCTGCATAAGTATTAAATCTCTGTGTTTTGATATTATTGATGCTCTTTTCTGGTTTATTTTCTCAGTAACACTTTAGTTTGAATATTTTCTATTGATCCATTTTGTGGTTGATAAACCTGTCTTATTCCATATCTGATCTACTGGTAAAACTCTCCATTGAGTTCTCCCCATCCCAATTATCATATTTTGTCAGTCACTTTGATCTTTTTAGATTCAAATAGAGCTAGATTTTAGCTCTACTTATATTCTTGAAAATTTTCCCAAACTTGTTTATATTTCACTGTTTTTTTAAGCATATGAATTATTAATTTCAAGTCCTTTCCTGTAAACTACAAAATCTCCATCATCTATGAATCTCTGTTTTCTGGGGTTTTGTTTCTCTTCAATATCTTAGTTACTAATTCTGTATTTCTATGTCTTGGCTTGTCTGATAGGAAATTTAGTGCCACATACTGTGTATGAAAAAGACACTGTGGAGTTATCTTTTTTTCCCCCCCCAAATCAGAGGATATCTTCCATCAAAACCAGATTTTACCACCCTCACAACTATAAAAGTAGAATCGATGCCTCATCACCTTCACCCAAACATGGATTACACCCAGGCTGTCTCCAGGCTGGGACACATTTTCGGTAAAAATCAGTCTATTTACATCTGTTTTATGGTGTGACCTTCAATAGGTTTAATTGCAAATTCAGTGGATCTTTTGACTCTTTCAATACCAAGAATATTGGAATTTCCATTCTGCTTTTCAAAGTTCTTTGATTTAGTCTTTATTAGGCTTTGGTGCCTCCACTCCCAGAAGCTCCTGTGTTAATGCAAGAACATTCAGAGCTGAAATGATTAGATTATGATAGCTGTAATTTAATCAGTGGATTGATCCATTTGATGCATGAATAATTTGAAAGACTATTGCACTGGGTGGTAGTGTAGACAGATACAGTGTGGCTGGAGGAAGCAGGCCTCTGGGGTTTATATTTTGTTCTTTGTACCTGGCTCACTCACTCTCTGCTTTCCTGACCATCATTAGTGTGCTGCTGTCTTCCACTGGGCCCTTCCACCATGATGTTCTTGGGCTCAGAGCATCTATCATAGTCACCCATCTATGGACTAAGACCTCTGAAACCATGAACCAAAATAAGTTTTTCCTTCTGGAAGTTGTTTTTGCCATGTCTTTTGGTCAGAGTGATAAAAAGCGAATAGTCTTTTGAACTTGCTCTACACATCTTCAGAATACAGCAAAGTCTTGAGAGAGGGTTCGGCAGTGCTTGAGGTCCCCTGAGTCTCCAATTTGGTCACTCAGCTCACCCTCACAGAGGCCAGACTGTGACTGTTTACGTGTGCCCAGCAGCAGCTCTCTGTCTTCACCATGGTCATACTCTCAGCCTTTAATTCACACCAAGCCAAGAAATATTCCCAGAGGGAAAGGAAAATGCAAATCAGTTTGCTTCTGAGTTTACTTCTGCTTCTCTGGAATTTCAGTCTCTTTCAGCCTTATTGCTTCAGTAGTTCAATGATACCCGCCCCCCGCCCCCCAAAATCATTTTTTATGGTTTGTCTGGCTTTTCTAGTTATCACAAATACTTCATCCTGCCTTGAGGCAAAAGTCCCAATAGTCATATTACCTTTATTTACAGTACATCTAAAAGGATACAAAGTTTACATCTTGCCTACGCTGCAGGTTTGTTTTTCTTTTCTCTTTTCTATGTTGCATCTCTAAAATATCATAGCTAGTCCTCAGGGATCATCTGGCAGCTGTGGTCACTGCAGCTGAACAACTCTCAGGTCTTGCCTGTGGGCCTGTGGCACTGTCCCTTTTTCAGAGACAGACACCATCTCAAGTATTTCTGCTGCCCTTGTTGTTAACTTTTATGGCTTGCTTGAATCAAAGCAGCTGAATTTGATCCAGGTTCAATGTCATTGCCTTCAAGAATTATCTCATCTTTCTGGGCTTGAGATAATGAGCAAGCAATGCCTGGCCTCATCCAAACCCTGTGATGTATTTTTCACCCAAGACATTTTGTATTTCACTGAGAGATTGTTCTCCTGCATAGCCACGTAGGGGAACTGAGCATGCAGAACTCAGTTTGCAAGGGAAGTCCCATGTGTCACCCTTCTGCGCACAACTACACCTGATGCTGACACCAGCCAGCTCCTTTCTATCTCCCCACAATTTGTCAATAAGCGTCTTCTTTTTCTTTCCAAGGAGACTTGAGTTCTACATCTATGTGATTAAAGTCCCTTCACAGGGTTCCTCTGGGGCTCTTCACAATCACTGTGCATCCTCAGGGTGATGCCTACATTTTTCTGTCACATTGAGAGCCTGATTGCTGAGAACAGCCTTCATGCTTGCAAAGATGGGCAAAGAGAGCTGTATATGGACTTTGCCAGCTGTTTTTAGAACATCTTTA
Organism: Urocitellus parryii; assembly: GCF_045843805.1. Lineage (NCBI taxonomy): Eukaryota > Metazoa > Chordata > Mammalia > Rodentia > Sciuridae > Urocitellus > Urocitellus parryii. Next base: position 115,949,642 of record NC_135532.1, on the reverse strand, counting down.
TCATAATGAGTTCAAAGCAGAAGTCCTCTTATTCTCCCAAGTCTGCAAAACTTCCACCAGACTCATAGTCATCTGCCATGCTGGGGATGAGAGATGGTGTCCACATTCAAGAGGGGAGTACTGGAAGTTCTCTCTGGAAAGATAACCTTGGGAAAAGGGGCAAGCCATTTCTTAAAACCTCGGCAGGAAGAAGCAGGAACAAGTTCCCAGGCACTGAGGCAAGAGTGTGCCTGGTGTTTTGGGGTGATCCCAGGTGAGTACAGGGGGATGAGCAGGCAATGGTAGTTAAAAGCCCAGGGGTAAATTCAGGCCAGGATGAATCTAAGCATCACCCTGAATCCTTCATTGTCTTTTGGCACATCTTGTCTAATAAATATGTCCGACAGGTTTCGCCACTGAACACCTTTCACGTGATATCTCATTTGCGACCCACCAAGCTGTCCTCCTGTATCCTGTGTGGCTCATAGACAACTGCAGATTGAAATGGATCCTCTCAGACCAGGAACTCTGTATTCCAAGACAATTCCAAACAAAACATTCTCTTCTGCCACTCTCCCCATCCCAGGATAAGATTTTAAAAATTCTTCTCCTTTATGATACATGGATAGGCCAAATGAAGAGTAAACATTAGCCCTTTTTCTATAACAGGTAATTAGGATGCTTGAAAATGAATAATGATTTCATTTTAATGCCTGCCACGGTATTGAAAAAGCTGAGAATTTTAGAGTTGCTTGACAATCTATTCAAAAGTCAAAAAGATTTGGTGAGTTTAAGATGCTAGCAATGAATAAAGTGTTCAATTTCTTGTTGCTGAGAAAAATCTGCAATAAAATAATCTATTGGCCTCATGACTTCTTGGAAAAATTTCTCAAAAACACAGTGCTCTGCTCTTTCAACAACTACCTGGAGAGCATTTTGAATTCCTGTTGCTGCCAACTCTTCCCCACACACATCATGCTGACGCAGGCCACTGTCACAATGGGTCCAAACACCATTGTTGCTTTTCTAGTGAAGAATCGGTTTCTGAGGCACACAGAAGCACCGGCGTATGCTGTCCACATAACCACAGACATCCCGATTCTTTTAATAAAACAATAAAAGCTGGTTCTGCAGGCACCCTGTGTATATCCTTTGGGAAAACATCTGCTGCCTTCTGCTAAAAGCAAGAGCATTGACACCCCTCTCCACACTCTGCCTCTAACTTGGCATATTTGGAAATCTAATCCCCCTCTTGTTTGCAAAAAAGTTCCAAATGGTTAATAAGTAATATAAAAATGTGCCTAACAGAAAAATCACAGAAATAAAAAAATGTGTATATATTAAAACTGTTATATTGAAAATCTAATTTCTGGGGTAAAACCTTAGAAAAACTTTATTTTTTAAAAATTGTTGTTGTTGCTTGTAAGAGAGAATAACACTGCTTTTCTACAGTTAAATTCGAAATATTCTCCACTGGAGTGGGGAAATGTAGCACAGGAGGGAAGGAAAAGATCACAAAAGACAGTGGATGAACTGTCATAGTTTGTGCTAGAATCATGTTCTAGAATATTCACAATATACCAAAAGGCACAAAATGTGTTATGGCTAATGGTAAACAAGGGAAGAATGTATGATTAAGAAGATTTGTTGGATTTATTAGATGAAGTTGAATTTCCTCCCATGTTTTAAAAATAATCTGTGGTTAATATGCACCAAGAAAACCTGTGCAATTCGTAAAAACCTCCTTAAATATCCAATTTTTACTAACTTACATAAAATTAACACCTGGATTGTTATATAAAGAAAATATGTAAAAAATAAAACTTGTCACAGCTGTTACCATAGACGTTACAGATATATGTTTATGCACTCACATTTATAGTAGAATACTATAAATGGGAGTGGGGGGTGGGGGGGAACCTAATTGTTTTGAATAAAGATTGTGGACCTCTTGAAATCAGCTTTTATTTTTTCCTTATTCAATTAAATACTACCAATTTTTTTGGTTTCGTTTAAAAAATTAATTGTTTTAACCTTTAAACCAATGCTAGGAACTTCCTGTGATGTTTTTGGAAACCATTTTCAAATTCTTTATGTCTATTTTCAAGTGACTGAGTCCAAATTTGGATCCCAAACTGGAGAATGTGATCAATTTTTATTCTCTGGTTTATTCCCATTTCCTCCTTTCTGACATCTAGAAGTGCTCCTTATGGCTCCATTCCGAATCGATTTAACAATGGAGCTCTGCTTCAACGTCAGCTCCTAGGTGATCAATACCTGGTGGGGGCTTTGCCCAGTGTAGGCCATGAAGTCCTGCTGATGAATTAATCAAAATAACAGCTTGCTGAATGCCCTTCTTGTTTGTGCAAGACTTCTCATGTTTTTCAAAAAATGCTAGTTATGCATAACTGTCTTATTGTAATTCCTCTCTTTCTTTCTTCTATTTAAGGTGTTCATTTTTTATTCCAAAGGATATTGCTCTAAACTTGCCCTTGCTAAGTCTTATTTCTGCTGACTCCTGATTATTAAAGTTGTTCTGAATTCTAAGCATAATTCCCAGGATAATAACACTTGCTCTTACCTTAGGGTCATCTGCAAACCTAATGTGAGTTTTTAGATACTATTTTATTTCCTAATGATTTTGTTTTTTAAGGTGTAAGTTGATACAGGATAGCAACGATGGAGGTATTCTGAAACTCTTATTTTATACTAGATCCAGCCACAGTCATTCTACAGGGACTATGCTATATAGACACATTCTCAAAATCATGAGTATTTGGGCTGGGGATGTTACTCAAGCGGTAGGGTGCTCGCCTGGCATGCACAGGGTACTGGATTCGATCCTCAGCATCACATAAAAATAAAATAAAAGATGTTGTGTCCACCAAAAACTAGAAAAAAAAATATATTTAAAAAATTCTCTCTCTCTCTCTCTCTCTAAAAAAAAAAAAATGAGTATTTGCAGTCTTTGGACATCATGTTGATATTTGAGTCATGTTCCATGATGACTGAAGAATAAAGGAGGCCCCTTTCCCCAGGAAGCCCATGGCCTGCTCAGAGGTGCACTCAGGAGCAGATCATTGTGATGCAGCATCTGGAGGCAGGGACACAGATATGTTCAAGGTGCCGTGTTTAGGGGAAGATTAAAATGAGAAGTTCAACCAGAACATGACTGAGCTGTCCTAGCAGGAGGAAGGGGAGGCATTGGGACATAGGAGAGGGCCCAGACAGGGTGCTAGGGACAGAGGGAGGTGGCAGGCAGCTTTCAAGGAGCTTCAAGCCATCCAGTGTGGCTGGGAGAAAGGCAGGCATATGCCAAACCAAACTGGACTGTCCTGCCATGGGGGACTCTGGGCCTTGTCTGAAGGACACAGATGTGGATCTCTGTGTCTTAGGAAGGTATTGCTGAGGACGGATGAAGGGCTCAGGACTGACTGGGTCAGGGTGGCCTTCATCAGTGAGAAACCCTGATGACTGAGCCAAAGTGACCTGTGAGCACAGAACAGAGAGAAGACAGGGAATGAGGGCCTTAGGGATCTGTGTATAGACTGGAAAACATAAGAACTGACTTTTTTAAAAAGGAGAATCCCCTGTGGCATTTATACACAATGGAGTATTACTCTGCATTAAAAAATGACAAAATCATAGAATTTTCAGGGAAATGGATGGCATTAGAGCAGATTATGCTAAGTGAAGCCAGCCAATCCCTAAAAAACAAATGCCAAATGTCTTCTTTGATATAAGGAGAGTAACTAAGAACAGAGTAGGGACGAAGAGCATGAGAAGAAGATTAACATTAAACAGAGATGAGAGGTGGGAGGGAAAGGGAAAGAGAAGGGAAATTGCATGGAAATGGAAGGAGACCCTCATTGTTATACAAAATTACATATAAGAGGAAGTGAGGAGAAAGGGAAAAATAATACAAGGGGGAGAAATAAATTACAGTAGAGGGGGTAGAGAGAGAAGAGGGGAGGGGAGGGGAGGGGAGGGGGGATAGTAGAGGATAGGAAAGGCAGCAGATTACAACAGACACGAGTATGGCAATATGTAAATCAATGGAAGTGTAACTGATGTGATTCTGCAAGCTGTATACAGGGTAAAATTGGGAGTTCATAACCCACTTGAATCAAAGTGTGAAATATGATATGTCAAGAACTATGTAATGTTTTGAACAACCAACAATTAAAAAAAAAGGAGAATCCTCTTTGTTCAAGATGTATCAGCATACCACCAAAAACACAGCTCAAAGAACAACACTGACGTTCTGTTTCTTTTGTTTGTAAGGGCAGCCATTTATTACATCAGTGGGCTAAAACCAAGGAGCCCATTCAATTGTTTCAGTTATTGAAGACTTTTACCCAAAAAAAAGAAAAGAAAAGAAATCTCTACTGTTTTCTAAGGAGAGAAAAAGGGAAAGAATAATAGGTTTGGGGGAGATTATTCATAATTGGAAGATATTCATAATTGGAAAAGGTGTTAACAGATTTTCTGCAGGTCTCTGGAGTTTGAGGCAGCTTCTGAGTTTCCAGGTGAGTTAATAATGGCTCACCTGCTAAATGAACTTTATAATATGATCAAACAAAAGAAGTACATTCCAAAGAAAGAGGCTGTATTTAAGAATGCTGCCTGAAACAATGGTCCTTGTAACAGTGGCGGTAAATACTATAAGGAAAGTGGATCTTGGCAGATGTATAGGTTACTGTGATTGACACAGAGGTCTGGAGGAAGCCACTCATAAGCGGGTATGTTTGTAACGTGGACCTGGCCCTTCCATGGTGAACAGGGACAGCTCCTTACTTTTAACGTATACCCCCAACTACAAGTCCATTTGTATGAGATCAGCTGATGCTATTTACGAAAGTTTATTCTAAAAGTAGTCACAGAAATGGACCTGACTCCTGAAGTAACTTTGAAAACTGCGTAGAGGGTCTTTGCTTGCATTATCTACATTAGATATTTTCACTGTAGGCACGTGGTAGCTTGCCCTTCCCTTCCTCCTTTCTTCTTTCCTGCCTCATTCTTTATTTGACTTTAAATTAAGTTTTTGAGCTGAAAATTTAATCTGACAGTCAAGAATTTAAAGATGAAGAAGCGCACAGTGGAGGACATCCGTGTTCTTCTGTCCTCCCTGCCCCCTGCTGCCCCTCCTCCCCCCCCCTCAGGTGACAGGTGTGACACCTTCGGTCCTCACAGCCTCAGGCACTCTCTTATCCACACCAACCAAGGAAAGGAGGTTGTTCAAATTCCCCTTACTTTCAGTGAGGACCAGGAGATAGTCCAGGAACTGACTAAACACACCCACGTGTGGGCACGTGCTTGGTAAAGTTTACATCTGTCTCTGATGATCTATTTTCCAACAGGCCAATCACTCAGAGTCAAAAGCTAGTGGTATTTTGCTGTCTTCCTCCCTCCATTCCTCCCAGGAACTGATGGGTGACAGAGCTGAGAATTATCAGTAGAACAGAAGGAAGTAGCAGGGCTGCAGCAGCCTCCAGGGCAGGGGAGATTGGCAGGGACTAGCCCTCGTCCCAATGGTCTCTGCTTCCTGTCTGCCAAGCAGTTCTCCAAAAGCAGGTGAGACCGTCTGCAAGTCACCAACACAAGGACATATCTGCACAGAGCTCGGGGTGGAAAACAAGAAAAACCAAACAAGGGTGAAGCTCAAAATAGAATGAAAGCACTTTGATCTCCAGAAGATCTGGATGTCATCCCTCTGAAAGCGTGTTTCACAGACGCCCTGTCTAGTCACGCAGTCTCCCCACCACACACACACACACACACACACACACACACACTGCTTTCACGTTAACACACACACACCAGCAGCATTTTAGTAAGGATTACACAGCCCTTACATAGGCTAGCAATATAAACAAGACATATTCCTTCTACTCTTCTATTTTATAGATAACTTTGTTGACATGACTAACATTTCTATTGTAGAGGGATTTATTTTCCTAGCTTAATTCTTGAGTCCATTTTCCTTTCCAACTTGTATTTTTCTTACTTAGGTCTTTTGTCATGTATATGTTCATCTTTGGCACACACCCTAAGTTCTTTGTTTTTGGAGAAAGATGGCATGTGGATAAATGGTAAAGAAAATACTTCAAGTAGAGAAGTGTGAAGGGTGGCATTTCCTTTGCAGTAGCCTCGGGATCTAAATGTAGAGAAGAAAACAAATGAGCCCATGCAGAGAAGCATTAGGACTAACACTTTTCTGCGACGACAGCTTGTCTCAGTGATACTTGCATGATACTCAGTAGTGGCATTATCGAGCCCCGTGACCTGCCAGGGTCCATTGCCTGCCCTGCTCCCCACACTTACCTCTGGAAGTGCACACTGTTGCAGAATCTCAGAGTCACAGCTCATCAGCTTTTGTATGGTCTGGTTTGGATTCATAATTATACACCTGTGGGTTGCAAACTTTTTGGAGGTAAATGAGGCAAAACATCACATTTTCTGAAATAAGCGGGTTTCAAAACAGCACATACGGTAAGAAATCATTATAAATATTCATTTCATTGAATGAGAACTGGGAAGACACAACCAAAGCATTAGCGCTGGGGATCTCTGGTGTAAGAGTGCATTCTTATTTATTTTTCAAAAGCCTCACTGGACCAGGGCACATGTGCTCAGCAGTGGCTGGTGGTAGCTCCACCACCCCCGTGTGTTACATGAATTCTCATCATCACCACTGTTGTGGTGTCGTACCCACTGCTGTCCTGGACATTGACCACAGTACAATGAACAAGTTAATAGAACCAGTCAGGTGGAATGTGCCAGAACAGGTTAGGGTGCTGGGATGTAATAGAGGATAAAGGGGACACAGTGTACAGGTGAGCCACACAGAAGCAGAAGGGGCAGGGATGGGTGCACCCGTGGTGGAGCGTGAGACTTCCCTAAACCTATCTGGTTCCTGTGTCTCCCCAGCAGATCAGAGACCCTGCAGCAAGGAGGGCACCTCTGTTTCTTGCTGGATCTTGATTTTCCAGCACCCAGAGCAATGTCCAGCATGAGGCAGACCATGAGTTGACTAGGTATGTGGATAATTAGAACCAAGGTAAACCAGTGGGTGTTTCCCTGGAGACACTGGAGATCCCACTCTAGCTTGGGTGACTGCTGAAGCCACCCTGAGGGCCAAGATCTTCTGGAAGAGAGCACAGCAAAGCAGAAGCCGGAGCACTTCAGTATTCCTGGGGTTTTTTTCCTTTGTATTTTTTAGCCTTATTTCTTGCTCATGTGTTTTGGCAAGGATGATCTGCATGCTCTGGGGTCTAGGTAGATACACCTCAGATGAACATCTTCCAGACTCCTCGAATTCACCTTCAGAAAGCAATTGATAATGGCACAGAAAAATCTGGACTGTGAGCTGCATTTGTTGAAGATATATAGGTATACATCTGACATAATTCACATACTTCTTTTCTCCTGCTTCTGAAATAATGTTTGGAACAAAGCTTTTTTTTCCTGATCTTTTGAGTCACTCAAGGCCACATATCGTGTTTTGAGCTAGTCTGTTGGCAAATTTTAATACACTACCTTCTTTATAGGTATATCATAAATGCCCAGGTAAGTTATTATTAGGAAATGAGTAAGCAACCTCAGCACTTTAAAACCATTGCCTTTGTGTGTGCATGCATGTGTGTGTGTATGTGTGTGTGTGTGTGCGTGCGCTATGTGAGAGAGAGGAGAAAAGAGAGGAAGGAAGAGGGAGGGGGGAAGGCAGGAAGGAGGGAAGGAAAGGGGATGCTTCCACAATGACAGAAAGTAGGGTCCCCTGTGGGTCTACCTCCTAGTTCTCCTTCTGTCCCTGGTCCCCTGAAGTCCCCTGGAGACAGGTGACACGCTGAGTGGAGCAGCCTGGGGCCCTTGCACGTCCCTATGCAAATGGCTTGGAGTGGCTCCAGGACCCACCACGTTTGCAGCCCTTGTAGACGGGTGCTTGGTAAGAGAATGCTCTGCACGTTGGCAGGAAATGGTCCAGGTAAGGGAAGCTCTTTCCAGCTTGCACAGAGCCCCTGGGTGGACTCTGGTGGGGACTGTGGACCATGGGAAAGATTGGATTGGCCCTGTGGGGGCAGCTGCCACTCAATTGCACCCAATCACTTCCACTGAATATGCCATTCTGTGGTTGAGGAAGACAAACATAGAAATAAAGCATTTTAGATGAAATGAACCCTACAAGCAAAGCAATCATGTCTAAGGCTGATGTGGCCCAGCAGTCCCTGGTTGCACACCTGTGCCCTTACGTCCTCTTTGGCCTGAATTGGTGCTTCTGCTTCATGCATCTGCTTTGCAAGCCCCGCAGGCAGTTGTCCTCTTTCTTCTGAGAAATGTTTGTCCAAGCTCCCTCCTGTGGCTGTTTCCTCTGTAGGATTGATGTCCTTTTCTGGTTCACTCCCTTCCACTCCTCTTTCACGTTTGAAAGCTCCTTTGGAATGGATTGTCACTTGACTCTGAAAATTAGTCTGTTCTCCCTATTTTTCTTCATGAAGTTATTCCTTGCAGGCCTCACTTGACAGTCCTTTCTCCAACTCCTGCATGCTAGCTTCACATATCATTTTCAAAAAAGTGCATGTGCAACTTTGCCTCAGACAGTGTGCAGAAAATTCTCTACAATGGCAAGAGTCAGCAAATGGTTGCAATACTGGATCTGCAAATATTTTAATGTGATTTCCCCAACCCGTTAAAGGTTGAAACATTTTATCATTGATCAGCTGTATTTAGAGAACACTGCTACAAAAACTGGGAATAGAAGTATTAGTACCTTTTCTTTAAGCATGAAAATCTGTTAAGGTCTGCAGACAAGGTGTCCCCCATAGCTCCTGTGTTCATGCAGGGATGTTCAGAGTGCAATGGCTGGATTGTGAGAACTGTCACCTAATCAGTGCATCGTAGTTTGAATGGATTGACTGGGTGGTAACTGTAGGCAGGTGGGGTGTGGCTGGAGGAGGTGGGTCACTGGGAGAATGTCCTGGAAGGAGATATCTTCCCCTGTCACTTCTGCTTTCTGACTCTGTCATGAGCTGAGCTGTTTTCCTTCACCACACCCTCATAATGTGGTGCCTCACTGGGGCCCAGACAATGGACTCAGCCAGCTATGGGCTGAGACCTCTGAAACTTGAGCCCCAAATAAATTTCTCCTCCTCTACTTTGTTCTTGCAGGTATTTTGGTCACAGAGATGCAAAGCTGACCAAAACAAAACCTGGATAAAGATGCAAGAATGGCCTTGTCATTACACTATGTTACCAAATCCACATAGCCCGCAGAAAACAGGCACCTCGACTGGTTCTTTGTGATTCCTCATGTGTCTCCGGACTCCTCAGTCCATCTTTTTATTATTGGAATCCAGCATGCTGCTTCACACCGCTGAATCTTGTGACCAGCTTATCGAAAGGTGGCTCTGTAATTACAGATTACTATGCTGTGCACAGGACTCTCAAGCTGACATTCAGGTCTGCCTTCAATTGCTTCTTTCCACTGAAATGCGGCTAGGTGGAAGCAGATGTTGATCAACGAAAAATATTCTAAAGTAAGATTTAGAAGAGTATCCCAGCTGTAGTAAAAAATTAGTAGTAGTGTTCGAATAGCATTTTCTTTCTTCTGGATAAATCATTTTAAATAATAATGTGTTCTGAGAATTTTAAAATCATTTTACAGTAAAATAATTCTAAATATTTTATTTTTAAATAGATTTTTAAAAGGTTTCCTCAGAGACTTTTTGAACATCCTCAGCTGAAGAATTGTGACCATAGAAATTGATAACCTAGCAGCCCAAAGTTCACCCACATACAAATTTGTTCTTAGACACTACTCATGATTTGAATCAAAATTTACAGGGGAATCAAATAATAAACTCCTCCCCCTCCATTGCCATGGACTCACACAATGTGCATGCAAAATGAGTTTATACCCTCCAGAAAAGCATTACTACAACATGCAAAAGTGGGCATGGGCATGTATGTATGCTTCCAGAAAAGCCCAGACAGATCCGCATGCCTGCGGTTGGAATCTAGCTCTTCACTTAATGACACACCTAGGGCATTTTTTTTCTTCTTCTTCATACGCATCTCCTTTGTTAGTTGAGTCCCACATTTTGCATTATAATTTATTTAACCCGTGTCAACATTGATTGCTTCAAGATTTTCATTATTGAATGGAACACTTCAGGGAATACCTCTGTGTGTGTGTGTGTGTGTGTGTGTGTGTGTGTGTGTGTGTGTGTGTGTTCTCCTGTGTAAATACATTGGTAAAATACATTTCTAAATAGGTAGTTACGACAAAGAATGTGAATTTTAATTTTAAAATTTAAATAGGTCCACATTGCTTTTCAGTTTTTGCCTCTGGTCTCTGTGTGCGAAGTTGTATATCACACTCATTTTGCTAGGCTGTTTAATACTTGCTGAACTTCTGGGCGTGTCTTAATTATGAAGTTAAGTGCCTTTTCACATTTTCATTAATGCTTTTCCTGGACTTTGATTTGTTCATTTCTCTATCCCTTGTTAATTTCACCCGGCATTCACACAACAGATACTGAACACGGCCAGTTACGTGCTGGGCACAGAGACGCTGGAAGCAGAGTGGTCAACAGGAGCAGAGGAAGCCTTTATCTCACAGGACGCACGTTCTTGTGGGGAGACAAAAACGTACACAGTAGATGCTGCAGCCTTAGAGTCGGCTGCTGCTGAACTCAGTAGGGAGAAGGGAGTTAGACAGTGGGATGCCATGCGTGTTGAGAGCCACAGCCAAAGGGGCCCCAGCAAACTTCCAGCTGCCAGCAAACTTCCAGCTGCCGGCTGATGATTGGCTCACAGCGGCCCCAGCAACATCCAGCTGATTGGCTCCTCTGCGGTGCTGTTCATTGGGCTGTTTCCTTGTCCTTTCAGACCAGGGAGCTGCTCATTGGGGGACTTCTTTGGCTCCGCCCACACGACCCAGCCAATCGGCCTCAAGAGCAGGAGGATTGGGGGAGTGGGAGAGGCTTGGGTGTTGGTGTGAGAGGCTTGTGGGAAGCTGGTGGTGGCAGTTGGGCTCTGAGGTTTTTTTCCTGAGGAGCTGTTTTGTTTGGCGTGTGTGGTTCTAAAAATAAAGTTAGTTTCTTTTGACAAGTGGCTCCTGAATTGTGCCCAGCCAGACTGCGGCAGATGGGAGACTCCAGGTTGGGCTAGTAAGTCGCACCGTCTGGGAAGGCCGAAGAGAGAAGATGGCATTCACACACAGACCTGAGGGGTCAAGGACAGTTTGCATGATGCTGAGGAGCCAGGGGCAAAGGCCCTGAACAAAGATGGATCCACAGTCAGCAGGAGCTGAGCAAGAGGGCAGGAGCCTTGTCAAGCACAAGTCTTTTAGTGTTGCAGGAGAGAAGTGACCTGTGGCTTATGCTTTGAACAGGATCCCTCTGGTTGCTGTATGGCGATTCACCTGTGGGGTGAAGTGTGCACAGGGATGGGTGGGCACACAGAGGAAAGGCCATCCTGGCCATCTGGGTAGAGATCACTGCCTCCGACATGAGTGGCCGGGGCTCTGGGTGTAATGTAAGCCTGGAACAAGCAGGGTTTGCTGATGGATTGTGTATGGAATAAAGCCAGATAATTCTTCATTGTGAGCTTTGGTAATCAGTAGTTTGCCACTGTCCTGATAGCGTAATTCTGCCTACAGAATGTGCCCTGAATGTCTGTCGAGGATGGAAGTGCTCCTCGAGGCCCTGGGGCATCACTTTGAGGGAGGCAGGTGGGATCACTACAGTTGTGGCACATGTAGGCTGGCAATCAAGAACCAGTAGACTCCATTTGTCATTTAACACAAATGTTTATTCTCTAAAGAACTTTAAGAACTGGATAACTAATTTCACAGAGGAACTGTGGAATCATGTTCTCCTCCTCCCCTCTGTCTCCTCCCTGTGATGCCATTCAACCCTTCTCCTTTCTGAGGCTGCGGCCCCTTCAGCTCCAGTCGTCAGGGAGGGGACAGGAGAGTCAAGGTGAACATGACCTTGATTTTGAGCCATTGTGTCGGTGACAGATTAAACCAGCAAAAATAAACACCAAGATAAACCAATTCAGAGACGAGTGGTTTTCATTGAGGCAAGATGGTGATTTGTCAAGGTCTGTAGACATTTTTCATTATCGCAGCTGTTGGGAATGTGTTCCTACTGGGTGGAGCCCAGGGACCCTGATGAGCATCCTACCATGGCATGGGATGCTCCACAATGTGTCAACAGTGATAAGATTGAGACACCTGCCCTATACATACATTCTCTTTTTTTAAATTGGTTGTTCAAAACATGACAAAGCTCTTGACATATCATATTTCATACTTTAGATTCAAGTGGGTTATGAACTCCCATTTTTACCCCGTATACAGATTGCAGAATCACATCAGTTACACATCCACATTTTTACATAATGCCCTATTAGTAACTGTTGTATTCTGCTACCTTTCCCATCCTCTACTATCCCCCCTCCCCTCCCCTCCCATCTTCTCTCTCTATCCCATCTGCTGTAATTTAATTCTCTCCCTTGTTTTTTTCCCTTCCCCCTCACAACCTCTTATATGTAATTTTGTATAACAATGAGTGTCTCCTTCCATTTCCATGCAATTTCCCTTCTCTCTCCCTTTCCCTCCCACCTCATGTCTCTGTTCAATGTTAATCTTTTCTTCCTGCTCTTCCTCCCTGCTCTGTTCTTAGTTGCTCTCATTATATCAAGGAAGACATTTGGCATTTGTTCTTTAGGGATTGGCTAGCTTCACTTAGCATAATCTGCTCTAATGCCATCCATTTCCCTGCAAATTCCATGATTTTTTCATTTTTTAGTGCTGTGTAATACTCCATTGTGTATAAATGCCACATTTTTTTGTCTATTCATCTATTGAAGGGCATCTGGGTTGGTTCCACAGTCTAGCTATTGTGAATTATGCTGCTATGAACATCGATGTGGCAGTATCCCTATAGTATGCTCTTTTAAGGTCTTCAGGGAATAGTCCAAGAAGGGCAATAGCTGGGTCAAATGGTGGTTCCATTCCCAGCTTTCCCAGGAATCTCCATACTGCTTTCCAAATTGGCTGCACCAATTTGCAGTTCCACCAGCAATGTACAAGTGTACCCTTTTCCCCACATCCTCGCCAGCACTTGTTGTTGTTTGACTTCATAATGGCTGCTAATCTTACTGGAGTGAGATGGTATCTTAGGGTGGTTTTGATTTGCATTTCTCTGACTGCTAGAGATGGTGAGGATTTTTTCATGTACTTGTTGATTGATTGTATGTCCTCCTCTGAGAAGTGTCTGTTCAGGTCCTTGGCCCATTTGTTGATTGGGTTATTTGTTATCTTATTGTTTAATTTTTTGAGTTCTTTGTATACTCTGGATATTAGGGCTCTATCTGAAGGGTGAGGAGTAAAAATTTGTTCCCAGGATGTAGGCTCCCTATTTACCTCTCTTATTGTTTCTCTTGCTGAGAAAAAACTTTTTAGTTTGAGTAAGTCCCATTTGTTGATTCTAGTTATTAACTCTTGTGCTATGGGCGTCCTATTAAGGAATTTGGAGCCTGACCCCACAATATGTAGATCAGAGCCAACTTTTTCTTCTATCAGGCGCAGAGTCTCTGATTTAATATCAAGCTCTTTGATCCATTTTGAGTTAACTTTTGTGCATGGTGAGAGAAAGGGATTCAGTTTCATTTTGTTGCATATGGATTTCCAGTTTTCCCAGCACCATTTGTTGAAGATACTATCCTTCCTCCATTGCATGCTTTTAGCCCCTTTATCAAATATAAGGAAGTTGTAGTTTTGTGGATTGGTCTAAAGTCTGATTATCATGGACCTACAGATAAAGCCCTGTCACCATTAATACCGGTTTATATAACATGCTTATCTTGGAGGGCATCCCCTACCTAGGTATTATTAAAGTCAAATTTTGAAACATATTACATAAGAAATCTCAAAACTATATATCACCATAAAATTGTATTTGAGATTAAGTATTTTGTCTAATGTCGCAATGCCAAAAAAATATATAGGAGGAATACATTTCACATATAAAGGTGTTTTTTTTTTTTTCTTTTTTGCTACCCGGGATTAAACCCAGGGGTGCTTACCCACTGAGTCACATCCTTGGCCCTTTTTATTTTTTATTTTTGAGTTGCTGAGAGCCACTAAGTTGCTGAGGCTGATGTGACAAAATCATATAAAACATGACACCCATTTGTGTTATTCTGTGCAATATTTCTATGTAAGCTGACCTGCGTGGGAACTGAATTGGAACTAGGAGGAATTAATGAGTATGAACTCAAAAAGATTTATTAATTATTGGAATGCTTAATATATATATTGCTATATGAGACACAATACCAACTACGTAAAGCATTTTATTCACCATTAAATCAAAATTGTTGTTGTTATTAAGATAGAGATTCAACGTATTCCAAACATATGACTATTAACAAATAGTTACAATAGAAACACTAAAGAAAGTGAAATGGTTCATTTGAATCCTCAACTTGATTGGACTAAGAGAAGCCAAGGATTAAGAAGCTTCTGGGTGTGTCAGTAAGGGTATGTCTAGGAATGATTGGCATGTGGGACAGCCAACTGAAATGGAGACCCTCCCTAAGCGTAGGCAGCACCGTCCAGTAGGATGGTGGCTTGGATGCAATAAAAGTTGGAAGAATAAGGAAGCAGCAGCAGCAGATGCAAGCTGGATTCTTCTTGAGGGAGTTCCTGATTGCTGCTGCGATTGTCTGAGCATATTGGACTCTAGCTTCTTCACTCTTCCAAAGCAGACTCTGCCTGTGATTCTCCAGAAGGCTTAGGTCTCAGACTAGGGCAGAACCATTGATCCCTGTTGTTCTGAGGCTTCAGCCTCTTGTATTGCACAGCTACTGATCTTCAGCTGTCCAGCCTACAGAGGGCCATTGTGGGCGATCCAGCTTCTGGTCATGTAAGCCAATCTAATAAATCCCCCTTTTATAATTATACTTCCTGTTGATTCTGTTCCTCTAGAGAACCCTACCTAATACAGTAAGATCAATAACTAAATGTTCTATGCCACTGAGAGTGATTTTTTTTTTTTTTTTGCAAGTGTCAAAAAGACCTGAATCAAAATGTCATGGAGATAGGTAGGTTTGCTCTCTCACAGAACAGAGGTCAGGAGGCCACGTGGGCTTGGTTCTTAACCAGGTCATGAGGACTGGCTTCCTACATCCCTCCTGCTTTGCCCATCTTGACCCAATGGTGCTTGTTCTCAGGCTTGTCCTGTTGTTGTCCTTCACATAACAAAATTAAAAGTCAGAAGAGGAATTCATGTTCTTGTGTGTCTTTTAAAGAGAGAGAAAATATCTCCCAGGAATTTGAAAGCAGGAAATTTCCTCTTGACTCATTGGTCCAATAAATCACAAGCACATTTACAAACCAACCACAATTGTTCTTGGTCAATGGTTCTCAAACTTCTTGTTGAAGACACCTTTGCATCCTTAAAAATTATTAGGGCTCTCCAGAAGCCTTGTTAATGTGATATGACTCTCACTATTTATCACATTACAAATTGTAATGATCAAAACAAAATATTTGTTTACTAATTGGTTTTAAAATAACAAGAACCTATTACATGCTAAGACAAATAGCTTAGTTTTATAAAAAGACTATATTTTCAAACAACACTTATAGAGAAGAGTAGAATTGTTTTCCATTTTTCCAAATCTCTTGAATATCTGCCTTAACATAAAACATCCAGATTTTTGTCTTTTTCTACACTCAACCTGATGAGCTGTATTATTTTGATTGAATTGTACAAAAATTTAGCCTCACAGAGATGTGTAGTTGGAATGGGGAAATCATTTAGTAGCCTCGTTAGATCAGTGTGTTCTTTGATACTATACCAAAACTTAACATGTTTTAAATATCTTAGAAGTTACTTGTAATATGGAAACTAAAGCCATATTAATCAATTTTTCTTATTCTGTTATCTTCAAAATCTATTGATCTATTTTGTACTTTGAACAGGTCTTTTATAGGTTCCGATTTTGTAATGTCTTGAATCGGTTGTCTGTAAAATATTTGTTCTCTGATATATATAGATATTCTTATGTAATATCAAAATATCATATTTTATAATATTTTAAGAGAGAGTGAGGGACAGAGAATTTTTTAATATTTATTTTTTAGTTTTCGGCGGGCACAACATCTTTGTTTGTGGTGCTGAGGATCGAACCCGGGCCGCACACATGCCAGGCGAGCGTGCTACCACTTGAGCCACATCCTCAGCCCCCATAAATATCATATTTTAAATATCACTACTGACCTGGGAAGCCACAGGAGGATGTGCTTTCTAAAATTCCAATTTTCGCTTGAAAGGACAGATTTTATTGTCAGCAACAAATCTTAACAATCAATTTCCTTGAAGTGAAGGTCCGCATGGATTATTGTTGAGTAATGTCTGATAAATATTGAAATTTCATAACATGGCTGTGAGTCATCTTTCAAGTAGATGTTATGCTCCAGGAACAAACTGGCTAATTCGTCTCTCAGTTTAAATAGTCACCAAAAGCTTTTCTGCAAAACAGTCAGGCACTTCAGGATGCAACAGAAGTGCTTTATGTGTACAGCAGTTTCCTGTTAATGGATTTATTTCTTCACAAGGAACATCAAAATGACAGGTATTTAGGTGTGTATAAAAATACATTCAACTCCTGAATGGCTTGTGTAATGATTGCCTTTGGAAAGTGTCAGGGAAGGCTTTTGTCTTTTGTTTTATTTTGAAATATGTGTTTCCAATTTATTTTCACTAGTGACCTTTAAAAATAGAATGACTATGCATACTCAACAACGAAATTTCCATGATTTAATATTCAGAAATAGTTCAAAGAAGAACTCCTAGGTATTCAAATCACCTTAATTTATCATTGACAGCCCAGGAATGAAACATTGGGAAGTATATCCCACAAAAATACAAGTATTTTATAAATTAACTTGTCTAGAATGAGAAAATTGTTCAATTTCTTTTCTACTCTTTATCTGTTCAATTTTGTCATATCCTCTAAAATGACAGTGTGAATCCTTTATCTTCTGCATAGTTTCCCTTAACTTCTCCAGGCTCAGAATTAGAGTGTTCTCTAGATGTTTAAACTGTACTAAATATTTCATATATGACCTATTGTTTGCTGTTGTTTTATGATTTTTTCATCTTGTTATCTGAATTAGGACAAAACTTTCTTGCAGGAAGTCAGAAATCACAAGATATATAGTTGTTCCACAGTGCTTATCACAGTCATGGTATAGAGTGGCTACTTAGTAAACATTTATTGCTTTTTTTTTTTTAACTCTTTATTGTGGAAAACTTCAAAATAATAAAATGAACTTGCAAATATGGCAGTTTCAACCCTTCTCCTAGCTCATAACCAGTTTTGTTGCATCTTTATCCCTATACAGTATGTTTCCTTGAATTGTTTTGAAGTGTATGCCTAACATTTTATAATTTTACCTGTAAATGTTTCCATATGCATCTCTAAAGATGAGAGCTGTTATAGTTATGACAGGTAAAATAATGAAACATTGTCACATGGTGTTATACAATACTTCATCATTGCTCAAAATGTTCTTGATTGTCACATTTATTTTTTTACCATTTGTTAGAAACAGAATCTCTAAGATCCACAGTTGTGATTGACATGTGTCTCTTAATTCTCACACAATCCCTAGGGCATCCTCTCCTCATCAGTTTCCCCCTGTGATGTATTTGTTAAAGGGAGGAAATGATTTGTCCAAGGTACTGGCAATGTTTGGTTTTTGTTGACTATCCCCTGTGATGTCTTTTAGTGTGCTTACCTCTTCTGGAGGTTTCCAAAAACACTGTGATTAGATCTCCAGGCTCAGTAGGATTCCATTGTTCTCCTTTACAAGACCACCTCAAGGAAGAAAGATGTATCCTTCCATCAGGAGACAGGCACCAACTGGGTGTCTTTTCTAATAAATCCAACAGCCTTGGGTACTTTTTATTATTATTATTGGTTGTTCAAAACCTTACAAAGCTCTTGACATATCATATTTCAAACATTAGTTTCAAGTGAGTTATGAACTCCCATTTTTACCCCAAATACAGATTGCAGAATCACATCTGTTACACATTCACATTTTTACATAATGCCATACTAGTGACTGTTGTATTCTGCTACCTTTCCTATCCTCTACTATCCCCCTCCCCCCATCTTCTCTTTCTATCCCATGTACTGTAATTCATTTCTCTCCTTATTTTTCTTCCAATTCCCCTCACAACCTCTTTTATGTAGTTTTTTATAACAATGAGGGTCTCTTTCCATTTCCATGCAATTCCCCTTTTCTCTCTCTTTCCCTCCCATCTCGTGCCTATGGAGTATTACGCAGCACTAAAAAATGACAAAATCATGGAATTTGCAGGGAAATGGATGGCACTAGAGCAGATTATGCTTAGTGAAGCTAGCCAATCCCTAAAAAACAAATACCAAATGTCTTCTTTGATATAATGAGAGCAACTAAGAATAGAGAAGGGAGGAAGAGCAGGAAGAAAAGATTGACAGCCTTGGGTATTGACTGAATAAATCCATTCATTCACTGGCTTGATGGCAACAAAACCGATTTTCGCTAACTAGGATTTCTATAAAGAGAAGCTAATCAGAGTTGGGAAACACTTGACTATCTTAAGAAACAAGATATTAGAAAGACAGGAAAAGGCTTTTGTTTTTCCTTCTTTTCTCTGCTTTTCCGTTCCCTCCCAGCCTCTAGAAGCCATCAATGAATTGTTTTTGTTGTTATTGGGATTCAAAGACTATTCACATGGGTGTCAGGTTGTCCAGTTTTGGCTAGTGGAGATTTCTTTGGGTTTGCTCTAGAATACTTTGAGCATGACCTGGGAGTTTTTAGAGCTCCTGGTTACCTACATGACAAGCTATTCAAGGATGTCCTGTGCATTTCCTGCCGGAGACCTGGAATCAGCCACTTTCCCAAGGCACTCTATTTCCTTTTAGTAATAATTGGTATCAGAGAACAAGACATAGAACATAATACTGTAATAATCTTAGAAGAAAATAGAGGACTGATCTTACCTTAGCTTAGCAATGGTTTCTTAGATAAAGTACCAAGCATGATGCAGGAAGCAAAGAAAGATACAAACTGCACCTCATCAAAATTAACACCAGAGTCTGGGAAAGGCGGGGAAGAAGACAGGATGGAGAAGGGATGATTGCCCATGAGACCAGATGGACAAAATACCACACCAGAGCAACTGCGTATTTCAATCTAGTTAGTAGAGGGGACTTTAAATGTCTCCAACACAAAAAAAATAAGTGTTGGACAAATGGTGATGGGTATTCCAATCCCCTGATCTGATCACTCTTTATATAGTTGTATTGAAATATCACACTGCAAAATCTCAAAGATATACAATTATTATGGTCAATTAAAAATAAAAGGTACTCTAAAAGTTAAATTTTTTTGCTGCAAATGATACCATCAAGAAAATTTTATCCCTGAACAATGGGATAAAATATTTGGATAAACTATGTACCTACCTGTTAAGGACATTTTTTCAGATCATATTTAAAACTCTTACCACTTGGGTGGGGTGTGTAGCTCAGTGGTAGAATACTTGCCTAGCATGTGCAAGGCCCTGGGTTCCATCCCCAACACTGCCACCAATAACAATAAAAATCAACAGTGACAGAAATTGGGTTAAGTATCCGAGTAGACATTGTCCAAAGAAGAAATATAAATGCTGAATAAGTAGATGGAAATTTGTTGAGCATTGTTAGGAAAATGAAAATGTCAACCCTCATGGTTTAACCACTTCACATTCACCAGGATGTCGTCACAAAAAAAGACAATTTTGACACATGTTGGAGAGGATGTGGAAACCTGGAACCTTAATCCACTCATGAGAATGGTGCAGCCACTTTTGAAAACAGTTTGGCAATTCCTCAAGATACTGAATACAGAGCTATCCGTGCACCAGAATGCCACTCGTAAGCATACGTCCAGGAGAAATGTAGATAGACAGAGTTAGAGGACCTTGGACATGAACTTTCATACCTCTCTTCAACATACCCTAAAAATGGAAATGATCCAAATGTCGAGCAAGTCATGAATAGATCAACCAATCTAGCATATGCCCATAAAATATAAGATCTTTCTACCTTACCAGGAGTAACTGTACTGATAAATGCCACAGCATGGAAGAACCTTGATGACATCATTCTAAGTGAAAGAAGTCATTTTGCCAAAGAAGGTATATTGGGTGATTACATTTGATAGGAGCTGTATGTGTATACAAGAGGTGACTCTATGGAGATGGAAGGGTGGATTCGTAGTTGTCTACAGCTGAGGATAATGATAAGTGACTGATAAAGCTACAGTTTCCTCTGGAGAAGATGAGGACATTCTAAAATCATAATCTAGTGATGGCTACACAACTCTGCAAATATGCCATGAATCATTCAGTTGTGCACCTTAACTGGATGATTTTTATGTTATGTGAATTTTATAAGCTGTTAATGAATTCCATAGAGTAGGTCCATATGCAGTGAGGTAAGTCTGTTTTTGAATTTCGTATCCTTCTTCATTTATGTATTGAATCACAAACACTGCCTGGTTTTAACTGCAGAACCGTGAAGGGTTGTGTTTGGAGCCAGTGTGGCTGGCAGGCAGGCTCGCATCAACACCCGTTGTTTGAGAGTTTTCCAGCTATATAATCAGTTTGTCTTACTCCTAGAAAAAAAAAAAAACAAACTCTAATGTTATTTTTATTGGTATTGTGTTAAATTTATGGTTGTTTTCCAGAGTGAAAAAGCAGATATTTTTTGGGTTTTTTTGGGCAGTTGGTAATAGTGAGGAGCATATTGTAGAAAAAGAGTGGATTCTGGAAGTCTGTGGCTTCATGACTCAGTTTGCTCTCTCATTAGACATGCAAAGTCAAACCAGCTGATTAAATTCTCTAAATTTCCTCATTTAGAAAGCAGAGAAAATAACACTGAAGATACAGGATGTTTTGAGAATTAAACCTCCACTGGAGTGTGGGTTTTCCCCCTTCTTTTTCTTTGAATTTATCCATTTGTCACATGAATGACACATGCCCAGCACCTCAAAATGCTCCTGGTTCACAATAGAAGCCAAATAGGTGTCTGCTGAATAAATGAGTAAATTACCTTCAAAGTTCTCAGCATATATGGAGCAATTAAATCTTAGTTCCCTTGTTTTCTAGCATCATATTTATATAATTGTAATCTTCACCTACTTCCTTTGGGTTTTTGTATTCTTGAAATGTTTTGAATAAAAACCAAGAGTGAACATTCTTCTCTATGATGTTTATTTACAATTAAGTTTTGATGTGGCTGAACATGGTATTGTAGTTTGCATTTCCATTTCATATTTTCTTGGTGTTATGTGAATGAGAGCACTAAGGGATTGCTTACTGGAAGCAACTCTTATAAATAATGAACTAAAATCAGGCTTACAGGAATGATGAAAAGAAAGAGCAGGAAGTCATATCCGTTTCATCCATATGCATGTGAACACTGTGTAGGAATTGCTGCTGGAAGAAGGTACTCCGAACAGAGATTTTATTAGTTTGACATATTCATGATGAGGTCATGTTTGTTACTAAATAGTGAAATTTCTGCAGTGAGTAACCGCCACACACACACACACACACACACACACACACACACACTGCTTAAAAAAAAAAAAAGGAAAATTCCATGAATTGGTAGGAAGATTAGAATGAGAAGTTGACTAATAGTAATGCACCTGTAAGATCCTCCGCAAGGACAGGAGAACTTTAATGAGAGAATCCCTCAAAGAGCATTTTACATACTCAGAAAAAAATATAGAAAATTAAATATACATAGAATAAAATAAAATCATACTTATAATATTCTAAATAAATATTTGGAGAAAATAGATAATGTTATGTATGTGGAGAGAACTAGAGATATTAACCTACAATGGACCCCACCCCACCCCTGCATGGGTAGGGTGGTAGGGGCGGAGTGCCTATTGGCTCATTGCTGGACTCTGGCTTCTAGGGGTGTTGGCTGAGACAGCTGGCATCCTTCATGACCTGGGGACGAGCTGTCTTCCTTGAATTCCTTGGAATAGCTCTCCTGGTGGAGTTGTGGGGGACACCACCTAAGGTGGCTGTAAACCTAGCTGTGTTTCCTTGAAGAGCTCACATTGTTACCAAGAGCAGCCAACACCATCTGATCTAGGGGCAAATTTCCTCTCAGTCTGGGCTCCTTGGCCATTAAGTTTCTCCTCTACATTTCTTCCTTTTCCACCCCATGTTTCCTTGGGCTGTTGTTATGAAGATGCGCATGTGACGAGGTGCCTGTCTCTGTCGGTGTATTAGTTGTGGCACTGGACGCGATGCTCACTTTGAGACGGGGAAAAAGGCCTTCAGTGCTGGCTTTCCTCCTCGCTGACTGGATATCTCAGGCCAATCACCCACTGACCTCAGCTTCATCACAGGCATCGATGGTCCTCTGTGGACGGATGGGCAGTCCCCCGTGTGTCCACCAGGTCAGTTGGTCCTGAAGGCCTAACACAGGGCCAGGTGGAGCGAATGCCCCATCCAGAGCATCCTAATGCCTTATGTGTCATGGTCTGGAACTCAGTGACTGGCCTCCCTGGGCTGGGCCATCAGCTGCTGGGCGTGTCTCCTTTGGGAAATTGTTAGTGGAGCGGAAACAGCCTCCTCTGGGCCATCAACCCCGTCCCCATGGCTGGTCCCCTGGTTCTTCTCAGGCCTCACTGTAGGGCTGACGTGGTTCCTCCTGGGAACCTCTCTGGGCAGCCTCCAGGACACAGGCTTTCTCTCTTAACAGATGCTCCCTCTCTGCCTCCACCTCCGTGGCTTGTTGCTTCTCTCCTCAGAGACTTGATGTCTCCATTTGCAGGGTCCCAATTTGCACTCTGGCTGCTGCTCTGTCCTCCTCTGCTTCTTCTGAACCCTCTTCAGGTTCCCGGTTCCAAGCTGAGCATTTCCTGGGTGGTTCAGTCTGGATCTCATGTCAGAGCCTCGGGCACAGAGTTTCCCTCACTTCTCGGTCACAGAGCTTGGTGACACCACTCTGTGTGATTTTGCCTGTTATTCAATGAAGAAATGACTGTGTCGCGATGTTAGGAAACTGGAGGACTACTCAACTATAAAACCATATTTATAAAGTCCTTTTTTAATATATGCAATATATCAAATCAATATTATTATAACTTTTGTAATTAAAACAACACAACTAGTCTATTAAGTAGAGTTTTTCTCAGTAGCTTTCTATTTAGAGGTGCTATCGCTACTAGATTGGAAATTTTTAGTCATAATTTGCAGGATCCTACAAAGATTTTGTTGTTGGACATTGGTATGCAAACCATGTTAGCATGTAATTTTTTTGTCATTATATTGACTTATTAATTTCATTGTGGTAATTTACTAAAATATGAATAAGTAAAGTCCTCTTATTAAAGTTAAGAATGTCAGATTAGATAAACCCAAGACAAACATACAGAGATTCTTAACTGCATGATCTGAAAGTGACTCAAAGAAAATAAATGACACACAGAAGGTGTAAAATTATGTTAAATGCTAACAGAAAGAAAGCAGGCTGGCAGAGGGCCCACAGCAGAGGAGGTCCTCAGGAATCAGGGGACAAGAGCTTGTGGACTCATTAATAAATGAACTCAAGGATTTGCCTGGAGGGCTGGGGGTTACGCATGGCCTCAGGGAGAGGAGTGGCCTTCGCCAAGGTTAATCTGGTTAACTTCAGAGCGCCTCACCTGCCAACAGCAAGTCCAGTATTGAGCCCACACTGTGCGCCATATCCCAGGAGGGGCGCCCAGCCAGCTGGACAGGTTGATCGCACTGTAGCCTCTGTCAAAGAGAGAAAAGTGGTTTGGCGCTGGAATGGATATTATTTACCCAGATATGAATTGGCCTTTCTGTTGGTTATCCTCTTGCCCTGGGCACTGTCTCCACTGGTGTTTTAACAGGGTGTGGTCAAGACACCAAGCACTTCTTCCCCACAGGGTCTCCCCAGCTGCCCTTCCATAGCTATAGCCCCCTGTCTTCTGTACCCATGTCCCTGAATCCTGGCCACTATTAAACAGTTCCCCATGTCTATTATTTTATTTTACTTTAAACTGAGTGTCATCTAAGTGGAATCATGTGACCTTTCAGACTGATTCCTTTGACTCAGAGTCATTCCTTGGCAACTCGTCCAAGTTGTTGCCTAGGTCTGTGGTTCATCTCTTTATAGCTGAGTAATATTCCAGGGTCTGGATACACAGTGATTTGCTTGACCTTCCACCCATTGGAAAGATCTGGACAAGGGCCTGAGAGAGAAGCTCTGAACCATAGGGGAATTGCAATTTCAGTCTTATAGAAAAATGCAAACAGTTTTCCAAGTGGCCGTCCCATTCTCTGTTCCACCAGGAATGTCTGTAGAGTCCAGTTTTCTCTGCATTCTTCAGAGCAGCTGGTGTTATTGGATTACTTGAGCCACTGTGATAGGTGTGTAGCGACGTCTCAGGGTGGTTAAAATTGCATTTCCCTAATTGCTCTGTGGTGTTCAGCCTTCTTTCATGGGCCTACTCACCATCTGCAAATCCTCTTCAGAGAAATGTCTGATTTTGTCTTTGGGGCATTTTTTAAATTGGTTTGGTTCTTCTTCTCCTTTTAATCCATGAGTTTTAAGAATTTTTCATATTTTCTAGATATAAATCTTTTGGGTGTCAAGTCTAAAAATTGACTAAGCCTAGACCCCTGAGATTTTTCTCCCTATTTCCTTCTAAAAATTTTATATTTACAGTTAAGCCTCTTGTGTTAGTCAGCTTTCCATTGCTGTGACAGAACACCTGAGGAAGTCAACCTAGAGGAGGAAAGATTTATTCTTGCTCATGGTTTCAGAGGTTTCAGTCCAACACACTTCTGTGTGTAATTTCTGGACCTGTGGTGAGGCAGAGCATAATGATGGGAAGGTGCTCCAACTCATGGTGGCCAGGAAGGAGACAGTGAAAAAGAGGAAGGGGCAAGGGTCCCAGTATACCCCTCAAGGACATGCCCTCACTGACCTGCTTCCTTCAACTGGGCCCACCCACTAAAGTGGCCACCACCTCCCTGCCTACCTCCAGACCACCAGCCATGCCTTGGAAACCTGAGTCTTTGGGGGGCATTCTAGATCCACACTGCAGCCCCCATGCTCCACTCAGGTTAACATTTACATCAGGGGTAAGGTTTAGGTGGGCCTGGGATGACCAGGTTCTCCTGCACCATTT
Source organism: Urocitellus parryii (assembly GCF_045843805.1). NCBI lineage: Eukaryota > Metazoa > Chordata > Mammalia > Rodentia > Sciuridae > Urocitellus > Urocitellus parryii. The sequence goes on along the minus strand of NC_135532.1, from coordinate 115,924,381 downwards.
ATCAAAAAGCCACCCTTGTAGCAAGCCACCTTCACACTCTTGCCAGATCTCAGATGGACGTTCTTGTGCAGGTGCGTTTCTGTACTATTTGGATTGCTGGGCCTATAATCGTTGTCCTTACTTTTGAGTAGAGTGAGTCTTTCCTCTTTCTTCTCTTTTTTCAAAACTGTTTTAGCTATTCTTAGTTCTATAGAAGATTTAGAATAACCCACAGACCTTTTTAAATTATTATTTTTTCCTGCAGTACTAGGGGTTGAACCCAGAAGTTCTCTACCACAAAGCTATCTCCCCAGCCCTTTTAAATTTTTTATTTTGAGACAGGATCTCACCAAGTTTCCCAGGATTGTGAACTTGTGATTGTCCTGCCTCAGCCTCCTGAGTCACTGGGATTACAGGGTGCCTCAGGCCTGTACCCTCCCTGCTAGTGCATGACATTTTAAATGTCTTATTCAACAGCAGGTTCACCATCCTGCCATCTCCTCCTCACACAGCAGCAGGTGTGACGGGGAGAGGGTGACTGGAGACCCAGCTGTGGAGGTCCTGGCCCAGGACACCTGTGCCAATGGCAGCCTTGTCCAAGTGACACAGCATGTGCTCTCGGCAGCCAAAGCAAGGTGCTATTCCTGTCCTGGGTGGCCAGGGGATCTAGATCATCCAGGGGACGGAGGCCCATGCCTCACAGTTGCAGCAAGTAGATCTGCTCTGGAAAAGATCTGGAAAGAAATGGGTTTCTAGGGAATGCCAGGGTGTGTCTATTATCGGAGGCGAAGGTGAGAGAAGAGCTCCCAGCTGAGTTCCTGTAGGAAAGAAGTTCTGGATCACCAAGGGCTATGTGGTCTGTAGGGCTGGAAGAGACAAAGAACAAGAAACAAACCTCATAAGGCAAATTATAATTACCAACTGCAGCCTCGTAGTCACTGCAAAAACGAGGACTGAAGCAGCTGTCTGCACGTTTCCTTTGCTGTGTGAGGACGGTATTTATTAGGAGGATGTTAGCTAAGCTTACCAGCTCCATCTCTCTACTCCTGCATGTAAGACACTGTGCTGGTTCTGAGTCTGCTCATCTTTAAGCTGCAGATGTCAAAGGGTGGGGGGGGCGTGATTTGATCTGAAGAGAGGTGAGCATTGCTTCCAGGTGGAAACAGTGGCTGCTGAGATCTTGGGTTTTCCCTTTCTTGGGGAGATGGCGAATGCATGCTGTATGAGAGATGTCGGGCTAGGTAGATGCACACACATTTCTGTTTCAGTTTTTAAGTTCAACTGTGATCCCATAAAGATAGCAGCACTCAATCTGACCTTCCATTTTTCCATTGAGTGTGTTTGTCTGTTGTTAGTTCACTTATCTATTTATCCATCCATCCCAAGATGGACTTTCTGATGAAAACGAACAGGGTCATTGAGCTGAAGGCAAAAACATAGACTCTGGTCTTATTTCCCACCTGCCTCACCGGGTGACACTCTCTGCCCCAACCTCTTCAAACACAAAACGCAGTGCATCTAGGCCCCTCCAGGACCTGGTGTCCAGCCAGCAGCTCCTCCCCCTGCCTCAGCTCCAGCCTTTACAACCTCACCTGCAACACAAGCCTTGACCAGCCGGTGGGAGGTGGAGCTGGGGCCATTCCAGACTAATTTCCTCAGGTTTGTGGGTCAACTGAGACCTGTTCAGGAGGGTCTTGCTTTAATTCTCATTATGAGCCTTGAAGGGAGCCTTCACCCCAGGCAGTCACATTAGTGGTGATGGAAGAAACTTACAAAAGCAAGATGAGTAGCCCAGAAAAATATTTAAAAGTTTTGAAGGCAAATAGGATCTGCCAGGACTAATGTTTTACTTTGCTGGGGGGTTATTTTGTTTTGTCCCTCACATTTGTGAAAGTCCTCTGAGTTGGGAAGAGAAGAAAATTGTAGGGGAAGAGGCTGACACTGGCCTGGGTGAATGTTGGGGCCGAGGACAGAGCCGTGCCACCTTCTTCCTTGAGCTGAAGAAGGGAACAGTTATAGGGCCAAGTGTCTTGCTTCTGCTTTGCCTTTAAAGCTCACACGTCTCAGAGAGATTTTCCTTTTCTCAGTGGGTGGTAGAGTAGACATTGCTCATGGGACCCAGGGGTGGGCCTGAGTGCAGCCCCAGAGAGTCCCCGGCCCCCGTGGCTGCTTAAATAGCACATACTCTGTGAGGCTGAGATGGGACACGGACTTCTGGAAGGTGAAAAGAGTGCCCGGCAGTGATTGAGGGGGTCGCGAACACCGGGGTCCAGCAGCTGGCTGTGGGTGCTGCCTCCTGGTGGAGGGCAGCCAGGGGAGGCTCAGGACTGTGGGCCAGCAGCCCTTCTGTTAATTTTCCACCATGGAGCCCAGCTAAGATTCCACCTGGAGGACAATCCTCTATGGGGCAGTTTCAGACTCAAATGAGAAGAAAATACCAACCTTAAACAGTTCACTTATAAGTGACCACATTAAACTGTTTTTTTACCACCAGGGAGAGTTAGGGACTGTAAATAGAAACCAAGTACCTGTTAGGAAACAATAAAACAAACATCCTCACACTTGGCACATCAGTGAATACGTGATGTGATTGTGATAACCATGTCCTGTTCAAGTTGTTCCAGTGAACCTCCTCTTGTTTTAACGAGAAGTGACAGAAATTGTCATACTTTTCTCAAAAAAGGCAAAAGTTTTCTCAGCACTGGTATAATCGGAGGTGGGAGGATATGGTCCTTTAAATGCAGCTTCTCACAATGTTAGCATATGCAGTTGTGACACCTGACACAACTGTTTTCGAAGAGCTAGAGTAATCTTCCTGTAGTGACCTGCTTCCTGATTTTAATGCACAAACATCATCCAGCACAGAGGTGGACTTCCCAATTGGTTTGCATCAATTCTTCAATTTCTCTAATAATGAATTCATTAAAAATGCTAGCAGCCATTCTCATTTGAATTCACACACATGTTAACTTGTGTTTTAGACCAGAAGGTTCAAACCTGTCCTTTCATAAATCATGTGTCCTTCTTCTTCCTGCATCATCATCAATGCTGTCCTGATTTTTCTCTCTCCCACAGGTCAGCACAAGTGATTTGGGAGTGCAAATTATTATTAATTTTTTTTTGTATGAGAAAACACTTGATAGTTTAATAAAATGGAGCATTTGTACAAATGGCCTTTGTAGAGCAGGAGTTTCACTTAAGATGCCATAGATGGTTCAAGAGTAGTTTTATTCATCTTGTATTTTATCTTAAACAAAATGGTGCTACACATGCTTTATTGTTATTTTTACTCATTTCCTTGCAGTAAGAATGCCTTAGGCTCCTTCCCTCCGCAGCTGCATGACTCAGAAGTGCCCTGGGCTTCCCCATCCCTCCTCCCTACTTGTCTGCGGCTGGTTGACTGAGGGGACCTGATGCAGAGGACACCACATGGTGGTTCCCCAGAGAGGGACGTCTGCTTGAAAAGCACCTCGAGGTGGTCAGAAACCACATCTGCACCTACTACGTGGATTCAGCCTCGAGTTCCAAAATTACAGTCCTTTGAGACTATAATTTGCCTTACCGGGGAAGATTTTTTTTTTTTGCTTTAATTCACATGAAGACCTCATTTTATGATCGAAAGACAATTATAATAATGGACAGTATCTCACGCCTGACACTCCGTCATTTCCAGAACGCAGAGCACACACGCAGCACCCGCTCTCCACCAGACTGGCCACGGAGGAGGCTCTGTCCCATTTTTCAGGCATTTAGATACATAAATTGCACAAAATACTCAGAGAGAAGAAGACAGGAACCATTTTTAAGCATCAAGGAAGGTTATTTATAAAATGGCGACTCACGAGGGAGAATAAATGGTCTTTATTAAAATGGAGGAAATTACCTGCTTCTAAAGAATCTTAAAAATAAATAATTCCAACCATGCGGGAAGCAAAATCACCCCTTGGCAAATCTGGATAGATTATTTATGCTTTTGGAATACAGTCATCCAGACACAGGAACGTTTTTGATTAATAATGGATGTAGACTCAGGATGATCACAGCACTGCATTGTGTTACGAAGCCAACACTAATTGTAGGGAATAGAAGCAGCAAACACAATTACTCCATAATCAGAATGGACCAGCAAATCATGGTTCCTCGGGGAAAGCATAATAAAACCATGACGTTATAAGTTGGCATTATGGAAGAAAAACATAAAATATGGCTATTCTGGGTTCTGCTGAATGGCTTAGAGGTGACTTCAAAAACATCCTCTCCGAGAGGCCACCATGTCGGATGGTTTGGAAGAGGACCAGAGCACAAGAGAGAAAGGATTACTCTAGGATCAGGGTCAGTGCCTGTGTGGGCTCCGTTCTTCTCCAGTTTCCCTGCAGAGTGCTGCCCCTGCTCGGCATCTTTTTATCAATGGCTGTTGCAGAGCACAGAGTGGACTGACCTTGGGGCTTCAGTTTACAGTCTTCCCCTCACACCATGGACACCTTGTGGGAGGAGACGGCATCCATTGTATTGTGTTCTCTGTAGCTTCTTCATGGCTGAGCTCTTGAAATAGCCGGAACTGGAATCTTTGACCTATCTGTATTTATTCTGCATGATCTCTAAACCCTGAATGCAATCCTGGAACCATAGATGTGGGTCAAGTGCAGAGGGGTGGCCTCTATCCTGGTATCCCTTCCAGGGCTCAGGTTGCACTGTGGTGGGATCAGGTCAATTCCTATTAAGGGAACACAGTTGTATAGGGAGATTAGAGGGAAAAACACCATTGGACCTTAGGAAAAGGTTGAATTTTCAGTTTCTTTCCTCCCATCCTCTCTCATAACACCTCTGTAACTATTATGGATACAGATGGTTATTTTTATGGAGTACGATGGAAATGAACAGAGATTGTGGAAGGTGTTAATGCATGTGTGAGGCTAAATACATATCAGCTATCGTAACATTCTATTCCTTAGAGCTCATCTTGAGATAGTATAGGGCTTTACACTGGGTTTGTGTCTGGAGTAGTTTCTGTCTTCACTAGCTTACCCTTCTAACGCTATGAAGGCCTCAGTTGATGGAGCTCTTGGTACAGACTTGGAGCCACCTCTTCCTCAAGTTGACCATCCTTATAAGAAAGCAGAAATGAAGCTGACATGATGTAGAAAATGAAATCTTTTTTTAAAAAATAATTTCTAAAAAGAGTTTGTGGAGAAGCAACAGAAAGCAAGAAAAAGGCCCCATCTAACTCAAAGAATCCAGACTCGCCCAAGCCTGCATTTTCTCTGTGATGTCTGATCTTCCCAGGGGCTCATGGGCAGATCCATATGTCCACCACACTTCCTGACACATTAGATGTCCGTGTCCTTAAAAAAAAATATGCATCATCCATTTATCACCCCATTATTGCCCATCAAACACCATTTCAGATAGTAATGACACTTCGTGGATGCTTCTTGGTGACAATGCTTCACAGGTGGTGTACTGAATTAGCAGTAAAGAGGATGATTTCTAATACCTTCCTCTCACCAAAACAGGTGATAGTATTTTAGTAGATAGTATTTTTGTGTGGAGTTAAACTTTATTTTCATGCAATTATGTGTTTCTGTGTGTGTGTGTGTGTGTGTGTGTGTGTGAAATGCCTTATATTTTCAGTGCCTAATACTTGAGCATCACTTACTTTAAGAGCACATCTTTAAGGGGATTGACACCAAACATAAAAAGCAGAATACATTACTTGGATATTCGTGCTTATTTTGTTGCTTTAAGAGTTTTAATTTCTCTGTACCTAAAAGGCTACTATCATCCCCCATTTTAAGAACTTGAAATAAATCTGTGTTGAGGTTGTATGACCCATATGTTAGCTCAAGTAGAAGAGAGATCACAAATTTTTATTCAACACTCTCAGTAGTTGGGACAAGGGAGTAAATAAAAACTTTGTTTTTCTATCCGTAAAATTAAGTGCATCTTCTGGTGTAGAAAATTAGGGGAGGGTAAATAAAAGCTGGCTTTATGAACAATTTTCAAATAAAGTTCTACCCAAATTCTCCCCTTCTTAAAAGAGAACCCGGGGCTATGGTTCTCCTCCAGGCACAGACCTGTGGTCTGTCCAGGACCTTCTGCATTTACCCTGGACATGAAGTCATAAATGTCAGCCAAGGAACAAGAGCAGGCTGCGTGGGTCTCCATGGCTCAGATAAGTACTAGAGGACTCGCTGGGGAGGGTCGTGGTCTCTCTGTACCTCTGTCTCCTTCTCTGTAAAATGGAGACTAACTCCAAAGTTCATTGTGGGGACCAGTATGGTGAGCAATAGCCTCCGCATCGTGCATTTATTAATACTGAGGAGGCTTCATGCCCAACCATCCAGCTGGGTTCGGAACATCCTTCCTTTCGCAACCAATTTCCTCACTTTCCTCTATGAGGTCACATGAGTCTTTCTGAAATGCGTCCATTTTCCCTTTGTATCACTGGAAAAGGAACGAGTGCCTTTATAAGTTCCCATTGTTTATTTTAGGACTTTTCAAAAATTAAGAATATCGCCCTTGTTCTTAGTACTCTGGAGTATGGTGAGCCAGCCAGTCTACCCAGTGTCCATCAGGCAGCCTGGTCTTCTGGTCATGTCCGGCCTCTCCTCAAGTGGAGAGCACCCTATGGCTTGTCTGAGGTTTGCTCCTTCTCTTGTGTCATCCCATCAACTGTGAAATGCCCCAGTAATTAGCACATAATTCAACATATGAATGCTCCATGATTTGGCGGTATCCATTTTAAGTCTTGCCAAAAGGCAAAAAAAAAAAAAAAAAAAAAAAAACCACGAAAAACCTCTATGCAACTTTGAAAACATATAACAATTGTGACAGAACTCTTGTTTCAAAGGGACTGAGATTTCATAATGTTACTTTTTCTTACAGAGTGCCCAGAAATCTTATAGGGTCACTCAATAAATGTCTGGGAAGAGTGGAACAATAAAACCTTAATAACCGAGTTCCTTTTCTGCTCTTCCTTTAATGTGCAGATAGAGCACTCTGCCAGCTCATTAAATCTCTGGTGTCTCCTACACGGGGTGCCACTGGGAGAATATTCCTGAGGCTTTCCTGGAGCTGTCTCAGGCTGGAGCCTGGCTTTGTTCCTAGGGTTCTCTAAATGCACAGATTGAAGTTTCAGGATCTTGTTAAAGTGTATAAAGAGGAAATGTTGCTTCCACACAGAAGACATCCGTGCCACATGGGGCACAAGTTGAACTTTTCAACCTTTGCCTCAGAGCATGGGCACAATTTCTGTGGGCTATTTATTTATTTATTTTAAAAAGTTTTCGGTGGACACAATATCTTTATTTTACATTTATGTTGTGCTAAGGATCGAACCCAGTGCCTCATGCATGCTAGGCGAGCACTCTACCACTGAGCCACAACCCCAGCCCCGGGCCATTTATTTTTTTTAATATGCATATATAGTTTATATTGCTACAACCTCCAGTGTGGAAATTTGTTAAGGTCTGTAAATAAGTCAAAAATAACACCTGGTATTTTGCCAGAGAGAGTTCGTAAACAAGTCTGGATGGTGCCTGGCAAAATGTCAGAGGGAGTGGTTTGAAAAGTAACAAAAGTGAGCCATTAAGTGGAGATTCCTTATTGGTTGACTGATGTATCTAGTTTATGCTAATTAAGATAAGCTGTGCAAAATGTATAAATAGCTCTGTTGTCCTACAATAAATGGCTCCTATTCCTGCTGCATCAATCTACAGAAGTTATTCGTCACCCCCCGGTTATTTTGCTGCAGCCGGACTGCGGCAGAAATTACAGCATATTTCAACTCTGAAGCACACAGGGGTGAAATAACGCTGTTGCAGAAACACAAGCAAGGTGAGTTGCGGCTATTATTATTTACATTTTTTCATCATCCACGTTTCATATTTTAAAAAAACTATATTATGAAAAGGAATATTGTGAAGGTAGGGCCCTCAAAGAACTTAAACTACTTAGAGGATGCAGAACAATGGTGGGAATTAAGACACGAGATAGAAGATAGAAGCACCAACAGAGAGCAACCCAGGGAGTAAGGAGGCCAAGAGTGGGAAGGGGGACATGGGAAGCTCTCGGTAAAGAAATACTTCAAGACTCCATGTGGGGAGAAGGAGCCCCAGTGTGGATACAGGGGTCAAATGAGGGGTACCGAGAGGCACAGAGGAGTAGAAATGAAGGTGAGGAGGACCTGTGGTCTCATTTGAGAAGAGTGGTGGACATTGATTGTCACCACTTTGTTGGAGGTGGAGGCTTGGAAAGCAGGAAAGAGCTGGAACATGATCTTTTAGCCAGTGGAAGCCACCAGAGACCTTTGATGAGAAGATGGATGGGGGAAAGATGGATGATTAATCTAGCCTTGGTATCTAAAAATGGGTTGGATAAGCAATGGGCAGGAAGAAAATAGAGCTTTAAAGAAAAGGTACCTTTAATTGAGTATTTATGCTCACTACTCTCATCTCTTTTATTATGACACTTAAAATATCCCCATTGCATTTTTTGCATGGCAGAATCGGCACAAATCGTTATGTGAGGACATTAAGGCTCCAAACTGAGAAGGAGTTTTTCCAGGGCACAGCTCTGGGCACGTGAGAAACAATGTCTTGAAAAGCTATGTTCAGGGTTCAGCTTTGCCCTTGCCTAGCCAACTAGCATTAATAATGCATCAATCTGAAGAATATCAACCTGCCAGGTGCACACACACACATACACACACACTCCTTATTCTTACGGACTTCATGACTCTGGCTTGAAAGGTCATATAAAAGGCTATGAAAAGAACTTCCATGTTCTGTTTTTTAATCAAGGCACCTTCAACTTTGGCTCCTAGAAGATAATTCAATTAAATGGGATTTGACTAAAGCTATTGAAAATCAGACACAAGTATTTTTTAACAAACATGACATAGCAACTTGTAAGTGATTTCAATGTACAGATCATCCAAAGCACATGTGAGCTCTTTGCTGTGTAATTTTCTTGAGCTTTTAAGAAATAATTTCCACATTACAGAGTCTCCTTTTAAAGAGACTTTCAAAGGGAAAAAAAATCTAATAACTTAGGCATTTAGCGATACAGAGAAGTATTTTGACATTCAGAGAGAGAATTAATAGTGCTTTCTTAAACTCTGTGTATTGTAACGGTTACCATGGACATGCCAACTCAAGGTTATTTACAATGAAACTACATGAAGAATTGATACAATGCGACGAAGACTATAAACGATTCCATAAATACTGGGTAAATTTGGCACTCTACAGTGAGCACTTATTATAAATCCGCTTGACTTTGTTTTGACTTTCTGGAGAAAACTACACATACGAATGTATGAACGTATATAAGCATGAGTGTTTAATAGCAACTTCTGGATTGCCAAGATTGCTGATCTTGATGGGTGATCATGAAAGCTGCTAAACTCTAGACTGTGAAAACTCTCAATTGCATTTAAATGTGAATGAGGATAAGGTGGGGTTAAATTTTTATTTTAATTAATTTATTCATTTGACTAGTACATATCAAATACCTGACAGATGATAAACACCTTCTAAATACTAAATCTTCAAATGTTAATAAAGTGTTTTACATAGTCTTTAGGAAAAGGCAGTCTAGTGGAGGGTAAGAATCATGAAATGTGATATGATAAAGGCTAGTGCAGAGAGTTGTGCAAAGAGTTATGGGCACTCAAGGGTAGAATGACTGTTGGGTAGGAGGGCAGAGAGAAGGGGGAGGAAGGGAGGGATTCCCAGAGGCAGTGCTATTTGATCTGGACTTTGATGGTTTGTAATAAGAACTAAAAAGGATAAATGATTCTCAGGGAGAGAAGCTCCCATGAACAAAATCAAGACATACCAAGTTTGAGATGCAGCCAGTGTTTTGATTGACAGAACAGGTCAGATCAAGGAAGTAACAGGAAAAATACATTGTTTAGGTCTAGACCATAGGGGTATGTGTGTGTGTGTGTGTGTGTGTGTGTGTGTGTGTGTGTGTTTTTCTTGTGTGTGTGCGTGTGCACCTGCTACATGAAGGAGTATGATTTTTCTCTTCTAGGCACTCAGAAAGCAAAGAGAGAAACTGGGGGACTTTCTTGAAGACCAAGTGACAGAGTCTGTCATGATTTCCAACACAAGAGATTCAAGGTGTTTCCCAGGCACAACCTGTCATCTGTCCAAGCATATTGTATGGGAATTGTAAAAAAAAAGTATTGACTAAAGATTTTTTTTTTCTGGTATGGGCACAATTCAAACAAAACAGATAATACTTAGATTCTCATTTTAACCAAGATTTTTACTTGGTCAAAATCCTTTTTCAAAGAATGGGAACATGAAAACCCATCTTTTTAAAATGTTCCTGCCTTCAGATCAGTGTAGAGACCGAGTCTGGAAAGGGGTGACAGTATTGGTAATGGGCCCAGACATCTGGATGTCCCTGTAGGAGGCTCCCATAGGAGGCCAGATACACTGCCAAGCGTCAGAGTTGAAACGACATCGCTAGGAGAACGGAATGTGGCAAGCTGACTGGTCGCACACTGTGAATCAAGACCCATGAACCAGAAAGGAAGGACGTGGGCAAAACCCACCTTTATACTCTGTAATGCACAGCATAGTTCATCTTGGAGAGAAGTTTTATGAATGCCAAAAGGTGAGAAAACTCTAACTCAGGATTAAAACTTATTCAATATCTTTTAAGCATCACCCTCAAGCGAAATGTGGCATCACTCACCAAACAAACACCATTGCCCCCGCTTCTATTTCCCTAATTCCATCAGCACCATCTTCCTGTTAGCACCAATTATCTCATCTCAGTGCCTGTGATGTGCAGGCCATGACTGAGGTGTCCTTCTAGTCTCTGTCTTTCCATCCCATTCTGATGAGCATCCCCACTAGCCACAGTACTTCACCCAGAGCTGACCACTCCCAGACCCGCTGCTGCTCATTGGATGCAGACCAGGACCCAAGCCTCCACAATGATTACTTACGTGCTCCCCAAGGAAGACACTTCTTGTTCCCAGGGGTGGGTTTCTTATCAGATTCCTGGCCCCAGATTTCTGTCATTCTCTTTTCTCTGGACTTCCTCCCCCACTGCCAGGAACTGTGTCCCTGTATGGTTCTGGTGTCTAGAACTCTGCCTATGAATGGACCCCAGCGCAATGGCAGCTTCTGTCCACAGCTCACTCCACCCTGGGTTACACCATCTGCTTAGACTGTCACCCCTTACTAGGTGCCAGCTCCTCAACTGTGCCCAACCTGTGGGTGCTCTCTTAGCCTTACTTTACTACCCAGGTGCTCTACCATCTTAACTTCCATACCAAGTGCAGTCTGGACCTCCTGTCTGATCTGTTCTGATTGATCAGATATCCAGCCCATTCTGGATTCTGGTTAATTCATCTGTATTTGTCTTCCTACTTTGCTATTTGAAGACTTTTGAAGACTTTATTTTTCATCCTAGAATTAGAAAGAAGAGGAAAGGGGCAAAGAGGAAAGAGACGGCGGGGAGAGGGAGAGAAACAGACATTGGCTTTTACTAAAGTTGAGCACATAATCCATCCTTTATATTCCCACCCTACACCTAGACGTCCGGTGCCCCCAGAATGGCTCCATTTGGGACTTTGAGTGAGCTACAGGCAGCCCAGAGAGCTTTTGTGAGCCTGGCCACCACTTTTATCCGATGCAACAGGAAATTCTGGTCCCTTCATCTGTGGCATGTTGAGAACTATGGACAGCAAGGGATCCATGGAATCACACTGGGAAACTGTATTCTGAACACAGACCTGGGTCTGCTCCTGTCACACGTCTTCAAGTGTTGCTGCAGGCCCATCGTGGAGCCAGAGCAACATGGTGGGCGGCGGTGAGAGGATATGAAGCCACCTGTCTCTCAGATAACACACCTAACTTGTAGGAAGATGATTCCCATGGCTTTGATATGTGTAACCGATGTGATTCTGCAATCTGTATACGGGGTAAAAATGGGAGTTCATAACCCACTTGAATCTAAAGTATGAAATATGATATGTCAAGAGCTATGTTTTGAACAACCAATAAAAAAAAAATTTCACAAAAAAAGAACTATAACCAGGGGCCCTGGGAGAACATTCTACATTCTCCCTTCTTTAAATAATAGCTGTTTTTTTTTTTTTTTTGTGACCAATCTGCTAAGAGAATGTTCTCTTGGATAAATCTTCATGTAAATGTGAAAGGTTGTAATTACCAACAAAGCTGAAGGTCCTATTAGTTCTTTTTCAATTACTTTTTAATTATACAATAAACATACAGATAGTGCTAAAATACCATTTGACCATCTCTGTCCTATTTTGATACAGTAGACTTATTTCTTTCAGTTCAAGTACATTCCTCTTCACAATTATTGTATTATCCATTGGGTACATTATACAAAGTGTTCCTCAAGGAACTCTGGAGAATTAAATGTCTGTCCTTTCGAGATTATTTTGAGTTTACCTTAAGTAACCCAATTTTATTTGTTTTGTGATCCTTCTGGTAATTTGCTTGCTTGCAACCCTTCTGAAATGTCAGAGGGCAGAGAGAGATGGGATGAAGCTCTCAGCTGGGTGTGGGGTTGGATTCTGATCCAGAAGTAAATGAATTCTCTCAGGGATGGTGGCTGTGCTGAGAAAGGGCTACAGAAACATCCTTTCAGTAGACAAAAGCTCAACCTGGTCTTTCCTAGGGATGCTGCAACAAAGTGCCACAAACTGGCTTAAGATGACAGACATCTACTGAAAGCCAGAAGTCCAAGACTCAAGGCATCAACAGGACTGTGATCCCCCTGAAACCTGGGGGAGACCCTCCCTTCCTGCCTCCTAGCTTTTGGAGGCTCACCTCATGTCTCTAGTACCCCTCAGCTTACAGAGGTACCACTCTGAAGCTCTCTGTGTGTGTTCACATCACCTTTCCTCTGGGCACGTCTATGTTGGTGTCTAAATCACCCCCCCCAACAAGGTACCTATGGTACCTGATTAGGACCCACTCTAACTTGACTACACCAGCCAAGACCCCACCCTCAAATAAAGTCCCATTTTGAGGTCCTTGGGGTTAGGACAACATATCTTTGTCAGGAGACACAAGGCAGAACGTAACAACTAGAAAAGCAAATATAGACCATGCATTAGGCCATCAAAAAATGAAACCGAGGAACTGGGTGTGGTTGTGCACCCCTATAATCCCAGTGGCCCAGGAGGCTCAGACAGGACTGAGTTCAAAGCCAGCCTCAGCAATGATGAGGCCTTAAGCAACTCAGTGAGACCCTATCTCTAAATAAAATACAAAATAGGGCTGGGGATGTGGCTCAGTGGTTGAGTGCCCCTGAGTTCAATAACCAGGATAAAAAAAAAAAAAAGAAAAAAGAAAGAAAGAAAGAAACTGAAAGACAGTGGATTTTTAATTCATAACAAGCTATTATCTTGCATAAGAAGGAAATCATTCTATTAAAGCAGTATGGGTTTAATTGGGATTTTAATGGAATTTTGATCTCTTGAAATCTGTATTTGCACCAATTCCTCCAAACTTTCAACATGATACATAAAATAGAAAGCCATTAAACTAATACCTATTTTAGAAATCATTACACTACAAAAATCACTGTGAAGAGTTATTAGTCCATTACATAGCTAAGAGTAACTTGGAAAAGCACAAATATATTTTTTCTATAATGAAGGTCCATTAACTTCCTTCTGAAAAACTAGATCCACTTAAATGATGGCATTTCTATTTTAGAAGTTTGTAGAAAGTTATGAGATAAGTAACTGTCTCTGTGAATGAGTTTTCAACGGATATGTATTTCAGCACGAACTGGACAAGATGAATGCAGAGATAAGTCTTTTCAAAAGAGCCAAGATATGAGGGATTGACTTTATGAGTTGTCAATAAATCTTCATCAACAAGAGACCTGGCAGGGTGCTCAGGTGTGAATGGCTAGCTTCCACATGTGGGTGTTGGGTTTGTTATCAAGCAATCCTAGCTGATACACCAGCATTGACTTTGGGTACCATGAATCCCACAGGTTTTTCAGACTTTGCTTCGTTTGGGATCCCTATCCAAGAAGCTTGGTCACCTTGAACCCATAAACAGATACTTTCTAGCCTCCAGTTGAATAAGAACAAGACTGAATATATGCTCTCTGTCTGCAGCCACAGGGGTAGACCACCTACCTAAACAAAGAATTCTAAGGTCTCACCAAACCCCTCCCACATCACTCACAGGGACCCAAGCCTGTCTTACCAACACCTACTCTGAGCCTTTATTATGGGAATTGCATCACATGTTCCTTGAATCTATCATCCTTTCATTCTCCCAGACTTCTTGCATTTCCTTCTGGACACCTGGCCGCCAAGTAAGCCCTCTCCTTAAGCCCTGCACACTCATTGGGTATTGAACCACAGCAGTAGCCCTGACTGTCTCACCACCATTTCTGCTGAGTGCCAAACAGCCCATGTACAGGTGGACATCGCATCAGAATTGTGGTTATGTTATAGTCTTTCGAGGCTTTGATCAGAAAGCCATTCCATAGGAACAAATGCAGACATGATTCTGTATCAATTGCAACCAAATGCCCTTCAAATGTTTCCATCTTATTTCCTTCATTAGACTTTTTCTATAGCAATTGGCAATAAGTGGCAAAGAGCTGACTTACACTGCTAAAAATCTTTTACTTTCCTAAAACAATTTGTTCATATCATCTTGCAGGAAGGAGGACAAACAAAACAGAGGCCATTCTGAAGTGTCTCTGAAGATGTCTGGATGCTCTTTTCCTTTCACAATTCCTTTTCTTCATGCCGTGTATCCTAGGATCTCCACTTGCATGAGGCCTGCCCGGAAAGGAAAGTGGGATAAAACTGTCTTTTCGATACCTTCTTCCAGCACGGCGGAGAAGATGAGAGGTAGGGGATTTTGTGGAACAGAAAAGTTCTGGTGGCCAGAGACAATACTGTAGGTGTGTGACCTGCAGCCACCCATTGTGCAATTTCACTTCACCTCCTCAGAGTTCCCCCACTCCCCAGAACACCTGCAAGAGAAGATACCTCCTGTTTTCCCAGTACCCTTGGCAGCCAGCTGTATACTAGATGTTAGATTATCATCTATTATACTCTGGGTTGGAAATGTCCCTCAAAGGCTTTGTCCCCTGTGCAGCCCTGTTCAGAGGTGGAGCTTTGGGGAAGTGATTGGAACATGAAGGTTCTCATCTCATCAATTCTTTCAAGGGTTCATAATTCAATGACCTTTTGGGAGGTGGGGGAAACTGTAGGAGGTGGGACCCACTTGGAGGAGTGGATCACTGGAGGAGTGCTTTGGTAAGGTATCACTCACCAACTCATTTTTTTTTTCTCTTTCTCTCTCTCTCTGCTTCCTGGCTGATATGAACTGAGAAGCTTTCTGCCCGCAGCTTGGCAGCAAAGCTCTGCCTCATTTCAGGGCCAGAGCAATGAGGCCAGTTGACCATGGGCTGAAACCTCTGAAACATGAGCCAAACCAAATCTTTCCTCCTCTGAGTTGTTTTTCTCAGGTATTTTGTCATAGTGACGCAAAGCTCACTAACACATCATGTTTCTTAACCTGAGTAAGAGGTGTTGAGGAGGGGGTGTTGGTGGTGTGTGAGGTCAAGTTGGGATATAATTAGTATCAAAGTACTTGATGTTCCAGGAGCAGCTGGAGTAGACTGAGACCCTCAGCAGCACAGCTGGAGAGGCAGAGTGGCCAAATGAGGTACTGGGAGCGAAGGCCACCTGAAGTACACTGCAATTCCATCCGCTCGGCATCCTCTCAAGTGAGAATTCAGAGCACTTTTCTTCGGGGGTGCGGAGAGAGGGCCCATTGTCCTTTCCTTCACGGCAGGACTAAAAGAGACACCTTGAGTTCCAATATCTCCTGTCACTCTGATGTTATTCTCTTATGCAATTAACAGAACCAGGGGAGTATTTTGCAGGGTGCTGAAAGATTGGCTGCAGCCTTGCCGCCCATGCCCTGTGGGGATGGGGGTGCAGACTGTCAGGTGGGGCAACCCCAGGGGCAAACCCCAAGCCATAGGAAGAGTCGGGCCAGCCCTGACATAAATTCAAGTATGCAAGAAAATATTTAAAATTTTTTCTTTAATTTTATCAATCTAATTCTAAGCCCTTATCTCCCTGGGCTGGTGAGAAAAATGTTCATTTTGGTGGGGCTTTGTAGGCCTTGGAGCTTCACGTAGAACCAAGACGCTGGGGTAGTTCCACCAGACACCAGGGTGCTCTCCATACATTGTATCACCAGATGTGCTCGCACCTGCCTGCAAGTGTCCTGCAGATCTTCTCAGCTATGCCTGCAGCACAAAGATTAATAATTCAATAAATAAAATTTTCCACACTAATGAAAAGGTTTCTCAGGGTTGGAGATTGGTGATTACTACCAGGTGAGTCTCAAGGACTGTGTAGTATTCATATTATTCCTGACTCTTTCTATAGATTCCAATATAGTTCATTGGGAAAAAAAATCACTTGATAAAAGTTTTTAGTTTCTCACTAAATGGCCTGGCAATCTTTCTGGGTAGGAATACTTACAACCTTGGTTACCCTTATGCTTTATTATAAGCCACTTAAATACTAGTGCACGTTTAGTATCTCTTTCCCTTGAAATCCACAATGTCCGATGTGGGTGATATTACATTGAGATCACATGGAGAAAGGAAGCTGGGGGTTCACCTCAAGGTGAGCCCAGGACCCCCTGGACACAGCAGCAGAACACCCCAATCCGTGTCTTAAAGATGGCAAGTGCACGCATAGCTGAAGATCTCTAGTCACACCATCCCCCAGAACCGTGTGGAAGATGGTGATTTCGCTGTGTTTCTCTGGAGAATGTGTCCATGGCCTCCCTTCACCTCTTGAACTTTCCACAAGGGCCCTGTAATGCCAGCTTCCTTCCAAGCTCCCCTGTGCTTAGTGCGTGATGGCACCTGGTTGTGGTCCTCGGCCTTCACGAGTGTAAATTTATATCAGAGAGTGGTCCTGATGCAACCGATGTTGGAATGGGATGAATGCTTCCCTCTCTGGCAGAGTCTGTAGGTCTGCAGCTCTGGCTAGCTGGGCTCACAGCCACTGCCGTCAATCTTTTCAGATTCAGAGGTGATTTAGTGATTTTGTCTAAAAGAAAAAAAAAATAGGAATCATGTATTATTCATCTCTGTAAGTCATAAAAATGAATTGTAGTGCATAAAGTTATTGAAATTCTATAAAAGAAATTTATGACTGAAAAGTATTCCTATTACCAAGAACAAAGAGTCACACCTCTGTGATTTTCCTTTTATTTCAAAGGATAACCAGTTGTTAAGTGCGGTCTTGTCCACATACTGCATTCCCACCTGCTCAAGAGGATGCCGCCTGCAGAGCAGCGAGGACGATTTCAGGAGCCGTTAAGATCTAGCTGAAAGGGGTTTTTAGAATGTAGAGAGTAATTTGACAAAATGAGATCTTTTATAATAGCACTGCGAAGATTAAAATAATTACAGCACAAGAGAGTCCTGTCACACTTCATCATTCTGTCCCTAACATCTAGAGATGTTATGGA
Organism: Urocitellus parryii; assembly: GCF_045843805.1. Lineage (NCBI taxonomy): Eukaryota > Metazoa > Chordata > Mammalia > Rodentia > Sciuridae > Urocitellus > Urocitellus parryii. Next base: position 115,906,865 of record NC_135532.1, on the reverse strand, counting down.
GTAGATTGGTCTTCTACTGTAATTTTTACCAGCACGAGCTAGCTCTTCTTTCTCTCAAATGCTGCGAGGCCAGACCGCCAGCACAGGAAGTCCTGTAGCACGGGCTTTCCTTCAGGTGTCGCAGACAGGCCTGTGAATGGAGCTTTGGCACTCTCCTGTGACCAGCTGAGGACAGCACTCCCAGCCCTCCGCTCTGAATTCTCCTAAGTGGATGTAATGACATTAATTTGGCAAAGGAATCTAAAGTTCTCTGTAATCTGTCTCCTCTTTGCTAAAACTTGCATCGGGATATATACCCACATCTGACTGATAACATGCTTTCTAGTTGAAAGCAAATATTTCTGTTTCATGTGGCACTAGAGGGATGCTTAATTGCTGCTATTTAGGTCATTAAACCAATAAGCCTATAGAGAAATACTGGGTACTTAAAAGAAACCCTTTCATGATGTCTGATCAAATTATTTTTAAATGAATATTAGTTTGTGTTATATTACTTGTTATTGGATACTCATGTGCTTTAGAAATATCACTCTACAGTGGCTGGATCATTTTGGAATGACTTAACAGTACTGAGAGATACATCAAATGGAGATTCACTATTTTTCCAAAGCTCTTAGAGTGTTGAAATACACAGCTTTAGATTTAAAAAGTAATAATAATGATGAACATTCTTGGGTATTCCATAAAAAAATGAACTGAAGTCAACATTTTCCCACATTTCCAGAATATTATTTCTCATTTTGATTTTATTTAGAACAAAAAGGATTCAAAACTTTGAAGATATCTGCCTCAAAATTTCATCATTTTTTCCTAAATTAAAAAAAAATCCTTGAAGTGTAAAACAAAAAATTACATACACATTTATTCATCCAATTATTCTATACTTTTTGTTTCTTCCTTAGATAGAAATAGAAATACCAAAAAAAGTAGTTTGTCCTTGCATTATTTGAGTTTCTATGAGAATAAATGATTTAAGTAATTATCATTGATATTGTGCTTGTCGAATGAGCCTACTAGAGGACTTCCAGGTGACATGGTCAGTGGTCAGTGCCCAGAAAATAAGACGGTCATTTCTCCCCCATTTCCACCCACAACTCCCAGCTCGGGCTTTTCAGGCTTTTCTTTTTCTTTCCTTGTTTTTGTTGCTACCAGGAATTGAACTCAGGGCTCAACCATTGAGCCACATCCTCAGCCTTTTTTTTTTTTCATTTTGAGACAGGGTCTTACTAAGTTTCTTAGGTCCTCACTAAGTTACTGAGGCTGTCCTTGAACTTGTGATCCTCCTGCCTCTGCCTCCCGAGCAGTACTGACTCTTCTGGTTTCATGTCTGAGCAAAGGGCCCTCGAGTTTAGGGTGTCACTCTCCCATCTCACCCCTCTTCAATTCCTCCTTTCTCATAGGGCTTCAATCTTGTCACTTGGCGACAAAACACCTGCAGTGCTTCCAGTAACCTAAAAGATAGAAATGAAGACGTGTGAGGGCTTCTGGATGTGCAGCTGGCTTTTCAGTACCCCCCATGGCCAGCACCCCCCCAGCTCTCCAATCCCTCAGAAGCCTCTGCCCCACTCCACATAGGCTCTGGTCTCAGTAGTGCAGCTCCTAAGCTCGTCCCCTGCGCCTCTCAGTTTGGCCGTGTCTTTTCCCTCCTGCTTTGGATGGTCAGATTCTCTCCTCCTCCACAAGGTCTTCCCTCAGCAGTTCAATCCAGAGTGATTTTGAAACAGTGAACTTCATAGTGTTATTGACCCTTTAGATCATCAGAGTTTGCAGTGCAAATGGAGAATTTTATTCACCTGAATTTTAGAAGAGCTATTTTCATAACGAGAGGCTATCCCAGCAGGAGCATGGATGCACATTCCCGGAAGCTTTATTGCTGGGGAAGAGTCCCAGCCTGTGAGAGGAGAATAGCGCAGGTGGCCTCAGTGTCAGAGCACAACATGGGGGAATGTGGTCCAGGGCCTCTGTGGTCAAGAGGGAGTACTACCATGCAAGCCAAAATCTGGGGAGATTTGAAGGATCAAGATTTTTATGCATGTGTTACCCAATTTCTTATGCTATTTCTACAAGAAACTCAGCTGAAAAAATGGCATTATTTTTTCAAAAGCATCAAAATGCACAATGTGTTGTGATACTTTAATGTGCTGAGATGAAGTAGAAGGATATGCAGATTTTCTGCTTTAGAAGGGTTGTTAGCAAGTCCTGAATTTTTTATTTGCATGAATATTTAAATTATGATGTCTCTCTTATTTACACTCCTGAGAAGAGGAATCATATGTAATTTGCTACCTGATAATATGTGGTCTACAGAGCAAGGCTAAGCTCAGGAGAAATGAAGGTCTTGAGTGTTTCTGTGGAGGGTCAAGAAGAATATGTTTCATTAAAAATAGAGTGATATTGTTCAAAATTTCCAAACATATTTAATAACCACTTTTAAGTAAATGGGTATATATATGTGTTTGTGTGTGTTCCTGACATTGAAGTCTCAAGAGACCAGATGTTAAAATATCTAGAAGAAAATTTTAAGTTATGGCAAGAAAAACTTAAGAAGTATATAATCCCACTGTAGAAGAACAAGAAGAAAGGGAAGCAGTAGTTGATGGTTGGCTTCAGTTCTCTTTTGAGTTACTTATGACATTGACATTTTTAGTTTCCTTATTTAAATACCAATGGAGCCAGAGGCTATTCTGAGCACATTGTGCCCAGGATAAAGATCATTTCCCCAAAAATGCAAGCAGAGCATCAAGATCCATTTTTACTCCTAAAAGCCAGACAGTGGAATACCATGGATATTTTCTTATGGTGAATAATTTTGTGTCAAAAGAAACGAAAATCTCTCCCTCTTCTCTGTTCATGAAACAGTGACTCATGGTCTAGAAGCTGGAGGAACAGACAAGTGTGGGAAGCCCAGACTCTTTTTGTGGACCCACCCCCTGATTCACACAGTGTATTTGGACAAATCTATAAGTACCACTCTGTCTTGGCATCAGTAGAACCTCTATGCCTCAACTCATTCATTCATGTGGGTCACATCAGTGAGTAACCACACGTGCCCACACGTAAAGACGAGAAGGTGTACTTTCTAGACACCCACAGTCAGAGGAAGACAGGTGTGTAAATAAGTCCTCACCATTCTTGAGGCTGGGAGGGTGGCACTTGTGCAGGAGGCACAGGGTTGTGCAGAGGAGTGTGCATGGAAGGCCCCCCAGGGAGGGCTGAGACAAGGATGCATGAGAACGGGAGAGTTTACTAGGAGAATCTGGGAGAAGAGATATTCTAAGTACAAAGAACAGCATGTGCAGGAAGACATTTTGAAGGGAGGGAGTACTATAAATAACTTACTACGAAATAGGGTGGGAGCAATGGAAAAGGAAATTAGAGAAACCCAGGCCAAATGTTGGAGGACCCTGTATGTTGTGCAAAGGGTTTAGTCTAATCTGGACACTGACATGATGCTAATTCTGTTTTTCAAGAAGAGACCTTTGGTGATCGTGTGACAAATGGATTGCAAAGGACAGAGGCTGACATGGAACGATATTGAGAAGGAAATTGCAAGAAGGGCATTTGTTTTAGTCGAATTTTAGGCAAATGAGAGAAAAATCTTGGGAAGTTTCTTTTTTATTTCTCAATGACTATTTCTAAAGACTCATAAATTCTGGAGTGAATCCACTGCACTTTCTGTCACCAGACTTTTCTTGCCCAGGAGGGTTGGCCAGTGCCCCTCTCCACTTCCCTTCTGTTCATTCCCCTCTTATTCTAACTCTGGTCTCAGAGCAGATGGCTGTGGCAATCCAGAATTACTTCTGGAAAATTCAGAGGATCGTGTCTACAAATAACTCTGTACGAAGCTACTCCGGGCTTTCACAAGGCACTAATCATTGTTAATTTTTAAAGCAGACTTATTCTTGTTGCTTTACTGAAAGAGGCATTCAGCACAATTTGCCCATGAACTTTCTAACCTTTCTAAAAGCCCTTCCAGATTGTGGGGACTCACCATGCTCTCACTTTTCTTAGTAAAACACAAAAACTTAAATAGCAGTCACCCTTCTGTGGCTGCTATTTAAGTTTTTTGCATTTTACTAAGAAACATTTTTTAAAACCTATGCAAAGACGATGCTTTCATCCAAAATAGAAAAAAAAAAAAAAAAGGAAAGGGAGGGAGAGAAATAAAGAGAACATCCTGAAACCAGATACAAAAGTTGAATGGGAGGTTTGTATTTTAACATAAAGCCATGTTTTCTGGGACTTTCTCTATTTCCTATTTACCTCTGGACCAAAGGTTATGGTTTGACCTTTCTCCCTTGAACGTCAGTCAGTGAACAAGGTGAGCTGATGGCCCCATCAACTTGGAATTAATTGTGAAAAGACATCAGATGACACAAAACAATCCCCTGCTTTTGTGTGACTAGAAGAAAGAAGGCAAACCATAGATAACTGGGTCCATGATAGGCTGGCCGAATGCCCTAAAGGGCAGTGTATTTGGACACTCCAGTGTGGACTACGTATGCAAAACTCTTTAAAATACCAACAGAAATAGTTGTTTGTAGGAAAAAAATAAGCTAAAAATAAGTGTCTATTTAAAACTTCCAGACAAAATAGCTCTGTATTTTCCAAATCAACATGCTTTAAAGTCCACTTTCCTATTCCTGCATCACCATGTCAGACCATGAATACAATCAAACTTCCATTATTTGAGATTTTTTTTAGCAAATACCATTTTTCCTGTTCCTCTCTGCTCACCTCCTCCATCTCACTCTTCATGAACATCACTATCATTTGATCAAAAAGGAGAAAAATAGGAAGTGGACAAGCATGTTTTTAGTATGGGAGTTTGTGTTCTGGGGACCAAAGCCAGGACCTCACCCAGCCCTAATATGGGTCTCTTTGTTCAATAGAAGTTATTGTCCTTTAATATTTTTGTCCTTCATCAGATCACATCAAGTTTATTCTGAAAATAATGAAAATGGTTTTTAAATCTAGTAAATTGGGGGGTTTTTTAGCATTTATTTATTCTTACTTCTCTCTTAAAAATGTAAAGGAGACTATTTTTCAGTTTTTTTTTTTTTTAATTTCCGGTGGTTAAAGTTTAATCCATTTCAAGAACACAGTAAAATGCTACTTGGTATTATGAGCAATGGAAGTAAATTATGCTGGTAAGAGATTTTCCAATTATAACTAATCTAGGGCTATGATGTATTGGTGGGTTGAAATAAAAATAAATGAACTGAGATTTAGAGTTTTATAAGAATATATTATTGTATTTTTAATATATAATAATGCCAAACATTGTAACATAATTTTGCTGTGTTTTAATGCACTGTAACAAAAGATGTCTCTTGTATTAGCTTATTTATGATATTATTTTGAACTTCTTAAGAAGTATAATTTCCCTGAATGTTTAATAGTATAATATAGTTTACTTCAATATATTTGATATGTTATTATGTGCCTGATATGTATTATTTAGAATATTTTTTTTCTGTTCTAAAGTTAAAATAGGGGTGAGGATATAGCTCAGTGGTAGAGTGCTTGCCTAGCATGTGGGAGGAACTGGTTTTGATTCTCAGTACCACATACAAATAAATAAAATAAAGGTCCATCAGCAACTAAAAAATATTTTAAAAAGAAAAATAAAGTTAAAATAATTTAAAGTATACATAACTGAGTGGCTTTATTATTGGGTGACAAAATGCACATGGTGCCAACTAATTCAACATCATCAGGTGACAAAAAGGTGATAAAAGATAATAGCTTTTCTCAGGAAAGATTAATAAGAAAATGAAGTTGGTCTGACAAGAGGATTGGGGCTTGCTCACACCTTTTCACAAACTAGCCATTTAATCATTTTTATCTGGTTCTATGTAATTTATGAAAAGAAACTAATTAGATTAGCTAATCCAAAATAACACTGCGAACGCCTCAGTGTCTTTCTCATATATTAGAAGTTGTATGCACACGTCTGCGACATCATCATCTATTTCCAAAGATTAAGGCACAGTAATGATAAAATCATGCTCAGACTTGAAATCTGACAAACCAATTCAAGTTTAGAAAACTATTTGGATGAAAACTTAAAAGAAAAAATGTACTTTTTTCTCACATAAGTTGAATATGGCAAAAATACGCAATTCCAAGAGAAAACACTGCGTCAGCGCTTGACCAGAACCCCGGGTTGGAAGAGGCTGGACCGGGTGGCAGGAGACCTTGGGCTCCTTAGTCACGCCACTTTTCCAGGCAAGGCTTTGGATGTGCTTTATAAACTGATAGTTGCCATGAACCAAATTATTCCCAAGGAGAACATTTTTAATTCTTATCATAATATTGTAAATAAAACTGTCATAAACCATGCATAGAATTTCTGAAAACAAGCAAAGCAAAAACAGGCCCCCTTTCTAGTCAAGACTTGACTGAAAAGACAATAAAAAAATAGAAGATTGGTGTCACCCGTTCAGGGTGGTGCACCCTCTATCTCTGATATATAAGGTAGTGGGGACCAGACAACTGGCTCTAAGGAAGCAGTTTGTGTCCCAAGGAGTCAGAGAGGAGATCAGCATCGCAAATATCACCCTCCCTAGTTTGACAGGTGATGAAAGTGCTGGCCAAGATGGATAAGAGGTGACAATCTGCAGGCAGGGGCTACATACAGCAAATAAAAATCCACAGGACGCAGGCTTCTTTCTCAAGCTTCTCATCACTGTTATGGGGGGACGTTGCTTTGAGCTAGGCAGGGCATGGGAGGAAGCAGAGGTGCCCCTGCATGCAAGGCCTAAGACAACCAGACGGAAGAGGCTCTGCTGTTAAAAGCAGGAGGGAAAGGCCCCTCTATGGTTGGGGTATGTAGTGTCCCCAAAAAGTTCATGCGTAAGACAATGCAAGGACTTTCAGAGGCACAAGGTTGAGGTCATGGAGCCTTAACCTCATCAAGGGCTCAGTTCCCTGGTTTGGATTACCAGGTGGTAACTGTAAGCAGGTAGAGAGTGGCAGAGAGTGGGTCTCTAGGAGGTGACTTTGGGGGTTATATTTTGTCCCTGTGAGTGGAACTCTCTCTCTGCTTCCTGATTACTGTATCCTCAGCTGCTTCCTCCTCCACACCCTTCCGCCACGGTGTGCTGCCTCCTCAGGCCCAGAGGGGACCATCTAGGGACTGAGACCTCTGAGACCATGAGCCCCCCCAAACATCTCCTCCTCCAAAATCGTTCTGGCCAGTTCTTTTAGTCACAGTCCTGAAAAAGTTGACTGACACAGGCTCAAACTTCAGCCCCGGGCTTTATTCCTATCTTCCCCACACTAGGTGTTTAGAGCACTGCACAGAACACAGAAACCGACCAGAAGGACATAAAATCAAAGAATAATATGAGTTCAGACTTCTGAGAAAAATTCCCGAATGAGCCTGGTCTCCACTCAGCAGAATGCGTGGCATGCTAGAGCTGGTCTGGACTGGCTCCGGGTCCTTACCTTTTTAGGAGCTGTGAAAACCTGCTTTGTCATCTCAGTGGCTTGAGTTCAGTCACTGTGAACTTGAAAACCTCAGTAACCAAATGAACTATCATGTTAGGAGGCTTAAGGGTGTATTTGGACAGGCAGAGGAAAGAGTCATCCACCCTGAAGACAGACACATAAATTAGGCACTCCGAAAAACAGAAAGATGAAGAAGAGCAAGAAGTGATCCTCAGAGAAATCAGAGGCACCATTAAGCACACCAACATCTGTGCAATGGGAATACCAGAGGAGGAGATAAAGAGAAAAGGGCAGAAAAACTACTTCAGAAATAGATTTTTTTTAATATATTAAAAAGTTAAGTACTCAGGAATAAACTTAAGGAAAGGACACATCTTGTTATACTAAAAATTAGAGAACTGTAGAATAAAATTAAGTACCTGTTTTTAGTAAGCTTTCTCATTGCTCTGACCCAACAAGACCAATTTAGAGGAGAAAAAATTTACTTGAGATTCATGGTTTCTGAGATTCAGTCAGTAGATGGCTGACTCCAGTGCTTTGGGCCTAAGGTTAATCGGGAAATCTTGGAGAAGGATGTGGTACAGGGAAGCTGCTTAGCTCATGGCAGGATCAGGAAGCAGAAAAAAAGAGAAGGGGCCACAGAAAGATGCACCCTACAGGGCATGCCCCTAGTGATCCACTTCCTTTAGCTCTGGCCCAGCTGCCTACAGGGACCACCTGTAGTCTGTCCATTCAAGTAATGACGGACTGATTAAGTTACAGCTTACAATCCACTCATTTCACCTCTGAATATTCCTACATTAATAGGAGCTTTGGGGAACACCTTATATCCAAACCATCACAGTTCCAAATTAAGAAAATACAACTTAATGTTTGTGAGCCAGAGTACCTTATTACTGCTAAGCTGGTAACACTACTGTAAATTATCTGCAGAAGCAACATATTCCCTATCAAAGTTTCAGCTACCTATTTCCAGAAAGTTTGTGTTAAAGAAAAAAAAAAAGCCAAAATTATTCAAAAAGGACAAATTTGATGGGATGAACTCAAACTAAAAAGTTTTTTCTCAGCAAAAGAAACAACCTGTGAGGTGAATAGAGAGCCTACATCTTGGGAACAAATCTTTACCCTTCACACATCAGATAGAGCACTAATCTTAGGGTACATAAAGAACTCAAAAAGTTAAACACCAAGGAAAAAAACCAAATAACCCAATCAATAAATGGGTCAAGGACCTGAACAGATACTTCTCAGAAGATGATATACAACCAATCAACAAATATATGAAAAAAATGTTCATCACCTCTAGCAATTAGAGAAATGCAAATCAAAACCACTCTATGGTTTCATCTCACTCCAGTCAGAATGGCAGCTATTATGAAGACAAACAACAATAAGTGTTGGTGAGGATGTGGGGAAAAGGTACACTCATACACTGTTGGTGGGACTGCAAATTAGTGCAGCCAATATGTAAAGCAGTGTGGAGATTTCTTGGAAAACTGGGTATGGAACCACCATTTGACCCAGCTATCCCTTTCCTCAGTCTATACCCAAAGGACTTAAATCAACATACTACAGGGACACAGCCACATCAATGTTTATTGCAGCACAATTAACAATAGCTAAACTGTGGAACCAATCTAGATGCCCTTCAATTAAAAAAATGTGGCATATATACACAATGGAATATTACTCAACAATAAAAGAGAATAAATCATGGCATTTTCAGGTAAATGGATGGAGTTAGAGAAGATAATGTTAAGGGAAGTTAGCTAATTCCAAAAAAAAAAAAAAACTAAATGCCAAATGTTTCCTCTGATATAAGGAGGCTGATTCAAAGTGGGTTAGGGAGAGGGTGTATGGGAGGAATAGATGAACTCTAGACAGGGCAGAGGGGTGGGAGGGTAAGGGAAGGGGTATGAGGTTAGAAATAATTGTGGAATGTGATGGACATTATTATCCAAAGTACATGTATAAAGTCATGAATTGATGTGAATATACTTTGTATACAACCAGAAATATGAAAAATTGAGCTCTATATGTGTAATAAGAATTGTAATGCAGTCTGCTGTCATATATAAATAAAAAATAATTTTAAAAAGGACAAATTTGTAGAACTTATTCTTCCTAATTTCAAAATATGCTACACAACTAGATCAATCATGATGGCATGATTCTCTAATGAGTACAGGCACATTGATCAATGGAACCATCAAGACTGCAGGAATGAAATTTCATATTCATAGTCAACTGTTTGTAATAAAAGTGCCAAGACAAATAAATGAGGAAAAATAGGCTTTTAAACAAATGGTTCTAGGATGCTTGGATAACCAAACACCAAAGAATGAAAGCGGTTTCCTTTTTCACTCCATATGCAAAAATTAACTCAACACGGATCAAAGAACTAAGCATAAGAACTTAAACTACAAAATGCTTCATAGAAAGCACACGAGCAGGTCTTTGTTAGGCAATTATTTCTTAGGTATGGCATCTAAAATATAAATGATAAAATATAGATAAATTGGACTTATCAATATTAACAACTTTTGTGCCCCAAAGAACACCATCAAAAATATGAAGACAACCCATAGAATAGGAGTAAGTTTTTGTAAGTCACACATCTGCTAAGAGGCTTGTATTCAGAGCCTTCTCTCTATATAGACATGCATGCGTAGTTTCTATACAGATATATGTCACTTACAAATTGTGTATGTTTTATATATACACACATATATATGCATATATATGATAGAGAGATAAATATATATATAAAATATACACAAATTTATATACAACAGTAATAAGGTACTCTGGCTCACAAACATTAAGTTGTGTTTCCATACACACACACACACACACACACACACACATATACATATATATGATAGAGAGATAAAGAACTCATAACAGAAAAAATAAATAACCTAATTTCTAAAAGAGCAAATGGTGTGAACAAACATTTCTCAGAAGAAGATGTACAATTCATCGACATACACATGAAAACTTGCTTCATATCCCTATTCACTAGAGAAATTCAAACCAGCACGGGAGTGGGATACCATTTCACACCCAGTAGGATGGCTAAGCTAGGAGAAGACAGACCACAACCAGTGTGAGGAAGCTGTGGAGAAATGGCAACCCTCGCACACCAGTGGTGAGACTGTGAAGTGCACAGACGCTGGGGGTCAGCGCAGATGCTGCGGCACATTCTGTGGGTACTCCAAATACCACTGACTGTACTTTTTTACGGGGTGAATTTTATGGTATCTGAAATGCATCCTAATGATAATGTTTAATGGAAGAACACGCTTCTGAAATGGCTTTCAGTGGTGATGTTGAAAAGAAGACGGCTGGCATTGCAGTTGTTTGGTTTTAGATGTGAGGTGCCCCCCAGAAGCTCCTGTGTTACTACAGGAATGTTTGCGGGTGAAATCAGTGGAGGGTGAGAGCTGTAGCCTAACTGGTCCTTCCTAGTTTGGATGGACTGATGGGTGGTAACTGTAAGCAGGTGGGGTGTGGCTGGAGGAGGTGGGTCACTGGAGGCTGCCCTGGAAGGGGGCATCTTCCCTGTGACCACTTCCTCTCCTTCTCTGCTCCCTGACCCTGACATGAGCTGAGCGGCTGCCCTCTACCGTGATTTCCTACCTTACCCAGAGCAATGGAGTTGGTCCACCACGGTCTGCATTTTGATACTGTGAAGCCAAAATAAACTTTTCCTTCTCTAAGTTGTTCATGTTGGGTGTTTGGGTCACAATGATGCAGAACTGGCTAGAGCAACAGCATCTGATTATCAGGACAGGAGCTCGCCCTGACTTGAGGTGGGACCTGGGACCAATTGGCACAGTCCTGAGCTCTGAAGTAGCTGTGTCTTTGGGTTTTCTGGCAGCTGTGAGAAACAAGCAGGTTTTTCAGGGGGTTGGGACAGAGCACTCATCAGTGTACATCCATGTATAGGCCATTAATCTGCAGTTTCAACTTTTTGGAGCCAGATATGTTTCTGAATTCAGAATTTTTCAGATTTTTATAAAGATACTATTGCTTCTCTATCCAACCATAAATTTACAGAAAATACAGAGACCCAAAGAATTTGTAAAAAAAAAAATAAAATGAGGACACAATCAGCAAAATTTAGGGAGATTCTGTAGGATAAATGTCTGGATTTCTTTTTGTAAAGACAAGATTAAAAAAATAAGTAGAAAAACCAATTCACCTGGCTTTCCTTAACAAATACTTTACAGAGTTTAACAAAGTTGTTTATAGAAGACTGGAGCCAATGACCCCCTGAGCAATCATGCGGACCCCCACTCTCAGCCGTCTTCATCTCCCTTGATGTCAACTCCTCCCTCCTCATAGATCCTCTCCATCAGCTATTACAATGCTCGGGCTTTTCAGTCTTTAAAAAGCATTCTTCATTGCCTCTCACCAGGACCTCTTACAGTTGCTAAGCAACTCTCTCTCAAGAAAGAAAGAGAGAGAGAGAGAGAGAGAGAGAGAGAGAGAGAGAGAGAGAGAGAGAGAGAGAGAGAGAGAGAGAGAGCATCTCTTTATTGTAAATGTCTCTTTCTCTCCATCTCTCTTGCCCTTTCCTTAGTTTGGATTGCATTGGTTTTCACTTGAATACACAGCAGTTTCTATCCAGATTTCCCATCTTCTGGTCTTGTCTCCTCTATAGGCTTTACTGTCCCCTCAAATACCTGTGTTGAGGCCCTAACCACCAAAGAGACGGTCTTTGAAGGTGAGACCTTTGAGAGTGAAGTAGATTAAGAAGTCATGGGTTCAGTGCCCTTATAAGAAGAGGAGTAGTCCTGGTGTGCTCTCTTTCTCTTTCTCTCTCTGCCCTGTGAGGAATAGTGTGAGAAGGCTGCCATCTGCAAGCCAGGAAGAGAGAGCCCTCACCAGGAATCATGAGCCAGCACCTTGGTGTCAATTTTCCTGGCCTCCATCCAGAATTGTGAGGAATACATGACTGTTATGTATGCCACCCAGTCTCTGGCATTTTGTTATAGTAGCCTGACTGACCAAGATATCTCCCTTTATTTAATTTCTCCCACTAAAGTCAGAGCATTTCTTTTGAAGCACAGATGTGATCATAGTTCTTCCTTGCCTGAACACATCAATTATTTCTTGCTTTTAATTTTGCAAAATGAAAAAGCAATCTTAAATCCCTTTGTGGAACACACTCCTGTGGTAGCCTAGGTGAGCCCTCATCCACTGGCTTCCCTAGTGCTGTGTGTTCAGTCTCATCTCCTGACCTCGCAGACACTGATTGCCCAAGCCTCTCAACCTCAACTCACAACCTCGACATCGTCCTCCTGGAAAGACCTTCTTGCCCCACCTGCACCCAAGACTGTCCTCCCATGACACCCATGTGTATTAATTTGAGTCCAGTTCACAATCTATTCAAGTAGGCTAAATGAGTAGACTCATTCAATCATCAACTCAAATGATGACATACTTTGCTATTAGCAAAGCAAGCAAGCAGGCACGTAGCGAGAGCCTCCATGTGCCTCTTACTGAAACCAGAGCACTAAAAAACAACCGGCCTCTTCATTGGAAGACAACCATCTCATCTGGTGCCAAATGATCTGCTCTCATGCTAAGACAAATAAATTAAATTAGACTCACTGAGAGTTGGTTACAAGATAAACACAACAGTGATCATCATACTTTATAAATAAATTAAGGGGTTTTCAAAGAGATCTAACCCACCCTGTGCATCCTCCCATTTCTTTCTTGCCAATTGAATGGAGAAATTAGGATATGAGGGTTTCACACTCACCTCCTTAGCCTTACATGTCAGTTTTGATAGATTTACACCAAGCAGTATGAGTTTTCTATTATGCTTCTGCCCATCTTTTTGTTTGTTTGTTTATATGTTAATGCAGATTGAAGCCAGGGTGCAAGTTACACGAATGCAAACATTTTGTCTTCTTTTTTCTTAGTACTGCAGATTGAATCCAGGGATGCTCTATCACCGAGCAACACTCCTAACCCCTTTTATTTTTTTTATTTTGAGATACTGTCTTACTAAGTTGCTCAGGTTGGCCTTGAACTTGTGATCCTTCTGCCTCAGCCTCTCAGGTGGCTTGATTATAGATTTGTTCCATCACACCTGGTCACTGCCCTATTTTATTTTCTATTTTTATAAAAGTTGACAAATATAAAAAGTACATATTTTAAGTATACCATATTTTCATCTTACACGCCAAATTGAAAACCTTTTACATGAGTAAAAGCTATATAAATTTTGTCTGTCTCCCTCCATCAGCATTTTTTAAAAATCAACTTTCTGAAGTATAAGTTAGATACAGCAATTCAAACTATTCAGCCTCTTCACGTGTATGTGTATACATCTAGCCAGGCCCAGTGGTGCACCCGCAATCCCAGCAACTCAAGAGGCTGAGGTAGAGGATCATACATTAGGGGGCTAGCCTGGGAAATATAGCAAGACCCTATCTAAATGCAGCTCAGTGGTAGAGCACCCCTGGGTTCAATCTGCAGTGCCAACAAACCCCCAAACAACAACAATAAAAAATAGCACACATCCATATGGGCACCCTGTGACATTCACATCAATAAAACTCTCTAATTTCCCTTGTGAGTTTCCTTGTGTTATTTATAAACATGTGGCCAGTATTCAAAGACTATTAAGATATATTTTTGCTGATTTCTAAATTAATCTTATTTTTTAACAAGGTTTTTTCCTTTATTTATTTATTTTTATGTGGTGTTGGAGATCAAACCCAGTGCCTCACATGGCTAGATAAGTGCTCTGCCACTGAGCTACAGCCCCAGTCCTCTAACTTAATTTTATTATGGTCACAGGACATACTCTGTGTGATTTCGATCCTTCCAACCCTGTGGTCGCGTTTTTTTTTTTTTTTTAAAGAGAGAGTGGGAGAGAGAGAGAGAGAGAGAGAGAGAGAGAGAGAGAGAGAGAGAGAATTTTTTAACATTTATTTTTCAGTTCTCGGCAGACACAACATCTTTGTTTGTATGTGGTGCTGAGGATCAAATCCGGGCCGCACGCATGCCAGGCGAGCGCACTACCGCTTGAGCCACATCCCCAGCCCCTGTGGTGGTGTTTTGTAATGACCTGCAGTGTGACCATCTTGGTAAATGCTCCCTGTGCACCTGTCAAGAAAGCATTCTGCTTTGTCCAGGGGAACTGTGGTGTAAGAGCTCCTAAGTTGTGTGACATGATACAGCTGTTCACCTTTCTGCATCCTTACCCGATCACCTCTCTACTTGTCTTTTTGATGTGGTTTTATTGACTTCCCATTCCTTTGTGCAAAAAAGGTCTTGCTTCCACCTGCAGTTCAATTCCTTCACCCCATATAACTTGATGCTTTCTTTTTCCACTAGCAGGCACTGGCTTGTTCCCTCATCTGAACAGGATAAAATCCTTCACACATGTTTTATATCCTTGGAGTCACAAGCTTACCATCTTTTGAAAGTTCTCCTTTAACAGAACACAACCATTCTCATTCATTGTGAACTGCCTGTGTCTGCTCTCATGCTGCCTGGCAGACTTGAGCAGTCCCACAGAGTGTGAATGTCCTGCAAAGCCTAAAATATTAACTCTCAGGTCATCCAGGAGAAAGGTACCAACTGCCAGGCTGAAGTCTGACTTCAGGCATTCCAGCCAGGGGTTCACTTTTCAAGATCGGCCTCATGGTTTCATTGCTGAAGATGTACATTCAACGCCTTCACCCTCATAGGTATCAATGATTAAAATGATATTTATGTCTCGTAGAATTACCAATTCATATCTGTCCATTAAACCACAAACTTCTTAACTGGCTTTTTTAAAGCACTGCAAACTGATTTCTGGTGAACACACCAGACTCCGTTCATTGCCTGGGTTTGCTTTTTTTTTTTTTTTTTTTTTTCATGAGCACAGAGAACAAGTTGAATCAGAGGATACTAAAGCCACTCCCCACATTGCTGTGTTTTACAAAGGTTTCACACTCAGAAAGACTGTTGGCAATGACTCTAGAATTCTTAGACAGTCTGCCTCTTATAATAAAAGTTGATTTCCTCATGTGTATATTTTGAGGTTTGATTCCAAAGGGATTTTGCTGCACAGTCTGAAAAGCCTTTTGGCTTCTGGATGAAAAATGCCTTTATCATCACTAGAGGGAGCTGGTTTTACGTAAAATTATGGTGGGAATGTAGAAAAAGACAAGAGAGCACTTTGTAGCTCATGCCTGCCCCCCACAAAATAAAATCAGAACTTCAAAATTAGTCTCATTTTCTACTGAGACATTGTATGTGTCAAGTTATTGAAAATTTCTTCTTCAAGGTATTGTAAACTGTTTCCCAAGAGGAAGTTTGATGCTCCGAATTTTATAATGTAGGGCATTATTTTGCTTTTACATGGTAATCTCTATCGACATTTGCCATCTTTTCATTATTTTTAAAAATTATCTTACTTTAATTTTGTTTAAATTAGAATTCTGTCATTGTTAGTTTTTATTAATATGCTAAGCAGTTTCAGAGTACAGAATAAGATTTTGGTTAAATTGCCAATTTGCTTACTCCAAAATATATTAACATTCTTATGTTTCTTTGAAAAGTCTAAATTCCAGTGAGTGTAAAAGTGAAAACATAAGCACTAAAGTTAAGGCAGCCATCACTCTAAGAACTGGAAGAAACAGAACTATTCCTCTATTTCCTCTCAAGGAGATTGAATTTGTCAACCAAAAGTCACATGTTTTAAACAACTGTCTGTGCTATGCAGAGCCTGAAACTTTAAATAAAAAAGAGTTGCAAACGGTAGCCTGCAGGCAACTTGCCATTATTTCCATAAAGTTTTATTGAAACACAGTCATGTCCAGTCATTTAAGTGTGTGTGGTCTGTGGTTACTTTCACACAATTGTAAAATTGAGTATCTGTGTCCGAGTCCTTGAGCCCTTCCTTATACTCTGCAACCCCTAAAATATTTACCATCTGTTCTTTAAAAAAAAAAAAATCTTTCAGCTGGGCACAGTGACGTATGCCTGTAATCCCAGCGACTGGGGAGGCTGAGGCAGGAGGATCGCAAGTTCGAAGCCAGCCTCAGCAACCGCGCAGTGCTAAGCAACTGAATGAGACCCTGTCTCTAAATAAAACACAAAGGGCTGAGGATGTGGCTCAGTGATCCAGGGCCCCTGAGTTCAACCCCTAGGACCTCTTCTCCCTCAAAAAATGAGATACAGAAAAATGTTTTTGGATTTCCATCTTAAAGCATTGCAGTGAACAGATGTGTCAAGTGGATAGCTGAGTGGATGAATGATGAGGGAATGAACTGACTTGCCCCATGTGTGTGTTGCAGAGGGCACTTGCGTATTGGAGAATCTAAGCCATACTTTGCATGATGTGAGTGGGTCCCTCAAAAGTTGGAGTATGGGAACATGAATTCCTCACCATGGCTGTGCTGGGAATGTGCTCAGTGGAAGGCATTTGGATCAGCAGGGAGGATGGAGCCATGATGAATGGGCTAGCCACGGCAGGGCTTGGGCCTCCTCCTCTCTCTTCCACATGTACCCTCTTACTCGACTGCTTCTCTGCTTTGACTATGAAGCAGCACGGGGACTCTCTCCAGGCACTGAGCAGATGCTGGTACCAGGCTCCTGGACGTCCCAACTCCAGAACCACAAGCCAGACTAGTCTTCTTTATAAAATTCCTGTTCTCAGACATTCTGTTATGGCAACAGAAAACGAACTAAGATGTGTTCTGAGTGTGTCTTCTATTGCTCTTGTTTTTTATCCTTTTGGTGTGCATGAATAAATGTCACAATCACAGCTTAGTCAGTATTACATGACTTTTCCATAAAAAAGTATTTCTGTGTATCACTTCATTGACCATAATACGGTTAGTAGTTTTGGTCACTAGGAGGTCTGACATGGAATTTACTAAATTCATAGTATTTCTTTGAAAAGTTTCAGTTGGAAGAAAGTCTTAAACTCTTCTAATTAAACTAATTCATGTCTCTACACTTTCTTTGATGCATAGAAACAAAGATATCAATGCATATAAATTCCTTTTTGAATTTCATTTCAGGTTGAACAAACCTGTAATTCAGAAATAGATTGAAATTAGTAGAACATGCGTGACCAGGTGAATAAGATTTCATAGGTAAAATTTTCTCAGGTAAAGAACTAAGCTATGTTAATTTGTTGACCTGCTTGTACACACACACACACACACACACACACACACACACACACATTTTCCTTGCTGAATTCAGTTACAGAAACTTTTAAAAATTCAGATTATAATCTCCGTCTATAGTACTTTTAGGCCACTTACACAGAGCTTTGTGATGTTTCTTCTGCCTTCTGTACCATCACTTTAACACTAGTTTTTCCAACACTAATCTTGAGTCAATATCTGCACAGCTTCTCCTGAACTGACTAAAGAAAATTTAAAATACTGCTGCATAAGTTACACAGCAGTTCACTAGTTGACTGTAGTTTTATTTGGAACCTTAGATAACAAAATTGGGAAAAAAGACAAAATAGAAAAAAAAAGGCCAGGGTTTGATTTAAAAGGTGACTGCTCCTTTTCCTGAAGAAGAAACCAACTGGAAAGCAAAGCTGAGCCGTGGTGTGTTCCAAGAGCCCATCTTGTTGTGTCTGCCTGGAGGATGTGAGCTGCTGTGTGGACCACAGTGAATGGTTCAGAAAGTTTTCTCTATTGAACATTTTTTATTTGACTCACACAGGGGTTTCAAGCAACTCAAGAAACCTTTGTCAGGATTTTTAAA